>NC_083710.1:20000000-22500000 GCF_033118175.1 Dama dama
TCTCTCTCGCGCTCCCGCTCCCGCGCCCGCTCTCTTTCCAGTTCCCTTTCTTTCTCTCTCTCCCGGTCCCGCTCGCGCTCGCGCTCTCTCTCCCGCTCGCGCTCCCGTTCCCGGTCTCTCTCCCTAGCCCTTTCGTCTCTTCTATCATCCGTTCTGTCTACTCTTCGTTCCTCTCTTCTTTCATCACGCTCAAGCTCGTCACTCCTTCCCTGATGTCGAATTGGTGAGCTTGGTCTTTGATCTAGAATGAAAATCAAGTTTCATCAGTGATTAATTTGACAGATAAAAGCTATTGTTAAGACAATATGGCAAATCTTAAACTTTATCTGTGTATAGGGTCACACTGGCAACAAATATAAATCAGGTACTATATTTACTTTTAATTTAATCATCCAAATAATCACCACTAGATGTTTAAAAATATTCTTTTCTTAAAGGTAACTTTTACTTGCCCTCTAACTACCCTGTGTTCTGCTCCCATCAACCCGGCTCCCACCTCCCGCTGATCCTCCTCTCATCTTTCTCTGCATGCTCCCTACCCTGCCTCCAGCCCACTGCTCCAACCCCGCTTTCTGCCATCTCTACCCTTCACCTCTGATCTTCTCTGTCCCCCCAGCAGGGCCTGAGAACACTGGTGGCAAAGGATAGGGGCAGCAGGAGGTGTAGAACATAGGAGCTGAAGGAAAAAAAAAATTTCCCTCGTAAGTCACACCTCTAATTTCAGGCCGAAAATATATACACAAAGTGCAGCTACTATGTGAGGAAAATATAGTAGAACAAAACATGTCAGTATTTGTTGCTGAGATATCAATTTATCATAAACTAGAATATTAAGGGTACTGATGCTTAGCAATCTTGAAATAATATAAAAAGTGTTTCATATTAGTGATCTATATTTATAAATAACTACTAGTAAACTGAAAACTTTAATCATATAACTACTCATATGAAGAGCTGTTTTCTTAAAATGTTAAATGATAATGATAACCTCATCACATTTATATACATATACATATATTTTTTTAATACATGAATCATATAAACAGACTGAATGCATGCTACCCAATATGCCCAATTGAGCAAGAAATTAGTCTGGGATCAAAAAATGTCTAAGAAAATGGCATGAACCTTTCCACAGAGATAGCCATTTTTGAAAAGCAGGTCACTGTGCTAGGATCTAGGCTACTACAATGTCTCTATTTTCACACTACAAACTAATGTTTACTAGTTAGTCATAAAGGTCCTAACACAATATGGCCAACAGGGTTTGTACATGAAATCTCTAGCATCAACTTATTAAGCAGAATAATTTTAGGATATTTGTAGGGAAGGGGTCAATATAGTAATTTGAATTTCCTTTCTTATCACAGATAAAAAAGATAAGAATTATCCATGCTTGTTCTTTAGAGGTTATATATCAAGCTATGAAAGTTCATAGAATTTTAAAATTGAAAGAAAACTAAACTCTGTCCACCCCTCCTTTTCTTCCTTCTCTTCTTAGAATTTATGGTCCAAAAGTTGATTTATCAAAGTCACAGAGATGGTAAATACATGAGGCTCTCAGGACTAGAAGTCGGTTCCCTTACACCCCCACTTTTTTTTTTCACTTTTGCTGAAATCAATTTAAATTTAAAATTGTTCCATGTACTACATGCTAGTTCCTGGAAAGCTATATACTCATGTCTTTGACTGTCTGAATTCCTGGTTTGGGGGTCATACTAATGTCACAAAGATTACAAAACAACCTGAAACAAATTCAATACTGTAATTTATAGCAATTCACACTTGAAATTTCTGATTATAGCAATGTTAGGGAATAGACTGCTTTACTCAGGCAAGCTTTTTCTGACAAATGAAAACTATCCTCCCAACCACACTGACAAAGTTCCAGACTTCAAAGAAAATGGAAAGGAACATCACTTAATACATCTCATCTTCTGTATCCTTCCCCAAAAATGTGTTTTTCAAAGGTACACCTCTCTTCATATATTTCCTTACTTTAATGAACGGCATGCCCACTCATGAAACCCATTCTGAGTTTTCCAAGGTCCACTGTATTCAAGTACCATCAATTTCACTCTCAAAATATTTCTTTTTTCCATTTTCTCTCTCAATTCTTACAATTCATATTATTAACTTAGACTTTGGTCTTCTTAGATGCCCATGTTATCAGTGGTCTAATGTTGTCTTTGGTCTTTTCGTAGACTCTCTAATGCTTTTATTTTTATTGATGAAAACTAATATTTTTTCCAACTGCTTAAAAAAAAAAAGGCTGTTTAAAAGCACTTATTATAGGCAGTGAAAAAGGCAATTAAATCCAATTTTTTTAGCCTGACTTATTAGGCCATTTACAACATGGTCTATGGTCTCTCACCCATCCTTTTTCCTAGCTTCTTTCCTTTCAATTGTAGCACACCTCTACTCCAACCTCATGATTCTTTACTCCCCAGAGCATATGTTTTTTTTTCAGTCCCGTGTGTCTGCACATCCTAGACTCTCTACCTGACAGTGTTTCTTCCATGGCTCCTTCTAGCCAACTCCTATTCATTCCTCAGGGCCTAATTCAGATGTCTCTTCTTCAGGATGCTTTTGTGGATTGCCTCAGATTTCTCTGTGCATCTTTGTCTTCTCACAGAACTTCATAGAGTAGTAGTAGTTATCATATCTGATTGTCTACCCTAATCAGCCTGTGAAGAACTAATGGGAAGATTTAAATTCCTGAGCACAAGAACAAGGTCCTGAGCACATCTCTACCTTTGACCTCTATCCATCTCCCTTTGCTCACCATACTCTAGTCACACTGATCTTTCAAATTCTAGGACATATGAAGTTATTTCCCATCTCAGAGAATTGGCACATATTCTTTTCTCTGCATGTAATGTTTTTACCCTCAATACCTACAATGCTAGCTTCTTTCCTTGCATTTATACCTCTGCATATATATCATCTCAAATTTTTCATAAGCAGACTATTTAAGGAAAGTAGGTCCCACCCAACCTTTATTTCTATCTGGATCTCCTGTATGTTTCCTTGATAGCATCCACCAATCATTTCTGTCTTCAGGGGGGATATTGTCCCTTTTATAACGTTCTGCATGTGCAAGAACTGTTGTACTCCAAAAACCCAGCAAAGTGCAGGAGTACTCAATAATCATTTGTAGAATATATAATCAAAAGTATATTTCTATTTCAACTGTACAACTGGTATTTACTGAAGTAGTTATAGTAAAATAAAATAGAAACAACAGGACATGTACTCAGAAAGCCTGAGTTTGAATTTTAGCTGTAGAACTTTATTCTCAAACAATGAAAAGAATCATTACCCTTCTCTTGGCCCAAGTCTCCTAAATTATAAACACAGATTTCCTTATCATACCTAAGCTCACAGATATTGAAAGATAAAATGATTTAAAACATACATTTTCTGACTTAATACTGTAAAGAATATTAAGCCAGAGAGTATATAAAGAGCAACTTTCAAAGTTCTTGGTAACTCAATACATATGTGGTTGAATTAAATAAGACTGAAACCAAATACTACACTGAATTCAGGCATGAGATGAGGAAAATCTGAGAGGGACATGAAACTAGAAAAAAAGAAAAAAGATATAAAAAAAGCATTATTAGGACACGGTGTTAGATTAAAGAGAATAAAGACTGGTGAATCAGTGTTTGGGAAGAAATAATTTCAGGCATTAACACAGATTAACTCCAGCCTCATCTGTAACTAAGGAAATCATACACATCTTTCAACCCAAATGCATTAGGCTTGCTATAACAAACTCAACTCAGCAACTCGTATCTATGTCTCTGATCTCATCTATGCTCTCAAAAGTACAAGGTGTCTTAGTATCTTTATTCTCCTCTTATTACGACCCATATCAAGATAAATGTTACCTCATATATAATACAGCCCACTGTGAAGCAGCAACACTCAGTTCCATCAAGTTTTATATGATGTTAACTTCAGCATTATAGCAAACCTTACTTTAGTAACTAGGCAAAGTTAGTAAGACCTTCATAAGGTCACAGATGTTCAAAGGCCTAACACATACTGACAATAAAAGCTTGTTTAAGAAAGTACTTATAACCCTTCTAAACGGCCTTCTAGTATCTTGCTTCAATACTGTTTTAAGACGTCTTCTAGTAGAGTAATGGAAAATTTTTAGCTTAGCTTAAAATATACAAGAATATAAAGTTAGCTAAACAAAGTATTACATATTCTCAGGAAGGAACATGAGTAAACTATTTCTGCAGACAGCCCCTAACCCATCATCACCGCCTTTGTCTTGTTCCTCCCTGGCAGTCCTTACAAGTCTGTGTATCACAGCTAGTGAGTGAGTGAGTGGTCAGGACACTCGGATGAGAAACTATCTCCTGAATCAGAAAATACCTGAAATGGCACCCAAGCACCTATGTTCCTGAAAACACTGTGGGCTGTTTGGTTAAGGTGAGAGACATACAGCAAGGCACCTCAACTCTTGCAGTATGCAAGTACCTACTCATTCAGTACCTGCTCTGTTACCACGTGAGTACTGGTAGCCAGTTATTTAGATAATCTCTACTAAACTAAGTAAAAAAAGATTATATGACTAAATAGCTTAAAATGTGGCAACAAACAAAAGTCTTAAAAGATATTTTATGTTAAAAAGTAAACTGATAATGGTTGGAAAAAACTACAATTCTCCCAATCAACACTGGTGACTATTTAACAGTATTTCACTTAACAAACCTCTGTCTCTGTTGTCACGACGGTCTCTCTCCCCGTGTCTTCTCTCAAAGGAAGAATCTCTTGCTTGCTCTCTGCTGTCTCTCTCAGGGTATCTGTCTCTCTCAGGGTAGCTGCTTCGCGTCTCCCAGCTGTCGTGATAGTTGCTACTACTGCTGTGACTATCAATCTGAGAACCTCTTGTGCCTCGACTTCCTAAACAAAGGATATTCACACAAAAATTTAACATATACACTTCATTCAACAAGTTGTCAGTCACAATCCTTTCTCCCCCAAAACATATAAAGATGTGTCGTTGTTGGGTTTTTTTTGGTGAGTTTGAAAGTGTGGTAATCATTGTTGAAAACGATATTATATGCTGGATTAGAATACTCAAAGTGTCTAAGGACTGATTTGAGTAAGCTTAAGTCCTCATTTTCCCTTCCTAAAAAAAAAAGGACACAGAATGAAATCATAAAGTAAACAGACTCATTTCAATTAAGCCAAAAAACAATGGAACAAAAAATAAAACTATTATTGCATATCTAAATTACAGAAACACCATAAAAACATTTAAAATATGAATTATGGATATATCACATTGACTACACTTTATAGTGAAAACATTCTAATATAGAACCAAGGTATGCTGTTGACAGTAGGTGATACCTGAAAATCTTCATTAAAAAACTAGGAAATGAATGTTCACAGTAGCTTTGTTATAGCCCCAACTGTAAAGTACCCAAATGTCTTTCAATGGGTGAAAGGTTAAACTAACTGTGGTACATCCAGATCATAGAATATTATAAGTTACAAACTACTGATACACGCAATTACTTGGAAACTTAAGGAAATTCTGCTAGTGAAAAAGCCAATCTCAACAGGATACACAGAGCAGGATTCAGTTTATGTAATACTTTTGAAATAATAATTACAAGATAATAGACATATTAGTGGTGGCCAGGGGTCAAGGACAGGGGAGGAGATTTGAATGTGGCCACAAACAGATAACAAACGGAGTCCTGTGATGATACAGTTGAGGATCTTGATTGTGGTGATCGTAATGCAAGGCTACAGAGTCACTATGGAAAATACTGAATAGTATCGAAGTTCATAAAAAAATTACAGAACTACTATCTGATCCAGCAATTCCACTTCTGGGTAGAGGGCCAGAGAAACTGAAATTAGGATCTCAAAGAGATATCTGTACTCCCGTTATCTGTATTCCCATGTTCACTGCAACATTATTCACAACAGCCAAGACACAAACAACCTAAATGCCCAATGAGAGATGAATGGGGAAGAAATGTTGTACATACACATAATACTTTGGCCACCTGATGCAAAGAGCCAACTCATTGGAAAAGACCTTGATGCTGGGAAAGACTGAAGGCAGGAGGAGAAGGGATAACAGAGGAAAAGATAGTTGGATGGCACCACTGACTCAATGGACATGAGTTTGAGCAAACTCCAAGAGATGGTGAAACCTGGCGCACTGCAGTTCATAGGGTTGCAAAGAGTCAGATATGACTCAGCGACTGAACAACAACAGATATATATATAACGATTTGTCTTCCTTGTTTTTAGTCACAAAGTGGTGTCTGACTCTTTTGCAACTCCATGGACTAGAGCCTGCCAGGCTCCTCTGTCCATGGGATTTCCCAGGCAAGAATATGGAGTGGGTTGCCATTTCCTTCTCCAAGTGATCTTCCTGACCCAGGGACGGAAACTGCGTTTTCTGCATTGGCAGATGGATTCTTTACCCCTGAGTCACCTGGGAAGCCCTATAAAGGATTATTCACCCTTTAAAAAGAACACAGTCCTGCCATTTGCAACAACATGGAAGACATTTTGCTAAGTGAGATAAGTCAGGCACAGAAGGACAAATGCCACGTGATACCACTTGTATGTGGAAATTACAATAGTCACACTCATTGAATCAGAGAGTAGAATGGTTTTACCAAGGGGCTGCTGAGAGGGGGAACATGGAGGATTAGTCAAGGGGTACAAAATTTCAGTTGTACAAGACGAGTAAATCACAGAGATCTACTGTACAGCATGGTGTCTACAGTTGATAACATACTGGAAACTCAAAAATCTAGTAAGAGGACAGATCTTATATCAATAGCATTCTCATCATACACACATGCAAATAATAAGAGTGAGAGGAAACTTTCACATGTTAATGGCACAGATTGTGGTGGTGGTTTCAAAGGTATACACCTATCTCCAAGCTTATTAAGTTGTATATATTAACTGTGTATAGATTTCTGTATGTCAATCATACCTCAGTAAAGTGGTTTAAAAAAAAATTGCAAGGAGCTACACACACACACCTTACAGGTAACAGGTTTTGAGCACTGAAAGAATTACAGTATAATTCTAAATACTTTAATTGGGATGTTTTAATAATCAAAATATCTATAAAGACTATTTTAATAATTAAAGACTATTTTAATAATTAAAGACTAGAGAAAGAAATTTTAAAAAGACTACAAATGAGCTACATATAACATCAAGGAATGAAAAGGTAAATGTCAGAATAGATGCTAAGAGAAAATTGGTAAAAAAAAAAAAAAAAAAAAAAGTCATGTCTGAGGATACAACTCAGAAAATGAAACAGAGACACAGAGATGGAAAACCTGAAAGTTAAGAATCAAGGAGAACACAACAGGAAGACTGAACAAATGTCTGAAAGTGAAAGTGAAGTCGCTCAGTTGTGTCCAACTCTTTGCGACCCCATGTCCATGGGATTCTCCAGGCAAGAATACTGGAGTGGGTTGCCATTTCTTTCTCCATAGGATCTTCCCAACACAGGGATCAAACCCAGGTGTCCTGCACTGCAGGCAGACTCTTTACTGTCTGAGCCACGGGGGACTCAAACATATGTCTAACTATATGCTAAGATAGAAAGATTGAAAGAACAGAATAAGCTATATCATACAAATACTAACCAAAAGAAATCTGTGAGTGGGATAATCTTTTTTAACCAAAAAGATAACATTCAGGATGAAGAGGATCATTCTGTAACAATAAAAGGAATAATTTGCCTTACATGTACCTACGAGCAAAGCCTCAAAATATTCAAAGCAAAAATTGATCAAATCACACAAAAATCACAAATTCAAAATAATAGTGGAAGATTCAACTTACATCTCTGTAATGATAGAAAAAGCAGACTAGAAAGAAAATTAAATGTAGATTTGAAAGCATGATTAACAAACCTGATCTTAGAGACATACTTTACATACCTTGCAACCATTAAAAGCACATGCAAAATACATGAAAACTGACTGATGAGCCACAAAATAAGTCCTAACATAAAAAAAAATGCCAAAAAACTGAGTTCAAACAGTCTCCTCCAATAACAGTTAAAATTGAGGGTAGGGGGTTTATTTTAAAAAGCATGATTAGAAATTTTAAATCCTATTTCTACACAACTCATGAGTCAAAGAAAAAACCATACCACACTTCATAAAGTGTTTAGAACAGATAAATATAATCAGACTATCAAAGAACAGATAAATGCTCATTTATATATAAACTGTTCTCTTCCAGAAAAGAGAAAAAACAGAAGCAACACTTTCCAACACATTTTGATCTCCAAACCAAACAAAGACAGTATTAAAAAATAAAACCTACGCAATGGTATGCTGGCTCCAAAGAGCCACCAGCTTGCTTCTCTTCTCATCTTCACACTGAGTGGCCTTGTTAGTAGCTCAAAATCTGCTATGGTAGGAGTGATTTATACTATGGAAATTGGCATTAGCTACAAGCCAGGGCTTTCTTTCTGAAGAGTAAGTCGTTAAATATTTACACTCATACACTGATTATATGCCAACCTCAATTACAAAAAAGATTTTATGTCAAAATTAAATTTTAACAAACCTATTTTGGAACTTTTAAAAGAAATGAAATGTAAATTTACTTTAGAAATACAAGAATAGTTCTGAAAGTGAAAGTGTCAGTTGCTCAATTGTGTTCAACTCTTTGGAATCCCATGGACTGTAGTCCACCAGGTTCCTCTGTCCATGGGATTCTCTAGGCAAGAATACTGGAGTGGGTTGCCACTTCCTACTCCAGGGGATCTTCCCGATCCAGGGACCGAACTCGGGTCTCCGGCATTGCAGGTAGTTTGTTTACCATCTGAGCCACCAGGAAAACCTATTTAGAATAGTTGTAAATTAAAAAAAAAAAAAAAATAAGATAAGTAACAAGGTAAAAGAGACTGACTATATGATCTTCTCAAGATACAAAAAAACAGGCATGACAGAAGCTGCCAGCTAAGTTAGGAAAATTAGGAGATACCCTTTGCTGGTGGCTTAGCTGTAAGAAACCTCCTGACAATGCAGGAGCTGCAGGAGACACGGGTTCTATCCCTGGATCAGGAAGATCCCATGGAAGAGGGTGTGGCAACCCACTCCAGTATTGCTGGCTGGAGAATTCCATGGACAGAGGAGTCTGGCAGACTGTAACCCCTGAGACTGCAGAGTTGGACACGACTGAAGTGACAATACACCCCTTAACACAATAAAAAGCATCTGCAAGTGGAAAAGAAATCCCCTGCCAAGGGAGAAGACTAGGGTTTGATTCCTGGCTTGGGAAGATTCCCTGGATAAGGAAATGGCAACCCACTCCAGTATCCTTACCTGGGAAAAGGAAACCCCACTAACGGAGGAGCCTGGCGGGCTACAGTCCACGGAATTGCAAAGAGTTGGACACAACTTAGCAACTACAAACAGCAAAAATCTACAAACACCATGCTTAACAGTGAAATGTCAGCAATAATTCCCTAAAATCTGAAACAAAGCAAAGAAGCCCATTATACGACTGTAGTCAACAGTGCACTGAAACAGCTGCTCAGCAGGTTACTGACAACGAACAAATATTACTCAGAAAGAAGAGCAAAGTATGTCTATTCCCAGATGTAAATGTTTAAGAGAATCTAATTGTATCTACCAAGAAAACACAGTATTATAATGTAAGACGAATATAAAAAATTTAACATTCCATACATCAGCAATAAGCATCAGAAAATGTTTTACAATATATCATTTGGTGTGCCTGTATGCATTCACTTAAGCACTATTCAAAACCAAAAAAAATGTTGCTTCAGTGATGTCCAACTCTTTGGGATCCTAAGGACCATAGCCTGCCAAGTTCCTCTGTCCATGAGACTCTACAGACAGGAATAATGGAGTGGTTTGCCGTGCCCTTCTCCAGGGGATCTTCCCAACCCAGGGATCGAACCCATATCTCTCAAGTCTCCTACAATGGAGGCGAGTTCTTTACCACTAATGCCTCCTGGGAAGCTCAAACACAGAGGATTCAATACCTTACGGCATACCCTACGATATACACTATGCACCAAAAGGAGGATGTGGCTGTTGACCAAGTTGACTGATATCTCCAAGATATTTTAAAGTGAAAACAGCAGCATACAGAATATATAGTGTTTTTAATAAAAAATTCTTAAAAATTATATTTGTAAAACCAGAAGAGAAAATGAATAAACATACATATTTGCTTATATAGAATGTTCTTCAGCTGGATGCATACAAAACTGGCTAGGACCAGGTCGGGAACAGGGGAGGCCTTCACTACGTATCTTGTCATAGCTCTGAAATTCTGCACCATGTGAACGCATTATTAAAAAGAGAATTTTTTTAAAAAAAATACCATTTACAATGGCAACAAAAATAGAAGTTACCCAGGAATAAAACATGTACAAGACCTTATAAGAAAAAGTTATTAATCAATAAATTTAATGTATTTGAGGTGAAAATCCAACAGTTTTTTCATGAAGCTTTAAAAAAAATTCATTTTTAAAAGACAGCCTTCAGAATGGGAGAAAATAACAGCAAATGAAGTAACTGACAAATAATTAATCTCAAAAATATACAAGCAACTCCTGGAGCTCAATTCCAGAAAAATAAACGACCCAATCAAAAAAAGGACCAAAGAACTAAACAGACATTTCTCCAAAGACATACAGATGGCTAACAAACACATGAAAAGATGCTCAGCATCACTCATTATCAGAGAAATGCAAATCAAAACCACAATGAGCTACCATTTCACGCCAGTCAGAATGGCTGCTAGCCAAAGTCTACAAGCAATAAATGTTGGAGAGGGTGTGGAGAAAAGGGAACCCTCTTACACTGTTGGTGGGAATGCAAACTAGGACAGCCACTATGGAGAACAGTGTGGAGAGTCCTTAAAAAACTGGAAATAGAACTGCCATATGACCTAGCAATCCCACTGCTGGGCATACACACCAAGGAAACCAGAATTGAAAGAGACATGTGCACCCCAATGTTCACTGCTGCACTGTTTATAACAGCCAGGACATGGAAGCAACCTAGATGCCCATCAGCAGACGAGTGGATAAGAAAGCTGTGGTACATATACACCATGGAATAGTACTCAGCCATTAAAAAGAGTACATTTGAATCAGTTCTAATGAGGTGCATGAAATAGAGCCTATTATACAGACAGAAGTAAGCCAGAAAGGAAAACACCAATATAGTATACTAACACATATGTATGGAATTTAGAAAGATGGTAACGATAATCCTATATGTGAGACAGCAAAAGAGACACGAGATGTATAGAACAGTCTTTTGGACTCTGTGGGAGAGGGCGAGGGTGGGATGATGTGGGAGAATGGCATGGAAACTTGTATATCATCATATGTGAAACGGATCGCCAGTCCAGGTTTGATGCATGAGACAGGGCACTCAGGACCAGTGCACTGGGATGACCCAGAGGGATGGGATGGGGAGGGAGGTGGGAGGGGGGTTCAGGATGGAGAACACATGTACACCTGTGGCAGATTCATGTCAATGTATGGCAAAACCACTGCAATAAAGTAATTAGCCTCCAATTAAAATAAATAAATTTATATATTAAAAAAATATATGAAAAAGCAAAGGGCTAAGAAAAGCCAAGACAACTATGAAGGAGAAGGTGATGGGCTTTCATCTTACTGTGAAACTATAATAAACCAACAGGCCTATAGAAAGAGTAAGAATGGTCAGAATTCTGCAGCAGTGGTTTGGGGAGGGGAGCAAAGTGGGTGGAAGAAGAGAGATGTCAAAGTTCACTCAGTCCAGGCAGCGTGGAGATAGTCAAATTCACTTAGGTAGGTTTTTATTGATGATAATGGTGATGCCAAATGCTTTTTAGAGGAAGATAAGAAAAATGGCTCAAGATCCTGACATGGGATGTTTTGAAGTGGCTTTGAAGCAAGCACCAAGTACTGAAGAACACATGAGTCAGTCATTTCTGACACCACCAACTTTGAAAGTCTATCGTTTTAAATCTCATTTTAATGATCATTTTATCATATATTTATCTATTAATTAGAAATCACTTCATTTTGATGTTTTTTTTTTTTTTTTTTTTGCCTGATAGCAATTTTCTTAGTGTTCCACATTAACCAAGATGGTAGCCATGACTGGACATAATTCAACTAGGGGGTGTGTGTGGGGGGTCCCTAAATCAGGCCCCATTTATCTTCTGCTACTTTAGCCAATAATTCCTACTAGGAATTTATAGAGAAGATGAAAAATTCAATTAATTGAAAATTATTTTGACAAAGTGATAATGAATGTCAGAAATAAACAAATCTTAGGAGATTTCATAATTTCTATACGAACATACAAGATACAGTTCACAGACAAGTCAAAAACCTTACCCTTTTCAGGCATCTCTGGAGCTCTTCCTCTACTTCTGCCCATCCGGTCATTCCTAATCTCACTTCGAGACTCATTTCTAGAGTCATTCCTTATTTCAGTGCGAGAACTTTCTTCTCTCAGATGGTTTCTGCCATAACTTCGGGATTCTTCCTGATACGCGTCCTCCTTTCGATGAGCATCTCGACTTTCACGGTCCCTGTAGTCGTGGGCATCACGAGTAGACCGAGCATCCCTGGGGTCGCGGCTCTCTTTGTTGTCTCTGCTATAGTCTCTCATCTCCCTGGAGTCCCGAATGTCTCTAGAGTCCCTTAGTTCCCTTCGGTCTCTAGTATCTCTGGCATCTCTCCGATCCCGCCCATCTCGAGGTTCTCGGTCATCCCTGTGGTCTCGAGAAGAGCTCTGATCCTGTTCATACTCTCGTTCTTCTCTTGTGTCCTTTTCCCTGTCCCTTTTCCCTCTAGTCTCTGTAAACATAATTTTGGAAATACCCTGTAATTCCTTTCACAAAATTGTAGGAAACTAGACAATGTATTCAAATACAGAGCTTTAAAATTTTTATTACAATGGTAATTCATGTTCTTTACAAAAATTAAAAGGAGAAAACATGGGCAAATAAGAAAATTAAACCTATCTGTAAGCTAAAATTCCAAAGGTAATTTTATTAACATCTGGATTATTTGTCTTGATTGAACAAACTTTGAACATGATATTCTGGTATCAACATACCCATACATAAGAGCTGAAACAAGTAAGCTGATCTCCTATCAATCCTATCAATGATGGCTTACTTTTAGAAATCACTTTTAGACTCAAAGGCACAAGTGACTTTAACTCATCTCTACTAAGTATTAGGCCAGACTAGTTCACACATGACCTCCAATGTACTTAAGCACTTGAGAGTAATCTATAGTTAGTAAGCTGGCTGGCAAAAATATACTGCTATTCACCCTTTCTCTCTCTCTTTCCTTTTTTTTTTTTAAACTATTTAGTCAACTCACACTCCCATCTCTAAAGCTTCTTCTACTTAAAGCATTTTCTAACATTTCATGGGAAAACTTTAAAAAACAACTTCAGTTTTTAAAAAGCTGGAATGAACCTCAATAGTTATTTAATTCAAACTCATCATTGTATACATGAAGGAACAGAGGCCAAGAGCTTAAGTGGTTTAGTCAGCCCCATATATCGTGGGAATTTGCAAAGAATATTTCTATTCTTTAGAAATATCTAGAGAAACATAAATTGATTACAGCACAAATCTGAAATGAACTGAAAGAATTAACAAGAGACCCACAAAGAACAACCCTTGTACTTTTTTTTTATCAGATTCCTTCATAAATTGCTCTTATACTCTGGAACAACCACAAGATCTGTCGCTATTTTAGCAATTTTATAGTAGCCTAGGACCTATGGCTAGGTCCGTAGACTTTCCCTGTCTAGTATCCACGAGATCCTCATCAATAACTTATTTCCTCTGCCTACATCTATAAATGCCATCTAAACATAGAAGCACTAGGCAAGAATCTGACAATGTCTCAATTTTTTTTTTTTTTTTTACTACATTTATGACTTCACGTCCTCCTCCAATAGCAAGAAATTTGATCACTTAGCACTAGGTTCTTCTTTTATGATGCTCCCAGCTGTCTTTACAAAGACACCCAGTTACAGTATTTGCTCTTTACCTACCTCCCCCTCCTTTCACTAAAATTATTCTTATTTCAAAAAATGACTTTCAGAAGATTAAACAAACATCCTCCTTACAAAGAATCAAAAAGTGTATGGTTTATTATTAAAAGGATTCATATAACATAAAACCCCCTTACCACAAAAATAGCATTCCTGTCAGAATCAACTGCATACTAAATTTCCCCTTCATTCGGGGAATTGTGTTTAATAAATAGTATTTTGAAATAATAAAAGAGTTTTAATTCAATAAGCAGTCACTAAAAATATACCATATTCCCAGTCAACCCTAGTTGTTGATAGGTATAAGAGCATTTTCCCCACTTACCAATGTTTTATATATACTGCTGTGCTGATCTGGTTCCAAAATCATGCATACAAGGAATAATTCTCTAAAATATGGGCTCTGTCTAGTCCCTATCTGTGCATCCATCATTTCTAGAATAAAATAATTATTTTCTTGCACTGTTGACTGGAGGAGAATAAGTTCAACATGTTTCATAGGAGACTGCTAGGTGATGCAGAGACTTTAAAAGTGCACATTAAACAGAAATGCTGTTGCAAGTAAGCACGTATTTCCTGAGTATTCTTTATGTTAAAAAAAACTAGCTCAGAAGATTTTAGGAAAAAGGCTTGCTAAGTTAAATAAACAACAAGAAGCTTAGACAAGAATTACAGAAAGAGATGAGAGTGATTCAATTGTACTGCCAAGTAATAACATCTCAGCTTAAAGACGGAATAGCAAATTCAAAGTTAATGTAATGCTCAGGAATCTAAAAACTGTCTTGCTTACTTCTTTGTTGAGTTAGACCTGGAAAACTGATCACTTGGTTCCCACGGGCCTTCTGAACATTCCCCAGCCCACACCTCTTTCTTAAGACATCTCTGATATGTTCCAACTCTGCTCCCTGGTTTGTTGCTTTTCTTTTAACCTCTTCTGTTGTTTTTAAAGGATTAGCTAAGGAATTAGACTGACACTCTTAAGAATCATATAGCCCCAAATTTCTAGAACTTGAGAATACTCAAGTAAAACAATGTACTGAAAGAAAGCAACAGCTTAATATGCATATAAATGCCCAATTACATGTATCTAGTAGCTCACATTTCCATGTCCTCAAGCACCTCCTATTGCCCTAGAGAGCTCTCACCCACGTATTACAGAAAATGTAGTATAACACAGTTCTCTTCTACCCCTTATTCTAACAATAAGTCTGAATGTCCAATTTTTTAATAAAGAAAATATCCACTTACAGAAAAGAATGCTAAAAAACCCACAATACTGCCAAGTATTTACCTTCCCTCCTTTCATGACGCCGATCGTGAGACTGTGAAGTTCGCTCATGATCGTGCCTCCCCTTCTCTCTCACTGGAGAGCGATGTCTTGGAGGGCTTTGCTTTCTCTGAGGAGAAGCCAAAGAATGTGAAGGATAGGGAGAAGCAGAGCGGCGTAAAGGTGGAGTTATTGTCCTCTGATAAGATGGTGAAGGAGTTCTTTTTCGGCGAGGAGAAGGAGAATGTCTTTGAATCGACGATCCTGACTGTGAGGAAGATGAGTGATGTCTAGAAGATATTGGAGAATGATGTTGTCCTGCTGGGGAAGTGGACCTGTAAAGAGAAACAACAATAAAAAACTGGATTCAAGAGCCTTCACTTCTAGCCAAAGGAAAGTCTTTTAAAACAACAAACCCTGAATATAAAAGTTAGAGCTAAAAGTGTGAATAATAATTTTAATTCAAAATGAGGTAAAATCATTAACAGGCTGATTTTTAAGTCAGTTTGAAGCAAACAGTTCTAGATGAGACACATGTTGGCCTCCTGAGCTTTGGCTCCATGGCACACTTCCTTTTCCCAGGTAACACCCTCCCTGATCACAAACGGTTCTTACTGTCACATACAGTACGGAATTCACTCTTAACCAGAGATGATCTCTGTGTGAATAGGTACTTAGAGGACGGAATCCACAAAGAGCTAAAGAGAAAACATACTAGTGATATCTAGATAGATATGACTGGCTGTGAGAACGCCTATAAATCAGGGTTGTGGGAGAAGCGAAAAGCTATCACCAGCTATACCAAGCGTAAAGTTTGACTGCCTGGACTGACATACAGGATGGGGAAAGAACACTAGGGTTAAGGAAAGGACATACTGCCCGTACTGTCTTTATCTTAAATAACCTACCTTTCAGTCTTGGGCAGTACAAATTGAGATTTAGTTCATAAGCTTTAGTTTAACTAAGGCTTCCTCTACTCCCTTCAAATCATCTTGCTTGACTGCTGCCAGAGAAAAAACTTAAAAATACGTGAAGCACATCTGAATCACTCCTATGATCTGTTAGGTCCTGGGCTCTGTCTACAATGAATATGAAAAAGCTATGTGTGATGGAGAACTAGAATACATGCATTTGCACATTAACTGGAAAGAAACAGGACTAACATTTAAAAAAACAGCATTCCAGACATCACTTACTGAGATACGTATCATATTTTTCAAAGCAATCATTTCAAGGCTACCTGCTTGTTCAAAAAAATTATGAGTTCCTGTCAACGTATTATGGAATTACCTTCAGTGCCTATGATGAGTATTTTTTAACTTCTGCAATGCTGAGAAAGTTATTAAACCAAGATTCCTCAATCTTGGAACTACTGACATTTTGTATGCAGTACTTCTTTGTGGCGGGGGCTGCCCTGTACATTGGAGGATGTTGAGAGCATCCCTGGCCCTACCCATGAGAAGCCAGTACCATCTAACTCCGACCCCCATTCATACCAGTAAAAATTCCTTCATATAGCTCCAACTGTCTCCACGGAGGTAAAATCAAGCCTGATGGAGAATCCTTGTCCTAAACTATGTTGTTTATAAATGATGCCTTAGTAGAACTTTTATCAATAAGAGGTTTAAATCTATGAAATACACGTTGCTGAGCCAGGAAAGTGGTCCAATATGTTGGAAAGGATTTTGTAAAACAACGAGCTGAGCAAACAAAAACACTTTTTGGATAATAGTTGACAGTAAAACAATAAAAATCAGTAAATATCAGCTAACTAGAACACCACACTTATCTAAACATTCTAGCTACTTATGATTACAAAACTTTCATACTTTTAAAAAATTGGTATTCTTTCCTCATATACAAAAAATAAGACATACACCACCAGAATTAAACTGACTCTAAACTGGAATTTATTTACTAACAGATATGAGCAGAAATGCTCAGTGGGTCTTAGCCAAATCTGGCAAACCATTTATGACGAAAGGCTACTCATATACTGAACAGAAAAATTATTGCAGGACTGAGAAATTCTCCTTATTTGACTACTGTTTGGTGCTTTCCAAATTCAATTTCCTTAGGTTCTGATCAATTTGGAAACACCTAAATTGAAAAAATAAACAATGTGGCTCTCCACTGAACTGACATTTTGGTTAGCTTTGAGTTTGTTTCTGAGATAAACTCAAAATTGTTTCAGGAATGTCTCCAACTCCTTTTGGTGATTTGTTCACAAAACTTAAATAAAATAGTTCACAACACTGTCTTTTAAAAAACACAGTACAGTCTAATTACATCTCTATTCAAATTTGGTGTCTACTGCTGCTGTTGTTCAGGTATTAGGTCACGTCTCTTTGTGACCCAGTGAACAACAGCATGCCAGGCTCCTCTGTCCTCCATTCTCTTCCTGAATTTGTTCAAACTCATGTTCACTGAGCTGGTGATACTGTCTAACCATCTCATCCTCTGTTGCTTCTTTCTCCGTTTGCCTTCTATCTTTCCCACCATCAAGGTCTTTTCTAATGAGTCAGCTTTCATATCAGGTGGCCAAAGTATTGGAACTTCAGCTTCAACATCAGTCCTTCCAAAGAATATTCGGGATGAATTTCCTTTAGGTTTGATCTCCTTGCAGTCCAAGGGACTCTAAACAGTCTACTCCAGCACCACAATTCAAAAGCAACAATTCTTCCACACTCAGCGTTCTTTCCCGTCCAACTTTCACTTCCGAATGTGACTACCTGAAAAACCATAGCTTTGACAACACAGACCTCTGTTGGCAAAGTGATGTCTCTGCTTTTTAATACCCTGTCTAGGTTGGTCATAGCATTCCTTCCAAGGAGCAAGCATCTTTTAATTTCATGGTTGTAGTCACCATTAACAGTGATTTCAGAACTCAAGAAAATCTGTCACTGCTTACAATTTTTCCCCTTCTAACTGCCATGAAGTGATGGGAATGGATGCTGTGATCTTAGTTTTTGGAATGTTGAGTTTCACGCCAGCTTTTCCACTCTCCTCTTTCACTCTCATCAAGAGACTCTTAAGTTTCGCTTCACTTTCTGCCATTAAAGTGGTATCATCTGTAAATCTGAGGTTACTGATATTTCTCCCAGTGATCGTGATCCCAGCTTGTGACTGATCTAGCCCAGTATTTCACACGATGTGCTCTGCATATAAATTAAATAAGCAGGTGACGATATACAGCTTTGTCATGTTCCTTTCCCAATTCTGAACCAGTCAGTTGTTCCACGTCCAGTTCTAACTGCCGCTTCTTGACCCACATACAGGTTTCTCAGTAGACAAGTAAGGTGGTCTGATATTCCTGTCTTTTTACGAATTTTCCAATTTGTTGTGATCCATACAAAAATGGAAGAAAAACTTCAGTTCAAGCTTAGATAATCAAGCTATCATATTAAGGACAGAACACCAATGTATTGTCAAGTTATGTCTTCAGCATTTTAACCATATTTTTCTACTTATCCTTTTGGGCAGGGAGAGGGGAGTTTGTTGATTTAATCATCTATTAAATGAATGTTTGCATCCCCTCCCCCCTTCTACTCCAAATTTATATGTTTGAGGCCTTACCCTCCAATGTGATGCTATTTGGAGGCAGGGCCTTTGGGAGTAATTAGGCTTAAATGAAGTCCTGAGGGTGGGGCTCCCATAATGAGATAGCGTCCACATAAGAGGAGAAGAGATTGTAGAGTTCTTGCCCCCCTGTAAGTGAGGACACAGTGAGAAGACAGCCATGTGCAAACCAGGAAGAAGGCCCTCACCAGGAACCAGATCTGCTAGCACCTTGACCTTGGACTACCCAGAAACCAGGTCTGTGAGAAATAAATGCCTGTTGTTTAAGTTACCCAGTCTATGATATTATGTAATAGCAGCCCAACGTTGCTAAGTATCACAGCATTTTTACATTTTCTTCTATTGCTATTTTTTTTTTTAAGTCTGAAGAGTGAAAAATAGTGAAAAGAGAGAGAGGATCTGTTATCAAAACGAGTCAAATTATAGATATAAGTCTAATTGGTCCCACACCTATGTTCATTCTGCATATACAAAAAAAGAGGTGACTCTAGGTAATAAAACTGTCTTGAAATCTGACCAAAACTGTTAGCAATTAAGCTTCTAGAATATTGCAGGGATGCAGTAAAATACATTTCACATTAACTAGTACACTCTAGTGCCTGAAGAACTATGGATGGAGGTCCATGCCACTGTACAGGAGGCAGTGATCAAGACCATCCCCAAGAAAAAGAAATGCAAAAAGGCAAAATGGTTGTCTGAAGAGGCCTTACAAATAGCTGAGAAAAGAAGAGAAGCTGAAGGCAAAGGAGGAAAGGAAAGATATACCCATTTGAATGCAGAGTTCCAAAGAATAGCAAGGAGAGATAAGAAAGCCTTCCTCTGTGATCAATGCAAAGCAACAGAGGAAAACAATAGAATGGGAAAGACTAGAGATCTCTTCAAGAAAATTAGAGATACCAAGGCAACATTTCACGCAAATATGGGCACAATAAAGGGCAGAAATAGTATAGACCTAACAGAAGCAGAAGATATAAAGAAGATGTGGCAAGAATACTCAGAAGAACTATACAAAAAAGATCTTCAAGACCCAGATAACCATGATGGTGTGATCACTCACCTAGAGCCAGACAACCTGGAATGTGAAGTCAAGAGGGCCTTAGGAAGTATCACTACAAACAAAGCTAGTGGAGGTGATGGAATTCCAGTTGAGCTATTTCAAATCCTGAAAGATGATGCTGTGAAAGTGTTGCACTCAATATGCCAGCAAATTTGGAAGACTCAGCAGTGGCCACAGGACTGGAAAAGGTCAGTTTTTATTCCAATCCCAAAGAAAGGCAATGCCAGAGAATGCTCAAACTACTGCACAATTGCACTCATCTCATACGGTAGCAAAGTAATGCTCAAAATTCTCCAAGCCAGGCTTCAACAATACGTGGTCTGTGAACTTCCAGCTGTTCAAGCTGGTTTTAGAAAAGACAGATGAACCAGAGATCAAATTGTCAACATCCACTGGATCATTGAAAAAGCAAGAGAGTTCCAGAAAAACATCTACTTCTGCTTTATCGACTATGCCAAAACCTTTGACTGTGTGGATCACAATAAAATGTGGAAAATTCTGAAGGAGACGGGAATACCAGACCACCTGACCTGCCTCCTGAGAAATTTGTATGCAGGTCAAGAAGCAACACTTAGAACCAGACTGGACTGGTTCCAAAATGGGAAAGGAGTATGTCAAGGCTGTATGCTGTCACCTTGCTTACTTAACTTATATGCAGAGTACATCATGCGAAATGCTGGGCTGGAATGTAGCACAAGCTGGAATCAAGACTGCTGGGAGAAATATCAATAACCTCAGATATGCAGATGATACCACCCTTACAGCAGAAAGCAAAGAAGAACTAAAGAGCCTCTTGATGAAGGTGAAAGAGGAGAGTGAAAAAGTTGGCTTAAAGCTCAACATTCAGAAAACTAAGATCATGGCATCTGGTTCTATCATTTCATGGCAAATAGCTGGGTGAACAATGGAAACAGTGACAGACTTCATTTTTTTGGGCTCCAAAATCATTGCAGATGGTGACTGCAACCATGAAATTAAAAGACGCTTGCTCCTTGGAAGAAAAGCTATGACCAACCTAGACAGTGTATTACAAAGCAGAGACATTACTTTGCCAACAAAGGTCTGTCTAGTCAAAGGTATGATTTTTGTCATGTATGGATGTGAGAGTTAGACTATAAAGAAAGCTGAGCACTGAAGAATTGATGCTTTTGAACTGTGGTGTTGGAGAAAACTCTTGAGAGTCCCTTGGACTGCATGGAGATCCAACCAGTCCACTCTGAAAGAAATCATTCCTGAATAATCATTGGAAGGACTGATGCTGAGGCTGAAACTCCAATACTTTGGTCACCTGATGTAAGAACTGACTCATTGGAAAAGACCCTGATGCTGGGAAAGACTGAAGGCAGGAGGAGAAGGCGATGACAGATGATGAAATGGTTGGATGGCATCACCAACTGGATGGACATGAGTTTGAGCAAGCAAGTGGGTGACGGACAGGGAGGCCTGGCGTGTTACATTCCATGGGGTCTCAAAGAGCTGAACATGACTAAGTGACTGAATTGAACTGAACTGAGTACACTCTAAAACTGAATGATTTCCTATTAGAAGGGAATAAAGAGGTGACATTTGACACTCAAATAAAGAACAAAGGAAAGCTTATTGCACAAACAGAAGCCTCAGAACCTTAAAACAGAGAACTGTAGACTGTCAGCAAGTACACTGTGATTTATAAAACACAAGGAAAGCTAATCTTTAGCTTGAGTTGATTCCATTCAAAAGCTTTTTAATGCTGCTATAATTGTAACACAACATGGAATGAGAACATTCAGGGTATACTTGAGGAAAAGATGTGAAAATTTATGCAATTTAAAATGAAAGTTCCTTTCATTTGAGATGCAAGTAATTCCACCTACAAACTGATATGTTTACTCCAGACTTTCTTAAAATTTGTAACACCAATTTTTCTCAATAAATGGTTTCTATTTCTCAAATATGAAAATATACTTAGATAATATAACTGAAAGAGTCAATTCTTAGGTAGTTGATAAGAAGTCTGGGGTCCCGGAGGAGGAGGAGGAGAAAGGGGTCTGGGGCTCTGGAGGAGGAGAAAAGGACACATTTTTTTCTTTAAGCCCAGAACTGATGATTACACACAAAACAACTCAGCTTAAACTCTGTACTAAGGATTATACAACAACAATGTATCACCGATTCGATGGACAAGAGTTCGAGCAAGGTCAGGAATTGGTAATGGACAGGGAAGCCTGGTGTGCTGCAGTCCATGGAATTGCAAAGAGTCAGACAGTAGGACTGAGCGACTGAACAGAACTGAATGTAACATGCTTGAGGGCATGTTTTTCCTTCTTGAGAACCTTCTGACTAATCCTGTCATCTTAAAATGTACATTGTGGGAATGGGTCTTGTAAAATCTTTCTATTGTTAGTTCTAATCCTGTTATCTTAAAATGTATATTATGGGAGTGGGTCTGGTAAGGCCTTTACAACCTTGAGACATTCTTTTGATTTACTGTAACAACCAATTACAAAAGTATACAGCTCCCTTTGCTAAGACTAGCAGGAGGGCACTGTGCATCCCCCTCTGATGTCTGTGTCGGAAGCTTTCTCTGTCCCTTTTTCACTTTAATAAAACTGCTACACAAAAGCTCTTGAGTGATCAAGCCTGGTCCCTGGTCTCCAAACTAAATCTTCTTCGGAGATCACAAATCTGACATTGTTCACTGTAAGCTATCGTAGCTAAAATTCATAATCTAACCTTTAAAATCATCATGCAAAAAGCACACTTAAAAAACACTAAATGAACTATGGACACTATCAAAATCAACTCTCCTTTCAGGGGTAAAATAGAACACAAAATGGTACACATTTCACACACAGAAATATTTAGGCTTTATTGTTTACGTAAGAAACTTATTTTAAAAAGTAAGTCACTACTAGGTATAAAATAAGCTACAAGGATTTATTGTACAGCACAGGGAATATAGCCAATATTTTATAATAGCTCTAAATGGACTCCATATAAATAGGGGCTTCCCTGGTGACTCAGATGGTAAAGAATCTGCCTGCAATGTGGGAGAAGACCTCGGTTCCATCTCTGGGCTGGGAAAATGCCCTGGAGAAGGAAATGGCAAGCCACTCCAGTATTCTTGCCTGGAAAATTCCATGGACAGAGGAGCCTTTTTTAAGTTTCAGGTGTACAACATAGTGATTCAACATTTTTGTAGAGTATGTGCTTAGATGCTCAGTTGCATCTGACTCTTTGCAACCCCATGGACTACGGCCTGACAGGCTCCTCTGTCCAAGTACTAATAACTGTGGTTCAATTTCATTTTTATATTTATGTAGAAACAAATTATTTCAAAAACCTCAATTAAAAAATAAAGAAGAATGTTAAGACTTATTTTCAGCACATCCTTCAACCATATTCAAGCCCAGAATTGTGTGCCATTTAAATAAAGGGATTTTTCAGAATTTGGTTCAAGAGACTTACATGACTAGAGTGAACTAAAAATTGTACCCATCACTGTGATCAAGTCAGAAGAAACCAATATCCAGCATCCCTGGCACATGAAGAGATTGTTTCCAAGCTCTTGGACTCCAAGGAGATCCAACCAGTCCATCCTAAAGGAGATCAGTCCTGAGTGTTCACTGGAAGGAATGATGCTGAAGCTGAAACACAATCACCTGATGTGAAGAGCTGACTCTTTTGAAAAGACCCTGATGCTGGGAAAGACTGAGGGCAGGCGGAGAAGGGGACGACAGAGGATGAGATGGCTGGATGGCATCACCGACTCAATAGACGTGAGTTTGGGTAACCTCTAGGAGTTGGTGATGGACAGGGAGACATGGGATTCTGCAGTCCACGGGGTCGCAAAGAGTCAGATACATCTGAGCAACTAAACTGAATTGAAGAGTAAGAGAGCTGGTAGTTAAAATGCAATAAAGCCCAGAAACAATGCACACCAGCATAACACAAATTTAAGACAACTGGCTCCTATCTTCTACTTGGTGCATCAAGTTAAAATTATCCCTTTCTCCTGAAATAGGATGGGGTGGTGAAGAGATACAGGATCAGCCCCTGCCAAGAAACAACAGGCACTCCAGCCGGGGGCGGGGTGTGCGAGAGGTAAAGAACGGTTTTCAAGTCCCTAGAGCAACTTCTCAGACCCACAATGTTTTCAGCTCAGACCAACGAACTGTATGTCAAATTAGGGAGATTCTTGAAATCCCTGACACTGTCTTGGAAGTTCTATCCAATGACAGGTCACTTAACTGTCAGTAAAAAAAAAAAATTACCACCAGACAGCACTGAACCACAGCCAGCAATAGATCTCGGTAGTGTGGCTGCTTATCTATTATTTCATTTATCTTACTACATACAACACAGTCCCACATATTTAGTGGAATGAAGTTTTGGCCTCTATATGCTATTTTATGCATTTATGATTGGACCAATTATTAAATAGGGCTAAAATTTGCAACTACTTACCGCTCCTGAAAACCTCCCTGAAAAACTTTTTTAGTCTCTAAACATGATAGATAAAGGGTTGACAGCACAATTTTTAGAAACATAAATACCACTCTAGATTTTGGCTGCAAAATACAAGCTTCTCCTTTGGTTCAACAAATTTTCTCAATATCACGTCTATAAAAGAGAGCCCAAGTCTTGATCAACTGGACTAAATATAAAAGATTTTGCCCCCCAATGCAGTTATTTTGATATTTATAAAATAATTTCATTTTAACACAAGGCTACCATGAATAGGGGCCCAGTGGTGCAGTTGTAAACAATCTGCCTGCCAATGCACGAGACACAGAAGATACAGGTCCAAACTCTGGGTCGGGAAGATCCCCTGAAGAAGGAAATGGCAACTCACTCCAGTGTTCTTGGCTAAAAATCCCATGGACACAAGAGCCCGGCAGGCAACAGTCCATGGAATTACAAGAGTCAGCTACAACTTAGTGACTAAACAACAATTATGAATTTAGCATATAACTATGTTTGGCTATATTTATTTAAGTGTCTTAATTTTATATCCCTAGCCTAAATTATTATTCACCTAAAAATACTTTTTACGTCTACAGACAAGGCTCAATTAACTGCAGAAAAAAAGACAATACCTCAGACAACCAGTTCCCAACCTGAATACAAAGGTTCCATATTACTATTAAAAGGTCTGCATATCCTTCATGATGTTATTTCTGCTAAAGTCCACTAATTGGGAAGATATTATAAAAGATATTACAAATTTACCAATGGTTTTAAAGTCTGAATTTTAAAATTATATTACATTCCTTTTTTCCTTTTAGAGGTGATACTGGCTTTTTTTTTTTTTTTTTTGAGTATGGCTGATTTACAATATTGTGTGAGTTTCTGGTGTACAGCAAAGTGATTCAGTTATATTTCTGGTGATTGCGTGTGTGTGTGTACAGTGACTGTAAATTTTTAAGTATCTTTCTCTTTTGGAGATATACACTAAAATATATGCAAATAAAATAAAGTAAGATGTCTGGATCATCGAAAAAGCAGGAGAGTTCCAGGAAAACCATCTACTGCTGCTTTATTGACTATGCCAAAGCCTTTGACTGTGTGGACCACAACAAACTCTGGAAAATTCTCAAAGAGATGGGACTACCAGACCACCTGACCTGCCTCTTGAGAAATCTGTATGCAGGTCAGAAAGCAACAGTTAGAACTGGACATGGAACAACAGACTGGTTCCAAATTGGAAAAGGAGTACGTCAAGGCTGTATATTGTCACCCTGCTTATTTAACTTATATGCAGAGTACATGTAAGTACTGGGCTGGACAAAGCACAAGCTGGAATCAAGATTGCCAGGAGAAATATCAATAACCTCAGATATGCAGATGACACCACCCTTACGGCAGAAAGTGAAGAGGAACTAAAAAGCCTCTTGATGAAAGTGAAAGAGGAGAGTGAAAAAGTTGGCTTAAAACACAATATTCTGAAAACTAAAGATCATGGCATCTGGTCCCATCACTTCATGGCAGATAGATGGGGAAACAATGGAAACAGTGACAGACTTTATTTTCTTGGGCTCCAAAATCACTGCAGATGGTGACTGCAGCCATGAAATCAAAAGACACATGCTCCTTGGAAGAAAAGTTCTGACCAACCTAGACAGCATATTAAAAAGCAGAGACATTATTTTGCCAACAAAGGTCTATCTAGACAAAGCTATGGTTTTTCCAGTAGTCATGTATGGTTGTGAGAGTTGGACTATAAAGAAAGCTGAGCACCAAAGAATTGATGCTTTTGAACTGTGGTGTTGGAGAAGACTCTTGCGAGTCCCTTGGACTGCAAGGAGATCAAACCAGTCAATCCTAGAGGAAATCAACTCTGAATACTTATTGGAAGGGCTGATGCTGAAGCTGAAGCTCCAGTACTTTGGCCACCTGATGCAAAGAACTGACTCACTGGAGAAGACCCTGATGCTGGGAAAGATTGAAGGTAGGAGAAGAAGGGAACGACAGAGGATGAGATGGTTGGATGGCATCACTGACTCAATGGACATGACTTTGAGCAAGCTCCAGGAGTTGGTGATGGATAGGGAGGCCTGGCGTGCTGCCGTCCATGGGGTCACAAAGAGTCGGACATGACTGAGCGACTAAACTGAACTGAAGATGTCTGTTGGTTCGGTTTAGTCATTAATTCATGTCTGACTCTTGTGACCCCGTGGACTGTAGCCTGCCAGACTCCTCTGTTCATGGGATTCTCCAGGCAAGAATACTGGAGTGGGTTGCCATTTCCTTCTCCAGGAAGATGTCTGGGGTTTGCTTCAAAATAGCACTGGAGTGGGTAAGTAGACAGGGGTACAAATGAAACTATGGATATGAGGATCATTATACTACTGTCTACTTTTATGTGTGTGAAATGCTCCATAACAATGTTACTGTAACATTTTTTCATCCTCTCTATATAACTGAGTAACATTAGTATATACTTACTCAAGAAACCTATCAGCTTAGTCTATAGAAATGCTTATTGAGTGCACCCATGGATTCCTCCCTGACCTGTCCTTAATGGCCACAGAATAAGATTCACCAGTTCACACTATGAATGGTAGATACTGAATAAATCAAAGATTTAATCCAATATGTAACAGTCTTTGTCAAAGGTCTGAACCATTCTGTTTTTAATTATTCAGATACGCACAATCACTGAACAAAAATAAGACCATCAATTTGGTGGTAAGCTGTTTATTCTACTAAGGTGATGTCAGTCAACAAGTTCTGAATGATCACACCTATCTTTAAAATATATGGGTAAGACTCATGCAGGTATTTATATTCCTATCAAGACATATTCAGGTAATTAAAATAAAGTGATTTTTAAAAAAACATAATTACTATGCTCTTAATATTATCTTATTAAACCAAAAAATTCTGCAACCTAGTATTCTGATTAAAGCATATTAACCATCATAAAACTATATTTAACCAGCAGAATAAACTATATGCAATAGTTAGCTAACTTTTCTGGTTAAGTACTATCCAAAAAGTTTTTGTGTTTGCTTAATCCCTTGTTCTTAAACTACACTAATGTACTGCCTCACATTTGAGATTTAGCAAAGTATATAGAATATTTTCATTGATAAAGATGATATTACAAGTCCACTGAAAATATCCAGTTAAGGATTATCTGGATACAGTAGGTTAGAAATAATGTTACAAAATATTCCCTTAACAAGTGATTTCCTGGTTAAATATCTAACTCAAACTTAATTTTCCTGTGAGCTACACCTCTTCTAAAACAAATTATAGAATAAAAATGACTTAGTTAGGTTCCAAGTAATCAAGATTTTGCTTTCTGTATAGAACAGGTCACAAAAAGTTTATTTTAAAAAATACTATGGGAAATTGCTATATTCTCTAAAAGCAGAATAATAAATTCATAAGGCTTTTTTATTCCCCTCGGATAAACAAGTGGTATTCAGTTTTTGATCAATGTTGCATAAATAAATCTCTGTTGAATAAAGTCTACCAGTCAAATTGGATGACACTGATACAGAACAGTGGCCTGGACATTATTTGCTTCAAAAACAACTACACGACAGAATTTAGTGTGACTCAAATTAACAAAATATTCTGGGAACAGAGTATATTCTTAACAAGATTGACATGGAAAATGAAGGTTTCAGAGGAAAGCACTTGAATTCTCGATGCCAGATTAGTGGCAAAGGCCTAAAGAATGATTCGTTAATTCTAAAAAAACTTTTTGAAGGCTATGGACATACCCCCCCTCACCAAAACACACACAGGCAAATTCTAACTCACAAATCAGACCCTAAAATCCAGGTTGGTCGCCCTTGATATAGAAAGCTAAAGAACTAACTGAGACACAGAAGACAGGGAGAAGGACTTAAAAGGCATAAAATCATGTGGCTTTGTGGCATCATCTGTCTCACGAGTGCGCACATACATCTGGACCACCCTTTAAGAAATGTAAGCGATCCCCTAAATCCAATAGGCCTAGTAAGTCTTCTTCACTTGAAAGGAAAACAAAAAACAAAAAACCTACATGTGCAAAGATGTTACTTTACACACACATGATTACTATATTACTTCCACCTGTAGTAACAAAGCTTTGGCCAACATTTTAGCTCCCTGCTGCATCAATATCCTTTAAAACAGTGCCCCCCGCCCCACCCCGCCCCGCACACACACTAGGAAGTCAGTAACAACTGAATGAATAAATGTATCAGCATACTTTCACTTAAGCCCAGCACACTCTGACAGCCAAAAAACTCCCAATAAGCCCATTATAACAACGAAATTAATTTTGAAGTACAATTTTCTCCAAAAGGAATTTAGATACTAACCTTTCACCATATATCCCAGAATCTGAAAGCAATGACAAAGATTCTTAAATACACGGTTTGGCTTTAGAATTAATAAATTCCTTATGAAAGTGAAAGAGGAGAGTGAAAAGTTGGCTTAAAACTCAATATTCAGAAAATTAAGGTCATGGCATCCAGTTCCATCACTTCATGGCAAACAATGTATTTTTTGGTATTTTTTGGGGCTCCAAAATCAGATGGTGGTGACTGCAGCCATGAAATTAAAAGATGCTTGTTCCTTGGAAGAAAAGCTATGGCCAACCTAGACAGCACATTACAAAGCAGACATTACTTTGCTGACAAAGGTCTATCTAGTCAAAGCTACGGTTTTTCCAGTAGTCATGTCTGGATGTTAGAGTTGGACTATAAAGAAAGCTGAGCACTGGAGAATTGATGCTTTTGAACTGTGGTGTTGGAGAAGACTCTTCAGGGTCCCTTGAACTGCAAGGAGATCCAAGCAGAAGATCCTAAAGGAAATCAGTACTGAATATTCATTGAAAGGACTAATGCTGAAGCTGAAACTCCAATGTTTGGAGTTGGCCACCCAATGTAAAGAACTGACTTATTGGAAAAGACCCTGATGCTGGGAAAGATTGAATGCAGGAGGAGAAGGGGATGACAGAGGATGAGATGGTTAGAAGGCATCACCAACTGGATGGACATGAGTTTGAGCAAGCTTCGGGAGTTGGTGATGGACAGGGAAGCCTGACATGCTACAGTTCATGGGTTCACAAAGATTTGGACACAACTGAGCTGAACTGAATGGAGATAAGTTAACAAATCTGCCTTAAAAATAAAAACCTGCAAATCAAATCAACTTCTCCTAACTTAAAGTGGCCCCCTTCAACCTTGTCAAACATCAAAGTCAAACTGGACCCCTTTAGGGGTTTCAGGCTTTAGGACTCCAGTGCCAAGAGGGCACCCGTGCAGTCCTTCAGTGATCTGCGGCTTAGTTTCCTTACACAGAAGAAATAAACCAAGTTCAGAGTTTTCAAGTTCAGAGAGCAACAGGTGACTCCTAGGCATACCTTATTACTTCTGATAGAGACGATCAGGGAGAAAAAAATGGAAAACGAAGAATCAACCTTTGATTCTTCAATTCCTCATAATACAAAGTGTCTTAACCATTTTAACAGCAACCTACCCCAGGGACATAAGAATCACCTCTCACAGATTTCTGGGTCAAAATAACAAAATAAGATCACTAAGAACCATTAGAGAAGAATAAAGACTTCAGCAAGAACATTTAACATGGTTTATAACCGATTTACATGTCATTTTCAAAAACAAACCTATCAGATTGAGTAAGATAAAGAGTATATTTTAGGAAAGTATATTCAAGAATTATGGATGTTCCAGTTAACCAATTCTTATTGCTCCACTAAGACATAATGTTGCTAGATCCTAGCAAGAGCTGACAGAATCATTCTGGTTCTTTCAAGTCACAAGTGGGGACAGGAAAAAAAAAAAATTCACCTAAATGAGTTAGATACACATGTTCCATATATGAGTTCCATATATATGGTCAAATGATCTTCAAGGGCGCCAAAAATACTAAATGAGGGAAGGAAAAATTCCTTCAAAAAACAATGCTGGGACGTGTGGTTTTCTACACAGAAAAAATGAAGTGAGAACATTATCTTACACCATATACAAAAAATTAACTTAAAAGGTATTGAAGATTTAGATGTAAGGTCTAAAACTATAAAACTCCAACAAGAAAACAGAGAGGAAAGTGTTCATGACACTGGAGTTGGCAATGATGTCTTAGCTCTGATACCAAAAGCACAGGCAACAAAACCAAAATCAACAAATAGGACACATCATACTTTAACAACTTCTGTGCATCAAAAAAACACCATCAAGAGAATGAATAGGCCACCTATGAAAAGGGAGAAAATACCTGTAAATCATGTATTTTTACATGTAAAATATCATGTAAATCATGATAAGGAGTTAACATCCAGAATATATAACGGATTTCTATAATTCAACAAGAAAATCAAATCAACTCAATTTAAAAATGCATAAAGGACTTTACAACAGACATCACTCCAAAGATGACATACAAGTGGCCGGAAACCAATGAAAAGATGCTCCATATCACCAGTTATTAGCAAAATACAAATCAAAATCACAGTATCACCTCACACCAGTCAGGATGACTGCTATCAGAACACAGAAAACAGTAAGTGTTGATGAGAATGTGGAGAAACTCAAACTCTTGTAACCCTCTTAATGGGACTGCAAAGTGGTGCAGCTGGTATGAGAAACAGTATCAAAGTTTCTCCAAAACTTAAAAATGAAATGAAACCACATATGATCTGGCAATCCCATTTCTGAGTTTATGTCCGAAAGAACTGAAAGAAGGGTCTTAAAGAGATGTTCACACACCCATATTCATAACAGCACTATTTACAATAGCCAAGAGGTGGAAGCAGCCTGTATGTTCACTGACAAATGAGTGGATAAACAAAATATGGCATATAGATGATGGAATATTATTCACCCTTAAAAAGGAAAGCTGTTATGTGCATAGCATGGGTAAACCTTGAAGACCTAGTGCTAAGTAAAATAAGCCAGTCACAAAGAGACAAAGTGATTCCATTTATATGAGTTATCTAAAGGAGTCAAATTCATAGAAACAGACAGAATAGTGGTTACTGGGGAGTGGGGGATAGGTTGTTTTAGGAGTACAGAGTTTCAGATTTGCAAGATAAAAGTTTTGGAAATCTGTTTCATGACACTGTGGGGGGAAAAAAAAAAAAAAAATATATATATATATATACACACACATGCATATATAAAACAATACTGAACTGAACATTTAAAAGTGGGTAAAATTAGAAATTTTATGTTTCTTAGATAATAATGATTTGTTATGTTATTAACATTTACTGAAGTAGTCATACTTCAATATGGTAATTATTTGGTAGAGTTTAAAAAACACTAAAAAATCCAGGATAGTAATGCCTAAAAGCTTCTGAATAGTATTACGGATTTTAAGAAAGTAAGATTATTAAAAATCCTACTTACCTTGGCTTGTCTCTTTTTTCTCTTTGTCTTTCAAAATCTCGTCCTCTGTCCTTTCCATCTCTTGGCTTTTCCTCTATCCTGTCTTTCACTTTATACTTTTCTTTGTATTTTTTCCCCAGAGCAATGTCTTCCTGTATAGGAGGGGGTGGGCTAGGAGTTCGCGGTCCTTTCTTCTTAGTTTGGTTGCTTTTTGAATTCCTAAAGTTAACACAAAGCTGTCAGAAGTCTAAAGACTTTTAGAAGGTGAAGTAAGTATTTTTTTTTCATTTTAACAAAGCGCAATTAAAGAATGGTTAGCATTCCCTTCAATAACTTGCCATTTACTATTTTATATACTAGTAATCAATATCCCCCCCCAACAACAACAACAAAAAAAAAACAGAGAAATGAGCAAAGATTTACTTGCTACCTATTTCATTAACAGTGCTTACTATATAATTTTAAAAGGTAGATTTCTGAGAAAAGATAGAGGTGGAATAGGAAGAGATTTAGGAAAGAAAATGTCATAAAAAAAAAGAACTGAAAAAATTTTAAGCTTATTATAAAAAAGTAGATAGGAAAGTAAAAATCAACTACAATTCCATTACCCAAGGACAGCCGATAGTAACACCATGGATAAACATCCAGACTTTTTCCATGTCTCTTTTCCTTTTTTCTTCCCTGCCTACCCCCATATGCACAGTCATAAAGCAATGCTTTTTAAAAACTGTTTGTACTACATACAGTATTGGTATATTTCTATAACAAAAAGTGGATTCTTATAATTATTCTTATGGACTGTACAGAATTCCCCTAATAGATATGCTCTATAACTTCTTTATAAACAATTTCACATTGATAAGGTTTTCAGGTGGCTTCCATGTTTTCAGCATTATAAAGAACAATTACATCAAGTATAAATGAAACCCTAAGCATTGTTAGTAAATATTTATTTAAATCTTTGTTTTATATATTAAACATTCATTTAAATGTTTTTCCAACTCTTAGACTACAGAGATGATCCTTTAAATTTTAGAATTTTGTCTTTCATGGTTTTAATCTATCTGGAACTAACTAAGTGCTATAACTGAGCCCTTACACATTACAAATTGTCTTCATACCTTGACAGTTGTTTGACTGAATACTAGAGCATTTCAGAATGATATCTTTTTCCCTCAGAGCTCTATACTGTTACAATATCTTGCAGCGTTTAGTGTTTTGGATGAAAAGTCCAAAGGGAGTTAATTACTTTTCCTATGCAGGTTTTTCAGCTTTTCTGCTGGTATGCTTATAAAACATTATTCTTTGGAAATTAAAAATTTCATCAAGATAAATCTAGGTTTTCTTTTTTAACCTCTTCCAGTACTCAGCGTGCCGTTTCAATCTGAAACCTTAAGTGTTTTGCTCATTGTTTTTCCTATTCTTATTTCATCAATTCTCCACAGGACCTGGGGCTCTCTAGTTTGCTTTAATGCAGTTACTGCATATCTCCTAGGTCACTCCTCCATTATCTTTCATTATTCCCATCTCTCCTTTTGCATTCCAGTATCTTAAATGTGTTTTCAAATTCAGTAAGTTTTCTTTTAATTCTAAATTTGGCAATCTCATTATTCTGTTATTTCCAGTATAAAAATCATTTTCGTTTCAAAATATACTTGTTCACAGACTGCTTTAATTTTTTTCACGATCAACTGCTCTCAACAGATCAATGCAGTATCCTCTCAAATCATACTAAAATTCTGAATTGTTTCAATTCATTCCTATTTTCTGCAACATGGAATGTTCAGTCTGGTACTGAGTTTTAAAGGAGTCCTTTGTTTTCCGGTATCTGGAAAGTTCTCACTAGCTACTTATTTCACTACCTATTGATATTTATAAATTATGACCTAAGCCAAAATCCTAGAACTTACTACCTGTGACCTTGAGTTCTCTAGTCCAAGATTCCTTAGCTAAATAAAAAAGTAACAGGTAGTATCTTCTTCAAAATTGCTGGTAAGACTAAAAACAGATAAAAAAAGCAACTGACTCAGAGTGGGCATTCAGAAAATTTGCCTTAGTCTTTCTCCCTACTTATTATCACAGACAGGGTAAACCATTCAGCAAGTCAGAAATTATTAAAATATGACCAGATCTGCTTTTCATCTTTGTCTTCTGCCAAGAACCATTTTTAGGGCTACATCACCTCACTGCATATTTATGAGATGACTGAGACCTTTAATGTATTTAACAGGTAAGTAATAAATGTCTTTCCCATTTAAAAGACACAATGGGGGTGGGGGAGGGAAGCGGAAGAGGGAGGGGACATGTATACTTACAGCTCATTCGAGTTGTTGTATAGCAGAAACCAAAACATTGTAAAGTAACTGTCTTCCAATTAAAAAACAGACACACTAATCAATAGTTGATACAGATAGTATCAACATTACTAAAAAACCATTTTCAACCATTATCATTTCAAAATGATAGAGGAATTCTTGACACAAACTGTATTTTCACATTACTGCCTGTGACAGAGACTAACTAGGTATTCACTAAAATTTCTCCTGACCATACTGTTGAATGATACTCTATAGACGTTTATAAAGTTAGATGTGCCCAAATGACCAAGTTCTGGCCAAAAGAACGTAAGAGGAAGTGATGTATACCAGTTCCAGGCCTAATTAATAAAAAAGCCTCTCATATTCCAGGTAATTATAAACTATATAACTAAATAAGTGCAATACTCTTTTTTTCTTTGCATATTTCATTTTTTGGTCCTCAATAATGTAGGTAAGTGAAGCCACAATCAGAAGGAGCTTAGTTACTCAATATCTATGCATAGGAGAAGTGAAAGTCGCTCAGTATTGTCCAACTCTTTGCGACCTCATGGACTATAGCCTACCAGGTTCCACCGTCCATGGGATTTTCCAGGCAAGAATACTGGAGTGGGTTGCCGTTTCCTTCTCCAGGAGATCTTCCCGACCCAGGGACTGAACCCAGGTCTCCCACATTGTAGGTAGGCGCTTTACCGTCTGAGCCACCAGGGAAGTCATGTATAGGAGAGTTACCTCTTAATCAGAAATACCATTTCTTACTTGAGTGAGAAATAAACTTCTGGTTGTGTTAAATTCACATTCTGGGAGTAAGCTATCATAACAACCAAGATTATAACACTACACTCAATAAAGTGCAGAATTTCTTCAAATACCTTCAAAAATATACGTATTCAATAGTTGGGAAACAGTTGTGTCACAGATAGATAGAGTTTGCAAGTGCCTTCCAACAGAATGGGCCAAAATTGGTCTTGTGCACTCTGCAGTCAGCAAGATCTTTCAACATTTTTTTAAGTCAAATGATCGTCCTTTTAGGGGCACAGAGCTCACTTCCTATTTGTGGCACAGAGCTCAATTATCTACTTCTATCACCTTTTAGAGCCTATCTCTCTCTCTCTCTCCAAAACTTAATTCTTTTGAATAGCTTTTGACACACTTCACACATCTTTGTACAAAGAAATTACTGATATAAAGAAAAATTTTCTTAATAAAAACTGAGAAACAACAGACAGGAACAGAAACAATAAAACATTTACTGATTTTAAGCCACTCTTACATCTTAGCATAAAGCTTGTATCAGACCATCTCTCACAACAAATGTCACAGAAAACTGCTAACTTGCAAGGAGAAGTGTGAGTCTTAATTTGTCTGTGATTATCTCTGTCCCTTCAACATGATAACCACAGAGTAACACCAAGGAGTTAGGTTACCTGATTTCCCCCTCGGTTTATTTACTGGCATTGGTTGCAATATTCCACTGAATTTTAACTGAAATTCTAATCATTACTTGTTGTTGAATGTCTTCAAACAGTTTATCGTATGATCCACAATGAAACTATAAGTTGATGATCTGACACCCTCTAGGCAATGTAAATTGCATGACTACATAAGTGCTATATCCAATTCAGTGTTTTCTTTGTATCTTCAATGTACTGTTTTCCAGGTCCTTCTATGTCTATTATTAAATTAATGATGCATCTTAAACTCAGGATCGCATAATACAGAAATATAATAGTTAAATCAATATAATTATTCATGTGTGCATGCTAAGTTGCTTCAGTGATGTCTGACTCTTTGCAACCCCATTGACTGCAGCCTGCTAGGCTCTTCTGTCCATGGGATTCTCTACGCAAGAACACTGGGTTGCCATTTCCTCCTCCAGGGATCTTCCCAATCCAGGGATTGAACCTGCATCTCCTAAGTCTCCTGCATTGGCAGGTGGGTTCTTTACCACTAATGTCAACTGGGCAGCCCCCAATAATTCATGCTCAATATTGAAAGGGTAAGTGAATTACCAATAAGACTGTTAGAGAAGACTACATGAAAAACAGGATGAAAGTAACCCTTCAACTAAATAGGTATCAAAACTTTCTACGAAGAGATTAAATACTGAAGATTTCATAAATAACAAGGATAAGAAAATGAAAAGGAGTGTTTCTGGTATGCTGGGTTTTGGGGGGAAATAAATGAAATTAGGGGAATTTATATAATTGGTTAATTAACTAACCAATTAATTAATCTGTAGTTTGACTTCTTTCATATCCCTTTACTCAATTCCAGGAGCAAAGCAGAGAATTAAGCCTACTTTACAGAGTGCCTTATTATAAGGCAAAGCTCTTTAAAAAGTAGGTGCTATGGAAATATAGAATAGTGAACCATCAAGATGCCAGTCTTCAGGAAGCTTAAATTTAATAGAAGTTAGTATTATGCAAAAGGTATGAATAAAATCTGACAGATATACAAAGGGAGCAGAAATTATATTCAGTACGGAGAAATGGGAAATCTTAATGCAAAGACAGAATTTGAGCTAGACATTGAAGGACTAAAGATGATGAGTGTAGGAGGAAGATTGGACAAAAATACAGACAAGACTGAGAAGATCAATATATGAATTCCCCTCTAAAAAATCTGAATTTCATTCAATAGAATAGAAAACTACTGAGTTTTTCAATGACATAATAAATTAATAGGAATTATTCTTTTAAGGTATCTCTTACAACATTTGTAAAGTGAACAGTTATGGCAGCTGAATGAATACATTTACATGTGTGAGGGAATGGACACTAGATAAAGTAAATATATATATCATCCTACAAACTATATTAATAATAAACTAGGCAAGAAGTAAATGAAGTCTAGAACAGGGTTAAAGCCTCCAGAAACTAGAGGGAGAACAAATATAAATTTCATTATGGGGTCATACAGACATCTACCAACTGGTCAAATATTGAGAAAAGGTTTTCAGTTTAGACTTGTTCTTAAATAATAAATTAGTGTATGCCCGTTAATTGAAATCAAATTTAAAATTTAAAGAGTACAGATGACATTTTATGGAAAACTATCTCCTGCCTTATTTTCAACCCCTCAATGTAATTTATTTCTATCCTTATTCTTTCAACTGGCTACTACAATTCTAAAAAATGTATTCATACTGCTTCATACACCAGGAGACAAGAAGAATGTTGTTCACTGTGCATAATTTGTAATAACTAAAACCTGGAAATGACTTAAATGTTCAGTAACAAAAAAGTAAATATATAAATATTAATATGAAAGAACTATGGCTATATATATCAACATAGGTAAATGTAAAAAACTGCCAAAAGCCAAGTAAAACAGTAAATTGCAGAAGAAAAGCTATATCTACATTAAGACTAAATAAATGAAAATATTATATGTTGTAAGATAATACAATATGGAAGTATAAATACACATGCACTAGTATCATAAACAACAAATTCAAGGGGGAAGGACAGGAAATACACCTGTTTAGTTTTTTGGGGGAAAAAAAAGTTCTGAAGCATATATAGGTATGGTACAGATCTTTGTTTCACCGTTCTCTTTAATTTTCTTTTAAGTGGAAACTTTCCATACTTTTTTTTTAAATAAAAAAGCTTATATTAAATGCTCGATGTATTAAAAGTATCCTTTTGTAATCTACTAAGTAATTCTTTTGAATATCATGTCAGAAAAAGCTATTTCATTCTGGCACTATTTATCACCCTACTGACCTCTGCTGGTCCAACAATGGAGAAGATACTGCAGTTGTCTTCCTGTCTTTCTTGCTAGTTGAAGATGATGACTTAGGGCTTGATTTTCTCTTTGGAGATTTGCTAGACTTTCTTAGAGAAGGTGATGGAGACAACTTTGATCTAACCACTTCTGGTGAAACCTTTCAAAAGAATTCAGTAAGTCAGAAAGTATACCCAACATGGTTGCTACAATCAGGCAACAAAGCAACAACAACAAACTTCAGATAAAACATTAAGTGTTATGACAGCCACCACACATTACTATCAGCCTGGCTCCTAAACCTATACTGTTAACCAATATGTTAACTGCCCCAACATTAATATCAAAAGTAAAGGTGAAGTTGCTCAGTCGTGTCTGACTCTTTGTGACCCCGTGGACTGTAGCCCACCAGGCTCCTCTGTCCATGGGATTCTCCAGGCAAGAATACTGGAGTGGGTTGCCATTTCCTTCTCCAGGAAGATCTTCCGAACCCAGGGACTGAACCCAGGTCTCCTGCACTGCAGGCAGACTCTTTACCATCTGAGCCACCAGGGAAGTCATAGGCAGTTTGTAGGCTCTTATTTGGAGCTTATGACTGTTAACGGGGAAGCGACAGCAAGGTTGCAGAGACAGCTGACCGGAGCTGGCATGGCTGGGGCAGGATGTCCAAGCTCATCACAGACAGTCTAAAACAGAACTCTGCTCAGCACCGGGGGCATCAGGTTCTCCAGCCCCTTCTATATCTGCCACACAGCTATTAACATTAGTATCAATAGAGCAAACTAAAATTATGAAATTTCAAAACCTCCTCAGAAAAATCACAAATTATATTCAAATATATTTTATCTCTTTCTACTCTTTAGAAAAGAAACAAGTATTCTATAGAGATAGCATGGGCCTAAAAATCAGGTGTATATAGATACGAGTCCCATTTCACATTAGTTGGTGGCTCCAGGCAACCGAAACTCAGTTTTATCTGTTCAATAATAAAAATATGTCCTATTTATCTAATAGAGTAATGTGAAGATTAATTGATTAACACGTATGAAGTATCAATATCCCAATACAATTTGAGATGTAGCAAGCAGTTAATGAGCTCTCCAATCAATATCCATGTTGATGTTAATTACTAACATATTTCAATAAATAGCATACCTCCTTTTTAATAATAATTTCTTCTCTTTTCTCCATGTTTTCTTGTTCCAGCTTCATTAATTCCCTCTGTATCTTTTGACGCTTCATTTCCAAGGACAACTCATGAACATAATCATAATTAATATCTCCATTGTCAGAATCTTTAAAATAAAAATTCCATTACTTTTCAAAACTATTACAGTTATCTAAACCAAAAATTATAGCAATTTTTTCAACTATTTTTTATACTAATTAAAATGGTAGATTCTTTAATAAGAGTAACACACTTCTAAAAAATAAAGGAAATATATACTGTGTCTACCTGGAGGAGGGCATGGCAACCCACTACAGTATTCCTGCCGAGAGAATCCCATGGACAGAAGAACCTGGTGGGCTACAGTCCATGGGGTCACAAAGAGTCAGACACAACTGAATGACTAAGCACAGCAGCATGCTGTGTCTATAAACAATTAAAATTGATATAGCTAATTTCTTTATGAAAAACCAGTCTTAAGGTTCCTGATTTTTCTGTAAGTCATTTTGGGTTGTTTGGGGGTTGGCTTTTCGGTTAGATGGAATTTTTAAAAGATATAATTAAAATACTCAACTACAAATTCTAAGTATTAAGGCTACCGAAACCTTTAATATTTCATACTGTATATGATGTGATTCATTATCTCCCTGCTTTTCTTAAAAACTCATTAGTATTAAGGTTACATTAAATGTACAATACTGTTTCTGTAGTTTTGCTTTTTAATATCATTACTAAAAGTAATTTTAATACTAATGTATACATGAGCTCATTCCTGAATGATCTGTAACACTTTCACTATAAATGGTTTGTAGCAGTTCCTTCGATTAGAACTGTCCATCTCTTCAATAGAGCTGATACCATGTACTATTTCTGTTTACCCTTTCAAAGAAAAGAATATGAAGGTTAAAGAGGGGAAGACAAGGAAGAGTGATATGCAGACTATTTCATTACAAATGCATATAGATGTTTTCAGAGCCAGCTGGCACTGTTATCTCTTTGTTATTAATGTCAACAGGCCTAGAGGAGGAAATTTCACTGACTGCTATCCTAACCCCTGACCACATTGGAACTGACCACGTATAAACTGAAGAGCCTTCTCAAATCACACTTTTAGAACTTAAGATCATCATTTCTTAACCTGGGGTAAATAAAGTGAAGAACTAAAAAACAAAAAAGATAAAGGAGTCCTACTTGATTGCTTAAAGGACAAAAATATGGACATCACTGACATTCTTTATATATAAAGAATTCCTACTAATTAAAAGGAAAAATGGTCAAAGGACATGAACAGGCAATTCATAAAAAGAAATGCAGATGATAGATAAATAAGTCTTTTTCATGTATTAAAGAGTCATTTTTTCCCCTTAATGGTAATATTTGGTACTGGCAAAGGTACAGATAAAAAGCATGTTCATTCTCTGGAGGTAGCAATGTAAACTAATACATCCAGCCTGGACAATAATTTGGCAGCCATGAGTAAAAACCTTAAGAACATTCATATCCTTTAATATGACAATTTTACTTTTAGAAATCTATTGCAATTAATAATAGATATAAAAATAAAGCTTTAAATGTATAGTCTTCTATACTGCCCTACAGAAAGATCTCTCCATGTCATACACAAGGTCAAACAACTTCATTTTAACATCTGCAACACATTTCATGATATGAATATATCATAGTTTATTTAACCATTTTCCTTCTGAGAGTTAGTTTGTTTTCAATATTTTGCTGTTATAAACAAGACTTCAATGAACATTGTGATACCTACTTTGGTTTACAAGTGCAAGTATTTTCTTTTCAGAACAGATTTCTCAAATTAAATTTGCTGGAGTAAGTGTAATTTTTAATTTGCCAAACTATACTTGTTTGGCAAACAATATTTTTTTTTCCTGACAAACTATACTATTGCCAAGTAGTAGTATATTGCTAAATATACTCAGAATTTGATTATATTAATGTTTATATTAATATAATTTATATTATATTTTTATAATATTGCCAAACTATACTCAGAAATTTTGGGGGCTTCCCTGGTGGCTCAGACTGTAAAGAATCTATCTGCAATGTGGGAGACCTTAGTTTGATCCCTGGGTCAGGAAGATCCCCTGGAGAAGGGAATGGCAACCTAATCCAGTATTCTTGCCTGGAGAATTCCATGGACATAGGAGCCCGGCAGGCTACAGTCCATGGGGTCACAAAGAGCCGGACATGACTAAGAAACCACACTTTCGCTTTCATACTCAGAAACAGATTTACCAAAGTAAACTTTCACTTGATAATATTAGTATTTTTCACTTCTTCCAGTATGATGGGTGAAGAATGTTATCTCTTTATTTTCATTGATATTTCCCTATAGTAAAGCTGAGCATTTACTGGCCATTTCTATTTCCACTAGGCATTACATACCCAATTTTTTAATTTTTTGCCCATTTTTCAACTGAACTCCTTTTCTTATGTATTTGTGGAAGTTCATTATATGTTTATACAGTGTTTTTACTATATGCTTACACACGACACATGTCAAGTATTTTCTTTTAGTGATCTATTTTTAATAGATGACTTCTATGTTTAGTTAGGTACAAAATTTTAAATCCTTATATAATCAAATCTTTTATGGATTCTGGATTTTATGCTTATTTTAGAAGAATGTACATACCTCCAAGATTTCCCAAATATGTTCATACATTTTCTCTTCTACTACAATGGTGCTTTTGCTTTTTATATTACTGCATTAGTCTTTGTGGTAAACAAATATGGTCAGTTTAAGAACCAAACAAAAAATAAAGACTTGGGGAATGGGAGCTGGAAATACATAAAACAAGTGGGGATGATGAAAAGCTTTATAGGTACATAACAATCTATACTGGATCCTATAGGCAATGGGAAATGAGAGAATTTTAAATAGGGGAGTGAAATGAACTAATTTATTCTTTTAGAAGTTCACTCTAACTCACAGAGTGAGAGAAGATATTTATAATATGTATACTGATTAAGAGATTTCATATTCAGACTCTATAAAGAACGTGCTGTTTGCTTCAGTCATGTCCGACTCTTTCAGACCCCATGGACTGTAGCCCACCAGGCTCCTCTGTCCATGGGATTCTCCAAGCAAGAATACTGGAGTGGGTTGCCATTTCCTTCTCCAATATAAAGAATATTCAGCAATCAAAAAAGCAGTAACAATAAAGAAGTAGGCAAAAGTCTATAGTGTTTACAAAACAGGTGGTACAATGGCCAGTAAATATGAGAAAATTGTCAGCTTATTACTCATTAGGGAAATGTACACTAAAACCACCACAGTAAGATACAACCACCTATCTTTAGAATGATTATGATGAAAAAGGCAAAAAAATACCACAGAAAGAACTATTTTTGACTTGACATTATCTACTAAAGATGAACATATGTAGACTCAATGGCCCAATAATCCTACTCTCAAACATAAACTCAAGAGAAATGAGTACACATTTATCAAAGGCATGATTAGGAGTAGCAACTTATTCAAAATAGCCCCAAACTAGAAATTAACCAAATGTTTATTGACAGAAAAATGAATAAGTTATGGTATACTCATACAAGGAACTGCTGCTGCTGCTGCTAAGTCACTTCAGTCGTGTCTGACTCTGTGTGACCCCAAAGACAGCAGCCCACCAGGCTCCCCCGTCCCTGGGATTCTCCAGGCAAGAACACTGGAGTGGGTTGCCACTTCCTTCTCCAGTACATAAAAGTGACAAGTGAAAGTGAAGTCGCTCTGTCGTGTCCGACTCTTAGCGACCCCATGGACAGAAGCCTACCAGGCTCCTCCATCCATGGGATTTTCCAGGCAAGAGTACTGGAGTGGGGTGCCATGGCCTTCTCCGTACAATGAACTACTATATACTAATAAGAATTAATCAACTATAACTGTGTTCAAAAATCTTACAAACATATTGTTTTGGCTAAGCACAGAAAGAGTACATGCTAAAGATTTCATTTATGTAGACGTCAGAAACAGACAAAAGTAACCATGGTTATAAAAATCAGACAGCAGGTACCTTCAGGAGGTGGAGGCTGGGAAAGTAGTGACTCAAAAAAGGGAGTACGAAGGGGCTTATGGGATACGAGTAATTTTCTATGTATTGATGCGTGCTGCTTACACAAGCGTGTTCTATTGGTGAAAATTCAGTTAAGTTGTACACATGAATCATGTACTCTTCTGAAAGTTATTATTATACTTTAATAAAAGGAAATCTTTTGTGAAGATCAGTCTGGGGTTCAAGCGGAGAACGATTTAGGAGACAAGACTAACCTCAAAGCATGAGGTTAGAGAATTATTTGTAAAACACACTTATAGGCAACAAATGAGTATCTTAAGAACTAGAATATTAGCAGTAGTAATTTAGAGAAACAGGTGGTTTTGAAAGACACTCAACAGATACAAATGTTGAGATTTATGTTAAGTGTCCAGGTTGAGCGGAAGGAGTCTCAACGATGACCCTCAGACTTTCGGGAAACCAGTAGGAAAACTGATGCCTTTAAGATATGGAACTCAGGTAGAGATATCCAACTGGTAATGCCTCAATTAAGAGCTCTACATATTGGGAGTCATTAATATGTAGATGTTAATGATGCCCTGGGAGCATGATTTCATCTGGGGAGAAAAACTGAAAGTGAGGGGAAAAAAAAAGTCTTGGGAAGTGGGAAGGGGAAACAACTAAAAGTTTTTAAAGCAGCTTCTAAAGACAAGTGGGTCTCAAAGACCAATATGAGGACTCCCTGAGATCGCCAAGACAATTTCTGGAGTTCCAGAAGATCAAAAGTATTTCCATAATTCTACATTATTAGCCTGGCTTACTCAATCTCTAGAGTATACAGTGGCATTTTCCAGATGTCACATGATACGTAATATCATTAACAGACTGAATGCAGAAGCAGACACAAAAATCTAGGTATCTTTCATTAAGGTAGTTAAGTTTACTTTAAGAAGTTAAAACGATTTGCAAAAACATTTAAAATATTGCCACCTCCTCCAATTTTTATTTTTGCTTTTGCAAAGCATGGCTGTTTTCCATAAAACTCTAGGCTAGGTTTACTACTGTCACTGTTTAACAAATTTAAATTTAAAAATTTTCTCAGAACTAACTTCTAAAATGGAAACTACTGAAGCAGATAATCCACAAAAGAAAAGCTCTCCAGGGTCCTTAAAAAGAGTGAAAAGTGTCCTGAGATTGAAATGTTTGAGAACTACTCATACAGACCAAACTTCTGCAGAGTCTACCTAAAATTGCTATTTAGATTGAAAATGCAGAGGGTAAGCATATTAAATGAGTTCAGTCTCACTCTCTAATTCTATGCTTCAATATTCCTTTAAACAGAAACTTTTAAACCATAGCGATTTACAATAATCAGAACCTATGAGTTTTAATATTGTTACTCTGCTTATTTAACTTATATGCAGAGTACATCATGAGAAACACTGGGCTGGAAGAAGCACAAGCTGGAATCAAGTTTGCCGGGAGAAATATCAATAACCTCAGATATGCTGATGACACCACCATTATGGCAGAAAGTGAAGAGGGACTAAAAAGCCTCTTGATGAAAGTGAAAGAGGAGAGTGAAAAAGTTGGCCTAAAGCTCAACATTCAGAAAACTAAGATCATGGCATCTGGTCCCATCACTTCATGGGAAATAGATGGGGAGACAGTGGAAACAGTGTCAGACTTCATTTTTTGGGGGCTCCAAAATCACTGCAGATGGTGACTGCAGTCATGAAATTAAAAGACACTTACTCCTTGGAAGGTAAGTTATGACCAACCTAGATAGCATATTAAAAAGAGACATTACTTTGCCAACAAAGGTCCATCTGGTCAAGGCTATGGTTTCTCCAGTAGTCATCTATGGATGTGAGAGTTGGGACTGTGAGGAAAGCTGAGCGCCGAAAAATTGATGCTTTTGAACTATGGTGTTGAAGAAGACTCTTGAGAGTCCCTTGGACTGCAAGGAGATCCAACCAGTCTTTCCTAAAGGAGATCAGTCCTGGGTGTTCATTGGAAGGACTGATGCTAAAGCTAAAACTCCAATACTTTGGCCACCTCATGCGAAGAGTTGACTCATTGGAAAAGACCCTGATGGTGGGAGGGATTGGGGGCAGGAGGAGAAGGGGACAACAGAGAATGAGATAGCTGGATGGCATCACTGACTCAATGGACATGAGTTTGAGTGAACTCCAGGAGTTGGTGATGGACAGGGAGGCCTGGCGTGCTGCGATTCATGGGGTTGCAAAGAGTCGGACATGACTGAGCGACTGAACTGAACTGATGAGGTTTAAAATCAAGAGAAAACCTAAGAAACAGCCATGTGAATATTTTGTATGTAAAAGTACTATAAAAGACATTTACTCACCTTTTAAAAGAATTTTACATATAAAAGGCTCTTGCAGTAAAAATCAGTTTAGTTTTTATAAAGATGAGTCTAGAGCAAAGCGTTGGGAAGGGATAGATAGCACACAAGGAGCCTCTGGAAGGCCAAAGAGTTTGAATAGGAAGACAGAAAACCCCACGAGTGACAGATGGATGCTAAGGGGAAAGGGTTTCAAGAAGAAAGGTTATGGAATGTGTCACATGCTGCAGGAAGATTACCGGAGAAAGAGACAAGTATGTCTTCATTTATTTAGCAAAAAGGAGGTTATTGTGACCTTAAAAAGCAGTTTTAGTGAAGATGCGCATCAGAAGACGGAATAAACATGAAGTGAAAAGCTACAATTTAGCTGTAAAGGAGGAATAAACAAGGTAATGACTAAATATAAAATGGTGAAAAGAGAAAATGTGCCAAGACAGATCTTAAAGCTAAAAGAGAGAATGTAAGATAAACAAGATTGCAGAGGTGGAAGGAAATCAGGGGACTCTAACCCCATGCAGCAGGAGGGAAGCCTCTTATTAAGAACAAGAGGAAAATAAAGTTTAGTGAATAAAAACTAGTTTACAGATGTGCTGGCAGGAAGCTGAAAGAGTCTGTGGATAAAGAGTTACATCATTTGTGTGTTGTAAATAGCAAGCAGGAGAAAGCGGTTGGAAGGGTGGAGATTTAAGGAGAGGGTTTGAAAGAGCTACTATGAAAAAAGGAGCAAACTGACGTAGGCTTTTCTGAACCTTTAAAATATTCAACAATTAGCATGTACTACTATAATGGAAATACAGAAGTTTCTATTTTTAAAAATAAGCATCCAATGTATTTCAGAATTTTTTTTTTCAAAAAAATAATTAAAATGAAAAGGAAAAACGTTGGGTGTCTTAAGCGTTAATCCCTTAGAATTTAGAAAAAGTTAGCCATTCAACTTTGAACAGTCAAGGTTTAGAATATTTACTGCTATTCTGTAGGAGGTATTAGTGTTACTTTTGAAATCCCAATGAACAAATAGAGAAGTTTCCTATTTGTTCTTAGAAGCAAATTTATAACAGACAATACTGTATAAAGATGGAATGGATTTCCTTAAGAAGTACTGATGTTCAAATTGCTGGAGCTAGTGGAGGTGATGGAATTCCAGTTGAGCTATTTCAAATCCTGAAAGATGATGCTGTGAAAGTGTTGCACTCAATATGTCAGCAAATTTGGAAGACTCAGCAGTGGCCACAGGACTGGAAAAGGTCAGTTTTCATTCCAATCCCAAAGAAAGGCAATGCCAAATAATGCAAACAACCGCACAATTGCACTCATCTCACACGGTAGCAAAGTAATGCTCAAAATTCTCCAAGCCAGGCTTCAACAGATGTGAACCATGAACTTCCAGATGTTCAAGCTGGTTTTAGAAAAGGCAGAGGAACCAGAGATCAAATTGCCAACATCCACTGCATCATCGAAAAAGCAAGAGAGTTCCAGAAAAACATCTATTTCTGCTTTACTGACTATGTCAAAGCCTTTGTGCGGATCACAATAAACTGTGGAAAATTCTGAAAGAGATGGGAATACCAGACCACCTGACCTGTCTCTTGAGAAACCTGTATGCAGGTCAGGAAGCAACAGTTCAAACTGAACATGGAACAACAGACTGGTTCCAAAGAGGAAAAGGAGTACGTCAAGGCTGTATATCGTCACCCTGTTTATTTAATTTATATGCAGAGTACATCGTGAGAAACACTGGGCTGGAGGAAGCACAAACTGGAATCAAGATTGCCAGGAGAAATATCAATAACCTCAGATATGCAGATGACACCATCCTTATGGCAGAAAGTGAAAAAGAACTAAAGGGCCTCTTGATGAAAGTGAAAGAGGAGAGTGAAAAAGTTGGCTTAAAGCTTAACATTCAGAAAACTAAGATCATGGCATCCAGTCCCATCACTTCATGGGAAATAGATGGGGAAACAGTGGCTGACTTTATTCTTCTGGGCTCCAAAATCACTGTAGGTGGTGATTGCAGCCATGAAATTAAAAGACGCTTACTCCTTGGAAGGAAAGTTATGACCAAACTAGATAGCATATTAATAAAAGCAGAGACATCACTTTGCCAACAAAGGTCTGTCTAGTCAAGGCTATGGTTCTTCCAGTGGTCATGTATGGATGTGAGAGTTGGACTATAAAGAAAGCTGAGCACAGAAGAATTGATGCTTTTGAACTGTGGTGTTGGAGAAGACTCTTGAGAGGCCCTTGGACAGCAAGGAGATCCAACCAGTCCGTCCTAAAGGAGATCAGTCTTGGGTGTTCACTGGAAGGACTGATGTTGAAGCTGAAATGCCAATACTCTGGCCACTTGATGTGAAGAGATGACTCATTGGAAAAGAACCTGATGCTGGGAAAGACTGAGGGCAGGAGGAGAAGGGGAAGACAGAGGATGAGATGGCTGGATGGCATCACTGACTCGATGGACATGGGTTTGGGTGGACTCCGGGAGTTGGTGATGGACTGGGAGGCCTGGCGTACTGTGGTTCATGGGATCGCAAAGAGCTGGACACAACTGAGCAACTGAACGAACTAAACTGAACTCTTAAGGTACTTTTCAAGTATTAGTCTATAAGTTTTCAGGGATATTTCTTAAATATTGTAGTAAATAGTTTATGCTTGCAGTCTCTTGGCTGTCGCACATAATTCAACTCATCTACCGCAGCTCAAAAGCAGTCACAGAAAATTAACGAATGGACATGGCTGTTCTCCAATAAAATTCTACTGCAAAAACAGGTGTCTGGCCCACAAGCTATAATTTTCTATAAGTTTTTGGCTATCTAATGAAGAAGGAAGTTACATTCTTAAAGTCTTTAGTTTTGTCAAGTATAGTAGAGTAACAAAGCTGAATTACTGAAATAATTATATAAATTATATTAAAATGCCTAGTATATCTACAGATATGAGTTCCCTCTTTCTGTATTTGGTAGTGTGAGACTATAGTGCTCAACTTCTAGATCACAAAAGTAGAGAAGACAGAACACTCATGGTGTGAAAAATAAATGCTTATTTGTTAAAAGACAATAACTTAAAGGTGATTTTCCTAATATTTCATGAACTAATCCCCCAGTTATCATCTGATATCACTTTCTTGAAAGATGAAATCCAACAATTTCTTGGAAATAATCTTTCTAGGTCTTTAAGGTTTAAAAATCTCACTTTTATTATTTTATGCAAAACAATAAACATAAATTTCAATTCTCTTAAACCTTGATACTGAGGAAGTTAAAGATTTACAAGTGCAACAAATTTCAAAGTAGCATGATGCTGAACAGGTAAGTTCTGGACAGAACAGCTTTCTTAGCTTTTATTCAGCTACATGCCATTTCCTGCCTTATAACTCAGTAAGACACACAAGTCAATTAGATTCTGAAACAATAGGGAGATCACGGCTGGAAAGTGTTTTGAAGCCCACAGAAAAGCCTACAAAGTGAACAAGCAATACACTAACTATATAAACAAAGAGTTTTGAAACTCACCATCTCTATTAGTTTCCCATTCTACATTTTCTTCTTCACTTTCTGGAGTTCTCTCCTTAGTGATTTTTATGTCTTCCTTTTCCCTATGTCTCCCTCTTGAAGATTCTTTCTAAAAAGTACATACATACGTACATATGGGTTATTACATTTATAAAAACTACAAGAGGTAGTTACTATAATACAGAATATTTTTAACTTCATCCTTGTTTCATTAAAGAATCAGTTTTGCAAACACTCATCCACTAAGCAGAGGAAGTAACAAATTCTAGAGTATCACCACAATGAAAAGACTGTACTATTATCTATTTTACTAAAAAACAGCAAATGTAGGAAGTTTAAGTTTTTAAAAGATACAATGAAAATCAAATACCTTAATATGCATTTGATAGTATACTACATATTCAGTTTCTACATGAACATTACAGGGGTAAAGTTTAAAATGGATCAAATACAACAGGAGGAACTGTGATTATATTTTAAAACAACTAGAAAAAGGTTACACTGTTCACAGTAGATTCTCAAAAATAACTGCTGATCCAGGACACATTATATATTACTAACAAATGAGCATTTAAAGACACCTAAAGGTAAATCCAAACTCATCTAATAATTTTATAAATGCCTTAAAAGAGGGGATTTTCCCTATTTTGGTGTGGTAACTAAAATATTTAGAAAAGTTATCTTTATATTGCATCCCAAAAGCCAAAAAGTTTAACATTTTATTCCAGCAGCCTATACACAAAGCAGGATAATAGTAATGCAGTTTGTAAAATTTAATGAAGTATGCTATAAGATGAAAGCTCTAAACCACATTTTACTAAGCGAAAAGAAAACACAACCTGTGTCATGGAATTCTTACCTTCCCACCACAGTGTCTCACTTTTATTAACACTAAATCTTGACTATGAAAGACACTAATACACAAGGATATTAAGTGCCAAAAGTTCTTTCCGGGCATTACCAGACACAAAATTTGGCTGCTTACAACACAAATTAACTTATCTTTGTCTTCTTTTTAAAGACCTCTAGTGTATAATTGCCCCTAAATTTTACTTATCTAGGTAGGAAGTCATGTTTTAAGTATTACCTGCTAAATGACACATACAGTTGCTGATACAACAGAGGCTGACAAATATTAAGAGACTATATAATAGAACCAGTCATGACAAAATGGTGAAAGATCAAAAAAAGAAAAGGAAAAAATTAATGCACTCCTATTTGTACGTGAGACAAAAGGAGAAAAAGGAACACCATCTATTTTTACTCTTAAAATATATTCTGTGGAATATTAATGAAGAATTATTCTATATGCCATGCAACTTTTGAATGTCCTGTGAATTAAACCCACATACAAATGTGTGTGTATATACATATATTTATGTAAATATTTAATAAAATTTACCCTACATATTGAAATTATACAATTTTTGCATTGCCTATTGTTTTCCAGTATGACTCTAATAATACTGTCCCCAGAGATCATATATAACTATTATTAAGTACTAGTGGAGGCTTCAATATGTGGTGGAATTTCAAGTTAGGAGATATGCTTTTGCCCAAAACTTTGTCACTATCTCACCTCAAATCAAAATCCTATGGACAGAGGAGCCTGGTGGGCTACAGTCCATGTGGTCGCAAAGAGTTGGACATGACTGATCAATTGAGCTCACCTCAAACCATAACAGAGGAAACAATTTTGATAATACCTAAGGCTCAGGTCATCTATTAAAATGTTGTATTTCCTCATTTTTTCCTCTTCAAACAACAGTGTATAACTTGTTAGGCATGTTATTCAGTGTAAAATAAAATTATTTCTTTCCTCTTATCATATTCAAATGTAAAGGGTCTGCCATTACTTGTTTCATGTAGTATAGGATGGTTTGCTCTATCACCTTCTTGCATTTCTTGAATAGAATGGTTTGTCATCTTACTGCTCTTAAATGCAAATATATTAATTACAAGTACAACCATTTGATTATTATATATTCTAAATTAATCATTCTGGAACATATACATGTTGAAATATTTGTTAAAGAACCGCAATATTTTAACCAATACCCATGAGATGAGATATTTTATGAATTCAGAATTATTCGGATTTCAAAATATATTAAGTAACAATGCCCAAAGGGTCTGGAGCAGCAATCTGTGATCAAACATTCAGTTATTTTTGCAGCAAAACATGTAAATTCACCAACTGGATAAAGGCTATATAATAAGCTTTTTATCAATTAAGATCTGGTTTGTTGCCAAGTAAGTCTTTACTTATTAAGTCTAACTTAGGAAAAATGCTTCTTTTAATAAAAGTCTTTCACATTTCAGAAATGCAGTAAATAATTGTGAACTTTTACTTTCACTTTATTTCTACTTTATATCACTCATATTTATTCCTTAAACATATGTATGGACACGTTATATTTGTTACAAATTTTATTTCTAGCTAGTAAGGAGCCATTAACAAGATTATTATTTGAAAAGAAGTGTTGAGGCTAACAGAACAGAAAGACAATATTATTAATATAGTAAATGATTAGCAACCATAATAATAAAATATTAGGGGTCCTTGAAGTAATATAATCCAACCTCATACCCCATGTAGAAAATTTTTTCCTAAATTTTGTGTAGCTGTGCGAGTCTTCTATCAGAAGAATTTCAGGGGAGGAAGTTACTCCCAAGGTCTCCACTGATAGCTCTCCACTGCTGCATTCTTTGCTCCCGTTTTTAGACAGCTCTGAACATTAGAAAATTATTTCATATACTGATCACAACTTTCTTATATTGATACCTCTCCAGAATGTCTACTGATTGGAACTACTTTTGACCTCTACAATCATGTAAAACAAATCTAGTAATTCTTCCACATGATAGCTATTTAAATATTTCAACACTGTTACTAAATCTTTTCAATATCTTCTTATATCAGGGCAAAAATACTCTTTACAGTGATCATATATTAACATTTCATATTTTCATACCCTTCTCTACTCTGTCATTTTCTCTGAGCACACTAATCTCACAATGTTGCTTCAATAAAATGTGATAACTAAAATTAATTTAGTCTTGCCAGAGTAGTATTGAGTATATAGCTTCTACCTCTCCCAGTATAGAACTGAAATTATTCTTGTTTTTGGGGGGAAAGGTGTTTGGAGGAGGGAGAGGTGTTTTGGGTGGAGTTTAAATAAATTATAATTTTAAAAGCTATATAAATGTAAACTACAACCTCACACACAATGAAGCCTGTGTGTCACTCAGTCATGTCCAACTCTTTGCAACTCCATGGACTGTATATAGCCTGCCAGGATCCTCTGTCCACAGGATTTTCCAGGCAAGAAAACTGGAGTGGGTTGCCATCTCCTTCTCCAGGGGATCTTCCCAATCCAGGGACTGAACACAGGTCTCCTGCATTGCAGGCAGATTCTTAACCCACTGACTTACCACGGAAGCCCCATCAAAATGAAGTCTAGAAATAGGGTAAACTTCAGGGCTGGGTAAAGTAGTAACACACTTAAGTAGTAATACACTGAAGTCACTGGAGATCAAATTTTCTTATTGTTTTTCTCCTTTCTCACAACACTGCTATTCTTATTGTTGACTTCACATGAAGGCACATTTCTTTTACCACAAGGACAAGCAATCTAGATTCACCCAGTATGTGCCTTTCTCCAATCAAAAAGTTCTTTCAGTCTAAGTAAGCCAACTTCAGTCATATGGCCACATCTGAATCAATAATTGATAAAGATAACAGCCACCAGTTAAATGAATTAGGCCTGGTTCCTAAGTCAATTGAATTAACAAGGAGAATGGGACTGTTATAACTAGGTTAGGCCAATGAGGGTCCAGCAGTGAATCTGGGATCAATTCCCCAAATAGCAATGCAGCTTCAAAACTAAAAAGAGAATGGATTCTGGGAAGTTCAAAGTTACACTGTACCTTTGGAACTACACTTTACTTCCTCAAAGTACTGTACAATGCAACGCTTTTGAGAGGGCTCTTGAGAGTCCCTTGGACAGCAAGGAGATCAAACCAGTCAATCGTAAAGGAAATCAACCCTGAATATTCATTGAAGGACTGATGTTAAAGCTGAAGCTCCAATACTTTGGCCACCTGATACGAAGAGCTGACTCATTGGAAAAGACCCTGATGCTGGGAAAGACTGAGGGCAGGAAGAGAAGGTTATGACACATAGAATAAGATGGCTGGATGGCATCCCTGATTCAATGGACATGAGTTTAAGCAAACTCCAGGAGATGGTGAAGGACAGGGAAGTCTGGCATGCTGCAGAAGTTTATGGGGTTGCAAAGAGTCGGACATGACTGATGGACTGACCAACAACACTTTTGACAACTGCAGAGGCCATAAAAGTAAAAAAAAAAAAAAAAAAAAAATACACTTTCCAACCTACTAAAGATTTTCTTTGTTCACCTTTACTAATGCATTTTGGACCCTCATTCTAAGGTCATTTTCCATCTTCCTGATGTATATCCTTTTAGAAATTATGTAATCAAAGTTTCCTGGTGATCAACACCGTCAATTTTACCAAAAATTTTCTTTATTATATCCTCATTCTTGAAAAACAGCTTTTCTGGGCAAATAACTATGGGTTCACATATTCATCTCAGCTTTGAAAATATCATTCCACTGTATTTTGGCTTCCATTGTTGTTACTGATGCTGTCCATCATTGTCCATCATCCCTTTGTAGAAAGATCTGCCTGTTATTTCTGGGTGTTCCCAGTATTTTCTCTTTGCCTCTCATGTTCTGCGGTTGTAATACTCTACTTGATACGTATCGTGCTTTCTATATCTGCAGGCTTATGTCTCACCAATTATGGAAAATTCTCAGCCACTCTTTCTTTTAACATTGCCTTTCCCATATTCTATTCCCCTCCCCCAAGGATTCCAATTAGATGTACATTAGATTTACTAAGTTTTTCACCCACAATTATGAATTTCTTATATATTTTTTATAATCTTGTCTTTATAGGCTACATTCTGGATAAACTCTTCAACACCACTTTCCAACTCACCAATTCTCTCTTTGGAGATTATGGTTCTCACCTTAAGGTTTTCAAACCTTTTCAGTTGGGACACTTTTGACCAAGGCTGAAAACTTTGCTTCATTGTGGCTTTTTGGCCTGAACACAAGCCCAACAACTTAGCTCAGTATATAGCTTTTAGGATACACATAACTGACATTTTGAAATTTTAAAATGATTCACAGATGTGCAATTTTGGGTTATTTCAACATTATAAAAACATGGACAGCAAAGAAATTTAGATCTACACTTAGGAAACTATATTTGTACTACACTGAAGAAAAATCCCATAATAGGGTTATCAGAGGTTTTCTTTTATGAAGAAAAAGAAAACCTGTCTCAGAATAAGCAGAGTCACAAATAAATAAGATTATAAACTTCAAAAAACATTCAACAGATAAGAAAGATCAGGTCATCTTCTAACACCACATTTTAAAAATAAAAAGAGGAGGGGACAATTATTAATATTTTTGTATCTATGTACCTAATAATACTGCACTGAACAGTACAAACTATAGGAGACAGAGAGAGAACTAGACAGAAACACAGTACTACTAAGATACTTTAAAAGGCATTCTCAGGGTTCCGGTTCAAGATGGCAGAGGAGAACGATGTATGCTTATATCCTCCTATGAGAGGACCAAAATCACAGCAAGCTGTTGAACAACCATTGACAGGAGGATGCTGGAACCCACCAAAAAATTATACCCCAAAGTATATCAAGTCTAAAGACAAAGAAGCTGCAATGAGATGGTAGGAGGGGCACCAACATGATAAAATAAAATCCCATACCCACCAGATGGGCAAGCCACAATCTGGAGAATGATAATACCTAAGAAATTCTCCCACTGTGTTGTCAAGGTTCTGAGCCCCATGTCAGGCTTCCCAGCCCAGGGATCTGGCAAAAGGACAGGGAATCTACAGGGAATCTGACTTTGAAGGTCAGTGGAATGTGCTTACAGGATTTCCACAGGACTGGGGAAAACAGACTCCACTCTTGGAGGGCAGCACAAACAAAATCCTGTGTGCATCAAGACCCAGATGAAAGGAGCAGTGATCCCACAAGAGGCTGAACCAGATCTACCTGCTAGTCCTGGAGGGTCTCCTGTGGGGGTGTGCATCAGTAGATGCTCACCACGAGGACAGGGGCACTGGCAGCAGTTCTGGAAGGGGCCCCTTTGCATAAGTCCTCTTGGAGGTGGACATCAACCCTAACATAGAGCCTCTAGACCCCAGGGCTGGGTCACCTCAGGCTAAACAACTAACAGGGAGGGAGCACAACCCCACCCATCAGTTCAGTTCAGTGGCTCAGTCGTCCGACTCTGCAACCCCATGGATGCAGCACACCAGGCCTCCCTATTCATCACCAACTCCCGTAGCCTACTCAAACTCATGCCCATCGAGTTGCTGATGCCATCCAGCCATCTCTTCCTCTGTCATCCCCTTCTCCTCCTGCCCCCAATCCCTCCCAGCATCAGGGTCTTTTCTAATGAGTCAACTCTTCACATGAGGTGGCCAAAGTACTGGAGTTTCAGCTTCAGCATCAGTCCTGCCAATGAACACCCAGGACTGATCTCCTTTAGGATGGACTGGTTGGATCTCCTTGCAGTCCAAGGGACTCTCAAGAGTCTTCTCCAACACCACAGTTCAAAACATCAATTTTTCGGCACTCAGCTTTCTTTATGGCCCAACTCTCACATCCATAGATGACTACTGGAAAAACCATAGCTTTGATTATACAGATGTTTGTTGGTTAAGTAATGTCTCTGCTTTTTAATATGCTGTCTAGGTTTGTCACAGGTTTTACTGAGCATGGCCCTGCCCATCAGAACAAGACCCAGTATTCCCCACCACCAGTCCACCCCATTAGGACTCTTAAACAAACCTCCTAGTCTCATCCTCTTGGCCTCTGCCCCCGACCTCGGGTGTGGGGTAGCTCCTCTCAGCCGCCGCCCCTGACCTTGGACGTGGGGTAGCTGAAACTACTGCACAATTGCACTCATCTCACATGCTAGTAAAGCGATGCTCAAAATTCTCCAAGCCAGGCTTCAGCAATACATGAACTGTGAACTTCCAGATGTTCAAGCAGGTTTTAGAAAAGGCAGAGGAACCAGAGATCAAATTGCCAACATCCACTGCATCATCGAAAAAGAAAGAGAGTTCCAGAAAAACATCTATTTCTGCTTTATTGACTATGCCAAAGCCTTCGACTGTGTGGATCACAATAAACTGGAAAATTCTGAAAGAGATGGGAATACCAGACAACCTGACCTGCCTCTTGAGAAATCTATATACAGGTCAGGAAGCAACAGTTAAAACTGGACATGGAACAACAGACTGGTTCCAAATAGGAAAAGGAGTACGTCAAGACTGTATATTGTCACCCTGCTTATTTAACTTATATGCAGAGTACATCATGAGAAATGCTGGGCTGGATGAAGCACAAGCTGGAATCAAGATTGCCAGGAGAAATATCAATAACCTCAGATATGCAGATGACACCATCCTTATGGCAGAAAATGAAGAAAAACTAAACGGCCTCTTGATGAAAGTGAAAGAGGAGAGTGAAAAAGTTGGCTTAAAGCTTAACATTCAGAAAACTAAGATCATGGCATCTGGTCCCATCACTTCATGGCAAATAGATGGGGAAACAGTAGCTGACTTTATTCTTCTGGGCTCCAAAATCACTGTAGGTGGTGATTGCAGCCATAAAATTAAAAGACGCTTACTCCTTGGAAGGAAAGTTCTGACCAACCTAGATAGCATATTAAAAAGCAGAGACAATACTTTGTCAAAAAAGGTCCATCTAGTCAAGGCTATGGTTTTTCCAGTAGTCATGTATGGATGTGAGAGTTGGGCCATAAAGAAAGCTGAGTGCCAAAGAACTGATGCTTTTGAACTGTGGTGTTGGAGAAGACTCTTGAGAGTCCCTTGGACTGCAAGGAGATCCAACCAGTCCATCCTAAAGGAAATCAGTCCTGGGTGTTCGTTGGCAGGACTGATGCTGCAGCTGAAACTCCAATACTTTGGCCACCTCATGCGAAGAGCTGACTCATTGGAAAAGACCCTGATGCTGGGAAAGACTGAGGGCAGGAGGAGAAGGGGACGACAGAGGATGAGATGGTTGGATGGCATCACCGACTTGATGGACATGGGTTTGGGTGGACTCTGGGAGTTGGTGATGGACACGGAGGCCTGGCGTGCTGCAGTTCATGGGGTCGCAAAGAGTCAGACACAGCTGAGCAACTGAACTGAACTGAGTCTCATCCACCAAGAGGGCAGACAGAAGAACCACCCCAATCCCACAGAGACTAGAACCAAAACCACATGACAGGAAGTTAACCAGGATGAAAAAGCAGAGGGTTTTGTCCCAGGTGAAGGGACAAGATAAAACCTCAGAAAAACAACCAAATAAACTGGTGACAGGCAACCTTTCAGAAAAAGAATTCAGAATAATTACAGGGAATATGATCCAGGATCTCAGAAAATGAATAGGGGCAAAGATTTAGAGGATGCAAGAAATGTTTACCAGAGAACGAGACAAACTAAGGAACAAACAGAGATATACAATACACTAGAAGGAATTAATAGCAGAACTGATGCAGAAGAATGCATAAGTGACCTGGAGGACAGAATGGTAGAAATCACTGCCACAGAACAGAACATAGAGAAAAGAATGAGAAAAAAAAAGAAAAAGAAGAAGAAGAAAGCCTAAGAGACCTCTGGGACAATATTAAACAAACCAACAGCCACATTATAGGGATTCCAGAAAGAGAAAAGAGAGAACGGACTCGAGAAAATATTTGAAGAAATAACAGCTGAAAACTTCCTTAATATGGGAAAGGAAATAGTCAACCAAGTACAGGAAAAGCAGAGTCCCAGGCAGGATAAACACAAGGAGGAACATGCCAAGACACAGAGTAATCAAAATGATGGAAGTTAAACAAAAAAATATTAAAAGCAAAGGGGGAAAATGACAAATAACATACAAGCAAACTCCCACAAGGTTATCAGCTGATTTCTCAACAGAAATTCTACAAGCCAGAAGGGACTGGCATGGAATATATTTAAAGTGATGAAAGGGAAGAACCTACAACCAATAATACTCTACCCAGCAACACTCTCATTCAGATTTGATGGAGAAATCAAAAGCTTTCTAGACAAACAAAAGTTAATCAAATTCAGCAATACCAAACCATGTTTACAACAAATACTAAAGGAACTTCTCTAGGCAGGAGACACAAGAGAAGGAAAAGACCTATACAAAATACCCCAAAACAACTAAGAAAATGGTAATAGGATCATACATATCGAGAACTACCTTAACTATTAAATGGAATAAATTCACCAACCAAAAGACACAGACTGGCTGGATGGATGAGAACATGTGCACGTATGCACTTTCACTCACCACATCACTCTACTTAACCCCTCAAATTGTATGTATTTATTTTATATTATTAGGTTAATCATGTTTCCATTATGGCTTGCAATTGTAATTATCATTTATTTTTTTGTCTGCCTATTGATTGTGAAAACTGATAAACATCTTTTACTATTAAAAAAAAAGACAGCCTCAAACCAAGATAGATCAAGCAAAGATATGAAAAATACAGGAGATCCAAACAACAGATGTTTCAGATATACTTTAGTACTTGAAAGACAAAAAGCATAAAATATACCTTTATTTTAACAGAGGAAATTCAGAAAAATTGACCATATCTTAGGCCACAGAGTAAACCTCATGAAATCCTAAATACAAAAAGAAATAAGATAGAAGTTATTTTTTTTAATTAAAATAATAATATAGACATAAAACAAAAAGCTCTCAAATCTGAAAAAGTTTAAATATGTCATTAAGCAATTATTGGACCAGAGATGAAATACTAACCTAAAGATGGGAATTCCTTAAAAATAATGACAATAAAAGCATAATACATGAGATGCATGGAATTCAGCTGAAATAGTTATCAGAAAAATGCTTACAACATTAAGTACTTGTGTATGTGTATATATATACATATATATGCATATATATGAAAATAAATGCTCAACCAATTCAAAAAATAAACTTAATCAAAGAAGGAACTAATAAAAGAGAAATAAATGTGTTAGAAAAGAGAAAGAATATGTAAATCCAAAAGCTTACTCTGAAAATAAACCACTGACTAACCTAATGAAGAAAACAGGGAGAAAAATCACAAGTATTAAAAATCCTTTGACAATGTGAGAACAGTTATTAGAACAGAGAAAAAGGAAAAATGTGACTTCACATAACTCTATGCAAACTAGTTTAAAAATCTATTCAAAATACACAATTTTCTAAAAAGAATATTTAATAAAACTGACTTAAAGATCAAAGGTCTATTCATTTCCATTGGAAAAATAAATTCTTAAAAATAAAGAATTTCTTCACACAATAGTACCAGACTCAGGTGGTTTCGCATAGGAATTCTACCAAATCTCTCAAGAGCAGAAAATCACAATACCATTTAAGATATTATAGAGCAACTACTATGTATAAAATAGACAACTAATGAGAACCTCCTGTGTAGCACAGGCAACTCTACTCAGTGCTGTGGTAACCCAAACAGGATGGAAATCCAAAACAGAGGGGATATATGTACAGGCTTCCCCAGTGGCTCAGCTGGTAAAGAATCTACCTGCAACGGGGGAGACCTGGGTTTGATCCCTGGGTTGGGAAGATCCCCTGGAGAAGGGAATGAATGGCCACCCACTCCAGTACTCTCACTTGGAGAATTTCATGGACCATACAGTCCACGGGTGGGATCACACAGTTGGAGGCGACTCAGCGACTCTCCCTTTCATATACACAGCTGACTCACTTTGCTGTACACCAGAGACTACAACAACACTGTAAAGCAACTCGCCAACGTGGGCCACATTGTGACCATAAAACAAACTTTTAGAAGAATAAAAATCATATAATGTCTAATCTCAAGCCACAATGGAATTAAATGAAATCAATAACAAAAAGATGGCTGGATAATCCCAAAATATGTGGAGATTAAACAAAACACTTCTACTTAACACATGAGTCAAAGAAGAAATCTCAAGAGAAAATTCAAAATATTTCAAACTGAATGAAAATACAATTCAAATTCTCTAAATTTGTGGAATAAAGTGAAAACTGTTTACAGAGAAATTTATAGCATTGAATTCATATAGTAGAAATGAAGACGGTTCTAAAATCAATAATTTAAGTTTCTACCTTAGAAAACTAGAAAAAGAGCAACTGAAATCTAAAGTAGAAGGAAAATAACAAGTAGAGCAAAAAAAATCAATGAAGTTGAAAACAGGAAATCAATGGGGAAAAAAAAAAAAAAATCAACAAAACCAAAGTCAGTTTTTTGAAAAGATCAAGTTTCTATACAAGCTAAGAAAAAAAGAAGAGAAAAAATACCAACATCAGAAACAAAAGAGACATCAATACAGATTCCAAAGATATTTAAAGAATAAAGCAATACTATAAACAATGCTATGATCACAAATTTGATAACCTAGATAAATGGACTAATTACTTGAAAGACATAATCTGCCAAAACACACACATCAAGCATAAACAATCTGATAGAATTATATCTATTAAAGAAACTGAGTTAATAATATATAATCTTTCAAAACCTAAAGCACCAAGCCCATATGGGTTCATGTGTGAATTCCATCAAGCATTTAAGAAAGAAATTATACCAATTCTCTACAATCTCTTCCAGAAGACAGAAGCAGAGGGAATACTTTCTGAATTATTCTAAGGCCAGCATTAGTATCTTAAGTATTTGATACCAAAACCAGATGAAGACATAACCAAAAAAAAAAACACACACACACAATTATTTCTCAAGGACATCAATGCAAAAACCCTAAACATATTAGCAAAATATAGGCAAATGAAATCCAACAACATATAAAAATAATTATACACCACAACCAAGTAAGATTTATACCAGATATGCAAGGGTGGTTCAACATTCAAAAATCAATCAAGGTAATCCATCACATTAACAGACTAAAAAAAAAGAAAAGAAAAGATGACATGATCGTATCAATAAACACAGAAAAAGTATTTGACAAAATACAACACTCACATTTGTGATTAAAAATTCTTAGCAAACTAAAAAGGGAAATTCTTCAACTTGATAAAGAACATCTATACAGAACTTAGCTACCATTATATTTAATGGTGTGAAGTTTTCTTCCAGTTGGATTGCTAACAAGAGGATATTAAGGAACAAAAGGCTGTTTCTCTCACCATTCCTTTTCACTATCACAATGGAAGTCCTAGCTAACGCAATAAAAGAAAAAAAGTATACAGATTGAGAAGGAAAAAATACGTCCTTGTTCACAGATGACATGACTGTCTATGTAGAAAGAATCAACAAATCTGTGGGTTGCTTTGGATAGCACAGATATTTTAAGAATACTAATTCTTCCAATCCATGAGTACAGTATATCTTTCCATTTGTGTTGTCTTCAATTCCTTTCATCAATGTCTTAACAGTTTTCAGTGTACAGATCTTTTACTTCCCTGGTTAAATTTATTTCTATGTATTTTAATCTTTGTGATCCAGCTGTAAATAGGTTTTTAATTTCTCTATTAGATCATTATTAGTGTATAGAAATGCTACAGATTTCTGTATATCCTATCCTGCAACTTTACTGAATTCATGTATTAGTTCTAACAGCTATCTGATGGAATCTTTAGGGTTTTCTATATACTACCATGTCACCTGCAAACAGTTAGGTATATGTGTGTGTGTATATGTTGGTATATTGAAGTGGCAGGATAATCCAATCATTTAGTTTCTAGATTATCTATAGAGAGAAAAGTAGAGGTCAAGAAGATAAAAGGTAGACTTTTCTGAATGTAACCCATTCTGTAGATTTAACTGTGAAACCATGAGGTCCTCATTATAGTAGGAATCGGTCTCATAACTTTGAAACCAGGGAAATGTTCTATATATTTAACAAACAAAATTTTTTTAAAAACCCCTAAAACTAAAATCAAAATGTAATGAATCAACTCAAGCACATCAATTTGTGGTTTAACCACACAGACTGCTCAAGCGACTTAAAATACAATAATCTGCACTTTGCTGTATAGCAGAAACACACTGTAAATTAATAAAAATTAATTTTAAAAATACAATAATGTGACTATCTATCCCTAACAAATTCCTGGGGCACGAAGATCCCCTGGAGAAGGGATAGGCTACCCACACCACTATTCTCGGGCTTTCCTGGTGACTCAGATGGTAAAGAATCCGCCTGCAATGCAAAAGACCTGGGTTCGATTCCTGGGTTGGGAAGACTCCCTGGAGGAGGGCATGGCAACCTACTCCAGTATTCTTGCCAGAAAAATCCCCATGGACAGAGGAGCCTTGTCAGGCTACAGTCCATGGGGTCGCAAAGAGTCAGACACTACTGAGTGGACTAAGCACAGCATCCCTAACATCAATTTCACAGATATTTCCCTCATGGGTTATAGTCTAAGAACTACAAAGATCTTAAACTGTTCTAAGTAATCTTATTATCAGTAATACCATTGATAATTATTCTGGAACTATTAAGAAGTAAGATAATGCAAATGAATGTCAATAGGGACTAAAATTTTCAGCACAAAAGTGATACAACTATAAAACCAAAGAATTAGGTAAAAGCCTTTCAATTCTAAATTTGAATTATTTGAATTTGTGCTTGTTTGCATGTTTTTAAAGAGTACTTTTAAAAAGTACTTGTACTTTTGTACTTCCCAGTTGAAATACAATGAAAAGTCCTAAAAAAATGACTAAGTTAGAGGTTTCCAAGTAGTGGTCCTGAAATACCATCTCCCAATAAAAGAACCTGGACTACAGGGGGAAATGGCTGACTGAGTAGAGGGTATAAAATACAAAAAATGAGCTGCGAACATCTTAACAGAAACAAAGAAACTATCAAGGACTACTGAAGCTGTGTCAATATAAGGCAGGATATATTAATAATTGGACTTCATCAAAATTAAAAGATATCTTAAAAGACACAACCAAGAAAGTGAAAATGAAAGTCACAATACTGGGAAACAGCTCCCTTGGTTGCTCAGCTGGGAAAGAACCCGCCTGCTAATGCAGAAGACACAAGAGACGCGAGTTCCACCCCTGAATAAGGAAGATCCCCTGGAGAAAGATATAGCAACCTGTTCCAGTATTCTTGCCTGGAAAATTCCATGGACAGAGGAGCCTGGCGGTAGAGTTAGGCAAAGAGACACAACTGAGTGTGCATGTGCACATACACACACATACCAGGAAAATATATTTGCAACCTTCAGAACATATAAGAACCATAAATCTGCAGTAAGACAAACAGCACAACTTATAAGCAAAAGATGTAAACTGACACTTCACCAAAAAAAAAAAGGCAATAAACACATGAAAAGATGCTCAACATCACTAAACACAGAGAAACGCAAATTAAAACCACTAGATACCCAGTAGAACAATGTCAAATGTTGGCCAAAATGTAGAGCAACTGAAACTCCCATACACTTCGGGCTGAGATGGAAAATGAAATAACCATTATGGAAAACTATCTGGCAGTTTCTTATAAAAGTACACAGAACATAAGACTCAGCAATTCCACTTCTAGGTATTTACCCCCAGAAAACATACATCCACACAAAGACCTGTACACAAATGTTAACAGCAGCTTTATTCATAATAGCCAGAAACTAGAAAACAACTCTAAGTATCCATCAACTGGGGAATGGATAAACAAGTTCTGATCGTTTATCCATTTGTCCTATTATATCTGTATAATAGGACACCAGTCCACAATAAAAGGAATAAACTATTGACACAAACTACAACATGGCTGCATTTCAAAAGTATTATGCTAAAAGAACCAAGATACAAGAATATATAACATCTGACTCCATATAATGAGAGATCAGAGGTTGTCAGGAGCCTGGTTTGGGAGGAAACCGACTCTAAAAGGACCTGAAGATAGGTTCTGGAGTTGATGGAAATGCTCTGTATCTTGACTGTGGTGGTGGTTATACAGGTGTGTACATTTGTTGAGACCCAAATGGTACAATTTAAATACATTTTATTCTTTGCAAATTACTCACAGTAAAGTTTTTAAGAGCTCAGGATCAAATACAAAAACCTCCCACAAGCTAAGGAAGGAACATTTGAGCAAAAAAAAAAGAGAAAAAAAGAATAAAAGAATAGTAGCAGTCTTAGATTAAGTTAGAGACATCAGTAAGAACTCATGTTTAGCTCAATACAGATAAAGACTGTTACTAGTAATATTTATAGATATATGGATATACACCAGTTAGTATACACACATATATTTCTTTGCTCTGTTAGCTGAGAGGGCCTAAAAGAAACACCAATCCAGCAGGAACAAGCACACCTAGCACCCAGATTTTTGCTCTCTCCTAGCCATCAGAGAAAAATCCTATGCTACCAAAACAAAGAGGCCCACATGGAAACTGAAGACTGCCAGCATCCACAACCAGACATGTGAGTACACAAACTTTCAAATGATTCCCACCTCCAGCATTCTAGTACTTTACTGAGGTTACAGACATAAAGGAAGAGGTAAGTCATGCCTACTGTATCCTTTCTGATTTCCTGACAGAATCCATGAACAAAATAAATGGTTGTTTCACACCAAGGTTTGCTAACTGGAACTCCTTTTAATGCTATCAAAAAATGTATTTGCAGGTCATGCAAGATTAAAAACATACTAATTTTTTATATAAAATGAACATTTTAATCTACACTTAAAAATCACCATAATCATTCCTGTACTATACATTATCAAAGTCTTCAGTTCAGTTGCTCAGTATTGTCCGACTCTGCAGGACTGCAGCATGGACTGCAGCACGCCAGGCCTTCCACTCCATCACCAACTCCCAGACCTTGCTCAAACTCATGTCCATTGAGTTGGTGGTGCCATCCTATCATCTCATCCTCTGTCGTCCCCTTCTCCTCCTGCCTTCAGTCTTTCCCAGCATCAGGGTCTTTTCAAATGAGTCAGTTCTTCGCATCAGGTGGCCGAAGTATTGGAGTTTCAGCTTCAGCATCAGTCCTTCCAATGAATATTCAGGACTGATTTCCTTGAGGACTGACTGGTTGGATTTCCTTGCAGTCCAAGGGACTCTCAAGAGTCTTCTCCAACACCACAGTTCAAAAGCATCAATTCTTTGGCGCTCAGCTTTCTTTATAGTCCAACTCTCATATCCATACATGACTACTGGAAAAACCATAGCCTTGACTAGACAGATCTTTGTTGGCAAAGTAACATCTCTGCTTTTTAATATGCTGTCTAGGCAGTCATAACTTTTCTTCCAAGGAGCAAGAGTCTTTTAATTTCATGGCTGCAGTCACCATCTGCAGTGATTTTGGAGCCCCCCCAAAAATAAAGTCTCTCACTGCTTCATTGTTTCCGCATCTATTTGCCATGAAGTGATGGGACCAGATGCCATGATCTTAAGTTTCTTGAATGTTGAGTTTTAAGCCAACTTTTTCACTCTCTTTCACTTTCATCAAGAGGCTCCAGGTGGTCTATACTGTATCTCCACTTATACCCTTATCCTTCTCTTCTAAACCTTTTCCTTTGAAATAAAGAACACTACTCACAGATTCTACTTAATCCTATAGATTCACTTCTCAAATTTTTAATTTGATGACTCTCTATTCTTCCTGCTTTACATTTACTGTGTTTTATTCTTTCCAAAGTTTTTCACATGTATGTAAATTCCAAAGAATTTTCACATATATGCAGTTAGTTATGTTCTCACTATAACTTGTGACATATTGGTGCAGGTATCTTTATTTTAAAGATAAAAAGCAAGGCCAAGAGACTTACTTAAGAATAGTTATAAAACTTTAATTACGCTTTGTGACTTAAAGTCCTCCACTATGTGAGTCAGCTTTCTGTAACAGATCTAGTCCTATGTTCTTCCTTAGTCAGTGAAACTTCTTTCTCATCTAGGCAGATGTATCAAGATGCAGAAAAAGAACAAGGAAATCTTTTTAGGTGGTGAGGGGACAGGAATGGGGAACAGGAATGAACTGGTAGGGGACTATGAAGCAAAACTAATGATTCTGTATACATTCTGGGAGGTGCAGATCCCAGAGATAGAAAACTTCATGTTAGAAATTAGTTCTCAATTCACGCCTTAATCATCAACAAATGCTCAAATATTCCTCCTGACTCTATAACAGAATTTGGCTTTCAAAGCTATTTATCTCTGTATTCGAATTACATAAAATAACAAACCTCTGTTAGGGAAAACACAATTCAATTACAGCGTCTGGAAAGCTGTACAGACTGGGTGAAAGTTTCCAGCACCATAAGAATACACATATTACTTCATAAATGTTCTAAAATCGCACAACAGTGTCTGTGCAAATACAGAAAACAGCGTCAAAAAACAGTTGTTCGTGATGCTATGAGCAGAGTGTACAGAAGAGCCAGAAAGCAATTCTCTCTCCTTTCCATCTTAGTTAATTGCATGGAAAGCCTGTAGTTAGACTTAACACCTTCCTTCCACTCATTCTTTTGGTCATCAAATCCTACCTGCTCTATCTCATATAAGCCTCTCATCATGTTAAATTCAGTTCCATTGTACTAAGTTTGGTTTAAATCACCCAGACTAGCCAATATGTCCAAAATGCTGCCAATACCACACACAACCAACACAGAAGTTACTAACAAGATATCTGACTTTCTTTTCATACTATGTCTTTGAAATTCAGTATGTTTTTTATACTTAGAGTGTATCTCAATTTAGACTAGCTACACTTCAAGTGTTCAACAGCCCCACTGGACAGCGCAGACCTGAAGTCATCAGGAGTTCTCAACACTAGCTACACATCAGAATCACTTTTCATTTATTCAATAAGTGACCTTACTAGTTCCAGGGTATGGAGGTGAAATGGTGAACAAGACAAATCTCGTCAGCCTTCATCTCACATGCACACAGCATTATTTCTGTTTCATAGGTCCTCAAACACACCAGCCCTCTAAAACCCCATAGTGTTCTTGTGTTGGTTTTCTTTCTCTTCCTAGACTTTCACTTCTCCCCTCCATCTATTGTTCAATACCCATTGCAAATGTCATTTCTCTCTGAAGTGTACTCTGCTTCCCCAGGCAGCTATTTTTCCCCTCCATTGTGAGCTTTGCTCATCTCTCTAACACTACTACAGTCCATAGAATTAGAGTCTATGAATTTGTCTCTCCACAAAATCAGGGTGTATCAACCTCACAATTCACACACATTGGAGTTGAGACCAGTGATAGAGAAGCAGTGGAATCACAGTTTGTGGAAAACCACACACATGCTATTTTAGTTATGCTATGTTATCTGCTATAGTTGCCCCCACCTAAACCTCATCTGATTTGCCCATAGAAATTCATCATGTGAAGATCAAGAGTCACACATGTAGGGAATGTATCACAGAAATGATCAGCACGTGTTTTCAAGCCAGATATGTAACTCAATATAATTAATACCTGGCATCCAAACTTATTAACAGTTTTCTCTAAATTTAGATAGTGATTTCCCTAAAACCTGACTACTTGTGAATCTTGAGACTTTATCCCTTAGGTGTGCATGAAGCTCAGTGTCTTTGAGGGCTTTCTCATCATGGAAAAGCAAGAATCAGGTTTTGAATTTCTTAAAAAAATAGCAACTTTGCTGTCTACTAAAATGATATGAACATATAAACTTTTACAATCAACAACTACTTACATCTAGGTATCTATTAAAAACCTAAACCTAAACCTCCAATGTTGATATCCGTCTTCTATTAACAGCCTCAAACTATATTAGAGAGAAAAAGCTAAAGAGCTATTCTTATACAAGAACATATCATTTATTAAGCTGTCATCATAGTCAGTCATGTTACTTGACTTACATATATTTTCTTCACAGTAACACAATAATATGGATATCGCCTCCATTTTACAGATAAGAAAAATGACAGTAGCACTGAATAGTAATTCCTAAAGTAATGTGTTCAGAATATGAATTCTAGATGTCTGCCCTTGATATTAAGTACAATTCACCTAATGGTATGCTAGAGCCAGCTCACATTGATTCATAAGAGGCAACTGTTAAATTTTTAGGAATGTACAAGCTGTAATTAAAAATTAAATCATATAAACTAACAATTAAGTAAGTAATATTAAAAACAAAGGCAATAATTATTCAAAACTCACTTCCTAAATATTTCAGTATATTTTATCTTGTGGTTTATTGTGTGTGTGTGTGTGTTTGTGTGTATTCCCACACTTTCCAACTCTGTACTCAATGATACCATTTTAGTAGCTTGAAACTAACCATGATGGGAGTATGTACACCAAAGAAACTGGTAAATCCTACAATTTTTTTTTTTTCCTGAGCGATTGTCAAACATTTACCAGCAAACCACAGCATCCATTCATTCTCCAGATACATTTCATTATTCTTTATGTATTTTAGATCCAAGTCCCTTACATATGTAATACACAGCTTGCCCAGCTCCTACCCAGCTCCTACCTTCTGATTCAGTAGATTAAGGGTAGAGTATCTGTATGTGTGTTTTAAAAAGACCATCTCGCCTCCAAAAGAATTTTGATACATATCACCAGCCGAGAACTACCATGTGAGATTTCTAAAATGGCTTTACATATCACATCAGACATTAGAAAACTACATACTTACGACTGTATTCAAGTCCCCAAAGATAGGTCTTTACAAGCTACAATATAAAATTATGACACAGCTTTTTTTTCAGGATCAAAACAGCCATTAAGAAAGCTTCTATGTATCTAAAACTATCAAAGAGGTTGCTGCTTAAACAATTCAGTAACTTTCATAAAAAGGCTATAATAAGACAACTAGATATCCATATGCAAAAGAATGAGGCTGAGCCCTTCTCTCACACCATAAAAAAAGGGTTGGCCAAAAAGTAAGCTTGTGTTTTTCCATAACACCTCTGGAAAAACCCGAATGAACTTTCTGGTCAACCCAATAAAAATTAACTCAAAATGGATCAAAGATTTAAATGCAAGAACTAGAACTCTAAGATTCTTTGAAGAAAACAAGCATAAATCTTTCTGATCTTGAATCAAACAGTTTCTTAAATATGACACCAAAAGCAGAAGTAACAACAAAAATATAAATTGGATTTCATCAAATTAAAAACATTTGTGTTTTAAAGGACACCATCAAGAACATGAAAACATAACCCATAGAAGAATATTTCTGCAAACTGTATATATAAGGCACTTGGATCCAAAATACATAAGGAATTCTTACAAATCAACAATAAAAAGATAACCCAATCTAAAAATGGACACAGGTTCTGAACATTTCTCCAAAGAAGATAAACAAATGGCCAATAAGCACACAAGAAAATATTCAACATCACTAACAATCAGAGAAATAAAAGTCAAAACTACAATGACATTACCAATAAAACAGCTATATCAAAAAGTTAGATAACAAATGTTGGCAAGGATGTGGAATGTTAGAAATCTCACACACTGCTCTAAGGATTTAAAATGGCACAGCTGCTTTGGAAAACATCCCAGCAATTCCGTGAAAGGTTAAACAGAGTTACCATATGACTCAGCAATCTCACTCCCAGACATAAACTCAAGAGAAATGAAAACACATGGCCACGCAAAAACCTGTATACCAATGTTCATAACAGCATTATTCATAAGAGCCAAAATGCAGAAACAATCCAAATATTCACCAACCAATGAATGGATAGACAGAAAGTGATATATCAATACAATGGATTGTTGTTTGGCAAAAACAAAGAATGAAATACTGCTACATCCCATAAGCTTTCATGAACCTTGAAAACACTACGCTAAGTCAAAGAAGCCAGTCACAAAGAAAAACCTGCATGCTGTATGACTCTATTTATATGAAATAACCAGAACAGGCAAGTCTATGTGACAGTCTAACTGGAACAGCAGTTGCCTAAGGCTGGTGGTCAATTGAGGGGCCAGGGAAATGATCACTAAAGGGTATGGGGTTTTCTTTCTGGGGTGATAAAATTGTTCTAAAACTGACTGTGGTGATGGATATAGGACTCTTGTGAATTTATGAAAAACCACCAAGTGTACACTTTAAATGGGTGAACTATATCTCTATAAATTTGTTGGAAATGCACACACAAGAGCATGATAAATTTCTTTTAAAAATATTTACTTCTGGGAAATTTCCATTCCTGACAAACATCTATATTTTCTTTTAATCAATAAACTACATCATAAACTGTGCTCTCTTTTCATTTCACTGGCAGGAAATTCACACTAAATTCTGTGATCATAGTTCTGTTTCTGCCACCACCATGCCTTGCCTTCATTGTTTTAATTTAAGAGTGTTCTACTGCAAGCCTTTCAGTCTTTCTTGGAAGTAGACAGGAACTGATGGCTGGTTAAATTCTGAAAACTTAAAAATACATTTAGATATTCATGATGTCCACCAAGGTACAGAAATCCTATGAAGTGCAGCTGGTGCTCTTCCAACCAGTTCCCATCATCTTAACCAAGAACCAAAATGGTGAAATTATGAATTTTCCCAGAGGACTTTTTTCCTCTACATTATCCATATAGAACATGACAATGTAATATTACACACTTACCATATATTTAGCACATAAGATAATATTTAAAATAGAACATATATAATAAATCACTACTAAAATTTAACTTTGTTTCAGGAAATTCATTCCTACCCTAACAGGTGAGGATGACTCCTCTGTATTTCGTTTCTGGGACTCAGAGTCCACATCTTGGCGCTTGTTCTTCATTCTTTCTCTAAGATCCCCTGTAGGTCTTTCTGGTGACCTTTAAACCAAAAAACAAAAACAAAACAAAAAAACAAAACAACAAAAATCTATATTTATACAACATTTCAATATATTTACAGAAATAACCCTACAAAACTCTAATTTTTCTACTATCCATGACTCCTAAAGTTCAGAAAAGTAAATTTCAGCTTAAACATTAATATATAAAAAATATGAGCATCACTTCCAAGTTTTCTCCCAATACCAATCAAAATGCATACATTAAAATTCCATGGAGTGGCAGGTGCTGGTAACATTAATAAGAAACTATACATGAGCTAAGAGAAAGGAATTTGTCATTAACAGTTTGTTCTTCTATTAATCACATAAATATACTAGTTATATTTGAAAGCAAACAGTAGGAAGGTAAAGCTTTAAACCACAACACTGCAAAATTAATCTAGAAACAACAATATTATTTACACATGTATGTGGTTAGATGCAACATCAACAACTATGAAAATACTTTATGCATCTCAAGAATCAAAGCAAATATAGAAATTTTTAATGTTATTCTTAATTGTTCTTAAATTTGAAATTATTTCAGAAAAAAAGCAGTTGAAAAATTCGAAGTAAGATTTGAATTTTATACTTTTTATACTTATACAAAGTAAGATTTTATACTTTGCTATGGACTGGTTTTAATTAGAAAAAATACACATATTTATATTCAATACTGGTAAAGCTTCATAATTTATACTAGCCATTTGATAAATGGTTGTTCAATTATTTTCACACCATCACTAAGGAGAAAAACAAAGTAGAGACAGAAAACACACTGCCTTAAAAAATATTCCTAGAGCACCATTAAAAGAGGGCAAGAATTATTAAGAAATGCTATGGCCCTCTTTAGCCACCAAAGAATACTATGTATAATATTTTTAAAAGATATAAACAAATTACATAAATATTCACATCTATTTCAAGTAATAGTTGATCAATCAACTCCTTTATCAATCACTAATACAAATCACATGGTTAGTGAAAAAATAATTTCAGTCAATTCTTCTTAAGGCATCTCATAACATTTACATTTACATGCTCAATTTATAGATCTATATTAAATGTTTTAACAGTTAAAGCTGAACTAATAAATGGAATTTCTTATTAAGAACCAGCACTTAAATGCTTTAAATTATAATTATGGTGCACATGTCAATTTTACATTTCCTAGTTTCTTTTATGTAATAAGACAGTTTATGATAACTTGTTTCTATCCTAAATAGTACCTAACAGAATTCTCCACATAAACACTCAGTGACTTAAATGATTTGTGACTAAACAAGTATTTCTGAAACACAATGCTTTTCTTTTCATCTTTGAATCACATTATGAATTATATTTTTCTTCCTTCCTTACAAAAAAATGGGAAAATACACAAATACAAAGAAAGTTATCAGGGGAAAAATGCACAAAACAGCAAAATTATAACAGAAATTCTTTATTCTACATCTAGTAATGACACTACTTTTTTCCATTTTAGACAAATTTCTATGCCCATTTTCCTTACAACCACTTGTATAAAAATTCTGAGTAAGTTAATAATAAAAGTCAAAGATGAAATAAAGCATGTATTAAAAATACAGTAATATAAGCAAGACATTAAAATTACTGTAACAGTTTCCCCAGATATGTCTTTACAGGTATTAAACTTATAAAGATTAATTTTCCCACATTGACAGAAAGGACAGATGACAATCTAAATACAAATAAAACAGAGTATTCAGCATCACAAATAAACTAAAATGTATAACATTTAAGTGAACAGAAAATCAGCTAATGTTAAGGGTTTGAATTTTAAATTGTATTAAACTTCAAACTCAGGACACATACACAAAAATTCACCCAATTAAAAAACACACCTCTAAAGGTTAATGTGCAGTTTTTATACTGATGCTGAAGCCAAAGCAATCAGCACATCCAATTTTAAGACTAGGTAAATTAGTTGTTTACAAATCAAGTTTAAACTCTTTTGTGACAATCTTTATGTATGTGACATCTTTAAACACCATAACAAAATCATCATGAGGGAGCCGAAAGAAAAGTAAAAGATTTTTATTAGGAAGGTCTAATTTAGCCATGCCTTTATTAAAGGCAAAACGACATTCTAAATAGGTAGTATACTTATCCACATATAAATACATACTTTCATCTACCTCAGTATATTGTGATAAGAGATTTGGCAAATGTTTTTTAACCTATGAAGCTTGCATTATTTTTTGCAATGAAGTTTTTAATTTTGAACATCTTAAAAAGGTAAAAATTATATTCTATTTAAATTTTACTATTTCAAGAGTTGAAAGTAGTCTCTCCTCACTAAAAACAAATCCATGAAATTCTGCCATCTTAAACAGCATTTTAACATATATAACTGGGGAGCAGGGCATGAAAGTAAGCCATACATATATTACAAAAATAACTTTTTGAGCAAATAAATTTTAAAGCAAATATTTTTATTAATCTTGAAATTAACAACTAAAATAATCTTGTCACTCTTGACTACTAATAAGACTACCACCAAAATAGAAAATCTGACCAAATATATGGCAGTATTTCAAATTTTATACTAGATAAATTACAAAAGCCAAAAAAAAAAAAAATTACAACAGCCATCTTCTAATAGCATAAGAACAATTCAAAGTTCTCAATTTACCTTCTATAATTGCTGCTATAACCTTTACCACGGGGTGAAGGGCCATGTACGAATCTACATGTGTTTCCATAGAGGCAGTTGCCAGTCTTCAGCCAGTTACGGCACTGTGTCTAAGAGACAGATATTACTATGTGAATTTCATATTTAGTCATATTTATTTCTGGAAAAAAAATGCTAGTGGGACAAAATTAAAATAAATGCTATCAAAAATCCAGCTAACCTGAGATACATTACTCCCCAAATAATGAAAACATCAGGAAAAAGAGGCCCATAAACCCTAATGCCCATCTCACTCCTTTGCTATGAAACACATTTAACCAATATCCCTACAACACCCTATTCACTTCTGTGATATAAATAAGGATCTGAAGAACAGTAATTTAAGAGAACCCCTGTGACTATACTAGTGACAACTCACCTCTGCTGTACTGCCAGTGCTGGGTCCAAGCCTTTCAAATACACTGGGTCTTCGGGATGTGCTATCAGATATGGTCTTGGTATTTTCCACAGTGACCTTCCTTCTAATTTTTGACATTTTGTACTACTTTAACCAAAAAAGAGAGAGGCAAACTGTAAAATTGTTCAGTTTTAAATATCTGAGCCAATAACTTACAAGTAAATAAGAGGGTAGATAACACTATAAAATTACAAGGGATTTTTCTCAGAAGGAAAAAAGACATAGGAGAGGTCACAAGTAAACAGAGGAACAGAAGAAACTATCTTCTAAGACACAACTTGTTAGTTACTTTATTAGGACTTTGATTCTTTTGGGCTAGAATTTTACCTCTTCTACAGAATGAATAAGATTCTACTCAAACAGTTTCCACAGTATATTCAATTTCAGAAAACACTATAAAAAAGTTTCTAAGTTCGTTATAAAAGCTGTTTCAAAATTTAGTAGTTATCTTTTAAAGAAAAAGTGTGCTATCATTCTCCATCAACTGGTCTACTGGAAAAGAAAGCTATGCCAAAAATTTCTTCAGCTAAGAATTTTAGAGTAGAAATTGTGTTTTATACAACTTAAGTGATAACATCAGGTACATCCCCAAAAATCAGCCTGGGAGAAAATTTTAAGTATTTTCTTTGTTTTACACAAGCCAAAGATGAACAGTACAATCAGGAATACTCTTTTGCAGTATTATAAAAAACAGAAAACCACCCCTCAATATTGCTTGAAAGTCAAAAAAGCTTGACTTTCTTTCAAAATAGGACAGGATGAATGAACTAGAAACAGTGAAGATGTTTTGATAATCTATACTGCACTGACATAAAAGCCAAAGGTGCTAAAAGAAATAAACAGGCTATTTCACCATTATTAGTAACAAGAAAAGAAATTATGAAAATATTTTACAAAAGCAAATAAAATATTAGAAACTAAAATATACAATCAGGTGATTCAACTGGAAATGAAAATATCAGATAAAAGCACTATGATAAATATTAGAAAACAATCTTAAATTCTAGACCTAGAATAATCTAGATGGTATACTACTGTGGGAAGAGGGCAAGAAAGGCCTAAGAGAAAGAAAAGGAACCAACCATATCACACTTTATACACTAAACATTAGTTGAAATTTTGTTAGTAGGCAAACGCTACCAGAATGAATGATGTCAGCTAAAGAAATAAAAACTCCATTTCATAAAGAACTGGTCTCTAAAAAGTTCACAATGTTTGTTACTGTGATGTCAAAGTAAGGTCCCATGACTTGCAAGGAAGTTAAATCATGGTGGAACAGAATCAAAACTTATTTAAAAAAATTATAAACAATGTTTGGTCCAGTTAGATACTTCTTGTCAAGTTACATTTTAAAAAGGTCCAAAGAATAAGGACAACAGTTGACAAACTAACAGATAACGAACCAAAAGAAAAATATATGATATGATACAATATGGTAGTTTTTAAAATGGAAATATGTATGATTATTTTCTAATATACAATGCAACCATTAGTTAGGGTTAGAAATCAATTTTTAGTGATTCAAAAAAGTTAGAAAGTAACTTTAACTACAAATTTTTAAAAATTATGTAGAGCATCCACATAAGTGAACAAGAATCTGTTCAACATAAAATCACTTATGTATCAAACGTTCTTCACCCTCCACACAACAGTGAATATTATTATCTTTTATTTAACTTTTCCTGAGCTCATTCTCAGTCCTAATGTGAATTTATAAAGGAAAAGCTGGGTAAATTCCATACATACATTTGACTTACTGAATATAAAGAACTAAAAGCCAAGATAAGTGTAAGTGGAGTTGAAAAAGATCTAGAAAATCTAGAGCTTTGATTAACTGAGAAAAAGAACATTTTTATAATTTATAACAGATTCAATAAGAAATAAATATGCAACAAGATAAACAAATTTTTAAAATTTCATCATCTCTTACTATAAAAATATATAGGCATACACTGAAATTCACATTCACTAATTCAAAAACATTAATAACTTAAAAAGGAATGTGTTCTAAAAGTTGATTAGCTATTTCTAGTTACCTGCAACTTTGGAACAGGCACCCTATCCCAACACGCTGCATCAAGATGACTAACCCTAACCTTACATTTTTCCTTCCAGTATCAAAGGAAATGATTATGTCTGCCCCCCAAACCTCTATCCCCAACCGGACCCTACTTCCAACATACCTTCCTTCCTCAAAAAAAAAAAAAAAAAAATTCAACAGTAGTGTTTTCCACAATTGGGGCAACAAGCTATTTCTTAGTATACATGAAACACTGGTCATCTATTACTTCTTTTCTTGTCTTTCTGAGGGCTCCAGATACTAATTGCCTCTCTTCCCTGCCTATAACCTGTTGCCTGAATCAGGACCCTCTCTTCCTCTGACCTACTGCTGGGAAGCATGGTCTCACAGCTTCTCTCCCATGTTATATCCATCCCTAACACAAGCTTTGAAGACTTCAAGGGGTTTGGGCTGCAATAGACAATGTAGTGAGGACTAATGATCCAACCTTACCCCTCCCTTTGTATTCTTGACTCTAAATAAGTTTCTTCCCACAGAGACAAAGTAGCTTTCACAGGTGATATCGAGTACTACAAGATTCACCTATAGGGTGATTATCCCAAGATTTTACTTCTGCTACTGTTGAGTCTTCCAACTTATGGAAGACGAGCAATGAAGTAAAGACGTAGTCACTTCTCTCAGAGAGTGAACAGTACCAAAACATGGCCTAAAATAACACTGAGTTTCAGGAACAGATCTAGGTTACAGGGAGGTCCTAGTCAAAAAAAAAAAAAAAAAAAACCCTGTGGGGAAAAAATAGAAATTGAAGTTTTCTAATTGATAGAGAAATTTTTCTGATCATCTATCTAGGAACTTCTATCATTAGTCAACAAATTATCTAAATATTACTATGAAACATTTATGATTTTTATACAGGTAAAATGCCTTAAACTTGCATTAAAAATATTAAAATATATTTTAAATCCTATTTGTCTAAATATACACAGACAACCTACAATACAACAGAAAAGCATTTGCTCATATATATTAATTAAAAATTAGGTTGCATATAATGTGAGAATTAGAACTTTCATCCTAAAGATTTGGCACAGAGAGAAAGACAAACCACAAAAGAATAAAATGTAGATTTGACTGAGAAGGGGAAAACTCTTTCAATTAATATATGAACAGACTTCAATAAGTAAATGCTTCAACGTATAAGGGAAAAGTTAGAAATAAGATTAAAATGTAAATATTAAAGTCTTCCCTACTTCAGAGACTTTGAAGGCTTCCCCTCAGTTTTCAATTTATTCTTTAGTTTTAAGTTGGCATCACACTCCCACTCATATCATCATACCTTTCCCAAACACCAGCATTATCAGAGCCACAGTGCCACTGATGAAAGTCTATTGAGTAATTCTCCTATCTTTCCTCTCCATTTGCAGAGAAATAAATATCAGAAGCTTTAATATTTTTTCAACTGAAAAAGAAAATCAGGAGAATTCCCTGGTGGTGCAGTGGTTAGGACCCAGCGTTTTCACTGCTAAGGACCCAGGTTCAATTCCTGGCTAGGGAACTACGATTAAGCAAGCCACGAGGTGTGGCCAAAAACCAAAAAATAGGGCCACAAAGTTTGAATCTATTAAGACACAACAAAAAGTCTTAATAAATGGGAAATGTCTTTCTTCCCCCGGAAACTTACAAATATCACAATGTATTCATAGCTTCATATTACAAAAATATTTGAGAAAAGAAAAACACAAATGGGCCTCTTTTTAAACAATTATTTCTGAAGTCTGATAACTAAAACCTTTCAATAAAACATTAGCTCTAGTATTCTCACTTCAATCCACAATTACATCTTTGAGATCTCAACCTCCACTAGCATAAATGAAAGCACGAAACACTTCAATCTGGATAAGAAGCACCATACTAGGAAACGCTCAAATAATTAAGCAATTAAAGCTACAGAATTCCTGGTACCAACAGGTAGGAGAATAAATCCCTATCCACTGGCACTCTAAAAGTGTTAAAGATCTCATCATATTTATGTCTTAAGTTTTGAAAGAAAAAAGTTTATTTGATGCATACTGTGAGTTTTTTTCTTCACAGTTTTAGAATAAAAGAATTTTTGTAAACAATCTTGCAGAATGCTTATATGTGGATAGACTAAAACAACTTAACAAAAGCGAATTCTGAGCAGAACTGTCATAACTAAACTGACCATGCAAGCCTAAGGAAGGCAATACACTAGTGCTGTGAGCAAGACACATTTTGTTAAAAAGACTATGTAGGGAGAATATCCCATGCTGGCAACTACTATAAAATGAAACACAACAAACAAAACTACCAAAACAAAGAATAAAAGACACTTTGTAAACCAACCAGTTAACATTTCAACTGCTACTAAATATCTGCTGAAATAGCTCAACTCAACTTTACAGGAAAAGGAGAGCAAGGGGTGGGGGAGGTAGGAAAGACTAACACTGAACACCAATTCTGTAAATAAATATGCTAATCAACTGCTTTCTATAAGTAAATGTCAGTGCATGTTACAATACAAATTAACACCAATGACTGTTAAATTTTCAATAACTTGTACAGAAATTAAAACAGCATCCACCTGTGGGATTTTAGTTTTCATTTACAAATACGCAAATCAGATAAACGCGAATATCTTACAATCTGCAATGTTCACTTCACAACACCAATAGTTAGGAGGCGAGAAAGAGGCATGCATTTGACAAAACTAGATCCTCCCAGATCCCCCGTCTTAGTGTCACAATATTTTTCACAAAATTTTCACAAATATTTTTGCAGACACAAATCGCTACATACCTGCATCTACATTCTCAGTCTCCTGTTGAAATTGTCATGTTATCTAAATACTTCATTAAATTCTCAATCATTCGAAAGTCAAAAGATATGTCCACAAAACTGTCCAAAATATTGATGCGTAGATTCTAAAGTCAGTAAATTCAAACACTGCAGAAGGAGACCCCCATAACCGGCACCACACAAGAATGAACTGTCCTGCATAAGCATCTGCTTTTACTGCAACAATGTGTCTGGCAAAACTTTGAAAACTTGAGGTGTGAAGATCCTTCCAAACTTTTTAAATTATTTCTTCAAAAACAAATCAAGAACCTGAAGAGGCTGTGCACGCCCACAATTTTCAAAGCAGTTCAAATGATCTGAAAATCTCAGAATAAAACCGAAAGGCTTGAACCTAGGCTCCACAAACAATATCTTAGCGACAGCATCGGTCTTACCAACCCAAAGTTCCAGCCACATAAATTGTTTGCACCTGTTTAGAAAGAGCTTATGCCAAAACATCTGAGCCTCGCCTTTCATCCCGCCTTCCCAGGTTTCTGACAGATAGCTGCCAAAAGTAACTACCGAGGGACTGTGAAGACAAGTAGCACTCCTTAACTCCGACAACGTTGAGTCGTTATCACTGCCAGGAAATAAGTAAGCCCAAATATAACCAAAAGTAAAGATACCTTTCCCTAAGAGGTCTGGGGAATGCGTGACCATATCCCGGCACCCTTCCATCTCACACAAATGCGAATACCACGCAAGAGTTTCCAGGCTCACAGTAAATGGTAGTGATCTGAATTCATTTGCCCCCTCAGGCAAACGCGCCTGAGAACACCTCAGGATGACAGCGAGAGACCCGGCACGTGCACAAGGCTCTTCTGCAGCGTTAAGGATGGGGCGCTCAAGGAGGGCTTAAAAGCCCGGCGTGACCCAAGCAGGATGGAGGACCGCTTGGGCCTCGCCATCCCGGGCCCGTCCAACCACCCCCTTTCCCCCCGGTACCCACACCAATTCACAGGATTCAAGCTTACCTCCTCCCCGAGCTTCTTTCGCAAGCGCAGTTCGGAGGTGGCACCGCCGCCTCAGCTCCGAGGAGCGGGGCAGGCGACTCTCTGTCCCCGCGCCCGGCCCCGGGGAGACGACGGCGAGAGGGAGGTGCGCGCGCGGACCCCGGGAACAGGCCCTCGCCTAGCGAGGGACTCCGGGATGGCTGGGAAGCAGAGCCCGCTCGCCGCTTCGCCAGGATCGAGACAGCCTGGGACGTAGGGGAAAAAAAAGAAACAAAGAAAGAGACTGGAGAGTAAGAAAAGACAAGGAAAACACTGTGAGGCCTCAAAACCCCGCCGGAAGTCAAGAGTTTGCCCTGTTCCTCAGAAGACCGAGGCAACTTCCGGCCTCCGGATTAGTCGTCAGCGAGCAGGCTCCGCCCCCCTGTGGCCACGCCTCCTGGGCGTGACGTTGGCGCCGAGGCGTGTTGTGAAATCAACAAATCTGTGCTTTAGCTGCAATCCCTGGAGAAGAAACCGGGAATCCGGGGGAGCAGAAACTCCCACTTTTAAAGTGAATTTAAAAGGAAGAGATTTCTCATTTTATTACATAATTTCTTACAATAATAAACGGCTACTGTAAATGTGCAGAATGGCACATTTGTTGTCGAAATAACTGCTGTCATTCATTTCGCTCAAAGTTTTTATTGAGCAGCTGAACTGGAGAGACGCGCGGTATTTGTCTTGTTTTTCATGCACCTCTGCCTTCTCAGACAATAACAGCTGTCGCCTATTACTATGGAGCAAAAGACAAGCATGACTGCGTCTTTAAAGGAGCCAACAGAAATTTACTGTAAATTGGGAGCAGAGATCTTGACTGTACTTCTAACAACCTTCTTTCCTTGTTTAGGATACAATGCTCTGCATCAAGTTAGTTACTGAAATTGCTTGAGATGGCTAGGCAAATGTCACGGATCAAGAAAAACCCAGTACCTAGCCTTTCACAAATTAAAAAAAAGAAAAAGAAATGTAAACCCTGGTCGGCGTTAATTTTAAGGTACCGTTTATTTTGTTCTTTGACAAAACCAAGGAATGAGAAAACCTTTGGTCAAAACTACTGATAAAACTCAAAAAGAAACGGGTACAATGGTTTGGCTGGAATCAGTAAATTAAAATATGGGAACAGAGTGAAAAAGTCAAGGGCATTAAACATTCCTGACAACATGCGAAGCTATTTTAGCGACAGCAACCAGAGCTTCTGAACACGTGGGTCTGATGAATCTCTCTGGCAGCAAGAATCCATATTTGCCGTTATCTCGAAGTTCAATTGTAAACGAATATTTGATGCCCAAGTCATAGATCCAGTCGTCTGAACCTCCAGGAGCTAGATCTACAAAAAGAAAAAACAAATTACTTTCTGAAATACAGATGTTTCGAGTTAACTAATAAGGTGGGATTTTTTTTTCTAAAAGTGAAAATAGCTTTGCTTTTTTCTAATTATTATATAAGTTTCTGGAAGAAAATAGAGATTGAAGGAAAGCAGTTTAAGGAAGAAAAGAAAAATTACCCATGTAACCCTACCAAGAAGTGATGATCACCGTTTCTATTCTAGTGCTTTCTTTTCTAGTACATACTTGAACATAATTTTTTTCCTACATAAATAAGATCATTCTATGCAAGCGGTTCAATAACATTTCTAAACATTATCCTGAGCAGCTGTATGTATTAATAGGTTCAAATCTACCTTATCATTTTTAATGATGTCATAGCATTGCTCTGTAAAGCTGGTGTGATTAATTTTAATAATTATTTATCTAGAGAGCTTTAGGGGTTTTTTTTTCTATTTAATAGAAACAACTTTACAATGAACATCCTTGTTTATCCATAATTGCTTCGTTGTTTCTTGAGAATATTCTTTCCTAGAAGCAGATTCTCTAGTCTAAGGGTATGCACTTTTCACTGATGAGCTACCTGTTGCCAAATAGCCTTCAAAAGAACGAAGCAATCTATACCTCCATTCAGTTCAGTTCAGTTCAGTTCAGTCGCTCAGTCGTGTCCGACTCTTTGCGACCCCATGAATCGCAGCACGCCAGTCCTCCCTGTCCATCACCAGCTCCCGGAGTCTACTCAAAGTGATGCCATCCAGCCATCTTATCCTCTGTCGTCCCCTTCTCCTCCTGTCCCCAATCCCTCCCAGCATCAGGGTCTTTTCCAAGGAGTCAACTCTTCACAGCAGGTGGCCAAAGTATTGGAGTTTCAGCTTCAGTATCAGTCCTTCCAATGAACACCCAGGACTGATCTCCTTTAGGATGGACTGGGTGGATCTCCTTGCAGTTAGCCAGGTATGAATATGTCCACTTCCCCTTACCATACCATCTGTGGGAGTCATACATTTCTGGCAATTTTATGGGTGAAAAATAATATCAAATTGTCTTACTTTGTGTTTGTCAGTGATTTGGACATTTTGATATATTGTACATCTTTATATTTTTTTTATCCATTTTCTTTGTTCATTTTTCTTGATTCATTTTATAGATTACTTACAAAACAACATTTATGTTCTTAGCCTTCTGTAATATGTGGAGAATTTTTTGTCTTATTTGGTAATTTAGCTTTCAGTTTGGTTTATGGCCAGGTTTTTATACTAAAATATTTCATGTATCTGGAATTTATTTTGGAGAAAGACATGTTAGTAATCCAAATACAGTTTTTTTTCCTAAGCAACTTACCCCTTTTTCCAACCCTAATAATTGAACATTCTTAACTGTTTGAAATGCCTTCTTTATGAGATACTAGATGTTGTGTATCTGTCTTTTTGTCCTCACTATTGATCTGTCTCTTCCAGGCTGAGTGCCTTTACAATGAACATTCTTATTTATACACAATTGCTTCTTTGTTTCTTTATAATTACTATAATTAAAACAACACTGTAACAGGTTTGTAACCTGTTTTAATACGTGGTTGGAGCAGATTCTCTCTTATTAGTCTTATTTTTCAGAATTTTACAAGCTCTTCTACCAAGTGTATTTTTTCAAATAAAGCTCAGGAACTTCCCTGGTAGTCAAGTGTGTAAGACTCCACTCTTCCACCGCTGGGGGCACAGGATTGATCCCTGGTCAGGGAACCAAGATCCCTCGTGCCATGAGGCACAGCCAAAAAATTAAAAACAAATAAATAAATGAAGTTCAAAGTTATTTAAGTGCTCATTGGGCTGCATTAAATACAAAACTAATTTAGGATGATTGGCACTTTTTTTTATATTGCTTTCCCACTCAAAAAACAGGTTTCTCATTTTGTCTTCATGTGTGTACACCAGTAAAGTTTTCTAAGTTTTTCATCGAGATCATTGGATTTGTGTATGTGCACAAATATACATTTAACAATGAATCTATGTACATATGTATCTATATATGTACATGTCTGCATGTGTATACATGTATATTGGAGGGGGCAGTAGGAACTTATTTCCATTTATTTTCTTCCTGATTATTTTTGGTATGTAAGTTATAGATTTATGTATGTTTAGTTCATAGTCAGTCAGCTTACTCAACTCTTGGATTGTTAATAATATTTTTGGTTGATTTCCTACTGTTTTCCAGGTAGACAATCATATAAGAAGCAAAGTGACCACTTTTCTTCTATCTAATACCTGTACTTGAATTAATTACACAAGTCTTTACTGAAGTACTAAAAAATATTCATCAACAGTGCATTAGTTAAGTTACTCATTCAGCAAATATTTCTAATAGTTATTATTAATACCTGGCATTTATTCTTCCAACTATATTTTTATACTTACACATACACACAGATTTGTATTGAATGAATGCATGCATGAAGATGGAATTATTTCATCAAACAGGATGTTTCTCTAGAAGTTCCTCCAGCCCTGAAGGAACAATAGTAGAGAAGACGATGGGAATCAAGAAAGGGGTGGGTTATGAAAGGAAGTTGTGGCCCAGAGCAAGGACCTGGGTCAGCAAAGGCAGAGAAAGACTGGTGACAGCAAGAGACAGAAATATCATGTGGACCAGTCTGGCCTCAGTTTGTCCTGAGATTGTCTGGAATGATTGAGGAGGAAGAGGAAGATTCTCAACTTTCTGGTCATGAAGCCTCATGTACTCAAGTAATTTATTAAATATGAATGTTTTCACCCCCCTGTAGATCATACCAGTTGAAGGAAATTCTGGGACTTCAAGTATATTGCCTTAAAGCCTTTTCACATGCCATTCCCACTCCCTGGTTCTTCCCCACACCTTTGTCTGGCAACCACTTGCAGGATAGGTCTCACAGACATGTCACCTACTGAGAAAGATGTTCCCAGGCCACCTGGGCTAAGTTGCCTCTCTCTCTCTGGCAGTCATTTCCAAACCTATACGCTTACTTAGGAGAAGACTCTTGAGAGTCCCTTGGACTGCAAGGAAATCAAACCAGTAGATCCTAAAAGAAATCAACCCTGAATATGCATCAGAAGGACTGATGCTGAAGCTGAAACTCTAATACTTTAGCCACCTGATGTGAAACACCTACTCACTGGAAAAGACCCTGATGCTGGGAAAGATTGAAGGCAGGAGGGGAAGGGGATGACAGGGGATGAGATGGTTGGATGGCATCACTGACTCAATAGACATGAGTTTGAGCAAGCTTTGGGAGATAGTGAAGTCAGGGAGGCCTGGCATGCTGCAGTCCACGGGGTCACAAAGAGTTGGACATGACTGAGCAACTGAACAACAACAACAAATATGCTTATTTTATGTTCTTCATTATCAGTGGGATTATACTGTATTTTACTATTTAATTGTTTACATCAGAGATTGGGAAACTTTTCCTGTAAAGAACCAGATAATTAATATTTTAGGCTTTGAGGGCCATGTAGTCTATGACACAACTACTCAATTCCACTATCATGAAAGTTATATAGACAATATGCAAATGAATGAGTGTGGTGTGCTCAAATAAGACTATTTGTGGACATTGAAATTTGAATGTTATGTAATTTTCACATGTCACAAAATCTTATTCTTCTTGTGGTTTTCTTCAACCATTTAAGAAATAGAAAAACCATTCTTAGCTTACAAGCTATCCAGAAACAAGCAGTGGGCTAGATTTGGCCTGGGGATTATAGTTTGCTGATGGCTTGTTACATGCTTATTTTCTGTTTTCTCTTCTCCTGTCTCCCCCTCCAGTTTCAAAAAAATTGTTTGTTATTCCCTCTGTGGATACAAAGAAATCCCTCAATAAATACCTCCCAGCAGAGATTAATTTAAGATATTTGTTAATAACTTGCCACATACATGTTCTCATCAGTGCAATATAAACAAAGGATATTCAACTGCAGTGTGCCATGAGCTATACTCTTGGACACAGGTTGTCACTTAAAAGCATCTCATTTAAATGGCATTCCTAGATTTGTACAGTGTTCAACCTGCACAATCTTACATGGTGGCCTTGGACACCTTAAACATTCTTTTGAACTTGTATGACTTGTTCTGTTTCAGTCAACTAACGTGATACCAATTCTATAATCCCTACTCTATAGGAAAGAGCATAATTTCTTAAGTATCATTTTGGCTCCTTTCTAGTATGTATATTAATGTAGCTTTGTTCAACAACGTCATAGCTATTCTTCCATTTCCAGTTGTTATAATCAAATTGTTTTATGTGTGACCATGTTTTAAAAGATTTCAGTTAGAAAAATTAAATCCACCCAGAAAAACCAAACACAAATTTCTTTAGTACCTCACAGTCCCCCAAGATCTGAAGAAGAAATACTTACATAAACTTTCTGAGCCACTGCCGTGTGTATATCTGATGTTTCTATCAATATTCCCTATAGCATAGACTGCTTCTCTGGCCACTAGAGACTGAAATCAACAGAATATGGAATTTCAGTTAATGTGCAGCTTTAAAACAAGACAGGTACAAGTTTCTAAAAAGAAAAAAAAAAAAAACAAAAAAACCAATAACATATAGTGACTGAATCAGGCTGTAGATATGAAGAAATAGCAAAATGGTTGTTGTCAGGGGCTGGGGTAGAGGTGGGAAGAAAATGGAGATACTGGTCACAGGATACAAACTTCCAGTTATATGGTGAATAATTTCTGAGGATCTAAAATACAGTCTGATGACTCTAGTTAACAATACTGTTTTATATACTTGAAAGTTGCTAAGAGAATAGATATTAAGGGTTCTCACCACAAAAGAAAAAAGAATTATGTGAGGTGATGAATGTATTAATTAACTTTATTGTGATCATTTCACAATATATATATGTATAAATAATGACATTGTACATGTTAAATTTACACAAAATTAAAAGTCAGTTGTATATCACTAAAGCTGAGGGAAAGTGGTATAATGAAAAATCTGCATTTATCCAAAAGGTAAATTGAGAAGAATAAATTAACTTTTAAAAATGTTTTTCTCTTTATGGAAACCACAGTTGGGTGGCTACAAACACAGATCCTTCCAATATAATTAAATTTTTATTTAATTTGAAGAAAAAGGAATTCTCACATGCCTTTTTAAGGAATTCATTAATTTTGTAAAACAAAGCATACATAACAAAGTTATACTGTCAGACAAAGTATAACTACATTGCAAAGACAAATAACTAGGCAAAATTATCACCGAGCTTTAAACTCAGCTTCTCTAAACAATATGCACATCTCAGGTATGAATGGTTCCCTCCTCATCCTTCTCACAAGCTCTTTCTTTTTTTGTGTAAAACATGCAAAAACTCATCTAATAAAAAAGATTATATCCCTGGAGTGCAGCAAGATGGTAACTAAATTCCCTGTTCTGTTCTTTTCGTTTCCAGCTTATGCAGATCTTTTCTGAAACTGGCACTAGCATTATAGTATTTACTGTTGCTCCTTTGAATGACCCCAAGGAATATCAGTGGATGTGATGCTGCGTCACCCCCTGCTCACAATAAGTTTTAATGGAACCACATGAGCTACAGAATAAAATGTAGATTTATTCTGACGTTCAAACAAGCTACCTGCTCTTCACAAATGGACCTCATATGCTCTCTGAGGGATCAGCTTCCTTTTCTTGCCCCCACATCCCCCTGAGCGTAATTCCCGTGGGGAAGCTGTGGTTTCTGCTTAGAGATTCTTCTCTTCCCTGTCACTTATGGAAATCCTGTCTTTCAGTATTGTTTGAAACTGTACCTGGTTCTTGACTTCACTAGCACTTCACCATTCCTTCTTTACAGTACATTACATCTTCAGTTCAGTTCAGTTCCGTCACTCAGTCGTGTCTGACTCTTTGTGACCCCATGAATCGCAGCACGCCAGGCCTCCCTGTCCATCACCAACTCCCAGAGTCCACCCAAACCCATGTCCATGAGTCGGTGATGCCATCCAACCATCTCATCCTCTGTCGCCCCCTTCTCCTTCTGCCCTCAATCTTTCCCAGCATCAGAGTCTTTTCAAATGAGTCAGCTCTTTGCATCAGGTGGCCAAAGTATTGGAGTTTCAGCTTCAGCATCAGTCCTTCCAATGAACACCCAGGACTGATCTCCTTTAGGATGGACTGGTTGGATCTCCTTGCAGTCCAAGGGACTCTTAAGAGTCTTCTCCAACACCACAGTTCAAAAGCACCAATTCTTTGGCGCTCAGCTTTCTTTATAGTCCAACTCTCACATCCATACATGACCACTGGAAAAACCACAGCCTTGACTAGACAGACCTTTTTTGACAAAGTAATGTCTCTGCTTTTTAATATGCTGTCTAGGTTGGTTATAACTTTACTTCCAAGGAGTGAGCATCTTTTAATTTCATGGCTGCAATCACCATCTGCAGTGATTTTGGAGCCCCCCAAAATAAAGTCAGTCACTGTTTCCACTGTTTCCCCAGCTATTTGCCATGAAGTGATGGGATCGGATGCCATTATAAGTCCTCAAGGTGGAGACTTTATCCCCTCACTTATCTGTTTCCCTCTGAATGAATTAATAAGGCCACCCTTAGCTATCGCAGTCAGAAGGGAGTTGTACCATCTGTGCCACTTACAGAATAGTTATTCCCTTGAAGAAGGGAATGGCTATCCTTCCCAGTATTCTTGGCTGGAGAATTCTATGGACAGAAGAGCCTGGAAGACCACAGTCCATGGGGTCGCCAAGAGTCAAAGACGACTGAGTAACTAACACTTTCACTTTTCATACTATAGAGCAGGGTCACCAACCTCCAGATCACAGAGTAGAACCAGGCCACACAGGAGGAGGCGAGCGGCAGGCAGGCTAGTGAAAGTTCACCTGTATTTACAGCTCCTCCCCATCACTCGCACTACAGCCTAAGCTCCACCTCCTGTCAGATCAGCAGCGGCATAATAACATGCTTGAATCACCCCAAAACTATCCCCCCCCACAGATCCCTGGTGCCAAAAAGGTTGGGGACCACTGCCTTAGAGTATAGCAATCTGTAACATTTGCTAGTGGCTGAGCTCTCTAACCATATAACATTCTCTTAAAGGGCAGAGCCCTACCCAATGCTTCTTTCAGTGTCCATCGAACAGTATTTTACACGTAATAACTCAACAAACATTTATGATAACAGCAGCCCAAAAATAACTCAAAATCACATTAAATCTATTTCCAGATCATGACAAATACCCTCTCACTTCTTTAATCACCAATCACGGAGCTTTCCTTAAAAATTTTCCCTTGAGAAGAAAAAGGAATCCTAAGTATCAAGTATGTTTCTGTTCTAAAGGAGTTATTTTTAGCAACTGCAAATAACTCTACATTTGTCATCAGGATTCGCTAGCCCCTAACATGGCTATAGTTTATTCTGTTAAGAGAACCAGGACAAAACTAGTCAATGAGAAATAAACCACTACATAAAGATAAGACCTTGGCCAAGAACTGGAATGTTGCCATAGCACTTCCATTGACTAGAGAGCATCTGGGGTGATGATTTGCTCAAACGTAGCCACAATCCATCAAGAACCCTTGCATCCTCATCTTTTGCCATCTTACCCAAGCATAGAATATCTGCGGCCAAAAAGTGGTTGAGAGAGTAGTATCTGTGTAAGTCCTCTTTGAACTCACTGTACCATCCATTGCATTCCAAAAAGGAGGGATGATCTTGCCTCAATGCTGAAATTGGAGTTGCTTTTAATAGGACCAAATCCCTGCAAGTAAGGGAGGTCAGTGTAAAAACAATTCCCAATGCTAATATCAGATCAGTAAGTATTGTGCTAAGACTCGACCTGTGGCAGGCTGCCATAGAAAACTAGCCACCACAAACAGACCGATAATTCCAGAAAGTCTTGTCCTTGGCTTCATATGTAGGTCAGGTCAAGGTGGACTGGTTCCCTCCTGACATCCCAAGGGCTTGTCTGACGCTTTCCTAGGTAGCCCCTCTGCTGGACCCAAGTTCATGTCCTCAAAGGAAGGCTCAGTTCTTTACAGTCTCTCAATGAACCCTGACCCAGGGTGACTCTCAAAAGAGTTTGATCAAGATAGAAAGCATCTATCCCACTTCGTACTCTATGGGAGAATAGTTTCCCCCACAGTTTTCGATTCTTGAACTAAGTATTATTTTACTTATGAAATGCTAACAAAAAAATGAATTAAGCAGCACTTACCAGTTCCTCATGGTCTTTGCTTCTGCTTCGGCTGTAGGAATATGGAAACACTATCTTCTGGGAGTAGGAATGCATGCTGATATAAGCTTTAATGTGCTTGATATTTCTTCTCAAGAAATCAGCCACCGCCTTCACTTCTGGTTCCGACTCAGGGTAAGTTCCACAGTAGACTTGTGAGCACGAGTTACTTGAGGCACCCTCCCCTGGAGTGAAATGGATGGAGTGGAATTATAAGGGGCTACACTTCCTATTTGTGATCTCCCTGGCAATGTATTCTCCTAATATCTAGGGTGTAACATTTTTAGATAAACGGATTTGCTCGAGCACTCTGAACGTGTTTGTGACAATGTCATCAATGCTCTGTCCTCCCAATGTAGGGGGCCTGGAGTTCAGTCCCTGGTCAGGGAACTAGATCCCACATGCAGCAACCAAGAGTTCACATACCTAAACTAAAAAAAAGGAAAAACAGAGAAACCACATGCCACAATGAAGCCTGAAGATCCTTCCTGAGACAATGAAGACCCAGTGCAGCCAAATAAATAAATAATTATTTTTAAAAATGTTGTCTGTGTTCATTTTGAATTCAAAATTTATATGCCCTCAGAGCAAACAATCCACCAGTTGTGGCCTAAGGGCAGCTATCTTGCAGCCTCAAGAAAGTGTCTGTGAGAATGTCAGAAATGCCAGCTCTGCCTCTGAATATGTGGTTACATGAGAAAAATATAACCCCATCTTCTCTAATCATTGTAAGTTTGGTTTTTCTGATGTATATAGTTTGGTTGCTGTTGTGCTCAGCTGAGTCAGACTCTTTGAGACACTTTGGACTATAGCCAGCCAAGCTCCTCTGTTCATGGGATTTTTCAGGCAAGAATACTAGAGTGGATTGCCTTTTCCTTCTCCAGGGGATCTTCCCAACCCAGGGATCGAACCTACTATGTGTCTTGCGTCTCCTGCACTGCCGGCAAATTCCTTACCTCTGCGCCATGGGGAAAGCCAGATATGTGTAGTTTAAAAATCACTAATTAACATAGCCCACAATAGAAAAGTCTCATTTGGAAACTCAGGTCTGCTTGCAGTGCTACTTCTAACCTGCTCAAAAGATTAGTAAATAAAATGGGATGGCAACATTTGATGTCAGAATAATGCATGTCTATTCCTTTGAGAATAGAGTAAGCATCATTTTAGATGGCAGCCTGACTTTTAACATTTCTCTTTCTGTACCTAAGTCAAGGGTTGGGGCCCAGGGGGCCACCTCTGTCCCAAAAGATTATCTCTTCGAGAAACAGTTTATTAGCCTCAAATTGCCTCCTTCACTTGTGTTCTGCCGATCAGAATCCCTCCACCATAAGTTGAAGTGGAGATGCAGTTTCTAGTTTCAAGCTGCTCTCTTGAAAACAAAGAAGATAACAACAATAACAGTGCCAGCTGACTTGCAAAGAACACAAGTTGTATGTGAGGAACTCTGCTAAAACTTATAGGGAATATCTCCTTCAATCTTCGCAGCAAATCTTTGAAGCAAATGCTGTTATTTTAGGAGGTGCAAATTGGGCATTAGGGGTGGTAACCATTGTTTACAATAGATGCTATGGAGCATACTGTTAATCAGCCTACCACTTGATTTCAATCTTGGCATTGCCATTTAATAGTTATCTGGCTTGGGTGATTTTTTTTTTTAACCTATGAGTCAAAAGTTGGTGTAATCCAAATTAGTGTTTATAGAAAAGAATAATGGTAATGAAAGATGAGGCCTTAAATTGAACACCACTTTTAGACCTTCATAATAAGAACTGTCTGGAATTCCCATTCTATGTAACATCAACAGAACTTACTTGGCTCCGCAGGAAATCTGAATTGCCCATATGTTCTCTGGCTTCCCAAAGCAGCCAAGCAAGACAAATTCTTTTAATTCAATGGATGCTTTACATTAAAAAAATAATAATCCACTTTTGGCACAACATGGGTATTTGGCACCATCAATTTCTAACAAGTTAGAAATTTTAATTTCAAATATATATTTTTTGGTTTTATTTTTAAAAATACTATTTACTCCATAAGGCACTGCTAATTGTTAAGACTCAACAGTAACAAAAGAATACAAAAAGCATTCTAACCTTCTCTTTTGGCCCTTAAGCTGTTTATCCCTCACTTGTATTTCAGTCAGTCTTCTAGTTCAGTTCAGTTCAGTTCAGTGGCTCAGTCGTGTCCGACTCTTTGCGACCCCATGAACCACAGCACGCCAGGCCTCCCTGTCCATCACCAACTCCCAGAGTCCACCCAAACCCATGTCCATTGAGTCAGTGATGCCTTCCAACCATCTCATCCTCTGTTGTCCCCTTCTCCTCCTGCCCTCAATCTTTCTTAGCATCAGGGTCTTTTCAAATAGGTGAGAACGAGTAGAATTCTTGTACATGCCCTAAGAGGCAAAGCAATATTGATTTTTTTAAACCTATCTATACTTAATTTCTTTTATCTATTAAATGGAAAAATCATAAAATGCTTTGCCCAGTGCCTGGCATATACTGAGTGTTTAGTAACTATTGTTTATCATCATTGTCATCATCATCATATGGATTGGGACACAGAGAAGGCCAGGGTGCTTTGCAGAGATGAGATGAGCAGAGAAAGGAGCCACTGAGTCCCCTACAGTCCTCCAGGCCCAGTTTCAGTCTGTTTCCAAGGTCTGCCTGAATCCTGGTCCTTGGGTTCCGTGGGCTACTCCATTATCCTCACAGAGTCTGCCTTTCTTACTTAAGCTTGCTTCATTTTCTTCCTTTCATTGCAATAGAAGCAAACTTAATGCTTATTAAACATCCCCACCCCCACCCAAGGAAAAGTTGTGCTCAGGTCTTTCCAAACATTTGTGTTAGTTTTTAATCAATAATGTCATTGGACAAATCATTTTTGATAGTTTAGTTACCTTTGAATACTTTTATTTAACCCCATAGGTACAAGTTTATCATTTCAAATGTAATCAACATAAAAATTACTCGCGAGATATTTTGTGTTACTTTTTCATTCGAAGAGTACGGGGTCTAGTTCACCTTCATTGCATGTCTACGTTTGGACAAGCCACATTTCCAGTGTTCCATGGCCACATGTGGCTAGAGGCTACTGTAATGAACAGTGCCAGCTCAGATTCTCATTTTGTGACCATCATTCTAGAGATTTCAAACTTTTGTTTCAAAGAGCCATCTAGAGTCAATCTGTTTTTCAGATTCTGTTTTGCCTTTCAATAGGTATGTTAATATGGGCACACCACTTCCTCTCTCTCAGCCCAAATGCTTCATCTGTACCAAGAGGTGCTTGGTCTTCCAGGTCCCTTCATGTTCAATCACTCTTTGATCTATAAGCAATGGGATAAAAAAAAAATACCTGGAATAGCAAACTCATTGAGACAAAAGTCAGTCAGAAACTACCAGGGGCTCCTGTGTGTGGTGAACAAGAAGATATTGCTTAATGGTTTCAGAATTTCTGTTTGGGATGACAAAAAATTGGGGGAACGGATGTTGGTCATGGTTGCAAAAATTGGGAATGCACTCAAAGTCACTGAACTATAGTTTTTAATGGTTGAAGTGGCAAAATTTTATGTTATATATGTTTTACTATGATTAGAAAAATTAAAGGACCATATGGTCCCTAGGAAAAGAAATGAAATACTTTCCATCCCACACCAGTTGCAAAAACTTTGTAGTTTAACTTAACATTTCAGAAAATAAGTAGAGTTGTTTAAAGAAGTTTGAGACCAGAAGTCCTCACAAATACCCCCTGTTGGAGACTGAATTCTTCTCTCCCCATGTGTGCATGCAAAGTCACTTCAGTCTTGTCAGACTCTGTGACCCTATAGGCTGTAGCCCACCAGGCTCCTGTCAATGGGATTTTCTAGGCGAGAATACTGGAGTGGAGAGCCATGCCCTCCTCCGGGGGATCCTCCTGACCCAGGAATCAAACCCAAGTCTTTTACTACTCCTGCTTTGGCAGGCAGGTTCTTTACCACTAGCACCTCCTGGGAAGCCCCACTCTACCCCCAATTCCTGTGTTGAAGCCATAAGCCATCATGTGTTATATTGGGAGATAGGGCCTTCAAGGAGGTGATAAAGTCATAAAAGTAAGGCCCTGATCCACTATAACTGGTGTCCTTATAAGAGGAAAGGGACACCACGGATGTATGGACACAGTGAAAAGGCTGTGTAAGGACACAGCAAGAAAGCTGCCATTTGCACGCCAAGGAGAGAAGCCTCAAGAGAAACCCACCTGCTGATAAACTTGATCTTGGACTTAACAACCTCCAGAACTACAAGAAGTACATTTCTCTTGTTTAAGCCTTCCACCCTGTGATATTTTGTTATGGCAACCCAAGCAGACTAAGATATCCCCACCTCTATTTCCAGCTCCAACACAAACACACACACATATACACAATTTTAATACAGAGGAAAGGTAAAATGAACATAAAATGAGTAAGTAGGCTTTGCAGGACAGTGATGGAGACACAGACATAGAGAACAGACCTACGGACATGATTGGGGGGTAGGAGGAAGGAGAGGGTGGGGTGTGTGGAGAGAGTAGCTTGGAAACCTACATTATCATATGTGAAATAGATAGCCCATGGGAATTTGCTGCATGAATCAGGGAACTCACAATGGGGCTCCATAACAACCTAGAAGGGGGGATGGGGAGGAAGGTTGGAGGGGGGTTCAAGAGGGAGGGGACATACATACCTACGGCTGATTCATGTTGTTGTTTGGCAGAAACCAACACAAAACTGTTGAGCAATTATCCTTCAATTAAATATCAAAAGAATTTAAAAAAATTTTTTGAAGAATAAATAGGCTTGATATTATCATTTCCTCTTTCTAAGTGAGGTGTTCTTTCAGATTCTTGACAAAGTAATATAAAGGCACATTCTATTAATAGTTGTAGGGACAACGAAGAGATAAAATTTAATTCTTTTTTTCTCACTTTTTTTTTTCTTTCTTTACTTTGCTCACAAAGTACTGAAGAGATGCTGGGGCACTTAGCGAAAAAAAAAAAAAAGAGTTCCTTACTGTTATTTTTTATTTGGAACTCTCTGTTATCTATAATATATTCTTGCTGCTTCTGTTCCTGCTTTTAACGCCTGTGACATATAATAATACAACCACAGGCCTAATCAGGGGTCTGAAATATTTTTTGATGACCATAACAGAAGATATTTTGACTACTTGGTTATTCAAATTAGGTAACATTAGTTTCACCATAAAAAAACATTAGGTAAAACAGAGTAGTAAAAAGAAAAAAAGCTTACAGATAAAAGAAGCTTCAAAAAGGAACTTATATCTGAAGAGTGATTGTCAGATTCAGAAGAATTTCAGCAAATTTGGAGTCAGGCAGCCTGGCTTTATATCTCAGCTCCGCCACTTCCTAGCTCTGTGCTCTTGAGCAAGGGACTTAACCTTTTCAAGTCTGGGTTTCTTCATCAATGATGTGTAGATAATGAAACCCAGGGGATGAAGTATATAAACCACTCAGCACTTAGCAACTGTCAGCTCTGTTTATTCAGAGGCCTTTGATAATTAGCTGCTGCTTCTCTGACTCCCTCCCCAGTTATCACTGCCATGGGGGTCTTTATGCTTCGGTGGGCACTTTTATTGGACAATCTTAATGACGGCTTTTACAAAGAAACCACTAAATGTTTCCCTTGAGCCTGAGGCAGGATCAGCTATTATTTCCTGTGTTTTCTTACTATGTCTGTGGCTTTCTTAGAACAACTTATTTCATGCACAGATTCATTTGAATAACTTTCTGAGACCTGCTGTGTGCCAGGTACTGAGCCAGGTAATAGATAATCGTCCCTACCCTCATGGAGTTTCTGACTGAAGAGGGACGAGGAAATCAAGAAAAAGTACTCTGCTGTGAAGTTTTTGTATCTATTAGGTTGGCCAAAAAGATCATTCAGGTTTGTCCTTAAGCTCTTACTCCAGTGAACTTTTTGGCCAACCTGATACATTGTGACAATGATGAAATCATGAGTTTTCACTTGGGCTTCACAGGTGGCACTAGTGGTAAAGAACCCACCTGCCAATGCAGGAGACTTAAAAGACATGGGTTTGTCTCAGTGATGCGATTCCAACAGATCCTTCTGGCCCTCCACTGTGGACTCAATAGCAAGGAGATGAAGAAGATCGTGACTGAGAGACCATGGCAAAAAAAGCAAAAAAAAAAAAAAAAAAGACATGGGTTTGATCCCTGAGTCGGGAAGATCCCCTAGAAGAGGAAATGGCAACTCACTTCAGTATTCTTGCCTGGAGAATCCCATGGACAGACGAGCCTGGTGGGCTACACTCCATGAGGTTGCAGAGTCAGACATGACTGAAGTAACTTAGCAGGCAACACTTCTTTTTTAAAGGAAATAGAGAGGATCATCTAACTATGACTGCGTACGGTAAAGGAATGGGAAGAAGAGGATATTTCTGTGGCTTCAACAGCTTTGCCCCCTCTATGTTGTCCATAGAGCCATATGCTCCCACTTCCAAAAATATAAATGATTCCAGCTCATTGTTTAGATTTGTAGTTGTTTCCTAAATGTAGTGACTATGAAATATCCTTGGAGGGTGGGTGAACTAACACCTACCTCCCTGAGAGCAGCCAATATTCCTGAAAGCCCAAGTCAGTGTTCACTGAGTACCGTAACTCATTTGAATCAAGGAACAAGGAATTCCTACTGTGCTGAATACAAGTTTCTCTTTATGATATTCATGAAAGAAAGAACTTAAGAAGGTGAATGGTAACAGGGAACACAAAATGTTTTGGGACTTCCCTGGCCATCCAATGGTTAGGACCGCACTTCCACTGCAGGGGGCACAGGTCTGATCCCTGGTCCTGGTCGGGAAAACTAAGATTTCACAAGCCAAACAAACAAAGGTTTTGCAACACTATAGAAGTAAATATTTTCCTGAACAATTGAAAACGAGAGATACCCATCCAACTCTAGTCTTTGATATCCTCATGATGAATGCTATTTGTTTATGAAAGTAGGAAATTTAGTGGTCAATTCCCTATGATTCTAGAGAAAAAGAATTTTAGAATTTTGAAGCTAGAAGGAACCTTACAGAACTGGCCCAACTGCCTTCTTATAAAGATGTGGCTATTAAAACAAGGAGGACAGGGTAAGGATGTTCTGCTGATTTTAGTCAACCTTCACATCATTACATTTAAGCAAAAAGTTTTTTATTTCAATTATTTCCTGATTCAGATAGTCCTCCCCTCTAATTAGCTTGAATTAATGGGTTTTTAGGAATACCACCTTTTAAATGAAGAGACATTGCTAGAAATTAAGCAAACAACCTACCACACCAGTGTTTGGAGGCAAAGTTCCTGTTCAGGTCTGTTCCGACACAAGCATTGTCTTCATGTAAAGAACGATTCTTTCTCCACATTCGATCCTAAAGAAACAAAATACAGATTACCAGAGCATCCGTGTTTGCAGTTTAGGAGAGACACCACTTTTAATGCCAAAGTGGAGAGTGTTGTGTTTCTCTCCTTTAACCCCATCTCTTCACCGGGTCACTGTCTTCACAGTACTTGTTGCATGGCCCCTGTTCTACCCAGGTCTTAATTGGTTTCACTCAAACTTGAATCAAATGAAGTGGTGATATTTTATGAGCTTTGACCTACCAAAAAAAAAAAAATTTCAGCTGGTTTTCCTAGGCTGCTTACTGCCTTCTTGTTAGGTCTGGCTTCCTTTAATTTTATGCATTGCCATTTTCTATCTTCTGTCCTTCTAAGAAAAGTAAAATAACTTGATGTTTCAACTCAAATTAAAACCATGAGTCATGAGTTTCTTTTTTTTTAATTGAAATGTATTTGACATACAACATTGTATAAATTAAAGATGTTCAACATGTTAATTTGATTCATTTACATATTATGATTACTACTATTGGGATAATTAGCACTTCTAACCTGTCATATTATCTCTTTTTTGTGGTGGAAATGATTAAGATCAAGTCCTTTAGCAAGTTTGATGATTATGATACAACACTGTTGAATCATGAGTTTCAGTGCTCTCTTTCGATTGAGTTCAATATTCACTTAAAACCTACAGGAAGCAGAGATGTGAAAATACCTCTAGTTTGATGGTACCTGTGATTGTAGTGATTCAACTCTGGTTTTTAAATGTAAAGCAAAAATACCCCATTGGGTTCTTGGGGTAATCTTGGAATTTAATCTTGTAAACAGTTGCATAGACTTTGTTTTAGTTCTGGGTTGGGATGACATGGCACCCTTTTCCCTATTCCACCAACCCTTCTGTCCAGCCTCCCAGTCTGTTTCCAACCCCAGGCCTGTGACTCTGGCAGCAACAGCTGCTCTGAAGAAATCAGGTTCTCATACTTCAGGAGTTAGTTGGCAGAGTTAAGATACAGAAGACGGTTGCAGAGTAAGACTAAAGCATGGCTGAACTCCACTGGGAGTCCAGTGAAGGCATAAATTTAATGTAATAGCAATCTATAAATGTGACCATTTATTGAACTCCAATTTTATGTTAGATACTATACAAGGTATTTCCCATTTACTTAGTTCAGTGTTTGCTCATTCCCACCTAAAAGCTTCTGTTCACAGTATTCGCCTTCCCTGAGATGACATTTTCATCAATCTCCTTCACCATTCCCATCTCTTCTGCTTAAATTAATCGCTACATAAAATAATTCCTGTATAATTCCTTATGTTTCTAATCACTGCAATTATGCCCATTCCCCTGAGTGTTTAAATGTGCTATTCAAGTATGTTTTTCATATATGGTTGACTGTTTTTATAATTTAAAATTTTTTAAATTAAAAATTATTATTAGGGTTTACTTTACAATGCAGTCATTTTTTTACACACAAGAATTAATGTATTTCAACCAACATTAACAGGTCAGAAAAGTGAAAATTTTTTATATGCCTGCACTTGCACACATACACACCTATGAATAAACTCAAGCAAGAAGTTTGCAGAACTATACAGACCAGAGTTTTTATGTGCTCCTCATTAAATTAGAAAGGACCGTACTTCATATTGCTTGAGTAATTTTATGTGAATCATGATGCTGTTGGATTAAAACGGTTTCCAGTGTAGACAAGACTGACCATGATACTCCTATATATGTTCATGATTGAGTTAAAGGGTACTAGGATTAAATTCCATTCTGATGCACATTCAGTTAGAATGCCATTCTAATTCTTGCAATTCATGATTTTTATAAATCAAAATACCATCCAAACAACTCCTAGTGAGAATGAACGGATGGAGGCACTGTGTATCAAGGCAGCTAACATCAAAAAGGAGATAAAACCAGACCTGCGCCACTCTTGCTGGGAAAACACCCTATCACAATGAAGTAGTCTTGCCGAAAAAGTCAAACCTGAATCTTATTAATCTTCTAGAATCCACATATCAAGTTTCAGAAAATACAGAGGACAAAGCAACATGTTAAACTACAACATGGCAACGCAATGAGTAAATCCAGACAGGAAACTCTCTTCTTCAGTGAAAAAAAAATTGCAGGGAAATAGAGAAAAAGAATTATGGGGAGAGAATCTATGGATTAAAAAAAAAAAAAAAAGGCTATAAAGCAATCACAATATATCAACCTTATTTGGATCCTGAACCAAAGAAATGAACATTTTTAAAAAGTTGTGTTATGATCAGAAATTTAAATACTGATTAGAAATTTTATGATAGTAAATAATTATTGTTCATTTTTAGGTATAATTGTATTGTTATTTTTTAAGACCCCAGTTAGATGCATCCTGAAATATTTATTGATGAAATGATATGGTATCTGAGATTTGCTTCAAAAGGATATGGGTAAGATAGAAAGGAGTTGGGGATATAGGTGAAAAAAGATTGGCCATGAATTGATTGGCTATGTGATAAGTACATCAGAGTTTACCATACAATTATTTCCACTCATATATGTTTGAACTTTCCCATAACGAATTAAACAAAAAATTTTTTTCATAATAAAACCGTTATGCTGGGATCCAGGATTCTATGAATAATTCTGTGTATCCTGTATGTTCTAAAGGAGTGTGTTTTGTATTCTTTGCCTTCACCTACCTTTTTCCATGTGTAGTCATAACCATCCACATTAACCACTGGCATAATATAGAAATCCATGTGCTTCAGAAGATTGGTATACATCTTTTCTTTCCCATAGTTATAAGTTACCTACGGATTAAACCAAGTATATTTGATAACGTATCTTTTACCTCCTTCTAAACTTAGCCTGTTTCTTTTTTTTAATTGAGATATAATTGACACATAATCCTGGAACAACACAGGTTTGAACTGTGTGTGCTACTTGTAGGCAGATTTATTTCAATATTAAGTACTAGAGAACTACACAATCTGCAGTTCTTTGAATCCACAGGTGCAGAACTGTGCACAGATGGAGGGCCTGCTTATAAACACATATAAACTTATGTGTGGATTTTTGAGTGTATGGAGGGTGGGTGTGCCTAACCACTGCATTGTTCAAGGGTCAACTATATTAGGTTCAGGTGTATTACCTAATGATTCAATATTTGTATATATAGTGAAGGAATCACCACAATAAGTCTAGTTAATATCCATCTAGCTAACATCCACTAAACTTGGTCTGTGTGTTTTTGTTTTTTTTTTAATTCGACATTTAGATTTGCAGATTTAACTTTCAGGAAGAGTATTAATTCCTTGAAAAGTCTAGACTTTGGGTACTATGCTGACAAGTGATGGTAAATGTCCTGGACATGGGACAATGGGTCTTCCTATCTAATGGAGTCAGAAGACAGAATTATATGTTTTCTAAAACTTTCTTCAAGAAACAGAAGAATTCTTTATTAATACATAAAGCCCACCACAAAGATTTAAAGAAACAAAACCTAGACATATTTCCACTCTTTTTATAATAATCTGCATCAATCACCACTTAAACTAACCTTGTCTCATTCCCAGACATGTCTAGATAATATTTTCTGCATTGTCTTATAATTTGTGAGCTAAATTTTTCCTAGAATTGAGTGTATTTCCCAAGCATTCAGTCATTTGGCTTTAAAGCCAGTGGTAGCTTTTCCTAGGTATTGACTACGAGTTTCCTATCAGACATCATCTGACACTGCTCCTCTGTGCTTTAGATTCATACCCAGCTAGCGTCGCATACTTTCACATGATCCAAGAACATCCACATTCCAGTGACTGAGAAGTTAACCCCACAATTACCAAATATAGATGCCGAAGAACCACAAAGACAAATTTCAGGTAGTTAAATGATTTCATCTGGTGACTCAGAGGTAAAGAACCTGCCTGGCTAATGCAGAAGATGCAGGAGACATGGGTTAGATCACTGGGCTGAGAAGATCCCCTGGAGAAGGATACAGCCACCTACTTCAGTATTCTTGCCTGGGAAATCACATGGACAGAAGAGCCTGGTGGGTTACAGTCCACGGGGTCGCGAAGGAGTCAAACACAACTTAGTGACTAAACAACACCAAAGCTTTGGCATAAATTCATCATTTGTGGTAACATTGCTACATTTAAATTCGTGGATTAGTTCACAATTTTTTGCTGATTTAAACTTTACTCGAAAGACTTTGTAAAGAAACATTTTTCATTATTGATAGAAGAAAAATGTCTTTTTAAAAAATTGAAGTATAGTTGCCGTAAAATTTTATATAAGTTACAGGTGTACAATACAGGTTCACATACACCTGCAAAGGAAACCATCAACAAAACAAGAGGACAACCTACTGAATGTGAGAAAATATTTGCAAATGATATGCTCAATAAGGGGCTAATATTCAAGAAAAACGTCTTCTAAATCTTACCTTTGCTATAGCTAAAACATTACCATTTTTCTTTAAATATTTAAAATACTATATCCTTATCTCCCTAGAACAACCTTAATAGTCAAATTTAAATTATTTACCATAGGTAACCACTTACCAAATATGAGAGAAAAGAAAGAAAAAGTACAAGTTACTTTTTGACCCACTATAGGTCAGGAAGAGAAACTTAATGAAAAGGAAGCAATTTTATAGAATGAAAGAAGCAATATTTTAAGTAATTGAGCAACTAGTGAAATCATTTTTATGCTACAAATTAGTACATTTATGTTAGTCATTTTTTTTCCAGTAATAATGTAGCATTATCAGAAAAAAATTAGGAGATCTTATTTTCTTTAAAATGAGAAAGTATCATTTTTATTTCTATGGGGGTTGCTGAACTTTTAATAGGTATGTCATGGTCAGTTTCTTTGTCTTTTTTACTCTCCTTATTTCCTTCCTACTTTAGCAATGGTTGGATGGAAGCCTTTCAGCAAAAAGTTAGTCTCTGAGAGAAGATCAAATATTAGCCCGGAAATTTGTCTAATAAGCAGGGCTCCAAACAGAAGGGCTGAGTGAGAGCTGAAATACAGCCTATGCTCTGTGCATCAAGCCCTACCCTCATGTGGGGCTGCAGCTGGAATCCCAGAGCAAGGGGGACCTATTTTTTTTTAACAATTTATTGAGAATATTACTCATCTACCAGAAAATGCAGCATTTTAAAGTGCATAGTTCAGTGGGTTTTATATTTCACAGAATTAAACAAAGATCATCACTACCCAATTATACGATATTTTCATCACCACCCCCTCAATGTTGCTGCTGTTCAGTCACCCAGTTGTGCCCGACTCTGTGGCCCCACGGACGGCAGCACGCCAGACCTCTCTGTCCCTCACCATCTATCAGAGTTTGCCCAAGTTCATGCTCGTTACATCGGTGGTGCTGTCCAGCCATCTCATCCTCTGATGCCCTCTTCTCCTTCTGCCCTCAATCTTTCCCAGCATCAGGAATTTTTCCAGTGAGTCGTCTGTCCGCATCACGTGACCAAAATACTGGAACTTCAGCTTAAGCATCAGTCCTTCGAGTGAATATTCAGGGTTGATCTCCCTTAAGATTGACCGGTTTGATCTCCTTGCTGTCCGAGGGACTTTCAGGAGTCTTCTCCAGCACCATAGTCCGAAGTCATCAATTCTTTGGCATTCTGCCTTCTTTATGGTCCAGCTCTCACAACTCCCATCAATACCAAAAACTCCCTTTAGGAGTTACCCCTTTCTCCCTTCTCTTTCCCCAGCCTCTGGCAACAATTAATCAACTTTCTGTCTCTGTGCATTCACCCATTCTGGACATTTCATGTTAAGTGGAATAATAAAATATATGGCCTTTTCTGTCTGACTTCTATCACTTTGCAAAATGTTTTCAAGATTCATCCATGTTATAGCCTGAATCAGTACTTCATTCCTTCTTGTTGCTGAATGGTATTCCATTATAAGGATATGCCACATTTTATTTGTCCACTCATAAGCTGATGGACATTTGGATTGTTTCCACTTTTTTTTTTTTTTTCAATTTTTTGGCTGCAGTGTGTAGCATATGGGATCTTATTTCTCCAACCAGGAATTGAATGGTGCCCCCTGCTTTAGAAGCATGGAGTCTTAAGCACTGGACTGCCAGGAAGTCCCTGTTTCCAGTTTGGGACTTATGAATAGTGTTGCTATGAACATTTGTAAACATATGTGTTCAAATCTCTTGGCTATATACCTGAGTAGAACTGCTGGATCAAATGGTAACTCTATGCTCAAACTTCTGAGGAACTGTCAAACTGTTTTCTAACATGGTCGCACCATTTTATGATCCCAACAGCAAAGGATGAGAGTTCCAGTTTTTCCACACTCTTACCAATATTTGTTATTTGCTATTTAAAAATGTTTGCCATCCTATTGGGTAGGAGGGCTTCCATTGTGGCTCAGCTGGCAAAGAATCCACCTGCAATGAGGGACGCCTGGGTTCGATGCCTGGGTTGGGAAGATCTCCTGGAGAAGGGAATGGCTACCCACTCCAGTATTCTGGCCTGGAGAATTCCACTCCATGGACTGTATAGTCCATGAAGTCAAAAAGAGTTGGACACGACTGAGAGACTTTTACTTCACTTCACTTCATTGGGTAGGAAGTGGTATCTCTTTGTGGTTTTGACTCACATTTCCCTAATGACTAATGCTGTTGAGCATCTTTTCATATGCTTATTGGCTATTTGTATATCTTCTCTGAGAATTGTCTTTTCAGATGTTTTGCCCATTTAAAAACTGGATTATTGATCTTTGCATTGTTTATTTGTTAAAGTTATTTATGTATTTTGGATGTGAGTCCCTCATCATTTATAATTTGCAAAGATTTTCTCGCATTCTGTGAGTTGTCTTTTAGCTTTCTTGATAGTGTCCTTTGAAAAGCAGAAAGGTTTTTAATTTTGCTAGTCTCATTTATCTCTTTTTTCTTTGGTTGCTGTGCTCTTGGTATCAGATCTAATAGTTCGTTACCTAATCCAAAATGACAAAGATTCACTACTTCTATATTTTCTTCTAAGATTTTTGTAATTTTAGCTTTTAAACTTAGGTGTCTGACCCACTTTTAGTCAATATTCGCATATTGTGTGAGATAGGAGTCCAAATTCTTTTTTTTTTTTTTTTTTTTGCATATGGAGAGCTGATTGTTTCAGCAATTGCATGCCCCCTTTTGATTCTGCACAAAGGCACCACCTGGACTGATGGTGAGCCTCTTCAGGTCTTTGATTAAAAAAGATGACAGTCCAGAGCAAGTGGGAATGGGTGACAATCTGTGGAGCAACAACAGAATGAAACCAGGACCTCAGGGGACAGGATTAGAAAGGGAGGGTAGAGAGAAACTGCAATATGGAGACTTCTTAATGTCTGTAAGTGGAGATGTGGGCCCCAATGGAAGGATGACCTGAATGGATTAGTCAGGTAACATTTCGGCATCCTTAGGACCTGGGCTATTTTTCTGATTGGCCAAGGGAACTTGGTAATGGGGCAAACCTGTGTTTCCTTCAGGCATGTGGGGATTAAGGATAGGGTTACATACATAGACATAGAAAATAAACTAATGGTTCCCAAAGGGGAAGTGGGGGAGGAATAAATTAGCAGTTTGGGATTAACATATACACACTACTATATATAAAATAGATAACAAAGATCTACTGTATGGCACAAGAAACTATACTCAATATTTTCTAATAATCTATAAGGGAAAAGAATCTGAAAATATATGTATATATATAAAACTGATTCTGCTGTGTACCTAAAACTACACAACATTGTAAATCAACTATGCTTCAGTAAAAAAAGTGGTTGGAGGGGCTTCCCTGGTTGTCCATCAGCCAAGACTCTACACTTGCAGTGCAAGGGGCCCAGGTTTGATCCCTGGCTAGGAAACTAGATTCCACATGCTGCAATTAAGAGTTGACCTGCCACAACTGAAAAGAAAAAAAAAATCCTGCACACCAAAACTGAAGATTCCAAGTGCAGCAACTAAGACCCAATGCAGCCAAATAAATTCATAATCAAAATATTTTTAAATAAATAAAAACCAAAGGGTTAAAGACATATATTTCACTGAAAAAACCTACCTAAAATAAATAAGATATAAAACAGGAAGGGATAGAGAACCAGTGAAGTTGCTCAGTTGTGTCCTAATCTTTGCGATCCCATGGACTGTAGCCTACCAGGCTCTTCCATCCATGGAATTTTCCAGGCAAGAGTACTGGAGTGGGTTGCCATTTTCTTCTCCATGGGATCTTCCCGACCCAGGGATTGAACCCAGGTCTCCTGCATTGCAGGCGGACGCTTTACCATCTGAGCTACCAGGGCGAAATCAATATTCTTAATTAACTTTGTGAATGATGTTACTTATAAAAATATTTTCATATCTGACATTTATCCAGTTATTTATACTTCAAAAGTATGCCATCTAGATATCTAATCATGACCCTGAAGTCATGTAATCTCTCAAACTCTATAAGCCTTAAAATTCTGACTTGGTGTATTTTAACTGTGTTGAAAGACACAATTTTTAAAAATAACATTTTCAACCAAGTTGAACATGTTCATGAATCTAATTTTTTACTATGAATTTAATCTGTGTATCACGGGGCTCTCCAAGCATATGTTTTCTGATGAGTTTTCACAGTCATCTATAAATATATTTACAGTTATGGTTCTATATCTAGTGAATGAGTCACTCAGTGAGGATGATCGCTGCAGAAATAATGTCTGACACACAAAGACAACACATAAATATTTGTTGATGGAATGATTCAACAGAAAGATAAGTAATATAACTGAAATCACTGTCTTGCAGTTAAAAAAGCAAAAAACAAGAATAAAGATGATGAGCAAGGGTAGCAGAGGAAAGAGCACAAGAGCGAGTGAGCAATTAGAGGGCAGGAGATAAAGGCTTGACTAATTCCCATCCCGTGACTGATGATCACTCAGCTCTCTTTGCCTGGGGGACACTGGAGCTTTGTCTTTCTTATAATCCTAGACAAGAATAACAATGCCTGCCAACAAGTTAACCAATAACCATTCAACAGAGAATAAATCTGTACATAAAAGCATATAAGACATTTTGAATGGAAGATTCTGAAATAAGCTATCGTGCTCATGACCATTAAAAACACAACAAAGAGCTCTCCAAGTCCCATTGTGTGGATGAATAATTTAGACCTTATCCAATGGTAAGAACCTACTTAACCCAAAAGTAGGTACTGTTTAAGTCCTCTCCGGACCCCAGAGTTGTATTTCAGTTTAAACCCGCAGCTTTTTTTTTTTTTTAATTTAAATTTCCAATGCAGGAAGTGGATGTTGAGCACTGATTAAGTGGGCCAAAAAAATACAGTTATAGGGAACAGAAAAATGACTTTTACTGTTTTCATTTGTTATACAGATTTACAGTCATTATAATTTTTACTATTATGAAATACTGCTTGTCTCATACATGGATTTTTTTTTTAGTACAAGGACTTCTTTAGGGACAAAAGTCCCTACTACAATATATGGAAAAAAATATCTGCTCTGTAGTAGGGTACTTTATGTTCAATTTCCAAGAGCAGAATATGGCAAAAGATATCTGGATAATTCAAATCAAAAGAAAAAAATTAATTGGGACTCAATTTAGACAATTGCTTCGGTTCTTTTAGTTAGTAAATGGATTACAGCTGCAGGTGTGTGTGCTCAGTCACTCAGTCATGTCCAACTCTTTGCAATCCCATGGACTGTAGCCTTCCAGGCTCCTCTGTCCATGGGATTTTCCAGGCAAGAATACTGTGGAGTGGGTTGCCATTTCCTGACACTATTTCTTAATTATGTTGCAGTGTTTGAAAAGTGTGTTAGTTACTCAGTCAAGTCCAACTCGTTGCGAGCCCATGGACTGTACCCTGCCAGGCTCTTTCTGTCCATGGAATTCTTCAGGCAAGAATACTGAAGTGGGTGGACATTCTCTTCTCCACGTGATCTCAACCGAGGGATCAAACCCAGGTCTCCTGCATTACAGGCAGATTCTTTCACCATATTAGCCACCAGGGAAGCCCTCCAGTGTTTGTATGCTTAGTCACTCAGTTGTGTCCAACTATTTGTGACCCCATGGACTGTAACTCACCAGGCTCCACTGTCCATGGGATTCTCCAGGCAAGAATACTGGAGTGGGTTGCCATGCCCTTCTCCAGGGGACCTTCCTAACCCAGGGATCGAACCCAGGTCTCTCACATTTCAGGCAGATTCTTTACCATCTGAGCCACCGGGGAAGCCAGTGTTTAGTACCAGCTGGAAATGTAGGAAAGATAAGGCAGATCATCTTTAGGGGAATTTAAATGCTTAAATCCATGATTCTCAGTATGCATGAAAGTCAGCTAAGAAGCATGAGATAATTTTAGATTCCCAAGTCTCAACCCCAGAGGTTTCAAGTTGAGAATTCTAGGAGGTGATCTAGGAAAATGCATCTAACAAACAGGCCAACTGAATCTACTGCAAGTGGTCTTAGGCTACATCCTGAGAAATTCTGGGCTTTAAGAGAATGTGAATACTTACAGAGCCTACAAACCACAGGCAGAAAGCAGGAGAGATCCACTCTCTGGCATGGATTCCACAGTCAATCCACATGGCATTTTTGGCCCTTTGTTCTTTTTTAGAAACCTGCTCAGAGAAAACCAAAAAACAATTAAGAAAAAACTTCAGGATAATAATGTCCTGAATAATAGGGCTTCGATTTCATCTTTATAGCAAATCTATGAAATATACCCTACTCCCTTCATTCCTTGGAGAATTCCTGATTTAAAATTCTTTTTATTCCTAAACAAATACCCGATGATACCAGAGCAACACGAGAAATTGCAGAAGTAGAGAGCAAAGAACTAGTGCTTCAGGCCATGTCTTCACACTCCAGTTAGAATGAAACGGGCGTGTGCTGGGTGGGCGGCTTTCTGTGGGAAGTGGGCACAAAGAAAGGCTTGGGAAAGGGAAGTTAAGTGGTGCCCAAGACAACCCTGGACTCCCTCACCATTTTCCTAGGGCACACACTTTTAATGTGTAGATTATTTCCTTATTTCACACAAAAATAAACACACATCTAACTTGACATCAATTTATTATCAACAGGTCTGCGGACAGAGACCTTGTTCTGATTTACCATCTAGGGTACTAGTGTAAGCTGCCAACTTTCTGGAATAAGAACTACCAACTTTTCTTCAATGACAGTCTTTGATGACTTGAGAAGAATTCTCACAAACACCTCTATACAAAATGAATCATCATTCATCTACTTTTAAATATTACACAATTTTAGAGTATGGAGGGAAGGGAGAAGAGTGTTGCAAAATCAAAGAGGTATGTGGGGTTGGAATTCCAAAGCCTGAAAAAGAGAGGGTTCCATTTTTAAATTGCCATCTATATCGCTCAGGGAGTTTTCTTCTTAACAAACCCGAAGTTACTGATGTCCAACAAGAAGGCAAGTGAGGAAAGCTTTGGCCACAAAGGATAGAATTGTACAAAGAGAATTACCCAACTGATTTAATCTCCTCAGTTTAAAAGAAAATCCTGAGCTGTTTTGACTAGTTGCTTTATTCGACCTTCTGTTTAACTGTGCTGAGCAAATTCTGTTGGTACCCATTCCGACACTGAGGAAACCTAGGGACTCACATGATGTGCACATCCTTGATTGAGCCTGGGACTAAAGCTTGCAAGAAGCATGGTTTTCCAACATGTACATCAGGTCCCAGAAACACAAGTTCCAAAGAGTACACACAACAGGGCAAAAAGTAAATGTCATAGGTGGGTATGCCGTGATTACATGGATCCAGTCTAGTAGACTAACTCAGCTACCAAGAGAACCCAGTGTTGCCTAGGGTCTGACTTGAGTTTGTACTGCAAGCTCTTGTCAGAACAGGTTAAAACCCAGAAATTCTGACTCCAAATCTTATCTTTGGACAATCGAAGAGCCTCACCTATCACAGTTTAGACCATGTGAGGAAACTATATATGAATGAAATTTTACTAAATCAGATGTATTTTTCCAATGATTAAAGTTTTGCAGACCTTCTTCTTAATTTTTTTTTTCAGGAGAAAGAGTGGTTTTAAAAACAACAGAACTGCAGAATTAGAAATGAGCAGGCAGGAATCAGTTTGGTTTCATGGTTCCCAATATTCTTCCTGTGGCCCAATTCACTGACTTTACTAAGGCCAGTTTGTTCAACTGAGAATAAATAACCAAACAGATGGTGACTGAAGCAGAAGCTGTCATATCAGCCCTACTGCCAAGAATCCCAGCATTGCTCTGGTTCCTATTCTTTCCTAGTTCCTGTTGTTCAACTCCGTTGGTTCTAAAAACTATATTAAAGTCAATGTTTATTAAATAACAGATCCCTTTCCTTCTTTTGGCCTAAGTCAGTCAGTCAGGGGTGGTGCTGGTGGTGGTGGTTGTGGTGGTATAAATAAGAGGATTTGAAAGATAATCCAGACCACTCTCCTCATTTTATGAAGGTAGGCATTGGAACCTTGAAAGGTTAAGTGACTTATCTATGTCACAGAATTGATTCTAAAACTGTGGTTACTACTCTTAGATCAACACTGTAGTAGTAAAGGAAATTCAAAAGTAATCACCAGTCACTAAAGATCTGGATATTAAAGTTGAGGATCATTGGTAATACACATATTTCCAGAACTCAAAAAAAAAAAAAAAAAATCCAAGTAATAATCACCACTGGAGAATGAATAACTCCCCAAAGTTGAAAAATCAATGACTCTTCCCATAACATACCTTTAAAACATAAAGTGGGTACTTCTCGTATGAGGATCCAATGTGGATTTTTTCAACCATATCAGGATACCGCTCAGTCATAACTTCTATCCAAGAATAGATCTATCAAAGCAGAAACCAGTGGTCACAGAGCAAGTTCAAAGCATTTCCCTGACAAAGGAAACAGACAAATTCTTCCAGGAAGTGTTATCCCTCTAGAAAAAATTCTGTGGAGATAATGAGGAACTAAAACACTTGAGGCAGAGTGTTTCTTCTGCTGCTTAGGAAAATCAATAATATTAAAGTTTTGAGAAGTATCAGGTTTTGGGAAACTGGAAATGTACTAAGAAACTTATGACAAAGTAGGAAAAGATCATCTTTAAAACATAGCTCCTTAAGTAATTTTTAAAGGCTGATCATGTTGAATCCTCACCTCTGTGTATAAAATACTATTTACCATTCAAGAGTTCATTTTTATATGAGATTTTTAAAAAATATTCACTTTTCAAGAGTAACCTAAGGAAGCCCCAGGCACTGTCTTTGCACAGGATATATAGAGCTGCCTTTGTTTCCCACTGGAGACTTGTGGACTCACAACAAGGGCTATGAAATGATGAGAAGCAAAGGGCAGAACAATCTGGAGGAAAAAAGAATCTCTTCTATCCAGGGAAGGAGTTCAATTCTAAAACTCTCTCCTAGGTGGAAGTCTAGTGGTTTGTGATTCTGACAAGATTATAGTAGAAGGAGAAAAACAAATAAATTCTAGGCCTGACTTTAGGCTAGCCCCCACTTCAAAGCAGGTGTTGAGTGGTGGAGCCTGGTCATGTTTTAAAGTAGACCAACTTCTCAGGGGCCATTTTAAAATGTTTACACCTTTGGTAATGGGAATAACCAACCCTTGGCCTCATTTCTAGGAAACGTGCTGAAGGTAATTTCAAATAGCAGTCCTAGCTGACGGGAACAGGAGCACCATTTATCCTTGGGTCTTCTTGCAGGAGCGTAACTAGGGCGAGTGGTATATGTGATGGGTTGTCCTGTGCCAGGAACTAAGATGCTCCTGAAAGGTCTGCCTGCTGCCAAGTACCAACGCTGTCAGTGTCTGCAGTGTTGAAAATTTAACCGTCAGAGATTTCCTCTGTTTACTGTGCTACTCCTCTAAGGCATCTAAGAGGAGTGCTCCATCCAACTATTTTGTGTTACAGCACTGACAGTTCAGTAGATTTCCTCCAACAAGGGAGGGTGTGCTGTATTAATTATAGTAAGGTAGCTTTACAGAAAACTTTAAATCTCATCTGCAATAATCAAGGTTACATCCTTTGAATAATGCTCTTCTTTTGCCATTTGTTTTAAGACGTGTTTTTTGGTCATTTGTTTTTCTCCCCTACTGTAGCTTACTTAAAACTTCCTAGTGAGAGTCAATGACAAAAGAAACCCCTTTTGCTCTCCAAGTGAACATGAATGCAGCCTGAAGAGCAGTGCTGAAGGGGAAGAAAGGCAGAATTTGGGGGAGCAAGGTTGCTGCAGTTGCTACAAACCTCTTGGAAAAGATTCAGGATGGGAGGGATGAAGATGTCCAAACTGTTTTCTGAAATGTCATTGTGATGAAATGAATTGTGTTCCCCCTCAAATGCATATATTAATCCCCAGTACCTTAGAATGTGGCTGTATTTGAAGACAGGACCTTTAAAACAGTAATTAAGTTGCACTGAAGTGTAAGTGTGGGCCCTAATCTAACCCGACTGGGGTTCTCATAAGTGGAGACTAGAATGGACAGCGAGGCTTCAGGGATGTACGCACAATTAAAAAAGGCCATGTGAGGGGGTGGCCATCTACAAGTCAAGGAGAGATGTCTCAGAACAAGCCAGCTCTGCTGACACCTTGTTCTTGGACTTCCAACCTCCAGAACTGTGAGAGAATAAATTTCTGTTGTCTAAGCCACTCAGTAAATGGCACTTTGTTACGACAGACTGTAGCTCAGATGGTAAAGAATCTGCCTGCAATGCAGGAGACCCAGGTTCAATCCCTGGGTCAAGAAGTTGCCTTGGAGAAGAGAATGACAACCCACTCCAGTACTCTTGCCTAGAGAAGCCCATGGACAGAGGAGTCTGGCGGGCTACAGTCCATGGGGCTGCCAAGAGTCGAACATGACTGAGTGGCTAACAAATGCTATTTTCCTCCCATGTCTTTCCAACTCTTTCCTTGGGAGAGGGTGAGGAAAAAAATAACCTCTTTGAACAAAATATTTAAAATATAACAAAAAAATTCTTTTTAAATGTTCATATCCTTTATTTATTTATTTAGGCTGCACTACACAGTTTGTGGGATCTTAATTCCCTGACCAGGGATTGAACCTGGGCCGTTGGCACTGGGCGCAAGGAATCCTAACCACTGGTCTGCCAGGGAAAACCCAGAAACATATTGTAAATACTTCTGTTTAAGGCGTCTCATTCTTCCCACCAAACCCAACACAGCAGTGACACTGTCACCTTCTCCTTTTGTAAATACTGCCTACCCAACCTCTCAACTCCAGGCCTCGAGTTTACTCATGCAGGGCTGATGTAGGCAGCTGGATGGAGATAGTCTAGATGGAATAGACAAAGTCAAGGTAGGAGAGAAAAGGACAGGGCTGAAATGTTAAGATCCCCATCCACCAGCCAGGCATATCGGTTCTAGAAGCATGCTGATCTCTGGTTTGAAAGAAAGTGTTAGTCACTCAGCCATGTCTGACTCTTTGCAGCCCCATGGACTGTAGCCTGACAGCTCCTCTGTCTCTGGAATTCTCCAGGCAAGAATACTGGAGTGGGTAGCCATTCCCTTCTCCAGGGGATCTTTCCGACCCAGGGATCGAACCCAGTTCTCCTGCATTGAAGGCAGATTCTTTACCACCTGTGCCACTAGGAAAGACTGAGTTCTGATTTAACTAACTGGAAAGGAACAGATGTGTTTGAAGATTAAATAGAAAATTGATGCTTATTATTTAAGTGTTAAATGTCTCAAAAATATGGATATGGTTCTTAACAGTTTCTGGGCACCTAGCCAAAAATGATTAAAAAAAAAAAACTTCTATTAAGGAATATAGCAGTACTCCTATGAAAGAATAAAAGGTATCAAGGGATTTGTACTACTTGGAGAATATTAGATTGAAAAGAAAGGGCTCCAAGGGGTTTACCCTTTAAGGGAACAAATATGGGGAATTGGCCCTTAGAATATGATGTGAAAGCTTATTGAGGTCAACTGAACATTTGTATCAAGCTTAGGTTTCCTCTAGGAAAATTAGAACCTGTAAGTACTAAGAGGGGAAAAAAAAAAAAAACCCAATTTCTTAAATATTAAAATACAGGCATCATCATAATCATTACTATTACTATTATTAATTTAAATAGGTTCCTTCTAAAGGGAATAAAATACACTTAAACACTTTCCTGTGTCCTAAATATAAGTGAATAAATTCTTTTAATTCAGTGAGATAATGTGGCAATTATTCAGTGAGAGTTCATTTAGGATAATTGTCGGACTGCTATTTTTTTTGTGGCAGTTTCAATAAAAAGGTCCTATTTTTTAATTTCCTGTTGTTCCTTGGAATGCAATGTTACTCCTGACAGTCAGAGATATTCTTAGCTATGGATAAATAGCCTGCTTAGAGGGGCAAAGTCCAAAATATGATACAATCTTTCCAGGCAAGATGTCTACAAAAGGAGCAATTACCTCTGTATAATCAATCTCATAGTGATTTTTTTTCACCCTCTTCCACCAATTATGATCCTCTAATAATTTCCCATGGCTGAAATGGCAAAGCTCATTCAATGAAAACAAGAATTTCGGAGAGAAACGTGACAGCTTACCTCATTTAGTGAGTGATACTGTTCGTAGTAGGAGTAGGACGCCCGGGGGCTGATGGTGTCATTGGAAGTCTGCTGCCGGATAAGATCTTCCACATTTTCCAACAGGACTCTGGGTGATGAAACAAAAGTATGAGCTGGTTTCCAAACAGGGCTCTGCTTTTCCCTCATGGCCCATCGCAGACACAACAGGCAAGTGTGTGGGGGGAAGTCACTAAGAAAACTAGCAAGCTCAAGGTGAAAACACCACTAACATGATGAGCTGAAATTAACAAGCCCTCTGCCTAGAGCCACATGCGCACTGGAGAGACAGTGGCTTCTGTAGGGTATGTTTTCAGGGCCTTCAAAACCTGACCCTTTCTCCAACATTACCAACATCTCTTGATTGTGACTTATTAGTGCCTTTTAAATGAACACAGGAATAAGGAAGGTATGGGAAAGTGATCTCATTTAATTTCTCTTGCAAGGGGTCACACAGGTAACTTAGGCACAAACATTTTAACTAAGACAAAATTGGGCCATTCTGTCACCTGGGATGAACAAGAAAAATTAGCTACCATTCTAATAAAGCTTTTTTTTACTTTTATTTGGAGTTAGTTGCTCAGTCATGTCCAACTCTTTGTGACCCCATGGACTGTAGCCCACCACGCTCCTCTGTCCATGGAATTCTCCAGGCAAGAATAGGGGAGTGTGTAGCCATTTCCTTCTCCCAGGGCTTCCCTGGTGGCTCAGACTTTTATTTAGACCAACAGGTAAAAGCCAAGGCTTTATCATCAGAAAGTTCTGAGTTAGAGTCCTAGATGTGCCACATTCTAGCTGGTTGACCTTGAGAAATTCCTTTGTAAACCTGAAAATTTTTTCTTACACACAGTGAGGATAGTATCTACCTCACAGGGTTTAATAAGGGTTAAAAGATACAGCATGTAGAAAAGCTCAGCACCTTTCCTGAAAGGCATCAAATACTAATAACCTGTTATTATAATAATCATACTGTATTATCCAAAGATTGCCTGGCATCCAGGAAGTGCCAGGGTGGCAGGAAAACACTGATGCTTGGGTAATGGATACAAAAGGAGATATGGACAGGAGACTCTAAAAGGAAGAAGGCATGGACCCTGAACAGAAATCATACCTAATGCATATTTTAGTTTAGGGCCAGACATTCCGGAATGCTCGCTGACCTCCTGAAGCAAAATTCCCTTTAGCAGCTGCTTTTTTAAGCCATATCACAAAGCCTAGTAAAGTGAATGACATTTTGCTTCCTAAATCCAGGAAGAGAGTAGAGGAATTTTAAGAAGGAACTGGGAGAAATCATAAGAGGCTCCACAGATCACTGAGTCTAACAATCCATTTCTGACAAGGGACCAAGGTCTTGAGCAGTAAACCACTTGCTCAAGGTCATGGAGCCAGGCTCTTGGGCTTCATCACAAGTCCATTCCAGAGCTTTCCATGCAGCATGTTTAATCTAAGTATTCATTTTTCTAGGAAGCAATGATACCATCCACTAGTAAATGCATTGTGTGGTGTGTGTGTGTGTGTGTGTGTGTGTGTGTGTGTGCACAGTTGCTGGGTCATGTCCAACTCTTTGCGACCCCATGGACTGTAGTCCATCAGGCTCCTCTGTCCAATGAATTTTCCAGGCAAGAATACTGGAGTGGGGTGCCATTTCCTGATTCAGGGGATCTTCCTGATCCAGCGATCAAATCTGAGTCTCTTGCATTGGCAGGTGAATTCTTTACCACTGTGCCACCTGGGAAGCCCCAAATGCATCACAGTTGCTTATAATGTTTGTGTATGCTCAGTTGCTAGTCATGTCTGACTGTTTGTGACTCCATGGACTGTAGCCCACCAGGCTCCTCTGTCCATGGAATTTTCCAGGCAAGAATTCTGGAGCAGGTTTCCATGTCCTAGTGCTTATCATAGTTACTCAATAAATATGGAATTACGCCTACCTGAATAGAATTCCGCTCACATTTAAATGGACTTTCACATTGCTTACATCAGATGCATTCACAAAAAAATGGACTTCGTATCGTTTCACAATATATTCAGCTATTACTGGCTGCCAGAGAACAATCTGTAGTTTCAAGAAGAAAAATTGATAAAACAAAGACAGTTTTTCACATGGTTCTCATCTGTAGCTAACGCCATAAAAGAGTATCTATAAAAGAAATGAAAAAATAATTTCTGGTCACTGGTCCACTCACAGTCACCAATCCCATTCACATATGTGGTAGTTAAATATTTGTTCTGTAGGGGGCTTGTTTTATTCTGAAACCGCAGTGGCTAATGAGGGCCTGGGCTTTACTAGGTATTCAATAAATATCTGCTGAGGCAATGAACTGATGAATGAACGCATGAATATTTACAGTCCAACTGTAGGACTGGAGGTGTATGTCAGATGTTTAAAGAGAAATGAAAGTTGGTCTGGAAAGAAAATTGATTAATGGTGCTTTTCTTTAATAAAAATCCCATACCCTTGATTCTAACATCACATTGGTGTTTCTTTCCTTTAATCTAATTGTGGTCTTTGGCCAAAACCTTCCCATAATATTTACAGTTTTTTGTTTTTTTTTTTCTGGCTTTACTGTGCTTTTTCAAAGCACTTTCACACCCATTGCCTATGATCTTTTTACTAACTCTTTGCCATAATCTAGGCAGGAGTTATTATTTTGATTGTTCAGATGAAGAAATTAAGGCTCGAAGCTAAGCTGTCTAAAAATCACATGCCAAGCAGTGGCCAAACAAACCCTAAATCCTGAATCTCTGATGCTTCCTCTGGCAGGAGGTCCTCTGTCTGCAGTGTAGAGGCTGTGGAGACATAGCAGGCTGCTCTTCTGCTGGGAAACGCAGAGTTCTCTGACCCTGTATGCTGCTGTCCCTCTTGATCCCCTACAGGCTGAGGTTCAGTGGCTCCAGGGCTGTGGCCAGTCAGTGATGGTGCACTGCAGGCATATCATCACAGGCCCATTCCTGCCAGATTAGGGTTTCCTCTTGCAGTTGACTTTGTCTTAAGGACTTACATGGTCCAGTCAAACTTTCCTCAGGATTGTCCTGCAGTCTAGAAGTTGTCCAGGCATGACCCTCCTTTTTGCACAGTGGCGGCTGCTCAATGGTCTGTGGGTGCTCCCCTCCACCTCCAACTCCTTCTTCATCCTTCACAAGCAGACCCCTTAACAAGTCTCTTATATCTCTAATCTTCTCAGAAAACCTTAGCCCAATAACCATGGAGCCAGCAATCTTTTTATCATGATATTTTGTAACTCTTAACAGTTTTCTACATTCAGGGGAGTTCAGTCCCAGGCATGAAAATGTTAGCCAGTTTTCTTTTGTGTTTTTATGCTTACACTTTAGTTAAGCTTTTAAAACAAACATCTATTCAGTTCAGTTCAGATCAGTCGCTCAGTCGTGTCTGACTCTTTGCGACCCCATGGACACATGGGGCATACCAGGCCTCCTTGTCCATCACCAACCCCTGGAGTTCACCCAAACTCATGTCCATTGAGTCGGTGATGCCATCCAACCATCACATCCTCTGTTGTCCCCTTCTCCTCCTACCCTTAATCTTTCCCAGCATCAGGATCTTTTTAAATGAGTCAGCTCTTTCCATCAGGTAGCCAAAGTACTGGAGTTTCAGCTTCAGCATCAGTCCTTCCAATGAATATTCAGGACTAATTTCCTTTAGGATGGACTGGTTGGATCTTCTTGCAGTCCAGGGGACTCTCGAGAGTCTTCTCCATCACCATGGTTCAAAAGCATCAATTCTTGGGCGCTTAGCTTTCTTCACAGTCCAACTCTCACATCCATACATGACCACTGGAAAAACCATAGCCTTGACTAGATGGACCTTTGTTGACAAAGTGATGTCTCTGCTTTTTAATATGCTGTCTAGGTTGGTCATAACTTTCCTTCCAAGGAGTAAGCGTCTTTTAATTTCATGGCTGCAGTAACCCTCTGTAGTGATTTTGGAGCTCAAGAAAAATAAAGTCAGCCCCTGTTTCCACTGTTTCCCCATCTACTTGCCTTGAAGTGATGCGACTGTTTGCCATGATCTTAGTTTTCTGAATGTTGAGCTTTAAGCTAACTTTTTCACTCTACCCTTTCACTTTCATCAAGAGGCTCTTTAGTTCTTCTTCACTTTCTGCCATAAGGATGGTGTTATCTGCATATCTGAGGTTATTGATATTTCTACTGGCAATCTTGATTCCAGCTTGTGTTCTTCCAGCCCAGCATTTCTCATGATGTACTCTGCATATAATTACAAAATCAGTTGACAATATACAGCCTTGATGTACTCCTTTTCCTGTTTGGAACCAGTCTGTTGTTCTATGTCCAGTTCTAACTGTTGCTTCCTGACCTGCATACAGGTTTCTTAAGAGACAGGTCAAGTGGTCTGGTATTCTCATCTCTTTCAGAATTCTCCACAGTTTATTGTGATCCACACAGTCAAAGGCTTTGGCATAGTCAATAAAGCAGAAATAGATGTTTTTCTGGAACTCTCTTGCTTTTTCGATGATCCAGCGGATATTGGCAATTTGCTCTCTGGTTCCTCTGCCTTTTCCCAGCTTGAACATCTGGAAGTTCATGGTTCATGTATTGCTAAAGCCTGGCTTGGAGAATTTTGAGCATTACTTTACTAGCGTGTGAGATGAGTGCATTTGTGCGGTAGTTTGAGCATTCTTTGGCATTGCCTTTCTTTGGGATTGGAATGAAAATGGACCTTTTCCAGTCCCCTAGCCACTGCTGAGTTTTCCAAATTTGCTTGCATATTGAGTACAGCACTTTCACAGCATCATCTTTCAGATTTTAAATAGCTCAACTGGAATTCTATCACCCTTACTAGCTTTGTTCATGGTAATGTTTCCTAAGGCCCACATGACTTCACATTCCAGGATGTCTGGCTCTAGGTGAGTGATCACACCATTGTGATTATCTGGGTCATGAAGATCTTTTTGTACAATTCTTCTGTGTATTCTTGCCACCTCTTCTTGATATCTTCTGCTTCTGTCAGGTCCATACCATTTCTGTCCTTTATTGAGTCCATCTTTGCATGAAATGTTCCCTTGGTATCTCTAATTTTCTTGAAGAGATCTCTAGTCTTTACCATTCTATTGTTTTCTTCTATTTCTTTGCATTGGTTGCTGAGGAAGGCTTTCTTATCTCTCCTTGCTGTTCTTTGGAAATCTGCATTCAGATGCATATAGCTTTCCTTTTCTCCTTTGCTTTTCACTTCTCTTGTTTTCACAGCTATTTGTAAGGCCTCCTCAGATAGCCATTTTGCCTTTTTGCATTTCTTTTTCTTCAGGATGGTCTTGATTCCTGGCTCGTGTATAATGGCATGAACCTCTGTCCATAGTTCCTCAGGCACTCTGTCTATCAGATCTAGTCCCTTAAAACTATTTCTCACTTCCACTGTATAGTCGTAAGGGATTTGATTTAGGTCATACCTGAATGGTCTAGTGGTTTTCCCTACTTTCTTCAATTTAAGTCTGAATTTGGCCATAAGGAACTCATGATCTGAGTCACAGTCAGCTCCTGGTCTTGTTTTTGCTGACTGTATAGAGCTTCTCCACCATTGGCTGCAAAGAATATAATCAATATGATCTTGGTGTTGACCATCTGGTGATGTCCACGTGTAGAGTCTTCTCTTGTGTTGTTGGAAGAGGGTGTTTGCTATAACATCTATTGGACTTCTGTTATTGTAGCATCTTTGTAAGTTTGCACTTTCAATCACAAGTCACTATTATTTTAACTGGTTGAAAAGTTAATAGCACAAATGAAGAAAGTGTTATTTGGGGGAATCAAGTGATTAGGGGAAAGAGGAGAAAATTACAAGAAGAGGGGTATATACCAACTATATACAAGTCAGATAACACATAGGCGAGAACATGGCACATCATTCTTTCATAAAACTTAATACAAAGATATGAAATATGAAGATGAAAGATGGAGAAATTACCTTGTATGTTGTAGTAACATTCTGCAGAATTTGAACTTGCCTGGAGGTTCTAGGAAGAGCACATAAAACCTGGCCCCTGTGAGAAAAACACACACAGGATTTTGATGTTAAGTAAAAAGTGAAAATAAGATAAATTATACAGGGAAGGGCTTCTAGGTAATTATGAAAAAGAAACAAAATATGGAAATAAAAGAGGATCTCACCATAGATTTTTAAATAACCTAGATTTTGCTTCACTCTAGATAGAGAAATAGGAACCAAGTTTACCCTTCCTTCTACCTGAAAACTAATATATATGTGTGCATACATATACACACACATATAAAACAATGCACTCAAGAAATTGAACATATGCAACATGATGAAACACAGTATCCTGTATTGGGTCCTGGAACAGAACAGTGAAAAAAATGGTTAAATCTAAATAAAGCCTGCAGTTAGTTAATAGTAGAGTACCCATGTTGGTTTCCAAGTTTTGACAAATAATACCATAATGATATAAAATGCTAACTTTAGGTGAAACTTGGTGCAGTATATACAAAAACTCTCTAATATCTTTGCAACTTTTCTGTAAATCTAAAAATATTTCAGATAAAATTTTAATTAAAAATTGAAACAAAAGCATGTACCAAGAACTCTAGAAGCTCAAAAAGTTATGATAATTTCTACTTGTCACTATCAGGAAAGGCTTCATGAAAGAGGCAACTGGGTAAGTTAGCTGTGGAAAGGCAGGCTGGCAGAAGACAAAAGGGCATTGTTGTGGAGATGGAAAGATGTTTATTTTTGCCAAGTGTAGGATTTAGGTGTTTAGGGCAAGAGAACAATGGTAGCCAAACAGAAGTGAGTTTGGAAACTTACGTTCATTCTCCCCTAGCAAAGTTTTCCAATGCACACTGAAATATTTAGCCTTTATCTTGTAGGCAGTTAGGAGCTAGGAAACTGACACCATGTGCCATGTGATTTGTAAGAATAACCTTGACAACAGGGTGGAGGATGGTTTATTTTGAAAAGCCTGATTAAAAGATTCTAAATTCTAGAAATAAATCTATGGAGACTTGATTATCAAAAGAGATAAAGAGGAGCTCACAAAAACAATAAATTCAGAGGTTTTGTGTCAATTATTGGTACAATTTAAGCATAAACTCTTCAGCCAGTGTTAAGGGTATATGTCCAAGGATATGTGTTGCAGGATGATTCATAGTATCAGTAACTGGGAACCACATATGTGAGTGCTCAGTCATGTCCAACCCTTTGAGACCCCATTAACTGTAGCCCACTGGTTCCTCTGTCCATGGAATTTTCCAGGCAAGAATACTGAAGTGGGTTGTCGTTTTCTACTTGAGGGGAATCTTATCGACCCAGGGATTGAACCTGCGTCTCTTGAGTCTTCTGCTTTGGCAGGTGGATTCTTTACTACTTTTGCCACCTGGGAAGCCCAGAAACCACACTTGACTTCACATTACAGGATGTCTGGCTCTAGGTGAGTGATCACACCATCGTGATTATCTGGGTCATGAAGATCGTTTTTGTACAGTTCTTCTGTGTATTCTTGACACCTCTTCTTGATATCTTCTGCTTCTGTAAGGTCCATACCATTTCTGTCCTTTATCGAGCCCATCTTTCCATGAAATGTTCCCTTGGTATATCTAATTTTCTTGAAGAGATCTCTAGTTTTTCCCATTCTGTTGTTTTCCTCTATTTCTTTGCATTGATCACCGAGGAAGGCTGTGTTTTTAATCTCTCTTTGTTATTCTTTGGAACTCTGCATTCAGATGGAAATATCTTTCCTTTTCTCCATTGCTTTCCGCTTCTCTTGTTTTCACATCTATTTGTAAGGCCTCCTCAGACAGCCATTTTGCCCTTTTGCATTTCTTTTCCATGAGGATGGTCTTAATCCCTCTCTCCTGTACAATGTCATGAACCTCCACCCATAGTTCATCAGGCACTCTGTCTATCAGATCTAGTCCCTTAAATCTGTTTCTCACTTCCACTGTATAGTCATAAGGGATTTGATTTAGGTCATCCCTGAATGGTTTAGTGGTTTTCCCTACTTTCTTCAATTTAAGTCTGAATTTGGCCATAAGGAATTAATGATCTGAGTCACAGTCAGCTCCCGGTCTTCTTTTTGCTGACTGTAAAGAGCCTCTCCACCTTTGGTTGCAAAGAATATAACCAATCTGATTTTGGAGAAGGGAACTCCAATATTCTGGCTTGGAGAATTCCATGGACTGTACAGTTCATTGGGTAGCAAAGTGTCGGACACGACTTTTTAAGCGACTTTCACTTTCACATAAATGTATAGAGAAATGCATGAAAGAACAATCACCAAAATGTGATATCTTCTCAGGGTGAGGAAATTTCAGTGTCTTTCTTCCTAACTGTATACTTTTCCATATTGTTTACTTCTTTAACCAAAGAGAACTCTTTATTATTGAATCAGGGGGAAATTACATTAAAAAAAAGTTACTCTGGCTGTGAAAAAAACACTACCAAACTTCTTAACAATGCTGGTGGCCCTCTCACAAGCACATTCCTTATTGTTTTCAAATGTCTTTGGCTCATCACTGGAACATAGTTACTGGTGACTTTCCTAGCCTTCCACAGTGCTTTTATTCTGGGATATCCTTCCCTGGGAATTTTTTTAGTATTTATTTATTTGGCTGCATGGAGTCTTTATTGCAGCACATGGGATCTTCAGCCGTCATTGCGGCATGCTGGATCTTTAGCTGTGGCACATGGGATCTAGTTTCCTGACGAGGGATGGAACCCGGGCCCCCTTACATTGGGAAAACGGAGTCCTAGCCTCTGGACCACCAGGCAAGTCCCATGCCCTAGGAATATTTTGATTCCCCTTTTTCAACATCTGCCACAATAGTTCTGACATTCCTGGTTCACTTAGAACAGACCATTATTGTCTCTAAGCATCCAAGAGTCATCCTGGTGGCGGTTAGCACCACCTCCCAAAGCTCTAACTAGAATGTCAAATTTAGTATCATGGGCAAGCACACCCCTTTAGGGACAGAGATCTTTTTGCTTATTAACACACTCAGCACTTGGACACTCGGATTCTGTCATGACTTAACCCTAGGTACTAGTTTGGAGACCAGTGTGGGGAGGTGGGAGTAGATTCTGAAGGCTGATGGTCAGAGATGACGCTGCAGAGGGAGGTCCTGAGAGCAATGGGGGTGATGAGATGGCTTTGCTCTAAAGCCAGGTGGCAGTCCTTAACCTGCTGTGACGTGCTGGGCACAATTATTATAATAAGCAGCAAGGTCAGAGCAGTACCCAGAGGGACATGACCCTCAGAAAACTGTAGTTACGAGAACACAGAGCTCTTAGGGCCAAGATAGACGGCAACCAACAAAGGTATTGGTCAATCTTTACAGTCAAAAGAAGTGAGGGATGGGTGAGAGTGGCTAAGGACAGTTGTCCCAGTCAAAACCCTCAATCCATTGTCCAGGTCCCAGGCCTGGGCCACTTCTTAGCCCAGGATCTCTTGCCTGAGGGAGGAGTCAGGTCCCCACAAAGAAAGACGCTGCCGCAGTAGAGAGAAGGTGCTTCCTCAGTTCTTTTCGAAAGAAAGCTATGGCTGTTTACTCAGGTCACTCTGCCCACTGCCCACTGGGGAAAGAGGAATACTCAAGCATGCGGAGGTGGGGTGTTTTTTTTTTTTTTTTCTTTTCTTTTCGTATTGGAGTATACTTGCTTTCCAATACTGTGTTAATTTCTCCTGTACATCAAAGTGAATCAGCTATTATGTACACATATACCCCCTCTTTTTTTGGATTTCCTTTCCATGTGGGTCACCAGAGAGCACCGAATACAGTTCCCTGTGTTACACAGTGGGTTCTCATTAGAACAACAGTCCCTACATCTTTACGGTTGATGTCTTTAAGAATCTGCCCTGAAGGCACAGCTGAAGCCCTTGTTAAGACTGCATCACAGTCCAATTCCTCCTCAGCTCATTTCTCCTTCCTTTATTCCTCCACACATGCTGCTCCTGAGATTCCATTCCAGTAAATTCCCTACATGCTAATCTCTTATCTCAGAGTCTGCTTCCTGGGGAAACTAACCCACAGCAGTACAAATGCATACTGTGTGGGATAAAACATGAAAAATTGCTATACGAACGGTATCAATGCTCTGCTATAAGAATGTAACATCAGAAGTTACTTTTGTCTGGGGCAGTCAGAGGATGGAGACATTCTGAGCTGGACTTTTGAAATAGGTAGGATCTGACTGGTGAATGGGCAGTGAACGGCCTAACACGAAGACAGGTGGAGTTTTGGTGAGTGAACTGGAGATGAGATGGTGCTAAGTGCTGGTGCGTAAGTGGAAAACAAAATCAGAGCTCAAGGAATGGCGTGTGACCCAGGTGGGCAGGAATATGGGGCTTACCTTGGGATATACCAGGAAATACAGCCAGGATAAATGGGCAGCCTAGGACCTGATCATTGAAGGTCTTAAATCCTGGGTACCATTTTGGAAGTTTGAACAAAAAAGTGACCAACTCAAAGATTTTTTTTGAAGTGAAGTATAAAGAAGTGGGCTTCCCTTGTGGCTCAGGTGGTAAAGAATCCACCTGCAATGCTGGAGGCCTGGGTTCAATTCCCGGGTTGGGAAGATACCCTGGAGAAGGGAACGGCTACCCACTCCAGTATTCTGGCCTGGAGAATTTCATGGACTGTATAGTCCATGGGGTCACAAAGAGTGACATGACTGAGCGACTTTCACTTTCACTTTCATAAAAAAGTGGGGATATGCCCTGAGGAAAAAGGACAAAGGTGGAGGCACAAGCCTCTCAGACTTCAGACAATACTATATGAAAAGATGAAAAGACACCCTACTGACCAGGAGAAAATACATGCAAACAATGCAACAGGACAAGGGGTTAATTTATAAAACATACAAACAGCTCATACAGCTTGATATAAAAAAACCCAAACAACCCAATCAAAAAGTGGGCAGAAGACCTAAATAGACACTTCTCCAAAGGAGACATACAGATGGCCAACAGGCACAAGAAAAAGCACTCATGCGAAATAAAATTAATTTTTTATGGCAGGACAAGAAAAATTTAAACATAAAAATTTTCTCTGTTCTTTGGCCTCCTCTCTCCCCAGTACTTTTCATCTGAATTACCACCCAATCAGGAGACATCTTGTCTAAAGAGCAACATACTCCTAGCATCAGTAAGACAACTCCTTAAAAGATAACACTCCTTCTTGATCTTGTAAGGGTCACAGTGATGCTTAGATCTGGATTTTGTAAACTGTCAATAATATGTCATTTAATAGTCAACCCTCTGTCTCAAAAGAAACTTATATTGAATATAACCATGCCTTGACTTCTAACAGGTGAACCATCCTCCAAGCTCTCTGAGATGCTCTTCCTAGGTTATAATACTTAACGTGGCTCAAATAAAATTTTTTGTTTCTTTCTTAAATCAAAGAGATTAATTTTTCTTCAACACTCAGCATTGCTCATTATTAGAAAAATACAAATCAAAACTACAATGAGTTATCACCTCATACCTGTCAGATGACTCTCATGGTTAAGTCTATAAATAAATGCTGGAGAAGGTATGGAGAAAAGGGAACCCTTCTGCCCTCTTGGTGGGAATGTAACTTGGTGCAGCCATGAAGAAAATAGTATAGAAGTTCTTTTACAAACTAAAAATAGAGTTATTACATGATTCAAGATTCCCACTCCTAAGCATATAACCGGAAAAGATGAAAACTCTAATTTGAAAAGAGATATATGTAGTACAATGTTCATAGCAGCACTAAGCTAAGATATGGACGCAACCTAAGTGTCCATCACCAGATGACTGGATAAAGAATACGTGATACACACACACGCACACACACACACACACACACACACACACACTGGCTTCCCACCCTGGTGGCTCAGCAGTAAAGAATCTGCCTGCCAATGCAGGAGACACAGGAGATGTGGGTTCAATCCCTGGGTTGGGAAGATTCCCCTGGAGGAAGAAATGGCAACCCACTCCAGTATCCTTGCCTGGGAGATCCCATGGACGGAGGAGCCTGGCGGGCTACAGTCCATGCAGTCTCAGAGAGTCCAACACGACTTAGCGACTAAACAACAAACAACATACACACACAATGGAATATTACTCAGTTATACAGAAAGAATGAAATATTGCCATTTACACCAACATGGATTGACACAGAGATTATCATACTGAGGGAAATAAGTCAGACAGGGAATATGATATCATTTATATGTAGAATCTAAAAAATAATGCAAATGAATTTATTTGCAAAACAGAAACAGCCTCACAGACAGAAAACAAACCAGGTTAGCAAAGGGGAAAGGTTGGGAGGAGGGATAAATTAGGGGCAGGGAATAAACAGACACACTACTACACACACAACAGATAAACAAGGATCTAGCGCACAGCGTAGAGAACTATATCCAATGTCTTCTCATAACCTATAAACAAGGAATCTGAAAAATACGTACTGTATCATACACCCAAAATTAACACAATATTGTAAAATCAACTGTACTTCAATTAAAAACAGGATGTGGGGTTTGTATAATTAAATCATTATACTTTTAGAATTTACTTCTAAATTTTAAAATGAAACTCCTGACAAGTTAACCTAACAATGAAATACAACGCCTTACAAAGCAACGAGCTCTTCATTATTCAACTAGAGGTTGAGTTGCAGTTCCCCGTAAAGGAAATTTTGTGTTGACTAGAAGATAAGATGCTTGGGCATTTTTTAAATGTGTTAAGGGACAAGAAAGTACTAAAATGAGTCAACAGAAGGAAAAAGAAAAAATGTGGAGGAGTACAATGATGGGGGTATAAATTTACTATTAATATGTAACACCATCTATTAATATGTAATTCCCATAATACCACTAATAAAATAATACGTCCAAGTTCCAATTGTGGTGAGCTGGACTCTTCCTGTCTCCAGTTTGACCAAAGGGCAATGCAGCGGAATCAAATAACGAGACGAGGTCAGTCAGATGCTGTGCAGCCCAGGCCCCAGGCACAGAAGCTGGTCTTAAACTGGACAGGCTAGCTGGGTTTTGTCAACAGGACACTAGGAAGGCCCACAACAAAACAAGACTGAACAGGCTAGATCCTAGATAGAGAGCAAAACAGGCTAAAGGCTTTCCTGGCCTTGATTTCTCTCTGAGTTTGTTTCACAAGTACTGGAGTTCGGCAGAAGTGCTTTGCAGCTGCATTTTGAGACATACAAGGGTCAACTACTCCCAGCTAGCTCTGATTTGACCACAAGAACATGCCCATGCAGATAAAACCTGGACGTGTCCTGGAGTTAACTTTGCTTCATCACCATGCTTAGATCTCTGCTGGAGGAGGGTCTTTGTACTCTGCTGGCACAATTCTTGCTGGGTTCAAAGGAGCGTATTAGACTGCACGTGGGCTGGCCCTGGAATTCTCCACCCAGGGAATTCTCTGCCCATTCCCTTGAGCCCTAATGACCCGGCTGCCTCTTAACCCTTAAATTCCTGTACTCCTCTCCCTTCAGACAGAAAGTGCCTTTGGAGTTTGAGTTCTCCTTCTCCATCCTCTGACCATTGAATAAAGGCCTGTCTTGCTTGCATCAAACTCAGGTTCATCCTTGGCAACAGGAACCAGAGCAGGAAAGAGCTTCCTGACTCAGCCAGGGGGCTTCTTGTTCAGCCAGGCCCCAAGATGGGGGCCTTTCCTCTCATTTAGTAACGAGATCACCTTATGTAGATCCTTCCATTTTTTAAAATCCACGTCCTGGCTCCGTGCCCCCTTTCTTAGAGACCAGGAAAAGTAGTCAGAGCGGAGAGAGGGGGAGGATTTGTGAAAATAGTTCTGTCAACTACAAATTGGCACTTGCCAAGGGTGTTTGCCGTCTACTTCTATAAGCATGAAATCAGGTGCTGCTGACCTTCAACCCCCCTGAAGGAAGTTCACAGTGGAGAGCAGAAATGAGGCAAACTTGGAAAACTGTCAGATCAGGTCTTCAGATAGTTAGATGTTCTCCGGACCTGATTTAAGGGCCCAGTTGTTGTATCTCCTCATATCTAAAAAAGCATCAAAACCTTTCACGGTGACAACTGCTCCTCATGACTAGCAAAGGCTTCACAAAACCAGCAGAAATCTTCTGGAAAAATATATGCCTGATTGCACGTATTCCCACTTCACCAAAAATCACAGATGTACTGAACTCCACTCCCACCCCCACCCCAGCTCTTTGGAGCAGTTTCTCAGAGCTCTCTGAGGGGCTGTCTCCTGGGCTACAGTCCTCATTGTGCCCCCCAAAAAAACTCAACTCGAAACTCTCACATTGTACATTTATTTTTAAGTTGACATTCTTTGCAAGAAGTTGCTGTGATTCTCTCTCAATTCCCAGTCTCCCAAAGGGATGAAGTTTGGGGGTGTTACTTCCTTCAACTCAGCCTAGTGGGGAGAATGATGGGCCAGCCCTCAAGTTTACAGACAGAAGGACTGGTGCCTGAGGAAGCTAAACCTGCGAAGGCTGGCCTCCAGCCGTCTATGCGTGCGTGCTCAGTCAGTTCAATCACGTCCTACTCTTTTCAACCCCATGGATCGTAGCCCTCCAGTCTGCTCTGTCCACGGGATTCTCCAAGTAAGAATATTGGAGTGGGTTGCCATGCCCTCCTCCAGGGGATCTTCCCAACCCAGGGATCAGACCCACATCTCCTGCATCTCCTGCACTGCAGGTGGATTCTTTACTGCTGAGCCAAAAGGGTCTAGGTTGGTAAATAAAATCCAAAGAAAAACCACTTCATGGGATGCAGTTATTGCTCAGATGCCATCCAATAGTGCCACCTAAAGGAGTGGCGAGATCTTACAGTGGCAAGAATCTGGAGGTAAAAGTGAGATTCTTAGAATTGAAGATGGAGTCACAACTGACTAGAAACAGGTAACTGTATCCTGTAGAGGGTGATACAATTAACATCACCATGCGAAGTTGTCAGAGCTTAAAATTAATCAAGGGTTCATTATATAACTTAGGATTATTGTTCTCATTCACATTTTGTTCCAACTTTGTGTCCCTGGTGGCTCAGACGGTAAAGAAGCTACCTGCAGTGCAGCAGATGAAGGTTCGATCCCTGGGTCGGGAAGATCCCCTGGAGAAGGAAATGGGAACCCACTCCAGTATTCTTGCCTGGAAAATCCCATGGGCAGAGGAGCCTGGCACACTTCAGTCCATGGGGTCGCAAAGAGTCAGACACAACTGAGCCAATAACACACACAGTGTATATATTATAAGTGAAAAAATTTCAAAAACGACACATCGTGAAATTTTAAGTGAAGAAGAATTTTTTGGTGAATTTTATGCATATCCTTTCTCTGGTTGTCCAAGCAACATGTATACTAATGAAGATGATAATTCTTCAGAATATAGTTCTGATTCAGACAATGTGAATATTAGACCACAAAAAGACAAAAAAACCTTAGTGACTGATTCTGATAAAGTGAAAATGAAGCTCAGTGCTGAAGAATGCTCTTTTATTTCTACAGAAGAGTGGATCGAAGACAATATTTCACAAAAATTAGACTCCACATGTGTGTCAGGTATAACTGTTGAATGTAATAACCCGCAAAGTGTTAGTAATATAACAATTAATTTTTGGCTGGCCAAAAGAAAAATCACCATAGGTGTGCATTTCTGTAAAAATCTTCCAGTCAATAATTAAGAGTGGGCTAAAAAGCCATAGAATTTTCTAACTTTCCATGGAAGGGCAGGGAAAGATTACTCTGCCATGTAGAATACGTTGGGGCAATGGGGGATGAAAAATAAAAATGTATTTTGATGACATCTCTGAAGGGATAGAGTTACAAGATTTAACCAATAATCACTTGGTAGTGGGGGAAGGCTTGCATCAAAAACAGAGTGAAAAATACAAGCACAGTGAAACAGCAGGTCACTTTAAACCAAGGCTCAAAGACGACTCAAATTGCTCATGACAACAAGTAGCAGTCCTGAGGCTGAAACTCAGCTTTCCAGCTCCTGAGTTTTAATACCTAGGCAACATTTCCTGCATTTTCATACTGTTCATGGAACAACAGACTGGTTCCAAACTGGGAAAGGAAAGGAGTACTTCAAGGCTGTATATTGTCACTCTGCTTATTTAACTTATATGCAGAGTACATCATGTGAAATGCTGGGCTAGATGAAGCACAAGCTAGAATCAAAATTGCCGGGAGAAATATCAATAACCTCAGATACGCAGATGACACCACCCTTATGGCAGAAAGTGAAGAAGAACTAAAGAGCCTCTTGATGAAAGTGAAAGAGGAGAGTGAAAAAGTTGGCTTAAAACTCAGAATTCAGAATTCAGAAAACCGATGGCATTCGGTCCCATCACTTCATGGCAAATAGATGGGGAAACAGTGGAAACAGTAACAGACTTTATTTTGGGGGGTCTCCAAAATCACTGCAGAGGGTGACTGCAGCTGTGAAATTAAAAGACTCTTGCTCCCTGGAAGAAAAGCTATGACCAACCTAGATAGCATATTACAAAGCAGACACATTACTTTGCCAATGAAGGTCCATCTAGTCAAAGCTATGGTTTTTTTCCAGTAGTCATCTATGGATGTGAGAGCTGGACTATAAAGATGAGTGCTGAAGAATTGATGCTTTTGAACTGTGGTGTTGGAGAAGACTCTTGAGAGTCCCTTGGACTGCAAGGAGATGCAACCAGTCCATCCTAAAGGAAATCAGTCCTGAATATTCATTGGAAGGACTGATGCTAAAGCTGAAACTCCAATACTTTGGCCACCTGATGCAAAGAATTGACTCCTTGGAAAAGACCCTGATGCTGGGAAAGATTGAAGGCAGGAGGAGAAGGGGATGACAGAGGATGAGATGGCTGGATGGCATCACCAACTCGATGGACATGAGTTTGAGCAAGCTCTGGGAGTTGGTGATGGACAGGGAGGCCTGGCGTGCTGCAGTCCATGAGGTCGCAAAGAGTCAGATAGTTCAGAGCGACTGAATTGAACTGAACTGAACTGCTGAGTCCCCCCTAAGAATATGATTATGCTCCTCAAGGTCTGTCCTGTGTATGGTTTACAGGGACGGTTCACACTTGCCATAGCTCTGAAAAATTGTTTTGTAATTTAAAAAGCTGGTGAGATGCCTCTGAACAACGGAACATAGCCCAAGGCTGCAATTTTGTTTTCTGCATTACAGCATTTTAAAGCTACTAGTGCCCTGTTCTCTAAGATGAAAATAATCTATCAGTGGGAGCTAAGTGAAAGAGAACAAGCTGGTCTCCAGGTGGCAGATAGTATATGAAGTCAACAGAAGGAACACTTCCTCTGGTCTATTAATAATTCAAAAGCCCTCTATCCTCAACCCTTCTTCACTCTCCAATTCGTTTTCCTTCTTTTCTTCCTACTTCTTTTCATTTCCTCTTTCCAAATAAATAGCCTCAGCTGACTGGCTGCACTTAGGTAATCAGAACACAATGCAATTAATGACTGTTTACAGATTCTTGCTAGTATTTTATTTTTACCCTTTATAGTGTTTGGCCTTTAAAAGCAAGTGAATATGGAGACTGTTTTTTTTTTTTTTTTTTTTTTTTTTGGCTGCCTTTCTCTTTGGCATATGGTATTTATGCCTTTAAAACTTTTTTTGTTTCAGTTCCAGAGCATTTCGCTGATGAGATTTATCAAAATGCACCTACAAATCAGCCACTGAGAGATTGCCTGAACACTAAGCATTATTAGGAAAATGATCATGCCAAGAAAATGATAACAAAGAGCAGGTTTAGGAAATAGCCAGACACCTAGCTCTTTTTAGGAGGGGTTATATATTTTACCCCCAGAAATAATTCATTCAAGTCTGTCACCCTGAATAAAATTAGATTTTTCTTTTAGCTTCAGTAATAGACAATTCCTGGAAGAGTGATGCTCAGAAACATTTGGTAAAAAATTATTTTTACTCAGAATCAAGATTTGTGATTTTATTTCTAGTGGAGGAATGGGACCTGAGAATCAGATATGCATCTGCCTACAAAGCTGCAGTTCCTTCCTCCTGCAATACTTGGGGACCTGCATGGTAGGTACAAAATATTAAGTGTTGTCAATATAATATAATTTGATTAAGATATAGTCTCTTCCCTCTTTTCAAGCATAAGTATTAATCACACTCTTGAGAGTCCCTTGGACAGCAAGAAGATAGAACCAGTCAATCCTAAAGGAAATCAATCCTGAATGAATATTCACTGGAAATGAATGATGCTGAAGCTGAAGCTCCAATACTTTGGCCACCTGGTGTGCAGAGCCGACTCGTTGGAAAAGACCCTGATGCTGGGAAAGATTGAAGGCAGGAGGAGAAGGGGACAACAGAGGATGAGATGGATGGATGGCATCACCAACTCAATGGACATGAGTTTGAGTAAACCCTGGGAGATGGTGAAGGACAGGGAAGCCTGACTTGCTGCAGTCCATGGGGTTATAGAGTCAGACACGACTTAGGGACTGACCAACAATCAATCAGATGTTGAAGTATACGGTTGGCCATAAGCTTTGTTTGGATTTTTTCTTAACATCTCATGGGAAAACCTGAACAAATTTTCTGGCCAAACCAAAGCAAAAAAAAAAAGTAAGAACAGCCATGTATGAGGGAATTTTCCTCATTCATTTACTATTTTCTTTCAGTGTATTTCTTTAATATTTAGTACTACTGAACTATTATAAGCTTACTCATTGTGCAACAACACAAAGGGTCAAGCTTTGGTACATCTCTAGTGGCTGTCTTACCAAGGAGTTTAGTTCACTATAGGATGCAGATGGTGGTCTGTAGGTGAGCCCACCAAACTCTGCCACAGCCAGCAGTGACGATGCTTGTGCTAGGCTGGGCTGGGCTGGGCTAAAAGTGTGAAAGTGAAGTGAACATGTTAGTCGCTCAGTCCGTTCTTTCCCCATGGACTATAGTCCACCAGGTTCCTCTGTCCATGGAATTCTCCAGGCAAGAATACTGGAATGGGTTGCCATTCCCTTCTCCAAGAGGATCTTCCTGACCCAGAGACTGAACCCAGGTCTCCTTCATTGCAGGCAGATTCTTTACTGTCTGAGCCACCTGAGAAGCCCTAAGGCCACCTTCATAACTACCGCCATAGGTGACGTCTTAAGACCCCGCCCTAGCCCCTCTCCCAGGCTACCTTCCAGACCGACTGTCTCTGCCATCTCACTGTGACTAAATCTGATCTCCCTTCAAATTGGCTCTCTTCCTAATTTCTATAATTTTTAGAGGCAGTGCTATGCAGTAAAATGAGTTGAAATGATGAAAAAATGGGATTGAATCCAAACTCTACATTTATTGTTTGATATGGGGCCAATGTTATTCTCCCAGGAGGCTTATTTTCCTCCTCTGTAAAATGTCAGGGAAAAAGATCCCTGGAGTGGAGGATTTTGGGGGTAACAGGATAACTCCTAAGCGCCTATCCTAGTGCCTGGGACAACACAGAAGCTAAATCCTCATGCACTTCCTCCCCTTTCCCTCTCTGGGAATGATGCTGTCATTGCCTACAGTATCCAGGTTGGATGTGTTGATAGCAATTCTTCTATCCCTCTCCTTTACCCAAGTAATATCCAATTACTTGGATAAACTATATCCTTTATCCAAGTAATTCAATATTCAAACTAGCAAGAACCTTAGAAATCACAGTCATCTCATTTCTTGACACTACATAGAGACATAAGGAACCAATTACCCTAGCAATTTGACTTCTGTGTCAATTTCTTAACAATCCTTTGGTGATGGAATTTGTTACTTGACACTTGGTGACCAGAAAAATAAACTCAATCGAAAAATGGGCAGACGACGTAAACAGACATTTCTCCAAAGAAGACATATAGATGGCCAATAAACACATGAAAAGATGCTCAACATTGCTCATTAATAGAGAAATGCAAATCAAAACTACAATGAAGTATCACCTCACACCAATCAGAATGGCCATCATCAAAAAAATCTACGAACGATAAATGCTGGAGAGGATGTGAAGAAAAGGGGACTCTCTTGAATTGTGGGTGGGAATGTAAACTGATACAGCCATTATGGAAAATAGTATGGAGATTTCTTAGAAAACTAGGAATAGATCTACTATACGTTCATGCTCAGTCAGTTCAGTCGTGTCCAACTCTATGACCCAGCAATTCTACTACTGGTCATATACCCTGAGAAAACCACAATTCTAAAAGACACATATACCTCAAAGTTTATTGCAGAGATATTTAGAGCAGCCAAGACACGGAAGCAACCTAGATGTCCATCGACAGATGAATGGATAGAGAAGTTGTGGCACACTTCAATAATGGAATGTTACTCAGTCACAAAAGGGGACAGAGTTGAGTCAGTTGCAGTGAGGCAGATGAACCTAGAACCTCTTACACAGAGTGAAGTAAATCAGAAAGAAAGAAACAAGTATTGTATATTAACACATGCATATGGAATCTAGAAAATGGTACTGATGAACCTAGCAGAGAACAGACTAGCGGACACAGCAGGGGAAGGTGAGGGTCAGATGAACTGAGAAAGTGTCATTAACATATACACACTATTATGTGTAAAATAGATAGTGGGAAGTTGCTAAATAACACAGGGAGCCCGGCCTGGCACTCTGTGATGACCTCAAGGGGTGTGTTGAGGGGAGGGGAGGGAGGCTGAGGAAGGTAGATATATATATATATATATATATACACACACACATATATATATATACACTCACATACACACATATTTAATTATGATTGATTCCTGTTGTTGTATAGCAGAAATAACACAAAATTGTAAAGCAATTGTCTACCAATTTAAAAAATAAATGAAAACTTTATTTTTTTAATTTTTTTCCCCAATTATTTTTATTAGTTGGAGGCTAATTACTTTACAATATTGTAGTGGTCTTTGACATACATTGACATGAATCAGCCATGGATTTACAAAATGAAAACTTTAAAAAGATAATTCCAAAGGAAATAATATCAATTTTGAAAAGCTTAAAAACTGACTAGTTAATAACAATAGTGTGTATAGCCTCAGAAGTATTTACATCATGTTTATATATGCTAGAGTTCTTTCGAGTGGTTTATAGTAGAAAGTCCTAAGGGAATCACTCTGCCAAGCAAAATAAGAACAAGATATGTTCACACATGTGTTCCTGTAACACACCTGTTCTTCCTTTCCTATTCCATGCTGAACACCTATGCACAACCCAGACCTCCAACTTTATTCTCTTCTCCCTCCCATGTTCCATGTACGAAAATAAATAAATCATCCACAGTCAACACATCATATATGTGAAGACAAGAAAAATATAAATCATGTGAAGTGTTAAGGTGTAAATAAATACTTTAAAAAATCAGAAGACTCGATTTCTTTAATTTTCATAGCTGCTGAATATACATATCATTCAGAGTTTTCTCAGTAATAAAACTAGAGCCAGAAAAGAAAAAAGACCCTAGATCTAGTGAGAGCGTTATTGTACTGAAATCTACAATTTGGAAGAGCAACATATGGAAAGTTTCAGGCAGAGGTGACCTTCAGACTTGAATGTTTTGCTCCCTAGCCCAGTGCACTGACTCGATTCCAGGAGGGCCAAGCAAATGGGGAAAACCACCCACCACCACCTCGGAGTCCAGCGGATTACCTCTGAAAGGCGAAGGCATGCTCCCCACAGAACAGGATGGTGGCGACAAGGACGCCCAAGCTATAAAGCTTCATCCCCACAGCAATTCGCTATAAAACCAAACTCTCCAAAGAGAAGGGTCCAGATAGCTGGTTACACAAGAGCCTTCTTTACACACTGGTTAAACTGTAATGGCCTGTTCCCTCTCATTTCTGTGATCAATCGACTTCACTGCCATTTCCACCCTCAAAGAGAAAGTACGCTGAGCTGTTATTCTCAGTGTAGACTATCTAGAGAGTATTTAACTCTTCAGGGGAGATGAGCCAAGAATACAAAAGACAGTAATACGGCGGAAACGTGTTTGGTTTGTTGAAGAACCATAGCCATAGAGTATTGATCCCTGGATCACAGCCCATGCTGAGGGAGGTCCCCTGCGGAGTACTAATGAGGTCCTCCCTTGCTTTTGTCTTTTTCAACATTTTCAACCAGGGGAAAACATCAAAGGTGAGTTTTTCAAATCTTTTGACTTTATTTTTCAATTTTTTTACAAAATTTTGACAAATTTTTGACAAATTTTTCAAATTTATGACTGAGAAGTAGCACTTGTATGGAAGGTTATAGTATCTCCCTTTGGAGATCCATGTCCTTTCATGTTTTTAAAATGTGTGAGCATGAAAGTCACCCATTTGTGTCTGACTCTTTGTGACCCATGGACTATACAGTCCATGGAATTCTCCAGGCTGGAATACTGGAGTGGGTAGCCATTCCCTTCTTCAGGGGATCTTCCCAACACAGGGATTGAACCCAGGTCTCCCTCATTGCAGTCAGATTCTTTACCAGCTGAACTACCAGGGAAGCCCAAAAACCATCATCTCTGTCTCAGTATGTTGAGTTCTGGGTTCACTTCTCAGCATTATCTTCAAATACAATATTCCATCCTCTGTGTCTTGTTCAGACTCATACTCAATTGAAGTGGGTTTTTTAAAAATGTTAATAGCTATATAAGTATTTTCCAAGTTTTGCAACTGGCTCTTTTTCACATTTATCCATGTTGTTTTTACATCTGTATTTTAAAGTATCACTTAAAATATTTTATTGTTCAATAACCAGGTCATGGAAGCAAGCTAAATGTCCATCAACAGAGGAATGAATAAAGAAGCTGTGGTGTACATATACACCACAGAATATTACTCAGCCATAAAGAGGAATGAAATTGTGCCATTTGCAGAGATGTGGCTGAACCTAGAGTCATACAGGGTGAAGTAAGATGGAAGGAGGAAAACAAATATCATACATTAACACATATATGTGGAATCTAGAAAAATGGTATAGATGAACTGACTTGCAAAGCGGAAATAGTGACACAGACATGCATTACAAATGTATGGACACCAAGGGGGAAGGAGGGGCAGGGTGGATGGGTGGGGTTGGCGTATACACACTATTGATGCTGTGTATGAAATAGATAAATAAAGCAGATAAGTAATGAGATAACTGCTGAGGCTGCGGAGCACAGGGGCGCTGCTCAGGGCTCTGTGGAGACCAAAATGGGAAGGAAATCCAAGGAAGAGGGGACATGTGTACGTGTGTGGCTGACTCACTGCCGTGCAGCCGAGACGGACACAACATTGTAAAGCAACTGTATGCTAAGACAAAATATTTTACCGTTTGATTTTTTATGAATGTGGTTTCTTCAGCGCTCTGGCTGAGAATCCTCAGAATACTCATTTTTAAGTCTGTGCCAGGCTCCTCTAGAAGTTTAATTGTATTTGGGGTGATTTTATACTCTGAGCTTTGGTTTTTTGGCTGCCTCCCTTAGCATTTGATTTTCTTTTGTGTTTTGGAACCTGAGTTTCTAAGCTCATTTGGAAGCCTTTTGTTTTCTTTTTCTGCTTTTCTTTCTCTTTGCTCACGTCTCTCTCCTTTGCACAAGTCTTCAAGCAGCCCCTGGGCTTCCAAAGGTCTCACAGTGGTTTTCAGAGTTTATATGCCATGCTAACACGGTGACCTTCAAAGATCCAGTAATCAGTCAGGTGACATGACTTAGTCACTGGCTTATTTACTCCTGATCTAGTTATTCTTTTGTCTCCTACAGACCAGCAGGCGTTATAAACTGTCCTAGACAGCAGTGGGCAGTGTCTTTCAAAAATTGGGGTACATACAATGAAATACAGATATTAAGTATATAGTTAGAGCTTCCAAAAAATATGTACACTTGAGTAACCCGCACTTCTGTCTGGTATAGAAAATTTTCATCACTTCAGAAAAATTTTGCATATTCCTTCCAATGAATTACTACCACCCCCTCCACCCCAATAGTAGCTGCTCTGATTGTATTACACAGATTAATTTTGCCTGATCTAGAACTCCACAGAATCACATGTTGTCCTAGTTTCTTCGGGCTACTGAAAAACAAAAAATACCATGGACTGGGTGGCTTAAACAGTAAACACTATTTCTCACAGTTCTGGAGAGTGGGAATCCAAGATCAAGGCACAGATTCAATATCTGATAAGGACCTGCTTCCTGGCCCCCTTCTTGCTGTATCCTTCTGTGGCAGAAAGAAAGATGGAGAGCTCTCTGGGGTCTCTTTTATAAGGGCACTAACCCCATTTATGGGGGCTCCACCATCATGACTTAATCATCTCCTAAAGACCCCCACGTCCAAATACCATCACACTGGGGCTTAGGTTTCAACAAGTAAATGAGGGGCAGGTCAGGGGCAAGGACACAAACATTCAGTCTACATCATGTGACATGTACTCTTCTGTGTTAAACTTTCTTCACTCAGGGTATTTTAAAAAGTCTTTCATGTTACTGTATGTGCCAGCAATTCATTGCTATTTATTGCTGAGTAATATAACTCTGCTTATCCATTTTCCTACTAATGAACATCTGAGATGTTTTCAGCTGGGGTCTGCTATGGATAGAGTTGCTATGAATATAGTTGTACAGAGCTTTTTTGATGGACTAATGTTTTTGTTTCTCTTGCGTAAATATCCAGGAAGGGAATTGCTAGGTCAGAGATGCTTAGTTTTATAAGAAACTCCAGTGGCTTTTTTCAAGGTGGTCGTATCATTTTACACGCCCCCCTCCCCAACCATATATTAGACTTCCCAGGTGGCTCAGTGGTAAAGAATCCCTCTGCAATGCAGGAGAACTGGGTTCGATCCCTGGGTCAGTAAGATCCCCTGGGGAAGGAAATGGCAACCCACTCCAGTATTCTTGCTGGGAGAATCCCATAGACAGAGGAGCCTTGCAGGCTACAGTCCATGGGGTCTCAAAGAGTCAGATATGACTTAGTGACTAAACAATAACAACAACAACCATATGTTAGAGTTCTAGTTGGTCTGTATCCTTGTTATTTGAAGCAGTCTTTTTCATTTTAGCCATTCTAGTAAGTGTGTGGTGGTGTCTAATTTGCTCTTTAAATTAAATTTCTAAGACTGATAATGTTGAGAAGCTTTTTTGTGCTTATTGGCCATAATTATATGTGTGAGTGCATGTGCATGTGTGTTCCAATTATTTGCCTGATTTTTAATCAGATGGTTTGTCTTATTACTGATTTGTAGGAGGTATTTATATACTCTGGACATCTATGTGTGCTACTGGAATGGGTTGGAATACTGGAATGGGTTGCCATGCCCTCCTCCAGGAGATCTTCCTGACCCGGGGGTCAAACCCACGTCTCTTACGTCTCCTGCATTGGCAGGTGGGTTCCTTACCACTAGTGCCACTTGGGAAGCCCCTGGACATCCATCTATATGACACCATAAAAGGCAAAACTGCAGATACAGAAAATAGGTTAGTTGTTGCCAGGTGCTGAGACTGGAAAGGAAGTGATTAACCTACAAGAGGTACAGGAGAACTGTTTGGAGTTGTGCAAAAATTCTGTGTTTTGATTATAGTGGTAGTTACACAATTGTGTACAGCCCAAATTCCTCCAAGTTCCTCGGACTTAACTCTTAAATATCTCGCATGAAGAGCAAGAGAGACAGACAGAAAGAGAGAGAGAGAAAGTGAAAACACAACAGCTTGATCATGAGGACTCCATCCACCCTAGCTCACAGACAAATCTCTTAGCTTCTCAAAGGTGCAGTTTTCCCTTCAGAGAAATGAGGTTAATGATAAGCTATCTCTGAGGACTATTGTGGGAATTCAGAGGGATCTCATCTGAAAGTGACTGGCAAAACAGGTGTTCAGTATTTCCCATTCATCAAGAAAAAGGTAAGTCAGGAAGGGAGCTGATAGGGGCCAAAGTGTTCTCTGCCCAGAGCCTTATCCAGGTCATGGTGACCTTGGGGACAACCGACCTCGCCTTCTGCTGCTCCCAAAGAGAGGATGAGACACAGCCCCAGAAGACAATCTGGTCCTGGGGGATTGATCTCAATGAATCAGGCCCCCTGGGGCCCAGCTAATTTGTATATTTACTCGAGTCAATTTGGAACACTAGGTGGCAAAAATAATACAGCAATTGTTTCTTCCAGAGCTGTAAACTTCTGTTTTGGGGGCTTCCTGAGTGGGTCAGTGGTAGAGAATCCACCTGCCAATGCAGGAGATGAAAGAGACGCAAGTTTGATCCCTGAATCAGGAAGGTCCCTGGAGTAGGGAATGGCCACCCATTCCAGTATTCTTGCCTGGAGAATCCCATGGACAGAGGAGCCTGGAGGGCTACAGTCCGTGGGGTTGTAAGGAGTTGGACACGACTGAACGACTGAACAATGACAATAGCAACCATGATCTAGCCTGGCCTGGATTTGGATATGCAGCTCAGGCATCCTGTTAGGTAATCACTGAGAGAGTCAATTAATTTCACGGCATTTTATCATGAGTTCAGGTGCAGCTCAATTTACAAGTTTTCCTTTCAAAATCATTCAGCCATTAAAGCTGCATAATCTTGGGAGGTTTGGAAGACACATAATTGATAAATGTTTTTTCCCTCCACACACACTCTCTCATGTTTATTCATGCAGAGCGAAGGTTTTATAATTTACACAAAGGGCTGGTGTATCCAGCCCCCTGTGTTTCTGAAGGGGAGGAAAGATGATGCCATCCGGGAGCCACTGAAGAAGGAGATTTGAGGCTTGAAGGCAAGGACTCCATCCCAGGTTCTGATGCTTTGGCTGCAAATACTGAGTTGGGGACTTGTGGCACCAGGAGTGTTGGTAGGTACCCAAACAGGTAAATGCTTGTTGGCTGGATGGTTAAATTGTGAAGAAAGCAGGGTTTGTCCTTAAAACACTTTCCTTCCCGCATTCCCTGTTTCTAACCATTGCTCCCTTTTATTGGTCTCTCTGCTTTTTAAAGATGCTGTAGCCCATCAGTTCTCAAACTTGACTGCCAGTAAGCCATCTGGACATCTTTTAAATATCCAGCTGCCTTGCCTGCCCATCAGATCAATTATATCAGATCGTCAGAGGGCAGGGCATACATGCCAGCACCTTGTAAATCTCCCAAGACGATTCCATTGTGCAGCCAGGGCAGCAAACAACTGGACTGGACCAGCGCTTCTCCAGGGGTGGCCTGCAAGTCCCCTAATCTTTGAGGATATTTGTGGAAAATGCAGACTCCAGGGCCCACCAGCCCTCTAAGCACTGAATCTCATGGTGGGATCTCAAACATTTGCTTTAAAACTCTCCAGGTGATTCTCAAGCATCCTTGAGTCTGATAATCAGCCCTACTCCTTGCACTAGGCCATCTGTTGTTGGATTTTTTTTTTTTAATGTGGACCATTTTTAAAGTCTTAATTAAATTTGTTACAATATTTCTCTGCTTTATGTTTTGGTTTTTTGGTCACAAGGCAGGTGGGATCTTAGTTCCCTGACCAGGGATCGAACCTGCACCGCCTGTTTTAGAAGGTGAAGTTTAACCACTGGACCACCAGGGAAGTCCCAGTCCATCTCTTTCCCATGATATGGCACTCTAGTCTTTCAGTTCCTCAAAAGTAACCAGCTTCTTTCTTCCATCTGCTGGACCTTTGCATATTATACCTGTTTGATTGGAAGGCACTTTGCTCTCTCTTTGCCAGTGGGAAACTGGCAAAGATACCAGTGATGGAGCTATCTCTGTAGAAAGTCACTGTAAAGTGTGGGTTTTGTAGGAGAAAAGAGTAGGCACTGAAGGGCTGTGGTCCCCTCCCTCGGGGACAGTGAGGTTTACTAAGTCACCCAACTGTCACTGGAAGTCACAGAGAGATTGCTACCGAGATGGTGGCAGAAAAGTCAGCTGGCTTGATGTGGGTATGGAAGGAACGTTACATACAAGGGTAAGGAAGGAGAAAAGACTTAGGTTGACGTGGCACCAAGAAGGTGGTTTGCAGTGAAGCGGCAGCTCTGGGCAGCCGGGAAGAGCTCTTCCAAGAGACACCTTAAGTGTGCCCTGAAGGACAGGGGCGTGCAGTCTTGGAGGCCTGGGAGAGGGTGTCACCAAGAAGAAAAGGATGAAGGGGGAGAGGGACAGCAAAAAGCAAGGCTGAGCGATGGGGGTAAACCTGGGTGGAGGGCAGAACCACATCGGCTACCTCACATGGACAACGGTGATGGGAAAATGTTGGGGGAGGGCTATTTTAATCTCTCAAATCTAGTGTGATTGGGAAAGGATAATTTAACATTGGTTAAAATTTAGCTGCCTATCAACTGTCGATCTTTTAGGAAGGCTTCTACTCTTAGGACTTCCCTGGTGGTCCAGTGGCTAAGACTCTGTGTTCCCAGTGAAGGGGGCCAGGGTTTGATCCCTGCTCAGAGGACTAGATCCTGCATGCTGCAACTAAGAGATCCATGCTAAGTCGCTTTAGTCACGTCTGACTCTTTGCTGTGAACAGTAGCCCTCCAGGCTCCTCTGTCCCCAGAGATTCTCCAGGCAAGAACACTGGAGTGGGTTGCCATGCCCTCCTCCAGGGGATCTTCCAGACCCAGGGATGGAACCTGTGTGTCATGTCTCCTATATTGGCAGGGAGGTTCTTTACCACTAATGCCACCTAGAAGCCCAAGAGATCCCACATGTGGCAATGAAGATCCCATGTGCTGCAAGACCCAGCACAGCCAAATAGATAAATATAAATAAATAGATATTAAAAAAAAAGAAGACATCTCTTTCATGACAGTATTTCTCAAACTTTAATGAGAAAACCCATGGAATAACAGGGAACCTTATTATACTGAAGATTCTGATATATTTGATCTGGGATGGGGATGAGATTCTGTCATTCTAACCAGCTTCTGGGTGCCCCTGGCCTGAGCCCCATTCTTCAAGCAAGGAGGTTTGAACATTGTGACTCTTAATAGTGGGCCCCTGGTCTAGCCCAGTACAACAACGCGGCCAGCCAGATCATTAACTCTTATGTTGTATTGCACAGAACTTCAGAATTAAATATTTGCATGCATTCCTAATCCTCTAAAAATTATTATTCCAAAAATTATATACAGTAACTCTTTATTAACCAAAATACTTATTTAAATGGGACTCCCCATTTTTTTACATGCCTATTAATATTGGGTTGGCCAATTTGGGTTTTTCTGTAAGATGGTATGGAAAAACCCGAATGAACTTTTTGACCAGCCCAATATAAACATCCCTGCCATTTTCCCAACCTGTCCCTGAGTTGTTAAAGGTGAGATCGTGGGTACTGACTGGTTTATCTGTGTTTTTGTGCTGGACCTAAGGTGGATTACTAAGTATATGTAGACATTAGACATGCGAAAACATTCACACAATTTCCTTTTTCCTATTTTTTTGATCACCCATGCACAGCCTCAGTTAGTAAACTCTGTCTTACAAAAAATGGGGAGAGAGGACATTGTGGAAACAGCGGTCCTTGGCAGCTGAGAGTTTAATTATTGGAATTTTATTAGGAAACTGTCAGAGGAACCAGATTTCACAAGAGGCTCCGTCAGCACCTATGACTTGGGCGGAGCATCAGCTCCGGTTACGGGATCACGGGCTGGCAGAGATGTACCGCATCCCACTCCATAAGCAGCGCCAGCATTTAATCCGAGAGCACTGCACATCTTGGGGGCAGGGGGACAGGGAGCAAAGGTTGATGACAGCTCCACAGCTGCTGGCTGACGAAAGGCAGAGTGACTGCGGGGAAGGTGGGCCTTGGAGCCACCCAGGCACACCGGGAGTCCAAGGGGATGTCTCTTGTGTATTAAGGATCAGTCCAAGGTGGGCTGGCTTAAGGTGGACTGAGTTTCCATACTTTTTACAATCGAGACCATAGCTGTGCTCCAAAGGATGGACTAGATTGTGTGTGTGTTTTGTTTAGTTGCTAAGTCGTGTCTCACTTTTTTGCCACACCATAGACTGTAGCTGGCCAGGCTCTTCTGTCCATGGAATTCTCCAGGCAAGAATATGGAGTTGCCATCTCCTTATCCAGGGGACTTCCTCACCCAGGGATTGAACCCCTATCTCCCGCTTTGGCAGGTGGGTTAGTTACCCCCGAGTCACCTGGGAAGCCCGTGTGCTTAGGGCGGTAAAATCACTAGATTGGCTGAGGCTTGAAAAGCCCCTCTAGTCCAGTGCATTGCCTCAGCCAGGCTCGAATGGCATAATTTCCAAACAAACAGGAATCCATCCCCTTCTAAAAACTCTGCCAAAAGGTCTGTTTCGCAACTTTTCTCCCAATGACTTCTCTCTGCTTGGCATCTCTCACAGTCAGGAAACATTTGTTCATGTCTAATACAAAATAATTGTAAAAAGTTCACCAGCTCTCATTGAAAATCTAGTAAGTCCTTGGCACTGCTGGGGACGTGAACATGACGGGGCATGGTTCCTGCCCACTTCTCACTAGTTGGAGCTCAACTCTTCTGTAAAATGTTGCTAATCTTTTCTTCAGAAATAATTTCCCCCCTGAACCCCCGTAGGCTCCCCTGGTGGCCCAGATGGTAAAGAATCTACCTACAATGCAGGAGACCTGAGTTTGATCCCTGGGTGGGGAAGGTCCCTTGAAGAAGGGAATGGTAACCCACTCCAGTATTCTTGCCTGGGGAATCCCAAGGACAGAGGAGCCTGGTGGGCTACAGTCCATGGGGTCACAAAGAGTCGGACATGACTGAAGCGACTTAGCATACATGCACATAAGCCCCCATACTTCATTTATAAATTTGTTATAGCAGGGATCACATTCTGCTTTTGATTACATTTTCCCTGTGCATATTATCTCCTTGCTGGATTAACCTGCTTTAGACAGAAAATGGAGAAGATGGGAGGGGTTCAAGCCATCCTAGCTCAGGGTTCTTTGTCAAATACTTTCAGAAAACTTCAAAGGAGGATTTAAGTGTTACTTTCCAATGTTCAATACCTTTGACAGAGCAGAAGCTTGATTAAGCACCTGTTAAATGAAAATGAACATTCTGAGCACAAGAAGTGGACACAGTCTTCGCTGTGGCTTTATTTGCTGTAGCAAAGGATGGAAACAACCTCAATATTCATTCCTTTATGGGCCACTGGTTAGATACAGGTTGGTACATCCATATGACAGCATACTGTGCATCTGTTGAAAAGATTGAGGCAGGTCTCTATTTGCTAACATGGAGCAATCGCAAAGGTATGGTGTGAAGAAAACGCAGAATGTTGTGTATGGCATGCTAACATTTCCAGTAAAAAGTTGTGTGTGTGTAACAAGAGCACAGAATGTGTCTAGAACAATACAAACTGAGGGACTGGGGCAGAGGGAGTGGTGGGTCGATAAACCAGCTCTCAAGGGATAAAAAACCCGATCTGTAGAGTCTGATTATTTCTGCGGTATAAAAACCCTCATCCTGGCCAAGTTCAAAATTATATGTTCTGACAACTGGAGTTAACTAGAACCAATATGAGCTGGCTTCAAAGACACAGCAGTGAGAAGGTGGTGGGCTTTCCACTTGTAGAGCTTTTGGTACAATTTTACTTTCTGATGTCATACTTGGATAGACTAAAATGTAAATAAACTCTTAAATTTTGAAAGGGACTTCCCTGATGGCCCAGTGGCTAAGACTCCGTGTTCCCAATGCAGAGGGCCCAGGTTCTACCCCTGGTCAGGGAACTAGATCCCTCATGCCACAACTAAGAGTTTGCATGCCCCAACTAGAGATGCCATATACTGCAATGAAGACCTGGTATAGTCAAATAAAGAATTTATCTCAAAAAAATAATCGTGAGATTACATGGGTTAAAAAAGAAATGTAACTAGTGGGATGTCCACTAGAGTTAAAAAATAAAAAAGGAACTAGCATTAAAAACCTAAAAAAATCTTTTAAGAAAAATTGTCCTGCTTTGATTGCTATATTCCAAGACTCAGTTTTCTTCCCTTGATAGTATTCTGCTTACCTGTACCTGTTCAGTCCTCCTGGTCAGGACCTATCTAGGCAGTCTTACATACAAAAGACAACACTTAGCATTAGTAACCTCTCGATATGTAGGGAAGGCCACTATCTTGAAAGTGTAGAAGCTGCAGGAATATTAGGCCAGAAAAGAGCCATCTCCAAAGAGTACTGCTGGAGAAGCCGGGACACACAGCTTAAGCACAAGAGCCCAATTTTCCAGCAGCTGTGTGGGTGAGGGACACCTCGGGAAGTCAGGATGTAACCAGGCCAAACAGCAGACTACCCGAGGGAGCCAGTTACAGCAGAATTCTTCAGCCCTCTGAGCATCCTCTGCATGCATCCTTCTTCAGCATCACCCCCGCCAGCCAATGTGTGGCCCAGACTAGAGAGGAGACGCCAGAGACCGCCAGCCCCAAAGATTCCTCCTCAAATCTCTTAGAAGCCCATTCACACCAATCCCCAAGTCTGACTTTTAGGCCCAAGAGGGTTCCATGTGTTTCTGAGAATTTGTGTCTTACCTTTCATTTCAGCCTCCTCTTGGTCCAACTCCCGCCAACTTACTCTTCAACTTTCAGCTAAAATATTTCTCCTTTGGCGGTTTCCTCTGGGTAAGCCCATCTCACCCTGCCCTCATCAATTACTCATAGCACCTGTCCGTGGATTTGTTTTTCCTGATCAGTCTCTCTCAATCAGCTGAGCTCAAGGCCTGCCTCATTTATGGGCATATTTCCAAAACCTGGCACACACAGGCCCTCAGTGCATGTTGGCTGAATGAATAAGTTACAGTACACGCTCATGAAACCTTCAGAAGACGTCTGATAAGGGGAACATTTTATTTGGAGAGATCTTGATTGAGCATTATTTTATCTTCATTTTCCATTAAGGCAGTAACATTCCTCCTGGAGGCAGATGGGGGGAGAATTGTCTGGGGGCTACATTAAGTGCAGATTAAGACAAAACCAACCACTTTGCAATCAGATGCAGCAGAAATACAGATTATGGGCTGGGAGAAGCCATATCTCGGCTTCCTGAGCCGACTGACAAGGAGCAGACCAGGGCAATGCATTTCAGTTGCTTTGAAAAATGACTAAGTTCCACTACACACCACCCCTAAAGCAGATACCTCCTCCATGAGCCCTTCCACCATGACAGAAGGGGTCTGGCATTGGTGCCCAATGCTCTGTTGATATTTAGCCTTTGGTAAGTTTTCAAGGAAATTGCAGTCTATTAGAACTGCTCAAGAGCACTTGAGTTCCTTGGGTTTTGTTTAGGAATTCTTTAAATATCCAGTAAATTAACTCTTCATAAAGCGACTGTGCCAGTTCCTAGCCAGCTTGATACCTGGCTAGGTATGTGTGTATGTGAGTGTGTTGGTGGGGGTCAGGTTTGGGGTTGAGGTGGGGGCACTGTTCATTGGCACATATGACCCCTGGGAATTTGGGGGTACCAAAAAAGTAAACATTGATCCTATGGCCCGGCAGACATCACATGCACTATGATCTAAGAGCAAATGAAATCAGAGCCAGGCAGTTTCCAGTCACCAGATATTTAGCCACACTGTAATAACTAGATCTAATGAAAGCATTAGTCACTTAGTCGTGTCCAACTCTTTGCGACCCCATGGACTGCAGCCCGCCAGGCTCCTCTGTCCACGGAATTCTCCAGGCAAGAATACTGGACTGGGCTGCCATTTCCTTCTCCAGGACCTAATGCTGCTAAGTCACTTCAGTCGGTTCCGACTCTATGCGATCCCAAAGATGACAGCCCTCCAGGCTCCCCCATCCCTGGGATTCTCCAGGCAAGAACACTGGAGTGGGTTGCCATTTCCTTCTCCAAGACCTAAAACACAGGGCTAAATACACAAGAGAGGCAGCACCTGAGATCAGAAACTTAGCTATGACTCCACAGTACCCTCTAGTGGTTTGCTGCTCAATGACACCCTCCTTGAACATAACCCTAAACCAACAGTACGAATTTATTTGAAGGCACGCTATTTAAGATAGTAGACCTGGTCAGAGCCCATATCCTAGAGTTAAAAACAGAGGGCTCCTCATTGACTGCAAAAATAAAATCTGATGACATCTGGGACCCTAGCTTTGAGAAAATGTTCTGATGATAAGTCTTAGTTCTGGAGGTTAGCAGACACAGTTCTGAGAAAATGCTCTGATGATTAATGGTCTTAGGTCTGGAGGTTACCAGACACTCTTGGGGACCCCAATACAGCCTGATTTGTCAGATGACCCAGAAGGCCCAGAGAGGAGGGTGGCCAGCAGAGGTGTGCCACAGAGAGGGCAGGTTCTGCAGGGGTGGAGAGCAAAGTCACAACAGGTAGACACAGGTGGAAGGGCGGCAGGAAGGAGGCTTGTAACAGAGCAAATGATGGCCTCCAGAAGCCAGCTTTAGGGCTGGTTTCACGATTCTCCCCTCTGATGATTCTCCCCTCCTGGTTCTCACCCCGAACAAGAAGGGCAGACAATGTAAGCTGGTTTGAAAGATTATGTTAAAATGAACTACATTTGAGGCTTCTATACCTGACTACATGGCAAACGCAGGAAAGGTGCCTGGGAAGTAAGATCTCTTTTTCTCTACATTTTCAAAGAAGCAATCAATTCAAAGATAAAAAAATATTTGTAAGAGACTGGCTCTTTTGCAAAGAATAAAGCACTTTTTGTTAAATACACGAAGGTTACTTGGCTGAACAGACATACATTTTTTTTTGGAACCGTGTATAATGTCATCAAGTTGAAACTTTGGAATGGCTGACTCCTCCCATGTTTCCTGGGAGCACCCGGCCCTGAGCAGCCAGAGACCCACGCACACCCCCCCGGCCCACCCGCTGGGCTTTACACCCTCTTCATTCCTTTCCCCATGAGGCAAGCGAACACGGTCATGACCATCTTGGGGTTCACTTCCACCAAGTCTTCTGGAAGCGCATACACTCTCGCTCCAATTTTTCGGGCCATAGAGATGGCATACCTAAAAGAGAAAAGAGGAGGGATGAGGGGAGCCTGAGCAAGTATGAAGGGGACCCCACAGGGTCAGAGTTACTGTCATTCTATTTAATATACACTATATACTCTATGAAAGGAAGTGAAAGTGTTGGTCACTCAGTCACGTCTGACTCTTTGCAACCCTATGGACCGTAGCCCGCCAGGCTCCTCTGTCCATGGAATTCTCCAGGCAAGAATTCTGGAATGGGTTGCCATTCCCTTCTCCAGGGGAGCTTCTCAGACCCAGAGATCAAACCCAGGTTTTCCGCATTTCAGGCAGATTCTTTACCATCTGGGCCACCAGGGAAGCCTTCTATACTGTAAACTATCTACTATGCCGAGGTCACTCCTGGTGCGGCTGGAGCCAATCAATCACTGGCTTCCTCTCGAGGTTTGTGGGCAAGTCTTAAATTGACAAAGCTCCCAACTCCATCAAACTTGCTGTCCAGCCTTATGATAATTACCAAATGTATTATTTGTCCTTAAAGAGCTTCCTAGCTCCCACCACTTTTGGTGCTTATTTGCTTGGGCTCCACTGTGGCAGAAAAAGTCACAGACTTGAACAAGAGTGTGTGCTAGGGAAAGACTCCAGACTCCACTTCAGCTACAGAACATTGTTTAGAAGGCAGAAAAAAAGAGGAAAGGCATCTGTAATACCATGACCCTATGCATCAATTCTTTCTTTCTTTATTTTTTAATCTTTTTTGGCTGCAAGGAATATGGGATCTCAGTTCCCTGACCAGGAATCAAACCCATGCCCCCTGCTTTGGAAGCTCAGAGTCTTAACCACTAGACCTCCAGGGAATTTCACCCTACCCCCCATCCATTCTTCTCTTCCTTCTTCCATTCCAATTCTTGCCCACATGCATGTGTATTTATTTATGCTACTATAATCGTAGAATAACCAGAGTTTTATATTACACATTTTTCACATAAGATTACCATAGCTGCATCAGAATATTTTTGCTCTGTTTATAGTTACAGGAAGATAGTTTTATTAGTTGTAGTCTACTTGCAAATGAGCCCACACTATTATTATCTGGCAGTTCTTTTATTCTGCTCGTTCGTTATCTAGCAACCTCTTACAATGGCTGCTCCAGAGATTCTTCATTCCACCCGAGGCCCCGTGACCCCCTCCACTCTTCTGAAATAACTACTCGTACTTTGGTGATCACATTAATCTAAGAGCTCCAGGCAAGAGTACCCCATTCTTTCTCCTTGTCCATCTCTCAGTCACTTCCTCTATATTAATGATTAATGAAGTACAATTAATTTTTCCATTATAAAATATAGAGGAAAAGTTGTTCAAAAATAAGAAAACAGAACTTAAAAAAAAAATGCATGATCTTGCCACCATAGCCATTGTTAGGATTCTGTATTTTGGGCTTCCCTGGTGGCTCAGACAGTAAAGAATCTGCCTGCGATGCAGGAGACGCAGGTTCCACCCCTGGGTGGGAAAGATCCCCTGGAGATGGGAACGGATACCCACTCCAGTAAGAATACTGGAGAATTCCACGGGCGGAGGAACCTGGCGGGCTACAATCCATGGTGTTGCAGAAGAGTTAGTGACTACACAACCACCACCCTCTGTGTGTAACAAGCAGCAGCTGCTCTCAAACCAGTGAAGACTCTGGCCTTGAACCCCACCGCTGCCCAGGCACATCCATGGATATTCACAAATAGGGTGTTTAACTCCGCACCCACCATGTACAAACTCTACTCAGGAAACCTCCTATAGATTATGATAAGGAAATTAGTGTTATGAAATTGTAGGCTTGCTTATCAGTTGGAAGTCAATTGTTTTCCATTTCAATTGTTATCAGTTGTTTTTTTGTCGTGTTCCCTCTCACACCTGGAGCCCTAAACTGTCACTGCACAGTAGCAAATGTAAGGGTGATGGGATGCAATAAGTCATGAGAAGAAAAAGCATCAGTAGTGAAACGAAATTGTCTGCATGGAGGCATGGGCACTAGACCTCACAGCTACCCGCTCCTTCCCTCCCTGACCTCGGCCTTGTTTACGTACTTTGCGTTGTTGAGTTTCTCTTCTTCGTCCAGGTTCTCTGTCTTCAGAAGGTCATAGTTAATGGAACCTGGTTGAATGGCATCGATGAGGTCAAGGACTGGCAGGCTTGTGCTGATCTTCGGGTCCTGCACGGAGAGAAAGCGTGGGCTTCATCAGTATGCTCCCAAGTTACTCCTGTTTGGCTCAAGGAAAGTGGGTGGTTCTTTTCATTTTTTGGTTGCTCCATGTGGCATGTTCCCTCATAGCTCAGTGGGTAAAGAATCCACCTGCAATGCAGGAGACCCCAGTTCGATTCCTGGGTCAGGAAGATCTGCTGGAGAAGGGATAGGCTACCCACTCCAGTATTCTGGCCTGGAGAATTCCATGGACTGTATAGTCATGGGGTCGCAAAGAGTCAGACAAGACTGAGCGACTTTCACTTTCACTTTCCATGTGCCATGTGGGAACTTAGTTCCCTGACCAGGGATGGAACTTGTGTCCCCTGCGTTGGAAGTGCAGAGACTTAACCACTGGACCACCAGGAAAGTCCCTTCTCTTTCCTCTTAAATACGAAATATATACGTCCTGGTCTGGGAAATGCCACAGTGAGGCACACGGCGTTTCAAACCAAGTGCTGTTTCTCTAGGGGGCGTCAGTAGCTTCCTGGTGGGTCACTATGCAGAGGAAACCCACTGTCTGCCAACAGGCAGGCAGGCGTTCACTCAGAGCTGTGAATGCACAAAACTCTGCTCTCTCTCTCGGGTACCTGCGAGTACAGACAGGGAGAGGCAACTGCATGTCCCCATCTGAGCAAAGTCAAGTCTAAACACCTCATACCTCGAGGGTCCAAATCAGAATAAATTCTAACCAAGAAACAAGATGTGGGACCCCTGCAAGAGGCTAGGTCTCCAGCACAGGCCCTCTGCAGAGGTACAAAAATATTTAAAAAAAAGATAGGAAGGGTAGGGACTTCCTTGGTTGCGGTCCAGTGGTTAAGACTCTTCCAATGCAGGGGGTATGGGTTTGATCCCTAGTCGGGGAACTAAGATCCCACAAGCTGTGCAGCGTGGCCAAGAAATTAAAATGAATGAAATAATAATAATAAAATAACATAAAAAATAGGATGGGTCCCTTTTTACTTATTTCTGGGTAATATACGTGAAAGTCACTCAGTCGTGTCCAACTCTTTGCAACCCAGTGGACTATAGCCCACCAGGCTCCTCTGTCTGTGGAATTCTCCAGGCAAGAATACTGGAGTGGGTTGCCATTTCCTTCTCCAGGGGATCTTCCCAACCCAGGGATCGAACCCAGGTCTCCTGCACTGCAGGGACTCGTCACTGTCTGAGCCCCCAGGGAAGCCCAGGTAATAGGAGTCCTACTACAAAATTAAAATCAGTACATATAACCATACTCTAATTTCCATTATTAGCCAGAGCTTCTATCTCCACAGAATTTTTTGGTGAAGAAGCACAAGGAAAGCAAAATGGAGAGACTGGAGTTTCAGCTTCTTCCCTACTTTCTTCCCACAGTCGTGGGGGGCTGATGGCAGCAAGATGGTGAGCAGTCAGCAGCATTCATAGGTGAGGGGGAACCAGGACTGTTTCCACAGTGGCTAATGGGGGGTGGGCTATGCTCCTTTTTTGAGAGGTTTCACTTAAAATCCCAGTCTGGTGCTCTGTGATGACCTAGAGGGGTAGGACAGCAGGAGGGGAGGGAGGCTCAAGAGGGAGGTGATATATATTTAAGTATGGCTCTTTCACATTGTTGAACAGCAGAAACCAACATAACATTGTAAAAAATAAAAAACAACAAAAATAAATAAATAACAAAAAAGCAAAAAAAAAAAAAAAGCAATGTGGGGCTAATTTGGCATTTTCCTTTCATGTTTTTTTTCTCTTTTTTTGACCTATTCTGTAATGACTTGGTGAGAAGACAGGAGAAAATTCACCCTGGGCATCACAAGGAGAAAAGAATTGTCAAACATTCCTAAGAGGAACACCCCAGAAACTGCCGGGTAATGCAATGGGCTGTGTTCCTGTAAAGTGGCAGCTATTCTACCAAGAGACGCACTCCCGGGACTGTTAAACCATCGGGTCACCGCCATGGTCACGTGACCTACAGACACTCTGCTCCAGAACCCCACCTTGCAGGGAAAGGAGCTTTCCCCCCCTAGTGGCCACCACCTGCAATTACTAACTGTGCCTTCAGGAGTTAAATGAGCCCCAGATTCCTCACTATACAATCAGGAAAATGGTGGGACTTCCCTCCTGGATCAGTGGTTAAGACTCTGCGCTTCCGTCACAGGGGGCACAGGTTCGATCCCTGGTCAGGGAACTAAGATCCCACATGCCACGCAAAGCGGTAAAAAGAAAAAAAAAAAAAATCAGGAAAATGGTAAAGCTATCTTTATGATTTCTGTTAATAAGAAGGCCCTAGTCCTCAGAGTGCAGTCCATCCTGGGAGCGCCCTTCTTCACCGCCTTCCCTGATCTCTTTCTGGAAAGATTTGCTCATGTCGATCACCAGTCTCTGCTCAGCTCTTCAGACCAGACGAACGGTAAGTGGAGGGCAGGCTCTTTCCTGTGCTGAGCTCAGAGTCCAGGCACCCCTGGTATTGCCCAACTCAGAGATACACCCCCTGCCCTTTATGCGAGGGGAGAGACTTTCACTCTTCTCTTGATTTTGAAGCAGAGGATCGACATTATGACAAACTGCCTCACTCACCCTGTTAATATAACTCTGAAGGGGTCCCTCCCCCAATCTTGACCTTTAAATCAAGAAAATGTAGTTATGATGGGACGCTGACACTATACTGTGGATCAAGTGCCCAGGGCCCCTGAGGAAGAATGCAGCTAATGTTTAAAACATGAGATAAGAAATGTAATAAAATATAATGCTGTTATTAATAAAAACGGGATTTGGATACAAGTACACAACTGCTTTTTTTCTCAAAAAAAAAATACCCCATGAGAGTTCTTCTGGCATTTTACATTTCTCCATCATCATTTAACAATCTGAACCATGGAGCTGTGCATGCTTAACAAAATACTATATTTTACATTACTTTGGAAGAACAATGCCTAAAATCCCTTATAAAAAATGACTGGATTTTTAAAACTAATTACTAGGGAGGAAAATGACAAGAAATTTGTCAATGAAACGGCCTATGAACATCAAAACAATAATGGGTCATTCAAGCAAAATCAAAATGGGGAGGGGTGCCTCAAAGACCTCATACTGAAGGTCACTCTTAAAGGCAGAGTGAAAGCAATAAAGATAAGCATAAAGCTCAGGTGGCCGCGAGCAGGAGACAAAGCACATTACCTTGAAACTAGAGATGGATGAATTCTTCTCCGCTTCCTTCAATGTTTCATTCACCCAGTTGACAATAGTGTCATCATTGACCTTCTGCCCACCTCCAATTTCTTCAAGAATATTCAGTGTGTACCTGAACAAAACCAAGCATGATTTCTGGAGAAAACTCACTAAAGAAGTCACAATTGTAGAGCACAGGGAACTCTTCTCAATACTCTGCTGCTGCTGCTGCTAAGTCGCTTCAGTCGTGTCCGACTCTGTGCAACCCCACAGACGGCAGCCCACCAGGCTCCCCCGTCCCTGGGATTCTGCAGGCAAGAACAGTGGAGTGGGTTGCCATTTCCTTCTCCAATGCATGAAAGTGAAAAGTGAAAGTGATGTTGCTCAGTCATGTCCGACTCTTAGCGACCCCATGGACTGCAGCCCACCAGGCTCTTCGTCCATGGGATTTTCCAGGCAAGAGTACTGGAGTGGGGTGCCATTGCCTTCTCCATCTCAATACTCTATAATGACCTAAATGGGAAAAGAATCTAAAAGAGCCTGGATATATGTATTTGTATAACTGAATCACTTTGCTGTTCAGCAGAAGGTAACACAACATTGTAAGTCAACTATACTCCAATAAAAATGTAAAAAAATAAGAAAAAGAATTCACTATTCACAGAGTTGCCAGCATAGAAGTTTTTATTTTTTATTTTTCCCTGTCGCAGAATATGGCCTGGATACCATTACATTTGAGGAAAAAAGAATATGTAATAGCACTAGTTCCTTTTAGAATAACAAAATAGACCTTTATATGTAGAGTGTGATGCAGAGCAAATACCACCATCATTGTGGGAAGGGAAAGCAGAAGGGAAGCAGGGAAAGAAAAATGAAGCAAAGGTTTTGAACCAGTGGTGCTTTTCTTAAAGGAATCATGAAAATCAAGGAACAATTCAATGTTAGGCAAGGCCAAGCACATATTCAGACAAGACTATCATTCAAAAAGACATATGCACCCTATGTTCAGAGCAGCACTATTCACAATAGCCAAGACATGGAAACAATCTAAATGTCCGCTGATAACGGATAAAGAAGATACACACACACACACTGGAATACTACTTGACACAAAAAGCATGATATCACACCATTTACAGCAACATGGATGAAACTAGAGATGATCGTACTAAGTGAAGTAAGCCAGAAAGAGAAAGACAAACACCATATGATATCACTTATATGTGGAATCTAAAATATGACACGCATGAACCTATCTACAAAACAGAAACAGACTCACAGACACAGAGAATAGACTTCCGTCTGCCAAGGGGGAAAAGGGTGGGGAAGGGATGTATTGGAAATATTTGGGGTTAGCAGATACAAACTGTTAATTATAGAATGGATAAACAACAAGGTCCTACTGTATAGCACAGAGAACTGTATTCAACATCCTGTGACAAACCATACGGAAAAAATATGAAAAAGAATGTATAAATATACATATATATGCATATGCATGTATACCTGAATCACTTGGCTGTACGGCAGAAATTAACACAACGTTGTAAATCAGCTATAGGTCAATAAAAAAAGAAAAGCCCAACCAGCTAACATAACAAAGAAAAAACATAAAAGTCTGCTTGGTATACGACAGAAGTAGAAATTAATCTCTAGTTAATCTCTAGCTTGAGAGTAAGAACTGCCTTTGAGACACATGATTATTAGAAGTGTGGTGGTGGGGAACGTTACAATGCTTCAAGCTCTTAAAATTCCAGGGAGCAGAGAAAACTCACCATTCCCCAAGCTGATCCCTCTCAAAAGGGAAATAGAGAGGCAAGCAGTGAGCAAGTGGGCAGGTCGGCTGGCCTCACAGTTCGGTCTTGTTAAGGGTGAGGGGGAGGTGGTCAAATTACCCACGAAAGACTAGGGTTTCAGCGTGCGTCGTCCAAACTGAAATTCAAGTCTCCGACCTGTCTGGAGGGCCTCCCTAAATGAGGTCACCCTCTGCCCGGGGTTTTGCTTACATAACCCATCGGGTATCTCCCTCCAGTTACTGCTTCTGTGGAAAACACCATGCTTCATGATCTCCCACACGATTTTCAAGTGTTATCTCTGAAAAAGGAGTAATGATCCACTTTCTTCAGATGAAAGCACTTCCCCATTATTGGCGATGGGAAGGAAAAGAGCTTCTGCAACTTTTCTTTACCAAAAAATAAAATTGGGGGGGGGGGGTACTTCCTTGGTGGCTCAGTGGTAAAGAATCCGCCTGCCAATGCAGAAGACATAAGAGATGTGGGTTCAAATCTCTGGGTTGGGAAGATCCTTGGGAGGAGGAAATGGCAACCCACTCCAGTATTCTTGCCTGGAAAATCCCATGGACAGAGGACCCTGGCGGGCCACAGTCCATGGGGTTGCAAAAAGTCAAACTCAACTTGAGAGATTGAGCATGTACGCATGTACACGTATTGTTGATTCACTTTGTTGTATAGTAGAAACTAATACAACTGTAAAGCAATTATATTCCAATAAAGATTAAAAAAATGAAATGGCCCCATGAGTCCCAGCTGGGCCTCATCCAACAGCAGGGGATGGATGGGATGTGGGCCTGAAAGGGCTGTGATTATGACTTTCATGCTTTCCTGTCATCAAACTCGTGGTTTTATTTATATAACATGTGACCCTGAGGGGCCCTGAGTGACCCTAGCTGCTCTGCTTTTCACAGACCTATCCCCAACTCACAGTCCACAGCCTAGTTGATTTGGAGAGATTTCCCTCCTTTGCCTGCCGCAGACTCGCCTTCCTTTGCTGGAGTCTACTGTTGCTGTCTGCTGGCAGTCTTCTTGCCTCAGGCTTTTGTCTCCAAATTTATACACATGCAATCTGCCAGCTTTCCAATCTTAGACCAATTTCCAAGCTACCGAGGGGGAAAGGGAGGTTTAGGCTCTCATTTGTTTTTAGGGGGAAAAATGACATGCCATTTATTGTACAGATAAATGACCAAATTAACACATCTGTGCAAACCAGTGAAATAAATTTCAGCTAGAACTGGCTCTAAATTTATTAGATCTGTTAATATGTGGCACGCAGAGAAAGAAAAAAATTCCCTTCTGCTGGAATTTACATAATTATCAGTCATTTCATCACCTTCAACAGTAAGGAATTTATCTATCCATTTTCTTATAGGAAATTATTACTATTATTTTTTAATCTTTGACCATGCCACACAGCATGTGGGATCTCAGTTTCCTGACAGGGATCAAATCGTGCCCCAAGCATTAGCAGCTTGGAGTCTTAACCACTGAACCACCAGGGAAGTCCCCTCAATTGTTGTACAGTAAAGAATGAGAAATAGGACTAATTAATCAGGAAGAGACTCAGCTCAAACTAGCCCTTGTTACATATATACCAGCCTTAAACTGTGATGTTAGGTCACATTTTTATAAAACTTTCAGAACAAAGATCATATTACAAGGTGATTTTCAAATATTATGAAATTCAAAATAGAATAGAGTTGGTCTGAGTATTTTTTTAAGTCACTAAAACAAAATATCAAAGATGCTTTCATCTTCAGACCCAGAGTCAATTTAAATGTGACAACTAGAAAGACTTTGGTTTTCAAAGCAATCAGTACCAAAAGCCATTCTGTTAAGAATTAAACATACGCAGGAAATAAAATAGTGGGGAGTTCAGAAGGCTTTTCTGAAAATACACTGGTAAGAACAGCTCTTAGGAATTTTCAGCAATGTTCTAGATACAGGCAGTGTAACAGGGACTAGAGTTAAAGCTGCTTTAGCTCTGGTGTTCTCTGTGCCAGAGAAGCCTATGACATCCGCCTTTGATCATTAAAGAGATCCCAGTTGAGAAGAGGGTAATGGAACATCATACTTGATAAAGCAAATGTAAATCAGGTAGTGATTATGATCACTGCTGATCACCCTCCATCACCTGGGAACACTGACATAAGTACTCTGAGGACCATTATAGATATTAGGACCTGCAGGCAGTGGCCTGGGAATAGAGCTTCTGTGCTTCAGGAAATGACAAACCTTGTCTCTGCCATTACCTGGTTAGATATAATGTAATGTGACATATGGTTTCTGGGGCTTCCTTCCAGGTAGAAAAATTAATTAAGTCACTCTAACATAGGTTCTAATTAAGGAATGGAAGACTTCTGCCTGCTCAGGGCTATCAGTACAGGAGGCAAAGAGCAAAGCATGTAAAAGTGAACTAGTTAATGCTTACAGCTTTGCTATCTATAATTCTCCCCAGGCTCATGCTTTTGTACCAAAAATTGTTTACTTTTCTCATCATTTATCTTCCATTTGTGTATCTTATTATATTCTACTATTGATTAAATAATTTATCCACAGAGCTCTCACATTAATCAAATTTATATTTGGCTCTAAAAGGTATGCACACGAGTTTGAGTGAACTCTGGGAGACAGTGAAGGACAGGGGAGCCCGGCGTGCTGCAGTCCATGGGGTGCAAAGACACGACTGAGCGACTGAACAACAACTAAAAGGTACCTAAAGTTCTCTGTTATAGAAATAGGGGAAATTCTGCTTCTGGTCATGATGGAGTAACAGGAACCAGACTGACCCTTCTGCCTTAAACACATAAAACAGAATGAAGAAATATAAAATGGTTTTGTCTAGACTTTGGACAACAGGAAGCACAAAACAGGGGTCCCTGAGAGAAGGAAAACGAATGTGGTGAGCCCTAAGATTGTCCCAGCTTATTGCACAGAGAATTCCCAGGCTGCAGTGCAGGGCAGGAGAACTCAAACAGAGCATGACAGTCTTGATGAGCTGACAGGACAGGGTTGAGATCTCGAGGAAGCCATGGTGCTAGAATGTGTGTGGCAGAACAGCAGAGAGAAGAGAACTGCCTAGAGAGCAGAGTCATCAAGAACAAAAGCTCCAGAGATCTTCAGAAGGTCTACCTCGAGTGCTTAGCAGAGTGCTACCTGGTGCATGCATTTGAGCAAATTACACTGAGGCTGGGAAAAGAACTTGCAGAAATGAATGCGCAGAGCAATCCTTGGAGTTCACACAAGCGTGGGATACATCTGGCTCCCACCAGTCAGAGTAGACAAATCTCATGATATATGGAGCATCAAGTAAAGTACTCAGATGATATTATCTCAGTATTGAGAGGCAAAATTAGCTCGAGATTAAGATTTTAAGTAAGCCCCCAAAGGATCAAATTGTGTTTAAGTAACGTAACTGCATCCCACCAGTCCATCCTAAAGGAGATCAGTCCTGGGTGTTCATTGGAAGGACTGGTGTTGAAGCTGAAACTCCAATACTTTGGCCACCTGATGCGAAGAGCTGACTCATTTGAAAAGACCCTGATGCTGGGAAAGATTGAGGGCAGGAGGAAAAGAAGACGACAGAGGATGAGATGGTTGGATGGCATCACTGACTCAATGGGCATGGGTTTGGGTAGACTCCAGCAGTTGGTGATGGACAGGGAGGCCTGGCGTGCTGCAGTTCACGGGGTTGGAAAGAGTTGGACACGACTGAGCGACTGAACTGAACTGAACTGCATCCCAGGACAAAATTCCAAGAATATTTAAAGGAATACAGAAATATCTAGCAAATGGCAAGGTAAAATTCACAATGCCTTACATACGGTGAAAAATCAGTAGGCATTCCAGGAAGCAAGGAAGTATGACCCATAGTGAGGTTAAAAATCAATTAATAGAAACAGAAATGGCAGTTATTGTACTTATATTCTATATGCTCAAGAAGGTTAAGGAAAGAGATATATGAGATGTCAAAAAGACCTAAATCAAATTTCTATACATGAAAACTATAAAGTCTGAGATGAAAAATATATACACCAAATGCAATTAATGGTAGACACTGTAGAAGAGTAGTGAATTTAAGACAAAGCAATAGAAATTATCCCAAGTGAAAGAGAGAAGAAAAATGAAACGTAAAGGAAAAAGATGATCTGAGTATCAATGAATTCTGGGACAACTTCAATGATCAAATACTTAAAGGTCCTGAAAAACTAGGGTGGGTGGGTACAGGAGTCAAATTTGAATAAATAAAGGCCAACGTTTTTCCAAATTTGATGAAAATTGTAAACCCACAGATGCAAGAAGCTCAACAGACCTCAAGTGCAAGAAACACCAAAGGACATCATAATCAAACTACTTAAAACCAGTGATTAAGAGAAAATCTTGAAAGAAGCCAGAAAAGAAAAGACATGACCTACACAGGAACGATGGAGAAGTTAATGGCAACCCACTCCAGTATTCTTGCCTGGAGACTCCCATGGCCAGACGAGCCTGGCAGGCCATGGTCCACAGGGTTGAAAGTAGTCAGACACAACTGGAGCGACTAAGGACTGAGGAACAAAGGTAAGAAGTATAATAGATTTATCATTGGAAACAATGCAAGCTAGAAGACAGTGAACACTACCTTCAAAATAATGAAAGAAAAAACTATCAACCTAGAATTCTACACTCAGATAAAATACCTTGCAAAAATGAAATAAAGACTTTATCAGACATATAGAAGCTGACATAATTCCTTGCCAACAGATCTGCACCACTAGAAATATTTCAAGTAGAAATCAAATGGTATCAGATAGAAATCTGGATCTATACCAGGAAAAGAAAAGCACCCAAAATGACAGATATATAGGTAAATATAGCATATTTCCCCTCTTGTTTTGAAAGTCCCTTTAAAGGATAAGTGACCGTATTTACATCAGTCAGTTAAAAGAGGATGGGGGAAAAACGTATCTTGTTAAAACTAATCAAGAAGCTGTACTACTATCTGGAAAAATAGCTTTTAGAGAAAAAGAGTATCATCAGGCATAGAGGGTCACTCTACATGAAAAAGGGTGATTCATTAAGAAAACGTAACAACCTAAAATACTGATGAACCTGACAACAGAATTTCAAAGTAGCTAAAATAAAACTGATAGAAATGAAAGAAAAAACAAACAAACAAAAAAATAGGACACGCCCAGCCCCCCCCAACATTCCTTTGGGTTTAAGCTTAGCTTAAAATATAGTTTTACTGAATTAAATCACATTCCTGAAATTTGCTGGTACTTTTCCAGATTAAAAAATACATTCAATCAAACCAATACAGTAAAGCAATCATCAATTAATAAAAAATAAATAAATACAATTTTAAAAATAAAGAATACATTCAATAAAATGCCATTACCCTGAGCTGTATTACCTTCTCATTAACTGCCAGACCAAGGCCAACGTTAGGGTGCGGTTTCCTTCATTGAGATCTTGTCCACCAATGCCAACCAGGGAGAACTTTGCTTGATTCTTCCCCAGTTCCACTGCATAGTTACAATTCTCAAGCTGTTAATGAGCAGGAAAGGAAACAATCTAATGTCATCATCTCTTTGATGATAAATACCAGAGGAAGTAAGATGATAAAAATAGACACAAAATGAAATAATAAGGTCAGATTGAATAATCTCTCAAGTCTCTAGTTCTGCAATTCTAGGATTCTAAATTAGTCAAATAATTTTCCATCTTTTAAAAAAAATTTATTTGGCTGCGCCGGGTCTCAGTTGCAGCATGCAGGATCTGGTTTCCCAACCAGGATTGAAACCCCAGACCCCCTGCAATGGGAGCTTGGAGTCTTAACCACTGGACCAGCAGGGAAGTCTTATTTATTTATTTCTACCTTTTCTTAAACAGAACCCCTCACTTTCATCAAAAGAAAAAAAAATACTCATAGTGTACCAGGTGTAAAGCCAAAATGAGTTATTATGATGACCATTTTCATGGCTCTATCCCATGACATAACTAGAAAGCCATAGTAAATAACCTGTCTATAATATCCTTAAGATAGTTGAATTTGTAGAGATTGACCTGGAAAATCCAGATCCTGTAAGCACACAGTGGATGGACATATGGGATGGGTGTTCCCGTGGCTACGATTCACGGATTACTGGGTCACAGAGAAGATAAATGGTGGGAAGTGTTCGTGCCACTCCCGTGGTTGTGGCTGCTTTTACAAAACAATGTGTTCTCACTAGACATACTATTTGTACATGTCAAACTGTTAGCACAGGTTTCGATCCTTTAGAAAATTAGAATGAGGATCTTGCTGGAGGGAAAGGCACCCTGCAGCTCTGCTTGCTCTAATTATCTTAATTAGAATTTTTACATCATGACGCTTAAAGACATCCAACACAGAATTATAAATAAGCAATCAACTGAAATAATGAACTCCCTTTAATAAAAACCACTCAGGTTTCTGATTGCTGTACTCTGAAGTTAATCCCCGGATAAGCATTTCTGATCTGAGCTTGCCTTCCTGATAAAAGTATTCACACGGTGCTCTTGTGGGCTTAGGACTTTACCTGACGACCAGAACCTCACAAGAGTCATCATTTACCTTCTTCATGTTACCCCCCAGTTTGGGGTATGGTGGTTTGTTTACTCTGTTCCAATCAACAGGGACTTTAATCTTTTCATAGAGCTGGAAGATGACCAGGGCATCTGATAAGTCACTGGATGAAGACAAACACAAAAGAATTCTCAGATACCCAACATTTTATGAAGGGCCTGGAGCAGGCCAGGCAGTTCTTCATACATGAGTTCCAGGAACATTCCCAGCAAGTTGGCCACATTGGTATCAGTCCCTTCATCTTTAGAGGGGAAGAAATTCTGACTCAGAGAAAGGGGGGGAGCTTCCTAGAAGTGTCCTCCAGATGTGACCACAATGCCTCTTCAGCAGAAACATACATTCTCCAGAAAAATAAACAGCTCCAATAAAGGGCATTGGACACACGCCCACAGGCTGAACATTTACTGTTTGGCCTGCTTGTGAGCAGATCTTGGGTATACCATAAAGTCGATTTGTTCTTTTGCTGCTGGATTATGATTTTTGTACAGTAAGTCCCCAACATATGAACCTCCAAGTTGCAAACTTTCAAAGACGCGAATGTATGTTTGCATGTCCAATCACTGAAGTCGGGGCACACGTCTCGCGTACATTGCATGTGCCTGCACCCCCTACAAGTGGCTATGCTTCTGTGTACTTTCCTTCATAGGTTTCCCTGGTGGCTCAGTGGTAAAGAATCCACCTGCCAATGCAGGAGATGTGGGTTTGATCCCTGCGTTGGGAAGATCCTCTGGAGAAGGAAATGGCAACCCACTCCAGTATTCTTGCCTGCGAAATGCCATGGACAGAGGAGCCTGGCGGGCTACAGTCCATGGGGTAACAAAGAGTCGGACACGACTGAGCGACTGAACATGTAGGCGGATGAGCATGTAGAGTACAGTATTTTTATTTCTTGCCTGTCCACTTGATGCCAGCCCCTGGGTGCCAGCTTTTGCACTGTACCACAATACTTCCCAAGGTACCGTAAGATTTAAAATGTTTTTCTTTATTTTTGTGTTTGTTTTTAATGTATTATTTGTGTGGAAAGTATTATAAACCTATTACAGTACCGTACCATATAGCCGATTGCGTTAGTTGGTCACCTAGGCTAACTTTGTTGGACTTTTGAACAAAATGGACTTACGAACACCCTCTCTGAACGGAACTCATTTGTATGTAGGGGACTTATTGTACTAAATACATAGCAAGGTTGGTGTGTGGAAGTGAGTGTTTTCAATACCTGCTGCTCAGTTTGGCGTCTCCCCCCTTCTCACTGAGGTGCGCACATTTTTTGAAGAGAACTGCACACCAGAGTGATACTTGAAACCTTGGGCTTCTTCACAGGTACCTCACATTCAGGAAGACGCCCTCAGCATTCTTACCTGTACAAGTGATTGACTCTCGGGTTTACGCCCAAGGAGTTCATCCAGTTCCTAAACGTCCGCTCTTCTCTCGTCTCACCTAAATGAATGAAGACTAGTTATCTTTCAGGCACCAAGAAAATATGCTTTTTTATGATCAAAGTTTAGCTAAAGCAGTGGTCACAAACACTGAAAGTAGAATTAAAAAAAAAAAAACCCTAAAGGATTTGAATAAGGGTTGTTATTCTGCATTAATTGTTTTTCCACTTCAATTCAATGAGAACAGTATCTGTGAGTATTAACAGCGTCCAAGAGCCCATGCGGGGAAACTGTTCAGGGTTGTCTCTCAAAGGCTTACATTCTTTCCGTGTGTTTTGAGAATCAAAGAGGGATCATGCAAGCTAGAGGGCTACCATATGAGGTGGATATTTATATTTGAGTTGAGATAAAGGAGAGAATTGTACAGGCTACATTTGGAGGCAGTGCAATTTGAGCTTTACCTTAGAGCTAGGCTAGTAAAATCTGGATGGTAAAGAGGATATGGGAGAAGATCTGGGGGGACAAGTAAGGAGGGTGGGGTAGGAGATTATGTAAATATGAACACAAAGGGAATGACAGTCAAGGTCTGTATTAAGACTGTTAGAAACTGACTTTTCAGATATCTGTGTAGTACAGTCCACACCGATAAGGCTGTCTCGTGGCTGGAACCAGAATCGGGGATCTTTGGATGCCAGGTAGCAGATTTTGGTTGATATATTAGACAATGACAGTCATTATGGGTTCTTTTTAAATTACTATAATAAATTCTTGAGCAAGGCAGAGTTATAATGAAAGCAGCACTATGATGTGTTTGGCAGCAGTGCGCAGAATTACTGAAAGGCAATATGCATTTAAATTAAACACGGAGGGGAGAGTGTTTGACACCAGCACATGGGGGCATTCAAGTGCTTGATGGATGGAGGGCTAGGCCCCTAAGACCTATTGAAACAGTTGGTGTATGATTTAGTAAGAGTCTGGAAGAGGAGAAAGGAAAAATAACAATCTAAAAGTCATTCTGTGGGAAGAATTATTAGTATTTGCTGATTCAAGAAGATTTAGGGGCGAAGGAGAGGAAGATATCAAAGTGGAACCCAGGGTTTTGGTGACTGAAGAGAGAAAAATGTGGTATGATTCATGGAAATGGAGAATTTCTAAAGGAGAGTGGATGGGATGGGAGGTTGGGGGGCGGGTAGAGAGGCAATACAGGAGGGGGGAAATGATCGATCCTGCTTTTCATATTGATCCATTCTGATCAATATGCTGAATTTCAAGTGACAGTGACAGACCCAAATGTAGATGATCTAGAAGCAGCTGGAAATGGGTGATGAGAGGGCTTGACATATAGACTTGGTAGTCAACAGAATGCACGGACCCCTGACCACCATACATCAAAATCATACAAATGCAGAGTGTTGGAACATGGATTGACTCAGCATTTCCAGCTGGGGTAAAGCATTGTAGAAAAGGATTAACCAATTCTTTAAAATGTAGATTTCCTCTCTCTGGGGATATTCACTTATTATTATTCTTGTATTGATTTTTCTATCTCAATATTGGGACTCATTCACAATGGGAAAAAAAGAGAAAAACATCTCTGGCAACTTCACCTATTAGAACCTGACTAAAAGCTAGGTGACTTTTGCCTAGGTTTAGGGCATTAACCCCCTAAATATAACTGTCATGGATTTTGCCTCAAAATATTATTCCATGACCTCCAAATCAGAGACAAAACAAAAACCTCAGTAAGCACCTCTTAGCATAAGTTAAATATCATTTTTAGATGATAAGTGGCTGCAATTCCTTGCCTCTAGGAATTAACACTCAGTCCATTAAGTACATAAATTAGGCTTTTGGAACTCAGGATTTATTTCATCCGATAATTAAATGCACTGTCTTCCCTAAAACATTTAATTCTGATAATGGATGAAGCCCATGTATAATGGATGCGATAGAATGGTAGTTGATTATTCCTCCTTGGCTGTAATTGACTTGATTAATCTATTTATTCTTTTTGTTAGGTACCAAAGAATTGATGACCTGTTTGCAAATCTCCCACGTGAGGGGCTTATGTTTGCTTAGGAGGTGAATCTGAATTACTCTTGAATTAGAACTGTGACTGCTTCTCAGAACATTGACGCAACTGGTTTCCAGTTACCTTCAAGAGCCCCCCAGTCGATGTCCTGGTTCTCAGGCTTGTGCAGGGCAGGGTATTTGTTAAAGAGGTTGGCAATAAAAGCCAAGTTCAGCTTGGGGTTCCCTCGGACAACATCTGTGGCCGTGACAAACTGGCGGCAGCCCAGCCTCTCCGCCTGCTGCAACATGCATTCGGCCCTCTGGATGTCGTCCTTCTCCTGCAATGGAAAAGGACAACCATCTCAAGGCTGGGTCAGAGCTCCGGACGCAAAGCAGAGACGGGTAACGTGGAAAAGAGAGGGGCATCTTACCGCAACCCTCAGTGTTCGACCTCAGGGAGACCCCCAATAGCAGCAAATCATTCCTTCTGTTTGCCTGGACCCAAATCAGCAGGGGGCTTCACTGGTGGCTCAGAAAGAAAATAATCTGCCTGTCATGTGGGAGACCCAGGCTTTATCCCTGGGTCGGGAAGATCCCCTGGAGAAGGGGCTGGCTACACATTCCAGTATCCTCCCATGGACAGAGGAGCCTGCTGGGCTCTAGTTCATGGGGTCACAGAGATTCAGACATGACTGAGTGACTAAGACACACACACACACAAATCAGAGTTTCAAGTAAGAGGCATATCGACTTAATTAATCGAGTCCTCCTATCTTTATACAGAGCAGGACCATTTCAGATGAATGGTTGGTTGTCTCGTTTTTAAAGAGATGCAATAGATTCTACAATTTTATCACTTAAGTTGATCTTAATTATTTTCAACCATTAGGCTCTCTTTTTATTAGTTTCTGGCATAGCAGCAGCAGCAGTGCTAGTCACTCAGTCGTGTCCGACTCTTTGAGACCCATGCACTGTAGCCCACCAGGTTCCTCTGTCCATGGGATTCTCCAGGCAAGAATATTGGAGTGGGTAGCCATTCCCTTCTCCAGGCAATCTTCTTGCACAGACTTCACAAAAAGTTCATTTATTAAATAATAAATTACACTTATTTTTAGTTCATTAAAAATATTTACATCTGCAAACAAGAGCTTCTGATTAGTTTAACTTCTTTACCCACATTCAGCTGGTGTACCTACAACTCTGACAAGATAAAATTCAACCTACATAGTGTCACTGATAAATAAATTTGGCTTTGCAGACTTCAGATTAAAAGTCTATTCAAACAGGACTAGAGAATTTCTAGTCATTTATAAGCAGACTCTTAATAGAAGACTTAAGTTTTGTGGAAATACAGTTCACTGCCTTTTAATGCTCTTAAAAATCTATGAAAGTACTAATTTTCAGACAACTAGAACTTTACTAAGACTGGGATTATCTCTTACTATGATGCTTTACTAGTCAATACTATAGATTATATATTTCAGATGCTTTACTTCTCATTCAGGAATGAGCTTTTTTTCTTTCAAATTTCTTTTTTAGAAATGTTTATTTTTTGGCCTAGTTGGGTCCTGGTTGCAGTGTGTAAGAACCACACTGTGGGATTCAGGACCTTTTGTTGCAATTCATGGACTCCACTCCTCTCTGCTTAATGTTTATTTCCAGATTCAATTTTCCACAATTACTACCCCAACTGTTAACAGTTTTTAAAAATTTAACAGGGCTCTAAGCAGAGATGTCCACTCATGGACCTCTGGAGCCAGCATCACGTAGGGCAATGGAACCGCCAATGCAGAGGAATAATGGCATCAAAACACGACTTGGGGTGTGGACTTACCCTCAGTCCTGACATGTCAATAACAACAGCAGGAATACCTTCTTCATCTCCTTTTGGAGCCACCTGTTCAAGCAGGTGGTAATAAGCTTTCGAGTCCTATGAGAAATGAGGAAATTACAATTTCAAGATGGCATAGCTAATTACACACTTAGCACAACAATAATTTCCCCAAAGCAAACATATTTCATTTCTTATCCAACTATCATTCAAGAATGCAACTTAATTAACAAAACTGGGAACATTCACTAATTTTAATTTTCCACTTGTCCTTTACATATTATATTTATTTGCCATTTTTTTTAAAAGAAGTATAACAGTTGAAAATACAGGACATACATAAAAGGCAACCCAGTAAGCAAATACTATTCTGCTGCCCTAAGGGGAGAAAATAATTTATTTACATGTATTAAATTGTATACAGGAAAATATATATACCTTTATATTGCTGTAGAAGTCAGTCAGCTAAGGTTTAATTTAAAAAAAAAGTGACAGAAAAAGGAAGCAGAAGTTTAAAGCAGAGTTTAAAAATACATTTAAATGGACAATCAGCAAAAGAAAAAGATTTCAAAGACAAAAAATTGAAGCATTCACAAAGCAGTCTTTATGCCAAAGGAGAAATATTAAGTGCACTTAATATTGATCAAGAAGCTAGAAAAAGTGATTAAATTTAGTTTTCTCAGAGAGGATATAGATATTGAATCCTCATGTTTTGTTAGATTCTGGAAATAGGTTTATTGACAAGAAATTTTCTGAATCACAGTCAAAGTTTGTCATTCAATGAAAGCATACAAATTTTCAGGTAATTTATTATTTAAATTGCTGAAAGACATCTTAATTTCTCTTAACGATCAAACACTCAGCTGTTTCTGTTTTTTAAAACTAGGTAGAGCCAGTTTTAGACCAGAGGTACGCTCACCCTTTGACCTTAGAAAGATGAGAAGAGACAGTGCCAGGCACAGATGCTGCATCCGGGAACCAGATTTGCATCTCTCCTTTCTACCCTCCCCTTCTCTTACTTTCTGCTATAGCTATTTCGAAGTCAGTGAAAGTTCCATGTAGCTGTTTTGTTGTTTAGTCCTTAAGTCGTGTCCTACCCTTGCAATGCCATGGACTGTAGCCCACCAGGCTCCTCTGTCCTTGGGATTCTCCAGGCAAGAATATTGGAGTGGGTTGCCATTTCCTTCTCCAGGGGAATCTTCCCGACCCAGGGATGGAACCCGGGTCTCCTGCATTGGCAGGTGGGTTCTTTGCCATCTGAGCCACCAGGGAAGCTCTCCATGCAGATGTTAGGCATGAATAAAATCTGCATGTCACGTGTCACATCTGTTGAGCTTTGCTACGAGTCATCTCATTGCACGGGACCCTAAGAAACCTGTTTCATTCACTCTGTGGTGGCTGTTTCCCCCTCCTTTGCTGACTTGGTGTGATTTAAAGGCATCCCCTAAAGTTGCCAGATGCTGACTTATACGTCTCAGCACTGACCTCGGTGGTGATGCAGCTGCTCCCAGAGAACAGGCACAACAACCCCCGTACCTGTGCCCAGCCTGCCAGCTCCTACCTCATGTTCTAAAGAACACAGCCTTTCAGTCACAGGGAATCAGGTACATCTATGGCTCAGACTAAGCATCCTAATTTTGTCTGAAAAGTGTGACTGAAATAATGGCCAAGTCTAACTGTTGAGTGTGGAGGGAGATGATGCCATCCAACTCCTGTTAAATTCTAGGCTGGCTGCTCGTGCCAGAAGAATGTGAATAACCAATGAAACTGTGTAGTTAGAAAAAACAAACGGCATCACTAGCTGATGTCCTGAGGAATGGGGGACTTTCCACCTAGAAGCTTTGCTCTAACTGGTACTGTGCCTGGCAGACCTTGAATTCTAAAAGCCAGAGAAAGAGGGAAGCTGTCACTCAAGAATTAAAAGCTGGAGTTGACTCTCAGTGGGTCATGTGACCTTTCCTCTGACTCTTCCTCTTTGGAGAAAATGTCTTTTTTTAACTTTTGAGAAAGTGGAAGACTGAATTATTTTCCTCACTTTGCACACCAGCATCTCATACCATTTCCTACTGGGGACTGACATTCCTTCCTGCTCCTTAAGCTCTTTCTATCTGGATATATCTGTCATCAGTGCCAACAACCCTGACATGGAACTTTTCACAAACTTGCAAACCACGAGGCATGTTTCCTTAGCTTTTCAACCTTTGGATCCCTGTTGTAGGACTACTTGTGTCTTCTACATTTTCTGGGGTTAATTCTCATTGCAGATGGTTTCCAGAATCATTATCTTTACAGTATCACTCTGGTTTCTACAAATGCAAAGCTTTCAAGAAGTTTACAAATTGTTTTTAGAGGAGCACTGTGTATGGTGGTCAAGGACCATGGAGATCAACTGCTCAACTGGAGCCCGGGCCCCATTCTCCAGCTCTGTGAACTTGAACAAGTTCCTTATATTCTCTTTACCTTGGTTTCCTTACCTGCAAAATGAGCAAAGAATAACCCTTATCTCAAAGATGTGTCATGAGGATCAGAAGAGTCGATACATGCATAACGCAGTTAGAATGGTACCCAGCATGCAGTCTTTGCTATGATTAAATGTAATTAGAAGAGTAATCCTGGTTTGATTTTCTTTGGAAAGGAATCCCCATCTGATGCTCCCGTTGACAAAATCAGAAAGACATTAGAATCCTATGGAGACTCTCTTCACCTGAAAATCAGTCTTTTCTCTTGCCCTTTGTCTATTTCACCCTCATCCCTCTGTATCGGGATGTTGAAACTCTAGGGAACACCCATCACGTTTGGTGCCATTCAGCTACTAGGGCCTCGGACAGATCTGTACGTGGCCCAGAGCTGGGGCTGCGCACGGCCCTGAGAACAGCACAGGCTCCAAAGCAGCGCCGGCCACTCCCGCAAGCCCTGGGGCTCCTGAAGAGATGAAGCCCGTGTCTTCATTTGTCTCCATGGACGCCCGTATCCCCTCCACTGCTGTGGCTTTAGTCACGTTCCAACTCCGGTCCTCCTACCTTGATGTCGCTGCTGAAGTTGTTGATTTTGTTGCAGCCGGCATTTTCCAGGTGGTAGTTAGCCCATCTCAGCAGGAGCTCCTCAGGAGAGAGTTTCATCAGGTCCTCCAGACTCTCCCCCTCTCTCAGAAGAGCAGCCAGTGCTGAAGAAGCACAAAGAGCGAAGCAAAATGAATGCAGGGGATACTTGGCGGGGATCAGTGACAACTTAAATAAATGCAGGGGATTGGGGGTGGGGGATTAGTGACAACTTAAACTGAGCCCTGCTGGGAAGGCAAAGGTACCAAGCTATCTCTCTGGGATAAAGCGCTGTATGGCCTTGCCCATGGAATAAACATCTTAGTATTATTCCCTAAAAAGAGGTGTAAGGTATTATGAGCCTATTTATTATCCCCATTTTGGGGGTGGAGAAGAAAGTGAAACTGTGAATTGCTCAGTCATGTCTGACTCTTTGCGATATCATGGACTGTCCATGGAATACTCCAGGCAAGACTACTGGAATGGGTAGTCATTCCCTTCTCCAGAGGATCTTCCCAACCCATGGCTCGAACCTGGGTCTCCTGCAGAATTGCAGACAGATTCTTTACCATCTGAGCCACCAGGGAGGCCTCTATGGGTGGAGAAGGCATGACACCAGTGAATGTCAGCACTATGCCTAAGAAAACAGGGGCAGAACTGCGGAAATAATCAAGCCTATCGACTCGGAATACTCTGCTGGGTCTGTTAGAACACATTTCATGATAGGACAACATTTTAAGAGATCAATTTTGTGATAACGACAATGTCCTCTTGTTTATTTTCATAGGTGTTTTACATTTCCAATGCTTACCTGCATAATGACAGCAAGTCAAAAAGTGCAATTAACTCTTTCCTCTGTGTTTCCCGGATGAATTAAATCACTTTTGTTCAGCGAGAAGGTCTAAATTTAGCTGAGGTCATCATTTGTGAATCAATATTCTTTCTAATGCGTTCTAAGTTTCCCTATTTGCTTTTTTATTCTTTATATTCTGTTTAATATAATACACTGGTTTTCAAATGGTACCCCAGAAGTCTTCCCTGGGTATTTTGATTTGGACATGTTAATAAAATGCATGTATAACTAAAGGCCAGAATCTGGCTACAGATTTCATATTAGTAGGGTCTACACAGGAAAAATGAAAGGTAACAGTGTGCTGAGTATTGATATTTGTCAAGGTCTACTACTACTGTCCAAGAGACAGGCTGAATTGTTGAAACACTTAGGATACTGACAGCAGATGGAATAAGACTGACAGCTACAATATTTGGTTGAGAACTCTAAAACCCTAAATGTAATTTCCTATAATCTTGGTAAAAAAAAGAGATGGCATTTCTCCTAATCTGGTACTATCACTGCAGTATATGAACGCAAATCGCTTTGTAAAATCCAAGTTTAAAATAGCCTAATTTGTTACAAAGCATCTAAAGGCAAAGTGAACTCAGAAAAGCTCTTGAGGTTGGAGTCCCAGACAGCTAGACAGAGCTACAGGTTCTAAACAAGCCTCCTTTTTAGTCTGTGGTCTTTAAAAGGCATTTGCTCTGGGCAGTGTGGACAGAATGTGTTATAGTAAAATGGACTGGATATAACTATAGTTTCAAAAACTGAAGATTCTGCGCTTGACAACTCATGACATCTTCCTCGTACAACCTTCAACATCGGCATTAACAAAAAGTCAGGCCATTATTCACGTTGGAGGCTTTGCTCGTACCTTCGTTTCTGCTGAGCTCAATGTCGGCAAATAACCCAATCTTGATGACCTGCCACAACAGTCCCAGGACCAGGTAAGGCTTCCCCTCCTTTAAGTCCTCAGCGCCGATATTAACCACGTGGCACCCGATGGCTGAGGCAGAGTTCAGAGCCAGGTTCAAATTTTCCTGAAGGAGAAAAAATAATGCAAGTTTTGTTTTTGACTTTGCAGATGCCAAATGATCTTTATTGATTGGCAAAGCAACAGTGTTTCGCTTCTGGAAAGTTCACAGGTCTAGGGGCATTGTCTTCACTAGGCTTAAATATTGGAAAAAAGCAGGAATATCTGAAAGAGAAAATCTAGCAACCTAGATACTAGGATCAGGCAGCTCACCCTGGTCAGGATGAAACTAATGAGTCTTATTTTTCACACTGCTCTGTGATGGAGCCTCCACACTCAGCATCTCCATCAGCCAGAAGTAAAGGGGCACCTCTGAGGACAGCCACTGTCTCGTCACCAGTTATTGTCAATAAGCCAGCTGTTGATATAAATCAAGGTCATAAAAGAGAACGCCAAAATAGTTTTTGACTTGCAGACTGGTTATTGAAGGAATGAAAAAGATACAAATCAACTTCCTGGACAAGACATGGTGGTTTTTCCAAGGATAATTTATTGAAAGTATCCATAATATCTAGGGTCCTTGAGTACACACAACATATATACAAATACACATATGCCTATCCACATACATACAGATTATACGTTCTTATAAACTAATAACAATCTATGTAAGGTGACACATATACAGTTGGAATAGGGTCAATGACGTTTTCAATCCAGGGTTTTTATATAGCTGACCTTGAAAGCCACAGGTCTGAGCTGCTCAGACCCACATAAGTGTATGGACCCACTATGTATAAATATCGTGTTCATCACTCAGTCGTGTCCGACTCTTTGCGACCCCGTGGACTAGGGCCCACCAGGCTCCTCTGCCCATGGAATTCTCCAGGCAAGAATACTGGAGTGCGTTGCCATTTCCTTCTCCAATGTATAAATATAGTGAATACTATAGTACTACATGACCCATGGCTGGTCCAATCCGCAGATGAAGAACCATGGTCATGGAAGAACCAAGTACAGGAAACACAGACTGTAAATAATATTCAGATTTCAGATGGAGCAGAGGGTGGACACCCCAACCCTCATGCTGTTCAAGGGTCAACCGTACTATTATTCTGGGTCTGCAAAGCAGGACTTACCAGGGGCAAGTTCTTACCCATAGAACTTGTTTTCATGATAAATTAAAAACAAAACAAAACACAGGCCACCAGGGAATTTGGAAGAGCACTATCATAAGAAAGGGCTTCCCAGGTGGCTCCGTGGTAAAGAATCTGCCTGCCAATGCAGGAGACGCAGGAGATGTGGGTTCGATCCCTGGGTGGAGAAGATCTCCTGGAGTAGGCAATGGCAACCCATTCCAGTATTCTTGCCTGGGAAATTCCATGGACAGAGGAGCCTGGTGGGCTACAGTCCATGGGGTCACAAAGATTCGGGCACAACTGAACGACTAAGCACACACACACAGAACTCAAACGACAAGTAAAAAAATATGGGGTCCAGTTACGGCAAAGACTAAAATGTAACAGCAAGATTAAATATGACGTTAAGTGCCTTCATATACATTTAATCATAGTTCTTGCTTTGATCACAGCTTCCATTTTTTAAGAACACAGGGTTGCTTAAATCCAAACAGGACATAATTTATTGTTCATGATTTAAGAAGTGAGACGTGGCTTCCAAGCGAGAAGATTACAATAATGTTAAAATGCTGGAACACAGCACAGAAATGCAGCTTACTTACTCCCAGTCACTGTTCCAGTTAATCAACAAATCGAAGGCATAAAAACAAGTTATATTTATCACACTGGTGGCTTTGGCCGACACCACTGTGGAGGCTGCTGGAGCACTTCCTGTGTTCACCCCCTCACTTCTTAGAAAGGCTAATCTTTTCAGATAAAATGCTGTGTATCTGGCATCAGCTCAAAGATAAATTGCCAGGGGAAGTCTGAGTTAAAACTTGAGCCAGTGTGAATTTTATTCATAAGTGGCCAAAACAAAGTCTACCCCCAACGACTAACACTCACCAACTCCACCTACCCCCACTATATTAATAAAAGATGAAGTAAAAATGTTTTCCCCTGTGCCCACTGGTCATGACAGATGACCAGCCCAGAGCCTGGGTTGGAGGAATAATGTTTGAACATCTGAAAAGGCCCGGCTTGGCAGTGATGATGACCCATTCCTTCTAAGCACAACACTATATTAATTAAGGTAACACAGGGAAGATGTACCTGAATGGTGAAAGGGGTGAGTTTCTTTTTGTTGATTGTCCTCTCATCAATTGTGTCCGGCACTGACAGATTGATCATTTTACTGAAAGAGAAACAATGAAAGAAAGCAGGCTTCTAAATAAAAGAGCCTAATGACATGGAATTTAAATTCTAGTGATGCCGTAAGCAGATAAGACAGCACCATAATCTGCGCTACTCAATGTTCAAATATAATATCGGTTATGCAATTTTAACTAGATTCAAACTATCTGTGGAAAAGGTTCATCCTCCTTGAAGTCTTACTAACACAGTGAAGCAAGAAATAAGGATCCTATTTCATCCATTCACCAAAAAGCTGAAAAATTATTCTGGTTCCTTTAATTAGGAAATTCTGGGTGGATAGCCAAAGCAAATTCTCATGAGTTCTCCTTCTCAGTCATGAGACTTGCCCCCACCATATAAAAGATCATCCATACACAATCTGAGTGTGTATAATGTCTAAATTTCTATTTGAGATCTGGTCAAACTCTATACCTTCAACATCCCAGGGACGGCAGAGCCTGGTGGGCTGCAGTCTATGGGGTCGCACAGAGCTGGACACGACTAAAACGACTTAGCAGCAGCAGCAGCAGCATACCTTCAACTAACCACATGATGAAATGTTTTATTATCTCCTGTAATCATTAGAGTACCCGTACGTTAGAAATGTCTGCCACTTAAGTATCTAATATATTGACCAGACATTCAAAATAAGCAATTATTAATTATGAAAAACTGATTTTATCCACTTTGCATTGGTTTAACCTACATGAGGTTATTAAAAATAAAAGTTCTTTGGCCACTTCCATCTTATTTAAAGAAGTTTGGGGGAAGAAAGTCCAAAGGAACAACAACAAAATCAAAGAGTAATAAACTTGAATGTGACTATTCCTTTTTTTTTAATAAAAGAAATTAGCATTGATTTCCTAACAATTTCCTAACAATTTTTAAGCAATTACCTTTTCTTGTGGTTGTTCTTTAAATACGTATTTCTACAACTTTGCCGTGTGTGTGTGTGTGTGTGTGTGTGTGTGTGTGTGTGTGTATTTTATTTAAATAAAAAGCACTTTATTGAAATTTAGGCAAAACAAACCCCTAAATCATTATTTGAAAAATATGAAACTAATAGTGAACTAGAAGCTATGGGAGATGGCAGTAGAGCAGCGTGGCTTAGAGAAGAAAAAGATATCCCTGCCTTTGAAAAGCTTATAGTTGAGGGACTCTCCTGGTGGTCCAGGGGCTAAGACTCCACGCTCCCAATGTAGAGGGTCAGGGCTTGATCCCTGGTCAGGGAACTAGATACTGCATGCCTCAAATAAAAAGACCCTGCGTGCCCCAACTAAGATTGAAGATCCTGTGTTCTACAACTAAGATCCAGTGTAGCCAAATAAATAAATTTATTCTATTATAAATAAAATTTATTGTATTTATTTAATTTTATTTTATTATTTAAAAATAAATAAAATGTATTTATTAAAAAGAAAAGCTTACAGTCAAATTTCAGAGAAAAAAGATACGGGTGTCAAAAGTTACGTTAACAGTCCAAAGCAGAATACTATACTGTCTCCCAAAGGACTACAAACTATATGTGCTTTAAGAATTCAGTGAAGGGAGAAATCACTAGGAGTTGGAACAGATTGGAAACCTTGGATTCATGTAGGAATCATGTAGTAAATGGATTCATGTAGGAGGAGAGGGTGGGGAAGGGCATTCTTAAAAAGGAAAATAAAAGGCAAAGCCGGAGTTGCAAGATGTAAGCAGGCTGTGTATGGGGAAGAGCGCGCATGGCTGCCGGTGCGGCCAGTCACTCGTGGAACCCTTCAATGGTACCTTGGACGGGGGGCCTGAGTCATGCAGGCCTTGGGAGGTCAGACTAGGAGATTGAGGGAAGACCAGGTGATGCCTGGGGTACCCATGGAAAGAGTCAGGACCTGATCCTGTGCACTAGGTTTTTGATGTCTTTTTAACAGTTGAACTTTATAAAAATGAAATCTCACAGTGAACTCTAATAAATAAAATGCAATTGCTCTGGTCAGAGCAGAGGAAGGATGGGGGTGGGCGGTTAAAGTCCTGCCCACTCATCCTTTCCTTCAATTCCTGAGCCCACCTGAGACGAGGCATTTCAAGCCTCCTGAATTACACCATGCCTCACGATGACAGAGAGGCTGCCAAAGCAACAGCCACAGCGGCTCTTTCAAAGTCACCATCCTGAACTGACCGGCGGCGCCGAGAGCCTCCCGTGAAGAGAACACAGCTCTCCTCTTCCAGGCGCCCTGAGCGTGTGTGCACCATGCAGTAGCCCCTCTGCCTGAGGACTGGCGTTGGACGCTCCGATCATTATTCTGCTGTTTCCTATTCAGTTCTATGCACTCTGATGACGGGCCGTGCTCAGATGAAGAAAAATAGCATAGAACCCAAAAGTAATTGCCATTGACCTTGTGTTCCTATGGCCCTACGTTCACGTTTCTCTCTGATCTATGCCTCCCTCTCCTCCACCCAAGTGAGAGTAGTTTTATATTTCTCATTATTAGTTGCTTTTAAGAAAGAATGTGGACCATTTTTAAGTTTTTATTGAATTTGTTACAGTATTGCCTCTACTTTACATTTTGGTTTTTTGACTGAGAGGCATGTGGGATTTTAGCTCCCTGACCAGAGATTGAACCCGCACCCACTGCATTGGAAGGGGAAGTTCTAACTGCTGGACCACCAGGGAAGTCCCATAAATTGCTTCTGAAATCAGTTTGCTCTCATGGACCTTCCACATGAAAATCCAGAAAAGCATCAGGTCCAGCTAAGCATCAAAAGAAGTGAGCCTAAAAGGATCAACACAGCAAGTGGTGGGTATTCCAGAAAATTCTAGGGAAACTTTAGGAAGCCAAGACCAGGAGGGAGTGTTTTTTACCAAAGCACGATGCCATCTCCAACAGCACTGAAGAGATCATTGGTGTTAGGATCCATTGGGATGACGTGCCGACAATCGGGGTCATTTTCCAGGGCTTTGTTTATCCAGTTGACAAAGGCATACTTCTCTTCCTCTGCAAGTAAATGATTAAAGTGACTTATTTACAAAGTGAAAAATCTGGTACAAGCAAAATCGTATACATACATGGCTGTTAGATTCTCATGCCCAGAAGAGACATTGTGAGGTTCATCTGGTCCGTTATCCTATCATCTCACATTTATTGATAATAAAAAATCTCAGATGATTTGGGAAATAGGCACAGAATCTGTTTTATGTCCAAGTCATAAAACATACATATAGTAAGCAAATTTAGAAGCTATAGATATGCAAATATATTTAGAAGTAAATGCAAAAATGAAGTGAGGTGAAAGTCACCCAGTCATATTCGATTCTTTGCAACTCCATGGACTATAGCCCACCAGGCTCCTCTGTCCATGGAATTTCCCAGGCAAGAACACTGGAGTGGGTTGCCATTTCCTACGCCCTGTGCATGGAATCTTCCCAACCCAGGGATTAAACCCAGGTCTCCTGCATTGCAGACAGATTCTTTGCTGTCTGAGCCACTATCTATTTTTATATATGTAAATATATAAATAATTAAATGTTTATATTTCTATACAATCCAAATATGAATATGGTCCAATGCTTACATGATAAAACTCGGGGTTCCGCCTCTCGCCCTGCTGCTTTCAGGGTGGGGTGATCACAGGCAATCTTTGCAATGTCTCTGAGATTCTTTATACAATTACAGGCATCTCTGCTTTTCAAAAGTTCACTTTATGTCACCTTGTTTTTGCAAAAGAGCTACATCAGTACCTGTTTTTGCTCACCACAAGAAATCCGCAGGGGATTTTTGCTTTTATGAAAAAAGGTGAAAAGTAAAAATAGTGCTCAGTGTTCGTTTTGCAGAGGCAGTGGGTATCCCAGCAAGCAGAGTACCACCACCCAGCTCGTTTCTTGGGACCATACACAGCATCCCAGCATCAAGCTGCCATTGTTCTGAACTGAGTCTGTGAGCCTCTGCCTCATCTCAATGTATTCCGTGCATCCATCAGCAAGATACGACCTAAGGTAACTGCTTCTTCACTTTGCACCACTTTGGTTTACAGAAAGTTTCATAGAAATGCTGTACTTTCAGATAGTGGGGGGGAAACTGTATAACGAAAATGTTATGAAATGAAATCACTTGTGATATGATATTTCTTTTCTATCAGTAAAGCTGCCAGAAATTGACTTAAGAAATTTTAATAAAGCCTCAAGTTATGCCTTATAGCCCAGCACCGTGTTTCCCAAATTGTGTTACTGAAAGCAGGAATGACCCTCAGAAGAATTCTGAGTCACAATAGTTTGGGAAACATTGCATTAGCATATTATTGTCTTGAAGATTTCACACAGCATATTATTGTCTTGAAGATTCCTAATGCACATTTACAAAGCAAAAGCCTGTAAAATTTCCTATATTTAAAAATAAAAGGCTGAACTTGGTCTTTGCCATTAAGAATGATACTTAAGCATGAGCTGATCTTTAAGATCAAACAGTGTTTTGAAGACCACAGGAATTACTGGAATTATCAGATTACTGTACTGTTTGGGCTATTAGCAGTTTCCATGAAGGCTGATGGATGGCAGCCTTCAGAATAAACATACAATTTTCCTCCAAATCAATGAAAACACAATTTTTTTTTGGACTGCTCAGCAAGAATTAAGAACCATCATGAATTTTGGAGGTAGAAGCCTTTTTGTTCAAAAGATTTACAAAGGAGTTTTGGCAGCCTTTAATATGCTTTTTAAAGTTTTCTTTTTTAATTCATTTATTTATTTGGCTGCACTGAGCCTTAGTTGTGGCAGGTGGGATCTAGTTCCCTGACCAGGGATTGAACCCAGGCCCCCTGTATTAGGAATGCAGAGTCATAGCCACTGGACCACCAGGGAAGTCCCTGTAATACACTTTTTAAATGCTGATGAGATTATTTGGCATTGGACCCTATCTAGAGCCAGAACTGTGGGCCCACCTATACACAGGAAGATACGCAGTAGTTAATAAACACAGGTTAACTTCTGTCTTTCTTTGCACCCTTTAGGTTTGAATGCTGAGTTTGGAATCTGTAACCACAAAAGACGTGGATCCTTTCCACATGGTTCCCTCTCCCTTTGTCCTCAGTTCATCCCAACCGTCTCTCCACCTCTGCTTCCCAGCTCCCAGGCTGGGACACCTACCTGAGTAGGAGTGTTGAGTGCCAACACTAGACTGCTCGGAAGTGCCCCCGATCGCACAAATCCCTTCCTTCTTGTTGATAGCTTTTCTAAAGGTCTTGGCAACCTCTGTGCTTTTCAGGCCATGAAAAACCTGCAAACACATAACGTATCTTTAGAAACCTAATCTGTGATGTAGAAAACCATAAAGGAAAGAATAAGCAATGCTGAAGCACGAAAGATGGGAATGTATTGCTGGTATTTCTCAAATTGAACTTCCATGTTTCAAATGCATCTCCTTGGCTTCTGCATCATACTCACCTTGATAAACTCATCAAAGCTGATCTTCCCATCCTGGTCCAGGTCACCTGTGGCCATCAGGTTTTCTGTAATTTCTCTCACCCTATAACCAGGCAGAGGCAAGCAGGCAGCCTTGAACAAGTCATTCAGTTCATTGCAGCTGATGTACCCGTTGCCATCGGTATCTGTAAGGCAAATGAGGAGCTGATGGCTCAGGGCAATCTGGGTTACAACACGAAGAGAGGTGAGAGAAGGCCGGATGGGAGGACAGTGGGTGGGAGAGGCAGTCATTCAGGGGTTGTGAGCTGACCCCATGCAAAGTCAGAATCTCACAAGAGACCTGTTGCTATTATAAATGGGTATTAGCATCATTTCCAACATCCAAGAGTCAAAATTTCAACAAAGAGGTTCTGACAAAAAGCTGAAGAGACTCTTACAGAAACAGATGGGAAAATAAATCACAGACTTGGAGCTACAGATTAAGAAAAAATATTTGTTGTTGTTCAGTCCCTAAGTTATATCTTACTCTACAGAGATCCCATGGACTACAGCCTGCCAGGCTCCTCTGTCCATGGGATTCTCCAGGCAAGAATACTGGAGTGGGTTGCCATTTCCTTCTCCAGGGGATCTTCCTGACCCAGGGATCAAATCCGAATCTCTTGCATTGGTAGATGGATTCTTTACCACTGAGTCATCTGGGAAGTTAAAGAATACTATAAAAACAAAGGAAATCAAAAAAAGCAGACAAGCCATAAAAGCTGAGACTTAGTGGCCACTTCCAGGAAAAGCTACAGGTGTAAAAGGACTCATATGCCACGTTTTGATAGAGAAAGAAGTAATTTTCTGGAAGAATAGCTTTCAAAAATATTTCCCTAGCTCCTGTAATCAATACCACTATATTCTTGCCCTTTCTACTATTTTGCTCATATTACCAGTCACTGATTCTGTCCTGAAGCTACTAAAAAAGTAGAGAATTGTGTGACTTGAGGTATCAGGTTCACTTACCCACTTTAGCAAAAGCTTCTCTGAGCTCCATCATTTCTTCATCGGATACTGATCCTCTGGCCATTTTTTACTGCTTTAGGCAACAGTTCTGCAGAGAGGGGACAACACAGGGAGTGAATGATGCGCATCTTCTTAAAATACCACATCGAGAAGCAATTCTTGTTTATTAAGTAAAGAAATATTTCTTTGCACCCTTTTTGACTTATAATTATCTTCCCAAAAGGTAAGAAATGGACTTTTTCTTATTTTATCTTCTTCAAATTTTTAACTTTTTATTTTATATTGGAGTTTAGTCAATTAACAACATTGTAATAGCTTCAGGTGGACAGCAAAGGAACTCAACCACACACACATATGAGTGAGTGAGGGAAAGTGGCTCAGTCACATCCGACTCTTTGCGATCCCATGGACTGAAGCCCGCCAGGCTCCTCTGTCCATGGGATTCTCCAGGCAAGGATCCTGGAGTGGGTTGCCGTTCCCTTCTCCAGGGGATCTTCCTGACCCATTCTCCCCTGAAAGCCCCTCCCATCCAGGCTGCCACACAGCACTGAGCAGGGCTTCCTGTGCGCCACAGGAGGTCCTTGTTGATTATCAAAGAAACAGCCTTTTTCTTAACTGGACTCCACTTTCTGGTCTCCAGAGATGGTCCTCAACATTCAGAAAACTAAAATCATGGCATCCGGTCTCATCACTTCATGGCAAATAGACGGGGAAACAATGGAAACACTAACAGACTTTATTTTGGGGGGCTCCAAAATCACTGCGGATGGTGACTGCAGCCATGAAATTAAAAGACGCTTGCTCCCTGGAAGAAAAGCTATGACAAACCTAGACAGCATATTAAAAAGCAGAGACATTACTTTGCCAACAAAGATCCATCTACTCAAAGCTATGGTTTTTCTAGTAATCATGTATGGATGTGAAAGTTGGACTATAAAGAAAGCTGAACACTGAAGAATTGATGCTTTTGAACTGTGGTGTTCGAGAAGACTCTTGAGAGTCCCTTGGACTGCAAGGAGATCAAAACAGTAAATCCTGAAGGAAATCAGTCCTGAATATTCATTGGAAGGACTGATGCTGAAGCTGAAACTCCAATACTTTGGCCACCTGATGCAAAGAACTGAACTCCTTGGAAAAGACCCTGATGCTGGGAAAGATTGAAGGCAGGAGGAGAAGAGGGCAACAGAGGATGAGATGGTTGGATGGCATCACTGACTCAATGGACATGAGTTTGAGTAAACTCCAGAAGTTGGTGATGGACAGGGAGGCCTGCAGTTCATAGGGTCGCAAAGAGTCGGACATGACTGAGCAACTGAACTGAACCGAACTGAAAGATGGTCCACACTGTTTCTCTCCTCCCTGTGATCAGGCTGTTCCTCATGTCAGGAGATGGAGCTTATTTCCTCTCCTTGAATCTAGGCTGACTCTGTGACTGCTGTTAGTATTTAGAGGGCTAGAGAAGCCATGTCTGGGCTGGAAACTTCTGCTTCCTGCCTTTGGGAATGCTCCCTCCTTCTGGGATGCTCATCCTTGGGATGGTCCCTCTTGGAAACCAGCTGCCATGCTCTGAGATGTCTAAGCCACAGGAAGTATGATAATTGGATGCTCTGGTTAATGGTCCCTGCTGAGTTCCCAGGCAGCAACCAGCATCAACTGCCAACCAGCAGAGCAGGCCAGTTTGGACATTCCAGCCCATTTGAGCCCCTGGATGAACACAGTCCCAGACAACATCACAGGAAGCAGAATTGCACAGAATTCTGATACCAAGAGAACTGAGAGATGGGTTTTAAATCCCAACATTTTGGAGTAGTTTGAACCACAGAAATATATGACAAAAACACAATTTTCACATAAATGTCATTTTTAGAGATATGTTCATGTTCGTATTTCAAATGAGTATGTTTGGCCAAGTCAACAGATAACTTCAAAATCAGTTATCAAAGTTCTCTGATTATTTTAGAAAAGAGGAAGGGAATCTGATCATCTAATAAGTCTAATGGGAATTTGGGGGACTTTTTAGGTATTCTCAGAAAGACTAGTGTTGGCTAAGAAACTATCCTAGTACTGGAGTAATTTCCCTTTTCCTAGGCATGATTGCTGCCCTCTAGTGGGTAGAAAGAGAATGCAACAGAAAATGGATTACATGCTTGTCTAGCTAACCCACTCCAGTATTCTCGCCTGGAGAATTCCACGGACAGAGGAGCCTGGCAGGCTCCATGGGGTAGCAAAGAGTCGAAACGACTAAGGGACTAACACACTAGCTAATTCACAGGCCCATGTTTCAAATAGGGGTTCCGTTAAAGCTTATGGAATTTCCCAATGGGGAAGCAATAAGCGGGGTGAGAGTGTGGAAGAAGTGTTTCTATTTACATTTGGGGCATTTTAGTGAAGTTACTGATTTTAAAAAAGATTTAAAATTTGTGACAGAATGTTGTTTTAAATGGATTTCCTTTTTTATATTTGCACTTCATTTCCGCTGTACTTTTTTCTCAGTGACAACGAGCCACACAAGACAGTGAACAGTTTTAACACAAACCTGTTGGCCAAACAAAATGCACTAGGCTAAGTTTTGCAAATACACATCCCTTATTCACCAACTGTCTATACTGCCACATACATTTATCACATGTATTAGTAGTTTCAAACTTTCATTTTCCTAAGCAACCCTCTGTCAATAGAATCCTTACATGTAAACAACAATAACAAAAATAACTCTGGGGAGGGATAAATTAAGAGTATGGGATTAACAGATACACAGTACTATATATAAAATACATATACAACAAGGATTTACTGAATAGCATGGGGAACTGTATTTGATACCTTGTAACAACCTAAAATGCAAAAGAATCTGAAAAAGAACAGACATTTATATATGTATAAAGGAATCACTGTGCTATATGCCTGAAACTAATATAATATTGTAAATTATTGTATAAAATAAATATTACCAAAATATAAATATAAAATTAAACATAAAATAATTATTATATTAAAATATAATATTGTAAATCCAATTAAAAAAAAAACTCTGAAAGACTTCAGTTGAAAAAAACCCAAATGCCCCCCCCTCCCTCCACTATCCCATCTTCTTTCCTCCTTACACACTGGTGGGAACTCCAAAGAGCATGATTTTAAAACTGTGGAATTATATATATTGTTATTATTTCGATTCCTTTAAATTGTGGGATTCTATATATGGTTACTATTTCAATTTATTTTGTTATTTAATATATAATTTAAGTTATATATAGTTATTATTATTTCCATTTTATATATATATATAATTGTGGAGTTATATATATTGCTATTATTTCAATCTTTTATTATCAAAAGCACCTATGGTATTATTATTTACCTTATATCTACAAAGGTATTGGCCCATTAGGTTCTCGGACAGAAGACAGAAACTGTTGAGAGCTTAACTGTGTAAGGAAACACAATCTCAGCCATCACAATAACTTCAGAGCCCGGCAGCACCCGTTACCTGACTTTCTTGCCTTCACTTCTCTTTCTTCTTTTTGGGCTTGTCTGTTTCTCTGTCTCCCTCCCTCCCTTCCTCCCTCCCTCCCTCCCTTCTTTTCTTTCTTCCCTTGAGTTTTGTTGTTATTGTTAGTTTCCTTTTTAAAAATCAAGCCAGGAAATGTAAGAGATATGGCTTTGATCCCTGGGTCAGGAATATTCCCCCGGAGAAGGAAATGGCAACCCACTCCAGTATTCTTGCCTGTGGAATCCCAGGGACAGAGGAGCCTGGCGGGCTACAGTCCATGGAGCTGCAGAGTCGGACACGACTGAGCGCACATGCGTATACCATGCACTTGTTCCAAGCCAATTTGAGCCCAGTTATAAGGATAGACCCAAGCCTAAGACCTAAACCCAATAAAATGTGATCAAGCAGAAGGAGTAATAAGCACAGGTGAAATAAGACAACGGCGAGGGAGAGCCTTAATACTTCAAACACTGCACATTGTGAAAATCTAGTTCCAAGTTCTCTAGAGGTTAAATGCTAAAAAGGAGCTATCACTTCCATAATTCATTCTATCTACGTGAGAAAAGTCAGTTTTCTTAGGGCAGCAGAACTGAGGCCCAAGAGTGGTACCTTCACACAAACTGGGTGAGAGGACATTCCTGGGGTGTAGTAAACGCAAGTTCTGGGTTTCTTATAATGTCCCACAGTGAAGACTGACAGCTCAGCTAATGCATTCACACTTCACAGAGCAGGAACCAGGAGCTCAGAGAAGTTAACATTCATCTCTCAGACCACACAGCCGGGGAGAGGAGCAGCAGGATTCCAGTGCTCGAGTCTCCTCTCCTCCCCCATGCTGTCTGTCCAGGATGCTGTGCATTTCTCTTAGACGCTCACTTCATCCACCCATTCACTCATCCAGCAATTACTCATTAAGTATTGGCTTGGCCAAAAAGTTCGTTTGAGTTTTTCCATCTTAAAAAAAACAGAATATGAAGTGTGTATCCAGGTGTTCTAGCTCAGGAAGCTTTTGCTTTCCTGTGTTAAGAAATCAAAGCTTCTGCTGGAAGATACCAGTGTGTAATTTTGCATACTTCACTAAATTCTTATGACTAAGTTGGTTTGATTCTTCTTTATACTCTCTACCAAGAAGAGAAGGATCTCCTCCATTATATTTTAGCAAAGTCTTTGGTAAAGGCTGGCCCTTCTTGTTTTGGGGGTGTCCTATTTCTTGGTTCACAGATGTTCACAGGGTTACTAGATAAATCGATTCACTTACAAATATTTACGAAAGCCTACTATAAGGCAGACACTGCTCTTCATTTTAGGTGAGGGTGCTGCCCTAGCTACTTTGAAAACATGAACCAATGTTAAAGGTCAAGAGAATGAATGGGGTCTCTGAATCTAAACTTGGCCTATTCTTTGACAGAAGACTTTTAGATTTTAGAGCACGTGAGTGAGTGGTGAGAAAGACGTGTAAAGAGGCAGGGAATGAGACTGCCTTTTAAGGATCAAGGGCCGGGTTGAGGAAAAATGAAAGAATTACAGCATTAGGTGACAAAGAACATCTAAAGATCGTGGTTCAGAGGACTTCCCTGGTGGTCCAGGGGTTAAGATTCCACCTTCCAATGGAGGGGATGTGGATTCCACCCCTGGTTGGGGAGCTCAGATCCCATGTGCCTCAGGGCCAAAAAACTAAAACACAACATAGAAACAAGATTACAGTAAATTCAATAAAAACTTCAAAAATGGTTCACATCAAAAAAATAAAAAAATAAAGATCATGGTATAGTGAAAAAACAAAAAATACTTTAGCAAAAAAATTGCAGGGCCCATTCAAATAAAAGATCTAGGGAAGAAAACAGGGTTATTTTAAAATCTTCTAAAAGATTTATATAAATGGGGAGGATTAACTCAGAGAGAGGATCTCAGGGGAGGATCTCTCAGAGAGAAATCTGTCCTGAATATTCATTGGAAGGACTGATGCTGAAGCTGAAACTCCAATACTTTGGGCATCTCATGTGAAGAACTGACTCATTTGAAAAGACCGTGATGCTGGGAAAGATTGAAGGCAGGAGAAGAAGGGGATGACAGAGGACGAGATGGTTGGATGGCATCACCAACTCAATGGACATGGGTTTGGGTGGACTCTGGGAGTTGTTGATGGACTGGGAGGCCTGGCATGCTGCAGTCCATGGGGTTGCAAAGAGTCGGACATGACTGAGCGGCTGAACTGAACTGAACTCAGAGACGCCAAATAGTGAGACAGCCTTCCAATGAAAAAAAGTCAAAACCCTCCCTGGTGGCTTAGATGGTAAAGAATCCGCCAGCAATGCAGGAGACCGGGGTTCCATCTTCCATCTCCAGGAAGATCTCCTGGAGAAGAAATGGTAACCCACTCTGGTATTCTTGCCTGGAGAATTCCACGGACAGAAGAGCCTCGTGGGCTACAGTTCATGTTATGGGTCTCAAAGAGTTGGACACGACTGAGAGACTAACACTTCCACTTTTCAGTGATTTAAAAGCTAAAGGGAAAGAGAATAGATTGAATTTGTTTGAGAGGAGAAGTGGAGAAGAAGTCACCAGCCTAAATTACTACGATACTGTTTGCTGTTTGTTGAGCCCAAACACGAATAGATGTTGAGGGAGGATCTCTTTAACCATCAGAGTGAGCTGTAAATCCTGGAAACACAACCCAACTTGTAGAGACAGAGGAATCTAAGAAATCATTTAGCACAACTCCCTCATTTTATAGATAGACAGACTGAAGTTCCAATGAGATGAAGTGCTTTGCTTACAAGTCTTCAAAGCACTCCCAGGCTAGGGTCTGTAACAGAAGGAGCAGAGCAGCAGAAGGCCGGAGTGACCATTAATCAGGCTATTAAGGCCCACAACTGCAAACAGACCCTTTAATTTAACAGCATTTCACAAGGCAGAGCAGGAAGAAGAGGTAATTAATGGAAAAGCATGCAGAGCGGACCATTTCTAAGAAGGATATGGCTGGGGTTAGAATCAAGTATTAGGTACTTCACACAGTCTACTAATATGAAAAAAAATATTTGCCCATGTTAATTCATGTGTGTTTGATGGCTTGTATTATAATTGTGTGAGTTAGTTTCCAAAGATAATTGACGAGGGTCTGTTTGTAAATTACTGGCACCATATTGGCAGCTGACTCTAGAGAGGTCGCTGCAGTAATGAGTGGCTGTGGTCATTTGGAAGCTCCCACTTGGAGCTTAGCAGAAGTGGTTGAGGAAGGCGTGTCCCTTCCAGGGCGTGAACGAGCTCTTTCTCGGGCTCTGCTCTGTTGCTTCTGCAGTAAGTGGGGTCCTTTTAAATGACTACATCATCTAACTATGACTTTGCCAAGAACCACTTTAAGGTCTGTTGCAAATCAGTGGTGAGTTCTGGAACCCCATTTCTGAACCACTGCCCAAATCATAAATCTAAGAAGACAAATCTCACATCATTCATCTAAGTCACGTCTGGCCGCTCATTTTTCTGCAAGCACTTAAATTTATTAAATCAATGATTACAGAATCCCAGGACATTTGGCCAAAGAAAGAACCAGTCGTTCTTTTCAGAAGGTTATTTTTAAAGCCTCAAGAAAATCAAATTACTGCCCCTACCCCCTCCTCCAAACTTCAAAAGCCACAAAACCTGTTCCTTCTTTTAGGTCATCAAGTTCTAAGTCTCTGTTTAAAGGAGGCTGGTATTTTCCAGATGGGTAGTGAAAGATAATTTCTCAGAATGACTTCTTACACTAAAAGCATTTCACTCAAGTTCCCTGAAATCTGAATGTAGAAACTAATTGTAGGAGTTTACTACAGAACACAGTGCTGGAGAATTTAGAGAAGGAAATGCATGCTGTAAAATGAACGTTAAAATGGAAGCTAAATTTTCTCTGAGGAGTTTCCTAACTGACAATGAAAAGAAGCAGAAAGGCTGGTAACACGTGATCTGTGCCGAGTGGAACCGCTCCTGGGCTGGCATCATTGTTGAAAGCAGGTAATGCTGTGTGGGTCAGTACTTTGATTCGATAGACTGATACCCAATTACATAACTGCTGGGATCACAGCCCTTTCTGTAACCTGGCATCACATTGCCAAGGGACTGTTTTGAATGTGCCCTACTTTTTCTGCAACTTGACACAGCGGGGCGAGCACAACAGGAAACTCGGGACCCAGGTTTCCAGCTTTCCCTCTGATTCAGTATGTATCCAGGAGGAAATTCTACAACTTCCGAACCCCTCACTGAGCAATAAGTAAACCCCAAACAACGCGACGTCCAGAACATCATCAATCTGCCCTCTTTAGCCTTACACTCTGATGTTGAAAGAAGGGAAACATACAATACTTAGGATTCCGAAGCCAAATAAAATCCCCATAAATTTTTGAAAAAGCAATCATGCTACAGTTATATCAGATAAGGACGGAATTTTGCTTTCCCTTAATCCTGTTCCCTTTCCTTTCCAAAGTAGAACACTGTGTGTGGTTGGCGGGGGCACACGGGAGATAATTTTCTATGTAAGCTATTTTCTATGTAAGATATTTTCTCTGTGGATACAGATATTCCAAACTTTCACAGAAAGGATGATTCTCAACATATATTTTTCAAATGCCTTTGTTTTTAAGAACCAAATAACTATGCGTGTGTGCCAAGCTGCTCGGTCGTGCCCGACTCTTAGGGACCCCAAGGACTGTAGCCCGCCAGGCTCCTCTGTCCGTGGGATTCTCCAGGCAGGAATGCTGGAGTGGGTTGCCACGCCCTCCTCCAAGGGATCTTTCCAACCCAGGAATTGAACCTGGGTCTCTTATGTCTCCTGCACTGGCAGGTAGGCCCTTTACCACTAGTGCCACCTGGGAAGCCCCCAAATCACTATAAATGTCCTCAAACACAGACGACCACTTAAAGGGGCCCTTGTGAATTCTGTGGTCAAGTCAGAATCTCTTTTAGATTGGCTTTTCTCTCCCTGCAGACACACGGGTTCTCCCAAGGCTCTGCAGGGGGCAGGACTCTTCCCTGCAAGTGTCGGAGGGAAACACGGCAGCAGTCAGTGAAGCACGGGAAGCTGCTCCCAGCACAAGCTCAGGGGCTCTGTCTCTATCTCAGGCGATGAAAACACCCCCAGGGAGCCAGCAGCCCCAATTACTCCAAACCTGATGGACCTGGCCTTGCTCTGAGGGTCTCTGTGATCTGATCAGCCTCAGAAGCTGAGGGGCTTCGAAGCTGCATTAGCAGTGGTACATGGAGCCCCGCTCTGGCCCCAACTCAGGAGGGCCCCGCTCCCCACCTCCCCTCCCAGCACACCCTGATGCCTGTTTTCTACCAAGCTGCCCGCTCCACTAAGGAGGCGACGCAGGGTAAACCTCTGGCAAGCAAAAGGGATGCTCCAAGCTGGGGTTGCCAGGCCCTCCTTGCCTTGGCTTCTGTCTCCTTCCCGGGGCTGCAGACAGTGATAGTCTTGGTATTCACATCTAGAAAGACCACAGCTACCCTTCATTCCACATTCAACCACAAGGACTTAAGATCCAGACTTTCACCTATTGGAAGCTCAGCGAACCCCACACACATCTTTTCAAAAAGCTGAATATTATTATGGACTAGTTGACAAGCCACTATGACAGCCTTGTCTCAATATCAGACGTCATTCATTTTCTTCAGTCATTCACTCCACCTATGAGTCTGCGTGCAAAGCACTGCCCTGGTTACTAGGTACAAGCAAGGGACTCCCTGGGACGTCATGAAGCCCACAGTTAAAGGTCAAGTTTCAGATCCAACACAGAGATGACAGCTCATTACTGCCAAATGGTTAACAGAATGAAAAGAGTTCTGAAGATCAAAAATGAACAAGTGAAAAGGCTAAACACAGGGCTGCAAGGGTGGAGGGGGGTAAGATGAGATAAGAGTAAGAAATTAGCACAGAAGCTTGTCAAAAAATAAAAACATCAAACATCTCAATCAGCCCATGCAATACATCTACAGGTAAGCAGATAATTTCGACATGTGGACATCTCCAAGGAAACCACAATAACCAGCGGGGAGTGGAAGAGAGAGCTTGGGGATCAGAAGACCCAGGCTGCTACCTGTCTGTGCAACATCAGCCTCTCTGGGCCTCAGTTTCCTCATCTGTAAACTGGGAGAGGAAGTCCCTTCCATGTTAAAAGTTCCAAAAGTCTGTTCACTAGCTGACAAGTGTAGGGTACAAGTTAGATCCAGGGTGGGGTGCGTTTCAAGTGAGCCTAGGATAAGGGCCAGGGGCCACGAGGAGCTGTGGCCATGGCCCTGAAGCATCTCTGGGGAGAAGAATCTTCTCTGAAGTGGACCCAGCATCTCCCAGCCCCACCTGGTTCCTGCTCTTACCTCAGCATCGGGAAAAGCTCTGTCCTCATGCATTCTCCTCACTGACCCAGGCAGATGCCCACAGCTCAGCGGCTCCCCTGCTCAGTCCAGAGCAGGGAAGCTTCCAGAATGGCACGTGAGCTCCGCTTTCTGGGAGGTCGCTGCGTACAGCTTAAGTCCGGCTGCTCCAGTTCACTTCTGGTTTCTAGGCAAGAGTGCACAAGCACTGTCCCAGAAAGAGAGCCTTCTACTATTTTCTCAAAAATACCAAATAAGGCAACCCGACAAACTCTCCGGTGTCTCACATGCCTACCCTGTAACCTAAATCTTGGCTGATATGATGAAAGCGCCCTCTCTTGGGCTATTCTCAGAGGGAATTACAGAAGCGGCTTGATTCATAAAAATTCCGTCACATGCCTTGGTGAGAGCCACTGGACCTTCAAAAAAAAAAAAATTCTTTAGACCTGTTTTTGGAGGCTCTCTTTCTCCAAATAGTTTTCTTTGCTATCTTCTGGATCTATGCCAAGTTCCTTAAATGAGAATACAAGAATAACAAGTCATAGGACGTAGAGATAAAAGGACCAGATTTCCTATCTGGTCAGTCCCCTATCACAGAGGAGTGAAATGACACCCAAGTTAAAAGATGTGCCCAATGTCACAGAGCTCACTGGGACTGCCGTCCAGGGCTCCTTACTTCTCTCTTTCCTTGATAGTAAGTTTTCAAACCTAGGAGGGAATGTTATTCTTTAAGTAAGACTGGCTCAACGTAATGGTAAAGTACAAATGCCCCATGATTTCAAATATCTTATGAATATAATGTCATGTATGTTTCTTGCACCTGAAGGAGAACCTAATCTAGGTAACGAGAAGGCAGTGTCCAGGTCCCGAGTACAAACAACATGTGCCCATGCCAACATGTAACATTTGTTACAATGTACAGATCCTACTGGCATCTTCAGGGTCACAATGACTGAGGCAGGATGAACGCCCTGTGTATTCATCTGTACCTTCATTTTTGACTTCACAGGAAGGACCTCTGATAGTTTTTAGCAACCCAAAAGCAAACCACAGTAAGATTAACTCACACTGAGGCATAAGGTTCTAAAAACAAAACGCCAAATTCATAGGGGAATATGAAAATGACACCCTCAGACCTCTGAGATTAGCAAGGTCTGAGACATCCTGTCCTTCCGGCTGCTGGGTGGGGCTCTGTGGTCCTTCCTTCTCTGAGCTCTGGTTCAGACCTCTGTGGCTCAGCCCCAATGTCCACACCTCCATTTCTCCTGGCAGATTCTGAGATTACAAAATGTGAGTCATCTCACAGCACTGCCTCGTGGCTGGGCGTAGTAGGTACGGAGGAAATCAGCTGTAGGCGTGAAGAAGCAAACCCATAAACTAATGGTACCCAGGGCTTGAGCAGGCTTCTTCTCACCTTCTTTGAGGAGCTAAATACTAACATTCTCACGTGACAGTTAAAGTGTTAGTTGCTCAGTTATGTCTGACTCTTTATGACCCCATGGACGGTAACCTCTGTCCATGGGATTCTCCAGGCAAGAATACTGGAGTGGGTTGCCATTTCCTCCTCCAGGGGACCTTTCTGACCCAGGGAGTGAACCTGGGTCTCCTGCATTGCAGGCAGATTCTTTACCATCTGAGCCACTGAGGAGGCCATTCTTGTGTTCACACTTATCATATCCCTCCCACTGAAAGATACAAACGTCAGAAAAGGCAAGCGGATGCGTCAAGTTTATATGAGGCCACTTGGCGGGAAAAGCGACTCTGCAAGTGTCTCTCGGCTGTCTTTGAACCGGGCTGCAGGTGCTCCCGGGCCCCAGCCTCCAGCCGCGGGAGATAGCAGGGCCTGGGGCTGGGCAGTTTCTGTAAACCCTGCTGGCCGCTGCTGACGCTGTGGTCTCTACCTCAGGGTGCAGTGTCTCACTTGGAGCCGAGTCCTGCTGCGGGGGAAGGGACTGTGGTGTGGAGACAGATCAGGACAAAAAGGAGGGGAAAATCAGTCTGGATGCACAAACTCAATTTATCAGTTACACACACAGGAAAGAACTTGGAATGGGTGCCAGAGTTCACCTGAATATAATTTGCACATCACTATCTGGACTATGAAATTGCTCCTCTGGTAATCCTGCGTGTCCACCACTACGTTGTTTTAGTTGGGACCCCATGGACTCTAGCCTGCCAGGCTCTTCTGTCCATGGGATTTTCCAGGCCAGAACATTGGAGTGGGTTGCCATTTCCTTCTCCAGGAGATCTTCCTGACCCAGGGGTCGAACCCACGTCGCCTGCATTGGCAAGCAGGTTCTTTACCACTGAGCCACCAGGGAAGCCTCCTCGAAGGGTGATTAAATTGGCTTATTACATGCAGTAGAACAGGCAACAAACCAAACCAACTGAAGAACAAATTCTTGAATAGGGCCCTCTGAATTGTCATCCCTACTAAGTCAGTAAATAATAGCTATATGATATATGGCATTTTGCAGTTTTTACTAACTTGTTTTTAGAGTAATACATGTTTATCTTAGAATAATATATGTTTATTTTAGAAAATGTACAAGAGTAAAAAGAATAAAATATAAGCCACCTGTAACTCCAACACCTAGTGACAACTGATCTATTTTGGTGTATATGCTTTTACATGTTTTATAAATATACATACCGTCTATTTATTTGTACATTTCTTCTTTCAATCAACATCTGCCAAGTACCTACTCTATTCTAGGTCATGGTTGGATGCTGGTGATGCAAATATAAGATGCGACCCTGGCCTATTAGGTAAGAGAGAAAGACACTAGTCACTAGAAAACAGGAGGACTTATTAGATTCGCAGGAAGGGGGAACACAGCTCCCCCCAGGGGAGACATGCATGGTGCCCCGGAAGTACTAAGATGTGACCTGAGTTTCCACAGGCGGAAGGAGCCTGCTTAACGATCAGTCAGTCTTTTCCTTATTCATATAGAGTGACGAAGCCATATGCTCTCCATAGAAAGGTTATCTATGTTGGGCCAGAGAAAACAACAGCTAAAGGACAAATGGAAGACGAGCTAATGTTCCCTTAGTGGTTACTCAACACTAAATATTTTCTAAGCATTATCACGCTGAATTCCACCACAACTCTATGTGGCATTACGATTATTTCCTCTTTATAGATGAGGGAACTGAGATTTAAGTAACTGGCCCAGGGTTACATCGCTCTGAACCAGGGAAATCTCAGACAGTATGGCCCTGCAGCATGAGAAAATGGGAAAATGGGGGCCCTGAAAAGGGAGGTTGCTCCCCGAAGTCTCAAAGTGAGTCATTGACTCATAAGAGAAGAGGAGAAGAGCCTCCAGAATCCTACTTTGGTCTAGAAAGTATCAGAAAAACAAGCCAACTATGGGCTTCCCTGGTGGCTCAGATGGTAAAGTATCTAACTGCAACATGGGAGACCCAAGTTCGATCGCTAGGTCAGGAAGATCCCCTGGAGCAGAAAACGGCAACCCACTCCAGTATCCTTGGCTGGAGAATCTCATGGACAGAGCATCCTGGTGGCTACAGTCCATGGGGTCCCGAAGTTGGATACGACTGAGCAACTATCAAAGTCAAAGAGGTTTTAAAAAAAAAAAAGCCCTGAGATGCACAGTCAATGAAATGTAAGATGGACTTACATCTTCTGTATTCCGTATGTGGATGGAGAGGAGGATAATGGGAGGAGTTTCTTCCACTTGTTTCAAGAACAGCACACATTTAGTTTACAGCTTCACCGAGGCTATAACAAGACCATTTCTCCCAATCTAAGCGAGTGTGGGGGCATGACGGGTTTCTTACAAACCTAATCCAACCACTGATGATCTTATCTTTCTTTATGAAATTAAGCTTGCTACATACATAAAAAAGAGTGAACTAGGAAATAACATTATAAAGCAAAAAGATGGTGGATTTTCTGATGCAGTGGCTTCTTTCTGCATACTTGCATACACATTACTTAAATTCTATGAGTCTCAGTTTCTTTATATATAAAATGGGGATATTGATAACAGTACAGAGGTTCCTTCAAAAACCAAAAACAGAACTACCATATGAACAACTTACTAGAGGAAGAAATGGAAAACCGCTCCAGTGTTCTTGCGGGGAAAATCCCATGAACAGAGGAGCCTGGTAGGCTACACTCTGAGGGGTTGCAAAGAGTCCGACATGACTGAGCACTCACGCACACACACATACACACCCATGAACAACCTAAGTGTCCATCGGCAGGTGAATGGATAAAGACAATGTGGTACATATCTACAACGGAACATTACTCAACCAGGTAGAGGAACAAAACTGGGTCACTTGTAGAGATGTGAATGGACCTACAGTCTGTCATACAGAGTGAAGTGAGTCAGAAAGAGAAAAGCAATGATCATATATTGATGCACATATATGGAAACTAGAAAAATGATACAAATGAACCTAGTTTCAGGGCAGGGACAGAGATGCAGATGTAGAGAACAGATGTGTGGACACAGGGCAGGGGTGGAGGGTGGGATGAACTGGGAGATGAGGGTTCACAGACTATCATGTGTTAAATAAACAGCTAGTGGGAACCTGTGGTATAGCACAGGAAGCTCAGGGTAGTGCTCTGTGACGACCAAGATGGGCAGGCTGAGGGTGGTGGTGGAATGGAGGTTCAGGAGGGAGAGGATGTGTATATACATGTAGCTGATTCTTTAGCTTATATGCAGAGGACATCATGACAAACGCTGGGCTGGAGGAAGCACAAGCTGGAATCAAGATTGCCAGGAGAAATATCAATAACCTCAGATATGCAGATGACACCACCCTTATGGCAAAAAGTGAAGAAAAACTAAAGAGCCTCTTGATGAAAGTGAAAGAGGAGAGTGGAAAAGTTGGCTTAAAGCTCAACATTCAGAAAACTAAGATCACGGCACCCGGTCCCATCACTTCATGGCAAACAGATGGGGAAACAATGCAAACAGGGACAGACTTTCTTTTCTTGGGCTCCAAAATCACTGCAGATGGTGATTGCAGCCATGAAATTAAAAGACGCTTGCTTCTTGGAAGATAAACTATGAGCAACCTAGACAGCATATTAAAAAGCAGAGACATTACTTTACCAATAAAAGTCTGTCTAGTCAAAGCTATGGGTTTTCCAGTAGTCATGTATGGATGTGAGAGTTGGACTATAAAGAATGCTGAGCACCGAAGAATTGATGCCTTTGAACTGTGGTGTTGGAGAAGACTCTTGAGAGTCCCTTGGAGTGCACGGAGATCCAACCAGTCCATCCCAAAGGAAATCAGTCCTAAATATTCATTTAAGGACTGATGCTGAAGCTGAAACTCCAATACTTTGGCCACCTGATGCAAAGAACTGACTCATCTGAAAAGACCCTGATGCTGGGAAAGATTGTAGGCGGGAGGAGAAGAGGATGACAGAGGATGAGATGGTTAGATGGCATCACCAACTCAATGGACATGAGTTTGAGTAAACTCTGGGAGTTGGTGATGGACAGGGAGGCCCGGGAATGCTGCAGTCTCTGGGGTTGCAAAGAGTTGGACACAACTGAGCGACTGAACTAACTAAATAACTATAGCTGATTCACTCTATTGTACAGAACAGGCCAACACAACATTTGTAAAGCAATTACATTCCCATAAGAATAATAATGTAGTCACAGTGCTCATCCACAGAGCTGTGTTAGAATAAATGAAGAAAAAGTGTTTCAGCTGTATACAACTGTGCTTGGTGAAGGAGGAAGAAAGGAAGGGAGGAAAGGGAGGGAGAGAAGATGGAGAAAAATAAAAAAGAACCAGAACTTCTGTTACAAAATTATCTTGGGGAACAAACCCGATTTCCATTATAAATTGTACAAAATATTATGTGGAGTCACTGTCTAAAATTTACACTTAATTGTTATGTGTATGGGTGGGTGTAAATCTAGATTTCACACTTATGCATTATCTTCAAATGATCTTAGCTTGGCTTGCTCTGGCTCCTGTACCACTTCTCTCCTCCGAAATTCTTGAAGTCAGTTTCAAAAGCAACTGTGGAATTAGTAGATGATACCAGCCAGAAGCCAACAGCAATAGTATTGGCTGATCTCATGTTGAGTGGTCTAGGGGCTCTGGGCTCAGTCTTGCCCGAGATACATACTGTGGAAAGTACCTTCTAACAGTTGAGGAAGTGTGGCCAGAGTGGGAAAATGTACAGCAATATTAAGAAAAGCCTGACCACATCCATTGTGAGTCACAAAACGAGAAGAGATCTGAGTATCTGTGATGAAGACCACTGGCCTACGACTCCTCACTCTCAGGCATATCGATGCTTGGGCGCTGATTCTGCTGGCCTTTTTTCTGCCTCTATCTCTTATCCACTCCTGAATTCTCCAGGCACTTTTTGGAAAAACACTGAAACAACGTGCAGTTGACAATCATGTACTAGGGCCAACAACCGAAGCTTCTATTTATTCTCAATAAGGCAACCCCATTTTCTATGGGTTCCTTGGAGTAGTTCTTTTGGAATCTCTAATGACAAGCTCATTCTCATAAAAAAACAAAATGAGGAGTTGCAGGTAAATTGAGGCAGAAATTTGTAGTTGTTTGATGGACTATACTTATCTTCACTTTGTTGGAAGCCACAGTTCAAGGGGCAAATATTACCATTCCAGTTTACTCATGGGATATGCTGTAACATTTCTTTTGTCAAAATTTTAAATAACTAAATAGCTTCGTTGAATCCCTTCCCAACTCTTATTTTAAGGACTTTGTACCATCGAATCCCCAAGCATTTAATTTGTTTGTCAATTATGTTTGGTATACCAGGAGACCCATCAAAAGCAGAGTTGGGATCTCTGTCTGATAAAAAATTAGGAATAATCATTGAATATTCAATCACAGAAAGGAAAACTTAGACTTATTAGAAAGCAGCCAGTGATTCATGTTAGAAAATACAAAGCCAAGAAAACAGACGAGGTTTACACATTTTAGAAACTGTGAATATTAAAATGGGAAAGAGGCAAGGTGTCAATCTGGGCTCTGACCAGCTCTGTGACCTTGGACGTAACTCTCCCCAAACCTCAGTTGGTCATCTATCATAAGATGATGAAAACATCGATCTTAGGCAGTTTTTGTGTAGAAATACAAAAGCAAATACTTGTCAAGTGCTTAGCATGATGCCCCACAAATAATAAGGGCTCAACAAGTCAGTGGGGCTTCCCAGGGGCCTCAGCGGTAAGGAATCCACCTGCCAATGCAAGAGATGTAGGTGTGATCCCCGGGTGGGGAAGATCTCCTGGAGGAGGAAATGGCAACTGCTCCAGTATTCTTGCCCGGAAAATCCCATAGACCAAGGAGCCTGACGGACCACAGTCCTTGGGGTTGCAAAGGGTCAGCCAGGACAGAGCGCGCACACACGCAAGTTGGCATCGACGGTGAGTATGGTAGAGTGAGATGTGAACACAGACTGACAAACTGGGGAAACGGAAGAGGAAATGGACCCAAGAGCAGAGCCAGGGAATAGACCGTACTTGCCTCTATTTTGTAGATGAGGAAACCAAGCTTAAGAGACCTGCTGGGGTTCCACATTTAGTGAAAAACTAGAAAAGGGAATCCAAATTTGCCTGCAAATTTGCTTGCTTTTTATACCATGCTTATTTGTCTCATGCACAGAAACTGTACATACTGAGACTCACAAGCTTTAAAAAAACCCTGACATTATATATGATATTTAATCCATTTCTGTTACATGCATTATATGCAACCACCAGCCAGGTTAAGTGTCCCAGCTGTCTAGCTCCATGGTCACAGGAAAGAAAGAGGGACTCAGGGATATTTTGATGAAGAATCTCAAAAGACAATGAAGGAAGGGAAAAATCTGAAAAAAGTCCTCAAAGTTGCCCATGATAGTCCATCTTGTCAAAGGGAAATTTTCTTAAATGTTATAAAGCATGGGAAATGAGGGGAAAGTTCATTCACGTCTTCGAAATGAAGAAAAGGGGGCCCAATATGCAAAACTGCATACATGTTCCTCATTTTCTTTTCACTTTCTCTTTGCTTCCATGATGCAGCTTTCTCCATAAGGAGTATATATTTCACTCTTCTTTCTGATCTGGCCCTCCTGGTGAAGGTAAAGTGAGCAGATGACATCGAGGACATGCAAAGGATCCACATTTTAAAATGTGACACCTGAAGTTAACAAAGATGCAATTCTAGTCCGAAATTTTGCCTGAGGAACGGCGAAAGTGAAGAGGATGCAGATATTATACAAATGCATTTGTGCACCTCTTTTCTTCATTCATTTGGATCTTCAGTTTGGATAAATACTGGTGACAACTACCAGACTGAGGGATCCAACTGCAGGCTATTATTGAATTGTAAAGTAATTAGTTCATTCATTTACTTCCCTCTCGAAAGTACAACCAGAAAAAAAAAGGAACATAAATTATTTGGGAGGTTGCAATTCACACGCAGCGTTAATTTGTCTGTCAAATTTGGTGTCTTGGCTTTTCTGCCTGTGGAGAACGTAATCCATAATCTCTTTTCCATTTTAGCTCAGCCAGTCAAGAAGGTGTGTGTGTGTGTGTGTGTGTGTGTGTGTGTGAGAGAGAGAGAGAGAGAGAGAGAGAGAGAGAAAGACAGGTGTTGGGGGTGGGGGAAAGGGAGAGGGAGATAATACAGACAGACAGACAAAGAGAGAGAGCATGAGAGTGTGTCCATGTGTCCGTGGAACTGGTGCTAGACTAAAACAAGAACCAATGTTGCAGCCACAAAACTGTGGCTTTCTTTGCAGGTTCCTCAATTTAACATCTTAGCTTTTCCTTCCGCCAGAAAAAACAACCGACCGTACTGGAGAAACAAGCCTCCTTACGACTTAAAGTGGGGCTGAGGCAGGCGTGGCTCTGAAGTTGAGCAAAACTCATTTTAACTCAGTAAGTGGGTCACTTTTTACCTCGATTCTTCAGCTCACAATTAAAACAATCTTTCATTCTTTTGCAGTTTTAGGACACCTATATTTGGCCATTACTACATAATTATAGATATGTGTGCTTGGTATATCTATAATTATATAGTTATGGCCAAATATAGGTGTCCTAAAACTGTGAAAGATTGTATGTTTGGGTATAAATACAAACTTGTTTAATTTATTCATGTCTATCAATCACAATAGTTAGAAAATGGGAATGCCACTTGGCTAAAGTATTCTAACCTTCTATGACTGAGAACTTTTCAAAGCTTTAGGGGTAGAGATATTTTGTGACCTAGGCTCTGGTCTATAAGCTGGTGAAAAAACAGTCAAGAGCAAAGAGGGACTGAGTAAATACTGATGATGTTGACAAAGAACAGTCTTTAAAAAAAACAATTAATAATACAGACACATTTATCTGGGATACATTATTATTACTTGAGTGCAACTCAAGGGTCTAGGCACAAATAACCATCATTGTCTGCTACCTGTTTATTCTAGGAGGTCTTCCCTGGAATTTAGCAGTTAATACAAAATTGATTCAATTGTAGAAAAGTAAAGTAATACCAAATATTTGAAGCATTAACCTGCTTTCATACATGAAGCTAACACCAGTACCTACCTCACAGGATTGCTGGGATGACTAAATGCATTAATATGGTCAAAACACTTAGAAAAACAATTCAAAATAGTGCTACGGAAGACTTAGCAGTTACTATGAGGGTAATGAACTGAAATTCTTTGTTCCCTATCTGCTGTTGGCAGTATCTTATAAGACAGAGTGATTATGAAATTACTGGGAAGACTGATGTAATGACTGAAATTGACAAACAAAACAAGGGGAACAGTCAATAGCATAAGGAAGTTGAATCAGGAGGGAACTGAGGGAAGCAAGGGGGAATGGCCATCCCGGGAACTCAGGGTTCACAGCAACTGGAGGGAGATGCCCTAGAAGATGAATATCTGATCAAGTGGTAACTTCTTAGAACTTCAAAATGAGAACAAGGAGAAACACGAAATCTTTTGATTTAAGAAGTGCATTGCCATCTGGCAAAATAAGGAAACTTGAAACTCTTGGAACCTGCAGACACTGCTTAGTTTTATATTTTGGTGGACTCATACTAATTTTTATTTTTTCAGGATTCAATAGGCAGATGGAATAGAATCATTGGATGGTATCTGTGAGTTGGAAAGCTAGCAAACAAACAAACAAACAAATCCTAAGGAGGCAATTAGATGAACCTACATGTCACTTTGGCAGCCTGGGTGGGAGGGGAGTTTGGGGGAGAATGGATACATGTATGTGTGTGGCGAGTCCCTTTGCTGTCCATCCGAAACTGTCACAGCATTGTTAACTGGCTGTGCCCCAATATAAAATAAAAAGGTTTTTTTTGGAAGTAGCCGAATTTAAAACCAAGGAAAGATAAAACATATGATTTTTCTTGAATATTATTATTTATTGAAAAGTACACTAAATAAATAATGTCATTTTGCTATAAAATCTATTAGTCATAAAGTCATTAGGCTTTATAATCTTCACAGACTTTTGACTCTTCATACATATAATCTTATGAGAAAATTTCTTAGTTTTATCTTACCAAACTTGATTTTTTAAAAATATTCATTTGCCATCTCTCCTATATACACAGAGAGGCCTTTGTGCTTTTGGTAACAAGGAGAAGTTGACAAGAGAATTTTCTGAGAAGAATGCAAAGTGAATAAGGAAACATCAATGATGCCTGCTCCTGTGTTCTTGGTCATCAAATATGCTTATGATCAGGTACTTAATTTTGGTATGGGTAGCTAAGTTTTAGCTCAGTTAATGTATTTAAACTAAAATAATGAGACTGATTTTGCCTGTTGGCTACAGTCATCAGACAGTTTCATCAATTCCTTGAAGTCAATGTTCATTTAGTGCTCTAAAATGAAGAATAGTGCTTTGACAAAAAGGAAGCATGTTAGAATGTAAAATACTATACTGTTGTTCTATCTTCTTGCATAGCAGTCACTGGGGGAACTCAAAAAATATTAAATTAACAAGTGAAATGTAAAAAAAAGACTTCCATGCATTTCTAAGGAACTGAGAAAAACTGAATAAAGATCATGAGCACCTACTATGCGCCAGGAAGCACATAGCAGGAGCTCAGACTGTCAGCAAATTAAGGACTGGAAAACAACATAATTACTGCCCTACTCAAAGCATTACACACACAGACACAGAAGAAACAATGGAGGCAAGGAAGGCGGGGGCAGGAACCAGGAGGAAAGACCTGCAAAAGGACACGTTTCTTGAAATAAGCCTTAAAAAACAAACAGAAGTTTTTACATAAAGAAGAAAGCACTTGGAAAAACACCTGGAGTGAAAAGAAGTGAAAAGAGCATGGAACTTTCTGGTGGCTTGTGGTCTTGGGCACTTAGAAAGTGGGTGAGTGTCAGGGGAGTAAGAAGATGGTGGGCGGCAGCTAGAGCAGAAGGAAGTGACAAGAAATGAGGCTGGGGAAGTGGTTGAGGCAGGTCGGTGGAGGCACACAACTCTTGAGTAAAATTATGCATTCATTAAAAGAGACCACTTCTTCATTCTATTATTATATGAAAGCCACAATGCTATCTCTTACTTATGAAAATGCTTCTGGGTTTACGGCACTTTTTTTCTTTTCTTCTTTCTCTCTCTCTTCAAATCATGAATGCCAAGATCTCTTCAGTCAGCTTCAGAACTAAAAACCCATCGCAATCTACATCTGGGGAAAAGATGCTGGTGTGGAAGAGAGGACATGGAATACACAGATGCTTCCAGGGAGGCAGGATGGAGCCTGAAATCCTGGCTTCTCAGAGCCCCTCCCCACCTCCAACTGCCCAGTGACCTTGGGCCACTTCCTTCAACAACTAAGCCCACTCCTCAGCTCTAAAGGTAGTTGGGTGTGAGGGTGGGGGAGAAGGGGGGGAATTAAATGAGGTCACGCATAAAGAGTGGCTTACACAGTAAGTACTTATCAATAGTGAGTGTCATTACTACTTTCTTTGTCCTCTCTAATTTAAATAAATATATTTGGATGAGAATGTTACTTGTTGGTCTCCCATTCCCCAAAGGGTTCAGCAAAAGAATTAGCTTGTTATTTAGTCACTGAATCATGTCCGACTCTTTTGTGACCCTGTGGACTACAGCCCACCAGACTCCTCTGTCCATGGGATTCTGTACAGAACACTGGAGTGGGTTACCATTTCCTCCTCCAGGGGTTCTTGCCCACCCAAAGATTGAACCTGCGTCTCCTGCATTGGCAGGCAGGTTCTTTCCCACTGAGCCACCTGGGAATCAGAAATGGTGTTAAAATACCATTGAAATTGTTTCCCAAATTACAGATTGTTTCAAGGCATAATCTATGAAGGAGACAAAATTTAAAATGTGACAAGAGAAAGCATCTTTGGGATAGCTAATAAAATGTCCCACCTCAGCAGTGTTGTTCAAAGGGCAACATCTAGAACATTCTTCCGTGATATTACTGGGGGTGAATGAGAATGAAGAGAAATGGTATTTTATAATATATCAGATTGATGCTTTAACAATCTAAACTTGATTCCATTTTCATTTCCTCCCAATGTAAAGAAAATACTGACATAATTTTGCATCCTAATTCATTTTTTTCTCATCAATATTTTTACTTAAAACATAACACAGTATATCTTTAATCTGTTCTTTTGGGGGTTCAATCCTTCCCCCTCAACTCCACATTTCTGCTAGTTTAAAACTATTCAAGTGAGATGTGTCAAACAATATTGATGATCACATTTCACAACTTCAGAAATTTACATTAAGTCATTAATTCCATTCAAATTTGTCTGTGCAAAGATGTTCTTTAAACCATTTTATTTACTAGAAACCAATTATGATAAATTTATGCAAATTCAAAATCAAGATGTGTGTGGATAAACCACCTTTGTTTTAATGACAGTTTTTTAAGTTGTTCTGAGGAGGTAATTTTAGAAAACAAGTTGCTATGCTTAATTGGGCTTCCCAAGTGGCTCTAGTGGTAAAGACCCCGCTTGCCAATGCAGGAGACGTAACAGACATGGGTGCGATCCCTAGGTCGGGAAGATTCCCTGGAGGAAGGCATGGCAACCCACTCCAGTATTCTTACCTGGAGATTCCTATGGACAGAGGAGCCTGGTGGGCTACAGTCCACGGAGTCTCGAAGAGTCGGACACGACTGAGGCAACTTAGCATGTACTTAATTAAGAAAAATTAGGTTTTGGTAAGTATGGTGATAAATGAATCCATTTGCAATCTGAATGGTTTTTATGTTTATCATTTGTCAATGGTTCTTAATATTGTTGAATAATGATAATTAATCAAGGCTGATGTTACAAGTTTCAAAGACTAAGTTTCAACAAAGTTTCTGGAATAAATATCCCACAGCAACTTTATAAGAATTTCTATTGCAGACAGAAGCCCTTCCTCCATAACTTAACGGTCATTTGTATGGTTATAAGGACATCAAGTAGTTCAGACAGTTCTATAAAGCAGTACAATTAAGCAACACAAATTGCTTATTTTTAGAGAATAAATGGAGAAGAGACAGCCTCTAGTTCCATGAGGCTAGTAAGCACACCCATTAAAAACCGCTGGCGCCAAAAATCACTCAAATCACCAGTGTCACACTCGGTAACATAGGACTCAAGATGTTAATATATCCACTAAAGTACCGTAAAGAAGTTTTTTCGTTTTTAGAAAAACAGAACCACAGGAGCTAAAATTAAACTATCCCCATCAGGCCAATGAGCAGTACCATCTAAATGATCAATATCCACTTTCCTGAGAACATTTGAAAGTAGATACAATCACAGTAAACAGCCTCCCTGAAATAAAGCAACAGAAGTAAATCAGAACATGGTTTGGTTTTAAAACGGAAAAAAAAAAAAAAAAATCATGTGCTATACAGTATAGCATTGGGAATTCTGCTCCGTGTTACGCGGCAGCCTGAATGGGGGGGGAGGTTTGGGGGAGAATGGATCCATGTATATGTAAGCCTGAGTCCCTTCCCTGTTCACCGGAAACCACAAGTGTTGACTGGCTACACCTCAAAACAGTATGAGCAAGCACCGGGACATGAGTTTGAGCAGAGCTCCGGGAGATGGTGAAGGGCAGGGAGGCCGGGCGTGCTGCAGTCCATGGGGTCGGAGCCTGAGCCAGGACTGCGCGACTGAACGACAACACACAAAACAAAAAGTTTTTAAAAAGGAGAAGAAAAAAAAAAAAAAAAACAACATGGCTTTCGGGGAGGAGTGATAACTGCGGATAGCTGGAGAAGTCACCCCCGAGCGCAGAAGCAGAGGGGTCCCCCTCTGGGCGGCCACACGGGGCGGCCGCAGCTTTGCTGAGCACTTCAACTGGGGCGGGGGCAGAGCTCACGGGGACAAGGGTGACAGGTGCTCGGATCTCTAGTCCCCTGAAAGCAGAGTCCACGATCCACGGAGCCAGGACCGCCCAACAAGCAGAACATCGTAAGCACTCAGAAAAGGCACAAAAAGAGAAAATTTACCTGGTAGCCAAACTGTTCTCAGTGGCGCTGGCGTGTGACCAGAAAACCCCTTCTTTCTGATCTGGAGAACAACTTTGTTAACCCCGGGTGTGTGGTCACAAGGCAGGAAGTGACTAGAATGACAAATCATCAGCCAGGAAAGAAATAGATTTTGTCTTTATAAGGACATTTTACTTAACATGTTTTTTTTTTTTTTTCTCATGTCCCCTCCCCCGCAAAAATCACCTGACAGGTCACACTGAAATTCAGAAGCCTCTTACCACTTCCTCTTTATAGGCATTTTTCTCTCTCCTTCCCTTTCTTTCTCCTCTAGCTGGCTTGTAGACGCTGGGCTACTGAAACCTGTCTGATTTCAGATAACTACCTTGACTTTTCGCTCTGACCCTAATTGAGAATGCAATGCTCTGGTGCTTAGCTTCTGACAGCAGAGGTAAACAAATTATTCATTTTTAATGAAGGAGCCAAAGGAAGAAGTGGTGGTGTCCCCAAAACCAGCTGAAAGGGATTTCCTTAGGAAAGCCCCGCCCCAGGCGAAACTGAACCCCTCTTAAGAGTCCTGAACAATGATCTCATTGGTGCAAACAAAACAAAAAGATCTCTTTAAGGGGAAGGGCTCGAAAAGAAAGATATATTATTTACTCATTCTTTTATTTATAGAACACCTATGTACTAGGGATCTCTTTAACCCAGTTAAAGATTTCAATTATTTAGACGTTTCCTACCAAGAACACCTGCAGCAGTGACTAGATTCAGTGGGTTGGCTAAATTCCTTCCTAGGTTTCCCAAGTAGCTCAGCAGTAGAGAATCCACCTGTCAATGCAGGATGATGCAAGAGATGCAGATTTGATCCCTGAGTCAGGGAAGAAGCCCTGGAGGAAGAAATGGCAACCTGATCCAGTATTCTTACCTGGAAAATCCCATGGACAGAGGAGCCTGGTGAGGCTACAGTCCATGGGGTCACAAAAATTCCGACATGATTGAGCCCACAAATTCATCCTACAGACCAGGTTTATTTTCCGAATACACATTTTATAAGATTAGCAAAAGAATAAAAAAACTCAACTCTATGCCAAAACCCTGACCACCTGTCCTGAGGGCTAATTTTTATCTTCAAAGGGAAGTGCTCAATGCTCAAGAAGCCTAAACACTGGTTGTGAAGGTTGTGTTAGCATCTTGAGTCATGTATGACGGAACATTACTCATAACCTGTCTCCATGCTGCCTGGAGTCTGCGTAGCTCCAGCAACCAGCCTGCCTTGGAGGAATGAGAATCAGAGGCTCTGCTCCGGCTGATAGTGAGTTGAAGATGTTTTGATCTTTCAATAAGTTTCTGTATTTGCAAGGGGTCTGGGACTCCCACCAGTGGGTACTCTGGTTGGTGGGCAGAGTGGGGGGGAGGCTGCCCTTATACTTCTTTTGCTTCTTTGATTTCTCCTCTAGAAAGTTCTTGCTTCTGACCTCAAATGTCAGATCAAGCCCTTCTGGTATCTCCATCTACGTCATTCGCCAGCGGTGTGACAATGTCTTGGTCAGAACCCTACAGCAGCCATCTCTGGGGAGAGGGTGGGCAGAAGAACAGGAAGAGATGGTGGAGATTCAGCCCGTTCTAGACTGGTTCACCTCACAGAGAACTGTCAACCCTCTTGTGACTCCCCAGGGAAGACTGAGGGGGTGAACTGGACCTCATTTTCTCCATTGCATCCTTACTTCCAAGTAATACAGTGCGGGGGCTGGGGAATTCAAGAGGCACCTAAATTCTTTGAGGACACCACAGACACATCCATGCCTCACTGTGACAGGACCGATCACCCTACGAAGCAGTCAAATGCTGGTGGTTTCCACTCTGGTGGGTCAATCATCAGCCACCCGCGCGGCAGCACAGATAATGTCTGGATGGTCCTAAAGGGTGAAAGTATGTGAGATCGCTGTGGATCTCCCTAGTCTGCGCCCCTTGAGGTTTCAGGATGGAATGGAGGGGTGAAAGTAACATTTCATAAGGAAGAACAGAGACTCATCTAATTTCCTAAGGAGGCAAGCAGCTCTCTGCTCTCCTGTGTCTACTGGAGCCTGGCCATCAGACCTCCGAGGGAGCTAAAGGGAGAGACACATACACTGGGGCATGGCTTCGTGGGTGTGTGGGTGCCTGGGTAGCAGCACCGGTGATTCAGAAATGAGTAAGACACAACCACGGCTCTCAAGGAGCACATAGTCTGGAGGAGAAAAACATGTAAGTCAGTAAATGCCATGAGTGAAAGAGGTGAAAAGGCAACGGAACACTGAGGCAGAGGCAAATGTCAGCAGAGATGATGCTGGAAGAGGGTGAAACATATGGTTATGCCTAGCAGCTGATTCAGGTCAAAAAAAAAAAAAAAAAAAAACCACATCGGATTCCAGGCGACATCTATATTCTAGGAGATGAAAGCCACTGAATTGTGCTGCTTGCAACCACCCACCTGCAGGAACCCTCCAGGCGAGCACTGGCTCAGCCCTGGGCCCACCTCAGCCAACCACCACCACCTCACCCACATCCTGGGCCACTCCTTCAGTCGTAATCTCGCCATCTGCCTCCCAGCAGCACCAGGCTACCCAGTGGAGGCAGGCAATTGTTTAGGTGTTAGACCAAAGCTTTTTCGGAGACATATTTTACCTCTGTCAGTATTTAGAATTGCTTGTGCAGCATGCTAATGAGCAGTAGACCCATCCGGGTTTTATTATTCTTAGGGGCTTCCCTGATAGTTCAGTTGGTAAAGAATCCGCCTGCAATGCAGGAGACCCTAGTTCAATTCCTGGGTCGGGAAGATCCCCTGGAGAAGGAATAGGCTACCCACTCCAGTATTCTTGGGCTTCCCTTGTGGCTTAGCTGGTAAAGAATCCACCCATAATGCAGGAGACCTAGGTTCAATCCCTGGGTTGGGAAGATCTCCTGGAGAAGGGAAAGGCTACCTATTTCAGTATTTTGGCATGGAGAACTCCATGGACTATATAGTCCATGGGGTCGAAAAGAGTTGGACACAACTGAGTGACTTTCACTTTCTATAGATCATGCCCCACTGATGGCTTGCGCTGGAAGAGGACCCCTCCCACCTCCTACCCCACCATCCACACGCCTGTCCTGCACCTCCGCCACTCCCCTGGCCTGCGCTTTGCCTTCCATCTACTCCTGCTGCCCTCCCTCCCTGTATCCCACCCCCGGATGCTCACAGCCTCAGTCCCTAAAACATCAGGGGCTATGCTCCGGCCACTGAATGCTGCTGTAGAAAGTTCCAGAAACACAGAGTTGAAATGCTATAAATTCAAGCTGCTTGCTTCGGATTACTTCTTAGATATACTTCTGTTCAATATTATTCCTTCTGGACAGCAAGCATCATCAACCTGGGGCTCACAGACTCCAAGCATTTTGTGTGTGATTTTGTGTACATGGGCTTTTTTCTGGCTTCACCATACTGTTTACCATAGTATCAAAGAGATCACAGAACCCCAAAGTTAGATCAAAGAGATTCTCATCTCTTGCCTCAATCTCTCATTCTACCCTCTTGCATCCTTTCCTGACCCAAGATTCCTGCCCCGTGTTGACTGAGATGATACCCAAGTCATCGGTGGTGAACTTCTTTCTCCAGACTCCTCGACTCTCACAAGACCCACCTTCTCCTTCTCTTTCATTCTTAGAGGGGGAGGTGTCATCTCTCTTTTCAAGGTAGTTTTGCATTTTGCAGAGTTCCAAAGAATAGCCAGAAGAGATAAGAAAGATTCCTCAGCGATCAATGCAAAGAAATAGAGGAAAACAACAGAATGGGGAAGACCAGAGATCTCTTCAAGAAAATTAGAGATACCAAGGGAATATTTCATGCAAAAAATGGGCTCGATAAAGGACAGAAATGGTATGGACCTAACAGAAGCAGAAGATATTAAGAAGAGGTGGCAAGAATACACAGAAGAACTGTACAAAAAAGATCTTCACCACCCAGATAATCACAATGGTGTGATCACTGACCTAGAGCCAGACATCCTGGAATGTGAAGTCATGTGGGCCTTAGAAAGCATCACTATGAACAAAGCTAGTGGATGTGATGGAATTCCAGTTGAGCTATTTCAAATCCTGAAAGATGATGCTGTGAAAGTGCTGCACTCAATATGCCAGCAAATTTGGAAAACGCAGCAGTGGCCACAGGACTGGAAAAGGTCCGTTTTCATTCCAATCCCTAAGAAAGGCAATGCCAGAGAATGCTCAAACTACTGCACAATTGCACTCATCTCACACGCTACTAAAGTAATGCTCAAAATTCTCCAAGCCAGGCTTCAGCAATACGTGAACCAAGAACTTCCAGATGTTCAAGCTGGTTTTAGAAAAGGCAGAGGAACCAGAGATCAAATTGCCAATATCCGCTGGATCATCAAAAAAGCAAGAGAGTTCCAGAAAAACATCTATTTCTGCTTTATTGACTACGCCAAAGCCTTCGACTGTGTGGATCACAAAAAACTGTGGAAAATTCTGAAGGAGATGGGAATACCAGACCACCTGACCTGCCTCTTGAGAAACCTGTATGTAGGTCAGGAAGCAACAGTTAGAACTGGACATGGAACAAGAGATTGGTTCCAAATAGGAAAAGGAGTACGTCAAGGCTGTATATTGTCACCCTGCTTATTTAACTTATATGCAGATTACATCATGAGAAACGCTGGTCTGGAAGAAGCACAAGCTGGAATCAGGATTGCTGGGAGAAATATCAATAACCTCAGATATGCAGATGACACCACCCTTATGGCAGAAAGTGAAGAGGAACTAAAAAGCTTCTTGATGAAAGTGAAAGAGGACAGTGAAAAAGATGGCTTAAAGCTCAACATTCAGAAAACTAAGATCATGGCATCTGGTCCCATCACCTCATGGGAAATAGATGGGCAGACAGTGGAAACAGTGTCAGACTTTATTTTTGGGGGCTCCAAAATCACTGCAGATGGTGACTGCAGTCATGAAATTAAAAGACACTTACTCCTTGGAAGGAAAGTTATGACCAACCTAGATAGCATATTTAAAAGCAGAGACATTACTTTGTCAACAAAGTCCATCTGGTCAAGGCTATGGTTTTTCCAGTGGTCATGTATGGATGTGAGAGTTGGACTGTGAAGAAAGCTGAATGCTGAAAAATTGATGCTTTTGAACTGTGGTGTTGGAGAAGACTCCTGAGAGTCCCTTGGACTGCAAGGAGATCCAACCAGTCCATCCTGAAGGAGATAAGTCCTGGGTGTTCATTGGAAGGACTGATGTTGAAGCTGAAACTCCAATACTTTGGCCACCTCATGCGAAGAGTTGACTCATTGGAAAAGACCCTGATGCTGGGAGGGATTGGGGGCAGGAGGAGAAGGGGACGACAAAGGATGAGATGGCTGGATGGCATCACTAGCTCGACGGGCATGAGTTTGGGTAAACTCTGTGAGTTTGTGATGGACAGGGAGGCCTGGTGTGCTGCGATTCAGGGGGTCGCAGAGTCAGACATGGCTGAGCGACTGAACTGTACTGAACTGAACTGTTGCATTTTAATCTTAATCTTGTATCTTCTGTTTAGATACATTGCTCCATCAATTATCTCATGTTTTTCCCGCATATTTAACCGCTTTTGATCTCCCCACTTGCCCTTCACACACTGTGGGAATTGATCAAAGGACAAAACACCTCTACCTCACCCTACTGCCCCTCCCCTGCACCTGATATTTGATGCACAGGTCATAAGAGCAATTAAGATGAACAAGATCCCCATCTCTACAGAATGTCCACTGCAAGGATGCGGACCAGTGACCTCGCAGTGGTACTCAGAACCATGACAGAAGAAAAGCTGGGTGCCTGTGGGAATACAGAGCACTAACCCAGACTCAGGGTCTGGGAGGCATGCAGAATAAAGACTAGGTGTAAAGATGCTGGGCCACTTCTCTGGTTGTCAAACCTCAGCTCTACTGCTGTCCCGGAGAAGGAAGTGGCAACCCACTCCAGTATTCTTGTCTTGAAAAATCCCATGGACACAGGAACCTGGCAGGTTACAGCTCTTGGGGTCACAAAGAGTCGGACATGACGTAGCAACTGAGCAGGCACTGCTGTATTAGTTGTGTGACCTTGAGCAAATTATCTACTGTTTTTCGTCTAGAAGGTGGGGATGAGAATAGTGTCTGTTTGGTACGTTGCTGTGAGGATGAGGTCAACTGATGCAATGTAAGTGTTAACTAGCCTTTTACTGCTTAGACCAGGCTCTGGACTTGGATTCCCTGGTGGCTCAGATGGTAAAAAAAAAAAAAAAAGAAAAGAAATCTGCCTGCAAAGTGGGAGACCTGGGTTCATTCCCTGGGTCAGGAAGATTCCCTGGAGAAGGAAATGGCTACCCACTCCACTATTCTTGCCTGGGGAATTCCATGGACAGGGAAGCCTGGTGGGCTACAGTCCATGGATGGGGATGCAAAGAGTCGGAGACGACTCAACGACTAACGCTTTCACTTTCTGGACTAGATAGTTCATATACATTATTTTATTTATTCCTCACAAAAATCCTATGAATTAGGTATTATTTTAAATTTTCCTTCAATCTTTTAAAATTACAGTTTCCAAATCTACAGTATGTCTCCACTGTAGAATTATACACTGACATCTTTGCTCTGAGATGACTCAGGACCTCCCAGCCAGGCTGGAACAGCATGCTCTCCTCCTACCTAGGCTTGTTGCATGCAACTTGTTTGAGCTTTTGATTTTTAGCAGAAAAAAACACAAACAGAGGTCTTGAATGTGCTTCCATGGTTCGACTTGGTCTCCTGTACTTCTGAGTCCACTGACCATGAGAAAACCATGAGCGTGCATGCGTGCTCAGTCATTTCAGCCATGTCCAACTTTTTGCATCCCCGCGGACTGTAGCCCACCAGGCTCCTCTGTCCATGGGATTCCCCAGGCAAGAATACTGGAGTGGGTTGCCATGCCCTTCTCCAGGGGATCTTCCTGATCCAGGATTCGAACCCCACGTCTCCTGCATTGCAGGCAGGTTCTTTACGACCGAGCCACCAGGGAAGTCTCGAGAAAACCACATCTTTGTTCAAAAGGAAGGAAGAGACGCTTGAAGTGAACCTGAACCCCATGCAGAGCCCAGGCCAATTCCAGCTGACCCGTGTTCTGAAGCAGAGTCATCCCAGCTGACCCAGGAACCTAGGTTCCTTGCTGTAAACAATTGAGATTTGGAGGTTGTTTACTAGGCAGCCTTAACACAGGAATGGATAATGTGGGAGCTTCCCTGCAAGTTCAGTGTCTGAGACTCCATGATCCCAATGCAGGGGGCCTGAGTTCGATCCCTGGTCTGGAAACTAGAACCCACATGTTGCAACTAAAGATCCCGCAGGCGGCAATGAAGATCCCACCTGAGGCTACTAAGACCTGGCATAGCCAAATAAATATTTAAATTAACAAATATTTTTAAAAACAGATGACTTGGACTTCTTCCCCAACTATTTAAAATTGTAGTCCTACTCTTGTCATTTTCAATCACCCTCACTCTTCTCTATAGCTTCTACAGATTTAATACCTTCTAAAATATAACTTTTTAAATTAAGCTTATTGTCTCCTTCCAAACATAAGCTCAGTGGCACTAGAAGTAAAGAACCCACCTGTCAATGCAGGAGATGCAAGAGACGCGGGTTTGATCCTTGGGTTGGGAAGATTCCCTGGAGACGGGAATGGCGACCCACTCCAGTATTCTTGCCTGGAGAATCCCATGGACAGAAAAGCCTGGAGAGCTACAGTGCACAGGGTTAGAGAGTTGGACATGAATGAAGCGATGAAGCGACTTAGTGTGCATGCAAACATACGCTTAATTACAGGCAAATCTTTACTGGCTTAGTTATGGAGTGACATGAAGAAGTGAACGAATGCTTATTGCACTTTTGCTTGACAGCAAAAATATGAAAGTAACAGGAGAGTGAATAAATTGCGGTTCAGTACAATGTCTAGCATGGAAAATGGGTAAAGTAGAACTAGATTGCCAAAGCAAGAGAAAATATTAAAAATATAAAGTGGGTGGAAAGCAAAACTGCAGTATAATGCCAACATATTTCTATACATTTTAAAGAACTATTATAGTGTGGTTTTTGGATGTCTCTCTATATGTGGGTGTTCATAATAAAAATATGTCTAAGGAATGATAGATACCAGTTCAAGAACACAGCTACCTCTGGCAAGTTAGAAAGACAGTGGGAAGGTAGGCAGAAGAATCCAACTATGTCCACAGTAAAATGTTGTGACCTGGCAAAAGTAAGTGTTGAATAGATGAGTGATTAGGATACTGTCTTTCATCATGTTTTAAGCACTATTCATTTAAATTTAAAAATTACTTTCTTGATTAATAAGATCTTCACAGGGCTCAAAATAAAAAAGATGCAATAAATTATTTACTAAAAATATTATCTTTCAACTCTATCCTCATGCAACCCAATTCTTCTTTATTAATAATGGCTCTTTTGAGATATGATTCACATACCATAAAACTCATCTTTTAAAAGTGAAATTCAGGACTTTTTAGTATACTGACAGAGTTGGGCAACATCACACTATGTGCTTCCAGAACATTTTCATCACCCCCAAAAGACACCTTGTACCATCAGCAGTTACTCTGCATTTAACCCCACCTCCCAAATTGCCACCTACTACTGTATTATTTGCACCAACAGATTTCTCTGTTATGGACATATCATATGAATGGAATCATACAACATGTGGTCTTTAGCGACTTGCTTCTTTTACTTAGCAGAATGTTTTTAAGTTCCATCCATGTTTATATGGGTACTTCATTCCTTCCTACGGGAGAATAATACCCACTGTATGGATATGTTGTGTCAGTCATTCAGTCTTGTCTGACTCTTCGAAACCCTATGGGCTGTATGTAGCCCACCAGGCTCCTCTGTCCATGGAATTCTCCAGGCAAGGATACTGTAGAGGGTAGCCATTCCTTCTCCAGGGGGATCTTCCTGACCCAGGGATTGAACCTGGGTCTTCTGCATTGCAGGTGGATTCTTTACTTTCTGAGCCACCAGGGAAGCCCATAAGGAGATACCACATTTTATTTATTCATTCATTAACTGATAGACATTTGAATTGCTTCCATGTTTTGGATATTATGAATAATGTTGCTATGGACATGTCTTTTGTGTGGACATAAGTTTCCATTTTTTAACACAATAATACATGTACGTAGTTTTAGAAGTCAAATATTAACTCCTGGTTTATAATGAAACACTGGTCTCCTGACACACTTCTCTACCTCTGACTCCCATTCCACTGAAACAATTATTTTCAACAGTTTGGCTATCTCTCTGCCACTTCATACTTCTTGATGCTTTGCTTATACTATGCCTTGCTTGTTCAGGTTCAATATATTATTTTAACTTCTTACTTGGGAGGTGAAGATTTAACCCTCACACTGTGTGTACACATCAGCCCTCCCACCATTCTCTACAACAAGATCTTAAAGGTTATGACACCTTCAAACCAACATGCAGTTTTCACAACACCTGTGTAAATATTCATAGCTGAGTTCTGTAGAGCAAAATGTTTACACTTCCTTTCTTATATATTTTCTTTTCCATCTGTTTGACTTCTGTGTGCCTATTATTAATTCTGTACCAAACTTTCTCCAACAGAGCTAAAACACAATATGAAAAACCAAAAAATGGATCCAGTGCTCTTTTTCTTCCTCCTGGAGAGGCCCTTCCAGGAGTCTTCTGTTTTGCTGTCTGGTCCTGCTGTCCAGCTACCATCTAGAAGCTTCCATTCACCATCATCTTGGGAATCCCCTTCTTCCTCTGCATTGGATCTTCTGCTTCTGGAGCGCAGACCTTCCACTTTCTCAGTCTACTTCCTTCTCTTCATTAGCATATCCTTTAGTTAGATTCCCGAGGGAGACCGCATGGGACAGAAACTTCTTGAGATGTTTTATAGCTGAAAACACACACAACCTACCTTCATTCTTGGAAGTCCACACAGTCATTTTCTTTCAAAATTCTGAAGAAACTGTTCCACTGCTGGCTGTTGAGAGGTCTGCCAACCTATGGTCCTGGCTTAGGACCATACCCACAAGGACATGACCCTTGTATATGATTTTTTTTCTTTCTTTCTGGAAATATTTAAGGGTTTTACTATATGTCTGACATTGCAACACTTTATGATATGTCTTAAAGTGGGTCCATTTCCATCCACTGTGCTAGGGACTCAGTGGTCTCTTGATTTAGAAATTCAAGTATTTCACTTCTGGGAAGTTTTTCTCTCCCTCTTTCTCTCTTATTTCCTTTCCTTACTTTTTTGATGTTCTTTTTCCTTGGGATGAGTTTTATTTGGGTGTTGGGCTTCCTGAATTGATCCTCTAATTTTCTGCCCCTTGGTCTTTCTGTTCTACAGTCAGGGAAGTTTTTTAACCTTTTCTTCAAAACTTCTATTGAACATTTTACTTCTTTTATCATTTTTAAAAATAACCCAAAGCTCTTTCTTTGCATCTCCCTTTTTTAATAGTAAGGTAGGGATCAGGATGGGGTGAGAAGTGTCTTGCTGATCCTTATACAAGCTTTCTAGCAGCCCTCCTGTCTGACAGCTCTTTCCTGCACCCCTGCCTTCAAAGACACATGGCACCTCAGAGGCCTGAGCTTTGCTGAGAGCCTACAGCAGGCTTTGGATTCCTTCGTGTTCTCTCTCATTACAAGCTTGGGGTCCAACTGTGTCACATGTGCTCAGGCACTTTCCACAATCCATCTATTTAATGCCTTCAACATTCTGCTGATGTTGCCCGTCCACTGTTGCCTCATTTGATATTGGTCTCTCCTACTAGACTGGGAATCCCATGAGGCCAAGGACTGGGTTTATCTTATTAACTTCTAAACATTACCCCTGGATTTTCAAAAGTATTTGTTGAATACATAAAGCAAAGAGGGCTAAGCTGAGCTTTACAGGATGAGATGGAAAGGAGAGGCAGAAATGTACTCTGATCACAAGGGGATGGCATGTGCAGGAGATTGTAGGTGGCAGAAAGCAAGGAACATCTAGAGCCTGACACAGCTGAGCATTCCCGCAGTGACGAGTGCAAGGTAGGGACTTCCCTGGGGGTCTAGTGGCTAAGACTCTGCTCTCCCAATGCAGGGGACCCAGATCTGATCCCTGGTTGGGGAACTAGATTCCATAGGCGGCAACTAAGAGTTCGTTCACATGGCGCAACTAAATATCTCGCAACTAAGATCTTGGTGCAGCCAAAAAAAAAAAAAAGAAATATATAAAAAATTTTAAGTCATTTATATTAAAAAAAAAATGCAAGGCAGCTAGGGGTGGGGTGGGGGAGGGTGCAAAGAAAGAGGAAAGGCTGGACAGTGCAGCAGAGACCAGATGGTGGTGTGTCAAGATAGCAGCAAGGCTGGTTCCTCCTGAGGGCTGTGAGGGACCATCCGTCCCGTGCCCCTCTCCCAGCCTCTGGTGGCTGCTGGCAGTCTTTGGTTTCCTTGGTTTGCAGAGGCATCACCCACATGCCAGCCGTGTCTGAACTTCCCCTTTTTATGAGGAGACAGTCACACTGGATCAGGGCCCGCTACAGTGACTTCATATCAACGTGATCATCTGCAAACAGCTTATTGCTAAATAAAGTGACATTCACGGGCAATGGGGATTCGTACTTCAACATCCTGTGTGTGTGTGTGTGTGTGTGTTGGGCAGTGGCGGTGGGGGGGACACACTTCATAAGGGTCTTAGAAAGTGTCACAATCAGACCTGTATTTCAAACAAATAATGGTACCTCCAATGAGAAGAAGGAGATATTCAGGGCTGGAGTCGGGGAAAGGAGGATAAAGATCAGACCATTGCATATGGCTTGCTTCTACACAGTATAAGGAGATGACAAGTGGTGGGTAGATTCAAGGGACATGTGTTCAGCAGAAAGGACAAGAAAGGACTGAGTGGACATATAGGATGAGAGAGTAAAATAGGGGTAGGAGGGATCAAGGATGCCCCCATTTCTGGATGGGAACCTGGGTGTGGAGAATGGTACCATTCGATGAGACAGGAGGTGGCTCAGTGATAAAGAATTTGCAGACGAGGGTTCACTCTCTGAGTCAGGAAGATCCCCTGGAGAAGGAAATGGCAATCCACTCCAGTATTCTTACGTGGAGAATCCCATGGACAGAGGAGCCTGGAGGGCTATAGTCCATGGGGTCACAAAGAGTCAGACACAACTGAGTGACTAGGCAGGCGCGCACACACACACACACACACACACACACACACACACACACAATGAGACAGGAATTCAGGAGGAGTGCATTTGGAAAAGAGGATTCTGAATTTAGGAAATGCTACCTTATTTCCTCAATTTTCTCACAGGTGTTATAGGTATAGCTCTTCTAAAACTGACCTGAAGGACTTTACTCAGTCTTAATGTCCTTGCAATATTCGACCCTGTTACTCATTTTTTCTTTTTGCAAACTCTCTTCTCCATGAAAGATTATTTACATGTAATTGCAAAATGAATAATTCCATTTTGAAATCCTGCTGTCACCTCAAATACCTAAAACTGAATTCATCGTTCTTCAGGCAAAAAAGCTCATCCATACCCCATCCCTCACCTCAGTCCAGCCAGCGGTCTACCGTTAGCCCCGGACAGACCCGAGTATTCTCAACCCATATTTTTTTTCTCATTCTCACACATGGTCAAAGTTGCATCTATTTTTCCATCAAGCATGCATGTATGCTCAGTCACTTCAGTCATGTCCAACTCCCTCAGTCCATGGGATTCTTCAGGCAAGAATACTGGAGTAGGTTGCCATGCCTGCCTCCAGGAGATCTTCTCAACCTAGGGATCGAACCTGAATTTCCTGCATTGCAGGCAGATTCTTTAACTGCTGAGCCACCAGGGAAGTCCCTTTTTCCCTCATAGTCTCTCCCAATCTTGTGTTCTCTGTGCCTCTTCTGCTTTATTTATGCCCTTACTACCATAACCCTTGGGCTTTGCATCAGCTTCCTAATTCACAATTTCCTGCTTGGCTGCTCCTTAACCCACCCTGCCTCTCACCACTGCATTACTCTTCATAAAGCTACACTGTCCTCCCAACACTGTCCTGCTCATCAATCAGCTGACAGCACTCATCACTTCCAGGGCAGTGTCCAAACTCAGCCTCCATCCATCTTTCAAGCCTCATACTAACACCATAAACTGTCTGGTGCGCTTCAACTGGTCTGTCAACCCTCTGACATGCCTGGCACACCTCTCACTGCATCTATCAGACTCCCGTGCCCTCTTCCTGCCTGGTCTCCCCACTTTCTATATCTATAAATCTCAGTCATTTTCCTAGAATCAACAATAAGACTAGCTACATAATTTATGAATCCCAGTGCAAAGTGAAAACATGGTCTTTCTGTTCAAAAATGATTAAGAATTTTCAGACCCTGACAGCAGAGCATGGAGCCCTTCTGAGCACAGGGCCCTGTGTGGCATGGGCCACACACTCATGCAGCAACCCCCGATCCAAGAATCCTTCCTTGACCATCGAACTATTCTTTCTCCCCTTCCTAAAATCTATATTGTTGGTTTATAACCCACTCTTTATATTGACAGCATACCACCTTTGTCAATTAATCTCTGTGCCTATCTATGTGTTTGCAGCATCTTTGCTGGTTCATCAAGCTCTTGTTGCTGTTGTTGTTGATGGCTGTGTGCTACGCTGTGTTCAGATGCACAGTTGTGTCTGACTCTTTGTGGTCCCATGCGCTGTGGCCTGTCAGGCTCCTCTGTCCCTGAGATTCTTCTGGCAAGAATACTAGAGTGGGTTGCCGTTTCCTACTCCAGGGGATCTTCCTGACTCAGGGATTGAACCCACGTCTCTTGCTTGGCAAGCAGATTCTTTTACCACTGCGCCACCTGGGAAGCCTCCCAGCTGTTATTAGGAAATTACTATGTGCCAAGCCCTCAGAAAACAAGATCGAAAGACTCAGTCTCACAAACTGGAGGAGTTTACAATCTGGAAGGTTACCAAACACACTGACAATTATCATCCCCCGAGACAAACACCGTGCCATGGGAGTGGAGAAGCAGGCGGGAAGGCATCTTAGAAGAAGTGGAGCTGAACTTCCACAAGTGCATAGGAGCTGGTCAGGCAAAGGAGGGAAAAGAGAGTGACGAAGGGCATTTCAGAAAGAGGGACCAGCATAGACAGATAGTGCAGAGAATGTTACGTGCCTCTCCCAACTGAAACATCAGCTTCCAGAGGACAGGAATTGCACCTTCTCCTAGCACCTAACATGATTCATTGCTCATAGTACAAATACAATAAATATTTGGTTTGGTGAGAAGGTAAGTCGATTCTATAAACAATATGGCATTTCAAAGTTAAATCAAAGAGAAAAAATAATTAGATGTTTCAAATATACCTCTAAAATTTACACTAAGTATGAGAGTACTTCCAGAGAATTTATATATGCAGCTGCCATGTAAAGACTGACTCTTACACCTGTTTAATGCTAATTTTACTATCCCTTTTTGATAACAGTTCAGTGAAAGCTGATGAGAGCTCTTATCGCCAGGTAGATTATAAAAGGAAGAAGCTGCTCATAGCTGCAAATTTTATTTTCACAAAATTTTAAGTACATAAAATGTTATCTCTGCAATATTTCTAAGTATTAAAAAGTTGAATCCAGCATACTACGTGGGCTATGACCATTTCAAAAGCAGACGGTTTGTGCATCTTTAGTTTATAACAACGCCCTAGATACTCACTGACATTTAATAACCCATTGGCACCAACAGAGTCATTAAAACGGATGCAGGCTGAAATGTATGCTACCCAAGTTCAACTTCTCATGTAGGAAATACAATATTTTCTCAACTTTTGTAAACGGGTATGCTGCTACTACAGCTGAGACCATATTTGAGATGTTCCCAACCACCAAGAATAGAAGTACAAAGACAAGAATGTTTAAATAAGCACATACAAAACAATCTGGAGAAGGAAATGGCAACCCACTCCAGTATTCTTGCCTGGAAAATCCCACGGACAGAGGAGCCTGGCAGGCTACAGTTCACGGGGCCACAAAGAGTCAGACATGCCTGAGTGCCTGAGCACATAGAAAACAATAAAAGAAAAAGTGTGAAGTAAGTATTCAGATAGAAAGCCAAGAGCCTTTAACAATGCAAACCAAAAAACAATCAAAATTTTAAAACAAACAAGAAAAATATTTGAGGATGGTAGACAGGAAAAGCAAAAGGACTGAAATTTAAAATTTTAGAGACAAATCCTGATTCCAGTGTACACTAGCAGATCTTGAGTCAGGCATTTCCTCTTTCCTTAGCTGAACTTACATGTACATTGGAGAAAAATACCACCTATATCATAGGGTAACTTCAAAAATTAAATCAGTTGACACACACTAACTGTGGTCCTTGTTAGTACCAAATTTTACCTGAATCTGAATTCATAAATTGTTATTTATATGAAAATAACTAAATATTTCACTATATTGATTCAAATTCATTCAATCAATCAATCTTTAAAATTCAACTGGAATTGATTTTGTATCTACTCTTGCTCTGTGCTGGGTACCATAACACATCTTATTGAATACTTTCAACAAACCCAAGTGGCATTTACTTTATTTTACCTATTTATTTACTATTTTTTATTTGGCTGTGCCAGGTCTTAGCTGTGGCAAGCAGGATCACTGTTGCCACTTGCCAGGATCTCTAGTTGTAGGCATGTGGGATCTAGTGCCCTGACCAGGGATTGAACCCGGGCTCCTGCATTGGGAGCACAAAGTCTTAACCACTGAACCACCAGGGAAGTCCTTACTCTATTCTAAAGTGAAGAAACTGAGGCCCACATGAAAAGTTCTTGTGCTTTCAGTTATCTGCACTGTAACATGAAAATATTTCTAATCAAGTTCTCCATTCTTTAAATGGTATGAATCAGCCGCTGATTCTCTGCATCCCAGGCCAGGAAAGTCGGCACAGCTTCAGTGAATTCATACGGCACAGTTTCCAGATTTCAATGACTCACTCATTAAGCAAGTGTTTACTGTGTACAACGATACGCCAAGGAAGATGCAAAACAAATCACCTAGGTAAAGAGAATCTTAGGAAACTTGTGCGGTAGAAAGTTAAAACCATGAAACAGATGATTTTAGATTAGTCTGGTGGCAGACAAAAGGAATAGATGGGAAGTGACTGGAAACAGAAGAATTAGAAAAACAGGGCTATGGATAAGGTATGAGGCAACAACCGCCAGGCCTGGATGGTAGCAGTGGACACGGAAGCAAGAGATATTTCTGAGGCTGACTACAGAAGATAAATGAGAAGATGACTCAAGGATGACTGTGAGGTCAGTCAGCTAAAGAATTCAGGAAAGAGGGATCTCTTGGATAGAAATGTGGCATTCGGGGAAGGCAAGGATGAAATCCACTGGGCCACGAGGAGATTAGGGCCACACTGAAAATGCTCAAGGGAGCTCACCCGTGCAAAATGCAAGCTACGTAACTGGAGAGTGAGGCTGGGTGAAGGCAGAACACACAGACTGGAGTTTCAACACCATAGAGCTAACTAAAACCGTGAGATGGCGTCAACCTTCCAGCAGGAAGAAGCACTTAGAAGTACATGAGCAGAAGTCCCAGGCCTGACATCTAACATTAAGAGGGAGAATCTAGAAAGATAGTACTGCTGAACCTATTGGCAGGCAGCAAGGGAGATGCAGACATAGAGAACAGATGTGTGGACACAGCTAGGGAAGGACAGGGTGGGGCAAATGGACAGAGTAGCATGGAAACAGATACACTACTATATGTGAAATAGATAGCCAGCAGGAATTTGCTCTGTGACAACCTAGAGGTGGGGGATGGGCTGGGAGGTGGGAGGGAGGCTAAGGAGGGAGGGGACACATGTATGCCTACGACTGATTCATGTTGGTGTGTGGCAGAAACCAACATAATCTTGTAAAGCAATTAAAAATAAATCAAGCAATTAAAAATAAATTAAATAAAAAATAAATTAAAGCAATTAAAAATAAATAAATTTTTTAAAAAGGGAGAAAAGAGCCAATTCGATCAATTTTTGGCATGTATGGGACTATATTTAAATAAGACTATTTTATTATTTCTATTACTTTAAAGATTAGATAATAAAGGACTATATTTTATTTTTCTGTACCCAGTAAAGGTTAAATATCAATAAGAGAGAAGGCATGTACACTTTAAATTCTGCCCATTTTGAGAAGAACTGTACTCAGGGAAAGGAAATCACAGCTGAACATGAAGTCTCTTGAACCAAAGAGGAATATTAAGAATCCATTTCCATTTACACCAATGTGTAAGATCTGTTTCCATCAGCACGTCCCTGGAAGTGCTCAGCAAGTCTGAAAACGCGCTTCTTCCTGCACTGACCCCAACAAATCCATCCATTATTTTCCTCATTCACCCTCCTTACTGCAAGGCACTCAGCCGGACGCTGAGAGGTCAGTGGTGGATAAGATGGACACACTGCTTTTGTGGAGTTCACAGTCTAGTCCATGACGGCTCATAGCCTGCCTCTTTGCTTCCAATCCAAGGCAATCAGGACTGAACCTCAGTGACATTTCTACTGTCTGTTGGTCACGTACTTCCTTTTATTTCTGACTACGCTAGGTCCTCACTGTGGCACGTGGGCTTTCCCTGCGCGCACCAGGCAGGCTCTCCAGTCCGGGGCACAGCCTTAGTTGCCCCACCGTATGCGGCATCTTAGTTCCCCGACCAGGGATCGAGCTCATATCCCCTGCATTGGAAAGTGGATTCTTAACCACTGGACCAGCAGGGAAGTCCCTTTATTTCAGAAGGCTGAATGCGTGTTAACCAGTAAGTGGAAGTCTTCTTTTAGATGAAGTAGTCAGAAAATGGGACAAATATATGCCCCAGTGGTTACACATTTAAACCTGAGTAGTTCTGTGGTTCCTGCTACCACTCCAGAGGGCTGTGCTGGTTGCTTACACAGTGAGGTTCTGGGCCTTCCTTGTTGTTCACTCCCTCAGTCATGTCCGACTCTTTGAGACTCCACAGACAGAAGCACGCCAGGCTTCCCTGTCCTTCACCATCTCCTGGAGTTTGCTCAAACTCATGTCCACTGAGTCGGTGATGCCAACCAATCATCTCATCTCTGTCGCCCCCTTCTCCTCCTGTGCTCACTCTTTCCTAGCATCAGGGTCTTTTCCAGTGAGTCAGCTCTTTGCATCAGGTGGTCAAAATTAGAGCTTCAGCTTCAGCATTAGTGCTTCCAGGGAATATTCGGGTTGATTTCCTTTAGAAAGGACTAGGAAGCCTCTGTTCCCCTTGCTCTCCAAGGGACTCTCAAAGAGAACAGAGGCTTCCTAGTCCTTTCTAACCAGGAAGAGGAATAAGAACATGAGAGGGAGAAGAATCCTTTGTCACCTCATCTCCTTTCTCATCACATTGCTCCTTCCCACGTAAATCAAGAGAAATGAAGGATAAATGAAAGATAAACAGGAACTTCCCTGGCAGTCCAGTGGTTAAGACTTTGCCCTCCAATGCAGGGGTTATAGGTTCGATCCCTGGTCAAGGAGTTAAGACCCTACATGCCTCTCAGCCAAAAAACCAAAACATGAAACAGAAGCAATATTGAAACAAATTCAATATAGACTTTAAAAATGGTTCACACACACACAAAAATCTTTAAAAAGATAAACAAAAATACATATTTTAAAAATTAAGAATAAAAACAGAAACAGGCCCCGGAAGAATTAACTTCTCCAAAACTATTTCCAGGGCTGGGGTAGATTCACTGAAGCTACTGAATTTATAAAATTTCATTTCGTAAGTATTCAGAAGGAGGAAGCAAACTTCAGAGGAAGTGTGTACCAACTCCGCTTACTCTAGCAAGGTGGCAGCAGCAGGCATCAGTGAGCACACAGGATTGTTCTCATCTCTAAGCCATTTCCCTGTGAATGGTTTGAGTCATTCTCAAATACCTCCCTGGACCAGGGAGGTAACTGAATAGAGTTAAATGTGCCAAGTGTAAGTGACAGGGACCAACACACTCTGGAAAATGTATGTCTTATCCAAGATAGTAGAAAGAGGAATGAAAATTGTTCAAGAGAAACCAATAATCTGGATTCTTCCGGGAAATCATCTGATGTTTTTTAAATATCAGCAATGGATTTTAAAAAACTTAAATGTCATCTTGGTTAATCTGTGATTCATCCAGAGGTCATTAATTTACAACTGCTGGTCTGTGGCAACTTTGCTGTGTTTGCACGGAAACATGGAACTCATCACAGGTTTAGAAACATGATTCACCCTACTGCTGGAAATCAGTGCAAGATACATAAGAACGCTAAAATGACCCAAACGAAGCGGCATACAGTTATAATTGAAATGGAAAAAGAGAAAAATTTAAAACTTCAGAAAGATGAAAAAATAATGACCATTACTGGTGTACATACTGGATGAAGACTGACAGTAAAAATGATACTAAAAGGTTGATAACAAATCATGCAAAATGTTGAAATAGGCTTGACCTATGTATTAATTATCACCACCATCATCATCATCTGCTAGAATCTAGGAGAAAGTCTTTACTGTGATACATAATTGTATATCTAATGTTAATTCAGAGGAGGAAAGCTAAGTATTTTGAGTAATAACATTCCATGGCAAATGACTGCTGAAAGTTGTGGCAAAGTATGGGTAAGTCCATTGGTTCAAAGCCTTTTTCACAAAAGCTTGTGTTGAGGTTCTAGTACAGATTCATGCATCCATCCATTCATATGACAAATATTTATTGAGCAAGTACTATGTGCCAAGTACCATCAGAGGCACTGGAGATACTATACTGCATGAATCAAACAAAAAGTTCCTGACCTTTTCGAAGCGGTATTCCAGTTGAGGCAGATAATATATTAATACAAGATACATTGGTTTACTCTATACTAGATGATACGTGATACTCTTGGGGAGAAAAAAATTCAGTCAGGGAAGGAGAATAGAAGTTTGTGTGGAGAATGTGTGCATCCCTTTGCAGGGAGAAGCGTGAAGTGGATTTGAGATTCCAAACAAGGGGAGCAGGAAAGGCCTCACTGAGAAAGTGACATTTGCATAGACACATGAGGGAGGTGAGGGCTGACGGTGAGGGAGCAGAAGTGGACCAAGACTTGAGGTAGGGTAAGAAAAGTCCAAAAGGATCTTCATGACCCAGATAATCACAGTGGTGTGATCACTGACCTAGAGCCAGACATCCTGGAATGTGAAGTCAAGTGGGCCTTAGAAAGCATCACTATGAACAAAGCTAGTGGAGATGATGGAATTCCAGTTAAGCTATTTCAAATCCTGAAAGATGATGCTGTGAAAGTGCTGCACTCAGTATGCCAGCAAACTTGGAAAACTCAGCAGTGGCCACAGGACTGGAAAAGGTCCGTTTTCATTCCAATCCCTAAAAAAGGCAATCCCAAAGAATGCTCAAACTACTGCACAATTGCACGTATCTCACACACTAGTAAAGTAATGCTCAAAATTCTCCAAGCCAGGCTTCAGGAATACCTTGGTTCAGTGAACCAAGAACTTTGAGATGTTCAAGCTGGTTTTAGAAAAGGCAGAGGAACCAGAGATCAAATTGCCAATATCCGCTGGATCATTGAAAAAGCAAGAGAGTTCCAGAAAAACATCTATTTCTGCTTTATTGACTACGCCAAAGCCTTCGACTGTGTGGATCACAAAAAACTGTGGAAAATTCTGAAGGAGATGGGAATACCAGACCACCTGACCTGCCTCTTGAGAAACCTGTATGTAGGTCAGGAAGCAACAGTTAGAACTGGACATGGAACAACAGATTGGTTCCAAATAGGAAAAGGAGTACGTCAAGGCTGTATATTGTCACCCTGCTTATTTAACTTATATGCAGAGTACATCATGAGAAACGCTGGGCTAGAAGAAGCACAAGCTGGAATCAGGTTTGCTGGGAGAAATATCAATAACCTCAGATATGCAGATGACACCACCCTTATGGCAGAAAGTGAAGAGGAACTAAAAAGCTTCTTGATGAAAGTGAAAGAGGAGAGTGAAAAAGATGGCTTAAAGCTCAACATTCAGAAAACTAAGATCATGGCATCTGGTCCCATCACCTCATGGGAAATAGATGGGCAGACAGTGGAAACAGTGTCAGACTTCATTTTGGGGGGCTCCAAAATCACTGTAGATGGTGACTGCAGCCATGAAATTAAAAGGCACTTACTCCTTGGAAAGAAAGTTATGACCAACCTAGATAGCATATTTAAAAGCAGAGACATTACTTTGCCAACAAAGGTCCGTCTGGTCAAGGCTATGGTTTTTCCAGTGGTCATGTATGGATGTGAGAGTTGGACTGTGAAGAAAGCTGAGCGCCGAAAAATTGATGCTTTTGAACTGTGGTGTTGGAGAAGACTCCTGAGAGTCCCTTGGACTGCAAGGAGATCCAATCAGTCCATCCTGAAGGAGATAAGTCCTGGGTGTTCACTGGAAGGACTGATGTTGAAGCTGAAACCGCAATACTTTGGCCACTTCAAGTGAAGAGTTCACTCATTGGAAAAGCTTCTGATGCTGGGAGGGATTGGGGGCAGTAGGAGAAGGGGACGACAGAGGATGAGATGGCTGGATGGCATCACCAACTCAATGGGCATGAGTTTGAGTAAACTCTGTGAGTTTGTGATGGACAGGGAGGCCTGGTGTGCTGCAATTCATAGGGTCGCAAAGAGTCGGACACGACTGAGCTACTGAACTGAACTGAAGAAAAGTCCAGGCAGAAGGCATAAGTGCAAACGCCCCAAGGGAAAGGCATGTGTCACTTTCAATAGCAACACGACGAAGCCAAGAACTAGGAAGGGGCAGAGCAGCAGCAGCTGAGGTCAGAGAGGCCTGATCACACAGAGTGTTGGCTTTTTACCAGAATTGGCTTTTTCCCTGCAGGAAGTCACTCCAGGGAAGGTGGTCTAATAAAAGGAGTTACGGGATTTGACATATGTTTTATTTTTACTTTTTTTTTTTTGGCCATGTCAAACAGCTTGCAGGATCTTAGTCCCCCAACTGTGGATCAAACCCAGGTCCCCTGCAGTGGAAGCATGGAGTCCTAACCACTGGACTGCCAGGGAAATCGCTGGCATGTTTTCAAAGAATCCTTTTGACTGCTGTCTTGATTGAACTAAAAGAGAGCAAAAGCAGGGGCAGTGAGACCCACCGGGAGCTGTTGCAATAATCTAGATGAGAGACAACAGTGGTTTGGACTAAGGTCTTGGCAGCGGAGATGGCAAGAAGGCATCAGATTCTGCGTAGATTTTGACATCAGTGCTGGAAGGATTTGCTGACATGCTCTGTAGCACATGAGAAAATGAAGTCAAGGATGACTCCAAGGGCTCAGGCCTGAGTCATCGGAAAGATGGAGCTGGCATTAACAGACATGGGGAAGACCAGATGAAGAGCAGGTTTGAGGGGGTGGGGGAGAACAGCAAGAATTCAGTTTGAGACCCGTTAAGCCTACTGGGGATCCAATTAAGAGATGCTGAGTAGGCAGTTGGATACAGCGTCTGGAGGTCCACACTAGTTTTAAATTTGAAGTCATCAGCATATATTTGGTATTTAAGGCTGTGAGGTTGTATGAGATCACCTACAGGGTAAATACAGATAAAGAAGAAAACAGATCAAGCTCTGAGCTTTGGGGCACTCCAACATAAAAGGTTAGGAAAATGAAGAGGACTGGTAAAGCATACTAAGGAACTCGAAGAGAGGTAGGAGATAAATCAGGAGACTGTGATGACTTAAGGCCTAGGGAAGATAGATCTCAAGTTGAGAAGATTCAACCTTTGGAAAGTTGCTGATGGTCATATGAGGACAGACAACTGACCACTGGATACAGAAACATGCAGGCCGTTAGTAATCACGTGAGAGCAGTCTGATGGAAGAGAGAGACTAAAGTCCCATGGGAGAACATCTCCGAAAGAATGGGAGGGAAGAATTTGGAGACAGCAACTATCAACAGATTTCAAAAGGTTTATTGTAACGGGAAGAAGAGAGAAGTGTTGTGGAAGCTTATTCAAAGGGGAAGTGGGCTCAAGAGATTTTTTTTTTTTTTTAAAGACAGAAGTAATAACAGTTTGTTCCTATGATTCCAGGAATTACCCAGCAGTGAGAAAGATAAAAATAATGCAAGAGACAGAGGGGAGATCTGTTGGAGCAATTTTCTTGAATAGATAAGAGAAGATGAACTCCAGTGGACAAATGGTGGGGTTGGCCTTGGTTAGGAGTGGGGACAACTCATCCACAAAGACAGAATGAATGGTCACAGGGACTGAGAGCTGTGGAAATTCTGATTGCCTTTTTTTTTTTTTAAGGATCAATTATGGTGCTTTTCTTTTAAGGATTTTTTCTTTTTTTTTTAGGATCATTTTTAAAAGTCTTTCCAATATTGTTTCTGCTGTATGTTTTGATGTTCGGGCTGAGAGGCACATGGGATCTTAGCTCCCAGACCAGAGATTGAACCCTTGCCCTCTGCACTGGAAGGCGAAGTCTTAACCACTGGACTACCAGGGAAGTCCCGATTGCCTCTATTTTCATAGTGAAGGATTTGGGGAAAGGAGCTGTAGAAGGGTTGTAGAAAACTATTTAATACAAATAATTGTCTAGGAGTTTGGAAGAGTGAATGCTTTAGGAGCAGAGGGTATGACAGCTGAGCAATATCCAAGGCTAGGGATTACATTTAAAAAAATATTTTTCTTTTAATTTCTTAAACTTTCATCTTTGAAGTCATTTCAGAATTACAAAAAAGACACAAAAATAGTTCAAAAGAATTTCCATATGCACCTCACTCAACTTCCCGAAATGTTAACATCTTGTTTAATCACAGTATAAGTGACCATATCAGAAAGTTATCACAGATCCCCCGTCACTAAACTACAGACTGAAACTACTGAAATTTTAAAAAACTTTCAAATTTAGCAAACTGTCATATGAGTGTTCTTTTTCTAGACTAGGATTCAATCCACAATCCCATATGCTATTTAGTTGTTTTTTCAGTCTCCTCTAATCTGGGGCAATTCTTCAATCTGTCTTTCATCACCTTGACACCTTCAAAAAAGCTAGTCACAGAAGATCCCTCCATTTGGGCTTGTCTGTTTCCTCACAATTTAAATCAGATCTGTATTTCTGACAAAAGTGAGGTGTCCTTTTCAGTTCACTGCATCATGGGGCACATGACCTCTGCCAGGGTCCTCCACTGTAAAGGTACTGTTTCCTTTATAATTAATAGTGACAAATAGGTGATCATGGATTTTAAAATATAAGCAGTCTGCATGGTTTTCCCCCCACCCTACACATCTCCACTGGAATAGGTACTAAGCAGGTGGAGGGCTGATTTTAAAATGTAGTTTATTAAGTGAGGACCTCGATCAAGTTATAACCTAGAAGAGTTGCAGATGCCATCAAAGAGAAGAGTTAACAGCCTTAATAGATTTTCAATGTAAGTCAAGACAAATCAATTACAGAAAAGGATGTTTGAACGATTGATTATCATAGCAGACAAACTGTCCTGATTTTAAAGTTTTCCAGGACTGGTTGATTCATACCCATCTTTACTGGAAATACTTCTGGGAAATACTTCTGAAATCCATTTTTGTCATAACAGACTTAAATAAGCATACTTGCTCATGTGTGGCAGGGGCCACCACAGTCTTGTGAAGTGATTGTCCTACAGTTAAAATAAATAAATTAATTAAGAAGAAAAGATTATTTTAAAAAAAGCATATCTGAAAACAGCCTTCTGAAATCTAACCTGTTCATAAGTAGACAAGATGTTCTAGACTTTCATTCATCCATCTAACATATTTATTGGACCAATTTGTAGTTCAGTCGCTAAGCTGTGTCCAGCTCTTTGCAACTGCAGCATGCCAGGCTTCCCTGACCAATATCAGGCCCCAAACTTGAATACCTGATTTGTATTACAGGTCATAGAAAAAAAATACGTGCCAAATACCTAATTAAAACATTCCAGGGGCTCCATGAAAAGTCAAGTGAAAGTGACAGTGAAAGTCAACTCAGTCATGTCCCGCTCTTTGCGACCCCAGGTCCATGGAATTCTCCAGGCCAGAATACTGGAGTGGGTAGCCTTCCCCTTCTCCAGGGGATCTTCCCAACCCAGGGATTGAACCTAGGTCTCCCACATTGCAGGTGGATTCTTTACCAGCTGAGCCCCCAGGGAAGCCCCCATGAATAGTCAAGGTTTTCCCAAATGAAACTAAAAATATGATGAAATATTCTGAACTTCTGATAAAGAAGATGTGCCTAATTACACATTTTTCTTGCAATAGCATCTGGAGCTACTCTATGGCATCAGCTGTATACTTTCAAAGAAATGGAGGCCAGGGGCAAGATGAAAAACATACCAGACCACAAGTCAAGAGATCCTGGATCTAACTTTGACTGAGTTTCAACCTGTGTGGCCGATGAAGTCTGCAGAGCAAGGTGATTAAGAGTGCATGCTCTGGAGTTAAAAAAGTTTGAGTTCCTAACCTAATTACTAGAGTTATTGTCTTTGTGCCTTTGGACAAACTTCTTAATCCCTCTAAGTCCTTCATCACAACAGGAAAAGTAAACAACACTCACAACCTAGCATAGTTACAAGGTACACAGAAGAGATGCACAGAGCGCATTTAGCAAAATGAACAATACACAGCATACACAGCAAACAGAAGTCATATCTAACAATCTTTATTATAGTTACTATTATTATTAGTCACCATTCTGCACTTCATTCTACATAACTGTAAAATGAGTGGCATCAACTAGACCAGAATTTCTCTAACGTGAATAAAAATCTGGAAAAATGAGCCCAAACTTCGAGAGTTGTCTTTATTTTTATGAAAAAGCACACATAAAACTTGGCATAAACTGCTCATGCCATTAGATTCCTAAAATACAAATCCAAAATCAGGTTAAAATTAAATTCAAAACAATAAGAACCAAATCAAATTAAGTATTTTAATGAGGCTAGCGGTGATTTTCTGGAATCACATCGCCTCATGAACATGGTGCCGATCCCCTGTGGTGCGGCTCCTTTTGTGTTCACCACCCACTTTGTCTTCTGTGTTCTCCTCATTTTTCCCGCTTCACTTTCTTTGAACTACTTCAGCCTTCAATGGCATCGCTTGGCCTTCACTTTACATAAACTCATTGGAGCTGGTTCTTTCTCATTAGCTCTTGAAAATTATGGGAGGAAGCTGGCCTCAATTCCAGATGCATCTCTTAACGCAGATCCCATGGATTCCCAGCTCCAAGTCTTTTAGTCACTCTACTGCCTGTCAGGATCCTAATATTTAAGTCTCTCCCAGACTTACATTTTCAGCCTTACCTACCCAACTTCTCTCTAGTCAAACTAGGAGAACTGCGTCATAAATTGAATTTCCTTGTTCCTTCAAAACTTATATGTTGAAACCTAATCCCCAGGGTGATGATTCTGGAGGTGAGGTCTCTGAGTGGTACCCTCATGAATGGGATTAGTGCCCTTATAGAAGAAACCCGGAGAGCTCCCTGGCCTCTTCCATCATGTAAGGGTACAGCAAGAAGACAGTTACTTATGGAACAGAAAATGGGCTTCACCAGACACCGAATCTGCTGGTGCCTAGATCTTAGACTTTCCCACTTCCAGAACTATGAAAAATAGATGTTTACTAGGCACCCAGTCTGTGGTGTTTTTGCTATAGCAGCCAGAACAGACTAAGACACTTGCAAAATATTCTTTTAGAACTTGCTGAAATCTTCTTTATGGCCAAGTAGGCATCAATCTTGGTCAATATTTCTTGTGTACTGAAGACCCTGTGTGTTTTCTGATTACTGGATACAGTTATCTATAAATGCCTGTCAGATCAAATACCAGTTGCGTTATTCAATTCATTTGCTCAATCTCTTAGTTACTGAGAAACGTGTTTTTTAAAAATCCCCATTTTAGAAGTGAAATTTTTTTTTTTAGAAGTGAATTTATCAATAACCTCTCCTTGTAATTTTGTCGATATTTAGAAGTTGTATTGTTAGGTACAGACAGTCTGATGTTGACATACCATCTTGATGAATCATTTCCATGCATCCTTAAAAAATAAGTCCATGAGAGCCTACTTTGTGCAATATTTGTATATTTCTTGCCCAGCCTAATAGTCAACTTTCTTGATACTTCATTGATTAAGGTGTAGATTTTCTAGGTCTGGAAAATGGGTGTCAGTTTTGAGGACATTCTCATTTAATTTTCACAATAACCCCACGTAGGGAAGGCATGGTTATTGTCTCAGTCTTACAGATGTGGACATTAACAGTCAGATGGTTGAGAAATTTGATCAAAGTTATACAACTAGTAAATGGTGGAGATGGTACTCAAACCATGCTTGTTTAGCTTTGGGGCCCAAATATATTATGTCTCATCTTAAATAGCTGAGGTAGATAAACTGGGTATACTAGTTATACCCACACACACACACACACACACCCCCAAAGTTCCCTTCAAAATCACCAGGGGAAACAATAAATACTAAAATATAAAAGTAGGCAAGACACTAGAAAAAGTATTTTATAATAGAAAACATTCAGTAATAAACAGAGAAAAAGATGTTTAAGCTCATTAATGATCATATGCTAATTAAAATAAGATGTTACTTCCCACCTATTAGAGTAGCAAAGATTAACAAATTGATGAATTCCCAGGGTCAGTTAGACTGAAGGAAAATAAGTATTCTTACACACAGTTGGTGGGTGCTTAAATCAAGACTTCTAGAAGACAAATAGGGAATATGCAACGTGGAAAAAAATTCTCACATTTCTGAGAGAACAGTAAGGTTATAAAATAGCAATGGAGCAGAATATTTTAAAATTTAACCCATGGCTGATTCATGTCAATGTTTGGCAAAAACCACTACAATATTGTAAAGTAATTAGCCTCCAATTAAAAAAAAAAGATAAAATTAAAAATATATGTGTGTACATGTATATAAAATACTTTTAATTATATATGTCATATTAAACTGTTAACAGTAGTTATCTCTATTTGAAAGAATTACAAGAAATTTTTCTTCTCTCATTTTTTAAGCTGTATAATTGATTTTTCAACAATAAGCATACATTAATTTCACGACTCTTAAGCCTGCAAAATCAAAGGCTGGGATTGGAAAGAGTAAAGTAGGTCTATCCTGTCCCATAAGATGGCTGAGATAAAATATCAGGCGAAAAAAATTAAGTTACCGAATACCATAGATAATATAATCTCCTTACATAAAAGTTATATATTATATACATATATATAAATTCTAGACTATTACACACCAAACATTAAGTATTGGGGAGAAGACAGAGAAGACATTTATTTTCTATCCTTCTGTATTAGTTTTTCCCAATAAGCATTAATCAGTTTGTAATTAAAACATTCAATTAAAAATATGAAAGTTGGAGGAGCCGCTGCTCAAAATCCATAAAGCAGGCACTTACTTTTGTTCATTAAATCATAGAAATATCAAACTAAAGTGCTTCCACCCACCAAAGCTTAACAGATGTTATTTAATAGCAAATAAAATTACCCAGTCTAATACTTGAAAATCAAATAGATCATAGACATTCTTACTCTAGTATATGGAAATATACCAATATTGGTATAACTGAATTGAATATTGGAAAATACTGGTCAATGCTGTAAAGTATTAGCATATTCAATAATTATTTAGCTACACATGCTATTTGGGGATTCCCCGGAGGCTCAGAGGTAAATAATTCGCCTGTGATGCAAAAGACACAGGACACTCAGGTTCAATCCCTGTGTCGGGAAGATCCCCCGGAGGAGGGCGTGGCAACCAACTCCAGTATTCTTGCCTGGAGAATCCTATGGACAGAGGAACCTGGTGGGCTACAGTCCATGGGGTTGCAAACAGTGGGACACAACTCAAGTAACTAAGCATGCACGCACACACTGATTGATTAGTTGATCAATAACAGCTCATGAATGTAAATTAGTCATAGGACCTCAGAGCATGAATATGGAAGGAGGCTTATGGGTGAGGAAACAGGTTCTCAGAAGAAGACCATGGGAGGCAGTGATAGTCTTAGAAACTTTCTAGATGGATAATAACACAGACGACAACCATCCCAACAGGTCTTATGGCTCTTCCTATGGAGACTGAGGATGGAGCTCTCCTAGAGTGACTCAGTAAAGGTATTTCTTATGTAAATTTCACCATCGATTGCACATTCAACAAACATACCCATTCTTTAAAAAACAATGTATAAAAAACCCTATAAAGGGCAATTTACTGTTTTAGGAGATAGGATCTTGATCTTTTCTCTGATTGGGGCTGCGGTACCTCCAGCTTCCTGTACTTCATCCAGACCCCATCAAAAGCCTGTCCTTTCTAAGAGGGGTTTTATGAGGCACCAGGCAGAGAGGTGCCTGTTCATCTTTGTGTGGATGTTCCTGAAGGGCAGAGGTCACCTGGGGGAGGCCTAGAGGTCAAGCAGGAGACACAGTCCTCACCTGCATTTCAACCAAAGTCCTTCCCCTCAGGCTGCTTCATCCTCCAGCCACAAATGGTTAACTCAAAAATTCTGACCTCTTCATAGACATACCTTTCACTACTAGAGCAAGTTGTTGAAGCATTCAGTGTTCTAATACTTCCACATGTTATAGAGAACACTTCTCTTTGAAAATGACTTTTTCCTCTTGAAAATAATAAATAAGTAAAATACATTTTTTTTTTTTTTTTGCCAGACTACATGCCTTGTGGAATCTTAGTTCCCTGACCAGGGATTGAACTTCTATCCCCTGCAGTGGAAGCGTAGAGTTTTAACCACTGGATCACCATGGAATTCCCAAAATACATGTATTAAAAACACTTTGGACCAAGAATAATCCTCAGGTGTGGGTCTAAAAATCACAGCTGCTCTAATTCATTACAGCTCCTCTTACAGCTCACAGGACAAAAATAGCAAAACCGGTCCTTCTTGTTCCTAACTAAATAATTCCTACTATGCAAATGGTGGCAAGCCGGATTTGTTACACACGTGGTTCCACTTTCAATCACTGTGGTCTCTCGCCTTAGCTCCTCACCAACCCCATCTCCCTTCACTGGGACATCAAGTGCCTCACAACTATGTGCAGAGAAGAAGCAGAGACTGAAAGTGAGATGTTTTTTCCTCTTCCCCAAAGGGATCACTTGGGCAAAGTGATATGCAAACGTACAAATCCCCTGGAAGCGATCCTTTTCAGTGTAGGGAGTCTGGGTTTGGGAAGTGGGGCTTGGGGCAGAAGGGGATGGTCTGGTTTCCTTAGATGTTGCTGGAAGAAGTGGTGACTAAAAGTATCTCCGGATGGGTCTGATGCAGGTGGTCTGGAGAGTGATGGGGGGGTGCGGGGTTCCTAGGTGCAAGCAAAGTACCCCACCAGCAATGGCATGCAAGGTCTCCATGGCTCAGGACAAGGTATCCTCTAATGAGAAGCAGGCGCACAGACTTCCTCTCATGCTATTTGGTGGTTTGCTGAAAATCTCTTGTAGTTACTGACCCTCTTCTCTAAAGCAAGTCTTAAGCAGAGCCATATATTAACATGTCAAACAGATTAAAAGGGTGGTTTCTTTGCTTGGAATAGAAGTGGAGGGAAGAATAAAGCCCCATAATCTGTCTTCCCTAAAGCCCCTGAACAGAGCTGGACACCATATCTCTCCCATTGGAGGATGTTCGTTCACCTGGAATAACTGGCAGAGGAAATGAAGGAACAGGGTGAGGAAAGCAGCAGTGTCCTGGGACTCATGGATTTCAATCCTGATATAATGTTTGACATCAAAACACCTGAAAGCTAAGATCCCATGTGCCTTACCGCCAACAAACCAAAGCATAGAAGCAATATTATAACAAATTCAACAGAGACTATAAAAACGGTCCACATCAAAAAAAGAAAAAATCTTTAAAAGAAAGCATAAGGCTGGGGTGATTGAGACTGTTGTAAATCTTGAACTGTCAAAAGCAAACTAAACTCGCTGTGTGGTCCTGAAACAAAAGGGATGGTGCTGTGAGTCCAGCTGTGGTGTAACAAGTGAAAAGTTCTTCACCAACTTGGAGCAGATCAAGCACCGTGACAGGTCCAGGCAACCAGCGCTCTTCCCTACCACGGTCCCCACACACAATTTAAGCCACACAACACTTAGGACAGATGGCATAATATGGCTTCGCTTGTGGCTCAGTGGTAAAGAATCCTCCTGCCAATGCAAGAGACATGAGTATGATCCCTGGGTCAGGAAGATCCCTTGGAGAAGGAAATGGCAACCCACTCCAGTGTTCTTGCCTGGAGATTCCACAGGCGGAGGAACCTGGCGGGCTGCAATCCATGGGATTGCAAAAGAGTCTGATACAACTTAGCGACTAAACACCACCACCACTTAGGAACAAGGGCGTAAAACAGAACGAAAGGTTTGAAAAACCAATCCACCATATTTACTGTTTAAGATCATAAGTTGCTACTTGGCTTAGAATGAAGAATAAGTTCATTACAAAGCATTTCTGCTCACCTATGGCTCTAAATGCTAGAGGTCTACTTTGAGGACTGAACCAGGAGCAAGGAACTTCTACACCTCATGGGAACTGCATGTGCCTTTTGAAGTTTGGTACTAAACCCTAGAAGGTCCCAAGGATTCAGTAGATTGTTCTCCCAAAGTCCAGAGTGCAGATTAGAAAAAAAAAAACAGAAAAATAATGCTTTCAGAACATCTTTCCCTCTAGCAATTCCAAAGAGGGTCACTCTGCAGCTCTTTGGGCTTTTCCACTTTTGTTTGGCTCACCAGCTGGCCTAGAGGACACCGAGAACAAGGCAGCTTTCATCTCTGGGTCACTGGTTGACAACTCATCATGGATTAGGAGCGGTTCCATCAACGCTGATGGCGACTCACGGACTCAACTCACCTGAGCGACATGGGTCAAGGCACACCACTGCACTAGGACATTGTCAGGCACGAGCTGGCCCATGGTTGCTCCGCAGCCGAGAGGTGTATACAGACCAACGGCAGAACAGAGGGCCGGCCCTGCCTGGAGCATTTGTTAACAATCTGAGAACTGCATACCTCTTTCACCAACATATCAGAGATGTTAGCACACCAAGTGTGATATTTTATGGATAAATGCCCAGGAGTCACCCTTGAACCCTCCAAATTTAACTTCAGTTAACATCAACTATAATCACATAAAGCAGGGACAACACAGACGGGAAACCTGAGCCATTTGTTTTTAACCACTAGCATCTAATGAGAACTCAACTCTACCCTGCAAGAACTTAAGTCCTTGACCCAGTTCTCTCTTTAAATCCTCATAATATGCTGAGTCAGGTACCATTTGACCCCAGTTTTACAGGTGAAGAAACCACAGGAGCTTAGAAGGGTTGAGTAGCTGGATCAAGGGCACAGAGCTATCAAGCGGCAGCCAGGGATCTGAACCCAGCAGAGCTGAGCTATGCTGCTTTTGGTTGACACGTGATGCAGATAACAATTTTCAATTAACATGAGAACTCTGGGGTAAGATACAACATAAAATCAACACTTAGACGAGTCCCTTCCACATGGTAAGTAACCACCATCGACATTTCATCACTCACAGAATGAAAGACAATGCTTAGTCAACTTAACATTAAGGAAACAAATATTATTTACCTTTTTCTGGTGAAGGACACAATAATACAACATATACAGATACCTAATATCATCTGAAGGGCTTCCCACGTGGCTCAGTGGTAAAGAATCTGCACGCCAATACCGGAACAGTAGGAGACACAGATTCACTCCCTGGGTCAGGAAGATCCCCTGGAGAAGGAAATGGCAACCCACTCCAGTATTCCTGCCTGGAAAACCCCATGGACAGAGGAGCCTCACAGGCTACAGTCCCTGGGGTCGCCAAAAGTCAGGCACGACTGAGCATGCGTGCAACACATGCACGCAGCACAATATCAGCAGGTCACAGATAGTCTAAAACAATCCCTGAAACTAAAGAAATACAGAACTATTTCTGAGTATTCCAGGTAGTGTGAATACATAACATTAATCTACCTGAGCACTGTAATAAAAAATGTTTAAAGACTTAAAAACTTCAAGTTGTCATAACTATATATAAATAAAGCCTTTGAAAAGATTTAAAATATCATTTTAATGTCTAAAATTATAAAGCTTCCCAATGAATCACCTGTTGTTTTCATAAAGTTTAAAGTTGAGCACCTAGCAAAGAGCTTTACGCATAATTTCCAATAAATCATTCTGGAATGAATGGCTGAATTCATGAATGTGCTTTTAAAACAGATAGACATTGTTCTTTCATTATGTTTGGGATTTTTTTTTTTAGTTCTGTAATGCAGGTTGTATGACCTTCCCTTATTAATAATTTTTTTGGAAAAAAAATCCCAGGACTATCATCTTAAAAGACAACAAGAAAAAACTAAATAACTGGTTAAAAATTAATTAAGAACAGAAATGAAGTTTTTGCTTGTGCAACGAGATGTGTTTGTGTTAGTGTGTGTTAGTCGTTCAGTCACGTCCAACTCTTTGCAACCCCATGGACTGTAGCCCACCAGTCTCCTCCGTCCATGGGATTTTCTGGAAAAAAATACTGGAGTAGATTGCCATTTCCTTCTTCAGGGGTTCTTCCCCATCCAGGAATTGAACCCAGGTCTCCCACATTGCAAGCAGACTCTTTACCATGAGATAGGAGAGGTTTTAAAAAAAGAAGCTACTTTAAAATATCTTTATTAACATTTAAGAAAATACAAAATTGTTCTGTATGAAGCAGAATGAAAGAACATGAAACAAAAGTATATGTTTAAGCCACTGTGACTGATAAAAGAATAAAGACATTGTTTAGTATATATATAAAACTCAGATCAAGAAAATACCTCTTTCTCAAAAGCATTTTTGAGCCTTGGCTTACCTTGGAGACTTAATGGTTTACCCAATGTGCCCTCAAAATTAACTATTCATTTTTCAAAAGAACTAAGAATTAACATGAGCGTGAACATAAAAAAATCACTGCAGTTATTTCCATAAAGTAAAATGCTAAATTAAATTTATGCTGACCAAACTATTTCATAAACCTCCATTCCTTTTTAAAAGGAAAACAAATTAACAGAGCCTTATAAAGAAAACAGTGAAAATTTCTACCAACAGTTTCTACACCATTCCAACAAAGCTGAGTCTTTTCACCAATAGCAAATCTGAGATCCCCCAAATATCCCCCACTCATTAGAAAAATCAATAGCACTACCTGCAGGGTGCACAAGGTTGCTTGTGCATAAGGCTTTTATCTCATTTTTAGCAACATTTTTTAAAAAAATGCAGGATGTACACAGCCTTGGCACTCACCATTACCTTGGCCTCCTGAATACAATCTGTTAAAAGTGTTGTGGTTCAGTTTGACAAGCTTCATCGCACAGTTCTGCCAAATTGCAAAGCTAATGGGACAATCAAAAGGCTGCCTGTACTCTACATCAGGTAAAGGAAGCCTTAAAATCAAAGAGGGAGTTTTATTATTTAAAGAGACATGATTATTTAAACAAAAACAAGGAGAAAAGGAGACTGAGGTAGCAATACTCTCCAAAATTTTTTAAAATTAATAAATTAAGTAAAAATAATAAAAGAACCCAAATTGAATGTAATGTCTACTTTCTAAATCTGGCCTGCACTTGTACATCATTTCCATAGATAAAGCATATAATTTGTGTTAGAAAAACTGATATATATATATGTATATATATACACACACATAACACCAAGCCATGAATTTAATTTTCATAATCACAATCTCATTTGCCTAAACGTTCCATGCTAAGTAACAGAAGTAGGAAGCAGTGGAAGACAAAATATTCACACCTCTGGAGGTTACATATTAATCAGCCCTAGTTTCTGCCTGGTATTTGCTAGAAGAAATCTGCAGGCAATGAAGCCTGATGTCTGATTGCATGTGTGACAAAGCGTTTTTTAAAAAACTATTGATGAGCATATCACTTTGATTTTTGACAATTGCAATCCTAAGCATAAAATTCAAAGGCCAAGCACTGGTGGGTAAAACTTAATCTCAGTAGTTCTTGTAGTTGAAACAACTTTTATGAGGACAGAGGGGGTTAAAAGTGAAAGCGTTAGTCTCTCAGTCAAGTCCAACTCTTTGGGACCCCATGGACTCTAGCCCACCAGCTCATCTGCCAATGGGATTCTCCAGGCAAGAACATTGGAGTGGGTAGCCATTCCCTTCTCCAGGGGATCTTCCTGACCAAGAGATGGAACCCATGTCTCCTGCATTGCAGGCAGATTCTTCACTATCTGAACCACCAGGGAAGCCCCAAGAAGGTAGGAACCCGACTCTATCTATTGGAACATAAACCTTTTTTATGGGTAAAAATATAAACATCTTTCACACTTACAAAATATGCACAACACATATTACTTGAGGTAAAATCTAGCAAATCAGATTTGCTTGCTGTCAACTCTCTTATCTTTCTGAGAAGCTAACTGATCTATGCAGTGGACACAGACAAAAATGGAATAAATTCATGGTCTGAGGCAGCAGTGTATTTGGGACATAGCTATTTTAAAATGAAAAGAAACCACATGCAAAGGAAAACAAAGTGCAGAATATTTCCCAGAATCTGATTAAATACTTTTTTACTTTTCCACTTTTTTTTTAAATTTTCTGTTTAAAAATATATGCTTGTTCCTACGGAGAAAAAGGAAGACTTGGTTAGGCAGTAAATCTTGAAAGATCCCTAAAGTTACGAAGATTTACACACAAGTCTCATCTTCCCACAACTGTTACTAAAGTTCCTACACTTATAAAATAAAGCACAACAAAACACAAGACTAGAAAGAAGCTCTATCTACTTTACTTTCTGAGTCGGGATTCACACATCTAGCTAATGAATTTTCTCTCTCACACTTTCTCCCTCAAATCTCCAAAGAGACGTGTGCACATACATGCAAACACACACTACGTATCAATCACTATACATACAGGTTCATCAACACCACGACACAGGACACAAATCACGATATGAATCAGGATAAATAACGAGAGCAGTGAGAAACGGGTTTCTTTCAAAGCCCGCTCGATCCTTTATACCCTATCTCTTTCTACACGTTTCGTCTTCAGCGAAGAACTTTAAAGGATCAGGAAGACAAAACAGGTTGCATTAAAAGAAGAGAAACAGAATGCTCGCTGTTCGGGAGCCCTGCAAAATCAGCCAGGCGACTAAAGCTGCGCCCAAGTGCAGGACGAAAGAACACCAGCCCGGACCCCAGATACCCGAGTTAAACATCTTGCAAGTGAGAAAAGTAAATACATGATAGTGGTCACTGTCATTAAGAATAAAAGCAGTAATAACGATTGTCACCACGGGGTTCCGTACAGCAGGTGCACGTGGAGCGGGCTTCTCCTGCAGCCCCGCACAGCGGCCGACGAAGGCGAGAGGGCTCCGCGCGCCGCCTGGTGGGGCGGGACCAGCTGAGCGGGGCTCCGCGGGCGGGTGCGCGCCCCTCCCGGCCCCGCCCTCCCCTCCTGCGCCTGCGCGCCCGGCGGACGGGCCGTGGGTATTGGCTTCTGGTTGCTAGGAGACTTGTCCGCTTGGCCCCACCTGGCCCGCGGGTGAAGGTGACCTGGGTGCTTTCTTTCGGGACAGCATCCCGCCGAAAGACCTGCGACCTCACTTCACCTTAACCTGCCTCCGTTCCCAGGAAGAGGAGATTAAAAAACGAAAAGCTGGTTGTTTTGAAAAGCAGCTGATTGCCCGAAAGGATAGCATAGGGGTCCAACGTTTCCAAGCACCTCTTCCAAAAATAAGAACGGGAAATTACCAGCATCAAGTGGGACGTACTACCAGGAAACAGATCGTGAATGCTTGCGTGCCAAGTCATCTTTGGAAGGATATAAAGCAGGCCATTTGAGCTCCGGAGCGTACCCGTCTAGACTGTCAACGGAATAGCCATGTGCCAGGCTCTTTGATACTGTCCCGACGAAGCACACAATATTTGGCTCGATCTTAAGGCATCATTTCTAAACAGTACTAATCGGGACTGGGACTGTAGAAAATCTCATTATGCTGAAGGCATTTTATTTGGGGGTTAAATAGTTATGGCCCAACTAGTGATTGAGTTTAAAGTAAGTCATTATTACAGAAAGAAAACAACTTTTTGGTGAAGAGTTAGATATTGTGGATTTTCAGAGGCCATGGAGGGACTTCCTCACCTTTTTTGACTAAAAACTCTTCCCAAATTTATAAATTTATAACATTTTGGAGGTAGGAGAAAAAAATGAATGTCGTTTCTACCATTCTGGAAAAGCAGTATTTACTAGCTGAAATTAACACTGCCAGATTGAATTTTTGGTTAACACATGAAATTTTAAGATGGCCCTGATTGGTAATAGTCTATATATTTTTAAATTTTGTGTTAATTATAAGCCAGAATTTTATCTAGATTCTTTCTAGAAGGCTTAAGGAATTGTTTTTCTTACCCTCTTTTTCTTTTATAGGAATTCTGCTTGGACTCAGTATAGTATTAGCACAGAATGATTTTCATTAGGATTTAATCTGGATTTGAATGAATTTTTCAGCAACAATTGAAACATATTCAAAAACTTTTTAAGTTCTTCACCCACAGCTGTGACAAATAGTACTTATTATTAAAATGCAAAAACACCCACAACTTCTTCGAAGACCTTTACCTCCAAATCTCCCTAAGCTGTCTTTATGTCAGAAGAAAGTCCATGCAGGTATGTATATTAATCAGATATGTTGCTAGCTTTTTTTGTTTGTTTTTCATAGAATTTTCTCAACCTGCACAGTTCAGCATCACAGTAAAGACACTCACTGGGGACTTCCCTGGTGGTCTAGTAGCTAAGACTCCAAGTTGATAATGCAGGGCCTCCAGGGTTTGATGCCTGGTCTGGGAACTAGATCTCACATGTTGCAGCAGCCAAATAAATAAATATAAATATAAAGACACTCACTAACAACTACAACTTACAGATTTTTGTGTAGTATGGTAACATCTAATTCATTCTACAAATACAGTTGATTCTCATTTTTTGTGGATTCTGTAGGAGTGAATTTACCTAACTGCTAGAATTCATTTGTAATCCCCAACCCAGAACATTGTACTACGCTTTGTCTTTTTAACTCCAAAATATATCATGAAGAACACTTTGGAGCAGTATATGGAGCTCTTTCTCTCTCCTTTTATAATAGTGAGACTGTGTGCTTCAAGAGGGTATATATGGTAATTCTTGGATACACCCAGGGCAGTGAAAGCATACATATTCCCAAAAGTGGTGGGAAAAGGATACTGCTCTGCCTTCTTGTTTTAGCTCCTATAAACAACTGCCACCTTTCCAGTCTAAATAGTGCCATAATTTCTGAATTCTGTACTTTTGGTTAGTGATTTAATTGTCCAAAATAGCCCCCAAGTATAGTACAAGAAGGCTATGTTGTACCTTCCAGAGAGAACATATGCTTTAGATAATCTTCCTTTAGGCCCGAGTTACAGTGTTGTTGGCTGAGAGTTCAGTGTTGATGAATCAACAATCTAAAGTGTCTTTAAATAGGAACATATATAAAACAAGGTTGTGTGTATTGATTGGTTGCTGATAATGTTGAGATCAGAGGCTTGCAAGAACCTGACCCTGTATTTTCCCAAGAAGTAATAGCTCAGTGTTGGATAATTCAGTGCTCACTGAGACTGGAGAACAGAACTGCCCTGAATCATGAGAATTGACTGTATTTATAAGCACAGTGCTAAGAACTGGAGATATAATAGTGAGTAAAACAAACTCTGCCAATTCTCTTTATTAGTTACCCTTTGGTGAGATCCAACAATCATATAATTAAATGTGAAACTACCCTGTGATAAATGCTATGAAGTAAAGGAGAGCCACTTATGATTATAACTTTATATAATACTCTTAATCCTCTATTTCTGTATATGGTATATACTGACTCCTTACTTATAAGCAATGATAAAATTAGCATACATCCTTTTCTTCCCCCTTTTCATTCTCTTCTATCACCTGATTTTAGTTGATTATATTATTTCAGTGTCAATATTTATAAGCATATTAAAATATGCTTAGTCTGTAACTTGATGTACAGTGCTAAATCCTGTTGCATGGCCATAAAAGATGTGTGAATCAATACACCTATGTTATATACAATTTTCTTTCCCACATTTCCTACCTACTTTTGTTATATCATTTCTATATATTTCTACAGTGTTTTATATTTCTGCATTTACAATCTGTTCTATAATAATAATACCCAGTTATATAGATATACTGCTCACTACCAGTTCTTTGGCTGTAGTTTTCCATTTATTTTCTGTTGAAGTTCATAATCTAGCAGAGTTTCTCACTATTGCCATTTTGAGCTGGATAATTCTTTTTGTGGTGGGGATGGGGGTTGGTTGGGGTAGAGCAGGGATGGACCATCTTGCTTTGGCAACTCGGGTAGTTAATGACCTTGACATTATTAATCTTATGTCCCCAAAGGCTCTTGGCAGAGTGCTTTGCATATAATAGGTGTTCAAAATACTTGCTGAATGAGTGAATGAATAAATACCTAAAATGTCTGAAGTACAATTTATAAAAATCAGTAATCAAGTATTGAAATAAAATTGAAATAAATATGTATGATTTGCATACAACACTAAATGCTATAGAGAATTAATGACATCAATCTGGTCCCTGTCTTTCGGGACTTTTCAAGACCTTTCGTTAAACTCTATTGTATGTATTGATATGCATACAATGAGAACCTAAAATAACAATACAAAGCAGCATAGAATTTATGTCCAATTAATGGTACAGACAGCAGCAGTTCATAAATGTGAGAAACCCTGGGGCAGCAATGGGGTATGAGCTAAGACTTGAGAAATTCATAAAAGTGAAGTGAAATATGTTTAATTATAGAGGAGATCGGTATAGTTTTTGATGGCAGAGGAGTCTATTGGAAAAGTAGAATTTTAACATTCTAAAAGAAAAAAAAAAAAGAAATCATGGGGAAATGTATCCAGAAATAGGGAAGTCTGAATTGAGAAGACAGATATCATCTTAACTGGGGAGATTTCCCTAAGCAACTCTTCTTGTTGCATCCAGTCAGAGTCCTTTCCTTTATGGTCCTAGAGTATCCCCGACCTACCCGCTACTGACCTCTTATTCTCTAATATAACTGTTTACCTGCCTAGTAGTATCTGTTGCTCAGTTGTGTCCGACTCTATGCAACCCCATGGACCATAGCCCGCCAGCCTCCTCTGTCCATGGGATTTCCCAGGCAAGAAGACTGGTTGTTTAGTCACTAAGTCGTGTCCGGCTATTTTCTGACCTCATGGACTGTATCCCTCTAGTCTCCTCTATCCATGGTATTTTCCAGGCAAGAATACTGGAGTGAGTTGCCATTTCCTTCTTTAGGGGATCTTCCTGACCCAGCAATCGAACCTGAGTCTACTGCATTGGCAGGCAGATTCTTTATGACTGCACCACCTGGGAAGCCCATTTTCTATATTAAATTGCAAGACCTTTGATGGTAGTAAGATTTCTGCTGTGTAATTGTACTCTCAGCACTGTGTGTACAGCCAGCACATGTGAAAAAGTGAAAAAGCGTTTGTCTCTCAGTTCTGTCCAGCTCTTTGCAAACCCGTGGACTATAGCCCACCAGGCTCCTCTGTCCATGGGATTCTCCAGGCAAGAATATTGGAGTGGGTAACCATTCCCTTTTCCAGGGTATCTTCCAGACCCAGGGGTCGAACCCAGGTGTCCTACCTTGCAGGTGGATTCTTTACTGTCTGAGGAGGGGTTAAATCTTTGTTGAATTAATTAATAAGAACAATAAGTATGGGTTGTGTTAATCAAGAAAGATGGATTGTATTGGGTTGGTAATATCTTACAGAAAAATCCTGAATTTTAGCTATCCAATATACGGTTTAAGGTAGAATTTGAAAGAAGAAAATGATTTTTTTTCCCATTTATTTTTATTAGTTGGAGGCTAATTACAATACTGTAGTGGTTTTTGCCATACATTGACATGAATCAGCCATGGATTTACATGTATTCCCCATCCCGATCCCCCCTCCCACCTCCCTCTCCACCCGATCCCTCTGGGTCTTCCCAGTGCACCAGGCCCGAGCATTTGTCTCATGCATCCAACCTGGGCTGGTGATCTGTTTCACCATAGATAATATACATGTTTTGATGCTGTTCTCTCAAAACATCCCACCCTCGCCTTCTCCCACAGAGTCCAAAAGTCTGTTCTGTACATCTGTGTCTCTTTTTCTGTTTTGCACATAGGGTTATCGTTACCAGCTTTCTAAATTCCATATATATGTGTTAGTATACTGTGTTGGTCTTTATCTTTCTGGCTTACTTCACTCTATATAATGGGCACCAGTTTCATCCATCTCATTAGAACTGATTCAAATGAATTCTTTTTAATGGCTGAGTAATACTCCATAGTGTATATATACCACAGCTTCCTTATCCATTCGTCTGCTGATGGGCATCTAGGTTGCTTCCATGTCCTGGCTATTATAAACAGTGCTGCAATGAACATTGGGGTGCACGTGTCTCTTTCAGATATGGTTTCCTCAGTGTGTATGCCCAGAAGTGGGATTGCTGGGTCATATGGTAGTTCTATTTTCAGTTTTTTAAGAAATCTCCACACTGTTCTCCATAGCGGCTGTACTAGTTTGCATTCCCACCAACAGTGTAAGAGGGTTACCTTTTCTCCACACCCTCTCCAGCATTTATTGTTTGTTGACTTTTGGATAGCAGCCATTCTGACTGGTGTGTAATGGTACCTCATTGTGGTTTTGATTTGCATTTCTCTGATAATAGTGATGTTGAGCATCTTTTCATATGTTTGTTAGCCGTCTGAATCTCTTCTTTGGAGAAATGTCTGTTTAGTTCTTTGGCCCACTTTTTGATTGGGTCATTTATTTTTCTGGAATTGTTTGGGACTCTCTGGGTTTCTTGGACTTGTGTAACTATTTCCTTCCCCATTTTAGGGAAGTTTTCAGCTATTATCTCCTCGAGTATTTTCTCATGGCCTTTCATTTTGTCTTCTTCTTCAGGGACTCCTATGATTCGAATGTTGGGGCATTTCACATTGTCCCAGAGGTCCCTGAAGTTGTCCTCATTTCTTTTGATTCTTTTTTCCTCTCTGCTTCATTTATCTCCACCATTTTATCTTCTACCTCACTTATCCTATCTTCTCTCTCTGTTATTCTACTGTTGGTTCCCTCCAGAGTGTTTTTGATCTCATTTATTGCATTATTCATTTTTAATTGACTCTTTTATTTCTTCAAGGTCCTTATTAAACATTTCTTGCATCTTCTCAATCTTTGTCTCCCAGCTATTTATCTGTAACTCCATTTTGTTTTCAAGATTTTGGATCATTTTTATTATCATTATTCTAAATTCTTTTTCAGGTAGATTCCCTATCTCCTCCTCTTTTGTTTGACTTGGTGGGCATTTTTCATGTTCCTTTACCTGTTGGGTATTTCTCTGCCTTTTCATCTTGTTTAGATTGCTGTGTCTGGAGTGGGCTTTCTGTATTCTGGTGGTCTGTGGTTCCTTTTTATTGTGGAGGTTTCACCCAGTGGGTGGGATTGGACGATTGGCTTGTCAAGGTTTCCTGGTTAGGGAAGCTTGCGTCCGTGTTCTGGTGCGTGGAACTGGATTTCTTCTCTCTGGAGTGCAATGGAGTGTCCAGTAATGAGTTTTGAGATGGGTCTATGTGTTAGGTGTGACTTTGGGCTGCCTGTATGTTGATGCTCAGGGCTATGTTCCTGTTGCTGGAGAATTTGCGTGGTATGTCTTACTCTGGAACTTATTGGTTCTTTGGTGGTGGTTGGTTTCAGTGTAGGTATGGAGGCTTTTGGGTGATCTCTTATTACTTAATGTTCCCTGTAGTCAGGAGTTCTCTGGTGTTCTCAGGTTTTGGGCTTAAGTCTCCTGCCTCTGGATTTCAGTCTTTTTCTTCCAGTAGTCTCAAGACTTCTCCAACCATACAGCACTGATAATAAAACTTCTAGGTTAATGGTGAGAAGATTCTCCACCGTGAGGGACACCCAGAGAGGTTCACAGAGTTACATGAAGAAGAGGAGAAGAAGGGAGATAGAGATGAGCAGGAGGAGAAAAAGTGGGACTCAAGAGGAGAGAGACAGATCTACACTGTTCTCTTTTCCCTAAGTGTTCTCTGTAGCCCAGACACCCACAGAGATTCACAGAATTGGATTGGGAAGAGAAGGGGAAAGGAGGAAATAGAGCTGATCTGAGGGAGAAAACGGAGAGTCAAAAGTGGGAGAGAGTAATCAACACACTCCTGAGTAAAAATGGGTACTGAATATTGGATTCTTAAATGTCTGATATTGATATCAAATACTGAAAAACAAAGATTAAAAATCTAGAGTAGAGGTTAGACTCTTAAAAATACAATATTAAAATATTAAAAAAATGCAATACAAAAATTTTAGAAATATATATGAAGTTTGATTTAAAAATAGGGCCTCTTCTTTTTTTTTTTTTTTTTGCAAGGTTATAGTGAAATGAAAATGAAAGAGTAATAGAGGAGTAATAGAGGACTTTAAAAGAAAATGAGAGAAAAAAATTAAAAAAGAAAAAAATTTTTTTTCTAATTAAAAAAATAGTAAAAATATATGAAAATGAAAATGAAAGTTAAGGAGTAATGGAGGAGTAATAGGGAATTTTAAAAGAAAATAAAAGAGAAAAAATTCAAAAAAAAGAAAAGAAAAATAATTTTTTTTAATTAAAAAAAAGTAAAAATATATCTAGGAATTTCTCTGTAGCTGTTGCAGTCAGTGTGGGTTCAGTTCAGTTTCAGATAGCTCCTCATTCCAGCTTACACTTCTCGATCTCTATAGACCCCTTCTGGTGTAGTCGGTGTTACCTACAGGGAGTTTAATCTGTTGCACCGGTCACTTCTGAAGCGGTTCCCTTTGTTTATTTGGCTTCTGTTTGGCGGTCTCTTCAGTGTCTAATTCCCGCCCTGACACAGGCGGGCGGAGGTGGTCTCTTGTTCAGGTTCGCTGGTTCAGTCGCGCTGCGGGGAGGGAGGGGCGCTGCAGACAAATATCACTGGAGTGTGTGGGGAGCACTCACCGTGTTCCGGCCACACTGGGTTTGCCCCGCTCATGGGTGTGTGCTCTCCCCGTCTACACTGCTCAGGCTCCTGGCTGCTCTATAGGGAGCGGTGCATGTGATTCCAGTTCTCGGGTACTCCACAAAAGCGTGGACTCGGTTGGGCCTGCGTTTTGTGCCTTCCCCGCCCGAGCAGCTCAGGCCGCCAGGAGCTTAACCGGCGCACTCTCCCCGGGTGCGGTGCGCCTTCTCCCCTCCGCGGTCCCAGCCTCAGTTTCCATGCGCGCCAGTCTGGTGCGTGCGCCTTGTGTCTGTTCTCGGGAGCTGGCCTCTAGCCGCGACCCTCCCGGCGGATGTCGACCGTCCAGAATCTCAGGAAGTCTTTGGTTAGAAACTGGGAGCCTGTTTGCAGTTTGGTAGGGGTGCCGTCTCTGGGGCCGAGTTTGCCCCTTTCCCCTCCCCCCTGCCTCCTGCCTCCGGCGGGGATGGGCTGGTCCTCAGCCGGCTAGCTCTTCTCTGGACTTGCTCAGGCCTTTTGTTCTGAGAACTGCTGGCAGTGTGTTCGGGCTGGTTAATTTTCTCTCTCTCTCTCTCTTGCCATCTCACAGTTTAAGTTGCTATCTCACGTTAGCTCCCTCCGATTTCCCTCAGGGCATTTGGGCCCGGTCCTTACCCTAAGCAATGCCACCTGCTCCTCTCCGTTCCATCCCGACTTGCTGGTGGCGGATGCGGGCATCTGGGGTACTTTTCTGCTGGGAGTTGATTTTAGGCACGTAATCTGTGGGTTTTATTTATTTTTCCTCCCAGTTAGGTTGCCCTCTGAGATTTGAAAACTTCCCCCAGACCCACCAGTGACAAGGTTTCCTGGTGTTTGGAAACTTCCTCTGTTACGACTCCCTTCCCGGGACGGATCTCCATTCCTAGCTCTTTTGTCTCTCTTTTTATCTTTTATATTTTGTCCTACCTCCTTTCCAAGATGATGGGTTGCTTTTCTGGGCACCTGATGTCTTCTGCTGGCGGTCAGAAGTTGTTTTGTGAAGTTTGCTCAGCGTTCAAATGTTCTTTCGATGAATTTCTAGGGGAGAAAGTGGTCTCCCTGTCCTATTCCTCTGCTATCTTAGCTCCTCCAGAAGAAAATGATTTAAACTGGTTAGTAAGAGAAGGTGTTACACACTGTTTGATCAACAACAACAACAAAAAACTCAGGTCTGCCTAAAAAAAAACTGTCAGAAAGGGAAAAGTGATCTCACGCAATCTAACAGGTAACTATTCTGCTGCTGCTGCTAAGTCACTTCAGTCGTGTCCAACTCTATGTGACCCCATAGATGTCAGCCCACCGGGCTCCGCAGTCCCTGGGATTCTCCAGGCAAGAACACTGGAGTGGGTTGCCATTTCCTTCTCCAATGCGTGGAAGTGAAAAGGGAAAATGAAGTTGCTCAGTCGTGTCCTAAGCAATAATAATAACAATGTATTGGGTGAGTATAGTACAGGGATAAATGGGATGGATGACAGCAATTTTATACGGAATGGAGGGAAGAATTGGGACTACACTGTTAAAAGATACTAACCATTGCCAATAAGCAGTGTAGTGTTTGTTGAAAGTAGACTTAGATTCATTGTAAATATATATTGCAAACTCTAGGGCAAGCATTTAAAATAATTTTATAAGTGTAATTGATTGCTAACAGAGGAATGAAACTGAAGGATAGAAACTGACTCATAAAATTCTCAACTAAAACCAGAAAAGACAGAAGAAGAATGGAAGATTTTTAAAGAGATGGCAAAGTAAAACAGCTGCAACAAATAGAAAACTTTACAAATGTGGCAGATGTTAAGTCAGCAATGTCAATCATTTATTAAAATGTGAATGGTCTAAGTATGCCAATTAAATGATAGAAACTGTCACAGGAGATAAGAGACAAGAGCTAATTACATACTGTCTGCAAGAATCTCCCTTTAAATATAAAAATGAGTCAGTCAGTTCAGTCGCTCAGTCGTGTCCGACTCTTTACAACCCCGTGAACTGCAGCACGCCAGGCCTCCCTGTCCATCACCAACTCCCGGAGTTTACTTAGAATCATGTCCACTGAGTCGGTGATGCCATACAACCATCTCATCCTCTGTCGTCCCCTTCTCCTCCCGCCTTCAATCTTTCCCAGCATCAGAGTCTTTTCCAACGAGTCAGGTTTTCCAATCAGGTGGCCAAAGTATTGGAGTTTCAGCTTCAGCATCAGCCCTTCCAATGAATATTCAGGACTGATTTCCTTCAGGATGGGCTGTTTGGATCTCCTTGCAGTCCAAGTGACTCTCAAGAGTCTTCTCCAACACCACAATTCAAAAGTATCAATTCTTCAGTGCTCAACTTTCTTTATAGTCCAACTCTCACATCTATACATGACCACTGGAAAAACCATAGCCTTGACTAAATGGACCTTTGTTGCCAAAGTAATGTCTCTGCTTTTTAATATGCTGCTTAGGTTGGTTATAACTTTTCTTCCAGGGAGCAACAGTTTTTTAATTTCATGGCTGCAGTCACCCTCTGCAGTGATTTTGGAGCCCCCAAAAATAAAGTCTGACACTGTTTCCACTGTTTCTCCATCTATTTTCCATAAAGTGATGGAGCAGCGGCTGCGTGGCACAGGAGTGGCCAAGAGGAGCTACCCCACGTCCAAGATCAGGAGCGGCCAAGAGGAGCTACCCCATGTCCAAAGTCAGGAGTGGTGGCTGAGAGGAGTTACCCTACGTCCAAGGTCAGGAGCTGTGGCCGAGAGGAGATACCCCACATCCAAGGTCAGGAGCGTCAGCCATGAGGAGCTACCCCACATCCAAGGTAAGGAGCAGTGGCTGTGCTTTGCTGGAACAGCCGTGAAGAGACACCCCACATCCAAGGTAAGAGAAACCCAACTAAGAGGGCAGGCGCTGAGAGAGGGCATCAAAGGGCAGACACACTAAAACCATAATCACAGAAAACTAGCCAATCTGGTCACAGGACCACAGTCTTGTCTAACTCAGTGAAACTAAGCCATGCCGTGTGGGGCCACTCAAGATGGACAGGTCATAGTGGAGAGTCTGACAGAATGTGGTCCACTGGAGAAGGGAATGGCAAACCACTCCAGTATTCTTGCCTTGACAGTCCCATGAACAGTATGAAAAGGCAAAAAGACAGGATACTGAAAGAGGAACTCCCCAGGTTGATAGGTGCCCAATATGCCACTGGAGATCAGTGGAAAAATAACTCCAGAAAGAATGAAGGGATGGAGTCAAAGCAAAAGCAACACCCAGTTGTGGCTGTGACTGGAGATAGAAGCAAGGTCCAATGCTATAAAGAGCACTATTGCATAGGAACCTGGAATATTAGGTCCATGAATCAAGGCAAATTGGAAGTGGTCAAACAGGAGATGGCAAGAGTGAACATCAACATTCTAGGAATCAGCGAACTAAAATGGACTGGAATGGGTGAATTTAACTCAGATGACCATTATATCTACTCCTGTGGACAAGAATCCCTTTGAAGAAATGGAGTAGCCATCATAGTCAACAAAAGAGTCTGAAATGCAGTACTTGGATGTAATCTCAAAAACGACAGAATGATCTCTGTTCATTTCCAAGGCAAACCATTCAATATCATGGTAATCCAAGTCTATGCCCCAACCAGTAACCCTGAAGAAGCTGAAGTTGAATAGGTATGTGAAGACCTATAAGACCTTTTAGAACTAACACCCAAAAAAGATGTCCTTTTCATTATAGGGGACTGGAATGCAAAAGTAGGAAGTCAAGAAACACCTGGAGTAACAGGCAAATTTGGCCTTGGAGTACAGAATGAAGCAGGGCAAAGGCTAATAGAGTTTTGCCAAGAGAACACACTGGTCATAGCAAACACCCTCTTCCAACAACACAAGAGAAGACTCTACATGCGGACATCACCAGATGATCGACACCGAAATCAGACTGATTATATTCTTTGCAGCCAAAGATGGAGAAGCTGTATACAGTCAGCAAAAACAAGACCAGGAGCTGACTGTGGCTCAGATCATGAACTCCTTATTGCCAAATTCAGACTTAAATTGAAGAAAGTGGGGAAAACCACTAGACCATTCAGGTATGACCTAAATCAAACCCCTTATGATTATACAGTGGATGTGAGAAATAGATTTAAGGGACTAGATCTGATAGAGTGCCTGAAGAACTATGGACGGAGGTTCATGACATTGTACAGGAGGCAGGCATCAAGACCATCCCCAAGAAAAAGAAATGCAAAAAGGCAAAATGGCTGCCTGAGGAGGCCTTATAAATAGCTGTGAAAAGAAGAGAAGCAAAAAGCAAAGGAGAAAAGGAAAGATATTTCCATCTGAATGCAGAGTTCCAAAGAATAGCAAGAAGAGATAAGAAAGCCTTCCTTAGTGATCAGTGCAAAGAAATAGAGGGAAATAATAGAAAGGGAAAGACTAGAGATCTTTTCAAGAAAATTAGAGATACCAAGGGAACATTTCATGCAAAGAGGGCTCAATAAAGGACAGAAATGGTATGGACCTAACAGAAGCAGAAGATATTAAGAAGAGGTGGCAAGAATACATGAAAGAACTGTCCAAAAAAGGTCTTCACAACCCAGATAATCATGATGGTGTGATCACTCACCTAAAGCCAGACATCTTGGAATGTGAAGTCAAGTGGGCCTTAGGAAGCATCACTACGAACAAAGCCAGTGGAGGTGATAGAATTCCAGTTGAGCTCTTTCAATCCTAAAGGATGATGCTGTGAAAGTGCTGCACTCAATATGCCAGCAAATTTGGAAAACTCAGCAGTGGCCACAGGACTGGAAAAGGTCAGTTTTCATTTCAACCCCAAAGAAAGGCAATGCCAAAGAATGCTCAAACTACCACACAATTGCACTTATCTCACACTTTAGTAAAGTAATGCTCAAAATTCTCCAAGCCAGGCTTCAACAGTACATGAACCATGAACTGCCAGATGATCAAGCTGGTTTTAGAAAAGGTAGGGGAACCAGAGATCAAATTGCCAACATCTGTTGGATAGTTGAAAAGCAAGAGGGTTCCAGAAAAACATCTATTTCTGCTTTATTGACTATGCCAAAGCCTTTGACTGTGTGGATCACAATAAACTGTGGAGAATTCTGAAAGAGATGGGAATCCCAGGCCACCTGACCTGCCTCTTGAGAAACCTATATGCAGGTCAGGAAGCAACAGTTAGAACTGGGCATGGAACAACAGGCTGGTTCCAAATAGGAAAAGTAGTACATCAAGACTGCATATTGTCACCCTGCTTATTTAACTTCTATGCAGAGTACATCATGAGAAATGCTGGGCTGGATGAAGCACAAGCTGGAATCAAGATTGAAGGGAGAAATATCAATAACCTCAGATATGCAGATGATACCACCCTTATGGCAGAAAGAGAAGAAGAACTAAAGAGTCTCTTGATGAAAGTGAAAGAGGAGAGTGAAAAAGTTGGTTTAAAGCTCAACATTCAGAAAACTAAGATCATGGCTTTGACACAGTCAAAGGCTTTGGCATAGTCAATAAAGCAGAAATAGATGTTTTTCTGGAACTCTCTTGCTTTTTCAACTATCCAACAGACGTTGGCAATTTGATCCCTGGTTCCTCTGCCTTTTCTAAAACCAGCTTGAACAGCTGGAAGTTCGTGGTTCACGTACTATTGAAGCCTGGCTTGGAGAATTTTGAGCATTACTAGCGTGTGAGATGAGTGCAGTTGTGTGGTAATTTGAGCATTCTTTGGCATTGCCTTTCTTTGGGATTGAAATGAAAACTGACCTTTTCCAGTCTTGTGACCACTGCTGAGTTTTCCAAATTTGCTGACATATTGAGTGCAGCACTTTCACAGCATCATCCTTTAGGATTTGAAATAGCTCAACTGGAATTCTATCATCTCCAGTAGCTTTGTTTGTAGTGATGCTTCCTAAGGCCCACTTGACTTCACATTCCAGAATGTCTCACTCTAGGTGAGTGAGCACACCATTGTGATTATCTGGGTGGTGAAGATCTTTTTTGTATAGTTCTTCTGTGTATTCTTGCCACCTCTTCCTAATATCTTCTGCTTCTGTTAGGTCCTTACCATTTCTGTCCTTTATTGAGCCCATCTTTGCTTGAAATGTTCCCTTGGTATCTCTAATTTTCTTGAAGAGATCTCTCGTCTTTCCCATTCTATTGTTTTCCTCTATTTCTTTGTGCTGATCACTGAGGAAGACTTTCTTATCTCTCCTTGCTATTCTTTGGAACTCTGCATTCAAATGAGTATATCTTAGGGATAGAGAAAGATACTCATACTAACACTAATCAATGCTGGAGTAGCTATGTTCATTGGCTTAAAAAAAAAAAAAAAGTATTTATTCATTTGTCTGCAAGTTGCAGAGTGCAAGATGTAGCTCCCTGACCAGGGATCAGACCTGGTCCTCCTACCTTGAGAGCCCAGCGTCCAAGCCACTGGACCACCAGGGAAGTCCTAGCTTGTTTTCTCATCTGTTGAGTTTAAGAGCTCTTTATTTGGATGTAAGCCCTTTGTCAGATGTGACATCTCTCTCCCAAGGCTTTTCTGGTCATTTTCATCTATTATCCTTGTCTCATTTTTAGAGATTAAACCACAAGTCCAATCTAAATTGATTCTTTCATCTAGCATGCAGTTAAACCTTGCCCTTTCACCCAACTCAGACTAGATCTGCTAATTTTTAGACAAGCCCAGAGAAATACCTTGTTCTTTTGCTTCTCTTGCCTCACTCATAAGTTCTGGTATTTTCATAGGTGGGGGCTATGGGTGAGGATGAGTTAAGGAGTTAAGAGTGAAGGTGACCATCAGTCATGAGTCTCTTCACTGCTCCCCCTTCCCCCACCAAATAGCAGGAGGTAGAGGTCAAGTAGACTGAAGAATTCTCTTGTCTTGCTGCAGTTGGGACACAACACTGGAAGAGCCAATACATTTTTGTTACTCTGTAGGTGTATGGGGGTGGGGAAACCATGGTAGGGAGTGGTGAGAGATTATTTTCTCCTTGTGGCATACACTTCTGTTCTCTATAAATGATTTAGACCCTAACTTAGTTGGAAGTGGGGATAAATGCTTCTTTGACCCACCATAAGGAGAGGAAGATCAGGGAAACAGAAAGCACTCCAAGAGCTCTATTCAGAGAAAATCCTCTCTGCAAATACAGATCAGCCTTTTGCCATGTCTCATGTATGGACAACAGGTGAGAGTTGGACTTGCTTTGGCCATCTCTTTGCAAATCTTGCCTTAACGAATCTATTATCTCCTCATTAGACGTGCTGAAGTCCTCATCATTTATTGTGCTCAACTGAGACAATAGACACAAGTGTCATTTAACATTCTATCATATCAGAAAGAGAAAGCATAAGAGGATGCAGTGAAGTCCCTAAGAAGGCAGGCACATTGCATTTTCTGGACCTAAGAGAGAAAAGAATACTTCTGGTTGTAACCAGGATGAACGTGTGGTACCTTGTCGCCAGTATCAGAATGCTATCATGCTCAAAAGACACCCTGGTCTGACATCTGGCTTTGAAAAGAAATGTAAATCCTTGCTCAAAGAAGTTTCAAATGAGGAAGAGAAAATGATAAATAATAAACAGCCCAACTTCATTTTAACCTTCTATATTGCCAGAGATTTTAGTGGCAACTGCTCAAAAATCTCCCTTTATGTCATGCTTTTCTCCATCCATTCTATTCTTCCAAGAATAGCTCCCTACTCTCTCTAACACAGTTTAGCCTTTTCAGTTCACCAGTTGTTCATTCAAACTTTTTCCCTGTTAGCTAAACAAAAGTCCTGATAATTGAGTGAGTATATTCAGAAACATTTTAAGAAGGTGAGGGAGCGTGAGTGCATTAAAAAAGTATGAATGCTAATACATTAATAGTTTTGCTCCTGACACCTTGATAAACGTAATTTAATTCTGCTTTATTTTTTCTTTTCCTGATTTAGTCGGGACTGGTGAAACTAGGCTACCACGTGTACACTTCGTTCAAGAAAAAACCACTTCAGCTGAAAGAGATAAAACTAGTTTTCCTGTAGTTCCAAGGGATCAAGCACAAACCTCTGTCAGTATTAAAAACCTCTTCCTTGATCATCATGTACAACGAAGAGTGATGACTATTTCAACAACTACAAAATCTTCTAAGCAAGTCTATTGGCACATTCCAGAGACTGCTACTGGTTCCATATTTTTCCCCAGGTGTCGTTCAGCTTCAGCTCGGGTTTTTGGGAAAGAAATGAGCAAAATGGAAGGTCCAGAGAGATCAGAAGGGCCATTAAAAATACAAAACATTTACACCAGCATTTTAAAAGACATTCTGGTCCTCTCTTCGGAGTTCTGCAGAGTTCCAAGTGCAACTCCTTCAGTGCCTAGGCCCAAGCTCAAGGAGGTTCACTCTGAGCACTTTTTACAAGAGAGCAACATCTATACCTTTAAGCAGCCCCTGTTGCGTTTAAGCGCAACAGTGCCAGTCCCTGTATCGAGGACCACGCCTGTGAAAGCCGCAACTCAGCGGTCTGACCACGTACGAAGCCGGACAGTGACTCTCAGTATTGCTGATTTCCCAGGTCCCATGCTCATACCGTCACCAGTTTCAGCGAGGAAACCTCTGAGGCAGTCTGTGATAGGTAAATCCAGTCTGGAGATGGTCTGTAATGATGGGGTCCAGTAGGGCAAACGGAGAGGTGCATCCCAGCACACGGTGGTCCCCCCTGGGGTTTGCAGGAGAGAATGATGGGGTTCCTTTTCGCCTGTATGTTTAATAGATGGGGCAGAATGCAGTGACAGAAATCCTGACCTTGCAGTTCTGCCAAGGACAGACTGGAAACTCCACCTCTGATGGTGGTGATGGGAACCAGATTAAGCCTTTCAAAGGATCAGAGACGCTCATAAAAAGGAGCAGTAGGAATGAATGGCCCTCTGTAAGGTGGTTTTGATGAACTCTAGAAGCAGAATGCCAGTGCAGATGGATGCCTTCCTGGGTGCATTTTTTTCCATGGATAACCTCAATTCATTAAAAGATGAACAATTATAATAATGTCCTAACATTCTCAACATGAAATTTCACGCAAATCTAACCATGGTCCTATTTTAATTTTTTTCTAGAAAGCCGTGTAACAGAACACGAACATATAGAAACTGTCTCAAAGCAAAGCATGCTGAGCCTACATGAAGGTAAATAGAAGGTTTATATTATTCTTTAAAAAATTATACATATGATTCTCTCACCATGGAAGTATTTGTGATTTTGTGCCTTTGTATATATTTGTGTGATTCACACATATGTCACACCTCATTATCAGTTCCTTAAACTATTTACTCAGCAACTATTTTTTTTTTTTAATTTATTTGGCTGCACCAAGTCTTGGGGGGCCACATGCAGGATCTTCAGTTACAGCATGCGGAACCTAGTCCCCTGACCAGGGATCGAATCAGGCCCTCTGTATTTGGAACACAGTCTTTACCACTGGACCACTAGGGAAGTCCCCAGCTATTATTTTTAAAGTGCTGACTATAAACCCAACTTTGTACTGATGTGGGAATCATAAAAGCTAGAGTATTCTTAATCTGAGTGGGGAAGACTGATGTGGCATCATGACAGCTGCTCGCCATGTGCCAGCACTGTTTTAAGTGCTTTGACCTTAGTTACTGAGAGAAACAAATGAAAGCCATGGTTAACAAAAGATGACTTCATCCCACACCTCACATTATTTCTATAAACAATTTCAGAAATAGTGTGTAGTTAACAGTTCACAGTTTTCAAGTACACAAAGGAGGACAAAATGAATGGGAAGTAGCAGGAAGAGTAAGCAGTGGAAACAGACCCACAGGCGTCAAGGCTATTTCTAAACTGGGCGCGCGCTGGACAACGCACCAAGGAACAGCAGGAAACATCGGCTGAGATGCTAAACTAAGTGAGCGTGAATTTTAACATTGCACAGGAGACAATTATTAAAGTTTTCAAGCTCTGTTGAAGTGGAGGGGGTTTGGTAAGCTTTCAGTTGAAGACCCAGAGAACCCACGGCTTGGGAATAAGAATGGTGTTTGAGGAGAAAGGACAAAACTAAAATAGGTTATCGCCTACAAAACTCAAAACCAATCCTTGATAAATCACAGTGATACTTCCTGTCCAGTCAAAGAAAACCTAACACTTATTAGAGACAGATGATATTATCCAGACCCTTTAAAATTGTTATCCAGAATGTCCAGCTTTAAACTGAAAAATCACAATTTTTTTTTCAACATCCTAAAAACAGGATAAGATGTCTGAAAACCAGTAGAAAGAAACAGGCAATAGGATGAGAATCGCACATTCAGATACTGGAGTTTTCAAACAAGTATTTTAAAATAATTGTGATTACTATGTTGAAAAAAAATAGTTGGAGAATTTTATCAGAGAACTGAAATTTTTGTTTTTAAAAATAATCACATAACATTTTAGAACAGGAAGTATAATATAACAAATCAGTGATTCAGTGGATGTGTTTAGTAGGAGATGGTGGCTCAGAGAGCAGAGAATCTGCCTGTAATGTAGGAGACCCAGGTTCAATCCCTGGGTTGGGAAGATCCCCTGGAGAAGGGAACGGCTACCCAGTCCAGTATTCTGGCCTGGGAAGTCCCATGGACAGTGGAGCCTGGCAGGCTGTAGTCCTTGAGATAAAGAGTTGGACATGACTGAGTGACTAACACTTTTCAATCTCACACCGTACACAGAAGAACACTCCAACCATAAAACTTTCTTTTTTCCTCAGTTGTGTTGAGATATAATTCACATGTAACTCTGTATACATTTAAAGTGTGCAGCACACTGATTTGATACATGAATATATGGTAAAATGATTACCACAATAAATTTAGTTAATATCCATCATTTCACAATTTTTTCTTGTCACGAAAATTTTAAGCTTTACCCTCTCAGCAACTCTCAGATGTACTTTCAAATATATGTGTGTAATATCATTAACTGTAGCAACCACAGGGCTTTCTGAGCACACTATCCTTCTAACCATTCCCTGTCCCCATCTGTGACATAAATTAATTTCTGGGTGTCCTCCATGTCATCTGCATGTGTGTGCTTAGTCGCTAAGTCATGTCCGACTCTTTGTAACCTCATGGACTGTAGCCCACCAGGCTCCTCTGTCTATGGGATTCTGCAGGCAAGAATACTGGAGTGGGTTTCTATTCCCTTCTCCAGGGGTTCTTTCTGACTCAGGAATTGAACCCTCATCTCCTGCGTCTCCTGCATTGCAGGCAAATTCTTTACCATTGAACCACTGAGAAGCCCCTCCATGTCATAGGCCTGAACAAATCAGGTTAGCATCTCTAACTTACAGAGTTTATTCCTCTCTGATGCTTCCCTCTTTGAAAGTTCCAGGTGAGTTTTAGCATCCTCAGATCCTTCAGAGATCTGTCGGGGAATTTCTAACCACCTCTGCCACCTCCATCTCCCTACCTTTCAATCAGAAGCCAGCGGTGTGAGCTTAGCCATGAGCATGGGTGGACAGGAAGGAGGCCACAGACTTATGTCTTCACTCATTCTCCATTCCTGTGACTCTATTCCCTCCCACAAGACAAGGAATCTCTGTATCACGTCTTTATTCTGTGGCTAACTTTCACATCTGTTGACCTGAAATGGGTCTATTTTAGAAATTAACAACTGAACATTGTTTTCTCTGGTCTAGCATGCCCCATTTCTTTTCACTGAAGCATAATATAAGAGCTACTGAGATGATAAAATTTGTTGGAGCAAGTAATACAGCAAGAATGTCTGGGAATGTAAAATATATTTCAGAATATCTTCCTGCCACTCCTGGGTGTCTGCTTAAATAGGCCCTCTTTTTTTTTTTTTTTTTTAAGATAGTTTTACTTATTTATTTTTGGCCAAGCTGCATGTGGGATCTTAGTTTCCCAGCCAGGGACTGAACCTGTACTCCCTCACCCCCTGAATTTGAAGTTCAGAGTCTTAAACACTGGACCGCCAGGCAAATCCCTTGAGTAGACCATTCTTGAGGAAAGGTGAAACCCACAAGGGTCATGATAGAGTAAATGCAGATGGTTGCTGTTTGGCTACTCCTGAGTTGTTTAGCTTTTTATTTTCCTTTTCCTGTGTGAGGTCTTCAAACCGAGTTACATAGGGTATTGGAATCATGTGTCAAGGTGATATTAAGGGAAAAAGCAAGGTTGATCCTTGGGATGTGATCTCTATCTGAGATATGTTTATAGGATGCCCTTTCTTCATTTTGTGAAGCAAGAAGTTGTTTGTGTAATTCATTGTAAAATCAGATATTTTTATATATAGTACAAAAGTCTGATGGAATCTACATTATTGAGGCAGAAATCTATTAGCTAATGGTTTTCTTTTTGAAAGACAACTGTGCTATCTAATATTAAAAAGTTTGACCAACCGAACCAGCTAAGGTTGGGTGGATCCAGGTTGTAGGGAATCTCCAACATGAGGCTGAGTGGGTGAAGGTTAAAGGAATCTCTTCCAAAGGATGTATCTAGGTGACCTACTTCTGTTGACTTACTGGGCTTTTCTGGAGGCTCAGATAGTAAAGAATCTACCTGCAATGCAGGAGACCTGGGTTTGATCCCTGGGTCAAGAAGATCCCCTGGAAAAGGGAATGGCTACTTGTTCCAGTATGCTTGCCTGGAGAACTCCCTGGACTGAGGAACCTGGCAGGCTACAGTCCATGGGGTTCCTAAGAGTCAGACACAACTGAGTGACTAACACCTTCACTTTTCCCTGCTATCATAGAAGCTTCCCTGGTGGCTCCGTGTTAAAGAATCTACCTGCAGTGCAAGAGACGCAGGAGATGCCTGCAATCCCTGGGTTGGGAAGATCCCCTGGAGAAGGGAATGGCAACCCACTCCAGTATTCTCGCCTGGGAAATCCCATGGACTGAGGAGCCTGGCGGGCACAAACAAGTCTGACATGATTTAGTGACTAAACAACAATAGCAACAATTGTTACAGTACAAATACCTTTTAAGTTTCACTCTAAGTGATGCCACCTTTATGTTTCACGTTTTGTTTTGTTTATTCAGGTAGCATTAAATCTAAAAAAATAGAACCTACAGTGGCACCTGTCATACAAGGTGAAGGTTTCAAGACTGTTGTGGCAACACGCTATGAAACCATACTAGCCATGACCAACCTCGCCGTGATAAACTGCCAAATTCATGGAAGAAATGCACTCACTCTTAAGGTATGCTAGATACTTTTAACGGCAATTTCCTGTTGTATTGTCAGATATTTCTTCTTTAGGTTTCCTGACTTAGGTTACTCTCCATGGCGTTGAAGGAACAACATGAAGTGGTGGGGGCGACAGAGCTGTATAGTAAGAACAGTTTTGTGTTCTCTTGAAGTGAACTTGGTATCGATCCAAACTAGATGATTTAAACTTAGGATGCCAATTTAATTTTCATGGTAACCATTCCTAAGAAGCTGTCTATAAAATATACACAAAAGAGAATGAGAAAGGAATCAACATGACAGATTACAAAAAATTAATTGAATGCCAAGGAGCTAGTAATGGAGTGAACAAGGAATAGCGACAACAACAAAATTCTAGAAAGGCAAAGCCATGGGGACAGTAACTCTATCTGTGCTTGTGGTGGTTTTGTGGGGAGGGAGGGAAGCATGAACAGCAGGAGCAAAGGGGTTTTTTAGGGAAGTGAAATTATCCTGTATGATTTAATATTATCATAATAGACACATTTCATTATACATCTGTCAAGACCCATAGAATATACGACACAAAGTTTGAACTCTGACATAAATTTTGGATTTAGGCTGATAATGATGTGCTAATGTTAGTAATGCTCAAAATTCTTCAAGCTAGGCTTCAACAGTACATAAACCGTGAACTTCCGAATGAACAAGCTGGATTTAGAAAAAGTTGAGGAACCAGAGGTCAAACTGTTGGATCATAGAAAAAGCAAGGGAATTCCAAGAAAAAACTTCTGCTTCATTGACTACGCTAAAGCCTTTGGCTGTGTGGATCACAACAAACTGGAAAATTCTTCAAGAGATGGGAATACCAGACCACCTAACCTGCCTCCTGAGAAACCTGTATGCAGCACAAGAAGCAACAGTTAGAACCAGACATGCAACAAAGAACTAGTTCAAAATTGGGAAAGGAGTACGTCAAGGCTCCTTGTATATTGTCACCTTGCTTATTTAACTGCTATGCAGAGTACATCATGTAAAATGCTGGTCTGGATGAATCACAAGCTGGAATCAAGATTGCCAAGAGAAATACCAACAATCTGCAGATGATACCACCCTAATAGCAGAGGGCGAAGAGGAAATAAAGAGCGTCTTGATGAGGGTGAAAAAGGAGAGTGAAAAAACTGGCTTAAAACGTAACATTCAAAAAACAAAGACCATGGCATCTGGTCCCATCACTTCATGGCAAATAGAAGGGGAAGAAGTGGAAACAGTGAGAGATTTCATTTTCTTGATTTCTCCAAAATCACTATAGACTGTGACTGCAGCCACAAGATTAAAAGATGCTTGCCCTTGAAAAACAAGCTGTGACTAACCCATATAGTGTATAAAAAGAAGAGACATTACTTTACTGCCAAAGATCTGTACAGTCAAAGCTATGATTTTTCCAGTAGTCATATGTGGATTTGAGAGGTGGACAATAAAGAAAGCTGAGAGCTGAAGAATGGATGCTTTCAAACTGTGATGCTGGAGAAGACTCTTGAGAGTCCTGTGAACTGCAAGGAGATCAAACCAATCAACCCTAAAAGAAATCAACCTTGAATATTCATTGGAAGGGCTGATGCTAAAGCTGAAGCTCTAATACTTTGGCCACCTGATGCAAAGAGCTGACTCATTGGAAAAGACTCTGATGCTGGGAAAGATTGAGGACAGGAGAAGAGGAAAAAAGAGGATGAGATGGTTGGATGGCATCACTGACTCAATGGACATGAGTTTGAGCAAAATCCCGGAGACAGTGAAGGAAAGGGAAGCCCGGCGTGCTGCAATCCACAGGGTTACAAAGAGTTGGACATGACTTAACTACTGAACAATAGCAACATTAGTCCACTGATTATAACAAAACATACTGGTGTGTGAGATGTTGATGTTGGGAGATACACTGGTATGTGTGAGGAATAAATATGTGGAAAAGAAAGATCTCAAATCAATAACCTAACTTTGTACTTTGAGGAACTTGAATAGAAGAGCAAACTAAACCCAAAATTAGCAGAAAGAAGGGAATAACAAAGATTAGAATGGAGATAAATGAAACAGGATAGGAAAGCAAGAGATTCAAAGAAACCAAAAGTTAGTTCTTTGAAAAGATCAACAAAGTTGACCTTTGGCTAGACTAAAAAAGAAAGACAGAAGGGACAAATAAATAAAATCAGGAATGAAAATGGAAAAGTTACTACTGGCTTCAGTAAATGGGATTATAAGTAAATACAGAAGTAAATGGTATTATAAGAGAAGAGTAGGAACAATTAAATGCCTGCAAATTAAATATCCTGGATGAAATGAAACATTTCTGGAAAATCACAAATTAACAAAACTGTCTCAGCAACAACTAAAAATTTGAGCAGACCCCTAAAAAGTAAATAGATTTAATAAACAATCAAAACTTCCGAACAAAGAAGAATGCAGGACTGAATGGCTTCATGGGTGAATTTTGAAAATTGTTTAAAGGAAAATGAACATCTATACTTCTCTAAAACTTCCAGAAAATAAAAGAGGTAGGAACACAACCCAATTCCACTGCTGAATAGGGGAATCCCACACCACAAAACAATTCTTGGACACCAGCTGGGTGTTCAACAATTCAACTCAATTCTGATAGTATGTATCCAGAGAAAACACTGGGTTCCACAGGGAAAGTGCTCAGTCCCACAAGACCAGCCTCCACTTCGGACACCAATCACAAGCCCAGGATGTTTACCTGCGATTCCGACCAACAAGCTACAGATTGGAGGTTCCAAGGACCCCCTCCAACTCAGGATGCCAATCATAAGTTATTACCTACACTGCTGATCACGTCCATGCTAAATCACTTCAGTCATGTTGGACTTTATGCGACCCCATGGACTGTAGCCTACCAGACTCCTCTGTCCATGGGATTTTCCAGACAATAATTCGGGAGTGAGTTGCCATTTCCTCCTCAAGGGGATCTTCCCAACCCAGGGACTGAACCTGCGGCCCTTCTGTCTCCTGCACTGGCAGGCAGATTCTTTACCCCTAGTGCCACTGGGAAGCCCCATACTTCTGACTGACTGGCCATAAATCAGAAATTCTCACAACCCACTTCTTGGCTTCCACTAATTTCCTAGAGTGGCTCACAGAACTCAGAAAAGCTATTTACTTACTTGATTACTGGTTTATTACGAAGGATATTAAGGGATATGAATCAACAGCCAGAGGAAGAGCTACATAGGGGAAGGTATGAAGAAAGGGTTCAGAGGTTCCACACCCTCCCCAGGTGCCGCTCTCCCCGAATCTCCATGTGTTCACCAGCCTGGAACGCTCCAAACCCTGTTCTTCTGGTTTTTATGGAGGCTTCATTAATGGGTATAATTGATTAAATTTTTGACCATTGGTGATTGAGCTTAGTCTTTAATCGTCCCCCTCTTCAGAGGTGAGGGGATTGAAAGTTCTAAACTTCTAATCACATGGTGGTTTCCTCTGATAACCAGTCTCCATCCTTAGGAGCTTTTCAAAAGTTACTGCATTTACATAAAGACAGTTGTGCCACAAAGGGGTTTGTTATGAATAATAAGACACCCATTTTGCCTTCATGGTTCGGAAGCAACTTCAGGAACTGAAGGTAAGGAAATAACTATTATGGCAAAAAATTTTCCCATTGCTCTTATTGTCTAGGAAATTCCAAGGGTTCCGGGAGCTGGTAGCCAGGAACCATGGATGAAGTCCAGCTATTTATAAGAAATATATTTTAGTCTTTCAGATGACCAAATATATTTTTTACCATGCTATGAGTATAACCCAGATATCAAAGGAAGATGAAGACACACAAGAAAACTATGGATCAATACCCTTTGTTAATTAATCAATAAAATTGCTAAATCCATGATATGATTAAGAAAAAAAAAGCTCTAAACACCAAATTCAAAACTTAAAAAGGGGAAATCACCACATTTTCTCAGACATTAAAATAGAAAATAATGAAATAATAAGAACAATATTTTCCCAATAAATACAACAACTGTGATAAAATGGAAAATTTTTAGTCCCTAATAAGGCATACATTTTCCTAAGTCAGAAATTGGCATATTTAGGCAGTTAAAAATCTTAGATAGATGTTAGATTAATACAAAGATAACAAAGAAATAGAAGTAGAGACATGAAAAATAGGGGGTAAAGAGAATTAAATATAAAATATATTTATTTATTTCAGCATGTAGTGGACAGTCAATAAGTGTTTGCTTGTTATTAATTGAATTAAATGCCTGTCACACATATAACACTGTATTTATTACATGCATACATACTTGGTAGTTTTTCTATTTTGTTTATTTACATATTTAAGAAATTATTATCATGAAAGGCTAAAATAAATGAATGGAAGATTATTATAGGCTTGCTGTTATGTCAATCATTGTCGTTTAGATTATGTGCTCATCTTTTTAAACTATTGTATAAAATACTTTGTGCATGGTAAATAATTAACTTTTTCTCTTGTCACTTTCTTTTAGGGCTTTTTTCTCCTAAATTGTCCAGATCTAACACCTTTGGCTTTCCAGTTGATATATCTTAATTTATCATATAATAACATCTGTTACTTTCCCACAGAAGTAAGTCCATTTTATTATTGTATAGATTGTCATAATTTCTTACTACTTATAATAATTGTTACTTTAAAATAGACACTTTATGGTACCCTGGAGTTACTGTAAAGTAAATGTATTTTGGATTGCATCCCAAAAGGCTTGCTTTCAAAAGTACCAAAAGTATAGTACATTTTTCTTAGGAAGTCCTAATGACACAATCCTCAAAGACTGTGTTATAGTCAGGTTCTCAAATATGTTCTCATAATTAAACAATGATGTAAAATTATTTTTTTTTCCTGATTCTGAATAAAATCTAAGATACACCTTATCTGTGTTAATTGGAATCTTTAAAAACAATCTTTAGTGACCAGGTAATATGATGTTTTAACAAGTATTAATTATCATAGGCTGAAATAGGATATTCTGCTCAGTAAAACATATCAAGGATAATCAGATATGGGAAGAGGTAATTCAGCGTCAATGAACGTGGGTTTGGGTAGACTCCGGGAGTCCTGGCGTGCTGCGGTTCATGGGGTCGTAAAGAGTCAGACACGACTGAGCGACTGACCTGAACTGAGCTGAATTCAGTGTCATTTTATATAAATAAGTCATTATGACTAATGAGGACAGTTATAGCCATTCCTTTCACCAGGGGTTCTTCTGATCCAGGGATCAAACTCAGGTCTCCTGCATTGCAGGCAGATTCTTCGCCATCTGAGCCACCAGGGAAACTCAGGACAGATTATGTTTTCTGTGTCTTCAGTCATTGTTTAATTGGTCATGGGGTGTTTTGTTGTTTTGTGACTTGATTTCCAGAATATTGACTTTTAAAGCGAATTGATTTCCAGCAAGCTGACTTGCTTTTTGCTTCAAATATGCAGTATTGAAAACATACATTTTCATAATTTCTCTGCAATATTGTGTTTTGCCTTTTCATCCTGTTCATGGGGTTCTCATGGCAAGAATACTGGAGTGGTCTGCCATTCCCTCCTCCAGGAGACCACGTTTTGTCAGAACTCTTTACTATGTCCCATGGATGAGATGGTTAGGTAGCATCATCGACTCAATGGACATGAGTTGGAGCAAACTCCGGGAGAAAGTGAAGGACAGGGAAACCTGGCTTGCTGCAGTCCATGGGGTCGCAAAGAGTTGGACAGGACTTAGTGACTCAACAACAACAACTGTGTTTTTATTTTTACTAGAAGAGTTACTTTTTCTTTTTGAGAATGTCACACTAGTTTTCTTAATTTGACTAAGACAAATTGACAAGAATTCCTGAGGAGTATAGGGATCTTAGTTCTTCATGTTAATTTTAACCTTTCTTCTAAACAGTCATATGTGAGACATATGGATCTGTCAAAGAATACTTTAACCTCTAAACTGTGTAACTGTATGGGAGATTTTCTGTTGTAAAATATAAAGTACTCATTTTTAAAGTAATAGAAATAAGTAGAACTTGCCATTAAAATGCAGATCAGTGTTGTATAGCTATAGATAAAATATTCCAATGAAAATGGCAATATCCAGACTTGGAAATGCTTTACTAGGGCACTTATGCTAAGTTATTATCTTAGTGTAAAAGAAATGAATAGAAGACCAGAAGCTGGCATAAATGTGGTGACTGGATTTATTACAAGTTTCATGGAAACTTCAAGGTGGTAGATGCTGGCAGAGGACAGAGCCTACTGAAATAGTTTAGGATAGAAAAAAGTAAAAGCAAAAATGGTAAATGTAACAAACCATATAAATATTTACTTGGTCTCCTATCTTCTCTTAGCCACAAAATCACATACAGTGGTAATTAAATAATGTATTGTTGGGTCTGTAACATATACGAATGTAGTGTGAATAACAATTATAGTACAAAAAAGGAAGAGGGAATAGAGCTATTTAGTAACATTTCCATATCTCACTGGAATTGTTAGTGTAAATCTGAAGTAGACTCTGATAAGTCAAGGTGTATATTACAAGCCTTAGAGTAATCACTAATAACTGGGTAGAATATAGTGGGGAAAAATCATTAAAGTAATTAAAATGCTATACTATAAATATTCAGTTGATGCAGACAAAGATAGCAGAGGAGGAACAAAAATGACAAGACATATAGAACACTGTAAGTTAAACTGTGATGTGAACCCAACCATGTCAATAATAACATTAAATGTGAATTCACTGAAACACCCCAATCAAAAACTACAGTGTGCCAGACTGGATTAAAAAAAACAAGCCCCAGTGATACTCTGTCTAAAGGAGATACACTTAAGAGTGAAAGAGACAAAGAGGTTAAAAGTAAAAGTATAGGAGAAGATGTATCACACAGTTATCTTTCACATTCCTCATTCTTTGCATAGTTGCTTCTTACGAAACCACGAGATTGATTAAACAGGATGATTTCCCCATTTAGAAAAGGAACATCCTTGAGTCAAGGATATGTAAGTATAGTAGCTACACTATCTTACCAGATCATACATATGAATGAGGGTTAGTTATTTTGAAGACTTACCAAAGGTACTTACTGAGATATGTGATATATTGAGGAAAATGAGTGTAAGCTACTGATTTTTCTGCTTTAGTTAAAGGGTTTATTGTACTACTCATGTTTATTTCTCTTTTCTATTCCTTAGATATATTGTCTTAAAAATTTACAAATACTGAATCTGAGAAATAATCCTATCAAAGAAATCCCTTCTACAATTCAACAACTTAAGCTCCTTAAATCTTTGAATGTTGCTTTTAATTTGATTACCACTCTTCCACCCGGGTAAGGTTGATAGTCTGAGATTATAAACACAGAAAATAAAGAATTTATAATTTAGAAAAGGATCAATCTCCCTTTGGAAAGCAGCTAGCTACTTTTGAGCCATTTGATAATTCTTCTGCTCCCATTAGCTGACTTGATTCTTTTTATTGTGTTAAAAAAAAACAACCTACAAGCTATATTGATGGCAGTTAATGTGGGGGTGGTAAATGTACATATAGACATGCACTATCTGAGTTTGGATGAAGTCATCTAAAGAAGCTCAGGTAAGAACCTTGTACCTATCCCTGGGGAGCTGCTTTGGATATGGAAAGAACTCTGAACTTGCAATTGAGAATTCTAGCATTTTAAATTGAGAATTCTCTATTTGACCTGGAGAAAGTTACTTAACCATTCTAGACCTCAGTTTCCTAATCTATAAACTAAGAATCTACCTGTATGATATCTCAGATCCTTTAAACTCCAATAAGAATGTTGACATATGGATATAAAAGAGATGGATTTTTTTTTTTCCCCACGTATGGACTGGTAACTGTTTAACTCCTAACGAAAGTTTTGAACCAAAACCCTAACCAAATGCTAAAACAAGGTATTTCTTCTAGTTAGATTTTAACAAACTGGATGTAAGTTAGGGGTAAAAAGTTAAGAGCACAGGGACTCTTAAAGAGTTGACTAATGTTTTGCAAAAGAGGGTTCTTATAGTAATTAAGAATGTACATCAAAATTTGCTTATAAAATTGTTCATCTGGCTTTTTGCAATTAACAACCCAACAAGATCTACATTCATACATTGTAAAACTATTCATTTAAAAAATTAAAAAGTACGTAAAAATTATATCATTGCCTTGTAAAAATACTTGTATACATATAAAATGTATTAAACACACATAAAACATATTAAAAAAGAATCAATTCTAAGGGAGTAAAAATACTGCATTATGGGTTTTATTTTTGTTTGACTCCTCTATGTCTCCACAATAACATAAATTGTACTGCCTTACCCTGCCTTGATATGAGAATCAGACTTTTCTCTTAGGAAATCCTGTTTCCTTTTTAATTGGAAGATGGTATTTAGAAAGCAAGATCTGGGTACTGGGTAGTCCCATTGCTACTGGAATATTGCTTGTAGACACTCTCAGTGGACAGAGATAAGTAACTGTGAAGTATATTAATCTGTGTGTACACACATGTCTATAATTGTTGTGTGTACATACACACATATGTACACACAGCTCATCCTCTGAAGTTATGCAGGCATGACTGCAACAAAGGTTAAAAAAAATCTTAATTTTTTTCTCAGTGGATAACAGGAGAAAAATGACATAGAAAATTAACACTTTTAACTGACAGACTGAAAGTTTTGCCTTGCTCTTTTGATACAGTTTGATTTGATTAGCCAGCATGTTCTTTGGGAGAAAGAGACTGTTTGAAATAAAGAACCTAAGAACATACTTGTGAGCATACTTACTTCATACTTGAAGTAAGAGCTGATTCTGGAAATGCACAAATTTATTTTCCCATATTGCTATTGATTAAAGATAGGGATGAATTACTTTATGCCCATATATCTGAAGAACAGGGAGTGGTATGTTTGATTTCATACTAACTTGGATAAACTATTAATATTCTTATAGCTTCCATTTTAAAAAATCTGTAAATAATATTAATAGTAACGCAGTGGTCCAGTGAAAGCTCATCCTGAATTGCCATGAACACATGGTAGGCTCTCAATAAATAACATTTATATTTCTGTGGTGCTGTGATGTTATTACATGCAATTATTAATGCTGACACAATCTTCCAAGCCATCCCCAGGGCTCTAGTTTAAGTAGCTCATTGCTCAATGATGTGCTGATAAATAAAATAATGAAATAAATGTAAAACATTCTATACATCCTAAAAATTGTGGTAGATTTGTTACTAGTGGGGTATAGATTGTCAGACCAAACAGGATTTTTAAACAGATTGCTCTCTAAAATCCTATATAAATGAGATAATTTCATCTCTACAGCCTATGAAGTTTCTTAATTAGCTTTCTCAGTGTTGCCTACAAGCCCAATTAAACATCACAATCAACAGGAATATATCATCAAAGATGAAAGCCTGGAATCAGACTAGTTTGCCTGTACTAAAGAAATAAAGGAAGACAAAATAACTCTAGAAATTTCCTTGAGGTAAAAAACATAATTTTAAATAAATAAAAAACTGGAACAAATGGTATTAATATTTTCTTTCCAGAGGTGAAGAAAGTCTAAGATGAACATTGAACTGAAAATGTTTGTCTTTTTTTTTTTTTTGCTTTTCTATTTGATCTCATTCATTTCTCAGAGCAAATGATTTAAAATTAACCAGGATCACCACACCTTTCGAACTGTGATGCTGGAGAAGACTCTTGAGAGTCCCTTGGACTGCAAGGAGATCAAACCAGTCAATCCTAAAGGAAATCAATCCAGACTATTCATTGGATGGACTGATGCTGAGGCTGAAGCTCTGATACTTTGGCCACCTGATGTGAAGAGTCAACTCATTGGAAAAGACCCTGATGCTGGGAAAGATTGAGGGCAGGAGGAGAAGGAGGTGACAGAGGATGAGATAGTTGGATGGCATCACCAACTCAATGGACATGAGTTTCAGCAAACTCTGGGAGACAGTGATTGGTGTCTGCAGTCCATGGAGTCACAACTGAACAACAACCACCATGCCTTTCATTCAGTTGTGATTTCCTAAGTACTTTTGATGTGCTTGGCACCATGCAAAGCCTTAGATATATGGAAATGTAAAATTGAATCCTTGGCCTCCCGAATGTCACTGTTTAGGAGACAGACATTTATCACACAGCATGACAAATTCTCTGATAGAGGTAAAGAGAGAGGCACAGAAGAGGCTGCTCACCTAGTCTGAAAAATTCAGGAAGAGTTCCTAGGAAGAGTTGACTTCCAAGTCAAGACCTAAAAAAAGGAAGCTACTTATCAAAGAGTCAAATTTGAGGGAACTGGCGATATGTGAGAACTGGGCTAATTCAGGGAATTCTAGCAAATAAATCCTGGCCTATATGTGAATATAGGGTGGTGTGAGAGGTGAGCTGAATGAGTAGCCTGGGGACAGATCAAGAGGACCATTACAATCCACACAAAAATAGTAGGAAGTTATGAAATATTCTGCTCGTGGTGCTTTAGTTAATAACCATGCAAGTAACTTTTCATCTTTATGGAAAACAGGAAGGTATTTGATAAGAGCATTGACAAAGAGGGGATAATTACTGGGGATTTTGGTGAATGTCATATTCAGTCTTTCCATTTCAGTCTTCAAGAAGCAACTCCCACTTCCACCCTCCAGACAGGGCTCTCTGTCTTAATTTTGTGTTCTTTGGTTCTTACCTTTAAGTACTTCACTTAATTGGAGAAGAAAATGGCAATCCACTCTTATTCTTGCCTGAGAAATCCCATGGACAGAGGAGCCTGGTGGTTTACAGTCCATGAGGTTTCAAGAGTCGGAAACAACTGAAGCGACTGAGCACCATACTTTGCTTAATGGAAGGAAAAATCAAGGATATTTCACTAGGAAAGTCTTAATGAGACCGCACTGGGTTGAAAGGTGTCCCTCAAAAGTTCATGTCCATGCAGAACCTTAGAATGAGACCTTATATGGAAATAGGATCTTTGCAGATGTAACTGGTTAACAAGAAGTCATACTTGATTAGTGTGGGATTTGAGGGGGCTCTAAATCCAGTAAATGGATGTCCTCATAAGAAGCCCACATGAAGACAGAGATGGAGATTGGAGTTATGCTTCACAAACCAAGGAACACCAAGGATGGCTGGCAGCCCCCAGAAGCTAGGAGAGGGGCAAGGGACAGCTGCTTCCTCAGAGCCTCCAGAGGAACCCACTCTGCTGATACCGTGATTTCGGACTTCTGGCGTCCTGTACTATGAGAGAATAAATTTCTGTTGTTTTAAGCCCACCCAGACTGTGAGAATTTGTTCCGTCAGTCCTAGGAAACTGATACAGGAACCAATAAAATATATATATATATTTAAATATTGTTAAGAATTTCTCAGGGTATTCCCAGGTGGCGCAGTGGTGAAGAATCTGCTTGCCAATGCGGGAGATGCCGGGCACAGGGCGTTTGATCCCTGGTCAGGAAGCTCCCTTGGAAATGGCAACCCACTCCAATATTCTTGCCTGGAGAATCCTATGGACAGAGGAGCCTGGCAGGCTACAGTCCATGGGGTCTCAAAGAGTCAGACACCGCTGAGCACAAGGAATTTCTCAGGTGGTTTTTTTCTAGATGGGGCTTTATCCACTCCAAACATTTCTAATCAGTCTTAAGGGATAGATGAATTATTTTAGGAAAATTATTGTAATTATACCATCTATAATGGAAACAAAAGTCTTTGTATAAGTTTCAAGATCTTTTTTTTTTTTTTTTTTTGTGGTTTGCATGTTGTTCTTATGTTTTTCTTTTTTCAAGATCTTAAAAATACATGATTTCTCTCTGTACTTGTACCTACTAATTGAGGAATGAAATGATTTATATCCAGTAATGATAAGCATATAAACATTTTTACAATTCATTTTCTCTTTCTATTAAAGGCTATTTTGCTTGCATAATCTTGAGGAACTTGATATTTCCTACAATAGTATTGCTTTTATTCCAAATGATATCCAGAAACTCAGGTATTTTGCAAGTAGTAAGTACCCACAAGACATATGCCCCTTAAGGATAGAGCAAAATAAAGCTATTTACTTCTTTACATTCATTTAAAATCAAACTATGTAAATATTATCTTATCTCTGAATGCCTTTTACTAGATTTTATTTGGTTTCTAAGGAGCATTGTCTTTAGTAAAATTTGATCATTTTATTTCTGCTTTTCTAATATTTTGACCAATTATTTAATTTCCTGTGTAACAATCTTTGTATTTTCATAGAGGAATTCAGTGTGTTCATATTTGTTATGGCTGATATATTTAATTTTTTGCCTTCTGTTTAACATTGTATTTACTGTCTCTTCACTTTCTCCTTTTCATATTTCTTTCTTTCTTTTTTTTTTTTTTAAGATGCTATTTGTTCTCTTTTTTTTCTCCCTTGTTAATTTTGGAACTCCACTGAATTTTCCAAGTCTATTACTGGCTATCTTTCCTTCTCTAAAGTTCATAAACACATTTTTTCCTTAATATTTTATAAAAGCTTCACCTAACACAATGGTCTGTCTTCCCCCATTGCTGCCTCAACTAATAGTTGAGACTTTTCACCTGAATGAAACAAGATGTATGTGTTGATGTTTAATTTGTCTATGAAAATAAATTTTCTTTGTATCACTATTATACTTTATATAGTATAACATTCACTCGTTTATGTGATTATTTCTTTTTCCATAGTGATGACCTGTTGCACAAAATATGTGCTTTACCTCTACCATTTACACAAATGCACTTATTTGCATAATATATTGGTTAGTTGCTTTTTAAGTTAAATCTATAGATTTTAAGGAAATACTTGACACTCTTATTACTACTAAGTTTTATACCAATTTTAGGGCACACGGGAACAGATGTCTACTTTTTTCTTTTAAAATATGGTTTCCTTTGTTTGCAGATCACTTGAAAAATTGATCGTTGATGGAAATGAACTGACTAGTTTTCCACATGGAATTTTAAAGCTTAATTTGAAAAAAATCCTATTTGAGAATAATTTCACTAGTCCTATTTTTTGGAAAGAGAATTCTATGAATAATCCACAACATCTTACTCAAATTACAGCTTTGTTCTTTTTAAAGAATAATCTACATAAATATTATAATGTGATCCCAGTGGAAATCCAAAATTTACTAAAATGGTGAGCAAATTCTGAAGTCCTTTTTACCAAGACACACATTTAAGCTTTTAAAATATAGTTAATTATAGGGCCAGATGATAGTTTTATAGTTAAAACACACACACCTCACACCACACCACACATGCAATTCTTTAGATTGTTCCTTCTGGCTTTTCTGGCATAATAATATAGTTTGAATTCAGCCTATCTTCTAATATTCTCAAGCTATTACTTAAATCTAAGGTGAGGTACAGATTGCTGAGATGTAGCTGGCAACTTCTATAGTTTTAGTTAAATCTTTTCTGTGAACCACTGGAGGCTTTCCTGGTGGCTCAGTAGTAAAGAATCCACCTGCCAATGCAGGAGACTTGAGTTCGATCCCTGGGTTGGGAAGATCCCTTGGAGGAGGAAATGGCAACCTGCTCCATATCCTTGTCTGGGAAAGTCCATGGATAGAGGAGTCTGGTGGGCTACAGTCCATGGGGTCACAAGACTCAGACACGACTGAACACATTCCTTTATTATTTTGTTTTGTATTCCCCGATTACTAATGAAATTGAGAATCTTTATTTTTCTGGAGGTTCTTGGACGTTCAAATTTCTTCTTCTGTGAATAGTCTGTTCATGTGCTACTGTTAAAAGTGCTAATGAGCCGATGTCTTTTTTTAACTGACTTGTGAGCCTTTAAAAATATGCCTGTGTACATGTGTGCTTAGTCATGTCTGACTCTTTGTGACTCCATGGACTGTGGAATATATATGGACCTCATAGACGTGGAATATATACATGTGGATACTAATCCTATGCTAGGTTATAATAGTCCCTTTATCTTTAAAATTATATATATATATTTATTTTGAGTGATAAATATGTATTTATTATAAAAAATTTGGAAAATACAGAAAAATTCCCTGTGGGTCACATATTAAATAGGGACCAGCTATATTTTCCTGTTATAGAAAATTAGGATTGTTTTATACACATTTTGTGGGAATTGTCCTTAGGGTGTTTTCTTACTCTAAAGCTATTCTTTCCTGTTCTAGAAAATTAGGATTATTTTGTACAAATTTTTTTAGCATTTGATTTTTCACTTGTGTATGTCAGATCCTCAGAGAGAGGGTAAGATCAATAATGAGAAAGGCCATGTTTCATATTGCTTTGACTCTGACGTAGCCTCAACAAAATGCCTTTCCTCTAGTAGACAGTGATGTTTCCTTCATTGCAGCACATCCCAGTGTGAGTGGTGTCATGGTCCAATGTTCGGTGAAGGTTTTCGCATCATCCGATCCTGTGATGTTTTTGGAGTAACACAGCTTCCTGTTATATTTTATGTCTGCTCCTCTTCCTGCTATAGGAAAGTAAAGGAAGGCAACTTTATTTTCGATCGTGTTCCTGAAAAAAGAATCTCTCTAAATCCTCAATTGATGAATCATACAGTGATTTATGAATCCCACTTTAAAAACCATTAAAGTTGATGTATACAATCATTCATGTCTTTAAGAGCACAGATTCTGTGTGAAAATGTCTACTCACATGAAGCCTCTTTGTAATCCTAGTTCCTTATGAAAGTTTGTGATTGTTAGGGAATCCTTCCAGAATACTTTTTGAGAAGGATTAGTAAAAAAGTCTTGGAGGATTTCGAAAAAGATCTAGAAAGTTTCTTTCAGAGCATGTTTAGTATAAAAAGAAAAATGTTAAAATCCTATGCAAAAAGGATTCATCTTACAGTTGGTCTTTGTATGCATCCATTCTCAGGGATACAACAGTAATTCAGAGTCATCGGTGGGGTTTGAGCCTATATGGATTCAAAGTCATGCAGCCAGGTTCTCAATATTCATGCATTTCAGTGGAAATTTGTCCAGTGCTAACTGTCTTAATTGTGGATTGCTTTGGGGAATAAAGGATTGACTCCAATACTCTATTTAGTTGTTTGAATTCATTACCCAGGCTCTTAGAAAATTGGTACCATCTTTCAATTATCTTGACCACTGTCTCATAAAGCCTGAATCCACAGGCCCATGTCAGCATTCATTAGGCTTTCAGTAATGGTCTAGCAAGAAAATAAAATATAAGTACAAAATTGCAAAGCAACATATGCATACAGTAGAACTTGAGGATTTAGAAATTAGTATTTGGTAAGAGGAAGGTAAAAGGGCATTTTGATATAACAATGTTAGAAAGGCATAGAATTGTTTCGTGTATGGCATAACTTTAAAGTGCAGTTAAGACTAAAATGTTATTTCTAATGAAAACTGATGAGATGAAATGATTTTAATATATACAACTATATGGTACACGGGCTTAGTTGTGGGATCTTCACAGCATGTGGGATCTTCCCAGATCAGAGATCAAACCCATGTCTCCTGCATTGGCAGGCGGATTCTTCACCACTGAACCACCAGAGAAGTCCCCTGCTTAAAATTTAAGGAGTGTGTGACATCTGGTCAGAGGTGACTCACTGGTGTCACTGTTTAACCAGTTTAACCACGACGTGCCCACGGAGGCAGTGGTTTGGGTTTCATACACCTGCCGTCCCACACCCTGAGCCTAGACTCTTGATAATCTGACTCGCATATACTGCCCTTCTTACAACGCCCCATGAATGACATCTGAAGGTTTTCCACTGGGTCACTCACTGTCACTGACATAGCAGAGGTGGGGGCAGGGAAGCTTCACCTTCCGGGGCCTTCTCCAGCCCTGGCTGGGGCAGTTGCAACGAGCATTCCAGGTGGTCCCCACCCCCAGGGCTCTGCCACCTGCAGGCTCGGGGCCCAGATCCCTCCTGGCTTGCTCACAAAGAACAGACAAGTGTCCTGTGGTGAGCAGGTGCTCCATAGCCCAACCACCCTCCTCTGGTAATGATCCGTCCCTCCCCAACCTCTCTCTCCTCCCACTTTCTGGCACTGAGGGCTGATGCTTGGTTGGAAAGCCACACATGTGTGCAGAGTTGTTCTAGCCAGCAGACACCACCACTTGGGCAGCTGCTATGTGGCAGGGAGTTGATTTTTTCCCCTCCCAAAGCCGAGATTCAGAGTCCATCCTTCCAAAGAGGCCAGGAAAAGGTGCGAGGCCCAAAGCTCCGCCACTCGGTACAGGACTGCTAAGGTCTGTAATATCGGACCTGGCACAGAGTGGGGGCTCAGAAAAGGATAGCTCTTAATTTTAACATCAGAATGTGGGTCCTCAGCCCCAGCCCAGCCCTCACTTCTGTACCATGATGTCTGCCTTCATGAGAGCTATGTTTTGGATTTTTGTTTTTTCAAGATTTTTTTTGACTTGAGTCACTTTTAAAGTCTTTGTTGAATTTAACACTTGCTTCTGCTATTTATGTTTTGGTTTTATGGATATTCCCATATGAATGCAGAGTTCCAAAGAATAGCCAGAAGAGATAAGAAAGCCTTCCTCAGCTATCAATGCAAAGAAATAGAGGAAAACAACAGAATGGGAAAGACTAGAGATCTCTTCAGGAAAATTAGAGATACCAAGGGAACATTTCAGGCAAAGATGGGTTCGATAAAGGACAGAAATTGTGGGGACCTAACAGAAGCAGAAGATATTAAGAAGAGGTGGCAAGAATACACAGAAGAACTGTACAAAAAAGATCTTCATGACCCAGATAATCACAGTGGTGTGATCACTGACCTAGAGCCAGACATCCTGGAATGTGAAGTCAAGTGGGCCTTAGAAAGCATCGCTACGAACAAAGCTGGTGGATGTGATGGAATTCCAGTTGAGCTATTTCAAATCCTGAAAGATGATGCTGTGAAAGTGCTGCACTCAATATGCCAGCAAATTTGGAAGACTCAGCAGTGGCCACAGGACTGGAAAAGGTCAGTTTTCATTCCAATCCCTAAGAAAGGCAATCCCAAAGAATGCTCAAACTACCACACAATTGCACTCATCTCACACGCTAGTAAAGTAATGTTCAAAATTCTCCAAGCCAGGCTTCAGCAATACGTGAACCGAGAACTTCCAGATGTTCAAGCTGGTTTTAGAAAAGGCAGAGGAACCAGAGATCAAATTGCCAATATCCACTGGATCATTGAAAAAGCAAGAGAGTTCCAGAAAAACATCTATTTCTGCTTTATTGACTACGCCAAAGCCTTCGACTGTGTGGATCACAAAAAACTGTGGAAACTTCTGAAGGAGATGGGAATACCAGACCACCTGACCTGCCTCTTGAGAAACCTGTATGCAGGTCAGGAAGCAACAGTTAGAACTGGACATGGAACAACAGACTGGTTCCAAATAGGAAAAGGAGTACGTCAAGGCTGTATATTGTCACCCTGCTTATTTAACTTATATGCAGAGTACATCATGAGAAACACTGGGCTGGAAGAAGCACAAGCTGGAATCAAGATTGCCGGGAGAAATATCAATAACCTCAGATATGCAGATGACACCACCATTATGGCAGAGAGTGAAGAGGAACTAAAAAGCCTCTTGATGAAAGTGAAAGAGGACAGTGAAAAAGTTGGCTTAAAGCTCAACATTCAGAAAACTAAGATCATGGCATCTGGTCCCATCACCTCATGGGAAATAGATGGGCAGACAGTGGAAACAGTGTCAGACTTTATTTTTTTGGGCTCCAAAATCACTGCAGATGGTGACTGCAGCCATGAAATTAAAAGACGCTTACTCCTTGGAAGGAAAGTTATGACCAACCTAGATAGCATATTAAAAAGCAGAGACATTACTTTGCCAACAAGGGTCCGTCTGCTCAAGGCTATGGTTTTTCCAGTGGTCATGTATGGATGTGAGAGTTGGACTGTGAAGAAAGCTGAGTGCCGAAAAATTGATGCTTTTGAACTGTGGCGTTGGAGAAGACTCTTGAGAGTCCCTTGGACTGCAAGGAGATCCAACCAATCCATCCTAAAGGAGATAAGTCCTGGCTGTTCATTGGAAGGGCTGATGCTGAAGCTGAAACTCCAGAACTTTGGCCACCTCATGCGAAGAGTTGACTCATTGGAAAAGACCCTGATGCTTGGAGGGATTGGGGGCAGGAGGAGGAGGGGACGACAGAGGATGAGATGGCTGGATGGCATCACCAGCTCGATGGGCATGAGTTTGAGTAAACTCTGGGAGTTGGTGATGGACAGGGAGGCCTGGCGTGCTGCAATTCATGGGGTTGCAGAGTCAGACACAACTTAGCAACTGAACTGAACTTTATGTTCACAAGTTATGCAGGATCTTTGCTCCCCAACCAGGGATGGAGCCCCCGCTGCCTGCAATGGACTGCTCGCACTTCACGCATGCGTGCTCCATTGTGTCTGACTCTGCGACCCCATGGAATATAGCCCACAAGCCTCCTCTGTCCATGGAATTTTCCAAGCAAGAATACTGGAGCGGGTTGCACCTCCTTCCTTCAGGGAATCTTCCTGACCCAGAGATGGAATCAGAGTCTCTTGCACCTCCTTCGTTAGCAGGGGGATTCTTTACCAGTTGCCACCTGGGAGGAAAAGTCAGCCCCTGGACCCCCCAGGGGAGTCCTATGGTTTGTTTTCTTAAACAGATTTTAAACACATATTTTCCAACTTCTCTTGTAAAATTCTTGACACAGTGATGCTTCCTGTTGATTGAATGTCAGTTGAGGATCTCTGATTATTTTTATTTGTTGTTTTCATTACATTGAGTAGGGGGAGATGATGTAAAGATTAATGACAGAAAATTGATTCTTCTTTCTATTTTCTCCAAGATGTGCTTTGTTAAGCACTTCTAATCTTTAAATAGGATTCCTCCGGCTAGGCCAGCAATGCAAATGTTCCCAGTGCAATTAATCTCGGATATCCATACCTCCACAAATCAAGAGTGTCAGCCCATTTTGACTACCTAACCACTTTTTCTAACATGTTTTGGAAATTTCTATTTTTCCACCAGTAAGAATTGCTATATATTTGACCAGAAAATGGTGGTTGGGGAACGTATATATGTGGGTGGTCAAAGGATTCAACAGGTCTTGCTCATACTTCCAGTGAGACCTGAAGATTAGTGTTTGTTTGTTTGTTTGTTTTTGATAAGGGAGGAAGAAAATAAATAATAGTCACATTCACTATTATTTAAATAAGACTTTCAAACTAATTTTTTTCAGCTGAGTTCAAGTGATCAGTGATTTATCGAGCACCTACTAGATAATGAGCACCATGTGCTTCATGTGCGATGCTCTAGAGACTTTTCTGGTGGGGGAAGTGGCTAAGACTACTCGCTCCCAATGCAAGGGACCTAGGTTCGATCCCTGGTCAGGGAACTAGCTCTCACATGCTGCAGCAAAGAGTTCACATGCCGCAACTAAAAATCCTGCATGCTGCAACTGGCACAGATTAATAAATGAATGAATAGTAAAAAAGTTAAAAAAAAAAAAAAAAAGAACCAGTCCTTAGGTGTGGATATAAAGGGTTGTGCAGAGAAAGGGTCGAGCTAATCCACAGCCACTGCTTCCACCTTTGCTGGGTCACACTTGCTCAAAAAAGCAGCTGCAGTGCCCTGACCATTGGGCCCTCATGGCCCATGGACAGTGCATGAGAGAATTTCCACCCCGGCTGCTTCTGAAAATTGGAAAGGATATTTCCTGGCACCCAAAGTGTGAGATGAATATGGATATGTCTCCTCAAAATGTCTCATCAGTTTGGAAATGTTGTTTGACCCTCCTTAACAGTTGCTGAATATGTTTGTATGCATGCTAACTCGCTCCAGTCATGTTCAATTCTTTGCGACCCCATGGACTGTAGCCCGCCAGGCTCCTGTGTCCATGGGATTCTCCAGGCAAGAATACTGGAGTGGGTTGCCATGCCCTCCTCCAGGGGATCTTCCCGACTCAGGGATTGAACCTGTGTCTCTTACGTTTCTGCATTGGCAGCCTAGCTCTTTACCACTAGAGCCAACTGGGAAGCCTGAATATGTTGATCTCTTGGAAAAGCTGAACCAATTAAATTTTTACTGTTTCAAAGACAGAAAGCCGACATTAGGAAATTCTGCAGAAGCCAGAGTTGGAACTTTCTGGGGACAACTGGCATATTTCTCAGGAACTCAGGCCACTTAACATAATTTTTAAAAGTTCAGTAAGAACCATGGGCTAATTTAAAACTGTACAGATAATCATCAGCTTGATTTTCTTCCTTTACTTTCTTTTTTCAGCTCAATCCATATAGTTTTTAAGTTGTAGAAGGGTTTTTTTTGTACTAAAAAGAGATGCACACTAATTGCATTTTTTGATCCCTGAGTCACTCTTGCTTCGGTCATAAACTTTTAATTTAAGGAGTGAGGCACTAAAAAGTAAGAATTACCTAAGTAATTTATAGTAATGCAAAACTTGGCCCAGCACACAGATCAATAGTCTCCATAAGGCTTAGGGCAGATACAGAGACAGTTACAAAAAGTCATTATGTAATTGGGAAATATATGCTCAGACACCAGATTTTCAGTTGACCTTAACTGAAGATTCTCTTGGCCCCAAAAGCACAATAATAGACAGTCCTTGAAACAGCATGCAGACAAGGGCACTTTTTTGTAACATCATGTGTCATAGGAAGAATTGCCTTAACTGGAACTTTCCAATTTCATTTTCCCTTTCCACTTGGCAAGAACACTGAGAAAGAGACCCCAAATGATTTCTAGTAGTCCTTTCGGCAACTTCTCAAAGAACCCTCAAATGACCCTGAATTTAGATTGCAGCTGCTTCCATTCCATTATAATAACAGAGGCTGTTTGTTATCGTGATCACTGGATCTGTCTCTTTGACCCCCTTTTCACAGTGCAAATGGAATTACAGCTATTTGTAGTTCCCAGTGGATGCAACCAGAGATCACGTCCTGTGTAAAAGACAAACAGGTTTTTAAAACTAAGAAAACCATATTACCTTATATATGGACTTGAACTTGAGCAAACTCTGGGAGAGAGTGGAGGACAGAGGAACCTCGTGTGCTACAGTCCATGCAGTCACAAAGACTCAGACACGACTTAGCAACTGAACAACAACAAATCACCTCATGATGGTAATGGGGATACCATTAAGCACCGTCCCAGCCTGAGGATCTAATCTTTCAGTTGACAAAGCAGAGGACAGGTGAAGCCCAGGTTTACCCTATACCCAGCTCAGAGGTGGAGGGGACAGAAGTCTCCAAGTGTGTGAAGGCTTGAGGGTCCGTGACTGAAGACACCATTCAAGGTGGCTTCTAGGTGCATAAGAAGTTCCCTAAGATGGACCCAGGACACGTCAATTAGTCTACCCTCCTCTCGCTTTCCAGGCAGCCCTTCCCCATCTTGTCAGGAATCCTCTGGCCCTTATTAATTCCTGAATATTCAGGAATTAAGAGGAGAGGCACACCTTTCCCAGGGCTGAGGAATCCAGGCATTTCCTTTGTTAGTTTCTCATCATGGTGATAAGTACCCTCTTCTCTCTTTAATAGGGATCACCTTGTGTTTTGTATATCTGGAATTTTAATCTTTATCTTTGCTGAGAATAACTACCTTGTAAGATGGTATATATGCCCATGCCATGTTGATTAAAACACCTTTGCTCCATCAGAGCTTTGGTCCCCGTGTCTGTCTGTCTTTCTTTCTCTTCCTCTCTTTCTCTTTATCTCTCTATTTCTGGCTGATTCCCTTGAACAAGAAAGCTGGCTGTGTAACCCAGGGAATATTAGCCTCTTTCCTTCTTTCACTTTCTCATCATCGACTCCGGACCACCAGGTTCCGGTCCATTAAAGGACCAACAAGTGGCGCCCAGAAAAAGGGACTCTGGTACACGTGGCAAGATTCGGACGGAGTGCCCCCAGGGCCTATTGAGGCCGGTAAGTGCTAAGACACGGGTCAATCGGCTGGAACGCCCCCTCACTTTTCTACTTCACTTCAGCACTTATTTAAAGTTCAGGGATTTTCGGTTTCACGCCAGCGAATAGAGGCTTGCCTTCAGACAGTGGTTGAATGTAACCCTTGGTTCCCCAATGAAGGTAGTTGCGATAGATTTCTGGCCCCTGTGGGCTCTCATTGAAGCTGTGATTCTGCCATTTCAAGGTAATTCTAGCCCTCCTGATATTCGGCAACAGGGAGAACACTTATTACATGGATATGAATTAGACGATGATGCCTTACAAAAGGCCCAATTGTAGAACAACATAAGATATTTCAGAATTTTCCTACTAACCCTGCTCCGGTTGCTCCAAGCACTCCTCCCCTGCCAGCAGGCACAAATCCCAAAGTCTCTCCCTTGATAGAACCTAGTGAGTTTGGCAACAACTCCCTTAAGTCACCTTTTAACATTAAAACTGACAACACCTTTCTGAATAACAATAATCTACCCCCTTCGTGACAGAGGCTGTCTGAATTGCTGGCTTTGCAATCACAAGTCTCTGAAGCCAATGGTTTTTCTGCCTTTCCAGTTTTAAAAAATGTTGATGCTCAAGGGCAAACAACACCTCAATATGAAGGTATCAACTTTTTTCACATGCAACAAATGAAAAAGGCTGTAACTATGTATGGCCCACGTTCGCCTTTTACCAGAGAGATTCTAAATGCTATGGCATCTTCTATTGGAACCTTTATTCCCTATGATTGGAAAATTTTAATAAAATCTCTCCTTAAACCAGGAGAGTATCTTCAATGGACAATGTGGTTTCAAGATATAGCCAGAGGTCATGCTAACAGAAATGCTTGAGCTGGCGCTCCCCAAAACCAAATTACTTTTGAAATGTTAACTGGCACCAGACAATTTGACGCTATAGAAGTTCAAATACGATGCCCTCCTTTGTTGCATGATCAGTTAAAAACAGTGGCCCTTGAAGCTTGGGATCGAATTCCTGCTCAAGGGGAGCCTACAGGTAGCTACATCAAAATATTGAAGGGACCTAATGAAACGTATGCTGATTTCTTAGCTAGATTAGAAACTGCTATTTCCCGTACAGTAATTGGAGAAGAAGCTAAAAGGCAACTAGAGAAATTACTTGCTTATGATAATGCAAATCAGGAATGTCAAAGAGCTATAGCCCCAATTTGTGAGATTTGGGGACTATTTTTGATTATTTGAAGGCTTGTCACAATATAAGATCAGAAACTCAAAAGATGCAAATGCTAGCCAAAACAATGGTTGCTGCCTTAAGAAAAGGAAAATGAAGGATGCTTTACATGTAAAGATAAGAACCATTTAAAAAGAGACTGCCCTAAGAAAGCTAAAAACAACAACAACAACAAACAAACAAAAAAACCTCCAAAAATCTGCCCTCACTGCCTTAGAGAAATGCATTGAGCCAAAGAGTGTAAATCTAAATTTGATATTGAAGGGAAACCGATTCCGGGAAACTCCAAGCAGGAAACCCCCCCAGGTCCCCTTCAACAAAAACCAGGGGAAAATTCCACCTTTTTCCTCAAACCCTCAACATCCGGCAGTGCTGCCATCGATACACCAGCCCTAAATGACTTTCTCCCTTATCCTCAAGCAGTCCCCTCTAGAATACCTACTGGACTTTTTGGGCTCCTTCCCCCACAAACCTTCGGTCTTTCATTTGGCCAATCTAGTTTGACTTAACAGGCAGGAAAGCCAGGGGTCTCCAAATGGAGAAAATAGGCTGCAAGTGTCAGACATTTTTAATCTCTCTTAAGCAGCAGGAGGAAACAAACTAGTGATATTTCTTTCTTTCTTTTTTTTTATCCTTCTCTATAGAAATTTTAAAAGAGGTTTCTCTTAAAATACTGTGTTGCCATAATGACATCTGGTTTCACTTGAAGTTAACTATTCTCAAACCTTGAGTTAACCAATGCATTTTTCTTATGGAAATGTTTGTCTTAAGCTATGTTAATGTGCTACTCATGCAAATATTCTCTTAAGCTGTGTTAATGAAACTGTATTTGCTTGGAAACCTGCCTTTCTTCAAGATTCATGTCAATCATTTTGTGGCCCAGGACAACTCACCTGGTGCCAAAGTTATCTCAAAATGCATGTTGTGGGTGAGGGGCCTGGTGCTATTCTCTTTAGTTTTGAGACATTTCCTTTCTCTAATTAGCAGACTGCTAGTAGTTATATGACACCTGGCTAAAGACTAGCAAGGGGGCACTCTTTCTGCCCCCTTCTGATGCCTATGTCAGAGGCTTTCTCTATCTCCTTTATACTTTAATAAAACTTTATTATATATAAATCTCAATTTGAGAACACATTACAAACTTCTACTGATTTCTAATTAGCTTTTCTAAACTATTTTGGAGAAATACCATTTCATTATTCTTCTGGTAAGCTGTGGAATTTCTTCAAAAACACTGAATTTATTATTTCTTGCATTTCTTTTATATAGATGGGACTAAAAACACCAAAGCTTCATTCTGGTCTCTTAAAAAATATCTGCTTAACAAAATGAATTATATGCTCTTATTCAAGTTATTTGCCTACATCATTACCCCATTAATATAGTCTCTGATTCTAAATATTCCATTTTTGTATTAAAAAATATAGAAACCTCCACCATAAACTCCTAGTGCTATTAAAACAGACAATGGAAATCCATGGCTGATTCATATCAATGTATGACAAAACCCACTGAAATGTTGTGAAGTAATTAGCCTCCAACTAATAAAAAAATTTTAAAAAATAAATAAATAAATAAATAAATAAAACAGACAATGGCCCTGCCTATATTTCTAGACACTTTAAACAATTTTTACAATCTTCTTCTATTAAACATATTACAAGTATTCCTTATAATCCACAGACACAAGACATAGTCGAACAAATACATCACACTAAAGTTACAAATAAAAAATTAAAGATGCAGGAATACACAGGTACACTACTCTCTTCCTTATCTAAAGCAGATTTTACTAGATTCCAACATAAGATATTTTCTAAACATATAACTATTGCTAATACAGCTTCATTTGTTTTAAAATTTTTAAACCTACCACAGGGAAATATTTTAACAAGAGCAGAAAGACATTTCGAGGAATTGAAGGACACTTCTCTTCCTCTGCCCATTTGGTACCAAAACGGGTTCAATAATCAATAGAAATCTGGGAAGCTAATCTTATAGGGAAAGGGATATGCTTTTATTTTCCCAGATGGATCCAACAAACTTTTTCCTCGAAAAATTCAACCCACGGGGGACCCTGACATTCAAAATGGAGATGAAACAACAAGAACCCCGGGAGGAAGAAATTCCAATACGGGCCATGGCAGCTCTAAAGATCTCCAGAAAGCGCTGCCCTCAGCGGCATCAACTCTATGACCTCCCCTCTTGGGGACAAATAAAAACCCTCAGTAATCAAGTTAAAAATCTGATTTCTCGGGACTTCCCTGGTGTCCAGTGGCTAGGACTCTGCACTCCCAATGCAGGGGGCCAGTGTTCAATCCCTGGTCAGGGAACTAGATCCCACATGCCACAACTGAGAGTTCACATGCCACAACTAAAGATCTTGCATGCCACAACTAAAGATCTTGCATGCCGCAACTAAGACCCAGCATAGCCAATGGGGAAAAAAAAAAATCTGATTTCTCAACAGGGAATGCCTCAGAGTCCTGAAAACCTTCATATCCCTATGTTCTGTTGGCTTACCCGACCCCCGCTCAAGCCGGCTTAACTAATTTACTTACGCAACCCCCCTTTATTACAGGTCATAAAATGGATGGAGAAAAGACCGCTGGAATCAACCAATGACTCCACCCATATGCCCCCTCCCTGGAACCCTCACACCCTGGGGACGCGAGAAAACTATTTAATATTTCTTTAGGCTATGAAGTCCTTCCATTCCCTGGGCCCAGGAAAATTATGCGTAAACGTCGACCCACAAACTTGGGTTTTCCTCCTGCCTCCAAAAGAAGACTTTCGGATATTGCTGCCCCTTTTCTGTCTGTGAACCGTGTTTACTACTGAAACTTTAGTGAAAGGGTTAGGGAAAGAACAAAAAACATTATGTGAAAGGTTACTAACACTACGTTGAAACATTACCATAGTAAAGGACTTCTTGGCTGGTTTGACAGTGGAATGGCATCCTCTCCTCCTCCTCGAATCGTCCTCGATAAACAAATTGGGCCTAAACAACGGGACATTTGGAAACTTGCTACCAGAACTGAAAAACTTGGGACATTTCACAGGGATCAGTCGTGGTCATAGTTGTGAGGCTGCCAGGGCTAACACCATGACAGGCGGCCCGGACCTAAGTTTAGATTTCCCCGGAAATGGTAAGATTCCCTACCCCCATCAGGCCACCTGGAGCCAGCCAATCAATATGCGCCCAGTAAGAAAAAGGGAACCTATCAGGGGAAAGCTGAAAAGCCCGTGAACGCCCAAGTTTGAAAAAAGCCCACGAAGGTTTGAGCCAATAAGATTACTTTGCAAACATGTAACCAATCCGCTTAAGCCAGCTACCAACTGCTTATGCTCACCCTATAAATTTGTGTAACAGCTTGGGCTCAGTGCTCTCTGACCCCACACCACTGCGTCGCACGCGGCAGGAGCCCTGACTCGAGTCAGCAATAAACTTCCCTTTTTTTGCGAGTTGCATTGTCTTGGAAGCCTTCTTTCTTCCCGCTCAGGGATTTGGACATCGGGCATAACAATAGTAACTATTTCTTTCACTATAATCAGTCATATTTTATACAGGCCTGTGTCCCACTTCTTATAGCCATAAGAAATTTACAATTTAATAAGACTTTACATTCTGTAACTTGTATTAATTGCCAATTTTGTGTTACTCTTGTTCATTTCAATCATAGTACCTACAACTGGGAACAAATCAAATTTCATTTACTTGATAATCCCTCTCTGAATGTACAATTACTGCAAAAGGAAATCTTTGAAACTTTTTCTAAACATCTGCCCTCTTCCACTAATTTGAAAACCTTTAGCTGGACAGCTAGCTGAACAAATAATCCGGGCTAGACCCACGAGTATGGTTTCAAAGTACTACCCACAGCAACTGGTTTGGAGCTGTAACTTTGGTGATTGTCTTGATAATTGTATTTGTTGTTTATTGTCGCCTTTCTATACGGTTGGTTAATACTAACCAAACTCGTTTGGTCAGGACCTTTTTTACAAATATAATAAAATAGGGGGAATTGTCAGGAATCCTCTGGCCCTTATTAATTCAGGAATTAAGAGGAGAGGCACACCTTTCCCAGGGCTGAGGAATCCAGGCATTTCCTTTGTTAGTTTCTTATTATGGTGATAAGTACCCTCTTCTCTCTTTAATAGGGATCGCCTTGTGTTTTGTATATATGGAATTTTAATCTTTATCTTTGCTGAGAATAACTACCTTGTAAGACAGTATATATGCCCAAGCCATGTTGATTAAAACACCTTTGCTCCATCAGAGCTTTGGTCCCCGTGTCTGTCTTTCTTTGTTTCTTTCTTTCTCTTCCTCTCTTTCTCTTTATCTCTCTATTTCTGGCTGATTCCCTTGAACAAGAAAGCCGGCTGTGTAACCCAGGGAATGTTAGCCTTTTTCCTTCTTTCACTTTTTCATCGCCGACTCCGGACCATCAGGTTCCGGTCCATTAAAGGACCGACACATTCTGACCATCCCCTCTTTCTCAAGTGCCAGGTAACTAGCTCTCCATCCCGGAAACACTGCTTGCAGTGTTCTCTTCCCTATTTTCTGTGAGTTCCTGTTGAACACTCACTTTACTGACATCCAAAATAGCTGAATTCTCTTTTCTTTCACAACAGGCCTTGACTTGCTCATCCTAACCACAGCCCCATCATTACCAGCCAAGGCTAATCTGAACCTCCTTTCCTTGGGGGCCAAGAAGGCTGGTCTTCAAAGACCTTTGAAAACCTTCAAAGAGATCCAGAGCCTGATCCTACAAATCTGCTGCTTAGAAAGCCTTATCAGCTCACATGAAACACACAACTTCAGGCACTGAGTGTTTGCTAGAATGCTCCCTCAGAACACGGAAGATTACCCTAAAAGCAATCCATAAAGCTTATATGCGGTAGTTTCCTTTTGAAGAAATCCTTAACCCTTTTTATGACAACATGTCTGAATTAAATCGAAAGCTCCACTTACGTAACTTTGCGACATTTAAAGAGACCTATTTCCAGAAGTGAATGGGCAGGGAGTAGACGAGAGATCTCGTCCTAAAGTGGTTTTTAAGTTTGCTCTAGAACAGAGTAACAATACTCCAAATTTTCAGGCCACCACATTGTAATAATTTTTATCTGAAAAGATTCTTAGTTTTCATCAATTATTATGCCTAGCAATTGTCAAGCACACATTTGTGTGCTAGTTTTCCATAAGTTAATTCTCCAATCACTCTATGAAATAGTCCCTGCTACTATCTCTATTTTAGACACAAGGAAACTGAAAGGATGAGTTTTAAAGGGATATATTCTGTATCATTTCAGAGCTATATATATATAGAGAGAGAGAGAAAGAGAGAGAGAGAGAGAGAAACTTGCTGAAGGCTGTTAGTACAGAAAGCCACTCTGCTTTCTGGAAAATTCGTGCCCCCACTCATGTACACACCAGCAGTCAACATCTTTTCCACCACATACTCATCAAAACACTGAGGACTGCCATTTAAAATATATAATCACTTGGTAGGGGAAACGGGTGCTTTGTCGTGATTATTTTAACTCTCTCTCAAAAATATCCCGTTTTCTACTAGTTTACTTTTGTAATCTTTCTTTTTCGGGGAGCAAACACAGTACAAATCCTAAGGAAACGAATTAAATGCTTCACTATTTTACCTGGAGCCAGATTTAGTGGTTTTATTCTTTTAAAAAAAATTAGAAAATGAGGAAGCTTAAAGTATCCCACATTTCCAGAGCTTGTCCCAGAGACAGAAGCAGCTTCTTTACACTGAAGAACCAGAAAAAGTTTGTTCCTCTTCTCAACAGCCAGTGGGTCCCCACCAGCATCAGTGTCACCGGAGACGCTGAGGGTGACAGACCCATGTGAATGGAAGCAAGTGGGCAAGTTATGTGTCAAAACTAGGTTGAGCCTCACTCTGCATTTTCTCCTTTTTTAATAAAAACTCATCACTGCCAATGGTCATGTTGTGGTGTCTCCACGTGCTAAGAATTTTATGCAACAAAATGAATACCCGGTTATCAAATATGCAAATCCCAATACCTGTGCTCGAGAATAAGGAAGTGGGTCAAATAGAGGAGCTTGCTGCCTTTCACGCTGCATCAAAGGGTTGCATCAAACAGGATGTTGGGTGTTGCAAGGGGCAGAGATCACAAACCGTCTGCCACCCCTGCCAGGCACCGCGGAACCTCAGAGTTGACACCCTCTCAGCCCTCTCCTGGCAAACAGTGTCTGATGCAGCACAGAAGCGCGCTCTATCTAAAATGTACGATCAGGCAAGAGAAAAAAGAAAATCGGCTTCTCAGCTGTTTTATAGTACATTTGAATTCCCCAGTGGGATGACTCCCAAATGAAGCCATTGTTTTCTAACCAAAGTAGCTAAAAGCAATTGAGAAGCAGCAGGAGAGAAGCTACACCCCGAAAAGAAGCTGGCTTTCTGCTTTGGCTGGTTTTGTTAGAGCATATTCTACCCCCAAATAACACTATGAGGTGTGTCCTTCAAAAAGCTCTGTCTTCCAAAAGATAATGTAAAGACTTCTTTAAGAAAGCAGGAATAGGGCTCCCCCGGTGACTCGGTAGTAAAGAATCCACCTGCCAATGCAGGAGACATGGGTTCGATCTCTGGTCTGGAAATACTGCCTGTACCGCAGCGCAGCTAAGCCCATGCGCCCCAACTCCTGAGCCTGTGCTCTAGGCCCTGGGAGCCCCAATTCCTGAGCCCGCGAGCACAGCTACTGAAGCCCCTGTCCTAGGGCCCGGCTCCACCACAAGAGAAGCCACCACAGTCAGAAGCCCACGCACCGCGACTAGAGAGCAGCCCTTGCAGCAAGGAAGGCCCAGCACAGCCAAAACAAATGCAACTATATTTTTAAAAAAGAAAGCAGGAATAATGCTCAGATGAAAGGTATATTCATTTCCTACAGCTACTGTAACAAAGTACCACAGATCAGTGGCTTAAAACAACACAGTTTCATTACTGTATAGTTCAGAAGGGTTTATGTCTGAAATGGGTCTTACTGGGTTTAGGGATAACGTCATGGTGTCAGCAAGGCTGTGTTTCTTCTGAAGGCTCTAGAGAGACTGTGTTTTCTTGCCTTTTCCAGCTTCTAGAGGCTGCCTTCATCCCTTGGCTCAGTGCCGCCTTCTGTCTTCAAAGCCAGCAATGATTCTTTCTCTCACCGTCATCTCTAAGTTTTCCCCTTCTGCCTGTGCTTTATGAGGAGAGTTGTCCTCATCACAGGGCTTCCCAGGTGGTGCTAGGGGTAAAGGACTTGCTTGCCAATGCAGGAGACATAAGAGACTCGGGTTTGCTCCCTGGTTTTGGGAACATCACCGGGAGGAGAGCATGGTCACACACTCCAGGATTCTTGCCTGGAGAATCCTGTGGACAGAGGAGCCTGGCAGGCTAGGGGTCGCAAAGAATCGGACAGGACTAAAGCGACTTGGCACGCATGTCCTGATGACAATGGCCCCACCTGAATAATCTAGGATAATCTCCCCATCTCAAGATCAGCTGATTAGCAACCTTAACTCCACCTGCCCACCTTAATGTTCCCATTGCCATGAGATGTAACAGTAGTCACGGGTTCCAAGGGCTAGGACCGAGACGTCTTTGGGGGACCTTTACTCTGCCTACCACAAGAGGGAACCTTAGTTTTGTATCTTTAATCCACACAGCAAATGCCCACTTGGGACACTTACAACATAAAAGACTAAGGCTTTGAGAATTTAAGTAGTTTCCCCCAAGACATTCTTCTAATAAGAGATGGAGCTGGACCATGACCCCGCCTGTCTGTCTGAAAGCCCGTTCTTATCCTCCACATCACGGCCCCACCCAGCTGGCAACTTCGGCCCTTCAGCATATGTGCTCAGTCACGTCCCTCTCTTTGCGCCCCTTCAGATTGTAGCCTGCCAGGCTCCTCTGTCCATGGGATTTTTTCAGGCAAGAATACTACAATCTCTGGGGTCGCAAAGAATCAGACAAGACTGAGCATGCATGTACTTACATGCATGCTTGGGCATTCAAAATGCATCTTCAGATCTAGGCTGCATACTGCTCCTTTCTAGAAATGTCTGAGCCATTGCTCTTCATTGGTCCCTCTCCCCTTCCCTCTATGCCCTCCTTCTCAATGCAATTTTTAAAAATCTCTTATTTAGTTCTCTGTGTCTTTGAACTTTTATTCATGTGCATTTCCATCTCTTTATTTTGGTATACTGCATTCAAGGTAATTTCTTCAACTTTATTTTCCAGTATTGCAGCTGTTCCTAATCTGGTGCTTAATTGAGTTTTTCTTTTCAATGCCTTACTTCTAGAAATTCTATTTGATTCTTTCTTAATGCTCTTTTTCATGGCATCTATGCTGTTATTTTGATTTCTAAGCTTATTAAAAATTTTTAAAATTTCTACACTTATAAAATATCATATTTATAATCATAAATATGTTTATTTTATGGTTTCTTTCAGATTATTCTGTTATTTAACATTCTCAGCGTGTTAATCTCGTTTATTATGTTTGCTAACTCTCCTTCATAATGGCTGATTTCCTCTTTTTTAAAATAACTATTTATTTATTTGGCTGCACCAGGTCTTAGCCATGGTACACGGGACTTTTTTTTTAGTTGTGTCATGAGAACTCTCAGTTGTGGCATGTGGGGTCTAGTTCCCTGTCCAGCCATCAGACCTGGGTCCCCTGCTTTGAGAGTGTGGAGTCTTAGCCGCTGGACCACCAGGGAAGTCCCTGATTTCCTCTTTTGAGTAGACTATTTTTTAACTGTACTCATCTTTACTAAGGGTTGCTTTTTCAGTGGGAGTCCCAGTGAGCCCTGGGTTAAGAAAATCTTGCATTTGTTTTGGCCACAGCTCTATCACTTTCCCTGGAGAAGGAAATGGCAACCCACTCCAGTATTCTTGCCTGGAGAATCCCAGGGACGGAGGAGTCTGGTGGGCTGCCGTCTGTGGGGTCGCATAGAGTTGGACACGACTGAAGCGACTTAGCAGCAGCAGCAGCAGCCAGGATTCTTGCCTGGAGAATTCCATAGACAGAGGAACCTGGCTGGCTACAGTTCATGGGGTCGCAAAGAGTCAGACACAACAAAGGACGCACAGATGCATGCATGCTAGAGCTTTCAATGGCTCTCGACCGCTTTGCAGGTTCCCTTCTTGACTCCAGTTTCACAATCCATGCAAGCAGGATACATTGAGACATGATGCCTGTGGTGCATGTCCACCACAAACGGAGTTTTTATCCTTCATGGAGACTTTTCCCCCATGTGCCCACAGTCTCACAACTTCTTCAAGCAAGTGGCCCACATTTTCCTAATATTGTACTTACTGCCGGAGCCAGCTGCTCCAGGGCTTTCCTCACAGCCCTCCAACCCCCACTTTTAGCAGGAGTGTCCTTGCGCAAAACCTGCCAACTCTTTGACTCAGTTAGGCAACACTGGATCCCTTCCATCTCCCCCACTGCCCTGTGTAACCTTATATAAAATCCCTTTACTCGAGTTAACGAGCAGAAGGTAAGAGTGACGGGGTGTCTCAAAGTGGGGCGGTGCGGTGCTCAGTCGCTTCTGTCATGTCCTTTGCATGTCCAGGGACTCTTTGCAACTCGGAGCCCACCAGGCTCCTCTGTCCATGGGATTCTCCGGACAAGAATATTGGAATGGGTTGCCTTGCCCTCCTCCAGGGGATCTTCCCAACCCAGGGATCAATCCCGAGTCTCTTACACGCCTGTCTCCTGCACTGGCGCGCGGACTCCTTACCACTAGCACCACCTGGGAAGCCACAGAGTGGTGATGTTTGAGCTCAAATTTTAATGACAAAAGGGAGTCAGCCCTGAAGCTATCAGGGCAGGTGGTCAGCAGAACGCAACTTCTGGTAATTCGGAAACTGTTTCCAAATATGAGAGATTTTTAAAATTAAGGTATTAGAGCCAAGGAGGAGAAGGAGAAGTAGGGAGCAGAAAGAGAAAGTAAAGGAGAAAGAGGAAGAGAAAGAGGAAGAGACTGAGGAGCAGCAGGAAGGGGTGGGGGAGGGGAGGGAGGGGAGGAGGGGGAGGGGAGGAAGACTGTGCCCGCTGAGCCCACACACACACCCACAGGCTCTCCTGCAATATGATTTCACTTTATAAACACACCGTCAGTGTTGCTTTTGTTGTAAGATTTCCAATCTGACGGTGCCTTCAAAACTTTAGTTTCACTAAGTAATTTAGTTGTAGGAAGCTAGTTCGTGTGTGCTCAGTCCCTCAGTCGTGTCTGACCCTTTGCGACCCCATGGACTGTAGCCCACAAAGCTCATCTGTCCATGGGATTCTCCAGGCAAGAATCCTGGAGTGGGTTGCCACTTCCTCCTCCAGGGGATCTTCCCGGCCCAGGGATTGAACCCCCGTCTCCTGTGTCTCCTGCATTGCAGGCAGATTCTTTTCCACTAAACCATCAGGGCAGCCTGAAGACCCAAGCAATTTGCTTTGAAAAAACACAGGGGACCGGATGGTGCAGTAACATTCCATCTCCGTTAGCCCTCCCCCGGTGCGTGGTTTCATCCCCTCTCATAGCACTCAGGCCACCCTTGCCCCTTTCGGCCTTGTGACTTGTCACCTGGAACTCCCACCGCTCATCACCTCTATCTTTTGATAACTTACATCTCAGAGAACAAGGGACCCAGCTCAACCACCCCACTGGGCAATGAGCCACAGGTCCCAGCCAGTTGAAGGGCTGGACACCTGGGGTCAGGTGCGGCTGGAGAGGAGAGAGAAGGACAAAATATGGGTGTCTGAGCCCCGGGGGGAGTGGGTGGAACAATGTCCCTTAAAGGGGCTGTGGGTGTGAAAGATACTCTCGGCTCAGTCTGTCAAATGTAATCTTGAATACTTCGTCCTCCAAAAGGTTCAGTGGTAAAGAATCTGCAATACAGGAGACCAGGTTTGATCCCTGGATCGGGAAGATCCCCTGGAGAAGGAAATGGCAACCCACTCCGGTATTCCTGCCTGGAGAATCCCATTGACAGAGGAGCCTGGTGGGCTACAATCCATGAGGTCGCAAAAGTCAAACATGACTGAGTGACTAAACCACCACCAAGCTGGTCCAGAGGAAAGGAACAGTACAGATTCTGGTGTTTTCTTTCCTCTCTCTCTCTTTTTTTCCGATGTCTGTCTCTCACACACACACAGAGTCACACACCAGCAGCATCCTTTCATTTCAGCTTCACACTGCTGTTGACCCACTTGATGCATTATTTTTTTCCTTCCAGAAACACTGTTTCTGCCCTGGCATCCAACTCCACAGAGAATGTTCCTGGAGTCCGTTTCTTGCCACTCTGTTGGTTTTGCAAGTCACTCTCACCAGCTTCACAGTTAGCCTTCCGCGGCTGTTAACTGCAAAATCTGATGGTCGAATCCCATCCTTTGCAGGGTCTCTTCCGGCTCAGACAGTAAAGAATCTGCCTGCCATGCAGGAGACTTGAGTTTGATCCCTGGGCTGGGAAGATCCCCTGGAAAAGGAAATGGCTACCCACTCCAGTATCCTCGCCTGGAGAATCCCATGGACAGAGGAACCTGGAGAGTCCATGGGGTCGCTGAGACGAACAGTGAGTGAGTGCCTTGACACACACTTCAGGCTCCGAAGTCCGTGGTTCAGTCGTTCAGGAGAAATCTGACCGAGGAGGCGCATTCTGGCAAAACTGCCTGCAGGGCCTTCCAAATGGATTTGAAAACGCTTTGAGGCAAAACCGTGTGCCTCGCGCCCTCTTGTGGGCAGATATGACATCTCGCACAGCCTCAGCGCCTTGAGGAAATCAAAATTTAAAGATAATGGGTAACGCTGACCTGGGAGCTCACTGAGCCAGGGCGCTGATCTACGTCAACGCCTGTCACCTGCGGTGACCGCACGCCCCCTGCCCGGTGGCGATGATGTTGTTTCCTCTTAGAGCAGAGAAGGAACCCAAGGCTGAAGCCAGCAGTCCAAAGTCACGCAGCACACAGGTCACAGAGGGACCCAACTCACGGAGAGGGCTTCCAAGAGCTGTCCTCACGAGTCAGCGTGAGGCCTCAGAGGCCTCATCAGAGGAAAATTCCTTCACATGTTTTTGAAAATGGAAAACCACGTTGGAGATCGTCTTGTCAGCATTTCCCCCAGTGGCCCATTATCTGGAGGGCATTCTGCATGAGGATAATAAGGTTGTGGGTATGTGATGGTGGGGGTGGGGGTGGGGCAGACTATTCCATGATCAAATGAAACACTGGGGTGAAAAAAAATTTATGGTGACACTTGGGTCTTCAGGGCTTCCCTGGTGGCTCAGATGGTAAAGAATCCGCTTGCCAATGCAGGAGACTTGGGTGTGATCCCTGGGTCGGGAAGATCCCCTGGAGAAAGAAATGGAAGCCCACTCCCCAGTATTCTTGCCTGGAGAATTCAAAGGACGGAGGAGCCTGGCGGGCTATAGTCCATGGGGTCGCAAAAGAGTCGTACATGACTGAACGACTAACACTAACACTTTCTGTCTTCATGGTGCTAATGTGTGTGGATAAAGAAAGTGGTGGGATGTGCTCCATAAATCTCAAACTCATCAGATCGGGGCTTCTCATTATATCTTTGGAGGAGGAAATGGCAGCCCACTCTGTGGGGTCGCCACTGGGCGAGGGAGCATGCTCATTATATCTTGGTTCCTCAACCTTATAACACTCTGGGCCAGATAATTCTTTGCTGTGGGGACTGTTCTATGCACTGAGGGATAGTTAGCAGCATTCCTGGCTTCATCCCTGGCTTCCATGCCAGGACAGCTCCCATTCCCAAGTCCTGATAACCAAAATTATCTCCAGGGACTTTCCAAGCAGTCCAGTGGATAGGAAAACATGCTTCCACTGCAAGGGGGTCTGGGTTCGATTCCTGTTTGAGAAACAAAGATTTCATATGCCGTGTGGTGTGGCCAAAAAATAAAATAAATTTAAAATTTTTTTTAATTAAAAAAAAAATCTCCAGACATGGCCAGCTGTTTCCGGAGGGACAAGACTGAAACTACTGCTTTAGACCATAGAACTCTTTTCTTCGTGGGGCCACTCAAAGGACTAATGTTCCAGGGAATTCACTTCTGGAAACACTGACTCAGTTCATTTATGCTCAGTTTATGGGAGAGGAAATGAAGGCCTGGGGAAATGAGGTGACTTGCTCGTGTCCGTCATGTAACTTGAGTGATGTGTGTGAAAACTAAGTCTCCTAATAAACCCTGGTTCTTTGGGCTTCAAGACTAGCCTAGCTTCTTCCCTTAGGTGATGCTGGCAGTACGGGCAGGGGATGGGATCGGGAACAGCCCTAACTCAGCTCTGTGAAGCGCTATCTTTTCACTGGTGCTGCTTCACAGCTACTCAAATACTGGACACGTTTTCTCCTCTCTTATTGAGGCAGCTTATGAACCCAGGCAGCTTATGGACACTCACAGCTCATGGACAGACTAGCTCATGGCTGACCCTATGGTCAAAGTCCTACCGTAATGAATTTCTGTTTTTCAAACTAAAGAAAAAGGCTAAGTTCAGAAAGAGTCCCTTGTCCTTACTGAATTCTCCAATAGTCCCCTTTCCTCATGGATTTCATGACAGTGCTAGTGTTGGGGCAAAGTCTGCATATCACGCTTCCTTTCCCTGCAGAACCTTTGGAATGGGGGCAGATTTCCATTTATTGAGGCTGATCTGAATGTGCAGTTAGGATTGGAGTATAGATGGCAGGGGAGTCAAGGGACGTTGGCAGAGGGGACACCACTGTGCTTTCTGAGACCAGGACTTCACAGGAGCGGGAGGTTGGACCAGGTACAAATTTAGGTTTTACTCTGCCTCTCCACAGGTTGCGCTAGTGGTAAAGTATCCACCTGCTAATGCAGGAGATGGTTTGATCCCTGGGTCGGGAAGATTGTCTGGAGTAGAAGTAGCAACCCACTCCAGAATTCTTGCCTGAATTCCATGGACAAAGCTCCATGGACAAAATTCCATGGACAGAGGAGCCAGGTGGACTACCGTCCATGGGGCTGCAAAGAGTTCAGACACAACTGAGCAACTGAGCACTGCCTCGCCACGAGTTTAGTGTGTAGTCCATTCTAAAAGCAGGGCCACACCTCATGCCTCTCCGTCCACTCCAACTTGAGGTTTCTACCACCTAGATTCCACCCTTGGGGGAGAGGAGGTGTTCTGTGGCCAGCCGTCCCTGGCTTGGGCTGATGAGCGTTTGGTGCGCTGCAAAGCTGCTCCCACCCCTGAAATGCATACACGCGGTATCGACAACAGTCACCGTCACTTGCATCACGCTGTCACCTCCATGCGGCCAGCACTGTTCTACAAGCTTTACACTTGCTGTTGTTCAGCTGCTGAGCTGTGTCTGACTCCCTTGTGACCCCATAGACCGTAGCCTGCTAGGCTCCTCTGTCCATGGGATCCTCCAGGCAAGAATACTGGAGTGGGTTGCCATTTCCTTCTCCAGGGGATCTTCCTGGAGCAGGGATTGAACACTGAACCCCACATTTCCTGCATTGGGAGGCAGATTCTTTACCACCAGGAAAGCCCATATTTCCCACTTACTACTCATTTAATCTTTACAACAACCCCACATGGCAGATGCTGCTATTATGTTCATTTTACATATGAGGAAACTGAGACATAAGCCTTCCATAACTTGCACAAGGTCGTAGACTAGTATGAGCCAGCTTTGAAACCCAAGAGGTCTGAGGCTCTGAACCTCTGTGCTGTCTGGCACCCACACCCCCCACCCCAGGTCTAAAAACAGCCCTGGGAGTCCCACCTCTAAAGAGATAAAGACAGTGAAGATTTACCAGCAAACACTCCTGGTACAGGGTGTTGCTTTGTAGTGACTGGAAAGGCAAGAAAAACCAACTCTTCTTTATAAAAAGGTGACAGGTTATCCTTAGTGAAAACGACATGTTTATACTCTGATCGACCACCTTCCTAAAGGGTGATTTTCTAGATAATGATAACTATTGATTAGCTGCTTCTCTTCCCATGGAGACACCAAATCGGGCTTGAAGTACTGTGGATTTTGGTAGCTTTGATACACACATGCGTCATTGTTTGAGGCTCAAACTCAAAGCAAGACTGCCACCTGCTGTAGAGATGGGCTGATACTTTTTTCTCTTTCCTAAAACCCTGTTAACTGTCATAAAAACAAAGAAGGGAGAGAGATGATGATCAATTTCAATCACTCTCCTTAAGTGTTGAGTCGATGCCTAGCTGTGGTCACGGCCAAAGACACAATTGTGTTACTGCATTTCTTCTCACAATTGAGCATAGGTCTTCATTGAGCATAGGTCTGAAGTCTTAATCACAACACTGATGCCTGGACAACAGACCATCAGCTTCTTTCAACCCCACTGCTTCCACTGCAGGTTTAGCCCTTGCCTGAACCTGAATGGTCTCCAACTGATCACCCAACCACTATGTCTTCCCCTGAACACACCCTTCTCCAAGGTGATCACTTTTAAATGCTGAACCTGAAGTTCCAATACTCTGGCCACCTGAAGTGAAGAATCGGCTCATTGGAAAAGACTCTGATGCTGGGAAAGACTGAAGGCAGGAGGAGAAGGGGATGACAGAGGATGAGATGGTTGGAGGGCATCACCGACTCAATGGGTATGAACTTGGGCAAACTCTGGGAGTTCATGAGGTACAGAGAGGCCTGGTGTGCTGCAGTCCATGGGGTCGCAAAGAATTGGACATGATTTAGCGACTGAACAATGACAACAAAGAGCATGCTACTCCCCTTCATGTATCCTCCAGTGGGCTCCAGGTTCATACAGATTTAAACCTGGACTCGTTCCCATGGCCTCTGCGGCCTTAGGAGATCTAGCTCCTGACCGCTCTCGAATCACTGCCAGGCTGCCCCAGGCATGATCTAGTATGGGGACAGAGCAGGCATCTTTGGACCTTGGGCCTTTTGCATTTGCCATTTTTCCTGACAAGGAAAGCTCAGGCCACAGACATTTGCATGCCTGTCTACTCTTTGTTGTCTATGGCCCAGAATCAAAGTCATTCCGCCAGAGAGAATTTCTGGCCATTCATTTTAAAATAGAAAATCTCAGTCTCTACTACAATGTGTGCTCAGTTGCTCAGCATGTCTGTCTCTTTGCAACCCCATGGACTGTAGCTCACCAGGCTCCTTCATCCACGGGATTCTCCAGGCATGAATACTGGAGTGGGTTGCCATTTCCTACCAGGATCTTCCAACCAGGAATCGAACCCATGTCTCCTGTGTCTCCTGCGTTGGCAGGTGGATTCTTTACCGCTGAGCCACCTGGGAAGCCTCTACTTCTACTACATAAAGATGCACAATAAGTATTCCTCTTCATCCTTTCTCCAGACATCCAAGGCTCTAGTGCTGTTAACACAAAGCCATGGGTAGAAAGAAATATCATTTGAAGTCCTCACCTGCCCCCAGTTCTGAAGTTGGTACAGAACTGGGAGAACACATTCTCCTGTTAGCGTAAGTTAGTAAAGTTGGGAAGACCAAGGGGATAGTCATAAGTAGGTGAGTTCAGCTTGTGTCCAGTGAGGCTGAGATCCTCAGGACAGGGGAGTCTAGTTGGAATACCGAGAACCTTGTTAAAGGAACTGGACTAAACTCAGGGAAGGCTGGGGGCCACAGCTACCCTTCCCCTACAGTTCCACCTGTTCATCCTTACATCCTTACCCAGTTGCCAACGCCCTGGGTCCCTCACCACTATCACCAATCCACATGTATAAAAACAAACACTCCAGATCCAGACTAGCTCTTTCCTCTCAGGCTAAAAGTCAGAGAGGGGTCTCAGGGCACAGAGTAGTAGAAGGAAAGGCAGGATGTTTCAAGGCCAGACCGGAAGTAGTGGGCATCGCCTCCACTTGAATTTCACTGGTCCCTCTTTGGCTATATTGGCTCAACCAGATGCAGGAGGCTAAGACGGTGTATCCAGGAGAAGAGCAGATATTGGCAGACATGCTGCAAGCTGTAAGCACATCTTTCCTTTCGTGTTTTATAGGCCCGTGGTTAATGGGAGCCATTGTCCATTCCCTTGATATAATGAAGATTGTCCACCAGCTACTAATAAGCCATCTTCTATTGACTTTTGATTGAGAAGCTATCCCCAGGGCCTCCCCCTTTTAGTGGGAAGACAAGGTACTCTTGTTTGATCCTCATGGGGCCCATAGTGAACAGAGTTCAGGGGAAGGAGTTCAGATCCGGGTAACTGGAGTCTGGAGTCCAGCCCTTTCCCCAAGTCACCTTTATCTGCCTGGCAACAGTACCCACTCAACAAGTGGCCAATGGAATGGCTGCTTCTTTTTTTTAATTGGGGCATAGTTACTTTACAATGTGGTGTTAGTTTCTGCTGTATAATGAAGTGGATCAGCTGGATGCATACACATATCCCCTCCCTCTGAGAACCCGCTCCCTCCCACGTGCCCTGACTCCTCTAGGTCACCACAGACCACCGAACTGAGCTCCTGGTGCTATTCGGCGGTTCCCTTTAATGCTGAAACTTGTTTAAAGTGAATGGGACCGAAGGTGAGAACGATAGAGTGGGGGAACGGAAGTGGCTCAGCGGGTGAAGAATTCTCCTGCAAGGCAGAAGACCCCAGTTCAATTCCTGGGTCAGGAAGATCCCCTGGGGAAGGGCACCACTCCAGTATTCTTGGGCTTCCCTGGTGGCTCAGCTGATAAAGAATCTGACTGCAATGCAGGAGACCTGGGTTCAATCCCTGGGTTGGGAAGATCCACTGCAGGAGGGAATGGTTACCCACTCCAGTATTCTTGCTGGAGAATCCCATGGACAGAGGAGCCTGGTGGGCTACAGTCCACAGGGTCACAAAGAGTTGGCCCTTTCACGTCACTTCAGGCAGGTGGAGAAGGGGACGCTTCCCAGTGAGCAGTTAGAAGCTTTCCTGTCCCTGCCTGGGTGTGGCAGGAAGCCTTTACAGGCCCAGGGCTCCAGACGGCGGGCTGGGGGCTTCATGTGTCCCACAGACTCCTTGCAGCCGGCTTCCTCTTCTCACCGAGAGGGACATTGTGAGCCTGTCAGGGGGGAGTTGGGAACTTCAGTCCCAGTCACCATGGCGGAGTGGGTTTCAGCCCAGCCAGATGCCACATACAGGAAGCCTCCATCACGTGACTTCTCAAGGTCTTCTCCAAAGGGGGATGTGGGGGAGAATTGCAATGCCTCATTGTCAACATCCTTGTGAGACGTTTCCTCAAAACAAATGTTTTAAGGGCCTCTCTCTTGAAATAATTCCCCAACTGGTTTGGGAAGAAGAAGCAGAGTTCTCTTTTTCACTTCACCAGGAACTCAAACAGTGTGTTCATGAGCGATGCCATGGGAGGCAGAGTGCAAACACAGCTGGAAAACCTCAGCCTAAAACTGAGAAACACACTTCCCCGCTTCCTCACACATGAAGGGGCAGCTCTCCGGTCCAGAGGGATCCCAGAGATTAACCACAGAGCTGAAGCCAGTCCTGAGCTCTTCTCTGCATCGTGTCAGGCCTCTGCCAGGCCCTCCAGGGGCCTCGCGCCCCAGGTCCACCGCGACCCTCATCCAGCTGGGTTCCTGCCTCCATGCTCCCACCTGGGGTCAGCCAGCCCTCTGCTGGGTGATTTGTTTTCATGTCAGATCCTCATATCAACTACACACTGTTATCATCCCCTTATTTCCAAACAGCTCAGGGCATGGATGTAGTGTGGTCAGAGTCACTTGGGTAGGAAGCGCAGATGTGGGATTTGGCCCATAGTTTCAGCCAATGATTCTCACCCAAGTCAACACAGCAGAACATCCTTGGGATGGCTCACCTTCCTCACCCCATGTGCCCTGGTATAAGTCCCTAACTGCAGGGCATTGGCCTGTAAAGCACATGTTACTGGGATTGTCCAAGTGAAGAAAACAAAGGCAGAAAGTTAATCACTGAGACCCGGGTTCTGCATCTCGGTGCCCCACAGTGGACCATCGTCTGATGAGAAACACCAGGTCTTCATCTTCCTCCCGGCAATCGAGGAAGAATCACATGGTAAAACCAGGTAAGGAGTAAATCCTATTAGAGAGCAATCTATGTCACAACAAGGGCCTCTCAGGTGGCTCAGTGGTAAAGAATCCACCTGTCAATGCACGAGACCCAAGAGACTCAGGTTCAATTCCTGGGTTGGAAAGATCCCCTGGAGGAGAAAATGGCAACCGGCTCCAGTATTCTTCCTGGAAAACCCTATGGACAGAGGAGCCTGGTGGGCTACAGTCCATGGGGTTGCAAAAGACAGACACGACTTAGAAACCAACAACAAAAGTCACGAGAAATTACTTCCCTCCAAGATGCTGCACGTGAGCTCAGGCCACTTCTCTGTTCCAACAGGTACCTTACTGAGATGGAGCCTCTATGACCACAGCTGGGAGGAACCACAGTCCAGTCAGATCTGTAGACTGGATATTCCAATGGCTACATTCTTCCTCAAAACAAAAATTCACAAGTACCACTTCCTGGGTAGCTCCGGTACACTCTTCCTCAACACTGAAGATGTGCCACACACCCGTGTGCAGGCACAAATACACACTCACACAGACCCACACGCTCACCAGTGCCCTACAGACATGGCAGCCTGAACGCAGAGCCCTTCAAGCAACATCACCTCCCGCAAATAAACACACACAAGGGAAGGGTGGGAGAATGCATTCGGCACAATGCCACCAACTTGGGTGTGACCAGCTCTTACAAGTTAAAGCTGTTTTTGTTGTTATCATCTCCAAACGAGACCACGGAAGAAGTGGAGGCTGTGACACAGTCTTTGGAAGCAGGCAGAATTACACTACCTGTGGGAACCTAGGGAAGTTATTTCTCTTTTCTAAGTCCCAGGGTGCTCACCTGCAAAGAGGAGATAATGACATGAACCTCGTAGAGCTGTTCTCAGGAATATCAACATGTCCCTTGGCCTCTGAGTTCCTAAGAGGGAATGTAAGTTATGGGCAAGACTAAAACTTATCAGAACTTCCCTGGTGGTCCAGCGGCTAAGACGCCTCGCTCCCAATGCAGGTTGCCTGGGTTCCATCCCTGGTCAGGGAATCAGATCCCACATGACACAGTTAAGACCCAGGCAGCCAAATAATAAATAAATATTTTAAAATAATAAAACATTGTCTTAAATTTCATCTCACTTATCCTCAGTTCAGTTGCTCAGTCGTGTCCGACTCTTTGCAACCCCATGGACTGCAGCACACCAGGCTTCCCTGTCTATCTATGTGCCTACATTTCTATTTAATCAAGACCCAGCTTAAATAATGAAAAGGGACTCTGCTTTGGCAGAGGTACCTGGGACAAGATGCCATGGATAGAGTGAGAGAATACCAGTTTTACAGGAGACACTCATTTCTTGCAAGGACTCAATTTCACCCCAGGGCTACCCCGGTGGCTCAGCAGTAAGGAATCCACCTGCCAATGCAGGAGATGTGGGTTCCACCCCTGGGTCTAGAAGATCTCCTAGAGGAAGAAATGGCAACCCACTCCTGTATTCTTGCCTGGAGAATCCCACGGACAGTGGAAACTGGCGGGCTACAGTCCATGGGGTCACAAAGAGTCAGACACGACTTAGTGACTAAACAACAATATTAACCCACTGAACGAAACACACACATACACAGGGCTGGGTGGGGCGAGGGAACCACCTGTCCCACTTTACTGCCAGCCAGTGATGTTTGACAAGTTCATCCTGAGCAGGTTTACTTAGGGCATGGGAATCCTGGGGATATGACACCACATTCCAGACTAAAGATGTGCGGAGAAGGGACCCAGCCCCAGGGCTCTTTCCCAAGCAGGAGAAGGTATACAGGAGATGGAAGAAAAAATAAGTTCACATGTTTCAAGAAAGCATGCAAATATAAGAAATAATAGGAAAAAAGGGTTCATAAAGGTTTAGTGATGGAATGGCTGTGATTGTAGTTATTACTAGCATCACATTGTTCATTAACAGCATCTCTCCTGTATTTGAAGATGTAAATAGCTTATTTATGTTTTCAACTACTTTATGTTCAATTTTATATCTACAAGACAAAGTTCTGAAAGGCAGGGATAAAGTTCTAGTCACCCACACATCCCCTGACTCTGTGGAATAGAGTTGACAAGAGGTTTAATTTGTGCCCTTTGAAGGGCGCCACCTAGAGGCAAGTACTTCAAATAGCACCTCCATGCACGGCTAAGCAACTCAAAATTCATCCATCCATACACACATGTAACTGCAAAAGTAAGGCATACCCCCAACACAAACCCTGGAAGAAGTAAAGTCTCTATGATACAGTTACAAAATTGAATTTAGATCAGAAACAAAGCCCAAGAAGACAGATTTTTGCTTGCAGTTTTTGTTCATTGAAAGTACCATTTCTTTCACAAAACAAGCTTTATAGGAATAGGAACTGAGTAATCATCTTGTCAGTTACAATTCATAAAAAATAGGCTCCACCATTAGCTAAATACAACCATTCAAATACAATTTAAGAAGTATCAAAAACCGTAAAAAAAAAAACACCAGTAGCAGCAAAAACATTGAACATTTGTAAACAAAATCACCAGTAACAGTTCAGTTCAGTTCAGTTGCTCAGTCCTGTCTGACTCTTTGCCACCCCATGGATTGCAGCACGCCAGGCCTCCCTGTCCATCACCAACTCCCAGAGTCCACCCAAACCCATGTCCATTGAGTTGGTGATGCCATCCAACCATTTCATCCTCTGTCGTCCCCTTCTCCTCCTGCCCTCAATCTTTCCCAGTATCAGGGTCTTTTCAAATGAGTCAGCTCTTTGTATCATGTGGCCAAAATATTGGAGTTTCAGCTTCAGCATCAGTCCTTCCAATGAATATTCAGGACTGATTTCCTTTAGGATGGACTGGTTGGATCTCCTTGCAGTCCAAGGGACTCTCAAGAGTCTTCTTCAACACCATAGTTCAAAAGCATCAATTCTTCAGCACTCAGCCTTCTTTATAGTCCAACTCTCACATCCATACATGACCACTGGAAAAACCATAGCCTTGACTAGACGGACCTTTGTTGGCAAAGTAATGTCTCTGCTTTTCAATATGCTGTCTAGGTTGATCATAACTTTCCTTCCAAGGAGTAAGTGTCTTTTAATTTCATGGCTGCAGTCACCATCTGCAGTGATTTTGGAGCCCATAAAAATAAAGTCAGCCACTGTTTCCCCATCTATTTGCCATGAAGTGATGGGACCAGATGCCATGATCTTAGTTTTCTGAATGCTGAGCTTTAAGCCAACTTTTTCACTCTCCTCTTTCACTTTCATCAAGAGGCTCTTTAGTTCTTCTTCACTTTCTGCCATAAGGGTGGTGTCATCTGCATATCTGAGGTTATTGATATTTCTCCCAGCAATCCTGATTCCAGCTTGCACTTTATCCAGTCCAGCGTTTCTCATGATGTACTCTGCATGCAAGTTAAATAAGCAGGGTGACAATATACAGCCTTGACGTACTCCTTTTCCTATTTGGAACCAGTCTGTTGTTCCATGTCCAGTTCTAACTGTTGCTTCCTGACCTGCATACAATTTCTCAAGAGGCAGGTCAGGTGGTCAGGATTCACATCTCTTTCAGAATTTTCCACAGTTTATTGTGATCCACATAGTCAAAGGCTTTGGCATAGTCAATAAAGGAGAAATAGATGTTTTTCTGGAACTCTCTTGCTTTTTCAATGATCCAGCGGATATTGGCAATTTGATCTCTGGTTCCTCTGCCTTTTCTAAAACCAGCTTGAACATCTGGAAGTTCATGATTCACGTATTGCTGAAGACTGGCTTGGAGAATTTTGAGCATTACTTTACTAGTGTGTGAGATGAGTGCAATTGTGCGGTAGTTTGAGCATTCTTTGGCACCAGTAACAACTTTACTCTTAATAACAAAGAATCCACAGTCTCCAAAAATATTAAATATATATAATAAACAGAATATTGGTCATCTTTTTTCTTAATAGACAATAGTCAAAACAATGTTATCAACAGGAGACAAAAGCAATATGATCGTAAGGCATGTTGCACAGTCTTTCTCGCTATAGTCAAGTACATCATGTCGCTGCAGAGGGCAGACTTTCCAGAAGTCTTCTCCTCGCTGTGATCCTCGCACACCGGGGGCACTTGGAGGACTGGAAGCACTGCTTGTGAAAGCAAGCTCTGCATGCTGCAAGCAAGGAGGAGAGCCGTCAGCAAATGGGTAACTGGTTTCTCCAATATGTAACAGACGCTCATCCCCAGCCTGGGGAGAGAGGACCTGAAGACAAGAGGACTTGTCCCCAGCAGGTCATGAGGATGGGCCTCCCTGGTGGGTCAGTGGTAAAGAATCCACTTGCCAATGTAAGAGACACAGGTTCCATCCCTGCATTGGGAAGATACCCTGGAGAAGGAAATGGCAACCTGCTCCATATTCTTGCCTGAGGAATCCCATAGACAGAGGAGCCTGGTAGGCTACAGTCCATGACGTCACAAAGACTCAGACAGGACTTACCAACTAAACAAAAACAACAACAAGGCCATGAGGACCAGTGAAACAGGCCGAGAGAGCTTGGGTAGTGGACGGCAGTGCCTCCCAGATCCACTCAAGGAACATCCACCGTGGGTGCCGGGAGAGCTGGTGGCTGATGGCTCAGGAGGCGACATCCCTTCTCTGGAAATGGCCCCAACCAGATAGCGCTGCCTCAATCAAGGTTATGCCCCCTTGCTGGTCCCAGGCCACATCCAGTGACTGGTCCATATGAGGTCTAAAGGCCTGGCTGGCTCTCTGTCCCTAATTTGGGAAAATGCTGAAAATCCACCCCAGCTCTAGAGTCCCCTGAGAGATGCACTGAGACTTCTTGGTAACCATACCATCTTCAACTTCTTCCTTGGCCCAGGCTGCTGCCTTCATACCCTCGTGGGTGTGGAGCCTGAGAACAAACCCTAGGGCAGTGGTTCGAAAACTTTTGCACCAGGGACCAGTTTCGTAGAAGATAATTTTTCCATGGGTCAGGGTCGGGGATGGTTTGGGGATGATTCAACTGCATTACATTTATTGTGCATTTTATTTCTATTATTATTACATCAGCTCCACCTCAGATCATCAGGCATTAGATGCCACAGGTTGGGGACCCCTGCAGTGAACTTGGGGTTGACTGTGATTCAATTACAAAACAGGTGCAGCTGTAACTTGCCCTGATGTAGAAGAATTGGGGATAGGTCAAACAGGGCCACCTCCTATCTCTGAACCCTGTTCCCTGAGACATCATCCTTTATCCCCGCCCCACTCACACCTCCTCCCCGTGCACCCAAAACTTTACTAGCTCCAATTCAACAGAGAAGCACACACTAGCATCATTATACCTTAAGGAAATAACGCTATGCTTTAGTTATTAAGCTTAAGTTGATAGCTCAGTTGGTAAAGACTCTGCCTGCAATGCAGGAGATCTGGGTTCTATGCCTGGGTTGGGAAGATCCCATGGAGAAGGGAAAGGCTACCCACTCCAATATTCAGGCCTAGAGGATTCCATGAGTCCATGGGGTCACAAAGAGTTGGACACGACTGAGTGACTTTCACTTTCAAGCTTAAGTTAATTTTGTGCTTAAGTTAACAAACTTTGTGCTTATGTTATTATACTGCTATTAAGCTTACGGTATTATGGTATTAAGATACCTGAACATCTTCTACACGTTGCAGTCTGAAATGGGAAAATGACAGCTGTACTCCGGCAAAATTCACAGATGAAGCCTTTTCCTTGACACAGCTGTAAGAATAGGAGCCAGAAGTGAGAGTCTTCACGGGTAATGTTTCTCCCGATGGAGAAACAGAGTTCCACTTTCACAGAACTCTAGAAACACCAGATTTTCACACTCCCCCACCCCAGGTACTGAAATTTGTTATTCTAAAATCCCCTAAATTGGCTGTGGAAGTAACAAGTTTCTGCATTTAAAAGGTTTATATAAATCTGTGAATTGTAATTTTCATAGAAGTCAAAATGAAACATTCTTCACAGGACAAAAGATAGGCCTAGGCAACATATCATATTTGCAGAAGGCCACTGAATGTCATGGATACAAGTAACAATTAAAAAGCCTGTCTATGTCAGATGAAAGAAAAGTTTCAATTCGGTATTCTCTAAGCCAAGATGGTAAACTCCTCTCACTATACAAGAGTTCTAATGATATACAGTTTCAAAAACATCATTTTTTAAGTGTCTGTGATTCCAGCCTCTAGAAGGAACAGAATACTATCTCCTGCCACAATGGATGGATCAGAGCAATAAATGTGTGTCCATTTTGTGTGGACAACTGCATCAGGGTAGTTTGAGGCACCAGAGAAAGATCATGATTTTCAACATGTGTTCTTAAATGATCTCATTTTATTTCTGGGAGCTCCCCTGTAATTCATCAGCCCGTGAAGACACAGAGCTCCTGTCCCACTGGATCCTGAGTCTATGCGGCTGCACTTGGCACATCAGAGCAGACGAGAATGGAAGGAGTGCACACGCCGGGCTGGGTGCTCAGACCACCAGTCACTTGGCCCAGGCTTGCATTCCAGCAGGACACTCTTGGTCTGGTACTGAACAGCTCTGCACCTCATTTCACTCATCTGTAAATAGTGCAGGGGCTTCCCTGGGGGCTCAGTGGTAAAGAACCAGCCTGCTAATGCAGGAGACGTGTGTTCAATCCATGGACTGGGAAGATCCCCTGGAGAAGGAAATGGCAACCCATTCTAGTACTCTTGCCTGGAAAATCTTATGGACAGAGGAGGCTGGTGGGCCACAGTCCATGAGGTCGCAAAGAGTCAGACACGACTTAGTGACTAAACTACGGCGATGGAAAGTGTTGCTGGCACTTTCCTCAATCTGTGAGGGTAAAGGAGGCAAGTGCAGAACAGCCCACCCAGGATCAGCCGCAGAAAGGACAGCTCAGGGACACGCCCGCCGGGGCAAGGAGATCTCACCTCACAGCTGGCCACGTGCTCGAGGGAAACTTTCAGAATGTCCTTGAGCAAGGGCGCCAGCAGCCCTTTCTTGACCTTGACCATGTCCTCCAGGGAGAACAAGTGGAGTGCCTCCGTCAAGTGTCCTGGAAGCTGCTCAAACTCCTTCAATGTGCTTCCGGAGAGAAAACCAAGAGGAAATCAGAAACTCACCCACACAGGTCGGGGCAGGAACCCAGGACTGGGGAGAAGGGTTTGTTTTTTCCTGGCTCTCAAAACTGAAATTTTTCAACTCAACTTAAAAAAAAAAAATAGTCCCAGGAACAAGTTAATCTTACTCCCTACTTTATATTTTGCAAATTTTGCTTGGAAGCCAGGAAGTTAAAATTCCGTAAATAATGATTTCAAAAAGCTGAATGAGAAAAGTGTTTCTGACAGCTGCCCGTGTACACTTTGAGTGAAAGAAAACTTAAAATTTGGTTCTTGAGTCCTGACAACACGTACTGAGATAATAATGACCACTTTATTCAACTCCAGCTCAATTTCAAGTCCATCAGTGTGACTGATGGATGTCTCAGGAGAGTTATTGATGCTATGACTCCTAAATCTCAGGCCCAGCACTGATATTAAGACACAAGCATCCAACTGAGTCAGGAAGATCCCCTGGAGAAGGAAATGGCAACCCACTCCAGTATTCCTGCCTGGGAAATCTTAGGGACAGAGGAGCCTGGCAGGCTCCAGTCCCACAAGGAATCGGACACGACTAAGCAACAACCACAATCCAAGTGCCTCTAGTTAAAGGCACTTGGATGTCCCAAGGGCATTCAGAACAGTATGTAATCTTCTCCCAACCCCCCTGATCTCTTTCTGAACCCCCTATGTCAGTCAGCAGCATCACCATGCACTGCATTCCCAAGCCTACACTGCACCTGATGCTCTAGGGATGCTAAACCCAGTTTAATTCTCTGCCCAGCTATGGGTGGTCCTCGCTCACACTATTTCCTCAGCCAGAGGGTCCCTGAACCCTCGTTTTTGCTCTGACTTGCTCTTCAAGCTCTGGCTTTGTCCTTAGGAAGCCTTGTCTGCCCGCCTCCCCACCTTGTCCCTTAAAAACTATGTGCTGCCCCTCCCCCATGCCCTCAGGAGCACGTGCACAGGCACACGCTTTGGCAATGATCTGTCTCTGCTGACTTCCTCCCCAGACTCTCCCTGAACACGTGTCCTGTTGCTTTTTCATCTGAGGCACAGAGTGGATATTCAAGACATATTTGCAGATGGTAAGAACTGTGGATATTGTTCATGTTACAGAGAAAACTGAGGCCCTGAGGAGAAACTATCTTTTCACCCCAAAGCTAGGAGGTATAGCTCAAGGCCAAATGATTATAAAGGACAAGCTCCTCCCCAAAAAATCTAATTCAGAAGTAGTGCATCATTAAATAAAGATCAGAACTAGAAAGCAGCTTTAAAAGAGAACAAACTTTTTTAAAAACCTATAGTCCCAACTGGTAGCTCAGATGCTAAAGAATCTACCTGCAATGCAGGAGACCCTGATTCAATCCCAGAGTTGGAAAGATCCCCTGGAGAAGGGAATGGCAACCATTCCAGTATTCTTGCCTGGAGATTCCTATGGACACACCATGGGGACACAAAGAGTTGGACACAACTGAGAGACTAACATTATGATCTCAGCTATTATAACAAATAATCCTAACTCCTTGAGTAACCTACTTTTCCTCCTCTTAAAAATATCTCTGCTAAATGAATTCATGCTTGGGCCTTTATGGCCATGGCCTCTAAAAGATCATCCTCAGGACATACCTATAGATGTGGTCAGAGATTCAGCTGAAGCTTAGTGTTTAGGTGGGTTTTTTTTTTTTTATAACAAAAGATATTTTAAATGTATTAAGTGTTCAGTAATAGGACAATACTTAAATGAATACCACATCATAATACAGAATATTATATAGCCTGTAAAAGTCAGCATGCCTCTTTATCAGAGTGTTTTAAAAGGCACTGGTACACCCATGAACACAGCAGCACTAGTCACAATAACCAAAAGAAAGCAACCCAAGGTGGATGGATCGGTCAACAAAAGATGGAATATAGAGACAATGTATGTATATTCAACATCACTCTGCCTTTCAAAGGAAATACTGACACAGGCCACAGTGTGAGTGAAGCTTGAAGACATGATGCTACATGAAATGCCAGGCACAAAACAATAAACACCGTATGATTCCACTCATATGAGGTACTTAGAATAGTCAAAATCATAGAGACAGAAAAGAGAATGGTGGTTCCCACAGGCTGGAACAGAGGATGGAGAACTACTGTGGGTAAACAGTTTCAGTTCTACAAAATGAAAAGAGCTCTGTGGATGGATGGTGATGATGGTAGCAACATGAATGTACCTAACTGCTTAACTGTGCACTTAAAAAGGGTTAGGATGGTAACTTTATGTTATGTGTATTTTATCACAACTTAAATACCCTGGAGAAGGGAAAGGCTATCCACTCCAGTATGCTGGCCTGGAGAATTCCATGGACAAAGGAGCCTAGTGGGCTACAGTCCATGGGGTCACAAAAGTTGGACACAACTGAACGACTTTCACTTTCATTTTTTTTTCCAAAACAATAATAAAATTCCACTGCCTAGGGTTGTTTTATACTTATACTGGTCCATTCTTCTTAACATGTTAAATTCCCTGGTAGTGAGTAAGAACATTTAGCAACATTCAAGAGAGTGTCTATATCCCCAAGGAGAGGCATGAGATGATCGCTGTGCACTGGTGGAGATGGACCACAAAGCACAGAGGACCAGCAAGAGTGTGGAGGTTATCAGACCTCCCATTCATAGCCCAGCCCATCCCAGCCAGCAGTGGTACCTTTCAGCAAACCTGCAGGTCTTCAACAGCTTCTTGATATGAAATAGCTGCTCCTGGATTTCCTAATGTGAGAAACCAAACAGGGGGAGGGGGAAAGTGTAATGTGATAAGTAACACTGGAAATGTATAAGTCAAAATTAAATGTTATTTCTAACCTTGAAATGCTACAACTCTAGAAAATAAGCCTTTGAAATGCACAGTCTATAAAGCATATAGACTGTGCATATATATAAAGCATATAATGCACAGTCTATAAAGTGGCCCATGACTGAGTCCAGAGATCTACAGAGGGCCCAGGAAGGACCCAGGTCTTGCGGAGTCTAAAGCTTACATGATGTCTGGGGCCTTCTTTTTTAAAAAACACCAAACTATGTACAAAAGAAGGAGATTCTGTGATTGGAGACACCATGGATGTACCTGGAGGACATTATGCCAAGTGAGTGAAGTCAGACACAGAAAGACAAAAACTGCCTGATCTCATTTATACAGGGAATCTAAAAAAGTCAAGTACATAAAAGCACAGACTATAAGGGTGGATCCTGGAGTGAGGAGGTGGGGAAATGGGGAGATAACTGGTCCAGGACACAGAGTTATAGTTACCTAAGATAAGACCACAGCACTGGGAAGGAGTTGGACACGAGTTAGCAACTAAACAACAAGGATAAGTCTAGAGATCTCATGTACAGCATGATGAGTATCATTCACGAGACTGTATTAAAAACTGGAAATTTGTTACGAGAATAAGTTTCAGGTGTTCTCATCACATACACAGACAGGTAACCCGGTGAGGGCATGGATATGTTAATTAGCTTGACGATCAATCATTTCACTGTGTATATGTACAACAAGTCATCATGTAGTACCCCTTAAACACACACAATTTTTCTTTAAAAGATGGTGGTGGTTGAGTCGCTAAGTTGTGTCCGACTCTTGCATCCCCATGGACTGTAGCCCACTAGGCTCCTCTGTCCCTGGGATTTTCCAGGCAAGAATACTGGAGCGGGGTTGCCATTTCCTTCTCCAGGGGATCTTCTCGACCCGGGGATCTAACCTGGTCTCCAGCACTGCAGGCAGATTCATTACTGACTGAGTTAGCAGGGAAGCCCCATTTAAAAGATAATAAAATTCAGAAGCTAGGTATAAACAAAACTAGGCATAAAGCTAAGATCTGGGTATGGGGCTTTGAAAAGAGCCTAAGCAGGAGGTCTCTGAAGCATAAGCTCCAGCTGCTGGATAGTAAGTCCACCCCTGAAAGGGTCTCTGGATCCCCGGAGCCGGGGGGAGGCGTCCACTTACTGCCGCAGGGCCCTTTCGGCCGCTGGACTCCCTCCCCCAGGAAAGGTGGCTGCTCACCCTCACTCTGTCCAGTTCCTTGGCCTTCGTGTACAGGCCGTGGCTGACGTGCAGCAGGTTGAAGATGGGCTCATGCCATATGTGGTCCAGCAGGCGTTTGGAGAAGTTGCTGACGTAGTACTTCCGGAAGTCCCACATCCTGAGGATCCGGGCGGGAATGTAGGACTCCGAGTACGAGTGGCAGCAGTCGCAGAAGTACTTCCCCAGGTATTCGCAGTACCGGAGCCGCTTCACGAACTCTGCAGGGGTGCACGGGACGATGAGCACCGGCTCACCTGAGGCCGGAAACCCACCCTCGCCCCGCCCTCGCCTCCAATGCCGCCCAAGGTCGAGACTCAAGATGGCCGTTCTCATGCTGCTGAACCCATGCCGGGGAGAGCAGCAGACACTGGAGGCCCTGAGTCATGGAGGGTCATGAGCTTCACTTTTGTGGAACGGGTGCTGGAAAACAGAACCCTCCCCCAAACACTCCTGGATTTGGAAGATGGGCCTTTAAGCTGACACGTGGCCAACAGAACATGAGATTCAAGGTCTGGGGATTTGGTGGGAGTTCAGACCCAACCTCCTACTTGGCAGGAAGACTCTGACAAGCCCTAATCTCTCCAGGCTAATTGTCCTGAAGCCACAAAAACAGCCCAGAATTGTATTCTGTGATACCACAGGTATGAAAAATGCTTTATAAAAGATAATGCACACCATGTATGCTATCGGAAAGTAGTACCCTAAAAGAGTTCCTGGATAAATCCATGAGGGAAAAATAAAACAGAAAAATGCACAAAGGATGGGAATACATGGGAAGAGAAAACATAACCAGTAAAGATCTGAAAAACATATATGGTGACCACCATCCCCTACACACACACACACACACACTCTCTCTCTCTCTCTCTCTCTCTCTCTCTCTCTCTCCTTTGGGGACAATCACTTCCTTAGGCAACCTTTCACTCCCAGGCCAATAAGCCTGGATTAAGTTCCCTGGTTATAAAACCCATAGCATTCTTGACTTTCTCTTTCATTGAAAGTATCACCCAGTTATTTACTTGGCTGATGACATCCTGTCAGCAAGCTCCATGAGGGAAGGAGCACATTCCTATCAACGAATCATCTTCACATCTGAACAAACTCTGGGAGGTACTGTAAAAGTTGGTGGAATCATAGTCACTCATCTTCACAGTTTCTGACTCATACTTTCAATATTTACTGCGGTACCAGGATACAGTGGTTAACCAGAGAGATATGGTCCCCACTAGACTTTAGCTGGGAAGATGAGTCTTTGAAAGAAAATCATTTCCAACTGTGATGCATGGCAGGCACTATCATTCTACCATGGCAGGCATGGTAGGAAGTTCAGATGGATTTATGCATTTTGTTTTTATTTCTTGAGGTGGAGATGCTCAAAGTCTTACTCCATCCCAGAACACCTATCAAAGGCCAAGGGAACCCTTTCCAGCAAATCTCCTCTTCCTAGGCTTCCACAGGTCAGACCTATGGATGCTCTCACCGCAAAATAAGTGATTCCCAGTCTCAACTGGGCAACTCGCCTTTCTGATTGGGTGAAACCTGATTTTCTAGGCCCTGAGGCCACTCCCTCAAACTTTCTCAGAGGAGTCCGGTTAGGTCCTAGGAGAGCCATCCAATCATTTAACAAATATCTTTCAAGTCCCAACTGTGTGCGAGGCATACTTGTAGGAGCAAGAGATAAAGCAATAGATAACACAGACCACATATTGATAATATGTATATAATAGGTAACTAATGAGAATCTGCTGTATAGCCCAGAGAACTCTATTCAGTGGTCTGTGGTGACCTAAATGGGAAGGAAATTCGAAAAAGAGGGGATATATGTAAACATATAATGGATTCACTGTGCTGTACAGCAGAAAGTAACACAAGATTGTAAAGCAAGTATACTTGAATAACAGTCAATTAAAAATAAAACAAACCACGTATCTGTCCTCATGGAACTTAGAATCTAGTGAGAGACAGATAATAATAAGGAATATCAATAAGATAGAGTATTTTAGGGAGATAAGGACTTGAATAAAAACAAAAAGGAAGGGGAATATCAAGTGTATGTGTGTGTTTGTGGCCAAGAGGGTGATGAGGTAGAGTTTCTTCCTTGGCCAGCCAAGGAAGACGTGAGAGTACAGATAGGAAGGAAGGAAGGGAACTGGCCCCCGTTGGGGGAAGGCATGCAGCATGTCCAGGGGAGGGCATTCCAGGGAGAGAAAAGCACAGATGCAGATCCCTGAGTCAGGAGTGAGCCTGTCACCCTCAAGGACCAGCAGGGAGGCCACGTGGCTTGAGCTCAACACCTGATGGGGCAAGAGCTGGGAGATGAGAGTCAGAAAGTAATGGGCAGTCACAGTGCAGATCACAGTGGCCTCTTCACCAAAGAGAGGGCAGTGTTATGAAGTGACTGTAACAACTTCTCATCGTAGGCACAGACACAATGCACGTCCCCCGTTTTTGTGCTATACGCTAGGTCCTCACTAGCATGTGCTTCGTTCATAGTTGTATACGTACGTCATCCCGATCTCCAACCCCCCACAAAAGAAGGTACAGTCTATTTGTAGGACATACATTAAGTTAACCTTAAATATGTATTCCAATATACATTCAGTTCCGTTCAGTCGCTCAGTCGTGTCCAACTCTTTGTGACCCCATGGACTGTAGCACGCCAGGTTTCCCTGCTTTACCAACTCCCAACTCCTAGAGCTTGCTCAAACTCATGTCCGTTGAGTTGGTAATGCCATCCAACCATCTCATCCTCTGTCATCCCCTTCTCTTCCTGCCTTCAATCTTTCCCAGCATCGGGGTCTTTTCCAGTGAGTCAGTTCTTTGCATCAGGTGGCCACAGTATTGGAGTTTCAGCTTCAGCTTACAATATACATCAGTTCAGTCGCTCAGTCATGTCCAACTCTTTGTGATCCCATGAACCACAGCACACCAGGCCTCCCTGTCCATCACCAGCTCCCAGAGTCCACCCAAAACCATGTGCATCGAGTCAGTGATGGCATCCAACCATCTCATCCTCTGTCGTCCTCTTCTCCTCCTGCCCTCAATCTTTCCCAGCATCAGGATTAGGTGCAGACAAATACTATTTGATTGCACTTATGTGAGGTACCAAGAAGAGTCAAATTCATAAGAGTCAGAAAGTACATTGGTAGATGCCAGGGGCTGGGGGATAGGAGGTGGGAAGGGGGAATGGGGACAATGTGTTTCAGTTTAGGAAGATGAAAAGTTTGGGAGATGAATGATGGTGAGAGTTACATAACAATGTGAATATACTTAGTGCCACTGAACTATACAGTTAAATATGGTTAAAATAGTATGTTTTATCCATACATGACTAATGTGGATGGACTAGTGATGTATGGATGTGAGAGTTGGACCATAAAGAAGGCTGAGAGTCGAAGAATTGATGCCTTCAAATTGTGGTGTTGTAGAAGACTCTTGAGAGTCCCTTGGACAGCAAGGTGATCCAACCAGTCAATCCTAAAGGATATCAACCCTGAATACTCATTGGAAGGACTGATGCTAAAGCTCCAATACTTTGGCCACCTGATGTGAAGAGCCGACTCATTGGAAAAGACTCTGATGCTTGGAAAGATTGAAGGTAAAAGGAGAAGAGGGTGGCAGAGGATGAGATGGTTAGAAAGCATCACCGACTCAATGGACATGAATTGAGCAAACTCAGGGAGATAGTGAAGGACAGGGAAGATTGGCATAATGCAGTCCATAGAATCGCTAAGAGCTGGACAGGACTTAGTGACTCAACAACAACAAGAGTATGTTTTATATTATGTGACTTTCATGACAGTTAAAAAACATTAAAAAAAATAATGATGCAAACTGCCCAACTTTCTTTGGATGTATAGAGAGATAAATAGGAAACCTAAAATTGGTTATCTGGGGGGCTTTTTTACTTATGATATTTAAAAATGTAAGAGTATGGGTATGAAATTATGTAAATTTCATTCATATGCTTATTAATCAAATCACCATTGAATAAAAGATTTGTTGCTGTGTACATTGTCTTGCATGCACTTGAGAGAAATGAACATACCGATATTTATGCTTTAAGGTAAAAATGTCATTGCCTAATAAGTAAGCAACCCAATATCCATACTTACTAGGTTCTATTGGAGTTCCACAGCCAGCACAGAAAAAATTTTGGGCTGTTACCACGAGATCCCTCCTGAGGACAGAAAATGATAAGAGTTATATTTCAGAAAAGGCCAACAGAGCATTTTTCACTGATTGGCAGAGAAATTGACATTGGGATGTTTTTCTTAGTTTGAGGGCTTAATTTTATCATTTTTTCATTTGGGAAAGAAATAGAATTTTTCTTTCCCAAGAACAGAGCTTTCTAGTTGAAATCTCTGGGTCTTTTAAAAGCTCTTGCTACCACCAAAGCAGAAGTCAGTATCACAAATAACCGTTCCACCAAAGAGTCTTTAGAGACTTCTCATGGGGCATCACAGAGTTCTCTCTCCTGAGAGAACTAGAAGCATATAATACATGGGAGGAGGTTCAGGGGGACAAGACACCATCCCCAAACTTGCTTGGGAAGTTTACAAATGGATCCAGGGACATTTAGATAAATATGAGGTATTGTAAGACAATGCTGTCAAAGATTTTTGGTGAGAGATAGAATATTGAAGTGTTTGCTGTTCAACTGTTAGTGTTGCAATTCCAAAGGGGATTTGGCAATATGGAGGAAGTTGTAACACTTTAATACAGTTTAAGGTCAGCAAAAATGGCCAAGGTAAAAATGCATGGTAAAAATATGTGTGCTTTAGAGAGAACCCAGGGAAATCCCAGACGAAAGACAATCCAGGTCAGGAGAAGTGACTCCGCCCAAGGCTTGGAGAGGGAACTCTTCTCGCTAAGCAGCCCCAGAGAACTTCCTCATATTCTCCCAAGAGGAAAAAAAAAATAGTCTATAAGGCACCTCTGTGGGGCACAGGCAGTAACCATCGCCAGACCCTTCATAACTCTGCAGTTTGCACACTGTATTAAATACCAACCAAGAGGAATGAAAAAAAAATGCATTTGGTTAAAATATACTTTTGTCTACAATGTCATATACTCTCAGAATAAATAAATTAAACTACTACTTTAAATTATGGGATTCCAAGGTGACTCAGTGGTAAAGAACCCACCTGCCAACGCAGGAAATGCGGGTTCCATCCCTGGGTCAGGAAGATCTCCTGGAGAAGGAAATGACAACCTACTCCAGTATTCTTGCCTGGAAAATTCCATGGACAGAGGAGCCTGGCAGGCTACAGTCCATGGAGTCACAAAGAGTCAGACATGACTGAGCGACTCAGCACAGCACTACTTTAAATTATTATATATATTTATATATATATATGTATATCCTTTTTGCACCATCTTATTTCTTTGTCTTTTAGAATTTTGTTACTTCTTAGAGAACAGAGGTGTTTTCATTTGCATTCTGTCATGTTTTTTGACTATAAGTTAGTTAGTTCAGTTTATAAGAGCTCTCCTCAAGATGAAGTGTTCCTTTAAAAAAATGAATTCACTGACTTTTTATTCCACATTGCCCGAGAAAATAGAGTGGTCTAGTCTTAAAATTACTGTATGATATTTTTAAGGTTCACCATTAGCCACTTAATATGAGCCTGTTTACTTCTCAATTGTTATATAATGTTCATAGTTAAGGAAACATAGTTAAATTCTCAACGTGTCAAAACTTACAGAGACCAAAAGCCCATGGTAAATGGGGTGCCAAGAAAGCTAACTCAGAAAAATGTGCCCAAATTTCTTTTTCCTAAAACAAATTTCCTTTGTCCCTTGGTGTTTCATTTCTTGCCTTCACTCGTCTCCATGAAGAGACAGAAGGAACCCATCACAGCTTGTGTTCTAACTGGATGGGTGGTCCAAGCAGCAACCTAGACTTACTTGAGTGGTGGGTGAACATTAAATATGATTTGAAACCTAGGGGGCGCCCAGTCTCCAGTCCCTCTGATCCTCGACTTCAGTTTAATTTCCTGGACGACATCTGTGCTGGATTCAAAGTCTTTCTGGACCCGTTCTTCGTTTACAACCTGCATAAATAACCCAGAAGAGGATTCAGTTGAGCAACTTAAATAAGCACATTTCAAAAACTGAAATGAAAAGAACGTTCAGATGTGTTCCCAACATTAACCTTTACCTTGAAAAATAAAAACAGCTTTTAAGTGAGTAACAGAAGCTGGCCAGAGCCGTCTCTGTGTCTAAAACCCTCTGCAGGAGAACTGCTTCAGACGCCACCCAGCTGAGATCACTCTGCTTGGAATTTTTAGTTAGTTCTTTTGTTTCCAGACTGCGAATTACTGTAAGTAGGTCAGTGTGAACTGGAATGCCTTCCTGCCTAGCAGAAGCCCAAGCCTCACCCTGCCTCGTCAATGGCTGACAGACGCTGTGGATCTGAATCCCCTTCTCCAGGAATTGTTCTCTGCAGACACTGCCCAGCTTGTACAGGTGCAGACCCCAGCCCCACCCCGACCATGAAACTTTCCTCTTGGCATCTAAACTCCAGACTTCTCCGATTACCATCCACATCCTCCACAGTTTGGCTGCTTTTGAGCCTTATTTCCCAGGAAGATTAAGATGAACCCTCCCCCAAACATACCCCACTACCCACAAATATGTTCTCCAACTACATCAAATGACTCTGCTCAACAGACACACCACAGGGACTTCCCCGGTGGTCCAGTGGTGAAGTTTCTGTGCTTCTACTGCAGGGGGCACGGGTTCGATCCCTGGTCAGGGAACTAAGATGATGCAGCCAAAAGAACCAAAACCCAGAAGCACCATGCACCTCCCAGTCACTTTTACCCCAGCTGCTCCTTCACCAAGAGTGCTCTTCATACACCCCTGCCTGACCTGCTGCCGCTCTGCCTGGCCTGACACTTGGCTCAAGTCCTGAGATCTCCATTCAGCCTTTGCAAGTTCCCCTGATGACATGGAACACCGCCTTCCCTGCACTTCCGGTGTGCTTTCTCTCCTGCCCTGATTACAGCCTCTGCCACCCCATCCTCTGCCCGCAGTGAGCTGCCTGCTTGGAGGGCAGTGCGCTCCACAAGGGGACCAGCCTGGACTTTCAAATGAGGCAGCCTGGGGGCTCGACTCCCACTCTACCACTGACCAGCCCCACTGAGGGTCTGCAGCTAACACCTTAAACTTAAAATAATGGGTTTCCATGGTGGTCTAGTGGTTAAGAATCCACCTGCCAATGTATGGCACGTGGGTTTGACCCCTGGTCCGGGAAGATTCCACACGCCGCAGGGCAACTAAGCCTGTGAGCTGTAACTAGTGAGCCCATGTGCTGCAACAAGAGAAACCACTGCACTAGCCCTGGCCCACCACAACTAGAGAAAAACCTGTGCCTAGCAATGAAGACCCAGCACAGCCATAAATAAATGAGTAAATAAATAAAATTTTTAAAAAATAAAATTAAATTAACAATAGCATCTACCCATAGGAGATATGTGAGGATTAAGACATGAATTGCTGAGCACAGGCTCTGGTACATTACAAACACCCAATAAACATCAGATTCATCCTTGCTTTCGAGTCTCCCCTAACGCCCAGCAGTCATACAAGGAAACACAGAAACCTCTGATGTGGAGATCAGGCAAAATGAGAATTTAAGAACTGAAAATCAAATTCTGTTGAGACTTACTATGGAGCCAGCTTCATCGAGGGAGCCTGCCAGCTGATAATGAACTTCTGCCAGCATCCAGCATTTCTTGAATACGCGGTATAACTCTTTGGCTATCAGCTCAGCAGAATTGAAGTTTGGCTCATGAATGACACTGCAGTGTAAGAGATGCAAACATGGAAAATTATTTTCATAAGAAGTGTGTTAAGGGTCTTTTGCTTCGGGTTTTTAACTATTTCCCCTCCTCACTCAAAAAAGCAGAGGAGGTGACACAGCAGACCATGTGTGCATCAACCACGCACCAACGGTTATCTTACTTAACTCAATCCCTCCACGTTCCACAGAGCAGCTTGTGTTTATTGAGGGTACCAAGGTGGGGAGGGGTGGTGAGAAGAGGACCGGGTTTAAAGTCAGAAGACTTGGGTTCAAGCCCTCTCTTTTGTGACTCCATGGACTGCAGCCCAGCAGGCTCCTCAGTCCATGGGATTTCCCAGGCAAGAATACTGGAGTTGGTTGCCATTTCCTTCTCCAGGGGATCTTCCCCACCCAGGGATCGAACCCACGTCTCCTGCATTGGCAGGCGGATTCTTCTCCCCTGAGCCAACTGGGAAGCAGGTCTGCGTTCTCCCGCTGCTATTTAACAGCATGGTGTCCTGATGCACATCTCATCTGAACCTCAGTTTCTACACCCATAAAACTGGGTTTAAAAACCCCTACCCATCCCACCCATGAGGATTAAATGAGAATGTGTACAAAAGTCTTTCAAACACTCTAAAAACACTGGAGGAACTTTCGTGATGATTGTTTCATTTCTAAACAGTGATCCCTGTTATTAGAACTGGCTGAGTTTGGCCCAAGATGTCACAGGCCTGATGTCCACAGTGCCTCAGAGGTGATGGCCCAGGGGTCTGTGTGCTGATGAAAGTGGGAGGGAGATACCTCTTACAGGTGTCGAAGGAACATCCACAGGGCTCTGTGGTATTGGTGAAATCTCCAAGTTCTGTGGGAAAATCAAAGAGAAGGTAATGGAGGGCTTTTAGTCTGTTTCTGTTAATCACAGTCAATTTGATACGAACACAAAACTAGCTGCCTACATCTCAGGACCAATTATTCAAGATCTCCATTCTTCAGGTCCTTTTGCATTTCTGTTATGAGATAACAGCTATTATGAGGACACAGATGGGATTTTAAAATATGCCCGTCTGAAATTTCACCAAAATATAATGGAGGGGGCCAAACAGATATCAGACCCTCATGGTATCTGCTTCTGCATTCAAATCTACATGAGATGAGAGATTAATATCAAGACATCATATTTTTTTTTTAACATCAGGGACACAATCTGATTTGGGGAGGGGTTTCCCTGAATGACAGTGTCTTATATTGTGTGTGATAAGTGTCATCAGGTGTGTGGGGGAGGGTGCCTCCATCACAGCCCATGAGTTTCCAAATCTCACCTACGATAACAAAGTCATCAAAATCACATTTGCAGTCCTCTTCCGTCACCTCAGAGAAAGTAGGTGTTTCAACCACTGGGCTCACCTGTAACACAGCGCAACCTAGAGGAAGAAAGGAAGAAGAAAAAAAGACTGTCTAACCTGCAACACCCGGCTACATTGAAATGGAGGAATGAAAGGGCTGAGTTGACCTGAAAAGAATTTTAAAATTCAGCTGCAATAATTAGAAAGGTCAGGGGGTGAGGAGGGAGGTGGGAGGGGAGTTCAGGACAGCGGGGACACATGTATACCTAGGGCTGATTCATGTTGATGCATGGCAAAAGCCATCACAATATTGTAAAGTACTTATCCTCCAGTTAAAACAAAAAGGGCAGGGAGCTATTTTTGTGTTGTTCTTATGTTCACAAGATTAAGTGAAACATACCGATGAGTCTATTGGGGTCGATAGGAGTATTCTACCTACTTCCATGGAAGTTTGATAATTTCCATAATACAAAGTTTAACAAGTGGAAGAGATGGGAGAAACAATCTTGTTGTTTTTGTTCACAATAAGGAAAAGAGTGTAGGTGACATGAACATTGTACTGGGTTAAGTGTGTGTGCTCACTCAGTCGTGTCCAGCTCTTTTGACCCCATGGACTGTAGCCCACTGTGGGACTTCCCAGGCAAGAATAACTGGTGTAGGTATCAAACCCATGTCTCCTGTGTCTCCTGCATTGGCAGGCAGATGCTTTACCACTGAGCTACCTGGGGAATCCACTAGGTTGAATATGTTCCCCTAAATGTCCTCTACCCAGCACCTATGAACGTGACTTCATATGGAAACAGGGTCCTTGTAATCAGGGTAAGCTGCAGTCACACTGGATCAGGGTGAGTCCTACAGCCAATGTGAGTGTAAAAAGAGGGAAGTTTGCACACACACACGGATACTCAGAGACCAAACATCCCGTGAACATGGAGGATTGGAGGGATGCGCTACAAGCCAGGAGCAGCAGCAACTGCCCAGTCTGGAGACAGGCAGGGACCAAATTCTCCCTCAAAGCCTCTAGAAGGAACCAACCTTCCAGACAATTCCATGGCCAACCTGTGACCTCCATGACTGTGAAAGGATCCATTTCTGTTGTCTTACACCACCCAATTTGTAGTATTTTGCTACAGGAGCTCCAAGACACTAATACAAATATGTTCATGCTTTTCTATCCCTAATACCAGCTTGGAGAATTAGCCTAAGAATATCTTCACACAGAGAGAAAAAAAGGGAAAACGGAAGGTTGTGATCACAAAGGAGTTTTTAAATCCATTTAAAGTGCTAAAATATTGAAAGCCGCCTAAATGCCAAATGACTGGGAAAAGACTTTGCAAATCATGCTCTTCAAGAAACACCCTCACTGAAAATGTGATCACTGGAAAAACATTCTAGCCGGGGGATATCAATTTCTCAGCTTTGGTTTCCTCCTGGGTTAAATGGGGGCAGTTTCACCCACTTCTGTGTTTCTTACACTCTTTTGATTATGATCAGCAGTAACATACAATTTACGTTGCAACCTGCTACAGGCACAAAAATATATATCACTGATAAAGTTCCAGGAAGCATCACTCACCCCATGTGAGGTGCGTGCTGATACTGTCCAATTGTTTGTTTGCTTTTTTAATACTTTTTTAATGTCTGGATCCATCTGCAATTTGTTGAACTCTGCTCTACCTCATGAAGTAACCTCTATGACCATAAATGTGATACTTGATAAAAGATCAATTTTTTATCTGGGTGGTAGAAATATTTTAAATTTTATTTAATATATTAATATTTTAAAAAATTCAGCTAAACATGAGCTTCCAGTCAACCAACTCAGTTGACCTGAAAAGAATTTTAAAATTCAGCTGCAATAATTAGAAAGGTCAGGGGGTGAGGAGGGAGGTGGGAGGGGAGTTCAGGACAGCAGGGACACATGTATACCTAGGGCTGATTCATGTTGATGCATGGCAAAAGCCATCACAATATTGTAAAGTACTTATCCTCCAGTTAAAACAAAAAGGGCATACTTATAAAATATTTCGGGCAAAGACCCACCTGTGGATTCCCAACATCTGTGGACACCCAGTGCATCACGGACTCCTTGTTACCAGGATGAATGAAAGAGGACAATTTGGGGAAGGCAGCCAGTGTAAGAAGAGGAATGCTGGGTGACAAGACAGAGGAAGGGGGAAAGCAGGATGGAGCCTAAGGAAAAGCACGTGGATTTCACAACTGAGTGGCACATTCCAATTCCTTTTCCATTCTAATTCCAAGTCAAGTGGCAGAAATGGTGGGGGTCATCAGGTTACTCCAGAAGGACAGAGTTTGACAGCTGTGTGCAGAGAATATAGCAGAAAGCTTCCTCATATTTGTCCCCACTCACCTTCATAGCCACTGTCAGATGAAGTGGAAGACCCAGATTCCTGCTTTATGTGGGTATAAAAGGTCCCTTCCAAGTCTGCCTGATCACTCCCAAGTGGCCTGCTGGCCTCTTCGGTACTCCAGGTTTCTGAGTGCTGCTGACTTAGAATATTACACTTCATTTTCTCCATGATGGATATAATCATATCTGCAACATAAAAGTGGGCATTTTCCTGCAGAGGCAAAGATGATCAGTTAAAATTCTCACAAGCATAATCAACTTGGTTTGCCCCCCTCCCCCCACTGAGGGTGTATTAGATTGAAAAATCAAGAAGTTATATTTAAGTGGAGTTAATGCATAGACATATATTTATTTCACTGTGTTATCATAGGTCATTACATCAAGAATAGCCCATATCTTCCAGAGGTGGAAGATTTAGCCCACTGCAACCAAAAGATGATGCAAGTTGAATTTCCTGTGATATTAAACCCTAGATTGGTGGTGCTGCAATGGGAGACATTACTCATCAATCATGGAAAATTTCCCAGCTGAGGTCAGACCCTACCAGTCAAATGTTGAAATGAAACTTATTTGTCATGCCTCCTCCAGTGAAGTTTACAGACTGAAATCAGAACAGGCATACTTCAAAGTGTTAACCCTCTTGGTGGTTTTAAAAAGAAGAAGGAAGCCATGTTCACCTTTTCTACATCAACAGGGAGAACGAATGCCTCTGGTGAGAAGGAATTTGAGGAAATAGTTCTTCCGCCAACTTGAACAGCATCTGCCAAGACAGCAAGTCATCAACAATGGAGAAAAAGAAATTAAAAGTTTATCTAAGGAAACAATTTTAGGGAGTGACTTTCAAATGTTGTTTAAAATATTAGCACAATTCTAGAATAAAATATGATGACACAAGAAGAAAGACTCCTCTGATGGTAGGCCTTGTAGATGGCAGAGGGTCATCATTTCTGCAAGAAGCTACTGGAATAACTTGAGAGGAATCCTTAGAGGAGGCAAGGGAGAACTATGGGAATGGAGGCAAGCAATGAGGAAAGTGGGGAAAGAGGAGGATCACGGAAACTACCTACAGGAGATGAGAAGGAATAGTCTGGAAGCAGGACCATAAGAATTACGGGATCATTCCTCCAACTCACTGCAAATGACCTAAAATTTCCTGTTTACAGTAATAACATCTATCTGAAGAAGGTCAGCACCACTTCTCTAAAATGATCTTCCTCTAGTCAGAAACAAGAAGAAACTGCAGAGGTTATATTCGGCTGACTCATCTATTCTGCATCCTTATTAAGCCACTCTATTACTGGCAATGAACGCCACCAAGACAAAAATGAGGTCTGTCATGTGATATCTGATTGCAGCACATACGGCAAAACATTTCTGCGACATCCATAAGCGCTGCTGTCCCGACCTGATGAATCAGAACCAAGTGCTACAGATGTCTTGATGGTTTTAAAGCTCTTGGGGTGGCAAACAGAGAGGCAAGCAGGATTCCTCCAACTACTGCAGGGAAGAACTGACTCCACGATGGATCTGTTTCTTTTACTTTAACCTGTGCTTCCCGTCGCTTTGGTTCACTAAAAGGATACTGTCCACACATAATGGCCTGTCTCAGGGAACCCTGCCCCTCTGCCTGAATGTTAAACCAAAATGCCTCTTCTTCAGGACCCTGTCCACCAGTAGATGGCTATAAGAAGGAAAAAATTAACACATTCCTTCCTGGAGGCTGGCCATTCCAGGAGATAGTTGTAAGATTAACGGTCTTTTTTACTTTACATCCTCACTTCCCCCATCTCTGTTCTATAAAAGAACCTGGCATCCAGACCGTGATAAGATGGTTATTTTGAGACATTAGTCTACCATCTTCTGGGTCAGCCGGCTTTCTGAATAAAGTCATATTCCTTGCCTCAACACCTCATCTCTCAGTTAATTGACCTGTCGTGTGATGAGCAGAGTGGGTTTGGACTCAGTAACATAACCCCTTCCTTGCCTTGTGTTCAAGAACTCCACTGTTCCATGGAAAACTTTGGACCTCTTAGCTTCAGAAGCCATCTGGGGTGGGCAAACTTTTTCTGAAAAGGACTATATAGGAAATGTAGGACCTGAGGGCCACACATCCTGCTGCAATTATTACTCAGTTCTGCCATTGCCCTGAGAAAGCAGCTATAAGCAAAACAAACACAACTTTATCTGTAAAATCAGAAGTCTGGTGGCATTGGGTTACAGGTCCTGGTTTGGGGACTCTGAGGATAGAGGGGAAAATGCAGAGAAAAGTCAGGTAGTGGCTTCCAGTTCCAGCTCTCCACACACCAGCTGTGCCTCTGCAGTAAAATTTCCTCATCCTAGGAATTAGGATAATCATTTTATTAGGAAACTAAAGGAGCTGAGGAATGTAGGAGCACTGTAAACGTGGAGATCCTTAGCCAACAAAAGGAACTGTTTCTTACAGCCTCAGGAAATGCAGACAGGTTCAGCTGCGTTTCCCTCCCATATAATCTAAGAAAGGAAATCCCTGCTACTGCCATTTGAGATGCAGCAGATCCAGGAAAATGCCTCATGGCAAATGCCTGTTCTGCCTATTACTGCCTCCTACACCAAAGAAAGAACCAGATCACTCGGGGCTTCTTTTCCTTAAACCGGGGGAATGAATCCCCTTGCCAGGTTTAAGACGGATGGTCAAAAAATGGAGTGGTTTTCACTGTTTTTGAACAGAAGGGGCTGGTGTGTTTGTTTTCTTTCTGGGACAAAGGATAATTTTATATTCTTTAAAGATATCCTTTGATGTGGACCATTTTTTTTAAAGTCTTTATTGAATTTGTTACAATACTGTTTCTGTTTTATGTTTTGGGTTTTTTTTTTTTTTTTAGCTGAGAGGCATGTGGGATCTTAGCTTCCTGAGCAGAGATTTAACCTGCTCCCTCTGTACTGGAAAGCAAAGTTGTAACCACTGAACCACCAGGGAAGTCCCAGAAAGGATAATTTTACATTGCAGAACAACTTCTTGCACAGGAACACAAAAAGTTATTTGGGGCAGGGGTACATTAGGCCCTAAAGATCATCTTCTGTTTATAACTTGTCATGGTGGTGTTCTGTGGGAAAGACTTTCAATTTTCTCTCTTTTCTCCTCACCCTCCCATGAGACAATCAAGTAGGAGACTAATTTCTCAGTTTTCAACCACTAAATTTGAAAGTCACTTTTTTTCCTGAGAACTATCCAGGCAGATGAGCAAAAAGGAAAAAAAAAGGCCTGCAATCAGACTGAGCTACTGAGCATGCATGCCATCAAACTGTGCCATATTGCTCAAACTTGGTTCTTATCTCAAAGTTAACTCATTGAAAAGATTGTCCAGAATCTGCTTACTCTTAAATTGTATGTTAAAGATTGTCACTATCTCTGAGTTTTCAAAAGTTTCAGTAGAACAAATAAACCTCATATCTTAGGAAAGGGAGAGGACTGGTTTCTGCTAATAAGAAATAAATACACGTGCGTGTACACACACACAAACACACACACATACACACACAATTTAAAAGGCAGCTTTTAAATTGCTTTGAAATAAAAAACTTCCTTGACTATTTGAACTAGGATTCCAACAAAAATACAAATTAATGCAAAGTGTGAATATAGTATAATTAATATTTAAAATTAACTAAGCATGCCACAAATCATAACAATAAAACTTAATTTATTGACTCAAGTGGCATCGGGCATGGATTACTTGGGTTTCAGAATTTGGGCATTTTAGGAATATGTGCCTGACCTTAGAGCAACGGGAGACCTGGTTTTAATTGGAAAAAAGTTTTGTCCAGTTCGGAGGAATTGTGGTTCCTATTTTTAAACCTTACTATTTTTCTAGTCGCACCCTGTCCAGGTAAATCTAACAGGTGAGGCGTGTTCCTCTCCCACATGGGCACTAGTGTGAACTGGGGCTCACTCTGTGGGGACCACTTTCCACCATCACGCTGAATGCAGAGCACTTCCGGTGCTCTCCCACAGGGCCCACACCCATGCTCTAAGATGACAGCTGACACTGATAATTGACTAAGTTCTCTTGCAGTCTCAGGAGAAAGGGAATTCTTGACTCCATCAGTTGTGACCCTCCCAGTGGCTGGGCTAAAGATGATATGAACTGAGCTGGCGCCCTGGCTGGTGAGCATCTTGGAAAACTGGGAGCGTTTTCCTCACGAGGAATACTCAGCCTCAGCCCCGAGCAAGAGCAGGTGTGAGATCAGACAGGAAGGGTGGAAGTCTAAACTAGAGTTACCTGCATCAGCAGAAGCTGTCAGCTGGGAAGGCTTGAAAAAAGCCCTGCCATCCTCAGGACGTGGGGGACCAGACACAGTCTTGGAGCTCGTGATCAGAGACGTGTGAGGACAGCGTCTTGGGAGCACTGCCCGCTCTTCCTTCGAGGTAAGAGAGGAGTCACTGCTGTTGCCAGCAGAGCCCCGGGCAGAGGAGCTGCCCATGGAGTCCGTGGTGCCCTTCGACAGTGATGTCTCCACCAGGGAGTCCCCAAGAGACAAGGGTGAAGCGCCCAAGGGAGATCTGGTGTCGGACACAGTGTGGCTCTCTCTGTTCCCCACTGCGAGCCCCTGGGGGAACGAGTCCTGCAGCTCTTGCTGCATACATGGGGGGTTAATCCAGGCAGCTTTGTGCCTTGTGAACCTGATATCTGATGGGCAAGAGGGGTGCTCAGTGTCCAGGAGGCTGGGCAAACCATCAGTGTCGCCTGGGTCATCGCTGACCCCTTCCCAGGGGTCCACAGGTGAGTCCTGCCGGCTCGAAGACTGTGACACCATCTTCAGGGCTCAGGGCTAGTGTGAATTCCCTTGTGCTGTTGGATTGGACCTTGAACTCACCACATGGCCAGCTGGAGGGCTGGAGAGCTTATCTGCAATGAGTGAGAATCATTTACCATAAACAAGGGCTCAATCATATTTTTTAACTCCACAATCTTATGAGGAAGCAAAGAAACTTCATGTTTCAACAGTCTGGACTTTTCCCTATACAACACAGTAAACTCCACTTAGATTTAAAAGTAAAATATTAAGTAGGCCATAAAACTAGCAGTAAATGTAAGGGATATGACACTGAGATAGGAAAGGGGTTTCAAAGGATAAAAATAATTCTTTTTTATGCAAGGATAAAGTCGTATAAGGATACCGCTGATAAAAAAAACTAAAACAACAGCAAAATGTAAAACATTCCATGCATTATTTCAAAATTAAATGTCAAACCCAAAATGGGAATGCTGCCTAGGAGGAAAGACATGTTTTCATAGTTTTCTAAATTATTATTATTGGGGTATAATTGCTTTACAGTGTTGTGTTGGTATCTGCTATACAAAAGAAGTGAATCAGCTATAACTATACATACATCCCCTCCCTCTTGGATCTTCCTCCCAACCCACATCCCACCCTTCTAGGTCATCACAGAGCATTGAGTTGCGCTGCCTGCACTAGCTATCCCACTAACTGTCTATTTTACATATGGTAGTATATGTATGTTTCTTCTTTTTATTTACTTTGTGGTCGTATTTCAACAAAGTGGACCCAGGGCATGTGAAACAGAACAACCAACAGCACCAAAAACTTGGTTTTGTGTAACTGTACATGAGCTTATGAAACTTACTTAGATTACAAAAGCAATAAAAAGTTATGATTTGCTTATAATGTCTAAAGAACACACTGTCATCTAGATGCTGTCTTTAAAACAGTCCACTCGCTTTTTAGCTCCATTTTTATTTAGTAAATCAGGCAATGATTACAATGTTGAGAGTGACACAGATGAGAAGCATTCTTGTCACTAATTACAGCCCAGCACGTGTGTCTTCCTGACACTCTCCCGCTGTCCCTCACATTGTAAAGCTCAGCCTTCAACGGTCACCGCGAGACTGGCAAGGGGAAGGTTTAGCAATGAAGGTGTCTGCTTGGACACTGAGCCTAAACAAAGGGTGAAGTCCATAGGTACACTTCAATAAGCCGAAGCTCTGGTCCTCATAAAGTTCCAGGGCTTTAAACATCATCTTTATGTATACAGGTGACTCCCACATGGATCTCTATTCCTGACCTCCCCTGAACGCCAGACTAGTGTATCCTACTGCTTATTTGACATTTGTCTAGGGGCATCACACCTGATATATCCAAAGAAACACTGATTTCCAGCCCCTTCTCCCACCCGCTGGCCAAATCTGCTCCTTCCTGGTTTTCCCCATCTCAGGAAACATACCCCCCAGTTGCTGAAGTCCCAAATCTAGGAGTCATCATGACCCTATCTTCCAGAGCTCTCCATCTTTAACCCACCAGCAAGCTTATTCCTGAACTTCCCCGGTAGCTCAGAGGTAAAGAATCTGCCTGCTGATGCAGGAGACACAGGAGACTCAGGTTCGATCTCTGGTTGGGAAAGATCCCTGGAGGAGGAAATGGCAACCCACTCCAGTATTCTTGTCTAGAAATCCCACGGACAGAGGATCCTGGTGGGTTACAGTCCATGGGGTCACAAAGAATCAGACGTGACTGAGGACAACAACAAGCTTACATCCATAGCTACCACCTAGTCTAAGTCACCATTTTTCCGATGGTCTCCCTGATTCTTCTCACCTGTTTATAATCAAGTTATTCAGAGATATCTTTTATAAATCTAAATCAATCCCCTATCTGACCCTGTCAACTACAAATTGGCACTTGCCATCTACCTCTGCAAGGATTAAACGTATGCTGCTGAAGCTACTGATTTTCAACACCCCCTGAAGGAGTTCAGGGTGGAGAGCAGAAATGAGGCACCCCGTGCTCCGGGGATGAGGCAGGATAGGTCTTCAGATAGTTAAGATATTTTCAGGAGCTGATTTTATGAGCCAATTTGTATATCTCCTCATATCTAGAAAAGCCCTAAAATCCTTCATGGTGATGACTATTCCTCGTGACTAGCAGAAAGCATCACAAGACTAGCAGAAAACTTTTGGAAAATAAGTGCTTGATTGCATATACTCTCCCATCACTAAAATCACACATATACTGACCTTCCCCACTGCCTCTTTGGAGCAGTTTCTCAGAGCTATCTGAGGTGCTGTCTCCCGGGCGAGAACCCTCATTTAAAACTTAACTCACAGGCTTCCCTGGTGGCTCAGTAGTAAAGAATCCGCCTGCCAATGCAGGAGACACAAGTTCGATCCCTGGTCTGGGAAGATCCCACCTGCTGTGGAGCAACTAAGCCTGTGCACCACAACCGTGAGCCAGTGCTCTCAAGCCCAGGGACTCAGCTACTGCGCCCATGTGCCACAACTAGAGAAAAGCCTGTGCAGCAGCAAAGACCCACAGCTTAAAATAAACACATAAATAAGATTATATTATATAATTATAAATTATAGTAAAAATTATATAATTAATAATATTATATACTTATAAATTGTATTAATAACTATATAATTAATATTATATAATTATAAGTTATATTAATATAAATACAAATAAAATTATATAAAATAAAACTTAACTCGTAACTCTCACGTTGTGCATTTTTTTTTAAGTTGACAACTCTCACCCCCATCACAGCTTCCCATTAAATCCCGAATAAAATCCAAAACCCTTACCTTGTCCCCCACGCACGACATGACCCTGTCCCGCAGACTTCTCTGGCCTGTCCACCCTCTGTCAGTCCCAGCTACGAAGCAAGCTCTTGACTCCCACAAGCTCTTGTTCACCTTCTGTTTCAGTCCGTCTGTTTGGACCGCTCTCCCCTCAAATGACCACACATCCGACACTTCCTGTCTTATGCACTCCTGGGTTTATGAATGACTTCCTCAAAGAAGTCTTTCCTAACCACCTCTCCTAACACAGTTCCCTGGTTACACCTCATCACACCACTTTGCTTAATCGTCAGCAGAGTAGCTCTCACTTCCCGCCGCCTACTGTCATCCTTGTCCACCTCTCCTCCCCTGACTAGAAGCCCCAGGAGAGCCGGGGCCTTGTCTCAGACTGGCCGATGGGGGCTCAATAAGAGCTACAGACTGAATGAACAAAGCCAGCAAAATGAAAATAGAGTTACAGGCTAGAGAAAAGACTTCTGTGATTGATACAACTGCACTACTATCACGGCAGACCTTCTCATCATAGATGGAAGTGAGTCCCTGTTTCCTAAAGATACGAAATTTTTCTCACCCAATGCTTACAAATAGACCCAAAAAGGCAATGTGAAAATCGTTCTAAAAACCTTTGGGTTTTCTTGATTTGGGGGTCTTCCATTCTAGCTCACAGCTTTTGCAGTGATGCAGGAGACATGTTGTTCAGTCACTCAGTCATGTCCGACTCTTTGTGACCCCGTGGACTGCAGTCCACCAGGCTCCTCTGTCCATAGGATTTCCCAGGCAAGAATCCCAGAGTGGCTCGCCATTTCCTTCTCCAGGAGATCTTTCCAGACCAGGAATCAAACCCACGTCTCCTGCATTGGCAGACAGATTCTTCACCACTGAGCTACCAAGGAAGACTGACGCAGGAGAAAGACAGGCAGACATATATGTGTGTGTGTGTGTGTGTGTGTGTGTGTGTGTGTGTGTGTGTGTGTGTGTACACCAACTCAATGGACATGGGTTTGGGTGGACTCTGGGAGTTGGTGATGGACAGGGAGGCCTGGCGTGCTGCAGTGCATGGAGTCACAGAGAGTTGGACACAACTGAGTGACTGAACTGAACTGAATGTGTATATATATGCCATCCTGAGAACACAGTACAAGCTCCAAATCACCAGTCACAAAATATCACAGGATTTGGTGATAAACTGCCAGCTCTCCCTATCTGAAGTGTTTCATCTTCCTTCTCCCGAGCTCAAACCCCACCTGTGCCCCAATCTCTCTGTCACACATCTTTTCCTCTCCAGTAGTTTCAAGTGTTATAATTTAAAAAAAAAAAAAGCCCACCCATGACTATGGTTTTATAAAATGCCCCAAACATAGAAGTCTAGAGTAAAAAGTGAGGCCTTCTCATCACACCAAGCCCCACCAACCCCAATTCTTTCCCAGAAATAACACTGTCAACCACTTTATTCCTTCCAGATCTTCTATGAATTAACATACGTATGTCAGATCAGAAGATGTGTCATTTTTTTTCTTATACACACATGCCATCACACCGGACATATGCTAAACATACTTTCTTTTTCTCTCAATATGTCTTGAGGGTACATACTCTTTTTTTTTAACTATCTTACCACTTTTAGGGTATAAATATATCATAATTTCTTAGTCATATTCCTATTAATGAAAATTCATTTTCAGTTTTTTACTATTATAAAATATACAGCAATGAACATCTCCATTCATATTGCTTTTTGTTGGTTTTCTTTTATTATACCTTTTCTTTTACTAGTTCTAATTTTGGTTCTGAGCCCCTGGCCTATGATAATCTTACTATTTCCAAAAGAATGAAGCTATGTAAGTCGTGTTTTATTCTCATATTTCTACATATCATATTTAGTTTTCTGTGTGTGAGATGATTACAACTGAGAAATCATATGGTAAGTAATAGTGTGATCCCTGTGTTTTTATAAACAGATTAAAGTTAATAATTCAAAGAGAATGTTATTTATGAGCCTCTCAGATGTGGAAACAACTGCACTGAGCAAAAACAAGACTTTCTTATAAAAAGTAATTTTCAGAAGCAGGTGCTTGTTCTACTTCCTTCTAGAAAGATGTTCTTGTTTCACACAAAGAGCCCGCAGATCTTGGCTTTGCCAGGTTATAAAATAAGAGCCTTTTAGAGCGGGAACAGAACCACAGGAATTCAAGCTGTATCTAAGGTCACGGCTGGGTAGTGGCAGAGAAAGGATGGCAAGCCAGGCTGGACACTCACTAAGCAGCATGAGTCTCCCTGAGAGGTACACGGACACGGAGGGCAGAGCAGTGACTGGGAACAAAGCCCAGTTCCTGGTGATAAGATGCCATCTCCATCTCTTGGTCTTTGGGGCAACAGGTAATTCACGAGATATCAAGAAATGGTTGCTGGTTATGTTGTTTATTGCCACACTGCTCACAAACTGTAATTCAACTAAACAGATATTCATTGAGCACATACTACATGACTGGCATTGTTTTGTTTTGGTAGCACCGGGGTTACAGTGGTGACTAAGATAAGCTTCCTGACTTCCAGTAGCCTACATTCTGGCAGAGGGGAGACGGGGACTAAACACATACACTGATACCTCTCAGGGACTGACTGGCAGTAGATAATATGAACCTAAGGAATGACTGGCATCTTCTCCAAGTCCTCCCCACTGTCATAAATGAGCTCCTTTGGATCAGAGATGCTTATGTGCAAAGATAAAAATCCATCTCCAACCACATATTAAAGGAAGAGAAATTTAGTTGCAAAGCTTACTGTCATTTCTACTGGGATTTTCCTTTTGAGAGTAAACACAGGCCAGATTACTAGTTAACACATGGGCAGCAGCAAAGGCCCAAGACAAAGAAGAGACTCCAGGACTTCCCCCACCCACCCTAAATCATTCTGGAAGGTCCCTGTGCATTGGACTCAGTGGTCCCACTGAGAATGACTGCATCACTAGGGCCACTGCTGGGATACAACATCCACTCCAAAGATGCAACCTTTGCAAGAGGGGAAGATGACTCATTGTGAGTCACCATGACCTCTAGAGTGACCTCACAAAAGCCCAGTAGACTACAGTATTAGTCGCTCAGTTGTGTCCAACTCTCTGCGACCCTATGGACTGTAGCCCACCAGGTTCCTCTGTTCATGGGATTCTCCAAGGCAAGGATGTGGAGTGGGTTGCCATTCCCTTCACCAGGGGATATTCCCAACCCAGGGATCAAACCCAGGTCTTCTGCATTACAAGCAGATTCTTTCCCATCTGAGCCACAAGGTAGGCCCAAGCAGCCAGCATTTTGATGGTAGATAAACTACTTTGGCAGCTAATAAAAACCCTTAACAATCTTAAAGATACTCCATGAATAGGCAAAGTATGTCGGGTTTAGGATTTGGGGTTTTCTCTGCCTCAGCACTAGCTAGTACCTGAATACACAGCTGGGAGCATCCGAGTAAAGGCTCATCTTAAATGTGATCTTCTCAGAGAGGCCTCCCTGGTTACCCTATAAACAATGGCAACTGCCCTCCCTAATAGCGCCTCTCCCCCTCGGCAACTCTAGTTTTTTCTCCTTACTCCTCACCACTAATCATCATTTTGTTTAACCTCAATGACTAACACCCACTAGAATGTAAAATCTTTGAGGGCAGTTTTTTTTTTTTTAATATTTATTTGGCTGCATCTGGTTTTCGTTGTGGCACACAGAATCTATGACCTTTGCTGGGGCGTGTACGACCTAGTTCCCTGACCAGGAATTGAACCCGGGGCCCTTGCATTGGGAATGCAGTCTTAGCCACTGGGGAAGTTCCCAGGTTGTTGGCTTTTGTTTTTTTTTTAACTGGAGAATAATTGCTTTACAATGCTGTGTTAGTTTCTGCTGTACAATGAAGTGAATCAGCTATGTAACTTTTATTTGGATCACTGCTCTGCCCCTGGTATCTAGAGCAGGGGCACATAATAGGTACCCAACAAATACATTGAGTGTATGAATAAGAATGAACAAACTCACCAACAGTACCTAAGCATGGTTATATTGGCTATTTCTATTGCCTAAGAAAGGAATCCAAGAACAGGCATCACCCTGTAGAAGAAACTGGAGATTACAACCTACAAGAGCTGCCAACAATTTCTTTAGAACAGAGGATGTTAGAGAAGAGAAATCGCAAACAGGAGTTGAGTGTGAAAGGTCGCATTCATTCCTTACAACTTCATGGTGTCTTAGTGAGCATGCCCAGTAAGAGACAAAAGCAAGCAGAGAGTGAAATGATCTTGAACCACGGCACGTGAGCCCTTCGGTTAAGACAGTTCCCCAGAACCTCTTCCCATCTTTCTGTATCCACTTCCCTTCGTGTTTTGACTTTAAACAAAGGCTCATATCCCCCCAGGACATCTGCACACTCAAGTGATCCCAGATCACCCAGAAATCATCAAGATGCCCAATAATGAGACTTCATGGCTCTGTGTCAGGGGCCGGGAATCAGAGTCAACTGCAGTTTTCAGCCAGCTGCACCTCCACTGTGTTCTCACGACAACAGCACAGGGAAGAACAGTTTACTGCAGTGGGGGCGGGCGGCGTCACCTGACTCCTCTCTGGGCAACTTAACCTTGGCCGTGACCCTTACTTGTGAAGGTCTGTTGTCAGAAGAACACAGAGGAAGGACAGAAAGCAGGGTGGGGTGGGAAGGGGAAGACCCAGCCAGGGCAGAGGTCAAGGAACCCCACATATTTGCTTAAGAAGACTTCAGGGTTGCCCAAGATGCACAATGACTGACTTCCCCTGTGGTCACTGCATATGTCACACGTAACACTCTCATTCTGCACAATGAAAATTTATGATATTTCAGGTGTTCTTAGACCAGTCTGGGAACTGAAATGCAGCCCATCAGGGAACTCGCCCAAAGTCTATTAGCAATCAGCAGTAGAAGAACAAAAATAAAAGTCCAGCACCTGACGCAAAGCTCCTTCCCCTGGTATTTATGTGTTCCGTGTGGGCTGAAATTAGCAGGATATTTTCAGTTTCCTTAGCAAAGTAATTTTAAGAATTTCCCCATCAGGTGTGTCACAAAGCATGGGATTAAGAACCACACAGCTACATATATTTGATCCCATGCCTTCAGAACAGTTGTCCCCAGAATTTTATGATATGACTTCCTATTTGAAAAAAATCTTTATATTTACATCTCCAATATAAGACTATTTACTTATAAATCTTACATATGCACAGATATTCTAATACACTGTATAACTATAAAGCATTATTGAAACAGATACAAGAGCAGAGCATTTTGTTCTTGCTTTCCAATGAATCATCTTGTACCCTGCTGCTGCTGCTAAGTCGCTTCAGTCATGTCCGACTCTGTGCAGCCCCATAAACGGCAGCCCACCAGGCTCCTCCATCCCTGGGATTCTCCAGGCAAAAACACTGGAGTGGGTTGCCATTTCCTTCTCCAATGCATGAAAGTCAAATGTGAAAGTGAAGTCGTTCAGTCGTGTCCGACTCTTTGAGACCCCATGGACTGCAGCCCACCAGGCTCCTCCATCCATGGGATTCTCCAGGCAAGAATACTAAGGTATATAACTTCCACTCTGGGGACCACTGCTCAAGTAATGCTTTACTCAAAATCTTATATACAAAAATCAGTAACAAAAAAGACATACATGAATATAATTAGATAACTAAATAAGACTTAAAGATGGCTAGATTCCCATGTTTGGGGAAAATATTGGGTTGGAAAAATCCAGACGAACTTTTGGCCAATTCAATTAAGTGGGGAGCCATATTAGAAAACAGTTTGACAGTTCTTCAAAAGTTTCAACATACAGTTACCATTTGAGCAAGCAATCCCACTCCTGCCTACATATCCAAGAGAAGCAAAAGTATGTGTTAACATAAAAAACTTACATGTAAATATTTTAAAATTGAGATATATTTGAGTTTAACGTGTACAGCATAATGATTTGAGTTACATACATCATGAAGCCATTATCACAGTAAGTTTAGTGAACATCCATCCTCTCATAAAGTCACAAAATTAAAGAAAGAGAAAGATTTTTCCTTATGATGAGAACTCTCAGGATTTACTCTCTTGACAACATTCACACATAACACACAGCAGTCAGTGTTAGTTATATTCATCCTGTTGTACATTACAACTCTAGTACTTATTTATCTTAGGGCTGGACATCAGTACCTTCGACAGCTTTTATCCAGTTGTCCCTCCCCTCCCCCTCCACTCTCATCACTGGCAACCAAATGTCTGACCTCCTCTTTTAAAATCTGCTTTTGGAGTATAGTTGACCTACAGCACTGTGCTAGTTCCTGTTACACAACACAACACAGTGATTTGTTATTTCTGTACACACATGAGCGTTAGTGGCATGGTTCAGAAGAGTTAAAAAGTAGAAACAGCCCAAATGTCCATCGATCAATAAACAAAGGATGCTACTTTGGTCACCTGATGTGAAGAGCCAATTCATTGGAAAAGACCCCGATGCTGGGAAAGATTGAGGGCAGGAGGCGAAGAGGACGACAGAGGGTGAGATGGTTGGATGGCATCACCGACTCCATGGACATCAGTTTGACCAAACTCTGGGAGATGGTGAAGGACAAGGACGCCTGGCATGCTGTAGTCCATGGGGTTGCAAAGAGTTGAACACAGCTGAGCAACTGGACAGACAGACAGCCATACAGTGTAACATCATTCAGCCACAGTAAGAAGGGAAGTACCAATACATGCTATAATATGACTGAGCCCTGAAAACCCTACTAAGTGAAAGAAGTCATTGACAAAAAATATTTCTTATTTCTTTATGAATGAATGAAATTGTTCAGAATAGGCAAACCCATAGAGACAGAAAGTACATTAGCAGTTCCTTTGGGGGATGGGAAGATAGGGGCGACAGGTAAAAATGTCTCTCTGAGGTTCTAAATGTTTTCAAATCAACTGTGGTGATGCTGGCACATATCTGTGAAGATATGAAAACCACTGGATTGTATACTTACAATGGGTAAATTCATGTTATGTCAATTCTATCTGCATCTTAATAATGCTGTTGAAAAAATGAAATTGGCCAAAGCCATCTCCCTTCCAAAAGGTCTAGAAAGACTAGAGATGCTGTATTTCTGTGGACCACAGGCATCAAAGGAGCATGAGCTGAGAACAATGGAACTGAAAGTTAAAAGGGGAAATAGAGACTAGACAAGGGAGCAGGAATAAATGTGCCTAAAGTAAGCATGGAGAAGGGAGAGAGCAAGAAGTGAGAATGCCACGACTGACTTATGCAGAAAAAACCCCCAAGGGCTGGTAACAGCAACACCATCGGCGTGATGGCTGGGTACCGGGGCATTGCTTGTCTGCACTGAGGGTTACAGGCGTCCACCCTTCTCTTTACACCAGCACTGCGGGGGAGGTTCTACTGGTCCCAATTTATAGATGGGACGACAAAGTCAGAGAGGTTAAGTATCATGGTCATGTTCGGTTAAGTGCCTATCTTTCAGAAACATATACAGAAGGATTTAGAACTGATAGAATTTCTGGAATGTGCTTTAAAATAATACAGCGGGAAGGTCCAGGGAGGGATATGGATGAAACACAATGGGCCATGTTGATCACTGTTGAGGATGGGAGGAGGGCACGTGGACTGTTCTCTCTACTTAATGTTTGAAATCTTCCGTAAGACAATTCCCAAGTTAAAAAAAAAAACCTTCATATGCGCCATGTCTTTCTGTGTCCCTAAGTTACCCCTCTGTCCTCCTTACCTATCACCTCTAAAACCCTATGCCTCTATACCCCTCTGCACCCTATACCCCCCCTCCTCCACCCACCGCATCCCAATCTTATTCTAATTTACCCTTGGATTGAGACATTCCCCACCACCCTTTTAAAAGCTGCATCCCTACAAGTGTACACTCTCCCCATTTACTGACCTACTGTGTTCCACAGCACTTAGGCTCTGATTGCTTACCCATCAGCAGTCATTCATTACTAACTCTTGGTGTTTACTACAGGCCTGACACGGTTCTAAGCTTTCTAAACACATACACCCGATCCTCCTAACAACCTATGAGGTAGATATGACCACACCATCTTTATTTTACAGAAGAGAAACTGAGGCACAGTTAGTCAATGGAGCCAGTTTCCCACCCAGGCTAGTCTTGCTCCAAGTCCACATTCTTACCCACAACTGCACAGGGGTGAAGGGAAGACTGTTAAATCTCATGGACCTAACCCTCTCTCCAGAAGATCAACAGTCACCAAGCATGGAGTAGCTGCTGTGAGCCCGGTAACATCAGGAACACTGACACGGTGACTCCCCCAGCCCAAATCTCCATAGAGACCAGAGTCTAAATTAAGAGTGAGAACCCCAGCCCCAGAAAAGATTTTATATAGGTCATAGACAGCTCAAATGATTTGACAATGGAACCATATTGTTTAAAGTACCTTTGGGACGTCCCTGGTTGCTCAGTGGTTAATACTTTACCTTCCAATGCAGGAGATGTGGGTTCATCCCTGTTTGGGGAGCTAAAATCCCACATGTCTCCAAGCCAAAAAAACAAAACATAAAACAGAAACAATATTGTAACAAATTCAATAAAGACCTTAAAAATGGTCCACATTAAAAAAAAAAAAAGTAAACCCAAAAAATGCCCTTAAAAGTAAGTATCTTCAGAAGTTCGGGTTTCCTCACCTACCAGATTTAAAGCGGCCGTCCTCAATTTCCAAACAGAGAACACAGGAATAACTTACATATATTTTCAGGACTTAGTTGTTCTCTGACCCACTATAGCTTATTGGAATAAAAGAATGTAGAAGAATATAAGGATTAAAAAATAATAAAACCCTCCACCCTCCAATTTTCATCACCCGCAATCAACCACAGAAAAGCACGTATTGAACATGGGTGCCATTCAATGTTACCTGCCAGAAAACGTTTGAGGTCTAATTTGCGTTTATCTCTTTTAATGACGGTAATGCTAAGGATCTAAGAAAAGAAACTAAAGACTTTTTAAAATACAATTTTCAAACATAATTGCTGGGCAAACCACATCATGTGTAGTTTCCTCCAGGTTTTACTTATTTGCCATCTGCCAGTCATTTGTCACAGCTGACAGAAACAGGACTCTGAAACTTCCCTTTACACTATGAGAAGTCTTTCTTTCCAGCTCACACTCCATGTTCCAGTGAGAAAGCATTCACTCAAAAGAGGATTATTAGCACTGTTTTGTGCATGAGAAAAGTGAGGATCAGAAAAAGGAAGTAAAGACCACACAGTAGGAGTTCCCTGGTGGCTCAGAGGTGTAGCATCTGCCTGCCAATGCTGCAGACACAGGTTCGACCCTGATCTGGGAAGATGCCACAAGCCCCGAAGCAGCCAGGTAGGCCCATGCGCCACAACTACTGAAGCCCGTGAGCCCCAGAGCCCAGGCAACAAAAGAAGCCACCGAAATGAGAACCTGCGCACCGCATCGAAGAGCAGTCCCTGATCGTCTCAGCTAGAGAAAGCCGGCGAGCAGCAATGAAGACCCAGCACAGCCAAAAATAAAATAAAAAAAACATAAAGACCACACAGCAATTTGGTGACTAGTCCAGAATCCTGGATCCCTGCTCCAAAGCCTTCAGTCTCTCTCACCCTGGCTGGGAGAAAACCCAGTGCAGATGCTAAGGAAAAAAAAAAAAGAGTACCAATCAAACATAATTGTTATGCCGACAGAAGAGAAATTCCTCACTGCTCACTGTGTGACCTTGGGCAAGGCAATCAACCTATCTGTGCTTCAGTTTCTTTACAGATTGTTGTGAGAACTAAATGGGTTGTAATATGCATATCTGAGTCTGGCACACAACAGTCTAAAAGTTGGCTTTATCATCACCATCAGGGTTATTTTATAAGAATTTACAGTTCTGTGTAAGACAGTCTCAATTGTATTTCCCAAACTCTTAAATGAGTCATCTTTCAACTCCTTTTAGTTAAAATGGAAAAGCCAATCAGAGGTCCTATCTGATCCATAAAAAGATAAAATGTGACAGAAGGGCTCTAGTATTGCTCACGTTTATAATCTCTGGAAGGCTGGACATGCTTATCTAACAAGGACTGCTTAAATTTTAACAGTAAGGCAACCAACCATGCAAACCTCTCCTTTCAGTATTAGAAATACGAACCTAAAATTAGTACTAAGAGAAACTATTCAGATTCCTCCCTGCGATTATCCTGTGCTGTGTGTGACTGGTGTAGGAAACATTTCCAGAGCTCCTATCTTCCTCTGAAGATGTTCGAATTAAAATGCTTATTCTTGGATGCCTACCCTTGGCTCTGACAGAATTTTCCCCTGTCAGAAAACAAGAACTCCAACTTCAGAAAATGTTTTTGGAGCTAACTGATCTCCCAGAGAACATGCCCAATCAAATCTAACCCCCCCAGGGGCTTCTCGGGTGGCTCAGTGGTAAAGAATCTCTCTGCCAATGAGGGAGGCCCGGTTGGATCCCTGATGGGGAAAGATCCCACATGCCACGTGGCAACTAAGTCCAGCGGGCCACAGCTACTGAGTCTGTGCTAGAGCTCCGTGCTCTGCAACAAGACAAGTCACTGCAATGAGAAGCCCCCGAACGCAGCTAAAATAAGCAAAGAGTAGCCCCGACTGGCTGCAACTAAAGAAAGCTTGCACACAGGAATAAATAAAAATTAAAAAAAAAATTCTAAGCCCCCCACCCCCAGCCGCCACAACGACTTTCAACTTTCCTCAACTCTCCGAGCACCGCCCCCACTTTCTACACGTCCTAAAGGAGTTGATGAACCAAGCAAAGTTCCCGTGCCCTGATGTCACACTCTGTTGGGGAGAGTAACTGGCGCCTGTGCCGTGAAGAGGCATTGCAACAAGAGATTGAGAAATAGACCCATCTCACCGCCGCAGGCAACCAGGAAATCTCCAGCGCCGCGGAGAAGGTCCTGCCGTATCTCCGCTACAAGCAAGGTTCGGTTAGGGGCCAGGAAGGAGGTGTGGTCTGCAATGCTAAATTTGTAGAAACCACCGAAGATGCTTTTCAAAACACCTCCCTCTGTTATCTTCCAAACCACCCAGGGAGGTGGAGCACCTCCGATCCTCCCACGTCTCACGCGAGCAAACTGAAGTTCAACAAGGTTTCCTGATTCGCCGAGACCTCCCTGCTATTCGATTTCAGGACAGGGTCCAAGACACCCAAGTCGGCCGACCCCCAGTCCTTTGCACTTTTGCCTGCAAGCCTATTTAAAGATCCTTTCAAACTGCACTGCAGTAACACAGGTCAGCGCTTGATCATCCCCTTTCCTTTGGGTCTTCATTCCCACTGAGGCTAAATGACCCCTCTTCGGAAAGTTCTTTACATTCTCCAAGCTGACAGCATCAATTCCGCAGGAGATCGGTAGCAAACCTCCCGCGCGGTCACCGTGTCCCCGCCGCAATCTCAGCAGGTGGATCCCACACCTAGCGCTCGGCCGAAGCCCCGGGCGCCGCTTTCCGGCTCTCGCCTACTTCGGTTAAGCCGCAGAAAGTGGCTGTGCCACTACTTTGTTGGGGCGTCTTGGGGAGGTGGTCCTCTGAGGTACCCTCGCCATCTGGGTACGTGCTCTGTGGAAGCGAGAAAAGTCACCCGGCGTCCGGGACCGCTTCAGGCTCTGCGCTCACGGAAGAGTCTCTCTGCGCCCTCCGTGCCTGGCGGTCCGGCTCCTCCGCCCCTCCGGACCCAAGCCGAGCACAGGGTCACCCACCACCCCGCACCCCATCCCTTTGCAAGTCAACTCCGCAAAGATCTCCGGGGCTGGGGGGACTCAGCACTGCCCTGACCTACCTTGGGGTTCCCCCCGCACTCCCCGCTCTGCGCACGCCTCTCTGGCATCCCTCCCCCGCCTCCCGCGGTCCTCGCATCCCCGGCCGGGTTCCGCTCACCCCAGCGGCTGAAAAGCCAGCTGGGCGCCGCGCGTCGGCTCCTCGGCGGGCCCGGCTCCGAGCGGCGTCGCGAGGTCACTGCGCCCCCCAGCGACCGAGAGAGGGGGCGACGAAGGGGAAGCGGCGCCCTGACGCCGCCCCCCGCCCCCATCTACCCGCGCCAGCCAAAAATATCCCGGGCTCCAGCAGCAAATCCGAGAAACGCCCCCAGCGGAGCGAAGCGCCACTTCCCCGCCTGCTGCTCGCTGGAAGGAACGCGGCCCCCTGCCCTCCTCCCGGCCCCGGACCCTGGGTGGCGCGGGCTGGGGTCTGCCGGAGCAGCTGTCCACCGCCCCGCCTCTCCCCCCGGTTGCCTCCGGAAACCCCGCCCTACCCCTCGCTGGGGACTCGGATGGAACAGCGCTTTCCGGGGTCGAAACGAGATCATCACAGACCTGGCGGACGTCCACGCCCAACCCCAGAGTCCCAGACGGGTGGTCTCTAGCACCAGTGCAATTGCCTGAAATGATGATCTTAGCAATTTGGATTCAAGTCTGCGCTGCAAGCTGTGGGCCTGGCGGGGACCTGCAACTTACCCGGAGAGCGAGCCACGTCTCTCTGACCTCAGCGGGCTGCACCCCGCGGAACCCCACCCGGAGGACGCCACGGTCAGCATCCGTCCAACCTAATCGTCCTTGTCCGCTGGCAGCCAGGGTTTAGAAATCCCATCACAGCTGTGCCGCGGGGAGCAAGCGCATCGCGGGGGAGGCTGGGGAGAAGCAACCAACCAATACAGAAAGTTTTCACAAATAGAAACCCAAGCCCTGACTGTTCCTACGGCCGAATGCATCACGTCCCACGCCACCCCCAGGGAGCTTCTGCGCCCTCCAGCAGCGCCTCCAGCGTCTCTTGGGGATAGAATCTCCCAGTTACCTGCCCGGGTAACAACACACAGGCGAGCCAGTCCTGGCTTGCTTAGAAGAGGCCCTTCTGCTCCGTAAAACCAAACCCGCATCGCACTCCTTTTAGGTTCCTTGGCTTTGCCCTTTGTCAGTTCCAGGTTGTGAAACCACGTCGCAGGTATTTGGGGCTTCATTTGCCGGGTGCCTCTTCGGAACACCCCCCTCCTAGGTGCAGCATGGAGTGGTTAAGGGGCAGCGCCGCTTTGACGTGACTTCTTGGATGAAGCCCTAAGTGAGAATCAGGATCAGGAGCCAAATGAGTGGGTGCTATCAATTACCCGCTTTCTTTGAGGAGGTGGCCTGAGTGGTAGAGAAACCGCCTGCCATTGTAGGAGACATAAGAGACCCGGTTGGATCCCTGGGTTGGGAAGATCCCCTGGAGGAGGCGATGCCAACCCACTCCAGTATTCCTGCCTGGCGAATCCCATGGACAGAGGAGGCAGGCGGGCTACAGTTCATAGGGTTAGGAAGACTCCTACAGGACTGAAGCGTCTTAGCACGCACTGCACTCTTGCCGAGCCTAGATTGGCCTGACCTGAAAAAACTTGGGACACTTGGCGTTCTGTCCCAGGAACTCAAGTCCACTGAAGGCCGGCTGAGAACAGTTTGCTTTAAATTAAATCAAGAAGGAAAAGGGTATGGGGTGCTACTGACATCTGAGTCTCTGCTATGTGGCAGGCACTTTTCCTAATTATTTTCAGCAATCCTAGCAACATCCCTGACAATAACAAATCATTTGTTTCCTTTTCACAGAGGAGGGATCTGTGGCTAAGCTAGGTTAAGTTACTTGCCCAAGGTCACACAGCTAGGAAGTAGCAGAGTCAGGCTTTGAAGGCAAGTATCTAACATGAAACTGTGTATCCAGTTGCCACCAGTCACTAGCAAGACACAGAAGAAGAATGAAATGAAGGGGGCCAGTGTCATGCAAAGTAAATCAGAGAGTCTACTAGTCAAAAAAACAAAGCAAAAAACAAATAAACAAACTGAGTCAGTGGTAGACTGCACAGAGTCTTAGATAAGAACAGCCTTCTTGTAGGGAGACTAGGAGATTTTAGACCAGGATGGTATGGTTTGGTCAGTTCCCTCTGAAGCTACTTTGAAATCATCTTTACTAATAGGTGGAGAGGTATATGGCACCCCACTCCAGTACTCTTGCCTGGAAAACCCCATGGATGGAGGAGCCTGGTAGGCTGCAATCCATGGGGTTTTGAAGAGTCGGACACGACTGAGCGACTTCACTTTCACTTTTCACTTCCATGCATTGGAGAAGGAAATGGCAACCCACTCCAGTGTTCTTGCCTGGAGAATCCCAGGGACGGCGGAGCCTGGTGGGCTGCCGTCTATGGGGTCGCACAGAGTTGGACACGACTGAAGCGACTTAGCAGCAGCAGAGAGGTATATGGGCCTCCCTGGCGACTCAGATGGTAAAGAATCTGACTGCAGTGAAGGAGACCTAGGTTCAGTCCCTGGGTTGGGAAGATCCCCTGGAAAAGGGAATGGCAACCCACTCCAGGATTCTTGCCTGGAGAATTCCATGGACAGAGGAGCCTGGTGGGCTACGGTTGGGGTTGAAAAGAGTTGGACACAGCTGAGCAACTAACACTTTCACAGAGAGGTAAATAGACTGGCCTATGCTGTGAGGGGCATCCTATAAATGTGAATATCCACATTCCATGTCTAGTCACTGACAGAGGAGGCCCACATTCTAGAAGAGTATCTCTAGAATCAAGAAAGAGGACAGATTTTCTTTTTCTTTCTTTCTTCTTTTTTGGCTGTGCTGGATCTTTGTTGTCGCATGCTTTGGGCTTAGTTGCCTGGCACAGCACGTGGGATCTTAGATCCCAGACCAGGGATCAAACCTGAATCCCCTGCACTGGAAGGCAGATTCTTAACCACTGGACCTCCAGGGAAGTTCACAGATTTTCCAAATTAGGAATACTCGTGGAAATCTGCTCTATTCACCCTTCCCCTTGCCCCACCACCCCCCAGCCCCCAGGAATTTGGAAGTAGAATTTCCCAGGCACTAAATGCTGAGCAATAGCCTTTCCAAGACTGCCTCATCGACCGGTCAGTCCTATGAAAGTCACAGGTAATTACAAACCAAGAGCCACGCAGGAGAAGCAGAGGCAGATTTTATTTTTCCTGGAGAAGGTCATCTTCCAGGTCGCAGTGCCCCCCAGGCCCCAGGTCTCAAGGGCAGTGAGAGCAAGTACCAGGAACGACTCACCACTTCAGCCAGCCGGGCTCCAGCCAGCGCCCGCTGGTCACACACACAAAGTTCCTTTGTGGCCAGGGCGCCCTCAGAGGAGACTAGAAGCCTGGCAGCCGCCCGCCCCAGCCCAGCCAGGCTGCACAAGAAGGGATTTGAGCCAGCAGGAGAGAGGCGACCCTGCTTTTGAGCTCAGCTGACAGAGCCGGCCAAGGGGAAATCAGCCTCTTGCAGAACAGGAAGGAAGTGAAAGGAGCTGAGATGAACAGCCCAAGGGGCTGCAAGGAGGAGCCTCATGGGCATTGTGCCCCGAGGACGGGACGTGCGGGGAAGGAGGGACGCGCGCCAAGGAGTGAAAGAGCCAAGGAAAGCGGCATTTGGCTGGTCTCCCTTTCTTTTCCTCCCATCTGTCTGCCTGAAAGATACCCACTTTTTTTTTTTTAAATCCACAAAACCCCAAATTTGTATGATTTCATTTACATGCGGAAGCTAGAATAGGCAAATTCATGGAGACAGAGAGTAGAAGAGAGGGAACCAGGTCCTGGGGGAGGGGGAGGGGGAGGGGGGAGTTGTTTCCTGTGTACAAAGCATCCGTTTAGGATGCTGAGAAAGTTCTGGAAATGGGTGGTGCTGATAAGCAGTTGCACGTTATTACAAGTGTACTAAATGCCACTGAATTATGGTCTTAAAAAATGGTTAACAAAGATTGTCCAACTTGCCATCTTCTTTGATCTATACTTCATGCCAAGTGACTCGGTGAAACTGGACTCCAAGATTTTTGAATATTCAGTCAGAATGGACTGAATAGGGGAAAATAGTTTCAATAGTAAAGGTTATTTTAGCTTCCTAGGTGGCGCGGTGGTAAAGAATTCACCTGCCAGTGCAGGAGACATGGGTTCGATCCCTGGGTCAGGAAGATCCCCTGGAGAAGGGAATGGCCACCCACTCCAGTCTTCTTGCCTGGAGAATTCCATGGACAGAGGAGCCTGGCGGGCTACAGTCCATGTGGTCACAAAGAGTCAGACATGACTGAGCACTCACACACATTCATATCTTACCATAATAAAATATTTTAATATTTTATTGCATTTTATAATTATCTTACTGTATTTTATAACACATACATGTGTATTGAAAATCTACTATTACAAGGCTTTCCTGATTAAGGAAAATGGTTAAGTCCATGGTTAAGACTCTGCGTTTCCAATGCAGGGGATATGAGTTCAATCCCTGGTTGTGGAACTAAGATCCCACATGCCTAGTGGCTCAGCCAAAAAATAAATACAGTATTTTAAAAAGAAAAAAGAAAATCTACTATCATAATGTGATGCTTCTCTGGAGTCAAAGACCAGGTAAGAGCAATACACTAAGAGAGGGGCTCTGACCCCTGGGTATTAATTTCTTAAATTTTAATAAATCTTGCTCTCTTTTGCTTTCACTGAGAGCTGCCACTGCCCAGCTTTCAGGTTGTTTGTGGCACGTCCCCCATTCAGAAGGAAGAGGCCTGCCATGTTCAAATCAGAGCTTTGTGAGGCTCACAGAGATGCCACACCCCGAAAGAGCCTCTTTACCTTTAGGGGACCGAAGCAGTTAAGACAAAAGATAGAGACTCTGCAGTCCCACAGCTTCAGGCAAACCCTGATCCGCAGGGTCAGCGTGTTCTGCTGAGATGTTAGGATGAGGGACCGTGCCCTTGTCTGACAGATAATGAGAAATTCTTGTCCCCGAGTCCTCCTCCTCCTCTGTCTTCATTACAAAGTTCCTGCTTTTGCTCTTTGAAGATGCCCTTAGCTGGGCGAGTAGAACCGGAAACTCCCCCCGTTCTGTGGTCTGTTTTTATGACGAAAAATGTGGTATACATAAAAATCTGATGTCTCGCATGAGTGCAGTGGTGAACAGTTATTTGCATTAGGGCTAAAAATATTAAGTTGTTTATATTCTGTTTTGCCCACTAGATTGTGGCTCCACGGGAACTTATACATTTCTGAATTCCTTCCCTCATGATGCTTCCTCCCCAGGACCTAGTCCTGTGCTTCATATGTTTTAGGTGCTTCATAAAAATTATAACTATTCACATGGCTTGTGGGGTGTGGCTTAAATGCCATCCTACAAAAGAGGAAGACATTCAGCTAAGATGAGTCCATGTTCGGGGACAGTTAGTGTATCCAAAGTTCAGTGTCTTAGTCAACATTGAAAGTGTTCTTCACTGTGATCTCAACCCAATTTTCAATCTCTTCTTCTACTCTTGCCTCAGGCCTTCCCTGGTGGCTCAGACGGTAAAGAATCTGCCTGCAATGCAGGACACCCTGGTTTGATCCCTGAATCGGGAAGATCCCCTGGAAGGGAATGCTAACCCACTTCAGTATTCTTGCCTGGGAAATCTATGGACAGAGGAGCCTGGCAGGCTACAGCCCACAGGCCCAAAGAGTCAAGCAAGAATGAGCGATTAACACTTTCACTTCATTTTCACCCCTGCTTCAGTTACCCTAAGATCCACAAAGGCTCACCAATTGCTCTGGGAGAATTCTTCATATTTTCTTACCTTTGTTTCTCAAGCCATTAGCCACATCTTATACTATGCACACCTGCTTCCCAGAGCTGACCCTTCAGTGTTTCATGCCTGACACTGCATTAGTTTCTGCGGGACCCTCCTAGCCCGGGGTACACAATACGTCAAGTCATTTCCCCATGGACTATTTGATTTAAAAAGAAAGGCTAAAACACCTAGAAAAAAAATCCTGTATGACTTGTATTGAATTTTCTCCATAATTCTGTTACCATAACAAAGTTACCTTATTTTTCTAAATTTTTCTCTAAAGTACATTAAGTTGGACTTGGTATTCCAACTGGAATAAGTAGGAAGAAAAATCTGTCATGTGGTGGAGAGACTTGTTCCCTCCCTAGAGTTTCTCAAGAGCCCAGATGCTTATGTAACATCCGAGGGAAGATTTCTGGTCTTTGTTCCATCATGGTCATTGCATGTTTGTTTGTTTTTCCTTTAATTGTTGGTTGCACTGGGCCTTTGTTACTTTGCGAGGGCTTTCTCTAGTTGCAGAGAGCAGGGACGGCTCTCTAGTTGCAGTGCACGGGCTTCTCACTGCAATGGCTTCTCTTGTTGAAGACCACGGACGCTAGGTGCAAGGGCTTCAGTATTTGCAGCACTTGGGCCCAGCAGGTGTGGTACAAGGGCTTAGTTGTTCCAAGGCATGTGGGATCTTCCCGGACCAGGGATTGCACTTGTGGCCCCTGCATTGGCAGGCAGATTCTTAACTGCTAGACCACCAGGGAAGTCCTCTCATTGCATGTTCTGAAGTCTATAAATTTGGAAATTTCCATCACTCTCTGCCAAACATGGACGCAAGGCTCCTTCACCAAACTCTTTGGGATGCATTTACTTAGCAACTAAATGCCCCTTCAGAGAATCTGCCTCTCTCTCACAGGCTCTCTATGTCTTTCCCATTCAAAAAAAAGAAAACAAACCAAAAACTCTCCTTAGCTCCTTCTTGAGGAAGCTCCTTCCCACTCAGGCGACTCCTGCCTTTCTGCTTATCATATGACAAAACCACAATTACACCCAATGCAAAAACCTCTTAATTCTGCCCTGGCGGACTCAAAGCCCTTCCCGTCCTTTTCAAGGAGGGAAGAAAAAAGTGATCTCATTCATTCAAGTTTTTATGCAAAGCAGTAAGAACACAACAACTGAATTTCTCAATATTTTGCCACATGAAATTTAAAAATTAAAACACATGCATTGTACCAGTACAATGAATACCAATGGATGAATGGAAGTTATATCTCTATAACATAGATGGATCCAACCAACATCTTCTCTCTCATCAATTCATTTCAATAGCCTTTAAAATCATTCAACTTGATTTGATGTTCTGATTTCATGTTCCTCAAGCTATCTTTATTTAAAAATTGGTTCTCTGTGTCAATTTACCTACAGCGAAAGGACATACTGATCAGCCAACATGGGCATTCCCACCTCCTCCACTCCCCCAAAGTTATATGTGTCACAGTAAATAGTAATAAATTATCATTCTTGCTTATACATGAATCTCCAGGGAATTTCTTCAGATTAAATCAGATCCTCTGATAGGGAGAATGAAAAGTGAAAGTGAAAGTCACTCAGTTGTGTCCAACTCTTGGTCCATTGAATTCTCCAGGCCAGAATATTGGAGTGGGTAGCTTTTCCCTTCTCCAGGGGATCTTCCCAACCCAGGTGATCGAACCCAGGTCTCCTACATTGCAGGTGGATTCTTTACCAACTGAGCTGTCAGGGAAGCCCCAGAAGAATGATGGTCTCCCAAAGATGTCCACATCCTAGTCCCCAGGTTAGGGATTAGGACTTTGTTATGTTGCACAACAAGGGGGAGTTGAGGTTGCAGAAAGAGTGGGTTGGACTCATCCAATGAGAGGACTTCCCTAGTGGTCTAGTGGTTAAGAATCCACCTGCCAATATAGGCCGCACAGGTTCGATCCCTGATCCGGGAAGATCCCTCATGCCTTGGAGTAGCTAAGCCCAAGCACCGCAGCTCCTGGGCCCGAGTGCTGCAGCGTGGCCCAGCTGTCGTCTTGGTTTTGGCTCCATGAGACTCATTTTAGACTTCTGACCTCCAGAACTGTGCAACAGCAAATTTGTATCATTTTAAATTCTTTTTTTCCCCCTAACGTTTATTCATTTACTTGCTTATTTTGGCTGCATCAGGTCTTAGTGGTGGCATGTGGGGTCTTCAGTATTTGTTGCAGTGTGCAGTATCATATACCCAGCCTGGGATCGAACCTGGACCCCTGCACCGGGAATGCTGAATCTTACCCAGTGGACCACCAGGGAAGTCCCTTAAGACACTAAATTCTTAATGGTGTGAATCAGCAATAGGAGACTGCTGCAGCTGTGTGATAGGGAACTATTACTATTACACTGAACAGGAGGAAACTAGTACAGACTCCAAGGGACTGAGCGATTTTGCTCACACTGATGAATGCTCTTCCTGGAGTTACAGTATGGTATCCTTGCCAAATTGGTTCCTGGACTCCCCTGAAGATAGCTCAATGTTTTTCCCCCTTCTCTGATCATCAAAGTCCTCTGAACGTAATACAGGCCCTTAAAAATATGTGGTGAATCAATGAGTTTTTGGCAAAATATAGAGACTGTGAGCCATAACTGGTGTATTTTTGATAGTCTAAAAAATGTAAGGCTTAACCCTCTTTCTCTCCAGTCATGTATGAATGCCTCCTCTATCAAAAGATTTGTAGTTAAATTGTATGGAATTGAAGTAACAGAGAGTTTGTGATGAGAATGACTGGCTCTCTCTTCTAGTTACAGGGAAAATGTGGATTCAGTTTAAAAAATCAATGCCTAGTCTTCGTCTCCAGTAGTAATTTCGCTTCTGCAAGAGGAAGCTTCATTTCTATTCCGAGGCGTGTGGAAGCTCTTCAGGCTGGCTGGTGGAAGAGCTTGTGACATTCTTGTCAACACAGCTGACACCCATATCATGTCCAACACTAAACACTAGGCCTTTTTTAAGGAGGAAAGGCAAGTAGAGCATATCAATGAAGCATGACAACATTGGTCAGCTAAGAAGGGCTCCCAAGAGTCCTGTAGTCATTCTCTAGAGCTGAAGCTGCTGTCAGAGAGTTAAACCAAGTGTAAATAGAAAAGTGAAAGTTGCTCAGTCGTGTCCGACTCTTTGTAACCCCAGGGAGTAGACAGTCCATGGAATTCTCCAGGCCAGAATACTGGAGTGGGTAGCCTTTCCCTTTACCAGGGGATTTTCCCAACCCAGGGATCGAACCCAGGTCTTCTGCATTGCAGACGGATTCTTTACACCCGAGTCACAAGGGAAGTCCATAAATAAAAAGGTTCCATGGAAAATGACATCTGTTGCAAGTTGCTGACTCAAGAGCCCTCCTGAGAAGAGATGTGCTTCTCAAATCGAGCTGTGTGCAGAGCTAATGCCCTGAACCTGACCACATTCACACTTACCAGGCTCCTATGAGCTAGGAAACCTCTTTTGTATATTCATCATTCCTAACTGGTACTTTGCTGACAAAAGTCCATATAGTCAAAGCTATGGTTTTTCTAGTAGTCATGTAGAGATGTGAGAGTGGGACCATAAAGATGTCTGAGCGCTGAAGAATTGACACTTTCTAACTGCAATGTTGGAGAAGACTCTTGAGAGTCTCTTGGGCAGCAAGGAGATCAACCAGTCAATCCTAAAGAAAACCAGACCTGAATATTCATTGGAAGGACTGATGCTGAAGCCGAAGCTCCCATTCTTTGGCTACCTGATGTGAAAAGCTGAGTCATTGGCAAAGACCCTGATGCTGGAAAAGATTGAGGGAAGGAGAAGAAGGGGGTGACAGAGGAAGAGACAGTTGGATGACATCATCGACTCAATGGACAAGTTTGAGCAAACTCTGGGAGTAGCGAAGGATAGGGAGATAGCGAAGGACAGGGAAGCCTGGAGTGCTGAAGTTCATGGGGTTGCAAAGAGTCGGACATGACTGAGCGACTGAACAAAAATTTTCACGTGTAGGAATTACCTTGAATCTACATAAAATGCAGATTCCAATCCAGTAGTTCTCAGGTGGGGCCCCAGAGGTGCAAGAAGTTCCTGGGTGAAGCCAGGGCTGCTGAGCCGTGGACCATGCTTTCAGTAGCAAAGGCTGGAACAGAATCGCTTGTCTGAATGCATCATGGATTTTTTTCAGAGCCTACCAGAAGGCAAGGGAGCAGCTGGAGGGCACACACAAAGCTCCTTTCCATCCTCAAAAATAGCTGTGTGTTTTCCTGGGATGATCTAATAGCCTGAGCAGAGAACATTGTGGCAATGTCCTTAGTCATTCATTCTGAGCGCTTCATTTGTTCTGGACAATTACTTGGACTCTCTGCACTTTGAGCTCAGAACTCTCTGTCTCCTCTTGCTCTACATGTACTTAGTAACCAAATAGGCACTGAAATTCTTTTTTCCTGCTGTCTTGAGCAGGATAGATTTCTCCAGAACTCTTGAGGATGACACCAAACCAACAACTTCACATTCTTCAAAAATGATCACCGTGTTGTGATTTGGTTAATTTAGGGATGTGAAGAAAGGCTGCAAATAAATAAACAGGTTCCTTTAAATTGATACTGCAGAGACAAACACAGGACTCTTCTAGCCTTCGTTTTGTCAATATAGCACATATGTACACCGTTGTATAGTATAAATGAATTGATAAATGTAAAGTATTTAGCACCGTGTCTACCTAGCACACAGGAAGCATCTGATATACAGCAGCTATTATCAAAATATATACTTTTCAAGCTGTGAGAGTGAAGTAACGTGTGAAAAGCACTTATAATAGCACATGGCAGATGCCAATCACACTACAGCAATCGTGAATACGCAAGTCCGTGTGCCCCTGTGCACAGTGAGAGCAGACAAACGGAAACGTCAGAATCCGGAGCAGAGAAAGGTTTATTGTGAGGTCACACAAGGAGACGAGGTGGCTCGTGCCCTGAAAAGCCCCGAGCTCCCTGAAAGGTTTTTGCAGAGCACTTTTAAAGGGCAGGTGAGGAGGAGGTCACAAGGTAGTGATCAGTTTGTGCACGGTTCTCTGATTGGCTGATGGTGAGACAGTCAGGTGGTATCACAGGGGTTAATGTTATCAGGCATTGGGCTCTAGGAGGCCTGAGGCTGTGTGCTCATGGTCAGCAAGTACTTCCTCCATTTGAGGAGACAGGTGGTTCCCACCTGCAAAACAGCTCAGGAAACGTGCATCAGATACTATTATCTACGTACTCCAGAGAGGAGCTAAAGCAGAGGGTATTGCGGCAGGGCGGCGGGGCAGTGGGGCAGTGGGGCGGCGGGGGAGGGCGGTGGGGGTCTGTCCTGGGAAGGCCCCATAGGTCCTTCTTGTTATTCAGTCGCTAAGCCCTGTCCAACTTTTTGCAACCCCACGAACTGCAGCAGGCCAGGCTTCCCTGTCCTTCACTACCTACCGGAGTTTTTGTTCAGATTTACGTCCATTGAGTCGGTGATGCCATCCAACCATAGGGTCCTGCTTGGTTATAATCATGTGATGATGATAATGAGGAAGAGGGTATAACAATGATGAGCGTCCATTCCCTTTTCTCTCAAGAGAATCATCTTCCTATGATGAGACTTCAGGAGGATTAAGGAGGTAATCTGCCTGCAATGCAGGACACCTGGGTTTCATCTGTGGGTTGGGAAAATCCCCTGGAGAAGGGAATGGCCACCCACTCCAGTATTCTTGCCTGGAGAATTCCATGGACGGAGGAGCCTGGCCAGGCTACAGCCCATGGGTTCGCAAAGAGTCAGACACCACTGAGCAACTAATGCTTGCACTTAAGGAGGTAAGGTAACATGCTTAAGCTCATTTTGACAACCGACAGTTACAATGCAAGTCAAACACTTTCTTGGCATTTCTTGAGTGTGGTCAAAGCTGATCCCTCTCATAACTCTCTGCCCTACCCCCACTTCATTGAATTCCTTTCCCCCTCCCCTCCAACTCATTTACACCCAGAATCTACATCTAAGCGTCCCCCCTCCAAATACCACTTTTTACCACCACTTCAAGTTACTCAACTGACCGTGGCTTCCAGTGAGGGCTCAGCCAACACTTGTGGAACTGAATGTAGTTTTATCAGAATACAGCATTCTTACTCCAAGAGTCCTAGAGTAAATGGCTATATCTTTAAAATAAAGTGAAGTGAGTGAAAGTCACTCAGTCGTGTCCCACTCTTTGCGACACCATGGACTATACGGTCCATGAAATTCTCCAGGCCAGAATACTGGAGTGGGTAGCCTTTCCCTTCTCCAGGGGATCTTCCCAACCCAGCGATTGAACCCAGGTCTCCTGCATTGCAGGCGGATTCTTTACCAGCTGAGTCACAAGTCTTTAAAATAAAAATTATTTATTTGGCTGTGCTGTGTCTTAGTTGAGGCATGTGGGATCTAGTTCTCTGACCAGGGATCAAACCTGTTCCCCCTGCATTGGGAGCTCAGAGTCTCAGCCACTGGATCACCAGGCAAATCTCTAAATGGCTAATTCTTATCAAAAAATAAAAATAAAACTTTCAACCTCAGTCACCTCTCAAGCACCCAAGAAAGAAATGAGCACTAGGAACAGGCTGTGGGCATCTCCTTGACATAATGACACATCAGTCCTTCCCCAGCCTACGAGGTTAATTCAATAGAATGGTGATCAGGGAGTGACCTAAGTTCAAAGTCAAGGTGCTGGGTGCTTCTCTCCAGCTCTAGAATGCTCTTAACTCCTTAGGAAGTAAGGAGATGCTCTCCAAAAGTGCACAGCCTACTTTTTCAGGGGTATCCAGGTTACCACAATTACTTTTAACTCACTAACAAGGGGAATTGAATCCCATTGTGCAAATTAACCTCTCCTCGTCCCCTCTATCAACCCAGATACACATGTGAATCCACTCTCACTATTCTGATGAGTGAACCCTCGTCATGGATCCCTCGAATCACATCACAGCAGCAGAGCCCTCAGAGGCAGCTGGCCCTAATGCAATTATAATAGGCTATTAGATAACACTTCTGGGGGAAAAAGAAGGAAAAAAGCATAGTCTGGAGTTCAACAGAGGTTTGCAATCCCTTTAAATATGGTATTAAGAGACTGTCTGATTAATTGACTTTTTCTGATTTGTAATCATAGAATTTATAAAGTTATAAAAATTATGCTAAACTTTTTTAAACATTTACTAATTTGCTTTTGTTGGAAAGAGAACAATAGAAGTTAATCACACTTAAACCTGGAAAATCCATGAAAGAAGGCTACCTTGCCCATATGGGTTTGGTTCAAGTGCCAATGGGCCTAATTCTAAAAGCAGTTCAAATTCTCCACATCAGCTTATATGCTTGGGATTCTGTTTTTTCTTTCTTCTCAAATTTAAATGACTACAGATTTACTTTAACACATGTTAAGCCTTCTTCTTTTTTCTATTTCCTATCTAAAGTAGTGATTGAAGGGCTCAAATACGATGCTGCAGCAGCTCAATCCTATCTGCGTGCCTATGTGCTTAGCCGCTCAGTCGTGTCCAACTCTTTCGACCCCATGGACTGTAGCCCACCAGGCTCCTCTGTCCACGGGATTATCCAGGCAAGAATACTGGAGTGGGTTGCCACTTCCTACTCCCTGGGATCTTCCCGACCCAGGCATCAAATCTGCCTCTCTGGTGTCAGCTGCATTGGTAGGCAGATTCTTTACCACTAAGCCACATGGGAAGCCCTCTCATGTGGAAGAATAAATACCTTCGTGATTCTAAAGTGAACAAAGATGAGCTAATCAGGACACAAGAAGCACTCATCGTAAAAGATATGATGGTATTTGAAATAATATATTCAATAATAGCTGCAATTTAGCTGTCTTTTGTATCAACTGTGGTTTTCTTTTACTAGAGATTCACAAGGTATTGTGAATGACTACTCAGATGGATCCAGGCGCTCGCGCGCGCGCGCGCGCGCGCACACACGCGCGCTCTCTCTCTCTCTCTCTCTCTCTCTCACACACACACACACACACACACACACACACACACACAAAGCCTTACATTTCACGTTGACTTCATGGCTGCATGACAATTGCAAAATGCCAGACCTTTCCCAACTCATGATATATGAGAGAGAGAACAAAAAAGAGGAATCAGTTGTTCTCTTAGAATCCCCCTAAAAAGACCATAGGATGGAAAAAAAACCACCTCTCAGTGCACAGAGCTCTTGATGGGGGTGCCAGCATGACCTGAGTCATGGTACTCTCCCAGCTGCTGGAGTGATGATCTTGTTTTGTTCAAACTTTTTTCAGCAGGTGATTCACCATCAGGCCTAAGGATGAACTTACTAATATTAAAAGGTGGGTAGTTCTGGAGAAGTCTTTAAATAAAATGCAAGACCATGATTTGTGCAATGGTACATTGGATTTCTCTATCAGAAAAATAGGACAATAAAGTAGATAATTTCTGGAAGCCCTGTAACTTAGATAAGCCCTGTAACAAGCCCTGTAAAGTAGATAATTTCTGGAAGATAATTTCAAGAAAACATCATGATTCTTTATTACTTTTTTTTTGGCTGCACCATGTAACATGCAGAACTTCCCCCACCAGGGATTGAACCAATCCCCCTTGTAGTGGAAGCACAGAGTCTTAATTAGGAAAGTCTGATCTCTTATCACTTTAACTGCTTTTTTCCAAGCTAAAATTTACGTCACACATTTGATTCACTGACTTCATATACCACCTTATTCATTTTCATTTCTTGCATAAATCCTCATCTTCCCCTTATGGTTTTTGGTTCCCTCCTTAAATTCTTTCAAAGTTAACAATAAGAACAAGCTGAAACAGGATCAGTATCTAAGCCCAGTCTCTCTTCCTCAGCCAGCAGTCTTCCCGTTTGTTTTGGGAAATGCTGAGCTGGGTATTTAGCGCTGGGGCTCAGAGACAAACATCTGTAGGTTCCCATCCTCTTTGTCACTTATCAGCTATGTGCCTTGAGCAAAATACTTCTCTCTGAGCCTTACTTCCCTTATTTGCAAAATGGACCTAATACTAAAACCATTTAGCACATAGCATTAGACGTCTGAATCTTAGCACCAGGCCTGGAGTGGGGAAGTTACCCACTCATGGGATGAGCAGACCTCTTTGGTGCTCCAGAGTTACACTCTGTTTTCACCCTACACTCATACTCCGTAAGATTCAACCTCCAAAGGCTTCCTGTTCAGTCAGACTTTCCTTAACTCCTAGAATCTGAGCTTCTCAGTGTCCCAACCACTAGTGTACATCACATTATTGTGGAAACTACAGAAAAATGGACACCTTTAAGAGACTGAGATGCCAGTTTGAGGATATGGAATCCTCCTTACCCCAGCCATTCACTGATGATCATCAATGGAAAAGTAACTTACCCAAATTTGTCTATCGGTTTTGGAAAGTATTTCACAGAGATAGGCCAAGGACTAAAGGGGACTAATTTTTTTTTTTAAATCAAGGACGCAGAGCAATAAATAGTATATACTACACTATCAACTCAATGGACAGAAAGGTGAGCAGACTCCGGGAGATGGTGAAGGACAGGGAAGCCTGTGTGCTGAAGTTCATGGGGTCGCAGAGTCAGACACAACTGAGCAACTGAACAACACTAAATTATACTTGATTCAGCTGTGAAGTTGAATTCACAGCCTTCAGCTTTTGAATTTTTAATGAATTGCAGTCATGAACATAAAGTGCAAATAAGATGACAAAATCTTTATAAATGTGAGATATAATTATGAGATTTTATAAGATAAAAACCTTATAATTGTGCTTGGGAATAGTTCAGTTTGTGGGAAGAATCTTATAATAAAGTTCCTATTATTAATTGGATTAAAAAATAGTATAAAAAAATAGTATAAATGATGTATGTTTGACATTAGACTTGACATTTAAGGTCTCTAAGAGTCCATTTGCTTATTCATAAAGTGTGCTCAGTGAGAAGAGTATCTAATTCTAAACAGTGATTATGAAGATTAAAATACATATATGAATATTTAGTACAGTCTCTTGTATAGAAACGGCAACCCACTCCAGTATTCTTGCCTGGAGAATCCCATGGACGGAGGATCCTGGTGGGCTATAGTCCATGGGGTCGCAAAGAGTCAGACACGACTGAGCGACTTCACTTCACACTCACTTTCACTTGTATAGTAAACACTCAAAACATTGTTGATTCTTAATGCTAATGATTTCATTATGACTTAATTTCTCCATCTGTAAAAGAGGATTAAATACCTTTTGTATAGGTCTTTATGAATATTAGATGGGATAATGTTTTAAGATATGTGTGGTACTGTTTCTGATCACTGTAAGAAATTAATAAATGCTGGCTTTTTAAAACAAACTTTTGTTAGCTGTTTACTTCACAAGCCATGTAGACACACATACACACACACACACACACCTGTATGCACATTTTCCCTGGTCACCATTGATACTGTTGAAAAAGGATAAAAATGAGTATCCATTTTAATGTATTCTTTTCCCTGAATAAAACTATACTTGGTGGTTTTATAAAAACCTAAAAGGTAAAATAACCTGAAAAAGAATAGATTATATTATATATAATTGAATCACTTTGCTGTGCACCTAAAACTAACACAACATTGTTAATCAACTATACTTAGTAAAAATAAATAAAATTCCTGGAAGCATCAAAAAGATTATACTTGGAGGGATAAAGGGGCCGTTTCAATTTATCCTGTGTCCATTGATATTTTTTTCCCCCTAATCCAAATGGAAATCATAAACCACATAATCTGTTTGAAACACAGATTTCCCTGTGGGCTTGTTCTCTCTCCCCAAGTCATTGTCATAAAAAGCCAGTCACTTCGCATCTAACAGCTCATAAAGCCCAACCGGTGTGGTCTTTGTCCGTCAGACCTCAGGCCATTTTGCTCTCAGTGAATCCACATCATCTTTTTTCACAGACTTTCATGTTGAGATTTATGAGTAACTTGGTAATGTGGTAATGGGTCCCAATAAATGTCTTTTTTTTTTTTTTTTAACAAAGGAGCATTTGTTTAAGCAGCTAAATATAGTAATTACTCAATACATTTTTTCCTCCTCCACATACTTTTAGGAAAGGAACTGTGTTCCGTTGTTCTGTGTCAGTGACACAAAGCAATTGAGTATAAACTTCTGTGAAAAGCAGAGACATTAATTTGCTGACAAAGGTCTGTCTAGTCAAAGCTACAGTTTTTCCAGTAGCCATGTATGGATGTGAGAGCTGGACCATAAAGAAAGCTGAGCACTGAAGAACTGATGTTTTTGAACTGTGGTGCTGGAGAAGACTCTTGAGAGTCCCTTGAGTTTCACAGAACTTCAACGGTTCTATGAAGACCTAGAAGACCTTCTAGAATTAACACCCAAAAAAGCTGTCCTTTTCATTATAGGGGACTGGAATGCAAAAGTAGGAAGTCAAGAATCACCTGGAGTAACAGGCAAATTTGGCCTTGGAGTACAGAATGAATCAGGGCAAAGGCTAATAGAGTTCTGCCAAGAGAACGCACTGGTCATAGCAAACACCCTCTTCCAACATCACAAGAGAAGACTGTACATGTGGACATCACCAGATGGTCAAAATCAGATTGATTTAACACTGAAATCAGATTGATTATATTCTTTGCAGCCAAAGATGGAGAAGCTCTATACAGTCAGCGAAAATAAGACCGGGAACTGACTGTGGCTCAGATCATGAACTCCTTATTGCCAAATTCAGACTGAAATTGAAGAAAGTAGGGAAAACCACTACACCGTTCAGGTATGACCTAAATCAAATCCCTAACAATTATATAGGGGAAGTGAGAAATAGATTTAAGGAACTAGATCTGATAGACAGAGTACCTGATGAACTATGGATGGAGGCTCATGACATTGTACAGGAGACAGGGAGCAAGACCATTCCCAAGAAAAAGAAATGCAAAAAAGGAAAATGGCTGTCTGAGGAGGCCTTACAAATGGCTGTGAAAAGAAGAGAAGTGAAAAGCAAAGGAGAAAACGAAAGATATACCTATTTGAATGCAGAGTTCCAAAGAATAGCAAGAAGAGATAAGAAAGCCTTCCTCAGTGATCGGTGCAAAGAAATAGAGGAAAACAATAGAATGGGAAAGACTAGAGATCTTTTCAAGAAAATTAGAGATACCAAGGGAACATTTCATGCAAAGATGGGCTCAATAAAGAACAGAAATGGTATGGACGTAACTGAAGCAAAAGATATTAAGAAGAGGTGGCAAGAATACACAGAAGAACTGTACAAAAAAGATATTCACAACCCAGATCATCACAATGGTGTGATCACTCACGTAGGGCCAGACATCATGCAACGTGAAGTGGGCCTTAGGAAGCATCATTACGAACAAAGCTAGTGGAGGTGATGGAATTCCAGTTGAGCTATTTCAAAGCCTAAAACATGATGCTGTGAAAGTGCTTCACTCACTATTCCAGCAAATTTGGAAAACGCAGCAGTGGCCACAGGACTGGAAAAGGTCAGTTTTCATTCCAATCCCAAAGAAAGGCAATGCCAAAGAATGTTCAAACTACCACACAATTGCAGTCATCTCACATGCTAGCAAAGTAATGCTCAAAATTCTCTAAGCCAGGCTTCAACATCACATGAACTGTGAACTTCCAGATGTTCAAGCTGGTTTTAGAAAAGACAGAGGAATCAAAAAGCAAATTGCCAACATCCACTAAATCATCGAAAAAGCAAGAGAGTTCCAGAAAAACATCTGTTTCTGCTTTATTGACTATGCCAAAGCCTTTGAATGTGTGGATCACGATAAACTGTGGAAAATTCTGAAAGAGATGGGAACACCAGACCACCTGACCTGCCTCTTAAGAAATCTGTATGCAGGTCAGGAAGCAACAGTTAGAACTGGACATGGAACAACGGACTGGTTCCAAATAGGAAAAGGACTATGTCAAGGCTGTATATTGTCACCCTGCTTATTTAACTTATATACAGAATATATCATGTGAAATGCCAGGCTGGATGACACACAAGCTGGGATCAAAATTTTCCAGGGAAATATCAATAACCTCAGATATGCAGATAACACCACCCTTATGGAAGAAAGTGAAGAAGAATCAAAAAGCCTCTTGATGAAAGTGAAAGAGGAAAGTGAAAAAGTTGGCTTAAAGCTCAACATTCAGAAAACAAAGATCATGGCATCTGGTCCCATCACTTCATGGCAAATAGATGGAGAAACAGTGGAAACAGTGGCAGACTTTATTTTGGGGGGCTCCAAAATCACTGCAGATGGTGACTGCCACCATGAAATTAAAAGATGCTTACTCCTTGGAAGAAAAGTTATGACCAACCTAGAGAGCATATTAAAAAGCAGAGACATTACTTTGCCAAGAAAGATCCATCTAGTCAAGGCTATTGTTTTTCCAGTAGTCATGTATGGATGTGAGAGTTGAACTATAAAGAAAGCTGAGCACCGAAGAATTGATGCTTTTGAACTGTGGTGTTGGAGAAGACTCTTGAGAGTCCCTTGGACTGCAAGGAGATCCAACCAGTCCATCCTAAAGGAAATCAACCCAGAATATTCATTGGAAGGACCAATGCTGAAGCTGAAACTCCAATACTTTGGCCATCTGGTGCGAAGAGCTGACACATTTGAAAAGACCCTGATGCTGGGAAAGATTGAAGGCATGAGGAGAATGGGGATGACAGAGGATGAGATGGTTAGATGGCATCACCGACTTGATGAACATGAGTTTGAGTAATCTCCGGGAGTTGGTGATGGACAGGGAGGCCTGGCGTGCTGCAGTCCATGGGGTCACAGACAGTCGGACACAACTGAGTGACTGAATGGATAAATGACGTGGGTTCTTTTTTTTATCTTGGACAGGATGGTTAATTTCTCTAAGTCTTGGTTTAAAAATGAAAATTTGATTGTATGACTATTTAGTACAGTCCTATCCTTATTTTAGACAACTAATTATCTGTTAAAGGCATCTAACTCATAGGAAAGAAAGTTTTCCTGTTTCCCATAGAGTCACTGCACATTTATCCACGTGGTCACCATTTCGAGTGTCCTGCAGTCCTCTGTGTGGATCCACGAAGAGCTGAAGTAGAGCGCAGGGCCATCAGGTTCCTGCAGTTCCTGTCTGAGCCTCCACTGTGAGCGCAAGTCCAAACCAGTCTCTAGACTGCCTGGGAGGAAGCCCCTCAACGCCAGAACGTGGCTGTTCACCACTTATGCAGGGTGTTCAATGGAGTTGTAAGCAAGTGAACACCTTCAGATTATTCTTGGGCATCACTTATCTCCTGGCAATGATCATGCCATTGACCCTCTAAAGGAAAAGGACTTTGAACTGCTTCTTCAGCAGTTTTCAGTGGCTTTTCTTTTACAGACAACTCTGTAGCATGTGGCCCAGAAACCAAAGTGAACAGTTCGCAAGACAATGAAATTTATCTTCTTGGCCTTAATGACATCTACTTTAATCACCTTTGCTAGTGGTTCCAGAAAATATATTATTTAATCTGGGAGTTAAAATTCTTTAAAATATTCAAAATGTGGATTTTTCCCTCCTGATTTTAAATAAAATGAATCCATTATAGGATAGTTGGAATGGAAAAATATCCTAAATTTCTAAGCCATATATAATCTTACAACTTACAAACCACCATGCTTAATATTTTGTTATATTACTTTTATCTTTTTTGCATGTATATGTACATATGTTTATGTATATGTATACACACATATTATAAATAGGAAATATACATACAGTATTATTCATTTAAAAAATACTATAGCATACACATTTCTGCGATTCATGAAATATCTTTGAAAAAGACCTGATTTTGAGTGACTGTGTAGCAGTCCCTCACATGACTGATACACAATTTATTTAACCAACACTCACTTCTTCAGATGATAAAATTATCGTTCCACCACAGGGAATCTTGTATTAACAGAAAGAAAGAAATGCATCTCAGGTATTGTCTAATATATATTCTCTTTCTGGGGATGTAATTTGGTCTTTTAATGCAAAGGGTGGGTCAAACTTTATTTCTGTAGTTAAAGACCAAAGGCTACCATAATAGTTTAAATACCCTGAAGTGGAAGATGTGACAAGAAATGACAGCAAAGAAGTACTTTGACTGGATCTCCATTTTTCACAATCCCTAAACTTTGCCTTGAAGGGGGTCACACAATGACCCCGTTTACCTGTGGAGATAGACACTTCGTAAGTTTTTACCTTGATTTTCATACTTAGTTCTTCGCTCACTAAATAGAGGATCCTAAATAATAAAGCCCCATTTTTCAATTAATTATTAGTTCACTTGATAAACTAACTGCTACCATTTGTTGCTATTCCTCTTGCCTGTGCTGAGTTATAAATGAATGAATTCTAATGTAAGAAGAGATTGGTATTTACGATTGAATGAAAAGGAATATTCAAACTACATTTGAATATTTTAAATGTACATTTTAAATTCTGCTTATAAGTGATATCATTCAGTATTTGTCTTTCTCTGTCTGATTTATTTCACTTAGCATAATTCCCTCCAAATTCATCCATGGTGCTGCAAATAGCAAAATTTCATTCTTTTATGTGACTGACTAGTATTCCATTGTGTATGTAGACCACATCTTCTTTAATGGTTACCAACGGGAAAGTGGGGAGGGGCAATTCAGGGGTTATAATGGGAGTGGGAGGTATAAACTACTGGGTGTAAGAGAGGCTCAATGATAGATTATATAACATGTGGGAATATAGCCAATATTTTGGAATAGCTGCAAATGGAAAATAACCTTTGTATAAAAATTTTAAAATCTTTTTAAACAGCAATACAAAGCTTTAAAAAAAAACTAACAAATGTAAACTCTTCCTATAAATCCTAAACATACCTAGCTCTTCCTTTTATTGCCAAAGGTGAGGTGTCGATTGATCTTCTTTCATCAAAACTCTTTTTTTGGCATCACCCAGCCCCACTCTCTGCCTCATGCCAGCCCCTCATAACCCACCACCCCCAGCTGTGAGCTCTTCCTGGCCCGCTGGGAATGGGCTTATGAGAAACCTTCTGCTCACTGCCAGTCTCATTTTAATCACAGTCTCTTATTGATAGAGCAGCTGAGGGTGAGAATAATTGACTATAAAACTCTAATCACTGCAAACATCTCCTTATCCTTATCCAAAACACTCAAAAGAAGCCATATATACCCAGCTATTCCACTTTTGAAACTTACACAGCACTATAGAAGTCAAAGAATCTTTCACTCAATAATAATAATAATAATAAAGTTGTACTATGTTCTGGTGGAGCAGGATGTACATGGACTAGATTTTATCCAGGGCAAGTGGAAATGAAGAGCAACTTTGGGGCAGGGATGAGAAGGAAGCAGGAGGAGGGGAAGGACATCTAATCACTTTGTGCTGGGATTTTTCTTTTCTTAATCTGATGGCAGCCAAGGAGAGGACAGAGAACACAACTCCCAGCCCCACTTGGGTGTGTTCCCAGGTTGCACAGGTAAAATCAGCTCTGAAATTAAACTCTCAGCACTGATTTTTTTTTTTTTTTTTGACTTGGACAATTTTTAAAGTCTTTATTGAACTTGTTACAATATTGCTTCTGTTTTATGGTTTGGTCTTTTGGACTGGAGGCATGTGGGGTCTTAGCTCCTCAATCAGGGATTGCACTCAAACTCCCTGCATTGGAAGGTGAGTTAACCACTGGACCACTAGAGAAGTCCCAGCACTGACTCTTTGAAGGGTTGTTCCTGTTCAGTCACATTCAACTTTTTGCCATCGTCTGTAGCCCTCCAGGCTCCCCTGTCAATGGGACTTTTCAGGTAAGAGTACTTGAGCGGCTTGCCATTTCCTTCTCCAAGGGATCTTCCCAGACCAGGGATGGAACTCAAGTCTCCTGCATTGGCAGGCAGGTTCTTTACCACTGAGCCACCAGGGAAGCCCTTTGAAGGGTATTTCTACATTAAATTCTGCTGTATGAAGTTTCCAGAAGCCACAGGATCACACTTCTGTGGCTAACACAGACAACTTTCAGTTGCTTTTCGCAGTCACCCAATGTCCCTCTGCATGGAGCCACCCGATGTCTTTGCTTCAGGAAGGAGAGGTCCTGACCTGAAGTTGGTCTGAGAGCAAGAAGTCATCAGAAACTTCATGTTTTGTTTCCTCTTTTTTCCTATATTTGATAGCCCACAAAAGGGTATGTGAAAGTTAACCTCACCCGTTCCTTACCTTACTGGTAAGAGAATTTTTAGCTGTGCAAGGAAACCTGGGCGTGTGGGTGTGCCTGGGAATGCTGTGCTGAGGCTCTTATTCCTGAAAGTCAAAAGTGTTTGGGGGCTTCTCTGGTGGTCCAGTGGCTAAGACTCCATGCTCCCAGTGCTGGAGGCTGGGGTTCGATCCCTGGGCAGGGAACTAGATCCCACATGCCGCAACTAAGGGTTTGTATACTGCAGCTGAAGATTCCGAGTGCTGCAACTGAGACCTGGTGCAGCCAAATAAATTTAGAAGAAGAAGAAAAAAGAGTGTTTTGCTAATATTGCACAGTCAGACCCCTCTTCAGACCTCAGCAGCTGGGAGCTTGGGTAAGAAATAGAACGTGCTGAGGCAGCCCTTTGTAACCACCACACTCTGGGCCAGGCTGCCCCAGTGCAGAGCGTGAATGAGCTCGGAGCAGTGGGTGGATTTACGCAACAATTTCTCCAAGCCACAATGGAAGTGTCTGACTTGATTGCCAATATAAGAGGTTTTTAATTTTATTTTTTTCATTCTCTGCCTCAAAATGACCACACTCAGTTTAAGTCAGTTCTGGGTGACGTGACTGATATAGAAAGCTATGTCTGGAACAATGACAAGAGTCAAGACTTTCATGACTTGTGGCAACAGAGAACACACTTGGGTCCTACTGATAAAATTGTGTGACATAAATATAGCTGCACATGCAGGCTTCCCAAAAGATTCAGCTTGAACCAAACACTCACTCACAACATTACTTTCAAAAAGTTGTTATAATCTGGAATTATACAATCTCAATATTCTTTAAGTGATATGAATATACTCTAGAATTGGGGTACTTCAAAATGTGTTAGTGTGCACCCTTTTAAAGGCCTAGAGAAAATCTTCTCTTCATAAGAGATTGTTAGTTGTTCCAGGTTGGTGGTTATTAACCTAAGATTAGCCGACTCATCAATATCCTTTTCCTACCTCAGGAAAATGGCCTGAAGAATTCTCTTTCTTTGTCTATAGAACAAGAGTTGTATATTTACATGTGTGTGTATGCTTAGTCACTCAGTCATATTTGACTCTTTGTCGCCCCATGGACTGTAGCCTGCCAGCTTCCTCTGTCCATGGGATTCTCCAGGTAGGAATACTGGAGTGGATTTCTATTTCCTCCTCCAGGGATCTTCCTGAGGATCAAATACATGTCTCCTGCATTGCAGGTAGATTATTTACCATCTGAGCTACCAGGGAAGCCCTGTATATTTACAGACTAGGTACCAGTGCAAGTCATTGAGCAATATTCCAAATGTGAAGATGCAGAGATAACAAATCTTACAGGGGACTTCCCAGGTGGTCCAGTGGTTGATTCCCTGCTTCCAATGCAAAGGGCGTGGGTTCTATCCCTGATCAGAGAACTAAGATCTCACATGGCTCATGGTATGGCCAAAAAAAAAAAAAAAGAGAGAGAGAGAGGAAAAGACAGAAAGCATCTAATGTTCTTTGTTTGGTTGAAGGGTTGGGTAGTAGGCAGGTAGTGGGGATTTAGAGTCTATGTGACAGAACTGGGTTTACTATCAAGCAATCTGGAAAATAGTAATCAACTTAAACCTGGACTGAGAGAATGGTGAAATCAGCAATAGTGTTTCTTGCCAGATCAGATCCTGATAGTACAGGCAGAATGGCAAAAAAGGAGAATGTGTTTTAAGAATGACAACAACAACAATTTTTCTGTCTTGGAAAAGATGATCACATCAAAGTAGACATAAAAAAATGTGCTTTGTGTTAATTTATATGACATTCAAAGTAGACAAAACTTCAGTTTTTTTAGATATATACATAAGGGGTACAGCTATAAAGGAAAATGAAGAAATAAACACAAAAGTCAGGAGGTGGTTCCTGGTAGGACTTGAGATAGGGACAGATTATGACTAGGCAGAAGCATCAGTGGGTAGCTTGATTGCTGGTCATGTTCTACTTTTTAATCTGGGTGGTAGCCTTATGAGTGTTTGCTATTTAATTATTACTGAATGCCACATATGTGCTTTATATATTTTTTTCTGAGTGCATGTTTTATTTCACAATTTTTAAAAGAATATGAAACAAATGGCTACTTTACTCATTCCTGTGGATACTTACTCCTTGGAAGAAAGCTATGACAAACCTAGACAGCATATTAAAAAGCAGAGACATCACTTTTCTGACAAAGGTCTCTATAGTCAAAGCTCTGGTTTTTCTAGTAATCATGTATGGATGTGAGAGTTGAACCATAAAGAAGGGTGAGCACCAAAGAACTGATGCTTTCAAACTGTGGTGTTGGAGAAGACTCTTGAGAGTCCCTTGGACAGCAAGGAGATCAAACCAGTCAATCCTAAAGGAAATCAACTCTGAATATTCATTACAAGAATTGATGCTAAAGTCGAAGCTCTAATACTTTGGCCACTTGATGCAAAAGGTGACTCATTGGAAAAGATCCTGATGCTGGGAAAGATTGAGGACAAGAGGAGAAGGGGACAACAGAGGATGTGAAGGTTGGATGGCATCACTGACTCAATGGACATGAGTTTGAGCAAACTCCGGGAGGTGGTGAAGGATAGGCAGCCTGGCTTGCTGTAGTTCATGGGGTCATAAAGAGTCAGACACGACTTAGTGACTGAACAACAACAAGGATGAAATTTGAACACTAATGACTATCCAGGCACTGGCAAACTCTGGGTTGCATCTGAGGGAAGCTCTCATTTGGAGATCTTTGAAAGCCCTTCATATTTAGGACTGGAGACTGAGAGTTACATTGACCTTGATGCTGTCTTCTCCATGGCTATCCTGGGACCACAAACAGTCAGGGCAGGTGCTGGAATGAGGAGGGTTGGCCAAATGGTAGGAGATTAAGGTAAGGCAAGCAGATGGCACAGTGCAGCCAGGAGACCCGAGGTCACAGGGCAGTTGAGGGTCCAGTAGGTAGAACTATTGGTGGTAAGAACAGTCTATACAGGCAAGCAGAGGTCTGGACATGTATGAATACTGGCAAATTTTCAGTATGTAAACTTAGTGCTCAGGAGATGAGATGTGGAGTCTCCTGACATGGGGCCAGCTGAGCTGGGGAAGGAAAGAGAGGTGGGAACTGGAAATTACACACACCTATTGTGATGGCTAGAGCAGGGCAAGGCAACCCACTCCAGTATTCTTGCCTGGAGAATCCCAGGGACAGAGGAGCCTGGCGGGCTCCATGGGGTCACAGAGTCAGACACAGCTGAGTGACTGAGCACATACGCACGGCTCTCTGTTCCGACCCTGACCCTGTGGACAGGGTACCGATGACAGTACCCCACCCATCTGCTGCCACAAAGCCATGCACCCCAAGCTTGGCCAGGTTTTCCAAACTGGAGTTCAAGGAAGTTTTATCTTCTCTTTAGTTTATAGGTGGAGCTATAATTGTGTCTCCTAACTATGTAGCCATTCATCCTAAGGTATGGAGAAGCCAAAAAGAAAACAGCTGATACCCAATGAAGTAGCAGCTGTGGAATCATGGCTTCATGCCCATTCTGATTCCATTTAACCCTTAAGGGTAGTTCTACTCCTGTCTCCACTCAAACATTACTCCCTTATCTCACAATTCTATACGATTCATTTTTTTCTTCACAAAGCTGCCTGCAGGTACAAGGAAATAGAGTGACATACACATTTAAGAAATGTAAGTTATATGTTGTTGGCCAAAAGGGAGGGCACACAGTTTAAATAGTAAGGAAAATCATACATCTGACTTGAGGAAAAAGCAGAGCTGGAGTTCATTAGTCAGCTCTTCCACACATAGCTCACTGGTGATTTATGAAAGTGACACTTCCCCTTTCTAGCGAGCAATGAGAATTATTCCCTAAGCCAGCCTGAGGTTGTCTGACATCGCCTTTCCCCCATCCAAGCCCTCAGGCTTTAACTGATCTGATTTTTGCTTTCGCTCTGACTAAAGCGGCACACGCGCTCGCTGACTCAAGATGTTCTGTGCTAAAACTGGGTCGGTCCCCACAAACTGGGGCAGATGGTCAGATGGTCGGTCACCCTGTTGCCCATTCTGTCTGCATCCCTCCTGGCCAGCCTCTCTGTTTGCCATCTGTGTGGGTGTGCCCTGTGGAAAAGGATGAGGACACTTGGGACTTATTTATAGCTTGGTGAAAGGACTGTGAGGAATTCCAGCTGATTTTCTGATCCAACCTTCCTACTTAGATACTGTTCAGGAAGCAATGTGGCCTTATGATTTGGTAAAACTAAAAAAGAGGTATTTTATCCTCTACGTGCCTACCTAGCTGCCATACTGTGAACTGGGCAAATAATAAACTTTAAACTGTTGTAAATGCAGATGGAGAATGGACCTATTTTGAGTACATCCAGGACTTTCGCATGGACTTGGAGCATTCCCTTATAACCAAAAGTCTCTGAAAACAGCCTCTATTCCTTGTCTCTTCCCTCTGTTGTCTCGTTTGTGCATCCACAGTTAAAACACGGATGTTTTCTGAAGGTTATTGGAACATTTGATCGTCAGAGTTCATGGAGAACACATATAAGAATGGCTGAAGTTAAAAACCTGGTTGTACTATGTGCTGGCAAGGATGTGAAAGAACTGGAATTCTCAGACACTGCTGGTGGAAAGGAAAAATGGTACAATCGGTGTGTAAAACAGTTAACAGTTTCTGAAAAAGTTAAATATGCACATACCCGTATAAGACAGCCTAAGTATTTACCCAAGAGAAAAGAAAGCATGTGTTCACACAAAAACATGAACGTGAATATTCAAAACAGCTTGATTTGTATTAACTGCAAACTGGAAACATCCCAAGTGTCCACTAGCAGGAGGCTGGATAAGCAGAGATAGGGGCTTCCCTGCAATCCACTGGTGAAGATGCCACGCTTCTGCTCCAGAGGCCTGGGTTCAATCCCTGGTCAGGGAACTAAGATCCTGCACGTGGCGCAGCGTGGCAAAACAAAAATAAGTAAAAACAAACTGGGATACAAACATTTACAAAGCACCAAAGATATATCCAGATACCCATGGTATATCTACAATGGAAGACCACTCAGCAAAAAGAAAGAGAGACAGGACCAGGGGGTGGGGGAGACAGCAAGGGCTGGAGAAAGACAGAGAGCTATCTGATAGATGTTTCAACAAGGATGAGTCTCAATCTCAAAATAATTAGGCCAATTCTCAAAATAAGGAAACCAGATTTTAAAAAGAGTTATGATTTTATTTGTATAAAACTGTATGATTTCATTTATATAAAACTCTAGAAAATGTAAGCTAGTTTACAGTGGTTCTCTATGGAGGGCAGACAGGAGAGGGTGGGGAGTAGGGGTTACAAAGAAGCAGAGGGAAATTTGGGGGGTGATGGATGTGCTCATTAGCTTCATTGAGGTGATGGTTTTAGTGTGTGTACATATGTGAGAACCAACTATATGCTTTATTTTTTTCTTAATTAAAAATATTTCATTGCTAAAAATGCTAACTATTATCTGACAACACAAATCATCAATTACCACAAGTCATTAATTTATAAAAAACCACAATATCTGTGATATACAATAGTGAGCTATGCCTGTATTCCAAAACGGTTTCTAAACAAGAATATTTCTACAGATGATGATTAAGTCTACTCTCAAACAGAAGAGTGATTCTTTCATCTGTTTTATAAATATGAATGAGTATAACTCTTAATAGATGAAAAAAGTCTTGAGATATAACATAATAATCCTGAGACCTAATGTGTCAGGAATTATACCAAGAATAGCAAGAAAAGAGATTCAGTAAGAAAGATATCAAGTTTAGATATCGATATTTTTATAAAACCCCATTTGAAAATCACTGGCCTAGAAGATGACAGATGTACATAATGTAAAAGTTGAATAATAAATGAAATTAGGACTGACAGCACTGTACCACCAGAATTTTGATAAATACAGGAAAGCTTTTAAATGATGTGCTTTAAATATGTATGTCTTACTCCTTGTCAGTACTTCAATAAAGTTGTTTCTAAAAGTCCCACACACTTACTGGTCCTATACTGACTTATCTAGATAAGTTGGTCCTATACTGACTTATCCAGAGTACTTGGGTAATCTGACAGTGTTTTCCTCTTCCAAATGCTTCCCTTTCCAGGCTCCCCTGATCGCTTCCTGCCACACCACACATGCAGGAAGAGGCCACAGCAGTAGCTGTAGAGACGAGACTAGGGTCTGGCCTGCTGACTTTCAACAGATAGGCCTATTTTTCTGCCATCATCTTGAGCAGCCACAATAATCACAGAAAAGCAGTGAAACTGCCAATCAATCTGCAAATCCAAATGACTCAATAAACACTTCTGTATTTTCTGGCTGCTGTAATCAGCAAGGAGGATGTGGGTGAGTGTGTTTAGGGGATACTTGGTGTTTTTCATCATGTGTAAATGACTACATTAAATTAAAAAAAAAAGCTAAGATCACAGCATCTGGTCCCATCACTTCATGGCAAACAGAAGGGTAAAAAGCGGAAGCAGTGACAGATTTTCTTTTCTTGGGCCCCATAATCACTGTAGACAATGACTGTACCAATGAAATTAAAAGACGCTTGCTCCTTGGAAGGAAAGCTATGACAAACCTAGACAGGGTATTAAAAAGCAGAGGCATCACTTTGTCAACAAAGGTCCATATAGTCAAAGCTATGGTTTTTCCCGTAGTCATGTACAGATGTGAGAATTGGTCTATAAAGAAGGTTGACTGCCAAAGAATTGATGAACTGTCGTGCTGGAGAAGATTCTTTGAGAGTTCCGTGGACTGCAAGGAGATCAAACCAGTCAATCCTAAAGGAAATCAACCCTGAATATTTCACTGGAAGGACTGATGCGGAAGCTGAAGCTCCAATACTTTGGCCACCTGATGCGAAGAAAAGACCCTGATGCTGGGAAAGATTGAAAGCAAAAGGAGAAGAGGGTGGCAGAGGACGAGATGGTTAGATGGCATCACCGACTCGATGGACATGAATTTGAGCAAGCTCTGGGAGACAGTGAAGGACAGAGGAGCCTAGCATGCTGCAGTTCATGGAGTCGCAAAGAGTGGGACACGACGTAGCGACTGAACAACAACAACAAAACAAGTTACTAAGAGTCAAGAACAGGCTCCCAATTAATCCAACGGCCTTCCAACATGCTTCTCAGAGCTGCAGATGGCAAGAGTTTCAGCCCACTTGCCTGGATGAGCTTTCTGGGTTTTCACCCATCACTCCAGCAAATCTGGTGCAGAGTGTGGGGCCTGGCTGGGCTTCATCCTCCTTAGAGACAGCTCAGACACAGCCCTGGCTGGACCTCCACACCCTCCTCTTCACCCACCCAAGAAGAGAAAAGCAACTTTTTCAGTCTTCATCCATCCTGCAGCTCCTCACATCGAGGGTTTCAAGAAGTGGCAAAAGGCTGTGCTTTCAAAAGCCGCCCTGCATTAGCAGACAATGGAATAACTATCAAGAGATCTGCGGCCAACCTTCTCATTTGCCCAATAGTTACCCGGATATGTTATGACAAATGCTTATTTAATAAGTCACTACATGTGGTTTGAATTTAAGAGAAGAAGTCTACCAGATTGTGGGGCTGCAGTTTAGCCAGGACACTGGAGTGCAAAGTCAGGAAATATCAGCCCAAGTTTCTGTCTACACACTCGGGTCACAGTTATAGGACTCCTTATAGCAGACACGTGCTTAGGTACTGACAGGCGCCTGTTCTGAGATTCCTCTGTTTTATTAAATTCAAGGTTGTCATGGGTAACAGTCAAGTCTGTTTAGTCCCACACTTCATTTTTCATTTTTTTTCTAGGAAACTTTCGGCGGCATTCCACTTTCAAGTGGTGTCTTAAGGGTAGATGTCCTTAAGACTTAGTTCAAAGATCTCACTGCAAATCCATTTGTTGACTTCTTCCAGATAAAAGATTTAATCCCATGTTCTGGGAGAGAGACATTCTTTTCACTTTCTGGGGTGAAAATACACACTGTCTGATGGAACCAATGTCTAAGGAGATTGTGTAAGTTAAGATAAAAAGGGCTGCTGCATCCAACAGTGAAAGGGAGACTCTGGGAGGTCAGGGAGCTGTGATTGCTAGTGTGGGTTTTTGGATGCAGAAGTCAGCAGGCACTATTAGTTCTCTGATTCATCAAGGGGCATTTGTATCATGAATCGGTATTAAAGGAGAAGACAGGTCAGAGGGATGGAGGGATTTTATTCGCAGGGAAATAAAAATAATCAAATAATGCCCGAAGACCCAACTTCCCTTTGGGGGTGAGTCTGAATAGAGAACAGCTGCCTCTGAGAGGCAAATAGGCAAGGCTTCCTTTTTCTGTATTGACAAGAGTCTTAGCCAGTTCTTTAAAGAGTGGCTTACTTTAAGCTCCTAAACCTTAGAAACAGGACTGGCGGAAGAGTACAGAAGGGCTTACCCTACATGAAATGATGGTATTGAAACAGTTTTTTAACTCTGAAATCAAAAGAGAGAGACAGAGAAAGAGAGGGACCAGGTGGTTCTGCTGCTGTATATAGCACAGTAGGTAAAATAACTCTGTGTGTGCGCGCGCGCACCGCCCGTGTGCTCAAATACGCTTTCCTTTCAAGAAGTCACCCATCAAAGACTATAGCCAATACAAAGAAACATTTTAAATTGCGCAGTGAATTTCAGCAATGTGGACAGTCTGGAAAACTGAAACAACTCTTTAAATAATAGCAATAATAGATAAAATTGATCAAATACTTGACTACATACCAGAACTCGCTGAACTGTCTCCACACACACAGTTTTTAACTTATTTTATGTATGAAGAAGTGAAGGCAGAGAAGAATCAATTGCCAAGGCCCACAAACAGGTAAATGGCAAAGCACAGATCTAAATGCAGGCCCGGGGAGCCTAGATTCCTCCATCATATTCCTGATATCCTGCTGATTCTCTGGGAATGTGGTTTTTCTTGGTGGGGCTGTTTCGTTTACTTTAGCTGGGGGTGGGGCTGCCTGGCCGGTGCAAGTTGTCTGTGGTATTTAACAGTGTCTTAATGTTTACTGAGCTATTGTGTGTCCGTGGTACACAGACACACAGTGGAAATGTCCAGGTCAGTAGTAAAGCCCCCCTGCCAGGAGGAGGCCCTACACGACACAATGAATGGAGTGGGGAACTGGGCATCGGGGGTCCACGCTGCGGTCCTGGCTCCATCACTCAAAAGCCACGTGACTTAGGTCAAGCATAACCTCTGAGCCTGTGTTCTTTGCTAGTGCTTCAAGCTCTGCCCTCCTCACATATTAGTATTATCGGAAAAATGCAGTGCTTACTAGCTCTCTTTAACCTTTAATTGCCTCAAGGGTTTGGCTTGACTCAGTGCTTTCCAAAGTGCAGAGAGAAGCGATGGAAAATGGACATTTTCCTCCCTTGTGAGGCCAAGGGGATCCGCTGGCAACATGTAAGTGATGCTGCCTTTAGAGTCTCTGTACCAAACAGCTGGGTTAGTGAGGTCAAAAGGGAGGGGCGTTTGGGGACCCTTGGAGGCAAACACAGAAGCCCAGGTGGCACTGTGGTGAAGAATCAGCCTGCCAACGCTGAAGACCCAAGACACGGGTTTGATCTCCGGGTCAGGAAGATCCCCTGGAGAAGGGAATGGCAACCCCCTCCAGTATCCTTGCCTGGAGACTCCCATGGACAGAGGAGCCTGGTCAGCGCCAGTCCATAGGGTTGCAAAGAGTTGGCACAACTGAATTGCACACACCACACCGGAGACAACTATTAGTTTTTGCCTGTTTTTTGCTTCCATTAGGACTTTCTGCCTTGATCTTCAATTTACAGTAATTCAACCAACATTAATTGCATCTCTGTGCTAAACACTGGGTAAATGGGCGTGAGCAGATGCCTCATCTCAAGACATAAAGCCTGCACTGAAGGACAGCAACCCTTAATGAAGGATTCGGAGGAACACAGCACAGCGGCACAACAGCTGCTGGCCATTACTGAAGGTTGGAGGGGGTGGAGCACCAAGAAAAAATAGACACTTTTTTTTCACCTAGAAAATGTTTTAACAAGGAAATGACACTTCAGTGGTCTTGCAAGATAAGCCGCTGGTTTTCTGAGAGTCGAGAGGCATGAGGATGGGGACAGACTGGAAGCAAGACGTGGGCTGGATCACGATGGTCCTTGTATGATACCTGGACTTGACCTGTCAGTATTTTGGAATTATTTAAGTACTGTCTCGCTGTGTCTCGCTGTATCTCGCCATTCGCTGAACCCAGGGCAGGCAAGGCGAAGGCAGGGGAAGCTGGAAGAAGATGTGAGGAGCTGTAGGAACTGCAGGCATTCTTTATTTACCATAGTAAGACAGAGATGCTTTACTCTCTAATGGTTAACAACGATGACTATAAGACTTGACCCCCCTACTAGAGTTTTTCTGGTTGTGCTTACATGGGACCACACCAGGATGCACATGCACAATGCCACAAATGATCCCAGCTGTAGGATGTGAGTGGAGTGGGGTGAGAGCCTGACCACTGCCACCTAGCCAATTGCTCTCTCCCTACAAGTACATCCTCTTTCTTTAAAGAAACTCCCTAGGACCTCAAAGTATCTGCTCTAGCTGCTGTTGATGTCCATTCAGTCACTCAGTCGTGTCTGACTCTTTGTGACCCCATAGACTGCAGCACACCAGGCTTCCCTGTCCTTCAGCATCCCTCGGAGTTTACTCAAACTCATGTCCATTGAGTCGGTGATGCCATCCAACCATCTCATCCTCTGTCGTCCCCTTCTCCTCCTGATTTCTATCTTCCCCAGCATCAGGGCCTCTTCCAATGAGTCAGCTCTTTGCATCAGGTGGCCAAAGTATTGGAGTTTCAGCTTCAACATCAGTCCGTCCAATGAACACCCAGGACTGATTTCCTTTAGAATGGGCTTGTTGGATCTCCTTGCAGTCCAAGGGACTCTCAAGAGTCTTCTCCAACACCACAGTTCAAAAGCATCGATTCTTCAGCGCTCAGCTTTCTTTAAGGTCCAGTTCTCACATCCATTCATGACCACTGGAAAAACCACAGCTTTGACTAGATGGACCTTTGTTGGCAAAGTAATGTCTCTGCTTTTTAATATGCTGTCTAGGTTGGTCATAGCTTTTCTTCCAAAGAGCAAGCGTCTTTTAATTTCATGGCTGCAGTCACCATCCGCGGTGATTTTGGAGCCCTTGGCTACTAACATAAAAGTCCCAACCAGTATTACTACATCTTTGGTGGGTGGCATATTCCAATCTGAAGTTGTTGAGAGACACGGCTAGCAGTAGAAGCAATGATTCTTGCTCAAGGAAGCCATCTTCCTCCAGAGGGGATAGATGCGATTTACTGGAATAAAAATTTTCTAGGACAACAAAATGAAAGGCCACAAGAGGGCACCAGACTTCACTTTTCTAGATTAAGAAAACACGTGGGCAACGCAAGGTACAAATGCAGGTCACAATGGAAAGGAATTAGCTCCTCTTACTTAACATGTATTTTTATTGTCTCATAAAATTAGAAATATAAAATATTCATAGTGTTTTGCATAAGTGTGAGTCTGGGCTGAGTGGTTTTATTTCTTACAGTTTTGGGGTCAGGGTGCCAAGCATGGTTGGGTTCCAGTGAAGACCTTCTTGCGAGTTGCAGATGACTGCTTTCTCCAAGGTCCTTGCTTGGCCGAAAGAGAAGGAGAGAACTCTCTGGGGTCTTTTCTTATAAGGGCACTAATTCCATTTGTGAGGGTGGCGCCCTCATGACCCCATCACCTCCCAAAGGCCCACCTCCTAACACCCTCACACTGGGGGACTAGGATCTCAACAGAGGAATTGGGGAGGGGGGGGGGGAGCGGACAGAAACATTCAGCTCACAGCACCTCCTTTACCCAAAAGAGCAGCAACACGAGAGGCCAGGAGTAAACTGGGCCGTGTGTCCAGGGAGTTTCGAACCTGAATACTCCATTCATGCTGTTTATCAGAGACAAGAAAGCCAAGCATGGGAAATGTGGACTTAATTACAACCATGTGGAATTTCTCAGTGATGTGGTCGTGAGGAATTAGATTTCTGAGAGAAGGAGAAAAATCAAAGCCAGTTTGTTCGAAGAATTTTATTTCTTACTCAAAGGTGGACTGGAGGCACGTAGGTGACCCACTGGCAAAAAGCACCGCTGCTGGGTACCAGACAAGGAATATATTGACTCTGAGAGCATTTGCCAAACCTACAATAAAATAATATGGTTCTATTTTCAGAGCGCCTCAGCTGTGTGACTCTTGGAGGTTCGCAGTTGCTTAAATCCCCACTCGGCTGGAAAACTTTCTGGAGGGAAAGAGTGAAATGGCAGAACTGGGGTCTGGGCACAGTTCACTGCGAGGCTAAAAGAATTCCACATTAAAAATAAAGGACATCATTGATACAAGGCTCCCCTTTCCCCCTAATTGAAACAGACGACTAACATAGGATTTCATATTAGTGCACTCTGAATGCCTTGAGCCTAAAATAAATCAGGTTGGTTGAATAGAAAACAGATGGCAAGTCTTTTGCCCTCATTCCTGGAAGCCCGATTTTGTGGGTCGGCTGCAGGAATATTGTGGGGGTTAGGTGGGCAGGCCCTGGAATCAGACTGCCCAGTTTGAACCCTGGTCCAACCTTTCCAAGATGTATAGCCTATAAGCTAGTTAAAGTCCCTAAGATTCCCTTTTCTGCAAGGTGGGATCACAATGATATCCTAGGGTTATGAGAATTACATTAAATGATAAATGTAAACTCCCAGCACAATGGTATTGTTGGTATCACTATTACTATTAAATGGCTTTGTGATTGGATCTGTTTTCTCTTAGTCTTAAGCAGATACAATAAGGTAGCATGCAACAGGAAAAACCAACAGCCTCTGCCATTACCTGACCTTGGAGAAATCATTAAATCACTAAGCTCAAAGCCTAGTGTGATCATCTGTATAACGATGAAGAAGCAGACACCAATTTGACTCCATAACCTTGAGTGCATTAGATACTATTCTAAACTTTTGTCTTTCCAAAGTCAGTTTTACTCTGACCTTGACCCTATCTGGAAGGCAGGTAATTTAGTCTCAGTCTTATTAATAGACTCCTCTCTCCCCAACCAACATCTGAGAAAGGACCTTCTGTCTTTAGTCCAAGAGTTGCATGGGTGGTCTGTCTTTCGTCCAAGCATTTTGAAGACGGGTCACTCTGATCCTTCTCAGCCAAACCAGCAGAGGGTGCTGGCTGGGTATGGAAGCCCCCATGTAGGGTGCCCACCCAGTGTTGCTCTTCCAACCCTTTGAAAGCCTGGTCACCTCGTGATGCTGGAAAGGATGGAGGTTCAGGTCATCATTACTGCACCCCATCCACTTTCCAGGCTTGGGAGAAGCCTTCTCCCCACCCTATTAGCACAGCTTCTACCACTTACTTCCACAAAGGCATTCACTCCTCTCCTCCCTCCCCAGGAAGATACCTTAGGCTTTTAAGAGCAAATGCCAGGAAGGTAGTGGTATTAGAGGAGTTGTGTCTAAGAAACCTATGCTTTGGGTCTCGAAATATAAGAATATAAGGCCCCAGCCATCTTCCAGAATCAAAAGAGAAGGTTAGAATCCAAGGAGAATAGGACACAAATTAACCTTTCAATGAACAGTATCACTTCAAGGTAATGATACCACTTTAAGGAGAGGTTGAACTAGGGGAGATTCTCAATTCTGTCTCCCCAAGAATTCCTCCCATTACTTAATTCTGTCCCTAAATATCAGTTATCAAATGTATACTTTCAATGAGTACCATTGTATCCATGTTTAATATGACAAACATATCTGTTTCTTTTTTGTTAACTAAGTTGACCGAGATTCCCAGGTGGTTCAGTGGTAAAGAATCTGCCTGCCAATGCAGGAGACGTGGGTTTGAGCCCTGGGTCAGGAAGACCTCCTGGAGGAGGAAATGGCAACCCACCGCAGTATTCTTGCCTGGAGAATCCCACGGACAGAGGAGCCTGGGGGTCTACAGTCTGTAGTGTCACAAAAGAGTTGGACACGACTGAGCGACTAAACAACAAATCAAATTCATCACATTTTGCCTCACAGTTTATGTTTTCAAGATGCATTCTGAAATCCCTTGCCACCTCATGTCACAAAGTAGGGGGCAAAGCATAAGTGGGCAGCCACATGCCCCAGAAGACTGAAGAATGGGTTTTTGCAGACACTCTTATGGGGTTACATGTGGGATTTCAATGTGATATTGGATCCTTAAGTGATTGTTCAGCAGCAGAACTCCCCAGCAAACCTGATTATTCACTCAGGAATTATTAGATGTGCTAGAAATAAGCTTCTAGATTCTTTAGGGGGATGCATTTTTAAGTCTCTTTGCTACAGCAGATTAACCTAACAAATACATCCATCTACCTAACAAATACATCAGAGGACTCATACACCTTCCCCTGGTTTCCACAGTTAGAATGCAACCTGCCAGGTAATTCAACTCCAGGTATCAGAGACTGTTTTTCCCTCCTGAATTGGTTTTGCTCTGCTTTCTCATCTCAGAACTTCAAATCTTTCCATTTGCTTCCTTATGAGTTTTACTGCTCACTGAAGGCAATTCATAGAAACTAAAAGTCAATATATGGTTTATACTCTGAAAGGTGAGGTGCTATTAATAAATAAAATATCAAACATTGTTTCTTTTAAAGGACCTCTTTCTTACCTGAATGTTACTTATTATTGGGTAAACTTTGGAATCACAGTTAGCTTCCATCTGCTGAAAGGTCTAGTCTTAGTGATGGTGAGAGCCCCTAGAGACAGCAAGGCTGATGGACTACTGAAGAAGAATTTAAGTTAGACATCAGAAAGAACTTTCACCCTATACAGTCAGATGAAAATACTGTGCACAAATATTCGTATGGAAAATTCTTACCAAAAAAAATCTGGAGAACTTGATGTGTTGGGTTTTAACTATTATGACATCTGGGAAATAACAATGTTTTGTAATAATTTTACCACTCTTTACTCCCACAGTCATCCTGTGAGGTAGATCACTGTAACAATGTAAGATATGAAGTAACTGAAAAATGAAATAACTCTGCAAGGTGTAGTAACTCCTAGGTACACCTCCAGGAGTTGTTTGGCTATTAGGTCATCAGTGATCAAACCTGCCTCTCTGATAGGTGTAATTATTTAAGGTATAATGGATCTAAATCAACAAGACCGCACCTGAACCGGAATAAAATCCAGTTCTCTTAGTCAGCCATGAAATCTAATGAATGGGCATGTGCTCAGGTCTATGAAGAAGTTAAAAAAGAACCCTTACATACAAGTGAGACAGATCAAAAATCTCCTCAGAACACTTTATGGTAACTCATGGGTCTATTTCCTACAGTTAATTTTTTTTTTAAATTCTGGAGAGCATATGAAAAATGAACATAGTTAGGAAGCAGGAAGAGACATTGCTAATGGAAATTGGAGCTAATTAAGTTCATAGATGCATTTTATGAGCATCAACCTAAGAAGGATTGGAGATAGAAAAGCAGAGAGCTTATCTGCAAGTGTGCAAATAAGCTTCAGGGAGTGGGCTGACCATGGTAAATTCCTCACCATTGTAAGCAGCACCCAGTTCTCCAAGGGGGCTTAGCAAATTGGCTCTATCTATGGTCTCCAAGATTGTATACACTTGGAGATTGTATACTCTTTGATTTTGCTTTAAATTAGAAAGGAACTGGTGCTGGCCAGCAGCTTTACATTCTTAGAAAGCTGAACTTTGTTTACTTAAAGAGATCCCTTAAATGCTGATCAAGAACAGTCCTTCTGATTACGGGTACTAAAAACCAGTTATGAGAATACTTTAGATAGTTACACACAGCTTCATTTTGTCACTTACATGTAAAATATTCCAAGAATCCAAAACATTGAAACCTATGTCAGCAGGTACCCAGGCCCTAATCATTTGCGTGGAGACTGGTGAGGCCTTTGTGGTTCCCACCTTTGTAGGGCAGAGCAGTAGATGGGTTTTCGGATTTGGACTTAAACACAGGGTACAAGATCCGATTCAATGACCAGAACCAGAGTGTTGATTGCAATGGGTCTCAGGATCAAAACACAAGCTCAGGTCTCAGAACGGGAAAAGCGGCCTGAAGTTAGACTGGTGATGAGGGCAAGCTGATAACTTTGGCTAAGAACACAGTTCTCGAGCATTTTAAATCCTGAAGTTCAAAGTCAGAGTGGATCCTGGGACTTTCCTGGTGGTCCAGTGGCTAAGACTCTGAGCTCCCAATGCAGGGGGTTAGGGTTCAATCCCTAGTCAGGGAACTAGATCCCACATGCTGCTACTAAGACCCGGTGCACCCAAATAAATAAATGTTTAAAAAAAAATTCAGGGTAGATTTTCAGGTTAGGGCAAAGGTGAATCTATCATTGCAGGTCTAATTGCCCAATTAGTGAAAAAGAGGGACAAAAGATCCCAAGCAGGGCCAGCCACATGAGATTTACTCTCATCCATTGTGGGAAGACAGTTTGAACTCTAGAGATCTGAGTTCTGGTATGATGAATTTATATTGAAAAATAAATCTTTGCAAACCTTGTTTTTCTCTGGGGGCTAGGTCTCAAATGTGAATCAACATATTGTTTAAGTCAATCTTTATTCCTCCATCTAGCAGAAAGCCAAAACATCCTTTAGAGCAGCAGTCTCTAAACTTTTTTTGAAAAATTGTGTACAACCATCAGTAAAAAGGTTTTGAGCACCTTCACTTACATTAATTTATCCATGTATAAGTAATATATGTGTACACTTTTCCTAAAATATTAGGTATATTAAAAAACAAAAATAGAAACTTAAAAAAGATGAAATAAAGAATGCACAGGGCTTCCCTGGGGGCTCAGTGTAAAGTATCTGCCCTCCAGAACAGAAGAGGTGGGTTCCATCCCTGCTCTGGGAAGGTGCCACATACAGCAGAGCAACTAAGCCCATGCACCACAACTAAGCCTGTGCTCTAGTGCCTGGGACCCGACTACTGAGGCCTCGTGTCATAAGTACTGAAGCCTGAGCTCTGCAACAAGAGAAGCCACTGCAACGAGAAGCCCGTGCACCGCAACTAGAGAGTAGCCCCCACGTGTCACAAGAAAAGCCTGCTCAAAAACACCCAAGACATCCAAATAATAAATCAATAAAAATTTAAAAAAAAAATGAAGGCATAGACATTCTCATATGATGTTGTTGTATTCCAGTAGATCTTCCTGCCCCACTTTGAGGGGGACACCTTCCATTTTGGAGATCTCTCCTTCGGAATATTAATGGTGAATTACATGGTCTGAATGGCACGACTGAGTTTTCAAACTACTCACGCCAGGTCTGGAAACATGGTTCTCATTCCTCCCATTCATTAATCTGACAGGGTAGGCCTTACAGAGCTCTATCTTGGGTATTCTGAGTTATTCTGATTAATGGCAGACGGGGCTGGCCTCAGATGGCAACAGTATTCTGCCCTGATCATCACAGCAAAGCTAGAGGCACTGATTCATTTTCTGCACAAAGAATGTTAGGCTCCAGCTGCTGAGGTCAAAGGCCAAATGAAACGTCACCAGATGCTGAATCCAGGAATTCTCCTAACACCTGGGGCTCAGGTTTGATCTGTTCCCTGGAGATCAGGGGCCCTGGGATCAGAGGAAAAGCACAGCTGGACCCACACATGCTGCTAGGGCAATCCCAGAGGGGTCACCTGTCTTGACCCTGCAGGGGACTCCTACCATACCTTAGGTCCTTAGACCTGTGAGCCTGAGCCTTGAGTCCCAGGAGAGTCTCTGCTGAACCCCAAACTTGCTGAGGAGTTCACAAAATCATCTTGTTACCCACTCCTCCATAGACTTTTAAATAACACCTTTATGAGATATAATTCACATTTCATAAAATTCACCCATGCAAGCCAAATGGTTTTTAAGATATTCACAGACATATGCAACCATCACCACAGTCAATTTTGAAACAGTTTCATCATTCCAGAAAGAAATTCATTGGCAGTTACCCTCCAGCTTTCCTCAACAACCCTCCCCTCCTTCCCTCCAGCCCAGGGCGACCACTAAGCTACTCCCTGTCTCTATAGATTTTCCTGTTCTGGACTTTCCATATAAATGGAACCTCAGAATATGAGGTCTTCTGTGACTGGTTTCTTTTACTCAGCACAATGTTTTCAAAGTTTACCTATGTTGTAGCATGTATCAGTATTGAAACTTTTTATTTTCAAGTAATTCTGCATTGTATAGATATACTACATTTTATTTGTCTATTTTTCAGTTGATAGATATTTGAACTGTTTATTTTTGGCTATTATTAATTATCCTGCTATGACTATTCATGCACAATTTTCTCTATGGACATACTTTTTCATTTCTCTTGGGTATATGTCTAGAAGGAGAATTGCAGTCATGTGGTAGGTAGTTCTATGTTTACCCTTTTGCAGAACAGTCAGGCCATTTTCCAAAGTGGCTACATCATAGTATGTTCTTACTGTGAACAATGTAGGAGAGTTCCAATCTTTCTACATCCTAGCCAACATTTGTTATTAGCTGTCTTTTTTATTATATCATCCTGGTGGGTATGAGGTGAATCTCATTGTTGATTTGAATTGCATTTCCCTGAGGATTAATGATGTCAAGCATCTTTTTATATGCTTCTTGGTTATTTGTACATCTTCCTGTACAAATGGGGAATGTCTACTCAAATTTTTTGCCCATTTTTAGTTGAGTCATCTTTTTATTATTGGACTATAAGAGTTTTTCATATATTCTAGATACAAGTACCTTATTGGATATATGATTTACAAAAAATTTTCATTCTGTAGGTTGTCTTTTCACTTTTGTTGGTGGTGCCTTTTGAAGCACAAGTGTTTTTTATTTTAATGATGTCCAGTTTTTTTCTTTTCTTGCCTGTGTTTTTGATATCATGTTTAAGAAACTCATTCAAAATTATGTATGAATATTTTACACCCAAGTTTTCTTATAAGAGTTCTATAGTTTTAATGCTTACATATAGGTCTTTGATCAATATGAGTTAATTTTTCTATATGGTTGGAGGGAGGCATGCAATTTCATTCTTTTGCATATAGATAATCATTTATCACAGAACCATTTGTTGAAAAGACTGTTCTTTTCCCCAGTGAATTGTCTTGGCATCATTGTTGAAAATCAATTCATCATAAAGATGAAGGTTTATTTCTGGACTCTTCTTCTTTACCCTTCATAGATCTACATAGCCCGTACACTATTTACTCTGTAAAACTTAATTTGGTTTTTAGGAATGCTCCTAACTGAAGCCCAAGAAGAAATTAACAATCAATAAATTATATTCTACCTATGTAATGGAATGTTATGAAACCACTAAAAAGTATTAAAAGTTCTGTACCAACTGATATGGAAAGACAACCACAATACAGTTTTTGACCAAAATCAAATCAAAACAAAACCAAAAAAACTCTGACCCATATTATAATACAGTAAATGGCCCGTATATATGTATATACTTCTATACACTTTTACAAAGTCACATCTTATAAATAATGGACAGAGTGTATGTATGGGGGGAGGATTTACCTTGTAATTTATCTTTTCATTTTAATATTTGTGATGAAATAAATATGTTAACATTGAAATTTTAAAAGAAATTAATGATCCAGCTTCTAGAAGGCAGAAAGCAAGACAACACCAAGAAGTTGAACAGCATTGCTTTCAAGTTCTGCCATACTGAATCAGCTCAAAGGATTTCCAAATCTTTGTGTCCCTTGTCCAAGTTTCAAATTCTCAGGTGAGAGAATCTTAATGGTGTACTTGGGTGAGATATCTTCCCTTAAAGCCCATTATAACTGAGAACACAGTTGCACAGAACAGACATTGTTACTGGGGGCCCATCTTTCTGTTGGGAACCATACAAAGACAACACACCCAACACCTGGGCCACTGAAGTGCCATCTTAACTTTTCTCCTTGTCTCCAGCCTTCATTAACTGGAAGAGAATGAAGAACTAAGCCCCACAGAAAGTGATTTGAGTGACATTTCTCAGTCATTCCAAGTCCATGAAGTGAAAGTCACTCTGTCGTGTCCAACTCTTTGTGACCCCATGGACTAACTATACAGTCCGTGGAATTCTCTAGGCCAGAATACTGGAGTGGGTAGCCATTCCCTTCTCCAGGGGATCTTCCCAACCTAGGTCTCCTGCATTTCAGGCAGATTCTTTACCAGCTGAGCCACCAGGGAAGCCCAAGAATACTCCAAACCCATAGCTAGTTCCATTCTAGATACATAAGAGAGAAGATTTATTAAAAATATATCAGATGCCTTAAGGGATTAAGGATTAATGTTATAGGGGAACCCCAGCTTAAAAGGGCTGGTAGACTTCAGTGAAGTTAGATGTCTAAACAGGTGCTGTTGGCTGGTGGGTGTCCAGGAGTAGTATCTCCAGCCCCATCCCCACCCTCACTCACATGGGTATATCCACATGCACGCACATGGGTGTGCTTTGCATACACAAGCAAAAAGGGAGACCTGGAGCTAGATGGAACCAGACTTTCACATCCCAAGAGCAACCAACATTTCATACACTGTATAATCCTATATAAATTGCATAATCCTACTCTTATTTAATTTAGTAGTGCTAGAGTGCAACAATAGAGGATCTGGATGTTTCCCTGAAAATAAAAGAAAGCAGCCGTTTACCTGAATAAAACTCTCTCAGCAGATCATCACTATTTGGAGGATAACATTTAAACTTCCTGACCAACCTAGACAGCATATTAAAAAGCAGAGACATTACTTTGCCAACAAAGGTCCTTCCAGTCAAGGCTATGGTTTTTCCAGTAGTCATGTATGGATGTGAGAGTTGGACTATAAAGAAAGCTGAACACTGACGAATCGATGCTTTTGAACTGTGGTGTTAGGGAAGACTCTTGAGAGTCCCTTGGACTGCAAGGAGATCCATCCAATCCATCCTAAAGGAAATCAGTCCTGAGTGTTCACTGGAGGGACTGATGTTGAAGCTGAAACTCAATACTTTGGCCACCTGATGTAAAGAGTTGACTCATTTGAAAAGACCCTGATGCTGGGAAGGATTATGGGCAGGACGAGAAGGGGCCGACAGAGGATGAGATGGTTGGATGGCATCACCAACTCAATGGACATGAGCTTGGGTAAACTCCGGGAGCTGGTGACGGACAGTGAGGCTTGGTGTGCTGCGGTCCATGGGGTCGCAAAGAGTCGGACATGACTGAGCAACTGAATTGAATTGAACTGACCTAGCCCACCCGACAGTCACCCTTCCCTCTTCCTTCCCTCCCCTAAACCCATAGCCTAAACTCATACATACCTTAAACCTGTGGCCTTCTCACTCTTCTTTCTTTGCCCAGGCTACCTGTTTTCCTCTTACTTATCCTTCAAGACCCTGCTTTAATATCACCACTACTATGAAGCTTCCCAATCCACCACTTCTCCTTCCCACAAAACTAGCATGTCTCTATTCCCCTCCCTAGGTTTCCCAGATGGCTCATTGGTAGACAATCTGCCTGCTAATGCTAGAGATGTGGGTTGGCTCCCTGTGCCAGAAAGATCCCCTGGAGAAGGAAATGGCAACCCACTCCAGTATTCTTGCTTGGAGAATCCCATGGACAGAGGAGCCTGGTGGGCTATAGTCCATGGGGTTACAAAAGAGTCGGACACAACTGAGCGACTAAAACAACAATTTCACGCCCCCCTGGCCTTTCTACATCATTCTGTTACATCACTCTCACACTATTTTCATCACTATATATCTGTCTCCTGCCAAGAACATGTATTTCCCAAGAGCAAGACTCTCTCCACACCAAGCTTAATCTGTGTTCATCATACATGTCAAGGAATGTTACTGATTGAATGTGTGTAAAGAAAATGCACTGATCATTTTTCTGTTAGGTGGAAGTCCACCAGTTATCTCCAGCAATCAAATATAAAGGTTACGCTTACCTCCATTATGAAAAACCCAAAGGATTTTCCCAGAAGAACTTTTCAAAAAACTATCATCACCTTACAACAAATACTCTGTTAAATAAGGAGAAATGACTTTCACCTGAGCTACTCAAGTAACCGAGGGTGAAGGATGGTCAACTGAGAGAAGCTATTCAGATTAGTCTTTTTATTACTGAATTTCACCAAAAAAAAAAAAAAAAAAAAAATGCCAGCATTACTTCAAATGCTGCACAAAATCTCTGAAGGAAGGCTAAAGGGCTGATGGTCAAGTTTTTTTTTTTTTCCCCTTTGTCAAAAAGAGGAGAAAAATGAATATCGTTATAATTTGAGAGAAAAGAAGAGGAACCACAAGCGATTTGCCTGGTTAGTGACACTTTATTTCTCAGGACAAAATGTCACATGAATCTTATATCCTGTTTAGTGCAAGGAATTGCTATTCATCACGCACAGGGCAGCATTTGGAATTCATTTATCTGAGTTTCGTAGCCTTGGGTTTATAATACCTACAGCTGGGGGCTCTGATTTCATTTTCCAGAGCAATGAAGGGACCTCACAGACAGCAATCTGCATGCATTAGATTTCATACAAGAGTCAAGATTTGGTCTCAAGAGAAGGACAAATAAAACACACACACACAACAAAGCTAAAAGGAAGAGAAAACAAACAAACAGAGAGCAACCTATTAATCCAGGAAGAAAACACATACCATCATTTTCATTATTAGAACTCCCTTGTTTTCACCCTCACTCGAGGCAGCCAACATGTTTCCTTTCCCATTTAATTCCCAAGGCACATTTTTGGGGTGTTCAGGAAAAATGCCAAATTAAATGGTTCAGAAAATCTATTGACTCTGAGTAGAAATACTACACAGGAGACCACTTTTGTTCTTGCTCTCATTTTACTCCTCCTCTTCTTTCCAATAGGGATCGGCATGAAAAGCCCCAAACCTAAGGCTTGTGTGCCTTGTCCAGGAACTACAGAGAATGGAGACCAGGGCAGCCACATCCTATTCCTCATCCTGGTGTGGAGGGAGAAGCCTGCGGGGGGTTGGGGGGAAGTGTGAAGAGAGGATGAGAAGTTGAGTGCCCGGGGCCTGCTCCCTAGAGGAACAGCAGTGCAGAGCTGACCTGACCCCACTCAAACCTGGGCTTCCCAGGTGGCGCTAGTAGTAAAGAAGCTGCTTGCCAATGCAGGAGACATAAGAGAGGCAGGCTGGAACCCTGGGTCAGGAAGATCCCCTGGAGGAGGGCATGGCAACCCACTCCAGTATTCAAGCTTGGAGTATCCCATGGACAGAGGAGCCTGGCGGGCTATGGTCCATGGCGTCACAAAGAGTCGGACATGGCTGAAGCGATGGAGCATGCATGTGCTTAAACTTACAGGTTTCAGGAGGGCTTTGTCCTTTAGTTTGCTCACAAATTTAGAGGAACAAACTACTTACTCCCGCACTGTAGCTCCAGGTCAATCATATGTTTCCTAGTTGGTCCATTTTGCAATTCATTTCCTAAACTTCAGACTTACATAACTAAATGCCCAATAAGATGCTTGGCTCAGCCTAGGCAATGCTAAACTCCTCCTCCTCTTCCCTAAACTTGCTCCTTTTCTGACTATCTCCTCTGTCCTCTTTCTGGTATTGATACCACCCCAACCCTAGCCACACAGGCTAAAAATTGAGAGACCATCTCATCCCCACACTCTCCTTCAATCCCACCCCCAACCCCAGCACCATGTCACCAGCTACTAAATTCTGGCTAATTTATCTCCTAACTCATTCTCAGTTCCTCCCACCAGCCTTCTCTTCTTTTCCATTGCTAGTTCAGCATTTCTTCCCGTAAAGCAGTCTTTGGTGCATAAGACACCCTTACCAATCCTTGGTATTGACTGAATGAAAAAGGATCTTCCTGTCTGTTTACTATGGGGTAAATGAGGACCAGATTCTTTTAGAGTTGAGCTGAAGAGGGAAAATAGAACAGGATTTCAGGAGATGCCTGAGAGGAAGGCATGATCAAAGGGAATATAACCCAAATTTCCTCTGCTCTCCTCAGCCTCTCATTGAAATACTTCAAAGTTGCTCCTCTGTCCTGTCATTTCTTATTTTTATTTTTTCCTGACACTCAGCACTTTATTGGTGAGGAACCGAGGTCTGAGAAAGGGGGGCTGGGATGAACAGGACTAGCTCCCATTCTCGGCGGATTCCCTTGGACATCAGGTGGTCCTCCATGCACGTTTAGAGGAGGAAAACACCCTCACAGATAAAATCCCCGGGGAGCAGCCCTGTGACTGCCAGGCAGCAGGGCTAGGAGGGATGCCCTGGGCACAGCAGGGCCCCGGGGAAGCGGGGCCTCTGTATCTGGCTCGATGTCCAGGGTCAGAAAGCGGCGGCTGTACCTGCGGAAGGGCCCACCGTCCGGGCCCACCAGGAGCTTCCCGGAAGCTCTGGGCGAAGTCCCTGCGGGCCACGGGAAACCGGGGGATGAACCTGGGATCCTTCGCGAGGGCCGTGGCGGCGTCACTGGGCATGCGCAGGGCCTCGCCAAGTCCGCAAAGAGCCGGCGCGCCTGCGCGTGCCGGGGTCGCCCCGGGTGGTGGGCGAGCAGAAAAGGCCAAGTGGCGAGACGGGAGAGCCCCGGGCCAGAGAGCCCCTCTGTCCTGACAAGGCTTTGGGAGCTGGGCTCAGCCTTGCAGTAGTATCCAGTGATCCCAATAATCCGTGGGCGGTTGTTTGATCGCTCAATCGTGTCCCGACTTTTTGCGGCCCCAGGAACTGTAGCCCGCTGGGCTCTTCTGTCCATGGGATTCCCCAGGCAAGAATACTGGCGTGGGTTGCCATTCCTTCTCCAGGGGAATCTTCCTGACCCAGGGATCGAACCTAGGTCTCCTGTGTTGGCAGGAGGATTCTTGATCACTGAGCCTCCTGTGAAGCCCAATCTCTGGGTTACAAGAGTGCTTGTCCAAAAGGGCAATTGCCTGGAATCTCATTGAAATGCAGACCCTAATTCAGGAGGTTTGGGTGCAGCCTGAGCTTCCCAACAAGTTCTGGTGATGCCGAGGCCGCTGGGTAGCAAAAGCTTAGATAATCTCTTTCGGAGTAAAATTTTACGACCACAAACCAGAACTGTGTCGCGATTGAAGCATTTAAAGTAGCTCTAGGCTCTGCAAGCCTCCAGGTTATGCAGTTTCAGAGCAGGTCAGAAAAGGGTGGGAAATGGATAGGGGCTGGTTAGTGGAAAACTTAAGCAGTTCATCAGCTCTTAGAATAAAAGCTTAAGACTGGACTGTGAGTTCTCATCCTCTTTGTAGATATGTGTGACTGTTTCAAAACATCATTCGTAAGGACAGAGCGGGGATAAAGCCACTCTTGACTGGCCTCTTGGACACCCTGACCTCCAGGCGAGGTCAGGACTGACAGGAAGCAAACAGTAGGTGTGGTGGCCATCTCAGGATAGTTCCCTCCCTGCCCGCTTTGGCTGCAGACACCACCCAGAGAATCTGACCTCCAACTCCCACGTGACCTGACAAGTCTTTTAAAGGATCCTGGGCAAGTATGTATGGTTCAGACACTATTCTAAATATTAGGAACAGTGCTGATTTTTCCAAGTAAATTCCTGCTTTCTTTTCCAAGGAGCACTTTCATATCTAAGAAAATATAAATAGGAGTGAATGATTTCCACACACTAAGACCTACTCCAGATGTGTTGTAAACTCAACAAAGAAACCAGGACAAACTAATTATGGGAAAACATAGAAGACGTTTGGATCAGAATGTTAAGCCTTCAAGTTCATCCTCCACAAAGCCATAGAATGCAAACTGCTGAGGCTTGGACCATCCAGCTTAAAAGGAAAAAGGATTTCTCTGACCTCATTGCCTCAGAAAAGCTCAATAGGTCACGTTTCCGGCTTGGGCCACCAAGCCCTCCTTTGGCTTTTCCTTCCTATGCGCAAAATTTCAGAAGTCACTGTGTTGCTGAATTTCCTTTGGTAACAGAAAAAACAGCCATTATTGTTGAATGCAAGGAACTGATCTGACCTGGAATTAATGATTTCTTCCTGCAAGTGACAAAGTCTGTTTCCTCCAGCTGATAATGAAACCCTGGAAAGGCCTGCCTTTTCAGAAGCAAATCATCCAAAGCAAGGGTGCAGTCCTGGACCCTTTTCAATCAAAATTTGAAGAATCTTACTTTAAAACAATTTTCTTTTCTCTTGCAGTAAAACATACATAACATAAAATCCACCATTTAAACCATTTTAAAGTGTGCAATTCAGTGGCATTATGCACATTAAGAATCATGTCTTTAAAATAAATATAAATAGGTCCCTAAGTCTCTCTGAAGATATATACTCAATAAAGGCAACCAAAAAAGAGCTACAGTTTTTATTCTAGAGAAGAATGGAAGAGTGTGATACTTTCATATGAATAATTTACAGGTCTAGAGCAAGGGGGGAATATCCCGTTATCATTCTTTTTGTGGTAGGGAAGGTGAGCTAGGATATTAAGGGGATCTCCACCCACCTCTCAGCTTCAGGCAAGGTTCCTCCAACATTTTCTGAATGTACTGTGTGCCCAATGAGCAGGCCAGTCCTGGGCTCATACCATTTGAAGATTCACTGATAGAAAGTACATCTTCCTACGTGCTAAGTCTCTTCAGTCATTCCCCCATCCGACGTAAAAGAGTATGGATCAGGGTAAAACTGTACTATGTCCTCTAAGACCTAGGCTTTGCAGTCAGAAAGATCTGAGCACCAGCTCTACCGCTTCTGGTATTGTTGCAAGTTACTTAAGGTCTTTGCTACAAAATGAGGATTAATATTAGTATCTACTTCTTAGGTTGGTTATAAGGCTAAATTACAGTTTTCTTTTTTTTTAATTCAATTAAAAAAAATTTTTTTTTTTTACCACATCATGGCTTGTGGGATCTTAGTTCCCCCACCAGAGATCAAACCTGGGCCCTTGGCAGTGGAAAACTCAGAGTTCTAACCACTGGACCACCAGGGAATTCCCAAGACTTAAATTAGGTAAGAAGATTAGTCAGGATATTATAGGTTCTGCTGCAGTAACAAATGAACCCCTATTCTTGAGTGACTCTACCTGAAAATCTTTACTTCTTTTACAGTCTGAGGGGTGGGCAGGTGGCTTTCCTTCAAAGGTGATCAAGGCTTTGGGCTGCTTCCAGATAGCATCTCTGACATCTTGAAGGTCTTTGCTTCCCAGTGAATGTAGGCCCCGCATTAGCTCTTTACACCCTTGGTCTCAAAGTAACTATGTCCTTTCTGGTTGTAGTCCTTTGGAAATAAGCATGTGGATCAGTCATAATTGGAGTAAAAACTAAACATCCTGTGGAGGGCCACTTATTGAATGGATTATTTACAAAGGTGTAAGCAGGGTTAAGGGAATTACCTGGTGGATCAGTAGTAAAGAATCAACCTGCCAATGCAGGAGACATAGAGATGCGAGTTTGATCCCTGGGTCAGGAAGATCCCCTGAAGGAGGGCATGGCAACCCACTCCAGTATTCTTGCCTGGAGAATCCCTATGGACAGAGGAGCCTGGCGGGCTACAGACCGTAGGGTCAGAGAGAGTCACACACAACTAAGGCGATTGAACACGAGCACGCAAAGTGGGGTTAAAAGAAACCACAAGAGATGGTGAGATCTCCCAAGGCTGCCAACAACTCAGTGGAGGTCTTGGATTTTCAGTAGCTGCAACTCAGGGAGCTGATGTGAGATGGGAGGCTGGGAACAAATAACCTAGCTTTTCTGTCCTCCCATCCTTCTGACTCTTGCTGTTGCCCCTCAGTGGTCAAACTCAACTACAAACCAGAGTCAGTGGAGTTTAGAGGATGCCGTCCACATGAGGTCAGCTTCCTGGGGGCTCAGTGCAGGGTATGAAAGTCTATCCGGAGCAGCAGGTGGAGAATCCCTAGCACAACACATAGAAGGCTTAGCCGTGTGCTGAGCACATAGTCGACACTGAAAAATAAAAAAGAGTGAATGGTGGGGGGAGCTAGTTAGGGAGTTTGGATTGACATGCACACACTGCTATATTTTAAATAGATAACCAACAAGGACCTACTGTGTAGCACAGGGAACTCTGCTCAATAACAGACTAATAAACAGTCTAAATGTAACAAACTAAATGGGAAAGGAATTTGAAAAAGAATAGATCCATGTGTGTGTATGGCTAAGTCACTGTGTTGTATCCCTGAGACTAACACAGGATTGTCAACCAACTCTACTCCAGTATAAAATAAAAAGTAAAAAAATAAGATACAAATTTCTAATCGTAAGATAAGTACGAGGGATGTAATGTATTATGTCATTAATATAATTAACACTGCTGTGTGTTATATACAAAATTTGTTAAGAGAGTCAATCCTAAGAGTTCCTTTCACCTGGGAAATTTTTTTCTTTTCCTTTTATTTTGTATCATATCAGATAATGGATATTCACTAAATTTATAGTGGTGATCATTTATGAATGTGTGTAAGTGAAGTCAATGTTGTTCACTGTAAATTTATACAGCACTGGATGTCAGTTACATCTCAATAAAACTGGGAGGAAAAAAAGAGTGAAAGAATTCAAGAAAATGTGAAGAAAAATATTTAAACAAAACTTATGTTTCTTGAAGTCTTCACAGTTCACATTACTTCTGACAAGGAGAAATTCACATTTCCCAAAGAGAATTTTTCTCTTCACAACACTGATTTTTCAACAAGAGCTCTGTGTCCAAAGCTGGGCTGTCCTTTCTCTCTCCTAAAAGCGAGTTTGATGGAAAGAATGGCATTTTGTTTGCAAAGCGAGAAACATTGATAGCTCCGCCCCAAAGAACTTTATCTGGGCAGCCAGTAATTACAACCTAAGTTAGGCTGAATGGCACAGCTACCTTGATAACTGCTGTTCTGTTTTCAGTCTTTCACTTGCCAACAAGATCTTCTGGTCCCTTATCTTGTTCTGGGGCCAACCCAACAAGAGCGGGAGAAGTTGAAATTCTGACACTTTAAAGCACGGGACGTTGTGAACAAGCTAGTGAGTTGTTTGTGTTAGGCTTTGCTAAATAATAGGCTGGGTTCGGAGCCAGTAAAAAGCTTTGGAGAATCGCGTTTGATGTTTATTCATATGGAGTTTCTCATTCTGCACGTAAATGAAATGATCTTTTTCCAAGGGTCAAGTTTAGTTTTTGCTGCTTTCCTCCAATTGAATGTTGATGTCAGAAACTCCGGGAGGGGTTGTTGAGGACTTCTCTGGTGATCTAGTGGCTAAGTCTGAGCTCCCAATGGGAGGGACCTGGGTTCAATCCCTGCTCAGAGAACTAGATCCTGAATATTGAGACTAAGACCTGGCATAGCCAAATAGGTACATAAATTAATTACAAATTTAAAAAAAGGAACTCAGGGGAGTTTTGAATTTGAAGGACATTTAGAAATCATTTTACCCAACCTGCTCACACACCATCTCTTTGGAGAGACTGGGGTTCAGCCTGTCCCTGATGGGAGGCTTACCTGATATCAGCAGCTCCTGTGTGTGTGTTTTAAACCAGGTACGGAGCTTTGGTGCAGAGGCTTTGTTGCTCCGAGGCATGTGGGATCCTAGTTCTGGGACCAGGGATCAAACCCATGTCCCCTGAACTGGCGGAGGACTCTCAACCATGGGGTCACCAGGGAAGTCCTCTATGCTCTTTTCATCACACCATGCTAGTGACTGCAAAAGATGAAGCAAGGAGGTATCACTCTTGGTAGGTTCCAGACTGCTTCCTGTATTCTACTGATGCACTGCAGCTTCCTGAATTGCATTTCTGATTTCTGTTGCATTTAAGAGGTTCAGTCTGTCTAATAGATCTGCCCCACATCTGCTGGTTAGATCTAAATGCCAGTGAAAAATTGTCCCCATCAACTTTAGTACCTGACCTTGGCCCAAGCTAATATCTGCCCTTGCTTTGTCAGCAGTGTTTGTGGGACCGTATCTTATGGACAGTGGGCAGATCAGAAAGAAAGCAATCTAGACCCACAGTGGTACAATGATGCTTCTATTTGGTCCACAGGATGCCAAACAGCTGCTTCTAAGTATCCAGATGTTTGGCATCATGGACAACAAAACTTTGATTCTTTGGCCAAATAGTCCATTGTCATCTAAGTAATCAACATATGCTTGAATGTTTTGTCATTCCGCAGACTCTTTGTTTGCTTAGAAGTGATTAGATTTTAATATTTCAGTTTCCCCAAAGTAGCCCACAACAAAAGCCCCCCCACACACTATTTTCCCATGCATCAATCATCTTTCCTTGTTGCTTGCCAATCTGACAAAGATAAAAAAGTCCCGCACATTTTACAAACTCTTTAATCAGCTAAACACATCTGCATCAAAGGCCAATATGTTCTTCTGTTGAGAAAAATAAAATCTTGGTTTTCCCCAGTGTGGTGAAGCCCAAACTGATGTAAACAAGACACGTTAAACCTCCTTGACTCTGTCTTTGAGTTAATTTAATTTAATTTATTCTTTATTTAGGATTAATTGACATGTTACATGATATTAGTTTCAGGGGTATAATGTGATGATTTGATATTTGTATATATTATAAAATGATCACTGCAGTAAGTCTAGTTAACATCTGTCACCATACATAGTTCCAAGATTTTTTTTCTTGTGCTGAGAACTTTTAAGATTTATTTGCTCTCTTAGCACTTTTCAAGTGCCTTTGGTTTTATATTCTGTATTTTACATAAACTATTCAATGAAAATTATCTTACTGTTTTTCCTAATAGTTTTTCTCTTACATGGCTACCTGGAAACCCATTTCCAGACAGTTTGCAATGTGGACAGGAAGTGGTGTCCAGTGAACGATTTCTAAACTTTCTCTCCAGAAGGGGTGATAGTTTTCTTCTCCTTGAGAGATCCTTGTTGTTATTGTTTAGTCCTAAGTCATATCTGACTCTTTTGCAACCCCATGGACTGTAGCCCACCGGACTCTTCTGTCCATGGGATTTCCCAGGCAAGAATATTGGAATGGGTTGCCATTTCCTCCTCCAGGGACTCTTCCTGACCCAGGGATCAAACCCAGGTCTTTTGCATTGGCAGGCAGATTCTTTACCCCTGAGCCACCTGGGAAGCCTTGAGAGATCCTGAGATAGATCCTAAGTGTCTTTACTCCCTTTTGGAGCCATCAACCTACTGCTCACATTACTACCAGGATCTACTTTGTGTTAAGCCATCAGTACAGTCGTCAGATTCTGTGCTAAGTGCTTTGAAGACATGACTCATTTAATTTTCTCAAGAAGGCTTTGTGCTCTATACCACGAAGAGAACCAGTTTGCAAATGAGGAAACTACCGCCTAGAGAGGATCATCAATTTATTCAAGGTCACACAGCTACTGGCATCAGAGCTGCGACTCTGATCCCCAGCCTAGCTGCCCACAGAGCCCGTGTGCTTACCCTCTTACTCTTCTGCCTTCAAAGAAATCATCCTCAAACACAAGATGGAATCTGTTAGCCCAGAGCGAAGCCCAGCCCAGGATGGCTCTTCCTTGACTTTCTGCTTCCTGTCCTTCTGTTTCCCTGAGGACTCCTGTTCCTCCTGTAGCCTGAGGTTCAACCCCACGGACTGCAAGTCTTCCCCCAAACACCACACTTTTTTCTCCTCTGTTCATTCACACACCCTGCTCTCCCCACATGGAGCATCGTACACACCCAAACTCAGCGTCTACATGCCCAACGTCTTTCATGGGAAAATCCCCACTCATCCAGCAAAGCTTGCTCAAAAGTTAATGCCTCGGGACCTCCCTGGTAGAGTCCAGTGGTTAAAAATCTTCCTTTCAATGCAGCAGACTTGGGTTCAATCCCTGGTCCAGAAAGTAAGATCCCACATGCCTTGGAGCCCACTTCGAGAGCATCCGAGTGCCGCAAGGAAAGATCTAGAGCACCTGCTGTAACTAAGACACAATGCAGCCAAATAAATAAATAAATGTTTAAAAAGACTTTAAAAAAAAAAAAATTAACACCTCCTTGAAGTTCATCTGACCCCATGCTGGGCCCCTCTTCTTCCATAATCGTACCTTCCTTGATTATAGTACCTAACACATTTATGGTCCTTAGGGAGCTGGTCACGAGTCTTGAAATAATTTGTTTGCCTGCCAGGCTCTCTCATCAGCCTTGAGGAAGGAGCTGATTTAATCTCTCTGTCTCTGGGGCCTGGAGTGGTCAGTTCTGTCAGTGTTTATTGACTAGAGAATGAACTAAATGTACACAAGTTGTGATGATGTGTGAGTGATTACTAACATTTATTTAACTCCTCCTTGAAATTCAAACTGCTCAAAATTTGTGTTTTTATAGGTTTCTTTAGAACTGGACTCAATTTTTGTCTTCCCAATCCTCTGAGCAGAGAGTTTCTGCTTTTGCTTTCAGTAGGACTGTGAAATTAGTTTTTAGTGAGAGAGAGAGAGAAAAGGAAGCAGGGGAAGGTGGGGGAGTCTTTTTCTCTGCATCTCAATCCCAAAGTCTCAAGATAGATTCGAATAACTCAATCCTGACACTAGAACGATCACCACCAATAATCACATTATTCTAACACGACTGTTTCCATAATGACCATGTCACTGGGAGGGAGAGGCAATTCCATTACGTGAGAGTGGGGGTGGGGTACGGAGAAAAGAAAACAACAGATGTCTGGTAGCCCATGCACATCAAGGACTGAAAAACAATCTCTTATGAGCTTTAGCAAAACCTTGTTTATGCAGTCATCCTTGTCAATGTTTTGGAGATTTTAATAAGGGCCTCTTAAAGACCAAAAGGTCACCCAAGCTCAGAGAAATGCCTTTCTAATAGAGGCATTGCAGGCCTGATGGATGGGATATTTAGGGGCATAAAAGACTTCTCAGAGTCTTCAAATTACCCCATGTAGGGAGCTATAAGGTCCTTTCATAAAGCCAGAGAGCTCTGCTTATTGACATGGATACTTGTGTCATGGGTAGAAGTTGTTGGGCAGTTAGGTTCTAAAAGTAAAGATCTTCCAGAAGCAACATCTGGAAAGCAAATGGAATCTTGAGCCCTGGAAGCACGGGCCTGCAGGCTCTGTATTTGAAAACTTCATCTCTCAGAGTCTTTCTTGCCTCAGCTGTGAAAAAGAAATGAATAACAAAGTCATCTTCATGGAGTTGCTGGGAGCCTCAGGTGAAACAAAGTGTAGAACGCCTAGTTACACAAACGTTGTTTACTTGTGTTATTTTACGGAGAAATGGAGAATAATGGAAGTACTCATTCTCTATAATGACTCCTTAAAGTTTTTGCATTAATTAAACTGGAAACCATGGGGAAATGGCTGTGATACAAGTTGAATGAAGACGATTCATGTTACGTTTTTCTACTTTAGCAAAATTTTATTGCACGTAATTTTTTATGGCTGCACTGGGTCTTCGTCGCTTTGTTCAGTCAGGCTTTCCCTAGTTGTGGAGAGCGGGCTTCTTTCTCATTGCAGTGGCCTCTCTTGTTGCAGAGGACCGGCTCAGTAGTTGCAGCTTCCTGGCCCTAGAACTCGGGCTCATTTACCATAATTTTATAAACAATATGGATGCATATCAAAAAGAACTAAAAAGGGAGTTCAGATAAAAACTATTGGGTGTTTTGGAGGACATAGAATGGCAACCCACTCCAGTGTTCTTGCCTGGAGAATCCCAGGGACGGGGAGCCTGGTGGGCTGCCGTCTATGGGGTCGCACAGAGTCGGACACGACTGAAGCGACTTAGCAGCAGCAGCAGAGTTGACTGAATTTTTTTTTTTCTCTTCTACCTCAGTTTCTGTTAGTGTTGTCTGTGTTTGAAATGATACTTTTTAAAATTTTTCCTTAAAATGAAAAAGAGTGTTGTTTTGTCCCTCATCACTCATATAGGTGTCCTTCTCCAGGACACTTTATGGCAGCCATGGGATTCTTGGCCCTTCGCTTGAATCCTAAGGAATTCTGTTAGCCTTTATGGAGTCCTGCGCCCAGTGAAGATACTTCAAAGTCGAATTGTCCAAGTGTTGAAGAGGATTAAGAAGTATAGCACCTGGGACTTCTCTGGTGGTCCAGTGGTTGAGACCCCATGCTTCCAATGCAAGGAGCATAGGTTTGATCCCTGGTGGGGGAACTGGAGAATTAAGATCCCCACATGCTGCCTCGTGGCCAGAAAAAATGCAGCATCTTAAGCAGAGGTGGAGCAGATGACACAGTTCCCAATTTTTCTCTGCTCACAGTCCATCTGCCCTTCTGGTGTCTGCACCCAGTCTTCCTCTGAGACAACACCCCCCTCCAACACCTCTGTCAACATGTTCCAAGGGCAGATGCACTAGAGCAGATTATTGAGGTCCCTAAAGTGATTTAGCTTCACAATTTTTATTCTCCAGACTCTTGGGGGGAAAATGGGGTTGTTTAATGAATCATTTATTGATTCATTTCATCCAAGGTTTTGCAGGGGTTTTAAGAACTTAAAACCGTATTGTCACACAGTTGTGTTGTTCCGTAGACTAAATTAAGCCTGCTGGGTAAAATGTTTCTTTCTGTTATAAGTGCTATTCGCCCATACACATCTTTCCTCTTCCTGAAATAAAAATAGGACCAAAAAAAGAGAGGGGAGAGAGAAATTTTCAAGATAAAAATCTGTTTGGATTTTCTCATGCTATTTTAAGTTCATAATCCTGTCCATTTGATATTCATTTTGCATGGCTGGCTTTCATCACAGTGATTACCATTTAATTACATTTTAGCTGAAACAGCCAGATAGCATTTCAGTGCGATTGAGGGGAGACTGAGCCTTACTTTTTTCCGCAGCCTTATGTCTCTGTGTTAACTTTAGAGGCTGCTTTTTATAATACAAGGGCTACAATGTGGATAATTCATTTTCTGAGGATGTCAGGTACATTAAAAATTGGCTTGATTTCATTTCTGTTCCACACTAAAATTTTCCCCCATTAGAAGCTTCTTCTCATGGAGCCCACAGTCCATCTGCCAGGGGACCAATCAGCCAAGAAAGAAAGAAATGAATGAATGAAACCTAAGTCATGATAGAGTGGGATTTCTTTTCATTCTTGTGCAGCACTCTGCCTCCTTGGCTGTGGAGTACAAACTCCGGGATGCTCCTGGAGATGCTGAGGAACTTGCCCAGCCCTTCAGCCCTCTTGGAGAAGAGCTGGGAGGAAACATTCTAGCTGGTTCCTCCCTGTGGTGGAGAGACCCATGGGAATGGTGAGGCCAGGACTCCGGCTCTTATCTGCCAACAAGCAGAGGTCTCCTCCCTCCCTCCCTTCTCTTACTCCATCAGCCCAACAGAGAGCTTTCCCACCCTGAGTCCTTGGCCATTCAGTCTGTGACTGGTGCATTGGTCAGAGAAAATAATGCTAGGGAGGGACAAAGTAGGTGATTAAAGAGTTAATCCCTCTAGGGGATTGTTAGTAAAGAAGGAAGTTTGGGAGATCCCTGGAAGTTAATGATCACTCAAGAAAGAAGGTTTGCTTAACCACAAAACCAGGCAGACTTGCTTAGCAACCAAACCATGCAACAGAAGCACCAGGCAGGCCCCAAAACAATAAAATAATGGTGGCATGAGACCCACATCCTGCCCAGGGAGCTCAGTAAGTTAATGATCCCTAGACATGCTCTCAGCACACAAATAAAAATGATACTTTATGGAAAGGTGACATTTTAAAGTGAGAGAAGATATACTTCCAGTAGACCTTGAGCCTCAGTTTACACTCATTTTAATTCGTTAGCATATGCTAAATGACAGACCCACCAGGTTTGTGACTGTTCTGAGGTTGACTATAAAAGGCCAAAAAGTGGGTGGTGGCCCAATTCCTGGAAACCACCACCCCTTCCCCCCAGTGATTGGAATAATCTCCCCACTCATTAGCCTATGAAATTACCCAGTCCATAAAGACTAACCACGCCAGGGACTTCCCTGGTAGTCCAGCAGTTAAGAATCCACCTACCAGTGCGGGGCACATGGGTTCGATCCCTGGTCCGGGAGGATCTCACATGTCGCAGGTGGGTCACTAAGCCCGTGGGTCACAACTACTGAGCTCAGACTCTGTAGCCCAAGTGCCGCAACTGCTGAAGCCTTCGTACCTAGAGCCTGTGGTCTGCAACGAGAGGCCACTGCCATGAGAGACCCGTGCAGCCAAAAATAAATTAAACAAATAAATAAACAAAAATTTTAAAAATGAACCACACCATATTTCAGGATTCTCTCTCTCGCCTTCTGAAATGGTCCACACTCTATGGAGTATTTCTCTCTAAAGAAATTCACTTCTTCCTTTCACTTTGTCTCCAAAGCAAGAAACTCAGATTCACTGGGAACACTCTGACAGTCTCTCTCTTTTTTTTTTATTATTTCTTGGTGATGGCAACATCTAAGAACAGGCATCCAAGTTAATGAGAGTGCTGTTCACTTGTGTCATTGGAGCCACAAGATTCTCATCTCTAGTGATCGCCGAATAGGTTCTGAATGTTACAGGAAGGATAAAGGAGTTATGTACCATGATTAGAGCAGCTGACCACCTTGCTTTCACATCCTGAAATTAAATTCTGCTACCTGCATTTTGAGCCCAGGACTACAAACTGGCATCAAAAACGTCTACTCTGTGTACAGTGTTTTCCGCAGTTGAAAAAAAAATTCCTTTCAAGCATATGTTCCTTTAATAGCCATAGATTATTAATTTTGTTTTTTTGTTTGTTTGACTTCCCTGGTGGCTCAGATGGTAAAAGCATCTCCCTACAATGCGGAAGACCCGGGTTCAATCCCTGGGTCGGGAAGATCCCCTGGAGAAGGGAATGGCAACCTACTCCAGTACTCTTGCCTGAAAAATCCCATGGATGGAGAAGCCTGGTTGGGGTCGCAAAGAGTCGGACATGAGTGAGTGACTTCACTTCACTATTAACGCTTTTAAAAAACAAGACTGTGCTTGAGACTCCCCTGGTGCTCCAGTGGCTAAGATTCTGTGCTCCCAACGCAAAGTGCCTCGGTTCAATTTCTAGTCAGGGAACTAGATCCCACGTGTTGCTACTAAAGATCCCACAACTAAGGCCTGGCACAGCCAAATAATAAGTAAATAAATAATTGTTTTTTAAAATGACTGTGCTTAAAGTATAAAATTGAAATAATAGAAGTGTGTGTATGTTAGTCACTCAGTCACGTCCTACTCTTTGCAACCCCGTGGACTGTAACCTGCCAGGCTCCTCTGCCCGTGGGATCTCCCAGGCAAGAATACTGGAGTGGGTTGCCACTTTCTTCTCCAGGGAGTCTTCCCAGCCCAGGGATTGAACCTGGGTCTCCCGTATTGCAGGCAGATTCCTTGCTGTCTGACCTACCACGGATGATAGAAGTAGTTATATTAACAACAGTGACTATCAGTCCTGAGGTCTTAGGACTCAGTAGGTACCAGGAATGTTATAAAAGGATTTAATAGACAGTGTGGCAGGACCCTGGCCAATCAGAGCTGATATTGGCCTTAATCCTGCCCTGCGATAGCTGAGGTCTGTTGCCATGCGGGGCACTGACCTGTAATTACTGGGTCCTGAGGAACGGTGAGGAATCTAGCGGGCAGGGTGTCTGTGGTGGGAGCACGTGTGCAGGGAAGGCATTTGCTGTTGGGCAAGGAAGTGATCCATATTTGAATAATGGTCCAGATGTACCAAATACACCTGATGAATATCAGAACTGCCAGGCCCTGTGCCCACCATGGCTCTGGAGGAAAAACCCTACATTTATATCCCTGTGTAAACAGAGGGAAATGAGAGCACAGAGTCCAAAGCTCTTGCCCAAGATCACACACTCTGTACAAGGAAATAACTAATTTTTTTTAAAAGTTAATAGGTTTTGAAGGGAGCAGTTTTAGGTTGGTAGAAAAGTTGAGTGAAAGGTACAGAGTTCGCACAGACAGCCTCACTAGTGCATCTTCAGTTTATCCCTTAACATCCTGCATTAGTGTAGTACATGTGATATTTGATGAGCTGATATTGACACATTATTATCAACTGAAGTCCATAGTTTGCACTATAGTTCACTCTGTTCTTTTTTGACTTTTTCTTTTATATTACAGTCGATTAACAATGTTGTGACAGTTTCAGATGGACAGCAAAGGGACTCGACCAGATATATACATGTGTCCATTCTCCCCCAAACTCCCCATAGAGTTCACTCTTAGTGTGTGTACCTCCTATGAGTTTTGAAAAATGTATAATGATGTGAACCCAACATGAAAATAGTACATAGCAGAGTTTCAACGCCCTTAAAATCCTCTGTACTCCTATTGATCCCTCCCTCCCTTCTCACAACCCCTGGAAACCACTGACTTTTAATTATCTCCTTATTTTTGCCTTTTCCAGAATGTCATATAACTGGAATTATACTGTATGTAACCTTTTCAGATTGGTTTCTTTCACTTACCAATGTGCATTTAAGCTTCCTCTGTGTCTTTCTGTGGCTTGATAGCTCATTTCTTTTCATCACTGAATAATATCCCATTGTGTGGATATACCTCCATTTATTTTTCAGTTGAAGGACATCTTAGTAGTTTCCAAGTTTTAAGAATTATGAGCAAAGCTGCCACCTACATTCCTGTGAAGCTTTTTGTGTGGACATAACTTTTCAACTCATTTGACTGAACACTAAGGAGCCTGACTGCTATATCATAGGTAAGAGTGTGTTTAGTCTTACAAAACTGCCAAACTGTCTTCCAAAGGACTATACAGTTTTCTACTCCCATTAGCAAGTAATGAGAAATAACTAAGCTTTTATACTTGATTTTATAATTTACAGAGCACTGTTACCTCTATTAACTGAACCTGGATCCCAGAAAGTCACATTTCTTCAACAATAAAGCCATGTTATCTCTTTGGTATGCTATGGACTTTTGCCAAATAAAGGCAGTAATAATAAAGGCACTTTTTCAGAACTATTTGGTGAATAGCATTCATTTCTCTATATGTTTATTTTATTTAACCCTAATAACAACTCTGAGAGGTAGGGATTGTCATCCCCCATTTTACTAAAAAGGAAACTGAGACTCAGAGGAGTCGAGTATATTGCTCAAGATAACAAAAGAGTTCAAACCCAGGGCTGCCTATGGCCATGTCCCGGGTTCCTTATGCTTTATAGCGTTACAGCCCTTCAGTGTAAATTGGCAGGAAAAATTGTGAAAGACTTGGAAGGAATCAAAAAAAAGAAAAAGATTAATATCTATCCAGTGCATTTTTCTGAGTTATCTCCCCCTTTTTCCTGCCTCAGAGCTGTTTTACAACTCTGTAAATTGTAGGTAGCCAGTAATAATGAAAATGATTCTTGCCCACAGAATTGCAAATCAGTTGTATCTAGTGGAGGGCAATTGACAATTGCCCTGTGGATAGACTACTTTTCTACTTGTGCATTCACTTCAGCATTCCTTATCTGTATTTATATGTGTGTATTAATTTTTAGAATATTTATTCATTTATTTTTATTTATTGGCTACGCTGGATCTAATTTGCAGCATATGGGATCTTTAGCTATGCCATGCGAACTCTTAGTTGAGTGGCATGCCTCTTAGTTGAGGCATGTGGAATCTAGTTCCCTGACCAGGGTTCAAACCTCGGCCTCCTGAATTGGAAGCAAAGTCTTAGCCCCTGGACCACCAGGGAGGTCCCTAATTTGAATTCTCCTCTGAAGCAGCTGAAATATGATTCATTAATGAGTTAAATTCCTTGATGTGTTTATTTTGTGTACGGAATGACACTCATGAATTTACTCATAAAAGTTATTTTAACAGAATTTATTTTGTGTACATGCATCAATATAATCAGAAACAATGTCAGCGTATTTTCACTATCATGGTTCCTTCTTCATAACTTAGGTGCCCACAACATTAACATATCAAGCTGTGTGAAAATTCTGGACTTTCCTTAAACTCACTCGACTGGCTAGCTTTTGAGATTGACATTGACATGGTCTTTCCCTCAGTTTCTTCTCCAGTGCTAACACTGCATCCTCTCTTATTTCCTTCTGAAATGCTTTCTGTTTTCTGAAGCATTAAGATTCCTTGCTTACTGCTTCCAGAGAAACAGCGCAGTATTTAAGGGGGAAGATTCAGTGATTGCCTGGTGGTCCAGTGGCTAAGACTCTGTGTTCCAATTCAAGGGGCCAGGGTTTGATCCCTGGCATAGGAACTAGATCCCACATGTCACAGCAGAATAGCCCACATGCTGCAAGTAAGACCTGGGACAGCCAAGTAGATAAATAAATATTCAAGAAAGTAAATAAAAGGGGAAGATCCAATAATAGTCTAATTAAGAAGAATCTTAGAATTAAATTTTCCTGCAATGCATCATACTCCTCCTTGTATGACACATTATTATGTGTTTCCTGGCTTATTCAAGATACTAGTTTTTCCTTCTGCCAGCCTGAGGCTCCTCATTGTCATGAGGACTCTTCAGTCACATTGCTTGAGTCATGTCCAACTCTTTGCTACATCATGGACTGCAGCCAACTGGGCTCCTCTGTCTGTGGGATCTCCCAGGCAAGAATATTGGATTGGGTTGCCATTTCCTCAGGCTTCTCATTAGCCATGCCTAATTTTACCCTACTCTGTTCACTGCAGCACTATTTACAATAGCCAGGCTGTGGAAGCAATCCATAGATGAATGGGTAAAGAAGTTGTGGTACATATATATATAATGGAATATTACTCAGCCATAAAAAGGAATGAATCTGAGCAGGTTCTAGGGAGGTGGATGAACCTAGAGCCTGTTACACAGAGCGAAGAGGAAAACAAATATCATCTATTAATGCATATATATGGAATTTAGAAAAATGGTCCTGATGAACCTATCTGCAGGGCAGGAATAAAGACACAGACATAGAAAACAGACTTGTGCACACAGTGGAGGAAAAAGAGGGTGGGACGAATTGAGAGAGTAGCACTGAAATATATATATTACCATGTGTAAAATAGCCAGTGGGAAATTGCTATATAACAAAGGGAGCTCAACTGGATGATCTGTGACAACCTACAGGGTGGGATGGGGTGGGCGGTGGGAGGGAGGATCAAGAGGGAAGGGACATATGCACGCTTATGACTGATTCATGTTGTTGTATGGCAGAAACCAATATAACATTGTGAAGCAATTATCTTCCAGTTTACAAAAAAATCAAATAGAACTAAAAAAAAAAAAAAAAAGAAATGTGTCTTTTACTAGATAAGTAGTACTATCAAAATACTTTTGGTAGTACAGAAACTTGAAATAATTGATTAAGCTATACTTTTGAGAATAATGACAGAGGAAAAAGATCTTCGGTATGAACTGCGCAATCCCTTCATTCAGTGGACACTGAATTCCAGAGAAATTAAATGACTTGGTCACAATGACACAGCTCACTATGGGCTTTGCTAGGAAGAGAGGTGCCCCCTCACTTTCAGTTCAGTTCTCTTTCCATGACACACAGTATTTCAATAACCTTGGCCTTCAAGAACTCTGGTTAGCTCAGTAGCTAATAACATATAACACACATTATTTTCCTGAACTTCTCTGATCTTCCGAAATCATGCAATTTAAAAAAGCTTATTGTTTTCGGTACTTGAAGGAAAAATCAAGGGCAAGGTCAATGGCAGCAAATTTGCATTTCAATGACAACTTGCGAAAATAAATTTTAAGTGAACACCAGATTTTCATTGTTGTTCTCACTAACTGGACTAGATCTTATGACTGTCACACAGTCCACCTTCCTCCATGTTACGAAGGCCTTCTGGACTTTTCCTGGGCTTGCTGAAGTTAGACCAGGTTGGCCAGTGGATACTGACCACGTATTTGTTTGCCTACTGAATTCAACAGTTCAAGAAAATGGCCCATTATGAAGAGTCTTGCATTTAATACCGCTCATTTGCATTCAAATAATTTTTTAGTTGAAAAGGAAGCCTGGGCCAGGGGAAGTGAAGGAAAGCCAGGCTTTATTTTCTGAAAGCCTTGAGCCTAGAGGATCTCTTGGCTTTTCAAGAATGATAAAAGGAAACGGGTAAGACTTAACGCATCATCTGGACCCAAATGGTTCTGTTCTACAGGAAGAGGTACGTGTAATTAGAAACAGCCAATGGAGGACAGCAAGGCCTAATCAGTATCAAGGACTTGGAAGAAGTGTGTTTCTGCCCTATCCAATCACGAGGCACTTTTCGGTCCCCCTATTCTGTTTACACATTTCCATGTCACCATGTTCCATGCGCCAGTCACACAAGGTAACCAACACATGTAGCAGTTTCCCATCTGATGATGTATGAAGACAGAAAGTACCTGTTTCTGTTCCAGATATCTAGTATGTTTTTAACATCAGGCTTGGAAAGTGCGTTTCCTCTCAGTCATAATTCACTGCATGACCTGAGTAATCTGGAACCCCTTGGGGAGGGTGTTGGGTGTTTACCATAGCAACCACTGAACTCAATAATAAAGCGTTTGCCTCTTGATTTTTGGGGGGTGGAGGGGATGCTTCCCAGGTGGTGCTAGTGGTAAAGAACACAATCTCCAGTGCAGGAGATGCAAGGGACAGGCTTGAATCCTGGGTCGGGAAGATTCCCTGGAGGAGGGCATGGCAACCCACTCCAGTATTCTCGCCTGGAATCCCCATGGACAGAGGAGACTCGCGGGCTATGGCTCATGGGGTCGCAGAGTCAAGCACGACTGAAATGACTTTAGCATGCACCCACTTCTGATTTTTAACCTTGCAGGGGTAATGGGTTGTTTAGTTAGATAATCTTTGGGCCTTTATGTGAAGCAGCTCCCGGTAAATGGAGGGTGATAGATGACTTGAAGGGAACGCAAACACATCTATGCTATTTACCACCACCTCAGTTCAGTGTGGGAGGAAGCTCTGTCATCTGTGTCCTAGTTGCAGACTCACGTAACAGAGATGCCTTGTGTCAGTGGGGAGTGAACCACACACTGGGAAGCCATGCGGTTCACAAGGGCAGGTCTGCGCCCCATCCCACAGGCGGGGACCCATACCCTGCTGCTGACATATGGCGCCCCATCATTAGCCAGATGGCAGCAATGCTGGGGAAGGCCTAAGCACACATGAATAATCTAATCTGGGCTGTGGGAGGCAATTAGGACTGGCTGGGTGGGGATCAAAGCTGGTGTGGGGGTGGAGAAGCTTGGCTAAGTGTTGAAGGTGTTAAAAATGGGGGTGCTGGGGGAGTCTTCAGCATCAGCCTTATCTCAGCTATCCCCTCTTCTACTTCTGAGTGGGAAGACAGTTCCAACGTCACCGATCCCCTCTGTGCCCAAAAGAAAGGTCAGGGGTTCAGGACAAGAAAACCTTGCTGCACATAAAAAGTAGAATCTTCTTTGAGATTGCATCATGGAACAGACTGCTTCTCTTGAGACTTTTTTTTTCAATAAAGAAAGCTTGTTCAGAGTCAGAGTTGAATAGTGATGCTTGATCTGCCCTAGACGATTCAGAGAGCCTCAAATACCTTTGAAATTGTATCCAAAGAACCTCGAAAGACCTGTGACTCCAAAATATTTTGTAGCCACTGGAATAAAGGTCAGAAGAGCTCAACCTTTCTTTTCATTTTTAATTTTTTGAACTCATCCTTTCTGATCATGACAGAAAGAATCTTGGAGGGTCCCTGCACACGAAGTGGATGTGGGATGACTCACGGTCTTGTATTTTGCCTGGTCCCTGGGTACCTCCATCTCCATCACCCTTCAGCTGGCCCAGGGCGCACTGCCTGTGTTTCAGAGTCAAGTAGCTAGACCATCTCAGACCATCTCAGTTCCCTCCAACCAGATCCCAACACAGCCCTTGTCTAGCATCAGCCCTGTGAGCTAGTGCCCTAGATGACACCCCTATAATAAGGTTACACTCAGGCAGAGAGCAAATGAAGCATAATGATGGGAGGACAAGAGCAGACCTTCCAGCAGGGTAGGTCATGGCAGAGTCAGTTAATTTCCAGTCTCATGAGGGACAAGGAGAACACAGCGGACAGGAAATGGACACTTGAGTCCTGGCCCACATGTCTGCACCGGCCAGGACGCAGCATTGGGCAATTCACCCTCACGTGTTTATTTCAGTTTCCTAGTCTGTAGAAAGGGGAAGTTGGACTGGATTCCTGAGGCCTCCACAGCTGAGGACGTGACAGGCTGTGTACAGGCTTTCTGGTGCGGTCCTGCCTGTGGAGAGGAATTCAGAAAGGAATGGGTCTTTTATTAGGAGCCAGTTTGTTCCTCCATCTTAAACACCAAGCTGCATGTTGTAAGACATGTCGGATTTTGTGATTAGAGAAGGATTATAAGAAAATATATGCGTCCAGGAGGAAATACATCACTTGAGCACAGCCTCAAGGCTTCAGTGATGGGTCAATGTGCTCATTAGAGCTGAGAGTCAAAGATCAAGTATTTCTGATTATAATGGGGTGCTCAACTGTGGGTTTTCTGATTTGGAAATACTGTTCACAAATCTCCCTTCCCGCCTCCAACCTCCAGTTCTGTTCTTAGCAGATCGTATACATTTATTTATTTATTTATTTTTGTATTTATTTTTTTTTTCATTTATTTTTATTAGTTGGAGGCTAATTACTTTACAATATTGTAGTGGTTTCTGTCATACATTGACATGAATCAGCCATGGATTTACATGTATTCCCCATCCCGATCCCCCCCTCCCACCTCCCTCTCCACCTGATTCCTCTGGGTCTTCCCAGTACATCAGGCCCGAGCACTTGTCTCATGCATCCAGCTTGGGCTGGCGATCTGTTTCACCCTAGATAATATACATGTTTCGATGCTGTTGTCTTGAAACATCCCACCTCGCCTTCTCCCACAGAGTCCAAAATTCTGTTCTGTATATCTCTGTCTCTTTTTCTGTTTTGCATATAGGGTTATCGTTACCATCTTTCTAAATTCCATATATATGTGTTAGTATACTGTATTGGTCTTTATCTTTCTGGCTTACTTCGCTCTGTATAATGGGCTCCAGTTTCATCCATCTCATTAGAACTGATTCAAATGAATTCTTTTTAATGGCAAACGGAGACCAAAAGAAAGCAGGAGTCGCAATACTCATATCAGATAAAATAGACTTCAAAATAAAGGCTGTGAAAAGAGACAAAGAAGGACACTACATAATGATCAAAGGATCAATCCAAGAAGAAGATATAACAATTATAAATATATAGGCACCCAACATAGGAGCACCACAATATGTAAGGCAAACGCTAACGAGTATGAAAGAGGAAATTAATAGTAACACAATAATAGTGGGAGACTTTAATACCCCACTCACACCTATGGATAGATCAACTAAACAGAAAATTAACAAGGAAACACAAACTTTAAATGACACAATGGACCAGCTAGACCTAATTGATATCTATAGGACATTTCACCCCAAAACAATCAACTTCACCTTTTTCTCAAGTGCACACGGAACCTTCTCCAGAATAGATCACATCCTTGGCCATAAATCTAGCCTTGGGAAATTCAAAAAAACTGAAATCATTCCAGTCATCTTTTCTGACCACAGTGCAGCAAGATTAGATCTCAATTACAGGAAAAAAAATTATTAAAAATTCAAACATATGGAGGCTAGATAACACGCTTCTGAATAACCAACAAATCATAGAAGAAATCAAAAAAGAAATCAAAATATGCATAGAAATGAATGAAAATGAAAACACAACAACCCAAAACCTATGGGACACTGTAAAAGCAGTGCTAAGGAGAAGGTTCATAGCATTACAGGCTTACCTCAAGAAACAAGAAAAAAGTCAAATAAATAACCTAACTCTACACCAAAAGCAACTAGAGAAGGAAGAAATGAAGAACCCCAGGGTTAGTAGAAGGAAAGAAATCTTAAAAATTAGGGCAGAAATAAATGCAAAAGAAACTAAAGAGACCATAGCAAAAATCAACAAAGCTAAAAGCTGGTTTTTTGAAAAAATAAACAAAATTGACAAACCGTTAGCAAGACTCATTAAGAAACAAAGGGAGAAGAACCAAATTAACAAAATTAGAAATGAAAATGGAGAGATCACAACAGACAACACTGAAATATAAAGGATCATAAGAGACTACTACCAGAAGCTCTATGCCAATAAAATGGACAACTTGGAAGAAATGGACAAATTCTTAGAAAAGTATAACTTTCCAAAACTGAACCAGAAAGAAATAGAAGATCTTAACAGACCCATCACGATCATATACATTTAGATTCTAGATTGTTCGGTGTATAAGCCCTAAGGGCTCTGAACCAATACTTTGGCTTATTAGTTGTACTCAGGTCTCTCGAGTTTTTCACTCCAGGCTCAAAGGAGGACTCTGCGTCCTTTGTTCTCTCCTGGATTCCATCCTTCTCATCTCCACTCCCTTTTTGGATGTCACACTTCTAACCCTCTGCTCCAGCCTCACCCTGCTTCCTCCTATGGGTGCTCCAATCTTGCCTTCCCCACGGGCTTTCCATTGTCTTCCCAGGTCTTCTCAGATCTTCCTTATCTTAAACATTAAACCAGTTTCTCTGCTCTATTTGTCTTTTTGTACATGCATGCGTATTTACTGCACCTCAGTTGTGTCTGACTGTTTGTGACCCCATGGACCAAAGCCCGCCAGGCTCCTCAGTCCATGGGATTCTCCAGGCAAGAAAACTGGAGTGGATTGCCATGCCCTCCACTAAGGGATCTTCCTGACCCAGGGATTGAACCTGCATCTCATGCATTATAGACAGATTCTTTACCACTGGGGAAGCCTACTTGTCTTTTTAGCCACTTTTTCCTTCTCCCAACCCCCAATCCTTCGAGTTAATAGCTGTGTGCCTGAGTGCTCAGTTGCTTCAACTCTTTGAGACTCCATGGACCCGCCAGGCTCCTCTGTCCACTGGCTTCTCCAGGCAAGAATGCTGGAATGAGCTGCCATATCCTCTCCCAGGATCTTCCTGACCCAGGAATCAAACCTGCTTCTCTTATGTCTTGTCTTCTGCATTGGCAGATGGGTTCTTTACCATTATCACCACTTGGGAAGCCCAGTAAATAGCTTATACCTCCTGTTTCTGCTTCCCTTGTCTTCTTCCAGTGTCTGCAGTCTGGATGTTCATAAGCTGGTCTGTATCTGCTGTCTCCAAGCAGGGCTTTCTACATCTCCTCTTTGCCTCTGGCATCTGATAGTAAATGCAGGGTATAGATAGCATGTCCCTCCATCCACGTCCAGTGCCTAGCATTGACCTGACTTAGCAGTGGCTCAGCAAACCTTGGCTGAAAACCGAGGCTCTGTCGCCTCTTCCAGGTATTTCCCATCCTGTGTCTCTTTGCAGTCCAAGCCCTTCTCATCTCACCCCCCATCACTGAAGCCATATTCTGGCTCACTTCTTCACTTTTGATTTATCCCATAGAGCACTCTTCCTCAGGACTCACCAACAGTTCCCCAGGGACTATGGACCCAAGCTCCATCTTCTCAATGGGTATTTTTAAAAATGTAATTAATTGCTTGAAAAAAAAAAAAAGAGTTATAGAGTGGGTTGCCATTTCCAAGGGATCTTCCCACACAGGAATTGAACCCGTGTTTCCTGTGGCTCCTGCATTAGCAGGCACCTTCTTTACTGTCTGAGCCACCAGGAAAGCCCATGGATATACAAGTGAAACATTTAAACTGAACAAAAGGTACCAGAGAAAGATAAAATCTCTCTTTTCTACCCTTCTCCGAGTTTTCCTTCCAGGAGCAATCACTGTTAGCCGTTTCTTATACATCCTTGCCCATCTTTGCAGAGATATTTCATGGACGCAGTGCTTCCTAATTGGCCTGGAGTTCACCATCAGGGCTGGGGCTCCATCTTCCAACCACTTGGGTTGGGGAGCCCGTTTGCCTCCTGGTCACTTCTCCCAGAGCTGGGCTCTACCCGACACATTCCATGCAGCTTGCTTCAAGCTGCAGACCTGAAACTGTCCTTGTTCTCCCTCGATTGTCGGGGCTGCTGGTGTCTGTGAGGGACCCTCAGACCACACACCCACTGTGGCTCTTGTGAGGGATTCCAGCACTGCTCACCCTCCCTGGAGTAAAGCTCCTTTCTGGTCAGTGGTCCAGTCTGAATCCCACTAATCCTGGCTTGGCTGTTTTTGCACCAACCAGAAACTGACGAAAAGTTCTAAATGGTTTTGCTTCTAAACGCATGGTAGGTTGTGCTCCCTGTTGATCTGGTTGCCGGGAGATGAGCCTGGGATGACACTGTTCCTGTTTTGCATTATCACTTCATCAGGAGGCCTTATTCCCGGGTCCAGGTCTGAGCCCTCTTCAAATGATGCACTGGAATGATCCGAGATACAGCTCGGAATGTCCTCAGAGTCAGAGTGCATTTCCTACTAAATTGGGGACACTCTGCTCTATTCCAGAGCAGCCATTCTGGGACAACCCTGCCCCCTTACCCCCCGCCCCACAGTTCTGCATCTGACAAGGCAGTAATGATAGTCTTGGCTTCGGAAAATAGCCCTGTAACAACATCAAGAGTCTTAAAGCTGTCTCGAGGGAACATATAAATTACTGTTTTAGTTAGACGTGAGGTACCTTAAGTATAAATAGGAAGACTTTTTAGTTCTTTTAAAATCCACCTAATGAACAATAGGCCTGGAACAGTATTTACTGGAGGTGCTGCGTCAGTGACACTTGGCCTATTTAAAATACAGATTTGGAGGTAGATTCTCATCTGTTATATACACAGTTATGCTATATACGTGTATTATTTATTGTGTATGTTGCTGCTGCTGTGTGTGTGTTCTAGTCGTGTCTGATTCTTTGTGACCTCATGGACTGTAGCCCCCCAGGCTCCTCTGTCCATGGAATTTTCCAGGCAAGAATAATAGTGGAGTGGGTTGCCATTTCCTAATCCAGGAGATCTTCCCAAACCAGGGATCAAACTCGTGTCTCTTGCATCTCCTGCATTGGCAGATGGATTCTTTACCACTAGCACCACCTTGGAAGCCTCATTATGTTACACATAGCATATGTTACACATATGCTAACATATATAACTAAGCACATGTTATACATGTTAATGTTATATATATATATTGACATTCATATATTTCCTTCTCCAGGGGATCTTCTTGACCCAGGGATCAAACTCCTGCATTGCTGGCACCCCAGAGATGTACACCCTCTCTCCCTCTTGCATATTCACAATGCATGTTAGCATATCAAAGGCTCTGAGAGGTCCTAAAGCAAAATAACTTCTAAACCTTTTGAACTCAAACTTATTTGGCAATGAAGCCCTTTATGCATGATTTCTGAGTGTTAGTTGCTCAGTCGTGTCCAACTTGTGTCCGGCTCTTTGTGACACCATGGACTGTAGCCCACCAGGCTCCTCTGTTCATGGGATTCTCCAGGCAAGAATACTGGAGTGGGTTGCCATGCCCTCCTCCAGGGGATCTTCAGAGGTACATATAAAGGATAGTGTTGCTTCAGTTTCTGCATGCAAGTTAAGCAATTTATTTGTAAATAAACAGCTGATTCCCTTAAATATTTCATATATCCATTACACTACAAACCAATAACATAATATGTATTATGTATACACCAATAAGCTAATATAATAAATAGGTGAACTTTTAGAAAAATAAATCACAGTAAAGCTATTATCTATTCCTACCTATGATCTAACATTTATAGTCACATCTTTAAAAAGTCAGTTACGTAAAATACATTTCTTTATAAATCGAAGTCCAGCTAGCTGGACCCCTTCTGTCCTTACTGTCCGGTGACTTTTTCCCTAGTAGCCACTTAACAAATTTCCGGCAGGAACCAGAGGGTCAGCTGTTGGTCACTGATATTTTTTTCCTTAAGAAGATATCAACCTCATTAAGCCAAAGAGAGTCTTCTTATTACAATTAGTTTCTCACCTGAGTGGTCCAAACTATATTTTCCTCATAGCTTCTTTCCAAATGCTATATGTCTCATAAGCACTAGGTCAGAATGTTGTCTTTCTGCTACACAATTGGCTATAATATCATATATACATGTACTTTTAAAAATATTATTTAAAAATAATAAAAGTCACGCATAATTGGCATTCTCTCCTAAGCCCAAGTATGTTTACAAACTAGCACACAGATTAAAGCCCACAAAACCACTCATTCAAAGATGGCTCCTCTCTGGTCTCTTAGAGAGCCTCTTAGAGACTGCTATCTCGATGACCCCGATTTTGTGGTCTTTCTATTTAATAGAAGTTGCCGTGGAAAGGAGGCCATAAATAAAGTCTCCCTGGTCAAGGAGCTAGAGCTTTGCTTTGTCTTGGAGAGAACTGGAAGAAACAGCTGAGCAGGGGCTGGCCACTGCAGTCGCTTCTAAGGCTTTCTTGGTGAGAAGTGAAAATAAGCCCCTGTGAGGGGACTGAGGATTTTTATTGGCAGGTTGGAGTAGAAAGGAAGTTTTGGTCTGAACAGTCGTCAGCTGCGAAATATTTTTAAACTCCAATGGCAGACAATATTTTCTTTTGAGACTTTATGATAAACCCTGGAATGAGAATGCCTAGAAAATACATTAGATTACAGTTTGTGTGAGCAAAGCTCGGGAAAACCTTGAAAGCAGGTAGCTGGCATCCGGTGTGACTAACTCTCTTTTAAGAAAACCAAGAATCTATTTAAAATGGAATACCAGCAAGGTCCTGCTGTAGAGCGTAAGGAACTCTGCTCAAAGTTATGTGGCAGTCTGGATGGGAGGGGAGTTTGGGGAGAATGGATACAGGTATATGGATGGCTGAGTCCTTTGGCTGTTCACCCGAAACTATCACAACACTGTTAACTGGCTATACTGCAATACAAAATAAAAAGTTTATTAAAAAAAAGAAAAGAAAACCAAGAATCTAAGCAGGTGGTTTATAGACTTTTTGATTTCAAGGATAAGGAAAAAAATTCAATTAAAAAAATTGAATTTGAAAGCTGACTCTAGTAGCCCATTTTTCTATTTTTTTTTTCCAAGTAAGGATAGACTAGTTTGGCAAGAACTTATTATTACCATTGTTTTATTTTTTCCACTAGGAAAAAAAATAGGAAAGCATGATGTCATATTTACATACACAGTTCAACATTTATATACAATTCTTAAAACTGAATGCATTTGGCTTTAATGAAAGACTATGGACATTGTTCTAACTTTTCTCATGCAAGTTTGCTTTGTTAGATTAGTGTTTTGGAATGCAAAATAGAATAAAATAAAATCTCCTAAACATGCCAACAAAGTATTGATTATCTTCAGAGAAACTCACATTGGTATTATTAGTTGCCTTATAATATAAAAATATCTCAGATGACATTATTTATTGCATTTCCTAGGAAAAAAAGAACTGAGCTCTGCATTTGATGTACTTAAAAGTTAATGAATGTACTTGAAAGTTAATGATGTACTTGAAAGTTAATGAATATAACCTACATACCCTGATCATTTTCAGATAAATATTTACTGATAAATATTTACAGATACAGTACAAAGGGAAAACTTTAGTACTGAGAGCCTGTGGAGGGAGTAAAAAGGGTGGAATTAATCAGGAAATGGTTCGTTTTCAGGAAGGAGCGAGAAAATTGAAGCTGCGAGGTTAAAGAATAATATGAAGCAAGATAAAAGAGCTTCCCTGGTGGCTCAGCTGGTAAAGAACCCGCCTGCAGTGCGGGAGACCTGGGTTTTAATCCCTGGGCTGGGAAGATCCCCTGGAGGAGGGCATGGCAACTCACTCCAGTATTCTTGCCTGGAGAATCCCATGGGCAGAGGAGACTGGCAAGCTACAGTCCACAGGGTCACAAAGAGGCGGACACGACTGAGCTACTTAGCACTCACAGCATAGCCCTGACGTGCTGCCTTTGGAGTCAAAAGCTTTTTGTTATTTGCCTATGGTTTTGGAGTGCTTTTCCTTCGCTTTTCAGGAGAGTTTGATGGATGCATTTATCTACCTGTGGTTGCAGGGGACAGTCAGGACTATGACAGACACACTTGCCTGGGCATATATCCAGAGAAAATTCTAATTTGAAAAGACACCCATACCTCAAAGTTCATAGCAGAATTATTTATTAATACAATAGCCAAGACATGGCAGCAACCTAACTATTCCTTGACAAATGAATGGATGAAGATGATTACATATATATATGTATATATAATGGAATACCATTCAGTCATAAAAAAGAATGAAATAATGCCATTTGCAGCAACATGGATGGACCTAGAGGTGATCATACTAAGTGAAGTAAGTCAGACAGAAAGACAAATATCATATATCACTTATATGTGGAATCTTAAACAAAATGATATAAATGAACTTATTTACAAGACCAGACCACCTTATCTACCTCCTGAGCAATCTGTATGCAGGTCAAGAGGCAACAGTTAGAACCAGACATGGAACAACAGACTGGCTCCAAATCGGCAAAGGAGTACGTCAAAGCTGTATATTGTCACCCTGCTTATTTAATTTATGTGCAGAGTACATCACACGGAATGTCGGGCTGGATGAGCACAAGTTGGAATCAAGATCGCCAGGAGAAATATCAGTAACCTCAGATACACAGATGACACCACCCTCATGGCAGAAATCGAAGAACTAAAGAGCCTCTTGATGAAAGTGAAAGAGCAGAGTGAAAAAGTTGGCTTAAAACTCAGCATTCAGAAAATTAAGATCATGGCATCTGGTCCCATCACTTCATGGCAAATAGATGGGGAAACAAGGGAAACAGTGGCAGACTTTATTTTGGGGGGCTCCAAAATCACTGCAGATGGTAACTGCAGCCATGAAATTAAAAGACGCTTGCTTCTTGGAAGAAAAGTTATGACCTACCCAGATAGCATACTAAAAAGCAGAGACATTACTTTGCTGACCAAGGTACGTCTAGTCAAAGCTATGGTTTTTCCAGTAGTCACGTACATATGTGAGAGTTGGACTATAAAGAAAGTTGAGCGCTGAAGAATTGATGCTTTTGAACTGTGGTGTTGGAGAAGACTCTTGAGAGACTCTTGGACTGCAAGGAGATCAAGCCACTCAATCCTAAAGGAAATCAGTCTTGAATATTCATTGCAAGGACTGATGCTGAAGCTGAAACTCCAATCCTTTGGCCACCTGATGCGAAGAACTGACTCACTGGAAAAGACCCTGATGTTGGGAAAGATTGGAGGTGGGAGGAGAAGGGGACGACAGAGGCTGAGCTGATTGGATGGCATCACTGACTCAATGGACATAAGTTTGAGCAAGCTCCGGGAGCTGGTGATGGACAGGGAGGCCTGGCATGCTGCAATCCATGGGGGGGCAAAGAGTCAGACACGACTGAGCAACTGAACTGAACTGATTTACAAAACAGAAACAGACTCACAGACATAAAAAACAAATTTATGATTACCAATGGGGAAAGTTGGGGGGGGGCGTAAATTAGAAGTTTGGGATTAATATACACACACTACTATATATAAAACAGATAAACAACAAAGACCTACTGTATAGCAGAGGAAACTATATTCAGTATCTTGTAATAATCTATAATGGAAAGGAATCTGAAAAAGAATATATAAATCTTTCTGTATATCTATATAGCTGAATCATTTTGTTGTACACCTGAAACTAACACAATATTGTAAATCAACTATAATTCAATTAAATAAATAAAAATAAATTTAAAAAATCTAGAATACTACACTTTCAAAAAAAAGAGACACCCCTAGATGGCCATGCTGTCAGCCATTCTCAGTAAGCTGGATTTTTACAAGTTGTCCTCAACTCCATTTTCAGAGGGGAATAAAAGAGCTGGGTCTTACACATGGAAGACTCTGTATGCTCTGATATGTTTACTGAGGACAAAAATTAAAAAAATAGGTTCTAGTTTTTTTTGATTTGTTGATGAAACTGATCAATTTCCTTCTAATAGTCATATTATTTTTAGCAGGGGGCATTTCTATTTCCCCAATTTTCTTAAGTATTTGAATTCTATGAACTTTGTGAAATGATTGGAAAGTACTAAAGACAAAGCATGGTAAAAGGTTAGCTGCCATCATCCAAATAGTTGGTACAAGATTATTTGTGGACCATCCCAAAATGAGGCTATATTAGAAAACAAGGGGGAATAAAGACTAAGGTAAAAGACTAAATATTCAGAACCTTTGGTTGCATTGACAGAAAAACCAAATAAAACTGACATAAACAGCACAATGTATTATCAACACACCATCGGCTATCTCATAGAAACTAAAGATGTGACTTAGGAGCAGTCAGAATCTAGGGTTTGAAGAGTCAGGATCCTCTGATTCTCTGGATGTTCTGACATTTGGTCAGAAGTCCCCTTTTGGAATAAGCAAGATGGTTAACTGGGTTGATGTGATAACACAGCAGTTATCAGAAGACTATGTGCATGGTATGGGGAGAGTAGAACAGGAAGAAAATTCTGTTTTCAGAAGAGATTTGTATCAAATAAATCAGAGATGCCCACCTTATTGAAAAAATAGTGAAGAAGCTAGACAGCAAGAAAAAACGGCTTGTCAAGTTTCTTGACTGTTTATAAACAAGATCAGTTTCAAGGGTAAAGTAACACCCACCCATTTAAAGGAAAATTTTCTTCATTTAAGGACATCCTTTGAAAGATGTACCAACAAATAGCAACCTGTAAGGCACCTGGCCTACTGTGCAATGCTTAACTACCAATCTTCATGTGCACTCATCATATGCAAAGAACTTCTCTGGATTCTGAGCTATGGGAAAGAAGTTGCAAACATGACTAGGTACCTCCTTCAAGGAATTTACATTTTAGAAATCTGGAGAAGGAAAAGTTTAAAGCAAGCTATCATAACTAGGTCAACCTAACATAAGGACAGATTGCTATATCCCATATTTTCCTCTAAAAGAAAAAAAGAATTTGTGGTCTTAAAACATTACATGATGCACCAGATTCACAGCCTGAACTACATTTGAAGTCGGTCAGGTGTCCTCAATCATACCCTGCAGACTGATCACACACACTACCACCTGGATTAAGCTGACGATTTTCAAATGAAATCTTTTTCTGTGTCTCTGTTTCTCGCTGGTTTTTAAGAAAAAGACCAGAGAGGAAAGGAAACCGTAGGTTAGTTTTATAAGTATGCTTGCACATTCACCATCATCATTATCATCCACAAGCCTGGCTTTTAAAAGCCTGGGACTTCCCTGCTGGTCCAATGGCTAAGACTCCGAGCTCCCAATGCAGGGGTCCCAGGTTCAATCCCTGGTCAGGGAACTAGATCCCACACGCCCTCAACTAAGACCTGGCACAACCAAATAAATAAATATTAAAAAAAAAAAAAAAAAAAAAAGTCTGGGAGGCAGAGGGGCGAAAAAGGAGCTGGTGAGAGGAGGTTTTGGCGGAGGATACCAGCAGGTGGCGCTTGTCCCCTCCTCCGAGATTAGAACTTGAAACTCACCCTAGAATCCTGTAGGAACCAAGGGCTACTTAGCCAGCGCGGTCAGTGCAAGTGACATCGATCATGCGGTACTTTAGATCCATCACCTTCCCGCATCACCACTTAAAACATAATCTCCCCCTCCATCAGGGGTTGAATTATCTTCTTATTTGACCCGCATCCTCTTCCCTTAGCTAAGTCCCTCACAAGGTCGCTGCTCAAGCCTTGGGTATAAAGCCTTAGAGAGTTGGAGCCGAAACTTCAGAAAGGAGGGGGACTTCATTAACCTCCCAACTTCCAACCTTCTTATGCTGTCAGGAGTTTCTGATGCCCCTGGTGTTGGTTTGGGCAGAAGGTGATTTCAACTGCAGACGGGGACGTCAGCTCCCATGCCCCACAGGGGCTAGAAGCAGCTCACAAGGTCACCTTGACGAATACCTGTGCGCAGGCTCCAACTGGGACCGAGTTATTTTATAGTTGGGGTCACTGCCTTTCTGAGCCCTCCAGCTCCACCGAATTCCGGGCTCAGCCAGTCACAGCCAGCCCCTCTTCCTCACACGACAATGGGTTCTGTCCACCATAGAAACGACCTGCATCTTGAAAACTCCTTCCTTTCTGTGCCTGTATTTTCGGCCATTGCTCAGAAAACCCTCTGCTCCACTCCTAAGCTGTTCGCAGCGGCGTCCAGCCCCGGCGTTTACAGGAGCGCAACCCGAGTCCGAAGGCTCTCCTTTTAAACCCAGCTCCGCCTCTGACTGCCTGGGTGACCTCAGACGGGTTTCTTCACTTCCTCTGTGGGCTGAGGGAAACAGTTTTTCCGCTCACGGGGTCCCCTGGATTCCTGAGATCACGAACGCCGACTATGGAGACCAGCGTCTGGCCCACTGGAGGTGCCCAAATGCTAGGGGCGGGGGTCGTCTGTTAGCCTGATCCTACCGTGAAACACTGCCTCTGGGGGTTGGGAGGGGACTCGAGGTCCAAGAATACGAATAATTCGCAGAATTGAGATAGGCTCCCGCCTCCCCCGTGATCTCGCTGCGTTCAGCCCCAAGCGAGTACCCGGACAGCCCGGCGCGGGCGCGCGGCAGCAGCCGGGGCCCCGCGCCCGGGGCGGCGGAGTCAGGCTCGGGGCTGGGCTGACGGCTCCGCGGGAAGGCGGAGCAGAGAGCGGGCGGCGGAGGAGGGGAGAGCCGCCGGGAGGAGGGCGCAGGGGCGGGAGGAGATACATGCGCGCTGCCCGCCGCCGCCGCAGTCCTTAGCTTCCCGGGGACAGGAAACCTTCGAGACCGCGCTGCCACGGCCGCCTCCGCCTCTCGGCTCCCGGTTCCGCGCGCCTGCCACACCCTCCGCCCCTCCTCCGGCATCTCTCGGCGGAGCGCCGCGGGGACTCGGCCCCGGGCTGCCGTCTCCCGTCCCGGCGGGGGAAAGGTGTGACCTCCCCCCGCAGGAGCGGCGCGGCGGGGCGGGGGGGCCCGGGAGAAGATGGCGACGCCGGGAAGCGAACCCCAGCCTTTCGTGCCTGCCCTGTCGGTGGCTACGCTGCACCCCCATCATCATCCCCACCACCACCACGGAGGAACCGGAGCCAGCGGCGGGGCCGCGGGAGGCGGCGGCGGCGGCGGGGGCTTCAACCTGCCCTTGAACCGGGGGCTGGAGCGCGCGCTGGAGGAAGCGGCCAACTCCGGGGGCTTGAACCTTAGTGCCAGGAAACTGAAGGAATTTCCCAGGACCGCGGCCCCCGCGCATGACCTCTCGGACACGGTGCAGGCAGGTGAGAGAGGGCCGAGGGCGGGCGGTGGGTGTGGGTGTCTGGCGAGCTGTCGCGCCTTCCCCGACGCGGTGGCCAGTCTGAGATCTGGCCTGACCGGGGGGTCCAGCGGCCCGTGCTGTCCCGAGGCGGGGACCCGCGTGGGCGGTGCAGCCCGAGGAGAGCGGGGCTGCTCCGGGCCGCCGAGCCCGCGGGCGCGTGGGTCCCCCCCGCCGCGGCTGCGCCAGGGAAGTGGCCGCGGGGCTGGGACTTGCGGGCGCGCCGCGTGCGCGCAGTGGAAGTGGGAGGTTTCGGGCGGCTGCGGCCGCTTCCTGGGCCCGGCGCAGGGGCTGGGGACCCGGGCGCCGCGTCTGCGCCTCCGACCCGGGCAAAGCCCTCTTCGCGCCGAGGCGCCGCCCGTCCGGTTGGGAAGCCTCTAGACAAAGGTGGCGCGCCCTCCGCCGACCCGAGGGCACCGGCGCGGTGCCGCCGGGCCCCCCTCGGCGACACCACCGAGCGATCGGGCAACTTGTGTCCGCAGCTTCCTCTTCCTGCGTCTGTGCGAGGGGGGAGCGGCGGCTCTGGTCGAGAAACCGAATCGCAGCCGCTTCGCCGGGCTGTCGACTCGCTGGTTCTTTGCCTTCAGCTCACCACCGCCCACGCGGTTTGGTCCTGCCACCGAGGCTACCTCGTACTCAGTAATCCGATCTTTGCGGGGGCCCTGGAAGAGACGGCAGGGTATATTTAAAAAAAAAAAAAAAAAGTAATTAAAGTGAGCCGGTTTCCATCCGTGAGCCCGACAAGTTGTAACTCGCGCCAATGAGCATACAGCGTTTTCAAGTTATGTCATGTGTTGACATATTTCTGAGAGGTCGGCTTTCCCTTTGGTAGTTGGAGTTACTGGAGCAGGATCTATAAACAGGAAGGAGGCTGGTGGAATGCGATTCGGGCCTTGGGGTCCTGATAGAACTGCCTGGGTTGCCCACCGTCTGGTTTCAGTTCCTCGGAGGAGGGTTTGTATCTTGGCGAGCGCCCAGAACTTCCCAGAGCAGTGGGTACCCCATTTGGGAACCACCGACCAGACCTCCTCAGTGTCATTGCTTGACGGGCCCAGCAGTGTCAGACCCCCAGGGGATCCTGGATGGCTTGACTGTCAGCTCCAGATCTCAGTTTCCTCTCTTGCGGGAAGATGGGAGTGGGGAGAGGGGGCAGACAGTGGCCTTTTGGAGCTAGATTCCAGCGCGCCCCTCTTTAATTCAATGCACATTTATTAAGAGTCCTGATGGATATTTAGACGAGTTCTGAGTTCACTAGAGGCAGAAAGCACTCTTTGGGGCCATTAAACTTTGTAGTTTGGATCTGGGGATAGTCAGGAATGGGCAAAAAGGAGGGAATTTCCAGAGTTGAGTTGTCAACAGCTGGGGAGGTTCTTGATCAGACCACTTAGATGCAGTTTCTGAAGTAGAAGTTATTCCAAGAATTGCCTGGATCATTAACTTAGAAAAAAAATCTGTTGTTAAGTTGGACTTCCCTTTTGCTGCAGATTGTAAGGTGAGCTATGGCAGGATTGGATATGACTGCCGAAAATGTAGCTGGCAGGATAATCATTTCGTTGGATATGAAAATGGAGCTGGCAGGACCAATAAAATTCTGTGTCTGTATGTTCAGAAGGAGGCACTGAATAGTGTTCCTCTACTTCTGATGTTTGTTTCAAAGTTGGGTGAACTTGATGTGTCTGCCCTACTGGTGTTTTTTTAGAGAAGACCAGTGCTTTAAAAGCAGAGACCACCTCTTTCAGTTCAGACCTAACCGTGTGAAGCATGGTGGCGTTTAAAACAAGATTTCCGTTTTCCTCTCTTTGCTTGTTTGTGGTGAGCTGTGGTTGTGAGTTCTGCAAGTTTTTAATTCGAAACCTCACTTGCACATGTTCCATGTGCAGAAAATTCTAACTAGTTAAATCTTGGAGGCTTAACCTTAGTGACAGTGAACTGAAAATGTTAGTTCCTCAGTCGTGTCTGACTCTTTGAGACCCCAGGTACTGGGCCCACCAGGCTCCTCTGTCCATGGAGTTCTCCTGGCAAGAATACTGGAGTGGATAGCCATTCCCTTGTCCAGGGAATTTTCCCAACCCAGGGATCGAACCTGGGTCTCCTGCATTGCAGGCAGTCTTTACCATCTGAGCCATCGGGGTTAACTCCCTGTGGACAAAGGCAATGTTAGTTATGGGAGGAGGAATGTCACTGGAGTTTGTAGAAAGTTAGGAAAACTTATGAGGTAAAGAGTATTCAATGTAGACAGCTCATTTACGTGAAATTTCATTACCCAGATGTGTTAAAGAGTTGCTTTTGCAAAAACATTTTTGCCTCAGGTCAAAGCTGGGTGTAAACCAATTGTGTTCTGCCCTTTGCTCTGTTTACCCAGAGCACTGTTCCTTATTTGGAAGAGCAAAACTTGAAATAAAGCAAGAGTTAAAATTACCTCCAGCATGCCCAGTGCTGACAGTTCCTGCATATAAAGAGTTCTAGAAGAGTGGAGTGTCTGAGTAGTAACATATACAATAAAGACAGTGGATTCTCTGGGGTTCATACTTAGTTTACAGACCATCTCTTAAAATCAGAAGGGCACACAAAGATCCTTAAAGATCTGAGATGTAAAGTGGACTTTTTCATAAATTTTGTAAGACAGGGAGTGACAGAGAAAGCTTTATCTCCCCATTCAGTTGTATAATTCAGGCCATTTGGTTTATGCCTTGTAAAAGTAACTCTTCTGGCAGCCACCCTAAGCAGAACTGCCCTCTTGGGCAATGTAGCTTATCTGGCCAGGAGTTGAAAACCCAGATGTAAACATAGAAATATAGAAGCCCAGGGCTGCTCAGTAGATGTTTAAGCTCTGTTAATCAAGTGCATACATCCCTTTCATAGGAAAAACAAGAACAAAAAAACAACACTCTCAGGCCTTCCCGCTTACTTTGAGCCAATCAATTTACTCATATTTGAGTGTAGATAGTTTGGTTGTCAGGATCTAGACTTCTGGCCGGTGAGCTGGGGAAAGAAGGGCTGTGTGCTGGCACAGGTGACCCTGGCTGAATGGGAGAAGAGCCACGATGATCTCTTGGACTGGGCTGTGCATCACCCTGCCGGGTCCTTGTGAGATGCCAGTTCAGATCCTCTTGCACAGCTGGGGAGAGTTGAGTTCATACATGCTCAAGGTCATTGCTCTACTTAGATGCTAAACCAGGGATGGAACCCTGATGATTTCACTCTAGCGTGTGTGTTCTTGACCATGGTGCTAGTGGTAAAGAATCTGCCTGCCAGTTCAGGAGACATAAGAGATGTGAGTTCAGTCTCTGGAGGAGGAAACAGCAACCCACTCCAGTATTCTTGACTGGGAAATCCCATGGACAGAGGAGCCTGGGGAGGGCTACAGTCCATAGGGTTGCAAAGAGTTGCACACGACTGGAGCGACTTGGCACATACACACACAGGGAAGGGGTGGGGAGGAGTAGAATCCAGGAGGGCACCTGGAGGTTCATTCAACCAACATTCGTTCTGCAAGTACCCACCAAGCACTTCTCAGCGCCAGGCACTGTTCTAAGCACCAAGGATACAGCAGGGACCAACAGAGACTCCCTTGACCCCTTTGATGGAGTTTTCATTCTCCTTGTGGATGAGGGAGGAGGTAATTGAAGAAATAGATTTTGAAGGATAAACTGGGAAGACTTACAGGAGACGTGCGCTATCTTCGTTTAGAAATATACACGCTGCCTTGTTTTAAAGGTCACTTAGAGTAGCTTGTAACAATAGCACAAATGGTAGTAATAAATACGAACTGAAGCAGAAAGTCAGGTCTGAGAAAAAAGTACACAAATACGTGCGTTGGGAAAGCAAACTTGTTGTTGTTGTTCTAGTGCTGATTTATTAAATAGTGTCATTTGGGGATAAGGAGGTTACAGAGGGTGTTTGTAGGACTGAAATGAAGTGAACTGAAAAGAGGAGTAAGAAAAGAAAGAGTCTGTCTCAGGCTGATTGCTGGAGGTCCTGGAAAATGACAAGGAAAATCTTGGATCCGAGGTACAGAACAGTGGTTGAAAGTTGGCCACATTAAGGAGAGAGTGGGGTGTGTTATTGCTGGTATCTTTTTTAGGGGTGCCTGGAAGCAGGAAAGGCGATATGGGAAATGCAGGGCTTGCCCAGGGAGGAATACAGATGAGAAAAGTACTCAGTGAGGTCCTGTATGTGCCAGTGATGGTGCTGGAGAAGATGAAAGAGTAAGACATGACAGGAGCACACGTGAGATGCAAAGTGATCTTTTTTTTTTTAAATAAAACCCCTGCATCTTCTTTTTTTTTTTAATATGTAATTTTTTATTTATGTGTTTATTTACTTTGGCTGTGCTGGGTCTTCGCTGCTGCACGGGCTTTTCTCTAGTTGCAGCAAGTGGGGGCTCCTCTCCAGTTGCCGGTCGGGGGTGTCTCGTTGGCGGTGGCCTCTCTCGTGGCAGAGCACAGGCTCGAGGTCAGGCGGGCTCAGTCGTTTCGGCTCCCTGGCTCTAGAGCGCAGGGTCAACAGTTGTGACCCACCGGCTTGGTTGTTCCAAGGCATGTGGGATCGTCCCAGATCAGGGATCGAACCTGTGTCTCCTTCATTTGGCAGGTGGATTTTTTTTTTTTTTTACCACTGAGCCACCAGAGATGCCCCCTATATTTTGCACCCTTTAATTTCAAAACAAAATACGAAAAACATGATACACAGTCTTCAATCCCCCCTGTCAAATGTGGGAAGGAATAGGGCTTGAGGCCCTGGAGTCCTGTCTTAGACAGAAGGACGGAAATAAAACCACTGGACTTCAGCAGAGGAGAGCAGGTGGGCCATGCCGCCGGGGCTGCTGCTGGGGCGGCCACGGGAACCAGGAAGCCGTGGGGACCTCAAGGTGCGACGCTGGTGGGACAGATAGACATTGTCTGCAAAATTCAGAAAAAAAGGTCATTTTAGTTAAACTGGCTAGGAGAGACTCTCCTAGCCTGAGATGGGGTTTGCGTCAGGTTTTGCAGGCTGGTTAGGTTTTGGATGGAAGTCCGCATGCACATTTTGTGGTTGGAAAGATGGTGTGAACGTGGGACGTGAGAACATGACAGCCTGAGATCTGCTATGAATACAAGTGAGACGGGTGTTCAGGCCGGGACCTCTGGTCACGTCCTCTCACCCCGCCGTCCCCGTGCAGTGGGGTGACGCGGCACAGGGCTCTTAGGACCCTGTAGGACACTGCGGATGGCTGGGGCCTGGGATATGTCAGCCTGTGGGACTAAGGCTGTCTGTCTGCAATACCGCTCTCAAATATCTACAGAGGCAAAGAATCTTCCCCGAGATTTGTGGCTTCTCTGCTGAAGCCTGAATCTTCCTGCCCCACTCCCATTCTGTCTCAACTGAATCCTTGGGATATTAGCTTCCTTTAGTCACTGGGATGCACCCAGGACTTGATGAAATCTATTTGGTCTCAAAAATTATTCCATAATTTTGGCCATAAAGATTTTTCATGAATGTAATGAAACTTGAAATCACACGTGCTTTTGTAGAACATTATGTTCTTTTGTAGTTATGCTTTGTTTCAAATTATGTTTCTGCTATTGAATTGAATTGACTAGTCACTGTGCTATAACGATCATTTATAGTGGTAGTCACTCTCATTTAAATGGCTATATTTATCACCTATATTCTGACTATTAATACTTCAAAAACAAGGAGTCACAGCTTTTCCTCCCTATTATTATTGTTGTTGATCAGTTTCACTGTTGTTGTTTGATCACTAAGTTGTGTCTGACTCTTTGCAACCCCATGGACTGTTGCCCGCCAGGCTCTTCTATCCATGGGATTCTCCAGGCAAGAATACTGGAGTGGGTTGTTATTTCCTTCTCCAGGGGATCTTCCAGGACCAGGGACTGAACCCGTGTCTCCTGCATGGTCTCTAGTGGATTCTTTACTGCTGAGCCACCAGGGAAGCCCCGGTTTCACTGTGGTTTAGTTGCTCAGTCATGTCCAACTCTTTGTGACCTAATGGACTGTAGCTGCCAGGCTCCTCTGTCCGTGGGATTTCCCAGGCAAGAATACTGGAGTGGGCTGCCGTTTAGAGGACTTCTAGTAGTAAAAGCTGTTATGCCTCTGATATCTCCGTGCACGTGGTGGCTCTGCACCGTACCCACATGTGCACGTCCACGTTTCTGTGTGTGGCAGAAACAGTCTCCACAAACACACCCGTATTCTCATTGCTTGCATTGTGGGCCGCTCCTTATTGAAAAGGCAGGGACACGACACTCATGTTTCCAGAATAACAGCATACAACCATAGGCCGTAAAACCTCTGGGAATTTTTGAGCTGTGCCAGTTTATAAAGGTCAGCCCAGGGTTTGACCTTCATCATTGAAAGTATTCCACCGGCTAATTTGTTAGTCACTGGGACATCTTATTTGTTTTTTGATGAGTGTCAGTTATTAGGCAAAAATTTGGCACAACCCCACTATTTTAAAATTTTAACTTCAATTGTTGATTAAGAATTTTTTCTTTTTTTTTTTAGTTCTGTTGCAACTTAAATTTTTCATGCTGTGGTTCAGCAGTTCTTTGGTTTTAAGCATTTAAAGGGTGGGTACCTTTTGAAATCCATGTGAGTGTTGATTGGTGCAGAGGTTAATTTCCTTTGCCCTTGCTGCCCTGCTGGTATGAACAAAGGCTTAGAAGTTGCTACTCAACTTCGTCATTACTTATCAATATTTAAACACAAGTTGCTTCCTTCTTTTGTGTGTACTTTTCTATTTTTCCCCTTTTTCATATGTACCTACCTGTATCTATCGACCTATATCCATAGATACAACTATTTACCTATACCTATAGGCGTATTTGGGCTTCCCTGGTAGCTCAGAGGTTAAAGCGTCTGCCTGCGGTGCAGGAGACCCGGGTTCCATCCCTGAGTCAGGAAGATCCCCTGGAGAAGGAAATAGCAGCCCACTCCAATGGTCTTGCCTGGAGAATCCCATGGAGGGAGGAGCCTGGTGGGCTACAGTTCATGGGGTCGCAAAGAGTTGGACATGACTGAGCGACTTCACTTTCTATAGGTGTATTTATATACGGGTATTAATCAGTATATATCTATATACTTGGACTTCCCTGGTGCTCAGACGGTAAAGAATCTGCATGCAGTGTGGAAGACTTGGGTTCCATCCCTGTGTTGAGAAGATCCCCTGGAGAAAGGAATGGCAACCCACTCCAGTATTCTTGACTGGGAAATCCCATGGACAGAGGAGCCTAGTGGGCCACAGTCCATGGGGTCGCAAAGAGTCAGACACGACTGAGCAACTCACACACACACATGCAGATCTATGTACTTATATCTATATACATTTATATGTGTGTGACTTGCTTAGCCAAAAAAGAAAGCCCAACTATATTTACATATCCAATGCCTTTATTTATGTACAGTTTATAAGTAGTGTGGGGGCATTTACTATTGCTACAAATTTCTTGTTGTATGAAAGTTTTTTTGGCACCAAATTTTTCATTTGCTATATAAATTTCTTTGGCTAGAGATAAAAGGTATAACGACTTTTTATATTTATGCTCGGCAGCATTTACTTTCTCTTAATATCTTCCCTGGCTCTGTGTTGAGTCTGCTTTTCCAGAGACTTGGCGATTTAAATGGCAGAAATGCTATGAACTCTGCTTAAAGTGCTTATGGGGGTCCTTGGTTGGGTCACATGACTTAAACTTTTGTCTGTGCCTCATAGAATTCTGTTTGTGATGCTCCTTGCTAGATTTGGCTTAGCTTTTTGGAAAATTAGACTTCTGCCTTAGAAAGGCATCGGGGAAAACTGGCCTGGGCTTAGGTCTGGTACTGCCCACCACGATCACCGGTTGTGAGCTCTTTCAGTGATGATGTCACTTGTTGGAATTCAGATGATTTGGAATTAACTGTGATGTTTATTTCAAATATAAAATTATGTGTATGCTCAGTCATGTCTGACTCTTTGCAGCCCCATGACTGTAGCCCACCAGGCTCCTCTGTCCATGGGAGGATTTTCCAGGCAAGAACACTGGAGTGGGTTGCTATGTCCTTCTCCAGGGGATCTTCCTGAAATAGGGATTGAACCTGCATCTCTTGCACCCTGTCAGATTCTTTACCAATAGCACCCCCTGGGAAGTCCCTATCATAAAAGGTTTAAGGATGTAAGACCCCAAACCTAACTATATTTACATAGCTGATGTATAATTTATAGGATGTCAAGAGGCTTCTGTTTTATTGCTACTATTTTTCATGCGTGGCATGGAAGTTTTGCAGAATTTTCAGTTGCTGTGATATTTCAGATAAGTGTTTGTGTGTATGTGGTGTGAATTTGTTTAACCAAAAAAAGAAAAAAGGCAAGAAAGAAAAAAATAAGAATGGTCAGGATTCCATGTAAGCCTTAGGCCTGCCAATAGAGACACAAGCCTGAAGCACGTCTGTGTTCTCTTCATCTTAATTTCAGAGTTCAGTAGTATTGCTTCCATATACTGTAGTAAGAAGTCGTACATTTGGAAACCATCTGTTCCCACAAAGTAATTCAAAAATCGAGTGAGATTGTTTACATGGACAGAAAGTCGAAGAACTGTGAGAATTTGGCTTCTCTTGCAAGCAAGTAGAAGTGAGATGCCTTTCTCAAAGTCAGATTTCTGGGTGTGCTCCTACTTTTTCCTATCTGGGTCCTCCACTGGTCATAAAGGAGGGATACTGGGGCAAAAAAAAAAAAAAAAAATTGGAGACAGGCAGTGTTTGGTTTGCATCATAGAAACGTTTTAATTTGGGGTTGCGGAGAAATTATTGCTCCTGTGTTCATAGGAGGTTGATACTGAGCCAGGTTAATTTATGGTACCTGGAACCCTTCCAGGCTGTTCCAGGGTCAGGCTTTATAATTTTGGAAATCTTCTTTGATACTTGCTTTCTTCCTTCTGCTGTGCTTCCTCAGTCTCTTTGCTGGAGGGGCCCTAAGACCTGTGACTCGAAGCAGAGTCGGTATCTCTCTGGCCCAGTGAGCCTGAGGTTCCCCTTCAGTGTTCTCCCCAGAGGGGCAGAGGGAAGCCCCATCTTGGTTTTCTTAATCCTCTGGCTTCTCCTGTGGTCTTGCTTTTGACAGCGGACCTCTGCAGCTCTGCCCGTGGAGTTTTGCTACCCAAGGTATTCCTCTGATGTTCTTTTTTTTTTTTTTTAAATTCCATGCATTCATTTTATTGGTGCATAACTGCTTTACCGTGTGGTGCCGCTTCCTGCTGTACGCAGTGTGAATCAGGTCTGTGTACACACGTGCTCCCTGCCCCCCGAGTCTCCCTCCCACCCCCGTCCCTCCCCTCGAGGTCGCCGCAGAGCCCTGAGCGGGGGGGGGGGGCCCATGTGACACAGCGGCTTCCCCCTCGCTGCCCGGTGTGCATGTCAGCGCTGCTGCCCCAGCCGTCCGCGCCCCTAGCCTCCTGTGCCCACACGTCCGTTTTCCACATCCTCTAACGCTCTTCCCTATTTTTTGATGTTGATGCTACACAGCCTTACAAGTAGCATCAATACACCTGACCTGGTTTCATCAGCCTGGCTCTGATGTGCCGCAGTTTCTCTCTGCAGGCAAAGGCCATGAGCTCCAAGATAGCACCTCCCCCTTGCAGACTGCCTGACTTGGCCTTCCTTTCCATTGCCTACGTTTCCCTTTTCCAGGTCATTTCCCTCGCTTCCCCCCGCCCCCTCCCCACCTTCTGCCCTGGAAAAGTGTGAAAGTGAAGTCGCTCAGTCATGTCCGACTCTTTGCAACCCCACGGGCTGTAGCCCACCAGGCTCCTCCGTCCATGGGATTTTCCAGGCAAGAGTACTGGGGTGGGTTGCCATTTCCTTCTCCAGGGGATCTTCCCAACCCAGGGATCAAAACCAGGTCTCCCACATTGCAGGCAGACACTTTACTGCCTGAGCCATCAGGGAAGCCCTTCTGCCCTAGTTGAGTCTACTTAACCCTGCTCCCATTCTGGCCAGTCCCCAGCCTCCTCAGGACAGGGGCCTCCCTGGCAGCCCTTCCGTGCAGATCTGAGCACAGAATCAGGCGCAGCTTTAAGACACTTTGGCATTATTTCCTTGTGGTGCTTTTTTGTTAATTATTGTCTTCCTCTCTGGTGCTTTCCTCATGCCTAAACTCTTTCCTCCTTTGCTGGCCTGTGAGGTCTGGCTCAGCAGGGATTTTCCCTTGGTTTCGTGTGTGCCCTCCATACGAGGGACAGAAAGTGCTAGATTAATATCAGTGCACTGTTCCTCTCCCCTTTCCTACTCATAGCCGTCTCTTAGTCCCTGCAGTTTCAGTCTGTCATCTTGGATCTGCCACGATGCATTGTTTGCTGATCTGCTGCCGTTTTTTTTGCCTTTTTTTTTTTTTCCCACACGGCATTTATTTTTTGCTTCTCAGCCATCGCCCACTCTACTCATTGGCTCAGACTGCTGTAACAAAATACCGCAGACTGGGTGTCTTAACAGAAATTTATTTCCTCACTGTTCTAGAGGCTGAAAGTCCAAAGTCGCGGTGTCGGCGGGGCTGCTTTCTCCCGAGGCATCGCTCCTTGGCTTGTTGATGGCTGCCCTGCCCCTGTGTTTGTGTGGCCCTGCCTCTGTCCTTGAGCATCCCTGCTGTCTCCTTGTGGGTCCGTATTTCCTCCTCCTGTGAAGACACTGGTCACACTGAATTAGGGCCCGCCCATAACCCACTCATAAAACCTTATGAGTGCGTATACGACTTGAGAGGCCTGATCTCCAAATAGATCATGTTCTGAGGATCTGGGGCTTTGACGCATGAATCTAGGGGAACATGATTCAGCCCAGCACACACTCCTCCTGGTCTGGATAAAGTGACTGTGCTGTGTAAGCCTGCCTTCCTGGTAGGCCTGGGCCAGGCCAGTCTTTTTCCCCACAGTAAATGTTTCTGAGTACCTGATGTGCTGTAAAAGGAAGGGGCCACACACACACTTAAAAATGGGTGACTCTGACTAAAGTCTGGGTCCCCCTCCTCCCCACCACCTCTCCCAAATTTAGAATCTTCTTTTGGGTGGTTGGTGGGTCCCTAGAGTTATTCTTTCTCAACAGCTAAGATTACTTTCTTCAACGTTTGCCAAGTGTTTGATAAGCCAGATTACATCCAGAGGTCGAGTTGTCATGACTTCTGAGAGGGACAGGTGGGAGTTTTATTGTATCAAATGTTGCTTGAAGTTAACAATTGAACTGAAAGTAAACAGGTCTTGAGCACCTAGCATGGATAGCAGCTGTGGATGATTAAAAAAAATAGAGACGTAGTTGTTGGTATAGATTTTGCAGAATTGGATGAGGATTAAAGTAACATTTGAAAGCACTGTTGTTGTTTGGTTGCTGAGTCGTGTCTGATTCTTTTTCGACCCAGTAGACTGCAGCCTACCTGGCTCCTCTGTCCACGGGACTTTCCAGGCAAGAATACTGGAGTGTCTTGGCATTTCTTTCTCCAGGGGGTCTTCCTGGCTCAGGGATCCAACGCAAGTCTCCTGAATTGCAGGTGGTTTCTTTACCCCTGAGCCGTCTGGGAAGCCCCGAAAGTACTGTATTCTCAGTAACTGTCATTTTCTGAAAAAGCCTTTCAGTCCTTAGCCTAAGGGACTGTCTTCGCCTTTCTGTAGCTTAGAGGTTGAAAACCAACTCTCTTGAGCCTTAAAGACCAGGGTCCAAATCTTAGTATTGTCGATTATTAACTGTGTCACTCTGACTAGATAACTTAAACTCCGAGTATCAGTTTCTTGTGAACTGATGTCTTACCTATAAAATGGGAACAATGGGTCCTGAGTCATGTTGTGAGGACAATGGTTATAACAACAATAGCAACACTATCGAGTGCTTTTCTGTGTCAGGCATTGTTCCATGTGCTTTATATGTAAATATATATATTAAATATATGTAGTATATACATTTCCTCATTTAATTCTTGCTGAGCGTTCTGTTTTAACTGCAGTAGGAGCTCAATACCTCCTAACCTTCCCAACTGCCAGCTGGGTTCCACCCAACTTCTGATATCCAGTTGAAATCCATCTGCCTCTGAAATGCCTTTCTCTACCACTGTAGACAGAGGAGGGAGTTTCTAGATATCTAGAAATCACCCCTTCACATCTCTCTCTCATTTAATAGCTGAGGACACTGAGGCTCAGAGAGCTTAAGCCACTTGCCCAAGGTCACACAGCAGGGCGGTGGGCACCTCTCAGCCAGGAAGCTCCCTCCCTCCTTAGACTTCTCAGGTCAGCCCCACCCAGACCAGGCAGGAGGAAGGAGCCTAGAAGAAAAAATAAGTACTGTGAAACCTTTAATAACACGTGGTCCAAAGCTGGGGAGAGTAAGATAGGAAACGAAGCGCGGTTACAGATTAACCCTGTTAGTTCAGGATTTTACGGCATGTGGTTTGGAGGACATGCTTGGGCTCCATGTAAATTGGATCCCAAAGTACTGACAGATGCGTGGGGCAGTCCCACCCAGACTCAGGCCTGGAGGTCCACCGCCGCCTGTCAGAGCAAGACTTTTCTCAGCACTTGGAATCCATTTTCCTGTGGAAATAAAGTAGTAAGTGGTGGTTTGGTTCTCCCGCCAACCCTCCCTTTAACCCTGGCAGAGCTGGGCCTTTGTGTTGACCATGTTTCTTTGGAAAAATGCAGACTCCCTTCTGACATGGAATTCTGCATCAGGATGTAAAACTCCGGCCTCTTGGCGATCGCTCTCTCCCCTGAGGCCGTTCTGACCCAATGTCCGGAAGCCCACCTCCCTCCCAGGGCCCTTGGTCAGCGGGCCCAGCAGACTGGGCGTCCCTTCCACCCGGTGCAGGGAGCTAGCTGTTGTGTTGTGTGTGCGTACTCGGTCGTGTCCCACTCTTTGCGACCCCGTGGATCGTAGCCCCCCAGGCTCCTCTGTCCATGGAATTTCCCAGGCAACAGTACTGGAGCGGGTTGTCATTTCCTTCTCCAGGGGAATCTTCCTGACCTGGGGATCGAACCCGCATCTCATGGGTCTCCTGCACTGCTAGATGGATTCTTTACCCTTGAGCACCCCGGGAACCTCAGGTGGGCATAAGTCGGGGGTCAGCTCTGGGGCTCAGTGAGGCGTCCAGACCTGAGAGGAGCTGGTCTGGGAAATGCCCCCTGCAGGAGACGGCAGGGATGGAAATGCTTCTCTGCTTAGTTGGTGCATTTTTTACATATTATTCCCCCAAATTGTTTATTTTAGAATTTGAAGCAAATTACTGAGTCATGCTGAACTTCAGGTGGGTAATTTCTTTTCTTTTAATATTTATTTATTTGGGTGCATAGGGTCTTAGTTGTGCCATGCAGGATCTTTAGTTGTGGCATGTGGGATCTTGTTCCCCGGCTGGGAATCGAACCCAGGCCCCCGGCACTGGGAGTGTGGAGTCTTAGCCACTGGACTACCTGGCAAGTCCCCAGGTTTGTAATTTGTTGATGGTGAAAATACTCTTTTCCAGATGCTCAATGTCACTCATTATTGGAGAAATGCAAATCAAAACCACAATGAGGTACCATCTCACGTGGGTCAGAATGGCTGCTATCAAGAAGTCTACAAACAATAAATGCTGGAGAGGGTGTGGAGAAAAAGGAACCCCCTTACACTGTTGGTGGGAATGCAAATTAGTACAGCCACTATGGAGAACAGTGTGGAGATTCCTTAAAATCCTGGAAATAGAACTGCCATACGACCCTGCAATTCCACTGCTAGGCATACACACTGAGGAAACCAGAACTGAAAGAGACACGTGTACCCCAATGTTCATCACAGCACTGTTTACAATAGCTAGGACATGGAAGCAACCTAGATGTCCATCGACAGATGAATGGATGAGAAAGTTGTGGTACATATACACAATGGAATATTGCTCAGCTATTAAAAAGAACACATTTGAATCAGTTCTAATGAGGTGGATGAAACTGGAGCCTATTATACAGAGTGAAGTAAGTCGGAAAGAAAAACACCAATACAGTATATTAACACATATATATGGAATTTAGAAAGATGGTAACGATGACCCTATATGCGAGGCAGCAAAAGAGACACAGATATAAAGAACAGACTTTTGGACTCTGGGAGAAGGCGAGGGTGGGATGATTTGAGAGAACAGCATTGAAACATGTATATTACCATATGTGAACTAGATCGCCCGTCCAGGTTCAATGCATGAGACAGGGTGCTCAGGGCTGGTGCACTGGGATGACCCAGAGGGATGGGATGGGGAGGGAGGTGGGAGGAGGGGGCTCAGGATGGGGGACACATGTACCCCCGTGGCTGATTCATGTCAATGTGTGGCAGAAACCACCACAATATTGTAAAGTAATTGGCCTCCAATTAAAATAAATTAATTAATTTAAAAAAATACTCTTTTCCCCTCAGGGCTGTTGTGAGGAGGTGAGATACAGTCCCTAGAGCAGAATTTGGGTTTGGCTTAAGTGAGTGATCAGTAGATGTCACTTGCTTTTCTAGATTCCCAAGGGTTGACGTGTCATAGTTTTTCTTCTGTAAAATAAATAACTGGTTGTCATCAGCCTGCCACTGGCATAGTGGCTAAGAGTACAATGGCTGGCTGTCAGTCCTGGTTTCACAAGAACATGGCTAGTACTTAACTTCCCTGAGTCTCAGTTTCCTTGTCTTGCAATGAGGGATCATAATCATAGGATTATTGTGTGGAGGAAATGAATGAATATATGTGTAAAGTGCTCAGATCAATGCTTGGCACTGACATTTGCCATTATTATTATCATAGTCCGTTATCTTTAGAAAAGAGATTCAGTCTTCTAAAGGCCCAGAAAGACTAAATTCCTAGAAATATTGTGACATTAATAAAATGATTGCGATATCCAGAAAGCTTCAGTATACCTGGTTGCACTGTGTGTAAACATTATTTATATTCTTTTGACAGTCTTTGGGAGATGGCAGAGTAGGTACTGGCTCGGATGGTAAAGAATCTGCCTGCAGTGCAGGAGACCTGGGTTCAGTTCTTGGGTTGGGAAGATCCCCTGGGGAAGGGAATGGCTACTCACTCCAGCATTCCTGCCTGGGAAATCCCCTGCAGGGCTACGTCCATGGGGCCTCAAAGAGCTGGACAAGACCAAGTGACTTAGCCACAGAGGGTAGGTATTATTTATTCTTCCAGAGCTAAATATTCAGATCTTAGGTGTAAGGAAACCCAGGTAGATGGTGAAATGGTTTTCCTTGGGTTGTGTTACTAATAAGTGGTTGAGCCAAGGCTGGATCTTTTCAGTTTTTATCTGTTTTCCATTCATTCCTCAAATACTTCTCCAAGGAGTGAGAACATGTCTGTGAGGATGCAGAGATTAAAGAATAAATATGTAGATTTCAATATGTCATTGCTTTTCTTACTTTCCTGGTGTCCAGCATTTGGTTTGAACTTTAATCAGAAGTCGTTACATCAAAGGCCTGCTGATAGGTTCAGTATCACCCTGAAGTTCCTGATAAGGGAACCAAAAGGGGAGATGGCCTGGGTCCAGGCTCCTTCAGGCTATTTCCTCTTTCAGTCCTCCCAACGGCCTTGCAAGGCAGGTACTCTCCTTGCAGCCCAGAAGGAAACATCAGTTATGCAAATCTGAGTACGTTTGCAGAGCCAGTAGGGCCAAAGCTGAAGTTGGAGTCAGAACTCAGGTTGAAGGGCCGGAGTCTCTTGCCATTAATAGGAGCAGAATCTGCCATCCCCAAAATAGGCCACTTTGGCGTATTGAGTATTTTGAACTTTGTTGTTGTTGTTCAGTTGCTAAGTCATGTCCGACTCTTTGCGACCCTATGGACTGGTAGCCCACCAGGCTCCTCGGTCCATGGGATTCTCCAGGCTAGAATACTGGAGCCGTTCCCGTCTCCAAGGGATCTTCCTGATTCAGAGATTGAACCCACGTCTCCTACATTGCAGGCAGATTCTTTACTTTCTGAGCCACCATGGAGTCAGTGACACTATCTAACCGTCTCATCCTCTGCTGCCCACTTATCCATTTGCCTTTTGTCTTTCCCAGCATCAGGATCTTTCCAGTGAATTGGCTCTTCGCATCAGGTGGTCAAAGTATTAGAGCTTCAGCTTCAGCATCAGTTCTTCCCATGAATGTTTAGAGTTGATTTCCTTTAGGATTGACTGGTTTGATCTCCTTGCAGTCCAAGGAACTCTCAAGAGTTTTCTCCAGCACCACAGTTTTTAACTAAAGTTACTTTAAAAACATTCTGGCCTCCTTTGTCTCCCTGAAAACTGGAACTAAATACCTTGTGTGAAAGAGATACCGAAAGAGACACAGAGATACCCTCCATACCAAAGAAGGAACAGCAGAATTCAGGGTGGAGATGGCTGTGTAAATAAACTTTACTTCTTCACTCATTCCTATGCCAAGTCCAAACTCATTTGTCTTGTCAATTTTTAACAGGTTTACTGTTTTTTTTTTTTTTTTGTCTAAAATATATATAAAAGCTCTCTGTTTTGGTTACTTCTTTCAATATCTTATATTTATGAGCTCCTGTATGTAGGAAATTAGTTTTTTTCCCCATTGTTGGATAGCAGTTTAGTTATTAGGCCAACCAAGAACCTAGAAGGGAAGAAGGAATTAAGTTTTCTTCTCCTGTACTGTGATTTCTTGTAGAGTCACTGCATATTTAGAGCTGGAGGTATGGATCCGTAGATGAGAGTTTGTAATGAAAATCAAGCCCAGAGCATTTTGATAGGTAGTCCCTGGGGTAACTCAGAGACTGATGAGTCAGATTCCACTCCAGACTCATGTCTCCCGTTAAAAGGAGTGGATACAGAGGATCCAGGTGCATGCCTGGGGAGTTCTAGTCCTGATACTCACTGGTTTCCAGTGGCCAATTATCAGCTCCATTTCTAAGAACTGCTTTCCAGCAAGCACCGATACTCATTAAAAATATCCTCCAACATTTCTATCATTTAAAAATTTAAGTACACCTTCAGGTTTTTGGTTTTGTTATGAAATTTTGTTAAGACTTTATAGTCTGTAACTTAATTGAACAGCCTATTTAAAATTTACTTGATTTTATTCCCTCCAGTGAGAAATGAATGAATAGCCATTGGGTGAGTCATCAAGTAATATACTTTCTAGAGCATTTCCTCTGCAATAGGAGTACTTACATTCTCAAAGTTGAGTTGATTTCTAAACGTGCATTTTATTTTGTCATGAAGATCCTTCAATGCATTAATTAGTTGCTTTTATAATCTTATAAATGAAATAACACAGCAGCCCGTTTTGACTAAAATGGCAGCACAGCTTATGGCTAAATAACCAAAATTTTTTGTGTTAATGCAAATCTAATTCAAAGGAATCTGATTGTGCAATTGAAGGCAAACAGATCTTTCTTTGTTCAGTTCCGTTAGAGGTGAGGATGATAATCTCTGCATGCAATTTAAGGCAATTATGGGTAGTTTTCAGTCTTTAGAAAGCCTGGATAAATCAAAGTTAATTTTAGTTGTACCAGTCCTTCCAGTGGCTATCGTCTTGTAATAAACTTTCCTCCGTGGTTTGTTCAGATATTTGCAATGAATGCTTTCTTGCATCTGTGCAGTACTTTGAAGGGCACCACGCTGTAACTTTATGAGTGTTAATGTGCCAAAGTCCGATCGATCTATCTTATGAAATTCACTTGGCAGCTATGAAGACTTGCTGTTGCTCCCCCTTGCCCCCCTAACCCCTAAACTCCTTAGAATCAGTATGTTAATGAAGACTGGATATCTCAATATGAAATCTGCACAGTGGGAGTCCCAAGGTTATGTACCTTGGCAGTGCCCTTAATGTCTGCGTTTTTAGAGAGTGAATGACAGACAGGCTAGCCCAGCGCAGTGTTCCACCATCGGGCTGCCAGGGTCTTTCTAAGGATGGTTCATGCTTTCAGTGTATCCACCCTCTGGTCTCAGAGGCCTCACAGGTTCTCTTTGAACCTTCCTCTTCTCTATCAGCCAGGTCTCCTTGTTTGTGATCTCTTAGCACCATCAGGTTGGATAAGCCCCATCACCTTTTCTTTTTAATTGAATGAAAGATTCTTTAAACTCTGTAGTGCTTTACACTTTTCAAGTTTCATACCCATGACTTCACGTGATTCCATAATAACCCTTTTCTTCCCTACCCTTATATTCCCTCTCCCCAATGGGACTCTGCTTCTTTTTTGTTTTATTAACTAGTTTGTTGTATTTTTTAGATTCTCCATGTGATATCATATAGTGTTTGGCTTTCTCTGACTTATTTCACTTAGCATCATGCTCTTCAAGTCTATCCGTGTTGCTGCAAATGGCAAAATTCCATTCTTTTTTATGGCTGAGTAGTCTGTTGCTGACTTTCCTGCTGACTCAGTGGTAAGGAATCCTCCTGCCAATGCAGGAGACTTGAGTTTGATACCTGGCTTGGGAAGATCCCCTGGAGAAGGAAATGGCAACCCACTCTAGTATTCTTGCCTGGGAAATACCATGGACAGAGGAGCTTGGTGGGCTACAGTCCATGGATCACAGAGTCAGACACGACTTAGCCACTAAACAACAACAGTATTCTATTGTGTATATATATATATACACCACATCTTCTTTATCCTTTCATCTATTGATGGACACTTAGGTTGCTTCCATACTTTGGCAGTTGTAAATAATGCCACTGTAAACATTGGGAACCCAGTTGCCTTTGGACAGAAGACTTCAGCTTTCAAACATATCACTTTGTATAGTTCTGTGCAACACTCATTTATCAAGAGAGCATTAAGTCACTGTGGACATCACAAGAGATGCTCTTATGGAATGCTTCTAAGTATCCTATAATCCAGGTTTTCTGGGGGTCAGTCTGGTTGAGACCATTTGCCCTGGTTTGTATAATTAGTGCTAAGTCGCTTCAGTCATGTCGGACTCTGCAACCCTATGGAGAGCCTGCCAGGCTCCTCTGTCCATGGGTTTCTCCAGGCAAGAATACTGGAGTGGGTTGCCATGCCCTCCTCCAGGGGATCTTCCCGACCCAGGGATTGAAACCCACGTCTCTTACATCTCCTTCATTGGCAGGTGGGCTCTTCACCACTAGCACCACCTGGGAAGCTGCTTAATGTATAATACCACCTCCTTTTAATGCATAATAGCACCTCCTTTTAATGCATCCTGATTTGGATGATAAATTGTGTGATCACATTACTCATGGAACCATAGACACCGTGTTTTAAGATAAACTGAAATGGAGATGAGGTAAGTGACTTGCCCAGGCCCTCTGGTCACTGAGGTCAGATCAGGTTTAGGGTCTGAGTGGTTTATTCTGGTCATCTCCATCACCTGCTCAGACTGCTGCCCTTTGACGGAATGACAGTGCTTGGCTGGTTTCTCCTCTTTTTTTTTTAAGGTTTTTTTTTTTTTTTTTTGATGTGGGCCATTTTTTTAAAAAAGTCTTTATTGAATTTGTCACATAGTTGCCTTCGCTTTTTATGTTTTTGGTCTTTTGACCATGAGGCAGTGAGATCCCAGCTCCCTGAACAGGGATCAGACCCTCACCCTCCTATTGCAACGCCAAGGCCCAACCACTGGACCGCCGGGGAAGTCCCTGGTTTCTCTTTTTAACTTTCACACCAGGGAACCCTCACAGGAAGGTCTTCGGCATTTGTTGTTAATTTTAGTGGGCAAAATACACCACTCATTTTAGAATCATGAAATATAGCATACATAGGGAAGAGTCTATACAGAATGTAAGCGTGGCTTCACTAATGATAGTCAAATTGTCTTAGGGACAGAGCAGGTAGGAACCTGGGGGTAGGACTGGGGTGGGGACGTGATGACCTAGGGTGGTACAAGGGCTGATGCAAACAGTTTCTGTCTTGAGTTAGCGGCAAATGCACAGGTAAGTATGCGTTTGTCAGAACTCATCACACTCTGCACGTAAAAAGGTTGCGTTGTGTTATGTACAAATTGTACCTCAATAAGGTAGACTAAAAATGCTTCTGTGTGCTCTTATCCAACTTGAGAAGCAGAACATCCAATTCCTCTTTAGCTTTCTGCTTGCTGCACTGTCTCTCAATAACAATCTGTTGTTTTTTTTAACTTTTTAAAAAATGTGGAACATTTTAAAAGTCTTTAATGGGCTTCCCTTGTAGCTCAGCTGGTAAAGAATCCGCCCGCAGTGTGGGAGTCCTGGGTTCGATCCCTGGGTTGGGACGACCCCCTGGAGAAGGGAAAGGCTACCTGCTCCAGTATTCTGGCCTGGAGAATTCCATAGGCTGTATAGCCCACGGGGTTGCAGAGAGTCAGACATGAGTGATCGACTATCACTCCCTCCCTCCCTTTCCTCTCTGCATGTGCCAAACAAAACACAACAGAAAACAGAACAATCAAAAAATCAGACTCGGGATTTTCAGTCCCTGTCAGTCACCCCACAGTCTTAACACCTGCGTCTTCTGTGTTGTCCCCAGCCACGGCCTCCCTCTCCCTATTCACCCCTGGCTTTTATGTACTTTAGGCTTTTGGTGTAAGTGATTGAATTGATCCTTAATTGTTCTTTAACTTCATGTCCTTTCTCTCCAGTTATTGATAACAACAAGAAGAATGATAATAGCTTTTTTTTTTTTGAGTCAGGTATTATATTAAGTATTTCTCTGATTTAATCCCTCGAGAAATCTTAGGATGTAAGTACATGCATTCTCCCTGTTTCACAGATTAGAAAATCGAGGCTCAGAAAAAATAGCCGCCTATAGCTACTAAGTGGAGAAAAGTGAAAAAAAGGGTTAGTTGCTCAGTCGTGTCTGACTCCTTGTGAGCCCATGGACTGTAGCCCACCAGGCTCCTCTCTCCATGGAATTTCCCCAGAATACTAGTGTGGGTAGCCTTTTCCTTCTCCAAGGGGATCTGCCAGACCCAGGGATCGAACCCAACTCTCCTGCGTTACAGGCTGATTCTTCACCATCTGAGTCACTAGGGAATCCCAGAAACTGGGATTCAAATCCAGTTTGACTTGTGTGGCCCCATTTTACCCTTTAGTGACCCGTAGAAAATTCCTTGACGAGCATCGAAAAGAAAGAAAATGGAGGACTTTTATTATGCCTCTAGTATGGCATGTCCTAGAGGTGGCTTACTGTATTATTCTCATGCTAAAAATTAGATATTGTGGTCTCCAAAAACTGAGGCTCAGTTTAAATAATCTCCTCAAGGTCAAAGAGCTAATAAGTGAGACGTCAAAATTAAAGCAGGTCTTTGGTCCCCTCGAAATGCCACCTCTGTGCATGATGAACTCCTACTGTATGTCCTGTTTTTTATTCTCTGTAGGACCTAGCCTACTGCTGGATGTTAGTGAAATTTTTTGATTAGATTGACCGAAAGCAGCATTTCCTTTTATTCTGTTGGAAGGGAGCATGTGAGAGAGAGTCCGCTGGGGAAGAGTAGAACCTGCAAGGAATGTTCGTTTTCGAGAAGGGACAGTGTGATAACAAAGTTGAGGCAGAATAGCTTCTCAAATGGCATGGTGCAACGGTAGAATTTTGTTTATCTCGGGAGACTGATTTTAAACCTTCCTGAATTTTACCCTAGCGGAGCAGGGTGGTCTGAAATTAAAGGACGGGAGAGAATGATATCGTATTTCTGTTCTGATTTTTTTTTTTTTCTTTTTTAAAAACAGGTTTATTTGAGATGTAACTCACATTACATACAATTCCACTTATTTAAAGAGTGTAATCAGTGGTATTTGACATATTCAGAGTTGTGAAGCCATGAGCACAATTTTCAAATAGCTTCATCACCTCCGAAGAAACCCTATATCCACTCGTAGTCACTCCCCATTCCTCCTGAGTCCGTCCCCACCAGCCCGAGGCAATCCACCACGTCTGTGATAGTGAATTTTGCCTCTTCTGGACATTTCATAAAATGGAATCATACAGTACGTGTTCTTTTGGGACTGACTTCTTGCACTGAGCATCACGTTTTCAAGGTCATCCATGCTGTCGCAGTTAGCGGTACCTCATTCCTTTTTATTGTGGAATAATATTCTGTTATGTGCATACACCAGACGGATAACATTCTTCAACTGATGGATGCTTCACGTTTCCCACTTCTTTGCTATTGTGAGTAACACTGCTGTGAAGAGTTGTGTACAAGGTTTTGTTCAGAAGATCCTGTGTTGTTCGCTTTCTCTAATTCGCTGACTTCCTGCCCTTCTTAAGTACAGAATTTTTAAACGCTAGTGGCCAACTACCCTGGTTTCTTTCACTGGTAGATTCAGAGACTATTGAAATTCTCCTTAGAGCTCACCTTTCAAATTAACAATTAAAAAACTAAACAAGAAAGGATCCATTTATGTTCTAAAAATACGTTACAATATGTTAGAATTTTGTTGATCAAAACACACATCCTCTGACCACCCAGTACATCTTGTACATCTTGTGGTTAGTTCTTGTTTGGTTGGGGCTTCCCTGGTGGCTCAGATGGCAAAGAATCTGCCTGCAATGTGGGAGACCTGGGTTCCATCCCTGGGTCGGGAAGATGCCCTGCAGAGGGGAATGGCTAATGCTCTTCAGTTCTTGGTATTAATATAAGTAACCCAGCGTGTAGAGGACAGGTCTGCAGCAGATGTAGCTTCTGGCTCTTGGAGTTTGTCCTCCATGTTTGTTTTTGTCAGCAGTGTTTCTGCTTTCTGCTGACTGTGCTGCATGCCAAGGGCACAGTTGGTGGTGGTATTTGCAGAGATGTGTGTTAGTGTGAGGTACAGAGGAGACTCAAGTGTGGACTCTTGAGCGATGGGCACCCGATCTGCCCTCCACACATGGCCCTTTGTGCTCTCGGTAACTGGAGAAATGCTGGCTGTGTCGCTGGGTTTTCTCCAAGCCTGCTAGGGGTGGCATCTCCCAGGGCTGGATGTGAGCTGCTTAGAATTGTATGTGGTGGGCACACTCTTCCATAATGAACTGCCAAGGGCTCACATCACCATGTCTTTGTCGCCGGCTTCCATCTCTTTCTTGCTGTGACTGTGCATGAGGTTTAAAACGATTATGGCTGTTTAGGCAAAGATCCAGGTCAAATCCCTGCTCTGTCAGTTACTAGTTGGGTGACTTGGGGCCAGTGCTGAGCTCTGATTTCTCATCTGTCAAGGGAAAATACTAAAACTTATCTCCTGGGGTTGCTGTGATGATTCAAAGAACAAATTCTCAACACATGGTACTTGGCGTGTGTGTGTGTGACATTAGTAGTAGCTGTGTTTTGAGCTGTGGTGGCCCCACTGGAGGAGCTATTTTTAGACAAGAGTGATCTGCTCACTGCCTCCAGCCCCCATCCGAGCTGGGGACCTGCATCTGTCTCTGTCACTAGTCTGGGAACATACCTCTTGGCTGATACAACCTCTCTGCCAGTCCTCTGAGTCCCCTTTGCACCCGCAACCCAGGCAGTGCCTCGGGGCTCCCTGCTCTACGCAGGGTGTCAGGGGTACCCCCAGCCTGCTGCTGGCTGCTTGTTGATGGAAGGACTTGGACTGTCTCGCACTTGGCTGCCTGGGCAGCTGCAGCTCCTCTGAGGCTGTGGTCCCCTGACCACGTACGTTTATCATCTTATATGAGCCATCTGGGGACTCAAGGCAGTACTCCTGTAAGCTCCGTAACTTTAATTTGAGAACCAGCGTGTGATGTGGCCTGGTGCCTTAGCTCTTGGTAAAGATAAAATGGGAGGGAAAGAGAAAGGGAGAGAGTGAGTGAGAGAGAGAGGGTGATGTAAAGGCCAATTCTGCTTGGAAATATGAGCATCTTAGGGTGAAGATGCTTGATCTGCAGGGATATAGTTTGGAAAATATATTTATGAGCATTATTTTCATTACATCGACTGAAGGAAAAGAGTGAAATCTTTCCAACCTTTGGGGCAGTGCAGGAGGCCGAAAGAGAAGGCGATGTTCTGGGACACTGAGTGTCCCAGTGAACTGAGGGTGAACCGAGGCAGGAAAACTTCGCACGGACTTTAAAAGGCTTTTTAAGTTTTTTTTGTTTGTTTTGTTTTTTGCCGGGCCAAACAGCATTATGAGGTCTTAGTTCCGGGACCAGGGATTGAACCGGTATCCCCTGCACTGGATGCATGGAGTCTTAACCTTTGTAAAGTAAGAAATGCTGTGCTATTTTCTTCATTCATTCATCCAGCAAGTGTTTATTGTCCAGCATATGTGGGCTGCAGAGGACATGTGGGCTGGAGGGGCTGGCCCCTTCCTCTTGCTCATGTCCCTATGTGATGGGAACAGTGTCCCGCACCATGACTTGAACCTCATGGCCACGTTGAGGTTCCTGCTCTTCCACCTCCTGGTCTGGTGACCTCGGGCAGGTTCCGTAATCCCTGTCTGCCCCGGTTTCCTCATCTGTAACGAGAAATGATAATAACACCTATTTCAGAGGGAGTGGAACATGTAAGTACTTAGAGCAGTGCCTGGCATGAGGAACAGTCACTGTTAGCTATAATTTGATTCTTATTTATTTGTTCCCTTTTTTCTTATCATTCCCTCACTGTCATCAAGTGCAGGGAGAGACTGTATTTTTCTTTTTCTGTTGTAACTAGTGTCGCTAGTTCCCAGGATCCCTGAAATGAAGTGGAAGTGTTAGTCACTCAGTCATGTCCGACTCTTTGCAACCCTGGGACTGTTGCCCGCCAGCCTCCTCTGTCCATGTAATTCTCCAGGCAAGAATACTGGAGTGGGTTGCCATTTCCTTCTCTAGGGGATCTTCCGACCCAGGGATCAAACCCTGGGTCTCCTGCACTATGGGCAGATTCTTTTCCAGCTGAGACACCAGGGAAGCCCCATATAACTATATATTGCAACCAGTTGGAATTTATTGTGGCTACAGGTCCACGAGATTTCCCAGGCAAAAGCACTGGAGTGGGTTGCCCATGGTAGGAGCTTAGGAAATATTTGAGCTCAAGAAATGGAGTGAATGGATGAATGAATGAACACTGGGCTGGGCTGGGTGTTCCATCTACACTGGAGAACCACATATGGTGCTGGCCTTCATGGAGCTGGGGGTTAGTATAGTGAAGGGGAAACTGGAGATGTATAATAACAGATGGCGACAGGGGGCATGCAGGCTGAGGCCCAGGTGGACTATTTTGGATTATGTGGTCAGGGAGGAAGTAGCACCTTCAGACTATGTTGCATGTGGCACAGTGGTAAAGAATCCGCCTGCGATGCAGGAGACCCAGGTTCAATCTCTGGGTCTGGAAGATCCCCTGGAGGAGGGCATGGCAACCCACTCCAATATTCTTGTCTGGAAAATCCCATGGACAGAGGATCTGGTATGCTACAGTTCATGGGGTCACAAAAAGTCAGACACGACTTAGGAACTGAGCACGCACGCACGCATGCATGGTTGACTAATAAACGGGACCTCTTTTTCCCTTCATCCATTTGGAGACCTAAAATAATCATTTGTGGGTTCCTTTCCTGGCTTTTAAAGCATTTGTACTCCATTATTCCCTCTCTTCAAACAGATAAACTATTATCTGCATGTTCTAAAGTTCTTAAAAGGAAGGCAAACAAACTTTTATGATTTAAAAGATTTGAAAAAGTGAACCCATGTAGCTGAAAACTGATTATGAAACACTCACTCACTTGTTTACTTTTGGTTGCTTGGAATTAGTATATTTTTTTTTCCTTCTATTTTGGTATACGGGATATTTGTTGGTTTTCCTTCATCTTTCCCTTGTCTGTTTGGATAAATTCAGCTAGCAAAATTCTTTCTAGGTGCAGTAATAGTAAAGATTTTGCTTAGTCTTAGGGTGAAGTTTACATTAGATATTTACAAGTACATTCTTTTTTTTTTTAGAATTTAAAAATTTTTATTTATTTTTGGCTGTGTTGGGTCTTCGCCGCTGTTCTACCTTTTTCTCTAGTTGTGGTGTGTGGGGGCTACTCTCTAGTTGCAGTGAGTGGGCTTTTCATTGTGGTGGCTTCTCTTGCTGCGGAGCTCAGGCTTTAGGCTTGCGGGCTTCGGTTGTTGTGGTGCATGGATTTAGTTGCCCTGCAGCATGTGGAATCTTCCCAGACCAGGGATCAAACCCACGTGCCCTGCATTGGCAGGTGGATTCTTAGCCACTGGACCACTAGGAAAGCCCATAAGTACATTCTTGAATGTTAGTATTAAAGGTTCTTTTGGCCAGTGGATAGTGAGACAGCTGAAAAACATTAAACCAAAATATGCCTGATGGGCAGAAACCATCTTCTTTTATTAGATGGGAGTCCTCATTAGGGTGGACTCTTGCATTTCTGTCCTGCCTTAAGAATGACTGACTGTGGGCAGCAGAGAATCGGTAGAAGCGCTGGCTCCATGCTGCGTCTCCATCACCGCCAGCAAGAAGGACGGAATTCTCTGCTGCAGCCAGTACTTTTATAGGTATGGAGGCTAGCTTCAGCTCTGCACCCCAAACTCTGGTGAAGACTGACCATCGTATGGCTTAGCTTCTTGCAAGCAGAAGAGATGCGTGCGGTTAGTTAAAGAAAGAACCATGCGGTTAGTTAAAGAAAGAACCATGCTGGGGAGGGCTTTTCATTCATCTGCTCTGTGCACAGAAGGTTCTCTCTCCAAGCTGAAGGAGACATTGCTCTGTAGCATAGACCTGCAAAACAGAAAGCTGTGCGTGTGTGTGTTTGGGAGGCAGGTACAGACCCGTCTCAGTCCCACGTGTAAAAATCATCAGGCAGGGATTTTCAAAATTTTGCCCAGGGCTGGTGGTTTTCACCTTCTTGTGTTGACTATCAGCCAAGTTTCTTGAACCCTGCCCAGTGCCTTGGAACAGTTGCAGATCAGTTTGTGCTCAGGGAGTCCATTTAAACTGAATTGAAAGAGTGGATCCATTTAAATGGAAAGATACAGAAACCATTGTCTGGTCTATATTTAGGTAAATTTATATTTAGGTATTTATATTTTCTCTCTCTCTCTCTATTTACATTTTTCTTGAAATGCCTGCAGGAACCCCTTCTGGCTGAAATTAGAGAATGAAGCTGACTACTGAGCCCTTGAGCTCATGCCTCTGGTGAGATAGCAGGAAATCTGCTGGGGAGTTCACAGGGCGTGAGGATAATTAGCAGAAGTTGAAGGAGGAAAACCCCTGTGATACAGAACAGTATGACATCCGAAAGTAACAAATATTTGACTTGGGAATGCACTTTTATTTTTGGCAGTGGATTTACCTCCCATGTTCAGCCTGGACAAACACTGGAATTAGTCCACATTCCTGAAGCACATGCTGATTGCCTGCTCAGTCGTTCAGTTGTGTCTGACTCTTTGCAACCCTATGGACGATAGTCTGCCAGGCTCCTCTGTCCATGGGATTCTCCAGGCAAGAGTACTAGAGTGGGCTGCCATGCCCTCCTCCAGGGGGTCTTCCCGACCCAGGGATCAAATCCCCCGTCTCCTTCGCAGGCAGATTCTTCACCACTGCCCACATGGAAGCCCACACACTGATTTTGGCTGAAGTCTGAGGCATGCCAGCGACCAGGGGAAGGCCATCTGGGTTTTAGACATTTACCGTGGACCTTGTGTTCATGTAACTTCTCCCTAAGCCGGAGAAATGAGAACTGAAAGGCATTTTCAGTGAGGTTCTCATACACAGCAGCCTGTTTTAATAATAGTGCTTCCTTAGTGTCGGCTTTAAATGAGAACATTGTTTTTCTTCTTCTGTAGGATTCAGGTTGTCAGTGTAAAACTTGTTAGGATTCCCCAGTGATCAGTCTGTTCAGTCCCTCAGTCGTGTCCGACTTTTTGCGACCCTATGAACCACAGCATGCCAGGCCTCCCTGTCCATCACCAATTCCAGAGTCCCTCCAAACCCATGTCCATTGAGTCGGTGATGCCATCCAACCATCTCATCCTCTGTCGCCCCCTTCTCCTCCTGCCCTCAATCTTTCCCAGCATCAGGGTCTTTTCAAATGAATCAGCTCTTTGCATCAGGTGGCCAGAGTATTGGAGTTTCAGCTTCAACATCAGTCCTTCCAATGAACACCCAGGACTGATTTCCTTTAGGATGGACTGGTTGGATCTCCTTTCAGTCCAAGGGACTCTCAAGAGTCTTCTCCAACACCACAGTTCAAAAGCATCAGTTCTTCAGTGCTCAGCTTTCTTTATAGTCCAACTCTCACATCCGTACATGACCACTGGAAAAACCACAGCCTTGACTAGACGGACCTTTGTTGGCAAACTAATGTCTCTGCTTTTTAATATGCTGTCTAGGTTGGTCATCACTTTCCTTCCAAGGAGTAAGCGTCTTTTAATTTCATGGCTGCAGTCACCATCTGCAGTGATTTTGGAGCCCAGAAAAATAAAGTCAGCCACTGTTTCCACTGTTTCCCCATCTATTTGCCATGAAGTGATGAGACCAGATGCCATGATCTTGGTATCCATTTTCTGAATGTTGAGCTCCCCAGTGATAGATTACTTTAAATGCCCTTCTGATAACCTGGAAGTTGTGGTTGGTGTTGAACTCAACAGGAATCATTGCATTCTTTTATGCTTATTCTTTATATTTCGAGACCCAAGAGGGTTTTCACTACAAGGTCACAAGGCTGTGGTTGGTTAGTGCTCTGAGTTTTAAAACGTTGTCAGGCTTCCCAGGTCACTCAGATGGTAAAGAATCTGCCTGCAATGTAGGAGACCTGGGTTTGATCCCTGGGTCGGGAAGATCCCCTGGAGGAGGGCATGGCAACCCACTCCAGTGTTCTTGCCTGGAGAATCCCATGACAGATGAACCTGGTTGACCACAGCCCATGGGGTCGCAAAGAGTCAGACACGACTGAGTGACTAACACTTTACTTTCAAGTTTGAAAAAGTTGGGGAGCAGCCTGCTTGTTCTCTACTTTCCCACAGCAGAATGAGAGGCTCCTTCACTGGTCCCAATGAGTTCTGTACTTACCCTTGATCATGTATATAAACATACATACCTCCCTTTGTTCCCCTTCTCTGTTTCTTTGTTCCAACACCCCAGCCAAGTGCCAGGCCCACATGGGCATTTGTGTAGGTTTTCTATTGCTTCATAAGAAGTTGCCACAAAAGCACAGTGGCTGAAAACAGCATGGGTTTATTATCTCACAGCTTCCCTGAGTCAGGAGCTAGGGCACGCTTTGCGAGGTCCTCTGCTCAGGGTCTGACAAGACTGTAATCAAGGCATTTGCTGAGGCTGCTCTCATCTGAGTCTCCAACTCGTCTTCCAGGTTCGTGAGGTTATTGGCAGAATTCCGTTCCTTGAGGTTGCAGAACTATGGAACTCATGGTGGCTTTTTTGTTTTTTTTTTTTTTAAAGAGAGGCACTTCTTGGGTGGTCCAGTGACTAATACTCCATGCTCCCAATATTGGGGGTCCCTGTTTGTTCCCTAGTTGCGGAACTAGATTACACATGCTACAACTAAGAATTTGCATGCCATAACTAAAACAGATCCTGTGTGCGGCAATGAAGATTGAACATGCTGCAACTAGGAACCGGCCCAGCTGAAGAAATAAATACAAATAAATAAATAAATATTAGGGGAAAAAAGGGTCTAAGTCTCTCTTTTAAAGACATCACCTGATTAGGGCTAAATAGAAATAAATAAATAAATATTAGGAGGAAAAAAAGGGTCCAAGTCCCTGTTTTAAAGGCATCACCTGTTTAGGAAGAGGCCACTCTGGATTACCTTCCAGTCGATGAATTCAAAGTTGACTGTTGGGATCCTTAATTACTTTTGCAAAATCCCTTTGCTCAATAAATTAACATAATCCTGGGAGTGATATCCATCTTTTTCATGGGTCCTACCCACATTTGAAGGAAGAGGCTTATACAGGGTATATACATTCCAGGGCGGGCGGGGTAGATACCTTGGGGGCCACAGGTGGCATTAATGATAAAGAACCTGCCTGCCAATGCAGGAGACATAAGAGATGCGAGTTCGATTCCTGGGTTGGGAAAATTCCCTGGTGGAGAGCATGGCAAGCTGCTTTAGTATTCTTGCCTAGAGAATCTCTTGGACAGAGGAACCTGGCTGGCTACGGTCCATAGGGTTGCAAAGAGTCAGGCACGACTGAAACGACTTAGCACGCACACATCTTAAAGTTCTACCTGCCTGAATGCTCAATAATGTTGAAAGAATAAATGAATAAATTCTGATTGGTAGCAGCACAGCAAGCAGCTTATGATAGAGTGAATGAGAAGGTACTGAATTTCTTATTGCAAAATGCAGTGGCAAGAAGTTTCGTTATTACTTGTGTGAGCTGTTTCCTGGGACTATATAAAGGCAGAAGGAGGAGAGAGGAAACAGCCAGAAAGGAAGGAAGGAAAAGGAGAGGAAGAAGGAAGCCACATCTTGGGCTGATTTCAGAGGGCAGTCTCAGGAGCTCTATCCACCCTCCCGGCTGCTGACAATGATAGTGGGTCAGAGACCAAGGGCTGTGGGTCTCCCCTCGCTTCTGCTCCACGGTACCATCCCTGTGGACGGAGAAGTGTGAAAGCACACTCAGTAGTTTCCAGAGATCAAGTCTCTGCCTTTTGCTGAAATGAAAACCTAGTGTGAGTCTTCCAGGGCTTCCCAGGTGCCAAAGAACCCACCTGCCACAGGGCGGGAGACAGAAGAGACATGAGTTTGATCCCTGAGTCGGGAAGATCCCCTGGAGGAGGGCATGGCAACCCATTCTAGTATTCTTGCCTAGAGAATCTCGGACATGACTCAAGCGACTTCATGCACGCACGTGAGCCTTTCTCTGATCCCCTCTAACTGCATGCACATATTCTTCTTGTTGTTGTTTAGTTGCTAAGTTGTGTCCAACTCTTTTGTGACCCATGGATTGTAGCCTGCCTGCCAGACTCCTCCATCCATGGAATTTTCTAGACAAGAATACTGGAGTGGGTTGCCATTTCCTCCTCCAGGGAATCTTCCCAAGCCAGGCATCCAACCTGCATCTCCTGCATTGACAGGCCGATTCTTTATCGTCTGAGCGACGAGGGAAGGCCATGCACATTCTGTATCCCCTTGGAATCCCCGGGCTGTGAGATGCATTAGGTGTGGAAAGAAAGCCTTCCCTTCCGATCTCCGGGCTTCATTTCAGATCAGTTGGCTGTAAGAAATCACACTGAACTGTGGTCGTCTGTGTTTAATTTGGAAGAGCACGAAGGATGTGTGTTGTGTGGTGCCCACATGGTGTAAGAGTCTCCATGACCTAATACCGCTCTGCCCAGCCCTGGAAGCTTCCCTGCAGACAATGGCCCTGCTTCCCTGACAGTTCCCAGGCGTGGGTGCCACCTTGTGTAAACACGGCTGCTTTTAGTGCCTGCAGAAGCTAAAGGATGACACATTAATAACAGCTGGAGGATCTCATTCAAATTCAGAGGAAAATATATGAAGGCTAGAGTCTGGTAATGTCCAAACAGTCAGAGAGTCTTAGTCTCATCTGATTAACAATCGGATACATTTTGAGTGCTTTTCTGGATGGTAAGAACCAGCATTTCTGCTGGAAGGACCACATCATTCTTCTTCATGATAACCTACCCCTGTTTCTCAACTCTCCTTTCCCTTCCAACATTAATATGTTGGTCGTTTGGACTCCCTTGAGAACGGAAGTAGGTTGGTGGCCGGTCCCCACAAACTGGTGCAGAATTAGCAGTCACTCAGTTGGCTTTGGGAACATCTGGAGTATGCAGTCAGATGCTAACATCCTGGGAGCTGGAAGCATAGGGCTTAGCCCTCCTGCCAGAAAGGAATCACACTCCGGGGCGGGGGGCAGGGGGGAGCTCCCCAGGGAGAAGGGGTTGGCACTTTCACTTTTATTAGTGATTTTAATGGAGGGAGCCACACCGCACCCTCCCAACTCTGCAGGGACAAAACCCTAATGCCGGTGAAAATGCCCTTGTTCATGAGCATGCTGAGACACCTTTCCTAGGATGAAGGTGGGGGACTTGCCCTGTGCAGGAGAAGGACTGCGTTTTCAAGAATTTGTATGTAGAACTTAGAATAAAAAACAAAATACACCAAAGGACTGTTCTTTTGAAACCCTGGTCCGGTTGGCTCAGATGAACAGGAATGTCGTTGTATGCTTGCCTGCAGCATCTGATTGTGGGCTGAGTTTGCAGCCTGAATGGCCACCTGATTTGAGCCTGCGGAGCACAACTTAACTGCCAGCCCTCATCAGTGTTCATTTCTTTAGCGCGTCAGAGAAGTATTTATCACTATGGAAAGTGACTATACATGTAGCCTCCTAGAACTCCATGGAACAAGATGTCAATCTCAGATGGATTGATATGCCCTATGTCTTTTTGCCTGTGGTTATTTTTTTCTTTTTTGGTAACAGTTTTTTTCACATATGCCAACTTTTAGGTAGTGGGAAAGAAAATTATTTTCCCTTTCTGGCCAACTTTAGAGGGTAGGGGTGGCTCCTTTTCTGGGATTTATCATTATGGATCTGATGATGTGATCAATAAGGAGGTAATAATACCTCCATAGGCTAACAAAGTAGATAATTTGTACTTTCTTCCCTAAATTACCTTTTCACCACCTTCATATATTTCACAGTTAATTTTTCTGTAGGTTCCTCCAAAGGCATTTGCCTGCTAGTTTGTCCCTTTTGTACCGAAGCAATATGAATATTGAAATAATTGTCAGTGAAAGAAGATCCAGTTTCAGAAACAGCTGTCCAGTTGTTCATCATCTGGCAACTTAAAATGTGAAAGTATGAGGTGCTTGATCTTAACATGCTTAGCATTAGAGGAGAGAATGTGGAGGAAAGGGAACCCTTTTGTACTATTGGTAATAGTACTATTTTTGTGCTATTGGGAATGTAAATTGATACATTCACTGTGGAGAACAGAATGGAAGTTCTTTAAAAAACTAAACATAGCGCTACCACATGACCCAGCAAACCCACAGAGAAAACCGCCATGCCAAAAGACACGTGCAACCCCGTGTTCATTGTAGCACTATTTACAACAGCCAGGATCTGTGTCAACCTAAATGTCTATCAGTAGAGGCCTGGAGAAAGAAGATGTGGTACATAGACACAATGGAGTATTCAGTTCAGTTCAGTTCAGTTGCTCAGTCGTGTCCGACTCTTTGTGACCCCATGAATCACAGCACGCCAGGCCTCCCTGTCCATCACAAACTCTCGGAGTCTACTCAAACTCATGCCCATCGAGTCGGTGATGCCATCCAGCCATCTCATCCTCTGTCGTCCCCTTCTCCTCCTGCCCCCAATCCCTCCCAGCATCAGGGTCTTTTTCCAAGGAGTCAACTCTTCGCATGAGGTGGCCAAAGTATTGGAGTTTCAGCTTCAGCATCAGTCCTTCCAATGAACACCCAGGACTGATCTCCTTTAGGATGGACTGGTTGGATCTCCTTGCAGTCCAAGGTCTCAAGAGTCTTCTCCAACACCACAGTTCAAAAGCATCAATTTTTCGGCGCTCAGCTTTCTTCACAGTCCAACTCTCACATCCATACATGACCACTAGAAAAACGATAGCCTTGACCAGACGGACCTTTGTTGGCCAAGTAATATCTCTGCTTTTTAATACGCTGTCTAGGTTGGTCATCACTTTCCTTCCAAGGAGTAAGCGTCTTTTAATTTCATGGCTGCAGTCACCATCTCCAGTGATTACTGAACCATAAAACAGAGTGAAATTGGGTCATTTGTAGAGATGTGGCTGGACCTAGAGACCGTCATACAGAGTGAAGTAAGTCAGAAAGAGGAAAACAAGTTAACAAGTATGTTAACGCATGCATGTGGAATCTGGAAGAATGGTATAGATGATCTTATTTGCAAAGCAGAAATAGAGACACAGACATAGAGCACAAACAAACATGGATACCAGGTGGGAAGAAGGAGGGCAGAGGGATGACCTGGGATGTTGGGACTGACGTGTATACATACATATATACACTACTGATACTATGTATAAAACAGATGAGAACCTAGTGTATAGCACAGGGAACTCAGTGCTCTGTGGTGACCTGGATGGGAAGGAAATCCAAAAAGAGGGGATACATGTGTACATGTAGCTGGTTCACTTTGCTCTACAGCAGAAGCTGACATAACATTGGGAAATAACTGTATGCCAATAAAGCTTAATAATAAAGAGTGTGGTAACATTGTTAATCTTGTGGGGCTTCAGGGTAATTTGAGAAGACTCACAGTCTATACCTGGGCAAGGCAGGTCTAGAAAGAGGCTTCACCAAGGAGTGAAACCTCTCAGGCAGGCGGGGTGGGCCAGCGAAGCTCCTGGAGCATGTTGGCATGGACATCTGTTTGCGTTTCTAACTCAAGGCCTTTTTATAGCATTTGTTCCTCTGCCAGGCCCTCCTCCAACTGCCTCCAATTTAAAAAAAAATCAAGTTCCATCTAACTGCCATTCTTGTTTGATTGTGAGTTAGCGCTGGAAAAGCTTTATAGAACTATTTTCAACAAAGAAGGAGTTTTCAAACTCATTCTATCACTTGTCATCAAATTATATGCTGACTCTAGACAGTATCTAAAGTTCTTAAATCATTGAAAGGGCTTCAGTTATTTCACTCTTTCTTATAGGGCTCTTCTCTTCTTACCTCTTTCCCAGAATTGTGTTTTTAGAGTGAAGAGATGAAATTATCCGAAGTGTAATTTGCAGTTTGCATCCTACGCGACAGTTGAAACAACACTAGCTAAACTGCTAAGAAAAAAAGCAACCTATGTCTTCTTGTAACGCCAGTGTTTACTGTTAGCATACCCTGCTTTCTGTTTCAGGGGGTACTAACATTGGAATTGGGGACTTTTTGGCCTGGTGCAAATCTGTAAAATTGGTAAATCACCTGTTACTTCACATTTTGAAGTGGGGCTTGTTACACGAGCTTGTTTGTGAGACCAGAAAAAAAGTCCCTTCGTGTTTTGCTATTTTTGATTCTATAACGTGAGTTAATCAGTGCTGACATGGTGATAAAAGCTACTGTCGCCTGTCCAGCCTTCCTGATGTGCAGAGCGGATTGAGATGGAAAAGCTTAAATCTGTGGGAATGAGAGCAGAAGTGACATCTTTGGGGACAATGTTCTTTTTACCAAAAAAGAGCAGAGTGCAAAGACAATTGGTAAGAATTTTGTAGTTTTTAGCACTGGGTCAGTTCTGATGAAGCTCTTGGAAAGGGAATTTATGTACAAGGGCTGACTCTAGGCCTCTTTATTATTATTATTATTAATAGCAGCAGTAATATTTTCATGACACTTGGGATCCTGAGGCATGTAGCTGGAATCCATCCTCGTGTTAATAGGTGCATCACTGGTAAGCATCTAATGAGCATGGGCTTTGCTTAATGAAGTAAAGGAAAACACAGCCCCCGTGGCACTCTTGTACCAGAAAGTGGGTTCATGTGTCAGCTCCCTGCTTCCCTGACGTTTGGAATCTTGCCGGTGGGGCTATGTTTGCTTCTTTGGTCTCCTGATTCTCTCATTGTCTCAGTGAACCCCACTGCAGCTCGAGACCTTTTACTTCCTTCCCCGAAATCCCCATCCCAGCCTCCCAATCTTCTGGGGGCTGAATGGAATACAGTATTTTTTTTTTTGGTGTGTGTGTGTTTTAGCTGTGCCATGCAGCATGCAAGATCTTAGTTCCCCAACCAGGGATCGAACCTGTGCTTCCTGCGGTGGAAGCATGGAGTCTTCACCACTGGACCACCAGGGAAGTCCTTGGAATACAGTGCTAACTGTGCCTCTGAAGCATCTGCAATTCAGGAGAGGCAGGTTCCATCCCTGGGTCGGGAAGATCCCCTGGAGAAGGAAATGGCAACCCACACTAGTATTCTTGCCTGGAGAATCCCGTGGACAGATGAGCCTGGTGGGCTACAGTCCATGGGCTCACAAAGAGTCAGACACGACTGAGTGACTAACATTTTTGACCTTAATTATTGACTTGTATTTTTGTTCCTGTTCCAACTAAGGTTTCTTGTTGTTTTAGTCACTTAGATTTTAAATTCCATGAAGTTGGGAAACTTGTTTTTCACATAATATGTTTTCCCTTTGTGGAAAAGGAAGACTAATTTCTAGGTATTCTGTAGAGATGATGTGGGTAGTGGCTAAGGATGTGACCTATGAAGTTTCCTTATTTTATGCAGATCTTGGCCTGGCTACTTGCTAGCTTGTGTGGCCTTGGGCAAGTTCCTTAATAGCTCTGGGCCCTATTTTTCTGTTCTGCAAAATGAGGGTAACAAAGGGATGCTGGGAGACTTAAGTGAGACAATCCACTCAAAGTGCCTGACAATCCACATTCAACATATTGGAACTCCTATTACTGTTTCTATTAGTGGTTTTTTTTTTTTTAATTAATAGCTTTTTAATAATAAAACTGACACATGTAGAACAGCACAACGATTTTCTGGATAGAGCAACTAAAATAGTGAAATAAATCAAAACCTTATTATTCAAAGAATAGTTGAAGAAAACAGATGTTAAGCATAGAAAAAAGAAATACAGAAACCATGATAACTGTTTTCCAGTATCTTGGGGGAACACACTCCTTCCATTATAATTGTACTCAAAGACACGAGAATAATAAAGATGCTTAAATTGTCGTCTGTTCAATTCATCGCTGGTGGAGTTCACATTTTAGTTATAGAATGCCTTTCTTCCAGGGAACCTAAATTTCTTTACCCTCGTAGCCTCAGCTCTTCCCATTGTGTCCTGCTATGTTAATACTGTTTTTTTTTTTTTTTTTTTTAACATTTAAGATCTTACTTCCCAGTGTATATTCCCTGGACCAGCCCCATTGGCATTACGTGGGAGCTCCCAGAGACATGCAGACCCAGGCCCCACCCCCGACCTCCGGACTCAGAGTCTGTTTTTTGTTTTGTTTTGTCTTGGCCATGTGGCATGTGGAATCTTAGTTCCCCGACCGGGGATCGAACCTGTGCTCCCTGCAGTGGAAGCATGGAGTCCTAACCACAGGACCACCGGGGAATTCAGAGACTATGTTTTTAACAAGAGCCCCTTATGATTCAAGTGCTTGTTAAAATCTGAAAAGCATCTCTCAAGACACCAAAGTTAACTGTTTGGAATCACATGGCAAGCAGATTTCCTGCCTAGTCAGGGTTTCGTAGCTTGTGCTGTTGAGAGAGCTGTGATACCCGGTCTTTCTTTCTCACAATGCCCTCTGCCGCCTTGGGGCTTCTGCGGGTTCCTGTAACTCATGTTTCTCTTGTTAGGCTTTGTAGCTATGCCCCTGTGTGTTTTTGCCCTTTAATATTTTGTCCCTTTGATTTCTTCATGTGCTTTTGAACTTTTAAGCTTTTTATTTCTTACTTTTAATACGGTATTTCAGTCGGGTGACAATTTTATGGTCAGAGCCCACATGGTACATATTTAATAATGTCTTATAAAGCACCACTTGTTACGAAAAAAAGCGGATGTTCTTGAGATGAGGCTATAGGTAAAATATGGATGGAATTTGTGCCTCATTTGGGAACTGATGGAGAAGTATATTTTGGTCTGCCATAAAAGCTCCTTCCTCGAACTTCCTCCGTACAACTAAGCCATGAAAAGCACAGAGAATTCGCAATTTGCTTCACTACTGAAAAGTAAAAGGAAATTTATGGGGTAATAGTGACATTGAGAAGAAGTAGTTCTTTAAGAGAACTGCATTTTTCATAGGTAACTGGAAACATTTCCAGCTTTTAAAATGAACAGATGTCTTTTTCTCTCATGATTAGTAAGGTTTTGGAAATGAGTAGGAACAACTTGGTAGCGTTCCTGACATATATTTCAAAACATTTTGGATCTACTTGTTAAGTACGGTGTTTTAAAAGGCGCTGGCACTTGTATTTCTGCTACTCATAAGAATACATTCAGCATTTCTTTTTTTGTTTTCCAGCCTTTCTGTAATTTGCAACAGTTTTGTAGAAATGAGTGTGATCTGAAATGAGTGTTCTCGAATATGCTTTACCCACATAAGTAATTTTCGTTCTTTAGATTACATCTCTCTCTTTCTGGTTGTAACTGGATTTACTGGGGATAAGAATGAACATTGTCATTTTTCCCCCTAGGAATGATAAATGTAATTACAGTACTAAAAAAATCCTTTCCAGCTGAAGGAACAAACCATGAAGACTGTGGTTTAAGTCTTTGTAAATGTATTTTTCCCCCTTTTAAATCTAAACCATACATTTAGACTTGGTTGTGCTGTGCAGGTGTCCGATTTTAGAGTTTCCTTGACTTTGTGTTCTCCCAGTTCTCAGACACGAATCAGTCCAGTCCTGGGGGAAAAACTGCACTTTCAAATTTATTTTGACTTTTCAGTTTGAGTTTTCAAACCTTAAAAGCGTTGTGCATTCTTCTCACCAGGATGACATGTTTATCGCCAGTCTAGCATCTAGAAATAGCTTGACTTAGAGGAGCTAAAAGTCAGTGGTCGCAAAAATAAAGAGATGGGAAGACAGAATGAAAGACAGCGGGGAAGATCAGTGGGTATGACCACAGAGATGACACATTTTGCTAAACTCAACATTGTAATTGTTGCCCAGGAAGGTCTGAGGAAGGGCCACACACAGGGTCCAAGGTCGCCAGTCGCATATGGTCAGCAGCCAAGGACAGCTCCAGCAAAGACCGAGGAGAACTCTGTTCATCTGTTTCTTCATTTGGCCAGCTTTGATTGAGTCCCTCCCTGGGCTCAGGAGTTACATTACAGCTCTAAGAGTAAGTGCTGGGGGTCAGGATAGTTCTTGCCATATTGTATGGTTTTGAGCAGGTTTTCCTAACTTCCAGTCTTCCCAAGAAGCAGCCTTGGATCTCTCTTGGATGTTGTATATAATGGGGTTTGTCTCAGCTTCAGCAGAGGGACTGTGGCTCTCACTGGGTCTAATTTCTTTATCAGGAAGATGAGGAGTTGGCCATTAAACGACGTCAGTAGTGGCTTCCAGCTCAGATCCTTGGGATGTCACGTGGCTTGTTGAGGATAAAACAGCTCATGACAGATCCTGGAAGAGGCTTGCAAATGCAGGCCTTTCTTACCCATCCAAGTTTCTGAAGTCATAAATTTCTAACAACAGCACCCTGAGGAAGCTGCTTGCTAAAGGTGAAGCTTCAGATCTCCGTTTGCCCTGACTGTAGGCAGGAGTGACAAACCCACACGGTGTATTAAAAAGCAGAGACATCACTTTGCCTCATGCAGGGGAGGATTGGGGGCAGGAGGAGCAGTGGGCGACAGAGGATGAGGTGGTTGGATGGCATCACTGACTCAATGGACTTGAGTTTGAGCAAACTCCAGGAGGTAGTGAAGGACAGGGAGGCCTGGTGTGCTGCAGTCCATGAGATTGCAAAGAGTTGGACACAACTTATCGACTGAACGACAAGAGAGAAGTAGAAGTTTGGCCTTCAGCACCATCTCAGTCCTTGGGTCTGTGTACCGCACTTCCTTCGGTCGGTGGAATGGTAATTCCTTGAAATGAGACACCATCCTCAAGTCTGCCCTGTGCCTTCACAAGAGCCAGATAGGTTGCACTCCCCATAGAATGTGCAGGTTGTAATGCTGATTAAGTGAAAGCATGTTGAGGCTGGCAAGGGATTTCTGGCATTGATGAATTAAAGCAGATTAGACAACCTTTCAGGACACTTTTAATAAACTTACAGTATGTTAAAGACATTTAAGAAGAAGGATTAGAAGAAATTAAGGGAGTTGGAGCACATTATAGGTGCCTGAGAGAAAGTATTTCACTGAAGTTAAATTTTTGCTTGTCCTCAATTTGTGAATGGACCTCTTAGTATATTCTTTCTTTGGTAGTTTTGATTAGTTGGAAATTAGAGACAAATTTTGGGCTTCCCTGGCGGCTCAGATGGTAAAGAGTGCTTGCAATGCCAGAGACCTGGGTTCAATCCCTGGGTCGGGAAGATCCCCTGGAGAAGGGCATGGCAACCTCCTCCAGTATTCTGGCCTGGAGAATCCTCATGGACAGAGGAGCCTGGTGGGCTACAGTCCATGGGGGCGCAAAGAGTCGGACGCGGCTGAGTGACTCAGAACAGCACAGAGACGCATTTTAGAGGAGTGCATCGTTACAGTCATTGTTTTATAGCGGTCTTTTGGTGGTAAGTTTCAATAAATGACACTGGTTTTGTAAGTTAAAAGTTGAAACAAATCTGCTCTATTTTTAACGTCTGTGATAATAAAGACTCAAAACTATAACCTTAGCACAGATCAGAGAGCTGTGAGAAACAGTAAAAAATATATATATATCACTTTCATTATTAGGCATTGTGTGTGAAATTAATAATCTCTCTCTTTCCATATATGGGCTTCCCTGATTGCTCAGTTGGTAAAGAATCTGCCTGCAATGCAGGAGTCCCCGGTTCGATTCCTGGGTTGGGAAGATCTGCTGGAGAAGGGATAGGCTACCCACTCCAGTATTCTTGGGCGTCCCTGGTACCTCAGCTGTTAAAGAATCCGCCTGCAGTGTGGGAGACCTGGGTTTGATCCCTGGGTTGGGAAGATCCCCTGGAGAAGGGAGAGGTTACCCACTCTCGTATTCTGGCCTAGAGAATTTCATGGACTGTATAGTCCATGGGGTCGCAAAGAGTCAGATGTGACTGACAACTTTCACTTCACTTCACTCACCTCCTTCCCTATGTCAATTGCTGAAATTAATCTTAGCATTTCTGTTTCATTTGTAGTACCACTGAGTAGTTAAGAAATGGTGGGGCTGTAATTATTAGTGCTATGGGGATATTTAAGTATAATTTGATATGAGGAAATTAAAGGTATGTGCAAACTTGAGGCTGTGTTTTTCTCTTTGGGGTGAATCTAGTCATATATCTCTGTTAGAATTGTAAATGCCGAGTTATTTGATCTTTCCTGGCTGACTTGTCTTGGAATAATTCACATTTACAACATGCTATGTATGAAAGCATGAAAACCAGAACCATACAGTTTCACTACCATCTGCAGTTATGAAATATTTTTTATGTACATAGTAAATCTGGGGTTGATTATAGTAGATGAAAGTGGTAGATACTGAAAGTGGTAGCAACTTTCAGAGATAAATAAGTTACCTATTAGTCTGATTAAATGTTTTTGCTAGTTACATGGTAAGTAATACATGTTTCCTTGTTATTTCTATTGAGTTTCCTCAAAGATAGATTAACTTTCTTTTCACATACTTAAGGTCTTAGCAGCATTTTCCCCACTCCTACCGCCCTAGATTTTTATTACAAAATATGTCAAACATAGAGAAATAGAAAAAATAGTACGTTGAACATACACTGAACATGCCTAGGTTCCTTAATTGTTAACCATTATGCTGTATTTGCTTTATCTGTGTGTGTGTGTGTGTGTGAATGTATACATACATGCATATTTTTTGCTTAACAATTTGAGGCAAGCGGGTAGGCAAACGTTATGATACTCACCCCCTATGTTCTTAAGTAGCTATCTTCTAAAAATAAGGACATTCTCCTACATAACCATGGTAATATATCAAAATCTGAAAATTAACCATAATTGTCTCATGATTCTCGATAGCCAATCCATATTCACACCCCTATCCCCCAGTTGTTTCCAGAATATCTTCTATGATTGTTTATTTTTTCCCTGAACTAAGATCCAGTCAACGTTCTTGCATTGCAGTGTCATGGCCCTAAGGTCTTATTTTTTCTAGTCTAGAAAAGCTCTCGTATTTTTTTCCTATGACACTGCCTTTTTTTAAAGAGACCAAGCCACTTGCCGTGGAGAATGTTCCACACGGAGGATGTGTCTGATGGATTGTTTCACTGCAGGCCATTCAGTTTTCTTTCGCTCTCATATTTCCTGCAAACTGGGAAAAGGTTGAAGGTTACTACTTCTTTTAATCTTTTTTTGGGGTAGGGAAGTGATTAGGGGTTTTCCAGGTGGTACTAGTGGTAAAGAACCCTCCTGCCAGTGCAGGAGATGTAAGAGACTTGGGTTCAGTCCCTGGGTTGGGAAGATCCCCTGGAGGAGGGAATGGCAACCCGCTCCAGCTTTCTCGCCTGAAGAATCCCATGGACAGAGGAGCCTGGCGGGCTGCAGTCCATAGTGTTGCACAGAGTCGGAAACGACTGAAGCGACTTAGCATGCATGCATGGAGGAGATTAAGAAAATGTGAAGGTTGTCTGTTCAGAGGAAGTTTGCTTCACACCCAGGCCCCTGTGCTGTTGAGTAAAATGGAGAATAATGGCTTCATTGAAGGTAATATATATGTTTCCAGTTTTCAGCTGCTCGCACGTGAAGTGATGTAGATGTGTTCATCAGTGGGTGTCCTAGCTTCCAGGAGCTGATGTGTGTCTTCTCTGAGCAGAGTCTTCTGTTGCCTGTGGCATTTGATTTTCTGTCAGCGCTCTGCCAACTGTAGCTGTGAAAACACGTGGACTTAACTTTCACTTGCCCTGGTTAGATGACGTTCCTTCCTGCATGGACATTCCGATTGGCTCTATGGCCTTAAAATGTCAAGTAAGCATCCATTTCTGTGTGCCCTGAAACTCAGCCTGAGCTTTGCTATAAATGGCAAAGCTACTGAGGTGCTGTGGCTACAGGCCAAAGGCTGGAAATAATTTTAGGATCTAAAAACACAGTTTTCATATGAAAATGTTTATTTTACGGGCCGTTGATAAGCATGCACGTGTGCTGTTCATTTTCATAATGAATTAGTTCCTTTTTTTTTCAGTTGTAAGAATAAACCTTCGTTAATATCTAATTTGTCGGAATGGAAATGATTCCAGTAGGGTTATGATGGTTTCATTGTGACCTCCCTTCTGGAGAGGCATAATGAAATGGATACTTTAATCAAATTCGAAGGAAGATGCATCTGAATGTGCACTTGATCAATAGGAAAGGTGGCTTTTGGTTTTCACTTTTAAATATTGTTTTCTCAGTGAGGGCTCCAGTCTAGGCCCCAGGTTCCAGAAGGCAGTTAAGAAGGGAGTCAGGATGTTACAGAGTTCTTAGTCTCCCAAACCTAATTAAATTTGAGTCCTTAGAAGCACGCATCCATTTGGATTCATTTGGATGAGTGCTCCTAAGAGGGAATGTACAGAAAATTTAGAATATATCTATCATAAGTGAAATTCAGAATTAAGATTAGTAGTTTCATTCTTTATGCTGATGTGTGTTAATCAATGGACAGCTAAGCAAAACTCATTTGACAAGTTTTCATCTGGAATTTTTGCTTCAATGTCTGTTTCTTACGTATGAAGTCACAAAGCCATTTCATTTCCTTCTTATAAATTAGTAAGTGTATAATATATATATATATAAAATTGAGTTCTTAGAGTTGAACGGGGCCAGAACAAACGAGCAGTGCAAGACCCTTTCTTTTAGGCAAGTAATATATTAATTCCTGTTCCCAGGTAGGAATTTGAAAGCAAATGTTCTTTGAAAAAAATGAAGGAGCACAGGGGACTGCAGCCTGGGCTGTCTTCTTTTATTGCACTTTTTCTTCTCTAAGAATACTTTTATTTTCCATTCAGTCATAAGGCTAACATCAAGGAAAGTAATATTGACAATTTGAGAGATTAGAGGAGTTCAGTCATCTGTTTGCAGCATAAGTCTTCCCTGTGGAGTCCTTCTTGAACTTTGGATGGAATTGGGTGAAAAATGGCCCTGGTTTTCAAGGCTTCCCCAGCATCTCATGATATTTGAATCAAAAATAGAATCTTGTTTTAAAAACTGTCAGAATAGGCACAGTTCCCACCCAGCCGGGCTGTCCGTGGCTCAGTGCTTGTTTTGAATGCAGCAGTGCAGTGATGAGGCCCCTCAAAACGTTCGCCTGGTGTGTACCCACTGGATGGGCTTTTTTTTTTTTTTGGTATTTAAAAAATTTTTTTAAAAATTTTTTGTTGGATAAATTTTTAAAAAGTATCATTGATTTTGTCAAAGCCTCACGTAAATGGAGAATGAAGGTCTCCTGATTTGGGATTGCTAATTTATATTATAAACAGGAGTGTTTCTGTTTCAGAGTGAGCCACAGCTCAGAGGCAGCAGTTTTAGGGAGATTGTATCCTCAGTTAATCACTTGGTGATGTTGGTTTAGTCACTAAGTCGTGTTTGACTCTTTGCGACCCCATGGACTGTAGCCCGCCAGGTTCCTCTGTCCATGGGATTTTCCAGACAAGAATACTTTCCTCTGGGGGATCTTCCTGACCCAGGGATCGAACCTGGGTCTCCTGCATTGCAGGAGGATTCTTTAGTGACTGAGCCACCAGTTAATCACTTAGGGAGTTGAAAATGTGATACCTGTGATGTGTCCCGGTGGTCCATGGCACTGCGTCCTTCTATCTCTTTCATTCCTGGATTTACCCTTCCAATTCAGAACAGGCAGGACACGGGAGGGAAGAACTCTGTTACTTGCTCTGGACCTTGCCGGACATGAGGGTTCCCTGTGACAGTCATTGCAGGACTTTGGAGTCACTGTGATCTGGATGTTTTAATCCTCAAAAGTCTCATTTTCTTATCTATAAAATGAGATTAAATTGTCAGAGTATATCAAGCATTGAGCAAGTATGCTACAAATGGTATTTAACATTACTCTGTATTGACATTTGTCAAACTCAAACAGTCAGACTCAAAACCCCTCATTCGATCGCATCCTTCCTCTTCCCAATCCCTGGTCTTAGAGCTGAAGAACCTTTGGTGATTCCCTCCTGCCTGTGGGCTAAAGTCTAAACTCCCACCTAAAGTTCCCTCATCACCCGCGTTCTCATGCCCTCAGCCTCCCGCCCACCATCCTAAGGCTAACTCTAACCCCTGATCCCTTCCCCTAACCCGCCATCGTGTCCCTCTCCAGTTGCCATCTGATCAAATTCCCTAGTCCTTTTTGAGACTTGTGCCCCCAAATAGCCTTTCTTGTTTCCTGCCAAATTGGAAATACTGCCATCCTTCTAACTCTATATTTATAGTTCTCTTAAAACCCTTGGAAAGTTTATTTAGAATTCAAGTCATTAGAAAAATTAAACAATGTTCTGGACTTCCATTTATGTAATATGAAAGTTTATCAATGTATTTTCAAATACTTTTTCAATGAGAATTGAAACAGCAATGTTTGTTTTTCCTTTAGGGGTTTACTTTACTTTAGGGGTTTGCTTTATTTACTTACTTTTTCATCCTCTTAAGACCTGAATTTGATGAGACAGGTATAGTTAAGTGGAAGATGCCATTCTTCAAACATTGCTGGGAATCTCAGTACTTGGTAGCTGACTAGGTCATGCTCAAAATAGAAAGGCAGAAATGAAAAATCTACCCAGAGAGTTGCTGGATCTTAGAGCCAGGAGAAACCAAAGTGACTTTCATGAATCATTATTGTGGTCTGAATCAAGCATAACCTCAGATGAGTGAGGCCGTGTTCTGAAGAAATCGGTTCTGCCGGTTGATCCGAGTGGCTAGTTTTTCTGGTGCTGCCTTGTGAACCAGTGGGCACACCTCTGCTTTTGCAGGGGGCCCCTGAGTCCTGCTGCCCTGCCAGGAACATGAGCCTGGTGGGGACCGTTCTGTAGCTGGTGAGGCCCTGAGGTCAGGCCGGGGCCACCACTGTATCAAGTCAGGGAGCATGGGATTTCCTTGCTGTGATTAGTGGCTCAGTCATGTCTGACTCTTTGCGACCCCATGGACTGTAGCCTGCCAGGCTCCTCTGTCCATGTGGATTCTCCAGGTAAGAATACTGGAGTGGGTTGCCATGCCCTCCTCCAGGGATCTTCCCAACCCAGGGATCGGACCCAGGTCTCCTGCATTGCAGGCGGATTCTTTACCAGCTGAGCCACAAGGGAAGCATGGGATTTCCTTGGAAAACCATGTAATTCCCAACCCCTATCAGCTTCTACTCCTGCCCTACTCACCTTGCTCTGATTTTGTACTTGTTTCTTGTTGTAGTTTTGGTTCAGTTGGCTCACCATAATGATTAGGTATTTTTGTCATCTATTATTGCACATACCTCATGTTATTGCTTTTGATTTATTTACAAATTGAAGGTTTATGGCAACCGTGCTTCGAGAAAAATCTATGAGCCCCATTTTTAGCATTTGTTCCTTCGTGTTTTTGTGTCACATTTTGGTAATTCTTACTGTATTTGAAACTTTTCATTATTATGTTTGTTATGGTGATCGGTGATCTTTGATGTTAGTATTGCAAAAAGATTTTTACTCACTGAAGTCTCAGATAATGGTTATCATTTTTTAGCAGTAAATTATTTTTAATTAAGTTATGCACATTTTTAAGACAATGCTATTTCACACTTAATAGACTACTGGATAGTATAAACATAATTTTTGTGTGCACCCAGGAAGACAAAAAACTTGTGACTTTTGTGGTATTTGCTTTATTTTAGTTGTCTGGAATTGAACCCCACATGTCTCCTAGAAATATGCCTGTATAAAGCTAATTTTAATTTGACGTGGTAAAATATAAAGATATTATGAATTAAGTAGTATAACTTCAAATGATACAGAATTTGGAATGCTAAGGTCATCATCATTATATAACCCGCTTATAGTATTTACTATATGACAGGAACAGTTTTAAATGTTTTACATATTTAGTTTACCAGTTTAATTCTCACACTAATCCCATGAGGTCGTGGCTATTAGTATCTTCACGGAAGCACAGAGAGTTTAATTAACCTGACCAAGATCACGCAGCCAGTAAGTGGCGGCGTTGTCATTTAAACCTAGGCAGTCTGACTCCAGGAAGCAAGTCAAGACATTGATCGTCTTTCCTTTCTTACTGTAGTATAGTCTTACTGTTTGGCACTGGACCCCTCCTTCATTTTAGGGAAAAAAGTGGAAAATCTATATTTAACAGTTAAGCAAAATAAGCACAGGATGTAGTAAATTTCCAAGCTAATAGAAGCATATTTGCGGTTTTTAAGAAAGTTTTTAAGAAAGTCATAGGATGAGAATGGGACCCTTGTTATCTGATGCATGCTACTTACCCAGAGAAAAATTTAGTGAAGGGGTCCTTACGGAATAGCAAGTGGTTTAAAAAAAAATCTCCCCAGAGAAGTAAAGACCCTTTGATTTAAAACCACTATCGTGCTCTCTCCTTGAGGCTGAGAATGCTTAGGGCCATGGGAAAGGTAGACGGAGAGCTGACTTCCAGCAGAGTTTACAGGAGAATTGAATATTTCAAGTTTCTCAAGTTGACTGAATTAGTCCATAGGACTTCATAAGTGACTGCTTCCCGTAGCTTTGATGAATAATAAAGTCACCAAATCATGCGGCTGCACATTCTAAAAAAGACATCCCTACTTTCAAGTTGGCACCTTTTAGAAATGATAGATATCTTGTCTGAAACGTGAAGAGTGCAATAAGATCAAATAACAAGGGTGTCATTTCGGAAGACCTGTTTGCCTTCAGATTCTGTGGCTACCCACAGCTGTGGCTACCTACTGCTTGTCCACAGCGGGCAAGAAAGTCTCATGAACAGATTTTATCTGAGTCCCATTCATACTGTTTCCAGTGCTGCTGCGTTAACTTCCTCTAGCTTTACAGTTTCTGAGTTTTCTCCCAACCTTATTCTAAACTTGCAGTCTTCATTTAATTACAGTCTTCATGATGATTATTTTTAGGTTTGCTCCCCCCCGCCACCCCCCAGTTCACTGTAGGTTTAACTTTATACCATCTCTGATCATTCCTAGTTGTGTTCTCTCATCTCCCCCAGCCTCCATAAGAACCATATAACCATATTCCCTTGTGGCAGATGGGAGTGAACAGAACAGTGGATTATACGTTTTCTCTCTCTGGGGAGCGAAGAGGATGACTAGGCCTGGTACCAGCTGTTAGGAGGAGCCGTAGTTTTCCTCGTGATTGTGCTGCCTATAAAACTGCCTCAGTTGTGTAATACGCTCTCTCCCTCTCGGAAGACCTGCTTTGTGTCTCCATCCCACTTCGGGATTCTGGTCCAGGTTGTGTCTGTCTGCACGTTGCACACTCGGATTAGGTAGGAAACAACTGGGATCCGCTTTTAGATTCGAGTCAGCATTTTCACCTAGGACACGGGATGGCTATAAACCAACGCTTGTTGCTCTCTGAGGTTTATTACTGACATCCGTTCTGCCTGAACCATCCCCAGCTGGTGCCGAAGCCACATGTGCACTTGAAACATCCACCTACCTTTTTGCTTTAGATGTAATTTTAGATTTTGTTTGTTTTTAATGGTGAACTCAAGAGAGAAAGCGGGGTTCCTGCTATGACCCAAGGTGAATTCCTATGTCCAAATTCTATATTTCTGGAGTGTTTTCACCTGACAGGAATTGACTCAAGGAAACAAAAAGAAGAGGAAAGACCCTAGGCTCATATTGGTTGACCCAGACATGGAATTTTGCTGGTGACCGGCAAAGTCGGCCACGTGAAAGCTAAACTATGGCTCAACATTTTTGTCTTTGAATATTTTATGTAGGAAAGGGGATGTTCAAGGTGGGAAAGTAAGAATAAGCACGTCTTTAAAATAGTAAGTCATAACTTTAATGCTGAAAAGCTTTTTAAAAGTGGATAGCCAACGGGGCCCTACTATGCATTACAGGGAACTCCGCTCAGTGTTGTGTGGCGGCCTGGATGGGAGGCTTGGGGGCGAATGGAAACGTGTGTGTATGGCTGAGTCCTTTTGCCGTCCACATGAAACTGTCAGAACGTTGTCTGCTATACTGCTATACTCCAGTATAAAAGAAAAAGTTTAAAAAAGATTTTCTAGTTGTGATGTGAAAAAGTCTTTAAGCAACTTTAGAAAAGACTCTAAAAACCAGCCTGACTTCTCCCGTGAGGTTTGTCAAATCATTGACTATTAGAAACAGGATGTCATTTTCTCCTTCTAGGCTTTTTGAGAGACTTCATCTTCTCCTGACCATTGATTTATTAGATTCCACACGAATAGAATGAAGGTGAATTTTGTTTGAAGAAAAGACTTTCAAGAAGTAACAGGTTTTGAGAAAAGCAGAAGTTTTGGAGACCTGTGCTTCCTTTTTCAGTGTGACTGGAAGGAGGCGGAGCTGAGAACTGAATGGTGGTGATGGGGGTGGGGGTGTTGAAGTGAAAGTGAAAGTTGCTCACTTGTTTCCAACTCTTGGTGACCCATTCTCCAGGCCAGAATACTGGAGTGGGTAGCCTCTCCCTTCTCCAGGGGATCTTCCCAACCTAGGAATCGAACCGGGGTCTCCAGTATTGCAGGCAGATTCTTTACCAGCTGAGCCACAAGGGAAGCCCAAGAATACTGAAGTGGGTAGACCATCCCTTCTCCAGGGGGATCTTCCCAACCCAGGAATCGAACCAGGTCTCCTGCATTGCAGGGCAGATTCTTTACCAGCTGAGCTATCAGGGAAGTCCAGGGGTATTGGGAGAGAAGCATGGGTTTCTTTCCTGAAGAAAATCTTGAGTTCTGACGTTTATTGGGCTGGTGAATTTTATACTTTCCCTGCGGCTCTAAAGAAATACTGTGACCCTCATGAATTCCCAGTGCACCTGGAATGTGTCTTATGCCCCCTGAAAATTTTCAGCCTCAGAGGCAGCATAGTTTGGTGTGGTCTGGTATGACGATGATCAGTTTAGAGTCATTACTTCTCTGGAGAGATAGAAAATTGTGTGTTATTTCACAGGGAGCCTGTATTAGTTCTGTCTGTTGTAGGTTTCCTTTTTTTTTTTTTTTTTTTGATGGAGGACATGTGGTGTGGCTGTGAAGAGTAAATAGGAAAAAACTGGGCATCTTTTAATCTTGAGTTTTATCTTAAGCATATGTATGGAAATGAAATATCCCAAACGACAGAGATATCTTTGTTGGAGTGTGAAAGAACACCAGCGAATTCTAACTGGGAGTTATTTTCAGAGGAAACTTTGAAGCATGAATAGACAAAGGGAGTGATTTTGAGGGTGTGCCTGCTGGAGACAGTGGGAAATCCCGTTGTGGGCAGACAGGCGGCTGGTGATTGGATCAGAGTCCCTCAGACGTGGTGGCGGTAAATCTGGTGGGCAGACTATTAGGTCCAGTGATCGGTGCTTTGCTTGGCCTGCTGAACTTGGGGGAGCCAGGGGAGCATTGTCACTGCCTCTGGTAGGCAGTCACCTGTGTGAAGTATATGCAGCTCAGAACACCTGAATTTTCAGATGACTTTCAAATATATTTATTTATCTACTTGGCTGTGCCGGGTCTTAGTTGCAGCATGTGGGGTCTCTAGTTTCTGCATGCCAACTCTTAGTCGTGGCATGCAGGACCTTGTTCCCAGACCAGGGATTGAATCCCAGGCCCCCTGCATTGGGAGTCCAGAGTCTTAGCCATTGAACCACAAGGGAAGTCCTTCAAATGACTTTGAAAAGGGCCACCATTAATATGTTGAAAGACTTTGTATTTATCACTATAAGTCTAGGAATATTCCTAAGTTGGCTGATACAGTTGTTATTGTTGTTTAGTTGCTTAGCTGTGTCCGACTCTTTCTGTGACCCCATGGACTGTAGCCTGCCAGGCTTCTCTGTCCATGGGGATTCTCCAGGCAGGAACACTGAAGTGGGTTGCCGTTTTCTGCTCCAGGGGATCTTCCCGACCCAGGGATCGAATCCTCATCTCCTGTCCTGGCAGGTGGATTCTTTACCGGTGAGCCACCACGGAAGCCTGGATAATATAGTGGATGCTCCTTATTCAAGGATTCTGTCTTTGTGAATTCTCCTGCTTGCTGAGATTTATTTATTGTCCCCAAATCTGTATTCCAGAATAGTGCTGTTGGCTGTGAGTTCAGTGGTAAGGAATCAGCATCATATATGAGATAAGATGTTTTTAAACCGAATCACATATAAAACAAGATCAGTTGACTAAAATGGGAGGACCAGAGATGTGGTATTCAAGGAGCCTTGTCCTTCTAAGTCCTCCAGTAACACCAGTTCCGTGTTTGGTAATTCAGTGTTCAAGGTGATTTTTCTAGAACAGAACTACCACACATCCTGAGGGTTAGGTATCTGTAGGAGCTCCTCTCCTTCCCCTGCTGCCCTGTTTCTTCTAAATTTTATATGAATGAAATTAGATCTTAAGCCATATGACCTCATCAACAGCACCCAAAGTTCTGGGAACCTCGAGGAGGTTCTTTTTTTTTTCTCTTTTTTTTAAGTTTTTTTTTTTTTTTTGATGTGGACCATTTAGAAAAGCTTATATATTTGTTTGGCTTTGTCAGATGTCAGTTGCATCATGCGGGAGCATTCATTGTCAGACACAGACTCTCTAGTTGAGGTTCTTGGGTTCAGTAGTTACGGCACAGGGCTTAGTTGCTCTGAGGCATGTAGGAGTTCAGTTCCCCAACCAGAGAGCTAACCCGTGTCCCTGGCATTGCAAGGTGATTCTTAACCACTGGACCACCAGGGAAGTCCCTCTGCAAGGTTCTTGATACCATTTTATAGTTGGTCTGTCACTGCAAGTGTGGATATATGTTGGTGTGCTGGTTCAGAACCACAGGTATGGTAAAGTCACAACAGAATTCCAACTTCACAGTTTTTGAGGCAGTTTCAAAGTCAGTGTCTAGTGCCTTCTTTCCTCCCCAGTTTCCAGAAACACTGCTATTTCTTTATGTGTAAAATGGCCTCTTTTGAGCATCTCTGGGGTGGTTTCCTCTGGTCGTCTTGTAGCCGTGGTTCCCCAGTTCAGTGTACAATCAGAGTAAAAATAGGCAAAACAGAAACTTCCCTGTCTAGGGGAGGGAGATGGTTGCATATTTTTGGAAGTTTTTGCATCTGAATGGATGATATGCTACCAGCTCTTAAACCGATTTCAGAAAATTCAAGGGAAAAAGTTGTTTGCCTTTTTAGCTTCCCTAGGACTTTTTCTTTCATAGTTGCACACCCCATTCCCATCCCCGAAATAAAAAAAAAAGAGAAGACCCAAAACAACCCTTTTCTGTGTTTTGAGGAAATGGTTTTGCGAGGCTGTTTGGTTAGACAATGAATTAAAGACTCAGGACTTCCTGGATGGGCTTTTGGGAAGGGAAGTGTGTGCAGCTGTGAAGCCTGAGGTTCGCCTGCCTCAGGACACTTGAAAAGTTATTCTCTGCACCCAGAATCACGGATAATACTGCGGTGCACAAAGCCCCCAGAGATTATGTATATATATTTGTCTATTTATTTAAACTTTGTAAAATACATTTAAAAATTACCATTTTAACCATTTTAAGTGTACAGCTCAGCAGTGCTAAGTATATTCATGTTGTCATGCCACCAGTCTCCAAAATTCTTTTCATCTTGCAAAATTGAACCTCTGTACCCATTAAATACTAACTCTCCATTCTCCTTGGCTTCCCAGGTGGCTCAGTGGTAAAGAATCCACCTGCCAATGCAGGAGACACAAAAGACATGGGTTCCATCCCTGGGTCGGGAAGGTCCCCTGGAGAAGGAAGTGGCAGCCCACTCCAGTATTCTCGACTGGAAAATTCCATGGACAGAGGAGCCTGGCAGACTATAATCCATGGGGTTGGAAAGAGTCAGACACGACTGAGCACCTAAGCTCATACACACGCTCCCTTCTCCCCACCCCTCTGACCTAAGAAATTACCATCTACTTTCTGTCTGTGTGAACCTGACTTCTCTACAGATACCTCATGCAAGTGAAATCATATAGTATTTTCTTGCGCCTGGCTTATTTCACATAGCACAATGTCTTCAAGATTCATCTAAGTTGGAGCATGTGTCAGAATCTCCTTTATTTTTAAGACTGGGTAGTATTCTTGCCTGGAGAATCCCATGGACGGAGGTGCCTGGTGGGCTATAGTTCACGGGGTCTCAAAGAGTCGGACACGACTGAGCGACTTGATCTAACTAACTAATATCCCCTTAGCTAGGTGCACTACATTTTATCTTTCATCTGTTGAAGGACACTTGAGTTGCTTCTACCTTTTGGGTCTTGTGAATCATGCTGCTTTGCATACGCGCGTACAAATATCTGTTTGAATCTCTGCTTTCGCTTCTTTGGATATATCCAGAAATAGAATTGCTGGGTCATAGAACAGTTCTGTTTTTAGCTTTCTGTGGAACCAGCATACTGTTTTCCATAGTGGCTGCACCCACCAGCGGTGCTCAGTTCTTCCAGTTTCTCAGCATCTCTGCCAGCATGTGTTACTTTCTGGTTTTGATCTGCATTTCCCTCCTAGTTAGTGATGTTGAGCATGTTTTCATGTGTGTGTTTGGCCACTTGTGTATCTTCGTTGGAGAAATGTCCGTTTGCCCATTTCTTAATCGGTTTGTCGTGTGTGTTGTTGAGTTGTGGTTTTCTTTCTTTAAATATATTCTGAATATTAACCCTTTGCAGATAAATGAATTTGGCATATCTTCTGTCATCTCCTGGGTTGCCTTTTTATTCTGTTAATAGTATACTTTGAGGTAAGAAAGCTTTTGGTTTTGATGAAGTACAATTTACCTATTTTTTTTTCCTTTGGTTTCCAGTGGTTTTGGTGTCATGTTGAAGAAATTATTGCCAAATCCAATGTCATGAAGATTTTCTCCTATGTAGGGTAAAAATGAGCCTGATAGAACCAGGTTACCTTATATTACTGTAGAACTGTGACTGATGCCTAGTAGATGTTCAGTGAACTTCTATAAAACAAATGTCAGTGACCATGAAGTCAATTGAGCTGTGTTGTCATGGAAATACATATTGAAGTTGGAAAAGATTTAGGATACTTTTTTTTTAACTCCTTGGCTATCTCAAAAACAAAAATGTTCACTTTAATTATTCAAAGGCAAACATTTAATAGATTTAAAAGAGAATTTTAGTAAACAGATCCCAGCATTTCCCAAGGCTTCCCTGTGGCTCAGATGGTAAAGAATCTGCCTCCAGTGCAGGAGACCTGGGTTGGATCCCTTGGACATGAAGATCCCCTGGAGAAGGGAATGGCTACCCACTCCAGTATTCTTGCCTAGAGAATCCCATGGACAGAGGAGCCTGGCGGGCCACATTGCATGGGGTCACACAGAGTCAGACATGACTGAGCGAATGATACACAGATGTATCCCAGTGGATACAAATGTAACCCAACGTTAAATGTGTTATGTTAAATGTGTTAGTTTTTTTAAATATAAATATGTTGGTGCTTTAAAAAATTACTGCATCCTGCTTCCCCACACTAGGACATTACCCATGTGACGTTTATCTCTGTGGCATTCCCAGGGGGCCACCTTCATGCTTTTCAGCATGCATTGTCTGCTCCACCAGGCTCTTAAACGTAGAAACATAAACTTTTTTTTTCTAGTAATATCTTTATGGTTTGGGAGTGTGGCTTCCTGTCTTTTAAAACTTGATGTGATCCTTTGTGTGTGCTTTCTAAACACCTGCATTTGAAATCTTTCAGGTGTTTTCCAATAGTTTTCTCAGATAGTTGGATTCCATCGAGCCAAGAATAATAGAAAGTCCAGACTGTGAACTGTATGGTCAGCCCTTCTAAGGAAGTATTTAATTCATTTTTGTTTGCCATTTCTTGTGTCCCGTTTGCTGCTCTTACCCCAAGTTGAATTTTCCAAGCTGTCATTTTATGTCCTGACCAGTTTCAGACACAAGTGAACCTAAAGTATTTGTTGTAGTACATACAGGTCTTCCTAAGGATATACGTTTTCATTTTCTTTATGTAAAATGCCAGTCACTGAATTGATTTATCTTGTCATACACTTTGACAAACACAGAGCGCTGGTGTCATAGACCTTTGCTATTCATATTCTATAGCAGTAGCCAGTCTTTCTGCGGGTGACTGACAGTCTGTTACTGTGGGATGCTGTCAGCCTTTTAAAGCAGTTTGGTTGTCGACATCATGCTGGCTCTGGCCGTACATTCCATTTTACCTGTGCAGGTGCTGCTCCACAGGAAATGGGGCTCTCAGAGCAGATTGGGCTTTCCATAGAAACAGCTTTATACTTGGGGGCCAGGGCAGTGTTCCCAGAGGAAGACTCAGCAGGAAGGAGATCACATGTCAGCCCACTCTGGCCCTCCAAAGCATAGTTCCTGGCCACTAGGAATTGCATGCATCACCTACAATCATCTGTAATCACCTACGATCATTTACTTTGCGGATGCTCTGAGCAGAGGTGCTGGTTCTGGTTTCTCTGTTATCAACAGTCCTTAGCACGGTGACTTGGGTGGAGAAAATGCATCAGCCTCACAATAGAGTCTCTTCATTCTCCATCTTCTTTTTCTCCAGTGCTTTTTCTTCCTCCCTGCAGAAAACAGAATTATGTACAGGAAGAAATAATGTGGAATGACCTGGGGGGCGACTTGTTTGGGAGATGGAGACTGCTCGTATGTGAAAGCTTATGTTTGAGGCATACTGGGGCAAAAGACCCTTATAAATTAAGAAAAAGTAAGATTAGAAACATTTTAAAATGCAGTAGTGAATACAGGCGGAGAAGGCAACGGCACCCTACTCCAGTACTGTTGCCTGGAAAATCCCATGGATGGAGGAGCCTGGTAGGCTGTGGTCGATGGGGCCGCTAAGAGTCAGACACGACTGAGCGACTTCACTTTCGCTTCTCACTTTCACACATTGGAGAAGGAAATGGCAACCCACTCTGGTGTTCTTGCCTGGAGAATCCCAGGGATGGGGAAGCCTGGTGGGCTGCCATCTATGGGATCACACGGAGTCGGACACGACTGAAGTGACTTAGCAGCAGCAGCAGCAGTGAATACAGGAGAATGGTTAATAGTTATCTCATCGATTGTAGGTAAAGAGAGTCTTTTAAAAAGTTAAGTGACTTGTCCCTTAAGGTTGATTCAGTGTCCTGTTGCAATCTGAATTTTCTTATCCAATCCTTTTAAATCTAGGTGGGGCTTGGCTCCATATGAAGTGTCACAAAACCTTAAATGAATTAAGTCTTAGGTTAATAAGATTAATTGGATTTTCATAGCAGTGTTCAGGTGGCCCACCATCCGTACCTGTCAAGCCCAGCCCTGTGAAGATCCAGTAGGACTGTCGTGCTTTTTGGGGCTGGGCCATGGAGTAGCAGGTTCCCAGCAAGGTCACCAGGGCCTGGGACATTAGGGCCATAAACTAGGCTTGCATCTTGGTGTCAGCATTGCTCCAACTCTTGAAATCCAGCTATGAGTCGGAGTTTTCATCTCCTCTCTTTTTTTTTTTTAATCTTATTTTTTTTTTTTTTTTTTTTTATTAGTTGGAGGCTAATTACTTCACAACATTTCAGTGGGTTTTGTCATACATTGATATGAATCAGCCATAGATTTACACCTCCTGGGAGGACAGAGTCTGTTAGATAAACCTGGGAATTGATAGCTGGTGCCTTGTAGTTAGATTTGTAGGCTGGATGTTTTATGTTGACCAATTTGCACCATTGTCGTGTAAATTAGAGATGATGGATCCAGCTGTGGTTTAATGGTGACCGCTCCTGAATGTGGATTCAAAAGGCCAGAATTTGTGTCTTATTTCTTTCTGTTCTAGCTGTGTAGCCTCGAGGAAGGGTTAACCTCTTCACTCCTTAAAGGTGTCAGGAAGATGAAATGTGACTAGTACTGCTGAACCTATACTAGTTAATTTGCATCAAATGAATTTGGGGATCAAATTGAGTAGAGCCTGGATTCTGGATGTGAGAAGTCTTTGAAGATGAAGTAGTTTCATTGTGTAACTGAGAGTCAGAGAAATTTAAGTGTGTTTCCTCTGTTTACTCTGTCAGTGGTAGTGTCATGATTACCACCCAGAACACATTTACTCTGGAACAGGGTGTCCACTCAGGGTTAAGAGTGTGGGTCTTGGATTGGTCTACCAAGGATCTGAATTATTCCCTCAGTTTACTGTGTCTGGAACCTTAGACAAGCTACTTACTTCTTGCACTTAGTCTTCCTATGAGGTTAAATAGAAGTAAGAATACTTTTTTTTTAAAGGAAAATTCGTATGCATGTGATGAAGATTGAATGAGATAAATTTATGCAAAGCTCTCAGCACTATGACGGCACCCAGGAGGCATTCAGTATCATTATTCTTTTTTTGTTTTTCATTTATTTTTATTAGTTGGAGGCTAATTACTTTACAGTATTGTAGTGGTTTTTGCCACACATTGACATGAATCAGCCATGGATTTACATGTTATCCCCATCCTGAACCCCCCTCCCACCTCCCTCCCCATCCCATCCCTCTGGGTCATACCAGTGCACCAGCCCCGAGCACTTGTCTCATTTATCCAACCTGGACTGGCGATCTGTTTCACACTTGATAATATACATGTTTCGATGGTGTTCTCTCAGATCATCCCACCCTCGCCTTCTACCATAGAGTCCAAAAGTCTGTTCTATACATCTGTGTCTCTTTTTCTGTCTTGCATATAGGGTTATCATTACCATCTTTCTAAATTCCATATATATGAGTTAGTATACTGTATTGGTGTTTATCTTTCTGGCTTACTTCACTCTGTATAATGGGCTCTAGTTTCACCCATCTCATTAGAACTGATTCAAATTTATTCTTTTTAATAGCTGAGTAATATTCCATTGTGTATATGTAGCACAGCTTTCTTATCCATTCATCTGCTGATGGGCATCTAGGTTGCTTCCATGTCCTGGTTATTATAAACAGTGCTGCGATGAACATTGGGGTGCACGTGTCTCTTTCAGTTCTGGTTTCCTCGGTGTGTATCATTATTGTTTCTTAATCAAAGGACATTACTGTTGATCCCTCAGTGTGCTTCTCTGGATGCTAGGCTGAAATTCTGCATTATGAGAAGGTTGGTTACTGATAGGCATTGCTCAGTACTTTAATAATAAGTAAGTAAATTTAAATAAATTTAAATAGAGTCTTACCTTGATGAATAAATGGCTGTTTTTGTTGTTGTTTTTTGACTGTCATTGGGGTGCACAGGCTTTGTCTCTAGCTGTGGATAGGCTTAGTTGCCCTGAGGAGTATGGGACCTTATTAATAGTTTCCCAACCAGGGATTGAGCCCATGTCCTCTGAATTGCAAGGTGGATTCTTAACCTCTGGACCACAGGGAAGTCCCTAAATGGCTGTCTTTTTATAACAGAGTGTCTGCATTCTGCAGCTCCATCTTTTAAATGATTTTGTACCTCTTGCACTTCCCATGGTCCAGGAGGCAGGAGGCTCCTTCTTTTTCATGGTAGGCATCAGACAGATACGGACAATCTCCTGATTCCTCCTCTTTTGGCGTGGCTTTGTGTTTTGAGCTTGGCTGTGTCTGATCACTCAAGGAGGAACAAAGCCGCGCTGCGGAGATCTGAGGTGTTGGGAACCCATCCAGTTTCCTCCTCCTGACCCTGACTCAGGTCTTCCCTGACATCTTCTGTCAATCCCATTCTCTATCAGCCGCCCTCCTTACATAACCCACATGGGTTTCTAAGTCCGAGGTCCGCAGAGGTGTTCTGTGTCTAGCAAAAGAATTTGGGGTGGAGGTGGGGGCCCATATGTGTCACCAAAGTGAGCAATTGGAGTGGAAAGTGCTGGATGCTAACACTGAGAGAAAGCGTGAACATGTAAGCTGCTCAGCTGTGTCCAGCTCTCTGCGACCCCGTGGACCACAGCCCGCCAGGCTCCTGTGTCCTTGGAATTCTCCAGGCAAGAATACTGGAGCGAGCAGCCATTCCCTTCTCCAGGTTATCTTCCTGACCCAGGGATTGAACCCGGGTCTTCCTCGCTGCAGGCAGATTCTTCACCATCTGAGACACCAGGGAAGCCCAATGCTGAGTGCCATCAACAAATCTGAAAATTCGATCTGCCATAGACAACCTAGTTAATTGCCTTAGAAAACTTTTTAAGTATTGGTGAATTTTAAGCATTTGAAAACACTTTCTATTTCCAGCTTTTTAATCAGATGATATGATATTCAAAGAGGTTATGTTCTGCAGACCCCAGTGCCTTGTTTGTTTTAAATAATTATAGGAAGCCCTTTAATTTCCATGAGATTGAGATTTTGGAGGCCAGGAGGGTACAGTGATTACGTCTAAAATCGTTTGACCTTGCTACTGTTGAAATCTTATTTATTTATTTATTTTTCTAACCAGCTCATTGATCTTCCCTCCCCGTTTGTTTCATTGGCAGTAACTAATTTTTATTCTTGTATTGCAGACTACCATGAGAAGTAGTGAAAGGATTGGGGAAGGGGTTGCCAAATTTGGCAAAATAAATAAATAAAAAATAAATTTCAGGACACTTCATCCTATTTGAATCTCATACAAACAATGAATTTTTCTGGTATAACTATGTCCCATGCCAGAGTTAAATTTGAATTTTAGTGAAACAAGGAAACGTGTTTAGTTTAAGTATGTCCCATGAAATATTTGGGATATACTTAAATACTGAAAAATTTATTGCATCTAAACAAGAAATCGACCCATTTGTTTCTTAGTTAGGAAAGGCAGTTCGATAAGCCTCTGCACCCAGAAATGTGTGGAAGTCGTAATCTCAACCTACCCTTTTCAAGTCTTAAGTCTTCTGAGTTTAAAGCACTTTTTTTTTTCGCTCAGGAAAGTTGGATTGACATAAAAAACACACGTGTCTGGAATTATCTCTGAGTCCTTTATAAACAAATGGCCAAGACTTGGAAGGGCACACCTTAGGTTACAGAATGTTTTCCTGGGCTGGGCTCCAAAGCTTCCTGACTCTGGAACAAGAATGGGTTCTTCCCATGCTACTTTATGTTTTTATTTTACGGCATTCTCCTGCCTTTTATCCCTTCATAGCCACTTGGAAAACATATTTGGGTCCTGCAGAAGCAGACGTACAGAAATTGTGGAGTGTTTTTTGTTCAGAGGCTCCATCTGCTGAGGATGAGGGACCCCCTCCCCCCTTCTTCCCCCTCCTCCCTTCTCGCCCTCCTTTCTCCCATCCTCCTTCCTCTCCCGTCTCCCCTTCCTCCCTCCCCTCAGCCTTCTTTCTTTTTCTTTTTTAAAAATAATCATAAGAAAAAATAATCATAAAGATATTATTCCTCATTATGTGCTTATAAAATTTTTATTGGAAATTTTTGACTGATTTCTAAACATCCTGATGGGGAAGTAGGGTATTTCTTCATGCGATAAATTCCTTAAGGAGAGATTTGAAGAGTTTTGACCTTTGAGTTTTCTTTTTTCTTTCAGTTTCCTTGCCGGCTAGAAAATCTTAAATTTCTGGTTAGGAGGCAAAAACAAAGCTATCACTGATGATAATGACTAAAACATGTGATTGGAATTCATATTTTAAGTTTAGTGAAGTGAAAGTCATTCAGTCGTGTCTGACTCTTTGCGACCCCATGGACTATACAGTTCATGGAATTCTCCAGGCCAGAATACTGGAGTGGGTAGCCTGTCTCTTCGCCAGGGGATCTTCCCAACCCAGGGATCGAATTGGGGTCTTCTGCATTGCAAATAGACAAAGCTATGGTTTTTCCAGTAGTCATGTATGGATGTGAGTTGGACTCTAAAGAAAACTGAGCACTGAAGAATTGATGCTTTTGAACTGTGGTGTTGGAGAAGACTCTTGAGAGTCCCTTCGACTGCAAGGAGATCAAACCAGTCAATCCTAAAGGAAATCAGTCCTGAATATTCATTGGAAGGACTGATGCTGAAGCTGAAACTACAATACTTTGACCACCCGATGTGATGAACTGACTCCTTGCAGAAGACCCTAATGCTGGGAAAGATTGAAGGCAGGAGGAGAAGGGGACAACAGAGGATGAAATGGTTGGATGGCATCACTGACTCGATGGACATGAGTTTGAGCAAGCTCCGGGAGTTGGTGATGGACAGGGAAGCCTGGCGTGCTGCAGTCCATGGGGTTGCAAAGAGTCGGACACGGCTGAGCGACTGAACTGAACTCCTGCGTTGCAGGAGGATTCTTTACCAACTGAGCTATCAGGGAAGCCCTATTTTAATAGTGACAATTCATTCATAAAATGTAAGATGTCAGAACTAGGAGGAATCTTACATTTGATCTAGTCTTAACACTTTCCTTGTTAGAGGAAATAGAGACTCAGAGATGTGAAGTGACTTCCTGAAAGTCACACAGCAAAGTTAGTGGCAAAGATTGAGAGCAGGTACCTGGGTTGCCTACCACGGCAGAGCTTTCTCCCAGCTGTTGAAGAAAAAGTTCAGCATTAAAATCAAAATACTCAAATGCCCAAACTCTGACTTTAACAGTTTTTTTTAGAAATCTTTCTGAAATACTTTATCTTCTGAAGTTGAAATGGACAGTGTAGCATACACCTTAATCTTTTCTCAGTTTCACTGTTACCAACATTGTCTTTTGAACATCAGTTATTGTTTGTGTTTAACACCTAGGTGCCCTTTGCTTCTGTGAATAAAGTCATCCCCCATAGCTGAGGTTTTGTTTTCATTAGTTTCAGTTACATGCAGTCAACTGGGATCCAAAATTATTAAATGGAAAACTTCAGAAATTAATAATTCTATTTTATTATTGTTATTTTATTATCATCATTATTGTTTTATTATTAATTATTGTTATTATTAGTTATTGTCCCTGCCTCGCACGGTGGAGTCTTAACCTCTGGACCACTGGGGAAGCCTTTGTACTTCTAATATGATATTTGCTACTTTGGCTTTTTCCCATGTACATCTTTTCTCTGTGAGGCATGGTCCTCTGTTATCTTATGTCTTGCCCTTAGTGTCTGGTGCTGAGTTGTGGTGCTCAGTCTGTGCCCAGAGGTAAGTATTTGTCGAGTGACATCTATAGTGGCTTGTCATTGGCCATTATTACTTACCTGCTGGATGTCAGAGTTGTCTTGATAGTTGACGTTGTCTTCTGAGTGACTCCTGGGATGTAAGAAACTATGTGATACCCGTTAATTGGTCTAAATGTATAAAATGTTATCAGGCATTAGACAGGCCTTACTCACCATTTCTGGGTCTAATGGGGGTGCTTCTGCATTTTAGAGGTGGAGTAACTGAGGCAAAGATAGGGAGTTTGAAGTTTGAAGTGACCAAGGACATATAATGAAAAACATTGAATCAAAAAGACATCAACCTAATCTTATCCATGAGTAGGCAGAAATGATATTTTTCTTTGAATGAAAATCCCCAATGCCAAAGCCTTCATGAATAACACTGAAATGTAACTCATTAGTGTGGTAGGTCAAATAATGACATTCTCTTGCCCCCTGCTATCAACCCCCCATAGATGTGCAGGTCCTGATCCCAAAACTTGTGAATACCTTACCTTACGTGGCGAGAAGGACTTTGCAGATGTGATTAAATTAAGAAGGTTGAGTTATAGAGGTTATGTTGGATTTTCCCAGTGAGCCCAGCATAATTACCAAGGTCTTTATAAAGGGAGGTTGTGGCGGGGGGGGGGGGGCGGGGGCGGCGGTCAGAGGAGATGAGATGACGGGACAGAGGCAGAGGTTCGGGTAATGCAGGGCCATGAGCAGCTTCTAGAAGCTGGAAAAGACAAGGAATGAGCCAGGAATCCAGCTCTGCCAGTTCCTTCATTTGCGGGCCAGTAAAACCCATTTCAGATTTCTGACCCCCAGAACTGGGAACGGATACATATGTGTTGTTTTAAGCTGCTGAGTTTGTGGCAGTTGTTACAGCAGCAGCCAGAAACGAATACAGTCGGCTTCAGAAGAAATTTGTAATTTCCCAATTCCTCTTGGGCTATGAGTGCCCCCAGATGCCTGGACGGAATGAAAAGAGAATCTCACATGGTCCCAAGCTTGAAAACTTGATTTCTACATATTCTCAAAAGATCAAAGGAAGAGCTCTCACACAAACTCCCCCACATGCTCCGCAGCAACACACGCACTCTTTCTTTCTTTCTTTCTCTCTGTCTCTCTCACACACACACATGCACACACGCAGTTTAGAGGAAATGACTGAGAGAAGGAACGTATGTTTCAGTTGACGTTAATGGCTGAATGCCTCCATTGTGCAGATGCTGCCCGGATTCTGAAAGATGCTCTGGTAAAGGAGAGACCCAAACCCCAAACCTGTCATGCCCACTGTCAGCATTAGACATTTTCTGTCAGAAGTAACCCAACCCTTCCCTTTTAAAATGTCTGCTCTCCACACAAACATTTAAATGATGTTTGGCATGTTAAACACTTTTATCAGTATCATTTAAAGTAGGTTATGAAATGTCCTCAGATGCCTTAGGAAAATGATTGTCATTTCTTGTTTGCTAACCAGGTGAGCAATTTCTGTGCAAGTGAGGGGTGGGGTGAAAGGGCTCAAAGGCCTAGGGTTCCCAGAGAGGTGGGGTTCCCTTTCTAATGAAGAACTTTGGCTGTGGGAGAAGGCTACTAATTATTTGTTTTTTTTTAAATATGCTTATTTATTTTTCAGCTTGTGTGGTCTAGTTTCCTGAGCAGGGATTGAACATGGGCCCCCTGGACCACCAGGGAAGTCCAGCTACTAGTTAGTTTTGAAGCAGAGCTGAAGGCAGGGCCTTTTCTGTGCTTCTGGGGCAGTCAAGAGATGAGGTACTAGTTTTATAGTCAGAGTGGAAGGTGATGAGTTACTTTCTGGGGGTTGCTGGTGGATGTGCTCTGACCATGTAGGGCATTAAAGAAGTCAGGGATTTGTGAAGAGGGGAGTCATAGACCACAGATGCTTTCCCAACGTTGCCAGAATGTGGGACCCAGTGGACATTTCATTCTTACTCTGAGTTCAAGTTTGTTTCCTGATCCTTTATTAAATTTGTTACAATAGTCGATCTGTTTTATTTTTTTTGGGGTGTTTTTGGCCCTGAGGTATGTGGGATCTGAGCTCTCCAGATTGAACCCAGGGACTGAACCTGCCCTTCCTGCATTGGAAAGGGGAAGTCTTAACCACTGGACCTCCAGGGAATTCCCCATATGCAGTGGATTTTTAAGGGCAGATTAGTTTCCCCCGTAATCTATCACAGTTGGTAACTCATGAAGTTATGGTCTAGTGATTTAAGTTCTTCAAGAAGTTACTACACATTGTATGTTGCTGTTCAGTTGCTAAGTCCTGTCTGACTCTCTGCGACCCCGTGGACTGCCACACGCCAGGCTTCTCTGTCCTTCACTTGCTCCTGAAGTTTGCTCAGATTCATGTCCAGGGAGTCAGTGATGCCATCCAACCATCTCCTCCTCTGTCATCCCCTTCTCCTCCTGCCTTCACTCTTTCCCAACATCAGAGTCTTTTCCAGTGAGTCAGCTCTTTGCATCAGGTGGCCCAAGTATTGGAGTTTCAGCTTCAGCATCAGTCCTTCCAATGAATATTTAGGGTTGATTTCCTTCAGGATGGACTGGTTTGATCTTCTTGTTGTCTAAGGGACTCTCAAGAGCCTTCTCCAGCACCACAGTTGGAATACATGCGTCTTTTGAGCAAGATGGACAGAATGCAGTGTCCTTCTCTCTTTTGAACTTGCTGTCCCCCTCACTCACCCCACGAAAATGAATGGTGTAGCATGTAATTGTGTGATCCCAGCCACGTAACCCTCGAGTGAACCAGCCTCTTCCCTGTGGTTTCTTAGTGTCCCTCTAGCCACAGTGACTTCAGGTTAGTTGTTGATGACCTTGACCTTGTCACCATAATTTAAAACAGGTCGATGACTTCTGCAAAGGGGGCGCTGAGCCCTACCTTGTCTGCGAGGTTGGCCATTTGGTTGCATGCCCCACACCTGGGCATGCGCATAAGGTGTGAAGTCTGTGTGCCTTTCCTCATTTTTTTCTATCTTTCTTTTTAGAAAAAGATTTATTTATTGTTTTTAAATTTCTGACTATGCTGGGTCTCTGTTGATTCATGCAGACTTTCTCTGTTGCAGTGAGTGGGGGCTATGTGCTAGTTGCAGTGTGAGGGCTTCTCACTGCCATGGCATCTCTGGTTGTGGCTCCCAGACTCTAGAGCACAGGCTCAATAGTTGTGACATGTGGGCTTAGTTGCTCTGCGGCATATGGGAACTTCCCGGACCAGGGATTGAACCCGTGTCCTCTGCATTGGCGTGTGGGTTCTTAGCCACTGAGCCACCAAGGAAGCCCTCCCCATATCTTGATGTTGTTCTGGACTGGAGGTCTAGGTCTGTTGCCTTAAACAAGACAACTACACTCTTCATCCTTAGAGAGGGTCGGTTTTCCCGACAAGACCGGGACATCACTTTTCCCCAAGTTTTCGTACTCCTTGTGTCCCCTTGCTATTCAAAAGTAATCTTTAAGATTAAAAACTGCACCTTGAGAAAGCTGCAACAAGAGTAACAAGGGGAAAAAGTCATGTATTTTTATAAACACTCAGCTGCTGATCTTTTCTCTTTTATTCGAAGGTGAAAGCATTATGTAAGGAAGGTTTCATAGAGAGTTTTAGAATTTCAGAATGAAAAGAGGTCTTAGATGAACTCACCAAATAGCCAATTAATTCATTCAACCAGAAAGACTTAGCAGACACCCACTGGGTGGATTCTGTGCTGGGAACTGTGCTTATTACATGTTGAACACCGCAGCGGTGGTCCCTGTCTCACGGAGCTCATACTTTAGGGGGTGATGGACAATATTCAAGTAATTGGGGAAGAAAAATCTCTAATCAGAAGCTTAAACAAACTATGGCAGTCCAGTGTAGGAGAGGTTAGGGAGCTCTAAGAGCTTATGCGGGGAAGGGACCAGATCCAGTCTGGGGGGAGGGGGCGGTGGAGGTTTGAACAGATTAAGAGGATGATCGGGGATTAATTGGAAGAAGGAGGAGGGAAGTGGGGTATACCCAAAGGTTTGGCAGCCTGGGAGAGGGATCCTCTTGAAGTCTTAAACCAGTGTCCTTACAGAAGGAAGTCGAGTGAAGAAAGGAGAAAAAGTGATATTTTGTGAGCTGTGGTTGTCAGAATGTCCAGCAGTCAATTTAACAAGATGTCCATTTCTTTTCCCCTCTTGTTTACGGCTGCCAGTTAGACCTTTGTACTGTTCATTGGCTCCATAGTCACATCAAACAAAATAAGAAAGAGGAGGAAGTGACATGCTCACTTCTTAGGCTTTACTTTAAATCCTGGTATGGATTTATTTGGGAGGGAGTTTGAAATGGCAATCCAAAATGATCCCCTCCTTGGGACATCCATAAAACTTAATTATTTAAACGTTGTTTTTAACACTTTGCTGTATTCACTTTTTTCCCCCCATTGTTTTATGTTCAAAGGAGTGCTTCCTAGGATAGTAATTGATTTATTCTGCCTCTTTTAGACTGTATCATTGTGTTGTTATTTTTAATTTGTGAAAAGATATGGTCACCATATTTATATTTTTCTATAAAATCTTTGACATTTTATTAATTTACCAAATCTCCATCCTGAGAAATAACACAATATCTTTCCTGATATGGGTTTATCTGACATGCTGTATGCCATTCACCACAGGCATTTAGGTATGCATTGTTCACAGAATTGACTGGAAACGGCTTAGGAAAATGACATGGAATATAATTTACCTTGTAAATCACTGATTCTATTAACATACATGTTCAAGATGTGACTCTAAAACGTTATTTGGGAGGCAGTTTTTTTTTTTTTTTTTAATTTATTTTGTATGGGCGAATAGCTGGTTAGCAATGTTGTGATAGTTTCAGGTGACCAATTAAGGGACTCAGCCATAGACATACACTATAGATACCCACTTCCCCCCAAACTCTCCTCCCATCCAGGCTTCCATGTAACACGGAGCAGAGTTCCCTGTGCTATACAGTAGGTCTTCTCTGGTTATCCATTTTAAACAGAGCAGTGTGTACCTGACCATCCCAAACTCCCTAGCTATCCCTTCCCTCATCCTTCCCCCCTGGGAAGCAGTTTTACAGCCAAAGATAGAACCCACTCTAGAGCTGCTAGGTCCAGGAGCCTTCGTTTTGGTCTCAGTTAACCACTTCATGCTTTAGGAAGTTTTAGGATAAGACTCTGGACCCACGGTCCTCTGCTGGCTTTGCCTCTCAGAGCCAGATTTACAGCTGTCCCCTAATGAAGTAGACCTCCAGCCTCTGAACACGCATGGAGGTCCTCCAGGGGCCTTACTGTAGAGACTATTTAGACTAATGTGCTCAGTTTTAGTACTTAGACCATTTAGACTAATGTGCTCAGTTGCTCAGTCGCGGGTGACTTTTTGCCACCCCATGGACTGTAGCCTGCTGGGCTCCTCGGTCCATGGAATTTTCCAGGGAAGAATACTGGAGTGGGTTGCCATTTCCACCTTTCGCAGCCTGCCCACGTTGGTTTATCCTGTTTGGTTTATCAAGCTGCCATAGCTCCCTTCTTCAGCCTCCTTTGGCTGTTAGAGAATGAAATAAAATAAGTCTTTTAAGAAATAGCTTTTATGTTCCCTGCTTTTTAAAGTGAATACCTTCATTAAAAATGTGTATTTTTCTAGAGCCTATTATGCAGAGTGAAGTAAGTCAGAAAGAGAAAGATAAATATTGTATACTAACGCATATATATATGGAATCTGGAAAGATGGTACCGAAGAACTTATTTGCAGGGCAGCAGTGGAGAGACGGACATAGAGAACATACTTACGGACGTGGGGAGAGGGGAGGAGATGGCGAGATGTGTGGAAAGAGTAGCATGGAAACTTACATTATCATACATAAAATAGATAGCCAATGGAATTTGCTCTATGTCTCAGGAAACTCAAACAGGGGCTCTGTATCAACCTAGAGGGGTGGCATGGGGAGGGAGATGGGAGGGAGGCTCAGGAGGGAGGGACTATACGTATACTTATGGCTGATTCATGTTGAGGTTTGACAGAAAGCAACAACGTTCTTTAAAGCAATTATCCTTCAATGAAAAAATAAATTTTAAAAAATGTGTGTGTTTTATATACATGTTTATAAAGGTAGAGCAAGGCTTCCCTGGTAGTTCAGTTGGTAAAGAGTCTGCCTACAATGCAGGAGACATTGGTTCTATTCCTGGGTGGGGAAGACCCCCTGGAGAAGGGATAGGTTACCCTCTCCAGCATTCTTAGGCTTCCCTGGTGGCTCAGATGGTAAAGAGTCCGCCTGCAGTGCGGGAGACCTGGATTCGATCCCTGGGTTGGGAAGATCCCCTGGAGGAGGGCATGGCAACCCACTCCAGTATTCTTGCCTAGAGAATCCCATGGACAGAGGAGCCTGGTGGGCTACAGTCCGTGAGGTTGCCAAGAGCCGGATACAACTGAGTGACAAAGCATAGCATAAAGGTATGAACACATTAATGAGTCAAATAATTATGAACAGTTGTTTCTATCTTGTAGGGTTTTATTTTCACTTCTTAAAATATTTTATTTTTTAATTAAAAATGTCAAGAGTGAGCCTTTTATTTAACAAAGCACAGCTTTATCAGTTCATGACTTGCTCTTCTTTTTAAAAATATTTTAATTTATTTCTATTGAGGTATAATTGACATACAACAACACCATGTTTCTATTCTGTAGCTTTAAGTTGTATAAGAAAGAAGTCACTTGGCACACCATAATGCTTTGGAATTGGATCTGTTACGAAATTGGGCTCTGTGTGTACGTTCATAAAAAGAGCCCACAGTTTTGTTGAAGCTCTCACCATGTAAGAGAGAGATGGGTCTGTATGTGTTGATTTTGAAGCACCGACTCTGCCAGAGACCAGGCAGATCACTCCAAAAACCACTCTGTTTTTAACCTTTGAGTTTTTTTGGAGAAAATGAATAGGCTAGCATGTTGGAACTGTTTGTTTTAAGTAGGTTTAGTTTTGTGTTTTCAAAGCAAGATCAGAGAAAAAGGAAAATTCTTTACCCCTTATGCATGGCTTCCTAGATAAGCAGATGATTTCTAAGAAACACTACAATATTGTTTTGAAGAATAATGCTATTTCCTTATTCATCTTTAAGGCTGTCTATTTTTTGTTTGTTTATTTGGTCAATTAAGAACAGCAATTTAAGGAAGAAAAAAGTTCATTTTTACCTATCATAGGTTTCAATGGCTAAGTAATTTGAAGGTGTCTGGTTAAGAGTATATATACATTGGTGGATCATACAAGTTGGTGAAAATCAGTATTTCCTACTCATTTCCAAGGCAATGTAATTTGCTATTTATGCACTTGTTCAATTATGAAGAATCATAATATGAGGAAGCCACTTTCATTTTGACCTATTGAAATCATACAGCATAATGTTTAAGTAATCTTAAGTTTTTCTGGTTAAGTGTATATACATGTATGTACATTGATGGATAAGGTAATTGTTAAAAGCCATTGAAAAGCTGCAGAAACCAGTTATTTGTGCATTAGTATTTCAGATCGGCATAATACATGTTGTCAGGTTTTCTGTATCCTTGTGGTGGGGGGGGGGAAGACACGTGAACCTCTACACTTTTTTATTAGTTATGTATTTTCTCTCGTTGCCGCAAGGGGGGCTACTCTTCAGTTGTGTGGTGTGTGGGCTTCTCGTTGTGGTGGCTTCTTTTATTGGGGCGCACAGGCTCTAGGGTGTGTAGCCTTCGGTAGTTTTGGCACGTGGGCTTACTAGCTGTGGCTGTTAGGCTCTAGAACACAGGCTCAGTAGTCATGGCGCATGGGCTTCATTGCTCCGCGGCATATGGGATCTTCTCAGATCAGGGATCGAACCCATGTCTCCTGTGTTAGCAGGTGGATTCTTTACCACTGAGCCACCAGGGAAGCTCCCTAAATTTTTACTTACCACTCTCTGCTCCTTCCCTCTCAGTCGTCTCTTCCCCCACCCCCATCATTTCTTCCTTGATAATAAAATGCCAACTTTGTTCAGACCTCTGCCCTCTATGCTCTTTAGGTAGGTGGTGTGATACCTCAGGGCTGAAACATGACTGGCCAGAGCTTTCATTGCCCAACTCTGTTCATTAGAATCGCTCTGGGAGCTTTAAATACAGATGCCTGGGCTCTGCCCAAGGAGATTCTGATTTACTGGTCTGGGGTAGGACATGGCTTAAGCCCTTTAAATGGATTCTTTGTAACTTGTAGCTGAAAGCATTAGAATTGACACAGCATAAGTAAGGTGACCACAGAATTCATCATTCAACTCTGAAATGTTCCTCAATGTCCTCTGAATTCCTACCTCCCACTCTTAGGCTTTTGAAGTGGTTTGGGCCTAGCACACTTTTATTCCAGCGTGAAAACATTAGTGGGTTGTTTTGCTTCATCAACACTTTCTTAGGTAAACCAGGTTGTGTGTGTTTTAAGCTCTTGACACTGACTTCATTAGTGACACCTTTGAGGTAACACAGTGTGATGGTTGTCGGTCACTGAATTCTGGGAAGCTGTTTCTGGTTCCAGAGAGATGAAGTTGATAAAGACTAGAGGGCAGAATATGAAAAGAGCTTAAAGATGATCTGTGAACAAATCATAAAACTAAAGTCATAAACATCTGCCAAACAAATCCACATAAGGAAAATATGTTTTAAAAAAAAGCAGTGCTGAATTCATAAAAGGCTAAATAACCAAAATGTTCTTAGAAGGAAGAACATGCACAATGAAGAAAGCGTTTAAAAAAGAAAGTCTTGATAAAATCTGATCTCTGGTGGTAAATGCTATTTCTCAGTCATATCTAAAATTTTACCCTGATTTATGTGTTCTGGTTGACAGCTTTGTTCATTTTTTCCCTTGAAAATGAATAGTCAGTGCGTGCTAAGTTGCTTCAGTCATGTCTGCCTCTTTGCAACCCTGTGGACTGTAGCCTGCCAGGCTTCTCTGTCCACGGGATTCTCAAGGCAAGAATGCTGGAGTGGGTTGCCATGCCCTCCTCTAGGGGATCTTGTGGATTTTCCTTATTTCAACTCCCTTATGTGTTATTGTGTTAACTTTCCCTGCCACACTCAGATGAAAGGTATTATGGCATTCAAGATGAGTAATGATGTAAGGAGAACTTCCTCTATTGTTTATCAGTGCAATTTCAAAACATTCTGTCCCAGGAAGAGATGACAGTGACTCAGAAAATCCTGTTGGAGTTGAATGATGTAAGAAACCATTTGGAAATCACCGTCTGACATTTGGGCACCTGGGACTCTGACCTCATTCCATTGCCCCACTTCCTTATACATTTAATTTTGAGGGTGCCATTCTTTTTAGGGCTACGACTGGTTTCTTGTCCACACTGAAGAATTCATTGCATAGCAATGAACCCGAGTTATCACTACTGATGGTTTGGTTCTTGCTCTTAGAAATGTTTCTTCCTTGGCTAAGTGGGCTTGAATGCACCTCTAGCAATTTTTGCTTTTTTAAAATCCAGCTTTCAATTTCCATCTATTCCTTCATCCAGACCTTCCTTGTGGGTATGTATGGAGACTGGCTTTTGTCTTATTGTTTTCCAAGAATAAAAGGGGCTTTAGGCACAAGAGTTTCAGGAACGTTTTGGTCCCCAAGGATGAATATTTTTCAGTTGTATCTTCTACAAGTATTTCTGATGTGTACAGACATGCCCAACTATGGTAGTCTGTGTGGACTGTCTTAAAAATGAATTATTATTATGAAGAGTTTGATGGAAAAACTTCCCAGGAAGCCTTCTGCTTTGAATGCTGGTGAGAAGAGCCCATTAGATGAAGCACACCAAACATTGGTCCCTTTCCTGCCTTCCCTCTCTGTTGCACCTCCTGTGAGGCAACCCTGGTCCTAACGGTTTGTGAACAATTTGAGTAGCTCCCTCATATTTCTCTCCTGGAGTAATTAAACATCATTTCTTGGAAATGTAAACAAGAGACTTAGAATTCAGTTGCGGTAATGCGTTTGGCAGAGGAATTGCGTGTTGGGAAAAGAAAAATATCCTGGAGTGAGTTTCAGTTTTGCAGATAAGGAAACTGGCTTTATTTAGCCAATTGGAACAATACTGGACCTTGTACCCTGATGACAGACTTTCTCTTCCCAGAGTCTACCTGGGCTCAAGACCAATTTCCAAATAAAACTTGAAAGTAAATGGCACCAGACAGAAACTGAGCCCTATAAACTAAGTTTTTATGCTACGGTTCCATAAAAATAATTTATTTGCCTTCAAAATGAGAACCATGGTCTGAGAGACAGCTTTGCCTCTGCCCTTAAGATGACAGCATCCTTCCACCTCCTGTCCTTGGTTGTAAGCCTGGCCTGTAAAAAAATAACAGGGAGAATGTGGTGCAAGTGCATGTTGGGAGGGGACTGATGTTTATCTATTATTTAGTGAGCTTCTAAAAATGAAAGTTAAGTGTAACTTCTTAAGTCACTTCCAGGTTCCTCCCAGAGAACTTTAAGTGGTACTGTATTGAAAAACAGAAGTGAACTATCGTTTTTTAATTTATTTTTTAACTGGAGGAAAATCGCTTTACAATGTTGTGTTGGTTTCTGCTGAACAAAAATGTGAAACAACCATAATTATACATATATCCCCTCCCTCTTTAGCCTGCCTCCCTTCCCTCCCCCATCCCACCCTTCTGGGTCGTCACAGAGCTGGAGCTGAGCTCGCTGTGCTAGAGAGCAGCTTCCCACCAGCTATCTGTTTTATACACGATAATGTATATGTGTCAGTGCTACTTTCTCCATTCGTCTCAGCCATAAAAAGGAACAAATTTGAGTCAGTGGTAGTGAGGTAGATGAACCTGAAGCCTATCATACAGGGTGAAATAAGTCAGGAAGAGAAAAAGAAATATCATATATTAAAGCTTATATGGAATCTAGAAAAATGGTACTGATAAACCTACTTGCAGGGAAGGAATGGAGATGCAGATGTAGAGACCTGTGGTCATTTTTTTTTTTTCTTTTTAATACCCCAGAGTAAATCTCCTTTTCTGTTGTGAGAGTAAGTGATATGAAATTTCTTGTTTTATACATGTTTTTCAGAGGTGGTGTCATGAAATGGTCAGACGGTCTGCTTCAGGTGAATAGCTTTCCAGGAGGGCTCCTGGGTGAGGACATAGATGTCTTTGGGGTTGTTTGTATTAATACCTGAATGCTTTGGATGGGAAGTCAAGGGGTCATCCTCTCAGGCAGAGGACTGTGGAGAATTTAGACACAACTTTGGACCCAGGGCCAGGAGAACTTGGCTCTCATCCCGGGACCAGTGACCTACTAGCTGCGTGGGCAAGTCAGTGCGTTTGTCCGAGCCTCCCTGCTTCCTTCTGTGAAGTCAGGGTGTCGGCTCCTCTGTGTGGTTGCCTCCAACACTGTGTTTTTGTGAGCTGGAGCTCACATTTGAAGCAGGAAGTCACAAAGGGTCATCTGAGCTGCATTCCTGTGCGGCTGGGGAGGCTGAGAGGGGCCGCCATGTGGCAGGGGCAGGGTCCTAGCAGGGCCAGTCTGGACTTCAGGTTCCCCAAAGGCTCCATAGTCTTAGATGTGCCTAACCCTCCTCTTTAAAAGGCAGACTTCAAGCCTGCTCTCTGTTGCAGTTAGGTGGTCTTACTGTCTTAGACTTATTTACTCAGATTCTCCTTAGAAATTGATCATTTTAAGAAAGTTCCTTAAAGAAGATAAAAGCTCTCCTCCGAGATGGGCCCCAGAGATTTGTTTTTTCCAACCTGACAAATTGTCATTTTTTTCAAGGCAGCAATGGAGAAACAGACATAGAGAACAGACTTACAGACATGGGGAGGGGGGAGGAGAGGGTGAGATGTAGGAGAGAGTAACATGGAAGCTTACAATGCCATATGTAAACTAGGTAGCCAGTGGGAATTTGCTGTATGGCTCTGGGAACTCAAACGGGGGCTCTGTGACAATCTAGAAGGGTGGGATGGGGCCGGAGATGGGAGGGAGGTTCAGGACGGAGGGGACACAGGTGTACCTGTGGCTGATTCTTGTTGATGTGTGACAGAAAACCGCAAAATTCTGTAAAGCACTTATCCTTCAGCTAAACAAATGAATAAAGTTACAAAAAGATGTCATTTCCTCATATCATATTGGTCTATTCACTTATTCTTTCATTTTGTAGATAAAAAAAATTTGAAGTATAGTCAATTTACAGTGTTATGTTAGCTTCAAATATACAGCAAAGTGATTCAGTTTTGTACACACACCCACCCACCCACACATTTTTTTTTTATATTCTTTTCCATTATACAAGATATTGAGTGTAGTTCCCTGTGCCATACAGTAGGATCTTGTTGTTTATCTGTTTTTTATATAGCACTGTATGTTAATCTCAGGGCTTCACAGGTGGCGCTAGTGGTAAAGAACACGCCTATCAGTAAAGGAGACATAAGAGATGTGGGTTCAATCCCTGGGTGGGGAAGATGCCCTGGAGGAGGGCATGGCAATCCACTCCAGTATTCTTGTCTGGAGAATCCCATGGACAGAGGGGCCTGGTGAGCTATAGTCCACGGGGTTGCAAAGAGTTGGAAAGGACTGAAGCGACTTAGCACGCGTGAATGTTATCTCAAACTCCTAATTTACCTCTTCTCCCTTTTTCCCTTTGATTACCATAATTTTGTTTTCTGTGTCTGTGAGTCTGTTTCTGTTTTGTGAATAAGTTCATTTGTATCTTATTTTTTAGATTCCACATAGAAGTGATATCATATGATATTTCAAAAGTATTTATCTAATAATAAATAATAATTATTTAATAATAAATAAATATCTGGCTGCGGTGAGTCTTAGTTGCAGCATGTGGGATCTAATTCCCTGGCCAGAGATCTAACCTTGGCTCCCTGCACTGGAAGTGTGGAGTCTTAGCTACTGGACCCACAGGGAAATCCCCCTCTTTTGATCTTCATTAAGTATTTTTGAGAGTCTATGGAGCTAGTTGGACATAAATAAATCAGACACAGCCCCTCTCTTCTGGAAGATTTATACCCTGCTCGTGACACCTCAGTGTATCCTATAGGCCATGTATATGAGTGTTCCTCTACTAAAATTGTGTGCGCGCCAAGTCACTTCAGTCGTGTCCTACTCTTTGTGACCTCGTGGACTGTAGCCCACCAGACTCCTCTGTCCATGGGATTCTCCAGGCAAGAATATTGCAGTGGGTTGCCATGTCCTCCTCCAGGGGATCTTCCTGACCCAGGGATTGAACCTGCATCTCCTGCAGCTCCTGAACTGCAGGTGGATTCTTTACCACTGAGCTATGAGGAGGCCCAAATTATAGCTACTTCGAATTTTAGCAAAGCCTGGTGTATAGGAAAATTATTCTCTTGTGTTGGCTGCACTGAATTTTGCTTTGATATTTTCCCCTAAACTTAAAGAATAAAGACAAATTGTTGCCTGAATCATAAGTATAGAGGTGTCTTCTGCATTTGTGGTGGAGATGATGTTGAGGACATGGGACATGAGACTACAGCAGCCTTTCAGGAATGTCTCCCTGGGCATTTCTTCAAAGCCTACATTTAATAAAAAACAAAACAACGACAACAACAAACTTAGTGTACCCTGAATACTTCATAGGGTTTTCCCCCCGTGTAACTGTTCATTTCCTATTTCATCAGTCATGCTTGTTTTTGTTTAATTTTAGTTTTGGCCATGAGGAGGTACAGAGCTGAATTCCCCTAGTATACATGCAGAAACTCACTGCCTCTGTGGATCTTCCTCTATCATGTTTTCCCTGTGTGGGTTTTATTAATTTTATTGCATTGTTACTAGATGAAATAATAACTGTTATATGTATGGTGTTTCACAGTTTACAGAGATGTTTAGGAAAATCTTAGTGGATTCTTGGGATTTTTAGCTTCATATCCTAAGTATCCATTTAAAATATTTTCTTCTGACTGCTTTTAGTTTAAGAAGTTGGGTTTGAAGCAGTGACCAAGTATTTCCAGAGAATTAATTAAGGAATGAATTATTCAGCCAAACAGGCTTAAAATGAGGGCCCTGGTTTGAAAGACAGAGGCAAGGAGATGGTAATGTTATAGAAAAGATACGTCAGTATGGAAACCATCCTTGGGGTAATTTTTTTTCTTAAGAAAAAGATGACACACAAACAGCTTGGTGTTTGAAGTCAGAAGAAAGGAAAGCGAACATTTGGGTGAAGAAGGTTGTTGGATTGGCATGAATTTTACTCCTATTTTTCCTTTGGAAGCTGGAGCAAATTGTGCACCTTGTGGATTTCATGTGTTGAGAATTTTAGATAAAATAGATCCTTATGTTGAAACATTTCCTAAATCCTATACCCACATACTCAGGCCTGGTATTACTACCGGAAACACATTTTCCAGAATGCTAGAATTGCATTTTATTTCTTTTAATATTAAATGAAATATATTTTTAAGAGAAAGAGTACGTTTAGTTTCCTTTTGATTCAATAGGAATTTAAATTATGAATGGAGATCCATGTAATTTTGGTGTCTGTGTTGGGTTGGTAAATTATTTGGTCTCAGTGATTCATTTTCACATTTTCAGATTTGACAGATACAAGGAGATAAAGAGTGCGAACTCCTCACCAGATCTATCACCAGCCACCCAGTTCACCTCCTTCCAGGCAACCAGGTTACCACATTCTCGTATATCCTTACTTAGGCACAAACAAATAGGAAAGGTTATTATTATTTTTTTCCTGTTTTTACACTAATGATGACATGCTGTTCACTCTTTTATGGTGTATGCATTTATGTTCAGTTAACTCCTACGGGAAAAAATGGCAAGTATAGAGTAAATTGCGAGTCTGTAATATTCTCCAGTAGGAACAGGTGCGGGACCCCAAGGTCAGGGTTGTAATCATTACAGGAACCTTGCTCAGGTAACTCATCAGGTGTGGAGTGTGTCGCAGGGAAGTGATCTGTGGATGATCTGCCGTATTTTTCTAGAACAGTGATGGGTTGTGCTGCTGGCTTGTTGCTGCAGGGACTTGTTGCTGTTGGTCAGTCGCTCAATCGTGCACAACTCTGCGACCACACGCACCGCACTCCTGGCTTCCCTGTCCTTCACCGCCTCCCACAGTTTGCTCAGACTGATGTCCGTCGAGTCGGCGATGCCATCCAACCATCTCACCCTCTGCCATCCCCTTCTCCTCCTGCCCTCAGTCGTCCCCAGCATCAGGGTCTTTTCCAGTGAGTCAGCTCTTCCCATCAGGTGGCCCCAGGTTCCTGCATGGCAGGTAGTCTTACCATGTGAGCCACCAAGGGAAGGCCACGGAAGCTTACTTTTTGCCTAATTTTTGCCTTTGGAATTGGACATTTCTTTTCTCTTTCACACTGTACATGTTTTATTTTGTGTTGGGATATGGCCCATTAACAATGTTGTGATAGTTTCAGGTGAACATGGAAGGGACTCAGTCATACATATACATGAATCCATTCTCCCCCAAACCCCGCTCCCATCCAGGCTGGCACACAACAGCGAGTAGGCTTCCATGTGCCATAAGATAGGTCCTTGTTGGTTATCCATTTTGAATACAGCAGTGTTGGACCTGGACATTTCCGTGCCTCCTATTTAACTTTATTTATGACTATACTAAATTTGCATTCCACCCGCCCCCCCCCCCCCCCCCCCATTTTACAGGGATATTGAGTAAATCATTAGTAGGTGATAACTTTAATTTGACTGTGCTGGGTCTTCATTGATGCGCGGGCTTTTCTGTAGTTGTGGCAAGCAGGGGCTGCTCTCTAGTTGGGGTGCGCAGGCTTCTCATCGTGGTGGTTTCTCTTGTTGCAAAGCACCGTCTCAGGGTGCTTGGGCTCAGTAGCTGTCGTTTCTGGGCTCTTAATCACTGACTTAGTAGTTGTGGTACCCGGCTTAGTTGCTCCCTAGCACGTGGGATCTTTGTGGATCAGGGATTGAGCTTGTGTCTCCTGCTTGGGCAGGCACATTCCTTACCACAGAGCCATCAGAGAAGCCCCTTACTTTATATCACATGCTGAAATGTTGTGGGGAAACTTACTGTCTTTCCGGGCTTTTGTAAGAAATGTGTGATTCATTGGGTTCTGACTGCATTTAAGGGGAACTGGTTCTGGCATCGTGGGCTCTGAGAACAGCTTCTGTGTCCTGGTCAGCCATGCCCACACATGCTCCTTCTCCCCTAGACCTTCCTCTTCATGCTCTGCACCTCAGAACCCAAGAGATTTGGGGGGTCATTAGAGTAGAGCTACTTGTGAGCACATTTTCTTGGACCTAGCAGCCTTTTAACCCTGCTTCCTCAGCCCAGACAAAAGGTCTTCCAGGGTAAGTGCAGTCAATCAGATATTTCTCCACCTGCAAAATGGCCTTTGCCAGCCTGTGGGAGGCGCACCGCAGGTGCGATGTGGCCTCTGCGCCTGTCCTTTTCCCACTTGGCCCCGAGTGACTTCAGGGCCAGTGCTGCGCTCACCCCCAGGTTCCAGCCATGCACGCTGAGTGAATGGCGGCCAAGCTGACTCTCCAGAGGTCAGCTCTGAGTGTAGGCGGGTAAATGCCATACAAAAAGTTCGGACAAAAATTCTGTCTTCAGTTTGGAAGCCAAAGTAGGAAACCATAAAAGGTTATTGAGCAGGAGAGTGACAGGCTTCCATGTGCGACCTCGTTAGTTAATTCTCATGGCATTAGATGAGGGGAGAGGTTGGGGTGAGGCTTTTGACAAAATCTGGGTGAGCAGTGATGGAGCTCTGTAGTACGTACTTCCCATTGCTCTAACTAAATTTCTCAGGAAAAGATAAATCTTACATTAGATGTATACAATAAGTTTGATGTTATAATACCCTTCATAATATAAAGTTATAGAAAGCCTAGTATAGTAAGGGAATATAGGGAGTTAGTTACCACTTTATAATCAAAAAGGATAATATTTTTAAAATTAATTTATTTATTTTAATCAGAGGCTAATTACTTGACAATATTGTAGTGGTTTTGCCATTGACATGAATCAGCCACGGGTGTACATGTGTCCCCATCCTGAACTCCCCTCCCACCTTCCTCCCCATCCCATCCCTCAGGGTCGCAAAAAGGATATTATTTTTTAAACAACTGATATTTTTTACAGTGTCTTCTGATGGTAGAATAGGAAACTCACTAAGTGGATGGGAGTGTTGCTTTGAGAAGTTTGCATTCATGAATCTTGCAGAACTTCATCTAATCCCTTCTATATACCTGGAGAAGGAAATGGCAGCCCACTGCAGTATTCTTGCCGGGAAAATCCCATGGACAGAGGAGCATGGTGGACAGTAGTCCATGGGGTCACCAAAAAGTCGGACACAACTTGAGCAACTTTCATTTCACTTCACATCTTTATGCTCTTAGAAGCTGGAAGGGTTTAGAAGGTGGATAAGATGCAGGCTTATTTTACTTGTGTTCCAGACATTGGACTTGAAACGTAAAGCAAATGTTGCATTATTCTTCCTTAGGTAATAGAAATTTCCATTAAGTGTTGTGTATTGATCAGTCCTGAGTAAACTGAATTAAATGGAATGTGCTAACAGAAGTTGCTACTTAAAGAAGCCCTGTGATGGGAACTTCCCTGGCGATACAGTGGTTAAGACTGTGTGCGCCCGATGCAGGGGCACGGGTTTGATCCCTGGTCAGGGAACTGAGATCCTGCATGGCATGCAGCCAAAATAAAAATAAACACTCTACAAAAAAATTAAGTAAAACAAAGAGGTGACGCTTTTGTGAAATAAAGAACTTTAAAACACTGAAATCTAAATAAGCACACTTTCACTTCTATGATTCTTCCCAAGGCAGGTTATCCTGTATCTTCAGTGTTGATTGAATTCTCCTTGGCCAACCATTTGCTTGGTTAAGAGAGTGTTTGCGTATTAGTCGCTCAGTTGTGTCCGACTCTTTGTGACTCCATGGACTGTAGCCTACCAGGAGCCTCTGGCCATGGGACTGTGCAGGCAAGAATATTGGAGTGGATTGCCATTGCCTTCCCCAGAAGAGAGTGTATCATTAACCAACTCCGTGACACTGGAACCCTCCAAAGGATGTAAACCGTCCAACGCTGTACAATCTCAACCATTAAATAGATTTACATTCTCTTCAGCTTGGGTGGGTGTGATTTGCATCTTTCTTAACAGACAAGCATCTGCAAGTATTTTGCCTGCAGAAGCTCATTAAAAGTCAGTGCAAATGCTGCCAGTGTCTCGAGCAGCAGGCACCAACTTGCAGAACCCTTGTAAGTGGATCGTGTTCCCAGGATCAGGGAAGATTCCACGCTTGCTTCATGCTGCCATGAAAGTTTCGTCCTGGAAGACATCCTGTGAGCACACCATTCAGGCAATGCTGATTTTTCATAAACCCCAGGGGAACTGTCAAAGAACCAGACAGCTTGTCACTTGAAAGGGAAAGAAAAATTCTCAGGTTGTTAATTTGTTGAAATTAATTTATGCTATGAATTAAGCTAAGAAAATGTACTTCCGAATTTGAACAACCAGACAGCCTGCAGAAATTTCCAGCCATGTTCAGGAGCGCCATGGTAAAACTGGCATTTCTGTCAAGATCCTTTACCACTCCCTTTCATTTTTGTTAAAAAAAAAAAAAAAAAAAAGTTTGCAATTAGTAATTTCAGTGAAGCTGCTTTCTTGTGTCGTATTGCTCATTGAGCCGAAGCCTTTTGGGAAAACAGAATTTGGAGAGAGACCCAGGGTGTCATAGCTGATCCCCCTGGCACGTGTCCCAGAGAAAGCGGGGCTGGAAGCTCTCAGTGTAGTTAAAAGATGCCGGTCTGTCATTTGCATCCATTGAAACCGAGCACGAGATTTTAGAGGGGGCTTTATGTTCTACTTTCGCCGAGAGCAGCTGGTAAAGGGCTGCAGATTCTGTGTGAGCTGGGGACCTGTCATCTGGTGTGTTTCGTGCAATCCTGCCTCATCTTGGGAGCAATTTCTGGGACCTAATAATGATAGTAATGCATACTCTTGGGGAAGGGTAATGCTTGCGGTTATTTAGAATGTCCAGACCAAGTAGGGGCTTTGGCATAAAGGTGGTTAGTGGTGGGAGAAAGCAGATATTTAATAAAGGGATGGTGATAAGGAGAAGGCAAATCTTCTGGATAAGGAAAGCCACAAATACATGATTAAGAACCTTTCAAAATGTTTATAAAGTGATAGCTTTTCAGTATCAGAAAGGCAAAGTGTCCAATCTCTAGCTTCTTTTATAAAAATCTACTTCATCCTTGGAGGGTGACTCCTTTTGTTGTTCAGAGTCATCCTTTTTCTCCAGGGATATGTTTAATTAATCCCATCATCTTCCATTAGTGATTGTGCCAATTTGATCATTTTTTTTCTCTTCTGCTGCCCCACCCCCTCTCCTTGACTCCAAGAATAATTAATGCAACCATCACTCTTTTTACCTTGCAATACATTTTCTGCAGGCTGAGTTTATGGAAGATTATAAGATAATCTGTGTGGGCGAAATAGAGCACACCATTGTAAGAGCTGCTTTCATTCGTTTTCGTTCTCTGATGTTGGGTTTGACTGCTGTGGAGTTTGAGGATGGATATGTTCTACATCTTATTAAAGAAAGCACTTTGAGAAGCCGCCAGGATCCACCAAACTGAGTTTCAGGATGACCTCCCCTTGGCAGTCCCTCAGTTTCTCCCCATTCCTAGCCCATCCCTGCTCCCTAAGACATGGCTGTTGCAGCTGATACATTTCCATTTTCAATGGAGTTTTTCATTTTTTCCTTGGTAAGAGGACACAACTGCCTCTTAAAATGGTTTGGATATCAGGAGATCCACAGAGTTGGAAAATCTTGCAGGGAATCGGTGGAGCCTGAAGGGATTCTGCTGTAAGTAGTCCCAAACAGGTGCAGGACTGGGAGGGTGGCGGGGGGAAATTCCTTGCAAAGTTAGAATTCTGCCGCTTATCTTGGGGGCACAATTTGTTTTAGCCAGCATGAAAGAAAAAGAATGGAAAACACTGCTAACACCTTTGGAGTGACCTAGGGATATTATTGATGGGAAAAATCTCAATGTTGTGAGCCTAATACAGCCACTCCAAATCTGTGAATTACTTTTTCAAGGAAGAGTTTAACCTTTGTTGCAACAGCATTTACTTGTAGAGTGGAATGTTATAATAGGAAGATTTATTATAATCAGTGGTCTTCCTCCCACTGAAACTCTTCCTGTTACTTTCTTTTTATATTTATTTTTTTCATTTTGGCTGCTCTGGGTCTTTATTGTGGCACAGGGGCTTAGTTGCCCCTTGGCATATGGGATCTTAGTTTGCCGACCAGGGATTCAACCCACGTCCTCTGCATTGGAAAGTGGATTTTAAACCATCGGACCACTATGGAAGTCCTCCTATAACTTCCTTACTTAAAAGCCTTCAGTAGTGGACTTCTCTGGCAGTCTAGTGGTTAAGATTCTACACTTCCTGTGCAGGGAACATGGACCAGGGATTGAACCCAAGATCCCAGTTGCCTTGTAGCCAGAAAAACAAAAACTAAGAAACCTTCAGTATTTTCAACAGCCTCTAGGTCATCTTGACAATCTATTCACCCTCACGTTCGCCATTACCCCTGTTCTGACTGGGTTCTGGTCGTACCTGCTGGCTTTACCTGTCTGGATGCCCAGCCTTCTCCCTGCCCACATACACTCAGTGATACCCTGTTGGCACGTGGGGCTTAAGCTTAAGTGTCTCCTCGTCCCCGTCTCCCTCGGTCCCTGTTAGGACTGCCTGCGTTCATATGCTTCTCACATCTTCTGCTACCTCTGTGCTCCAGCTCTCTACCACTCTGAACAGATCTCCCTAAAACAGCAGCTTAGATCAACAGCCATCATTTACTTTGCCCATCAACCTAGAGCGTTGACTGGGCACAGCTAGGGGGTTAGTGACGAGTCTGACGTGGTCACAGTCAGAGAGTGCTGGCTGCTCACCAAAGAGGCTCTTTTGCTTGCAGGGCTGGTGCAGGGGCGGGGAAGGTCCCACCCATGGGGGCTGGAACTTCTGGGGAATCTAGGGCCTCTCTTTCTCAGTGTCATTTTTCCACACGGCAGCCTCGGACAGTTAGATTTCTGTGGTGCACGCAGTCTCCTGGAGTCAGTGTCCCAAGAGAGCCTGGCAGAACCTGGCTGGCTTGAAAGTCATGCAGAGTGATGTCTGCCACATTGAATTCATCAAGGAGGTCACACAGAGGGCGGGGGTGCATAGACCCCATGTCTTAATGGGAGGAGTATCTTAGAATGAGGGAACATGTTTTTATTTTTAATCGTGAGAAAATATACATAGACTTTACTACCTGAACCATTTTTAAACATACACAGTTCAGTGATGGTAGGCACATTCACTTTGTTGAGCAGCCACATCCACCCACAGGGCTCCTATCTCAAAATCTGAAACTCTGTACCTGTTAAACTACCCAGCTACCCACTTTCCTATCCACCAGACCCTGGAAGCCACCATTCTGCTTTATGTTGCTGTGAACTTGATGACTCTGAGTACGTCTCATGAGTGGAATCACGTAGTAGTTGTCTTTCTGAGTCAGGCTGTTGTTATTTAGCACAATGTCCTACAGGTTCATTCAAGTTGCAACGTGTGTTGGAATTTCCTTTCTAAGGCTGGTTGGTATTCCATTGTATGCATATACGGTGTATCGTTTATCCTCTGTTGATGGACACTTGGGCTGCTTCCACCTGTTGGCTCTTGTGAACAATCCTGTTATGAATATGGCTCTGCAACGCAGGACGTGTTTTAAACTCACCAAGCTGTTATGGTTCATTCTGTCTTTTGAGGTCATTTTCTTTGGACTGGAAATACCTGAGAGCAGGAACAGTGAGTGTCCGTCTTTAAATCCCTAGGGCACAGCATAGGCAACAGAAGTATTTGTCGGATGAGTAATGTATGGGTGGATAGATGGGTGGAAGGATTGGTGATAGCTACTCTAAGTGGAAGGTGGAAGGTTTTAATTTCCGAAGCCTGACAGGGGCCATATTGGGTCATACTGAAGATGGGGCCATCCCATAATGTGCCAAGTCCTATTCTGTTGTTTTGATAGGCCTACTGGCTAGGGTCTGGCACAGAGTCAGCTTTTATTAAATACAGATTGAGTTGAGTTAAATTGCAATTGGGAAATGGGTGATGAACTCAGAAGGCTACGTTTTAATAATTTTTCATCATTATAGTTTTCCACTGTGCTTAATACACGGTCTTGTACTGAGAAATTTCCTGGGTAATTCAAGGAGTTGTAAAGCAGTCGTTTCCTTTGTTTGTTGGTTAGTTTCTACTTAATTTCGTTTTAAGCCTGGCAACCTTGATAGTGACTGCCAAACTGTGTGATGTTAGACTCAATTTTTATTAGATAAGTTTTAGCCCTTTTTGTGTGCTGACATGGATGGAAAAGAGCACATGTGTGACATACAAAATCAATAGCGACTCTTGCTTTTCTTTTTTTCTTTCATTATTCGAATGCCCCTGTAAGTGGGTTTATGCAAAAAAAGAAAAGAAAAAAAAAGAAATCCCCCCAAAACAAAAGTGAAAGTGATTGTAATATCCTGACTTTCTGTTTTCTTGTAAATTAGATAACACAAGGCTTATTGTGATGGAGTGGGGCAAGCGCAGCCCTCAGCATGCAGCCATTGCTATGCATCGTTGTTGTTCAGCTGCTAGGTCGTGTCTGACTCTCTGCGACCCCACGGCCTGCAGCACGCCAGGTTTCCCTGTCCTTCACCACCTCCCGGAGTTTTTTCAGATCACCACCAGACACATCCACAGCTGAGTGTCGCTTCCGCTTTGGCTCAGCCGCTTCATTCTTTCTGGAGCTATTAGCAGTTGCCTTCTGCTCTTCCCAAGCAGCATATTGGACACCTTCTGACCTGGAGGGCTCATCTTCCTGTGTCGTTTCTTTTTGCCTCATCATACTGTTCATGCGTTCTCACAGCCAGAATACCGGGGCGGTCGCCATTCCCTCCTCCAGTGGACCTCATTACTCCACACCATTACGGGGTAGTGGGTCCAGCCAGGACCCACTGCTGGTCCCCGCTCACTGGCAACCAGCTGTCAATGATCCACCGTTAGTGGTCCTGTACCGTAGTGGGTCCCGACGGCTAACAACCAGCGGTGGAGGAACCACAGTGAGGGGGATCAGACTCCAGCCGAGTGGTGGTCGTGAGCTGGAGAGGGAGGTGAGGGTGGACCCTGCCTTCTCCCTGAGGCCCTCCAGCTCACCCGACTTCCCGATGTTTTAGGGCTGTTTGGCCCCACCATGTGTTGGATGCAGGGACTTGTGTTTTGGTAGCAGTACTTCCTTTAATTTCTTCATATGTGTTCTTCAGATTAATGCTTGAGGAATTGGTTGGGAGTTTTCATCTACCTCACACATCTTTTATATGGACATGTGGTAAAATGAAATAAACCTTGGATTTGGAGTCAGGTGGGCTTAGGTTTGGGTTTTGATTCTGTCATTTACTTGTAAATATACTATTTGGAGTGCTTCCCAGGTGGTGCTAGTGGTAAAGAACATGCCTGCCAATGCAGAAGTTGTAAGAGATGCAGGTTCCATCCCTGGGTCAGGAAGATCCTCTGGAGGAGGGAATGGCAACCGACTCCAGTGTTCTTGCCTGGAGAATCCCATGGACAGAGGAGCCAGGGGCGGGGGGCAGGGGGTGGGCTATGGTCCATAAGATTACAAAGAATCGGACACGATTGATGTGAGTTTGTACACATACTATTTGGAAAAAGGGGGAAAGTAGAAATAATAATAGTTTCTCTTGGCCAATTGCAAAGATTCAGTTCAACTCAACTGGCCGGTATCTGAAAGTATATGTGTATATGTGAAATTTGAAAGTAATGTTTTGGATTTCAGCGTGCTTCTGCCTATACTGGTGTTTGTAAATGTAATGACAGGTCTATCTTTCTGGAAAGTAAGGTAGTGAGAAGGGATGGTTCTGTTTCTGACTCTTTGCTTTTATCATGGAGCTTTAGATAAGGCTGGATTTTTATTTGACAGATGGGGAGATTGAGGCCCAGAGGATTGAATGAACCATGCAAGTCCTTGTAACATGTGAGAGGCAGAGTGGGGGAGCAGAGGAGTGAGAGGCAGAGTTTGTCCAGTGTTCTGTTGTATAGCTAGATTGCTGCCTGTCATACTGTTTTCCCAGTCTTCCCCTCCCCTTCTTCCTCCTTCCCAACCTGGTCCACCTTCCATTAGTGTAGGCACATGTGTGTATACACACACACACACACACACACACACACACACACACACGGCAAAGGTGTAGAAGGATGCAGCGTCCAGTCTCCTTTCCAATGGGAACTGCCAATACCATTCCTGGCTACCCATGGCCTATGGTTGTTGGTCACTTACTACAATAGCTCATTTTGAAGGGCTAATTCTGTTAATAATTTTTTTTTCTGGGTTTTCCTTTTCATTTGTAGTTTTGAGACCCATGAGATATCTTTGAAGTACCCGCATTATTTTCTCTTTCTCTCAGTGTCCATGGACCGAATCACCATGCCAGGCATCTCAGTAAAAGCTTGATACACACATACCTGAAAACCTCCCATTCCACAAAATCACACATCGGAAAGAATATGGTTTACAGGAAATAGAGGGTCAGGGCACATCTAAGACGCGGGTCTCCACATGCTCAGGCCGTGGGGGCATCTGGCATGGTGGGCCATGTGCAGCATGGTGGGCCATGTGCTGCATGGAGCATCAGCTTCATGATACACTGTGTCCAGCTGCTGTCACCTCCAGGTCCAATGCTGTGATGGGGCAAACATGCATGAACAGCGTGACTCTTGTTTTATGCTGCAGCCAGCCCCCTATTGGCTGTCCAACCCATGTGACGGAAGATGTCGGGTAGTGACAGACAATACCTAGTGTTACTGATGCCACTGAACATCACTGAACATCCCCACTGGATTACTCATAGAGTAATGAAGACTCTCGAGAGCCCCTTGCACTGCAAGATCAAACCAGTTAATCCTGAAGGAAATCAAGCCTGAATATTCATGGGAAGGACTGATGGCTGAAGTTGAGCTCCAACACTTTGGCCACCTGATGCAAAGAGCCAACTCATTGGAAAAGACCCTGATGCTGGAAAGATTAAAGGCAACAGGAGAAGCAGACGGCAGAGAAAGAGATGGTTAGATAGCATCACTGACTCAATGGACATGAACTTGAGCAACCTGCGCAGATAGTGGAGGACAGAGGGGCCTGGCGTGCTACAGTCCATGGGGTCACAATGAGTTGGACATGACTTAGCAACTGAACAACAATGTTTACAAAATGTTTTGAATGTTTATTCATTTTGGACATGTCAGTGGCCTCCATTAAATATCCCCGAACACCAGAAAGTAAATATATCTCATTGGGTTTTCTCAAGAAATGTAATGCAATGTTCCTGGTAAACTATGGACACAAAAAACGGCCAAAGGCTACAGTGCAGAGCTTCTTGTGGCTTTTGAACCTGTGGTAAAATCAATGAGCTGAACTGCAAACTGGGAGACCAGGATAGGATCCTTTATAGGAACAAAAAGACATCTTTCCCCATTTAATAAAACAGTGTGATGACAACTGTCTTCTCAGGACCTGTAGCCCATGTCTGTCTTTTACTTTTCGTAGCTCACTTGCTATTTTTATTAATCCTGTGGACATGTATTTTGTGTTATCTTGCACTCCAGTCATCATAAGATGACCCGTTTGTCTAATACTGCCTCTCTGGAGCCCCACGGTTTGATGAGAGCTCCACCCAGAAGTCTGTTCTATTTTCGCGTTCATTTGTTCTCTGCTTGGCTTCTGTGTACATTAAGGAGTTGGGAGTGGGAAAGGACCACATTGTCAAATGGAAAGTATACTCAGCACTGAGGCTTTGAATGCATGGGGAGAGGAGCGTTTTGACTTTCCTTCCTTTGTCAAGTGCTGTTGAACTGATACTCAGAACAATGATGAGAAAGTTCTAATTAACTCAGTATTTGAAACATGGTAAGATAAATGAGATGGGCAGTTCTTTACAGAAGACTTTTATGAACTTCACTCTGAAACTGCAAGCTTTGGGGAGTTCTGGTTTTCTCCGGTTTTCTGTGGCTGCCTTCCGGTTCTGCTCCCTAGGTTTGGGAATCTTTCTGTCCAAAGGCCACTGGGAGACCTCAGCACTGGGATCAGTTCCCTTCCTTCCTCTCTCTGAACTCTATTTTAGATCTGCAGTCAAGTTTTGAGGCTTTTTGCAAGCTTTCAACTCTGAGGTATTTTGGAAAACTGTAATTGTGTTTGTTCTCCGCTGTATGCGTGTGGTTTCTTAAAACACGAGTGTGATTATTTTCTGCATCCTTTCCATAGCAAACACTTCCCCCTAAACTACAGGTTTCAAAAGTGGGTTCTCCCTTGCAGTGCTCTCACTGAGAAACTGTCTCCAGGACCAACAACTTGATACAATTTTGAGGCGGTGGCTTCCAACCTTGTGTTGGGATTTGCTCCTCAACAGGAGGTAGACCTGCCCAAAGCATTGTATTTTCCAGCAAGCCATGCAGTGCTACTGAGTGATTATGAAACTTAATTTGATGATGATCAGGGTGGTCTTTAAAATAGCACTTTGGGTAGTTTTTATCTGTAAAATAACAATTTGTGGAAGACCATTAGCATGGAGCCTGGACTCTGAATCCCAGCTTTGCAACTTTTTTTTTTTTTTTTCCCTAGTACTTTTATTGTTCCTTTTTCTTGCTAAAATTTCAATCTACCTGGAATTTATTTTGGTATGAGGAGTCAAGTTTGGCTATTTATTCTCTTTTAAATAATATCTGATGTTGGGGGTAAAATATTACATAATACAGAGTTGACCATTTTAGCCATTGTTCGATATACCATTCAGTGGCATGAAGTACATTCACAGCTTTGTAGCCGTGTGTTACAGGTCAAGTTATTTTACTTCTTTTTTCCTCAGTTTCTTTATCTGCTAGTAGGTATCCCTGTCTCTATCCCTATGTACTGTCCCTACATCCTCATTAAACGTTTCCCTTAAATTACATTTTTTGGAGGATACTTGGTTTGCGGTGTTGTTAGTTTAACGAATCAACCACACGCACACATCCCCTCCCTTTAGATGTCACTCTCATCAGATCACCGCCGTGCGTCAGGTGCGATTCCCCGCGTTCTGCAGTATGTTCTCCTTAGTCATCTCTTGTGTACGCAGTGTCAGCAGTGCCTCTGCGTCTTTCTCAACCTCACAATCCCTCCCAGCCATCCTCTCCCCCGTGGTGTCCACATTTTGGTTCTCTGGGTCTGTGTCTCTCTTTCTGCTTCACACATAAGATCATCTACACTGTTTTTCTAGGTTCCACATACGTGTGTTGTTGTTTTCTTTCTGGCTTACTTCACTCTGTACGACAGTCTCTAGATCCATCCACATCCCTACAGATGACCCAGTTTTGTCCCTTTTTGTGGCTGAGTGATATTCTGTTATATATGCACCACATCTTCTTTCCATTCCCCTGTGGATGGACATTTAGGTTGCTTCCATGTCCTGGTTACTGTAAATAGCTCTGGTATGAACACTGAGGTGCATGTATCTTTTTGAATTATGTTTTTTTTCTGTGAGGTTTTTATGAGATGATAAGTTCATAGAAAACACTTGATGTGCCTGGGAGACAGCAAGTGCTGAGTAATGATTAGTGGTCATGGTGACTTGTGGTAACTGGCAGGGTCTGAGTGTGCTGGTCGGAACTAGTGCCATATGTGTGGTGGACTTATACAAATGTTTAATGAGGCAGTTTTTGCTCACTGACTCAGTGTGAAGACTAGAGCATTATCATTGCAAACGCTGGATAATTTTACATCATTTTAGTGTCCACTGTAGCATGGGACTAACGGGTAGTTTGAACTTCAGGAGGACAAAAGGATTTTCTCAGATCTGGATTTCAAATTGTTTGCAAAGCCATTAATAGTGAAAAGATAAAATCTATTTTGTCGTCAAGTTTAAGGCATAATTCAAGAGAGTTAGAGAGGGTAGACGTCTGAATCTATTCCATGCACACTAGCTCTTTTCAGAACCTTTGATAAAAGCTCTTGCTTTAAAAATTAGATGTGAGCAACAATTGTTTGTTATGCCTGAACCCTAGATGAAGTAAATCATGTGACCAAAATGAGAGGAGAAAGAGAAGTCACAAGAAAATAAGCATGTTGTTTACATTTAAGTCTTTCAGAAACCATATATTGGAAAATAATATACCAGTTTAACATATTTAACATACTTTCTTAAATAGTGTAAACTGTATTTCTATTATAGTTGCTAATAAGTGATCATGTGAAACAGTTTCTGTTTTATTATCAACAAGCCTATTACTTTTTAGTTCAGCAAGAAGCTTCCAGCTAGATCTGTAAAAAAGGATACAGAAACCATCTGAAACAAACTATTTCTAGACTTAAAAACTCCATGTTCTTACAATGGAATATACTATATTCAGACACCGTCACAAAAATGCCTTTCTTATCAGTGCTGCCCTAGCTAAATGTGAACTTTAAAAATTGGAAATCAGGCACTTTGTAGACAGTTCGTGCTTTGTTTTATATATTTTAGCATTAAGGAAAAAAATTGCCCAAGGAAGTGTTTCTGGAAGGAGTCAAACTTCTCAATTCCCTTGGTGTGTAGCCTACAGTATTTTTGTTGTTTCAGGAATTGATCGTGACTCTGAGTATAACTGAAAGGATACTCATTTCTAAAGCATGGATCCTGATTACTTCCTAAAAAGTGAGTGATAATATAGCAATTAGATGCTGTCATCATATTACACACGCTTGGTCACGGTGTCAGTACAAAACCATCATTATCACTGAAATATGTAATAATACGTAGTGGAAATAACACTGGATTTTGGTTTGGTAAGTCTGAGTTCCAGAATTCATCATGGCCCCTGGGCCATGGGACCAAGCTGTTAGGTTTCAAGAAGCTGTGATGGGAAAGAGCAAGGCATTGGCTTTATGGAAGCAGCTGCTAGAAAGTCCTTTGCTAGCTCATTTTCTTTCCTCAGTTTTCATGTTTTTTTCCTAGGATGATGTCATATATGAACACCCCTTATTTAAATGCTGATGTCTTCCAATCTACATTTTAACCAAGACCTGTATCATGGGCTCCAAACCCAAAATCTCATGGCCAGCAGACCACTCTACTTGCTTGCTCCATAGATAACATTAAATCAGTGTATCGAAAACTAAACTCATCAATGGCTCTCCTCTCCCACCAGTGCCCACAAATCTAGTTTTTCCTCCCTGCATTCCTTTTCAAGTAGCATGCTTCCGGGCATTTCCCCAAGCCAGAGACCTCAAGATGCCCTCAGCTTTTCTTTCTCTCTACTTTTTATATTTAACAGATCACTAAGCTCTGCCAATTGTATCTCTTAAATTCTCCCTGATCCATTCCCTCGTGATGATGATGACGATGGTGATGTTCATTCTTCCATTGCAGATGACTTCACCTTACTGCGGGCCCTTCTCATTTCTCACCTGGATTTTTGTGTCCACTCTCTCTAACTGCTGTTTCCATGCATGCCTGCTGAGCATCATGCCAGTGACAGTCCCTCAGCGAGCTACCCCATCCCTCCTTTCTTCACCTGGGCAGCACCTGTTAGTCTGGAGTGAATTATCCGTTCTGCCCCCAGTGGTCTCCCAGACACCGTCCAGAGACTCAGCTTACAAGTTAATGCCTCTCTGAAGTCTTTCTCAGCCTATCAGATAAGTTGGTATTTAACCATACTGATAAATATAGATCTTGTGTATGTATTGTACGTTTTCATTGTACGTTTTTCTTTGATTTCTCTTCTTCCCCTGTTGGACTCTATACTTGAGGTTATGAATTGAGTCCTAAATTCATGTCGCTCTATACACTAGCTGCATAATGTGCCCAGCTTATAGAGACCTCCTACAAATGACAGACTGAATGTTGATGGTCTTCCTTGCGGCGGGAAGGCCTAGGGAAGATGCTGTTTAGCCTTGGGACTGCCCCCTACCTCCTGGCTCACCCCTGCTAGCATCTGGGACTTGCTGCTGAGTAAGCTCACCTGTGGGGGCTTTTCTTGGCTCTCCTCACTTAGATCCCTCACTTGTATTATGGGATCAGAGCTACAGATGATAAGTCAATACTGTTTTTTCGTTTCTAGACGACTTTTTTGATAGGCAAAGGTACTAAGGTTGGACATGAGCAGAGGGACACAGGCAGTGTGCGCCTCCTCTCAGGCATCTGCTCGCACCGTGGCCGTCCCAGCCACCCCACTCTCAGCTCATGGCCAGCCTTCAAATCGCCCGGCACTCACTCTGCATTTGTCTGGTTTGGCCACTTTCCCTCTCTCCTATTGACTGCGTCATACTTCACCTCTCCTAAAACCCTGAACATCTCCTGCTCCTTCCCTCCCAGCTGGGGTTGGCGGCAGTCGTTACGGGACTTCACTGGCTGCCCACCACCCCGTCCACTCAGATATCTGCATCTGTGCCTCAGTTGGCTGCCTTCTCTCCTTTCCTGGAGAGGAACCATCCATGTCCCCGTGGAAGGCTGCCAGCTCTGCCTTCTGAAGATCATCACCTTTATGAGCCCCACTGGGTTCCCTGCTGTCCCTGCCGTATGCCCCCCTTCTCCTACCTTAGCTCTCTTCTGTTCGCTGTTCATCCTGGAAAAGGTGCCTCCCCCGGATGTTCCCATGGCTTCCTGTCTTCCTTCCTTCAGCTGTTCGCTCAGTCACTTTATTTGTGAATTCTTCCTGATCATCCTGTTCAAATTTGCAGTCCCCTGCCTCATACTTCCTTTTTCCTTATTCAACTTTATTGTTTTCTTTAGCACGAACCACCATCTAACATGCTATATATTATCCCTGCTAGTTTTGTGTTGATCACCCCTCTAGAATGTAAGCTCTGGAGGGCAGGAATTTTGCCAGTGTTCACTGCTGTTTGCCCACCATGCAGAACTATTCCTGGCACAGGTGCTCAAAAGTATTTTTTGAGTGGTTCTGTCAAGAAGAAGCTTTCTGAAACAGAAAAGCACAATAAATTGTCTGTTTCCCTCTCTTAAAACTATAGGCTTCATCTGAAACGTCAAGGTTTTGTTTTATCCAAAAGATAACAAAGCTGAATTTAAAATTCCCCCAAACACTGTGTCTGTTTTCAAAGAAGGACATGAAAATAGCTTCTCTGAACATTTTTGTGCACCTAAAATGTCATTAGTGATTAAAAAAGACTAGTATTTCTATTATGTATAAGGAAGTGAGTATGGATTTTCAAATGGACTGGTACATAAGATTGGCTTTCTTATAGAAGATTGCATTTAAATATTATAGTAACTAGATTATCTGAATCATATCTACTTAAAAACATCACTGGCGATATCTTTAAGGTTTTTTTGGTCAAAAATAAAGTTTGTGGTAATGATTCCTTCTTTGACCTTGTAAGCAATATGGTGAAACTGGCTCACGACTTGTGGATGGCTTTTAAAATTTTGCTGCATTTGAGATTAATCACCATTGATATAATTGACACCATATGATACAAACTTTGAATTCTGTATGATTTCTGTTTTAAAGTGATGGCTATCACCCACACTCTACTTGATGTTTAACACAGTGTTTGGGGAACTTGAATAATGGATTATCTGGCTAGTGGACCTGTACTTTAGAATTAATAAAAGGAAAAATTCATTTCTTTATCTTAGAACAGTTTAAAAATGTACTAAATGATGTTTTTTTTTTTTCTTTTTATTGCCATTTAGAAAGTCTCTTGGAAGGTCAATAATTTTATCTTTGATAAAGATCTTACATGGTCTCATGCCTGAGATTATTTATGGCATGTAAGAAATGATATTTGATTTGCCTCTAAAAGGGTTCCTTTTAATGAGAGACCAAATCAATAATATATGTGAAAGGGCTGGTTAACTATAAAAACATTCCATCCTCTCTACTTTTGGTGGGGGTAATGTTAACTTTCTTAATGTTTTTATTTGCTATTTTTAAAATTTACAGTAAAATAATCTGGGACTTCCCTGGCAGTCCAGTAGTTAAGACTGTGTGCTTCCAATGCAGGGGGCACAGGTTTGATCCCTGGTCGAGGAACTAAGATCCCAGAAGCTGTGTTGCATGGCCAAGAAAATATTAAATAATAATATCATCATCATCTAATTATTGGTGATTATGGTCATCTGACATTCACAACTGAGCACACACACAGACTCTTTTACAGTATATTTGATTTCTAAAGCTAACAAATGTAAAAATTCTGGAAAAAATTTATGATGAGATCATTTTTATTATAAAGGGCTTTCTTTCCACCAAGTAACACTTCTTTTATGGTTGAAAGTTTTAATGTTTATGTAATCAAGTCACAACAGTGCATTGTTTCGTTCTTGGTAGTGAACGTGGAATGACTGTGAGTTCCAGCCAGGCTGAGGCCGTGGAGTTCACGGGCGGCCGCTCCGTGTTTCTCCCTGATCCCTGCTCTGGTCACAGCAAGTCCAGTCCTTTCCTTTAACTCCACTATAATCATGTGAGTTTGATCCATGAGGGCCCTTGGGACTCACCTTCTTTGCATCCCCATATTACTCATCTTGCAGCACTTGTCAGATCCCTTAATCACCAGTAACTAGTTTTCCTGCAGTTACCGTGTGACAGAGACTGGCTGGTGAGTGATTGTCATCAGCCGCTCAGCTTTAGTCCAGCAGCAATCATGTGCTTTACCGAAGGGCCCCTTGAGCTCCAGAACCTCCCAGGGAAAGTTCCAGAGCTTCTGTTCTCCCCCTTGCCATTCCAGAGAACCCAAGGTCTCCTCACAGCACCTGAGCAACTGCCCTGAGTCTGACCTGCCAGGGGCCTGGCCCACACTATCTCCAGCTCCCCAGAGCCCCTTGCTGTGTCTCCCTTGGGCTCCTCCGCACCCTGGGGGACCCCATTCCTGGGAAAGTCTGTGACTGTGTCTCTTCTCCTCATGTCTGCCTAGAGTTTAACCATCAGGCTCTGTGTCTCTGTTCCTTTCAGCTCTGCGAGATTGTTAAAGCCGAAGCCATGCCCTAATTTATTTCTTTGCTGAGCTGTCATCTGTTGAGTTCTAGGCACTGCAGTTCACTCTTCTTTCCAGCGTTTATGAGGTCCAGGTGTGTCCAGCAGGTTCAGTGGTTGGCACTGTGATGAGTGAGGGTATCTGTCTGTGTAGACCAATGGATCGAGCTAGAGGACACTGTTAGGTAAGGTGACTGCTGAGTCAGTGGTACTTGGTCATCAGTCCCTGGGTTGGGAAGTTCCCCTGGGGGAGGACTTGGCAACCCACTCCAGTATTCTTGTCTGGAGTCCCATGGCCAGAGAAGACTGGCAGACTGTAGTCCCTGGGGTCCCAGAGTCGGACACAACTGAGCTCCCACGCGCTAATAGCATTTATAGTGTAGATGCGCTGTCTGTCCCTGTGAGAGACCCCAGAGCTGTCCCTTTTACTTATGCTCCCACCTGGTAGGGTTAGTAATTTCTGTTATTCTGGGAAATTTCAGGTTTCAGGATAATGTTTGTATTTTGTGATCATTTTTAAAAGCGTTCATTTTTTAAAAATTGTAATAACAACATGTCACATGAAATTTACCCTGTTAATCGTGTTTAATTGTCCACTTCAGTGGCAGTAAGTACATCCACGGTGGTGTTTACCGTCACCATCATCCATCCACAGAGCTCTTTTCACCTTGCGAGACTGAAACTCTCTCCCTACCACACAATTCTGCCTTTCCCCAGCTTTTGGCAACCATCATTCTACTTTCTGTCTGGGTTTGACTCCTTTAGGAACCTTGTCTAAATGGAGTCATACAGTATTTGTCTTTTGGTGACTGGCTTATTTCACTTAGCATAATCTCAAGGATTACCCATGTGGTACCATGTGGCAAACTTTCCTCCCTTTTAAAAGTTGAATACTGTTCCATTGTATGTATAGCTGCATTTTGCTTTTCCATTGATCGCTTGGTGAAGATTTGAATTAATTCTACCTTTTGACTATTGCAAATAATGCTACTTAAAGCATTCATGTTTCATAAGAAAATTAGTGTTTTCCCTTTAAATTGGTATTTCTCATTTTAAAGATGAGCTGTTTTTATTATGTCTCAGAGCCAAAATTCTCTTAAAGGAAGTGGGAAATGATTCATTAGCTAAACAGAATCACTAGGGAATGGGTCATTTCACAGAAGCTGTAACCATTTAAGATGTTTTGTTTTGAGTAATTTTACATGAAAATATTTTAAAAAATAGACACTTCCCTGCTCTCTTGAACATTTTAAAGTTAGTTTAATTTTCAAGTGTGTTAACTAGTCCCAGATTATTCAACATTGAGAGTATTATTTTGGTGCTAAAACTACATTGTGCTGTAATATTTAGAAGGGTTTTGACCACTACATTTATAATTTTTAAGTTTAAAATACTTAAATTTTAAAATGTGCATGTATATTTTACTCTTTGTTAATTTTTTTTTTGTTGTTGTTGTTAGAAGCACACTTTCTTATGACTGCTTTTCTTTGTAGAATCTATTTGTTGCTTCTAAAACGCAGTGGTGCTAAAGAGGCATTAATATCATTTGTTAGAATTATGTTTAAGAGTAAACAGCCGCTGAGTGAGCCTTTTAGAGATAAAGTGAAATGATTATACTTTGGGACAGGAACCCTTGCCCCCACCAATTCTATCTATGGTGGTCTTTTACAATTTTATTTCATAATTTTTTTGGGCAATGCTTTGGATAGGAGAGGTACCATAAAGAAATCAATTTTTACTATCAACATTTCAACAGTGCATTTGTTCTATAAAAGGCCGTGCATGTGTGCTGAGTCACTTCAGTCGTGTCTGACTCTTTGTCACCCCATGGACTATAGCCCACCGGGCTCCTCTGTCCAGGGGGATTCTCCAGGCAAAAATGCTGGAGAGGGTTGCCATGCCCTCCTCCAGGGGATCTTCCCCAACCAGGGATCAAACCTGCATCTCATGTCTTCCGCATTGGCAGGTGGGTTCTTTACCACTAGCACTGCTTGGGAAACCCTTGTATGTAATTACCTCTTCAGTATTCTGTGGGCTTAAATAGGTATCCACTGTTAATAAATTCACCAGACCAAGAGTCTGGATCTATCATATTTTTTTTTGGCATTTACCAAAACTAGCTTCTATTTCTTATTTCCTTCTTCTGCTTGGGAAGGGTAATGTTCAAACCAACTTACAAATTTTTCACTCATAATGTACCATTGTTTTTGTCTATTGTTTCATCTCTGATTTATTGTTATGAAGCGTTTGTACATATGGGGTACTTCTTGTGCTTGTCGGCTAGATTTTAAACTCCTTTCCAGCCCAGGCCATTTTTTCTTGCTAGAAATACTGTATTCGGAACCCAGCATTAGCTAACATAATGACAGAGACTATTCTTAGAGTCCCTCCCTCTGTGTGCATTCTGCTATAAGGATTTGTGTGTATCATCTCATTTAATCCTTCCAGTAACTCAGCGAAGCCAAAACTAGTACTATCCTCATTTTACAGGCGAAGAAACTGAGGCATAGAGAAATTAAGTAATCATTTCCAAGTGCACACAGTAAGTGGTGGAATCAGGGTTTGAGCTCAAGCTGTCTGACCTAAGAATCTCCTTTCCTGCTACCTTCATTCCATGAATATTTATTGAACTCTTACTGTATACCAGTGAACAATGCAAAGATCCCAGCCTTCACAGAACTTACATTCTGGTTGAGGAAGAGAGAAAGTGAATAACCAAAATACATGAATAAGTGGTATGCTATGTTAGAAGGCTATCCAAGTGCTAAGACAGAAAGGAAAATGTAGAACAGAGGAAGGGGAGGTAAGACAGACAGGCTGACGTTTTAAGTAGATAATCAGGGAAAACTTCACGGTTCATATGGAGGAATTGTTTAATAATTCTCTAGTGTTTTGACAAGATATTTTCTTTATAATTGATCTCTTAGAGATGTAGCCTGAGACCTTGACTGACTCACTCAAAACTTCCATGAATCCGTTTACTAGTTCTGCCTGTTTAACTCTGGAGGTGACATGTGGTCTCATCTCCAGAGTCAAGGATGAGGCAGCCCATGGGCTCTGCTTCACTGCCTGCAGCAGGTCTTACTCCAGAGCACTCCCAAGTGGTTCTTTAGAGAAGGATATAGCTGAGATTCTTCTAGAGAGACCCCTGCCTGCCTAGGGGAGAATGGATACAGATTGTCCAGACAGGGCAAGTGGCCCCAGACTATCCTTCCATCCAAGGATTGTCTCTGAACTGTGGACCCAGCGAGGGGCTGAGCAAGAGGGCGAAGATGGCCTAGCCCAGAGGGTCCCTTCAGTATTAGGAAGACAGTGGGTCCCGTATGCTTGTCTGTGGGTCAGGGAGTTAGATTTACGTGTGAAGGACACACATTCACCCAGTTGTTGAGGCATCATGATAGCTGCTAATGTGCCAAAATTAAACTTCCCTTCCTGTTCCTCGTGTTCAGTCTGTCAGTCGTCCCCGACTCTTTGCGACCCCCATGGACTGTAACCCGCCAGGCTCCTCTGCCCCTGGCATTTTCCAGGCAAGAATTCTGCCCATTCCCTTCTCCAGGGGATCATCCCAACCCAGGGATCAAACTCGTGTGTCTTGCGTCTCCTGCATTGGCAGGCAGATTCTTTACCACTAGCACCGCCTGGGAAGCCATGCTCACGTATTTACTCTTCAGCTTAAAAGATGGATCGTTTGGTTTTTCTGGACCTGGGCATGATTGGACTCCAACAGGCCTTTCCTTCAGACCAGAAAGCACAGACGTTGCAAATGAGGTTCCCAGCTGTCCTGGTCTGTCAGCCTTCTGCTCGTGTCTGTGGTGGCTGATAACTCAGGATGTTGTTGTTGGAGGGGTGCGGCCGGCGTGTGTGTGGGGGGTCATCCAGCCCCTCCCAAGGCAGCACTTTCCTTTTTTTATACAAAAACAACACCGTGCCTCCGAGGGTGCTGACTGCACACCAGATTCCATTGACTGTTTTCCTACGCTCCTCTGCTTATTTTTATTCATTCGGCTACTTTATTTTAGGGTTTCGCAGAGCTTGTTTTGGCCAGGGCGAAACTTATTGTTTTATTTCTGGCTGTCCTGCTCTCATGTGAACGCTTCAATTAAGAAGCGGACGCGGGGAGGACGTGGTTCTGGGGTTCCGGTTTGCTGCCCCGGCTGTTTGCCCAGAGCTGCAGTCGACCCCGCTCCCCAGGGCAAGGCGAGGCCCCTGGGCCGGTTTCCAGCAAGGATGGGCTGAATCCGGCTCGGGACGGGCAACCAGGCCCTGATGACACAGGCTTATCTCACTGGAGAAGATATTAGGACCTGGTCAAAGACCACTTACTGCTAGTCCAGAGCTTTGACATCACTTCATGCCTCCTCACCAGGTATCAGAAATGGATTTTTTTTAAAAGAAAAAAATGGATCTGTTTTTATTATTATTTTTAAAATTAGAGATTCCCCACAAGAACAACTGACCTTCCCTAACTGCAGTCCTGCGAGGCTGAATCAGCGATGTTTGAGAACCGGCCTTTGGTGTCCTGCCTGCTGGTTTAGTTCTTGCCTCTGCTGCTTATTAGCTCTGTGTCCTGAGGCAAATTACATAACCTCTCTGGGCCTCAGTATCCACACACACTGGGGAGTGATCACCGCACTTGCTTTCCTAGGTTATGGTGAAGATTCAACAAGGGAAAAAACCTGATTTTCTATGATCATAGCCAACTGATGATATGTAAAACTCCATTGCAGATCAGATTTTTGTTGCTCCAATCGTATCCGCAACTAGTTGAGCTGGAATCAAGCTGAATTGGTGCGGTTTTCTTTCCCAAGACTGTTGTCTAAATCAGACTCTTCCCAGACCCAACTGCTTGCCCCTAGGAGAGCGCCACCTCTTGGTGGTTCTTGGTTTAGCTAGGAAGCTGAGAAGGTGGAGCACCTGGTTTCCCTCGGGATTGTTGTTCAGTCCTTCAGTTGTGTCTGACTCTTTGCGACCCCATGGACTGCAGCACGCCAGGCTTCCCTGTCCTTCATCATCTCCCGGAGCTTGCTCAAACTCATGTCCACTGAGTCAGTGATGCCATCCAACCATCTCATCCTCTGTCGTCGTCGCCTCTGCCTTCAGTCTTTCCAAGAAAGTGAAAGTGAAAAGTGAAGTCACTCAGTCATGTCCGACTCTTTGCAACCCCATGGACTGTGGCCTACCATGTTCCTCCAACCATGGGATTTTCTAGGCAAGAGTACTGGAGTAGGTTGCCATTTCCTTCTCTAGAGGATCTTCCCAACACAGGGATCGAACCTGGGTCTCCCACATTGTGGTCAGGTGCTTTACCCTCAGAGCCACCTGGGAAGTCTTTCCCAGAGTCAGGGTCTTTTCTAATGGGTCGGCTCTTTGCATCAGGTCGCCAAAGTATTGGAGCTTCAGCTTCAGCATCAGTCCTTCCAATGAATATTCAGAGTTGATTTCCTTTAGGATTGACTGTTTGATCTCTTTGCAGTCCAAGGGACTCTCAAGAGTCTTCTCCAACTCCACAGTTCAAAAGCATCAGTTCTTCGGTGCTCAGCTTTCTTTATGGTCCAGCTCTCACATTCATACATGACTACTGGAAAAACCATAGCTTTGACTAGACGGACCTTTGTTGGAAAAGTAATGTCTCTGCTTTTTATTACGCTGTCTAGGTTTTTTATAGCTTGTCTTCCAAGGAGCAAGTGTCTTTTAATTTCATGGCTGCAGTCACCATCTGCAGTGATTTTGGAACCCAAGAAAATAAAGTCTGAAAATAAAGGGATAGTGGAGATCAGCTAGCCATCCAGGGATGCCCGAATCACACCCTGATACTTCTGGCCATGGACCCCAGGCTTCAGGAGTTTTAAAAGCCTTCTAAGTGATCCCAGTATACTAACGTGGTTGAGAAATACTAGGAAGATATTCTATTTAGGAAAAGATTTCATAAGTGGCTTCATTCATAGCTCCATGTATTTATAACAGAGTTAGAGCAGCACACAAGAAAAATAAACACAGATTCTTCATCCCTGTTTATCTCGAGTTTAAGAACTGACATATTTCTGTCATTCAGAACTTACTGGACTTCTCACAGCGCCTGATTCATTTGCCCAAGGTGGTTTGGGTTGTATTTCAAAATAAAGATACAAATTGCGTTCTTAACACTTGCCTGTTACCTGTGAAGTCTTATTCTTCCCGTCTGTCTGTAATTATTACTACAACTGCCTGACTCCTGGTTAGTTTCTCTCTGCCTCCAGCAAGGATCTGCCCTGTAAGAGTCCCAGTTAGAGACACACACGTCTGTGTGGGCACCCTGAACTGTCTGCTCACGACTTTAATTACAGCTAAATCCTAGATTTCTTTCTCTTCTTCCTTCTTGTGTGTTTTGTTTTTGTTTGTTTGGTTGTGGTTCTTTGTTTTGTTTTTAAAGAGGGATCAGACCATATTTTATTTCTTTGCTTTCAGCTGAGAGGAAAATTTTTTAACAAATTTGTATGACATTTCCCCCCTATTGTTTATAATTGGATTACCTACTCTGGATTATCAAAGTCAAAATGTCTTAATCCAGACTGACTTTCCCAGCCTTTCTGGGCATCTTTCCCATGGTGAGTTAGTGGGTGCCCAAGGGTACAAAATAATGTCTTCAGGAGCCTCGGTAAATCATAGGAAAGCAAACCTGTTTCTTTTTTTTGTTGTTGTTCCTCTTTCTTCCAATAAGAAAGTTAGTTGAGAATTAGATGATATTCAGACCCAAGTAGGAAAAAGTAAGTGATGTATTTGAAAACTCATTCTAAACTCTTCAGTGAAACAGAGTATTTGTGTAAGATTAGGATAATTGGCAATTTAAGCCAGTTTCTACTTACCGAGTTTCCTTTAACCACTTCTGGAATTTAGTCCATCAGATGACATTGTTTTCAGTACTTTCTTTTTTGAACGTAATGTTTCTAACTTTCTTGTCCTCTGGGTATTTACACAGAACATGTTGACTTGATTTTTACTGTATTTTGGACAAATAAAAATGCAGTGAAGATTTAATGGCCATATCTTCCTAATAGTCTAGCTGTGGGATACATGATCTGGCCATTACTCCAAGGAGAAAGGGTGGGCCCTTGTGGGGAACTCGGTCAGCCTTGGAGTTAGACATACTTAGGTGTGAATATGGTTACTGATGCCTGTGGCTTTGGGCAAGTCCCAGAAGCTTTCCGAGCCTAGTTTCCTCACGTGTAGGTTGGTGGTGCTCCTTGCATTGGTGTAAATGAGTTACTAGACTCAAAGCTCCAGATATGGTGTCTGGCTCAGCGGGAGTACTCAAGGGGTGATAACAAATCTGCCCGGATTTTACCTCTTTATATCTTTTTTTTTTTTAAGCCCAATTAGAACCTTTTACCTTATGGTTGAGGGCTTGCCTCCTTTTATCTATCAAATTATAAACTTTAAAAAAAGTAGTCCTCTGTGTTTTTCTTTTCTGCAGAAACCATGTACTTAGTAAATGTTGATGAATCCATCAATAATTTATCATCTGGATAGTGAATCTAAACAAATAGGAAAGGAAAACTTGTGGTTTTTCTGTATTTCAGTTTTGTTTTAATTTAAGCTAGGCAACTTTTTCTCTATAGGGATTGAAAGAGTCTAAGCTCCGTGGAGGTTTTGTTATTTCTTCCCTATTAACGCAGAAACTGGAACCCAGAGCCAGGATGATAAGGGCGTGTTACATAGGTAAATTCTCACTAACTCAGTGGACATGGAGGTCTGTTCATTTGGTCTGTTCACTGTAGGCTGGGCATTCATGTGCCCACTGTCAACACCTTATAACTTTATTTATAATCAATAATACTCTCAAAAGAAAGAATTGGAAAAATCCAGAATAGCTCAGTTAAAGGATTAGGGTGACCCTGTAGGCCAGATCCTGGACAGCTAATAGTTTTGCATGTGACTTTCCTATTGAAACTCTCAGAGACCTTAAAAGATGTTTATTGTAATGTGAATCATAGGAGAAGGGAAGGGAAAGAAGTTAAGAGGAGAGATGATCATATACTATTTCATGTTTCAGTCTTTATTTGATGACATGTTTAATTTAGAAAATACTTATATTTCTAGAATGAATCCCATTTGATTCTAGTATGTTACTCTTTTTAGGTAAGTGTTTAATTCTGTTGACTCATTTTAAATTTAGATTCACACATATATTTGGAAAGGAGATTCATATGTAGTTTCCTTGTTGTGTACTTTTTTGTTAGATGATGATATCAATATCATGTTACTATTTAAATAAGAATTTGAAAACTTTCCTTTTTTGTTAGATGATGATATCAATATCATGTTACTATTTAAATAAGAATTTGAAAACTTTCCTTCCTATGGTTTGAAATGGTTTAAATACGATCAGAGTTGTCCCTTAAAATTTTCCCAGATTTCTTCCTCTGAAGGCATCTAACCTGCTTTTGTTTATTAATGTGTTTGTCTACTGGAAGGTCAGTTGGGGAGGTAGATTTTTGTTTTGTGTTTCATGAGTACACACACCATGTAGTGTGATTCCTTCAGTAAATCTGAAATATTATTTACTGAACATCTTCAGTTCATACTGATTAAGTCCTGCCTAACTAAGGGCGAGGTGATTTGTTGTTGCTGAGTTACTGTTTTCAAGAGTGGCAGCTCTTTTTTGTATTCAGTGCTCTATGGCGTTTTACAGTCGTGTACACCACTCCTAGATTTGGACGTTAAGGACGATTCTGTATTTTTATTGTCGAGATGGTGATACTGTCAATTGTATGTTTATATTACTGTGTAGACCATTATTACTCTTTATTTAAAATTTTTCTTTATTCATTTATTTATTTGGCTTCATGGAGTCTTAGATCAGCATGTAAACTCTTAGTTGCGGCATGTGGGATCTCGTTCGCTGACCAGGGCTGGAACCCGGGCCCCCTGCATTGGGAGCGCGGAGTCTCAGTTTGGGGACCACCAGAGAAGTCCCCGTTGTTACCGTCTTTGGCCAAGGGAGCCAGTTTTACTGCAGATCATGTAGCAGACACGGTATCCATCCCTAACAGACAAGAGAGTTATCTTTCTAGTACATTGTAGGTACTCAGTAATTCTAGTGAATGAAATATTTATTTAGAATCTACTATGTGTTTGTTTGGAAAAGGTATAAAAGACATGTTCTGAGAGACAATATGTTATGAATGCAAAATTGAATTAAATAGTTTAAATATTAAGGCAAACACGTGTATTCAGATATATTAAAGGATTTGATTTACATACTCATCTGGGGGAGAAACCATTTTCAGATGGAGAAAAAAGTAAATATTGATTCAGTTACCCTACACCTGGCCTGAATTTACAAACTGGTGTAGAGAGCTAGAACTGTTTCAGTAGTATTTTTGTTTTTCCATATGAATTGGGCTATAATGCTAGGAAATGGGAATCACAACTTTGTAGTAACAGTGGTACAAAGAATAATGTTGATCTAAATTTAGATTATAATATTTATTTTAAAATGTGTTAAAGAAAAGGTATTGATAGTTGAAAAGATTGTGTTGGATTATGTTGAAGATTTATTGACAAAATATTCTTTCCTTTTCTCTTAGATTTATCTAAAAACAGACTGGTTGAAGTTCCAATGGAATTGTGCCATTTTGTATCACTGGAAATTCTTAATCTGTATCATAATTGTATCAGAGTCATTCCAGAGGCCATCATTAATCTACAGATGCTGACTTACTTAAACTTAAGGTAGGTTGACACCTTTAGGTAATCAATTTAATTAAAAAAAAAAAAAGATTGCTTGCATCTCTGTCAGTTTTTTTTCTCTCTGATCTTTTCTGATCACACTTTGAAATAAATCACATGAAGATTATTGAAGAAATCTCTTTTATAGTACGCTTGCAGTGCCATTAATATTGTTTTTGGTGCTCGGCTTCTCAGTGTCAATAGGGCAAGATGTTTTGGCTTCTTAAGATAATTGATGCAGGATCATTTATACTTTTTGTCTGTTTGATACTTGGAAGGTTGTTGGTCTGTCGGATATTGAGGTAGATTTTGGAGGAGGAGGGCTGAAGGAAGTGAGAAAGAATTGATGGTTGAGGCAAATTAGGGCCTTCCTGGTTTTGGAGGTTATTGGAACCACGGGGATTTTCCACCCAGAATTGACTGAACCTGTTCACCGTAGGTCACTGGAGAAAGTTGAGGAGGAACACTGAGCCACTCTAGCAAGATACGACTTTGCTGTCTTTAGCCCATTGAATTAGGCCAGTGTTTGCTGAGTTTGGGTCAGTGGTCTGTGTTGACTCTGATTAAGCACAACACAGTGTAACCTATTAATGTGCTGAGTAGCCCTGAAGTTAAGAAAACTAAGAGTTTTAAGGCCTGGCTTTTAGACTTTCTCTGCTGTGACTGTCAGCTTTTCTGGCCTGATTTTTGACTCCTGGATACTTAAATCCTGACTCACATCTGGGATGTCAGGAGAGAGGGGGAGCTGTTTTATCAAATCTGTCTCTACTATTAAAACAAAGTTGCAGAGTTCAAGCCTGAATAGACATCACTCTTGTCAGTTGCATTATCTTACTGTGCAAAGGATAGCACCTGACTAGCAGGGTTTGTGTTGTGTAACAAATATGCCAACCTGCAAAGTGCAAGATTCCCAGTAAACCAGGTATAGTATTAATTTATGTAGCCAAAAGTGTCATTTATATTTTGGGGTTTTTGTTTGTTTGTTTGGTTTGGTTTACCACTGATAGTTAGAAGTCTTCTGCAGCTTTCTTTGTTGTCAAAAATGGGTTTCCTTTGCATTTCATTAGGACTGTATATCTTTTCCCTTGGGAGTGAAAAATAAATCTCAGTCATGTTTTTAAGTGGCCTTTATTTCATTTCTGGTAAATAAGATGTAGGCTATTATTATTATTACTACTAGAGGCTGAACAGAGTCAACTTTCATTTTTTCCAGGTTTCTAGTTTATTTGAGTTTCCTTGTGTAACAACCATTTATGCCGTTTCTGCTGCAGCAGAATATTAATTACCTGGAATTGCCTGATGGAGCCAGCATAGTGATGTCTATAGATATGGCTTATCTCCCTAAACCATCTGTCTTCTAGTCCCAGCCCACATAGGGGAAATAGCCCAAAAGCATATGTAGTTGGGGTGTTTATGTTACTTACCTACTCCTGATACTTTGACCTCCAGCAACCTGCTTGCAACAAATAAATAGATTTAACTTTGTATTAAATATATATATACACTGGGAAACCTTGGGGTATAGATGACATATTTCTTCTGGCATGATATAAACTATAAAATTCTATAAATACTAGGGAATCTAATCTCAGCGTTTATATTTTGCTTTAAAAGCAGTAATAAAATTATTTTTGATAGGATGGTTTTTATGTTGAGGCTAGTTGAAGGTAGAATAATGTTACTGTTCTCAGATGGTAGAAAGACTATATTGGAATATGAATCTCAGGAGTCTTTCAGTTAAGAACAGAGAGAATTTATTGGAACTGTTAATGGTTGAAGTTGTGTTTGGCATATTGTAAACAGAGTTTTGTGATGTATTTCTAGGTAAAAGAAAGGAATGAAATAAAGGGGTCATTAAGCCCTCAACTTTTTAAACTTTATTTTCTTCTTGTAATGGTTTCATTTCTCATTTGATTTAATTTCTCTAATTTTGGTCCCATTTATATGGTGGTGGTTTAGTCACTAAGTCGTGTCTGACTCTTGCAACCCCATAGACTGTAGCCTGCCAGGCTCCTCTGTCCATGGGATTCTCCAGGCGAGAATACTGAAGTGAGTTGCCATTTCCTTCCAGGGGATCTTTCCAACCCAGGAATCATTTATATAGGTCATTTTTATTTTGTTTTGGTTTTCTTTGCTCACATTTCCTACTTTAATATTACCATCTTTTAAGACATATTCTCTAGTGTTGAATCATCACTCTTCAAAGGAATTGATAAATAAATGGAGGAAATTAAGAAAAAATATATCTCTTACTTTTCAGAGATACTCTTAATATGTCAAGGTATATGAAAAATGTATGTGTCTCCTCTAACATCTTTGAAAGTCTGGTGCTATATATACATATGTGATTATCTTTAGTGACTTCTATCACATTTACTTTAAGAATGTAACCTAAAACAGCAACCTAGAGCAATTTTTAATGTGAGCAGGAGATGGTTATCTTTTCTATTTATTTATAAGGCCTTTAACTCCTGTTTGATTATTAGATTTTTGAAATGCAAATTCTAGGAATAAGATCCTTGGAGCTGAGTTTTTTCTTTGTGGGAATGATTTGAGGTAGAATGTTAAATTTGCCTAAATGGTTTATTTGTAGCTTGTGAAATCGTGGGTGGCTGTCACATCTGTTTATCTATAAATGTGTAATACAGTAATATCTAGAAAATGCCAATGGCATCTAGTAAATTGTAAGTCTTCTAAGAGATGTTGTGTAATAACATCCCATGATAGTAGTGTTGTCTGTGTGAGTTCTGCCTGTCTTCAAGCTACCATCTCCACTCCCAGCCCCCACCACCCTGACTCTGAAGGCAGCTGGTAACCAGAAGGAATTTAGAATGTTGTGCTTGTCTGTGATCATGACAGATGTCCCCTTCACAACAACCAGGGTTGGGCACTGTGGCCTTTTCGTGTCTTTCTCATGAAAACTTAAGTCAACAAAATAAAATGAATGGGTGTGGTGAAGAGGCGTGGTAGAATTCTATTGACTCCTGGCCTTCAGAGAGAAGCTGCCAATCCACTTACTAGGAAAAGAGGCAAGGTGCTCTATGGCTGATACATATCAATGTATGACAAAACCCACTGAAAAAATAAATAAATAAAGGAAAAAAAAAAAGAAAGAATTCAGGGCCGGGAAAAAAAAAAAAGTACTGCTTTGTGGGGGAGCTGCTGATCCCCTTTCAATCCAGGTTTTTTTTTGTGTGTGTGTGTGTGTGTGTGTGTGTGTGATAATTACAAATCGAATATTATGCCAGTGAAAAAAACTTTTTTAACAGTCCATCTAATTGAGTGATTATTTTTTAGTTGAAGTATAGTTGATGTACAGTATTAGATGTTACATGTATACAACATAGTGAGACACAATTTTTAAAGGTTATGCTCCGTTTATAGTTATTATAAAATATTGGCTATATTTCCTGTGTGGTACAATATATCCTCACAGCTTTTTTATTTTATTTTTAAAAATTTGTTTATTTGGCTGTGCTGGGTCTTAGTTGCAGCATACGGGATCTTTGTTGCCATGGGGTTCTTAGGCATGTGAGGTATAGTTTCTTGACTAGGGACTGAACCCACGCCCCCTGCATTGGGAGCTTGGAGTCTCAACCACTGGACCACTAGGGAAGTCATGCTTATTTATTTTATACGTAATATTGGGTTGGCCAAGAAGTTCGTTTGGGTTTCCCCATAAGATGGTGCAGAAGAGCCTGAATGAGCTTTTTGGCCAACCCAATAGTTGGTACCTCTTAATCTTCTATTCTTGTATTGCCCCTCCCCTATTCCCCCTCCCACTGATAACCACTCCTTTGTTCTCCGTATCTGTGAATCTGTTTCTTCTTCATTATGTTCACTAGTTTTAGATTCCACATATAAGTGGTATCATACAGCATCTGAAAAGATATATTCTAGATGGAAGCATTTAATCTAAACTGTAATTTAGATGTGTTGGGGAAGTCAGTATACATTTCAGAAAATTAAGAAAATACTGTAAATTACTTTTGAGTGCACAATGTGGACTGGGTCAGATATAGCATGATCTGAAATAGCTTTAACGGATAGGCAAATTCAGCAGACTGTATCAATAAATAACCCCAAACACTTTCTTTTCCATAGTACACTTAGGATTTTTTTCTCTTATTTTTATTAACTAGGAAGAAAGAGCTGCTCAAGAAAATAGTGCAGTGAAGCTGCTTTTCAAATTCCACAGATTTCATGTTTCTATGATTAACATTAAACATGGTCTCACTGTATTTTTAATTGTTTTCTTTTTTAAAATAAATCACATGGAAAAATTGTTGATTTTGTGTGTTCCAAAATAAGAGACATGTCCTGTGAAGCCACTTTGAATGTATGGGAACCATTCAAAATTGATGACACCCTCTGGGATGCATTGCATATTCCAGCCAAGTAAACAGCCATAAATATTTGATGGCGTTGGTGATGATGACAATAGAGGTGATGGTTGGCGGTGTGTCACTGCGTCTGTAGCTTCTTGGCTGGTAGGGTCTCTCAGTGACATTATCTTTAAATGTCAAATGGCTGTTTGGTGCTGGCAACCCAATTCCCATCTTAGACTAGAGATGGGTTTAATTAGTACATGGAAAGAAAACCTTTATTGTAAAACACAGTTAAAAACACTTCAGTGTTTCCTATTTTTGCTCTCGCCGTAGAAATGTCCTGTTTGTGGAAAACATTAATTTATTGCTGTTTATGTAGTGTGTGTTTGAAGAAACTGGGCTTTTAATCTTTCCTTCTTGGTGTTTACAGCAAAAGGTTATGTTGATTTAATATATGTGTCACTGTGTCTTTTCCTGTTAAAAAGTGTCTTAATCCAATAAATGTGGCCAAGAACAATATAAGTGATTAAGCAAGACTTGTTCCTATATCGGAACAAACACTTTGAACCTGGGTTTCATGGGAAGACCTCACAAAGTGTAAAATCTATTTTAAGCACTTGAAGAGTTTGTTGTTGATGAGACTCATGAAGAAAATGTACCTTAGAAATTTTTTAGAAAAACACAGAGCAAGAGAGGCTTTTGGCAAGTGTCTGGATGTTGTGAATGAAACTAAGAAGAGGGAGCTTAGCCTCAAAGTTTCATCTCAGAGATTTGGGGGAACAGAAGCTGTCCCCAAAGGCACGTTCTCCACAGCATTTGATCATAGTGTTTCCAGAGCTCTTGGTGAGTGGTTTTACTTTTCTGGGGTGAAACGCACAGAGCCAGGAGCTGGTTTATTCATTAGAAGCCCTTTTCTCTGCCAGCATCTTAGGCATTGCCTGTAAAGAAGGGGGCCGTCTCTTGAGCAGAATGTTATCACACCATACAAGGAATCTTTTTTGGACGCTTTTTCTGAAGCCTGGCATCCTTTTTGGCTGCTAAGCAATGTGCAGAGAGAGCCAACTTCCTGATGGCTGTATATAACCTGTATCCCCACATTCCTTTGGGGGCTCATTTGGAGAATAATCTTTAATCCTCAGACTGTAGCTCTCCATTTGTAGGACTTGGGGGAAGCAGCCTGCAGGCTAGGTTTGCCTTGGAAAGCATAGATTTTATAATTTTTGTTATGAACAAAAACTAATTTCATTGTTTCTAAGAATCTTAATTTTATCCCTGAGAAATAACAGCTTCTCCTTGCATTGACCTTCCTGAAGAAACTCTCAATTATAGGATAGTATTTTTGTTTTTCTAGAAACAGAGAAAATGCATGATGTCTTCTTCAACTGGAAAAATGAGAGGAGTTTTGCTCATTCAAGCTTGTGTCACTCTTTCTTTTATGAAGATCATAGGAGTTTTTCTCATTCAAACTTGTATTGCTCTTTCTTTTATGAAAATCATATCTGGTTCAAAGGGGAAAGGAGAATATTTAGGTGTGTGTGTGTGTGTGTGTGTGTGTGTGTGTGTGTGTGTATTTGGAACTGGCCTTTGGTAACTAGGTTGTGCTTTGTGAAATGACTGATCAGCAGGAAGACACCAAAATAAAATGAACCATGTTGGAATTTGGAAGTATCATCTTAAAATTTGAAAATATTTTCCATAGACTGCTGGAGTAGAAAGTGGTCATCAGAGTCACCCATTGCAGGGACAGCAACTTGGGGTTTTTAAGCCTTGCCTTTTCTAATGTGCTTACTGGGCATTTGTTTTTAAGGTGGAACCTTTAGGCAACAGCCCTTAAAAATTTTAGTTCATATTTATAAATTATTGTGCTGGGAAAGTTATTAGCATTGGTAGTTAAAGGGCTTTATTAAATGTGAATATGTTCATAATAGGTATTTCTTATCAGACTCCATTCCTTTTAGTATAGCCTAAACTTGGCAAGACTTCCAAAAGGGATTTTTCCATTCTACATATCACCTGATCACAGATGTGGTTTTAGATCAGTGTTTATATTAAAAAAAAAAGAACAGAGGAACACAAAAGGGGCATTATGGCTTATGATAGCTAGACTGCTGTCAGAATTTGTTGGGTTTGTTTTCAGTTCTGCTTGTGATCTTAATAAAATCTTTAAGATCCTTGTGCTGCAGATTTGCTTTCTGAAAATAGGATGAACTCTCACTCCCAATGCACTGTATAAATTTTCTTGTTTATGTTCATTCTCAACATTTTTTCTGCAAGCCCCAAATGAACATGCTGCAAATTACATTTCTATTTCTCATCAGATGGACGAAAGCTCTTTGAAACATTGCCATTTCATCAACAACAAGCTTACAGTTCCTCCAAGAACATTACAGTTTACCAAGTCTTATAACAAGTGTCATAGATGAAGAGAGGAAAAGGAAGAAAAACAGAATGTAAACACATGAAAGGAGGTGTGGAAGTCTGGAAAAACTTTCAGCATTGTCATCATCATCACTTCCACCCCATCACTTCTTAATAGCTAAATATGATTGAGCTGTTACACTGTCATATTTGAGCCCTTCAACAACTCTTTACTTGAGATAGAAAATAGGAAAGTGATGTATCCCTAAAACACATTATTTCATAAGTAAGAATAGCGGGAATTAGGGAAGCTTATTTCTGTGGCCTTTCCTATTTGCTCAGCACTTTCCCCGTTGTCATCTTGTTTGACACTGTGCTCTGCTGCATTCCATGCCCTTTGGACCATTTCAGAATCGTAAACATAGTTTATAAATTAAAACATAGTTAGAGAATTTTCCAGTAGGCCAACCTAAATATTTAAATAAGGAAATTAAAAATATTCATGCTACTATATCCATGCTTTAAAAATTTTTAATGCCTATAAATTTGTGCCTTTCTTTTTCCCTTAATTTTTTTTCAGAAGTTTCTTTTTTGTGTATGTTTTAAAATTTCAATGACCAACTCTATTGATATTTTCTTTTCCATGAATTTCCAATACTGTCATATTTCCTTTGGTCTACTTTCTAATAGCTTTAGTCTTTTTTTAATTTATGGAGTTTCTAGTTATTGTTCTTTTCTCATAAGAGCATTTAAGGCCATGGGTTTCTCTGTTTTTAGTGTTTTAGCACTAAAGTTTAGGTGATTCCTAGAAGTTTTGACATATAGTATTTTAAAAAAAAATCACTCCTAAATCATTTCTGATTTCCCGTGTTTCATTTTTGACCCATAAGTTTTCTATAGAATAGATTTTAATAGTTGTCTTTTAAAATTGATTTTTAATTGCATTACATGTGGAGGATGTTTTGTTTGACATTGTTTCTTTAGGTTGGTTGATATTTGCTCTATAGCCCATGCATAGCCCATTTAATTTTGTAAATATTTCTCATGAACTTGGAAAGAATGTATGCTAAGTGTTGTGGACTGGATTCTAGTAAATCCACTAAGGTAACTTACTGCTGCTTTTGCATCCCACGTATTTTAGGGGTTTACTCTTTTATAACATGCCTTCTTCAGTAGTGCGTTCAGTGCGAGTAAGTGCAGTCTTTCTGAAATGACTTTCTTTACTCATTTTTAAGATTCAATATTTGTACAAAATTTTCATTTGTACTAATATAAAGTTTTAAGTTGACAGCTCTTTTCTATTGTGTTTCAAAGATATTAGATTTTCTGGCCTCTGTTTTACTATGTTTTAAGTCTGTAGAAAATCTTCTATATTTTTGCATTTGATTTCTTCTCATATCTTTGTCTTTGGTGTTTCTGCACTTTATGCTATGATATGTACAGGGATATATTATTTTGATTTATCTGACTGTACACTTAATTTTGCTTCCTAAGTCTAAAGATTCATGTCTTTCATCAATTCTAAACAAAAAAAGAAAAAAGTTATTACCTTTTTTAATACTGCACCTTCCTCTATTTCTCTATTACTTCTATCTTTTTTATGTACTCCCTATTGGTTATATGTTAGACCTCTCATTCTCTCTTTCACATTTTTAGTCTCTTTATTAGTTCTCATTTCTTTATATTTGGGTAATATTTTTAAAGCATGAATATGCCTTTAACATTGAGAGCGGAAGTGCAGTAACACTGTGAAATCAGGGAAAATGGTAGCACCATGAGATTCCTTAGTGGAAAAGAGCCTCAGTGATTGAGATGCATGGCCTAAGAGCTGTGCATCTGACTCATTAGCGAGCTCTTATGCACTCTCTTCTTCTTCCAGTGGTATACTTTGTTGGTTGCCTAAAAGCGAATTGATACCGTAAGTTCCCTACATGCAAAACTTCAAGTTACGAACTTTCCGGTGTAGGAACTTGTGTTCACATGTTCAGCCACAGAAGTCGGTTTGTGTGTCTGGTGTCCATTGTCCTGTGTGCGCGTCCTCTGCGGACGGTTGCGGTTTTGTGTCCTGTATTGTATAGAGTGCATAGTACTCTACCGTCTCCCACCTCCTCCCCTCCTCTAGTCCGTGACTCTTTACCGTTTACTCGATGCCAGCCCCTGTATGCCAGCTGTTGTACTCTACTACTGTACTTTTCAAGGCACTGTGCTGGAAGGTGAAAAATGTTCTCTTTTTGTGCTTGTTTCTTGTGTATTATTGTGAGAAAGGTACAAGCCTATTACAATGCAGTACCATATAGCCAATTGTGTTAATTGGGTACCCAGGCTAACTTTATTGGTCTTATGAACAAATTTGACTTAGGAAGCACTTTTGGAATGCAACTCGTTCATTTGTGGAGGACTCTGTGGTACTGGATTTCTTTGAGGTTTTTTTTTTCATTACAAAACTTGATGAGAACTAGCTTTATTCCTTTTGGCTTTAAATTGAAGTTTGTGATAGTTTGACTTCCTAATCTTCAATCTTGTCTTTGTTGAACTCTGCCCGCCCCCGCTTTTTTTTTAATCTTGTCAGCATCCTCCATACCTTCTTCCCTGAAATTAGGGCTTTAAGGAAGTAGGTCTTGACTGCAGTCTGGAGGTCTAGTGGCCAACCCAGGGTTTCACTTTGGTTCTCTTTGCGTTCTTACTTGCTTGTAGTAACAATTACAAGCAAGTAACTGGACAAGTAACTGGACAAATAAAGTTTTTGTAAGAGTTGTTTTTGAGAAAAAGAGACACAGTATTGGTTTCCTCAGCTTCCCAATCCAGATCTAAATGCATCACTTTATGTTCAAAAGTAATAAAACGTATGCTATAGTGGCTAGAACATTGCAGAATACGATGTTAAAAATATTACCCTATTTCTGAAAGGAATGCTTGTGCTCTGAGAACTTAGGAAGGAGAAATGTTGATAAAATAATATAGCCAAGAGTTTCAGCGTATGTAATAGTCTCGAATGACATTTTTTTCAGGGATGAGAAATAAAGTCAAGAATATGTATTCTGTAGTTCTTTATCTAGAAAGAGTTGAGGGATTGGGTGCTTAGGGTTCAGGAGGACTCATTATGAAGGGAGCAGTTTATTCTGTAAGGCTTTGTTTCGTCCTCTGTCATTTCTTGGAATACCTTTATACTCTGGAGCAGGTGGATTGTCAGAACAGATGCAATGAGATGATCTCTCTGAATGGTGAGATCCAAATAGCTAGAAGATTTGGGTCATTTTGAGAGTTGGATCATGTGGAATTGTGTTATCTTTTAATATCAGCTTATCTACCTTATCCTCCTGAAATCAGGCAATGTTTTTCTGAAACTCCATTTGGCAACTGGCAAACCTTCGCAGAAAGGGATGGGAAAATGATATAAGAAAATCGATCCATTCTACTGAGTAGTCCCTCTGTTCATAAAAAGAGAATAAGAGAACCAGAGAAAATCTGCCTGCCAAATTCCCTAGGAGAAAAGAAGTTACTTATTTCCAACCACACTGAATGTCATTAGCTCCATTAGGGTATAAGTAGAAGGTTGTTGTTGTTGTTTAGTTCCTGAGTCGTGTCAGACTCGTTGCGACCCTGTGGACTGAAGTTGGCCACTCTTTTCTCTCCATGGGAGTTTCTAGGCAAGAAAACTGGAATGGGTTGCAATTTCCTACTCCAGGAGATCTTTCAGACCCAGGGATTGAATCCGCATCTCTTGCATTGGCAGGTGGATTCGTTAGTGCCGAGCCGCCACCATTTCCTAAAAGTATATTCTATGGAAAAGCTTCTGTTGGATGATAATAGGTACGCCTACTTAAAAAAAGTCATGTATTGTGCTGTCAGAACTCTTCTCCCTTCTTTGGTGAAAATGAAAGTGTTAGTCACTCAGTTGTGCCCGACTCTTTGCAGCCCCATGGACTGCAGCCCACCAGGCTCCTCTGTCCATGGGATTTCCCAGGCAAGGATACCGGAGTAGTTTGCCATTTCCTTCTTCAAGGGATCGAACCCAGGTCTCCTGCACTGCAGGCAGATTCTTTACCAACTGAGCTAGAGGGAAGCCCCCTTCTTTGGCAAGGTTTATGTATGAGCATCTCCTAGAAAGTGCTTTTCAGAACATCTGTTTCTAAACACTGATTTAGCAGAATGCTGTGTCACCTAGAGAACCCTTTAGGAACTGACCTCATGCCTAAAAAAGGATGAGGTTAAAAAGCGTGTGCCTTCATGATGTCTTGTTCAGAGGCCAAGGAATCTGTATAGACTGGATGTGTTGAAAGATGAAATGTGAGTAGAGAAGAGAAAGGCCCTGGGAAACACTAAAGCATACAGTGTGTTCACAGAGCCACCCAGGCTGATTTATTCTTTATGTTTATTCTTTATGATTATGTCTGTATCAAAATCACTTGCAGTTTTTTCTGACATGCCAAGTAATTTATATTACCACGTGCAAGAACTGTGTCACTCTGTGAACTATTTGAACAGGTCTGTAGGTAGAAGAGGGGCTTTCCTGGTGGCTCAGCGGTAAAGAATCTGCCTGCCATGCAGGAGACACAGGAGATGCGGGTTCAATCCCTGGATCAGGAAGATCACCTGGAGGAAATAACAACCCACTCCAGTATTCTTTTTTATTTATTAATTTATTTATTTTAATTGGAGGCTAATTACTTTACAATATTGTGGTGGTTTTTGAAAGATGGTAATGACGACCCTATATGCAAGATAGCAAAAGAGACACAGATGTAAAGAACAGACTTTTGGACTCTATAGGAGAAGGTGAGGGTGGGATGATTTGGGAGAGTAGCATCAAAACATGTATATTACCACTCCGGTATTCTTGCCTGGAGAATCCCATGGACAAAGGAGCCTGGCGGGCTCTACAGTCCAGAAGGTTGCAAAGAGTAGGACACAACTGAAGCGAATGAGCACGCATGCACTCATAGGTAGAAGAAAAAAATAAAGAGGTGTTCAGTAGGGATTGGGAAACATCTTTCTCATCCTGTATTCTAGACTGTGAGAGGCCATTTGCATATAGTAGGTGGGGAAGACGGAAGAGATCCTGAGAGTGTTTTGAAGGCAGCACATTGTTTTCACTGTTGTTTGGCCAGTCATGTAAATGGGTGATCTTCAGGGAGTTTGAGAAAACTGATACCTCTGGTGCATTAGTCTCAGTAAGAGACCCCGTGACCTCAGTGTCAGGAGAGAACAGCCTAGGGGCCTTGGCAGAGGCAGCCTTTGAGCATCTGCCAGCAGTGCCCAAATCTGCAGACACTTGTTTCAAGAGTTATTGCCAGCAGTCTGGAATCCTTCTTTCCACCTTGCAGGATAAGATCCATGCAGGATGTCTCGCTTTCTTCATTCCTGGTGCTCGTTGCTCAGTCATTTCAGTTGTGTCAGGCTCTCTGCAACCCCATGACTGCAACCCGCCAGGCTCCTCTGCCACAGGGATTCTCCAGGCAAGAATGCTGGAGTGGGTTGCCATGCCCTCCTCCAGGGGATCTTCCGAACTCAGGGATGAAACCCAGGTCTCCCACATTGCAGGTGGATTCTTTACTGTCTGAGCCACAAGAGTCACTGATTTTTTTTAATTAGTGCACACAGGGAGGCCTGATGTGCTGTGATTTTTGGGGTCGCAAAGAGTCGGACATGACTGAGCGACTGAACTGAACTGAACTGATAAGTGGAATCAAGAAAACTGGTGTAGATAATCTCATTTACAAAGCAGAAATAGAGACAAGAGACATAGAGAACAAATGTATGGATGGCAAGGGGGAAAGAGGAGTGGTAGGAGGAATTGGGAAATTGGGATGACACATAAGACACTTTTGAGTGCTACAGTTCCTAGGTGGGTTGATAAGAAGTCTGGGATCCCCAAGGAGGGGAAAAGCGTCTGGGGTTCTCAAGGAAGAGGAAAGGACAAACTTTTTTTCTCTACATTCCTTAGTGTTAGTCCCATAAAATGATTTTTTTCAAGTCTGAAACTGATGATTACACAACAAACAACTCAGTTTAAACTCTGTACTAGGGATTATACAACAGCAGTGTATCCTTCTTGAGGACAGTTTCTCCTTCCTGAAAACCTGCTGGCTAATCCTGATGTTTTAGAATGCATATTATAGGAGTGGGTCTAGTAAGATCTTTCTGTTGTTAAGTTCTAATCCTGTTATCCTAAAATGTAAATTGTGGGAGTGGGCCTGATAAAATTTTCACAAACTTGAGACATTCTTTTGGTTTATTGTAAATAACTCCCTTGCTGACTCTAGCGAGGGGGGCATTCTCCGTCCCCCTTCTGATGTCTATGTCAGAAGCTTTCTGTGTTCCTTTTTCAGTTTAATAAAACTCTGCTACACAAAAGCTCTTGAGTGATCAAGCCTGGCCCCTGGTCCCGAAGCTCTATCTTCTTTGGGAGATCACGTATCCCACATCGTTCACCGTAAGCTGTCTCTATTGATACTATGGATAAAAGAGATAACAAATGAGAACGTGTGTAAAACACAGGGAGCTACTCAATGCTCTGTGGTAACCTAAATGGGAAGGAAGTCCAACAAGAAGGGGATACGTGTATGTGCTGTGCTGTCCTCAGTCACTTGTTGCGACCCCATGGACCATAGCCTGCCAGGCTCATCTGTCGTGGGATTCTCCAGGCAGAATACTAGAGTGGGTTGCCATGCCCTCCTCCAGGGGGCCTTCCTGACCCAGGGATTGAACCCATGTCCTCTGCACTGCCGGCGGATTCTTTACCCACGGAGCCCCCTGGGAAGCCTGGATATATGTATACATATCGCTGACTCACTTTGCTGTAGAGCGGGAACTGACGAACATTGTAAAGCAGTAAAATTTTTGCTAAGAGTCACTAAATTTTTACCTTAAGTTTGAGAAACCCAGTAAGAAATATTTGTCGCTCCAACGCTTTTAAAATAACCTGATCCACGTTGAAGTCGGAGGTAGGGGATCGCAGCTCAGAGGGATGTGGCCTGTCTTGGTGGGAGTTCAGCTTTAGGATTCCTGTGCATTTCACGTTTTATCGGTGCTCTCCGGCAGCAGAGCACACAGTAGGGGTGCTGGATTCCTTTCCACACGTGACACCATGGCTGCTTCTCTCCTTGGTTTGGTCACGTGGTTTCCTGCCCACTCTTCTCCTTTCTGTCTCTCCTCTATTCCTGTGCCTAGATCTTCTTTCTCCTCCTGCACCTTAATGCTAGTATTCCCCGAAACTCCACTTTCGGTCCCTAAATCTTGTCTCTTAGACCTCATGCCTTATGTGTGTGTCCAGTACATTCTCTGTCACTCTGACTTATTTTAACACTAGTCCTCATTTTCCCAGTTGACTAAAATCCAGTTTTTCTTAGATGCCTTTCGACGACTCAGAATTCAACATGTGCTAAACTGAGCCTGTTCTTTTCTTCCCCAAATCAGTGTATTTGGAACGTTGTTCCTGGTCGTGCTCCTACTGCTTCTCTCCAGCCCCCACCCCCAGCTCAGAATCTCAGAGGTGATCGCTGATCCTTTGCTCCATTGCTTTTTATATAAACCAGTTATTGACTCACCAGCCTAGCACCTCACTCCATCTGGCTTGGAATTCAGAGGGCTTCTCCTACTGCTTTCTTGGTTTGCCTTTATTATTTTTTTAATTTATTAATTTTAATTGGAGACTAATTACTTTACAGTATTGCAGTGGTTTTGCCATACATTGACATGACTCAGCCATGGATTTACATGTGTTCCCCATCCTGAGCCCCCCACCCACCTCCCTCCCCATCCCATCCCTCTGGGTCATCCCAGTGCACCGGCCCCAAGCTCCCTGTCTCATGCATCCAACCTGGGCTGGCGATCTGTTTCACATATGGTAATATACATGTTTCAATGCTATTCTCTCAAATCATCCCACCCTCGCCTTCTCCCACAGAGGCCAAAAGTCTGTTCTTTACATCTGTGTCTCTTTGCTGTGGTTTGCCTTTATTTTTTATTCCAGAGTAAAATGAGCAGAGACTATATTGTGTTGAGGGAAGACCACAGACTTTGACCTGCAGCCCAACCCGCCTGATTTTATATCTTAGCACAGAGTGACTCATTAGTTAGACAACTTGAAGCAAGTGATTTAAATCCTCTGAATAACCTCAGTTTTGTGTCTGAAGTGTGTGTGTGTGTGTGCTCAATTGCTCAATCGTGTGTGACTCTTTGCGACCCCATACACTGCAGCCTGCCAGGCTCTGTCTCTGGGATTCTCCAGGCAAGAATACTGGAGTGGGTTGCGATTTTCTCTTTCAGGGAATCTTCCTGACACAGGGATCAGACCCGTGTCTCCTGTATCTCCTGGGTTGGCAGGCAGATTCTTTACCACTGAACCACAGGGGAAGCCCCCTGTCTGAAGAGTAAGGGGATTTTATACTTTTATTATAGGATTATTGTGAATATAGATAAGATGATAGTTGTCCTGCCTAGCACAATGCTTTATCCATAAGAACCACCCAAGAAAAGTCCATTGAATTGTTGAATGAAGTTTGTAGCATGCTTTGTCTAATGGGTTCCAATGTGGGTTAAGAAAAATAGTAGTAAGAGGTCTGGTATTTGAGTAAAGTAAGTGGATTTTATAGTATTTTTAGTGATGAGGCTATGCTGCTGATTTATTGAGTATTAGAGCAGTTAAGTGGAACTGTATTATTATTGGCTGTCATGAGGGAAGCTTTCTGAAGGCTCAGTTCCTTGGAAGGATACATGGGAAGAAAAGGGTGTACAGAGACTTATATTCCTACATGTCTGCCTGTATCACACATTCAGAAATGCCTGGAAATAGATAGAGAGGCACACGTCTTCAAATGATAAACAGAGATGTTCAAGCACTTAAAATTTTATTACAAATATGTTTTGTTAACTCGGTGTCCCCGGGTAAAAGTTGATCTGAGCAGCCAGTTCTCATTTAAATCAGTGTCAATAGCCTTTTCTTTTTTAATAGGGAAAAATGTTAAAGTAAAAAAATATGTATTTCCTTGGTTTTGGTGTGGAGGGGCACAGAGGAGAAGGCAGGTAAATGAGGCACACCTTCTTGGGAACAGAAAGGTGGTGTCCATTCTGCGTGGGAGATGGTTCTCGAAAGTGGGAGAATTTTCTTCAGTGCCGATACATCTTTCCCAGCCACTTAGGGATCATTTTCCTGTTTGCCAGCGACAGTGCTTTACAGAAGGCTATGGCCTTTACAGTCTTAATAGTTAAAGCCTCGAATCTACATTGTTGCCTCTGGAGGTGTTTGGCCAATTAATATTCTTGCTAGTGTTAGGTTGTGGAATTCTTTCTGAAATTCAGAGCTTCCTTGGTTTTGAACATTTAGCTCCATTTTAGAATGAAGGAAGGACATGATCAATATTATAGAGGAAACTTTAAGGAATAGTTTTAAGCCTTGTCATTTTAGAATTGAAGAACTTTTAGAAAAAAAAGGAGAGGAAATAACGAGAAAGGGACAAGTTATCAATAACTGTACTCTGAAATCTAATTACAGACATTGGTAGTGGTTGCTAACCATTAGGGGTGTCAGAAACCAGAATATTTTAAGCAAGGGTTTATTTATACTCAAGAGGAGACTGATAGGCTGTTATTGTGGGAAACCAGTTCAGTTGCAGAAGCCAAATATGGTGCAGGTATGCACAGCAAAAATGCACAGCGAAATGCCTGGTGCAGCAATTTGCCTGAATTTTGAACTGCGTTAGTTGCTCGTTTTTTGTTTCTTCCTTTTCTTAGTTTTCTAAAGTTCACTTTTACCTTCTCAAAGCATGGCCCTTATTGTGGAGGGTGTGAAATGGATTGGTGTAGTGTTCAAGAGCTGGTTTAAGATTCACTTGAAATGATGACTCTGTTTCTCGTTTTGCAGCATTTTAAGTTTTCAGATGATTGTCATCCTCACGTGGTAGGTAGCGGAACTCCTTTCAAAGTTGGATGTAAATACAGACTCCCAGATTTTATGCACATACGGAGTTTCACATTTCTATCTAAAAATACCATATAAAATACTATTAAAATTAAATTGTATTGGTAGAATTTATATTTTTAAAATTCAAGTTGACCAAGATTATCTCCAGGCAACTTAAAGCCAGGATCTGGTTGTTGTTGGTCATTGTCTGAGGCATATGAGGATGGTGGGAATGAAGGGGGCGGGCTGGCCAAGAGGGGAAGTATTAAGTCACTTGGGGAAGTGAGGGTGAGAAATTTTGCTGTGGTGGGTTTTCAGAATGAACCAAGCAGGAAAAAGGAAATCGTTCTCTATGGGTATTGTTCACTGTTGTGTGGACATGAAGACAATTAGCAGTCAAGTGTCCTACGCACAACAGAAAAAAAAAAGTTACTCTGCCTTTCATGAAAGGGGAACAGGGTATGCAGAAAGAACACAAAATTAAGAGAGGTATTCTGTGCAAGAGGAAGCTTACTTGGCTCAAGTGAAATAACTGCTCTTTACTGCAGTTCAGGCACAGACAATGCATTCAGAAAAGCAGTTACACAGTGGCTCCTGCGTCCTTGTTTATTCCTTTCCTTCACTGAGACTCAGGTAGGGTGAGCCTGGGGCATTATCACCATGAAACCGACCCTGCTTTCTTTGTGCCTTTTAGATGCAGACTGTGACATTTTCTTCGTAGGTTTGTGATGGTTAGTGATTTCACATCATTATTTCTGTTCCTTTTTGGAATGTGCGTGTGTTCAGTCAGGCTCAGTGGTGTCCGACTCTTTGTGACCCCATGGATTGCAGCCTGCCAAGCTCCTCTGTCCATGGAATTTTTCAGGCAAGAATGCTGGAGTGGGTTGCCATTTCCTTCTCCAGGGGATCTTCCCAATCCAGGAATCGAAACCATGGCTCTTGCGTCACCTGCATTAGCAGGTGGATTCTTTAGTTCTACCTGGGAAGCCCTGGAAACCAAGTAGTAATTAGATATGATTCCTGGGTATTTATGTTTTTTCCAGAGAAATGACAGGATCTTAGAGAAGATGGGAGAGAAAAGGTCAGTTGTGTGATGACATGTTCTAGTCCTAGTTCTCCAGACTGAAACAAGTAACCTGGGTTTTTTTGGCATGAAATTTATAGCTCAGCCTGGTTCTCCACAGCATGCCTTTGAATGGTCATCTTTAATTGGCTTACATTTTTAAAAAATAGAACAAGAAGCCATATTTTACCAGTGGCTGAGATTTTAGCAATCAAGGAATAAAATACATGGCTAAAACCTAATTAAGTTCTTTTTGGTCCCTCCCATTGCTTTATCACATTAGTGGTGCTGGGTATAGTTTAACCTTTATGTACAGATTTAGTGTTGGGCCAAGCACTTTTATATCCATAAACTAATACCTCATATTAGGTAAGGATTATTATCTATGTTTTATGGATTACAAAGCCAGAGAGGTTAAAGTTACAGAGACGATTATAGTAGAGATGAGACTTGAACCCAGGTTTTCTCCACAGTTAGCGACCTCTTTACCAACTGAATAGGTGAATCTGTTATACAAATCTTTCTATAAATTATTTTCTGTTAAGTGAAAATTCTGTGTTTCATTTTTAAGTGAACCCGTCCACTTAACAAAAAAAATATATTCCAGTAGAATAAAAAATGTATATGCTGCCTGATAATAAAATCACGTGTGTATAGCCATGTTTTTGTCATCACATACATTAAGGAAAATAACTGATAAACCAATAACAAATAATGTCAAATACCAAAATTAAATCTGAACGTATTGATATTAATAAGGAAGGCCATAGTCAAAATGTTATTAAAATAAGACTCTAAAAGAAACCATACAGAAGTGACTTGGTTTGTGAATTCTTTAATTTAGGAATTAAATGAAGGGAGTGATACTTGAAGCGAAATTTAGCCTGCAGACTTAGGCTATCAAAAACATGCAGATTATGGTGAGCTGCCTTTTTTCATCCTGAAACGGGGAAACAGATCATTAAGTCTGGGAAGAAGTCATTCGGCTGAGGAAGATGAAGGCGAAGCCTGAGTCACCGACTCGCAGAGCCCACCGCCTTCTTGCTCCCCCCGTCCCTCCTCACGCCATCGTCCGCCTTCATCGTCTCCATCTGGGACCCCAGGTCCACCCAGCCCGGACAGGGAGAGAGAGAGGAGATGCTGGGCAGCCCTGGCTATGCAGTGACAGCAAGGCCCAGGCCACCATGGCCGAGTCTGTAATTTCTACTTCTGCATAAGTGGCCCTCTTTCCCCCCCACTAATTTACTCTTTTGTAATGAGTGAGTTTAAAAAATCTTTTTTTTTTAATATTGCTTTCAGATGTGACTCCAGGCTGGGTTTGAAAATAAATGTTGGCCATTACCTTATCAGATGCTGTTATGGCCTTATTTTTAAACCTCCTTTCCTCCGAGGGCCTGTTCAGAGTGCAGAGGGCTGCCGCAGACAAGTGGGGGCCGGGAGGGTGGGTTGTTGGCCTGAGGCACTTATTTGCTTGAGAAAAAATTGCTGCCAGATGAGTGGGTTTTAGAAAGCTCCGGCTGCTGATGTGGTCTTTAGTAGGGAGGGGATTAAAGGGAGTGCAGTTTCTCCTCGTCTTTATAAATATTTGCTGGAGAGCTAATGGGTTTTTGTGTGCCTGTGTATTTCCTTTTTCTATTGGGGAAATTACCAGTAATACAGGAACATCCTGTGATAAAGTATACGCAGTACAGGCTGAGAGAATGGATGGATGAAATAGAGGAAATGTGCCCCGGGCCTGTGGCATGCATAGTATGACTAGTCCTGGCATCTTGATTAGCTTACAGGTGATTAACGACAGTATAAATAGAGGAATGTGTAGGGCATAAATAAATAGGCTCTTCCATCAGCTGCTTTTAGCAGAAAAAGCATTCATCCCCATCAAAGAAACCACAAATGCTCTCCCAAGCCTAAATTTTATTTTCAATTAGTTACCCACCCTGGAAGAATGCCAGTGGGAATAATCCCATGTAACTCCAAATGCTCCCGTGTCTGAAGGAATAGAGCCTTCATCACATTGCTTAAATGGTATATAGATGCTCTCCCAGAGTAATACGTGCTAATCTGATTAGATGCCTGCATTGAGGTAGTGAGACGGGGAATACTGTAAATCTGAGTTTCCAGGCAGACAAACACAGGAAAGATCTCCAACTGTAATTGCTGATTCTGTGGAAAATAGAAGCGTAGAAACTTCTAAAAATACTTACCTTTGTTCTCCTTATCCTGTCTTCAAAGGGAAGTTAAAATATGGCTCCAAAATGCAAGGATTAGCTTACTATGTTTTAATTTACCAATCCTCACTATGTGAAATTATATATTAATAAATATTTTAAACCACAAATTGCATTCCAAAATATTTACTTGTTGCCTTTTAAGAAGGGGCTTCCCGAATGACTTGGTGGTACAAGATTCTGCCTGCAATGCAGTAGATGCAGGAGATGTAGGTTCGATCCTTGAGTCAGGAAGATCCCCTGGAGAAGGAAATGGCAACCCACCCCAGGATTCTTGCCCAGGAAAACGCCATGGACAGGAGCCTGGCAGGCTACAATCCGTAGGATCACAAAGAGCAGGACACGACTAAGCAACTGCGTCCATGGACATATGCCTTGTAATAAACAGGAGTTCTTTCCAGGAGTGTGAAGAAAGCTTGAAGAAAGCTCTCACAGCAGGGCACGTGGAAGGCCCCCTCCTCCATCCAAAGGAGCCCTGCTGGGTTCCTGCAGGTGTGTGAGGGCAGCAGAAGGGCTCTGAGGGCAAGAATCACCAGGCTGGCAGCCCTGGTCCCTTTGTCAGCTGCCCCCAGACAGCAGGAGAGAGTGTCATGGCGAGCCCACCACCCCTAGTCCAGCCTGTTATCCTAGCTGGGGGAGCTAAGGGCTCTCTGGTCCTTCTGGTGCCAGGATACAACCCCCAGGCTCTCACTCTCCTCCCCTCTTTGCTGGACCCTCCTAGAGAAAGCCATGCACCTCTCTGGAAACAGCTTTCTTTGCAGACCTGGGCAGTGGAGAGAAGATAGAGCTGTATGTTTTCTTGCTAAACCCTGGTTACCTGGCATCGGGCACCTGGTCAGGGTGGTCGCTGGCGGGCACCCAGATTGGAGAGGTTATTTTGACAGCACAACTCCTGCTTTTACTGAGCGCATAAATTAGAGACACCCTTTGACTAACCAGCTACCCACCCCCTCATACGGTAGAGTGAGGAAGTAAAAGATTCAGTTGAAATATAACATATGGAAAACTGCACAAATCGTAAGTGTACATCTTAATGAATTTTCATAAGTAGAAACACCCATGTAACCAGTATCCTAGTGAAGTTTCCTTTTATAATGATTTCTTTCTTAATTATATGAAGCAATTTGTAGGCATTTTTGAAAAATACAGCAAAGTATAATAAAGAAAATACAACCCATGCATTGTACCTACTCCCCCTAAAATGACCACTGATTAACATTTTGGTGTGTTTCCAGCCTGTCTTTTCCTCTCTTACACACACAAAGATATAGATGCATGTCCATAAACACACACATGGTCCTGCAACCTCTGAAGCTTCGTGCACGTCTGTGTGAATAAACACAGAAGCTCCAAATAATTGCAATAACATGCATAACCTCTGAAGCTTCATACATGTGTGTGGGAATACACACAGAAGTTCCAAATAATTGCAATAACATGACCTACAGATTTGTAGACACTTAACTATCTGGTGCTTGGCTTCCTCAGCTGAGTAGCCAGGATATAAGGGAAACGAAAAACCATCTGTCTCCTTACTCCATAGCAGGAGAAGAGCTGCTTATGAAGGAGGGGGTAAATAGATGGCTGACATATACTTATGGGTGACTCATAGGTTTTGTTTATTCAGTATTTTCCTTCTCTCTCCTAGCATTGATGATAGGAAGTGTAAAACCTTCTTAATGCAGAGCATTGAGTAGAGACCTTTTCATGCCGAGCAGGGGTGAGACCTGGACTCACATTTTTCCGGCTCCTCTGTGAAACAACCCCTTTTGGCTCCAACTTCACTTTTACCAAAGGGCCAACTTTCCTTTTTCTTTTTTTAATTAGCTTTCTCACAGATAGCCAAGCAGAATTTAACCACAGAGCTCTTGCTTTAACAAAAGGAAGCGGAATCAAAATGTTGGAAATGGGCCCGGTGGTTTTGTGAGTTGCAGCAAAATGATCTTCCCCATCATGACTAAGATGGATGCGATGGTGCTTCACTGCACTGGGCTGGGGGCTTTGGTGATCTCTGAGTCTCCCGCTAATGCTGTCGGGAAGGGAACGGTTGGCACCAGCTTCCCATTGCCGTTGGTGGTACAGCCTGTACTGTCCATCTGCTTTCGGGCTGGCCAAGTCTGCAGGGGGCTCGATAGGGTCCCTTGTGCCGAGAAAAGCTGCTTCCATCAGAACTGCCTGCCCTTCTCTTTTTTACATATTTATTTAAAAATTTTTTGTTTTATTTTTGTTTTGGCTGCAATATGCAGAATGAGAGATCTTAGTTCACCAACCAGGGATCTAACCTGTGCCCCCTGTATTGGGAATGCAGAGTCTTAACCCCTGGACCACCAAGGAAGTCCCTGCCTATCGTCTTTTAATATCTTTTATATCCTTATGCACTGGGGATTTGAATTTTTACGCATATAGAAAGTTTATTGGATTTTTTAATATTTTTTATATTTGCAAAATGTTTTCTTAGATCACAGCTTTCTTCTTGCTTGTTAAAAAGCATGTTCACAGGGGCATCCATGGTGGTCCAGTGGTTAAAATTTCACCCTCTAGTGCAGGGAGTGTGGGTTCGATCCCTAGTTGGGGAGCTTTGATCCCACAGGCTCCCTCCAAAAAAACAAAAAACAAAAGCAAAAAAAAAAAAAAAACCCATAAAATAGAAGCAATCAATAGTGTAACAAATTCAGTAAAAGCTGAATTGTCCGTATCAAGGGGAAAAAAATCTTAAAAAAGACAGCATGAGTTGAAAGACATTAAAAACAAATATGTTCACAAATAGTATGAAGTAGCCTGCATGTTTACCAAAGTTCTTATGTTTCTTTGCAGTCGGAATCAGCTGTCCGCCCTGCCGGCCTGCCTGTGTGGTCTCCCTCTCAAAGTCTTAATCGCAAGTAACAACAAACTTGGATCACTGCCTGAAGAGATAGGTCAGCTCAAACAGTTAATGGAGTTGGTATGTTACTGATTTTTCAGATGCCCTTCTTGTTTGTTTGCTAATCATAACCCATCAAGGTAATCAGAAAGACTTTTTCCTACAGTGGGTCAAGGAGAAGATCATGTTGTTGGAGGTATATGATAAAGACATTAAGTGGAAAAGGGAATAATCATGGCTTTGCTGTGACAAGGAGTCCCTGAAATTTACAGGTTTCCTGTAGTTTACACTGCCTGAAGTTTGCAGGATTTACAGTTCCTCAGGTTCACAAATTATCCTCTGGTAGTTAGGTCACTGTTTTTTCAGATTGGATAAGTAAGTTTGTAATAAAATATGGATACACTGGCAAAATAATCTGCAAATAAGTTAGTAGGCCACACTTTGTGAAGGTACATAATTAAGTCAGAAAGAACAGAGTGCTCTGATTCTGTAAGGATTTTAGTAACCATTGCCCCAAATTGATGTAACTTTAGAATGTGACCATAACCCCAGGGATAAGAAAGAAGAGCAAATTATAAATAGGCAGAGATGGGTTGTAAGTATGTACCTGAGGACAAGAGGTCATCTCCTTCACCACTAATTGAGTTACTGACCTTGTTCCTCAAAGGGGAAAAGAGCGAGTTCTTTCTTGACTTCCACTGAGCTAAGGTATCTTGGGTGAATGAAGAGGCAAGAATAAGCAACTGGGCTCAACCATAATCATCACAATTGATCCTCCAGCAAGCATCCTCCCATACTGTCCCTGTTGTTGTTTAGTCCCTCAGTCATGTCTGACCCTGTCTCTGTGTTAAGCACAAAGCAGGATGTTCTGATTACAACCATGAGCAGGACACATGTCTACTTCCTTGAAGTAGACTCCAATCTAGGACATTGATGGCCAATAACTTTTCTCTTACGTGCCAGTTCCAGTTAATGTCTTTGAGGCCACCTGGCACATTGGGGTGATGGCGTATGGGGCCCAGATAGAGCATGCTGGGACTCCACGGTCAGGTGTGCGTCTGGGATTGGCTCAGAAAGGGGCAGCACCCATGTCACATACGTATCCACTTTGATTTTAGGAAAGAAGTGAGTAATTGCAATATAAAGGCAATAGAGCTCTACAAAGAGTGCCTTTTTCTGTGACAGCAGTATCTGACGCTCATGCCCACAAGCTCACATCAAGAGCTGGGATGAGTCCTAAGGATACAGGGGTCGTCACATCACCAGTACCACGACATTCGGTCAGGCATTATGAGTGACCAGCATAAGACACTGGAAAGGTGTTGCGAAGCATGGCAGCCATTGGTTTTCTTACTCAGCTTTCCATACTTCTCTGTACGGTGGAGAGGTTGCCTCGCCCACAGATCCCAAGGTTGAATGTCCTTCAGCTAAAGCATTTAGCAGGACCTGCTAGCCTGTTTCAGCCCTGGTTTCTGAGTGAGAGAGACGATATCTGGGTCCGGTGTCCTCTCCTGACTGGGTCAGCGATGCCCAGGGCCTTCGGCCACACTGCTCGGACATGGCAGCTTGACTGCCACCTAGAGGGATGATTCCCAAAGAAGACAGATGTTAATTTAGACAGATACACTCCTCCTACAAAGTCGCTATTATAAGAAGTAAGTGCTTGGCCTAGGGACTGATTGATTCAGTCCTGGGTTGAGAATGGTTTAGACGGGAAGAGACCTTTGAGAGTCTGCTTACATAAGTCCATGTAAGGGACAGACTTATGAGCATTTTTGAGCACATCACTCTTTCTGCAAGGACTGTTTCTTCCTTCTCTTCTTCACTTGGTCAATTTTTAGCCAAATTAGATTTCACTTCCTCTAAAAATCCTTCCCAGATTCTCCAAGCCAGAGTAGGATCCTCCTAAGGCCAGCACTCTCTACATGGCACTGAATTTTCATGGAACCGCATTTGTCTTCTCACTTGGTATTCTCTAGGTCAGTACCCACTAAACCCGGAAAGCTGCTTCAGCACTGGAACAGCGTGTTACTTGTTCTATCTCAGTGCTTGACACGAGATGTTGTTGTTTAGTTGCCAGGTTGTGTCCGACTGTCTCTGACCCCATGGACTGATAACTTCCGGCTCCTCTTCATGCAATTTTGTGGGTGAAAATACTGGAGCGGGTTGCCATTTTCTTCTCCAGGGGATCTTCCTGATCCAGGGATCAAACCAACATCTCCTGCGTTGGCAGGATTCTTTACCACTGAGCCACAGGGAAGCCCCTGACACAAGACTGACATCCCCAAAACATGATTGCTAAGGGCTACTATTAGGTCGGGGAGAGTGGGCCACGAAGGTGGCTTGGGATAGATTGGGAAGACTCCCACATGCCGTGCCAGTGAGGGGTGACTCTGTCTTTCAGTCCAATTTAATTCAGAAGTTTCCATATTAACCAATTCCAGAAAACAAAAAGTATACCAAATAACACTTTGGAAGGAACGGAGAGTTATATGCCTTTAAAAACAAATGCTTCTTTTAGGAGTCTGAAACACCCAAATCTAAGTTTACTAGAATTTGGATTAGGTCTTGCCGATCCAGTGTGAATAAGAAGTTGGGTTTTTTGCACTGCTCAGGCTCCCATGGAGCGGATGGGTGGCACGTCGGTGAGGTCAGTCTTTGGCAGCCAGCCTGTGTTTCGGTCCCACTGCTCCCAGGCTTATGCCGACAGCGTGCCCGCCCTCAGCTGTGGGCTACCGGCCTGCTCATCCACTAAGAGGGGCTGCACGTGTTGAGCTCTGGAGCCAGCCCCACACGGAGCAGGGCTTTCCTTGGATACTCATCAGCTGCTGGGCTGGCATGCGGCAGAGGTGGAAGAGCACCGTCTGCAGCCTCAGGGCACGTGAGCTGCTGGCTGGCTGTAAGGGGTGCTCTGGGCTTTTCTTTGCTCCCTGACCAGAGCCCAGCTCCAGAGAAGGCCGCTCTGCTTCTTGGATCCGGCACCGTCATCAGCCCCCTCCTAGTATCTTTTCTCCACTAGCAATAAACTGTTGAACCCCTGAGCCCTGGAATGTTAGAGCCATAGGGGTTTTTTAAAAGACATCTAGTCCAAACTTTCAACATCTTGCAAAAGAGGAAATCCAAGGCAGAGAGATGGTGAGCGGTGCCTAGAAGGTCACCCTGGCAAACTGACTTACAACCCAAGCAGAAATGCCCTCACCCAGCGCGGTCCCGTGAAAAGACTATGCAGGCAGCAAATGTCATTTTATTTTTTGTTTTTGCCTTAAAAAAAAATATATATATATATATTGGGATATAGTTGATTTACTACTTTTTGCTGTATGGCAAAGTGAATCAGCTATACCTATATCCACTCTCTTTAAGGTTCTTTTCCTATATAGGTCATTACAGAGTACTGAGTGGAGTTTCCTATGCCCTACAGTAGGTCCTTATTAGTTATCTATTTTATATATACTAGTGTGTACCTATCAGTCCCAGTCTTCCAGTTTTTCCATCCTCCCCTTTCCCCCTTGGTAATCATAAGACTGTTCTTTACATGTGTGATTCTATTTCTGTTTTGTAAATAAGTTCACTTGTACCATTTTTTTTTAAAGATTCCACATATAAGTGATATCATATGATATTTGTTCTTCTGCAAATGTCATTTTAAATGTACTAGTAGCCACATTAAAAGAACAGAAGCAAGTGAAAGTCATCTTTACAACATATTTAATTAACCCTGGATAGCCAAAATATTGTTTCAACATCTCTACAATATAAAATGGATGAGATACTTTACAGTCTTTCTTTCATCCTAAGTTTTTAAGGTCAACTGTGTATTTTCCACCAGCACATCATAGGCTGGACTGGCCACACTTCTCTTGCCCAGTAGCCACACGTGGCTCATGGTCACCCTTCATGGGCAACCCTGTATTCTGTGTTCTTTCTGCTCTATGAGCAAGCATGATCTTTGCAAAAAGCATTTATTTGCAAAGTTGATGAATATTTAATAAGTTGCCATTATTTAACCACAAAGGGTGACTGGCCTTGCTTAAGGTCATAGACTAAAAATGACTGGTTTCCGTCTGTTCTTATTTATCTTTCATATCTTTTTGCTTAAAATAGTTCTGATACTACAGGTAACCACGTCAGAGGATTTTTAGCTATCAGTTGGAAAAAAAATTCCCTGGGGAGCCTGAAATAATTCTGGAATTGCATGGGAGTCTCCTGTTTTGTAGTTACATAACAACGAACTTACAAAAAAAAAAAAAAATTGGGGAGCTCCCCAAGCATTCAGGCTGCATGAAGCCACCTAAGTGCTGATAAAATCTCACAGTTTATTATCAGGCTCTGAACATTGTTTAACTATTTTGGAAGAAATATTTTGAAAATGTTCATGTTAGACTCAAAGAGTATGCTAAACTGAGTTATAAACTCTTCTCTTCCAAGAGTCATCATTGGCTTAAAAGACAGAAATGATAGCCATCTGTAAGAAAGGAGGTGCCCTCTCTGATTTTTGAGGAGTTGGGAGTTGGAAAACAGTATCTTACTTTCCTGAATATATCAGTTACCTTAAGAACCTTAAAACATAAAGCATTGACATTTAGTGATTGTACAGAGATATGGATAAGCAATTTTTCCTCCTTCCCTGAAGACTTTCATTAAGAAGTACTTCTGAGATTTTTTTTTTTTTTCTTAAATCCACAGGAGAGGCCAGGATGGATTAACACATCGTTTCAGGTGCTGGAAAACTTAGGGAGCCTGAGCCTAAACTCTATTGAGTTTGTGCCTCAAAGCATCATTTCTAATGGGAATGATGTAGGACTTTTTGACCTCCTTGGACACTGCATTACGTCTGTACTGCTTGTCTCCTTGGAGCTGTAGCTGTCTGTGTTCCTTTGTTAAGTCTTTATATCTGCATGTTCTTTCTATCAGGGACAGAGATACATGGCCCTGGCATTTACTGAGCACTTACATTGTATGCAACACACTTCGCTGGGTATATGACACGTGTTCCATCATTCGATCCTGACAGTCGCCCAGCAAGGTGGATATCCTGTCTGCCTTTCACAGACAAGTTTGGGTTTCAGAATTACTTACCCAAAGGCATGGGGCTACGATGTGGTGAAGCTGGAGTGAAAACCGAAACCTTTCCACGGCACAGCGGTGGCTGAGCTCACTGGGCCTTCATCTGGATTGCAAACCTCTCATGGAGAGAAGCCGTGGTTTCTTTCTGTGGAGCTTCCCTGTTTCCACTTGCAGTGGTTTTCCCATTAAAGTTGTGGCAGGCCATGAACAGCAGGGAGAATGTTACAAAAACAGGGTGTGGTGCAAATGGACAGTGTCTGTGAGTTTCCTCCTTGAAGAACCACAAGCCAGGCACAAGGGTCAGTAGACTTCTCTTGAGTTGACTAAACATCACGTTATTCTTAAAGATCCTGCAAACTTGTCTTTTGTTGTGTTTTTGTTTTTTTGTTTTACTTGTCAAGTCATGCCTGAAGGATAAGGTGTGTTAAATATTTGGTGAGAAATACCGTATGAAGCCATGTTATTAACAGATGGCTCTGAGGAAGACAGGCACACTAAGAACACAGTCGTTTGAGAACCTTTTATGGGGCCTTTGTCAAAGGTCACCATCTTCCCTAGTGGCTCAAACGGTAAAGCATCTGCTTACAATGTGGGAGATCCGGGTTCAATCCCTGGGTCGGGAAGATCTCCTGGAGAAGGAAATGGCAACCCACTCCAGTACTCTTGCTTGGAAAATCCCATGGACGGAGGAGCCTGGTAGGCTACAGTCCATGAGGTCTCAAAGATTCGGACACGACTGAGCGACTTCACTTTGCCTTTCACTTTAGGTCTCACTGGTTCTCTGATTGTGCTGACTCACTGAGGTCCACAGATGGTCCATCTCTCATTTGGTTTTTCTCAATCCTGTCTCCTCTCAACTCATGCTATGGGTGAAAATTGTGTGTTCCAGTGCTTAGCTTCACATAAGAGAACATAATATCACTGTTTTAGAAGCCCGCTTTTTCAACCCAAAAACTCACAGGGTCTGACTCAGGTAATAACTGACTAGAAGATGCATTTTCTGGCCCTGAGTAGACACACTATTGTTTGTTTTTTTTCCTCCTTTTTTGTGTGAAATATCTGGCTGTGTGGAGAGTTGGAATTCAAGGATAGAGTAGACACTGGATGTATTGAGCAGCTTATAAGGAAAATCTCTTCATTATTTTTATGTGTAGCATTCTGGTCTCTGAGGTAGATTTAACAGAGACAGGAATTCATGTCTACTCAAATCATAGGTCCTTTCATAGTCTCTGCAGATGCCTCCCAACCTCTCTGGTTTCTGTGAGAGAATTGGAGAACCAAGGCCTGTTCAAGGTCCCTTCTGTTGCTTTTACCTCTGCATTTCTTATGAAGAGCCAGGGGGTGAGGTGTGTGTTTGTGGGTATGTGGAAGGGTGTGAACTAGAGTTTTATACTAGAAAGAGACTCTCAGTAAGTGTTGAGAGGTAATAATTTATCATACCAGAGGTTGCTTGAAAAATTTTTGAATTTAAATGAGCATACCAATTTGTTTTAAAAAGTTCTTACTACAGGCTTTTAGATTTTTGATTGCTAAAAAATCAAAATTGACATTACTCCTAAGTCAGTTAAGCATCTGTCTTTCAACAAATTTTTTCATTATTTCTAATGTGGTAGAAGGATTTTCCTGACGTTGTAAGGAAATTAGAGTGATCTATAATCTCATCTCTTCTTTTTACATAGGAACAGAGAGGTTAAGATATTGACCTCAAATTGCACAGTGGAAGTCACACAAAGGCATTTCCACAAAAGGATATGGTCACATGATGGGAGGCCACTAGTATTAATAGCTTGTATTTCCTGTTAGAATGTTCGCATTTTCTTCTGTTAAATAAAGAGCTAGATTTTAAAATATGACTTAAGCCATAGTATAGCAACACTAAGATTTTGAAAACCCAAGAGTCAGGGGAAGATAGCTCATGAGAATACCAGATGCAGTTCTGCAGCGTAGTCTGGTCTCCCTGGAAACCTTCTCTAACCAAAAATCATCTTGACACACTTAATTATGTTGGCTTTCATTAGAAGTTACAACTTGAAAAAACAGGTCTAGTCTTTCTAAAAATGTTACATTCTGAAAATGAACCTTTCCTGCTTTAATAATCTTGAACCTACGCTAATGTTTTAAATCCTTGTCATTTTTGCATTCTGAAGGTAAGTTTGCGACTAGCAGTCAGTCAGCTAAAATGTATTAATCTGGAACATGCATTTAACCTTTCTAGAGACTTTTTTTGTTAATTGCCCAGAAGGGTTGTGATGAATGAGAATCTTAACTTCTAAAGTGTTTCTTTGGGTTGCTTCAGAGCATTTTGATTAAACCAGCCGAAAATACATGTATTTTAAGTCATTGCTGAAGTTATTTTTTTAATCTAAATGAGAAAATTGGCTGGCCCATAAAATGTAAGTTTGGGGGTTAATGTGATTATGTAATGCATAATGATTAGATTCATTTCTGTTTCAAAAAGAATAGAATTAGTAAATATTTATGATACACTTAAGATTTTTGCTTTTGGGCCTTTCTGTTTGTTTACAATATTATAATGCTAAATATATGGTAATTTGGTTTCACTATAGCTTGCAATAATTATTCTGCAGGACATAGCTTAGGGCTAATAGACAATTCAGAAGGGATTCATGATTATCTAAAGAAGCTACTGGTTCTGGAACTCCTAACTTGATAAATTATTACTATTGCAGCCATATGGGGCATTAATATTGTTTATTTTTAAAATTTATTTATTAAATCATATCTTTTTAAAATGAACTCTCCCCCCTAAAAAAACAAAAACAAAAAAACATACTTTCTTTTAGACCAAATGGGGAAAGACATGTTCTAAAGAACCAAGCTATTCTAGGAATGTTGCTTTTTTACTTTCTAACCTGAAGTATCCTATCCAAAAACATCTAGACTATTTTCCTCTCTGTCCTCCTCCTCATTCCCCAACTAATTAAGACATAATTACCTATGTGGTTTAATTTTTGTGGCAAAATTCATAACCTCTTTAAAACTTGGCAGGGTTTAGTAGCTGAGAAGGAAGAGGTTAGCACAGTTTTTGCAGTATTGATCATACAAGAGTGAAAAGTCTTTATCTCGCTTTCCCCTCATTATTTTGGCAGAACAGGAAGTAACTGATGGCAGTGCAGAGTATTATTAAAATAATTTGACCTTCATCATATACCCTTCAAAATGTGAATGGACAATTGGACTTTGTGTTTCTAATGGTCTACAGATGTCCTGTCTTGTAAGTTAGAAGGAAAAGCTTGTTGTTAACATTATGTGAAGTTCTTTAAAAAAATAAATTAAGAAAGCATTTTCCCTCCTGGTAAGTAAGTATTTAAATATAGCTGAGGGGAGTCTACTTTCTTTGATAAAGCCACTTAGAAATATATGTTGGAAAAATTATCTATATTTAGGGAAACTTAGGGAAACAGCAGACTGTAATTTCATGACTTAACCAGCAGTAATCAACAACGTGCAAAGTGAATATACTATACAGGAAAAAAATAGAATAAAAATGCATTTTATCTCAGAGTATTTCATAATGCTGCCTAAATATATCTGTTTTCTCTTGGCTTGCCCCTCGCAACTCTCTTGTTTTAAGAGAAAGATTTTTAAAAAATTATGTGTTTGAAACTTCTCAAAATCATCAGTTTCACATTGAAAAATCTGCAGTTCCCATCTTCTGCAAAAGTATCTTTCTCATGCTATCAGTCACAGACTTAGAAAAAAAATTTCAGATGTCAACATAAATTCTCCTTAGAGGTGGGAAAATAATCTGACTGATTCTTCCTTCAGGATCATCAACAATCTGTGCCTGATCCTGAGTCCAATAAAATAATTTAATTTCATATATTTCTAGGGCTCACCTGTGTACCATTTGTGTGAGGGCTCTTAGATTTTAAAATGGTACTTCTTGCAAATTTGTAACTTGGTTGAAGCAAAGAAAGATAAAACTTCCACTGCATGGGTCTGGTTATTGACTTCTATGGCTGCTGAGATGCTGTTGTAATCGGGAGAAGAAGGCATTTCACTTTTCACTTCTCATACATGGACGTATATTCAAAAAGGCAGAATAATTTATTGACTCAGTGAGGGGGTAAGAGTGACCGAGCCAGTCTCTGGACCTCCTAATTATGTAATTACTTCCTTAGACTTTTATGTCTCTCCAGATGTGCTTGTGGGTTTTTTTTTTTTTTTTTTTTAACATTAAGGAAGCCTTTAATAAAATTTGGTGTGACTTTTCTGGGCCAGAAGCAATGCAGCAACAGCCAGCTCGGGGGTGATGCCATCGAACATCTAATGTTCTTAACCTGTCACATGCCAGCCCCCCACCTCCACCCCAAGTCAGAGCGCTGAGTGCAGAACAGCGTGGCAGGCTGATTCCAGTGTGTGTGCCCAGACTTCATAGATCACAGCTTAAATGCCTTCAGTATGAGTGATGTTATTCCTTTTCATCAAGTGATATCCATGTAACACCTTCATGACCATGACAGATTGGCAGGTCACCTGAGGATATTGAGAAGAGATGGGACCAGAGGACAGTGATCCACTGTGTTCTGTGCAGCCCTGCTCTTACACAGAGCCTGGAGCTTTCAGGGAATTGGTCAATGAGTTCCTCTCATATAAGTGATTATGAAACGAGGCTTTGTTCCTTCTAAAAGGAGGAGTGAAGGGGGATTTTTTTTTTGTAGATTCAGCAGTGGTGTGGGATGTTTACGGACTTGATCTCATTGGGATCATTTGTAGTCCAAATATACCTATGGTTCTGTGACATCAAGCAGGACCTGCAAGAAATTTGGTGTGTATGTTGGGGCCTCCTGGTCTCCCAGCCAGAGACAGAATAAACTGCAGCATCATGGAGCATCAACATAAAGCAGCTTAAGACGTTTTATCCAATATTTATTGATCTTGTACTTTCTACCTGGCATTCTGCTTGGCACCAGGAGATCAAAGTGGCTAAGAAATAGTCTCTTCCATCTAGGAGCTTGTGGGCTTACAGGAGGAGGCAAACAATTGAGTGGTTTTGAGTTTGGTACTTTATCCTAGAGTTTCTAAGGAGCTGCTGCAAATGTTTGAGCTGGTGGATGACACAGTGAAGTTCACACTCTGTAAATCTTCACTGTGTGAAAGATGAATCCAAGGAGGATCTTGATGCTTGCAAACAACCAGGAGACCATTATAGTGTCTGGCTGAGAGATACTGCTGGTCTGGACTAAGGGGGTAGCTGGGGTGAGGGAGGTGGAGAGCAGGGCAGAGCTACCAGGAACAAGAGGAAGAGTGGCATTAGGGATGATAATACGATAGAAGATTAAAGATGTCATGGCCACCTTTTTGCATGTGTTGAGGTTATTCTCATTAATGATTCAGTTTAGTTCAGTCACTCAGTCGTATCTGACTCTTTGTGACCCCATGGACTGCAGCACGCCAGGTTTCCCTTTCCATCACCAACTCCTGGAGCTTACACAAACTCATGTCCATCACGTTGGTGATGCCATCCAACCGTCTCATCCTCTGTTGTCCCCTTCTCCTCCCGCCTTCAATCTTTCCCAGCGTCAGGGTCTTTTCCAGTGAGTCAGTTCTTCGCATCAGGTGGCCAAAGAATTGGAGTTTCAGCTTTAGCACCAATGCTTCTAATGAATATTCACGGCTGATTTCCTTTAGGATTGACTGGTTTGATCTCCTTGCAGTCCAAGGGACTCTCAACAATTAAAATAAATAAATTAATTAAAAAAAAAAAAGAGTCTTCTCCAACACCACAGTTCAAAAGCATCAATTCTTCTGCGCTCAGCTTTCTTTATAGTCCAAATCTCACATTCATACACGACTATTGGAAAAACCATAGCTTTGACTAGACGGACCTTTGTTGATTACCAGTGGAGTATTATTTTTTCCAAGGCAGAGAAGACATAGTCTTCATCCTCCACAGTCTTGCTTGTAAATGTTTATAAACATGTTCCAGTCCAAAGTTTTCAGCCTTCTGATAAGAATTAAATTTAAAATAAATAATGTATCTAAACAATGCATTAATATACATAATTATACACTGTAAATTGTGAGCGTCTGGTGAGATAGGGTAGTGGCTGAACAGTGGGTTGGGAATTGGTTCTGAGTGTTTACTCTGCAAGTCTTGGACAATTGACAGAACTTTTCTGGGCCTCGTTTTTCTGATCTGTGCATATTAGGCCAGTAATACTGTCCCATGGATTTGTTGTGAGAATTGAGTAAGACTGAAGCATGTGAATGCAGCAGCCCGAGAGTAGCTACAAAAGGCTACTAACATGCCTCTTTTTACCTTTTCTCTCTCCAGAGGATGTTTTTAAAACATTGTACTTTCTTCTTTTTCTCTGTGCTAAGCCTCACTTGGCCTCAGACCTGGAGATCAATATAAAAATGTACCTGTATAGTTATTCTAATATTTAAATTCCTTAATGAGATTTCCCCTGAAATGCTTGATTTCCCAGTGAAAGGCCTTTATTCTTTCTCTTTTTGTTTGCGATGCAGGATGTCAGCTGCAACGAGATCACAGCTCTGCCTCAGCAGATAGGGCAATTGAAATCCCTACGAGAACTGAATGTCAGAAGAAATTACCTTAAGGTTTTACCACAAGGTAAAAAAAAAAAATAGAGGGAAAAATGAATCAACAGAAGACTTTTATTATTTTTTAATAACCTTTGTGAAGGTAAATCCAGTCATGTTTGTGTGTACCTATTGATATTGATTATAATTTGAATTTCATGTGTAGATAACAGAGAAGTTACATTCACGTTGTAATTTTAGTCAAGGGTTTCAGTAACAAAATCATTCCCCCGCATAAAGCTCTGTGTGTGTGTGTGTGTGTGTGTGTGTGTGTGTGTGTGTGTGTGTGTGTGTGGTGTTTGCTCAGACTCCCATAACAAAGTACCAAGGACGTAGTAGACTTAAACAATGGAGATATATTTTCCTGCAGTTTGGAAGCTGTAAGTCTGAGATCATAGTGTTGGTCAGTTTTGTTTCTTTAGAGGCCTCTTTCCTTGACTCCCTGCATTTTCATGCCAACTTCCCACTGTGTGTGTCCTAACCTCCTCTTCTTGTGAGGACACCCATCATATTGGGTTAGGACCCTCCTTCCCTAATAACCCCATCAACTCACCTACCCTTTAAAGGCCCTGCCTGCCTCCAAATACAGTTACATTCTGAGGAACTGGGGCGGGGTCACGGTTCCGACATAGGAGTTTGGGGGTCACACAGTCCAGCTCCTATCAGGAGGCAACATGAGTAGCTGTTGGTGTGGACCTGTGATGTCCTCAACTGTCCGGCCAACACTTAGTTGCGGTGCTTGGTCCTGCAGATCCAGGGAGCATCTTGTGTCTCGGATCCACACTGCAGGAGAGGGTGTGCCCCTGCTGAAGTGAAATTTGGACCCCTAGCTCTGGTTGTTTTGATGAATTTCTTGAAGCCTGGAGCAAGGATGGAGACTCAGGTCCCCAGAGACACAGCGCGAACTCAGAGCCCTGCAGATAGCACCACCTAGGAGCCAGACTCAGGCAAACGCTTCTGTGCATCTCTGGGCTTCCACATTGTGCCCTCTGATATGATGTTGTGTTGAAGTTCAAGTGAAAAGATAATTCAATAGAAAAAAAAATTGTCAGTCAACTGTACTTCAATATAATAAAAATAAATAAAAATTAAAGAGATATATTTATTCAGAAGTGTTAGGCCATTAAGAACTTTGATAAGGAACCTTGTAGGTGGTGCTGGATCTGAATTTCACATTTTGGGATCCTCATTTGGCCCTGAATCAGGGAGGAGTTGATGAACACTGTAACATTGAATGCTTTCTCCAGAACATACTCTGGTCTTCCAAGATGACACTGGTTTCTGTCATTTTCATTTGAGCACACGAGGCATACCCAATTTCAAATTTACATTTGCAAATATATCTCAAAGCTAAAGTGTATATTTGGAAACAGCATTTGGTTAATCTGACCCTCACACAGCTATTTTAGAACTGCCTGATTTTTATTATTCTGTTCCTGCTTCATGATCTTTGGCTTGAAATGCTTCATTATTCAAAGCAAGAAAATGGAGCTCATGAAAGGGAAAGATCTTTATAAAATGTCATCTGCTTGAAGTGTATCTTCCATCTTCACCTTTCTCATCCTGACTAGTATTTTAAAGAAAGAAAATTAGAAACTTAGCATAAAGATTTATCACTTTATTACTTGAGATGACTTGGCATAAAAACAGTGATTTTTCATTTTGTCATTATGCAGTTCTGCTTTTCAGTGGATGAAATTGTTTTCTTGGTTTGAGCAAGTATGAAGGAAAAACTCTTTTATTATATAGACAGCAAATCTGTAAGCATATAACCTTTCATAGCATTAAGGAAAACTTTCATTTAAACTTAAGCTGTCATGTTAATTATTGAGAAATCATTACAAATTATTGAAATCTTATTTTTTTTAAAAAAATTTAATCATTTAACAGTTTTCTGTAATAGAAACATGAGGGAAGAAAGTGCATCTGTAAAATCAAGAGATTTGTTTCTGAAACTGTTCCTTGTGCTCTTAACTTAAAAGCATTCCTTCTAAAAAGATCGGTTACAAATTCCTATGCTTTCCATAATTCTGTTTTCTCAGATTCCATATTTTAATAAACACTAAGAGCTAAAACTTTAGTTTACTGGAAAATCTTTTTTAAAAAAATAATTTCCTGAATATCGAGTTTCTTTTTGCTTCACTCCAGAGAACTCTGTTAACAAAAGAGCATTGATAATGCTCTGAGGCAGTGAATTTAAAGACTTTTAGTATTTACTCATTTACTTTTCCTCTTTAGTATCCTTCCTCGTATACTTTCAATCTGAGGAGGAGGGGAAAGGTTTGTGGCCTTATTGCCCAGATCCATTTTATGGTGTTTTTCCTCATGCAACCGGGAGACTCTTCTTTCTTCGTACTTTCTGGGACCAGAACAGAGTATTAAGGCAGTCATTCATTGCTCCTCTTTGCAATGGAGAGAGAGGAGTGGGATTCATTGCTGTTCTTTGTTACCCCCCACCCCCCACCTTTCCTATTCTTTTGACCTTTTCTGAGTAGAGTTACTATTTTCTCTTCCCTTTTCTTGTTGTGAAGCTATCGGGTTCTAGCGTTCCTAAACTAAGATGGTAATTGTGTCCCCAACAGGCACTAAAAGGAATAGTCATTATAAAAACCATCTTTTCTTTTAAGTCACCTTCTTTCCCCTTCTGCTATATCTTTATAGTATGTCTTCATAGTATCTCATAATACTATGAGATTAGCTCTCTAGTCTTGCCTTAAAGTCTTCATTTTAAGTGGCAATTTGTTGAAGAGCAGAGTCCGGTTAAACTATCCTGATTTGCCAGGCTAACTTGGCGAGAGTCGAGTCAACCATTGGAGAGATGGATTCATACTACTGGAAGTTACAGCAAAGAGATATTCTATTTATACATAGTCCCCCTAATTGTCAGCTCTGTTTTTAGAAACAGACTGTGAGGTGGAAAGAGCTCTTCCTTTAAGTTTCTTGATTCCATGCTGTCCCAGGGCTCACCTCCTGTCTACCTCCCACTGCTGTCCAAGCACTTCATCAAGGCAACCGGGACAAGTGAGGCCTGAGGAAAATCACTTATCCTGCTATTGGTTGGAGAGATGGGTCTGAGCAGAGAATTCCTTGGGGGCAATTAAAAAAAATACACATCCAGCTTGAATTAGAATTCAAAAATTCTGATTAGAAAAGATGTATGCACCCTAATGTGCATCGCAGCAGCTGCTGCTGCTGTTAAGCCACTTCAGTCGTGTCCGACTCTGTGCGACCCCATAGACGGCAGCCCCCCAGGCTCCCCCGTCCCCGGGATTCTCCAGGCAAGAGCACTGGAGTGGGTGTGCACAGAAGCACTATTTACTATAGCCAAGACATGGAAGCAATCTAACTGTCCATCAACAGAGGAATGGATAAAGAAGATGCGGTGCATTTATACGATGGAATATTACTCAGCCGTGAATAAGAATGAAATAATGTCATTTGCAGCACCATGGTTGAACCGAGAGATTAGTGAAGTCAGACAGGGAAATACAAATATCTTATGATATCACTTATATGTGGAATCTAAAAAAAGATACAAATGAATTTATTTACAGAACCGAAATAAACTCACAGACGTAAAAAAGAAACTTAGGGTTACCAGAGGGGACAGGGGGAGGGATTAATTAGGAGTTTGGGACTAGCAGATACACACTATTATATCTGTGTGTGTATGCCCTGCTATATAGCACCAGGAACTATATTCAATATCTTGTAATAAACTATAAGGGAAAAGAGTCTGAAAAAATATATACACATAGTAGTTGTTCAGTCACTAAGTCGTGTCTGACTCTTGGTGACCCCGTGGACTGCAGCACGTCAGGCTCCCCTGCCCTCCACCACCTCCCAGAGTTTGCTCAAGTTCATGTCCGTTGTGACAGTGATGCTATCTAACCAGTCTCATCTTCTGCTGCCCCCTTCTCCTTTTGCCTCCAATCTTTCCCAGCATCAGGGTCTTACACATACATACATATGTATGTATAACCGAATCACTTTGCTGTACCCCTGAAACTAATACAAGCGTTGTAAATCAACTGTATTCCAATAAAAAAACATACACATCCTGGGTTTCTCTTACACAATTGCCTGCCTGTCATGGACCTGAGTTTGGGAGCTGCTGAGTAACGATCTTGTTCCACTGTCCTTGCATTTCAGTCTCATGACTCTTTTCTTTAATACAGAGCAGTTCACTAAGGTATGAGAGAGGGAATGTCCCAGAGTAAGTTGACCACACCCAGAGTAAGTTGACCTCAGAAAAGGGATTGGTTGCTAAGTGAGCCTTTGTTGGTGGAACTTGAAGTAGTCTAGCTGAGTAATGTGAAAACCCTCAGGCAGTACAGGGGGAGTGGAGGGATAGTGTTATTAGGAATACTTTCTCAAGGTCTCTGCCTTTGGTTCCTCTTCTTCCTATAGTCCCTGGCCTTCATCTGCTTGAGTATCTGAAAGCACCGCATATCACCCCTTACAGATTTCATAACAAACGTGGTGAGGCCCGTTCTGAAATGAGCCCTCTGTCGTCTCTCGTACAGAGATCTTAGTGATTTGCCCCGTGTCACCCTACATGTCTGGCATCGCTCAGCCTCTTTGCTCTATGGAATACATTGGAGTTCGTTTCTTGCAGCTGCCAATGTCGGTTGGAATGCTTGAAATTACTGAGTGTTTGCTATGCCGCTGGGTGGGGATTTTATGCTAAATATAATGTTGTGTCTTGTTTGTGGAGCTACAGAAGACTTCTTTTAAAGCAGTAGAATAAAGCCTGATCAAATCAGAATTACAGGGTCTGTTGCAAAATTCCAAATTTGATAGCATTTATTTTTTAAAGTGGTGTTAAACAATCATGAACATATTTCTAGTAACTCGTTCTGAGATTCTGCCAACCCACATACACAGAATACATAAGGATATGTTGTAATTAGCATGTTATTCATAAGCTAGCAAGCTGTTTGAAAACAGTTGGAAGTTAAAACATAAGCATATCTTGGTGTGGTGTGGCTTATGTGATTGTTTTGCTGGGAAAAGAGCCTTTTTATTGTTGTACATGTATAGCATTTGCAGCTCTTATCAGAACTAACAATAGATTAAAACTTTTGGGCCCCCAGTGAAAGCTTTCCTCTCTTCTTCAGTAAAATGTTATATTGAGCTGGCCAAAAAGTTTGTTTGGTTACTGAGTATGTTGTTCAATAAAGTTCTTGATGAAAATGAAAATCATGTCTTTTAGTTTTGCTTAAACCCAAACGGACTTTTTGGTCAATGCAATATAAACATAATGTATATTCCTCATGCACAACTTGATTTTAATTATGCTAAATGATATATCTCCTGATAAGCAGAAAATTTTTGAATGTTTACCCACTTAATCTTATTGCTTTCTGAGTTTTTTTTTCTTTTTTTCTTTTTTCCTGTTCTTTTAGAACTAGTAGATCTTCCCTTGGTAAAGTTTGACTTTTCCTGCAATAAAGTGCTCGTGATTCCCATTTGTTTTAGAGAGATGAAACAGCTGCAAGTATTACTGCTTGAGAATAACCCTCTGCAGTCTCCTCCAGCACAGGTGAGGGGTCTCTCAGCAAAGTTGTTGCTGCTGGGGGTGGGGGGGGGGGGTATGCTATCAATAGCACCTAAGCAACTCTCAGCAGAACCGTTTTTTTTTTTTTTAATATTCTGCAGAATTAATGTATGAGACATGATCATAAACAGTCACAGTTTTTTAAAAACTGAAACCTCGGGTACATCTGACTACAATATGTCATCTTCTGTGACATCAGGTTGTTTACCAGCTTTTGCCTCGCTGTTCTGGTCACTGCAACTCCAGAATTATATTTGATTATTTCACTTAACTCAGTTGCATTGATCATTTGTGCATGCGTTTGAAACTTTTTCTGGAGTGTATGGTTTACGAAAGGAGTCATAGAGTCTTTTAAAGTTAGCTGGAAAATGGAGTTTGACCATTTAAAAATATGATTGTCAGTTATTTAGAGACAAGATTCAAGCTCAAATATTAAACTATGTGAGAACAAAATTAAATGTATATGCTTTCAGAATTGGAACATTTCTAGGTCAGTCATATGGCATACATACTTTTTACACTATTTTTACATAAATATATTTCTGTTAAAATTTTGCAGTTTAGTGCAGAGAAACTAGAAATTTCTTGAGCACAGTCTCCTATTCAGGTAGAATTTGGAGGAGATGATTGCCTTTAAATCTTACCTGTTTTGGAGATGTCAAGTTTAGTGATTGTTGTTGACATATTACTTAAAGTGAAAATGCAAAAACTAAGACATATGGAGTGAGATGTCTGATGTTTGCATTTTGTTTTGTCTTTAAAAAATGAGCTACTTATTATTATTTTCCCCTTAGATTTGCACCAAGGGCAAAGTGCACATATTCAAGTATCTGAGCATCCAAGCATGCCAGATTAAGACAACAGACTCCCTTTATCTCCACACCATGGAAAGGCCACATTTACACCAGCACGTGGAAGACGGGTGAGTATGACCACCGTCGACTGGAAGCCCCATTTATAATTTGTTTAGCCCAACACACTCCCAGTAAATAACCCCCAGAATCCTTTTGTTTCACTCAACCAGTACAGTTTTATACATCAGAGTCTCAGCCACTTTTGGAATAAGAATGGGAAAATTGATAATGTTGATAATATTTTGTCATCTTTCAATCTCATCTACCCTCTCCTAATTAATAATCAGTCCTTCTTGAGTGCTGCCTATGTGTGTGCATACATGTATATACACACCTGTTTATGTATAGCCTTATAAATAAGATCTATAATATAAATGTGTATATATTTTACTTATTAGTTCAAACAAATATATCAAACTGAGACATGGTTTTCTAAGTTAATTTTTACAGTGCTTCTGGAACATTGTTAAGAAACAGTGCACTCTTTATTTTTTTAATTATCTTTTAAAAATGCCCTGTGCATAGTTTTTGCCATTTTCTATTTAGAATGGAAACTTTAGAATCATTTCGTGTGTCCTTGACCATTTTGTGGCATAAATTGGGCCTTGAATTTTCAGAGAACAGAATTCTCACACTCAACACACTTGTAGACATGCAGGTTGTTTTTGAGATGTACTCATTGCAGAAATATTTCCTTAACTTTTTACTAAAAAGTAAATACAGTGACTTAAGATCTCAGCCTACCTTAATGGTACCTTTATATAATGCTTAAAAGAAGTATTCATTATTTTATTGTTTTAAACATACTATCAAATTTATTTAGTCACTGGATAAAAGTTTGCAGAATTATTGAAAGTTAGGATATTTCATAACATGAAAGGTAAGAGCAACTGACAGATTTTGCTTTTAAATACTCTAGAATTAATAAAATAAGAAAATTGTTACCTGATTAAAAAAACAGGCCACTCAGGTAGAATGTAAATCCAGACACAAGGAATTCATTTTACATTATATTTAGACAGTTCTGGGGCTTCCCTTGTGGTCCAGTGGTAAGACTCTGCTCTTACAATGCAGGAGTTGCTGGTTCAATCCCCAGTCAGGGAACTAAGATCTCATGTGTCAGTGGTGAGGCCAAAAATAAATTAACTAATTAATTAAATTAAAAAATTGTCCAACAGACCGTTCAAGAATCTGATTTTCATTAGGGCCTTGTCTTGGTGGTGGTGGTTTAGACACTAAGTCGTGTCCAACTCTTGCAACCCCATGGACTGCAGCCTGCCAGGCTCCTCTGTCCATGGGATTTCCCAGGCAAGAATACTGGAGTGGGTTGCCATTTCCTTCTCCAGGGGATCTTCCCAACCCAGGCATCGAACCCGGCTCTCCTGCATTGCAGGCAGATTCTTTACCAACTGAGCTATGAGGGAAGCCCAAGTTGGGCCTTGTCTTAATATCCTTATAATATTCAACTGATTTGTTGCTTTTGGATAATAATAAAAATTTATATAGCAAAGTCATTATTTTGATATAAGTTGATGTATGTTGTTCTGAACTTTGTCATTTTGATTCTTTTCTAAATGAATTCAATATCGATGGCATATAACCCAGCAAGAAGGATTCTGATTCGGGCGTTGGGAGTGATAACGGAGACAAACGATTATCTGCCACAGAGGTAAAGTTCGGGATCAGATTATTTTCCTTCTGTGCCTTTAGGTGTATCTGCTTGCATTCACTGGCCTCTTGGATAAAGGGAATTGCCTGAGAACATGTGATAATGTTTGTGAAAGTTATTTGAAATTTTCTAAGTGTTCTATAAATATTAACTGTTTTTAGCTTTTTCTGCATCTTTAGTATTTTGTAAATGTCTCAAGAATAGAGTCCCTGTCTCCTTCCCCTCCTCCCACCCCACCTCACATTGTCTAGAATATTCTCGCATGCTTAATAAATATTATAAAATGACTAAGTGGTGTGCAAGTACCCAGGAAGTATTTTTATAAATATCAGTGTTTGTTTTTAAATGACAGAGTAACTTAGGAAAAGGCTGTTAATACGCCTGCATAAATGTTAAGCAATCAGATGTTCATTGCATTCTACCCACAGGAAATGCATTTTTAAGTAGCCATAATTTTTACAGCAGTATTTGTTTTTCGGAAATTCTTAGATTGTGTTCTTTTCAGATAATACCAGATAAAAGCTTGGTGATTTGTGAGCTAAGAGGCCTCCCACACTAGAGCTTTGTAAAGTGGTTATAAATAACTCATTTAGAACATTTGTTACATATAGTTTGTTCGGTTCCCAAACTCTTTCACTAATAAATCATCACGTGCAGTTTCTTGACCAGCAGAGCTAAGAGGGACAGCTGGGGTAGGGGTGGAGGTATCACGATGCCTTCACACACACACGCACACACACACACACACACACACACACACACACACACACATATCATGATGCCTTCCCTTTTTGAGGGAACTTACTGAGGTGGACTGAGCCACACATACATATACACTCACACACTGAGTTTTTGTGGTTATTGAATTCTGAAACATTGCAATACTCTTTTACGGGCTTCTCTGGTGGCTCAGTGATAAAGAATTGCCTGCCAATGCAGGAGATTCGGGTTTGATTCCTGGGTTGGGAAGATCCCCTGGAGAAGGAAATGGCAACCCACTCTAGTATTCTTGCCTGGAGAATTCCATGGACAGAGGAGCCTGGTGGGCTAGAGTCCATGAGGTCGCAAAAGAGTCAAACACGACTTAGCGACTGATAATACTCTTTTAAGATGTGATTAGTAGGTCAATTACTCTTAAGAAATCTGAATTTTTACTCTTTGTATATATAAATCCAGGAAAATTGCCTTTTCCCTGTTCTCTTTAGGCATTTGAGATTTAATATGTAGCTAAGATATTTAAATTTATTTCCCACAAAATATTTCATAAGGCAGTGTATTAAAAATTAGTATACCTTAATATTTTTCTAATATAGAATATTTCAAAAGGAAGAAGAGTTTATAGGCAGAAAAAGAAAGCCAATATCAATAAAATGAAATTACCCTCATGAACCTACATGAGTAGTTTATTGTGATTCCCTGGGGGAAAAAATACTCAACACATTGCTTTATAAGTTTTATTTAATTCAGCTCCCTTAGCTGTATTAAAACTCATAAGTCCCCTGAAATAGTCCATTGTTTCAGAAATTACTCACCCGAGCTTATTTTCTATTAAATTAAAACAGACTCTGCTTTATCCTTTATCTGTCTTCTAAGGATAATTAAGTTCATTAATAAAACATTAAACAAAGAACTTCATTATCCTTTTGTTCCCACTTAGTATAAGTAGGATGCTAATATTCTAAAAGGAGGCCAAGGGTTTATTTTCTCCTTTTTAACTAGATGCATATCTTGGAATTTTGCTAAGTTTTTAAAGATGGGAGGAGGGTAGAAGGAAGGACTGCAGAAAGGATTATGTTCAATAGAATAAAGTGTGCACATTTTCCCTTTGTCTTTTTGTCTTCCTATTTATTGCACATTATAGTCTCATTACCTGAGAACACCTCCAAGAAAGGTGTGTTTTACACGGATAAAGGTTCCAAATTATTCTATGTAACTTTCTATTTTCAGTTTATTTGGCAAATATGTTATCATCTGCGGTCAATCTTGTTCCCTACTTAATACCTCCTTGTCGGGTTTAGAATTCACGCTTCATCCCCCTCTTTGGCTGTTGCCATTGTCTGATTGATTTCACATTTGTCACTCAGATTGATTTAGCATTTATCACTCAGATAAGCAAACAGAAAACAAATGTGAGGCCCAGTAAAGAGCTGGGTAATGAATGAAATGCACGTTTGTTTTCTGCCAGTTTCTGAACAGTCTGTACATGTGTCCAAAAGTAAGACGAACACTGTATGGTACAAGTCACAGCCTCGGGAGTTTAGGAGCAAGCCACAGTCACCTGAAACCTGCTCTGTGGGGTTCCTGATCCCTGTGATTGGGAAAGCTTTTCTCGAAATAGTGACGCTAAAGTGGAGACATAGGAAAATACATGAGGCTTCATATTTCACATGTGACAGAATCATAGATTATCTGAATAAGCTTCATCAGTTAGTGTGGGAAACAAGACCCCAAGGGAGAACTAAGTCTGATTACTAAATAGAAGCATTATTCTGAAAATTGCACAGAACCCATGTTCCTTTTAAGTACTATATTTAAAGCAGCTTCTTATATATTTAAAACAGCTTCCTCTGCCTAAACAGGGAAATAAACTGAAGCTCGATGTTGTGTGTAAAGATGCACTGTAAATAAATGAGATGTTTCGGGGGCTGACTGCCTACTCTCTGTATTTGGCCCCGTGAAACCTTAATGTACTTTTGGTAAATCAGTACCGTTGTCAGATCTCAGCGCACCATTACTATGATAGCAATCGATTAGACTTAGGGCTAGCTTGGTAGTGGATTTCCAGTTATTTCTTTGTTCGATCAGATGTTATCCAGTCCTTCTCAGTGTCCTGACTCTTAGATTAGAAAATATCATTAGGAACCAGAAAAAAATTTCAGATCAAAATGTACGTACAGAGAAGTATGTGTGTGTTAGCTTGATGAATTTTGAACAAGTGAGCACACGCAGACAAACAGTTCCTAGTTAGAGAAAGAGAGCTGTACCAGCCACCCAGGAAGACCCCCTCATGCACCCACCCCCCAACCCAGGAGCAGCCACTATCCAGACTTCAAACACCATAGATTAATTTTGCCTGTCTTTGAATTTATATATTAGTGGCATTATCCTTTGGTCTCTTTTACTCAGTACTATGTTTGTGAGAATCACAGTACTTTTTTTTTTGATCACAAAACATTCTCTTAATCTGCCTTGATAACACTTCTCCCTTGAATGAGACAGTGCCTCGTTTTCTTTTCAGCCTTCTGATGAAGACACTGTTAGCCTCAATGTGCCAATGTCAAACATCATGGAAGAAGAACAAATCAAGGAGGACTCCTGCCATCGCATTAGCCCAGTTCAAGGTCTGAGAATGAAGGATGGGAAGAAAGTGCTTGTTTTGTTTTCAATATTTGTTCATTTATTTGGCTATACTTGTCTTAGTTGCGACCCTGGGGATCTCCCATCTTTGTTGTGGCATGTAGGATTTCGTTGTGGCATATAAACTCTTAGTTGTGGCATCAGGATCCATTTCCCCTACCAGGGATCGAACCCTGGACTGCTGCACTGGGGACGTGGAGTCTCAGCCACTGACCACCAGGGAGGTCTGGCGAAAGTGCTTGCTTTTAAGTTCCAAATGCTATGTTTAAAATGTGTAGAAATACGGCAACGGTAATACAGTAGTTACTGTTTATTGAGCATTTCATCTGCACCAGGCACTGGCTAATCTGTGAAGGTGATCGCGTTTAAAATTTAAAACTCTGAGATGGATACTCTAAGCACTGTGTTCTATAGCTGAGGAAGTTCAGTTCAGTTCAGTCACTCAGTTGTGTCCAACTCTTTGCAACCTCATGGACTGCAGCACCCCAGGCTTCCGTGTCCTTCGCCATCTCCTGGAGTTTACTCAGACTCATGTCCATCAAGTCAGTGATGCCATCCAACCATCCCATCCTCTGTCGTCCCCTTCTCCTCCTGCCTTCAGTCTTTCCCAGCATCAGGATCTTTTCCAGTGAGTCGGTTCTTCGCATCAGGTGGCCAGAGGATTGGAGCTTCAGCTTCAGCATCAGTCCTTCCAATGAATATTCAGGAGTGATTTCCTTTAGGATTGACTGGTTAGCTCTCCTTGCAGTCCAAGGGACTCTCAAGAGTCTTCTCCAACACCACAGTTAAAAAGCATCAATTCTTTGACACTCAGCTTTTTTTAAGGTCCAACTCTCACGTCCATACATGACTACTGGAAAAAACATAACTTTGACTAGATGGACACTTGTCGGCAAAGTAACGTCTCTGCTTTTCAATATGCTGTCTAGGTTGGTCATAGCTTTTCTTCCAAGGAGCAAGCGTCTTTTAATTTCATGGCTGCAGTCACCATCTGCAGTGATTTTGGAGCCCAAGGAAAGAAAGTCTGTCACTGTTTCCATTGTTTCACCATCTATTTGCCATGGGACTGGATGCCATGATCTAAGTTTTCTGAATGTTGAGTTTTAAGCCAGTGTTTTCACTCTCCTCTTTCACTTTCATCAAGAGACTGTTCCTTCACTTTTTGCCATAAGGGTGGTGTCATCTGCATATCTGAGGTTATTAATGTTTCTCCCAGCAATCTTGATTCCAGCTTGTGCTTCATCCAGCCCAGCGTTTTGCATGATGTACTCTGTATATAAGTTAAATAAGCAGGGTGACAGTATACAGCCTTGACGTACTCCTTTCCCAGTTTGGAACCAGTCTGTTTTTCCATGTCCAGTCCTAACTGTTCTCTCTGTTCTAGAAGTGGCTGTTTTTTGCTGGCCACAAGTCTTTGAGGTCTTCCCAGGTGGCACTAGTGGTAAAGAACTCACCTGCCAATGCAAGAGACATAAGACATGGGTTCAGTCTCGGTGGGAAAGATCTCCTGGAGGAAGGCATGGCGACCCACTCCAGTATTCTTGCCTGGAGAATCCCATGGACAGAGCAGCTTGGTGGGCTAGGACTCCATGGGGTCGCAAAGAGTCAAAAACGACTGAAGCAACTTAGCAGGCAGGCAGAAATCCTTGAAGGTGACGTGGTCCTACCTGGTTCTTTGCAGCATCCAGAGCAGCTAGAAGAGATGCACCTTTGCTCCTTCGTCCTGTCCTGCAGCATCTGGAACAGTCTGGTTGGATGAGCTCTGACAGACAGTGCTTTCCCCTCCATATCGCCCTCATCATAGTCACTCTTTGTGTTATGATTTCGGGTCCTTATTTTTGTCCTTTCCCACACTTTCTTACCATGTTCCCTAGTTTTTCAAATTCCTAGAATGTTTAGCATTATACCTGCCATTTAGTAGTTGCTCAGTAACTATTCACTGAATTTTGAATTTGAAATACTTACTTGTCACATGTTGCGGGGAGCACAGAAAGCCCACTTTTATATTTTTCTCTTCTCTGTTCCTTAAAATTACAGGAGATTTCATTTCTTTCATAAGAAACTAAGCCATAAAGGGGCCGTGACTTTTAAAAATTTTATTATTTGGAGGATAATTGTTTTACGGTGCTGTGTTAGTTCTGCTGCACAAGGAAGTGAATTAGCTATACGTGTGCATATATACCCTCTCTCTTGGACCTTCCTCCCACCCCACCCCATCCCACTGCTTTAGATCAAGAGGCCTTGACCATTAGATTTGGGGTTTTCTATTTCTTTTACTTTTATTCCCCTTCTTTCTCTTTTTTTCACCTGGTCCTCACATCCCATAGGGAAGATAAAACTTGGGTCATCATATACCTCCAGACGAGATCGCGGAGAAGATTGGGAAGCTAGATGGTGTATTTTAGAGTCATCTATGTTTTTATTCATCTGTTTATTAAATCATGCTTTGTATCTCTCTTTTTATTTTCCTCATAGGGGAATTTCATCAGGAATTTCAGCCGGCGCCTTCATTTGTGAGTGGCAATGACAACTCAGGAGAAGAACGAGACCAGTTTTCCCATGGAACCGATGTGCTCCATTCGGAATTTATAAACTACATTAAGGCAAGTTGAGGGTCAACTGTTAGTAATTTTTTAACTTACTGAGTTCTGTTTGGCGCCTTAGAGTTTACACTCAAGGTTTCCAATCCATCACCTTCAATCTCGGCTTCCTGCCACCTTCCTCAGGCCTATGTACCATCTTCTCAGTGCCTCGCATGTCTATCTGCTGACATGAGGACCTGGTCCCTGCCATCCATACCTGTTTGTCTGTGTTTATGTATGATTTTCTTTTGCATTCGGAAATTACTAAGCTTTCCAGTAGTCAGTGCATCATATAAGTCAGGAAATTTATCAGAATTGCTGTGACCATCCCGTAAAAGCTAAAACAGAGTTTCATGTGCTTTTCAATGTATTTTGCTGCTGCTGCTGCTGCTAAGTCGCTTCAGTCGTGTCCGACTCTTGCGACCCCGAGACGGCAGCCCGCCAGGCTCCTCTGTCCCTGGGATTCTCCAGGCGAGAACACTGGAGTGGGTTGCCAGTTCCTTCTCTAATGCATGAAAGTGAAAAGTGAAAGTGAAGTCGCTCAGTCATGTCCAACTCTTCTCCAGCCCATGGACTGTAGCCCACCAGGCTCCTCCATCCTTGGGATTTTCCAGGCAAGAGTACTGGAGTGGGTTGCCATTGTCTTCTCCACTTTCAATGTAACCTAGGAAAATGCTTTTCTTGGGAGTGTATTTATAGTGAAAGGAGAAAAAATGAAGACTTTTAAATTCTGGAAATGAATATGTTCCCTTTTTAGGAAGGTTACTCTGTGGTCACTTATTCCTGAGCAGGTTTAGTGGCACTGAGATGTTGAAAGGTTGGATGAAGTCTCTAAATTGTCAGACGAACTTTCATCAGAGCAACGGCAACAATGAGGGGAAAACCAGCCCTTTACAAAGTTGGTGGTTGAGGTTCCACTTTGTGACAGGATTACGTGCCTTGGTTTGTTTCTGTCCGTCCTTTGGCCTTGGTCATGGCACCCAAGGATCACAAGGATAATCCTTTTGCTTTAATTCAGATACCTTGTGGGTTGTGAGAGATGGTGGTCTCTGAGTTGCTGTGTTAAAGTCAGGCCTGGGGTCTTTAGGTGCTGGTCCTTATTTCCTGAGGATGGTGTTAGGATGGCTGGACTCTATCCAAACGAATGTCTCCAAGCATCACCTTCAAGGGAACTGGGAGAAAAACAGCTGAATGATACACTGCGGGAGGCTCTGGTTTGCTCAAAACAGACACAGTGATTCTGGCATATGACGTACATTTGTAGAAAACCTATTCGTTATTTTGTATATTTAATTCATCAGCTCTTATTTCAAATTATCTCACACACGCTGCCTCCTTCTGTCCTCCACCTCTTCTGATGTGGCTTCGGTGGAGCCTCATCATTGCTTACTCTGATGACAGCAGGAGTCCCCCAACCCCCTGCTGAGCATCCAGCATCCCGCCCCCGCCAGGCATTCTCCTAAAGTGAAAGTCTCAGACTGTGACTCTGCAGCCGGTGGCTCTCACAGGACGCTTCCACTTTTGATGCCTGTCTGTCAACCCTGAGACAAGTCTGTCAACAAAACGTGGAAAATTGGGCTTTGGTCTTTCTTTTATGATCAGTTCAAGTTGAGGGTCTACTGGTGGAAGCCCTGAAAGAAAACAATTAAAGTGATAGTGGAAAAAAAAAGCATGTTGTTTCAGAAAAGCAAGTTTCCTAGATTTAGAGATTTCGGGTCCATGGAAATAGCCCATGGAAATGGGTCCTGTGGGTGGAGTCTAGGGGAACAAAGGTGAGTGTAGAAATCTACCGCAAATATTTCCCTAGTAAACACCCCTGCAGGAGGCTTCTCTTGGCAGGTGGGGAACTCTAAGAGTAAAGTGAAACCTAAATCTACAATGGAAAGTTGTGCACTGAAATTCAGGCCCATTTTAGGCTCGACTTGCATCTCTTTTAAGGTGTGAGTGTGTTTGACCGCTCTCCACTGTACTGAATTACTCAGCCCTCGACCATCAAGAGCTCTGTGTTTTATATATCGTGTCTCCTCTCCTTCACTGAAGTAGCATCTTGTGCTTTTGTAACTACAGTTGATCCTCATTCACATAGTTCTGTTATATAGAGTCTCCTCAAACACTGAATTGTCTAATCCCAAACTGTTGCTCCCATGGGAGATACAGGGTTTTTTAGGTTCCTATGAACCTCTGGTCACACATTTTTGTTAGCTGGTTGGTACATAACCTGGTTTTATGTTTGTTCCTGCCTCAAGACACTTGATTTAATGTGGATTGTTGGTTTGTTGACATTGAACTTGCAGCCAAGAAAGACCCTGTAACTCGTGCAGAAAGGAAGCTTACCTAACACAGGTGTTTTCTCTTTGAGGTACATCACAGCCTTCTCATGCTTAGGGCGATAAGACAGCACTCCGGTGCTACACGAGGGGGCATTTGTGATACTGAGTAGACTCTGAAAAGGACACTTTTTTTTCAGCCTGAAAGCTGAAACAAAAAAGCATGGATGACCTCACCTTGTTCAGCCTCAACTGCGGAAGTGTATGTTGGGGTTGGGGACTTCAGTTTTTCACCAGGCTTTGCATGTGTCTGCACATCACCACAAGTATTGATTTTGGGGTGATAAATAGGTTTCAGAGAGTAGACAAATTCGTAAATACCAAGTCAGTGAATAATGTTTGTCGACTGTATAGCCATCTAACTTAGCAAAAGTAACCCAGAATGCCCCTGTTTTGTGTACTGAAATAGATGTTTTATACATTTTTTTGTTTTATATTATTTTATATTGGCTACTTTTTATTGTGAAATTGAAACTTAGAAGGAAATACCCATGGCTCCTATAGTTGAAACCCAATAGAAAGAGATAAGAACATGTTTTCTTGGTTATTTCTGGTTATATATTTTCACCCATAAATTTCACTGTCACTTGGATAGAGGTGTAGTAATTTATATATTGATTTTTACTATGCACAAAATGTGTAATCAATATAAAAAAAAGTCTTGAGTGTTTCTTTTTTTTTTTTTTTTAAAAAAAAAAAGAGTGTTTTTCAAGCCAGAGGTTGACATCAAGCAGCTAGATCCCTCCTTAGAGGAAGACTTGTTCTCCATGACACATCTGGAGAGTTGGCTGGGCCTGAGTTAGTTAATAATGTGTCAGAACTTTGACACAGAAAACAATCCTTCTGTCTGTTGTACCTTGCTTGCTAGGGGAATGTTCGCACTTTGGGATGGCTTCCGTTTTAGCTGTCAGCTGAGTTAAAGCAGCATTTCTCTGTGGTGGAGATCAAAGTGGAGAACAGTGCATGAAGTTCCAACAATGGCACAGGCCTTTTAAATACTCCCACCAGAGCGCTTCTTTGGGATCACAGGAGAGGGGTGCATTTCAGTGAAATCTGGATGTTTTACACATGAAAACCATCAGATGCAATTTGAGGCATTTTCTGTCTTAAGTCTTTTATGCTTCCCTTTTTCCTAATAGCACACGCAAGCGCGCACACACACACGCACACGCACACACACACACGGTCCTCTCAGAAACAATAGAATGCACATTTCCATGTAGCTGACAAGCTCAGTGGAGGAATCTGTCAACATCAGGAGGTGCTAAGAGGCAATGAGGAATCGAGTTGAGCTTTGCATTTCTGACTCTTAAGTTGTGATCCGGAGCCAGGTTCTCTTTTTTCTTTTTTTAAATTTTAATGTTTTGTTTTTGTTATTGTTGAGTTGCTAAGTCGTGTCCGACTCTGCAACCCCATGAACTGCAGCACACCAGGTTTCCATGTCTTTTACTTTTTAATTGTGGTAAAATGCATATGACCTAAAACTTACCATCTCAGCCATTTTTTTTAAGTATACAATTCAGTGGTAAGTATATTCACCTTGTTGTGTAACCATCTCCACCATCTATCTCCAAAATTCTTTTCATTTGTAAAACGGAAGCTCTTTACCCATTAAACAGTAACTTCCCAGTCTCTCTCCCCTCTCCTCTCCCAACTACCATTCTACCTTCTGTCTTTATGAATTGGACTATTCTAGGGACCTCATGTATGTGAAATCGTACAGTGTTTTTCTTTTTGTGATTGGTTTATTTCACTTAGCATGATGTCCTTAGGGACATCTACGTTGTAACATGTATCACAATTTCCTACCTTATGAAGGCTGGATGATATACTACTCTATGTCTAGACCACATTTTCTCCCTTTATCCATCCACGGCCGCTTGGGTCATTTCCACTTTTTGGCTGTTGTGAGTAGCGCTGCTATGAACATGGACGGAGGCAGGTTTAGACTGTTGACTGTCACAGCCAGTGGCTCTCAGAAGACCCCTGTGTCCTGTCCATAGGAAAGGACTGAGGCCTGTGAGGAACTATTACGGATAGAAGAGGACGCGCACTGGCCATCCGAGGGGACGTGAGTACCCAGGGCTGGGGATGAGCCTCCACCCTGTAAAGTGCATGTTTCACGTGGAACAGCAGCTCTGTCGTGATAGAATCGTGGTCCACTTTTCTTTGGGCAAGCTGATAGCCCTGTCCAATATTGATCAGAAGGTGCAAGTTTATCCGCTGGTGCTTATTGTCATATTGGGACCACACAGTACTAGGTCATACCTCCTCCTTGGCCGTGAGTTTTATCAGATTTGAGGCTGTGGGTAGAATGTGATTCAAGAAACGAGATAGAATTGCTGGACAGAAGATTTCAGCTTACTTTCCTTTGTCTGAACCAACCAACAGCTGGACCTAAAATGTTATATGGCCCTGTTCCCACTTCTTTCCCTGGAATCCTCAAGGCCTGAGAAAACCATATATTTTTGAGGTCTTGGTCTTAAGTCTAATAGTTGCACTAGCTAATGTTTATTAAATACCACATGCCAGGCGCTGTCCTAAGTCCTAAGGTAGCAACTCATTTCCTCTTTACAACAACTCTATGGGATAAATTCTGTTTTTATCCCTCATTTTGCCGATGACAAAACTGAGGCATAGGAAGACTGATCATCTTGCCCCAGGGTTACAGAGGGCTAGGATTGAACCCAGAGAATCTTGCACCAGATGGACATCCCTTCCAGTCTATTGCATATAAAGATTTACTTGGCCAGCTTTATGCAGGAGGGCATAAGTAATCTGTCAAGACAGTGAACCTTTTCCAGGGGGGTTGAGTTTGGACCATATGGCATAGGGTAGATTTTTGGTTCCTAGGATTTTGTTTTCCATGATCCAGCATATAGGCCTGGACCTTCCATCAGACTTCATGAGGGTTTTCCCCTTAGTGAGAATGTACTCCGTCATTCAAAGTTTCTTCACTTATAGAAAGACATTGACTTATGTTCTGTAGTGGAATGCAGTAACTGTGATCAAATCTCTCTTGCCTTTTAAAAATATTGCAGAGTTCCTTTCAAATTACTGTCTAATACAGACAGCTATTCATTGGATATGCTGAGGAGGAGGAGGACTAGCTTGATTATAGAATCATAGAATTATAGGGAAATGGATTTTATAGAGAAAGAGTTTTTAAACTATGTAAATCTTTGGAAACCCCATATTCAATCTTATATCTATTGTTCCTAACTCTGCCTGTAAATCAGTATCATCTGTAGACCTTAATAAAATGTTCAAGCCCTAGACAACCTGCTTGGGAGTATCAGCCCTGGCATTTTTTTTAAGCACCTTAGATGATTTTACTGCTTAAAGAGTCTGGACTGAGAACCACTCAGCTTGTCCATTGCCCTCCTGCTACAGTTGGGCAGGTGGGGGCCCAGGGTCATTGAGACTTCAAATGATGTGTTTTACAGCCAAGCTGGCTCCCCAACCCCAGTGACTCTGGAAGCCCACCCCACAGAGTTCTGACACATCTCCATTAAAATGCTGAGTTTGTGAAAATGGTTTTTGTAATGTTAGGTGGATTTTTGTAAGTTTGCTCTTAAGAACCCAGGTGCTATTCATGTTCTGGTGGTCATTTTCGGTCTTATGCTTGGTTTCACACTGCAGAATAAGTGCATCCAAAGAGCAGGACATCGATATAGCAATGATTGAACAGCTGAGAGAAGCGGTGGATTTGCTGCAAGATCCCAACAGGTATGTGTGTCTTTCCTTGGCCCAGGTTCCATGGGTCCATAATGTACACTAATTTATTGAGTGCATTATCTCAGTTTTTTAAGTATCTATACACACAGTATGGGCTCACCACTAACCACTGGAAAAAAAAAAGTTAGTTTTAACTGTCTGTTTTCCCAAGATGCATAAATAAAAGAGTCAAACTTCTGGAGGGATTGAGATCCATTACCTCCTGTTCGTCGTTTCTTGAAATTCATTCATCCTTCATGCAGTTCATTGGGTGATTTTTGTATAATGTTTAGACAACAGAAATAGTCAAAGTGCATATTTTATATTAATGAAGTTTAAACCCCTGGAATATAGAAATATAAGATATTTTCTAAAAAAGGAAAATATTAATTTATCAAGTGTTACCATATTTGTTTCTTTTTAAAAGTTTTTATTGACGTTTAGTTGATTTACAATGTTGTGTTTAACTTCTGTTCTACAGCAATGTGACTCAGGCATCCATACATGTGGTGCCAAGTGTATGTTAACTAAATTATATATTTCCAAAGATTGGGGTGATAATTTTTTCATTGAATTAGTCATTATCAATAACAGGCACTATACACAGTCAGTATAGTTTTTGATTTTTTAGCCGAAGATAATAGGATGCCCATGGACAAAATATTTTTCAGGACGGCAGTATACCTGGTATTGGGTGATAACTACCGTATTGATGGAGAAGTAGATCCAAAGGTTATCCCTGGTAAACTGTTCAGGGTTTGTGGAGATTTAAATGTGAAGATGATGTGGTCTTGTAATATGGTGGGTGTGGAAATCACACCAGGTTCTGGGAATTGATGAAAAGAGGTATTAGTGAGTCCCAGAGTACCAGGGAGAGCACACCAGCACTGTTGCCTGGCTCTGAAGGAGTACTCACAGGTCGGGCGAGCATGGCTGGAAATATTCAGCAGTTGATTTGAAAAGCATTTCGATTCTGCCGACCTTAGTTGAGTGCTTAGAGCGTGGAAAGATGTGCAGTGTGCACCTTGGGGGACATAAGGATGAACAAGACACAGCTCTTCCCCCTAAGAACTCAAACCATCACTACACATGTTGCCTTGAGTAGTGATTTGTAAGTGTAATGGATTTAAGGGCTTGAAGTGAAGGAAGCAAGTGATAGAGTGAATGCCCGACTCCGGGTGGAGAAGGGGAGGTGGCTCAGCCAGCCTTCTGAAGTCTAGAGTGTTTTACCTGGGTCTTTGACAGCTAGCACTTTCAAGGAGAAAGTGAATTCTGGACTGAATTAAAAGCTCATGCAAAGGCATGGAGGTCAAGAAGAGTGGAACAAACTTGGAAAATCTCAAGCAGAAAAGTTGATCTCCCACGCTGGCTGTGCCTCAGGAACATTTGTAGAAGTTTCAAAACACAGACACTCTGCCTGACACTGCAGTGGTGCGGGGGGAGGAGGGGTCTGGCCATTTTCTTTTTTTTTAAAGTTCTGCTGGTGCTTCTGATATGCAGCGGGAGTGGGACTTCCCAGGGGAGCTGTTCAGAGTGATGGGGGTGTGACTTCAAATTCGGGGTTGAGGAGCTGAGACTTTATTTTATATGTAGAAGGAGGCAACGATGGCTTTAAAATGTGGTTATTTTGTTCATTCTCCCTCATGTTTGACTCAGAGTCTGGCTTATTTGTAAGCACCTAACCGACGTGTGTTCCTTAAAAAGCTGAGTTTCACGTTCTAAATCAGAGCAGTCAGTGAGAAAGTAGGAAAGAGGGAGAAGAGAGCTTCTGTGTGTGTGTGTGTGTGTGTGTGTGTGTGTAAGAGAGAGAGTTTGAGATAGAGAGAGAGACAGAGAGAGTAATTATATGGAGTGGGGAAATAGTGGGGCTGGAGGAGAACATACCTTAGTCAACCAGACACTGGTTGCAATCCCAGTTCTAACACCAGTTAATCTGGGTGAGTTATATAAGCTCTCTGTACCCCAGTTTTCTCATCTATAAGGTGGGCTATAAGTACTTGTCTTTTACTGTTGTGAGGATTTGAAATAATAAATAAACTGCTGGTGGAAAGGTCCACTGGCAGAACCGTTTTCCAGAAGGCAACTTTGTAGTTTGTAGCCGTAGCCTAAAAATAGATATAAAGCTTTTGAATTAATTCCAAAATTGTATCCTAAGGGACAAAGAGACATGAACGACAATTGAGAGAGGTGTTTTTCATAGCAAATATTTGGAAAAAAGGCAATGATCTAACAATTTGGAGATACTTAAATTATGGTCCTTAATAAGATGAAATACGCGACCAATATATTTTTTTAAACTTTTCAATGTATTTTAGGTTGCTCTACTATATAATGTTAACTTTAAAAAGTGTAAAAGTACATAAAGTTTGATCCCAATGATATGAATAGAATTAGTGGATAGTGAAAGTTGCTCAGTCGTGTCTGCCTCTTTGCGACCCCATGAACTATACAGTCCATGGAATTCTCCAGGCTGGAATACTGGAGTGGGGTAGCTCTCGCCTTCTCCAGGGTATCTTCCCAACCCAGGGGATTGAATCCAGGTCTCCCGCATTACAGGCGGATTCTTTATTAACTGAGCCACCAGGGAAGCCCAGGAATACTGAAATGGGTAGCCTATCCCTTCTCCAGCGGATCTTCCTGACCCAGGAGTTGAACCTGGGTCTCTTGCATTGCAAGCAGTTTGTTTACCATCTGAGCTACCAGGGAAGCCCCAGGTCCCATTAACAGTTAAAACTAGAAACAAATATATCAAGATAGAAGTTTTCTCTGAGTGTTTCTAAATTATGGTTTTTATTTATACTTTAAACACTGGAGATACTCAGTAGCAGATACTGTGGTAGTTCTTTGGTGATTGTTTGAAGTGGGGGTGAGGATGGAGGGAAACAGTCCACGGTGTTTTAGACCTGACCCCTCCTGTCTCCATCTGAGATGGGAACCATGGGGAACAGCCAGTTTGAGAAGGAGGGTATTGAACTCAGTTTAGGACCTGCTGTATAGAATCCAAGGTGGCAGTGTGATACTGTCCATTCAGCTGCTAGATGTTTAGGTCTGGGGCTCCAAGACTTAGACTTAAAAGTTACTTTCAGGGACTTCCTTGGTGGTTCAGTGGTTAAGACTCCAAGCTCTTAAGGCAGGGGGCCAGGGTTGGATCCCTGGTCAGAGAACTGGATCCCACATGCTGCAACTAAGACCCCAGTGCAGCCAGATAAATTTTAAGAATAAATAAAGTACAATAAAAGTTACTTTCATAAGGTATGTTGTAATGGAAGCAGTATTATAAATGGATGGAGTTCCCAAGGGTGAGCCCGTCAATGGGAAAGGAATTTGAGTCCAGGATAGAGCCTTGAAGACTTGATGTGACAGAGAGGAGACTCCCACGGCCTCAAACTTGATATTGTTTTAATATTTCTGCCTTCTTACACTTTGTATCACTTTTCCAGTCAACTTTGCTTACAAATTCGAGATGAATATGTGAGCCCCAAAGTGAAAAAGAAGGCTTCGTTTGGTGGACATAGCAGTGGCCAGGGAATGTGGGACTGGAGCCCAGAGTAAGATCGGGGTGACCTGGCGGGTGTGGCTCCCCGCTCTGGGCCTCCGTGGCGTCATCCTTCATGAGAAGCGGGGTGAACTGAGGATCTGGAGATACTGCCCCAGCCTTGAAAGGTCTGAGGCAATAAGTTGCCAAGGATGTCGAGCCGGCATTGCTGGTGGGTGTGGAGGAGCACAGCCTTGAGTAACCTTCCCAGGGATAGTTGATTTGCATCTTTGTGGATTGTTATGTTAAAATACATTATGTTGTAAAACTTTTTATGGATTTGACCTCCTCCCTAAAGTAATCGACTGCTTTGGCTGCTATAGATCTTTGTTGTGCGTCCTGACATAGAAATCCTACTACTACAGTTCTAACTTGATAATAATGTGTCTGTGAGCCAGTGTAATAGGGATAAAGAAAGAGCCCTGTTTTTGCTTCTGATAAAGAGAGGGCGCTTCAAGAGGTCAGTTATTTCTAGCTGCTTGAATAATAGTCATAAAAAGTTTATATACACATTAAGATTTCCCTTTGTCTCATTTCCTAGATCCAGATTGCTTTGTTTGTTTTAATCAAGTCACTGATCATAGGATTAAATTTTAGAGCTTTACCTTTCATGCAACCTTAACATCAAAAAATTTAGTTGAATATTGCTTTCCTGTTTTGCCTTTGTTGATTTCTTCTCTCAAGGATTTCTGATTGTTGGTTAGATACCATTTTCATTAGGATTGTATACTATGAATGCATACCCACCTTTTAAAATAGCTTTGTAACTTTTATATGACTTTTAGAAATTCCTGGTTTTATAGATCTTAAAAAAAATTCACCTCTTAAAATTACAGAAATTCAGAAACTGTAAGACAATTTCAGATATAAAATGCATATCTTAAATTGCTTTTGAAATTTTTTATTTTAATATTCCTATTAAATGCCCTTGGTACATATACTGTAGTATAGTGTATGTACAGTATAATCGAAACTTTACTTGTTTCAACAAACTGATTAAGTTTTTAATAAAATTTAGTGTGTGCTATATATATATATGGAATTTAAAAAGATGGTAACGATAACCCAATATGCAAAACAGAAAAAGAGACACAGATGTACAGAACAGACTTTGGGACTCTGTGGGAAAAGGCGAGGGTGGGATGATCTGAGAGAACAGCATTGAAACAAGTGTACTATCACGGGTGAAACAGATCACCAGCCCAGGTTGGATGCATGAGACAAGTGCTCAGGGCTGGTGTACTGGGAAGACCCAGAGGGATGGGGTGGAGAGGGAGGCGGGAGGGGGGATTGGGATGGGGAACACATGTAAATCCATGGCTGATTCATGTCAATGTGTGGCAAAAAACCTCTACAATATTGTAAAGTAATTAGCCTCCAACTAATAAAAATAAATGAAGAAGAAAAAAGAAAAAAAAAAATTAGTGTGTGCTACCTATGACTCTTCTGACCTTATCAGAAATTACTATTCTATTTCAAATAAGTTGGATTTTGATACCAAAGTAGATTGAAAATTATATTAAATATATATATATATATATATATATAGTCATGGTGAGGAAACTAAATAGTTTGAAATTTCTACCATGAACCTTTTATTACTCAATTCTAATGATAAACACAACTTTTAAGTATAACTGAAAGCAGTAGGATTTATTAAAGTTTAGTAATTTGGTAACACTTTTTCCCCCCCTACTCTTTAGATTAAGCACAGATATTACAGAGAGAAGCGTTGTAAACTTTTACCCTGTGGACCCGGCAGATGACTTGGAATTGCAAGACTCTGCACTAAAGTATGTTGACCTTTCTATAACAGTATATTTTCTCTTTTTACATTGAAATATTTTTGCTTTAAATTATATTTATGTCTTTTTATTCTGTAATTCCTACAGTGGTCAAATACAATTGGAGGCGTCTCCAGAATGTGAGGTAAGGCTGCTCTTGGATGAACCAGAGTTCTGGTGCGGTATTTTGCCGCAGAAGAGTGGCTCCCATATTCTACCAAGATGTATCATGGGGTAGAACATTCATTATAATACTTGGGCCACCTGATGCAAAGAGCCGACTCATTGGAAAAGACCCTGATGTTTGGAAAGATTAAGGGCAGGGGGAGAAAGGGGCAACAGGAGAAGGGGCAACAGAGGATGAGATGGTTGGATGGTATCACTGTCTCAATGGACATGAGTTTGAGCAAACTCCAGGAGACAGTGAAGGACAGAGAAGCCTGGCATGCTGCAGTTCATGGGGTCACAAAGAGTCAGACACAACTGAGCGACTGAACAAGAACTTTCATTAGTGAGATCAGTATTCAAATTTGTTCAAGATCTGTTTTTCAAATTTTTTATACTTTTAGCTTCTTTAGTTTTCCTGCTTATCTATTATATTTCACCTCCCATTGAAGATGAGAGTTGACTGTTTCCATTGAATTCTCTAAATCTTTATGTCAGACAGTTTTAAGTCAGGCCATGGCAAATAAGGCCCACAGGGAATCCTGGCTCTGTCAGAAACTGGAGGTAGGTAGGACCAGCCAGGGTAAGCAGCCTATGAACTGACTGACCAGCTGAATGTAAACTGGGAAAGATAAAGAGTAAGTGATTTGAGGAATGTCTAGGAGGATTAAGAGACTAGCAAAGATAAACTGATGGGGGAGTTTGGGGACAGGGTAAGGGTAGGTTGGTAGCTATGTAGGGTAAAATTCAGGTGGCTGCAGAGAAAGCAGTTTTGACATAAAACTAGACATAAGCTTAGAAGGTCCCCCCGAGAAAAAGCGGGGGGAGAGAGAGGTCTGAGACGGTAACATGGGAGTAAAACATTGGTTATAGACTGTTTCATCCCTTCTTACTGAATGGGTTTAGGATGGCTAATTTCAGTACAGCCAACTTATGTCCCTTGAGGTATCTGAACAGGTACTGTAGTAAAGCAGTCTCACACTCTTAACTAGCTAAGTCTCTATGTTAAATAAGAAGGAAAAGAGCCCTAGTTTAAAAACCCGTGTTCCTAGAGAATATGGTTTCATGGTTGAGTGTAGTGATTTGGAATTACATTGAGTTTTCTTTCCGTCTCAAAGGCTTGCTAACTATGGACTCCCATGGGCTGCCTCTCTAACTTCTTGATTTTCTGTAAGTTAGGATCCATCTTATAACTCGGGACACCTAACTTTAGCTGTGACTGTTCCTCCGCTCTGTCCTTGGAGTCACTGCACTCCCTCCTCCCCAAGAGGAGGGTCACTGGATGACCCAGTGGTGGGACATCAGGAAGCCTCTGTGTGAAGGCTGTCCTGCGTCTATTTCATGAGGCTCTCCTTTTGAGACATGCTCCTTTTGATTCTGTGCAGACTCACTTTTATGTTTAGAGTTTTACTTGGAAATAATTATAAAAGGTTAAAAAATGACAGAACTCTGCAAAAAGTTACGAAAAAATTATAACCTTTTACCCACATTTTCTGTGATTAACATTTTACCACTTTTGTGGTATCTCTGTCTCTCTCTTCTTCCCCAGAGTTCTTTTTCTGAAAATCAAAGGATAAGTTTTGTACGTCAGAGTCCTTTTCCCTAAACATCTCAATGTACCTTTCCTAAGAGTAGGGATTTTATCTTATATAACTCGACTTCAGTTATCAACTTCATAAATTTACACTGATAAAATAGTTTCATCTAATCTGCTCTCCATATCCCAGATATTTAGATTGATCTAATGATGTTTTTCACAGCACTTTTTCCCCTTTAGTAGGATCCAGGTTAGAGGCAATATTTGTCAGGTACCTATAGTTTCCTTTATTCTGCCATAACCTGTCTTTGATTTTTTAATGACCTTAAAATTTTAAAGAATATAGTGCTCCTCTCTTTTAAAGAATGAACTGCCTCTAATTTTGTGGGACAGAAATCCTTCATATTTCCTCACGATGAGATTGAGTCTCCGTGCCTTGTCTGGGATGCTGCCCAGGTGACGTGGCATCCTTCTCAGGGTATCACCTTCAGAGGCACATTGTATATGTCTGTGCTTCACTGGTGATGGTAATTTGATCACCCAGTTGACGTGGAACTTGATTTCTCTACCATTTAAGTTTTGTTCTATTTCCCCTTACAGCTAGTAGTCAGTGAAGAGATACTTTGAGACCATGTTAGAATCCTGCTGCAGACCCACTTTTTAAATCTTTTTTGGGGGGCTGTGCTGCATAGCACACAGAGATTCCCACTAAGATGTGGGATCTAGTTCCCTGTCGAGGGGTTGAACCCATGCCCCCTGCATTGGAAGCGCAGAGTCTTAACCACTGGGCCACCAGGGAAGACCCTGCAGAACCACATTTGATTCCAGTAAAATAGATACCCTCCTGTGTACATGATTTCAGGAGTATCAGGAAGACATCAAGCCTCTAGGAAAAAAAGATCTCCATTCCATCTCTGATTTATAGTATTAATTTGTTTGTTTTTTTTTTTTTTTTCCTTTTTGATGAAACGAGGAGTCATGTTCGGTGTAAAGAATTCTTATTCCTTATCTTCCTTCTTTGGGCAATTCTCTGTCCATGACAGATATGTCTTCATGATTTTAAAAAGGGAGGGAGTATTTCTGGCTCTGGTGGAAAAAAAAAAAGTCACAAGAAAGAGGAATGGAAAAGAAAGTGGTAGATGAGCAAGGCCAGTGCTCATGATATGTGGAACCTAAATGGGCCCCTTCTTTATGGTCTGGTTATTTCTATATTATTTCTTCTACCCGGTTCAGGAAGAAATCAATTTCGTAAGCAGAGTCTTGAATCAGTTAGCCAGTCTGTGTTGAGTCATTGTGCTGGATGCAGCCTTGCTTCTAGTACCCGAGACTGGAATAGGAAAGAGATGAAGTTGCCCTCACTTTTAAGGCATTTTAAAAATTGTGGAGGAAAGAAGCCAGGGATATTGAGAAAGCAGAGAAGACTATGAGATGGCCCATAATCCTGGGTGTTTTAAGTACTCTGGGATAGTAGGAGAAGGGATAAGAGTTTAAGGAAAGAGAAATTAATCTAGATTTCAAGGGTAATTTGCATTTGGATGGGTCCCAGAAAGCTGTGCTGAGCAAGACAGCCTGGCCCTGATGGAATCAGCATAGAGCATAAACCACACAGAAACACCATGAGAGAGGCTGGTGCCATTACATTGGTGAGACTGATTATGAAATGGCTTGTAATTAGCACACCACATTCTCTGCCTTTTAACACACTTTAGATGACTGTCCCCATTAAGTTTGGGTAGCACTGGCATCCATCCAGGAAGAATTGAAACGTATACTCTCATACATAAATAATGTCCAGTGGGGAAGGATATTGGAGGAACACAGGGAAAATTAGAGAACAGAGTTTCTGATAGAGAATCAAAACTGCAAATTACTTGTTAGCAGTTAAGCCATTTAATTGGGTAGGGAAATCAATGACATTTTATGCTAAAAATATGTTATTCCCTCGAATTTGTCACAGTTGGGAATGTTTTTTAATAGCAGTCCTCAACAATAGGAATAGCCATCTTAAATTTATACTAGTTTGGTGATATGTGTGAACATGTTTTTATTAGTTATCACCAAAATTTTATAGGGTGGATCAATGGGATTTTGTTGTTGTCATTGGCCATGTCACAAGGCTTATGGTATCTTAGTTCCCTGACCAGGAATCAAACCTGGGCCTTCGACTGGAAGTGTGGAGTCCTAACCACTGCAGAGATGGGGAATTCCCTGGGGTTCTTGATTACCTTACAAAAAAGGCAGATCTGGGTAAAATAAACTATCAAGTTTTCTCATTGGTGTCAAAACAAACTGATGTTGAATTGGTAGCGTAAGACTTTGCTAGGTCCAGGCATGTTCGTTTATTAAAAAGCTCCCAGTGAGATTTTGTGTATTTGAGAACTACTGCCTTGGACCATTTCTGAAAACCCTTCTGCTCCCAGCGGGTGGGAGCCTGCAGGTTACTTGGTAACCTGGAAGGCTGATGTTCACAGGTACTTTGAGCTGAGCTCTTTGCTCTGGGAAATACCTTTTCTTAGTTTGTATGATATTTTAGATGTATTTTTCTGTGAATATAGCTGCATGTTTTTAGCAAGTGTACAGTAAAAATGGCCTACTTAACTACAAATTAATTCCACGTATTATGCATGTGTCCCTGTGTGCCAGGTTTATGATAGAAGTCAGACTCAGTTCTTGCCTCAAAAATTTTATAATCTGATGGAGCATACCATACATTTTTTCTCTTCCTTTAGGTGCAAAATGACCTAACATTACAGAGTAATGGGAGCGAGTATTCTCCCAATGAGGTAAGTTTCCTGATGATTAATGAAAGCTGAGGTGTTTTGTGAAACCTGAATTGGAATATCTTTTACAAAAATCTGTAATCTGAGACTTGTGATTCGTGAGTTAATTGTATTGCAGAATCTCGGAGGGAATCTCTCATTAGCTGTCATAGCCTGATCCAGCCCTATCCATAATTAAAAACTCATTTTATAAGATATATTTTGAAAATTAAATATAGTAGCATTTTTATGGAAAGCAGAGTGAAAATAGCTCAAATAGGCAACATTTAGAATGTCTCGTTAACCATAAATGATTCAGCATGGGGTTTCCATATAGCTGAGACATCTGCTCAGCATCATCTATTTCCTTATCTCATTGTGTTATGAGATTCTTTATCAGATGTGCTATGTGTGAGGTGGATGTGTGTGTGTGTGTGTGTGTGTGTGTGCTCGCGCACGTGCTTGTGCGTGCCTGCACGTGAATGTACACATCTATTCTGGAGCAGAAAAGGATTACCAGTATCACATGATTATGAACTCTTTTATAATGAGCATATAAAAATTGAACAAATCTCCCCCCAATAACATTCTGTCGATTCTACCACAAGAATTTGCAATGTGAAGATGCATCCATTATCATATTTTTTTAGTCAGGACTTCCTCACAGCAGCCAGTGCAAGGAGGTCGTGGTTTTGTTACAATCCTGGGTCCTGGAGAAACATGCATAGTTCTGCTCCAGTTCTTTAAAAAGCGTCCTTTCCTTCTAACACCACAGATGAGAGAGAACTCCCCCGCCATCTCTCCGACCAGCACCAGCACAGCTCTGTTTGGCCTGAAACCTCGATCAGGTAAGTGGCAACCTCAGCGTTCTTGCCCATGTGAAACAACTCCGGAGTTTCTCTTTAGCCTTTTGCGTGCCTGTTATAGTGGGAGCAGCCTTGTCAGCGCTGGCGAGTTTGAATCCTGGCATCAGAACCTCGCTACCGCTTGGGCAGGGAGATTTTCATTCTCTGTGTCAGTGTATCTCCTCTTAAGGCTGTGTTGTCAGTAACAGATTATCTTACCTTCTTTTGAATCAGAGCAAAGAGAGAAAAATGTTGGGGCGTGTAAGTGGTAAAGAAATACTTTGTGGATAAAATGGCCATCCCTTTGCCTCGGTGGTTGCTGGTACCTTGCTGAGTTAAGGATGGTGACTCTCTTTGTGAGACACCCCTCATTTGCTCTCTGGACCTTGGTAAGGTCTGTATGTTTACTCCTGTGACAGGCAGTCATTCCAAGACTCACATGAGTGGTCAGGAGAGATTTTAAAGACCTTTTCTGTTTATATTACCTACTTTATTTTAACTTATTATTAGTACATTCACAAATGTAAATTATAGCAGTGGGCAAAATAACTACTGATTTTAAAAAGGAGTATGTATAGAAAAATTTGGTTCTTCTGATGTCTCCTCCTATTTAAAGTTCTTGCACTGTCTACCTTCTTTTAGGTACTTCTTTGTTTTAGTATTTTTGATTCTTAGGTCTTTTGCATATATTCTGTACCAATGCTTTTCAGTTAAGTGCTAAGAAGGCACTCAGATGCTTTAAGTAAAAGGTAGTAAAGAACTTAAATATTCTTGGACTTATTAGTAAAGCATTTTGGCAGCAGTTGCAGATACACATATGTGTAATTTTTTACCCTAGGAAAAAAAAGATAATTCTTTTATAAAGGAAGGGTTTTTCATTTTTGGAGGAAGTTGGTTGATGGGTAACGTGTGGCCAGGTATAATGGTTTCCTGGCATTTTGAATGGACCATAAGACAAGGCTATTTGAGAACATGCTTGGGTGTGTGGTGGGGCTTAGGAGGTGTTTTATGGAGAGCCGAACTGTACTTGAAATTGGACTCAAATGACTGGCCTCACCATTTACAGACCTGAGTGTATGCAGCCAGATATGGGCTGGGCTTCAATTTGCAAGGTCTCAGGTTGTGCTGGGAGGAATACGGGCACCCATGCCTTGAGTGGTGATCTGCCAGGAATGTTCTCTGCACACCGAGGACCTCATATTTGGCTAGGCTTTCTCCTGTCCCTTATAGGCAGTTTTAGACAATTTTAAAAGAGCAAATCAAAAGTTGAACGAATCTCCACAGAATAATATTCTTCTTTTGAATGTGCATCTTTGTAGCTTAGTCGTAAAATTGTCTCCATGACTTTTCCAGTTCTTTTTATGGGGTCCAAATTCAGCTTATCAACTTTGTGCCTATACTGTTGAACTGATTCTTTGTAGTGGTGAAAACTAAGTGAAATATTCATTTTGAATAGCAGGAAACAAAGATAATTTCCTCTCCTAGCTTCCAACCTCTCTATAATGCTGACTAACCAGTGTGGAAATTGTGCTAGCTGTTGAAAGCTTTGTGGAGTTTGTTGTAAATAATACTGATTTTTCTTCAGGAACATCAGATGGCGTGTTGGAACTTTATGAAACTAGCATCATCTATTGGGAATGTTTAAATTTATATTTATTAAGTTTAAAATATTACAGGATGTATTTTTCACATTTTCTGGAAAAAATATATATAGTAATCTTAATTGAAGATCATATGACTAAAAAAGAGAAATTCTTTTTGATTAAATAGCTTTGGATCTTTAAAAAATGATTTTTATGTTAAAATTAAGTATATGAATTCATAAGATTTCTGTGTTATAAATAAAAACAGACTGCTCAAATCAGCAAGTTGGAATAGAAACTTAGATTCTTTAAGTTGGCTGGTAGTTTTTTTCAAAAGAAATTTTTTTCTATGTTTTCCTCCAAGGAAAGACAAATGTATATATACCCAATAGTCATTCCTACAACCATGTCCATGTATTTTACCAGCCTTGCCTTAAGATTGAATAAAAATTGTGTAGGTATTTCCTAAATATCAAAAACTACTATATGAATAGTTAGTGCCCCCAAAAGAGATGTTATTTCATAAATGACCAACTTAAAAGTGCTTTGAACTGGTTGATATCTATTGGTTAATTAGGTTTGTTGTTAAAGAGACTCAACTAGTGTCCAAAATTGGTTTTATACTGATCAATATCTAAGAAAATATTGAGAGGTATATCTATGGTTCAAGGGTTGAGCAGAGTTGACTAGATTCAGCTATCATTATAGATGTCTTTAAAGAGAAATTTTACATTGCCTTGGGAAAAAAAAATTCACCAACTGTAAATGCTGATTCTATAATAGCTTGATTTGTATATAATAGACATATTTACACATATTAAACTTTGCATAGCCAGCTTTTATGGTGAGTCATATTTGCTAAAATTGTCATTTAGAAGGTCTTTGGAAAAGATATCTGGTAGGGCTTTTGCTTTTTATCTGCATAATCTATGGGGACCCCTTCTTTCCGCGGACCTGATTCATTAGTGCTCTTAAGTCTGTGGGCTTGAGAACTGTTAACGATGAATGATATTAACTGCATGCAAAGTATATGATTGATAAGTACTAACACTCAGTTTTTTATCATTCTTTTTATTCCATGCGCCATCTTTCATTCTTCTGCTATATTGTACCTTTGAAATTAAATCCCATGATATGAAATTCGCTTCATTTCCATACACTCCTTATGCCATTTGTGAAATGCTGCCGCCCTTTTGGTTTTTCCGGGTCCTTGTGCAACCGTACGCCGACTGGCGCTCTCGCCCTCCTGCAGACCCAGCCCTCACTCTTCCTCCTATCTCCTTCAACAAACTTACACAGGCACAAACATGGGACGACTCTAGCTACTGTGTTCCCTCTGAAGGAGACAGTGACAATGGTAGGTGGCTTTGTACCTATTCTTCAATTTGCTCATTAATAAGCCAGTGAATGAATATACTGAACATTCATTTCTGTGCAGCTGAAGATAGAATGTGTTCTCCTGCATGCCTGACTTAAGAGAGAATAGGAAACCTGGAAAGTCCAGAAGAGTGCATGTGCATTGTTCTCTGGCAGTTTGTTCAACTATGTTTAATTATCTTGAACATTCTGAATTTTGGAAGGACTGTACAATAATTTCTTCTCTATTCTTTCTGCTTGAGTTTTTTTTTTTTTTTTTGGTGTGTTTGCTTGTTTATAAAAATTTGTGTTTTTGTACATTTGGATAATTTCTTCTGAACTAATGCTTTTGGAGTTTCATCTTTTATTATCCAGGCATTTGATAATGAGATTTTTAAAGTAATTAAGACATACTGTGACTGATCTGAAAGGAGTGCACTAAGAATGGTTAGAAGTAAGGAATTTCTAAAAATGAAGAGAAATCACTTGCTTTTTTTTTTCTTTGCAAATTCTTTGCACATTTTGACTTTTGATAACTTCAGCCCTTTCATCTATATAATAGCCAAGAGGGCTCCCCTGGTGCGTCAGTCATAAAGAATCCACCTGCCAATGCAGGAGATGTGGGGTCTATCCCTGGGCCCGGAAGATCTCCTGGAAAAGGAATTGACAATGCACTCCAGTATTCTTGCCAGGGAAATCCCATGGACAGAGGACCCTGGCATGTTGCAGTCCATGGGGTTGCAAAAGAGTTGGACACGACTTAGCGACTAAACGACAACAAATATGCAAGAATGGTAACTTGGCTTGAGAATCAAATATGCAAAAAAAAAATTGAGGACACCTAGTTAGGATTAATGTGGATATTGTTTGGTCTCATGCCACTATATATCTAAAGTAGTCTAAAAGATGAAAATAAAATACATATAGTTATTTAGAGATCCTTAACTACAGATATCTCAATCTCCATATTGGTCTGTTAGTTCAGATCTTAGGCATTTTACTCCAAGATACAAAGTAATTAAAAGTAATGTTAAATGAAATAGTATGATTTATAGGGAAGAAAAGTGACATGTGGGGTAAAACCACAGTGCAAACACAAGAAGATATATTTTCTGATAAGTTATTTTTTTTAATCTAAGTATCAATATGTTATATGTAATGAATAGAAACCATATATGTAAAACATTTGTTGTGATTTCTGGTCAAAATTCAACCAAAAAATGCTTTTTCAGACTTCATTTCATAGAAGGATAATGTATATTTTGGCAGGTTAGTTACAAAAGGAATTTTATTATTTCATAGATTTCTAAAATTTCAAACCAAAAGCAAGTGTGATTAAGCAACAACAACAAGGAAACCAAAGTTCCTTCTTGTATCACCCCACTTTAAATTCTGGAAATTGAGGAAGGCTAAATGGAAACTTTCTTGATAAACTATTCCTTTACTTAAAGGGGAGAGAATCATTTTCGTTTCTCAGAAAGCATGGCTATTTATGGATCTGATGATGTTTAAAGGAAATAAAGCCTAGAATGAAAGATTTATGTGTGATTTGGTATTTCCTTAGGAATGATATCTGAAAAAGACTTTCTAAAGCTGGGTAAGATTTAGACATAGCTTCTGTCTTTATAAATGAACCAACTAAAACGAGAAAGGTGAGGTGACCTGCCTGGCTCACCCTGCTAGATAGAGGGGGAGCCGGGGCCATGCCCAAGGCTCCAGTCTCCTCTCCACCAACCTACCTTCACATTTACAGCTGTTTATTGAGGATTCTTTGTGCAAGATACTAAGCCAGATAAAGTCTTAAGATTTCCGTAGAAAATAATCATGGTGAAAATCTTCCTGAAAATAAAATAACCATGCAATACTTCTCTGATATTTTTTCTATGAGTGAAAATTCTAGGGATTCACATGTGGCTATTATAGTGTACCGCACACACACACACACACACACACACACACACACACACACGCATGCACACAAAATAACAAAGGGATTGTTTTCAGTATTAATCTACCTGGACCAGGCATTGGGTAGTTGTTATTTTCCCCTTTTTGCAATTTGTCTACAGTATGCCCTAGGGAAGGGATAGTTTTCTGTTAATTATCTGATAATTTTCTGGCAGCAGAAGTCTTTTCAAATATTTGTGTAGGTTCCCAAATCTGACATTTCAAATAAAATCTTCATTCTCTTTGAGCTAAATGTTGCCTTCTGATTTGAATACATTTTCCAATGCATTTTAATTTTTTTCAAACTTTAACCTTTTTATCTTGTATTGGCATATAGCCGATTAACAACGTTATGGTAGTTTGAGGTGAACAGCGGGACTCAGCCATGCATATACACGTATGCACTCTCCCCGAAACCCTGCTCCCATCCAGCTGCCGCCCAACAGTGACTGGAGTTGCGTGCGCTATACAGGAGGTCCTTGCTGGTTATCCATTTTGAATATAACAGTGTGTACATGACCTTCCCAAACTCCCTAACTATTCCTTCCCCTCCGCCAGCAACCATCAGTTCATTTTCTAAGCCTGTGAGTCTCTTTCTCTTTTTTTTTTTAAATTTTAATTGGAGGCTAATTTCTTTATAATATTGTGGCGGTTTTTTCCATACATTCACATTCTCTTTCTGTTTTGTAAGTGTTTTTTTAATTAATGAAGAAACACTGTATGTATCCCCAAGTCTGTGAGCTAAAGTTGGAAGAGGGAAATAGCCTACTTTTATGTTGTTCTTCCTGGTTACTCTGAAACAGTAGATCCCATTCAGTGGCCCCTTGTGGCATTTCAAAGCTGATTACCCCATCAGTTTTGTTTCCTCATATTTGCTCCATAGCCCAATATCTGTGGTTATCTCAACCTGTGAAAATAAATGGCATCATATTCCCACTCTACCCAGCATAATGCAACTTGCCTTTCATTTATGATTTTTACTAATTACTTTTGGTAAAGTTGGCGTGTTTATGCCTTGTTCACTGTCATGCTTTGTATTAAAATTCCCACTTTTTTAAATGACAATATTGAAATAAAATTATTTAAAGAAACACATTTGAAATAATAAATTGTTTCAAATATATGTCATTTCAAATTCCCATATCTTCCCTAAACTCATTCTTCAAAGAAATAAAAATGACAAAGTGGCTAGGAAGTCCTCAGGAGTTTGAACTTCTACAATCCTCAAAGTCCTGCCTCCTAAAGTGGATGGAGAAGGATGTGGACGTGTGTCTCTAGTCTGTCCGGCCCCTGGGGCTGGAGGGGGCAGCTCCACTTCAAGTTGTTCTTAACGTGAAAACTTCACTTCTGCTCCTTCTTTTGTGCCCCCTTACTACTCTACCGCTGTCTTTCCTTTCCCCCTTCATTTTGAAATTAAAATTGTTCCTACATTCCTTTGAAGTACTTTCTCTTTTTCATTTTCAACAAATTGGTGGGTGCTCACATTTATACTTAAAATTGATCTTTAAACTATCACTGGAAAGTGAATGAATGGATGGACATACCTGTCTTGGGCCAGTTTTCAGACATTTTCTGGAATTGTTTTTACCATAATCTTACACTTAGGCATTATTTTCCCCATCACAAAAATGAGGAAACTGAAGTTGGGAGGGGTTGCTTCAGTGGTTCTCAATCCTGGCTTTATATTAGAATCACCTGGGCATTTTTCAAACAATGGCTGCCTGTGCCCTACACTAAGAGACGCTAATTTATTTGGTGTACCATAGAGTCTTCGCACTGATTATTTTGCTGATTTGTTGTTCTGTTTAAGCAGGTAAAAACCCCTGGGTTAAATAAACTGCCCAAGACAATAGAGAGGAAATTTGAGCCTTCTGAGGGCAGAGAATTTATCTAATTCATTTTTAGGCACCAGAGGGAATAAATGAATGTATTAATCAGATTTCTGATTCACGTTAACTGGATCTACAGCTCATGATACTTTTTCAAAGCCATCCTATTGCTGCCCTTGAATTGGTATGTCTTTAACATCACACCCTGTCCAGGTTTTTTAGTTTCCAAAGGGAAGTGGAGAGCTGAATTCCAAACCTCATGTGTCCACAGAGAAGAAATCTGGAGTTAAATTTAGATAATAAAGGTTAATAATATCCACTAATAATTTCTATGCAAAATGCTTTTCTTGTAATAAATAGCATTTCAGGGAATTTTTAGAGGAGTGGGCTTTCTTTGCTTAACTGAAAGATGCTTTTATAACATTAAAAAAAATAGTTTCTTGTGCACATCCTTAAATATCTGTTAAAAGTTGCCCAGTCGTGTCCAACTCTTTGCAACCCCATGGACTATAGCTTGCCAGGCTCCTCTGCCCATGGAATTCTCCAGGCAAGAATACTGGAGTGGGTAGCCTGTCCCTTCTCCAGGGGCTCTTCCTGACCCAGGTATCGAACCAGGGTCTCCTGCATTGCAGGCGGGTTCTTTACCAGCTGAGTTACCAGGGAAGTTCCAATATCTATTGAGTGCCTACTGTTTGTTAGGCATGATGCACTTTACTGTGGACACAGCTCTGAAAAAGACAGACTAAATCTCTGCCTTTGTGGAACTCTTTATTTTGCAGTCTAAGGCATTCAAACCTGGAAACTAAGCTTTAGGAGATTTTTCAGGTGACTGCTTATATCAGGGTAGGTTAATTCTGCCAAGTTACTCTCCAGATAGACTGATGTCTATTTTCTTGCTTGTTTGTTTTTTAAGATGTTTTGATGTGGACCATTTTTTAAAGTCTTTTTTGAATTTGCTACAATACTGCTTGTGTTGTTTATGTTTCATTTTTTTTTTTTTTTGACCATGAGGCATGTGGGATCCTAGCTCCTCAACCAGGGATCGAACCCTTACCCCTTGCATAGGAAGGGGAAGTCTCAGTCGCTGGACCACCAGGGAAGTCCCAGATTGTCTGATCTTTGAATGAGGGAGCATTTGAAACACTTTTTTTTTTTGTTTGTTTATTCATCAAACAAGCTGCTTTCTTGGACGGAGTAGAGGTTTAAATTGGAAACAGACAAACTCTGTATTAGAGAGTCCTATGGAGAAGAGCAGATCTATACTGTGAGACAAAAAGTGATGAGTGCCAATGAGAGGCACAGATAAAAAATGTTGTGCATTCATAGCTGACAGACCATTCCCAGGTCAGGGATGAAGATGATGAAGAGAGTGAAGGAGGAAGTAGCGATAAGGGGAAAATAGTAGAATTTGACCTGTACCTGCAGAATGAATTTGATATTCTGCATAAGCATGTTCATCATTCCCTGCAGAATTTTTGCTTAGAAATTTGTCTCTGTAGGTGTGAGTATGAGCAAACCATCCTTTTCATTCTTTGAATGTTGTTTGATATATAGTAACTAAACAGCAAAGCAGGACTCATTTTTTTCCTGCATCTTAAATCTCCTATTTCCTTGCCTATATACATGTGTGTACACACGGGCTTCCCGGGTGGTTCAGTGGTCAAGAATCTGCCTGCCAATGCAGGAGCCCCAGGAGACATGGGTGTATCCCTGGTCAGGGGGATCCCCTGGAGGAGGAAATGACGAGTCACTCCAGGATTCTTGCCTGGAGAATCCCATGGACAGAGGAGCCTGGTGGTCTACAGTCCATGGGGTCGAAAAGAGTCGAATATAGCTGAGCACAAACACACACACTCACTCACTCATGTACACCCTCCCTCTGCTCTCTTGTCCCAGCTTTTTTTTCCTTCTTATTTACATTAATCAGTGTGGCATTTGCTTTGAAAAATATTTCCTATAACAGGGCATTAACTGTTATTCAAGTTAACTTTTATTCCCCTGAATTAAGTAGGGGAGTTCTTAAATGTAGTGATAGAAAATTAAGGAAAGCTAGAATAATTCCTCCATAGACCAATTTCCTGAGGCTTTGACCAAACTGGTCACTGTATTTATTATTTAAATATGACTTGAAAAAAGAATTGTAGATAGTATAGTATATGTGCTGCCGAAGCGAGCACTTGTAGATAGTATAATCAGAGCTACCATAATGATCTTATTAAAGTTATTCTGTCACAACAAACTTATGTGCTCTGTAGATTTATTATCAGTCTAAATAATTCATTTTAAATTCTCATATATTCTACAATAATTAATCTATTTAGAAAACTAGTAGTAGTCCAGTTTCCAATAATTTTATGTACATTTGAAGTGTTCATTTTAAAAATAACAGTTCACATATGTTTTAACATTTTTTGGCTGCTTATATTCATAAAGCAAATGCCCAAGCATGCATTTTGTATTTTTTGAGATGTATGGGCATTTAAGATGAAAAGCAATACCAGGTATTTAAAACCCAGACCCCATTGCGTTATCTTGTTATCTCACATAGGGCTCTAACAGGGCATAGATACTTGAAGAGTGTGCTGTTAACCAAAAGCTCACAGTTAATTTAACTTCCTGATAACTTCGTATTCAGAATGAAGTCTGCCAGTAAAAACATATTGGAAATATTAAACATGCAGTATCAGTTAAGATTGCCCCCAGAAAAAAAGCCGAAGGAAAAGAAAACCTCCAAAGAAAACATCGGATTTATTTAAACGGAGCTGGGGCTCCCCCTTGCGGACCAGTATGTGTATCACTCAACTAAGTCCACATTCCTTGACTTTTTTGGTAAATTTGGTTGATTTCTTTTCTTTGAGGGTGTGGATTTTTTCTGGACTTTCCATTGTAATGTATCTCTCTTCTGATCACTGTGTTTAAGTGGGTATATTTTTTGGCTGGGCTCCGTATGGTGCAAAGGCAACTTTATCTCGTCTCTCCCTGCTGGTTGGTCTGCCCTGCTTCCTCGGCCTGCCTTTCCTTTATTTTTGAAACAATTGGTCTCACTTCATGTGGGGTTTGGTTTTTGTGGGTCTTGGTGACAAGACTTTGGCTCTTTCCACCTGTGACTTCCTCAGGGGGCTTGAGACAAAAGCCCAGGCCTCAGGCTGACTTCTCTCTGAAGTTCCAGAAGGTGTTTTATGTACAGTGGTCATCCTGTTGCTCCATTAACTTCCGTAAGTCAAGGATTTCTTAAGATGTGTCAACTTTCTGGTCCTCTGTAGAGCACCAGAATGCTGATTCAAATATCCTAGAACTGATTTAGAAAGAAAATACCTAAATGTGAAAAGTATAGTGCAAGACATTCCTTAAGGTGTTTTGATTCAAAGATAGAAATTAGGATTAAAATGACATAGTTGTATGAATGTAGGATAATTGATTATATGGTGGACCCCAGTTTTTAATTCAAAGTATATTTGTAAACCATATTTAACAATAAATAAATTGAATTAGCTTTTAAAGTGGCTCATAGAAAATGTTAGAATAGAATAAACGTTGCATAATCTTCTTATTCTATATTATTGAAGATATGGTGATGGAAGCTACTAGGATTACAGTATGTTGGTGCAGCCTTCTTTGTGGTATTGATTTTTAAAACTGGAGTTCTCTGCCCCAGATTTTCTGAAGCTCTGTCCCCCATCCTCCCATCCCCACCTCTCCCAATCTGAAAATCTATGGGACACAGAGAACCAGTGGCAGCTCTTAACCACACTTTGCTCCCTCTAGGGTGCATAGTCTTATGCACCCTAGTAGTCTTAGGTTGATAGTCTTAGGTTGATAGTCTTAGGTTGATAGTCTTAGGTTGATAGTCTTAATAAGAATCAAAGGAAGAGAAAGATTCAAGTTTAAATCTGCCCTGTGCTTTATATCCTAATGTGAATTGCTAGAATCACTGCCCATATGTAGAATATTGCTTGCTTTCTTGATAGTCTTTAAGAGATGTTATCCTTCAGAGTTTGAGAGCATTCATTTTGTCTGCAGTCAGAGACTTAACTCCTTCCAGAGTTGCCACTGTGAGTTGCTATTCCTGGCAGGTTGTAATTTTAAGGACCTGCAGGCAGAGATGATCTCTTAACACCACCTCCCATCCTTTCAGCTTTTCTAAAAGGAATCTACGGTCATCTCTGAAGAGCTGACTTAGGGATGCACTTTCAGTGACATGATAGAAGCCAGAATTTCCCCTCCACACTCAGATAGGTAACGTGTGGGAGTGGGTAGTGTGCATCATCACTTAGTTCTTAATCCAGGCTGATTGAAAAAAAACCTCAGCCAACAAAATCATTAACCTGTGCTTGTTTATAACATGTAAAGCAATTCTGGCTTATTACTTGAGGCAGAGTATTCAAGTTTAATGAAAGGATTGTGAAACCTGGAGTGTAGATGAAAGCTTGGAATGGAAGCAGTGGAAAAATTAGAGGAGGGGTCTGGAATAATACCAAGGATGACCAAGCCCTTTCCTGGATTCAGCTGATTGTTCGTCCACACAATGCAGAATAATTGAAAACATAATCTTCTCTAGAATATTTGAATCAAGCTTTTCATGTGAAGTCAGAATTTCCTGTTTTTGTGAGTGGTGAATGAATTATTTGGGATAAATAAACTATTTGATTCAAACATGAGCAGCCCGATATGGCAGTCTGTACTAGACACTCCATAAAGGCTTTTCCCCCTTTCTCTTCTAGTGTTTCTAAGACCGCAGAGAAATTTGGAATCTATAGACCCACAGTTTACGATTCGGAGGAAAATGGAACAGATGAGAGAAGAAAAAGAACTGGTGGAACAGCTCCGAGAGGTACCGGGAAACACTGTATTACTGAATAATAATTTCCAGCATTAAAGTAGCATTCTGTATTTTTAAAAAGTAGATTTTGAAACACTTCAAACAGACCTCGTTTCAAATCTAGGCAGCTCGCCTACTGACTGTCTGCTACTGGGCAAGTCACTTAACATCTCTAAATTTGAGTTTTTTCATATATTAAAGCAGTAGCTCCCATCTACCTTCGTGGGATTTTGTGAGGAATCTATGAGATAATATAAGTAGAAATACTTAATACCTATGTATAAAAGTTAAAACTTTTAAAAATGCACTGTTATTAATTTATTTAATAAGATTACATGAATTTAAAGATGTTTATAGTTATCCCTACTAGCCAGAATTTTCGAACGTCATTTCATAGGCAAACCATTTGAGTTCCTACCAAGAGTGAAGTCTTGTACTGGGTGCCAGGGGAGATTTTAAGCTTGGTGATGGCAGGAGCCATGGCTATCTTATCCCATGTTGTATTTCTACTCCCAGCACAGCTCCTAGTGGCAACTGTGTATATATTTGGCTACCCTCATGGTCTTTGTGTCTAGTTAGGAGGGTCTCACATAAGTATGTGGAAGGTCAAACGGCAGGACAAGGATCAGTTACCAGAGAACTCACTGATATTAGTTATTAAAGGCAGCATATCATGAATTACTACATAAGTTCTTTTATATTCAAAGAGAAGTACCATAGCCATTAGCTAGAAGAATATAGGAAGCTTCTTGAAGAGGTGGATTTTATACTATATCTTCTTTCACTAGCAAATGATTATTGACTGCTGCTCTGTGCCAGGTCATATAGTCTAGGTGATGGAGAGAGAAAAGAACAAAAAGGTCTCTGCTTTCATGAAGCCTATAGTCTATTGAGAAGAGAGAATAAGTAAGAAGGAAACAAATATACACCTTCAAATAACAGTGAATTTTACACATGAGCAATGAATTCTATTAGTAAAATTAAAGCTGAATTTAAGGTAGGTCAGAATCTTTTTTTGTTGTAGATGATACTTTATATACAGTTATATAAAGTATATATATAGCAGGTAGTCGGGAGGAAAGAGATAAAAACCCAGAAACTCCTCACCACCACTTTAAGCCACTGTGGTTGACTCAACAGTCACGTTGGGCAAGTCAGACCTCTGTCATTTGCCTCGAGTATTTGGATGTGCTGTAAACTTGGGAGGCGAACTTTCAGAGATATATAAAAATAAGATGAGAAGTTGAGACAAGCCTCTCAAAGAGTGATATAATTTTATCTTAAAGCCTGGGTCATATTGATAGCTTATGTTTTAATTTAATTAGAGACTGAAAGCAAGCTTAGAAAAAAAATGAGGTGTCTAGACACAGGACGGTTCTGAAAGAGAATTATGCAACACTATTACATGCACTGATTTTCAAGTGCTTCACTTATTGCAAATCTCCAAATTAAGTCATCTTTTCTCACAGTGTTACCCAATTATGAGGAGCTTTGCTGTAAATCAGAAATTTGTATTTGAAGTTTAAAAAATTGATTTTCCTGCTTTTGAGGAGATGGAATAGATGTGCTTTTCCCCATTCCTTTCACTAAATACAACTAAAACCCTTGGCCATTTTATATGAAATAAGCATAAGAGCACTCTGAAAGGTGGAGAGAATAATTCAGACCAGCTGGGTTCCTTGGGACTAGGAATGACTCAGTGGTGAGTCCAGTGGGTTTTCTTTTTTGCTTCATCTTTCTCGGACTTGGAGCTGAAGTAGCTGGAAACTGGAAATGCTCATGGGAACAGTTTTTTTTTTTTTTTTTTTTTAAAAAGTCCCAACAAAAGCTTGCTTACTTTACTCAGAGGACCGGAAGAAGGACAGCCTAGGGAGACAGAAAACTTTTAGACAATAAATGCTCTACTCCAGCTACAGAAAACCTGTGGCCCCAGTGCTACCCATGTCTGCAAAGATGGAATAGGCAGCTGACTTTCACCTCTGCTGGGATGATACCAGAGAAGGCCAAGTTGGGAGCCAGGAATGTCATCCCTACCAACTAAAAACAATCCCCTCCCCTCCCATGGTGTCAGTGGAAGCTGTACATGGGCAGCCTGGATTTCTATCCCAGTCCCAATCAGCTGACCCCAAGTGGCAATCTGCATTTACACAGCGATAGGAGAAGGCAATGGCACCCCACTCCAGGACTCTTGCCTGGAAAACCCCATGGACGGAGGAGCCTGGTGGGCTGCAGTCCATGGGGTCGTGAAGAGTTGGACACGACTGAGTGACTTCACTTTCACTTTTCACTTTCATGCACTGGAGAAGGAAATGGCAACCCACTCCAGTGTTCTTGCTTGGAGAATCCCAGGGACGGGGGAGCCTGGTGGGCTGCCGTCTATGGGGTCGCACAGAGTCAGACACGACTGAAGCGACTTAGCAGCAGCAGCACCCAGGTAGTGCCTTCCCATTCCCTGCCAGAGCAGTGTCCAAAATAGCTAGCCAGAAGAGAAAGTTTAAATAGGATCCAAAGTCTCATAACATGATACCAGAAATGTCCAGTTTTCAACCAGAAAAAAAAATCACTCATTGTCCCAAGAACCAAAATGAATGTGGAAAGGTGATCAACAGCTGACTGTGATGGCAGGGATGTTAGAATTATCCGACAGATCATACGGCATTCACCATGAAGGTTCTTCCACAAGTAGTGATGAACATGGTTGGAACAAAGGGAAAAAATTGAATGCCTCGGCAGAGGAATAGATAATGTTCGCAAAGAAACAGAAGACATGAAGAAGGACCAATGGAAATTTAGAACTGGGAAGTTCATTATCTGAAATGAGAAGCCCGGGGGATGGGCTCAACAGCGTCACAAAGAATCGATGAACTGTCGGAAAGAACAAGAGGAATTACCTAATCTGGGCAGCAGAGAGAGAAAAGACAGACTGAAACTAAATGAGCAGAGAGCCTCAGGGACCTTCGGGAGTTGCTGTAACAGATGATCTACATTCTGGTCCTGGGAGTCCTGGGAGGAGAGGAGAAGGGAGCAGGGACAAAGAGGTGCTTGGCGGTGGGAGGAAGTGGGTGTGACTGCCAGAGGGCAACACGGGGGCTCCTTGTAGCGAGGTGCACATTCTGTCGATGTCAGGGTCCCAGTTGTGTACGTTTGTGGGTTGCTCCCTTAAGGAAACTGGGTACCTGAGATCTCTCTGTATTACTTCTTATAACTGCGTATGAATTTATAATGACCTCAAAATAAAACTTTGAATTTTTTTTTAAGAAGGGAGAAAAATGGCTTTTTGAATGAAAGCATAGTCCGAGAAAAACACCCGTAATCTCTCTTCTGCCCACTGCAGGCTGTCTGAGATACATTATCCGAAATAATAAGTTTGGGTTGGCTTGGGGTTTTTCATTTGCTTTTTGTTTATATTTACTTCTTTTATTTACTTTTGTTAAAATATAGTTGACTTACAATATCATTTTGGTTTCATGTGTACCGCATATTGATTCACTATTTTTTTTACATTGCAAAACAGTTACCACTGATTTGGCTTTTATTTGTCAACTCATTCTGGTTTTCTGTTTTAATTGCTAAGCCTGAGGCAATTTCGAACTCAAGAAGTGATTCCATTATTTTAAAAATTCAACTGATTAAAAATTTTTTACATAACTGAATTAATTTTTCTACAGAGGGAATTTTATTTAATATCTTTTGAAAGGTTGTGTTTTCCAGGTGTTCTTATCCTTTATAGTGAAACTTAAACCCCAGTTCATAAATAGTCATAACTGTACTTTACCCTCAGTTGCCTGAGAGCAATTGATTTCCTTTTGATCTCTTTTCAGAGCATCGAGATGAGACTCAAGGTCAGCCTGCACGAAGACCTGGGGGCCGCCCTCATGGATGGCGTTGTCCTCTGCCATTTGGTCAACCACATCCGCCCGCGATCTGTCGCAAGCATCCATGTCCCTTCACCAGCAGTCGTAAGTAACACCATTTAAGGAAAACTAACTCTTACATAAAACAGACTCCTTTGGGACAGTATTGCTGGTTAAAGACACTGATGGGGATCACCAGGATCATGTTCAAATTCTCTCTGTTGGGCCCCAGACAACTCAAAAGAGCAGAAAAGGAATAGCGTGTCTATTCTTTGTTTTGTTTTTTTTTGGCCGTGCCGTAGGGCATGCAGGATTTTTAGTTCCCTGACCGGGGATCGAACCTGTGTCCCCTGCAGTGGAAGTGTGGAGCCCTAACTAGTGGACTGCCAGAGAATTCCAGGGATAGCATTTCTGAATGAAGCAACATTTTTACTATAAAAAGGGAAAATATTTCAAGTAAATATGTAAATGAGAGAAAATGAACTACTTTCAAATATAAAGCAAATCACGTTAAAGAAATGACTGCTCTGCTTGCTAACTTTAAGACTGTAGGGACAGAGATTCATTCCTCACAAGCAGTTATTTAAGCAGTGAGAAGTCCTTTTGGAAAACTTTTTTTGGTTGGTGGGTTCTCTTCTAACGGAATCTATTATTTTATAATTAGTGAGGATTTTAGGATCACTCTGAAAAGATGTAGGTGCTGCATAAAATATCATTAGTAACCTGTCAGGCCAGAGGTTGGTTAGCTGTCATTAATTCAGTAATTCCTTGACTGCTAGCTGTGCTCAAGGGTCAGTTGGAGATACCAAGGAAACGGAAAAGATCAGAAGGAGGGAGTGAAAAAATTCCTTGTCTCACTGTTGAGGAGATAAAGCTAACACTGGGATTTTTTCCCTGCACTTCATGGGGCATGTTACCATCAAGAAGAGAGGAGTCAACGATAAGCTTGTCTTTGAAGCCCACTCAGGGTTCATTGGACAAGTAGAGAAGAACTTCTATCCACACTACTGCTATTAGATGAAGCAGAAGAGTTTAGGGGCTAAGGATGTAGTGTTGGGATTCCAATTCCACATCTGTATGAGCCACATGACTTTGGGAAAGTTAAGTGTTCATAAAAGGTCACACAAAGAGTGTGTAGAATGAAAGCCTCACGTGAAGCTGCCCACTCTCAGCCCCTCAAGGAAAGCGTCTCAGGGGCACTATTTGTCTCACTTTCTTTTCTCTTGGCAGCAGGAAAAATTAGGTGATGATCCCATTTCAACTCTCAGTTTTCTTTCTATACAGTTAAACATAATTTTTGCTTCCCAAAGACTGACCACATTTTGGCTTCAGAAAACACAGGGGGAAAAACAGACCAATTTGTCTTCTGACTTAAATCTGCTTTATCTGCCTTAGTTTGGGCAGTAAATTCTGTCCTGTAATCCAATATACAAAAGTTTTTAAGTCCAGACAGCTATAAAGTTTGAACTGTGTACCAAATTCTCATTCAGTAATTTTCCTCAAATTATAAGAAAGAAACTATCATTCTTCAGCTTCCAATTTAAATATACAGTTATTGTTTTATAATGCATAAGAGACACTATGAATCATGTAGCTATACACATTTGTATATTTCGTCAATTCTTCAGGGAAAAAATGCTATATTCTTTGGTGGCCACTTTTTATCTTTTTCAAATAAAAAATTTTTAATTGAAAATGTTATGTGAAATAATGCCTGATTAGAGAAAAAGAGATAATGGAGAAATGCTGGAGGAAGATAAATAATGTCTTATCCCACTCCCTAAAGACAACCACTATTTACATCTTGGCTTTTATGCTCCTAGCATTCCTCCAACATAGAAGTGATTTTTGAATTGTGAGCTTCACATATATACTGTTTAGTAGTTTTTAAAATTTATGAAAACCTAAGTATTTCCCTGAGTCATTAAAACTCCTCGTAACCATGTATTTTAACAACTGTAAAATATTTTGTGCTTAGTCAGCTCAGTTGTGTCTGACTCTTTGCGACCCCATGGACTGCAGCCCACCAGGCTCCTCTGTCCGTGGGGATTCTCCAGGCAGGAATACTGGAGTGGGTTGCCATGCCCTAATTCAGGGATCTTCCCAACCCAGGGATCAAACCCAGGTCTCCTGCATTGCAGGCGGATTCTTTAGTTTTCATTTTTAGAAATGTTTCTAAATTTAGTCCACTTCTTAGAAATTCTTCCCTGAGCATCTGGAGCCCCCACTGACCAGACCCAGCTGCGCTGTAGCCGTGGAGCCCGCTTCTGCCTCTCTTCTCTGCCTTCACTGTCCACTGCCGAGTTTGCACAAGCTGTTCATTCTAACCTGGAAGGCTGCTCCCCACCCTGCCTCTAAATTTCTTCACCTTGAGGCATCAGCAATTTTCTAATAAAACCTGTTGCTTTGGTGAGAAAGAGAGTCATTGGCCTGGTGAATCAACCCTTCATATAGAAATATATTTGCTCATGGGAAAAGGTGATGTTTAGGGTGTGCTTTTAAGTAAACTAAAGCAGGTTACACAACAGTATGATCTCATAAAAATAGTGTGTGTGTATCCACACATATATATTCACATACATCTGCAGAAATTTTGCACATGTATGTATGCAAATGTGCAGAAATTCGACATATAAACACATATCTGTATGTGTACACACCTTTTATACACACACACGTACATACACAGTGTCTGGGAAAATAGAATCCAAATATTAACAGCTGTTCAGGTGGATGTTCCTGGATAATTTTTTTGTTGTCTTCTATTTGTTTATGTATTATTCCTTTCCAATAAACATGTATTACTTGTGCCATTTAGAAAGCTTAAAATTTAACCTGTTATTTCAATTATGCCTCTTAATAACTAATTACTTCTGAATGTTGCATTTATAGCCTAAACTTAGCATGGCCAAATGCAGAAGAAACGTGGAAAACTTTTTGGAAGCATGCCGAAAATTAGGAGTACCAGAGGTAACATCAAACTTAGTTCCAATAACTATGTTTTAGTAATGGTTTTATTTAATGTGTGTTTTTGAACCCACTGAGTAGGTATACTCCTTTGTCCATCCCTTTTTGTGTCAGTCTTTCTTGAGGAATGAAACTGAGTAAGTTATAAAATTTTAGTTTAAATTACTCTATTGCAGTGAAATAAAAACGGCTTAAAATGGTATGGTCAATTCTGAGGAAAAGGGGAACATTAAGGTTTTGAAATAAATGAGAAATTCCAAACTTTAAAAATGATTAGTCAGCATGATTCTCCACTCAGAGAGCAGCAATTGATGAAGCTTCTGTGAGCCTTCTGTGGGATTACATAGGGTAGAATTTTGGAGATGATGTTTTTCCTTATCCAAAGTTCTTAAGCAGAGCAGACCTGGAGTTGACTTTTCACACCCTGTGGTTTTGGGGTATGTGGATCAAAATAATCAGCATTAATTAAAAATATTATAATTACTGTTCTTATTATCATTAATCATTACCATTAATAATAGAAGTGTTTGTATATTATTTTATAGTTTGTTAACTGTTGCACTTATGTTTTCCCCTTTAGTCCACTAAAGTAACATAAAATGATTTCTTAGGGAGATAAAAGCCAGTCCACTCAATTTGGGTGTAATTTGACAGATTTTTCATCATTGTGATAAACAGAAATGGACAGAAATTACATTTCTTAAATGTTTCTTCCATTTTTTCTAATGTTCCAGGATAAAGTAACTACAAATGCTATCATGAGATAATGTTTTTGAGCATGTGAAGGAATTATATTTTCATGTAATTCTACTCAGAGATAACAGTTACTGGAATTAAGCCTTTTCCCCCCTTCCTTCTTTCCTTCCTATTTTTCAACTTGGTAGGTTTGAAGATGAGGATTAGCAGTGGGCTTCTAATCTTATTTGAGGAAAAAGGGATAAATTTTAAAGCATCTTTAAATCAAAACTGTATCAATTAAAAGAAGCTTGCAAATTCATTTTTTAAAAGAGTGTAATCTTTATATAATGTACTAAATGCATTTATGGTCTATCCAGATGTCTTTCAGCAATGTTAATCTGTGTGTCTATATTGTATGTGTATATTTTACTATTGCACATACATTCCTGGCTACAAATGTTTGTGAAATTCTCATACATGTACCTCTTTTAATAATTTGATTCCATCTTGGGTGAATAAGATTTCCCATGTGTGAATCAAAATTATCATACCAAGTTTCAGACTGTAAATTATTCGTGTCTGTACTCAAAAGCACTGATGAGTTATCACCTAATTCCCTGTGATATTTTAAAACTCATCAGTGTTTTCTTGGCTTACAGTGATACAAAATGAAATGGGAATGCCCTTAATTATTTATTGTGGGTAAAGGTTGGTAATTATGGTTTCCTTTTAAAGTGAGGAAAAGGAAATTAAATTAGCATCAAAATGCAGAGAAAATTTTATCATAATTTCTGAATTATGCCGCTGGCACTAACAGGCAACTGATAATTCCTGAGATGATTGAACTGCAAGGAGTAAATCATCTTTTTTGCCAGTATTTCACTTAACTATGCTTAGTAAGAAATGCATCATTAAGGCTATTTTTGAAATTCTTTTTTTAAGATTTGAGATGATTTTCAAGTTCACATTGTATATGCGTGTATATGTGATTGTGTATACATCTATCTATATCCATCCTAATGGGTAATCCAACAGCATTTTACTGGTAACTGGAATTATAATACACTAAGTTCATTGCTACTAGAAAATGTCTATTGGCTGGCTAGCAGTTGTACTTCTTTAATAAGATATGTTAAAGGGAGGGAGGAATATTCTGATGGAAAACCAGAAATTGCCAATTGGAGAGCAATTGGCAAATCTTCTGTATACATAAAGGAACATGTTTTCATCTCTTGGAATGAATGAGGAATAAATTATTGGAAATAAGGAAATGTTTTCATCTAGTAATACGACACTAAGTTGGGGGAGGGTTGGAATGACTCCTTCCCACTTAGATAAGGGTCCTTCCTCCACTACTTAAGATTGTTGATGAATTGCAGTGTGTATGTGGTACACTGCAGTTCATGATTTATAGTGAAAAGGTAGTTATATCCCAAATCTAGTTGCACAAATTTCCCCTTGCAATCAGGTATTTTAAAAGGCTGGTATTTAAGGGCAGAGGAGCTTTAACATTACATTTTCTTTTTGGTTTCAAACTTAATACTTGGGTAAGAAAATATTCACTGATTTCCCAGTAGCTTAATGAATTCCTCCTAATGTGCAGGCCTGTCCTCTCTTCTCCATTCATAACTTATCTACATAAACATACCCAGAAGTCACAGAGATTGGGAATTCTGTATTTTTTAAGCTAAATATCTAATTGACAGTGATAAACCATCCTCTAGAGACTGAAAAGCCACAGCTGTGCTCTAGCCCGAGTTTGTTGCCCTTTGTAATAGAATTACGGTTTGAAACTACAAACCGGAGTCAGGGTTGGCAGCTTATTCACTTTTACTAGGTTCATCTGGGTGGAATGTGGTTGCTGAGAAGTTAAAACTATTGCACATAAAGCAATACAGTGGGGAGAAAGCAATTTTAAAGTTGTTCCCATTGTTATAGTTTATTATATTTTCTTTAGAAGTCTCCAGGGACACAGTCCCAGGTATCTGCCTTGGGGTTGGTCAGGTTCATGAAGCATTTTATTGTGTGTTCAGTGAAGTGGCTTACCTATAAATCTGGCTTCTTCAAATTGGCTGCATTCAGAATTGCAGACAGTATAAGCAGTATATCTCTGCAGAAGGTTAGAGTGTGTAGTAGATGTGTATGGTGACTCTGCTGCTGCTGCTGCTGCTAAGTCACTTCAGTCGTGTCCGACTCTGTGCGACCCCATAGACGGCAGCCCACCAGGCTCCCCCGTCCCTGGGATTCTCCAGGCAAGAACACTGGAGTGGGTTGCCATGTCCTTCTCCAATGCATGAAAGTGAAAAGTGAAAGTGAAGTCGCTCAGTCATGTCCGACTCTTAGTGACCACATGGACTGCAGCCCACCAGGCTCCTCCGTCCATGGATTTTCCAGGCAAGAGTACTGGAGTGGGGTGCCATTGCCTTCTCTGGTATGGTGACTCTAGACCTCTGTTATTTGTGATGTTTGGATAAGGCTGGATCTAGACGTTTCCTAGTCTAGGGCACAGTTAGTTGACATCACAGAAAGTAGTTGGTGTTGGAGTTCTGGAGAAATTCTGTTAGGGCTACACCTGGCATTTTTTGCCATCTCTGAGGGATTCTGGGATGAGGTAGAGGTTTGCTAGTGAGAATGCCAAGGAAAGATCCTTAAAAACAAGTTGGAAATGGCCCTCCCTGGCAAGTTTCTTTCCTGGTGGCGGAGTTAATATTTCTTCAGGTAGTTCTTTCAGTCTGGGTCACTTCTCTCCCTGCTGCCCTGTGCCTTAGGTTTTGTTTTCTTCTGTTTGGGGCCAATTCCCCAACTAAAGAGACAGCACCTGGAAGGCGAGGCGTGAGGGTGAGTGCAGAGGATCTGCGAGCGGAGTGAGGGACACGCGGGGTTTGGGATAAATCAGCCGCACCTGTGTCGTTAACTGGTCCTGTGCCTTTTGCAGACTAGAGCCATGAAAGCCATTCACTGAGAACTTCTTACAGCTGCCTCATCTTCTTGAATGCTCACTGTTGAGGATTAGAAGTATTTTATTACCATGCAATGAAGAAAATGAGGTCCACAGAGGTTACACAATTTCCTAACCTCACATTTGCAGCTGGGATGCAGCAGAGCTGGCTTTTGAACCCAGGTCTGTTGGGTTCAAAAGCATCAAGCGCCTGCCTTCTTTCTGGCATACATGGAGGCTCTCTTTGATGCAAAGAGTTCCCTGCTCTGCAAACTGCAGGTGTTGGACTTAAGCAATAGATTAAGCCACATTCTCCAGAGCCCTGGATTCTTTCCAAGGCCCCACCCAGGAGGCGAGGGAAAGCCACATGGGGAGGTTACAGATCATAACTGCCGTCTTGCTTCAGCTACAGCAGTTTCTCCTTGGCCTGTGGCATATATTGACTTTCCAGTTAAGAGTTCCTTGGGAGACAAGTGTTCTATTGCTAATTATAGTTTGAAAATCACTGAACCCTTAAGGTTTCTTTTAGCTAATAATCCATGGATGCTCTGCAGCCCCATGATTTCAAAATTGTTCCAGTTGCTTTCTGCCATCAGCTGCTCAGCTGTGGGAAAATTATCTCATGGAAATCTGGGAATTGGGAGATTTTGCTAGCTTCGTCCCAAAGACACCTGTAGTGTTGATGCCAGTTAGACCATGTGCTGTCTCTGACCTCTGGTGCAAGTGTTAACTTGATCTTGAACACAGGCTTACCCTTGGTGGACTTCCAAGTTCTTCAGAATATATTCTCAATCACCAAAAATCTGACTTCAATTAAGCCTCCGGGTAATGAGGTATTTTGTGAACATATTGAGGCTTTCTTTGCCTTTTCTGAGTCATCTTGGTCATTCCTGGTCTCTGACCTTGATGTGGAGAATTCACAGTTGGCTACTGGAGGGTTCCCAAGTTTATCCAAACTTAGGGCTATTTTAGGACTCCTGGTCTCAGGTCAAGAGAAATCTCTCATTTGTGAAGCATCAAAAGTACTAGAAAATATTTTTTTTTCTTACCAGGTAATATTGCACCTTGATTTGGGCTGGGGGGGTGGGGGTGGGTAGAGAGGGAGACACTGAAATCTTTGTCTGAAGAGAGATCCTGTGGTTTCTTTGCCTGAGGGAAACAGCCTTGGCTTTTTCTGAGAGATATTGCCCTAGTCTCTCTGCCTGCTGGGAAGTGCCCGTGTCTGTGTCTGAAGAGAGAAACGGTGGTCTTTCTTTGAGAAAGGTCACTTAAGTCTCTGAATGAGGGGAGATGCCCTGGTCTTTCCTGGGAGAAGTCTGAGGGGGAGACACCCTGGCCTTTCTCTGGGAAAAGCTACCCAGGTCTCTGAGGGGAGACAGCCTGGTCTTTCTTGGGAGAAGTTGCTCAGGTCTCTCTCACTGAAGGAGGCTTTCACTGAGAGAAGTCACTCAGGTCTCTGAGAGGAGACGCCAGGTCTTTGAGGAGAGACGCCAGGTCTTTCTCTGGGAGAAGTTGCTCAGGTCTTTGAGGGGAGACGCCCTGGTCTTTCCTGAAGAAGTTGCTCAAGTCTCTGTCTGAGGGGAGACACCCTAGTTTTTCTTTGGGAGAAATTGCCCCAGGTCTCCCTATGAGGAGAGATGTCCTGGTATTTCTCTGAGAGAAGTCACTTAGGTCTCTGTCTGAGGGGAGACACCCTGGTCTTTCTCTGGGAGAAGTCGCCCAACTCATTGTCTGAGGGGAGTCACACTGGTTTTTCTCTGAGAGAAGTCACTTAGGTCTCTGTCTGAGGGGAGAAGCGTCCTGGTCTTTCTCTGGTAGAAATCACATGGGTCTCTCTCTGAGGGAGACACCCTGGTCTTTCTCTGGGAGAAGTCGCCCGGATGTCTGTCTGAGGGGAGATGCCCTGGTTTTTTCTCTGAAAGGAGTCACTTAGGTCTCTGATTAAACAGAGAAGCTCTGGTCTTTCCTGGGAGAAGTCATTCAAGTCTCTGACTGAGGGGAGAAGCCTTGGTCTTTCTCTGGGAAAAGTTGCTCAGGTCTCTGAGGGGAGAAGCCCTGGTCTTTCTCTGGGAGAAGTTGCTCAGGTGTCTCTAAATGGAGTCACCCTGGCTCTTTTTATGGAAGGAGTGCTTGGGTTTCTGAGGGGACCTGCCCTGGTCTTTTCTCTGGGAGAGATCCCTTAGGGCTCTGAATTAGGAGAGAAGCCCTGGTCATTCCTGGGAGAAGTCACCCAGGCATCTCTCTGAGTGGAGACACCCTGGTTTTTCTCTGGGAGAAGTTGCTTAGGTCTCTGAGGGGAGGCTCCCTGGTCATTCCTGGGAGAAGTCACCCAACTCTCTGCCCAGGTGATATGCCCTGGTTTTTCCCTGAGAGACGTCACCCAGGTCTCTACATGAGGGGAAATGTCCTGCTTTTTTTTTCTGGAAAGAGTCCCTCAGGTCTCTGAGGGGAGACACCCTGGTCTTTCCCTGGGAGAAGTCCCTTAGGTCTCTGAGGGGAGATGCCCTAGATTTTCTCTGGGAGAAGTGGCTCAGGTCTCTGACTGAGGGGAGACAGCCTGGTCTTTCCCTGGGAGAAGTCCCTTAGGTCTCTAACTGAGGGGAGACGCCCTGGTTTTTCTCTGGGAGATGTGGCTCAGGTCTCTGACTGAAGGGAGACAAGCTGGTCTTTCTTAGGAGAAGTTGCTGAGGCCTCTGACTGAGGGGAGACACCCTGGTCTTTCTCTGGGAGAAACTGCTTGTGTCTCTGACAAGCGGAAAAACCCTGGTCATTCCTGGGAGAGGTTGCCCAACTCACTGTCTGAGGGGAGATGCCCTGGTCTTTCTCTGAGAGGAGTCTCTCAGGTGTCTCTGAGTGGAGATGTCCTGTTTTTTTTTTTCTTTTTAATTGAAGGAGTGCTCGGGTCTCTGACTGAGGGGAGACATCCTTGGTCTTTCTCTGGGAGAAGTTGCTCAGGTCTCTGTTTGAGGGGAGAAGCCCTGGTCTTTTTCTGAGAGAAGTCACTCACATTTCTTCTGAGCAGAGAAGCCTTACTCTTTCTCTGGGTCAAGACACTCAGATCTCTGACTGAAAGGAGATGCCCTGTTCTTTTTCCGAGAGATCTCTACTGGGAGAGAACAGGTCTCTGTCATGTGTCTTTCCAAGGTGAGACTCCCTGATCTTTCTTGAGAGAAGTCACCACATTTTATGAGGGGATTGCACTGGTCTTTTTCTGAGAGGAGTTGCCCAGGTTTCTGTCTGAGGAGGGAACCCTTGGTCCTGTTGAGAATGGACACCTTGTTCTCTGTCTCTCCAATTTAAATGAGAAACCTTGGCCTCCAACCTCTTTGTGGACCAAGGTCCTTCGTTTAACAGACTTGCTCTCTTTAGAGGAAGAAGGAACTTGGAATTAAATACACCTCGTTTTCTAGCTGCCTAGCCCTTCTTATTCATTACTAACTCCAGGGAGGAAATAGGGAAGAGGATTAGGGCAGCAACTCCATGAACTGTACAGGGCCTCTGCCTGCCTGGGCAACGCAGAGGCCAGGGGTCCTTGCTGGACTGTGGGAGGTGGAATGTTTTCATTCCGTGTCCACAAGGCAAGTCACTTGGTGTCCGTCCTCTGCATCAGCCAGATGAGTTAAAAATAAAATCCTAAAATACACTGAGAGGCTAATGATGACTGTGTTGATATGAATGGAATTATGATTGAATCTTCTTGTCAGGACCTTTCATATTTGTATTTTTTTACTTTTATATGAGGTATTATTTTTGAAAATAATTGTAAAACCTTTCCTACTTTACACCTGTTTTGAGGGTTTAGGACACTATACATATAAAACTGATCTGAAACTTTTAATTGAAACACATTTTATATATAGAAGCTACCTTTTTAGTTTGTTTTAATCTTAAAATAGGAGATAAGAGTTCCTTTGCCTCTTTGAGCCCAATGCCTCTTTTCTTCCCCAAATCAATGACTTTAGTGTCAATTTAAATCCCAACTAATAAACATTTTTGAGGGGTGGTGAGATTGTTATTATAAGATTTATGTTTCTGTTTGCATTGATTATCTCTGAGGTTGGATAACCAGAGGTGCAAGTCCCTGATTATACACCTGATTATATTAAAATCAGTTTTTAAATTCATAATTTATTAAATAAAGCTAATCTCTAGCTTGGAAAACCAGTCATCCCTTAATAGTTAGTAGGTGTTTATCACCATTCATGTAAGAATCCTCTCCCACTGGGTGTCTCCTGGTGGCAGAACAAAGTCTGGTCAGTGGTCTAACAGCCTTTCATATGTACATGGTTGAAAATAAATATTTTATTCCAAATGCTTAAAATTACATTTCTAGATAAATTATCATACCAATATTAGAGTTACTCTCTAAGTGCATAAAATTGGTGATTAGTTCTCATATCTGAAGAAAACTCTGGAAACCTTTTCCTACTTCACTCTCTGGCAAATTATACCTTGTCAATTAAGACTTTAAATTTTCAGAATAACCATCAACGTTCCTGTGCTATGATATTTTAGATTCAAAATACTTTGTGTTGATAAGTATACTGCCTTTAAATTAAATATAAATAAACAGTATTAGAATAATTAAATTCTAAATTCTTAGAATTTAGTCTGTTACACTCAGAATGCCTGTAAATTAAACCTTTTGCCAGATCCATCTACATATCTGTTTATATCTGTAGTATTTGGGGGAACCTGAGTTAATCTCTCATAGTAATTTTAGCCACATGTTACCTTGTATCAGAATCAGTTAACCTCTAGTAATGGTGATTTCTGTTCACTATAATGGAAATTAGTATTTGCACTTGCCTCTGGGGACTCTTGAGTGTATTAACTATGTTTTTCAAACACCTTGCAATAATTACTAGTGCTGTAAATATATGGTGAAATTTGACCTTTTTAAATTTCCTTCTCTTTTAGTGTTTTTTTTTTATTTTAATTATAAGAAAAAAAGAAAGCATAGTCTGTAAGTCCCTCTTATTAAGACTGAAACTGGGGAAGCACAAGGGTCAGAAAACTCCCAGGTTCTCCTGGCAGTTTCAGCCCTGGTTCCCGTCATAGCATCCTTGAGGGACTGATTTGATGGCTGTGAGCTGTGTGACTTGGGTGGAAGCAGAGGCGCCCGTACTCCACCCATTATGATTTTTGCCTGTCAGCCAATCTTAGACCCATGCCTTTTTCTTCAGAGATTGTGATTTAATTTAAACCACCCGCCACGGACTGGCTAAAAACAGCTCTACCCACCGTAATCTAAATAAAACCCAAAATCTGTGGTGTCATGAAAATTATTTGCAGAATGAGAAGAATGATCTGTGTTGCCTATCCATGTGAGAAGTGTACTGCTGAATAAATACACTGGAAACCATAGACGATCTGAGTTCTTTGATGGAGTTACAGGGAAGCAGACCAGACATTTTCCATAAGGTTCTGGGAAATGTATTGAAATACATTCTGGAGATACATACTGCTTTTACCCATGGAAATACCACTTTTGTGTCAATCACGTTTCAGTGTGCAAATGCCTTCTGCCTTATGTTCGTTTTGTTCAGAGTTCACTGATTAAGCACAACGTTGCAATAGAAAATTATTATTGCAATAGGAAGCTACTTCTAGATGTTTCCCCATCTGTTAATTCTTGACTCCATCACTGTCCTAGTGAAATACATTCTATTAGTAGCCTGGTGGTTCAGACAGTGAAGAATCTGCCTGCAATGCGGGAGACCTGGGTTCAATCCCTGGGTCAGGAAGATCCCCTGGAGTAGGGAATGGCAACCCACTCCAGTGTTCTTGCCTGGAGAATCCCGTGGACAAAGGAGCCTGGTGAGCTACAGTCCATGGGGTGGCAAAGAGTCAGACATGACTGAGCAAGTAACACACACATGTAGCTGTTTTAATTCTTGAGAAAATAGCAGTGCTCACTCGATTCCTCCTAATGCACTGAGAAAAGATGCATGATCTGAATAGATATAACATGATTTGTTAATTTCCTTAAATGTCTTCTGTTAATAAATTAAGATTGGGAGGTTTATAATCTTATTCAACCCATTTACACTGAGTTTGCCTCCTTACCAGGGGGCATCAAGCTAACTTCAGAATATATGAGAAAGACATAGTCTTTTAGAATCATCTTTCAGTTGCTCTGTGATTTGCCTCTGCTTAGCAGTGATGCTAAAACAGAGGGCAATGTTGTTGCAAAGTATATCATAAAATATATATTATATATATATTTAAATGCTTTGCCAAATTTGGACATAAAGCTGCATTTATGAAATATATCACAAATATTTTCAAATATTTTCTTTTTTAATTTGGAAACAAAACCAGAACTTTGGTTTCATACCAACATATCAATTATAATTTTTAAGTTGAAATTGGTCAGGAATTAAGGGTATCAGAAAACCATTTTTTTCTTGAGAGCAGTAGGCATCCAGAGATCAACTCAAGACTTAGCACCTAATTTTTGTGTTTAGTTGAGAAAGAAAGAGTTCTGCCTCCTTGCATGGTGACTGCCACGTAGACAAAACCTGAAGGTCCGTGCCCCAGCCATACCTGTTTAGTGGTGAGGAAATTTACATCATAATGCTATGCAGGAATGTACTATTATGTAACTGCAGATCCAAGAAGCTCTGCTGGACTTTTGGTTTCTGTCAGTAGCAAAAATGTGAAATTTAATGTACTTTTGGGGCACATGTAGGGATATAATTAGAACTAGCAATGCCCAGAGTTTATCAATAGTTCTAAAAGAAAAACAAATTAGGTGCATGCATTACCTTTCAGAGAGAATACTTTATATTCAGTCTTCATAGACCAGGATAAAAAATGCATTAAGAGAATGGTGAAGAAAGGGATTAAGTTTTAAAGTTTATATTTTTCCCTTTAGTAAGGTGAAGACCTAAATGTGTCCCAGGTGAAAAACTCTTAATTTTAATGCCATTGTTGACATATGAGAACACTTGAATATTAAAACTCTTTGAATACCAGAATGACATATAAATTACAGAACATTCTGTTCCTCACTAGCAAGATTGGAGGTAAAGAATTTCTTTGTCCTATTTGCATAGAAGTCCTTGGGTATGCTGCTTTTCTTTTGTAATTAATAAAAAAAAATTTTTTTGGTGAAACGGTTTTTACCTGCTTGAAATAAAGGGTTACTCTTGCCATTTGCTAGTAAGTAAAAATGTGTGCTTCTTTCCAGCCATTGTTCTGTGTATTTTTAATTGTATGCACTGTCTCTTTCTGTTCTGATGGCTGCCCTCGGAATAGGCTGACCTCTGCTCTCCGTATGACTTCCTGCAGTTGGATTTTCGTCACATTCGAAAGACTGTTGACACTCTGCTGGCACTTGGGGAGAAACCCCCACAACCAACTTCTGCCCTCCGCTCCAGGGACCTTATAAGCTTCTGTCTTGTCCATATTCTCTTTGTAGTGCTGATCTATATCACTTACCGCTGGAATGCTCTGCCTCCCTAACGCCCGCATGTGCATCCCTACGCTCTGGTCTGTCCCCTGCTCTGTGACAGGGTCCTTCCTCCCTCCGAGCCTTTGCCTTGCCAACTTCCATCCCTGTCATCTCTTCAGTAGCCTCTCACGTTTTGAAGCTGAACGTTTATCCATCAGATTTTCCAGAAGCGCAAACTTTATAGAATGCCGCTCCCATTAAATAGTTTCACTTGCTGAGAAGCGCTGAGGACTAGGTGTGCCCACGCCTCGCGTTTCCTCGTCCACGTAGTACCAGCAGCAGTGCTGGGCGGTGCCTCTTCTCGCTCCCAGTCAGCTTTGCTGCCCTGGGTAGAGCCGAAGAAGTTTCTAGAACAGGAGCAAAGGGGATTTAGCGTATGGAAATCTTTCCACTGGGTCAGTATTGAAGTTGAATCCTAATGCAGGCTTGGGCTGTAGAGGGGCCGCCTTGCCAAGAAGACAGAAAGCAAGCATTTGGGGTCCAATTTGGTCCATAAAAATCTTTAATAATAACCACTGTTGACCAAGTTGAAAATTACCATCTGGAAAATGATTGCTTTGCTGGCTGTCGATTTGGCTTCCTCCCTGCTTCCTGAAGCGGGAGCTGTGAAGGGCGTCAGGGAGGGTGACCCTCCACTTCCACCCTGAGAGCCCCTCTGCCCTGCTGCATGAGAGCTGTGCTGAAGGGTCGGTGGGGAGAAGGGGGCTCACACTGTCAGAGCGCCCCCTGGAGGATCCGCTGCACACCACTCTTTCTGTATATTTTTACTTCTTATTCCTTGTTTGGTCTACTCTGAGGCTCTTAGAGAGGATTTTCCAGAAGGGATTTCTATTTTTAAATAATATAATGGGTCATTTTGCTTTTTTTTTTTTTTTGCTACATCACATCATAACTTCAAGTCTAGAATGTGATGGATTTGACAGTATTTATTTCCAAATAAAGCCATGAGTCATGGAACATTCTTGGTCCTGGGGCTTGGGTTACTATGGTAGGAGCCAATGAGATTGCTTTTATTTTAGAAGAATGTAGTTTCTCCAGTGACTTGAAATTTCCATTTAACCGTTGATTTCCAGTGACATTAGCAAGCTCCTTTTATATTTAATAAATTTAAAGGTTTATATGTTAATTATTATATCTGCTTTCAGAAAAATGTTAATCAGTTTGTAATTAAAGAAAAGGACATTGTGATCTTATCTAGACCAACATATTCCTGATTTGGGGATGTCATTTTATAATACGAGAAGGCCCTGCTCCAAGGTGAAGACAGACTCCCCAGTGCTTCAATTTACATCTGGCTGCCAAATATCTTTTCTTAGGTTGGGTGGAGGGGGAGAATGGAGTTCACTTCCTCAAGATAAATTTCTAATTTACTCAGATGGAAGCAGTCTTTATAGATGGCTACTAAGAAGATAATTTTATTTTTCTGAACATTTCCATGAATCTAGGGGACTTGAGAATGTGGAAAACTCACATAGTTAGAAGAATATATTTTATAAAGGTGCTTTGTTGGTAAATCAGATCAGATTTTCTAACAGGAGACAGTCTTTACTTGGTACTATCTTGAGTTAACTGAGCCTTTCCCTCCTGATTTTGTGTTGATTGGTGAAATACAGGGTGTGTGGAAGTTATCTAATTCACGTCAGTTGTGTAATAAGTAACCTGCAGATGTGCTGAATTGCCTTTGGTGCTGTCTTGTACTCATTAACCTGTAACACAATAAAATCCCTTTGTACAATGTCTAACAAGCACCATGAGCCATAAGTTGTTAATAAACACATTTTGGGTGATAAATCAGAGTTTTTATCGGCCCATCAATACATTCATTTGTGCACCCCCAGAGTTACACTCAGCACTTATGTCCAGCTCTGCCAGTGCGTTGAGACTTCCCTTCCATAGTCATAGCTGTTGGTTTTTTTCTTCTTAATTAGGGTGGGGATACAGAGGAAGAAGAGAGATGACTTACTGGGTGGCCACCTGAAAGAAAATTCTGTCAATAAAAACTAACTAGCAAAATCCCATGAGAGCAGATTTAATTTTCAGCGCTGACTTGACATCGTTCTTTGGCTGCGTTCCTATCTCACTTCTGGCCTCCGAAGTAGTTTTTTGGATGCACTTTCATTTCTTGTGTCATTAATGCATCTGTACCCTAATGTGCTGCTCCTCTGGGGATCTGTTGGATGGTATTTTTTTCATCAAACAGTCTGGTAACAAGCAGAACACAATTAATTTAGCCCTTTAGGCAAAACTTGGAATGAACTCTCTTGCCCATTACTGTTCATTTCTATTCAGAATATTATTAAACTCCCTGTGGTTCTTCCCCCAGGTACTCACAGACCAGCTCACATGCTAGCATGGTGCCTGCCACTGCCATCTAACTAGGGATACTTGGTCAACCCACTTGTTATCTGAGAGTTGGTTGGGGGTTTAGTTGTGATTTATAAATGCATACTAAATCTTCCTTTCACGGGAAAGACTTTTTTTTTTTAGTATTTCCCTCTAATACCTGATAAAAATGATCAAGTATTTATTTACACATTCTTTTTGAAATAGAAAGATCTATTTGAAATAGAAACTTCTCTTTCTCCAGTTCTTCCAGTTGGTGGCAACTTGCCACTTAGTGTCAGGATTTCCAAAATCTGTGACACTAAGTAAGTTCTATTAGTTCCTTCTACTTATGGATTTGTCCGTCCTAGGTAGCTCACTGTCCTTGGGGAGAAACACTTAAAAACAGTGCTGGTGAAAAGGGCCCCACAGAACTCAAAAACAAGACCACTGAGCAGGATTTTCATCACTGAGTAGATAAGTAAAGGCACTCACAAATAAAGGCCAATTGTTTGTGAGTAAGAAATTAAATTTAGTGTATGGTGGCTAGGGTTATGGCTCTAAATTCCATGCTGGTCTCTATCATAAGGAGAAAGGATGTTTTACCTACAGGGTAAATGTAATGGACAGTAAATTAAAATTCTATGATTTTGAAAGTAGTTCTGGATTAGGTGAAAAATATTTTAATGGGATTTTATCTCAGGAGATTAAGCTTTTTAAAACATATATTGAATTTGTGCAATACTATTTCTGTTTTATGTTTGGGTTTTTGGGCCACATGGAATGTGGGATCTTAGGTCCCTCACCAGGGATAAAACTCACACTCCCTGTATTGGAAAGTGAAATATTAACCACTGGATGGACTACCAGGGAAGTCCCAGGAGGTTGGGCTTTTAAAATTTGGCTTCACATTTTGAAATTAGTTCTCAATAAATAATCAGGTATATAGAATGTTTGCTTTTTTCCTTAAGACTATCAGGATCCAGTTCTGTGGCTTTTCTCTGGATTTTGTTTACAGTTGTGTTCATTCATTCATTCTTCAAATATTGAATGAAGATTGTTTGTGCAGCATCCCACCTTGGCAGTAAAAAGGGTGATCATGACACGTGACCTTGTCTTCAAAAAAACTTACATTCTAGACTAGGAGTTGGCAAACGTTTTCTATAAAATGCCAGTAAATATTTTAGGCTCTGTAGGCTAAACCCTCTCTTTAGGACTCCGCAGCTCAGCTGCTATAGTGTGAAAGCTGCCACAGATGACTCATAAATGTGTCTCAATAAAACTTTATTTACAAAAACAGACCACAGGCTGGACCGGCTTACAGGTTTTTGGACCCTATATAGCAGACCTAGTGGACAGTTAAAGAGGAATTCAATGGGTAAGTTTCTGTGATAGGTCAGGTACAAGATTCTGTATGTGAAACATGGACAAGGGGGACTGACCCTGATGAAAGTGTGTGGTCTTTGAAGCCTTTCTAGAACCATGATGTTTACACTGAAGCCTTAAAGATGTGTAGGAATAGCCAGGTGAAGGGGGTATGGTTTAGAAGGGTGAGAGAACGGGTAGATATATATAGAGAACAAATATTCTAGACAGTAGCTGGGCCGGAAAACAGAGAACCAAATGAAGATTTGACAAGAAATTCTCTCGGTCTGGAAGAGGTTGACATGATCTGTATTTCACGTCGGAGGAAGCAGCCCCTCAGAGTTCTCACGTGGCAGAGCAGGAACTGAAGTTCTCTTACCCATGCAGACAGTTTCAAGGTTCAATCAGTTTAGTGCCAGGACTTTACATTTTAGAAAGACTGAACCACATGAAATAACTTCATTTTGTCTAGTGGGTGGCCTGGCAGGAGGCAGCGTGCTTCTTGGGGAGCATAAGAAACTTGAGAAAGAGGAGAGCCGGGCAGGGACAGCGATCCGCCTGCTCCCACGAGGCATTTTCTGCGAGAACAAGACATCTGTCCCTCACTACAAAGGAAACTAAGTGAGCTAACCAGCAAAGCTAACGCCTTTCCTGTGTTGAGGGTTCTCTCATGCCCACCTGATGCTGAATTCGGTGGGACCTGCCTAGAGAGAACTCCAAGGGGCCAGGGGCCGTTTCCTGTCTCCTGGACACAGACGGAACATACTTGTTTCTCAGTCAAGAAACTTGTTTCTCAGTTGCTTGCGGGAAGCAACATAATGTGGAAGGGGCCGCTGCCATAAGATGAGACACAAGTTCAAATCCTACTTTACCTACTGTGTGTCTGTAGCGAAGTTAAGCTCTCTACATCTCCGTTTTCTCCTCTGTAAAACAGAATATTGTTTTTATTGGGTTGGCCAAAAAGTTCATTCAGGTTTTTCCATACGATGTTAGAGAAAAACCCAATACCTCGCAGAGTTGTCAAAAACAAGAAAGTAAAAAAGCGCTGTAAATCTATACCACTGGGGCCAGACCTGTAGGAGGTACCCCAGAAGTCTTGCAGAGTTGGAGTTGAATCTTTATGGCTCACCTGCCTTTTCCAACCCTACTTGTTGTGACTCAGAAGAGGGATGGCTGAAGGGATAAGAGTGAATAATTGTTTCACGAGTGGAGAAGCAATGCAAAGGATTTGACGAGTTTTTCAGAGGGGATCAGAGTGTATATATGCGGAATACTACTTTATGATTCTGCTCTGTGCTTTAAAAAGAAACAGCAAAGGAGCTCATGGGTATCCTAGAACAGTCTGCTACTACACTCTCAACGGAAGCCGCTCATCTCCTCTAACATGGAAATTTTAATGCATTTAAACCCAGTGTAAATGTTCACCTCTCTCTCTTTTAAGTGCATTACACAAGGTAAGGTGAAATCATTTCCCATCCAGCTGTAAATTCACAGCAGCTCCTTCCCATCCCAACTTCTATAGGGATTCTCTCCCTGTGGGATATGCAATGACAGGACTAGTGTGACAGAAATGGCCTTCTGGCCACCCTTGAAGCTCCTTGGTGTTTCTCGCAGGCTCATCCTGTCAACCAGAACCTCAGGTTGTGATTCCCATCAGAGTTGTCCTCCCAGTTCTGGTGGTTTTTATAAGGTTTCTGTGATCTGATGCTTGACTTCTTAGGTACCTCCAACCCCATAATGTAATCTGAGGGCACCTCAGGGATTCTTAGGGAGTCTAAATGAAAAGAGAAAGCCAGACAGGATGCAAGGGGTACCTTTTATATCTTCTGTTTACTCCTTGTCACCAGCTGCAAGGGTGGAAGGGAGAATCTTGAACTCTGTGGGAGGACTTTGAGCTCACTTGGTGTGTGACAACTCCAGTGTCCTGTTAGCAGGTGGCCAAGGCCTCATATCTTCCCATCCTGTTTCTCTGGAGCCCCAGCCCTTCCCAAGCATGACTTCCAGCTTGGAAACTCAACTCTGCAGACCACTGGAGCTATCACTCATCAGTGGGACTGGGGCAGTCACTGATGGAGACGTAAGAGCTCAAGCAGGACTCAGGACAACCCCGTCAAAGCCATGTTGCACACAGAGGTTAGGCTTTGAGCAACTATTAGTTGTAGAACTCAAGAATGTTTGCTGCTAAACATAGGTGGACACTCAGGTCAAGACAAATAGGCAAAATATCTTGTTCAAAATGCTTTGGGCAAATCCCTCATTTTTAAACTTCTATTCATGTTCCTTCCTCAGTGCTCTATTGATTTCTTAGTGTTTTTTGCAATGATTTATGGAGCTTATGTGTCAGTATAATCCCTTTGTAATTTGATACAGCTGATTTTTTTTAGTTTGTTGTTTATCTTTTAATTGAGTGTTTGTTTTTTGATACACAGGAGCTTTACACTTTCAGGTGATCAATTGTTTTTATCTTTTGTGATTTTTATATCACATTTTCATCCCCATCTGTTTTTTAGAGAAAATATTAAATACATATCTATATTTGATTGGAAGGAGTGTTTGGAGATTTGTTTTTTTTAACTCTTCAACTCATCTCAAATTGATCTTGGCATCTGGTACAAAGTGAAGATTTATTTTTTCCCCAAGGAATTCCTTGCACCAGGAGCTTAACCATAGTTAGTAGGCATTTATAATTCCCTACTTGGAGTCTGTGGAAACCATAAGAATGAGGAAAATACATTCCTGGTCCCTGTGGTACTAGTCTTAGCAATGAAATGAGATTCACAAGCCATGGCAAACAGGTGTTGGGAAAGGGTACACCCTGACCTCTGGCTGTGGCACCAGGAGGAATCCATTGTGGCCTAGTGCCCCGTGCATAACTCAGACAGAGCCTCCTATTCTTTCTCAAGTTGGCATTTGGCTACTAAGTTGGCGAGCAGCATAAGCTTGCCTCTACATCGAACACACCACTGATGACAAGATAATCCTATTTGATACACACCAGCCACTGAAATACTGTTCAAATTGTGTTTTAAAGAATCAGCTGTTTTATATTGACAAATGGCCATTACTTAAGGCCCGGAGTCAGAGTTTGAGATACTCTGGAGTTTACTATAAGTTAGGGAAGTGGGAGGGATGGGGGATGCTAAGACTGTGAGATGAGAATCTACAGACTTTTCGAGATTGTGGAACAGGTTCTTGCATGTGTCTTTTAAAGATCTTTTTAAGAGCAGAATGTCCGTCCTTGGGATAACTTACGGAGATTCCTGCATTGAGGCAACAGGAAGATCTGGTTCCTCCAGCAAGAGTCACGTGAAAGGAAGCAGTTCTGACTGGTGACCCCAGTTGGCTTCCAGTTAAACACTGCGTCCACCACCTGGGGCTTAATGCAGCTTTCAACTCTCCTTAAAAACAGTGGCCACTGAGACAGGAAAAGAGCGATAATATGCATATATTAATGCATGTATGTGAAATACAGAGAAGTGGTACAGATGAACCTATTAATTGCAGGGCAGGAATAGAGACGTAGACGCAGAGAAGGGACGTGTGGACACTACGTGAAAGGGAAGGGTGGGATGAATTGGGAGATTAGGATTGACATAAACACTGCCATGTGTAAAATGGCCAGTGAGAGTCTGCCGTATAGCACGAGGAGCTCAGCTCAGCGCCCTGTGATGACCTAGAAGGTGGGAGGGAGGGGATATATACAGACATACAGCTGATTCACTCTGTGGTACAGCAGAAACTAACAAAACACTGTAACGCAGTTATACTCCAGTTTGGAAAAAAAAAGTGGTTACTGGACTGTGGAGAACACTCCATCTTCGGGTACATGAGAGGGAGTGTTTGCTGTGGGGTCATTTCCCCGTCAAGGAGACAGTCTCTGGAAGGAGATTCCCTTGTATGGTATTAGCCCAGGGTCAAATGACAGAAGTGTAAAGTTATTTTGTCTTTGCTCTTTTGTAAACCATCAGTTTAGCATGCAGGGTGCCACACACAGGGAGCGAGTTGCCTTGAGTAGTATGTGCTGGACATTTCCCAAGAGCAAAAATACAGCGCTAGAAAGTAGCAGGACATTTGTGTCTTTGACAGTTTTTTTAAGAGTCTTAAAAGGGAGGCTATTAAAGACTGTGGTTAAAATTACTTATTTATAAGGCTGTTTGCATACTGTGAGAAAGGATGCCTCCATTCCAGAGATCATGGGAAATAAAATGAACTAACTCAGGGTTAATGGCCAGTTTAAAAAAAGATTTGTAAAGGTTTATGGTCAGTAGAACCTTGTGTGGTCTGTATAAATGAGTATTCAAATTCCCTTCAAATGTGTGAGGGGCTGTCTGCAACTTTGCTTTATAAGAATATAAGCTAATATGTTCCTGGTGGGTGGTTTCCAACTGTATGTAGCTCAGTTATTTAGTGTCAAGGATTTTTAAAAATGTTTAGATCTTTTGCACATTTCAGGACAACTGGAAGTCTTTCTAGAACAATCCTCACTTGTAGAAAATCATTATTTTCTTTGCCAACACAGAAAAGGTCTTGCAATGGGTTGAAAGCTAGGGAGAGAGCACAGTCCGAGGTGATCAAATAGGCAGACAACAGAGCTCAACTTAACTCCTATCAGTGGTGTCTCGAGGTTTTATCATTAGATTCCAGTCATCTAAAAATCATGCTTTGTTCTTCTTCCTTTTAGGAAAAGCTGTGTCTACCCCATCACATCCTTGAAGAGAAAGGCCTGGTCAAAGTGGGCATTACCGTTCAAGCGTTGCTAGATGTAACTGTAACGAAGGCTCTTTTCACATGAGACCAGCTCCTCTCCTTTGGGTCGGCTCAGACGCTTTTCTGGTCAGAGACCCTGGACTCTGCTCTCAGCACCTGTCCCCTCCAGCCTCCCACTCCCTGCTCCTCTTGACGGACGGACATCAGAGAAGATTTCCTACCTTTCGTGACTGACTCCGACATTAAGGTGAGACAGGTAATTACCTAACACCCATGAGGGAGCTGGTTGTGCAGAGCGGAGCAGCACATCAATGCCTTCTACAGCCTCCTCCATCCCTTCCACGCTCACCCACTGCCATTCCCGAGACGCCAGGCACGGCCCTTCTGCAGCAAAGATGCATTTGTTTTTATTAAAACCAAACACATTGTGTATTTCGTGGGGGAGGGGGGTGGAGGGAATGGAACTCAATCAGGTTTTTCGCCACCAAATTTTTCAAGAAGTTTCTTGAGACCATTGCCTTTAAAAAAAACAAAACAAAACTATTTTCGACATACAAAATATTTATATAAATATTATTTATTAGTGAGTTGTTATTCATCCTTTGGATGCAAATTGTAAACTAGGAAACTATTTTATTACTGCTTTTTTGTGGTTAAACACTTTATTTTAATATTATAAATATTGAGTTATTTTCTATCCTCTTTGGTGTGCAAGTAGTTCTAGGTCTCCATAGTCATGTTTTCTGATGTATATGACTCAAAAAAAAAAATTTAAGCGAAAGAAAAACAGGTGCTTCTGTGACAAGAACTGTTTTCTGGGGAGGCATTATTTACACTTTGGTTTATGGAACATTGGTCTTATTTATATTTCTGCATTCCATCCAGCTTCCTACATTCCAGCAGCCCTGTTGTCCCCTGATATAATGAACTGACTGAAATCAAGAGCGCACCCCAAAGTTATTTGTAAATAGCTGTGATGGAAAAAAAGACATATTAAACTTGAATATAAAAATGTGAACAATTCTTTTTTTGGGTTCATACTTATTTTGCTATGCACAAAACATTCACGTTTTAACGCAAAGAAGTAACGAGTGTTGGCCTCATGTGTCTTGTCGTGTGATTTTGCACTGGACCTGGGTAAAAGTCTAGCACCAAAGGTAGGTAATAAGGAAGTGGTGTAGGAGAGTGGAGAGGAGAAAAAGATGATTCTGTAACCAAAAAGTTTTTTAAGGGCAGCTTAGTGGAAGAGTGAGCAAGAAGTAACTTAAGATACAGAGGACCTAGGTCAGGAAACCAGCACTTTCTACAGCTGCCCATTTTAAAAGAGGCAACAATTCTGAGATGTAGACGTGCTTGTTTTATTGCAGCTTAGCTGGTGGCTTTCAAAGTAGCTCATGAAACACTGTAAGACTCACAAGGTCTGGTGTGAAACCGCAGAAGTGAGTCAGTGAATTGGTGGGGCAGGTGGATGCAACACCAAGGTGGGCACAGGAGAAGGTGAAGTAAGTAGTATTTGTGAGCCTGAAGGGCCCGGGAGGGAGCAAGTTCACAGAAAACAATGAGGTGAGAAAACCCAGCAGAGGAGAGGGATCCGTGTTGGTCTGAGGGAGACGCGTAAGACTTCACAGACACACAACCTATTTCAGGCAGTTACATGCATGTGCACCCACCCTGCAGGTACAGATTTCCCAGGAATTCGTCTTTCAAAGCCTTGTGAATGCTGACTGCACCTTTGCCTCTGTGAAAAGCCATTGTTGAGTTTTTAGAGCAGCAGCAGTCACAAGTTGTAAGAAAAGACAGATGTGAACACAAAAGAGACCAGGAGGACAGTATGCGTTGAACACAGACACATCAGCCGATGCCAGGGCTGCCCTCCAGTCTGGGCAAGGGGGAGGGGGCGCTGAAAACAGTCGTTTGGATTGGCAGCTAGCAGTTACTTCCTATCAAATGTACTGTGCACTTTAACCTAATTTAAAATATATTTTAATGTTTTCCTGTACTGCACAAATACCTGTTTTGTCAAATAGCATAACAATGTAAAAAAAAAAAGAAAACACTTTGAACAAAGAGCGTATTCAATGTAAGCCACAGTCAAAGGTTGATGACAGAAATAGGAATTCAGATGACTGCACCTTGATGGGCATTGAGAATGCAGGGTCCTGAAGTATTTTTTTTACATGTATATATGGCAATATGAAACTCTGTAATCCTTGTTTTGAAAGATTTTTTTTCAGAATTAAAATATTTCTTTTGATACTAATTTTCAGTATTTTCTTGCAGTTGGCTGTATAATATGAATGGCTTCAATATTTTGTAAAATGCTTTTTTTTTTACTCTTCAAAATGGAATCCTTTGTGTGGCTAAGATGTCTTCAAGATCTTTGTCCATTGCTTATATGTGCAATAAGATGTGCATGGCCGGCTGACAGTGCCCTAAGTGGACAGAATATGCACAGTGCAAATATCCTTCCTTCTATGATTTAACAGCCATTAAAACTTTGAATTTGTACAAACCATCTTCTGATTGACTTACCCATCAGATGCAGAAAAGAAATCCAGAGTGTCACTGATGAAACAGATGGTAGCAATCATCTAGTGTATATATTAATGTTTTTGTGTTATGTATTGTGAAATATAAATATAATATGCATATATAGGATAGGACAGTTTTTATCCAAACTAAGATCTCCCCTGGAACCCACAGAACATACAGCACTCAAGAGCAGAGTTGCTGTGGTTGGGAGGGGCAGGTGAGGGAGGGCAGCTGGAGTCCATGTGTATCAGACCTCTCCACTTCCCCTTGGGTGGTGGCCCCAGAAGTGTCCTTGAGGAAGTCTGAAGGTTCTGTGCTTGCTGTGAAACCCTGGGGTCTGGTCCTCCCTCCCAACTGTCTACTGAGGAATCCGACCCTCAGGGAGTGCAGTGGCTTCCTGATTACACCTCCCATGAATCCAGGTCGGTGTTACCATTTTCCCCACACATCCAGCCTACCTCTGGGAGAAGAGCAGCTGTTTTGAGGAATTCAAGGGAAAACAGGGACAGATCATTTCTGCTTTCTTGCCCCAACCCACACACAAGAGTTGAAACCCACAACCTGAGCAGGGACGGCTGGGACCAGTCAGGGCCTCGACACTTAGGAACCAGATCTACTGAGTCAGAAGAGCTATACCTGGCCTGTGAGGCTCTTGACTGGAAGTGCTGCTCCTGTACCCAAAGCGTAGCCATCTTGGTCTCTTGCACATTATAGGAGTCCAGTGCTTTGCAGATGCTCTGCGTTGTAATTTCACTGGAACGACTGTGAAGGACAAGGGGGAGGATGGAAGCGGGAGCACGGGGGGGGGAGCCTGGCAGGGCATGTTTGCATCAGGGTCACCCTTGGAGTTCAGCCACACAACACTGACCACAGCTGGGGACTGTCCCAGAGACTGAATTCTAGTTACCAGCTGTATCTGAGCACTTCGTGGTTTCTCCTGGGGTGAGATGAGGGCAGCAACGACGCCAGTGGGACTGGTTATCTATTCTGTCTTCCACTGGAGGCCGGCTAGCAGAGATCAGGTCCCTTTGGCTGTGGGTAAGACAGGATTCCCCTCTAAAGAGCTCTCTGTACTTCCCACACTCACATGCTAACGGGCCACCTAAATGGCCAGAATTTATGGAGTGGTTCCTGAGAGTCCAGTGTTTTTTCTGAAGTTTCAGTTCAGTCGCTCAGTCATATGCAACTCTTTGCGACCCCATGGTCAGCACGCCAGGCCTCCCTGTCCATCACCAACTCCCAGAGCTGGCTCAAATGCATGCCCATTGAGTTGGTGATGCCATCCAACCATCTCATCCTCTGTTGTCCCCTTCTCCTCCAGCCTTCAATCTTTCCCAGCATCAGGGTCTTTTCCAGTGAGTTGGTTTTTCACATCAAGTGGCCAAAGTATTGGAGTTTTAGCTTTAGCATCAGTCCTTCCAATGAATATTCAGGATTGATTTCCTTCAGGATTGATTGGTTGGATCTCCTTGCAATCCAAGAGACTCTCAAGAGCTTTCTCCAATACCACAGTTCAAAAGCATCAAGTCTTCGGCGCTCAGCTTTCTTTATAGTCCAACTCTCACATCCATACATGACTACTGGGAAAACCATAGTTTGACTAGACAGACCTTTGTTGGTAAAGATCCTGAACTATAAAGGTTCTGAACTATCGGTTCAGTTCAGATCAGTCGCTCAGTCGTGTCTGCCTCTTTGCGACCCCATGAATCACAGCACACCAGGCCTCCCTATCCATCACCAACTCCCAGAGTTTACTCAGACTCAGGCCCATCAAGTCGGTGATGCCATCCAGCCATCTCATCCCCTGTCGCCCCTTTCTCCTCCTGCCCCCAATCCCTCCCAGCATCAGGGTCTTTTCCAATGAGTCAACTCTTTGCATGAGGTGGCCAGAGTACTGGAGTTTCAGCTTCAGCATCAGTCCTTCCAATGAACACCCAGGACTGATCTCCTTTAGGATGGACTGGTTGGATCTCCTTGCAGTCCAAGGGACTCTCAAGAGTCTTCTCCAACACCACAGTTCAAAAGCATCAATTTTTCGGCACTCAGCTTTCTTCACAGTCCAACTCTCACATCCATACATGACCACTGGAAAAACCATAGCCCTGACCAGACGGACCTTTGTTGGCAAAGTAATGTCTCTGCTTTTTAATATGCTATGAAGGTTGGTCATAACTTTCCTTCCAAGGAGTAAGCGTCTTTTAATTTCATGGCTGCAGTCACCATCCACAGTGATTTTGGAGCCCAAAAAAATGAAGTCTGACACTGTTTCCACTGTCTCCCCATCTATTTCCCATGAGGTAATGGAACCAGATGCCATGATCTTAGTTTTCTGAATGTTAAGCTTTAAGCCAACTTTTTCACTCTCCTCTTTCACTTTCATTAAGAGGCTTTTTAGTTCCTCTTCACTCTCTGCCATAAGGGTGGTGTCATCTGCATATCTGAGGTTATTAATATTTCTCCCGGCAATCTTGATTCCAGCTTGTGCTTCTTGCAGCCCAGCGTTTCTCATGATGTACTCTGCATAGAAGTTAAATAAGCAAGGTGACAATATACAGCCTTGATGTACTCCTTTTCCTATTTGGAACCAGTCTGTTGTTCCATGTCCAGTTCTAACTGTTGCTTCCTGACCTGCATACAGGTTTCTCAAGAGGCAGGTCAGGTGGTTTGGTATTCCCATCTCTTTCAGAATTTTCCACAGTTTATTGTGATCCACACAGTCGAAGAAGCTTTCGCATAGTCAATAAAGCAGAAATAGATGTTTTTTCTGGAACTCTCTTGCTTTTTCGATGGTCCAGCGGATATTGGCAATTTGATCTCTGGTTCCTTGGCCTTTTCTAAAACCAGCTTGAACATCTGGAAGTTCTCGGTTCACGTATTGCTGAAGCCTGGCTTAGAGAATTTTGAGCATTACTTTACTAGCATGTGAGATGAGTGTAATTGTGCGGTAGTTTGAGCATTCTTTGGCATTGCCTTTCTTAGGGATTGGAATGAAAACTGACCTTTTCCAGTCCTGTGGCCACTGCTAAGCTCCATTAAAACATGGCTGCTTGTCTATTTGGTTCTCAGCTGCTTCTCCATTGCCCAGTACAGTGCTAATCATGCCGTAGGCATTGGAGAGATGTCAGAAGAATCAATGAACTTTACATACATTATCTCAAAGTCTCTTACCAAAATGCAATAAGGAAGGGACTTGCAGTAGACACCCATGGTGAAATGAGTCGCTCAGTCTTTCCGACTCTGTGTGACCCCATGGGCTGTACAGTCCATGGAATTCTCCAGGCCAGTATACTGGAGCGGGTAGCCTTTTCCTTCTCCAGGGGATCTTCCCAACCCAGGGACTGAACCCAGGTCTCCCACATTGCAGGTGGATTCTTTACCAGCTGAGCCACAAGGGAAGCCCAGGAAGACTGGAGTGATTAGGCTATCCCTTCCCCAGCAGATCTTTACAACCCAGGAATTGAACTGGGGTCACCTGCATTGCAGATGGATTCTTTACCAACTGAGCTAGGAGGGAAGCCCAGACGCCCATGGGGTTGTCCCCTAATACCACGTGCTTCTAGGAGCTAACCTTGCCTTGTATACCATGAGGTTTTCTGTGTTTCTTTCTTTTTTTTTGGCTGCACCCAAGTGACATGCAGGATCTTAGTTCCCAACTGGAATCAACGCATGCCCCCTGCAACGGGAGTGCAGAGCCCTAACCACTCTACTGCCCAGCCATTCCCTTGGGGGTTCTTACCTGACGCTGCCCACTGGCTCAGGGGCAGCCCCGTTGGCCACAGTTGACTAATAAGTCTCCTGCAGGACTCAGATTCTTTCCTGGTGACTGAAGACAGAAGACACACAATCTGGGAAACAGCTAGAGTATGAAGCTGACCTGCAGGGAGAAGTAACCAAAAAAGCCCTGCTGTTTGCATTCTTGATCCAGTAGTAAAGAGTTCGGTATTTCTGAAGCTTGAGTTGGCAAACCCCCCATGAATGTTTTCAAAGAGGCAGTGACTTTGCATGGAATTATTTGAGTGCAAATTAACTAGCAGAAGCTGAGACTCAGAGTATTCAAATAACTCATTCAAGGTCACAGCAGGGGAGAGAGCAGGGCAAAGTCAAATTCAGCCATCTCAGGCCAATGTCCTTTTCTCCGTACAGAAGAACTTCCCAGCAGAGCTAACCCAGGTGAAGTTTCTAGAGTTAAAAGAAAAAAAAAGTTCTCGACAATACCTAAGATGTTTGGAGATAGAAAAGAAAGTATATTTGTAAAATAAAACCTGGTAAGCTGAACCTGTTGGGACCAGTGCAAAAGCTAGGTAAGACAGATTAAGGTCAGAACAAGAAGAACAGGAAAAAAAGATTTATAGATAAGCACAGAGAGAGGACACACACCTCACTTTGACCTGAGGTCTGGGAACAAATCTCCATTTTCCTCGCCATTTTTCTCTACCAATTTAATAAAACATTGCTATGACTTTTTAAAATTTGGGGATTCTTTCTGTTTATCAAAGTTATACATGTTCATCATAGAAACTTTGGAAAGTATAGAGAGGTTGGGGAAGCCCAGTAATCCCAGCTTAAGGGAACTGTTAAACTTTCAAAATATTTTCTTTGAGATATTCCTATGCATTTTTACAGAGTACCACCCTAAATACTGGTTCCCCCCCTCCCCCGCACCTTGTTAATGGTAGAGCATATGTGTTTTCCAGGATAGAATTGTTTCCTGAAAGAAACTATGGTCTCTAACAGGCATAACAGGATATTTTAGAGGCTTCCTCTAGAAGCACCTAGAAGCATGTCTAGTTCCTAGAAGCACGTGGTACTAGGCAGGCAATACCTAAAAGAAGCAGAAAGTGAAAGTTGCTCACTTGTGTCTGACTCTTTGCGACCCCATGGTCGCAAAGTCCATGGAATTCTCCAGGCAAGAATACTAAAGTGGGTTGCCATTCTCTTCTACAGGGGATCTTCCTGACCCAGGGATCGATCCTGGGTCTCCTTCATTGCAGGCAGATTCTTTACCAGCTGAGGTACCAGGGAGTCCCCAAAGAAGTAGATGTACTTGGAAATAAGGGTAAGGGCACTTAGGTCTTTGGTGAAAGGGAGCCTGCAAGAAAAATGGGGAAGTACAGGGGGGTGGGGAGGGGAGGGAGTGCAAGAGGGAAGGGATATGTGTATACTAATAACTGATTCGCAGCAACAACCAACACAACATTCATTGTAAAGCAATTATCTGCCAATTAAAAATAAAAAGAGAGGTGATCACTAGGGATGCCTTCTAGAAAGTGGCCACTAGGGGGTGCGTCCTTAAACAGCTCCACAATGAGCTCCTGAACTCCACTCAATCCAGGAGGAAGCTTTGAGAAATGGTGTGGGACACCTCCAGCCTTCCCTGGGGACGCTAGTGGTAAAGAAGGTGAAGGTGAAGTCGCTCATTCGTGTCTGACTCTTTGCGACCCCATGGACTGTAGCCTACCAGGCTCTTCCATCCATGGGATTTTCCAGGCAAGAGTACTGGAGTGGGTTGCCATTTACCTGCAAATGCAGGAGATGTAAGTGACTCAGGTTCAATCCCTGAGAAGATCCCCTGGAGGAGGACATGGCAACATAGTCTAATACTCCTGTCTGGAGAATCCTATGGACAGAGGAGCCTGGCAGGCACAGTACACGGGGTGGCAAAGAGTCGGACACAACTGAAGCGACTAAGGACAGACAGACAACAGAACACCTCACACTTCAGAATTATCCCAGTCAAGCTCCCTAGAGGGAGCTGAAGTATTCATAGCCCAGAAAAACCTCCTCCAACAACATGCCTAGAAATGCTTCAAAAATAAATAATACACATTTAACTGCTGTGATTATTATAAGAAAATAAGGAAATCCATAGCTCAGAGTGATAAGACAAAGGTGAAGCCGCAGCTGTACTGGGATCTTTTGTCCATCTTGATGATGACCAAGAAAAGATATTATTAATAGGTCTTCTGTGATGGAAATAAGTACATGGACCCATTCAGGGGTAACTCCTGAGTCGGATGTGAAATCTCTGCACAAAGCTAGGATCTGTATAAAGCTGCCTCTTCATTGAAAGGATAGGGGGAAAAAAAATCAGTCCATCTGCAAAGGGAGAGAACAAGGCAACTAGCCATTACTGACAGAGAGTAGGTGGGAAATATTATCTCCTGTGACTTTGTCATCACAGCTCTCATCTTCCATAGGCTTAAGATTTGAGTTTTTACCACAGATACAGTCTGGGAAACCCCAAGATGAAGCATGCATACTTTTTTTTTTTTTGAAGCATGCATACTTAAAGTCTCTCAGATTTGTCACACTCCAGGACACCAGGGAGATAAAAAAGCAGTTCCTTACTGAAGGAAGGTTTCCACCACCAAGACCCTAATTCCTCAGGATTATACCCAACCATGCATGGGTTTACAATCCAAAGTGACAAAGTTAGCTCTGAAACTTGAAGCTTGAAAGCTTCTGCAACTTATTTGCTGGCAAGTCTTGATCTGAACTGTCAGGAGACTATTTTTTTTTTTTTTTTTTTACCATTTATCCTCTTAGTATTCAGAAGAGAATAGATTTATGAGAGGCAATATATAAAGAGATGGTGATTGAGAACTTTCCAGAGTTGATAATGCATTCGAATGCTCAGATGGAGAAAGCATAGTGCATTTTAGGCAGGATAAATAAAGACAAAGACAATCCTAAAAGTGAAGACAACTTACCTACAAAAAAGAAGAAAAATCCAACTGGTTTGACAATATAGACTTCCTGATAGTACAATCAGAAGCCAACAGACAGTGAGTAACCTCTTTAAAGTGCTAAGAGAAAATAAATATTCATAACTTGAGACAAAAAATGAATTACCATCAACTCACTCCCATTGAATTAAGTATTTCAGGGAGAAGAAAGGTCTAAAATTCAAAAAAGTATGGTTGACAAATAAATATAAAACTGCATAAGCATATTTGAATAAGCACTGGCCAGAGGACAATGACCACTGGGGTCATAATTTGGAGTAGGAGGTTGCTAAATAAAGGACAGTGGGAAGAAAGTGCCAGTTGGTTATTACAAAAGACAGGAAGGCATTATGGAAGTTCAAATACTCTAATTCCTTGTACTTCTTTGATGGAGGGTAGAGATGTTGATTTCTTTTTAATTGTGTTAAATGTAAACGTGGACGTATTAATATAAGAAAAGAGTATTGCTTTTAAATCAGTAAAGAAGAAACTATGAATTTAAAAATCCCTTCCAAAAGTCACAGGAAGGAAGTGGATTGGGAAGAAGATGCAAAAGAAGCAGAACAAGCAGAGTGGCCCCAAATAACAGAGTAGAAATAAACCCAAATATATCAGCAATTACAGTAAATACTAAAGAACTAGATAGCTAAAAGGCAGGTTAAAAATGCAACTATATGATGTTTATAGACACCATGAAATATAAGGACACAAATTGAGAATAAAAGGACCACACATTGATTTGTATGTGTTCCACACATATAAATAAAAGGAAAGTCAGTAAAGTTATACTAGTATCACTCGGTAAAGGCAGTTGAGGACAGTCATCTGAACAGCTAAGCAGAACCTTCCAGCAAGTGGTACTTGAAATCTGTGTCAATATATATCCAGGACAGCTGTGTTCAACCAAAAAGTCTTTGTGTTAAGAGGTACACATATTAATGGATGGAGGACACTGTCCTGTCAAGCAGGTCTGGAGCTGAGGATCATTGCATTGAGCACAAGGTCGTTCAGAAGATGGAACGAACATTCTCAGATGAGGACAAACAGGCTTTTTCTGACTCAGAGAGGTGATGAGACTGAAGGAACAGCAGGCAGTTGCCTGTAGAAAACCCATCTTATGACTCTCCTCTGCTTTTCAAATGCTGGACTTGAAGGTACAGCAACACTAAGGGAAAAATAAACAGCTGAGGGTTTAGAGAGGACCGCTGACTCGGTATTTCTGCAGGATCAAGTGGGGGTAAGGTGGGGGTGGGATTGGGGAGAAAGCGTAGGTAGGGGTAAGCTGCCTGTTCTCTGCGATTAGACCTAAGTCAATAAAATTGGGCACTTGGCTGATAGATGCTCCCCAACAACTTTCACTTTCCTTTGAGAGGTAAAAGAAGGTATCCGATCTCCTGGAATTTGAGTCCCACATAAGTATCTGTTGCAGTCACAGGAGCTGAGGGCTGGGAACAGAGAAGGAAGACACATCTTCTGTCTGAGGAAGACACCGCGGAGCCTCTGGTGAGGATGAATGTGTAGACGTGAGTAGCGGACATGCCACCACACACACATTTATTGCTTAGCTGGATACAACTCTGCTTGGAAAATAGTGTTGACGCTGTGTCCTTTGGCTCTCTTCCTACTTCCTGCTTCCGTTCTTCAAACTGCGGTCTCAAATCTCCTTTGGTCTGCTCTCGTCTTGTCTCTTCATTTACAGGGAAAATGAAGACCATCAGATGTGAACTGTTGAATCATTTCCTGTCTTGGAGGTGAAAATGACTGTCCACGTTTCCAAGGTTAAATGTCTGCTCCACGGCTGCAGGGGACTTTGTGTGATTGGTCTCTGTCTCTGCGTGTCTCTCTCTCTTACTTCCTCCCTCCTGCATCTTCTCCAATCTCTCCTCTCTATCTATCGTGATTCAGCCACAAACTTCAGCCTCACCAGCCTGTGGGAAACAATTCCCTTGATTTCACCTTTCTGCTCAAAAAAACTGTCCAGTCTCTTGTCCTCCCAGACCCTTCGAGAATGTTCTTTGAAGGGTATTGTGTGAACAGTGCTGGCAAGCAAGCTCCATGAATATAGGAGTCTTTGTTTACTGCTGGACGAGGCCAGGACAGTCTAAAATATAATAGGCACTTGATAAGCGTTTGTTGAATAAATGAACCAGCGCCCTCACTTTCCATTCATTTTCCCTCTTGTCCTCACCACTCCATTGAAAACACTCATAATAATGTCATGGATCCCACCCCAGTCGCTTGATCCAATGGCCTCTTTTCATTCCTTGCTCTAGTTGATTCTCTTGTAGCATTTGGGGTGTTGAGTCCTTGCTACTTGAAACCCAAGAGTTCTGTCCTGGTGCTATTTTTCTGTCTCAGAGTGTTCATTTTCCGTTTTCTTCATAGGCTCCACCTTCTTTTTCTTTTCTTTTTTTAAGGAGGAGTGTTGACACTCTTCAATTCCTGTGAAAGATATCTATCTCGTGGTTCCAACAGCAGCAGCGATGTATAAGTCTACATATCCTCACAATTCTAGGACCTGCTTCCCCTCTGAGATCCAGAATAATGTAGCTCTGAGTATCTTCACTTGAATGTCCTTGTGGAAGTCACCCACTTGGAGGTTCTTCAACCTTAATGTATTTGAACTTGAACTCCCTACTATTAATACCTCTCCAAACCCCTTCTTCTTCTCATGTATCTCCCGATTCAATGGTCTCATCACCTGCCCAGTCTCCCAGGTTAGACATGTAGGGTCATCACTGATGTGTCCCTGGCCCTTTCAGTTGGTCACTAAAAAATGTAGATTCTTCCTCAGAAACATCTCTCAGCCCCAGCACCGCCTCTTCACCCCTACCACCTTAGTGCCAGCCTCATCAGCTCTTTCTGAGATGAGTAGTCAATGGTCCATTTGGTCTCCCTGTCTACCTTATCTTTACAACCTTCTCCTGTGACCATAATATGAAAAAAAGCACAAGTCTTAGCATGTCTCTTCCCTACTAGAAATACCTTCACTGCCTCACGGTTCCTTGTTCTCAGGTTTCAATGCTATGCACGCCTTTCCAGCCTGTTGGCAATTTATCACTTGGTGCAGCCCCGCCAGTCTCCCATTACCACCAGGGTCTCTGACTTTGTTTCCTGGGCTACACATGCTCTCACCTCTTCTTGACTTTGCAGAGTGCTACCCAGGCTTGATGACTGACGGTCAATGCCTTTCATTTCGGTGAACTTTCCCCTCCCCCTCCAGATGATGTCTTCCTCCTTGGTACTCCCGAAAAAAGAACCCATTCTGCTGTAGTTGAAGGTTTGCTTCCCAATAATCCTCTTTTATCAAGCTCATATTAGACAAATAATAATTCAGTGGGGAAAGGGACATAATAAGACTCACAATAATTTATTTGTTCTCATAGAAATCTTAATAACCAGAGTAGTCACAGATCCAAGTGATGAAAATTAAATACAATAGCTGAAGTTTATTGAGTACTTGGGGCTTCCCAGGTGGCGCTAGTGGTAAAGAACCTGCCTGCCAGTGCAAGAGACATAAGAGACACGGGTTCGATGCCTGGCTTGGGAAGATCCCCTGGAGGAGGGCATGGCAACCCACTCCAGTATTCTTGCCTGGACAGTCCCCATGGGCAGAGGAGCCTGGTGGGCTATAGTCAATGGATTGCAAAGAGTCAGACACAACTGAAGCAACTTAGCATGCACCCCAAATTGAGTACTTACGACCTGACCGGCCCTGTTAAAGGTTTGTATTGGAAATCTCACAGCAACCCTGTGAGAAGCACCTACATAATCCCTCTGCCTTGACTTTGTGCAATGAGCCAGATCAGACTAACTGAATAAGGCTGGGCTTAGCAGAATTACCTTAGAATCTATATTTAAAAATCATTCCAACAGCTGGGACAGCCTCTCTGCACTATGCAGAAAGAAATGGGCTACATTATTCTACAATGAATACAGGAAATTTCTATACTCCATCAGGTTTTCTTTGAATATGACTAAGAAAATGAGTTACTTGCTGTTTATTCTGGGAAACTATTTGTAGTGTATTGTCTGTTGTGCTTCTCCTAATCACAACACTAGGTGGCAGTGTTTTTACTGAAATGATTTGAGAAGAAAACAGAAAGGACTAGGTTTTAGTCTTCTGAGAATGAAAATTGTGCTTATGCAGCAATGACCAAAGAGGCAATGTATCTCTAATCCACCACTGGGGCAGCCTGTGCTCAATATTATAACTCTGCATGCAGGGCTAAAACACACCTGTCTAGATTTCAGGAAGATTTCTGAAATACAATCTTGGGGGAAAAAAAAAAAAGTCCTCTTACTCAGTTCCCTCCTTCAGAGCACATTTTCTCTTCATATTTGAATTTGTCCAACAAACCCAATAAGATAAAAATGTTCACTGATTTAACTGGTTGAGGACATGCTGCTGTCGTCCCAAAGTGGAAGGGCTAGGCTTCTCATCGTCACCTACTGTCACTCATCAGGTATCACCCGTGGCGGAAGACGGACACCTGCTGCCAGAGAGAAGAAGGCATCAGTGCTCCTGGATTGGAGCCCTGGAATCAGGCCAAATAGAACACAATAGAATTCCTTTTATTATCTCTTTAAGACCGAAAGGACATTTTCTCCTGGACTGGCCAGGGCTACTAAAGGATGTGAAGAAGTATACAAACTGTTTTCCTGGAGGGAGGCATTTTATTTTTAGAAAAACAAATTAATAGCACAGCAGATATTCTGTGCTGGTCCTCACAAATTCTTTTTTCACAAAAGGTTGCAGTTGGGGACTTCTGAGGGTCTCATACTTGCATAGGCATCCTCAGCATATGAACTATTATTTACAATTGTATATATTAATTTACCAATGCATTATGTATATTATAAGGCATATAGAAAAATATAAATATACATTGTAATAGGAGGGAATGAAATGAAAATAAACAAAGGCAGAAGCTCTATTACATTCCTATGGGTGATCTCTAAGGAAAGGACACCTCACTCAGGAGTCCTCTGACACTAGTGCATTGGTTACTAATATCCAGGTGGGATGAGAATGATTTCATATGGGTATCTTATTTTGCTATGCTCCACGGTTCTGTGAGTTAGAGGGTGAAGGGGCTCTTGTCTACACATTTTCAGGTGAGGAATCAGACTTATAAGGATGAAATGAGCTGCCCAAGTTACCTTATGGAAGCAGGAGACATATCAGGTTAACTTCTTCTGAAAGTATCATTATAATAATTCTATCTTTAAAGTGTTTTTGAATCAGAACTTAAATCCTCAGGCCTGTAAAGAAAGTGAGAAGTGCATGGGACTTCCCTGGTGGTCCAGTGGTTAAGAATCCACCTTCCAATGTAGGGGACGTGGATTTGATCCCTGGTAGGGGAACTAAGATCCCAGATGCCACAGGGCAACCAAGCCCGTGCTCTGCAACAAGAGAAGACTGTGTGCTGCAGCTCGAGAAACGTGCTCACCACAAGGAGAAGCCTTTTGCTGCAATGAAGACCCAGCACAGTCAAAAACACACACACATAAAGATGTTGACATGTATGGTGTAAGCACTGTTTCTTCTTCCTGGCTTTCAACATTTATTAAACATTAATGTTTAAAATTCATGTTTCCAACTTAAGATATGCTATATGCATAAATAACTTGTTAGTAAAGTTGACCTCACCCGTCAAAACTAAAGCCACTTTGTCTCTCATCCAGGGTGTATGTTCATCGTGGCCAAATACAAGAACGGCATTTTTTCTGATGAGAATATGTAAAAAAGCCGTTTGGATAATTTGAAATGTTTATGAACTCTTCAAAACAAAAACTCATGTCTAGCTTGTCACAGTTTATTACACATATTAAAAATATTTTTAAAATGTCAGTTTGGAATTTTTCCACTGTAAGATTTCAATAAATAATTTTTATCTGGACTCCACTTGCATCTTCAAAATTCAGAGAGCTCACAAGCCATCACACATCACCGTCACTTCTAAGTGGTTTCTAAATGAGATAACATTATTTGACTCCATAAGTGATGTGGCCACTGAAAACTGTATTCTCCCAAATAAACATCCTTGTATAACATCAAGAATTTCCTTTCTTTTTCATGCAGTAGTATATTTATGATCTTCACAACATGACTACTTAAGAGATTTTAACACAATCTTCACTAAAGTATAACACATATGAAAATGTGTATAAATCTTAAGTGTATGGCCTGATGAATTTGCCAAGTGAACATGCTCATATACTAAGCACCCAAATGAAGCAAACATCACTAGTCCCCTGAAGGACCTTGCATGCTACCCTCTAATCTCCTCTGCCTAGGGCCCTTACTCCTTCTGCTATAAGTAATCCCATCCTGACTTCTAACACCATAGATGAGATTTGCCTGGCTTAGACTCTTATATGCAATGGTACATAATGATATATACAGTTTATAATTTTGTACTTGGATTCTTCCACTCAAGATTGTGTTTGAGGGATTTCCCTGGTGGTCCAGTGGTTAAGACTCTGCACGTCCACTTCCAGGGGCACTGGTTCCAGCCTTGGTTGGGGAACTAAGATCCTGTATATCATGTGGTATGGCAAAAAAAAAAAAAAAAAGATTTGTGTTTAATGTTTGAGACTCTGTGCTGCTGCATCTAATTTTAGTGTGTTTATCTCATTGTAGAATATTCCACTGTACAAATAGACTGGTTTTATGCATACTATTGTAGATGGGCATGTGGGTTGTTTCCAGATTTGGGCTATTATGAGCAGTGCTGCTATGAACATTCTCATATAGGCTTTACATACATGTTTCTGCTGGGTACACCTCTGGTGGGATTGTTATGTTGACTTAAACTCAACTTTCAAAAAACTAAGATCATAGCATGTGGTCCCATCACTTCATGGCAAATAGATGGGAAAAAAATGGAAACAGTGATAGACTTTGCTTTCTTGGGCTCCAAAATCACTGTGGACAGTGACTGCAGCCACAAAATTAAAAGGTTCTTGCTCCTTGGAAGAAAAGCTCTGACAAACCTAGACAGCACATTAAGAAGCAGAGACATCACTTTGCTGACAAAGGTCCATATAGTCAAAGCTATGGTTTTTCCAGTAGGCATGTATAGATGTGATAGTTGGACCATAAAGAAGGCTGAGTGCTGAAGAACTAATGCTTCTGAATTGTAGTGCTGGAGAAAGTGAAAGTGAAGGTTGCTCAATCATGTCCGACTCTTTGCGACCCCATGGACTGTAGCCTCCCAGGCTCCTCTGTCAATGGAATTCTCCAGGCCAGAGTACTGGAGTGGGTTGCCTATCCCTTCTCCAGGGAATCTTCCTGATCCAGGATTCGAACCAGGGTCTACTGCATTGCAGGCAGATTCTTTACTACCTGAGCTACCAGGGAAGTCCCTGGGAGAAGACCCTTTGAATCCTTTGGACAGCAAGGAGGTCAAACCAATCAATCCTAAAGGAAATCAACTCTGAATAGTCATTGGAAGTACTGAGGCTGAAGCTGAAGCTCCAGTACTTTGGCCACCTGATGCGAACAGCTGACTCACTGGAAAAGACCCTGATGTTGGGAAAGATTGAGGGCAGGAGGAGAAGGGGGTGACAGTGGATGAGATGGTTGGATGGCATCATCGACTCAATGGACATGAGTTTGAGCAAACTCTGGGAGTTAGTGAAGGAAAGGGAAGACTGGCGTGCACAGTCCATGGGGTCACGAACAGTTGGATATGACTGAGTGACGGGACATTATGCTGGATCTCAGCAGACTCTGCCAGTTACACTCCCATTAGCAGGTCACCATACCGCCAGGCCAACACTTGCGATTTCTCCTAACTTTAGCCATTTAGGGAGGAGTATAGCAGCACTTCATTGTCTGCATTTCCCTGGTCTTATAAACACGTTTTCATGTATTTATTAACCGTACTTACATCCCATATTGATAAGTACCCAATGGAATCTTTTGCCCATTTTTCTGTTGGTTTATCTTTTAAATAATTAATTTATGGAGTTCTCTATATATTCTTCAAGTTCTGTCGGATACCCATTTTGCAAGCACCTCCACCCATTTCATGGCTTGCCTCTACTAGTAATGGTGGCTTCCCTGTATTGTTTTGTTTCATAAAGGGAGATTCAAGAGGGCTTTTACATTTATAGTGATCCAGGAGATGAGTCAATTCCTTTGCCTCCTTCTGTCAGGTGACTCAGAGGCACACAAGACTAGTATTAGGAGTTCACTTTTAGGTTATTTGTTATTATAAAGTCATTGAAATGGTTCCTTATTATATGAGAGACTGGAAATTTTTTCTGGTAGGGGAAACATTATTCAGGTATATAAGAATTTAGGTATATATATATATATATATATATATATATATATATATATATATATATATGCATTCATTCCTCCCCCAGGCCAGTATTTGTGGCACATAAAAGCAAGTTCAAATTTATTGGCTCCCTATATATCCTTAATGGTCAATGCTGTATTGTAATTGAAGGGCTTTTGTCATTATTAGTTGCCATTGGCTATATGTTAGCAATTATTTACTGAGTATTTGAATGTTTTGCATTTACCCTGCAAAACAAAGTGATTATTTTCTTTTAATGTTGTGCCAATTTGTAAGATAATAGTCCCTAGTAATTCACTTAAATGCTAATCTAGCTATTGCTATGAAGGCATTTTTGCAGATATGATCAAATTGCCTAATTAACTGACTTCGAATGAGGAAGATTATCCTGGATTATCTGGTGGGCCTCACTCAGAAGGTATATAAAAGCAGGATTAAGGACTGAAGCTGAGAGAGAAGAAAGTCCAGCTGTGGACAGCAGCCTCAGCCCTGCCCATGGCGTCCCGGCTCCTGAAATTCCCTTCCTGATAGCACTTCATTGTCTGCATTTCCCTCCCCTCCCTTCCCTTCCAAGTCTTATGAATTTCAGACTTGGTTAGCCAACTCCCACAATGACACAGCAAATTCTTTGTAAAATGTCTCTTAATGTACATGTCTACCAGTAGTTCTGCTTCTCTGGTTAAATCCTCAACAAATACAAAGATCATAGGATCACACAATTGTTTTTCTTTATAAAGGAATTACCTACATGAAAAAATTTGTGAATTAAAAAATTTTCCTCATTAGAGGACACAAGTTTGTTCAGACTTAGAACCATTCGGGTGCAGTTCATTGTAGGGTTCAATCTTGCATACTGATATTTAAATAGTAATAATTCTAAAAAAGTTTAGTCTAATTCACATTTACATAGTCCTTATTTTATAACTTTAAAAACCTGATGTCTTCCTCTATTACCATGTAATATGCATTCTTCTTGAATGTTTAAAATGTATAACTTTTGTGCTCTTCAACAGAAAAGTATATTTCTTTTAAAACAACCAGAATTCACCTATCATGTTTCAAAAGTGTGTCCATTAAGTTCTCAAAGGAACATACTCTGGTACTCACAAAGAGAATAATTACTTTTCTTGGCTGAGTTTATCAAGCTACATTTCTGCATGTAATTAAAGGAAAATATCTTTCACAGTAACATATGAAACAAGCTTCCTTATCTAATTTCAGATCTAATCTAGTATTTAATTCTTGTCTCTTGAGAGAGGTCCAAAAAATGTCCACAAATCCATTTGACTCAACAGATAAGAAATATCATTGACTGGGTTCTGGAAATTTGACTTCTAATCTTAGCTCTCCCACAAATAACTGTGTAATGATGGGAAATTCATTTAATCTTTCTGAGTCTATTTCTGTATTCACCAACTAACAAATAGTTATTCAATTCAGTGACCACTAGAAGCCAAGCAGTTGTTAGACACTAGATAGGAAACAATAGGAAAAAAGACAGTCCATGCCTCTGAATCATTTCCAAATGATCTTGAAAAAGCTGTTAAGTATCAAATACTTCCCAAGTGAACACTGGTAAAGTAACTTTTAAAATCAGAAGCAGGTGTGATATATTTATTCAGAGGGTGATTCAACTACAGAATGAAGCATTTTTAGCATTATGAAATCCAAAGTTTTAAAATCTCATTTCCTTGCAATTCTGTTTATTACATTTTTATAATGCTGAAGAGGTTCTCTTATCTGAAGTTTTTTATGCATTCAGGTATTTTGCATGATGTCTGATGTGATCAGCAATAAAGGTTGCAATAAAGTAGTAGCTATGATCATAACCCTAGAAGACAAAACAGAGAGATGATGTTTATCTAACATTCAGAAGTGAATAAAGGGACATTAAATATATCTTGCATGTCACTTAATTTGCTTATAAATAATTACTATCACCATATGTGAACAGTTTCTAATCAAAGTAAAGCTTATTACCCTTTTACTTCAATATTTTCACTGAAAAAAGAACAGCAAAAATGTAAAAAGAAAAAAAAAGAAACATTCTGCATAGCCTAGTTTCTAGATACTGCCATTAATATATGCAAAGAAAAGAAATAACACACTAATTAAATGCACAGAGTAAACATGTGGTCATGTCAACACGGACAAAAAAGACTCAGAATTTAGAGAGCTTAGGAACACAGGCAAGACGTTTCAAATCCCAAAGGAAACACACTACCACTGATAAGAAGATGTTAAGATACAAAATAAGCACACATAAACAATACAGAAAAAGAACATGTGAACAGCCAAATGCCCTATCCTGGGAAGTTAAACAAGGCCATCATAAATCATATTAAAAATGTGACCTCTTGTGCAGTAAAAGCTGAGGAAAAAGGAATAATTCAACGCTGACATCTCTCAGCAATAAACCAAATTGGGTAAAAAGTCAGTAAACTTTTAAAAACTACCATGCAGCAGAGAGAAAATGTAATTGAGTTGAAACAGATTTCTATCTGGTCATATAAAATCAGAGACAGGTGATCAATGGCAGATGGAGAAGCAACCCTTCCTGAAGGTGTCCTCTGAGTACAAAGTAAGTACCTTTCAAGGGAGAAAGAAATTAAAAATAGGATGGGAAGAACTTAAGGATATTTAAATAAAATATTTAAATAAAACCCAGGTAACTTTTAGGACAGCCCTTACCCTGCCAGAGGCAATTAAAATATAAAATAGAATAAACCAGGAAAGATAAGAGTCTAAGAAAGTTTAACCTGATCAAGCGAATGGTCTGACTGGAAGAAAAAGGAATTTTTCTAAGCACTGAAGAAATAAAACTGGACCTAATAAAAAATATCACCTGCATTTCAGGGAACAAGGCAAAATCCCTAAGGTTTTGATGAATCAGTAAACGTTCTCAATCTCTAACTTCCAGCAGTATGCAAAGCGTATCTTGGGTACACCAGTTAATAAAGAGCTCTACTTTAAAATCATCAAAGAAACTTAAAAGCAATCTGTTTTCTATTTTCAGTGGTCAAACTGTAGAAGTGAATCTGACAGGAATGTTGTCAAAATTAAGGCTGAGCCTTGGAATTACTTGGTTTCACATCACTCAGTGATTAGACCAGTCCTAGTTAATTAGTTAAATTTAGAGCTGAAGGACAGTTTCTTTTATAAAAAAAGTAGGAGACAAGCATTCGGCACCCATGTAATTCTTAACTTGTTAAGAGGTCAAATGTGCCCATGATTTTTAGGCCACAAAACCTGTGAAGCATAGTGCCAAGTAGTACCTGCCAGTTTTCAGATAAAATAATGGACCTGACCGAAAATAGGTATGTGTGTATGCTCATTCGTGTCCGACTCTTTGCGACCCCACAGACTGAGCCCCCCGCGCTCCTCTGTCAGTGAGGCTTTCCAGGCAAGAATACTGGAGCGGGTCGCCATTTCCTACTCCAGGGGATCTTCCTGACCCAGGGATCGAACCAGTGTCTTTTGCGTCTACTTGCATCGGAAGGCAGATTCTTTACCACTGAGCCACCTGGGAAACCCTAACGATAAAGCAGACAAGTCCCTCAGACCTGAGGTAGTCTGAAGTCAACCGAAGTTGGCTTGAAAATCTGAAAAGTTGCCTCTCTGGAGCCACTGCCGAGGTATGTCCATTGTGCTGCACATTCAGCTAAAACAAACCTAAACCTAATCTGCTCCAGACTGGGCAGTTCACTCAAACTGCCCATGCTAGAAGGAAAGTGAACAGAAAACTGGGCCTGAGCTAAAAATTGTGACTGATGATTTCAATCCTTTCTCATCTTTAAATAAAAAAGGAAAAGCAATGCTCTGTCTTGACTCTTCATTAAGCATAGACAACTACATTTTTCAGTTGCTTGGGATATAGGCATTTTAGAAATAAATAAATTGACTTATTTTTGCCCCTCAAGAATTTCATCAGTGTTCTAACCCTGCTGCTTTTATAACAAACTCTAGAAATTTTTCAGTCTTTGTAGGAAGGCTGAAACTTTGCTGTTAGTGGTAACAACAAAATTTCCTGGCATAAACTCAAGGGATGCAGAAGAGGCAACCAATACCACTATTGCCAAGAAGTTAAAGTCATTTGGAAAAAAACACATTTTGTTATATCACTTATAGCTAGAGTTAATACAATTAAACACACTGTTATCTTTATAATCAAATTTCTCAAGGTTGATCATTGATCTAAAATATGTAATTCTGATGATAAATGTTCAAATTAATCTATTAATAAAAAAATTCTATTTTTAAATGATGGCTAGTCACAAGACAGAAAAAAGGAATGTTGGGGAGCATGTGGAGAAATTAGAACCCTTGTGCACTGCTGATGGGAATGTAAAGTCGTATAGCTGCTATGGAATATAGTATGAAGGTTCCTCAAAAAATTAAAAACAGAATTACCACATGATCCAACAATTCCACTTCTGGGTATAATAACCAAAATAACTAAAAGCAGAATCTTCAGGAAACATTTACACATCCATGTTTATAGCAACACTATTCACAATAGCTAAGACTTGGAAGCAACCAACGTGGTTCATTGACAGATGACCGAATAAGCAAAATCTGGTATATGCATAGGATGAAATATTCATTGTTAAAAAGGAAGAAAATTCTGGCACATGATACAACATGGATGAACCTTAAGAGGACTATGCTAGTGAAATCAGCTAGTCACGAAAAGACAAATACTATATGAGCCCACTTATGGGAAATCCTCAGAGCAGTCAGAGAGACAGGAAGTAAAATGGTGGCTGCTAAGGGATGGGGGCAGGGAGAAATGGGGAGTTAGTGTTTAATGGGAACAGAGTTTCAGTGTTACAGGATGAAAAGAACTGTGGAGAGGAATGATGGTGAAAGCTGCACAGCATTCTGAATGTATTTAACATCACTGAAATGGACACTTAAAAATAGTTAAGGTAGTAAATTTTATGTGGTATTGTGGTATTTTACCACAATACAAAAAAAGCTGGAAAAAAAAAAAAAACCCAAACAGGTGGTCAGGATAGGCATGGTCTCTCATCTGGTCATATAAGGATAAAATGAGTTAATGCTGTGAAAACAGTTTGGAAGCTTACACATTGTGGCTCAGACGGTAAAGCGTCTGTCTGCAATGCTGGAGACCCAGGTTCGATCCCTGGGTCGGGAAGATCCCCTGGAGAAGGAAATGGCAACCCATTCTAGTACTCTTGCCTGGAAAATCCCATGGACAGAGGAGCCTGGTGGCTACAGGCTGTGGGGTCTCAAAGAGTCGGACACGACTGAGCGACTTGGCACATTGATCTAGATGACACTTATCATCCTAAGTTTTAGATCAGTGTGTCTGGAATATTACCCATAAACATATTACCCATATGGCATATTACCCATAAACATGAATAAAAATGTTTTTAAAAAGCCTGGCCATGTATAATTTTCAGGGTTCATTTTTCATCTTGAAAGAAAAATTTTGTTTATATTATGTTCTGAAGTGTATGATTATGTAATTATTAAAAAATAAAGGCAGAATTTCTTTAATTACAACTATATTAGCATAGAGTTAGGTGAGTAGAGTATAGTCAAAAGTATTTTAGCCAAGGAAAAAGGAAAATCTACAAACCAACTGAAATTCAGTAATCATTCTTAAACAACGAGCAAGCAGCACAACAGATTGGTTAGTATCTAACTCAATATATAGTGCATATGTGTGTGTCAGACAAATAATACACAGCTTCCGAGGCTAAGATGTGTACTTAAAGTGAAGAGTAATTAAGGTGTAAGCTTGTCTTCTTATTTGACTGCGATAATAGCTGCATGTGTAAAGAAAGATATCCGATAACACTGATGATTAAGTACCATCTAAGCACCAAACTTTGAGCTATTTACTGATTTTACAGTAGGACAGAAAATTGTAAATACTTTTCACTGCCAAAAGCTTTCCTATTTTTTTGTAATCTGTTCTTAGATATCATTAATTTAATAGGGAGGTTTTCACTTTGTCTTATTGTAATTAGAAAATATCTTACTAGAGGTACCTTTTCAAATTCTAAAATAAAATTAAGAAAGGACTATGGAATCTTATTTTTTTAAGAGTGAGTTTAGAACAAGGTAAGGTTTCCTGGTACTTGCCTCTTGTAATCTGAAAACAACAGGGATTTTCTTTTCTGTACAGGCAGCTATGAAGTTATCAGGAAGTAACTGTCCATCAGAAAGGAACTCGTCCTCTTTCCCTTGATCAATTAGTATATCCAGCTGAGAACCTGGATAGGACTTCACAAGACAGGTAGCATCATAAGCCTATAAAAAGAGGAGAAATAATGAAAAATAAATTCACAAGTGCCAGAAAGATATTCTTCAGAATATCCTATACTAGAACCGAATAGAAATTTAAAGTCATTCAAGCTCTAAGGCTGATTAAGTTGGCTTGTCTGGTTTTTATTTATAAGGTCTTCAGAATTCTATTCTCATTACAGCTTCTTCCTTACTTTCAAGCAGTCCTAGACCAACAGCAAGCATTTTATATCTCAAGTATTCTTCATTGTGTAATCTTTTTTCTTCTAAATCATCAAGGTTGTTAATCACCTCTCAACTCCAAAAACCCTGATTCTTTTTCTTTGTAAACTCTTTCACAAATTGACTATTTCTTCTAATTATTTCAAATAAGCAGTCTATTTTTGTTTCTGCTTATTGACTAATTCCAGACATAAATCTCTCTTTCGCTATCTGTTGTAAACCACCAAATATCTACCATCTCCAGAAACTTTCAGGAAGACTTGAATAATCTGAATCATGTTAACAACTCAAATTTAGTATCTGAGGAGCTGCCGCTAGTTACAATTTTTTTTTTACCATCCATCTTTAAATGTTGATCACTCATGTATATTCACTAACCACAACTTTTATGCATTGATCAAGACAAACAAAAGATTTTCCCTTCTAAAGTATCATGCATTTTCAGACTTGCTTTCTTTAGTCTTAAAAGGAGAGTGAAAGGAGACATATAAAGTCCAATTAGTTTAAAGTTCTATGATTTCATAATTCTGCATAGTCTTATTCCAAGAGTAAATTAAATGCTGGCCTAAACACAGCATAATTAAGACAGTAAAATCTCCTGCCACTTGGAGAAAAACGATACGCATTCCTTTACAGGCTACCTCTCCCCTATTTCCCTCAGGCAGTTGGTCTTTCACTCAAATCTTCTATTAGACCATAAGGCCCCTGTGGACAGGAAAGGATCATCATCTTCTTGACAGAAGATTTCAAAACTCCACACAAACTCTGCATATGGTGAAAACTCAAAATACTGATGCACAAGCATTGTCAATGCACTGTTCTCCAAGTAACTAATAGTAACAATTTTTGGCATTCTTCCAATATAATCAAAACCTAGGCCTAAGCAAAACAAAACTTTAATGTAGTGACTAAGAGATTAACCTTCCAATTCTCTTAGAATTTCAAAGACCAAACTTAAGTAAAATAGGGGTCCATGTGTAAATGATTTTGAATAAACAGCAATGAAACAAAAAAGGTTTTTTCCCCCCACTCAAGTATCTGCTACTTGCTAACAATCACATGGTGATCAGCTCATTTGCAAAATATTCAAATTCTTGGTAGGAGTTTTCAAATAGCCTATTTCTGCACAGTCTTGGAAAAAAGGGCCTGTTTTATTTTCATCCAGAAGCATCTGTTCCTATGCTTGAAAAAGCAATCTCGCTGTTGGAAACAGACTCATAAATGTACATTACACACACAGTATCTACATTTAAAGGCTGTTAAGCCTAGAATTAAAAATCTAAACCCGAGAGACACTAGATTTCGAAACAGATACAAAAAAAAAACCCGGGCCTCCTGGTTCTTACCAACAATCAGGCACACAGTTAATAAGAGGTAAGTCCAAATTTAGTAATAGGGGGTATTTTTCGTGATGTTAATTTAGAAAATAAACATAAATGAGTCATTAGCAGAAAAAAGATGTAGCCTCAGAATATCTGCCACAATTCAACACAATTTAAAAAAGATCCTTCATGGGTGTGGTTATTGTTATATGTATTCACTTTTGTTAATTATTTTTAGCTCTGGATGTTTGGGCTTCCCTGGTGGCTCAGATGGTAAAGAATCTGCTTGCAATGCAGGAGACCCTGGAGCCTTACTTGAATAAGTTAGGAATATAATGTCTGGAGTGCAGCTTTTCAACAAATTTGAAAACTTATAATGAGTATTAAGAGAGCCATCCAGCACCTACCTCCCATTTACTTTGATCTGTTCCCAAATATCCGGTGAAGGCTTTTTTGCCCCAACGACAGAGCACTGGGTTGCAAAGTGGTGCAAATGCTGACACAGACTTACAGAACAAAAATAAAATAAAATTTACAAACAAGTTATATTTTTGTAAGTTGACTATGCACAGATATTTGCAACTTGCTTAAAAACTGACTTGCCATGAAAATCCCTGTGAATGATTTTTCTTCTGCTATATTATGAGCTTAGGTTATATGCCTCTCCAAGATCCATCATCCTTTGTATGTTCTGTTCAAAGAGCTAATAAAATATAATTGCTAAAGCAACAAAGCAGTATATTACATTTTCATTAAATAAGGCACAAATGAAAGTTTATGATGAATTTCTACTCAGTTTTTCCAGTTAAAACAATGGAAAATCAAAGTAAACTTTATGTGAGAATACTCTTGGTAAAAATATAAATAAATGATAACATACTGCCACAATAACATTAGTCAAGACTAACTTTTAGGAAAAAAGAGCCTAGAAAACTATAGTTTGAATAGAAGCAATGAAAATTTCTTGATAATACCTCTAGTAGACCAATGAGAAAACACTGGGATACAAGGCCTATTCTTTTGAGTCTGTAGCATATATTGTATGGTCAATTTAATAGTCTTTCCCCACAATCTCTTGAAATTTCCAACACTAGAAAAGTTTAGTCCCAATACTAAAACAATAGTATCTAATTTCAATCTCTGTAAGTTCCTAATACTATATTATTCAAGAGAAATATCTGTCACTAGAAGCTTAGGTAATCTTACTTTGTATTTTCCAGGATTCTTCAAAGCACAGATCAGAGCTCCATGGCCTCCCATAGAGTGGCCAAAAACAGACATCCTTTGGGGGTCCACTGGAAAATTGTCATTTACGAGTTGGGGAAGCTAGAGAGAATTTAATGGTGGGACAGAAGATATGAGAGAAGTAAGTTTAGACTCTTTCCAAGTTGTATTAAAAAAATCAATACTTCCAAATCACAGTCTTACAATGGTTTACACCATAAAGATTTTTTAAAAATGCAGGATAGACAATGATTATTAATATATCACTGGAGAATATATGATACATCATCCTTAGAAAGCAAATTTAAGACAATAAGGCAGAAGAAACTTCAAAATGTTCTAAACTTTGATCCAATAATTTCACTTCCTGGAATCTTTTCTAAGGGAAAAGTTCTTATGGGTAAAAAAATTATACACAAAGATAATCAACGCTCTAATACATATGATGGTAAAAAACATATGTAAACATATAAATAGCTCCATTAGAAAAAAGTAAATCACTGCATATGACGGAATACTATCCGATTGCTAAAATTAGATCTAAATTGTTAAATTTAGATCAGAATATTCTAAAATATTTGTTTTATGTAACTAAAAAAGAACAAAATAAAAATGTTTCACAATTATATGAAAAGTAGTCATAAAACAAAGTCTGGAATATACCAAAATATAGTTGTCTGGGGTGACAGAATTATGCATAATTAAAATTTTATACTATTATTTCTGAATTTTTATGATGTGGACATTAACAGTTAAAATCATATAAAATTTAGAAAAGTGCATAAACTGTACACAAATATTAATAGAAGCAATGCTTTACCACTGATCCTTTCTGATTATGGTTAATCCCTGTGAAATATGCCTGAATGAACCAACAGCCAGAGAAATGCAAAGTGTTTTCATATACTATTTGCTTTGTATAACCTGGTCAGTGTAAACAGGTATCAACATAATTATTAAATTCTTTAAAATTGTACTTAGTGAATTTAAATTGTAGAAAATAGGAGTATAGTACTAGTAAACTTTGGAATCTTTACAAAGATAATTAGTAAATATATAATAAATAGGCTTCCCAGGTGGCACTAGTGGCCAATGCAGGTGATGCCAGAGATGTGGGTTCAATCCCTGGGTTGGGAAGATCCCCTGGAGTAGGAAATGGCAACCTACTCCCGTATTTTTGCCTGGAAAATTCCACGGACTAAGAAGCCTGGTGGGCCACCGTCCACGGGCCGCAGAGAGTCGGGTATGACTGAGTGACTGACCAGATCACATCACATATACCAAATAGATTCAACAATACAATACCTTAGTTTAAAAGACTAGAAGGATCTTGTGTCCAAAAATCAAACATTCACAGTCATCAATTAATAATTACAATGTAAATTAAATTACCTCCTTCGTTACATAAGAGTACATTCTATAGTTTGTTTTCCAAAGATCTTCAGTAGCATCGACATAAAAGCCAGCACCCGTGCCAAAGTCCCAGCTGTCCTCTTCTCCTTTAATATTGCAGCCACCTAATTAAAGAAAAGTCTCATGGTTCCATCTACTCTGTTAGTAATGGCCCACGTTTAATAATACACTTTAAAATGAGCCTGAATATTCATTTGTATCAGAGCTGTTCGCTGGACATTGTGAGCTCTCTGGCCTTTTGGGGCACATACTTCCTCGCCCTCGAGTGCGGTCCTGTGACTAGTTCTAGACAAGGAGGCAGGAAAGGGAGGACGTGGTCCTCCAGGCTGGGTATTCACTGGCTTTCTCTGTTGATGTTAGAAGCTCCTAAATGTCCTAAACATATCCTCACTCTGTTTTACCTCTCAAAGGGTTTCGACCTTCTTTTTATCTTTTGTAAATGTGTTGAGAGTTCTTCTCTGATGACCCTCCTCACTACCAACACTTCTTTGCTTCTCTGTACTACTATGATCTCAGAAGGGAATGGGGACAAATGCTTGTGCACAATTCGCTATCTTGAACTGACAGCGAAAATGTCTTCTTATATACTCTGGAATCATTCCATCCTGTTTCCCCTATTTATCCATCCCCCCAGTGGAATTTTCTTACATTATTTTTTAATTAATTAGGTTTTATTTTATATACTTGCATGCAGTTTAAAGTCAACCACTAGGATTTCAAATAAAATCATAGTGATATGTAATTGGATGGAAATGACCTCTTTGTATGAGTTGGTCTGCTCATCCAGGAACATGGCACTTTCCCACTAATGATCACTAAGAATTTTTTATGGTTTTTACTTAAAAATAAACCTTATTTTAAAAGTTTATTCTGGAGACATTTTATATTTTTGATGCTCTTCTGCATTAAACATGTTATTACATTTCCTGTGAGACATGTCTTACTTTTTGCATCACAGGGACTGTGAAAGGAAATGCACTGCCTCCCAAGGCCGGTCATTCAACTTCCAGATAGTTTTGGCTTCCATTTAAATTCCATTTCCTGACCCTCCCAGGGTCACAAAACAAGTTTCAACTGTCTGATGGATTGAATTCTCAAATACCTGATATTCTCATTTTTCTAATGTATATATTATAATCACTTGTATTAAAACTAATATTTGTTTAACTGCATGACTGTTTCATGACTAACATAAATGAGAAAAGATAATTACTACATGCAAGACAGGCTACCCAAGGAACAAAAAAATTATTTCCTATGCATTGTAAGTTATTTTGGTACTAGTGCCAACATGAAAAAGATTAATTGAGTTGCTGAGTCTCTGTTTAAAACTGTCAACCTATAAAATGGGAACAGCAAAACTGTTAGTAAAATTCAGTAAGGAAAATATATAGTATAGTATTTTAGGGTCATGATGTTGCCTGAAAGATTAGTAAATAGCAAAAATACAAAATAAATTGTGTATATGCTACTCTGCTTGTAACTTAGTCTTAAAGATTTATGCTTTTACAAAGAATCTCTGGAATAAGAACACTTACGAGGGCTGGTATCTGGAGCAACAACGACAAGGCCATGTTCTGAAGCAGCTTGATGATAACCAGATTTTGATATAAAATTTTGTTCTGTGCAAGTTAAACCTAAAGATTGAAAATATGGTTATCTCATGCTATACTGTGAGCAGCTTATAAACTTTAATTTTTTTACAACACAAGAACATAAGCTCACTTACTATTAAAAAGGTTTGTTGTTTTTTTTAAAGAAACCATGCTGAAAAAGACACTAAAGTTTCTCTTCTCATAAAATTTGTAACAGTATCAATCTAAGAATTGTCTTAGGTTAAATGATCCCCTAGCTGTCTTTTCAAAGTCACCCACTAAAATTTCAATTACAGAAATCCTTTGGACTAGATGTGTTTGGGAATTCAGAATTTTTCAAACTGCAGAATGGCAATATGGTGCATAAACCAAATGTTATAACAACCCCAATGGCGTGTTATCAAGTATGCTAATACTATTCCTGCATCAAAACATAAATGTTCACAGTGAGATAATATTATGGTCATCATAATACTAAGAATATATATACAAGTAGTTCTCAGCAATAAAATTTAGACTAATCACCTTTGCATTTCTCAGTGTACTAAGAAGAGAACAATGGTCACCAAATAGCTTCCTTAACTGAGTTTTAGTTTGAGTTTTTACAACTCTTCCTGCCATTTTTTCTAGCTCTGTGTTTTTTTTAGTCATGTGATAGAAGAGACGACAATTCTCTTATTGCTGCTGCTGCTGCTGCTAAGTCGCTTCAGTCGTGTCCAACTCTGTGCGACCCCATAGACAGAAGCCCACCAGGCTCCTCCGTCCCTGGGATTCTCCAGGCAAGAACACTGGAGTGGGATTCTCTTATTACGGGAGCCTAATACTATTGATATAATGATGTGAGAATGGCCAAGAATGAATTGACAGTAGAAGCTTGAAGTTAAACACCATTTAACCCAATAGCCCTTTTCTAGTAGCCAATGCTAAATGTCCCAATATGCCTGATAATTAGCAACACTAAAACTTACTGATTTGCCGAAGCAGAATAAATTAACTATACAACATAGTTTATAGTTTCTATTTAACCCCCAACACCCAGCACAGAGAGTTATGAAACAGCTGCCCGATAAAGATGTGTTAAATTAATAATTATAAAATAGAAAGTTACAAGTATCATTGGATAAATGTTACTAGAGTTTATGGTTAAATAAACTGTTAGGACATATATATTTTCACTAGTCATGGAAACGGAACAAGGTCCTCGTTCGTTCTTCTCGGAATACCTGTCATAAACACTGGAGCCAGATCATGGTGGAGAATTGCCTCAAATACTGATAAAAGGTCAGCAATTTTAATTAAATGTAAATTGAATAAAAATGCAAATTAAATGTAACCTTAATGTAAATGTGTTCAAAGGAGACAGGGTAATAGTGCAGGTTGCAAGAGTTTTGGATTTCAAATAGTTTCTGGTTCTAAATGTCATTCAGCTCCTTCTTAACTAAGTTAACTTAGTTACTTAACTATGCAAGCAACCAATATTCTGAGCCTCAGTTCTTCTATTTGAAAAATAATGGGGATGATATTGCCTATTTTTACCTCATAAGGTGGCTATGAAGATTAAATGTGATAATAATGTGTAAAGCGTCTTAAACTGTGTCTGAGACACAGTTTAGAGTCTTGCATTTGGGAAATGGAAATGTATTTAGAGATCTGAGAAAAAAAGTTTCTCTTTTTCGTTGTTAGTTAGAACACAAATTTCCTGATTAAGATAGTAGGGCATGAACAGTAGACTCAGGGAAATGAAGATACTTCTACTAGTAGACTTATGCTCAAGCATGTGAAGATGGTTACTATTAATAATAGCTATTTGGTCAACTATACTTATTTTATATGAAAAGCTGTTTGTTTTTTTTTTTTTTTTGGTAACAACTTTATTGAGGTATAACTCAGATGCCATACAATTCACTCCCTTAAAGTATACAGTTCAGAATAAAAATAGTTTGATTTCAGTTAATTTGTAACAATTGATGCTATCTTTCTCTCACTGTTTTCCTTCAATTAACTGGGATGTAAACCTTCCAGTATTCGTCTGTCATTTTTTCTCAAGTGCGCTGGTCAATCTTACCTTTTTTTCAGAAAATCAAGCCTTAATTGCCAAGGTTTATATCTTCTTTAGCATCTCACTACAGAAAATGTCCTGTCATTTGATGTAAACAAATAAACAATTTTCTATATTCATAAAGCTCAGATGATACATCTTGATAGATTTCAATTACAGTTAAGAAGTTAGGACCTTATTATTACAGTGCCTATTATACAATACCCTGGTACATCTGGCCTGGGTTATTATTCTTTTAACAAGAGATAAGAGTGAAATAGCTCTCACAAGAAACAAAATTCCAAAAGAATAGGAGAAAAGAATGAATACAGCTTTGGCCCAGGAATCAGAAAACATGTTCACTCCTGTATGTGATTTTGAGTAATATATAATTTCCTGGTCATGCTTACATGATTTCTAAAGCATCTTTAGCTATACAATACTATGTTTCTAAAACAAATATGGGATTTATTATTGCTTTTGGCAATACCCAGTGCTCTTCCAGAAAAACTGGTTTGCTTTCTCCAGTCAAAGAAATGAGATGCTGAGTTAAAATTATGTAAGTACTTAATTTTTACCTTTTAAAATTAAATATTTCTCATTTTTAAAGACGTAATTCGGACTTATCCTTGAGAAAACATACATAAGGGAGGATTTATTAAATGAAAGTTATAAGAGGCAATTTTAAAGAAACAACAATAGAACTCTATGACATAATTTGGTTTTCTATGGGTCTCTTAAAATGTTTGCTTCTAAAGATGAAGTGCCGGTATCTTCTGAAAGAGCTCTCACAATCCACTGGACAGTCTTTGATATTCACCAGTGATTAAGAAGTCTTCTGTGATGTTCCAGATTGTTGCCAGCGAAGATCCGGGTCCAATTAAAACATTCTAGAGAACACTCTAAGAAGTTACTTGTCTGTGGTTTCTAATTACCATATCACAGGTGTCCTAATTTTACCTAACATTGTTCTATTTGAGTGGTAAAGTCTCTAAGAAACGTTTGGTTAGGCACAAACTAAATAACTTTTCTAAGCTTTTGCCAATGAGTCTAGAACTTTATATTTTCTGCTAACTTATATGGTCTAACTGAAAAAGAAGTAGATTTCCCTGGTTGGCTCAGTGGTAAAGAATCAACCTGTCAATGCAGGAGATGCAGGTTCTATCCCTAGGTCGAGAAGATCCTCTGGAGAAGGAAATGGCAATCCACTCCAGAATTCTTGCCCAGAGATCCCACGGACAGAGGAGCCTGGCGGGCTACAGTCCATGGGGTCACAAAAGAGTCTGACACGATTTAGCAATTACACAATAACAACACACACATGAAAAAGAAGTAATAAAACAAATGTAATTCAGTAGGCTTGAAATTATTCTCAGGATAAAGTAAGAGCAGACTATAGGCTCCTAAAGTCTTTTATAAATGACACCAAAAAGTCAAGATGGAAGAGTAAGATAAGCCAGGAAAAAAAAGAAAAACTCCTTTACAAAACTCAAATGCATAACACTTACCAGACAGCCAATATAGCACAGGGCATTTTCCAGTTTCTGCCTTTGGTGGTAAATAGACAGCAAATTTCATTTTGCACTTCAGTTCAACACTATAATTTTAACAGACATCAAATAAAATAAAATAAAATTGCCCCTCATTGGTCAGAAAGAAATGTAAAACAAGTGATTTAATGTCCAGAATAAGTGATCTTGTCGACATTTTAGGGTATGGCCCTTAGCCCTTAAAGAAAGAACAGGGCCAATTTAGCATATTAATCAACCTGAGCTTATCCTGTGCATAGTACACAGTCTTTTGGAGAAGAATGAATTAAAAGAATAAATGTAATACCCTCAATACAGCACGAAATTTTTTAAAAGAAAAATTGTTTCTAAAGAAATGTATGAAATAACAAATCTAGAGATCTTAAACTACATGTTTGCTCACAGACACTGAAATGGACCACATCCTTAACTCTCTTTTCATATAAATATGAAATTTATATGTAACTTTCAAGTAAATATCTTATTACTATCACTAATGTCAAAACTAGGTAAGATAAATTTGATAAAAACCACAGGTTTTCCATGTAAACAGTTATTCATGCAACCGTGATCTTTCACGGGCTTATTTAAAGATTCAAAGAGGTGGAAGCAGAGAGAGATCTAAAATTGTATCCTCCTTGTAGTTACCTGTCATGTTCAAAAACTTTCTGCAGTCCACCAAAGCACTTGTTGCTGGAAACCTGTTTCAACGCCATTCTTCTCCTATTAGTGAAGAGGGATCTCATTAATTTCCAGAGAATTAGCTCTTAAAAAATTTGCAACAGAACTGTTTTCAGATAAAGTATCTAAACATACGACTGTCTGCCACCTCGAATTTTTTTCACATACTAATTTTCTGATAAATAGTATTATGAAAGTGACTAAGTTTATTATGTACACTTACACTTGTTATATTCACTTTAGAAAACGTAAGTACTCTGGTATGTCATTACTAATTTATTAACAAGCTTCGTGGTGTGTATGTCTGTGGACTGCCCCAAATTCCTTTCAGAAAGCAAGAGACTATAAATAAGTTATTAACTGATTGCTTTAGCTTAGAAGGTTGAACACTGTTAATAGTTTGCTGTGAACTGTAACAAGAGAATCAATGGTATGACTGATTATGGGCCGGTAAGAAAAGGGGAGGAAAATGATTTAACAGTAATAGTTTTGATAATAATAAGAAAGAACATGTATTCAACACTTATAGCATAGGCACTTTCCTATATGTTAAACCAGATCAAATTACTCATCCTAGCGGAGTATTTCAGAAAAGTGCTGCACAACCTTCACATCAGCATTTCTCCTTTTAAAACAAACCAGCCAGTAAAACACATGGCTGTCCTAAGGGAATTAAAAGTAGTTTGTCAGGAAAAAATTCTGAAGTTTGGTTAACTCTTTTCTCTCCAAAACATCTTAAAGTTTTCATGAATGACTTTAGACTTAAATGTTAAAATACCACACAATATTAATTTTTAATAATAATACCAAAAGAACCCCCACAAAAAACTGGTACACCATCTTTTATGTATGGTTAAGCACCCGCTGAGCAAAGAAAAACCAGACTGATTCTGATCTGTATTTCTCAAGGAAGGATTCCCTTTCTCTCCTTATTATAAATCGGTAAATCATACACATTAAATAAAAATATCCTCAGATCCCAGGAACAGGTATTACCACCTGGTGGTCCACTGGGTGAAATACTCTACTGTATGCTAATCCAGCTGTGGTGCTACAGTTACTCTAAAAAGACATGTAAAAATAATCTTGGAAAGCTTACTTGGGAAATGTCTTTGCAAAAGATTAGTTTCAACCTTACCTTTAGGTAATCTCCTCGATAAATCCAAATACTGAGCTTCAATGCTTGAAATGTGGGGTGTGACCCACAGAATTTGACCTCAGAGCCCCTCTTCAGCTCTGCTTTCCTGCCTCACCAGAGGGTTCTTAAATACTCTTTAAAAAAATTTTTTTTTCCAGAAAAGATTGACTAATTTCATAGCATTAGGGTATTACAATTACACACAGAGGAATTACCTTCTATTCAAAGGTTTATGCTTTTAATCTTCAAAAGGCCAATTTTTAGAAAAAATGATGTTATTAGTTACTGAATATTAACTTCAGCCATTCTTGTTCATGACTCTATCTTAAATAATGAATTAAAAGAGACAGAAGTACACTTTTAAAATATATGCACATGAAACCAAAGAATAAAATTTACCTGGTGGAATTATTCTGCAAGGAATTCCTATTTTTTACTCCCTAGCAGGGACCATATCTGCTTTCCCAAAAACATGGTCCACTGAGAATATATCTAGTACATGAAAGATATCTAAAAATTATTTGTTGAATTAATGAATACATTTTTAAACTTCTAGCTACCAATTATGTGAAAGTTTTACAAATTAACTTAATCTTTACCTCTATTATTTTTATACTTTACTATTCACCTATTTTAGTAACTCATCACTGGTCTATTTCTTCTACTCTTTGAATGCTCTTTTTAATTAAAATTCAAAATCAAGTACTTTCCATTTGGGCAAAGAAGAAAAGTGAAAATACTGTTTTTTAAATTGGTAGAATGAATTTTTTTTTTAAAGCTTTTAAAGTTCTTCCCCCTCCCAACCATCCATTTTAGAAACTGTCTTCAATTATGAATTAAGAAAAAAGGCTCAATAAAAAAATCAAGACATAAGCTAAGAACTAGATATGATATACTTTGATATATATTAGGCGATTACATTTTTCACTAAAAATTTCCTATGCTAAACACAGCATATTTTAAGCCAAGTTACTAGATTTTTTTGTATTCAAGTTCGAAAGTAATATATCAAAAATAAAATTTAATGTACCTGTCCAATTACTACTTGCTTTTTGGTCCGTAGCAAAGGGTAGATGATCCTGAAAAAGAGGCCAAATGATGTATAAATGGGACATACTTTTTACAACAAAGTTTATAGTCCACTACACATTCCCAATAGAGGTATCTTCCTTTCCTAAGGTAGATGACCGTCCATCCTGGGTGTGGCAGAATGGGAAGACCAGCTGATGGAACAGCATCATCGCTTTACCTAGGCCCAGAGTCTAAGTAACCTTAATACCTACTTTGCCACAAGCCCTCGTGTTTGGTTAAAAACTTTTTCTGGAATAAGATTCCAATGAAGAAAGTTTTATTTTTTTTTTTTCTTTTTAAATAAACAGGAAAAAGTGTTAAACGGTAATTTGGAAGTATGAGATATGATCAACTCCTGAGAGTGATGAAAACAGGAGTGGAGACTAGAAAAGCAGAGGAAGAATAGAGGAAGCCTAAACCCACCTGAGCTGCAGGTCAAACTTGTCATGCAGGTTGGATAAAGAAGGGAAGAGATGCGAACTTAAGGACACTGGGCTGACTGGCTAGAAAACATGAGCTGGTGAGAAAACTGACTGGGCTTAGGAATGGTGGTGGAGTGAGTGCAACACAAGAACAAACAGAAATGCACGCAGCAATGCACACCAAGGGTCATTTGTCGGACAGATGTTTCATTTCAGTTCTAAGAAGAGATCTTGGGGGAGAAATGAAATTACAGAGTGCAATAGAATAATAAAAACACCCCTCTTTGAAACCCCAAAACAAAAACCAAAAAAAAAGAAAAAGAAAAAAACCCCAAAAAACCCACAGTGCCAGTTTTCCTATAAAGTCAATGAAATGTACCTCAATAATCTTCAGAGAACAAAGGTTCTCTCACTGCATGGTATCAACACGTGGAACGCCAATTAGGTAAAAACTATTAAAGAGAAAGTTGTCTTTATTCACAAAGCATCACTACTCCTCCAAAAGGCCAAACTGTCAGATCTTACTTTTGTTCCCTTTACTCATTGGGGCTAAATGTTATCTATCTCCAGAAATCTGTATTCTTTGTATTTTGCCCATTCTTTCCTTCTTCTCATGAGCCTCAAAAGTTTCCTACATATCTCTACCTGGATTTCCGTTCCCATTCTCTCATGGACTTTGATCCATTTCTCTGGCTGCAATGTGTCCCCACCCCACTGGCTCTTAATGACCTGCACAGGTCTCCCCAACATCACCCAATTATGGCACTGCTCACCAGCACTTCGTAAAAATCCCTTTCCTCAATGAACCTACAGGATCTGAATTCTCTTCCATTCTTTCTTCTCCCATCTCCCTTTCCTTTTTTGTTTATACTCTTTCCTTAACTCCCATCCCCTAAGTTTCAACTACATTTTTTGTGTGAAAGAATATAAATCTGCCTTTCTCCACTCATTCATCTTCCAACACTGGTGTCAGAATTTAAATTTCCTGTTGAACCCTTCTCACCTGATATGCCTCTGGCTAGCAAAACTCAACTCATCTGAAGTTAAGTTCAATCTCCTACCTTCAAACCACGTTTTTCTATTCCTCTTTCTGCTCGCTTTTCATTTATGGCTATCTTGCCCAACTCTGTCTGTAATGTCTTAAAGTTATCCCCTCTTTGAATTTCCATTACCACCATCCTAATTATACACAAGAAATTAAAACTTAGCTTCCTACTTTGTTTTCTTCTTGTATGTCTCACTAAAACCAATCCTGGTAGAGGCCTAGGACTTTAATCCATTTACCTTAAGGCTCAGTGGAGCCCTGCACAAGTCACAGTCAGGTCTAATATGGTCTACTTGGAATTACTGATCATTTAAATTTATTTTTAATTTTATTTTAAAAATTGTGATAAAAAACATAAAGTTTTCTTTCTTAACCATTTTTAAGTGCATAGTTCAATAGTGTTCAGTTATATAGTGTTAGTCTGGCCATTTGAAAACATGGTTAGCTTGCTCTTATTAACTAGCAGATGACAAATGCTGGCCCACAGCCAGGATCCTGCTACAGGTGTAGAGAGTTAATCCCACCCAACCATCAGGCCAGTAGTTGAAAACCAGTAAGTCACTGAAATGGAACACACTGGCATTAATTATACGATTTTTTTCAAGCTTGATTCCATTAAAAGTTCACAAAATTCAAACTATGAACTGACAAAAAGATCAGGATGAACGCCATATCTACTTTGGTCATATTATTAACTGTGTACTAATCATAATCTCTTTTCCTTCATAAAAATTCACGTGGCTTGCCCACATCTGAACTTTTAATGCACCCTGGGGGAAAAAAGAGCATTCATGAACTCCAGACACCTTAACTTAAATTATCTTCAATGGTCCCACACTATTTTTCTGGGCTTGTTTCTTTAATTTAGTCAAACTCAATCATTCTAGTACAGTCTGGATGTTTCTACTGGGGGCCATGGTACAGTGACTTTAGAGTAGGTTGTGGAGCCAGACGCTCCAGGTTCAAATTCTGGCTTCACTAGGTACTACTTCCCGGTAGTACCCTGGTAGCGGTAGTGACTGGGGGCAGACTTTCTGTGCCTCATTTCCCCGTCTATAAAATGGGGATATTAATAGGACCAGTACGACAGGGTTGTTAATTCATGCACTTAAAATGCTGCTGGCTATGATTACGCACACTATTATTTCTGCAACCTCCAATGCCCTCCAAGGTCCGTGCAAATGTCGTCCCCCTGACCAGCCCATCAGAGATGACCGCCACGCCCCGAGACAACTCTGACAGCGCATTTTACAACACGATCGAACTTCCCAAGAGCTTGAACTGCGTGCAGAGAAGCAGGTTCCCCCTCCCGTGGGGACTGCGAACGTCTGGGGTCTGCTTCCTCCATGAGTGGGGCCAGCGCCCCTCCCTCGGCCAAGCCCAGAGGCCGCGTTCTCCGCGATCGCACCCACGCGACCCGCCGCAAGGGCCCAGGAGAGTCCGCCCCTACCGGAACCCCCAGTGTCACCCGTGCAACACGAGATCCTGGCGGCCCGAGGACGACCAGGCCTCTGCCCAAACCCAGGCTCACCTCCGGTGGCGGCGGGAAGAGCAGCTGCAGCAGAAGGGAAGTGCCCGGCCTAAATATGGCCGCGGGCGCCACCGCCTCGGCCCAGCCCCCTCCGCGCCCCCCCACTCTGGGGTCCAGTTTCCAGAGTCTCTTCTCGGCCCCGCCCTCCCTTGGCCACGCCCCAAAGCTCCGCCCCCTCTGTCCCCGCCCCTTCCCTCAGACTTCCCCGCCTCCCACAGCGCTTATGGGCCGCTTCTCGCTTTCCAGGACTTGCCTGGTGGGCGCTAGTGGTAAAGAACCCGCCTGCCAATGCAGGAGATGGAAGAGACGCGCGTTCTGTCTCTGGGTCAGGAAGAGCCCGTGGAGGAGGTCGTGGCAACCCACTCCAGTATGCTTGCCTGGAGAATCCCATGGACAGAGGAGCCTGGCGGGCTGCATACAGTCCATGGGGTCTCAAAGAATCAGACAGGACTGAAGCAGATTAGCTGGCAGCCGCCTATCCTAAGACGTCTCCCACGTCAAGGGGTCAAGGGTCAAGAACAGCCCTTTTCCCCGACCCCCGCCCTCCCCCACTCCCTCCCTCAGACTGCTCCCGGAGGACGCAGGACAGTGACCAGGCTTCAGTGAACCTGAACTCTGGCCCCACTTAACTCGGGTAAAATGTTTTCCTGTAGTCTTTTGAAGCTTTTTAGAAACCAGGGGATAACTTCAAGTCCCTTGCCCGCTACCATCCCACTCTTTTCAGTTCACCTAGTTGTTTGCTGGAGGGAAATAGGAGCCATTTAAAAATCTATGCTGGGAACATAGTAGGCGCTTCGCCAGTGTCCTGTTTTCTCCCTTCTCTCAATGTTAGATGAATTGAGCAATAATAGTTGCTGCTTGCTGACTTACAGCAAATACTTGCCTGACCTTTTGCTTCTGTTGCTTGTTTTTAACCAAACTGATTTAGTGTATTTGCCCATTGAGGAAATTAAATATGATTACATAAAAAGCTTAAAAAAATTTTTTTTATCCAATAGTTAGACTGACAAATTTTAATGACATCTTCTAAAAGACAAGGCTGCCTTTTTGGGCATGCAACATGCCCAGTGGAACAGGACATCAAAAGGAGCCTGCGCTTAGTTTAATTGATTGCTATGCCACATTGTTAATGAATTTTGAAAGCACCCCTGTATTTCTGTTTTACACTAGCCACTGCGTGCAAATGATGTCTGAGAAGAGTGGTAGGTGAACTGTTGCTCACAAAAGAGTGCTAGTTGAAACTGTTGTTATAAGTATAGATGCCACACAGGAGATTACCCATCAGCATTTTTCCAGTGGCTCAGGCCCCTTTGGCCATAGCGAGCTGTGAATTGAACTAATCTGAGGAGCTGTGGATCCAGTGGAATTCAGGCTGAAGATAGTGTTTATTTAATCAAAATGATGTTTTCATTCTGAGAAAGCATTGAAATGAAAATATCAGTTTACTTTCTACTATTTTTAAATATAAATTACTGAAAAGGGAATTTTCTTCAAACTGAGTTTCACAACTAAAACAGAATACCCAAACTTGCAAGTTATTTAGAATTGATAGGAAATATTTGGAAAAAGTTAAAGGGTATTTATTTGATAAATTGATTGCTGTGGGGTGCAGACTAACCTAAGAAGTGTGACATGAAATCTTCTACTGAAAGTTTCTTGTGTTGATACAGTGTGATGATAACCACATGTGAAATTTAAAATATATTTTACTCAGCATGAATACAGTTATAATTTATAGCTTCAATAAGTTTCTCTTTCTTCTTTAATATTTATATATAATTTTATAATGTATAATTTACAGAGATATATGTATGCACCCACCACATTCACTGAAGCATTATTTAGAATAGCCAAGACATGGAAGCATCCTAAGCATACATTGGTGGATGAATGGATGAAAAAGATGTGAGATTTTTATGTATATATGCACAATGGAATGTTATTCAGTCTTAAAAAAAGAAGAAAATATCAGTTGGTACAAGGTCAATGAACCCGAGGGCATTATGCTAAATGAATATATCAGACAGAGAAAGACAAATAGTGAATGATTTCATTTATATGTCAAATCTTAAAAAAAAACAAAACCGAGAGCTCCTGGATATTAAAAACAGATTTATGGTTGCCAGAGGTGGTGGAGGGGAGCGGGGAGGGCGCGGGTTCGGGGATGGAGGAGTGGGTATGAGCAAAATCACCCAGATTTCTAGACTTTCCAGACTTCCAGTTATGGAAAACGAGTCCTGGAAGGCAGTTCAAATGACAAGAGTAGAAAAAGCCTCAACTCACCTCCTCCGAGGAACACACATAGTCTACAGCTACTGAGGTTACAGTTCACTCTGAAAATGACCTGAAAATTATCCGAGCAACTCTTTCACATCAGCAAACACGTCCAGGCAGGTAGGAAAGGCTGAGACAGAGTCTCGCCCTAAACCCCACTCCTGCGTGGCAGCCCACAATCTGGAGGGGCCTCGCAGAACCTGACCTTGCAGAATCTGAGTTTCTGCCTGGGAGAAAGTGTTCAACTCCTGCTTAAGGCACCCCAACCTTTAAGACCCGCATCTAAGAAATGAGCTCCCGAATCGTCTGGCTTTGAAAACCACGAGACCCAAAAGGCTGTGTGAGCTGAGAAGCAGCCTCCAAAGGACTGGCATGTTTGGGCTAACCTGCTCCAGGGCTCAGGGCAGAAGCAGCCCAGTGGTTGATAAGTTATCAGGCTTTATGTGAAAGAGATTAATTTGCTAATCTTAAAATATCGCAGGTTGGCTTGGGGTGGGGGTGGGGGCAGGGCTTGTCAAGTACTCTCTTGGGTGGGGGTGCTGGCAGGGGCCATTTTCATGCTGTCCCTCTGTCTTGCTAAAGTTGGTGGGTGCCATTTTTATTTTTATTTTTAACTTTGTATTTCTTTTGCTTTCTGGGGGGTGTGGAGGGCACTGTCTTCCAGCTCTTCCTGACACACTCCACAGTGGCAGCATCTTCTGGAAGGGAGCTTCTACACACATCTAGAGCCCTGGGTTTTGCGGCTGCAGCCCAGGGTATGCCCACTGACCACTTGTCTCTGGAGGTCAGAGCAGCAGACTACCACCCCAGGGCACTGCTCACATAGACTGAAACACAACCGCAGTCCTAAGAGGCCGCTTTGCGTGTCCTGGAGCTTGCCTTAAGGGCCAGGCCACATTTCTGTCTTCCTCTCCCTAACTATCTCAACATCCCCGAATTGACACCACTTTCATTTTACTTGTCTTTCTCTGATTTCAAAGGTTTCATAAAGTAAAAATGACCTATTTCCGCTTCCATGATTTCATTTCTTTTCATCCCAATGTTTAATAAATTTTAATTACATCAATATGTACAGTATTAATTATATTGATAATACAAGAATATACTTGAAAAGAGCACTTACAGATATAAAAATTAATAAAAATAAAATCACCAATAATCCTACTGTTTAAGAGAGAATTTCATTCAATTTTTCTGCTAGGTCATCTGGTCATTTAAAGTTTGAAAACATTTGCCTGCAAAACTTTTGTGCCTGATGACTTTTTGGAAGCAGTAGTAAAACCTTTTTCACTTTCTAACATGATTGTTTAGATTTTAAAATTCCTTTCAGGTAAATTTTGATAATTTATGGTTTCCAAAAAGTTAATCTCTTTTATCCAGATTTTATATTTTTTGTAGTATCTTTTTTGTAGTATTTTCTTTCTAAAAATAAAAATCTCCACACCTGTGTTTATCATACTTTCCCCCTTGTTAGTACTGTTTGTGTTCATTCTCATTTAGCTTTGTTTTTTCATTCAGAGATGATTCTTTTTAGGTGGTCTTTCCAAAGAACAATACTTAGATTTGTGCATGAATTTTAAATGGAAATTTAAAATATATTCCTACAAGAGGGATTATTGGGTCAACTGTTTTAAGATTTTTAGTATTCTTGAGATACACTACAAAATTGGTTTCTAGAAAGCTCATAAGACTCATGTGCAGTGTTTATTTCTCCCTTTCACAGATTGGTCATAGTGACCAATTATACCTCAATAAAATTGGAAAAAAAAAATAAAAAACAGACTAGGGTCATATCATATGATTGTTCTAAAATTACTTCATCTTTTCTTTTTAATAGTAGTATAGTGCTCCATGGGAGAAGGAAATGGCAACCCACTCCAGTCTTCTTGCCTGGAGAATCCCGTGGACAGAGGAGCCTGGTGGGCTGCTGTCCATGGGGTCGCACAGAGTCGGACATGACTGAAGCGACTTAGCAGCAGCATAATGCTTCATTCTGTGGATATACCATCTTTTATTCAACCGATGCCTTATTGCTCTAGTTATCAATACTGCATAAAAATGACTCTAAAACTTAGTCGTGTGAAATACCATTTTGCTGCAGTCACTCTGTGGGTTAGGAATTCAGACAGAGCACAGTGGGGATGTCTTGTCTCTGACACATGATGTCTGGGGCCTCAGCTGGGGAGAACTAAGAGCCGAGGTGACTCAGTAACTGGGGAGTGAAATCATCAGTAGACATTTTTACTTACATGCCTGTTGGTTGACGCTGGCTCTTTACAAAGCACCTACCTCTCCATGTGGTCTGACTTCCTTACAGTATGACAATGAGAGTGTAGTTGGACTTTTTACATGGTATCTGAGGGCTCTAATGCGGAGAGTCCCAAGAGAATCAGGCAGAAGCTGCACAGCCTTTTCTGTTGAATAGTAGTCACAAGCCTTCCTTGATTTCAGGAGAGGGGAATCTAGACCCACCTCTTGATGGGAGAAGAGTCGAAGGATTTGTGGGTATGTTTTAAAACCACCACACCAGGCATGTAGACTGTCTATGGTTTTGTTCATTACAACAACACAACAGTGAAGATGTACATATGTATATCTGTGTGCACACAGCAAGGATTCCTGCAGAGTGTTTCCCACAAATAGGGCATGCACATTTAGAATTTTGATAAATGTACTTCATAACACTCCTATAAGAGATTACCAAATTTATGCAGCCTTCAGCACATGAAAGAGACTATTTCCTTATCCCTTTTCTAACACTAACTTATACTTGAACATATTTCCAAGAAAAAATATTTTTCTATGAAGGAGTTTTTAATGGATAACTAATTTTCCATATAATGTATTTTACCACTCTCATTGCATGTTTAGATTGTTCTTGATTTTTCATTACTATAAAGAACTTGATGATGTATATTTTGTAAGTAATTTGCCCACTTTTAAAAAATGAAATTTATTTATTTGGCAATGCTGGGTCTTAGTTGTGGCATGTGGAATCTAGTTCTCTCAAACCCGGGTCCCCTGAATTGGGAGCAGAGTTTTAGCCACTGGAGCACCAGGGGAGTCCCTATGATTTTCTTGTTTCCTAAGGACAGAATCTTAGAAATGGAATCCTTAAGTCGAAATTTATTCTCCTTTTTAAGCCTCCTGATGTGAAGTGAAAGTGAAAGTGTTAGTTGCTCAGTCGTGTCTGATCCTTTGCAGCCCCAAGGACTGTAGCCTGCCAGGCTGCTCTGTCCATGGGGATTCTCCAGGCAATAATACTGGAGTGTGTTGCCATTTCCTACACCAGGGGATCTTCACAGCCAAGGATCAAACCCGGATCTCCCACATTGCAGGCAGATTCTTTACCGTCTGAGCCACCAGGGAAGCCCTATGCTTCCTAATATGTATTGCCAAAATATCAAACATTTATACCATTTTACACTCTCATCAATATGTTCCATCTCTTTATGCTCTTTTCGTTAGGCAGTGTTCTTCAACAGAGGGGTACTTTGCATTTTATAGTGTGTAACCTGAAGCACATTTCACTACAAATTCCCAATGTGAATTCAGAAATCACATAGAATAACTGTCTAGTTGTAATTCTGTATGAATGAGATGTTTTGATGAATGCAGTATCTCTTTGATGAGTACCATGTGTTTAAAAAAATTAGAAAACTCAATACCTAGACTACACTATTATAGTTACATTTCAGAATGATGTTTTGACATTACTTTCTTAGGTAGATAGCTGAAATGAAAACATGTAACATTTGAGATGGCTTTATATAATATTTATAAAGCAGTTTAACACCCTCTTACACAGTGTCCTAAAAGTGTTTCTCTTAGCACTAGGGGTCTGAACAAAAATTTGCTTTCACAGTAAACTACTCTACTTCTGTCCATCAGTAAGTGCTATGTATTGTATTTCCTTCTTTGTCCTGTTTTTTAGGATGTTCATAACTAAGTTTTATCCAACTACTATCACATTCTTTAATCAATATTTTTATAAATACAAATTTTATTTTCTTCTACTTTATTTTTATTTCTGTCTCTTTTTTGGAATGTTTGGCTCTTGCTACAACTAATATACCCTCAATAACTTTTAGAAGATGGAGAGAGAAGTTCTAGTTTTAAATCAGTTGATAAAAATTACATCTTTAATCATATAGATGATTTGGAGTTTGGGCTAGTTATGTATTAATTTTTGTATTAGTATGACCTCAGAGCAATTTAAAAATTAGAGTGTGAGTTATTTTGCTCTTCACCTTTCTGTGCCTAGCAAAAGAATATAGAAATTTAGAAATAATCAAAGTCTTTATTTTAGGCTTAATCTAATTTTGATTTCATAAACTGTATTTAATAAAACATCTAATGGATTCTTTTACAACTCAGAACTAGTGTAGAAGAGTTTTTAAAACAATTTTATTGGAATATAATTGCTTTACAATGTTAGTTTCTGCTTTACAATATAGTGGATCAACCATATGCATACATATGTCCCCTCCCTCTTGAGTCTCCCTCCCACCCTACCCCCATCCCACCCCTCTAGGTCATCACAGAGCACAGAGCTAAGCTTCCTGAACTATCCAAGGTTACCACTAGCTATCTCTTTTATACATGGTAGTGTATATATGTCGATTACAACTACACATTTTAATATCTTGCATTTATCACGGTGATAGATCTAGCATCCTTAGATTGACATTCTGAAATAATCTGTCTCCAATTCTGTAGTTTTGAAGCATTATTTTGTTCAGAATTTTATCTTTCTAGAAAGTACATGTATTAGCTTGAAGCAGACCAGGGTCTGCAAGAAAGGCAACATCAGTCCCACAGAATGAAACCCAAAGTGTTTGTAAATGACTGTTGCTTTCAGCCCAGACTAGTTCAGCTGGATTTAAGAAGACATAACCAGTATCTCTTGATTCTTTTAAATTCTAATTTTTTCCCAGTCTTCCTCCAACTAAATTAACCTAGAACATGGAAGTCAGAAATGTTATACAAATACTATAGAAACTTTATCTTGTGAGTAGGAAACAGGGGTAATGTGCCAGTTCTAAAAATGTTTTTGTTGGAATCAACAAGTGAAGAAGAGCAGAGTTTTAAAACTCTGAGAAAAGGAGTGAGTGGAGAATAAGAATAATAAGAGAATAAGATATGTTAATAGGAGAGATTTTTATAGAGTGAAACTTGATTCAAAATTAAAGAACTGAAAAAAAAGCCAGGACCATTTTGAACTTAATAGAAATGGTCAGGAAAACAGTGATAATTTTTTTTATTATATTTGGATAACCTGGTATACAAAAGACAATTCTTGCAAAGCTGACAAATTTTTGGAATTTTCATAAGCTAGTTATATAAAATCATAGGCTGTGATGTTTCAGGAATATAGTTAGGTGAAGTCAGAGCTTACATAACAATTTTTATCTCACTTTAAATTTTATCATCAGTTGACAAAGCTTGATTAGTGAACAGACTTTCTTTATAAATCTGGTTCCACATTTCTCCAAATGACATTGAGAAATTCTAACTCCTTAGAATTTTATTTAGATTCATGTTTCTAGGATTAAATATGAAAATGCTAGGCTAAATGAAAGACTTCACTGAATCTTTAAAATACTAGTGTGAATTATGAAACTCCCACTTGGTGATACAGTACTGTTTTTGTCTTAGAGCATTCTGATAGATTTGTGTTGTCTGGAACACAGTTTGGGAAATAGCAATCTAGTTTACTATTGGTCATGTTCTTATTGAATTAGACCCCATTATCATCTTTCCATAGTTGTAATTCTCCTTTCCATCTTCTCTCTGTATTGTCATTGATTTCCGATTTAATTCCCTTGTAGTCAGAGACCATACTGTGAAAGACTTCAACCTTTTGAAATTTACTGAGACACTTTTATGACCCAGCATAGTGTCTGTCTTCATTAATATTCCATCTGCACTTGAAACTGATATGTATCATGTGGTTGTCAATTATACGGTTTCTAAATATTCATGCAGTCAAGTTAGTGGATAATGTTGCTCAGATATTATACATCTTTACTAATTTTTGTCTAGTCTTAAATGCGTCCTATTAATTATTCAGAAAAAAATGTTAAAATATATATCTATGTTTGTGGAATAGTCCATTTTTTCCTCTAGTTCTGTCAGTTTTTGCTTCATGTATTTTGAAACCCTAGTATTAAGCATGGAAACCTTTCTTATTATTATACAATTTTGGTATTATTATTATACTTTCTTTATCATTATATAGTGTCTTTGTCTTTTAACTGGGATGTTTAGTCTATTTATATTTAATATAAGTATTGATATGATTGGATTTTGGTCTTTAGCTATTTATTTTCCATTTGTCCTGTTTTTTTTATTTCTCTAATTCTTCTTTGTAGATTTTTTAAAATCTTTGTTAAATATTTTTCATTATTCCATTTTCAGTATTTAGTCAGTGTTTCTCTATTAGCTCTTCAGTTTTACCCTTTTATAGTTTTTAAGTGGCTTCTCTAGGAATCACAATATATATTCTCAATTTATCACAATCTACTTTGACTTAATATTATGGCACTTCATGAAAAAAAAGTGAGAATTTTGTAACCAGTATTATTCCATCTTCCCACTCCTCTTCCTTTTAACTCATTATTATTAATATTTTATCTACAGTACATACACTATAAGCCCCATGATATGACTACAAATGTATGAAATAGTATACATCCAAGGTTATTAATTGCAGCATTGTTTACAACACAAAAACAAAAGAAACAACCTAAATCTCTATCAGCTAAGGACTGGTTTAGTATTCTTTGGTACATCACAAAATGGGATACTATGCAGCCTGATATAAGAATGACAATGTTCTTTTTGTACAAATGTAAAATGACCTCTAGTTCAAAGAAAAAACAAGCATAGATCAATGAATGTAATATGCTAGCTTTTGTATAAAAGTGAAAAATTACAAATAGGCATTTATATGTGTATAAAGAAATACTGGGAGAATGCACAAATCTACTAAAGTGTACTAACTGTAAATAAATTATAGAGAATAGATACGAGGAAACAGGAAGCAGTGAGATTCCTAATTATATTCATTTGATTTTTGAAATACCTGAATATATTTACTATCAAATTAGTTTTAAAGCAAAATGAAAACATTTTGATTGTGTTTAGCTATAAAGCAAATACATCATTTATTTAAATGTTCTGTTCATTCATAGTTGAATCAAGGACTGTGACTAAAGATGACCTTGTGCTGCTTAAAGCATGTGCCATGCAGCTTTCCACTTGCTTTTCTATTTTAGATTAAAATGAGCATGTTCTCACATGCCCTCTCTTTCATCTTTGCTTTTAAATAACCCATCTTTGTATCCCAGCTTTTTATTCTCGCTTATTCTCTCTCAAAAGAAAATAAATGGTTGATTCAGGAAATAAATACAACCAGTTACTGAAGGACATAGATTTACTTGGGGTTATGAAATTTTGTCAATTGCCAGGTCTTTTACTCCTCCGACTCTTTAACTTTTTTTGAATAAATTGTTCTTTCATATATTAGGTTAGCAAAAGAGTAAATAAGTACTGAGAAACATGTCTTTTCTTATGACTAACTTAAATGGATTACTGAGAAGAATGCTAGTTTGTGTGCAAAGTCTTTCCCTCTGATCTCAGCCCTGCACCTGGCACTGTGAGCTCAGGTTATAATGGAGTCTTGCATCAGAGAAACATACAAGGTGAGCAAAGTCTGGGTAAAAGGAAAAAAAAAAAAAAAAAGATTAAAGATTTGGGCCATCAAATGGTGGTGAAACATAAGATGGTGGTGGTTGGGCGAAAGACATTCACATCACCATTAAAATACCTAAGAATATGTTTAACCATAAATTGGCAAATTTCCACTTCCATGCAAGTGGAAAATACAAAATACTAAACACAAAACATTACTGAGAATATTTTTCTGAGAAGAAAACCAGGTAATTTTCAAATTTATTGGCAAGTTTTGTGTAATGCCTATCAAACTTTGAAAAATATTCTTGTGGAACTTGGCAAATGATTCAAGATCCATCTGGAAGAATAAATCTATCACATTTTAAAAAATTCCCAAAACACAAAATGGATTAATAGGAATGATTAATACAAGAATGATTAGATAGGGATAAAACAAACATACTGACATGTAAATTATAGAATCCACATGATGCATATAGGGTGTTTAGCATATAGTTCTTTGAACTGGTTTTGATGTTTGAAAATTTTCCAAATAAAATGAGAAAAAATCTGGCACAGCTCCCTATTCTTATCATATCAAGTCCAAATACCTGTGTCTGGCTTTTAAACTCAGAATTAAGAAGTTGTATGAATACCTGTCCAACTTCATTTTCTACTGCTTTGTATTAAGCCCTGTTCTGTAGCCAAACTGACTTCTTCACTATCCCTCAGTCCTGCTGTGATCATTTTCTTTTTCACACTTCTGTTTCTCTTGCCTACGATGTCGTAGTATCCCCTCTTCACCCACCCCAATCTTGCCAGACCTCCACCCAGGTCCTGCTGAATTCAGCCTACCACTGGCCCACAGACCCTTATCTCCTGTTATCCTTATGATTCAATGCGAACTCTTCAATGCCTCATGTTGTTCGCTCATTAAGTTCTGGTCTATTAGTCTGGTCTATTAGCACTACTAAAGTGTGCTAACTATGAACAAATTATAGGGTGTGGATATGTGCTTAGCTGTGAAACAGATATATCATTTATTTAAAAGTTCTGTTCATTCATAGTTGAATCAAGGACTATGACTAAAGGGAAAGATGGCCTTGTACTGCTAAAAGTATGTGCCACATAACTCTCTACTTGTTTTTCTATTTTAGATGAAAATGAACATTTTCTCACATTCCCTCATCTCAAACTCATCTTGATGTTTCTTTGTGTTACTTAGCATCTAGCATAGTACTGAGATGACTGATCAAGAATTGCTAGCTGACTGATGAGTGGTCAAGCATCACAGCCATGAATTCAATCATTAATGAATCAGTTTCCTTTCTACCGTTTCCTCCTTTTCCTTGTCTTTGTACCTTTCCTTTTATTAAATATATAATAAAAGGAAAATTATATATGAAAAACAACTGAATTCTGCCTTTGAACTACTTGAGCATAGGAAAGGGTGTGGAGTGTGAAATGACTTACCAAACTGTTAATATTATCAATGGTGAGAAGTAGGGGAGCCTCAACATTTGTAAAGGAACCTTCCCATTTGGCTGTGTGTGTGGCTATGCATTTAAATGTTTTACAACAACAATATAGCCTTAAGTAACTTGCTTAAGTGTTTTAAAGGTTATGGCTAAGACTGACAACTTTTACTAAGGATATGTTTCTTTTCATTTAGGCAACATGGCTTCCCAGGTGGTTTAGCAGTAAAGAATCCACCTGCTAGCGCAGGTTTGATCCCTGGGTCAGAAAGAGCCCCTGGAGAAAGAAATACCCACTCCAGTATTGTTGCCTGGAGAATTTCACGGACAGAGGGGCCTGGCAATCTACAGTCCAAATGGAGTTGCAAAGGGTCAGACAGGATTTAGTGACTAAAAAACAACCAACAATGTCATTTTAACATGAGCTTTGCAGAGATGCACGTTAATCAAGAGAAATAGTTGGCATCTACAGTTAGCAAGGGCACTGCAGAGTGCCATGGAAACATTTGATAAATAAAGCCCTAGAAAGGACAATGTAATCAAGAATGGAACAGTTAAATTTGTTATTGCCTCAAGAGGTTGATTGGGCTTCCCCGATGACTCAGACAGTAAAGAATCCACCTGCAATGCAGGAGACCCGGGTTCAATCCCCTGGAGAAGGGAATGGCTACCCACTCCAGTATTCTTGCCTGAAGAATTCCATGGACAGAGGAGCCTGGTAGGCTACAGTCCAGGGGGACTGCAAAGTCATACACGACTGAGCAACTAACACTTTTCACTTTCACTCAGGAGACTGAAATGTAAGTACAATTGGGGGTAACAGATGTATGATTATGGATTGTGGTGCATTATTTTTAGAAGGCAGAAAAGTTTATTGATTGAGAAGAAAATAGTGGTCAAAGCATACTGTTAGAATGCTTGAAGGGAGAGAGGTATAGGCTGCCCCTCACCTTCTTTCAACAGCAGTCCTATAGTGCTGTATCATTTGATAAATTTGGCATAGATTTCCACATTTTTCACATTGATATGGAAGTACAACTAATTAGAATGCATGTGGCTCTGTGGACTCTTTTCCCTAGAATATTAAGCTTTTCTTTGCACAGAGGCTTTTCTGGTATTGAATATATTTTTTGAAGCATAACATATGTAAAAATAAGCTGAAAGATTTTTTTTTTTTGAAATTAAGATTTAGCTAAATGTGAGCACACGCATACAAAAATGTATTGCGGTTCAGAGGATTCAGTGCAATAATTATGGGAAATTGCTTGATAAGCTCTAAAGCACTACAGTGATTTGAAGGCATGGCAGTTGTTTTCACTTAACTGCTTTGGAAGAGGTTTTAGATATTCCAGACACATAGATTCTTCCAGACACATAGATTTCTAGATATGTATAATGGTGCCTTTAAACACTGTTATAATAAATGAATAATTTGAATTGGAAAAGTCTTAAACTCCTATAGAATATTCCCTAATTTGGGGGGCTCCTTCTTTGTCATTCTGGATAGTGATAATCTTTATTGTACTAAACCCAAACTAGAAATGAGTTGTTTTTTTTTTTTCTCCCTCCGCTAAATTCATAGATATGTCTTTGGGTGTCTTCTCTCTGCTGCTAGTATTTATGAATTTAGACTGTTTTGGTTTTGGAAAGGTGATCTGAACCCAATACATTCCATAACTTACATCTCCAACAGGTTCTAGACCAGCTCTCAGGAATCACATACTTTAAATTTCTGCAGTGAAACATATGAATAGTCACACCAAGCAGATAATTAAAAATTATGCTACCTCATTTCAGCTCAGGGTAGATTTTGCCACAGAAGACTTTAGATCAGGTCAGGTATTGCTACCAAATCTGTTATTAAGAAACATTTTTTAATGTCCAGAACTTTAGGGCTTTAGAATTGAGGATAAAGAATTTTGGAATTCAGGTTAAAAGGTGGTGAGCCTGTTGTATAATGGTTTCCTGAAGGCTTGGAGCTACCGTTCTCCCATCTTCACTTCACCCCTTTTATTAGCAAACAATTTCCACATTTTGTGCTTCTTCACCTCTGCTAACACTGCTTTTGGTAAAGCCCTGGGCTGTAGAGTTGCAACCATCGGAGCCTCCACCTCCAACACTCCTGGGTGTCCCACTGGCACCTGAGCGATCAGAGCTGCAAATTTGATTACATTTTATCTCACTAATTCAGTGGCCCCCCACTGCCCACAGGAGAGATTCTTAACATGAAAGTTTCCAGTTTAGGGCGTCCCTGATAGTTCAGTTGGTTAGTGGGCATCCCTGATAGCTCAGTTGGTAAAGAATCCGCCTGCAATGCAGGAGACCCTGATTTGATTCCTGGGTCAGGAAGATCCCCTGGAGAAGGGGATGGGCTTCCCACTCCAGTATTCTTGGGCTTCCCTTGTGGCTCAGCTGGTAAAGAATCCACCTGCAATGTGGGAGACCTGGGTTTGATTCCTGGGTTGGGATGATCCCCTGGAGAAGGGAAAGGCTACCCACTCCAGTATTCTGGCCTGGAGAATTTCATAGACTGTATAGTCCATGGGGTCACAAAGAGTCAGACACGACTGAGTGACTTTCACTTCACTTCACTTCACTTAGGTGTCTTTGGCCCAACCCCCATCTATAACGTTCCACTCATCTGTTGCTTCTCTCGCCCCTTCACTCTCAGGGTAAGACTTACAGTTCACTGGACTCCCTTACTTTCCCACCTTTTGGCTCATCTAATATTTAAGTGCCCTTCCTTGAGGTCAGCTTGGTGAATTCATCCATACTGTTTATGATGCAGATGAAACATGTCATCAGTGAAAGTTTCTCAGCCCTGCTGAATTAGAGCCTATCACCCCTTTCTTCACGTCACCAGTGTGGCTGGTGTTATGTTAGATGCTGGCATAGCTCTGATGAAACTCTTGTGGATTTTATTTGACCTGTCTGTGTTTCCAACTAGGCTCTGGTCTTCCTGAGGGCAGGGACCATGCCTCTATCATCTCTGTATTCTCAGCATCCAACTCAGTACATCAGTGTGTTTTTAACAGTTAATTGAAGGAATGGATAACTGATGTGCAGTCATACTTTCAGGTCAGTATTTTCTGAAAAGTATCTCAAGGACTAATTGTTGAAGAAACAAGTTCTTATACAAACTTTAAATTCCTGGGTCCAATCCTGCGTGCATGCTAAATCGCTTCAGTCGTGTCCGACTCTTTGTGACCCAATGATCTATAGCCCGCCAGGCTCCTCTGTCCATGGGATTCTCCAGGCAAGAATACTGGAGTGGGTTGCCATTTCCTTCTCCAGGGGATCCTCCCGACTCATGGATGGAACCTGTCTCTTAGGTCTCCTGCATTGGCAGGCAGGTTCTTTACCACTGGTGTCGCCTGGGAAGCCCTATACAATGACACTTGAGAAAAAAAAATCACCTATTTTTCTGAATAAAAAGAAATCTGTGCCTGATTTCCTCTGTCAGAGGCTGGTGAAAGTCCAGTTTTGTCACTGATGCTGGGGGACAAGAATCCTCTTCCTTTGGGAGAATCCAAAGGTCATAATTCAGAAAATGCAAGATGCTCGTGTCTGCGCTATGCAGTGGAGGCCGGCTGGGAGGTTCTCTTCCTCCGTGTCAGCATCAGGCCTGCGGTTCTTTCATCAAGGCGCCTGGTTTTCTGTTCTCTGCCCTTCAGCGGCAGCCTGACAGAGGCTTTACTTCTTCTCGCTTGTACAAGTGCTCATCCCTTTAGTTCCCCGAGTCTCAGGGAAACCTTGGCATAGGCCGTCACCTCCAACTGCAGTTTAAAGTGTTGGCCCCCAGCCTGTCTGCATCTGATGTGACATGCCTCAGTGGATTAAACAGCCCTATGGACCAGCCCCCTCTGGAAAGGCGCCTCAGACCTTTAGAGACAGATGCAGGTAGAAAAGGAGATGCCTTCTTTTTAAGTCCACATTATTAAAAGAACCCCAAATTACAGTAGGTTGGTTTTCTTTTCCTCGATAACTCACCCTATTATATGAACACCAAGGGAAAACCAACAAGGGGATAGGTTAGTTTGACAGGCTCTCAGACCTCATCTGTAAATTTTGCCTGTGGTTTTTAAACATATTTTTATTTGGGTGCATTGGATCTTAGTTGCAGCATGTAGGATCTAAATCCCTGACCAGGGAATCAAACCTGGGCCCCCTGCGTTGGGAGCGTGGAGTCTTAGCCCCTGGACCACCAGGGAAGTCCTATAGTTTGTTCACTCTAAAGGTAACTTCAGCTTCATTTCTGTCCCTCTTTCTGTGGGATATAGTCAGGTAGGTCCTCCTAACAAGCAGTGACCTCTTTGTTCTTTAGCTAATAATGTTCATGTCATCACATGTTCTGTAATAGGCAAAATCCCGTTCAAGGCTCTACCTCTAATTCTCACAACGCCACAAGACATTATCATCTCCATTTAACAGATGAGGCTTTCAGAGGTTGAGTAATTTCATTTTTTTCCTTCATTTTTCCAGTGTATTCACTGCAGAGGCAGACTTGGAAGCAATATCTATGTAACTCTTAAGCCTATGAAATTTCAAGCATTTTCCTAAATGTTTTAGCATTTGATTTAAAATACAACCTTTCCTTAATAGTCTTGCCATGCACTTTAAATCATTGCAAAATTCACTAACACAAGGTTCCCAAGCTCTGTTATGTAAATTCTTGTTTTTGTGAACCTAAGGAATTCTTAATTCTCAACCTCAAACAGTTCTTGCTGCAAGGCAGGGGGAAATATTTTATTAGCTTATTTTTCAGTTCAGTTCAGTTCAGTTGCTCAGTCGTGTCCGACTCTTTGCGACCCCACGGACTGCAGCATGCCAGGACTCCCTGTCCATCACCAACTCCCAGAGCTGCTCAAACTCATGTCCATTGAGTCAGTGAGCTTAATTTTTACTAATGTCCTATAGTTAATTCTCTCATTTTTTTCTCAGAGTTTTGGTTTATAGATAATCACATCCATGCTCTTCTCTACTCACAGGTATAAATTTGGCATCTGGCTGAGGGCTGCTGTTCCATGCATCATTTGTGACTTTCCTCTCTTAGGTAATTCTTCAAAACATCAGGGGACTAGATGGTTGGAGGACTATGTCAGCCCAATGACATGAATGTTTCTAATTCAGATATTAAATGACTTTCTCCTTTCTGAGGCTTGGCAGATTTTTCCTCCTGAATTGGCGTAATTTTCTTTAGATTGTAACATGGCTATTTTAATCACAATGCACTATGATTGCTTGTTGAGGTCATCAAATCATGATTCCCAGGGCAAGTGTTGGAGAAGCATCATTATTGAGCTTAGTTTATCTCCTGTCCATTGTATTTCTTGAACTTCATATTTAAGCTTCTGTATATTTTTAGCAATGACTCTTTTGCAGATGGTGCCATTAAAGAAAACTTGGCTGGCTCGCTTTTTGGTGACTTTCTTTAAAGTGTGAATGTTCTGTTGTTATAGATTAGGCGACAGAGGATGAGATGGTTGGATGGCATCACTGACTCAATGTACATGAGTTTGAGTAAACTCTGGGAGATGGTGCAGGACAGGGAAGCCTGGTGTACTGCAGTCCATGGGGTTGAAAAGAGTTGGACATGACTGGGTTACTAAACAACAACAACAGATTGGAAATTGAAAATAGTTGTCCTGGAAGGAAACAAAAAGTGAAGTAAGAAATGGGAGTGCTGTTTGAAAGAGACAACAACCCTTAGCAGAGTCAATAGATTCTCTCTTTATTTTGGAGAAGGTTTTGACCTGACACAGTACTGACACTTCTTAGATCCTTGTGTGAAAACTTTTCTTCTGTCCAGGGATCCAGCAGGGAAACACTCTGCACCACCCACCACAGCTGGTTGGATTGGGGCATCTGGCCAAACTCTGGTGAGAAGCCTGTAAGAGAGGCTCAGAACAAAATCTCTGCCCCAACAGGGAGAACCTCGACCAACCCGCTCACCCTCTCTTAGAAATCTGAACAGAGGAGTATGGAAAAGACTAAGTAATAAGAGGCAGGTGTAGAGGACAAATGTGGTCATGGTAGAGCATGAGTGAGGATGTGAAAAGGAAGGAGAAAACGAAGGAAGCAGGAGCTGGAGAAGAAAGAGGGGCACAGAGAGGAACAGCCTGGGAGAAAGCAGATGAATCCCATGGAGATATGGGGGAACTCGGCCCTGTGTAACCTCAGGCAGCCCTAGGTTTGGCGCAGAGCTGGCTGTGTTTTTCTTTCTGGGCTTCTGAGGGGCCTCTTTGACATCAGTGATTCCTGCTTGTGCGTTCCTGTGTGTATCCTGACCATAAATTCCTTTATTGATGGAGGAACTTGATGGAGATTTTTCAACAAATGAGCAGGTCTAACACTCATTTTAAATAGTATCTTCCCCCTTCAGGTTTTATTTGTTAGTGCAAGAAATAGAATGGATAGATAAGAAAGTTATTTTGGGGCGTAATTTTACTGAATGAAAGGCATAGGGTTTATTTGTTTTTCCCTTTAAGAGGAACTTAATGTTATATTCTGCAGGCATGAAGGTGAACCAAGAGAACAAACAACAATCCACCTATCATGATTTATCATGTAAGACCAAGAACCATCATTTATAGAGAGAACTAATCTTGTTGATGGTGAACTGTCCTTATGGGTTAAAATTATGTTTATTCAGCAAAGTCTAATTTAACCTGTATTGTAAGTTAGGTACTTTGGGAAAAACTCTGCCTTTGCAAGGTTCAGTTCAGTTCAGTTCAGTTCCTCAGTTGTGTCTGACTCTTTGCAACCCCATGGACTGCAGCATGCCAGGCTTCCCTGTCCATCACCAACTCCCGGAACTTGCTTAAAGTCTCAAGGTTAGAGTTCTGTTAAGCTTCATTTTTCAGTTTAACTTAGGCCAGGCAGATTCAGGCCTGATGGTGATGTGCTCCTGTATTATTGTTTTTTTTTTTAAGTTTTTATTTTACTTTATTTTTTTGGCTGCGCTGTGTGGCATGTGAGATCTTAGTTCCTCAACCAGGAACTGAACCCGTGCTCCCTGCAGTGAAAGCACAGAGCCCTAACCACTGGACAACCAGGGAATTCCCACTCTTGCATTTTTGAATTAGGGACGAAATATAGCAAATAACTGAGAATATGCATATTGATTCAAAGTCTGACTCAGTTAGTTACTATGGATGAGCTGGGGCATGTCACTTAATCTCCAGTTTCCTTATACACAAAATGCAGATGATGGTAGTATTAAGCATATAGTTTTGACCTTATGAGAATTAAATAAAATGATATATTAAAGGCCTAACACAATACCTGGCTTTCAATTAGGACTCAAGTACATAGTTATGAAGTTTGTAGTCTGTATTGTTGTTCAGTCGCTAAGTCATGTCGAACTCTTGCAACCCCATGAACTCCTCTGTCCACAGGATTTCCCAGGCAAGAATCTGGAGTGAATTGCCATTTTCTTCTCCAGGGGATCTTCCTGACTCAGGGATCGAACCCACATCTCCTGCCTAGGCAGGCGGATTCTTTGTCACTGAGCCAGCAAGAAAGCCCATAGTATTAGATGTAATTATTTTTATTGTTCTTGAATGGTGTAATTCAGAGATTGGTTAACCATGGTCAGTGAGATTTGTCTGGACCACACCCTGTTTCTGTAAATACAGTCTTTCTGGAAGATAGCATCATCCTGTCTTTTGCTTATTGTCTTGTGGCTGCTTTCACGTTACAACAGCAGAGTTGAATGGCTATGACAGTTTATATGGCCTACAAAACCTAAAATATATACTATTTGACTCTTTACTGAAAATGTTTTCTGATCTTCGGCATAGTAGAAACAGAAAACAGTACAAACTTAAGTCATACAGATCTGCTCTTGAATTCTGCTCCTTGGTTTGGTGAAATTGAGTTAATTTCCCTCTCAGACTCAGTTTCCTCATTGGTTATGATGAGATAAATAGATGGTTGTCAGAATGTAAATAAATATTTACATCTGTATCTTCTTTCTGCTTTTCTCTCCTATAGTAAGGAAGGTAGGCTGAAGGTTCTGGGTTTAATTTCATTGTTTTCCCCAAAAATGTCAAAACATTGCTAATTTATCATTTATAGACACACCTACCTATCTACCTATGAGTGAGTAGTTGTACTTTATTTGAATTCTTAGAACCAAGAAGGACTGCTCAAAGCCATGAGCAACAGAAGCTGTTACTAAATTTAAATAAAAAGTATTCTTCTCCAAGGGGAAAATAGTTTGTCTTTCAAAGTCATTAAAACAAATTTCTTAAAGAACATTAGATAAGTACACACATAGCTTCAGTATTTTACTTATATACTTAATATAAATTGAGATAACTTGCTATTTGCATCATGATTATGATTTATACTCCTTTTGAGTGGTCTTAATGGGTTTCTGGACTTGATCTGATCTATCTGGTGAATGGTAGTGGACCAACTGTGAGTAATAGCTTCTATCTTCTACTTCAGACAATTTCAGGGGTGAAATAACCATAGTTGAGTCCTCTGGTGATTATATTTGAAAGCTAAGTATAACATACATTTTCATGCAAATCACTCTTCTTTCTCTTCAGTCTTGAAAATGTTTAGTTTTCTTAAATGTGTCATACTCAAATCATTCATGAATAACTATTTTCTGTTTTCCTGCTAATTTAGAAAAAAACCATCATCTCATTTTTAGAAATTAAATACTTGCAGATATGTCTCATTTTAGAGGTCAGAGAGGCAAATTCAAATTATTAAATATGCACATGCTGAGCAAATTAGTTTTAATTTTTATCATTGTTTTAAATTTTTTTCATTTTCTTTAAAAAAAAAATTCTTCTTCATTTGCTTTTCTATGTTGACTTGATTCCCATCTTTCGGATATTCTTTTTTTATACACTCTATTGTGAACCACGAGTCTTCTAATGTAGATTTTAGTAGTAGAAACTGCAGATAGTGATATAGAACATTTTATCTAATTTTAATTTTTTCCCCTTTAAAACTAATTTCCAAATGCTGTTTAACACTTTTGCCAATGGCAGTGGCATTGCTTCAGGGGACCTCTGTCAGATGCAGTCTCACGAGAGGCATCCCTGGGTAGCAGTGTCAAGTTATCCACATGTTATTTAGGCCAATTTTTGACAAAGTTAGTAAGTTCCACAAAATCAACATAAATTTTATAAAGAAGGCAGGATAATTCTTCTTGAAACGTCTTATTTCTATTATTTTTTTGAAAAAGTATTTCCATTCCTAGTCTTATCATACTTAGTGATGTCTTAGATATAACTTGCCCGTAGTAGACCTCGCTAATAAGCCTGTTGAGTTTGCAACACTGGTATCTGAACTTGATTTAAATATTTATTTAGTGGTATAACCAAATAAGGCACATAGTCCGTAAACCAATGGACCCTTCTTAGATCCATTGTTCATATAAGGAGAAAAGTAGAGATTGGGAGGCCTGAATCCCATAGCTGACTTGGGTGCTACTTGGTCAGGTGACCTTGGATAATTTATTTAAATTTCCTGACTCTTCATCACCACTTCCGCTAATAAAGAGCCTAAACTGCATGGTGTCTAGGCTCCTCTAGCTCTTAAATATATTGACTATGTTTCTTTCTGTTCTTTCCATTTCAATACTTTTGATTGACCACTTAGGCTAAATAAATAGAACTCATACAAAAAATTGGGCTAAACAAATGGAACTTATACAAAGAATTTCTCTTTTACATATCCAGACTGTAGAGTGCTTTTTTTTTTTTAGGTCTTCTACAGCTCCTGCAGGAATGGTAATGACTGTCCATAACTGTCTTGGCAGAGTTGAAAAGAATTATCTGCAGCGTGCTTCTGAGACTGATTCTGTATGAAACATGCATGCTGGTTGGAGGGTCTCAGAAATAAATTTAGATGTGATCATGTAGTATGAAGATATCTTTATTTTAAAATTGTTACTGACTATAATGATACCATTTTCTACTGAGGAAGCATAAAGATTTTTGAAAGTGAAAGTCACTCAGTCATGTCTGACTCTTTGCAACCCCATGAACTATATAGTCCAAGGAATACTCCTGGCCAGAACACTGGCCAGAGTGGGTAGCCTTTCCCTTCTCCAGGGGATCTTCCCAATCCAGGGCTCAAACCTGGGTCTCCCTCATTATAGGCAGATTCTTTACCAACTGAGCCACCAGGGAAGCTAACCATGATTAATTACCAACTGAATAAAACCCTTGATCAGGTGTCTTTGGTTCACCTTTGATTTCAGTTACCTGCATTGCGGAGTTACAAGTTGTCTCCTACTGCTGGTGGAATTGGGTCCTAATTGTCTAGAGTATCCTTGATACCATACCCTTAATTAGACTTTTACATCTTCCTTATTTCTTTCTGCTTCCTGGCATCATTTCCCACAAAAACAGCCTGCATCCCAGTCCTTGTCTCAGCTCTGCATTTAGGGTCACCTCAACTAAGACAAGATCATCTGAATAGTAGCATATTATTACCTTTCAATGTCTGAAATCTATGTAAGATAGGAAGTACAAATCGTACTCTTCTCTAGAAGCCAGAATAAACACTCTTTTAAGACCTCATAATCTTAATTATAAATAAAAACTTAAATGACCTGGGCTCATTTTCAACAAAAATCTAGCTTTTAAAAAAGAGAGCTTTCTCTGCATTATGCATTCTACATCTGTTTGGCCTTTGAAATTTTAACCCTTCAAGGACTTGAATAGTGGGAACATTTGTTTTTCAGGGAGCCTAGGGGCTGTTTAAAAGACCAACTTGATATCTTGAAACAGCTAGAAACTACAAAAGAGGGGCCGACTTTGAGAAAAAAGGCCACAGCAGAAATCCTTCCCATTGATATCAGACTCTTGGTCTCATATCTTAGAAACTCCTGAAATCATTAACTTGATTTTTCTCATAAGATCCCCATATAAAAGTTAAAGCTGTCTTTTATTTGAAATTCATCTAAAGAATTTAAGAAACTGTGTGAATTGTGGGTTCCAGAATATTCCTTGCACAGGAAGTTATGCCTTGGTTCATCAAAGCCTTGACTGTATTCCCCAGCACTCAGAGAAGCATAGCCTTAGACTCTGCAAAGATCGTTGACTCTATGTATTCACTATACCCTTGAGGGGAAAGAGACTTCAACTAAGACCAAGGACAGATATTAGCAGCAGATGTAGGTTTTCTGTCTCAGGCTTCTGCTCCAGTGGAATCACAGCAAGTCCTGAGGTTCCAACTGGATGTGAAAACTTCCTGTAACATTGTTGGCTCAGGTGGACATCTGGTGTTAAATATCAAAAACAAATAACAGAACCAAGACTGGTGGGAATACCACTAAGGGAAAATGGGAAAGCTATTTGTTTTTGCAAACTGACTACAAAATGATAAAATTTAGCATTTAAAAAATGATAAAAATTAGCAAAGAAGTTCTGTTCTATTGCATATTTACTGTGAGAAAAGGAGTATTTCCTGTCATGTCAATAAACAAGGATGTCATCCTCATCAGTGATTGCAGCCTTCCACCGTAAGCTGGTGAGCCCTGAGGAAACTCAGGAAGGAAAGAATACAAGCCATCTAGCAGCCATCAGACTGCAGCTACTCCCTATGTTGAGCCCTGAGGAAATTTCAGATGTGAAAACACAGGATACTGGCCCCAGATAGCTGAGGTGTGTACCAAAGGAATGATTTCAGTGAGCCCAGACTCTTGCATCTTCCAATACATAGAAAAGCGCTAAATTCCTTAACCTGACATATCTGCTTTCTTTGACAGTAATTTTTTTGATGTTCCTGGTTACCTGCCCTTTGCTGCAAAACTCCTATACATCCTAACTCTTCCCCTCACCTCCTTGGAGCACTTTCTCGTGGCTATCTGAAATGCGGTACCCTGGGCTGCAGTCCTCATTCTGCTCCAAGTGAAACTTAACCTGCAACTCTCACGTTGTGCAAATTCTTTCCAACAACTGGGGAAAATATCCATTAAGAGAAAGCTTAGTCATATTATACTGTTCTCAGTTTAGAACAGCACAGTTAAAGTCACAGATGTTTCTTTCAAAACTGTCGTTGTTACTGTGGATTAAAGCTCAGCATTAAGTTATAAAAGCTTATATAAATTATGAAGCGTCTGAAGGCACCTGTTTTTCTGTGGATCATTTGAACAATACTAGGGGGATATTTCTTGCCCTCAGATTTCTTCCCGGATTGTCTCTCTTGTGTTTAAAATTTTTGTCTTTGGTTTTTCCTCATGGTGGGCAGCTGAAGGGATCTGTGAGAGACAATGAGTTATCAGCTTGAGTTACTTATTTGTTGTTTAGTTGCTCGGTCATGTCTGACTCTTTGCAACCCCATGGATGGTAGCCCACCAGGCTCCTCTGCTATGGGATTTCCCAGGCAAGAAAACTGGAGTGGGTTGCCATTTTCTCTTCCAGGGGATCTTCCCGACCCAGGGATCGAACCCATATCTCCTGCATTGGCAGGTGGATTCCTTACCATCGAGCCACCTGGGAAGCCTGAATTCCTTGTTAGAAATACTTACTAGCGCTCCAGAAAAGAGGAGAAACTAGAGGGAATGGCGCATAATGTAAATAAGTTTTGATGTAAATAGAAAAAAGCCAGTGAAGGGAATTCTCCACTATGGTAAGAACAAAACAGAAACAAATAGTTGTCAAAAATGAGAACCATTCAAAAAAAGGACAGTAGAAGCTGTTGAATAATAATGTTGCTTAGCCCCCAGTTTTGTCTAGAATTTGCTCTAATGGCTAATAATGTATAGAGGGTTTTTTCTTTTTAATAACAACACATCTACAACATTTATAAGTATTTCATAGGTTATCACGCACAGTCATAGCCATGATCTCATTTAAGCAACGTGGTTAGTTAGCCAAGACAAGTACTAGTAGTTCCACTTTAGAGACAATGAAATTCAGGCCCAGGGAATGACTTGTCCACGTTCAAATAATCAGTGCACAGAGGGGTAAGATGGGGACTCGCATCTTTTGGTTCTAAGTCCAGTGTTCTTTCTCCTACACCAAACTGAGCAGGGGACAGAGTTTCTGCTTCAGGGTCAGATGACCCAGGCTGGCACTCATCACTTTTGTTGCCAGCTGTGTGACCTTAAGGCACGTCACTAACCTCTCTGAATCTCAGTTTCTCCATCTGTGAAAAAGAGGGAGTAATAATACACACCTGTAGGCTTGTGATGTTTCCATCAGGTGAAGCAAGCGAAGCAAACAACTTACTGCCTGACAGTAAGATAGGTTCTCAATACGTGGAGCTGGAAATACCTGGAAAAGATCCTTGCTATCCCAACTTCCCTTTCCCTACATTTAGAGGTGAAATGATGAATCAGAGCAACTTTCCTGTCTATTCAATGATACAGCATCTCTACTTTAAATAATTCTTGAAACTAGCTTGTGTGAAAATGTGTGTGTGTGTGTGTGTATGTACCTATGAATGTCTTTGGGTACACCTGTATATGCGTACCCACAGGTGGGACCAGATATGGTGATGGAACATGGAGCATTTGTCTGCTACAAATAACTAGAAACTGGGCTGTCACCATAAATCTAACTCAAGCGGGAGGGTGCTAGCTCTTGTGACTGAGCTCCAGAAGCATAGGCTTTGTACTCTCAGAATGCCTGGATGGTACTTGGAGCTCCAAGCCTGATCACTTGGGAGGTTTCAGGCAACTCTCTTTAGCAGATACAGCTTTAGACTCACAAAACTGCCTTTATTTTTGAGTATAGTTTATTTACAATTATGTATTCTTTCTCAAAATCGATTTAGCCTTGATTAAAATCATAACATAAAATAATCTTCACTCTATGTGTTCCATATAGCACGGAATAATTTAACACTTTATAAATATGTTTCATTGATGCACAAGTGGAGAGGCACCCTTTGGAAAAGCAGTTACAGTGACTTAGTTGAATTTTTCTATGGTAGCCCTTCAAAAAATGACCATGAGATGGTGCTGTGCCCAAGTAGATTAAGCATGTTTTAAACAGGTTTCTCTAACTATGACACTTAGTTCTTTTCTTCAAATGTGGAAGAATCTACCATTCAACTTAAAGTAAAATAAGATTGGTCACTCTACTTTAATATTGACTAGGAGTGAGTCTTTTAATCACAAATCCATAAATAAGTCAAGGACTGTTTCACTGGAGTAAGAGGTATGTTAAAAAGCCTTACTGGGAATTGCCTGGGGGTCCAATGGTTAGGATTCCCGTGCTTTTGCTGCCGAGGGTGTGGGTCCAATCCCTGTTCAGTGAGCTAAGATCCTGCAAGCTGTGTGATGGGGCGAAAAAAAAAAAAAACCCACCCAAAAAATTTAGTAATCCGAAAATCCCCAGACTTAACAAAGAGCCCAAAATTACCATTTTATTTAGGATCAATCAAGTATGTAAAAGGAACATTGCTTTCATCACCCTCATAGAATTGTGTTAGTCTTCCCACAAAATTAGGTAAACTTCCAGTTTATTTAAAGAGCTGACACCTCTGTTACATTTTAATCTGCTTTGACAGCAATGGAAGATCATAGAAACGTTAGAACATGAAATTCACATTTAAATTGACATGACACAAACATGCACATGTGTATATACTAAATGTTTTCAGTAATGACTCTTGCTTTCCTCCATATAAATATAGAAATATTGAATAAAGTGCATGGGAACATGTCTGTACAAGTTTACAGATACATGTTTGTCTATATACACTTGAAGGAATAATTATGGAGAGAAAAACATACACATTTGTAATATATATGTAGTCAAAAGACATATCAGGCAGTATTTATGTTCATTCTGACCAAGATTGAGTATATGGGTGTAGAATCTGTAGTCTTTACTATATAATGAGATGTGCAGAGTTATAAACTAAGGCAAAATACATTAGAGCAGAGACTTTTAAACCTTTGTATCAGTTAGTATGGTATAATCATTAAAATAGTTCAGTTCAAATGGAGCCTAGGTATTAGCAGCTTACCATAAATTCTAGCTTTGAAAAAGACACCTTTCAATGTACTTAAAAGGACATAATTATTAATAGGATAGCCCTAGATGCATTTCCAAACTACACAATGGTTTTTCCCACATTCTTTATTTTCAAATAGAGCTTTTTTTCCCAAATGTCATAGAGCAGAAAACTATTTTTGATTCATAGAGAGGCTTCAGTATTGTAATAACATATCTAACATCTGTTCCAATAAGAAAGTGCAGTTTAACTTAGAGTAATGTAATATCACGGTGAATTAACTGCTGTTCATCTCTGTCTCTTTAGCAAACTTTCCTACAAAATATTACATTACCACTTTTTTAGGGGTAGGGAGTCCAGCGTCAGTGAGTAATAAATGAGCTTGTTTTTCGGAAAGTGGAGCAAAAATTTCACTCAATATTTGGTAGTCAGAGTTGGGGTCAAGGTTGAAGTGCGTATTCCTAAATTAATTTGCAGATTTTGACCTTCAGTGGTATTTTCTCCCCTCCTTCATTTGGTGGGTATTCATGGGCAGCCAGTCAGGAAACTTACTGAGAAGACGATCCTCAGAGCAGAAACAAACCTGTTTCTGAGCCAGATGAGAAGGAAATAAATTGAACTGGTTCTCTAAATGTCTGTTAATTACTATTTTTGATAAGGACCATTGTAATTAGGTTATTTTTCTTTAAAGGCAAAGATCTTGTTTTAATTATTTTTATAACTTCATACCTAGGGCATTTCGTCACACATAGTGTACACTCAATCACCAGTTGTGAATCCAAAACTGAGCAGTTTTAGTAAATAACATACATTGATCTGAAAGCATTGATTTACCTAATGGATGCCAACAGGAGGGTCACTGCGTTTTACAGAGTTGTCCTAAGACCCCACGGATTGGCATGCTGCAGTCCATGGAGTCACAAAGAGTCGGACAATACGGGACAACTGAACAAACAAACCTAAGACTCTGCGGCTGTCAGTAGCCAAAAAACCTGAGTTTGTTCCTCAATCCTGACAGTTACATCAATACTGCTTTACTGCTCAGAGGAGTGCATGCACAATGCAGTCATTAAAGGGCAAGATACCAAACACTTCTACGGTGCTGGTTAGGAGAAGCGAGTTCTAGAAATGTATCTGGTAATGTCTGATTATCCTTTTGATAGGTTTACCTAGTAGAGCAAACACCAAACAAGACCACATTGGAAATTCAGAATAAAGCACAAGTAGTAGAAGAGAAAGCAGCAATAGTTACTAAATAACATTTAAAATCTTGTTCACTTCTGAGAATTAACTTGAAGTGCAGCAAATGCCAGCAGCTCTGTGAATATTTGAAAATGGCATCTATGGAAAAGCAGGAATGAAAAAGTTGTCAAGTATTTCTTTTAAGTATCATAGCAATACAGATTTCACAACACTGTCCTTAGTGTCTTTTTGTTGTTGTCATTCAAAATATGTATCATGGTAAGTTTTAAAGAGAATTTTTCTTTATGTAAGAGGCCATTATATGTAACCAATATTTCACTATTTAGAGCTATTTTTATTTACAGCAAAAGGTACCCAACTCATGCCATCAATTAACAACATAGCAGCGAGGTTTCCACTTGAAAATAGAAGATAATTTAGATTTATTTATGGCCTCATTGTAAATATACAATAAAAGCTAATTACTTTAAACACACATCATTTACAATGTTAAAAATAATATCGTCGTAAAGCTCACAGCTGAAATGCTGTCAGAATATTTTTGAAGTGCACGTTTTGTGGCATTGAACCCTGCTTTTCATTGACAGAATAAAATGAGGCATATAGATATTATTGTTGGTTCCACTAGACTGGCCTAATTTTCTCCAGTCTCCCAGTTTTTTCCCCTCCCAGAGAGGGAAAGCGGACTCCCTGTTGCCCTCCACGGTTGCTATGGCAACCAGTCCATCAGACACAGCTAACCTTTTCATTCACTGTGTTGCTACTGTCTGCAGGAGCATCTTCTGAATGCTCTTTTCCTAGAGCAACCATAGTGCAGTCATTATCTGTCGTCTTGTCATCTTTCTTCGAATTTTTTTTTGGTCCCATTTGGAGTTGACTGGACTTGTAGGCCAAGGCCGGAATAGTGTTCACTAAAATTAACTGCAATGGTTTTTTATTTTCCTTGTACTGACACTGAATATACCTGGAAAAGGCCGACCTATAGGTCTTATTGAACAGTGTATACACCAGCGGGTTGACTGCTGAGGAGAGGTAACCGATCCAAACGAACACGTTGAGCAGGGCTTCCATGACATCTCTGTTGCAGGACTCTTTGCAGATGACAGCCATTATGTTGGTGATGAAGAAGGGGCACCACATCACCACAAACAGGAAGAAGACGATGCCCAGCACCTTGCAAGCCTTCTGCTCGTTGCTGATGGACTGCATAGTCCTCCTGCCATAGGAGCCTGGCTCCCTGTGGATGGACCGCTGGAAGAGCTTTTCCGAAGACAGGGAGCTCTGAGGCAGGAAGCTGAAAGAAGCTAATTTGGTCCGTGTTCCAGGATCACTCACACACAAAGTGGCTTCTTTCTGGAGAGACTTGATGGTGAGAAAGTAGGTGATCACCATGATGGTTAAGGGAATGAAAAAGGCCACGAAAGAGCCAATGAGGACAAAGTTCTCATCCGCGAGTAAGCAACTCCCCTCCTTAAAGACTTTGGAATCGTCCTGGAGCCCAAAGACTGGTATTGGCATGGATATACCTGGAGATGGACGGAAAATGAGCCACGATTATTAAGGAAGTGAGTATATGAAGGCAAGGGCATTACTGCCTAATGGTGGCTGTTAGAACAATTCTATATCAGCGTTGTTTAAAAGCTTAACATATACTTTCAAAGAGAATTAAAATTCCCTTGGACTTACTTATCTGTTTCATTAAGTATACATTACATAGTTCCTTATATTTATATTGTCCTACATAGACAATCCTTTACTTATAAAGAAATAGCAATAAGTTAACTTTTCTTATGCTATGTTTTTCTGATTATAACATTATACTTATTGATTGAAGAAGAAACAGGCTGAGACTGAGATACTAACTGAAGAAGAAACAGACTAAGACAAAAAAAAAAAAATGACCAGTGATGCCATCACTCAGAGATAATCATCATTAACAATTTGATGATGTTTATTTTAGATACACATACACACACCATGCACACACATTTAAAAACAAATTCAGATTCTATTTCATGTACAATTCTATAACTCTGTTTTTCACCTTATGCATCACGAGCATGATTTATACAAATAACTTCATAAAATTAAAAACTTAATGTATTTCTTTCTAGAAAATTAGGAAAATGAAAAAAAAAAGTAACAAGTTACAAATAATAACATGTATTCTTGCCAGTCAGGGCACCCATAATTTGCTTTTTCCATAGTTTTAGTTTTCCATTTACATGCATATGTAAATATATATATATATATATATATGCAGGCAATATTTTATGTATAGCTTTAAATCTCATTTAATGTTAAATCATAAAACTGCATCTATTTTTAAGCATTTTTGAAAAATATGCTTTTCTAATGTGAATTTAAAGTAACTTTAACCTGTTTTGATTCTTTTTTTTTTTTTTTAAGAAAAAAAGCTTTTTATTATGGTAAACTTCTGACATATACAAACACCACAACACAAAATCCAGCACAATGAGCCTGTCACCCAGCTTCAACAATGATCATCTGGGGGCCAGTCTTGTTTCACCCATATCCCCACCTGCTGCAACCCTCCCATGTTATTTTGAAACAAACCCCAGACATCATATCTTTCAATATGTAAATATTTTAGTGTGTGTTTATAAAAGCCATGCACTCTTAAAAATCTTGATATTATCATGATACCATTCCCATTCCTACATAGAAATTTAATATTTCTCTAATAGTATTAAATACAGAGTGGGTATCCACATTCATAATGTCCCATAAAAGTTATTATATATTTTTTATAATAATTTTATAAGTAAAGCATTCAGAAGGGTGGGTTACAAACAAATTAGCAGCCATGGGCTTTTCTTATTGACAAATATAAGATTTGGGGACAGAATGAGCCAAATATATGGGAATTTGAGTCCATGGTCAAGTTGCCTTGTCACTCAAACTTGGGGAACTTTTAGAGTTGTTAGGCTCAGGCAGAGGAGGAGCAGAGGGGATAAAGGCAACAGTTGGCCTCTAATGACACTAGTTTCTCTCCCATGATGTTACGACTGGCCACCACCATCACTGTACAATTTTGGGGAAGTGGGAATGTCTTCCTTTACTGGTCTGGGAATGGTCAGGCCTGGAAATCATGTGTTTGTCATAAAGGAAGAATCAGGATGATGCAGAAAGAATAAATATTCTTTTTTTTTTTTCAGTTGTTTTATTTTTGGCTGTGCCGGGTCTTCATTGCTTTGCATGGGCTTTCTCTAGTTGCAGCGGGCGGGGGCTACTCTTTGTTGCATTGCACAGGCTTCTCATTTCAGGGCCTCCCTTGCTGTGGAGCGCAGGCTCTAGGTGAGTGGGCTTCAGTAGTTGCGGCACACAGATTCGGTAGTTGTGGCTCATGGACCCTAGAGCGCCAGCTCAGTAGTTATGCACGGGCTTAGTTGCTCTGCATATGTGGAATCTTCCTGGAAGAGGGATGTAGCCCGTGTTGCTGGCTTTGGCAGGCAGATTCCCATCCACTGCGCCACCAGGGAAGTCCTCAAATGCTCTTTTTAACTTAGTTTAAAGTTGCTTCCTTCGTGAAGGGTAGAAACCACAGCAGCACCCCGGAGAAAGTCAGCAAAAAGTTTCTATCTCCTGCCCATGTTTTCGGCTCCTTCAGAACTGTATAACAGGGGGTGCCCTGGTCCTTGCTTCTGACCACCATTTAGAGTCTAATAAGCAGTCACAAACCAGCCAACAACAGTTTCATTCTCTTGCTATCCATGAAAAACTTCCGTTGAGTTCATCTCCATCCAACCAGGGATCGGACTGTCCTAACCTCACGTCACCTCACACTGGCCATCCTTGCAAGGAGGGTACATCAGCTTGAGTTATTGTAATGCCGGACGCAAATCTTCCTCAGTGACATTGGCCCTCATGGTCACAGGCTGAACTGACAGTACCTGCGACTTGTCTGTGCAAGGCCATCCCAGGATTCTTGGAAGGTGGAGATAAATGACATCAGAACTATTCCTAAGGACACGCGATGTGCTTGATGACTCTTCATTTCCTTCATTCCTCTCTGTCCCTGGCCTGTTTCTGGGAACATGCTGTGGGCCAAGAAGAGATGGAAGAAATGTGGCTCCAACAGGAACATCCTCTGAGATTTTGGATACCTACCAGTTTTGCTTACCCTTCAAAAAACTCTTTTTTAGAAAAAAATACTTATTTTTAACTGGAGGATAATGGCTTTACAATATTGTGTTGCTCTCTGTCATACATCAGTGTGAATCAGCCATAGGCATACGTATGTCCCCTCCCTCTTGAACCTCCCTCCCACCTCCCACCCCATCCTACCCCTCTAGATTGTCACAGGGCATCAGGTTTGAGCGCTCTATGCCATGCAGCAAATTCCCACGGCGATCTCTTTTACACTTGGTAATGTATGTGTTTCCATGCTACTCTCTCAATTCGTCCGACCCTCTTTCCCTCACTGTGTCCACAAGTCTGTTCTCTATGTCTGTGTCTCCATTGCTCCCCTGCAAGTTGAGATGCAGTTTCTAAGAAGAGTGTTTTGTTTTTCTAGGTGTTTGCACTATCTATAGAAGGTGTTTCCTGTATTAATCTACATGATCTTTGTTAGTGTAGTTGTTCACTACTTAGAATGGATGCAACCAACATGCTTCCATGGATGTGGTGAGGATAACATGAACCAAAGATGCAGAGTACCCAGGACAGTGTTCAGTGCAAAGTAGATGTCCTACCAATGTAAACACAACAGCAGGCTTTCCCCAGGATTATTCAGATTAAATACATTCACTTGATTCTTCTCTAATTTTGTCATATTTTGCTTTGCTTGTATATTCTGAACTTCAGTGTATGAAAAAGTGAAAGCTGCTCAGTAGTATCCGATTCTTTGTGACTTCTTGGACTATATAGTCCATGGAATTCTCCAGGCCAGAATACTGGAGTGGGTAGCCTTTCCCTTCTCCAGGGGATCTCCCCAACCCAGGGGTTGAACCTAGGTCTCCCGCATTGCAGGTGGATTCTTTACCAGCTGAGCTACCAGGGAACCCCAAGACTACTGGAGAGGGTAACCTATCTCTTCTTCAGCAGATTTTCCCGACCCAGGAATTGAACCAGGGTCTTCTGCATTGCAGGCGGACTCTTTACCAACTGAGCTATCAAGGAAGCCCACTTTAATGTATAGTAGATCTTAAATCTAAAGAAGTTAAAAAGACTTTCAGCTATTGGCTCTATAGTTAATAAATAATGATGTAATTATTATCTTCTGCCAGGGTGACAAAGGGTCTCAATCAATTTTAATTTTGTCCAGCTAGAACTGTTGATTGCTTCTCTGATGTGATGAATTACAGCCATTATGATTTGTCATAATACACAAACAAAATACCAACCATCCAAAAAAAGTGTATGGTTTTGTTATTCAACTCTTAGCTGTGCATTTTCCTGATTAATACAGAGGAAGTCACCATCTTGAGAGCCCCTTGACCTATTTGTTTGTGACCTGGTAATTTATGTAAGTGGCAGTTCTCAATTAACCAGAATATAGGATTGCTTGAGACCAAATTCTTCAATCATTGGGAATTCAGATGTGTGTCCTTGTTTGGGGAGAAGACATTCTCTCTCTCTCTCCCTCTCTCTCTCTCTCTCTCTCATACACACACCCTTCCAGAATAGCCCAACTTCTGTGGTCAGGGAGGGAGAGGAATGATCACAGAAGCCGAGATTCCTCCATTAGCTGTCTGGGGTGAAGAGCTACTGTAAAGTGGGTGGGGCAAGAGGCACATGTAAGTCATTGACTCGGGGGACCTTGGTTAGCAGGGACAGAATGAAGCTGCTTAGGTCTTTAAATGGCCATTCCTCTTTACATGTAACAAAAACACCTTGAATGTTCTCATGTACCATTCTTTTCAGGGCCTCACTCATAGTAGATGGTAAACAAGGGTTTAGGGAGAGACTAACTATACAGTTAAAGTAATAGTCTGTAAAAGAGGGGGAGGAATTTTACGTCAAAGAAGCAGAACACTCAGAGAGACTTCGTGCATACAATAAACAATTCAAAATCGCTCCTACTGAGAGAGGAAGCTGCTGGCAGACAGCCAAGACTGTGGTCAGAGCCATCTACAGTGCTTTAATTTTCTGGTTGCTTTGTTTGATAATAGCTGCTTTTGAAGACCTGAGATCTCCTCTCACTTGAAATTTCTGCCCATAACGCATTTTCCTTTATGAACAAACAGACAGTAGTTTGAGCTACTCTGCATTTTAATATATTTTTCTGAGGAGTGGAAAACAGCAAACGAAATTCAGTATCAGTATCAGATCCTCCTTGCACATTGCTTATTTCTTTTTATTAAGACTAAGACAATGAAGTGAATAGGAACCTTAGACACCCAGGAACATGAAGGCTTTGGTTGGTGATCTTTCTTTTAGGGTAACCCTGTTTAGAATCTGTATGTTAAGTTTGCCCCTCTGGTTAACATCTTACCACAGTCAGGGTAAATGGCCTTAACACTGCAGCACTGACTGTGAAAAGCAAGCTTTATTCTCAGTCCCAGATTTTTATACTTTAATATCTTGGGACTGAAGGTATTTCTGAGACAGTGTTTCCTTGTGAAATAAGGAGCACAGATTCTCTGATAGGGAGCCAGTGGGAATGCCCAGGGCCTCAAAGACCAAATTTTGGTTCATAGGTTTCTTTCTCCTGGTACTACTCTTCCTTTGCATTTTAACACATGATGAGTTTTTTTTTTTTTTTTTTTTTAAGTAACAGGAATGGATTTACTAGCAGTTTGACATAAAGCACCACAAATGAAAACTGCAGGCTACTCATCATACTGTAGGGAGAGAGGTTGAGTATATAGGCCACCCGGGGCTGGGACTTACCATCCTTCTAGTACAGAGCTTCTAATATAGCTCTGAGTCTGCTCAAGAGTTGCTGAATTCCTTATAAATTGATGATCTGCTGACAAAGGCAGGTGTGCATAACAGTGAAAGCCAGATATGCGTATCAGTTACCCAGGAAATTGTATGTTTCTTCTTAGATAAATTCTGAATTTCTCTTTTTTTGCCCCTAAATAATCTTATTTATTTATTTATTTTTGGCTGTGCTTGATCTTAACTGCTGCTTGGGCTTTTTCCTAGTTGCAGCGCGCAGGGGCTACTCTCTAGTTGCCATACACGAGTACATTGTGGTGGCTTCTCTTGCGGTCGGCGGAGCACAGGCTCCAAGGCTCCTGGGCTCTGAGTAGTTGCAGCACGTGGACTCAGCAATTGTGGTTCCCGGGCTCTGGAGCACAGGTTCAATAGTTGGGGCATGTGGGATCCTCACAGGTCAGGGATCGAACCCATGTCTCCTGCATTGGCAGGCAGATTCCTTACCACTGAGCCACCAGGGAAGCCCCCTGCATATCTCTAATAATAAACTAGCTTTTCAAAGTAGTTTTACAGTTATTCATTTACTCAAAATTGATTTTATTTTTACAAAATTGTAAAAATGTCATCCACACTGCCCTATAGGCAGATAAACATTTTGCTTTATAGAAAAACTGAGGTTTAGCAAGCTTAGGTAATTTGTTTAGAATCACACAGCAATTTAGGGGCAAAATCAAGACCCAGTCTTAGGTTTTTCAGTTCTTATGGTTGATTTTTTTTACCTGCTTATTTGTTCCTTTTATGGTAGTTATAACAGTCTATGACTGTATCAGAGGTTCTTAACATTGGTTGTAGGAACACAGTGATAGCCTAAAATTTGCAAAATGTGTGTATATGTAGATTGTTTTAGAGAAGATAGAGCCTTCATCAGATTATCAGAAAAGTTTCTGCTCCCAAGGCTGTTAATAACCCCTGAATTATATCAGTGCCCTACCTACTGAATACACACACAATCCCCAATGGTCCTCTGTACCTTGATGCTTTCTTTTTCATTCTTTAATCTCAAAGTCGAAACTTTCTCTAGTGAGACATTATCTTTGAGGCCAGACAGATATTTTAAAACTGAAATCCTTATAATCAACACCTAGTTTCTTTTTTATATTGCAGTTATTCTCAACCTCATATGCATATTAGAATTACCTGGGGAGCTTTTGAAAATTTCTTTGCCTGGGCTCCATTCCCAGAAGTTCTGACTTTAGTATTTTGAACAATACTAATGCTCAGGTCCTGCTGGGACATTATTATTAAAACAAAAGAACACCTAGCTGGTTTTAATCTACAACCGGTGTCAAGAACCCAAGATGTATAGGATTAAAAGTGCAGTAAAAAGTGATGATCGTGAAATAAAAACCAAATCAAGTAAAATTTAACAATTCTGCCCTTTGCCTTCATTAAATAAATCTATTAATTTTCCAGCAGACTCAGGCCAACTTCTGCAGCAAACAGCAAGGCAACGTGGAGAACTGATGGAGAGGGAAAGAAACCTGCCCTTTATCCCTCCATCTTGAGCAGTAGTTAATTGGGGGAGAAAAGTGTTGAGTGAGGTTATTGTGTTAAGCCCCAAGTCTTTGTTGTGATTCTTTAACTATTATGACTAAATGTCCAAAAAGCCTTTCAAGCTTGTATTCTGCCCCAGTCCATATACAATTCTTGCAACAAATGCTCCAAGTCTGCTTGCGGTACATGCAGTTTTGCACTCACCGCCCAAGCTGGTGGCCTTGGTTCCCTGTCCTTGCTTCCTAGAAAGGTGACCTCTTGCTCTTCTGACCCTCACTCCTTTTCCATTGTGTTTATAGCCCAGAAGTTGTGCTTTTTTAAATTTAATTTTTATTTTATGTTGGTGTACAGTTGATCTAGGGCTTCCCAGGTGGTTCAGTGGTAAAGTATCTGCCTGCCAATGCAAGAGACGTGAGTTCGATCCCTGGGTTGGGAAGATCCCCTGGAGCTGGAAATGGCAACCCACTCCAGTATCCTTGCCTGTGAAGAAATCCCATGGACAGAGGAGCCTGGTGGGCTACAGTTCATTGGGTTCAAAGAGTCAGACACAACTGGGCAACTAAGCAACCACCACATAGTAACTAAGTATACAGCTAAAGTGCCTTAGTTACACATATACATATGTCCATTCCTTTTCAGATTCTTCTCCTGTGTAGGTTATTACAGAATACTGAGTAGCAGTCCCCGTGCTATACAGTAGGTCCTTATTGATGATCTGTTCTATATAATCGTGTATATATAGTAGTGTATATATGTTAACCCCAAACTCTTGATTTACCCCCCACCCTCACCCCCAATGAAGTTGTGCTTTTAATGTGATCATCTTGCACTGAAAGATCAAGAGACTGCATTCTGACTTGTTGAAGGTGTATTTTCAGCTGTGGATAGGATACCTGGAAGTCCATCCAGGTACCTCATCCCAGGCAGATCAGTATCTATCCACCACTTTCTTCACCTGACCATATGTCATGAAGCCCAGATAGAATCTGAATGATATGATGGAATTTGAAAAAAATGATCAGAGTCCCATTTTCCTGGTGAAATCACAACAGAGAAACTTTTCAAATTCTTTCATTCAACTTGTCATCTGTATTGATAATAATAAGTGGACATCACATTAGCTATCAATGGAAAAGTGTCATTTTCTAGACTGCATATTTAGCCATGTGCTCAAGAGCAAAGGTTTATTTACAAAATTTCATCTCTGCCCAACATGCATCTTTGAAGAACTATATCTTTTCTTCCATGTGTTTAAAAAGGGATAGATTTTGGAGTGATCCCTCCTGAAAGCTTGAAAAATGAATCTCACATGTGACAACTCATTTCAGGGCCTCTGGGCTTAGAAGGCGTGTGCAGAAACAGTGTCCCTAATGCTTGAGCCCACTCTGTGAGATCTCTGTGCTCTCGTCTTAATGTCATTATTCACCTTTCTTGATTCTGACACAGCCATGTGGTGTTCTCTGTCCTCTTTATGTCATAGCTTGAACTGTTCAGGAGGGTATTACATGCGGCTTGACTCTTCAGCTAGTAGGTCTGCCTGCTCCCACCTGCGTTTCCTTCCAGTGGCATACTTGGGGCATGGCGGTGTCCCGCTGCTGGAGCAAGCGGTCCCATTCTGTGTACCTGCAGTACTTCGGAGGGTTACCTCTTAATCCAAGCTCACCTTGTGGAAATACAGAAGTGCATAGCAGGAGAGACTCCTGAGGGCACAGGCCTTGGAAAGAAGTGCATTGTAGGAGAGAAATACTGAGAATATCTGGGGATGCAGAGCAGAGAGGAATATGGTTATCTATAGCACATTGGGTTGTTCCTAAAAGCCTTGAGCACCTGGGGGAAGGAAGATGCTCTGTACGCAGAATCTAGGAGGTACAGTCTCACCTCTCCATTTTGCCCCAGATCAGTTCCAATCTGTTCCAATGCCACTCCCTCCCCTGAAATGCTCTGCCAGCTCCTGGGGGGCTCTAGAATTTCTCTGTAGCAAGGACCTGGGATGGCAGTTGACAAGGCAACTTGTCTTATGGCTACATTTGTTTTTACTTTGACTGTATGATGAGTTGGGGGTGATCTGGAGTCTGTAGATGGAGATCATGTTCCCAGACCATAGTCTACATTTCTTTTAAGACATATCTCATGACACCATCCTTTCAAGATACCCCTGGTATAAAGCCTTCCTCTAATTATTTTTCCCTAAGATAAGAACCTGTTTCCTTTACTCTATAGACATTTATGTGTTGTGCGTGCTCAGTTGCTTCAGATGTGTCCAACTCTTTGTGACCCCTTGGACTGTAGCCTGCCAGGCTCCTCTGTCCATTTGACTCTCCAGCCAAGAATACTGGAGTGGATTGCCATGCCCTCCTCCAGGGGATCTTCCTGACTCAGGGATCGGACTCAGGTCTCTGCATCTCCAGCATTGCTATAGATCTTCATCACCTCCATAAATCATTTATATTGAGCTCACCCACCCTTCTAATGCCTTAGAATTTTTCTCTAGAATTGCCATTTCAACCATGAAATGATCATCTCATTATGATAATCGATTATGTGACATCGATTCTTTTACTTATTGCAGGTTCCTCCAGTAGCTAATGCAGGGCTGCTCATACTTGGGTCTGGGCAAATGCTTGTGGGACTGATTGAGTAAGTGAATGTAAAGAGGAGAAAAGATGAGGAATTACAAAGGTAAATTATAATAATACTTCTTATAGACATAACTTGAATTTACTGGGTTATTTCATAATGTTAGCCTTCATTTTTTCCAGAAAAACACAATAAATGAGCTTACCAGTTAGCCACCTAAGGTAGAGAGAGGGAAATCAGATAATTATGGGATCCTTAACTTGTATAATTTCTGAGAAAACTACATAGAGGATTAACCTGCACATGAGCTGACCATCTGAACAGCTAAAATCACAGGGAAAAGATGCTGTGAAATGCAGTGTCTGAGGAAGAATCAGGAGACCTGGGTTTATTCCTGTCTGTTCTGATTCATAACCTAGATCTAGGGTTGTTGTTTTTCTCAAAGTTCTCCGTCAGGTAAATTACACAGGTACATATTAGGAAACTAGAGACAGTGAGGAAAACACAGAATAAGGCATCACAAGACACAGGTTTGCATCCTGACTCTGTCAGTCACTAGCTGGGTGACCTTAGACTGCTTAATTATAAAGCCTCCCTCTGTAAGGTGGAGATAATAAAAAGAAGACTGCCCTAACTTACCTATAGGGTCTTGGTGAGAAAACAACAAGGTAATGTGTCTGAATTATCTTGTAAACTTTTAAGATGGCAGTTATTATAATGTCCTTGGCACTATGCTTGACTCTGTGAGTACCACAGAAGAACTTTGAGAACCTTTGTGAAGCCTAAGATCTTGCAGGGAAAACGAAATAGACACAGGTGATTTAGAAAGACAGCAGTGCAATATTTAAAATGGGTAACCCACAAAGCCCTACTGTATAGCACAGGGAACTCTACTCAATAATATGTGGCAGCCTGGATGGGAGGGAAGTTTGCGTGAGAATGGATACATGTATCTGTATGACTGAGTCCCTTTGCTATCCACTTGAAACTATCACAATATTGTTATTTGGCTATGTGTATGCACTCAGTTGTGTCCAACCCTGCAACCCCATGAACCGTAGCCTGCCAGGCTCCTCTGTCCATGGAATTTTCCAGGCAAGAATACTTGAGGTTATTTGGCTATACTCCAATGAAAATAAAAAGTTAAAAAAATAAAATTAAAAAAATAAACAAGAAGATAGCAGTGTAGGATAGAATGAGACCAAGAGGAGAAACAGGTGATGTGGACAAACACTCCTACACGATGTCAGAATGTGATGGTCATTGGGGGTTAGCATCTCTGGGAAAGAGTTGTGTAGGAGACTGTGTGGTTAAGCTGGGTTTCATGGGTGAACAGACTCTGGACAGGGGTCAAGTCTGAAGATAGAGGGGCAGGTATACTATTGCTGAAGGTATACTTCAGCAAAAGGTATACTATTGCTGACCAGGCAGGGCTGTCGTCCACCTGCCAGGGTGCACTTGCCAGCGCTGAGTTCAGCTGTGCTTGGCATGCAACTGTGAACTCAGGAGCAAGGGCACGTTTTTATCAGTGACAAGAAGCAGCTCCTTTCTCTGTGATAGCAGCCTATTTTAGTCATTCATCCAGTGATCAAAGATTAATTGAACATACGGAGAACTAGGTACTTTAGGAACTGACAGGAAGAAGGTGCTTAAGTCTATAATCACTGCAATTCAAGACTTCTGCCTGTCATTCATGAACTCATCAATCCAAATCAAGACTAGGGAGGAAGAGCATACAGAGGCATAAGCAGAAAATCTAGGTTTAGCCCTGGCATCAAATTGTTAAAATGCAGACAAGGTAAATCTTGATACATTTTTAAGGTAGGTATAATGCAGGATGGTTCCAAATAGGAAAAGGAGTATGTCACGGCTGTATATTGTCCCTCTGCTTATTTAACTTATATGCAGAGTACATCATGAGAAACGCTGGGCTGGAAGAAGCACAGCTGGAACCAAGATTGCCGGGAGAAATATCAATAACCTTAGATATGCAGATGACACCACCCTTATGGCAGAAAGTGAAGAGGAACTAAAAAGCCTCTTAATGAAAGTGAAAGAGGAGAGTGAAAAAGTTGGCTTAAAGCTCAACATTCAGAAAACTAAGATCATGGCATCTGGTTCCATCACCTCATGGGAAATAGATGGGGAAACAGTGGAAAGTGTCAGACTTTATTTTTTTGGGCTCCAAAATCACTGCAGATGGTGATTGCAGCCATGAAATTAAAAGACGCTTACTCCTTGGAAGGAAAGTTATGACTAACCTTCATAGCATATTAAAAAGCAGAGACATTACTTTGCCAGCAAAGGTCCGCCTAGTCAAGGCTATAGTTTTTCCAGTGGTCATGTATGGATGTGAGAGTTGGACTGTGAAGAAAGCTGAGCACCAAAGAATTGATGCTTTTGAACTGTGGTGTTGGAGAAGACTCGAGAGTCCCTTGGACTGCAAGGAGATCCAACCAGTCCATCCTAAAGGAGATCAGTCCTGGGTGTTCATTGGAAGGACTGATGCTGAAGCTGAAACTCCAGTACTCTGGCCACCTCATGCGAAGAGTTGACTCATTGGAAAAGACCCTAATGCTGGGAAGGATTGAGGGCAGGAGGAGAAGGGGACGACAGGGGATGAGATGGCTGGATGGCATCACCGACTCGATGGACATGAGTTTGGGTAAACTCTGGGAGTTGGTGATTGACAGGGAGGCCTGGCGTGCTGCAATTCATGGGGTCACAAAGAGTTGGACACGACTGAGCGATTGAACTGAACTGAACCGAATGCAGGATGGTGGGCTTCCCAGGTGGATAAGTGGTAAAGAATCCACCTGCCAATGCAGGAGATGCAGGTTTGATCCCTGGGTCGGGAAGATTCCATGGAGAAGGAAATGACAACCCCCTCCAATATTCTTGCCTGGAAAATCCCATGGACAGAGGAACCTGGTGGGCTACAGTCCACGGGGTCACAAAAGAGTCAGATGCCACTTTGCAAGTTACCAACAACAACAACAATGCAGGATGGCAGTTGGCAAATATTCTGGTCTCAAGACTCTTTCACATGTTGAAAAATTATTAGGGACTCCAAAGAGGTTTTGTTTCTGTGGGTTATATCTATAAATACTTGTTGTGTTAGAAAAGAAAGCTGAGAACACTTAAAATAATACTTTACCAATCCATTTTAAAACAAAACTAATAACTCATTACATATTAACATAAATAACATTTTTATGAAAAATAATTATGTTTTCCAGAACAAAACAGTGAGAAGAATGGCACTGTTTTGCAGTTTTGGAAATTTCTTTTATGTCTGACTTAATGAAAGACAGCTGGATTCTCACATATGCTTCTGCTTCAGCCTGTTACATCACATGGCATGTATCCTCTGGAAAATTCCACTGCACCCTCATAAAACAATGAAAGGGAAAAGAGAAAACGACACCTTATTTTCCCCAACTTTATCAAGATATATGACATATACCACTGTGTAAATGTAAGGTCTATAATGTGATGATTTGATACACATGCACTTTGCAAAATGTTTACCACAATAAGGTTGGTTAACATATCCTTTATCTCATAAAACTATCATTTTTTTTTTGTTGTTGGTACAGTAAGAACAGTAAAGCTTTGTGCTCTTAGTAACTTTCAAATATACAATATGGTATTGTTAACTACAGTCACCATGCTGTACCTTAGGTCCCCAGAACTTATTCATCTTATAACTGGAAGTTTGTACTCTCATTTCCCCCAACCCTCAGCCCCTGGTAATGATCATTCTGATCTGTTTGTAAAAGTTCAGTGATTTTAGATCCTACATGTAAGTGAGATCATACACTATTTGTCTTTCTCTGCCAGACATTCACTTAGCATAATGCCTTCAAGGTCCATCCGTGTTGTCACAGAAGGCAGGATTTCATCTTTTTTATGGCTGAGCAATATTCCCTCTGTATCTATACACACCGCATTTTCTTTATCCATTCATCAATGGACCCTTAGGTGTTTCCATATCTTGGCTATTGTGAATAATGCTGCAAACAACATGGGGGTATAGACATTTCTTCAAGACAGTGATCTCGTTTTCTTTGGATATGACGATAACAATGTTGAAGATGATGATGATGTTGGTGATGATAATAGTATTAGCTTGCTAGACTTCCTGAAAGTGTCCCAGAGATCCCTGGAACCCACACTGAAAACCACTGATAGAGAAGAAAAAGCCACCAACTTCGACTCAGAAAACTCAAGTTTGGATCCCCTGTGGCCTTAAGCAAACCACTTAATCCATCTGAGCTTTTTCTCCCATAAAAGGGGGGATTATTTAATAGTATCCCCATTAAAGAATTCTCATGAGAACTATAAATGAGAATTGCTCTACTGTTGGTAGTAAATATTAGGTCTTAACTTGTTAAGTCTTATTCTGTCTAGCAGACAGAAATAACAGAGAAACATGTTCAACAGCCTTTCTTAATGTACAGAGTCCTTCATTCTATCTGAAAATCTCTGCCGTGGCTGAAACACCAAGGTTTCATTGCAGACCTGGTGTGATGAGGAAACTTCTGCTGTTTTCCTTGTCCACTGAGCGTCAGAGCTTCCTGCTCCGTCAATGTCACATCTCTACCAGGGACTCAGTTCTGCTGCCACTGGGAACCTGACGCCTCAGCTACCTCCATGCTGGCAAAGACATTCTGTTTTTTTCACTTTGCTCTTTTCCATATCACAGTTTTGCCAAATGCTGCTCTTTGGAGGAACCTTGGCCATGAGTCAATGTCTGACCGGCAAGGAAGGCTGGGAATTTGAGTTCTGCCTCTTGGGAATTTCTCCAAATACAGAAAGGTTTGTTGGAAGAGAAGACCAGCTATGACTATGCCAGATACCCATTTCACCGGACCTAGCTATGGTGCGATTTGCAGCTGTTGTCACTGGGCTAGGGGCAGGGAAATGCCTTTTTCAAAGATGACAATGCTGGAATTCCTGGCCTTTTGCTACTTTCCTCTTCCTTCCTGTGATTGTCCTCGCTCTCTGTCATCCCTGCAGTCAGCATATGCTCAAATACTTAATACATAGATCAATCTGGAAGTTACATACCAATAGGTGTGAACTTAAATGTGTAGGGGACTGGTGTAGTCATATAACTGAGTTCTGTGTTGGAGTATAAGAGGATGGAAGAGTGGTGCTTGGTAAGCTGAACAGTGTCTAAGGATGATCAGGTTCAATTAAGAAAAAGACACACTGTGCAAGCCAAACAAAACATCTGTGCACCAGACCAATTTTTAATTATTCAATTAGCTTGGCACAGGTTTGGAGCTTTAAAAAGTTTTCTTTTTTTTGCATTGTGTATTCGCCCTGCCCCGATAGCTGCTGCATCTCCTGTTGGTGGGGAAAAAAGTTTTAAAGTGTTTTTAAGTGGATCCTTCTTTACACACATCTCTTATAGGTTTCTCATCTTGCCATGTTCTTGGGGTCACTGTCCCTATACTGATAAACTGACATTGTTTCTGCCAGAAGGCTCAGACATATTTTAATTTGGTTATTAAGTCCTCTGATCAAGCAGGGTCTTTCTCAGTGTGGGTGGCAGACACACTCCCCTTGGACACAGATCAATGCAATAGCCACACAGATAGATAAACTCTTGTTCTGACAGTGTCCCTGGAGGAGGGGGACACAGAAAGTCACCAACTAGTGACCCCCTTTTCTAACTTAAGCTACCCTTCTGTATCTCCCTCCTGTCTTAGCCACTCTCTCCTTGAACTGCTAGGTTTGTAGAGCTTTGTAGCTTCCCATTCTTTTATCAAAAACTCATCAGGGAAGATCCCCTGGAGGAGGAAATGACGAGCCACTTTAGTATTCTTGCCTGGGAAATCCCTAGGACAGAGTAACCTGGTGGGCTATGGTCCACCACGTCACAAAGAGTCAGACACGACTGAAGTGGCTGAGCATGCAGGCATGCACTGGTTGGCCAAGACCTCTAAACTTCCCATCTGGTTTAAGGAAGCCTGAGATGAAGAACTTTGGGTTTTGATTTCTCCCAGACTGTATTTTCAGTGAGTGATAATAAAATTGCTACTCAGTAAGATTTCATTTATTCTAACTTTTACAAAGTTATGTTGTTCAATCGCTAAGTTGTGTCCAACTCTTTGCAACCCCATGGACTGCAACACGCCAGGCTTCCCTGTCCTTCACTATCTCCCCAAGTTTGCTCAATCTCATGTCTATTGTGTCGAAGATGCCATCAAACCATCTCACCCTCTGTCACCCCCTTCTCCTCCTGCCTTCAATCATTTCCAGTATCAGGGTCTTTTCCAATGAATCAGCTCTTTGCATCAGGTGGTCAAAGTATTGGAGCTTCAGCTTCAGCATAAGTCCTTCCAGTGAATATTCAGGTTGATTTCCTTTGGGATTGACTGGTTTGATCTCCTTGCTGTCCAAGGGATTCTCAAGAGTCCACATCATAATTTGAAAGCATCAATTCTTTGGCACTAAGCTGTCTTTATGGTCCAAGAAGTTACATGTTAAAATTGAAACTCTTAGAATAAGTCAGACCAGAAGAATAGTTTCATATAGATAACTTCCATACCATGGAAACAGGGACTTCTGAAAAATTGCTCAGTTGTCCTCTTAGTTTTGGGCTTCCCTGACAGCTCAGTTGGTAAAGAATCCACCTGCAATGCAGGAGACCCTGGTTCAATTCCTGGGTCAGGAAGATCTGCTGGAGAAGGGACAGGCTACCCACTCCAGTATTCTTGGGCCTCCTTTGTGGCTCAGCTGGTAAAGAATCTGCCTGCAATGTGAGAGACCTGGATTCAAACCCTGTGTTGGGAAGATCCCCTGGAGAAGGGAAAGGCTACCCACTCCAGTATTCTGGCCTGGAGAATTCCACGGACTGTATAGAACATGGGGTCACAAAGAGTCAGACAAGACTGAGCGACTTTCATTTTCACTTCTCCACTTAGTCTGTAAGGGTAGGATGGTTTCAGACTAAGTGGGTGAGAGACCCTCCTTTTAACAACCTTTTGGACATGTGGAATAGTGGTGGATCCGGCCAAGTAAACTGTGAACTTCTTAATTATATGTTCATCGCTTTTCTAAATTTTGTGACAGTAGCAGAGACATGGTTTAACTAACTCCAGCCCACTAAAGATTTGCACTGAAACATTTTGTGGGGGACAGAATAATGATGCCCTGAAACGTTCACATCTAACTCCTGGATCCTGAATATGTTGTTTCACAGCAAAAGGGAGTTAAGGTTGCAGGTGAGCATTAAGGATGCCAGTCAGCTGACCTTCAGCCAGGGTGAGAGTCCCGGTTCATTCAGGTGGGCTCACTGTAATCACAGGAGACTTTAAAGTGGAAGAGAGAGGGGCAGGGTCAGATCAGAGCGATCAGGTCTTTGAAGAAGGCCTCCGTTGGCCTCTGGAAGCTGGAAGGGTTGAGATGATACTTTGTCCCCGAGCTCCCTGAAGGAATGTAGCCCTGCTGATGCCTTGACTTGGTCCGGTAAGACCTATTTTAGACTTCTACCTGAAACTGGAAGTAATATATTCATGTGTTTCTTTAAAAATCTGACCAAAGTGTTGCTCAGTTGTGACAATTGTTACTGCTGCCCCAGAAAAGGACACACGTTGCCTGGAGTGGTTCCTGCTCGGATACTTGGGTATTGCTGTAGGTCGGCACATTCGGGGAGACGGTCGGGGGTGGGGGGAGCTCTTTAGGTTTTGAACACAGCCTTTGTGCACAGTGCGTTTGGAGCAGGATTCAACTGATGAATCCTTCAAAACTTCATGAGTTTTGGTGCTCATCTAGGCTCCTGTGTTAATTTTTAAACTCTCCTGTGAGGAAGAAAACTATTCCAGAATATGAAGAGCGGCCTTGCTTTTCACCTTTATTTATGCTATTAAAGTGCCATTCACAGCTATGGTCATGGGGGGTGAAATAAACAGGCAGGAGGCTGGGGTTGGGAAGCTGTACCTTCTGTCCTGGGTCCTTCCTCTTCCTCAGACTAGCCATGGGTGTGATGGATTTTGTTCTCCCATAAAGAGTGACAACAGCCTTGTCAAGTCCCTCCAATCCTTTTGATCTTTGAATTGAAACTGTGGGTTTAATTTAGGGGAAAACTAGTATCTTAAGTTGTGCGATTAACGATGTCAAATTATCCCAATACGAACACGTTACATATCTTTTTAACTAGTTGTCTTATTATTTTCTCATAATAGTGTAAGGCTTTTTTATTTTTTCATAAAGTTCTTAAGGATTCTTATGTTACTGCTTTTTTTTTTTTGCCCATATCCATCTGCGTGGTTGCTGTTGTTCCTTTGGTATGCTATGTTACCTCTGAATTATTGAGTAAAGGTTGGGGGACGCAGTCCCTTTATAGAATTGCTTCTCATAGGCCGAAGTATCTTTTGTTTGAGTTTGTGCTGCAGCTGATGGAGACACCAGGAGAGGCGGTTACACAGCTCACGCCCTAGCCCATACACCTCCTGGTGATTTCGGTTGGGGAGGAAGAAGGACTTTAGTGCAGAGAATCTCTAGTATTCAAATGTGCACCGAAAGTCCCCCTGTTTGTCCATATCCTGCCTGGGTGCCTCTAACAGCACTTGTGTGGGCTGCTGACCTTGCTCACCCTTCCCTGGCCCTCGGGCTGGGAGGAGCAGGAGGAGAGAAAGCTCAGGGACCAGCTGACCGCTCCCCTGCTTCCCCCGTGCTCTCGTTCAATGTTCTTGACCTTGGGGCACGTTAAAAAACATCTCAGAGCTTTAAAACACTGACACCTGGGCTGAGCCTATAGTCTGACTTCAAGCCCCAGGTGAAGCCTGGGACAGAAGATTTTAAAACCCCACAGGTGATTCTCATGTGCTGTGGAGGCCAGGCTCTGCAGCCCTAGCCCTGGTTGGCCCGAACAAGCCCACTGGCTGGAGAAGGCGCCGGCGGAGGTTGCAGTTTCTTTGCTTTGCTTGGTCACCAGGGAAGCAGCCCCTGCCAAGGGTGGTGGGGAGACCCTAAGGGGGGCCTCTACACCGTCTGTGGCTCTGGCTGCTTTCCTGTCTAGATCATGTGTCTCCCATGTGTGGACCTGATAACCTGTTTTCCTAGAGGTTTGCCATAGCTTCTATGCTAGTCCTCAGATTCATTAATAACCTTCGTCTGTTAGGCTGGGAAGAGAGAGTCTCCAGTTCCAAAGGGTCTGCCTTTGTAACAGCACCTTGAGGCTCTTCTTTACTTTTACACCTGGAAGAACAAAGGGGAACCAGCCTGAGAGACTAAGCTAGATGGGATGTGGTCATCAGGACCACGTGTATTTTCCTATCAGATTGCGGGGGGGCGGGGGGGGTTGGTATCTCAGGACTCTGGATACAGTGCCAAGTCTGGGATTTGATTCATTTTTCTGTCTATTTTGGCTGTGCCGAGTCTTCATTGCTGCCTGAACATTTGTCTAGTTGCAGCCAAGGTGAGAGGGGGCTACTCTCTGGTTGCGGTGTGTGGGCTTCTCATCGCAGTGGCGTCTCTTGTTGCGGAGCTCAGGCTCCAGGGCACATGGGCCTCAGTAGTTGGGGTGCACGGGCTTAGTTGCCCTACAGTATGTGGGATCTCCCCGGCCGGATCGAACCCATGTCTCCTGCATTGGCAGGTGGATTCTTTACCACTGAGCCCCCAGGGGAGTCCTGGGATTTGAATCTTACCTAACAAGTTTATCCCTCAGAGTTGTGAGGATTTAATGAGATAAAGTGGAAAGACCCTCCCTCCCCGGCAGTGTCATCTTTCAGGAGATGGCCACAGATGTCAGCTGAACTTGAACTCCTGGGTGTGAAGAGGACAGAAACATTAACTAATGTGTTATAGGAGGATCAGTGCTCTGAGAATAAGAGAATCCTCGAGTAGGTGGTGTTACAAATGGCTTAGGTGTTTCTCGGTGGCTGTGAGTCATACCTTTAGTGTTCGCTTTTGTTAGGATTGCTTATTAGATTTTGTTAGAATTTAGTTAATTAGACTTTTTCGTTAGCTTACAAGAAGGCACATAATAGAACTTGCAGAACTATTTAGAAGCAAAATAGAAATAAGCTATTTAGCTTATTTCAGGCTTGTACTGGCTCGAGGCAGACGCTGCTAGAGTTGACTTTTATTGTCAGGACTTCCAATAGTGGTGGTTTTTCTTTTCTTTTTTTGAACCTCTATTAGAATAAAATATCACTATTCCAGGTCTGACCCTACTTCAGCTCTCTCTAGGCTTTGTCCAGGGATTTTATGGTATACATCACTAATACGAGAAGTCAGCAGAGACTCCTAGGTTCAGGTATGTGATCATAAAATTAACATTAGATAACACTCTAGGGAAAAATAGATCAGGGCCTCTGGTCAAGTGATCATAGATTACCTTCTGCCTCCCTGCTGCTCCCCCACCTGCTGCCACCTGTCCCTGTTATAAGGTTATGAGTTAAAGAGTGTTCCTGGGAAATAAGTTGAAGTCCTAATTCGCAGTATTTGTGAACATGACCTTCTTTGAAAATAGACTTCCTTGATGATCAAGTTCAAAGAAGGTCATTAGAATAAGCCCTATGTCTAATCCTGTATGTCTGACCTTATGGAAAGGGGAAGTTAGGATGCAGAGACAGACACAGGGATGAAGCTACATGAAGGTTAAGGTAAAGATTGGGTGGGGCATCTACCAAAACAAAGAATAAATGGGATTATCAGCAAACCACCAGAAGCTGGGAGAGAGGCATAGAACAGACTCTCCCCCACGGCCTTCAAAAGGAGCCAGTCCTGCCCAGGCCTTTATTTTGGACTGCTAGCCTCCAGAACTGTGAAACATGTATTTAAGTCACCAGTTTGTGGCACTTTGGTATGGCAGCCTAGAAAAGTAATACACCCTGCCTGTAATACACTTCACTCTGCCTCCTGGGAGAAGTGATGCTATGGATTGGCTAGGTTCAGGACACTCACTGAATTATTAGGTTGAAGCCTGAAAATGTTGCTATTTAGCCATCTTTGATCTTCGGAAAGGTCAGTGTCACATGATCCAACATAGAACATTCTTTTTGTGTTTGTGTGTGTGAGACCCCTAAATAAACCTCATTAGGGTGGTATGGAGGGTTGTCTCTCCCTTGTCTGGAATGGGAAGGGGCTCCCTACTGGGGGTATCCTGGCTACTTTTTTCTTTGGCTTTTTCCTTATGATATTGGTTGCTCTCTATTCCATATAGACAGACAAACTATAACTAGGTACAGAACCGCAAAGCTTGCTTTCCCTAAAAACATCTGAAGTTGGAGACCTTTTAGTGTTCTGAAGGGCCTATGAAAATTATAAGACCTGGAAAAAATGATCCAAAATACAAATATGTAACCTTTTCAAAATAAACGCCTAGTGTCTATACAATGTAACCTCTAACTATCAGTGCTGAGCTGGCTACCTAGCTGCATTAATATGCCACATTGAACAAAACTGACATATTTAAGATTATGTGGATGGAGTCTCTAAAAATAAGTCACCAAAAGTCTTAAACAACCCTGGGCTCTTGGGAACAAGGGTCTTTCCTCTAGTCACCATCGTCTTATTCCTACAACTTGTTCCTTGCTGGTATATTTCTTGACATTCAAGATAAAAGATTGGACTTTAGGGCAAAAGAGGGTAGAACAAAGCAATCTTTTGTCCTGCTTCATCTCTGGTTATAAATTTCTCTTGGAAAAATGATAGTGTTCTGGGTAACGGGTTAAGAACAAGATTCAGGCATTTGTGTCCTACCAATATGGTTCTTATCCTCCTTGTAAAAGTACTCAATTTGAATTGTTCTTCTCTATAAAAATCTCTCATTAAAATAAAACAGTAATCCCTCATGGCTTTCTAATCAACCTAATATGTGATTTAGAAAGGACTTGAAATAAAGTTATACCTAGTGTTTGCATTTATCATCCAGTGAACTCTTAATAAACCTTATTACTTAACCTCTCTTTTTCCCAATCAAGACAGATAGGAAGTAAAGATGTAAAAATGTTATTTCATTCACTATGAACCTTGTGAAACTGAAGGTAAAAATTGCAGGGTTCTGAATAGAAATGAGTCTTCTAAATGGATGTGTGGGGCTTGGCTATCCTTCAACCTTAGGAATATAGATCTTTTATGTGAATACAGGGGCTTCCCTGATAGCTCAGTTGGTAAAGAAATCTGATTCCTGGGTTGGGAAGATCCACTCGAGAAGGGATAGGCTACCCACTCCAATATTTTTGGGCTTCCCTTGTGGCTTGGGTTAGGTTTAGGGTGAATACAGGTCTTATAAATACCTTAAAATTGGTAAAAGGTAAGATCAGCTTGCCTTTCTCTAGTAGAACCTCTTCAACTCTTAGTACAAAGTATTAGGGTGAATGGGGCTTATATGGTGGTTCATATGGAAGCACTCACAAAGTATTGGGTTGGTCAAAAAGTTGCTTGGGGTTTTCACAAGACGGCATGGAAAAACCCAAACGAACTTTTTGGTCAACCAATACTTATATCCTGGGATCAGGGTTTCTTATAAAAAGGCTTGTAACTTAGGTTAAAGGGCTATCATTATTCAATGACTTATCATTTATGCAGAAAATACTTTTCAAATATCTCCTAAGTGTCAGGCATGATGCTGAGCCCCAAGGATACCCCCTTGGCTGAAGCAGTCCCTGCTATGAGTTTACAGTTCAGTAGGAAGAATTACTAACAATGCTAAGAACTTCTAGGGTGGCAGCAGTTCTGGGGTACAACAGGGAGCACAGAGAGACACTTAGATTTGGGGATCAGATCAAGAAAGCTTTCTGCAGAAAGTGATCAAAGACTTGAGACCTCAGAAAGAAGGCTTTATCCAGACAAACTGAATACTTTTCCTAGAGACAGGAAAGCACTGCATGTAATAAGAAGTGAAAGTAATTCAATATGAGGTAAGGATCCTCCAGGGAGAGATGAGCCTGAAGAGGTATGCAAGAGTCACATTTGGAAGGGCCTTGTGAGCCATTTGGAGAAGTTTTAACTTCATCCTGAGGGCAACACACAGCCATTAAATGACTTAAGGCAGAGAATGGAAATGATGGGATGAAAGGTTTGGCAGTGTGGAAAATGGATTAGAAGGGAACTAGCTCGGTATGGCATCACTGACTCAACGGACATGAGTTTGAGTCAACTTTGGGAGTTGGTGATGGACAGGGAGGCCTGGCATGCTGCAGTCCGTGGGGTTGCAAAGAGTTGGACAGGACTGAGCAAGTGAACTGAAATCCAGTAAAGAGGCTGGTGTCGAACACAAGGTGAGAAGTGAGCAGTGGGGACAAAGAAAGTCGGGATTAATGAAACATTAAAAGAATTGGTAGATCATAGTGACTAGGTGTGGATGTGAGGACAGAAAGAAAAATGAAGACTGAAGGTTTTTAGCTCTGTAGGGGGTGGTACCTACCCCTCACGGAATATGAACTAGAAAAGAACAAGTTTTAGGGAGAGAGTAATGTCAGTTTTGGATGCAATGACTTGGAGACAGAGTACAACCAAAAGGAGCTGTTTGGTAAACAGGCAGGAGTCTGGACAAGGAAGGTGCTAAGGATTCCTCCAGGACCAGAGCCTCAGGTGTCAGGGGAGGATCTTAGCAAGAAGGGAGTACTGAGTTGAGCCTTGAAGGATGAAGAGCTGTGGTCATAATAAAGAGGTGGAAGATGCCCAGACAGGGGGAGCATCTTAGAGAAAGAGACCAGAACCCAGTGAAGAGTTGCAGGTAACACAGAGGGGTTGAGATGGAGTAGAAAGGCAGCAAATAATTCTTATTTTTTTCTTTTTTTAAGATTTTTTTGTTTTGGATGTGGACCATTTTTAAAGTCTTCACTGAATTGGTTACAATGCTGCTTCTGTTTTATGTTTTCTTGGCCCTGAGACAGACGGGATCTTAGCTCCCCAATCTGGTATTAAACCCACACCCCCTGCATTGGAAGGTGAAGTCTGAACTCCTGGGCCACCAGGCAAGTCCCAGGAAGTAATTCTTGATGGGCTTTCCATGTCATACCTGATGCACGATGAACCAGGAAGGAGCCAATCAGAGTCTAGGCAGGGAAGAGACCTGGTAGATCTGTGCTTTACAAATTAGACTGGGCACTAACGCAAGCATGAACTGGAAATGGGAATAAGTTGGGCCACTTTAGACAATATAGCACTGTTCCCGTCAAAGTTAGAGTCCTGAATGAATGCCAAGGCAGGGGGGATGGAGAAAAAAGGAATGAAATCAGGCAACACCAAAGTGACAAAAGACCTAGCTTTGGGCTCTGGGAGGCAAGGAAAATGGCAAGAATGATGTTCAGGCATCTGACTTGGCCACTTCATAAGCTAGACAAGATGGGTGATGGGAAAAAGTAACTATTGAGAAAAGCAGGACAGATGGACCTTAACCCTTCGGTTTTCATTCTACTGAACTCATGAATTATTAAAAAACTGGGATTTTTGTTCACTACGAAAAATAGTTATAACTTCTGTCTGCAGTAAAGAACTTGCAGTGATATCATATTATCCTTTTCTATCAATATTAGGGATCAGGAATTATTTCACTCTGAAAAACTGCTTTTCCCCAAGGAGACAGCAGTACTCAACATATGGGGAAAAAGAAAATATTACTATAACTTGGCATTTGCAGGCATTTTTCTCTCCCAAATAATCACACAAATTTCTGCAACAAGGTTTTTAATAATTTGTCCGAAGCCTCAAGATATTACTATGTGGCTACTTATTTTCCAAGTTTCAGCTGAAATAAAAACACTCAGAAAAGTCTTTCCTGAACATCTTCTCTAAATGGTCACCATTATTACTGTTGTGATGTTGATACTGTGTCCTGTTCATTCATAGCCCTTTTATCTTCTTCAGATTATATTTTGTTTACATATTTGTCTTTCACTGTACTATAGGGTCCTTGGTTGGTATCTGTGTCATATAGAGTAGTAAGGATTTTGACTGTTCCCCTGACCGGATTTCTAATTGGAGGTCTAAGTCTACTTGATGTTGCTCTGTAATACATGGAAACCTCCATACTAATTAAGAAGAGATTCCCCAAGACTTGCCTGGTGATCCAGTGGTTAACACTCTGCACTTCCAATGCAGGGGTGAGGGTTTGATCCCTGGTTGGTGAACTAAGATCCCACATGCTACACAATGTAGCCCCTCCCCATACAAAAAAGAGATCCTTAACGGTAACATGAACAAATGAAAGCAAAACCATGGTGTTAACTGGGCTTCCCAGGTGGTGCAGGTGGTAAAGACACCATCTGCCAGTGCAGGAGATGTAAGAGGCTCGGGTTCAATTCCTGGGTCGGGAGGATCCCCTGGAGGAGGGCATGGCAACCCCCTCCAGTATCCTCACCTAGAGATTCCTAGGAACAGAGGATCCTGTTGGGCTACGGTCCATAGGGCCACAAAAAGTTGGGTAGGACTGAAGCGAATTAGCACATAAGCACATGGGGTCAATTATGGAAAAGTGGCGGGAAGATCTGTGGGTGTGCGTTTGTGTGTTAGGGCCTGAGATGGGACAAGGAAGGATTGCCAAACAATCTCCTGTTGTTTTTCTTTTGGATGAAGGAAAGCTCTTTGCTTCTAAAGAGGAAAAGACTTATTGAAAGAAGTCCCACTTAAAACTATGTTGTTTCTGTGACCATATTCTTAAGTGGAGAGATCTGAGTGAGCCTTTCTCCAGCAGAAGCTGGCTTAATTGGATTCCAACTGGGGAGAATGAATTCTTAATCAGAACATATTTTATTTGCTTAAAATGAATATTGTTGCAGTTACCCCCTATTTGTCAACAAAGTGGTCATTAACAGCTATCAGTGGCTGACCTTGACAGATTCCATTACTGAAATAATGAAGTCTGATGGGTTACTATTATTAACATTTGCTAATGGTTTCACATTTGCTGAGCAAGAGATGGGAGTGAAATAGAGCTGCTTACTCAGGCAGGTTGACCACCGTGGGGGATGGCAGGAAGTAGTGAAAACACAGGGAGCTTGATGAAAAATGAATGGCTCCCAGGAAGCATTTCTACAAATGAATGCAAATTCAGATATATATCTTTTAATCACCATGTTGAAAAGGTTGATTACTTAAAATTAGACTCACCAGATGTTTTTGTGGTAGGCAGAAGTGGGAAACTAAGCAGGGGGAAAAAGAATTTATCCTTTTAAAAGGTCCTAGTTATTTCCTAACAGCTGGTAGGTAACTGAACCGAGATGACAAATGAAGAAAGCAACCAGGTTCAAAGTGAAATGGAGGAAAAAGGCTTAGAAGCAAGAAAAAGAGAATAAGATGAAATCTGATGGAGTGTTAGCATTTTTGAAACTTGGAGCTTGGGCTCTCAAAGGATAGGATTTTATTTTTTTCTTCTAAGCAGCTTCCTTCTCACTTGACATACTTCTAGACTGTGATAAATGTCCTTCCCTTGTCCCCAAAACCATTATTAAATTTTCTTTACCTCCAGACACAGGACCCAGCAACAAATATCCACACAGCTCCTTCCACCAATCCTTGGGGCTCCCCTGTCAGCTTTGGGCCAAGGAGTAAACTTGCTCTTGTGATACAGTTTGGGAGACATTGGGAAGGAAGGTCTCAAAGTCTCTCCTACTTTCCCTAGATTTTCCCATCACAGATTCATTTCTTTGTTGAGCATCTCGATCTTTCTGGCACTCTCTACTTAAAATGCACCCATTTCTGGAAGGGCTGATAACTGAGAACCTATTAGCTCTTATCAACTAAAACTTTATCCCAAATAGAAGTCCTATGGATGCTGAAGCAGGTGGAATGAATTATTTTGGGGAAATTACTGTTTTCCCTTCTTCAAGAGCTACTTTTCAGCAGTGGAGAAGCCTATTAGTGCCCTCCACCAATTCTGAATAGAAGCCTCCTTCTCTGGTTTAATCTGTGTTGCCAAAACTTCCTGGATCACTAATGACCTAATGGAAGTCAGTTTGTCTTGTGCCTTTACACAGTGCCAAAGAGCCCAAGATAATGAATACTGGATATGTGTAGGGGCAACTTCTTTTAGAAGGAAAAAATATTGTCTTGCGGTTGTTGTTTAGTCGCTGAGTCTTATCTGAATTTTTGTGACCCCATGGCTTGCAGCACGCCATGGCTGCAGAATGCAGGCTTCCCTGTCATTCACTATTTCCTGGAGTTTGCTCAAACTCATGTCCATTGAGTTGGTGATGCCATTCTCTGTTGCCCCCTTCTGATCTTGCTCTCAGTCTTTCCCAGCATCAGGGTCTTTTCCAATGAGTCAGTTTTTCACATTAGGTGGCCAAAGTAGTTGAGCTTCAGCTCTAGCATCTGTCCTTTCAATGAATATTCAGGACTGATTTTCTTTAGGACTGACTGGTTTGATCTCCTTGCAGTCCAAGGTACTCTCAAGAATCTTCTCCAACACAACAGTTCAAAAGCATCAATTCTTCAGTGCTCAGCTTTCTTTATGGTCCAACTCACACATCCATACATGACTACTGGAAAAACTGTAGCTTTGACTAGACACACCTTTGTTGGCAAAGTAGTATCTCTGCTTTTTAGTATGCTATCTAGGTTGGTCATAACTTTTCTTCCAAGGAGCAAGCATCTTTAAATTTCATGGCTGCAGTGACCAACTGCAGTGATTTTGGAGCCCCCCCAAAATAAAGTCTGTCACTGTTGTTAGTGACTTCTAGCAAATGAAGCCTTCCTAAAACAAAACATCTGCTGGGTCAGATAACTCTAAGAGCTTCCTCTAATTGGTGAGAACTTCAGTGGTAAAGTACACTACTTTACAAAATTTGGAGCTAAGACTGACAGAAAGAGTAGGAATTGAAGTGAAGGATGGGTGGTATTTCAGCCCTGAAGTCAGAGAGTCTGTTAATTGGGGAAAGAGCAGGCAGGTCCTAAGGGAAACACAAAACAAGTGGGGTGCAGTGAGGGTGGAGAAATGGGCAGGTCCCCGAGGGCAGAAGGGCACATTTAAGCATTTAAACCTAGAGAAAATATTTCAACGTCATCCACAGGGTGATGGGAAGCCATTGAAAAGTTATCAAAGATCTTTATTTACATAACTCCTATCAGAATTTTGTTGAATAAGGCATCAAACTTGTGGGGGTTTGAGCATTCAAGTGTTCACCTACAAATTAACTGGGCTAATAGGTGTACAGATTAATGAGTATGTAAAAATTTTGACACTTTTCTGACCACTTGATTAACATGAAGGCACTTTATGAGAATGAACTGCAGAGTAGATGAATAACAGCTGGAAATTTCCTTCAAGTAAATGACGGTGTGACCCTTTCTTGAGGATGAATCTTACCAAGTATTGAAACCAGCGTTTTAATAAAGCAGTAGAGGGTGTTAGTTTTCCTAAGTTATAACAGAAGTTGCTGAGAGCATATGATTGTTACATGTAACTTCTTCAACAGCACAACAAAGGAGGCAAAGACCTATAGTAGGGTAACACTGTCAAGGAAAGTTAAGTTCTTTGCTTGGCTCATTATATTACTTTCTGTATTTGAAAGCCCTATGTTGGACTATGTAGAAAAATACTGATACTACTTATAAAATGACATTTGATCCACAAAGAAAACAAGTTACTGGTGGAAATATTAATGTTTAGAATGCTTCTAAGCACTTGGTCATCTCTGTGTAAATGACTTAAATCTCTAATTTACACAACTTTTTCAACTTATTCTTCAAATAAAATATTAAGGACCCCTGTACTGATACTCTTTGGTATAACCCTGTTTTACCATGTACATTTGAGAGTAAACATTTCTTTTAAAAATTCTGTAATTTAAGTTCTTCAATGATGACTTATCTTCCCAACAGTCAAGTAAGGTCACATTATGAATGGCTATACAACTTTGAGTCAGTATATTACTTGTATAGACTTTAAGGGCAAATACAAATTAAAATCAAAAGGATAAATTCTCCTTATTAAAAATAAGGGGAAAGACATTCCCTTTCCTTCCCTTAAAGCATTTTCTTTTGTATAGTTGTAAATTCTTTCTCTGGCTCTGAGCTTTAAATCTTTTACAAAGCCCCTTGCAAGTCTTACAACTAGGAATGTCTTTAAGGACCAGGGAGGCAATCCTTTGAAATGCCATCAAGGGACATAGGGCCTTAAAATAGCAATAGATTAGTCTAGTGGCTATTTTATAGACAACTCAGAATTACTGGATTCCAGGCAAGATTTTTTGGGGTTGGCCAAAAAGCTGGTTCAGGTTTTACTGTAAAACATAGTGAAAAACCTGAATGAACTTTTTGGTGAACCCAGTATTTTGGGGTCATTTACCTAGAGTATATTTATATACACACATACCTGTACTGATGCAGGAGGGGCAGGGGATAAATCTGCAATATGGAATGCTGATCAGCATTTCTCACTGACCGAGGAGGCAGAGATCAGTTGAAGCACACCTAAAAGGTGTTAGCAGCAAAGGGAGCATGTAGAAGTTCAGGAGGAGGTAAGCTTTCCCAGGCTTCCTCTAGCCATCTCATGAGACCTTTACACTGTCTACACTTCATTATTAAGTTCTGCTATCTTTATCTTGCCCCACATGCTGGAACTCCTAAGAGGATTCATTTGTGAGAGGTTTATAAATTGCTTTGTAGATTAAAATTCTCTATAAAGTGTTGATGACTACAGGCAGTCCTGACTTGGAGAGATTAGACTTCTGACAGTTCCCATTTCCAGGGTTCAGCATCTGTGTTCTTTACCCAGGAGGCTGGCTCCTGTAGATACAGTGGGATCAGGTGATCCACTTCCTGATCTGCTTACCTGTAAAGCTGACCCCATCCTTCAGCCTTAGCCTGGCCTCACAGTTCTCCTTCTCTGCCTCCTTCCTTTTTCTGAGGTCTCTCAGGTCTTAAAGCTATCCTGGACCTGCCTAGAGGTCTTAGCATAGGATGAGGCTGAGGAAAGAAAGTGTTGCACAGTGGGAGTGGTCATGAACGTCAGTTCAGAAGACCTGCATTTGACCAGTCCTGCCTTGTTAGTGAGGAGGGCAGGGCAGCCCACTCCAGTATTCTTGCCTGGAGAATTCCATGGACAGAGGAGCCTGGCAGGCTATAGTCCATGGGATCACAAAGAGTCGGACATGACTGAGCGACTAAGCACAGCACAGTACAGAAACCCAGACTAGGTACTTAGTCTCTTTGAGCTGGAGAAGACTCTTGAGAGTCCCTTGGACAGCAAGGAGATCAAACCAGTCCATCCTAAAGGAAATCAACTCTGAATGTTGATTGGAAGGACTGATGCCAAAGCTCCAATACTTAGGCCATCTGATGCGAAGAGCCGGCTCATTGGAAAAGACCCTGTTGCTGGGAAAGATTGAGGGCAGGAGGAGAAGGGGGCCACAAAGGATGAGATGGTTGGATGGCATCACTGACTCAATGGACATGAGTCTGAGAAAACCCTGGGAGATAGGGAAGGACAGGGAAGCTTGGGGTGCTGCAGTCCTTGGGGTTGCAAAGAATCAGACATGACTGAGCGATCGAACAACTGAACACCATCTATGAGCTAGGTATAGTGTGTGGGGTTGGAGATTCATCAGTGAACTAGACTACAAACCCCTACCCTCATGGGGCATACATTTTAGGTGAAGATAAAACATAAGTAAATACATTAAAAAGGCAATAAAATAAGGTGGTGTGGAGAGAAAGCTGGATAAAATGTATGGAGAATAGATAAGAAAGAATGGGATAACCTCTCTGGGGAGATCAGGGTAGGTCTTGCAAGAAACAAGCATTTGAGCAAAGGCTTAAGAGGCAATAGAACATGTACCTATCTTGGGAAGAACTTTCCAAATTGAGTCTATACACAGGAAAACAGGAAACTAAAAACTAGTTCTTGACCCTTGCCTGGAACTAATAACAATGACAACAGCTACTCTTTAAATGCTTACTCTATGCTAGGCATGTAGAAGACAAAGTTAGCTAGCAGATATCTTGCATCTAAAATAACTACTCTACAGGTGACCTTCATCCTGGAAAGTGAAGGCTAACCACCAAATCTCAACAAATTGCCAGTCTCAGGGAAGGGGCCATTTTCAATTTGAATGTGTCTTATTCTGCAATCTACCACTTACAAATTTATATCAACACGACATAATGGGCTATAAATGTATATACAGTGTATTATAAAATTGTGCAAGGCAATTCTCCGTGGAACTTTGAGCTGCTCTTCCTCAGGAATATCTTATCAAGGATGTTTGAATAGTGAACAGCCTTGGATGACAGAGATAGTGTATCCATCTGAAGCAAGGGGAAGGTTGCTTACAGCTTATCGTAAAGGATTTGGGTTTGCTGAAGCAGATTCCTTACTCATAATGTAGTGAACTGTGTGTGGTTGTTAGTGGTTCCATTGCCCTGTGTGAAACAAGGCTCAGGCAACCAGTTCAAGAAAACGATGATACTCTGCCTATTATTGCCAGGAACCGCTGGTCCAAAAGTCTCATGTCATCTGCCAGCATCTGTGAAACTGTGGCAGGTAAACCTGTGACTGATACCTTGCAAGTAAAGTAAAATCTTAAGATGCACCCATTAGGCATCACATGTAATTTCTGAATGAATTAGAGATCTTGGTAGAACAATGGAATAGTTAAGGGAATGTGAGAACTGATGATAAAGCTTATACACAAATTGATTTCCTGAAGTCTAAATTTTAACTTTGTCCTGACTGAAGTAAAAAATATCCAGAAAAAGTAAGAAATAAAAAAGATAGTTCATCAATTGTCTTGGCACTGCTGCAAAGAGATGGTCAGTTCTTACGTAGTTGGTTTCCTTAGGCAGCTGGGAACCTAGTCAGTCTGTTAAATTCACCATTTAATGTCATCAGTGGACATTCTGCTTCCACATTCAAATATCTTTTCTTTCCATCTCTGTAAAGTTATGGGGATGTCTTTTCCCTAAGGAGGTCAGACTTCAGGGAGCACATAATACTTGAATTATCTGAAAGTTCAGCATTCTTGAATGTGCAAAGCTGCCAGAGCTGGGTCAGAGAGGCATGCTGAATGGAATTACTGAAGGGTCTGCGTAGCTGGAAAAGGAGTCTGAAGATGAAATGGAAGGCAAAACTCAGACAGCTTGGTATTGAGATTTAACGTTTGTACAAGGTCTTTGAGGGTGAAGGCATTGCTACGAACAGTGCTGTTCAGAAGATGAATTTGGAGGAATTGACCATATGACTGAAAGGACAGTTCTACTCGAATTGCAGACTAGGATTTCCCTAAAATATCATCATTGGAATTTTTTTCCCTTTAAATGAGCAAATCACATCTTTAAAGAGGAATCTTTAAAGAAAGAATCTGCTCACAGGGAGAATACCTTAAAGTCCTTATATTTGGCTGGGTTTCTGTTTTATCCATTACACAGAATTTTCAGTATTTATCTTCAAGCACTTTCCCAAGGAAGTCTAGGGTGGCTATTCATCATTGAAGTATCCAAAAGGACTTATAAACCACATCTATATTCACTAACAACTGGAAGATTGCCATTTAAAAGGTAGAAAAATTGTCAGCTATTTATATTGCTACACAGAAGTTTCACTACTTGTTTTAAAATATCATAAGAAATTACAGGAAAATAACTTTTTACAAGTCTTTATTTTTACTCTCAGATAACTATTGGATTACTATTTGACAGTAGTACTTGTGGTGATAAAGTCACCTAAAGGAATGTGAAGGAGTAAAAATGGAGACGAGACTAAGAGGATAGTGATGATACCACAAGCACAAGCAACTGAAGAAAAAAATTGGACTTCATCAAAATCCCATGCATCAAAGAACACTATCAAGAAAGTAAAGAGACAACCCATAGAATGGGAAAAAATATTTGCAAGCTGTATTTGACAAAGGTTTAATAACCAGAATATATAAAGAACTCCTAAAACTCAAACATTCTAATTAAAATGGACAAAAGACTTAAACAGACATTTCTTCAAAGAAGATATGCAAAGGTCAATAGGTATGTGAGATAACACTTGTCATTAAGGAAATGCAGATCAAAGCCACAATGAGATAAAATTTTACAACTACTTGGAAGGCTATTATAAACAAAAAGCAAGCTTTGGTAATGATGCAGAGAAACTGGAATCCTTGTACATTACTGATAGGAATGTAAAATGGTGCAGTTACTGTGGAAAACCGTTTGGCAGTCCCTCAAAAAGCTAAACATAAAATTGTCATATGACCCAGCAATTACACTCCGCAGTAAATGGTACTCAAACAGATCTCTGTATGCCAATGTTCATTACAGCAGCATTCACAAAACCTGAAAGATAGAAACAACCCAACTGTCTAACACATAAATCAAACAAAATGTATATGTAATGACTGTTTAGCTATAAAAAAGAATCAAGTTCCAATAGGTGCTATAATATAGGTGAAACTTGAAAAGATGCTAAGTGAAATGAACCAGACAAAAGAGAATAAATAAAATTTCACTTATATGAAATATCTAGAATGGATAAATCATAGACAAACCAGGGGCTGAGCAGGAGGGAATGGTGAATAATTACTCAACGCTCAGGGTCTCTGTCTGTGGGGATTAGTCTAGAAATAAATAATGGTAATGGTTGCATGAGATTATGACTATAACACTCCTAAATTATATTCTTAAAATGGCAAATTTGTTAACTATCATTTGTTTAAATGTACATGCCTTTTATTTGTGACTTTTAAATTTATCTTCTAAACGGGTCAAAGGTTTGTTTAAACTGAAAAAGTAAATTTATTGGGACCAAAGGAAGTATATCTGAGGTAATTTACAGGCAAATGAAAGTAAAAGGACAGACAGACTACTATAAGGCTGGAATAAGATATACTATATGCCAAACCACTGTTTTGAATACACTACTTTATCAGTCAAAACTAGAAACAGAATTGGGGAAATGGCTGATAGATTTTAAAACCGCAACATGAGGGAATAAGTTGTAGCCACTAAAATCTTAATTTTGAAGCCTATATGGAAAAATAAAAGTACATTAATACAACATTATGTGAAATGTCAGAATATAGTTATATAGTATGTATAATATTATCTTTGCTAAAATACATTTTATGTGGGAATCAAAACAAAAAGTTCTAGGAATAAAATATTTCTAATGCTGTTGCTTTGTTTTTTTTTTTGAAAAAAGAGAAAATGAAATATATTGGTGGGCTCAATACTTTGTATCTCTAGTAATTAGATATTGTGCAAAGTAATGTTGGTGATTTGAACTAGATCCCCTTAGCCTGGAGCTGTATCAATTATATTCAATTTTAATCTGAAGACTTAAATGTAAATTGGGCTAAAATTAATGACTAGAGTTAAACCAGGGGTTTAAAGGTGATGTAAGTTAAATTCCAATTAAACATTGCTTGGGATCTCACTGAATACTCTCATTTAATGCCAAGACTTCAGGGATCCTTTGACATGACTATATAGTTAGGAATTCAGTAGTCAAAACTCATTTTACAAGTGAGGAAATACACACTGCCTGTATTCTGACAAAAGTCAAAGTTGGACAGTAGCCCAGGCTGTCTGAGTCTTCATACTCTTCTCATATCTTGTGCCGAACTGTGCGTGACGCTGTATTATAACCGGAGGAGCTCCGTGCTGGAAGATGTATCTTCAAAATGTTGTTTTGTCACTGAGTCACGTCTGACTCTCTTGCGACCCCATGGACTGTAGCTCTCCAGGCTCCTCTGTCCGTGGGAGTCTCCAGGCAAGAACACTGGAGTGGGTTCCCATTTCCTTCTCCAGGGGATCTTCCTGACCCAGGGATCGAATCCACATCTCCTGCATTTGCAGGTAGGTTCTTTACCACTGAACCACCAGGGAAGCCCATTAAAAAGTTGTTAGATTACTGCTATTAATATTACGCTAACCAAACCCATATCATCCTTTCTCTCCTCCAACTTTCAGTATATTTTACATTGTGAGAATTATTTCAGCTTACCAGTAATTGGACTTTTCTGCATGCTAGAAGCTTAATGTAGAAAAAGCTTCCTAAAGAACTATAAACGCAACCTGATTCATATTTCATATCTTGTGAGAAATTGGTTAAAATCCCATAAACTAGACAGGCCCATTTTGACCTGAAAAACAAAAATCAATCACAAAACCTTATCTGCTTTCATGCCTACTATTTACTCAGTTCTACTTAACGGTAGATTAAAAGAGAACCTCTTCTGGTCCATCAGTCCCCTTCTGGCCTTATTCAGGCTGCTGAGTTGCTTACTGGGTTGCTAAATAATCCATTGTCTACCCTGCATTCAACCATTATGGAAAAAGAAAAACAAGCAAATCATTCCGAAAATAGACATTTTAGCATTACTCTGTTGATGTAGTCTGTAATTTAGATTATTCACCAAAATCCAACTCTACTTCAAAATAGAGTGTTAATAGACTCTCCAGGTAGGCAAATGGACAAGAGTTGCAGATAACACCACCTGTCTTGGTGAGGCCAATCAGAGGTTTCAGTGTCTTTCTCTGTATCTTGACACCCAACTTGTTCTGAGCGTAATTCTGAAGGTTGCGTAGAATCCCTTGGAACCAGAACAAAAGCCTCTTTGTTCAGTGGCTTGCTGACAATTTTAGGTATTGAGATCTAACAGTAGAAAATGGAATTATAGAGCCGGAAAGGCTTATCAAAATGTAATTTAATTCTAGACAGATCCCACATAAGTCTTATGATTTCAAAAGAACTCCAGGGAAAGTATTTCAGTTGTATCTTCAATTGTTTCCTCTTCAATTCTGGTAAAGTTCATGATGTAAAATGATTGCTTTAAAGTATCATGGTGCTCTTTGAGGTGTGAGACAGTTCCTGTGACTTTGACCAACTTGGAATGAAAACTACTCTTAAATTTAGACTTTTAAATCCAAGATAATGTAAGAGATTATGAAGAACCAAGGCCAGCACACCTGGCTTGAAGAAATCAGAATGGGCTCGTTAATGGTCAGCTTTGCCAGCATGTATCAAGTGCCTCCTATGCTAATGATGAGTGAATCAAAGACAGCAAGGACCATGTGTATGCAAGGTCAAAACCCAGCATGACCTACTGCATGGGTCAACGGCTCTGTGTCCCACTATTGTACCATTGGTTCCTTGGAAACAAATGTACATAAAATGTATGTGTCTGAAATCTTAAAGTGCATATGTCAGGCACTCCATGAGAATATACATTAAAAAATCTATCCCAGTTCTAAACTGGTAGTTCAGGGGGTCCCTCTTCAGCTCAGTCGCTCAGTCATGTCCGACTCTTTGTGACCCCATGGACTGCAGCACACCAGGCCTCACTGTTCATCATCAACTCCTGGAGTTTACTCAAAACTCATGCCCATTGAGTTGGTGATGCCATCCAACTATCTCATCCTCTGTTGTCCCCTTTTCATCCTGCCTTCAATCTTTCCCAGCATCAGGGTCTTTTCCAATGAGTCAACTCTTCACATGAGGTGGCCATAAGTACTGGAGTTTCAGCTTCAGCATCAGTCCTTCCAATGAACACCCAGGACTCATCTCCTTTAGGATGGACTGGTTGGATCCCCTTGCAGTCCGAGGGACTCTCCAACACCACAGTTCAAAAGCATCAATTCTTCGGCGCTCAGCTTTCTTTGTAGTCCAACTCTCACCATACATGACTACTGGAAAAACCATAGCCTTGATTAGACAGACTTTTGTTGGCAAAGTAAGGTCTCTGCTTTTTAATATACTGTCTAGGTTGGTCATAGCTTATCTTCCAAGGAATGAGGCACTAAGGTGCCTCTTAGTGTACACCAATCCTTGCGCTGCTTCTTACTATCTACTAAATCAGATTATCTGGGAGTGACCCTGAGAATATGCACTGTCCTATGACTCTAACTCAATTCCATTGTTTCCGTATGGAAAAGCCATCCTTCACAGAAATGTGTTCTCATCCAAGGATGAAATGGCTCATTATTTTTGTGTTATGGGTCACTATTTTTGTGTCTTTCATCTTGTTTCAGAAACATAACATGGTTATAATGGATGCTTAGAGAACCATTTCACTGTTTAGTCTCCATCTTTGAGTCTTTCACTTCAGTTTTTCTCTAACACTCTTATGAATGGTTTAGCCAAATGTGAAGAAAACAGGCAGATGAGCAAGTTCTGGTTAAGAATATTCATTGAAAAAAGGGTGGTTGGTGGGGTGTTCATTCTGAATGCCATATCTGGAATCCAAAGTTCTCCACTCCCCGGAGGACATCCCCTAGGAACACTGCTCCTATAATGGCTTTCACTTTTATGAGATACATAAGCAGTCAAAAATGAAAACATCATTAATGTAATGAAGCTGTTTCTTAAATTAATAAGGCTCTCTCCTGAGTTTAAAGCACCAAGTTATAGAAAAGACAAAAGTGTGACTTTCAGCTTTTGCTTGAAATTAGAACATGAAATTCTCTTGGTATGTGTGTTTCATTCTTAGCTTCTATGGCTAGCCTTGGCAAATCTGTTTCTATGGAAACGGACATTAAATCAGCGAAAATACTAGAGAAGCTGCTATGGAGATGTTCTTGTAAATTTTCATGTGTCATCCTTTGCCAGGTGAGGCCCCGTATGCAAAACAGGCTTGGGTGAACATGTTAAAGATGACTTGCAATCAGGAAAACTACAAAGGCTTCTAGGCAACCCTGTTTCTCTTCCTCTCTCTTTTCCTATCCTCTCCTTTCTCCTCTTTCTCTCCTTTCTTTGCTCATTCATTCATTTATTCAATCAACAAGTATAAACGAGCTCCTATATGAGGTTTAATCCAAAGACTTTTTTCCCCCCCATTTTCTATGGGTCAGATAGATGGCTTTTCGAGACAAAACCAACAGGAATACAACCTCGCCTTTAAGTACCTGGGAAGAACATCTGTTATACACACTGATAGATGGGCAGGGTTGGGGTTTTTGCATACCAACCATCCAAAGCTTGATGGCTCAATTTGCATCTAAGAACAATGATGCCTGAAAAGCATGGAGCCACAACGGAACACTGGCAGAGTCCTGTATAAGAAGGTGTTGGAGAGTTGGTAGCTGGGAAACATAACAAACATCTCTCCTTTCTCTTTAAGTACCTGCGTTGTGTCTACATGTTTGTGGTACACCATGGGCATCTACCAGGGGCTCAGAAGCCAGTGCCTAGACAAAATAAGCAGTGTGCCAAACAGAGACCGTAAATGGAGATCAGATTTCCTCCAGACAGGCTTGAATAGCTTTCAAGGAATGAAGCAAAAATTTAATGAGCAACAGCCCTTACCCAACAGGTAGGCTAATTGCTGTATTAGAGAAAAAAAAAAGAACACCACTGAATAGACAGATTTTGGTTTCTCTATCAACTGGGTGGTTGTCAAAGCTTCTACATCAAATGTAGAAACAAGATAGTTTCTTTGAATATAACACACAGTGGGCATTAACTTGGTCATGTTTTAACCATTCGAGGAGAGCCTGTAAACACAGTCTCCCATCAAACCTTTACAACGGTCCATCTGGGAGTTAAAAAGGAATAGGAATATGAGAAAGAAGCCATTCCATAGAAAATAGGGAGATGTAGGAGAGAAAGTAATTTGTTTTGGAAAATGTTTTAAAAAACTAAGACAATAACTTATCATAAAGGTTCTTATGGGCACACTCTAATAGAAATTGAGCAAGAAGTTTGTATCCACCTCTATACCCCACTGTAGCAAGCAGTCCTAACTCTTGAAATCAGCCTTCATTAAAAAAATGAGAAATATGAGGATAGACTAGAAACTAAGTTTAGGGAGACATTTTAAAGTGCCAGCATTCTTCATGCTTCCTGATTCTGTGGCCAAAACAAAGGCCATTCCCCTTCATTAAGCAAGAGAGTGAAATGCAGGGGAATATTAGAAAGTGCCACCTTCTAGAATGAAAACCAAGAAGGATTATAATAAAATGATGAAACTCTTCATCTGCAGAAGTCTTCCCATAAGCAACTCTCTAGAAGAAAGGCTTGAAAATGTTTCCGATAAAAACATATCTCCCTGTCTATCTGAGAGTCCAAGGTACCTCTCTTAGCCAGCACCTGTAACATGACTAAGGCCAGCAAGTGCTAATCTTAGAGCTCAACATTAATGTATAATGAACTATTTGGATGACTGAGATGAAATACTGAAAGAGGCTGAGAGCTAAGAAACCTTCAGCCTTCTTTCAGTGCTGCCCAGGGGAAAGCTGCTCTGATTCAAGATGACTGGTCTGGCTTGTTTAAAGACTGACAACCCTGGAGGTGGGGGGCTTCTCTAGCGGTCAGTGGTAAAGAATCCGCCTGCCAATGCAGGAGACATGGGTTTGATCCCCGGATCTGGAAGGTCCCTGGAGAAGGAAAGGGCAACCCATTCCAGTATTCTTGCCTGGAGAATTCCATGGACAGAGGCGCCTGGCAAGCTACAGTCCCCGGGGTCACAAAAGAGTCGGACATGGCTTAGAGACTAAAGAATAACAACAATCCCTAGAGTGGAAAAGGGTAATTCATCAGTGTTCATTATAAAACCATCCTTTAAAGGCTGTCTGCACTCATAGATCTCAGCCCTTTTGTTTGTCAAGAGATATCATGTCTTTCTCTTTCTGGAGAGTTCTGTCTCATTCTCCACTTTCCCAACTTTCCTCCCTTCTTCAAAGCTCAACTCAAATTTCTATTTTTATACAACATTCTCTCATCCTCAAATGCTGCTGAGTTCTCTGCATTTTTATTATAATAGCAGTTCTGTTTTCTGTTACAGTTCTTGCTCCATTAGACTAAAAACCCTTCGTATGCTTATATTTTGATTCACAACAAACAAACAAAAAAGCTTGAAATTGTATGCATCAGACCCTTCGCTAGGTGCTTGTAGGTTTGTTCAGGCCTCACTATGTCCCTTCCTCGCTTATCCTGCCTCTGGCTCACTGTGGACCCTCCCTGACTTCACATGGCTATTTTGTATGGCCATCTGAGAGGCTTACCCAGCCAGGAAGGAGAATCCCAAGCAGGTGAATGGGTCCAGGAAGATGGGAATATATTACTGATGTATCAAAGAAGTCAGTTTATTTGAATTGGACTCATGTTAGTCAGCTTCCCCAGAGTGGCCTAATTCTGGGGTAAAGAAAGAGAAAATAGGAACTTGCAAAGGTGATGTTTGGACTGCAGAATGTGGAGACCCCAGTGATGTTCAGCTGCAGTGATGAGATTCTGCCTGAGAGATCCTCGAGGCCTCCAAGAGATATATTACTTACCTTCTTGTTACTATTTTAAAAAAGCAGCCAATGAAAAACTACACTGAGGTGCTATGTTGATTCTGGCAAGAGAGAACCTGGATTCGAAGGAGGAGAATTGTCCCACACTTTCCAAACAGGCCACAAAATCTCAAACCAAAGTTCATCAACTGGTGGGGGAAAAGATTCAGCAACTTTCTTACAGACTCTATTAATTAGGCCTTTATAATAACCACCGCATGGTAGGTATTAAGTAGAAAAATAAAAGTAGCAGTTTATTTGGATATTAATGTTAGGCTTTCATAAAGTATGGGGGAAGCAATCTAAAAATAGGTTGAAAATAGGTTTTTGAAATCAAGCATACACTAAATTTCTTAAAGGTACCCTCAGTCTGACTCTATAAATTAATTTTTGCATGCAAGTCTGGAAAGGCATTATCTATTATGTAACTTGGGCTGAAGATTAAATATATATATTTTCATCTCTTCTTTGGTAACTCATCATCTAGCAGGGGAATAAACAGGCGATTAAACTTTGTGAAAAGATACTACATATAAAGGCTGTGGAAGAATCAAAGCAGAGCAAATACCTAATCCTTGGAGAGAAGGGAGAAATGAAAAAGGCTTCCCAGAGGAGGCGGGACCAACAGAGAAGCAGAAATTAGCTGAGTGAGGAGGAGAGAAGGTGTTTGAAGAAGGTGAGATGACAGGGGAATTATGGGCAATTTATTGTGGATGGAGAATAAAATGTGAGGCCAAGTATGTTAGGAGGTAGAATAGAGGTGTGGGAGGGACCAGACTTTCGGGCCTTTGTGTCTCTTATGTAAGGATCTGTAATCTACAGTCAGCAAAGCCATTCCTTCGGGAGCAAGCAAGCCAAAGGGTTTCCAACAGGAGAGTGATTTGGTCAAACCTTTATTTCACAGGGTGACTTTGGTGACAAGGTGGAGAGTGACAGCCTCCCCCAAAACCACACAAAACAGACAAACTCAAAACCCTGTGAACAGGGAGATGTGTGCGGTATCACAGGACAGGGGGCAGGGCTGAATGAAAGGAGAAGCTGAGGTATGAAACGACTAGCAAGTCAAAGCCAAGGGGGGAGCCAACTGCTTAGATGTGGAGCAATTTTAGGTATCTAGTAATTGAGTAGATGTTAATGCCATATTCTGAACTAGAGGTTTCAGGAGGAGGAATGGCAGGCAGTGAGCACAGCTTTTGATCTGGCAAGACTGAGGCCCCCGTGGGATTTTCTGGCTTGAAGCCCTCATCACATAGTTGGATGCCGGGGTCTGAAGTTCTGGGGAGCACTTTGGGCTAGAATATAGATTTGTTAGTCCCTCAGTATTCTGCTAATAGGTGAATCTATGGAAAAGGAAGGGACCCAGCAAAGCAAGGAGAATAAAAAAAAGTGAGAAGGTGGAGAATAGATCTATAGAGAACACTTCCATATAAGGAATAAGAGAAAAAGGAGACTATACAAGCAACAGATCAGAGAGGGAGGGGAAGATTCTGAAGTAGGAGACAGTTTTGAAGAGATGTCAATGCAGAGTTAAATGCATGAAAGGGTTGTAGATAAAGAATGGTCTATCTATATATAAATAAATAAAACTTGGATCAAAGTATTATCCAAGCTCACATGTCCATGTGTCTATATTCCCTCCTAAAATTCCATTTAATGATTAAAAAAAGATAAAGCACATTGATCAGAATAAACTATAATGACCCACGAAAATATCATCTTAGTATTTCACAAATGATGGAGGCATCTCTGGAAGACAGACAGCGGGTGGGGCTAGGTTTAGAGAGAAGCAGCAGCTGAAGAAAGGGCCAACTGCAGCAGAGGTCAACAGGGTCTGGAGGGTATAGCCGGAAATGCAAGCGGAGTTGGAGGATATACCAGTGGGAGGGGACTTGGGGGGTTTGGCCAGGTGGTACTCCCTCTCCTGCTTATGCCCTGCCCCGAGCAATCACCGTGAGGTTCAAGGTCAGCACAGTGCCTGTGGGAGCTGGTCTGGAGAGGCAGGGAGGGGTGAAGGACAACTTCATTCTATAGTCAGAGCTGTTTGACTTTCTCACATTGAGGATGCATTCATGTGTTACTTGAGTATGATATTAAAATAGAAACAGACTTTTGGACTGGATTGAGAATTAGGTGACCTTGAAGAACAGTACAAAGGAGAAAGGTTAAAGCCGGATGTTGCGTGGGGGTGTGAATGAGAGGTGACAAAATGGAGCAAGTGAGCAGAACCTTTAGAGGAAATTGATTCAGAGAGAGGGAGATGGGGAGAAGTCAGAGGTTCTGGTGGGAGGGATAGGACGTAGAGACAAAGTGTGGAAGAACTTGGCTATTCTGAGGATGCCCATTTGGAAACTGAAAGTGAATTAGAAAGTGGGAGTAGAAGAGGAATTGCGCTTGATGGCCCCTTCTTGGGTTGAAAGGGAATAAGATCGTCTGCTCAGAGCATGGTACCCAGGGTTTATAAGACTTGAATAGGAAAAAGATTTGAATACATCCACTAAAGATAAACCAAAGGACTAAAAACAATGAGAGTCCAGGCAAGCATGGAGACTGCGGGTGGGTGGTGCTCGATTCACAGAGTGTAATTTTCCAGCAACAGTAAAGGTTGGGAGTCCAGGGCTGGGGTTTTGTCAGGTCACTGAAGGAAGAAGTACCAGGGCACAAAGGGTGAAAGTGATAACAAATTGATCAGATGATCTGTTACCCTTCCTGACTTAGTAAAGCTTTCCTACCTGCTGGCCCAAAAGGAAATGATAGATTTGGAGGAAGCAGAGGCCTCCATAGCTTGCAAATTCCTGATGCAGCCCAAGGGCAGGAGGGGGCAATCTATGGATACTAGTTCTCTGCTGTAAGTGGCCAGAAGCTATAAAAGTCCCAATTCTGTGCTCTCCTCCTGTAACTCTTCCACCTTAGAAGAATGATGAGCAAAAAGCCAAGAAACTCAGTCTACGATGAAGCTCCAGTCCATAAAGGCTAAAAGTGTTTCTTTTTCATCAGATCATTTCTTAATTTTCCCCACCAGTTTCCAGTGGCTGTGGAGAATGCATGCTACCGAATGCTGTTTTATTCAGTACATAGTCCCATGGCTATGGCCAGAATCTGCCATGCATATAGAAGTCGGCTGTCCCTCTGGCAGGCTCTAAACTACTGGGGCCATTAAGCCTCCTCTTATCCATGGAGGGCAGTGTGCTGAAGGACAACCAAGGACATGTCTTCTAAGAGCCCAGTCTTTTTGTGATGCGACATTCCAATAAATTGATCGGGTGATCTGCCATTGTTCCTGACTTAGTGAAGATTCCTACCTGTTGACCCCAAAGGGAAGGATCGATTTGGAGGAAGTATATGAGAAGTACGAGATGAGGCTGTCTGCTGGGGGAGATGTCATTGAATTCTCACACCTGTGTCTGGAAAGGGAAAAGAGTGCTTCACTCGGGGGTCAAGACAAGGAGGTGGACAGTGTGGTGGCCCTGCAGAGGCTTTGTTTCAGGGCAGAGACAGTGTGGCGGGCTCCTTGGCAGCTCTCTGGTGCTGTAGTGCCCTAAGGAAGGACGGCAGCCCCTCTGGGCTGTGAGCATCGCTGCTCCTGGACGCTGACCTACTCCCCTGCAGGCTGGGGCAGCACTCAGAGCTTCCCTGTGGATCTCTGATGTGTTAATGCATTGCAGCGGGGGTGAAAAGAGGGGAGGTGATCTTACTGCACCCAGGAGAGAAATCAGAAGATAGAGAAAACTGAAGGAAAGGTGAGTTAGACGAATTCTTTAACAGTTTCCTTTTGTACTGGGTTGGCCAAAAGTTCATTCGGGTTAACATCATATGGAAAATCTCGAATGAACTTCTTGGCCAGCCTAGTGTCTTGGTCGATGCTCACCTACAATGTGATCTCTACGCAATGGGGGAGAGAGCCAGTTCCTAGGCTGACTCCTGGCAGCAAGGGGCTTGGGCATAAACCTGTAACGTCTCAGAGGAGAGAACCCCAAGTGGGGTCCCCAGGTACATCTGTTTCTGACAGTAGAGCTAGGGGTGTACCCCACTAAGAAGGGCAACAGAACACCATCTGGTTTTGAGCCTATTTTATTCTGCTGATTTATTTTGTATTTTTCCAAGCCTTTCCCCACCCCCAGAAGATACGGTGTGATAGGAAAACTCGACGTACACATTTCACTATCATTCCTCTTGGACCTAAATATGCATGTAATTTTTTAAAACCTAAGTGCTAAAATTTTTGGTAGTTACCTGTGTGTACTTTCACCTAATTCCAAATGGAATTTGAGGCTGTTTACAAACACACACTAAATAAGACCAGAAGTATACAGATATGCCAGCAAAAAGGTCTAGAAAATTGATTTACAAAATTGTATGCAGCTCTAATAAAATTTTCTTTTCTGGGACTAGATAGAAGTTGATTTCTAATAAAAACTCAGACTCAAAAAAGCAAGGGAAAATTTTAGTCAGGAAAAATCTGAAAAAGAGCAATGAGGGAATATTAGTTTTAAGAGATAATAAAGTCCATGTTTCATCTCAACAATTAATGCTGTAAGTGAATGAACAGACTGGTCAATAGAACATAAAGTTCAGAAATAAACCCAAATATACATATATAAGAACTGAGTATATGATAAAGGTGGCATATCAAATCAATGGGCAAATAAGTGGTATAATAAGTAGCTGGTATAAAAAGCAGTGTAGAAATAATAAAATTAAGCCACAGGTTAAATTCCAAATGGATCAAAGACTTAAATGTATTTAAAAAAAGCCATAAAAATAATGGAAGAAAATATGGAATAATTCCTCTTATAACTTTGTAGTGGGAAAAGCAATTTTAGTAATAATTTGAAATTCAGAAGCCATAAAGGAGAAAGAACATCTATAAATAAATCATATATATAAGTATGTGAGGGAAAAAACCACCGTAAGTAATGGCAAGTGACAACCTATTGGGAATATATAGATAAATGTGAAAACATGGACAAATAGCTTATTCTCTTATGTTAGGAAAAGTCCAAGAACCTTACAGAAAGGAGTTCAAAGGATGTTGGAAGCATTTAACATGAGACAAATGCTGTATTTATTCAATTATTAAAGCAACCTCACAATGTAGGTACTGTTATTGTGATTTGCTCATAAGAAACTGAAGGTGCAGAGAGGCTGAGTAGCTTGCCCAAGGTTACATGGCTTATAGGAGACACAATAAGATAGTTGGCTCCACACTTTTTGCTCATAACCACCAAGTTCTACAGCCAAAACTACAGGCAACCAACCACAGCAAACTTAATATAAATTTGCTCAAAACATAAAAAGATGCTCAAATACTATATAATCAGATAAATACAAATTAAAACTGTAGTGAGATGTAGCATTTTCATTGTCCCTCAAAGCTGATTCATTCATCTACGTTGTCTAGGAATGTAAGTGAATGAACAGACTGGTCAACAGATCAAAGTTTTGGCCTGCCTGAAGGCATGAGGTTGGATCCAGTGACCCAAACATTTAGTCTAGGATTCTATGTGTGGTGTCCCAGTTTGTGAAGGTGAAGGACTGAATAAATTGACACAGCTTGTCTCTTCTATTATGAAAGTAATAGTGCATAAAATACAAGGTCATGCTTAGCCTTGAGGGAGAAAAAAAAATCTTATTTACACTCATGATACTTCAAAATTACTCATGAGCTGCAAATACAATTCTAAAATGAAATAAGTACAAGAAAATAAGTTGGTGTCTTTGCTTGGTTGTCAGGATATGACAACGTGAAAATAATCATTTTCACGTTTTCTATCCGATACAGACTTTGACCTGCTAAAGACAGTCAGTGAATAAACATCTATTTTCTTCTCTCATGCAGCATTAGCAAGGCAATCATCATGAGGAAGAGGTTTGCTCATTTTATATATTGTAGTTGAAGTCACGGTTCCCTCTGATCAAGGGAATTGGGTTTATAAAGGCAAAATGAAATTCAGAGAAGCTCAGGATCATTCTTAATCTAATGCTTCAATCTTGACTGTCATCACTTCTTTACTCAGAGAAACTCACAAATAGAAAATGCAATCAATTTGTAATTACGTTCATTGTTCCTCAGAGTTAGATAGAGGCCTTGGCAAAAGTAAACTGACCAAGTTGGTCACTGTAAGGAGCGGGGGAGAAGCAGCCAATCTCAGAGATACCTAGAGCAAGAAAACCGGAGTCAGCTCTGATGTGGTTACCAAGCTTGCCATCTGTTAGATCCTTGCAAACTTTGAGGGTCAGCATAGGAAATGGCAACCTATTCCAGTGTTCTTGTCTGGGAAAGGAAGAAAGGAAAGGAATGGCAACCCACTCTGGCATTCTTGCCTAGGAAATCCTGTGGACAGAAGAGCCTGGCAGGATACCCGTCCATGGAGTTGCAAAGAGTTGGACACGACTTAGCAACTAAAGACCACCACCACCTCTCACAGAGCCCTCTCTCCTATGATGCAGGTGTAACTGCTTCATTCGTGGACCCATAGATCAGTGGTCCCCAACCCTTTTGGCACCAGGGATCAGTTTTGTGAAAGACAGTTTTTCCACGAACTTGGGGGAGGGATGGTTTGGGGATAATTCAAGCACATCACATTTACTGTGCACTTTATTTCTATTATTATTACATCGGCTCCACCTCAGAACATCAGGCATTAGATCCTGGAGGTTGGGGACCCCTGATCTAAAATACTTTATCATCATATTTGTGTGAAAAATCATACAGAAATATGTGAGGGAAAATATAACAATTCTGCCATTCTTCCTAATTTTACCTTCTTGGCAAGCGCGAAGTCTTTTAATAGATTCTCAGTGCTATTAATGATGTGTAAACATCTCCATGTATTATTATCTTACCAGAATGGGTCCAGACCATGCATGCCACCTGCTTTCTGCACTTAACTTCACAGACATTCCTCCAGTTGAATCTCCAATAACCCCAACTCAAGATTTTTAAGAGCTGCAGAATATTCCATAATTTAAAATAATATATTCAACCATGACCTAGCTTTTCTGCTATTCCCTCAAATTGTCATAGATTCTTACATGTACTTTTGTTTTTCTGTAGAACAGATCCTCTCAAGTGAGGCTGGTAGGCCAGATTTTAATAACTTTTGCTAGATTGTTCAAGAACAAACAACTCATATTCACACAAACTGAATATGGATACACAGGGCACCATATCCAAAACTGCAGTGGGTGTTTTCACTCATTTTAATTTTGCCAATCAAATGGGTAAAAAGTGATATTGCATTATTGTTTTAAACTATATTTCCATGACTCTTGAAAAGGCTGAGTGTTTTTCATGCGTTTTGTCCATTTTAACTTAGGTTTCTGTGAATTGCCTGTTCATACAGTTTATTTTTTCCCTGTTGAATTGCTTTTCATTTTTTTTTCCAAAATGTGGGTGCTCTTTGGTCTGTTAGCTAGACATTGAAAGTTTGCTTTTGACTTTGTTGATATTGATTTTAGCCATATAAAATGTACTATTTCTCATGTATTAAGCTATGCCTATATCGATCTTTATGGTTTATGCATTTTTTGACTTGCTTAAAAAGGATCTATTGTGCCATTAGCTTCCTGTCAATGTATGGCAAAAACCACTACAATATTGTAAAGTAATTAGCCTTCAATTTAAATAAGTAAATAAAATAACGGAAAAATCTATGATTGGGACTCAGGGCATATGAGGAAATTAAAAAATTAGTGGCGTTACTGTTTATTTTACATATATTAATAGTAATAGAAATGTCAGTATAATGATTGTTTGAAATAAGACTACAGGTGGTACTAGTGGTAAAGAATCTGCCTGCCAATGCAGGAGGCAGATGCAAGAAATGCAGATTCGATCCCTGGGTTGGGAAGATCCCCTGGAAGAGGAAATGGCAACCCACTCCAGCATTCTTGCCTGGAAAATTCCGCAGGCAGAGGAGCCTGGTGGGCTACTGTCCATGGGGCTGCAAAGAGTTGGACCCGACTCAGCTTTTATAATCAAAAAAGGAATGGAAAAGCCAAGAAGAAATTCAAACTAACTGGGATGGGGTGAAAGAAACAAAACATTGTGCAAGTCAGCAAACATATGAACTGAGGAAGAAAATTAACTATTACAAAGAAAGGTACATGATGAGTGTAAAATGGGAGGAATAAAACCAATTTTGTCAGTAAATGTAGGCAGACTGAATTTCATTATCAAAAGGCAGAGAATCAGTTTTTATTTTAAAAAGTCCATCTGTAAGTTATCTGTGAAAATAAGTATGTTAAACAAAAGAACAAAGATATTAAAAATGAAGGAGTGGGAAAAGATACATTGGAAAGATTCAAACAAGGAGGAGGAGGTACGGTATACTAGTGTCAAATAAAGCAAAATTCAAGGCCTCAATCCTTGTCTTGGGAGGGGTTGGGAGGTCAAAAATTGGGAGTTGGGGCTGTCAAAGTAGTCAGGATTTCAGGGGTTATGATCTGGAGTGAAAGGAAGAGGGAAAAAGGAACATGATGGTATGAGCATTCTTTCCCTTTAAGGCATTTTCCAACTTGTTGGAAAGACAGATTGAGAGGTAAAGACATATACACACTACTCGATATAAAACAGGTAACCAATGAGGACCTATTGTATAGCACAGGGAACTCTGCTCATTCTCTGTAATGGCCGATATGGGGAAAGAATCTCAAAGAGTGGATGTATGTACAGCCATTTCACTTTGCTGTACTGCAGAAAGTAACACAATATTGTAAATCAATAATACTCCAATAAAAAACAGAAGGGTTAGCAGCAGCCTCATGGTGCCAAGGAGACAAAAACTAGAGTTGAGAGCTCTTGAAAATGGAGACTGAAGTCCTGTTCATCTGAGGTCATGAAGGAATATATCCTAGTATCAGGGTAAAATGAAAATAGACCAGTGCTCACAAAAACTCATCCTAAACCTGGCTGGATTTAGGAGACCTAACTGCTAAAGGTAATGGACCCCTCTCTGAAGAATGACAACATCAACACAGTATCCACATATTTTTTTTTTTCCAGTGTCGATATTTAATAAAATTACCAGGCTTAGCAGCTGACAGAACCTAATAGAAAAAGACTCTAGAAAATAGAAATTCCCAGGTAACTCAGATACCTGTGATGAATATTTAAGAAAACACGGAGTTATTCCAGAGTACTTGCGTGTGTGTGGGTGTGCTGTCATGTCCCCCTCTTTGTGACCCCATGGACTGTAGCCCACCAGGCTCCTCTGTCCATGGGATTCTCCAGGCAAGAATATTGGAGTGGATTGCCATTTCCTTCTCCGGGGATCTTCCCGACCCAGGGATTGAACCCACATCTCTCGAGTCTCCTGCATTGGCAGGCAGGTTTGTTTTTTTTTTTTAAAGCACTGGCACCACCGACATACTAGAATCTACAAAAAAGAACCAAGTGGGAATTCTAAAAACTAAACATGCTAGTACCAAATTAAGAATATAAACATAGGCTTAACAGTCAATTAGAAATAGCTGGTGAGGGGATTAACAACCCAGGAGAAGAAAAGTCAGTAAAATGATCCAGACTAGAGTGAGAATTGAAAAGTGAAAAATGCAGACAAGCGTTTAAGAGTCATGTGTGTGTGTGAGCTCAGCTGTGTCCAGCTCCTTGCGGCCCCATGGACTGTAGCCCGCCAGGCTCTTCTGCCCAGGGAATTTTCCAGGTAAGAATACTGGAGTGGGTTGCCATTTCCTCCTCCAGGGGATCTTCCCAACTCAGATCTAAGCCATGTGCCTTGCGTCTCCTGTATTGCAGGACTCTTTACTACTGAGCCACCGGGAAAGCCCCTTAAGAGTCATAAACATGAGTAAAAGTTCTATCATGAGAAATTGGAATCTGAGAAGTTAGTGGAGGACAGGAGAGAGAATGGACCAGAAGCAATATTTGAAAAGATAATTTGACCAAGATGTCACCCAAACTGACGAAAGGCATTGAGCTACAAATTTAAGAATCAGTATAAACACCACATAGGATAAGAGCAAAACTAACTCACACTGAGGGACATCATAGTCAAATTGTTAAAATACAAAGATAAAAAAATCCTATAGCTGCAAAGGGTGGTAAGAGGTGGTAGATTATAAACAAGTCCGACAGCAAAAGTTCTTACTAAGAAACAATATAAACTAGAACTTTAGAACATCATCCATTACTTGCTGAAAAAATATAACTCCCAAATTTGAATTCTATACTTGAACAAAAATATGCTTCAAATGAAGGTGAAATAAAAATGTTTGTTATAAAAACAATAAAGCTGAAATAAACCTATGTGATATTCTGAAAGAAATTCTTCAGGAATTAGGACTATAAACCCAGGTAGAATCACAGAAGTGACAGAAGCAATAAATAGCAACAGAAAGGGTCAATATGTGAAAAACAAATTCTAAGTGAACAGAATATTTATGATGACTTACAGGTTTTAAAAAGATAAATAGAAAATAGGAAAAACAATACAAATGATAGGGTAAACTGACTTAAATATGCTAAGGTTTTTGAATCATTTAGGAAGTGATAAAGTAATTGTATTAGCCTCTTTTAAGGGAAAAATGAATGTTATAATCACTAAAAGGATTTAGAAGACTGAGATAACAGTTCTATAAAGGGTAATAATGAATTAATAATTCTTAATTAGTGCAAAAGGAGGCAAAAATGGAAAGCATCTGGAACATAGGAAAAATGGGAAATAAAAAGAAAATCAAGGTGGTAAATTTAAATCCAAATATATGTGGGTTACATTAAATACAAATAAATAGTCCAATTAAAAGACAGACTGAATAAAAGCAAAACTTTATATGCTTCTTACAAGCAATGTACTTAATATTTATATGAAGTCAAAAAGGAGTTTGGCAGTAACAGGATAGAATAGAATATATCTAGAAAGTAAGACCCTAGAATAAAAGCTGGCATAGTTATACTAATTTCAGATGAAGTAGACTTTAAAACAAGAAGCATTGCATTTAATGATAATGAATCAATACAAAAGACAAATTTTGCATGCAGCTAATAACCCAAAACAAGGTAGAAAATGTAGATAAAATATTTAAAGAGGTTTGTGATATAGTTAAAGATACCATTTTAACAGCCACCAGGATGAGAAAGATTTAGAATTAAATTCTATATAACCTTTAAGGCACATTCCTACTTAAATATTTCAAGATCTTAAGGAAAAAAAAGAAATCTCCCAAATTTAATAAAGCCACCAAAAGGAATCTTATAAGAATAACAAACCAACTAATCAAATCATACAAATCCAACTTCATTTATGAATATATTCCAGGCAAGCAAGAGCAGTTTGATATTCAAATCTGAAAGAAAACTAAATACATCAATAAATTGAAGGGGAAAAACTGATATCGGTAGATGCTGAAAAGACTTTAATACTTGGCAGAAGAAAGCACGTTAGACCATGCACAAAATTTCCAGCCTAAGGATTTAAATGTGCAACAACAAAAATCAATAGAAATGGAAACATTAAAAAAATAATTCAGGAGAATATTTATGCTACATTAAAATTCCATGCACAGTGGAGCTTGGTGGGCTACAGTCCATGGGGTTGCAAAGTCAGACACAATTGAAGTGTACACCTTCACTAGGACTGACTTTTTTTTTTAAAACCTTTACCAACTCCTCAGCCATACCTCTTACAGATTTCTGGTACAGAGCCTAGGTAACCTCAGGGTTTCTTGTATTTTCTTATCTGACTTCTCTGACCACATGGTCAGGGACCACAAAATGTGCATCCAAGGACATAGTAGCTGTGCAATAAAAGTCTGGCCAAATGGATGAATGACGGCTCCTGACTGTCTCCTTCAAAACCCATTCCAGCCCCTGACTCCTGGGGCGATGGCTGGAAGGAGCAGGAAGCAGATTGTGTTTGGGGCAGTAGTAAGAGTGTTGGCTTTCAAACAGAATTGCCCTGGGGTGACTCCCAGTTATGAGTTATGTCATCCTGTGCAACTTATTTCTCTGCAGTTTATCTCCTGAAAGGTGCTTCGAACACTACTGTGTCTCTGGTCGCTGTGCAGAAATAGCCCTTCCTACTAGGGCTTCCTGGGTGGCACTGGTAAAGAATCCACCTGCCAATGCAGGAGATGCAAGAGACGTGGGTTTGATCCCTGGTTCAGGAAGATCCCCTGGAGTAGGAAATGGCAACCTGCTTCAGTATTCTTGCCTGGGAAACCCCATAGCAGAGGAGCCTGATGGGCTATAAGCCCGAAGGTCGCAAAGAGTTGGACACGACTGAGTGACGGAGTACACTCACACACACACAGGCTATTAAGCTTGGCTGAGACGTGGTCAGGGGAGGCAGTGTGGCTGAGGGTAAAAGACTGGGTGATGTTCCCAGCATGTCTCTCACCATTGGAACAGTGTCCAAGCATAGAGCTAGAGTCAATTTGAAAATAACTTGGCTTGTTTCATTTGTTATTCTTGCCCCTCTTTTTTTTTTTTTTTCTTTTTTAAATCCCAAGTAAGTTGTTAGGTTAAATTGCATTGCTTTTACCCCTTAATAAAGCTAACAACAATTTTCCCCCAATAATTGAAATTATCAAGGAGATTCGGTGAAATATACATTTATATCCACCATCTGGGCTTCCCTTGTGGCTCAGCTGGTAAAGAATCTGCCTGTAATGCAGGGGACCTGGGTTCGGTCCCTGCGTTGGGAAGTCCCCTAGGGAAGGGAAAGGCTACTGGCCTGGAGAATTCCATGAACTGTATAGTCCATGGGGTCACAAAGAGTTGGACACGACTGAGCAACTTTCAAAGATGAACCTTGCTATAAGTAGATACTGTACCTTGAAACATTAGTTAATGACAGTTTGAAAGCCATTATAATTACTAATGTACATGCTAATTGTGCAGAACATGAATACAAATGTCCAGTTTCTTTAGTAGCGGTGCAAAATACCATGCAATATTTAGCCCAGGCCTTTACAATATTTCACTAAATTCTTTCCCCTGTTTGGCTAATTGCAGCTCCCTCTGCAGCTGTCTGTCTCAGGCCTCAATCCTGGCTGTACCTTGGAGTCATCTGGCCCTGCCACGGACCAGTGAAATCAGTAGCTCCCCAGGGCTTTTACATGCAGCTGAGATTGAGCACCACCAATCCTTCATTCTCCTGATCCTAGTAGGATGAGTTCAAGATTGCACAGGCCCAGAAACTGCAAGCATATTTTGGGAGCAACATCTGTCTTCTCAGGAAAGAATTTATCAAGTTCAGCAGTGATGGCAGGGTTTGGTGCTGGAAGCTTAGAGTCCTAGCCCTGACACTAGCTGGAGAGGCGACCCACTAAGCCACACACCTTTCTCTGCCCTGTTTCCTCAGTCCTTCAAATAAACACAAAATAAGACCTCCCACTCTGCTTCAGACTGTATTGTGACATTTAAAATGCAAAATAGCTGGGACTTCTAAAAATGCTGAAGTCACACCAGTGTAGTTTGTTAGTGTTCCTATCATGTTAGTCGCTCAGTCATGTCCGACTTGCTGTGACTCCATGGACTGTAGTCCGCCAGGCTCCTCCATCCATGGGATTTCCCAGGCAAGAACACTGAAATTGGTTGCCATACCCTCCTCCTGAGGATCTGCCCAGCCCAGGGATCGAACCCAGGGATTGAACCCGGGTCTCCTGAGTCTCCTTCACCGCAGGCAGATTCTTTACTGTTTGAGCCACCAGGGGTGATCCCTTAAGTCAATTAAATAAGTTCCCATCATAATCGAGCACAATCTTTGCTATTCGCTAGCTTTGGCCATTTTACTTTTTGAACCTATTGTCTCATCCATAGAACGGGTTACCTACTCTGCAGATGATGTATTTAACAGCAAGGCAAACCATTGGACCTGAAAAACACAAGCTATCCTATTATTGCACTTGCTGTCCCTGTGGTAAAGAATCTGCCTGCCAATGTAGGAGACACAGGAGACTCGGCTTTGATCCCTGGGTTGGGATGATCGCCTGGAGAAGGAAATGACAGCCACTCCAGTATTCTTGCCTGGGAAATGTCTTGAGCCTGGCAGGCTATAGGAATGGGACCGCAAAGAGTTGGACATGACTGAGTGACTCAACAATAATTCCTTTGCATGTTTTATCATTACAAAACCATGAGTGGACTCACACAAGTCCTTGATGTCAAGCCTGCCAACAAACCCCATAGTTTCTCATGTGAGTAGACACTGGCAGCCACATGGCCCTGGTGAGATTGTGGTTTCCACGTGGCAACTTTAAAACGTTAAAACCCCAGGGAGTTTTTGGTTAGGAACCAAGCCAGCTGAGGGGACAGGTGCAAGGCACTTCGCTGCCTGGGAGCTGTCTCTGGCTTCCACTACCTGGGCTTCCACTACCTGGGCTTTCATGTCTGGCAGAAAATCAATGCTGGAAACAGGTGAAGGTCTGTAATCAACCTAAGTGAAGAGGGTTGAAATCTTCTGGCATGTTGTATCATAACAGGATGAGGGAGGGTTACAGAGGTGCTGGGTTCTCTTTGACTAAGTCCGGCCACCATCTGTCACCCTCACCTCTCCCTCTGAGTTATGGTACCTGGTACCTTTTTCTACCCCCAGAAACTGTGCATTCTCCAGTACTGGGCTCTGTTTTCTTACGGTGACCACAAGTCCAGTGATTATAAACATTGAGGTCTCTGGGAAACTCAAGATTTAGAAATTCAGACACTTGAATTTTGTGAATTTGAAAGTGTAAGATGGGAAAAGTTTTTGAAGATGGCTGTAGCACAGTTGCTTCCTTGGTGACTCAGTGGTAAAGAATCCACCTGCGATGCAGGAGATGTAGGTTCAGTACCTGGGTTGGGAAGATCTCCTTGGAGAAGAAAGTAGCAACTCACTCCATTATTCTTGTCTGGGAAATCCCATGGACAGAAGAGCCTGGCAGACTACAGTCCATGGGGTTGCAAAAGAGTTGGACACGACTTGGTGCTGAACACACACATAGCACAGTTATTCTCAGTTTTGAGTCTGTCAGTGTATATGTATATTCTTACTTGTGCAAAACAATACAAATTTATATTGTCAGCCAGTGACATTAACAGATTTTTCTTTTCTAAAGCAAAGCTGAGAATCACTATGCTATGACATATCTTGCAGCAAATAGAACAATTGATTGAGAATGTCAGGGTTCAGCGCAAAAACAAAAAACCACAACAGAAGTCTACTTAGAAGGCATGAGCTGTCATTTGAAATGAGAGTATGAAATACTGTTCCACTTACCCACTGATATAGTCCAAACAGCAATTATTTTCAGAAATGCCTTGGTTCTGGAGTTGAACCGGCTGTGATGGATGGGGTTCTGAATGGCAACATAGCGGTCCAGGGATATGGCACAAAGATGCATGATGGAGGCCGTGGAGAAGAGCACATCCAGGTAAATCCAAACAGCACAGAGCTTGCTGGGCAGAGGCCACCGGTACCCTGGGATGCAGAAGGTTATCATTCGTGAGTGACCTTGAACTTCTCTGGCATATGAAATTTACTCTGCTTGAATAGTTTTCATCCTGGGAAAAGGCACGGTTAACAGCAAAAGGCAACACGAGATATTTTCAGTCCTTCAAAGCAGCCTGATGTCAACTGTACTTAAGCAGAGCAAGACTGCACTGGTTGAACGCATGATTTGAAAACTCATGGCTGGAATCATGCTGGTGTGTTGTAAACTCAGGCTGTGTCTCTTCAGGGTTTCTCTCCTTCTGTCTCCTCTACCTAACAATATCTACTTTCCTTTTTGTTTTTAATGACTTAGGTCGGGAGTTATGATGTACTTTGGGTTCCTCTATCAAAGAACCCTGGGGAATACCATGGACAGGGCAGCCTGGTCAAAGAATCCTATTAGCTACTTATTTATTGACTTACTTTCTTTCAGACTGTAGGTTCTCTGAGGTTAGACCCTCTCTTAGCCATTGTTACAATTGTTGAGTCTTGCACAGTGATGGCATTTAGTAGTCTGCCAAAACTGCTATTGGTGTGGATGAAGAAAATGATTAAAAATCCAGACTGGGCATGCGTGCATACTAAGTTTCTTCAGTCATGTCCGGCTCTGTGAGACCCTGTGGACTATAGCCCGCCAGGCCCCTCTCTCCAGGGGATTCTCCAGGCAAGAACACTGGAGTGGGTTGCCATGCCCTTCTCCACAGACTGGTATATGCCTTCATGAAAATGAAGCTTCCCTAACAATGCTTTGGGGATTAAACTCAAACTGGGGGGGACGTGAGGCAGGGCAGGAGGATGAAGACAACGGTGAAGAAAAGCATAGTATTCTCAGAGCTGTTTCAGGGAAGTGATGCTTAAACTTGAAGGAGCCTCAGAATCTCTGAGGTGGTTTCTTAAAATGAGCCACTGGAGCCCGCCTCCAGGTGTTCTAATTCTATGCATCTGCAGTGGGGCAGGAAGAATTGCATTTCTAACAATTTCCCAGCTGATGCTACCCGTCCAGGAACCACACTTGGGCAACCACAGCCTGGGGCAGTGGTTCTCACCCCGGGGGTGCACATTAGAATCAGCTGAACAGCTTTTTTGGGGGTCCTGATACCCGGGAGGGTGGGCGGAGGTTGGACCTCAACTTTAAATTGACTTAAAGCTACCCCTAGGATCCACTGTGAGATGCAGGGCAGGAAGTCACCTGCTATATTAAAAAGATACGGTATGCCTGAGGAACACACAGTCTCCTGTATCTGTTTGTTTTAGAGGGAGATCAAACGGTTATATGAACCTTAATTAGTTTTGATGACAATCTAAGCCATGGTGTTGGATCTGCGCACATGTTAAGAAGGAAAATTATGAAGACCATCTTTCCCCATGCTCTGGACCCACAAAGCTGAACAAACTCTCTGTTCACAGACCATCTCTACCAAGATGCCACCACTGATGTTTAGAAAAGTAAAAGTGCAGGAGGCAAGTCTGACTTGGTGCCTTTCATGCTTCATGCAGAGAGCTCGAGCTCCAAGGAGAGCCCAGTGCTTGGGAGGAAGCCACCCTCTGCCTGGTCGGAACTGATGCTGACCATGGGAGGAGTTGTCTCTGCAAGGAGGCAGCGGCGGAGTAGTCTAGGTTTCCGTGGTGAGGATAAGGAGGGGGCATTTCTGCGGAGTCCTGGGGACCAGCCAAGGGAGAGGCGCGTCTCTCGACGGGAATCAACTGCGCACAGAGCCGCGGCCACCAGGGGGCGCCCTTGCACCCCCGAGCCGGCGGCGCCCGGCTGGACTCGACTTACTAACCTGGCTGCCGGCTGCCAGCCCCACTTGCCGCTCTAGGGTACCCCTCGTCTCCGCCTCCCACCCGGGCTTGGGTTCCCGGATGGGCCCTCTGGGAGTCATCTCCCACTCCTGGAGTTTGCCTTCCACGTGGCAGGGTTTTAGGAAGCGGGAACCTCTCCCGGATGTCTGGGAAATGACAAGCGAATTTAATCAGATCATCCTTGTGTGACATTTTGAGTCGTCAAGCGGGGGCTGGCCTTCCAAGGAGCGCTGTGGACCCTGTGCAAACCCGACGCCCACGCTCCCTTGCTCACCTCCTTCCTCCTCCATACTCCTTGGGGATGGATTGATACACATATTTTAGCTCTTAAGACATAGCCAGAAAAATCCCTTCTGAAAATGCCCATAACCTGTTTCTAGCTCTGGGTGACAGGCTGGCGTGCTGTGTCGGCAATCTCAATAGTCTCCCCTCCTCTTCCACTTTTGAAGGGAGAAATCTGGCTGTATTACTCATAATTTGGAAAGAATATCACATTCTGCTTCCCGCTGAAGCCGTCCCAGTGTTTGCTGACTTGCTGAGAGGTTTGACTCTTTCAAACTCCACTGAGAAGAAAGCAAGATGAATCTCTTCCCATGTGTTTCCCACCCTCCTCCAAACAATTCGGGAGGAGTTTATGCACATGCATTTTTAAAGAGCTGAGGGGTAGAATTCAAAGGCACACCTCCAAATTAATGCTTCTTCAGGCAGGGAACAATTAAAACTAGTGTAAGTCATTTATTCTAATGGAGACGCTGCATATTTTAACATTAAACCCAGTGCACCACTAATGTTCTCTCTGTAAATGTTCCAAGGGAACTGGGAAGGTTTTACCACTCCATTAAAAGTGCTGAAAACAGTGGGACCAAGATCAAACTGGCCTGTCTTGAAGGCTGGGATATTTAGTTGGGAATATAAAGGCTTGAAAACCAAGTGGATTCAGATATGACAGATGCTATTGCTTTAGGACTGTCTTGGGACCTTTATAATTCTACATAAAATGTAGGTGCTTTTAAGCACAACACTTTATCTCCCTATGTAAACTGTATATGTTTCAAAGCACAAAACTCTCCAATGATCACAGAGTACAGGTTGTCTGATCTTTTAAAATGTGATCTCATTTTAAAATTTAAGTAGTGTAACGTGGTAGCCCCTCCTCCATAAACAAAGCCTTATGCTTAGTTGGTCCCCTGAGCCCGGACTCAACTGCTAATGACATGCACGCATTTTGTTACCCGTGTGGGTACAGCTAGGAAGCTAATGCCACTCACCATAGAGGATGGTTAACATGGACACGGGCATGACCAGGAAACCCAGCAGCATATCAGCTATGGCGAGTGACATCAGGAAATAGTTGGTGGCATTCTGCAGCTTTTTCTCTAGGGACACTGCCATGATGACGAGTATGTTTCCGGCAATGGTTAGTATAATCACTACCGCTGTCAACAGAGCAGACCAGTTCTTTTCCTGGAGATGAAGTAAGGAGAAGCAGGGTGGTGAGAGACAGCCCTCACAGGAAAGATTGGTTCGATTTTCTGAGTCCACGGTCCAGTTAAATGCATCCGAAGTGTTACCTTCTCCGGAGTTAAAGTCAGTATTGTAGAGCCTTGTGTCAGCATGTAATTGCATTAAGGAGTTCATAGTTGAGCTCAAAGAATTGTTTTCTTCACAGAGAATATCCATTTCTAAGCCGGAACTTGTAGCAGATGAAGTGTAAGAAAAACCTCACCGGTTACAGGCTCTGGTCACCATTCAGCATTATGTCCCCAAGCTCTGTCACCGCGAGGCTGGCGTATGTGCTGGGCTCCATCGGTTAGCGTTTCTTCTTCCATTATTACAATAGTAGCTAAAGAACTGCGGTGGCTTCTTTATAGTGCTTTCCTTCACAATTTCAGTAGAGTCCTCTGTCTAGCTTCTTTTCTTTTTTTCTCTCCAAAGCAAGATCAAAAAAGCAGCATGGACTTTTAAGAGAGAGGTTGCTGAGTTTTGAGGAGTCAGGGAGAAAAATGTGATCCTGGCCAAAAAAAAAAAAAAAAAGGAAAAGTTTTGTTAACTACCAGGACTGTCATTTAGCTCTGTCTCACTCCGTTGGTTACACTGATCATACTAGTTTAGCCACAGCAGCATTAAAATAGCATTCGATCCCAAACAGTGGGGCTGCAGGCAGCCTACAGTATGGCAGGCTATTAAAAACACATCCAGGGTTAATTCCGTAGTAAATATAGTGGTACTTTGGGTTAGAGTTGTCAGTCTTGGGCTGCATTGCCCCGGCTGCCGGTCAGGAATTTCAGCTTGTATTCTGTAGCTTAGTTAATCAAAGAAAAGAAAAAAAAAAAGTCTTAAGGCTCAGCAGACAACTTTCCACACTGGGAATTCTCATCGAAACAATTCCATGGCGGCCAAGCAGCCTTTCAAGTCAGAAAGAAAATGACACAACCGTAAAATACAGCAAGCCGGTGAGCAGGGCAACTTACACGGGTCCTCAGGGTCCGCCCGGGAGACACGCTTGGCTCATCTGTGACTCGCTGCATCTCTCCTGGTGATCAAGCCGGCAGAGAGAGCCCCTTCTCCCCAAGCGGCCACTGCCAGCATCATAGTAATTCGATTTCTGTTTTGCTGACTTCAAAACTGTCTGGGAGAGTCGAGCCAGTGCCAGCGTTGCCAGGTCCGCGGCGGCTCCCTCTGCCCCCGCCCGGCTGGGTGCTCCCTCCCTCCCGCGGCGCTCGCGGGGCCGGGCGCGCGGAGACACGGTCCCCGGGCCGCTCAGAGCCGCGCGGACCGCATCGCGCGGTACCCGTGGGCAGAGCCGCCCGCCCCGGGGGCGCCTGCTTCCCCGGCGAGGGACTTGCGCCCACCGCCTCCCGGTTCACTCCGGCGGCCCTCCCTCTATCTATGTGTCAGAAACTGCAAGGTAGCAACAGTCAGGGAGGGCGGACCAGGAGGGCTGTTTTTTTTTTTTTTTTTTCACTTGCTACATGTTAACAGTGGGAACTTTTCCTTTTTTTTTTTTTTTTTTTAATGAGAGAAACAGGAGAAATCGCCTTTGGTACAGATTCCTAAGGCAGGTAAGCCCCACTGTGATATTGTTTAGGGTGAAGGGTGAAGAGAGAATGTAAATAAAGCCTGAGAATGGTATTTCCTCGGAGCGCTGGTGCTTCGAGGCAGAGAGCTTATTCCTGAAGTGGAATTACTGACATCCGCGATTTGGGCTCAGAATGGCTAGCGGATTTTTGGTAATAATGCTGAGAAGCTGTTAGTATTATTTTTTTTTTCTTCAAAATTTTAAACACACCATTCACCTAGCTTATTTTCTTCAGCAGAAATATATCCCCTAGAAGTAATCCAATACCTCACATGAGGAAGGGAATAAGTTTTTCCAGAGATAACACCAAGGGCAGTCACCTTTACTTGTAAGAAAGCCCCTTCTCAGATTTCTAAAGGAGGTAGATATGTCAGGAATCTCTGTGTATGTATGTTATTTTTACAGATGGGAAAATGAATTCTTTCCTGAGCAGTTAAGGTTTTCTAGGTTTCTGTTCATCTTTTTATTCTTTACATTTTCCTTATTCAAATACACCTCCTCTCTCATTCCTTCAACATGTTTTTGGCCGAATCGGTACCGTCACGGTGGATTTGCCTCAGATATTTAGTTGCCCAGCAGGTCCTTTTATCTCTAGCCTGGGAGACGTTGACCTGAGCATCTTCACTTCCCCCCTCCCATTCTGCTCCCACCTCTTCGTGCATATTTCCATCCTTCCACTTGGTTAAAGAATCACCATCTCTCAGACAACTGGCTATTTTCCACATCTCTTCCCTCCTTTTCACTGCCTGATCTTAAGAAGTCTCCAGGGCCACCTCTGTGTACATATTTCTCAAATCTCTTCTCCAGCCTACAAACCTCACTTCTTTGATTAAAGGCTGTATCATGTTCTTCTGGGCTGCCCTGGTAGCTCAGACAGTAAAGAATCTGCCTGCAATGTGGGAGACTGGGGTTCAATACTTGGGTGAGGAAGAGTCCCTGGAGAAGGAAATGGCAACCCACTCCTGTATTCTTGCCTGGAGAATCCCATGGACAGTGGAGCCTGGTGGGCCACAGTCCATGGGGTCTCAGTCAGTCAGACAGGACTGAGCGATGAACACTTTCACTTTCTCATTGTCTCCTGGGCTGGAGCAGGAATCCACCCCTCCCTGCCCTCCCTGTCTTCCCGGACTCCTCTGCTTCCCTTGTAGGGGTGGGGTGGGGTGGGGTGGGGGGTGATGGCCACGTGTTGTAGAGCCAGATGCGGAGAGAGCACGGGCTTTTGAATCAGAGTTCCCCAGGCTTGAACCACAGCTGTTACTCACAAGGAGTAGAACCCCAGCCAGTCAAGTTGCTTCATTTGATTGTAATAAAGCTAAAATGTGATAAGGAGTAGAAATATTTAGCCTATGTCTGGCTGCTCTGGAAGAATGTTAACCATTTTAATTCTTATTAATATTCTCAGTGATATTACTAAACATGGCATTTTGTGCCAACATTCCTTCAGTCTCCATAGGGCATGTGGCTCCTGTCTGTGTCCATGGCCCCCTGCTCCCACTTTTCGGGCTGGGACTGTTGTTCGCCTCCCACCAGCAGCCTACATGCAGATAAGTTTGTCAATTTCTGATGATTTTTAAGCATTTTTACTCTAGTTCACTGTGTCTGGAATACTCCCCTCACCACTTTTGTGTCCATTTTGCAAACTGCTACTCAGCTTTCAAGGTTCAGTTCCAATGTTCTGTCCTCTGTGAATCTACCTCTGAGGATTGATGTGAGGGTTGAGATTTATGTAATTGCCTGGAACATTTTACACCCTCAGTAAAGGTTAGTTGCTATTGTTACTATTGTTGTTTAGCTTACTGTTACAAAGCTTTCCGTGGTATTCTTTCCCCATGGAGGCAGAGACTATAGCACCTTCTATTTGAACATGTCTCACATTGCCTGCAAGCGCTGGAAGGGCAAAGACTATGTTTTTGTTATTCATGGTATAAATAGTTGGTGCTTAGATGTGTTTGTGGAACGAATGAATGATTTATAGTCACTTGTTTACATGTCTGTCGTCTTTTTTTTTTTTTTTGTCGTCTTTATTAGATGGTGAACATCTTATTCATCTCTGTACCTTCAGTACCAAACATAATGTCCCCTAATGGGATGTCCTTGGTAGATGCATTATTAAGGAATAAATGAACTGATTCAGGGAGAAAATTCTAACTCCTTTCTCATTGTTTTGTCCAACGGGATACTAAATTAATTTTATTTATAAAAGGCAAAGGAAGCAACAAGGTCCTACTGTGTAGCATAAGGAACTATATTAATATCATATAATAAACCATGATGGAAAATAATATGAAAGAGAATGTATATTTACATACATATATATGTATGTATTATATATGTATGTATATATGTATATGTATGCATATGTGTATATATATATAACTGAATCACTTTGCTGTACATCAGAAACTAACACAACATTTTAAATCAATTATACATCAATTTAAAAATTAAAGTATAAAACTGAATCACTTTGAAAATCACAAATGAAAAGAAAGGCAAAGGAGAATATGATATATTAAAAAAAAAACACTTTAGTGTTGGAAAGTGACTCTAAAGCTTTTTGATGCTAAATCTTGTTATAGTGAGTGCTGTGTTATCAGTCTTAAATAAAGCTGATGTTCTCAGACCATTATTCTGCCTGAATAAAGTTAGGCTTCCAGTCATGGTAAAGGTAGTCATGTGAGTTTCTTGATATATAGTTTATATTATGAGGGAATTCCATTAGTAACCATCTGAGATAATTTGTAGTTTCTATTGCAGTTTCATGAATTCTTGTCAAGGACAAAACAATATGGGCAGAAATCTCAATCCTTGGCCCCTGGTACTTAAACAGAGATTGCTTATTAATTGCACGAGAATTAGACTTTGTCAGGATGGTTTCTTGCAGATCAGACTCCCCTTTGGGCCTGGTGAAAAGGGTGCACCCTGGCGGCTGTTGTGAACACTGTGATGTGTGACTCATTTTTCCCTTCAGGACTAAGGCTCTTACTCTGTCTGCTGCCGGAAGTGTTGGTAGCTGTCAGCTCTCAGCTGATCCCTCCCCTGTGAAAATTACTCTCAAGGAGACCACCTTGTCCATAGCTGTGCCCCTCTCCTGGGGCCGCCAGCAGACAGTGATTGGTCTGTTGTGAGGGTACAAAAGTCTGACCCTCTTGCCTCAAGGCTGGACAGCCCTTAATGGCCTCCCCTGTTCCAGAGTGCCCCACCTTTGTTGTGGCTTCATCACAGTTCAAGCCCTCCCCCTGTCTGGCCCTGCTTCCCTACAGCTGTTGGTCTGGGGCTTTCCCTAGTGAATCTACACACAAGGGTTCCTCAGGAGCCCAACTGAAGACTTCCATTTTTAAACTTGTGTTTCAGTGCCTTCATGCCACTTCAGGATGACTTGCATGTTTTACAGAGACAGAAAGATAAGCATTGTCTATATCGATGAATGCTTTCTTGCTACTAACTTGGAGTTCTTCAATAGATACTATTTTTAGGTAGTAAAGATAGGGTTAACACTCTAATTATTGCCAGAAGGAATTGGAGGTCACTAATATAAAATTGAAATTTATTACTTTGGGCAGAATTACTCCAGTACTTAATTGCACTTTCTCTAAGAGTGCGTTTTGCAACTAGTTTAATTCTAGGGGATTCACTGAAAAATGTTGATTTTTTGTTTTCAGTGACTGACATTGTATTCATAGCCCTTGTTTGAATTTTTCCAGGCTAAAGTTACCGGGTTCTGAAATATTAGTGCCTTATTAATGTTAATATATGTAAGAAAAAATAAAGTTCTTTGAGCAATTGAGTATGGAACATACAATATCCTGTAGCCTCATCTTAGGAATTTACAGTGCATGCGCTAAGTCACTTCAGATGGGTCTGACTCTTTGCAAGTCCGTGGACTGTAACCCACAAGGCTCCTCTGTCCATGGGATTCTCCAGGCAAGAATACTGGAGCGGGTTGCCGTTTTCTCCTCCAGGGAATCTTCCTGACCCAGGGATCGAACCTGGGTCTCCCACATTGCAGGCAGATTCTTTACCACTGAGCAGTGCATAGAAGCATGTTAAAGGGTCTGAGAGATCCTGCTGTGAAGGCATTTGTTTTCTATTTTTTCCCACTCCCCTTCCAACCCCCAGAGTACTCACTGCAGGAAACTTCTATGTGTTTAAATTGCATTATGTTTTGCATTCATTCAATTGTTAAGATCTTAAATGGTTTAATGCATTTTGATAAATATATACATTCATGTAACCGCTACTCAAATCAAGATCTCTACCATTTCCATCATGATGTAAGTTCCCTTATGCCCTTTTTGGACCTTCATTTAAGTGGAAGCATGTAGTATGTGCTCATTTGGTGTATGTCTTATTTTGCTTAACAGTATGACCGTAAGAGTCATTCATATTGCTGTGTGAGTATACTGATTTTTTTTTAGTAGATTGCAATCTGGGAAACTTAAATGGCCTGGATGTCTGGGGTATCAGTCACTTGTTTTTATTCAAAGAAGCATTGGACTAACTCGCTCCTTCTTTTGTCTGTCCTTTTATGCTTTATTTTTAAAGACAGTGGCCACTTTAACCTCCACTTAGTTGTATCTGATTTTGTTCTGAATTGGCAGCATAGAATTTGTTTATTCCATGTTCTTCCTTCACAATATGCCCCTGAGATTTCTATTACTCAAATCTTACTAACCGTCTAAGAATGAGAAAAAAAAAATTCACAGATTTCCCAAGTGGTATGTAATCCATCATTTCCTTTGGATGTTCCAGTTTTGAGGTTTGGAACAAGCCAGGCCCCCTGACCACCGCACACTTGGAAAGCAGTGTCCTGCATCACCTTCTGTTAATGCCATTGGCATGTGTGAAAAGAAACAACTACTTGAAATTAGCTAATGACCCTGTCGTCTGTCTTCAGTTTGCCAACAGTGGTGTCTAGTTTTAATAATATTCATTAATTTCACAGATAAAAACTAAGTGCTGTGTCAGACAGTTTAAGGAGCTAATACTGTGAAGATGGACAGTATTTCTGCCTTAATTCATTCACTTAAGGAGTTTTTGGTGGTGGTAAGCATAAGTACAGAGTTGAGGTATAAGCTTGGCTGTCTGGGGTATGTTGATGGTACTTGAGGTCTGAGGCTAGGTGAGATCGGCCAGAGAGTGAATGGGATTATGAAAGCAGAGACGTCTGAGGACTAAGCCCTGGATTATTCCAGTCGGGGAGGTATAGAGGGACAGTCAAGAGGGCTGCATCTTTGTTGGAGAGTCCAGGGGAGCTTAGATCTAATCCTATTTTCCAGTTTCTAGAGGACACCTATGTTCCTTGGCTTCTGTAGCCCCTTCTTCCATCTTTAAAGCTAGAGACTAGAAGTTTATTTCTTCTCATGCTCTCACCTCCCTGGCTCTCTGAAGTTGAGAAAGAGTCTCCACTTTTAAGGACTTGTATGATTAGATTGGGCTCACCTAGAAAAATGTACACTACTCTCCCCATCTCAAGGCCCTTAGCCTTAAGCACATCTGTGAAGTTGTGCTTACCATTTTAAGGTATCGTAGTTACAGGTTTGGAGGATTGAGGCATGGACATCTCTGGGGGTCATTACTCAACCCACATCATGGTCCTTTAAAGAGCAAAGGTTATGACAGAGAAGAACAGAAGCCTTGGACCAAGGATGCCAACATTTATACTCTAAATCTTAAGGGTTTGAAGGATTCAGAAAAAAAAATCCTTTTGAGAAGTGGTAAGACAAGCAAGAGATTCCCACATCATAGAATCCAACAGAGGAAAGTGTCTCAAGAAAAAGAAAAAGGCCAACTCTTAACTATACTCCGATATAAAATTAAAAAAACAAAAGAGGCCAACTGAGAAGCCTGTTTAGATGAAGGCATTGAAGAATCCACTGAATTTGGCAACACGGGTTGGTTGGTGACCTTAATAAGAAGTAAGAACAGTTTCACTGAAAATGTTAAACTATACAAGAGTGATGTGGTGATGGTGAGCGGATTTTGTCCTGAGAGTGTGAGGTGGAAGGGTATAAATAGTAAGTTATATAATGTCTACAAGTGATAGGTATTAGACGAAAATAAAGGCTGGGATAGGGACTGGAATAGATTTGTAATAGTAGGTGGTCAGAGAAGGCTTTATGGGAAGTTTGTATTTGATTGATGACTGGAAATAGAATGATTCGGGCAGATATGTGGGGAGTGGGTGAAGATTGTTCAGCAAGCTTTTCTTTCAAGCGAAGACCTTGAGGTGGTGGGGCAAGCCTGGGATAGCTGAGAAAAAGCAAGGAGGCCGGTGTGGTTAGAGTAGCGTGAGTGGGCTGGGAGTTCTGTGGAGAACCTTACACAGGCCAGAGAAAGGACTCGCCTCATCCTTGAGTGACCTGGGAGGTCGTTTGGTGTGGGTGGGAGTATGCCACGCTCTGAGATACATTTAAATTGATCAGTCTGGCTGCTTTGGGAACGGAATGAGATGAGGGCTAGGTAGTGGGTAGGAGGGAAGCAGGATGTCCGTTTCACGTGAGGGGGTGGTGGCTTGGACTAGGGGAGTGGTAATGGGTCTGTGAGAAATGGTCAGATTCTGTGTATATTTTGATGACAGTGTCAAGAGTACTTGCTGATGGGTAGACAGGATGTGGCACATGAGAAAGGGAGGTGACTAGGTTTTTAGATCTGGGCAGCTGGAAGGATGGAATTGCCCTTCATTGAAGTGCTTCAAGGGCGAGCAAGTTTTGGGTGAATATCAGATCAGTTTTGGATGTGTTAAACTTAAGATGTCTTGTGACCAACAAGTGACTATACTGTATACAAGGGTCTAGATAGATGAGGCTGCAGTGTAAATTAGGAAATTGTCAGTGTATAGATGATGGTGAAAGGCACGAGATAGGGTGAGAGTTTCCAAACATCTGAGCAGACAAAGAAGCAGTTGGACAGTTGAATCTAGGGAGACCTCAATGTTTAGAGGTGAGTGAGAACCAGTCAGGGAGGCTAGGGTGTAGGTGTGGTGAGGAAGGAGGGAAAACAGAAATATTCTCTTCCCTTAGTCTTAGGAGCCAAGGGAAGGAGATATTTCAGGAAGGAGAGAAGGCAAAGGAAAGAGCATTTAGCTTTAAGAGTAGTCATATAGTTGAAGAGCATTTCATTACGTGGGAAGTTAGTCATGTGTCAAATAAGAGCAGGATAAAAATTCCATAGAGTGTGATCTCAGCTTTAAAAAATACATATGCATGATCCTAGACTGAAAGGAAATGCATGAAAGCATTCATAATAATCATCTAGGTCAAGAGTTAGAGTCATTTTTTCTTGTTCATGTTTACTTTGGATTTTATAAATTCTCTGAAGCGTGTATGTGTTAGGTTTATAAACAAAATGGTTTAAAAATATTTAAACTAATTAAGGGTCATAAGAAGAGAACCAGGAATGATCTTATGTTCTGAACATGACTGAGATACACTGGCTTAAAGGTGAGATGTTAAAGAAAAATATCTTCTCTTTTAAGCATGGCAATTGTTTTATTCAAGATTATTATTGGTAAATGGGAGAAATCCAAGACAAAGAAGCTCAAAGGAGATTTTTATGTAACTGAAAAGTCCAGGAGTGGAACTGATACTTCAGGCATGGCTGGATCCAGGGTCTAAAAAGATGCAGACTATTTCTGTCTCTGAAATCTGTTTTCCTTTCAGTTGACCTGATTCTCTTCAGCTACACCTAACTTCCTTCATGCAACTGGGAAAGATGGTTGTTGGCGGTTCTGAATTTACATAATTTGTGATTTAACTTTGTGACATTCCTATGTTACCTGCAGGAAGGACCCTGATTGGACCTGCATGGGTCACATGCCCACCTCTGAACCAGTCATGGTGGCTAGGGGAATGAAAAGTGAGAGTCATTCAGTCATGTCCAACTCTTTGCGACCCCGTGGACTATGCAGTCCATGGAATTCTCCAGGTCAGAATACTGGAGTGGGTAGCTGTTCCCTTCTCTAGGGGCTCTTCCCAACCAACAGATTGAATCCAGGTCTTCTGCACTGCAGGCAGATTCTTTTGGTTGGGGGAATGGAGCCCTTGAATTGGTGGCCAGTCTGGGACCTGTACCTGCCCATACCTGTGGGGAGAGATGAGGGGAAAGTGATTGACTGTTTCATGGGGACTGTATGGAATGGACCCCTTTGTCAAATAAAGATTTCTTGCCCAGACTGGTAAAACAATGACTATCCACTATGAGTGGAAGGTAATACTTGGCTTATCCATTTTTTTTTTTTTTTTTTTTTGCTATCTGTTTTTATTTCATCAGATTGGCTCTGGTGCCCAAGTCATACTTAGGTACTTTAAGAGGCATTGCAAGTATTTCAGATCACGAGGAGGCCACTTGGTATATTCTCATTGGAGAGACAAATAGTATTTCAGTCAGTCAGTGTCCGAAAAGTGTAAGTTTGTTTCCTGATAAATCTATTTTACTACCGGGCATATCCAAGAGTTGGGAAGAATGAATATATTATTACTTAGGTGCTCACTATAGAGCAAAAGGATAACCTCTTTCTTAAAAAAAGACAGGAAAGCTATTGTGAGGCAGTGTTTTTGCTAGTCCCAAGGAATTGCCCTCATACAATTTTACATATGTCTGTTGGTTGAATCTGAAAGATGTTTGAGGATTCCAAATTTTGTGTCAACTGTGGGCATAGACACCCAGTTAGATGTCTATGGTATGTGCCGAAGGAATATTCCAGGCAAATTTACTTCTTATTCATAACTAGGGAATGCAGTGAGCCAGACTAAACCACGTGGGTTGTGAGGGTTAATTTGTTGGGTCAGAGCCATGCCTAACAGCCTCTTGGACAGTTCTTCTGTATTCCACTCAAGTTCTAGAAAAGGCAGTGGGGAGTGGGGAGATGGATGGTTAAGGTACTTTCCAGGAAACAGAAACCCTTAGGGTCAATTTTCCCAAACTAGTGCTATGAGAAAAACAGCCTGTGAGAGGAAATACACTAATCTAAAAAGCAAATAATCAGAGCTCACTGCTTGGAATAGATTGTTTAACCTCTTTGTTCCTCTCAATGAAGGCTGTATCTTTTATTAAATAGCACTTATGGCCTAATTGTGACCTTGGTCTTGACCCAGATTGGAGCTCTCCCTTCTTTGTGGTTAGTGGCCATGTGGTAGAAAGGGAGTCTTGAATTTTGATGGGACTAAATGAGTGGACCGTACACTGGGTTCATCAGTTCCAGTGGGTTCAATAGCCCTAGATCAGTCAATATGAAGTATTGACTTCCTCAGAAGTATAACAGTATAGCAGAAAAGGCAAGTTTTCACCTTCATGAGGTCACTTTTTAAAGCCAAATTGTTATTCCCTCTCTTTGCCTGATATTGATAATTCAGGCAGTTAAACTCCTCAGGGCCTTTTATAAAATATCTGCTAGGGCCCCATAAACTCCTGAAATGGAAAAGAACGTTACCTCAATGTAGTTTCTCCTAAGGCCACACTACACACGGAGATACAATAACTCTTTCTGTTCTATTTTCCATCTCAAGTTACACTGGACTGTTTTCCAGGATAAAGCATGCTATAAGTAACTTCAGTCATTTCCGACTCTCTGTGACCCAATGGACTGTAGCCCACCAGGTTTCCCTGTCCATGGAATTTCCCAGGCAAGAATACTGGAGTGGGTTGTCATTTCCTCCTCCAGGATATCTTCCTCATCCAGGGACCAAACCCACATTTCCCGTGTCTCCTGCATTGACAGGTAGATTCTCTTCCACTGAGCCACTTGGGAAGCCTAGATGATATATATGTATATACATTAAAACTTTAATTATATGTATAACTTTAAAAAAGTTTAGGCAATAGAATTCTAGTGAAGGATATACTACGATTCATTTGACCGGTCTTTTCTTGTTAAACAGGCTAAATCATGTCTTAGTATTGAAAATATTAAATTTCAAAGATACCACCAAATACCTATCTAAAATAATATACTAACATATTTCTACAAACAATTTATTAATGTTTTCCCCGCATCTAACACAGGGTTACTTAAATAACAGCTCGAACATTTTCACATTTTATGAACCACTATTGGGCTCTAATAAAATGACTCACTATAAAAGAGAATTATTCTAATGAAGGTGGATATATTCTAATGAATATATTCACATATTCTCTGTGAATATAAGGTCTATGAAGTATTGCTACTTATGAAAAATTTCTTTTCATTTATGTGTTAACTTTCAAGGCCTAAGAAATATAACAGTTTTTGGAAGCCACAATCTTATCCACTTAAAACGCTGACTTCTCCATGGAGTATCTCTATCCCTCAGTTGGAGATTCTCTGCTTTTACCATTTCCATCAATGTTCATTTTAACTGCATTTTAGGAACTTGGTTCCACATAATTTCTCTACAAAGATCAAGTGCTTTCCTCTAGATAATTTGCCATAAAGAAAAGTCAAAGGCTGTAATGTATTTGGAGAAAATAACTTCACGTACGAATGCACCGTGAAAATGTAACACACGCAGGCCTTGTGCAGAGCCGTGCCTGTGAACAAGGCCTTTATAGCTCTTCTTATTTTAAGTGTATGTGTACCTGGGAGACGTAAGAGGTGCGGGCTCAATCCCTGGGTTGGGAAGACCCCCTGAAGGAGGGCATAGCAACCCACTCTAGTATTCTTGCCTGGAGAATCCCATGGGCAGAAGAGTCTGGTGGGCTACAGTCCATAGGGTTGCTCTGATTCAGACACGACTGAAGTGATTTAGCATGCACACACATGTGCCTTTGCTTATCAGCTTTACATAATATCTATGAGGGAAGAGAAAATCAGCATGCTTATGTTACTTCTTACCTTCTTTCTGACTTTTCCAATTTTGTTAATTATATCATTTCTAAATGATTCTGGGGCCCAATAACATTAAATCCATTTTGTGATCATAGTCCTCACATCTGTTCCAGGCTTAGTCCTACAGTTTGCTGGGGTGAATGCTTACTAACATCTATTTTTGCCATTGCTGTCTAGTTATCTCTTGGTTGATTGAAGATTGTTCTTTAGTGGATTCTTAAAAAACAAGTCATGGAACTGTATTCCCTGAGTGTTTAATAGTGTAAAAACATGACTCTGTCTTTACACTTTGGTCTAAAATTCTTGTCACATTTTCTTTCCTTGAGAACGTGATGTGTGTATTTATATGTGTGTGTTAAGTTGCTTCAGTCATGTCTGACTCTTTTGCAACCCCATGGACTGTAGCCAGCCAGACTCCTCTGTTCACTGGATTCTCCAGGCAAGAATGCTGGAGTGGATTTCCATGCCCTCCTCCAGGGGATCTTCCTGACCCAGGGATCGAACCCGTGTCTCTTAAGTGTCCTGCATTAGAAGGCAGGTTCTTTACCACTTAGTGCCACACGTGGGAGCCCATGTGTGTGAGAATATATGTGCATTTGTATCAATGAGATACATAACCATTTTCAGGTATGACTGACATATAAAAAGCCATACATATTTAATATATACAACTTGATAAGTCTGGTGATCAATGCCCATCTGTGAAACCATCAGCCATATCTGTGTTTATGACATAGATATGGTGATAAACATATACATGAACATATCTATCACATTCAAAATTTCCTCCTGCCCGCTTATCTTTTTTTACGGTGATAAAGATGCTTAAGATCTACCCTCTTTACAAATTTTTAAGTATGCAGCAAAGAGTTGTTAACTCTAGGCACTGTGTAGTACAGTAGGACCTATCTCTAGGACTTATTCATGTTGTATAACTGAAATTTTGTACCCCTAAACTAATACCTCCCCATTTTCCTCTCCTCCCCATTTCCTGCCAAATACCATTCTACTTTCTTCTGTGTTTGGCTGTTTTAGATTCCTTATGTAAGTGGTATCATCTAGTGTTTGTCCTAGATGTGGCTGATTTCATGTAACACAATGTCCTCTGGTCCATTGCATGTGTGCACGCTCAGTCACTTCAGCCACATCCAACTCCTTGTGACCCGGTGGACTGTAGCCCGCTAGGTTCCTCTGTCCATGGGATTCTCCAGGAGTGGGTTGCCATGCTGGAGTGGGTTGCCATGCCCTCCTCCAGGGGAATCTTCCCGAGCCAGGGGTTGAACAAGAGGCCCCCTGCACCTTCTGCATTGCAGACGGATTCTTTACCACTGAGCCACTGGGGAAGCCTCAGTGGCCATGCATGCTGTCACAAATGGCAGCGTTTCCTTCTTTTGAAAAGTTGAGTAATATTCCATTGTATGTGAACCTCACATTTTCCTTATTCATTCATCAGTGAACATTTATTTCCTTTGTTTTCATGTTTTTGGCTGCTGTAGGAGGGCTTTGTACATACTGTCTTCCCGTCTTCTGGGGTTGAGTATGACTGTGTAGGAATACGAGGTTAATGAGGCTGTTTCCCCTTTCTGTCTTCTACTTTCAGGCTTGATCTTTTCACCTTGCTAGCATGTAAAATGAACGCAGTTGTCCAGTTTGAGCATTCTTTGGCGTTGCCCTTCTTTGGGACTGGAATGAAAACTGACCTTTTCCAGTCCTCTAGCCACTGTTGAATTTTCCCAATTTGCTGGCATATTGAGTGCAGCACTTTAATGGCATCATCTTTTAGGATTTCAAATAGCTCACCTGGAATTCCATCATCCCCAGTAGCTTTGTTCATAGTAATACTTCCTGAGGCCAGTCAATGTACTAGCTCTTGTCAAATTTGATACTGACTTGCCTTATTTAAATGGAAACATGCTAGTGCCAATTGCCATGAAGTTCAAAATCTTTTAATATACAGGTCTTTTTTCCCTTGCTGCATTGGAGTTTGGCTCCTGGAGTTTGACCATCACTTCTTCCTTCAATGTTCATTGACACTTATCACAGTGACACTCAACTGTATCAGGATCACAGCTCCTGGTTGTTAAAAACTGTGTCACAGCCGATATTCTTTCAGGCAGCACAACATATACACATTATATACACAATATTGTGTATTGTGTATGTATATACACAATATTGTGTATATACATAATATTGTGTATATACATAATATTGTGTATATATACACAATATATACACATCTGTCTGGTAGCTTAGTCACCACTTACCATTTGTTTTCCCACCCTAGAAAAGCATATACTGTTGGAAATGTTCAGAAATCCTCTGGAATTGTCTAATTCTATCTTGGCATGGACATTCTTTGTAGTACACTTGTCCGCACTGATGTTGAGTTAGACTACTGGTTATGTACTCTTCCTGCATTTAAGAATAACAGCAGATGTCTTCTTTAAATTTATTTTTAATTGAAGGATAATTGCTTTACAATATTGGTTTGATTTCTGCCGTACATCAACATGAGTCAGCCATAGGTATACATATGTTCCCTCTCTCTGGAACCTTCCAACCATCTCCCACCCCTCTAGGTTGTTACAGAGCCCCAGCTTGGGTTCCCCGAGTCATACCGCAAATTCCCATTGACTGTCTATTTTATATATGGTGGTGTATATGCTACCATGCTACTCTCTCCGTTTATCTCACCCTCTCCTTCCTCCCATTGGCCCTTGTCTGAAAGTCTTTCTCTGTCTGCATCTCCATTGCTGCCCTGAAAATAGGTCTATCAGTACCATCTTTCTAGACTCCATATGTATGCATTACTATATGATACTTGTTTTTCTCTTTCTGACTTACTTCACTCTGCATAATAGGCTCTAGGTTCATCCACCTCATCAGAACTGACTCAAGTGCATTCCTTTTTATGGCTGAGTAGTATATTCCATTGTATATATATATGTCCCACAGCTTCTTTATCCATTCATCCAGCAGATGTCTTTGAAACTTATAGTCATATCTTATTCTAAAACCAAGGAAGAGAAATAAATGCTTATAGAACCATGTGACAAGTACTATGCTTTACATATTTGTTATATAGTCCCAGCAGCAACTCTGCAAGAGAGGTGAAGAAAGAGTCTATGACACAGATGCCCCTCAGAAGTCAAGAGGTATGTCCAAGTTTAATCTCATAGGCCAGTGCTGGTGTTGGAATCTTAAACAGTGTCTCCATTTTTCTTAATCTATTGCGTCATATTTTCTTTGACTATATATTTTGGATTTTATTATGTCTTGGCTTTTAAATTTTAAGCTTTCTCATGCCTGCTGTTTCTTTTGCTGTGGACATTTTAGTTTTATTTTGCCTTTATTATATTGCTATATAATATATTACAGCCAAGTTCACATATTGTCAGTGTGCAGCTTGATGCATTTTTCCTTAAATGAACATACCCAGGTGTCCAGCACTCACGTTGAGAGATAGCAAATTTCCAGCATATAAGAAATCCCCTTTATTTTCCCTTTCAGTCATTCTATCCACTTCTAACAGCAAAATGAGTTTTATCAATTATTAAATTTTATGTTGGTAGAATTATGCAGTATGTACTATTTTGTAAGATTCATCCTTGTTGCATGTAGCTCTTCATTGATTTATGCCAGTCATTGTGTGACTTACTCATCCTGTTGTTACTAGGTTAAGACCACAACTTACTCATTCTGTTGTTACTAGGGTTTTGGTTAGTATCTAGTTTGGGGCTACTATGAATTATTATTTGGCTAGTCAATGCCTTTTTGGTAAATAAGTGTTTTCTGTTGAACATGTGTTTAGGGGCAGAATTGCTGAGAATTTTTTGGTATATAAATGCTCACTAAACATTTACTAAAACGTTTTGGAAAATGTACAAAAAATTTAATATTCTATCAACTGAGATGTTGGTATAAAAAAGATTTTCATACCCATACATGAAAAAAAAATTCACATGATCTTGCCTCCACTTTAAATGAACAACAAACACACTATTTTCATGAGCAAAAGTCATCAAAATAAAAATTTTCATCAAAATACAAAGAACAAAAAAATATTTAAGTTCTAGTTTCAGTTCCTTTCTTTGTAGTTCAAATACCAATAAAATCAGTACTATAGTGTGTAGGTGGAGAGGACCCTGAGTTATTTTTTTAAAGGAACAATTTTAGTAGGGATTCTCAGTCACTGGTATGTTCAACAAATATCTATAGAGATTTTTCAAAATGCTTATACCTGCATGCTACCTTAGGAATTTAGATTCAGGTCATCTGGAATGAGGCCAAATTTTCTTGATTAAAAAAGAAACAAAAACGCCATAGAAATACTTGTGCAGCAGAAGCTGAGAATCATTGACATTTTCTAATGTTAGAACAATGGTAAATACTCCCTAGATACCTTTTCTATATTTTATACAAGGGTATCTGTGCATTCATTATAACCTAATGGTACTTTATACATATTATACAGTCACATTACTTTGATAATTGTTCTCTGGTTTTAGCTTTCATTGTTTTGAAAGAAGAATAAATTACTTTAACCCTATTCAGCTCTATCTAGTATTTACTTCAAGCAGGCTGTGTGTTTGCTTTCAAGGGATTTGCAGTTTCCATACAATTATCTTACCAGATCAAGGAATTCAGTAGTTTCTGTTTAATTATAAAAGTAACCCTATTTTCCCAGTTAAGAAAAAAACCACAGTTAGATATAGAAAATAAGAATAAAAGTTCCACTTGTTCACCCACCACCTCTCCTGCTCACCCACCACCTCAACTACCATCTTTCTCCTCCCTTTTTCTAAGCATTCAGGAGGTGTTTGACTTTTCTTGGCAGCAGTGTTATATTCTGGCTTGTGACCTTAGGCTGGTTCATCTTTCTGAGCCTCCATTTCCTCTTCTACCCCATAGGATTATTGTGAGGATTATGTGTGATGGCAGCTGTGGAGTACCAAATAGAGTACGTGGTGTGTGGTGGGCCTTCAATAAATGAAACCGAGAGGATTAGAATTATGATAGCTGTTAATCTGCTTCCATAACAAAGCACTTTTATGAGGTAAGAAAGGAAGGCGCTGTGTATGATACACTCAGATAGCATTGCTCATCTTATTAAAATGTCTGTTCATTTGAATCCTTACTTGCACAGGAGCAGAAGCAAGTTGGAAACTTGTCCCACTCACAGAAAATGTCAGGGATAATGGTTTTATAATTTGCTGAGTTAAAATGTCACACTGCCTGAAGGTAACATTTCTGGGGTCCAGACTTCTCTTAAGATTAGAGTATATGATGAAGTTCCATCCTGGTATTCATAGTGTGTGTGACCATAATGCAATTTTGCTTCATATCTCCCTATTTAAAAAGCACTTTTAGTGTCATGGGGCTTCCCTGGTGGCTTAGGTGATAAAGAGTCTGCCTGCAGTGTGGAAGACCTGGGTTCAACCCGTGGGTTGGGAAGATCCCCTGGAGAAGGAGATGGTAACCCACTCCAGTATTCTTGTCTGGAAAATCCCATGGACAGAGGAGCCTGGCAGACTACAGTCCACGGGATCGCAGAGTTGGACATGACTGAGCGACTTCACTTTCACTTTCTTTTAGTGTCATAGTACAAGGTCTCTAATTTCTAAAATATTGTATTGTTTTTTGGTTTGAATTTTTTATTCTCAGTAGGACTAGTTCATGATAGGACACGGGCTCCTGCTTACTTTTTGCTTTTATAAAACAAACTATGAGATAGGTCAATGTGATTAGATTTATACACAAAGTGATCAATACAACCTCACCAGTCTCACTTTGAATAGAGTAATTTTTGCTGCTTACCTTTGCATCTCCCAGAATGCTTACTCATGGACAGTCAGTTCACTGACCCACTGCAGATGTGGTCCCCTTATTGTCTGTGAGAGTCTTAAAAACTGGTTATATTTAGTAGATCAAGCTTAATGTATAAGAGTGTGAGGAACAGAACTGTGTTAAATAAGTGTATACCTGGGTAGGTGAGTGCCCCTTGCAGTGTTTAGCTAACATGTTCTGAAACAGTTAGGGCAGCTAGTTTTTGTCAATTGGGATTTCATGAGAGAGAGGGATAATTGCTATTTTTTTTTATATATATTATTTTTTTTTTTAATTAGTTGGAGGCCAATCACTTCACAACATTTCAGTGGGTTTTGTCATACATTGATATGAATCAGCCATGGATTTACACGTATTCCCCATCCCGATCCCCCCTCCCACCTCCCTCTCCACCCGATTCCCCCGGGTCCTCCCAGTGCACCAGGCCCGAGCACTTGTCTCATGCATCCCACCTGGGCTGGTGATCTGTTTCACCATAGATAGTATACATGATAATTGCTATTTTAAATAAACCTGAGAAAAATGCTTCTGAGAGGATTATGTCTTACATTGAATCATTTCTCTCTCTCTCTTTTTTATTTTTAAGACAGGATTAGAATCATCTTTTGCATTTATTTGTGGGCACATTGAGAACATAAGAATGATCATAAGCCTAAGCGCATAACAATTAGGCTTAGGCTAATTGGACAATTCCACATAGCCCAGTAGTATAAATTGTTGGCCACTCATGCTATTCAGCCTGGAGAAGGGCATGGCAACCCACTCCAGTGTTCTTGCTTGGAGAATCCCATGGACAGAGGAGCCTGGCAGGCTACAGTCCACGGGGTCTAAAAGAGTTGGACATGACTGAGCGACTTCCACTTCATGCTATCTAGCTTGAAAACATATGTCCTTCAAACAATCATGTTTCCCTTAAATATTCTTCTCTCATTTTTTTAGTTATTGAAGATGATCTAATGATAAATAGTGAGGTAGAGTCAAAATGACTTGGTTCAACTACTGGAAAAATAATAGATTTTCCCATTGAAATTAAACATCTCAGTGCCATTAGATACTTATATCATAGGTTAATTGTTCAGTTGCTAAGTTGTGTCCGACTCTTTGGGACCCCATGGACTGCAGCACGCCAGACTTCCCAGTCCTTCACCATCTCCCAGAATTTGCTCAATGTCCATTGAGTTGGTGATGCCATCCAACCATCTCATCCTATATCATAGGTTAATTACTCTGGGCAAGTGCATGGTTACAATTATAATCAATAATGCTAAGTAGCCGATTGTGTTAGTCGGGTACCAAGGCTAACTTGTTTGGACTTAGGAAAATGTGCTAGGAGCAGAACTTGTTTGTATGTAGGGGATTTACTGTCATAAGAGTATTTCCCATGTCCTTCTAGTTCAAAATCCTTGCGGGATGTGTGTGTGCTCAAGTTGTGTTTGACTCTTTGTGACTCTGTAGCCTGCCAGGCTCCTCTGTCCATGGGATTCTCCAGGCAAGAATACTGGAGTAGGTTGCCATTTCCTACTTCAAGGGATATATCTGACCCATGGATCGAACCTGAATCTATCTCCTACATCTCTTGCGTTGGCAGACAGATTCTTTACCACTGCAACCCCTATTTCTAAAGACGACAGTTATGTTTACCAAATGGGGACCACAGTTTACTTTTTGGTGTGCAAAGTAGAGTGGTTATTATTTAAAGCTTTTCAGTCTTCCTAGGCTATTGCTTTCCTGATCCTTTGGTTCGAGAGAGGCTCTGGTTGAGGCATTTGTTTGTTTGTTTGTTTATTACTGTTGGTGTTTCCAGGTTGCTTGCTGTTCTCTCCAGCACTGGTTTGGGTTACATGAGAGCAAAAGAAAACCCAGAAACTCAACCACCTGTGTGTTCCACTGTTAGGTCTCATGGGCCCTCGGCATTCTGCCACCCATTTTCTACCTTTCAGAGTATTATGTTCATTTTATATATGACATCTAGGGGTTTTACCTATGCTTAGTGGAAGGAATAGGAAAAAATATGTCTACTCTTTGTTCTTGGAAGTGAAAATTTTCTTGCTGGAATTTTTGAAGACCATCTCAGATTTATAGGCAGAGACCATCTGAATGGTCTGTTTGGGGATCAGTTGTCCACATCTGTTCTGCTTATCTTTAGGCAGGTCAGCAGTCCTGTGGCTCATTACCTACTCAGTTGGGATAGTGAAAGCAGGCTGCTATTCTGGGAGATGATTTCTCTCTATCTATCTATGTATATATGTGTGTATATATATACTCTTAAGGTTTTTAAGAACTATTACCTTATTCCTTATGTGTTCCCTTCCTGAGAAGAGATGACAATTATTTAGTTCTGCAATATTTGGGCAGTCTGAGAACTGTGTATAAATGAACACATTCAATATGGGAGAGGCATGAGGTATTGAATATTTCTTTTTGATTATAATAGAGAAACTTTAAACTATAAATCATGAATATCAATAATCTTTAATAATAAATGAGGAAGAACTACCATATAACCATCTTTGTACATCTTTGAAACTATCAAATTCCATATGCATCACTTCAACATATTAGTTCTAAAATACAATCTATTAATCATCGCCTCCTCCGGCAGAAGATGTTCATTACATATTCCTGACAAATTTCAACTGTCATTTTCCTGTCAGGAGTCTGACATTCTCTACAGTGTTTGCTGTGCCTTTTGAACAGTATTGAAAAATCAGTTAGATTCCTGCAAATGTAATTAGATTTTATCTGTCTGATAAAAATGCTCTAATTGAAAAGAAGGATGTTTTCTGTAACCTCTTTCCAGTTCCAGTTACCCTGACAGCTCTTCATTCTCTCCTCCCCTCCCACCTCCCAGTTTCTCTTAAACAGCCTCCGGCATTTTCCTCATTTGTTAACTATTTATTAATGGCCTCCCACTAGCCAGACAGTGCTCTTGGTGCTGGGTATACTTGTGTGAATTGTTGTTGTTTAGTCACTAATTCATGTCCACCTCCTTTGTGACCCTCTGGACTATAGCCTGCCAAGGCTCCTCTGTCCATGGGACTCTCCAGGCAAGAATACTGGAGTGGGTTGCCGTTTCCTTCTCCAGGGGATCTTCCTGACCCAGGGATGGAACCTGTTTGTCCTGCATTGGCAGGTGGATTCTTTCCTGCTGAGCCATACTTATGTGAACAGGATTCAGTTATGGTTCTCCCTTATAGAGCTTCCATTCTATCTGGGAAGGTAGATCACCATAGACACACTAATATGTAAATGTTGGGCCAGGTGATGATGACTGCCCAGGAGAACAGTGGAATAGTGTTAGAGGATAGACAGCAGTGGGGAGTATTTTAGATGGTATTCTTTGGAAAGATCTTTCTGAGGAGGTTATGTTAGAGCTAAGAGCTGAATAACCAGGAGAATCCTGGGAAACTGGGAAAAGAGCTTTCCAGAAAGAAAGTATTAATGGCTCAGTGGTGTCTGACTCTTTGTGACCTCATGGACTGCATCCTGCCGGGATTCTCTGTCCATGGAATTCCCTAGGCAAGAATTCTAGAGTGGGTAGCGATTTCCTTCTCCAGGGGATCTTCTTAACCTAGGGATAGAACCTGGGCCTCTTGCATTGCAAGCAGTCTTTACCATCTGAGCTAACAGGGGAGAGGGACAAGCAATTGTGAAGATCCTAGATGTATGATTGACTTGGGATACTTGGGGAACAACAGACAGTCCAGTGGAGCTAGAGTGAAGGGAGTGAGGGGAAAACTGGTGGGATATGAAGTTGAAGAAACAGGCAACTATCAGATTATGTAGGGCTCTGCAGGTCCTGGTAAGAAGTGTGGAGCCTAAGAACACAAGAATGCTTTGAGCTGGATAGAAAATTGACTGAAGGAAGCAAGAGTAGAAGAAGAAAGTCTAGGTGGAGATGGCTGCAATAATCTAGGCTTGAGCCAACTGGTGTTGGTGAATGTGATAAGGTGTCACTGGATTTGGGATATATTATGAAGGTAGACCCAGTGGGACTTGCTGATGGTGTGAAAGTGAGGTATGAGAGAAAAATAGGAGTCAAGGATAACGCTGAAGTTTTTGACTCATGTAACTAAGATGGAGTTGCCATCTGCTGATATGTGAAAAATTATGGGAGAAACATATATTGAGATGGAGAGCAAATGTTAAATTTGTTAAATCAAGGTTCTTCTTAGACACTCAAATAGAGATATTAAGTAGTTGAATATATGAGCCTGGAATTGGAGTATAAATTTGAGATTCCTCATTATTTACATGATCTTTGAAGTCATAGGATTGGGAGAAAAATGCCTAAGGAGTAAATTGAAATGAAGAGAAAGAAAATGCCTGAGCTCCAAGGTGCTCCAGAGAGAAGTCAGTAAGAGAAGTGGGGGGCAGTGGGCTAGCTGGCAAAGGAAACTGGGGGAGGAGCAGCCACTGAGATGGAGGGAAACCCAGGACAGAAAAGTGCTGTGAAGTCCACGAGAGGAAGGTCTTCCAAGATGACCAGGGAGCACCAAATGCTGTGGAGGCATGACCAAAGAGAGGAATGGGCATTGAGAATCTCAAAATCAGCGCTGTTTTATGACCTTGTTGATAAGAGGTCGGTCTGGGATGTGAGTGGGATGAAAGTCTGACCGACATAGATAGAGAAGAGAGTAAGAGGCGAGGGGAGGAAACATGAGGTTGGAGAACAGGCAGCAGTCAGATCATATGGGGCTCTGCAGGTCCTGGCGAGGAGCTTGGGACTATAAAGAGGAGCCGAGAAACTTGTGAGTAGTTGGCAGAGCAGGGAGGGATTGGCGGGGGGTGAGGGGGGGACTGTCTCTCTCTCTTTTTTTTTTTGAGGTTGTTAGGAAATTTCTGTATTCAAAAAGTAAATCAAGATAACTGAGGGAAGAAGAAGCAAAAGTCCTCATCACAAGAGTATCTCAGCAAGTCAACTGGGGTCAGCCAGCCCTGGGGTCAGTGGTTGGCAGAATAATAGCCCCTAGACATGTCCACATCCCAAAGACTAGAATCTGGGAATATATTAAATGGTGAAGGGGAAGTAAACTACAGATGAAACTAAGGTCTTTAACCAGGTGACCTTGAGACAGGGAGGTTATCTGGATTATCTGGATGGATCCAGATAATTTCAGGGTACTTAAATTGTAGGTGGGCCCACTTCTGATGGAAACTTGGCAGTGTGCTCCTAGGATAGGAATGATTCCATAGCAAGGGCACTGAAAGTGTTATGAAAGAAGAGATAGTTGTAGCTACATTAAATCCATTCTATGTAAAGTAGGATAACATGGGGATTAAGATAGGATAGAATAGAATGGAAGTACAACAAAATAAAAGCAGATTAGAGTGGCATAGAAAAGAATAAATGAATAAAATCTTTTATTTGCATTGTAAACTTGGATTTTTTTTTTACTTTCTTGTCCCCCCATCTCTTTTTTTTTGTCCCCCCATCTCTTAACACACACTTTCTAGTTTAACCAAACACAGGATTGATCATGTGATGGGAACATGTGTTTTTGACTGCTCAGTGCCCATCTTTCAGTGAGGACACTGTTCTCTCTTAAGCCCAGGATTCTGATGGACCTTGTATACTGCCTACTGACCTTGGGGTGATCACAGGACCCAGCCAGGCTGATCATGGGACCCCTGTGTCTCTCATTACTGGATGAGAGGATATCGGATACAAGAGGACTAAAGTGGAATCTTGTGAGGTTTTAAATATTGATCCTAGGAGACAGAATGTCTCTTGCTTTTGAGGAATACCTGTAAGCATCTAATAGGAAAGAATGAGATGAATATATAAAAAGAAATGGAGACAAGCAGAGCCCAGAGGTGAAGTAAAAGAGTGTGAACAACATCACTCAAGCCTCCAGATCTATCTGGGTTTGAGAGCATCCTCCCGTAAAGTTGTTGGTTTCCTGAGCCAATAATTCCCTCTTTAGGCTTAAGGTCATTTGATTTTGAGTTTCTGTCAGTTGCATCTGCCAGAGTCCTAACACTGTTTCATATTATATCACACAGTTAACAAATGACATATTTTTAAAAACGCCAAGGGTGTCAGATGATCAGAATGGTAATAAAAATGTCCTGGTTATCATATAGGAGTTCCATTTCTGCTTGGAATAGGGGTGGATATACTAAGAGAGGAAACCAGCTGAGAAATATGTCTGTTATGTATTTTTTTCCTTGAGTTTCTTCCCTCAGATTATTATTTTCACTCACCTCTAAAAGAAATGATACTGTCAATGCTGGCTGCCATGTGCATGGGTTTTGTTACAGTGCTGAGATGCCTGTAAAGTAACTGAGTCTGCAGGACTATGAGAGCAGACTGTGTCTGCTTAGTGAATGAACTCACTTTCATCCTGGGAACCTATCGTGTTACATTCTCATGAATATAAAGGAAAATCTCCCAATTGTAACAAGAAACTCTACCTCTATATCCCTAAGAACATTTTACTGCAGCGTTTGAATAGACAGACTAGCAATAATGCTGAAATGAGGAAGAGGTCCATTGTTTGTTGATCAGTCACTAAGTCGTGCTTGACACTTTGACCCCATGAACTACAGTATACCAGGCTTCCCTGTCCTTCACTATCTCCAGGAGTTTTTCTCAAATTCATGTCCACTGAGTCAGTGATGCTATTTAACCATCTCATCCTCTGCCACCCTCGTCTCCTTTTCTCCATTTTTCACTAGGAATTGCTTATTTCCATTTATGCAGTGTGTACTTCCTTGCTTCCCTGGTGGCTCAGATGTTAAAGAGTCTGCCTACAATGCAGGAGACCCGAGTTTGATTCCTGGGTGAGGAAGATCCCCTGGAGGGGAGAGGGCATGGCCACTACTCCAGTATTCTTGCCTGGAGAATCCCGTGGACAGAGAAACCTTGTGGGCTATAGTCCATGGGGTCACACAGAGTCAGACATGACCGAATGACTGACATTTTCTTTCACAATGTGTACAAGCCCACTCGGGGGGGTGGGGGGGGTGGCAAACTTTGCTTCTGTGTTCTCAGTAGACGTTCAAGGTAACTGGCTTCTAAGCAATGGCCCCGTGTTTCCTCAACAGAAAAGGGAGATCATGAGAGTGTCAATAGAAGTGCATTCTCTGACCCATTCTACACCCACAAAATCAGCCCCTCCTCCCTGAGGTCTGGGGTTGCAGACACCTTACCTGTGTGAGGTAACTGGGTGGCCATGTGGGGTGACCGTACCCTGCCTACCTTAGGCTGTGGTGCAGAAGGGAGGCTGAGGGTCCAAGTGGCTCCTGGTCTCTCCTATGTCTGACATTGACAAGACACTTCTCCTCAACCCGGGCTGTGTTTTCTCTTGAAGAAGAGCTGTTGGTCTCCTCAATTTTCTACAAACACCCTGAGGACTTTCTTTCATGTAGCTCCCCTCCATAAAAATCGGTGTATACGGCTGGGTGATTGTGCAGTCTGCGTAGCGCACTCTATAAATGTGCAGAGTATCTTCTTGGAAAACACCTAATTGTCCTTGGACCAAACTTGTTTTTTTGGTAGCAGATGAAGGATGGCTTCATTGGGAGGTGGGCCTACTTTCCTTGAATCTGGGCTGGCCTGTGCTGTCTCAACCAATAGAGTTTGGGGAAGTGACCCCATACCAGCTCTGGGTCTGGCCATCGTTTCTACTTGTCTCTTAAATCAGGCCCCTGGGTCACATGTATTGGGTTGGCCAAACGTTCATTCAAGCTTATTCAATCATATGGAAAAACCCAAATGAACTTTTTGGCCAATCCAACACATAGTCAGACTGCCCTGCCGAAGAGACCTCAGAGAGGCTCTGAGGATGCATGAAGAAGGTGAGGACACCTCACCTAGCCAATTACCAATGAATGATCCACAGTAATGCCATCACAGTGCAGAAGAGTTGCCCAGATAGGCTTTCTCCAAATTCCTGACGCACAAAACTATGAGGTCGATACAAAAAGTTTGTTTAAGCCCCCGAGTTTGGGTTGTAGTGTTAGGCAGTGCTAGGTAGAAAAGCAGAATGGCTTCTTTTTTATTTTGGTATTTTTAAAATTTTTATTGGAGTATAGTTGCTTTACAACTTTGTGTTAGTTTTTACTGGACAGCAAAGTGAATCAGCTATATGTATACATATATCCCTTCTTTTTGAATTTCCTTTCCATTTAGTTAACCTGAGGGCACTCAGCCCCATGTGCTATACAGTAGGTCCTTATTATTTACCTGGTTTATACATAGCATCAATAGTGTATATCTGTCAATCCCAATCTCCTGATTTATCCCCCCTCTCCCCACTCCCTTCCTTGGTATTCATACATTTTTTTCTCTACATCTGTGTCTCTGTTTCTGCTTTGCAAATAAGTTAACCTGTACCATATTTCTAGACTCCACATATAAGCAATATTATTCAATACTTGTTTTTCTCTCGCTGACTTACTTCACTCTGTATCAAAGTCTCTTGTTGATCTTTGTCTTTTTTGTTTGTTTTTTAGCATTATATAAAAAAAAATCATTGCCAAGACCAATATTAAGGAGATTTTCCTCCTGTGTTTTCTTGTAGGAATTTTATAGTTTCAAGTCTTTAAGTTTTCAATCTATTTCAGTTAACTTTTGTGGGTGACATAAGATAGGAATCCAATTTTGTTTATCTGCATGATACTTCTCTCATGTTATTTTGAATAATACTTTTGACATTTTTACCACCTAATCCTTTAAATGCCACTTGATATCTTGCCAGAGGAATGGAGGCTTTTGTGGATCTGAGAGCACGTGTGGCTTCCCATGTCCTGCGTGTGCGGCATGCTCAGTTGCTTCAGCCGTGTCTGACTGACTAACTGCGACCCCATGGACTATAGCCTGCCAGACTCCTCTGTCCATGGGATTTTCCAGGCAAGAATACTGGAGTGGGCTGCCATGCCCTCCTCCAGGGGATCTTCCCGACCCAGGGATCAAATCTGTGTCTCCTGTGTCGCCTGCATTGCAGGCAGATTCTTTACCACTGAGCCACCAGTAAGCCCCTTCTAATGCCCTAATGCCACAAAACATTATGTGATTTCCAAAAATTTGTGCTACCTTGAAGATTAAATCCTCCACAACTATTCAGTGGCACACACATAACTCAGGTCTTATTTATTCCTGCCTATGTTCTTCCTTAGAAGGTTTTTAATGGTACCTGGTCTTGCCAATGGATCCTTTGTCTGCTTGCTAATTGGCCCCAGCAATAGCTGTTTTCAAGCAATCCTGTCTCAGCAGGTGGAAGAGGGTGGGGATCTTGAATTAGTCAAGACATATCCGCCTTGTCTCTCTCCTTCCCTAAACTCTCTATTTCTTAGGGATCTGTGCTCCTGTTGGGAGGTTGGGTTACACACAATGTCCTACCTGTAAATTGATCCAAGACTTAGCTGGTATGGTAACTGGTACTGTGATGCATGTGTCTGACGGACCATCTGGAACACTCAATAACTTATAGCACATTTCCCCAAATGTTGTGATGATGGTGCTACAATAGCTCAGCAATTTCTATTCAACTTGTAAGTGGTGCCCAGGGATCATGATGACTTGATTCAAGCTAATTTCTGGGTATTCTACATTTATCTGCTTGAGAGTCACAGTGGGAATGTATTTTTGGTTCATGGACTTCTAAGAAAGAGGCATAGCTTAGGAATTATATCTTAGCCACCTACCCCCAGATCCCTGATAGACACAATTTTTAGGAATGGGGCCTGACAATTCAACAGAGAGATTTTCAAAGCCAGTCTGCTCCCCTTTCAGTGGAAAAATTTTACAGGCATTTTTATGATAAAGAAGAACAATAATCTTGAAGCAGGAAACTACAATTCCAGCAATAGGGAAGGCTGGGAATAGGAAATGTTAAAATGCTATTATGTCCATAGTCAAGAACACAGATAGGCTGAGAAGACTGAAAAAAACAGCTAAAAATTAGAGCTTTGAATATAAGTGTAAGGTGGAAATTGAACTGTGTCACTTAGATTAAATTTTCTAAGCTACAAATTACTCATCTGTGAAATAGAGTAATGGTACTGGCTACCTTACAGAGGTGTTGAGAGAATTAAGAGAGATGATGCCTGTAAAGTGTTTTGATTTGTGCTTGGCACATAATAAATATAAATGTTAAGATTTATTCTTGTTATAATTATATCAAAACTGATTTGCTAGACATAATCTAATTATATGGGGGCTTGGTTGTAGTGGAATATTAGCATCTGTGAATATAAAGACAGATTCAGGTTTTGGAGTATTTAGGAGACGTTGGTAATCATTTACTAAAATTGATGGGTTTAAGTATGACAAGGGTCCTTTGAAATGAAAGAAGGTGAAAGGTCATGAAATTTGGAAACATATTTGAGGAAGTTTGTGCCTCTTACTAGTTATGCACGTGGGCATGTTACTTATCCTCTGAGCTGTAATTTATTCCTTTATAAAATAGAAATTTTAATAATATCCATACACAGAAAATAAAATTTATTAAGCATTGATAAATATAATTTTATAAGTTAAAAGATAATATTATGGACAGGTATAAAATTAAATAAATAAATACACAATAAATAAACTTAGGAAGACTATCCTCAAACAAAGAATCTGTTTTGTATGCTAAAACTTAGCTTCCCTTTGAAACTCTTATAGAAAGGAAGCCAGTGGAATATATGAGCAGTTATTATATGGAAGTTAAAAGGAAGACCTTGAGCTAGATGGCCAAATGGATGCTTCCATAGTTAACTGAAATACTATAAATAACTTGATGTAAACTTCTGACTTATTTACAGTACATGTGGAATTTATTCTTTCAACACTTATTGTGTTTCTACTATATACACTACACTAATGGTAGGAAAAATTTCATAGAAAAAAATAATACTTAAAGGCAAGATGATTTTCACCAGATTAAGACTTAAGTACTTGCTATATGCCAGATATTATGCTGTTTGCCCAGCTTTTAATTGTCCCAATAATGTTTTATGTTAAGATCTATGGAAACAGAACATAGAGGTTGAAATAATGTGCCCAAGGTCACACAACTAATGGAGTGCAGAGTCGGAAGTGACTCCACAGTCCATGCTTTTAACCTTGTCACTGTTTGATGACACCTCAGACTAGAAGCCCCCTTGGTCCACTTGAATTTTATCCTATCTTTTTCCTTCATAGCATTTGTCAATTTGGGTCATCTTTACATGAAGAATTAAACTATCCTCAGTGCCTAGTAAGGTCCAGCACATAGTAAATATTAAAAAATGAAAGTGAAGTCACTCAGTCGTGTCCAACTCTTTGCGACCCCATGGACTGTAGCCCACCAGGCTCCTCCATTCATGGGATTTTCCAGGCAATAGTACTGGAGTGGGTTGCCATTTCCTTCTCCAGGGGATCTTCCCAACCCAGGGATCAAACCTGGGTCTCCCACGTTGTAGACAGATGCTTTACCGTCTGAGCCACCAGGGAAGTTAATATATTTATATATATTAGTTGAATGAACCAGGTTAACAAAAGGGAAAGGCATTCCAGGCGGGGGAATTAGTGTGGCAAAATCCTGGAGGCATGAAATGACATGGGTATTCTGGAAATAATAATAAATATCCATCGTTGATCACAAATCATATGGTAAGCAAATTGTTAGTGTATCACATATATGGATTCTCCCAAAAGCCCTTCAAAATAGGTATTATTATTATTATTCCCATTTTATACATGAAACCAAAGTTTGAATAGAGGACATAACTCATTCAGGATCACTAATTCAATTTTCAATAGTAAGTGGTGAATTTGGGTTCTGTTCAAATGAAGGTCCATGTTAATCTCAAGCACAGTTCATTATATGGTGGTATCTCCCTGGTGGTAGTTCAGAATGGCATCAGTAAGAGACAGATTTATTCTTTAGAATCTAAAGCTCTCAGAAAACTTGGAAATTTATAAAGTATTTAATTCCCATAGGCTCTATTATCAGTTAAAGTATAAACCACAGAGTAGCTTACACATATGTATAGTATATGTATATCTTTAATTACTTCTCTTTTTCTGGACACTGAAATATTTATTTGCATTATTTTTGGTATATATAGGTAATGTGAACTGTTTTATCTAATATTTTAAGTTAGTGTCTCATGTTCAAATGTTGAAGTTACTGTGTTGGGGCAGATTCTGATACAATTTCTATTGAAGTCTTTTGGATAAGTTCTCCTCCCTGTGAGTAAGAAGTGGGGCCTCTCAAAATCAGGTTGATACCCCTGACATCGTACATCTGTGGAAGGCAAATCATCAGAACTTGAAAGACACATACAAAAAGGTAGAATAGAGAATGACCATCTTCACTGTTATTTCCTTGGACTTTTCAGCATCAAGGTGTGCTTGTGGGGATTCCTGGCATGTAGGGGAAAAATGACCCATGATGTGTGAAAGCAGACAGTGAGATGACTTAGAATACCCCTTGTTGAAACTGATGTACCTTGGATTTAAACTATATCATTCATTGGTTCTCAACTCAGGCTGTCCTTAGCATCATCTTGGAGCTCTTTAAAAAAATACTGATGTCTGTGTCATGCCATATTCTAGACCAATGGTTCTCAAGTTGGGCTGTGCATTGGAATTGTCTGGGGTGTTTTAAAAGCTACTGATGCCTGGAATATACCCCAGGGTTCTGATTTAATTGGTTTGTTGTAAGGCCTGGGTGTTAGGAGTTCTAAAATCTCCCCAGGTGGTTCTAATGTGCTGCCAAGTGTGAGGGTGATTATCATAAACTGAATGATATAAACTGAATGATTCAGTTTTGATAATCAAAACTGAATCAGAATCTCTAGAGGTTATCAAGTTCAGTGATTCTTGTACTTATAAAAGAATTATATCAATAATTCTCAAAATAAGGATTCCTGGGCTCTACCCCCAGATATTCTGACTCAGTATGTCTGGGGTGGGACTCCATGAATTTGCATTCATAAAAGACTCCCAAGTGATGCCGCTGGTTCAATGGCCACCCTGTGAGCAGTCCTGATCTAGTTTTATGTTACTCCTGGTGTCATTTTATTCCCAATTTTAAACTAAAATCTTGTGTAAATGTTTCAGCATTGATTCAGTTTTACTTGAAGGTGTAAGAAAAGGGTCCTATGTTAGGACATTGTTGTTTTTCAATAGTTGCTATGTTTTGTCTGACTCTTTTGCCATCCCGTGGACTGTAGCCCACCTGGCTTCTCTGTCCGTGGGGTTTTTCATGCAAGAATACTGGTGTGGGTTGACATTTCCTCCTCCAGGGGATCTTCCTGACCCAGGAATCGAACCTACATCTCCTGCATTTGCAGGTGTGTTCTTTACCACTGAACCACCCAGGAAGCCCATGTTGTGACCTAGGTAGGAATATCAAATAGGAGTGGCAGGCCGCCTTGGAGCAGCTATAAGTAATAAGAAGGTAAATCTCTGGGTGAGCGGGATGGTCATGCGGTTCAGATAGTCAGTGTTCTCTCTTCCACCTCATATTCTTTCCCATTATCAATGGAGGATCTGGGCTTTGATATTTTTAAAAAGGTGTGATGATTTTACCTATGGTAAACAATAAGACACGTTAAGATTACGGATAAAAGTGACTGCAGTTTAAAGAAAATACATTAGAAAGTAGAGCTCAAGAGTCTTTTGCTTCTTTTGCTCCTTTAAAATATGCACCTTGGGAGAACAACCACGTATTTGAATGAAGGTGCAAATGCACCCAGATTGTTTGTTATTTCAGAGATGCTTTCAGAACTTAGTTGACAGATTTTGGAGTCTCTTTAAGATTTGATCAGTAGCAGTTTTTACCGAAAATATTTTTAAGAAAAAAACTTAAATGTGCAGCAAAGTAGACTGACTAGTATGAGTTTCCATACATTCAACATCAAGTTATGTTATCAGAACTTTTTCCATATTGCTTTATCTATAGCTTTTTCTTTTTTCTATTTCTGAAGTGTTAGAAGTCAAATATAAGACATCATGTCATTTTATACCTTCATGCTTCACTATACATCTCTAAAAAGGACATATTTAAATATAACTACAGTGCCATTGTCTTAATAAGATGTTAATTCCTTAAGATTATGCCATACCATCATTTCAAAGGTGCAAAGAAGCCTCTGTGCAATTTTCCTTCAAGTCAGAATCCAAGAAAGATCTATTCATTGGATGTTATGTATCCTAAGACTCTTTTCCTTTATATTGACCCCTTCCTTATTTTTCATTTTCATGACATTTTGATTAGTTGCAACACCTGGTCAATGACTTGTCAACAGAAACCTCTAGAAGTTCCTAATTTTAGAATAGTTTTGTTTGCTTCATTGTGATGTCATGTAATGTGTTTGATTAGTTGCAACACCTGGTCAATGACTTGTCAACAGAAACCTCTAGAAGTTCCTAATTTTAGAATAGTTTTGTTTGCTTCATTGTGATGTCATGTAATGTGTTTGTCTAGCTCCTGTTTTTTGTGTTTGCTTTTTAAATATTTTATTTTTAATTAGAAAATAAGTGCTTTACAGTGTTGTGTACTTACATAAAATTGTGTTGTGTGTAGTTGTGTTCCGCCATACAACATGAGTCAGCCATAAGCATGCACCTATCTTCCCTCTTGAACCTCCCTCCCACTGCACCTCTATCCCACCCCACCCCTCCAGGTTGTCACAGAGCACAGAGCTGAGCTCCCTATGCTATATAGCAGCTTCCTACTTGCTATCTTTTTTGTACATGGTAATATGTGTATTTTAATGCTACTCCCTGTGTTCGTTTTTTTTTTTTTTTTTGCTTTGTTTGTTTTGTTTTGCTTTGCTTTGACAAATTAGCATTAGCTTTAGACACTTGATTTGGTTCTGGCTCCACATTTTTGGCAAGAGTACTTCACAGGAAAGATGCTATGTGCTCCTGTTCCATCACATAAGACAGTGATGTCTGGTTGTTTTAATCCTGCAATCCTGACCCCTCCATTGTGAAGCTCCCCACCAACTCTCCATCTAATGGTTTCTTTCCATTGATGGTTTGCTTGGCTCAGTTATTTTACTTAGGGACTATAAAAGTGTGATTTTCTAAATCTGTTTTTCCTTCCTACATGATTTAGCTAGAGTATTTTGATTAAAGAAACAGCTTTCCATCATCAATTAAGACTACTTAGTTATCCTGTTCACTTAAGTTAAGGTGGAATGACTAATTCTTTCCTCTTATTTTCTAATTGTTAACTTTCAGAATAAGAAATTATTGACCCAGTTACTTCCAAAATTGTCAAATGAAGTTTTTTGGTCTTTCCCTTTACCTATCTTAACATTAATATTATCAGTTCATGAATTTTAAAAAGTCCATTGTTTTCCAATCAATTGCACTCATTTCTTTATCAAAACTTTCTAATTAGTGCCTTACCTTCTTGATATAACCCAGGTGTCTTTGATACATTCTAACTGGCACAAAATGTCCCAATAAATGTGGTAAATATCTGACACATGTTTGCCAGTAAACTTTGTTGCATATAATGAAAAACAGAGCTTGGTGATACCAGTTTTGTTTAAAGCAAGCAAACAAGAAAATGTAATATATAACCATAAAGTAAAAATAACAAAGTTTTTTCATGGTTAGTAAGTTTATTTTAGAGGTTGTTCAAAAGGCAGAAATGGATCTTTAGAAAAATTTTATAGAATTTAAGACCCAGACCTTTTAATTATATATACTGTTTTGGTGAAGCGATGTCTGTATGAGTTGTAAGGAAAAAAAAAAGTATCCTAGTGACTCTGGTAGGAGAGTTTTAACTATTAGTCCTTTCCATTAAATTTCTTGTATTTTGAGTTCTAGAATTTCAGATTTTCTTTATCTGTTTATTTGCAGACTTTCTATTTTTTTCATTTGTTTCAGGAGTATTTAGACTTGCTTGCTGGAGCATTTGTATAACAGCTGCTTCAAAGTCTGTCAGATAGATCTAATATCCGTCTCATCTTGATGTTGACATCTGTAGGTTTTCTTTCCCATATGAAGTGGAGATGGGACTTTTTTGGTCCTTCATATACTCAGTAATTCAGGATTAAATCTGACACAGTTTGAATATTAGGTTGTGAGATTATGGATCTTGTTAAATCCTACAGTGGATGTTGAAAAAAATTTTTTTTGGATGCCTAATCAGGTTTAATTTGAAAGTTTAAAACTGCCTTCATTGCACTGTAGTTCTAACATCAACTCAGCTTTCAAAGCCTTTGCAGTGTTATTTGAATGTATGCCATGTGTGAATCAGCCAGTGACAAGCCTGGGACCAGTTCTCAAAACATTTTATTTTCTGATTACATGCACACAGGTCAGAGGTGTTCCTAGGAATTACTAAACTTCGTGAAGTTGCTGTCATATGCTTCTTCACCACTACAATCTCTTCAGTACTTTGTAGCTTTTTGGGGCTCTCCTTTTCAGACTTTTGGCCAGAAATCTGTGGCTTTAGTTATCCTGGTTGGAATGGATGTCCACTGCTGCATCCACATAGGGGAACACATGATGGGGTTTGCAAATACAGGGGAGACAATGGCAAACTCACCACTGGTTTGGTGGTACTCTGAGTTGTAGTCTTTTTCACCAACCCACTTGCCACTACTTTTTAGTCTCCTGATCATTTCCTTGTATATTCTGTCCAGGTTTTAAAACTGATTTCAATGGAAGAGACAGCGAGGAGTTTGTTCACTCCATCTTACCTAGAGCCAGAAACTTTTGCTTAGAAATTAAAGATTGACTATTTTTTCCCCTAAAGGACCAGATAGTAAATATTTTAGGCTTGTTGGTCACACAATTTCTGTTGCCCTATCAACTCTTCTGTTACAAAAGCAACCGTAAACAATACGTAAATGAATGGTATGACTGTGTCCCAGTAAGATTCTATTTTAAAATAGGTGTCTGGCCTGTGGACCATGGTTTGCCAGTCTCTGTTTTATTTTATTTTATTTTTTTTTTGACAGCTGAATTTCTTTTTTATTATTATTATTATTTTTTTCCAGTGGGTTTTGTCATACATTGATATGAATCAGCCATGGATTTACATGTATTCCAAATCCCGATCCCCCCTCCCACCTCCCTCTCCACCCGATTCCTCTGGGTCTTCCCAGTGCACCAGGCCGGAGCACTTGTCTCGTGCATCCCTCCTGGGCTGGTGATCTGTTTCACCATAGATAGTATACATGCTGTTCTTTTGAAATATCCCACCCTCACATTCTCCCACAAAGTTCAAAAGTCTGTTCTGTATTTCTGTGTCTCTTTTTCTGTTCTGCATATAGGGTTATCGTTACCATCTTTCTAAATTCCATATACATGTGTCAGTATGCTGTAATGTTCTTTATCTTTCTGGCTTACTTCACTCTGTATAATGGGCTCCAGCTTCATCCATCTCATTAGGACTGGTTCAAATGAATTCTTTTTAATGGCTGAGTAATATTCCATGGTGTATATGTACCACAGCTTCCTTATCCATTCATCTGCTGATGGGCATCTAGGTTGCTTCCATGTCCTGGCTATTATAAACAGTGCTGCGATGAACATTGGGGTGCACGTGTCTCTTTCAGATCTGGTTTCCTCAGTGTGTATGCCCAGAAGTGGGATTGCTGGGTCATATGGCAGTTCTATGTCCAGTTTTTTAAGAAATCTCCACACTGTTTTCCATAGCGGCTGTACTAGTTTGCATTCCCACCAACAGTGTAAGAGGGTTCCCTTTTCTCCACACCCTCTCCAGCATTTATTGCTTGTAGACTTTTGGATAGCAGCCATCCTGACTGGTGTGTAATGGTACCTCATTGTGGTTTTGATTTGCATTTCTCTAATAATGAGTGATGTTGAGCATCTTTTCATGTGTTTGTTAGCCATCTGTATGTCTTCTTTGGAGAAGTGTCTGTTTAGTTCTTTGGCCCATTTTTTGATTGGGTCATTTATTTTTCTGGAATTGAGCTGCAGGAGTTGCTTGTATATTTTTGAGATTAATCCTTTGTCTGTTGCTTTGTTTGCTATTATTTTCTCCCAATCTGAGGGCTGTCTTTTCACCTTACTTATAGTTTCCTTTGTAGTGCAAAAGCTTTTAAGTTTCATTAGGTCCCATTTGTTTAGTTTTGCTTTTATTTCCAATATTCTGGGAGGTGGGTCATAGAGGATCTTGCTTTGATTTATGTCGGAGAGTGTTTTGCCTATGTTCTCCTCTAGGAGTTTTATAGTTTCTGGTCTTACATTTAGATCTTTAATCCATTTTGAGTTTATTTTTGTGTATGGTGTTAGAAAGTGTTCTAGTTTCATTCTTTTACAAGTGGTTGACCAGTTTTCCCAGCACCACTTGTTAAAGAGGTTGTCTTTTTTCCATTGTATATCCTTGCCTCCTTTGTCAAAGATAAGGTGTCCATAGGTTCGTGGATTTATCTCTGGGCTTTCTATTCTGTTCCATTGATCTATATTTCTGTCTTTGTGCCAGTACCATACTGTCTTGATGACTGTGGCTTTGTAGTAGAGTCTGAAGTCAGGCAGGTTGATGCCTCCAGTTCCATTCTTCTTTCTCAAGATTACTTTGGCTATTCGAGGTTTTTTGTATTTCCATACAAATTGTGAAATTCTTTGGTCTAGTTCTGTGAAAAATACCGTTGGTAGCTTGATAGGGATTGCATTGAATCTATAGACTGCTTTGGGTAGAATAGCCATTTTGACAATATTAATTCTTCCAATCCATGAACACGGTATGTTTCTCCATCTGTTTGTGTCCTCTTTGATTTCTTTCATCAGTGTTTTATAGTTTTCTATGTATAGGTCCTTTGTTTCTTTAGGTAGATATACTCCTAAGTATTTTATTCTTTTTGTTGCAATGGTGAATGGTATTGTTTCCTTAATTTCTCTGTCTGTTTTTTCATTGTTAGTATATAGGAATGCAAGGGATTTCTGTGTGTTAATTTTATATCCTGCAACTTTACTATATTCATTGATTAGCTCTAGTAATTTTCTGGTAGAATCTTTAGGGTTTTCTATGTAGAGGATCATGTCATCTGCAAACAGTGAGAGTTTTACTTCTTCTTTTCCTATCTGGATTCCTTTTACTTCTTTTTCTGCTCTGATTGCTGTGGCCAGCACTTCCAACACTATGTTGAATAGTAGTGGTGAGAGTGGGCACCCTTGTCTTGTTCCTGATTTCAGGGGAAATGCCTTCAATTTTTCACCATTGAGGGTGATGCTTGCTGTGGGTTTGTCATATATAGCTTTTATTATGTTGAGGTATGTTCCTTCTATTCCTGCTTTTTGGAGAGTTTTAATCATAAATGAGTGTTGAATTTTGTTAAAGGCTTTCTCTGCATCTATTGAGATAATCATATGGTTTTTATCTTTCAATTTGTTAATGTGGTGTATTACATTGATTGATTTGCGGATATTAAAGAATCCTTGCAGTCTCTGTTTTAGATGATGAATTCAGGGCTTTCTGAGTGGAGGATGTTTATCTAGTAGGGATGTGGAACAGCCATAGGAAATATAAAACATTTTCTTTTATCATTTTGATGTTGAAATCTAGCGTGGATGATAAGTCTCAAGAGTTACTAGCTATTTTATTTTGATTCACTTGAAAACTGTGATGTTCCCATCTATGTATCATACCCCACTAGGCATTTAAGTGCTTAAGAATTACTACCTGAGTTATAGGCTAAGTTGCAGTCTTACGCTCTTCTTGCCAATGTCTATGTCTTTGTTCAATGTCAATCTCATAGTACAAGACTGACATTTCTACTAACTCATGTAGACATAGCAACACAGTATTTTTGCTATTTACCATAGCAAAGCTTGTTGATCTTAGTCTGGGTTAATCAGAAACATTCTCTTTCACAATTGTTCCCAGGCCAACACAACTCAATTAGAAGTACATTTTGACCAAAGAAACTCAACTAGTGCTCAAGTGTGGAAGCAAATGTGTATGAGGGTCTACTTGGGTTGCCTCTCAGGCCTGAATATTATCCCACTTACTATAACCAAGAGAACAGAAACAGTTTTCTGAGATCCCAAGAACCAAGGAGAATTGGCAGAGATGTGTTGTCTTGATTTCAAGAGGAGATCTTTCAGGATAAATGCAGTTTTCTTTTCTTTCTTTTTTTTTTTTTTATTAGTTGGAGGCCAATCACTTCACAACATTTCAGTGGGTTTTGTCATACATTGATATGAATCAGCCATGGATTTACACGTATTCCCCATCCCGATCCTCGCTCCCACCTCCCTCTCCACCCGATTCCCCCGGGTCCTCCCAGTGCCCCAGGCTGGAGCACTTGTCTCATGCATCCCACCTGGGCTGGTGATCTGTTTCACCATAGATAGTATACATGCTGTTCTTTTGAAATATCCCACCCTCACATTCTCCCACAGAGTTCAAAAGTCTGTTCTGTACATCTGTGTCTCTTTTTCTGTTTTGCATATATGGTTATCGTTACCATCTTTCTAAATTCCATATATATGTGTTAGTATACTGTAATGGTCTTTATCTTTCTGGCTTACTTCACTCTGTATAAGGGGCTCCAGCTTCATCCATCTCATTAGGACTGGTTCAAATGAATTCTTTTTAATGGCTGAGTAATATTCCATGGTGTATATGTACCACAGCTTCCTTATCCATTCATCTGCTGATGGGCATCTAGGTTGCTTCCATGTCCTGGCTATTATAAACAGTGCTGCGATGAACATTGGGGTGCACGTGTCTCTTTCAGATCTGGTTTCCTCAGTGTGTATGCCCAGAAGTGGGATTGCTGGGTCATATGGCAGTTCTATTTCCAGTTTTTTAAGAAATCTCCACACTGTTTTCCATAGCGGCTGTACTAGTTTGCATTCCCACCAACAGTGTAAGAGGGTTCCCTTTTCTCCACACCCTCTCCAGCATTTATTGCTTGTAGACTTTTGGATAGCAGCCATCCTGACTGGCGTGTAATGGTACCTCATTGTGGTTTTGATTTGCTAAATGCAGTTTTCAATTTTATATTTCAGACTAAAGTCTGGTCAGTCTTGTGCAAGGTAGGCATCTGTAGAGATTCTGAGACTTCCACTTGCCTAAGAATTTCACATCTAGTGGAAGCTTATAGGAGGCTGTGGTCTGGGGTTTTCATTGATTTGTCCAATAGACCTCTCTTCTAACCCTACTTTCAGCAACTCTTATTTGAGGAGCTTTACCTTACTCTCTTCTTTGAGGAACTGATAATAAGAACAGAAAGGATAGAAAGAAGAAATTAAGGAAGGAAAGAAGAATAGGAGAAACCAGCATTTCTTGTAAAAAGAATAGTTTAATACTTTCATATAAAAGCATATCATTTAATCTCCACACTCACTCGGTAGAAGGTGTGGGCTGAGATGACTCATGAAGGGACTTGGTGATGCTCCTCAGAGCCCTTGACCCTGGAGAGGGCCCCAGCAGTTCCTTGATCTTCTGGCAGAAGCTGTAGGGTTAGTAAATGGATTTTTCTTTTACTATAGTCTAGGTGCCCTTTAAACTGCTGCGAGTTTTTGTTTGTTTGTTTGCTTGTTTTGCTATGTGCCAGCTGCTCAGGCCCTTCAGCTATATCCCCCCCTACCACAGGTTGGAGTAGGTTTCCCATGGATACCATGTCTGTCTTCTCTACACATGGTCCTTCGATGTGCGGTAGCTGTTCAGCCCTCAGATCTTCTTCAGGACGAGTTGTTCTATGTGTGGGTATAGATTCAATCTGCGTATGGGAGGAGGTAAGCTCAGGGGCTTCCTATGATGCCATCTTGCCCTGTCCCCTTTTTAAATTTGTTATACTAGAAGCTCTCATAGATATATAGGAGGGATATTCAGTTCTATAATGAAAGAAATTTCTGCTGTGGAATCATCTTCTTACCCTGTGCTTTGTAATACTCTGTCCTTCGTGAAAATGTAACATCCTTCACTAGTATTACTCAAAGAAAGAAGATGGAAGAGAGGCAGGGTTTAAAATACTTAGAGATACCTAATACACTGAGAGAGGTCATAATTCAATACCCCCTAGCGGTACATTGTGGAAGAGAAGCCCCTGCTGCAGGTGTTACAGTGTTACTGTTAGAAAGCTCTTCCTCCTCAATAGAATGAGATGAGCGGTATTAATATGCAATGGTCCCAAGCACATGAAGGTTAGCTACCTACCCAAAAAGTATCTTGCTGCTAAGTCACTTCAGTCGTGTCCAACTCTGTGCAACCCCATAGATGGCAGCCCACCAGGCTCCCTCGTCCCTGGGATTCTCCAGGCAAGAACAGTGGAGTGGGTTGCCATTTCCTTTTCCAATACAGGAAAGTGAAAAGTGAAAGTGAAGTTGCTCAGTCGTGTCCGACTGTTAGCGACCCCATGGACCGCAGCCCACCAGGCTCCTCCGTCCATGGGATTTTCCAGGCAAGAGTACTGGAGTGGGGTGCTGTTGCCTTCTGCGAAAAGTATCTTAGGAGAGGCAATTAAGACAAAGAAGCAAGAGTGGGTCTTTTGAAGATGGTATAAAGAGGCAGAGCTTGTATAAGAACTTAAATTTTGGTTAGGATGAATTCTGGGTACTTTTATTTTTAAGGTCATATTTTTTTTTAAGGTCATATTTTTAAGGTCACATTCCGAGATGGTACCAAAGGAAAAAAAAAAAAAAAAGACTTTACCCCAATTTAGGTGTCACTCCTACAAAGAGTCATATTTTCAGGGACTCCAATGGCCTGCTTTGACTTTTAAGACTGAATTTTCTTAAGGTTCTAAGGTCCTTCTTGACTGGTACTGAGGCGTAGCAGAGAGAGACAATAGCTAGCAGCAACATCAATTTTGGGGCATTTTCATTGGGTCTAAATCTTCCTTCCTCATCCTAGGATATTACTTACTGTAAGGCTCACTTTGACTTTAGTAATAGCTTTTTAAAGTAAAAATGAAACATTAAATATGTGGACAGATTTTTAGAATTAAAACAGTTACAAATATGGTTTTTAAAAGTGAAATATGATATTTGATGACATTTCATGGCTGTGTGGCTCAGTTACATACAAATGAAAGGATGTTCAGAGATATTCAGTATCTTTCTCAAGATTGTCTAACTAGTTAGGCAATATTTGGTTGAACCTATTTATGTTTACTCTCTCCACTGACTCATCTCAAATGGCAGTACATCTCAGAATCATTTGGGGGAGTTGTTAAAATGTGTATCTTCCTGACTCTAGTAAATCTCCAGTAAATCTGAGTGCCTGGGTGTGTGTTTCAGCACACGTACTTTTTAAAATTTATTTTTAATTGGAGGATAATTGCTTTACAATGTTGTGTTGCTTTCTGCTGTACAGCAGTGTGGATCAGCCATAAGTATATATTTATATACATCCCCTTCCTCCTGAGCTTCCCTCCCACCCCTTCATCCCACCCCTCTATGTTGTCACAGAGCAACAAGCTGATCTCTATGTTGTATGGTGGCTTCTCACTAGCTAGCTATTTTACACATGGTAGTGTATTTATGTCAATTCTACTTTCTCAATTTGTCCCACCCTCCCCTTCCATCCGTGCCCATGAGTCTGTTCTCTATGTCTGCATCTCTATTCCTGCCCTGCAAATAGGTTCATCAGTACCATTTTTCTAGATTCCATCTATATGCTTTAATATACAATATTTGTTTTTCTCTTTTTGACTTATTTCAGTCTGTATAACAGTCTGTAGGTTCATCTACCTCATTACAACTGACTCAGCTTCCTTCCTTTTTATGGTTGGGTTATATTCCATTGTTTAGGTACTGCAACTTCTTTATCCATTCATCTCTCAGTTGACATCTTGATTGGTTCCATGTCCTGGCTATGTGAAGCTGCAATGAACATTGGGGTACATCACATGTACTTTTGTATGTGTGTGTGTGTGTGTGTGTAAAATCTTACCAGATGATTCTGAGTAAGAACTCTAGTAAGAACTATGCTAATCCAAGCTTTTAGGTGGAGAATCTTAAATGAATGACTTATTTATAGTTACTCAAAGGATAGATTTCAAGAACAAATGCATTTTGCTTTTAACAAGCAAACTTCTACATATTTTGTGAACCTACTAGTTACAGTTTGATTTTTATGTAGAAGAATTCTGTTTGAAACATACTTGGACATCTACTTAAAAATTTATTAGGATCCTATTAGGATAGAGTGTTTGTTTTGATCTGAAAAAAAGTCTTTTCTGAAAAAGCATTGTCTGTCTGAGAATGATAGCTTACAGTGAATGGTGTAGGATTTATGATCTCAGAAGAAGATTTAACTTTGGGACCAGGGACCAGGCTTGAACACTCAAGAGCTTTTGTATAGGAGAGTTTTATTAAAGTATAAAAAGGGACAGAATGTTTCTGACATAGACATCAGAAGGGGGACAGAGAGTGCCCCCTGCTAGTCTTTAGCAAGGGAGGTATAGACTTTTTAAGTTAGTTATTACAATAAGTCAAAAGAATGTCTCAAGGTTGTAGAAATTTTACTGGACCCACTCCCGTAATTTACATTTTAAGATAACAGGATTAGCCAGAAGGTTTTCAGGAAGGAGAAACTGTCCTCAGGCAGGATATATTGTTGTTATATAATCCTTAGTACAGAGTTTAAACTGGGTTGTTTGTTGGTTAATCATTGGTTCTGGGCTTAAAGAAGAAAACATTCTATGTGACTGAGACTAAGGAATGTAGAGAGAGAAAAAAAAAGTTTGTGTTTTCCTCCTCCTTGAGAATTCTAGACCCCTATCTCTGCTTCAAGAGCCCCAGACCCCTTTCTCCTCCTTGGGGACCCCAGACTTCTTACCAACCTGCCTAGGAATTGACTATTTCAAGAAGCTGGCCCTTCTTTAGGATCCACCCCCAGATTTCAACCATTCCTAAATTTCATTCAAGGATTATTTACTTTTACTTTATTTTCATAATTCCTACAAATTAATGTTTTTACCAAGCAAGTATTTACTCCATTATTATCCTGCAAATTTGATTAACAATGAAAATAAAAAATCACACAGCAGAATCCAGAAGGTAGGTATGGACTATTGACTATAATGACCTTGGATTTCTGCTGTATTTTAAATATCTACCATCTATCTCCCTTGGAGAATATGACTCCTGATTAGAAAAGAGTGGCTTATTAATCATGCAGGCAGATTTGATAGTAAATCTTAAAATCTTTACAGTAACAACAAAAATCTTGTTATACACCTTTGTGGAGACATTTCTAAAGAATGAAACCCCTGTTTGAATGTATGCTTTTTTTTTTCTTTTTAGAGTGTCTAAATAAGATTGTTTTTATTTTTCTTCATTTATTTTTATTAGTTGGAGCTTTTTTGTGAGCCTCACAGGGTCAGGACCGATGCTGACTGTGGTTTGGCATTGAATATGTGTACGTCAGGCTCTTTTATAAGAGCCTATTGAAGGATCTCCATAGTGAAATTGGTCCCTCTTTTCCTTGAATGCAGTTTTTAAACTGCTAAATTCTGTACCTGTAGCAATTTCTGGCTGGTTTTCAAGAAAAACCCAGGGAATCACAAATTACAAAGTAACCAGTCTTGTACAAGAGTTTAACAACTTGGCCTCATGTAGTCTTTGTATTAAATATATTAGAAATTAAAATAAAGATAAATTAGGTAGCAGATATTAAAATTTCATTGCTCTCAGCATGTATGGAGGTAGAGGTTGTGGAGTCACTTGCTTAGTGTTTTCAGTCTAGATTAAGCTGGCCTTTTCAGTTATTTCATACAGCTTTTTAGAATCCTAATATTAAGTGTCAGGAATAATGAGGTTCTAGTTTTTTAAAGAAAATTATGTTTATCCCTATTAAATCTAATAATGAGATCTTTGCAAATAATTCAGACAGCAGGGCTGTCAATCATCAGAGCTACTAATAGGAAAAATACTTGTCCTGTGCAGTGGTGCGGTGAGCTTGCGGGGGAAGTGGGACATTTACATAATCTTGAGCCTAATGTCTCATGTCTGCCTAGACAAAGTGGCTTCTAACCTCTCCGAAGACTTGTACTCTCAAATCACAGTAGTTTTTTTCATTTCTATTGATCATTAGTAATTGAATGCATTGTTGTTGTGGTTTAGTTGCGAAGTCATGTCCAATTCTTTTGCGACCGTATCAACTGTAGACCGCCAGACTCGTCTGAGATTTTCCAGGCAAGAATACCAGAGTGGGTGGCCATTTCCTTCTCTAGGGGATCTTCCCCAACCCAGGGATCAAACCCACATCTCTTGCATTGGCAAGCAGTTTCTTTACCACTGAGCCACCAGGGAAGCCCAGATAAATGCATAAAGAATAATAAAGTTAGAAAATCACCGTCTTGGTACTTACAGCAGAAGTATATCATTAGTTGCTTAAGTTGATGGTCAAAGGTTGTTGGGATCAGGAAATTCACATGGTCTTGAAATATCCCTTAGATAACTTGCTTTTTTTTTTTCAACCTTTAAAAATACTGAGATGTAATTGACATACAGCATTGTGTAATTTTAAGGTATACAATGTGTCTATTTGATATACTTACGGGAGCTTCCCCAGTGGCTCAGCAGTAAAGAATCTGCCTGCAATGCAGGAGATGCAGGTCAATCCCTGGGTCGGGAGGGCATGGCAACCCACTCCAGTATTCTTGTTGGGGAAATCCCATAGAGGAGCCTGGCAGGCTACAGTCCGTGTGGTCTCAAAGAGCTGGACAGGACTGGAGCAGCTAAGCACAAGCACCCATGATATATTTATATATATGTAAATATAAAGCTTGTATTCCTGGATCTAAAGTTTGTATTACAGCTCTAAGGTTTGTAATACTAGATTGTTACTACCTGTATTATGATATCGTGTATTAGATCTTCAGAACTTACTTTCTGGTTTCAAGTTTGTACCTTTAAACGTTTCTTACATTTCCCCAGACCTCCAGTCCCTGATAACCACAATTCTACTCTGTATGAGTTCACCTTTTTTAGATTCCTTACATAAGTGAGATCATACAGTACTTGTCTTTCTTTGCCTGACTTTTGTCACTTAGCATAATGCCTTCAACATCCATTCTCATGGTCACACTGTCAGAATTTCCTTCTTTCTCAGGGCTGAATAATACTCCATTATATATGTAAGTATACATTACATCTTAATCCATTCATCTGTGGATGGACACTTAGGCTCTTGTGTTTGTACCTTGGCTATTGAGAATAACACTGCAATGAATATGGGAGTGCTGGTATCGATTTCAGCTACTGGTTTCAATTCTTTAGAATGTATATTCCAGGCATGGGATCACCAGATCAAATGATGGTTGAATTTTTAGTTTTTTGAGGCAACCTGATACTGTTTTACACTGTCACTTAACCAATTTCCATTCTCATCAACAGTTTACAAGGGCTCTCTATTTTCTACATTCTTACCAGGAATTTTTTACCTCTTATCTTCTTCATAAAAGCCATCTTACCAGGTATGAGGAGATACCTCATTGGTTTTGATGTGCATTTCCCTGATGACTAGTGATGCTGAGCATCTTTGCATATTGGACATTTATATGTAATCTTTGGAAAAATGTCTTCAGGTTTTTTGCCTTTTTTGTAATCGGATTACTTGCTTTTTGTGTTATTGAGTTATGAGTTATTAATATTCTTTATTTTAATATTAAGCCCTTATCACATGTATAGTTTGTAAATATTTTCTCCCATTCTGTAGGTTGCCTTTTCAATTCATTGTTTTCTTTGCTGCACAGAAGCTCTTCAGTTTAGTCCCACTTATTGCAGTCTTTGTTGCTTGTGATTTTGGTGTCTTATCCAAGAAATCCTTGCTAAAGCCAGTGTCAAGAATCTTTCCCTGTGTTTTCTAGCAGTTATACAATTTTATGTTTTACGTTCAGATGGTATGTTTTGAATTTTTGTTAGTGGTGTAAGGTAGAGGACCAGTATTATTCTTTTGTATCTGGAATGTGAAGTCAAGTGGGCCTTAGAAAGCATCACTACGAACAAAGCTAGTGGATGTGATGGAATTCCAGTTGAGCTATTTATAATCCTGAAAGATGATGCTATGAAAGTGCTGCACACAATATGCCAGCAAATTTGGAAAACAGCAGTGGCCACAGGACTGGAAGAGGTCTGTTTTCATTCCAATCCCTAAGAAAGGCAATCCCAAAGAATGCTCAAACTACCATACAATTGCACTCATCTCACACACTAGTAAAGTAATGCTCAAAATTCTTCAAGCCAGGCTTCCGCAATACGTGAACCGAGAACTTCCAGATGTTCAGGCTGGTTTTAGAAAAGGCCGAGGAACCAGAGATCAAATTGCCAATATCCGCTGGATCGTTGAAAAAGCAAGAGAGTTCCAGAAAAACATCTATTTCTGCTTTATTGACTATGCCAAAGCCTTCGACTGTGTGGATCACAAAAAACTGTGGAAAATTCTGAAGGAGATGGGAACACCAGACCACCTGACCTGCCTCTTAAGAAATCTGTATGCAGGTCAGGAAACAACAGTTAGAACTGGACATGGAACAACAGACTGGTTCCAAATAGGAAAAGGAGTACGTCAAGGCTGTATATTGTCACCCTGCTTATTTAACTTATATGCAGAGTATATCATGAGAAATGCTGGGCTGGAAGAAGCACAAGCTGGAATCAAGTTTGCCGGGAGAAATATCAATAACCTCAGATATGCAGATGACACCACCCTTATGGCAGAGAGTGAAGAGGAACTAAAGAGCCTCTTGATGAAAGTGAAAGAGGAGAGTGAAAGAGTTGGCTTAAAGCTTAACATTCAGAAAACTAAGATCATGGCATCTGGTCCCATCACCTCATGGGAAATAGAGGGGAGACAGTGGAAATGGTGTCAGACTTCATTTTTTGGGGCTCCAAAATCGCTGCGGATGGTGATGGCAGCCATGAAATTAAAAGACGCTTACTCCTTGGAAGGAAAGTTATGACCAACCTAGATAGCATATTAAAAAGCAGAGACATTACCTTGCCAACAAAGGTCCGACTGGTCAAGGCTATGGTTTTTCCAGTGGTCATGTATGGATGTGAGAGTTGGACTGTGAAGAAAGCTGAGTGCTGAAAAATTGGTGCTTTTGAACTGTGGTGTTGGAGAAGACTCTTGAGAGTCTCTTGGATAGTGAGGAGATCCAAGCAGTCCATCCTGAAGGAGATCAGTCCTGGGTGTTCATTGGAAGGACTGATGCTGAAGCTGAAACTCCAATACTTTGGCCACCTCATGTGAAGAGTTGACTCGTTGGAAAAGACCCTGATGCTGGGAGGGATTGGGGACAGGAGGAGAAGTGGGCGACAGAGGATGAGATGGCTGGATGGCATCACCGACTCGATGGGCATGAGTTTGAGTAAACTCCGGGAGTTTGTGATGGACAGGGAGGCCTGGCATGCTATGATACATGGGGTCGCAAAGAGTAGGACACGACTGAGTGACTGAACTGAACTGAACTGATCCCATTTTCCCAGGATTATTTATTGAAGAAACTGTCCTTTTCCTTCATTGTGTGGTCTTGGAACCCTTGTTAAAAATTAGGTATTCAGTTCCTTATTCAGTTCCAATTCAGAAACTTATTCTGTTCCATTCAGTCACTCAGTCGTGTCCGACTCTTTGTGACCCCATGGACTGCAGCACGCCAGGCCTCCCTGTCCATCACCAGGTCCCGGAGTTTACTCAAACTCATGTCCATTGAGTCAGTGATGCCATCTAACCATCTCATCCTCTGTTGTACCCTTCTCTTCCTGCCTTCAATCTTTCCCAGCATCAGAGTCTTTTCAAATGAGTTAGTTCTTGCATCAGCTGGCCAAAATATTGGAGCTTCAGCTTCAGCATCAGTCCTTCCAATGAATATTCAGGACTGATTTCCTTTAGGGTGGAATGGTTAGATCTCCTTGCATCCTGGAATGCAAAGTCAAGTGGGCCTTAGGAAACATCACTACTAACAAAGCTAGTATAGGTGACGGAATTCCAGTTGAAATTCCAGGTGACGGAATTTCAAATCCTAAAAGATGATGCTGTGAAAGTGCTGCACTCAATATGCCAGCAAATTTGGAAAACCCAGCAGTGGCCACAGAACTGGAAAAGGTCAGTTTTCATTCCAATCCCAAAGAAAGGCAATGCCAAAGAATGCTCAGACTACCGCACAATTGCACTCATCTCATACACTAGCAAAGTGATGCTCAAAATTCTCCAAGCCAGCCTTCAGCAGTACAGGAACTATGAACTTCCAGATGTTCAAGCTGGTTTTAGAAAAGGCAGAGGAACCAGAGATTAAATTGCCAACATCCATTGGATCACTGTAAAAGCAAGAGAGTTCCAGAAAAACATCTACTTCTTCTTAGTGACTATGCCAAAGCTTTTGACTGTGTGAATCACAACAAACTGTGGGAAATTCTTAAAGAGAAGGGAATACCACACCACCTGCCTGCCTCCTGAGAAGTCTGTGTGAAGCGACAATTAGACCTGGACATGGAACAACAGACTGGTTCCAAATTGGAAAAGGAGTATGTCAAGGCTGTATATTGTCACCCTGCTTATTTAACTTATATGCAGAGTACATCGTGAGAAATGCTGGACTGGATGAAGCACAAGCTGGAATCAAGATTGCTGGGAGTTCACCATATATGTATTGTTTATGTCTAGGCTCTCTATTCTATTCCCCTGCCTTCTGTGCCTACTTATATACCAGTACCATACTGTTTTGATCACTTTGTAATAAGGTTTAAAATCTAGAAATGTGATGGGTTCATCTTTGTGCTATTTCAGGATTGCTTTGAAGATATTAATACAAGGTCTTCTGTGATTTCAAATTTTAGAGTAAACTTTTTCTATTTCTGTAAAGAATGCTGTGGGGATTTTGAGTAGGATTGCATTAAATATGTAGCTCACTTTGGGTAGTATACATGTTTGCAATATCACTTCTTCCAATCCAAGAACATGGGATCTATTTCCATTTATTTGTATCTTCTTCAATCTTTTCATCAATGTCTTGCAGTTTTTGTTGTACACATGTTTCACCTCCTTGGTTAAACATATTTCCAAGTGTTTCATTGATTTTTAATGCTGTTATAACTGGGATTACTTCCTTAATTTCTCATTCAGGCACTCTTACTGTATAGAAATGCAACTGATTTTTGTATGTTGATTTTGTACCCTGCAACTTTACTGAATTGAGTTATTCTAACAGTTTTTTTTTTAAAATGAAGTCTTTAGAGTTTTCTTTATATAAAATCATATCAGCTACAAACAGGCAATTTTACTTTTTCCTTTCTGATATGAATGCCTTTTATTTCTCTTGTCTAATTACTCTGGGTAGGATTTCCAGTACTCTATTGAATAGAAATGGCAAAAAGTGGGATTCTATGCCTTGTACCTGATCTTAGAGGAAAGGATTTTAACTTTTCACCACTGAGCACAATGTTAACTGTGACATTGTTGTATATGGCCTTGATTATGCTAAGTAATGTTCCTTCTATACTTGACTTCCTTCTTACCCAACTTACTGTTTTTTGTCATGAAAGGATGTTCAATTTTGCCAAATATTTTTTCTGTATCAGTTGAGATGATCATATGATTCTTACCTTTGGTCTGTTAATGTGGTGTATTACATGTATTGATTTGTGTATGTTGAGCTATCTTGAGATAAATCATGCTTGATAATAATGAATGATTCTTTTTAATGTGCTGTTGCATTCAGTTTGCTAATACCTTGTTGAGAATTAGATAACATGATTTACAGAGGCGGAAGTGAATCTTTCTTTGCGTTGGAGAACATATGCCTGTGATTCACTTAACCAAATGGTCAAATTAATGTTCCTTATTGTGAGGCAATGATTATTATGTGTCCTGATTTAGTGAAATAAGTATACAGTAGCACCCCTGTAACTTTTTTTTGCAAATATATATATATATTAGCTGAATCTTTTAGTCAGTGGATTCATCAATCAGAAAAGTTAATTACATGACATATTCTATTACAAGACCATTGGCCTGGCCTCTGGCAAAAGCTCAATGCCATAAGAAAAAGGGTACACTTCTGTATTAAAAGATACTGAAAGAAAAACAACCATTCATTTTCTGAATCTTGTTTAGATCCCGGGTCAGAGGAAAAGCCCAAACTTTTAAAATTTTTAGGAATTGGTAAAATTTAAATTCAGTGTCTCTCTTCCCCTCCCTTCCCGCCTCCTTCTCTTCAATAGATATGAGAATCATATTGTGGTTGTAGAATTGATACCTCCTTAATTTTAATCTTAAGAGACATTAGAGTATTTGGAGGTAAAGAAGTGAAATCTGAAATTCACTTACAAATACATCAGGAAAATGAAAAAAAAAAAAGTCATAGATGAGCACCCAAGAGAGTGAGAGAGAATGGGACTGTATTGCCAGTAATGTTACAAATGGGTGAATCTACATGAAGGGCAGATGGCTGTTCATGTGCTATGCTTCCAACTGCTGTGTAGCTTTGAAATTGTTCAAAATAAAAAGCAGGGGAAAATCTGCTTATTTATTTGAACATACATGAAAGTCTCTTAAATGTTAGAGAAAGCCGAGTTCAATAATTTTTGAAATAATTTGAATTTTATTAAATATAAAATCAACTACTTATATTTTAACAGTCAGAACATTTTGTGTAGATGACATCTTCTTTCAGCCTATAAGCATTTGCTTGCTAACATGTAAGATACACAGATCTCTTAAAATAACTATAAACTTGCTCAAGTTCAACTCTCATAGGTACCTGTCTCCTTGGAAAGAAATCTATTAGAGATTTCTCTAAGGAAACCTCTATAGAGGTTGTGTGTGTTTGGTCGCTCAGTTGTGTCCAACTATTTGCGACCCCATGAACTGTAGCCCACCAGGCTCCTCTGTCCATTGGATTTCCCAGGCAAGAATACTGGAATGGGTTGCCATTTCCTTCTCCAGGAGATCTTTCTGACCAAAGGATCAAACTTGCGTCTCCTGCATTGGCAGGTGGATTCTTTACCACTGAGCCACCTGGGAAGCCCATCTATAGAGGTTAGCTTCCTTGTAATCAAAGTTAATCTGATCTCTGTGCCAAGCATAAAGCTATCTTCATTTCAGAAATAAAAATTACACCATGTGCAGCTGCTTTGAAAGATTCTGTTCATTCTTGGGCTGATTGAGGGATATTGTTCATTCTTGGGCTGATTGTGTCTGCATTGCTTGGACCGGCTGCTCTGCTTCTGATGTCTGTCCTGTGGACTTTTCCACTTCTCTGGAGAAAAACACCATAAACCCTTTAGATCTGTGTAAAATCAAAGTTGGTTTGATATATTTATCTTTTCATAGACATCCTGTTTACTTTCCAACATCCGGATCTCTTACTGTAACAGGGGCACATTTTACTTTTTTTTTTCCTTATATTAACTTAATATGTGTATTAATTAACTTGCTATGAGATTGACCTCTCCTTCTCTGTTGCTTATTTTTATATACAATCAGTTTTGTTAAACTTTTAGAAAGCCATTCGTTCAAGATAACTTCTCTAACTTTATGCTCCACAGCTAACCCATCTAACTCTTTAATGTAGGGTTACAAAGTCCCAGGTGGTACTAGTGGTAGGGAATCCACCTGCCAAGGCAAGAGATATGGGTTTGATCCCTGGGTCAGAAAGATCCTCTGGAGAATGTAATAGCAACTCACTCCAGTAGTCTTTCCTGGAGAACACCATGGACAAAGGAGCCTGGTGGGCTATAGTCCCTGAGGTTACAAAGAGTTGGACATGACTGACTGCACCCACACAAAGTATTGTGGGTCTTCTTGATCTCCTGGTTCTGTTCTCATGTCCAGCTTCTATGTGAGCACCTCCTTCGTTTTTCTCCATTGACCTTGTGTCTTTCAATTGGATTTTGTTCCTAGCACTTCATGCTCAGTGTTGGACTTTGTCCTGTAAGGGAGTTTAGGCACTTGACTTTGAGTCCAAGGGATACAGACTGCTCCAGTCTCTTAAAAAAAAAAAAACTTTCCACAGGGCCCACACCCTCACCCACCACTAGACTATGCAAAATTCACCCAGTGCCTGCTGCTGTTCTCACATTGGCCTTCTGGAATTTCCAGTGGGTTTCTGCTGGCTATTTTAGGACTGTAGTCTTAGACTGTGGAGGATACCCAGTTCTTTCTTATGCTTTCTATGATGCAGATGCTGTATGTATCTCATAGCTACTAAAAGTTTGTTTATACCAGCCCATACTATGGGGTGTATGAATATACTTTGTTACCTAAGTTTGTTGGAGATGTTGATCATCTCTTTGTTTTCTGGCTACTTGCCTGCTTTATATAGTAGAATTTAGTTAGTTCAGTTGCTCAGTTGTGTCTGACTCTTTGCAACCCTGTGGACTGCAGCACACTAGACTTCCCTGTCCATCACCAACTTCCGGAGCTTACTCAAACTCATGTCCATCGAGTTGGTGATGCCATCCAACCATTTCATCCTCTGTCGTCCCCTTCTCCTGCCCTCAATCTTCCTCAGCAGCAGAGTCTTTTCCAATGAGTCAATTCTTTGCATCAGGTGGCCAAAGCATTGGAGTTTCAGCTTCAGCATCAGTCCCTCCAGTGAATATTCACGACTGATTTCCTTTAGGATTGACTCTCCTTTAGGTTTGATCTCCTTATAGTCCAAGGGACCGTCGCGAGTCCTCTCCAATGTCACAGTTCAAAAGCATCAACTCTTTGGCACTCAGCCCTCTCCATAGTCCAACTCTCACATACATGCATGACCACTGGAAAAACCACAGCCTTGACTAAACAGACCCTTGTTGGCAAAGCAATGTCTCTGCTCTTTAATATGTTGTCTAGATTGTCTAGATTGCCTTTCTTCCAAGGATCAAGCATCTTTTAAGTTTATGGCTGCAGTCATCATCTGCAGTGATTTTGGAGCCCCCAAAAATAAAGTCTCTCACTGTTTCCATTGTTTCCCCATCTATCTACCGTGAAGTTATGGGACTGTATGCCATGATCTCAGTCTTCTAAATGGTAGAATTATTCTTCTTAAGAAGAATTTAAGAAAAACTAATCTGCCACTGCCACCATCTTCCCTGAATCAAATTTTATTACGTTCATGAATACAAAATGAAGCAGTACATCATTATCCATGGCATGACTTTCAACAAATAGATGATTTTGAAATAAATATTTTTGTGATAGAAGTCCATAAAATTTTCCTTTGAGTGGGAATGATTTATCTACCATCATTATCCATGGACTCATGAAATTGACTTGAGTTATTTTATGAACATGTTTCATGTTTTTCTCTTTTCCTCCAACCTCTACTGCTCTACATTTTTTCAAAGAAGAAAGTTTAAGAATGATAATTCTTGGTCTAGAGCCACAGACATGGATTTCCCACTATTATATTATAATCCTGCTTTACAAAATCATGAACCATACTCTATTTCCTAATTCTCTTTACTTCTGAGTTATACTTTGTTTAAAAAATTACTCATATGACTCTACTTTTGGTTTGTTATATGTAAATATTCTCTGGATGTATAAGCAATGGAGAGTCTTAAACTTTTATCCTTTCCAAGGTTGTTTTTTTTTTTTTAAACTATTGAGATCTTAAGTCAGTGTAGAAACAAATCCTAGTGGTTGATGAAATAGCATATTATAAGGAAAGTTGGCTAAATTGGAAAAATTAACTTGAAGTCATACTTTTAAGATAAATACATGTTCCTGCTCAGACACTTCAAAAAAAAAAAAAGCCCAATAGTGTTTGGCGTTTGCCCGTCACCTTTTCTATACTGTAACCCTAGTGTCCAGATTTTGTTTGACCTCCAATTTTGTCCTCTGCATAGAAGGGACCAGATCTCGTGGAGGTGTTTGATTTCCTCCTCAAGCCAGGAAAGAAATCAATCTATGTGTAGAATATTCTGTTGTCAGAAAGCAAAAATGCTTTCGGAGATGCAAGGGTCAGTAAAAGAGTGAGGAGATCTACTTAAGAGGACTCAGGAACAGTAACCCTTAGAAATTTGCATCAAATAATAGTAATAGTTGTAAATTCATGGCTTTTTACAGATGCTAATTTCTAACACCCTGAGTAAAAACGGTTGTTAAGTGTGCAAAGAATAGTTATCATATAAAAGGAGCACAGATATATCTGGATAGTTTTAAAGTTTTTATTTTTTACAGTGGGAAATATTACTATGTGTGGTATTTTTTAATTAAATGTGTATGTGCATGCATGTACACACGTGCACACACACACACTTGTTTCTGTGTAAAGAGGAAAGGAATCCAGTCTAAAGTAGGAGCTCTACCAAGAAAAGGAAGTAGTGATCAGCACTGTGGTCATATGAAATGACCAGCAAATTAATATAAAAGTTAAACAGACTTGTTGATCAAGAAGATGGAAATTTCAAAAATTCATTTCTACTATAGTAGCCTAATCTCTTGAGTCTAACAGCTCAAGAAGTGAGATATTCATAGAGATTAAACCCTAGATGGCTCTAGTAATTAAAATTTTAAAGATTCTAGAAAAAATATATACTTTTAATAATAATGCAAATAGACTACATTCATATATCATAGAGACAGGCCAAGGGATTAGGGACCAAGAAATCCAAAAGTTGAAGAACACATCATTTTCAGAAAAGGCACCAACTTAAAATAAATGAAACTTAAAACATTTATTACATAGAAAGACTTAGCTTATGATGCTCAGTGTTGCTTCTTTGAATCCCTGTGGTCATTACAGTCAGATCAAGGTCCCAAGGCAGAGTTTCCTAGCCAACAACTAGAATCTGCAACCTTGATTTGTGTGACTATGATCTTTTTCTTTTGTGTCTGGTTAGATTAACAAAACTCTTAAGAGCATCTGAAAATAGCACTAACAATGTGTCAGAGTATGGGGCAAGAAGAAATGAAGTTAAGTATTTGTTTTCAGCATTTTGATAACTAGCTTTAATGTTAAGGTATTATAAATTTTGGAATCACTGAACTTCAGTTATTTGCTATTTTATATACTTTAATACCTTCAAAGGAATCAACCATATTAAATCTATAATTACAGTTTAAGGGAATTTAATTAATCACATTTCTAACTGATGTCCAAGTGCTCAGTAAAACAATTTTGAAAGTTTTTAAAATCATAGATGAATAAATTGGACTCACTAAATGAGGTACTATCTAAGTGGGTATTCCTCTCGTTAAATAAAAACCCCCTTGGTCATAATTATGATTGGTTCTCTATAAAGGAGGTTTTTAATTTTAAACATGTCTTTTCTTGTCTATGAAACTTTAACTTGCCTTTCAAATTCTTTTCACCCCGCATTAAGAAGCTGCAGCAATGAAGCGAGACCAGTGTTATGACTCACTCCACGGTGATTGATCATGGTGTCCACCACCAGCCCTTGGCCATCTATTTCTGTCATTGCTGAAATGGAAGCAGAAGAGATCAAACACAGTGAACAAGTAGGTTGTGTAGAGGCAGAACTGACTTGCTGAGTAGTAGATCTGAAGACAGCTTTGTAGCAGGATCTTAAATAATAGCCTGAAGGAGAGAGAAATGAGGCACAGGATGGTACTGTTGAAGTATTTGAAGCAGATGTTGCTATTTCGTCTTCGGCCCCTTCTTTTCGGGGAGCTCTTCCTTTTTCTCTATCCTCCCCATGTGCTTCTACAGTTAATAGCCCATTATCTCCTCCCTATAGAATTGAGCACGTGTCATTTAAGACACGCTGGAGTTGTACACTCTCTTGGGCACAGAAACTCATTAAAGAAGGCAGCAGGGGTCGGGACCATGATTCAAAATTCCTTCAGAGTTTGTTTGTAATGTGGCAGAGATTCTTCGGGATCCTTTCTAATCCTCAGCCTCCACTTTGGTCTTGATTTGAGAAGGATGGTCCTGGCTGGTGATAGTGTTCATGATCTCTGACTCATGAAAGAGCCCGTCCATGGTTGAAAGGTAGAATGAGGGTTTTGCTAAAGAAGAGCAAGATGGGACTGGAGAAGCAAGATGCTGATGGTTTGAGTCTCTGCTCCTAGCACCTGAGATCTGAGCAGCGGTCCTAGGCTTTGTTGCACTTATTCCAGTTGCAGGAGTGTGCTGGCTATCGGTTACTTCTCACTTCTAAACCTACTATTTGCTTGTCCTAATGTTTGGTAATGGATATAGGCTTTGTCGACTGCATTTGTTGTTCAGTCACTAAGTCGTGTCCAACTCTTTGTGACCCTATGGACTGCAGCACACCAGTCTTCCCTGTCCTTCACTCTTTCCCAGAGTTTGCTCAGATTCAGGTCCATTGAGTCGGTGATACTATCTAACCATCTCATCCTCTGCATCCCTCTTCTCCTTTGGCCTTCAGTCTTTCCCAGCATCAGGGTCTTTACCAGTGAGTCGCCTCTTTGCATCAAGTGGCCAAAGTATTGGAGCTCCAGCGTCAGTCCTTCCAATGAATATTCAGGGTTGATTTCCTTTAGGATGGACTGGTTTGATCACTTTGCGGTCCAAGGAACTCTCAAGAGTCTTCTCCAGTACCACAATTCAAAGGCATCAATTCTTTGGCACTCGGCCTTCTTTGTGGTCCAACTCTCACACCCATACATGCAGACTGGAAAAACCATAGCTTTGGCTATACGGCTGCATTTATCCTTTACCAACTGGCTTGATGTTAAGCTCTGCCAATAGATGGTGCTGTGGAAAGGACAGCAAGACAATATGAGAAGGACCTTTTTCCTTCTGTTGCCTCTTTTTCTCCTGTGACATCAAGCAGATCAGAGCTCAGTGGGTCTCTTGCCTATGGTTCTGGCGAGTAAACTGGAGCCTGTTTCTTCACCTTGGTTAGTGGCTACGTGTTTCTGCAGCCACCAGTTCCTTCTCAAATGTCAGAATCTCTCTCTTGCAGGGACAAGACCCCTCCTTTAAGTTTCTAAGTTCCCTATTCACTTTGAGCTTATCAGTGGCCACAGCTTTCTGAAGTTGCTACCCTTTTATACCTTAACATTTTCTTTTACATCTTTCAGTAATTAACTACCTACTACCCAGCTTACAATTCTTGGTATTAATATTGTCCTTGTTCAAATTACTGGTATGTTTTCTTGTCTTCTAATTAGACCCCAATGAATATGGCAAGCTGTCTGAGTTTATTACTCTCTAATAAGTACTAGTTTTGCTTAAGGGAACTCAATTTGGGTTCCTTCTCTTGTTCCAGCTCTTCAGTTATTATTTGGACTCCATTCAATAAATCATCAAAAAATATGTGAGGCAGTAGACCAAGCACTGTATCAGGGGCTTGGGATATAAAGAGGAGTATGCTAACCTACTGTCAAGGCACTAGACTATCGTTTACAAAATAGTTATGATACACAAGGTATTGGGTGGACAGACAGGTAAACAATTGATTAAGATACAATGTGGTAAGTGTTAAAGATGTGAACAAGATGAAGAAGCATGGAGAAAGGAGTGATCAGTTTTATAGGAGGAATGGACATGTGGACACTAGATGGGAAGGGAGTAGTGGGACAAACTGGGAAAGTAGTATCAACAGATATACATGACCAGGTGTAAAATAAACAGCCAGTGGGAAGTGGCTATATAGCACAGGGAGCTCAGCTCTGCTCTGTGATGACCTGGAGGGGTGGGATGGGGAGCGGGAGCGGGGCTCAGGAGGGGGGGGGTATGTATACACATAGCTGATTTATTTCATTGTACAGCAGAAACGAACACATTTTGTAAAACAATTATACTCCAATAATAAAAAAAAAAATAGATTGAGGAACTAAGTGGTCAAGGAAAGATTGGCAGAGGAGCCAAAGATTTTTGCAGGAACTTAAAGGAAGAATAGGAGAAGGCAATGGCACCCCACTCCAGTACTCTTGCCTGGAAAATCCCATAGATGGAGGAGCCTGGTAGGGTGTGGTCCATGGGGTCGCTAAGAGTCCGACATGACTGAGCAACTTCACTTTCACTTTTCACTTTCACTCATTGGAGAAGGAAGTGGCAACCCACTCCAGTGTTCTTGGCTGGAGAATCCCAGGGACGGGGGAGCCTGGTGGGCTGCTGTCTATGGGGTCGCACAGAGTCGGACACGACTGAAGTGACTTAGCAAAGGAAGAATAAGTATTTACTCAGGAGGGAAGTAGAAGGGAGAATAACACAAACCAAGATCTGGACTTGCTGAGCCTGTTCAGGGAATTATAGTTGATCATTGGCTATAAGCGGGTGTAAGAGAAGAAAGCTGAGGGCTGTGGTTTTCTAGGTAGCTAGGAAAGGAACATGTTGATTATATTAAGGAGTTTGGGTGTATTCTATCCATAGCTGAACATGTAAGTTTTTCCTTTATACTATGTACTTGGGGCTACCCTGGTGACACAGGTATGTACATATAGGAAAAAAACAAGTGTATATAAATATATATATATACACACAGACACACATGCCATATGTGCTGTCACTTCAGTCGCGTCCAACTCTTTGAGACCCCTTGGACTGTAGCCCGCCAGGCTCCTATGTCCATAGGATTCTCCCGGCAAGAACACTGGAATGGGTTGCCCGCCCTCCTCCATAAATATTCGCACTATCTGTGGTTTCAGGCATCCCCTGGGGGGTTTCTTGGAATGTATCCCCTGTGGATGGGGGGAACTATTGTATTTCAATGTACCTAGATTTACTTTTCTATACACACAATGTGCATAAGAATAGTATTTGGTCTATGTAATGTAAGAATATAACAAGGCATGTAATCACTTGGCACAGGGCCTAGTACACATGTGCCATGTGTGCTTAGTCACCCAGTCGTGTCTGACTCTTTGTGACCCCATGGACTGTAGCCCCCCAGGTTCCTCTGTCCATGGGATTCACCAGGCAAGAACACTGGAGTGGGCTGCCATGCCCTCCTCCAGGGGATCTTCCCGACCCAGGGATCGAACCCAGGTCTCCCGCACTGCAGGCAGATTCTCTGCTGTCTGAATCAGCAGGGTAGGTGATAAAGTTTAATTTCTGAATTAGGCACATTGAGAATAGAACAATTATAAAAATTAGTTTAAGTAGTTTTAGGGCTTCCCTGATGTTTCAGCTGGTCAAGAATCCGCCTGCAATGCAGGAGACCTGGGTTCAGTCCCTGGGTCGAGCAGATGCCCTGGAGAAGGGAATGGCAACCCACTCCAGTATTCTTGCCTGGAGAATTCCATGGACATTTTTGTATATATACTTGTTTATTCCTATGTGTAACATATTTGTGATAAAGTTTAATTTCTAAGTTAGGCACAGTAAGAGATTAACAACAGTAATTTCAAATAGAACAATTACAATATGGTATAGTAAAGTTATGTGAATGTGGTGTTTATCTCTGTCAAAGTATCTTCTTGTACAAATTTAGTGCATTTTCCATCTTAACTAGGCACTTGTCACACACCACAGGTGTAACTTTGCAGTTTGAGGTGTGCCAGCAAAACCAGCTTGAATTTTTTTTTCCTTTTTCACAGTTTCACAGAAGCTTCATTCTTAGCATAGATCTTAGCAATCTCAGTACAGGATTCTTTCCTTTTTAAGTCTAGAACTTTCACCTCTTCACTGATAGGAAGCACTTTTATAGCTTCTCTTTGGCATGTTTGAAGTCCCCATCACTATTCTTGGACTTTGGGGCCATCATTAAGTAAGATAATTGGTACTTGAACATGAGAGCTGCAGTACCTAGAGAGTCCATCTGAGAACCAGATGGCTACTGAGTGACTGATGGGTGGGATAAGCAGGACGAATGGATGATTCACACCGGCTGGGACAGAACAGGACAGTGCAGGGTTTCATCTCGCTACTCTGAGTGGTGCACAATTCAAATCTTATGAATTATTTATTTCTGAAATTTTCCATTTAATATTTTCCCATTGTGGTTGACCCTGGGTAACTGGGAAAGTTAGAAAAATGAAGCTGTGGCTCAGGGGGACCACTGTAACTTTATTGTGTGCATATGACCACGCAATAGTAAATGGGGAGGGTTTATCTCCCAAATATATAAACATCAAAGTGTAGCTTTTTGCCACTAAGCTCTACTGTTTCCACAGACTATAAATACTTAATGAAGCTATTTTTATGACTGGAACTCACATGATGTATTGTCCATGGCCCTCTATTTCAGTGGTGTGCCAGAGATAGCTTGTACCAGTTTGCAGGCGCCAACTGTGCTCATCTTTTTCCAAATCTAATCGGTGACGTGGGTCAGCAGGTTGAAATTTGCCATGGCAGTGATATTTACACCATGGAAATAGGCAAGCACTGTAGATCAGTTTCTTTTCTGTAAAACTGGTTGTTAAATATGTAGCATCACTGCTGTTCCAAACTCTTGGATTTTTTTACTATACAGAAGACATGGACCTATTGTTTTCCCATCTATTTTGCTTTCTTGTAAATTGAATGATATTTGATCCAGTAGTTAAAAATTGTTCTGGTTCTTAAATTGCATTAATCCACACGGTATCTTCATAGTAAGCTGATGTTTTATGAGATTAAACTCAGAACATTCACCAAGAACTCTATTTAAGCACCAATTTCATCACTATTTTTGTTGTGATTACTCTTCTTATGGATTTTTATCACTTTTTCTAAAACTTATTAGTCAACTTGGATTGCCATTGCCATTCTTTTTCTGCTTCAAGTATGTACGTGTATATACCTCATTTCAGGGACTGGGATTATACTTACTTTCCTTTATTTGTTTTCTATTTCAACTTGTCAAGGAGAAGTCTTCCTGGGCAGGCCGTGGTATAGTCATTAAAGTAGAAATCCAAAGTAGGAAGCCTTTTCTGGAGCATAATTCTGTCTCAACTAAATTGGATGCGTAATTGGAAGCACAGGGTTGAGTGTGAGCTGGCCCAGTGCTGCCATCTTTCTTCTAAGAGTATCATCTTTTCCACCCTCACTTTTCTGGGGACACTTTTCCTTAGCAGATTTCAACATGATGATTCTTCCTAAGATAGCCTCATAGCATCTCAGATTTCCATTATATATTTTCTCTGTGGATTAAATCAGGGGTACCCCAACTTCTAGGACCTAATGTCTAATGATCTGAGGTGGAGCTGATGTAATAATAATAGAAATAAAGTGCACAATAGATGTAATACACTTGAATCATCCTCAAACCATTCTCCTATCCTGGTCTGTAGAAAAAAAAACTGTCTTCCATGAAACTTGTCCGTGGTGCCAAAAAGGATGGGGACCCCTGGATTAAATCACCACTCATTCAGAACTGGGTCCACCTGTTCTATTATTATTTTAATTGAATGATGTTACATCAATACTTACCGTGTTGTTTTAGGAGTGACTCTCAAAGCTAACTGCTAAAAGGAAAGGAGATGAGCTGTGGGAAATTTTCCAAAAGTGACTTGGAGTACACTAAATTTAGAGTGTATGTTGCAATAGCCACATGAGTAGTGACTATCATACCATGCAATAATCCATGTCTGATTGATTGCTTTGGCTCAACATTTTTAGAAAAACATGTTCAGCATAAATCACTTATATGCATTTTTTTTTTTTTTTTTTTTTACTAAATAAAGACAATGATTATTTTGTCAAGATCAGGTATCCTCAAATACTTGTTTCAAAGAGAGAAAAATAACTTATTGAGTTCAGAGCTGTCTGGTCCCTTACCAGCTCTGAAAATACTGCTTTTGTGATCTTTCAAAGCTCTAATGTCTTTAGGACAACACTAAAAAATATAGACTGTATACCACCAACAAATCAAAAATATAAAAATATAGACCATACACCATCAACAAATAAAAATATTTATAGACCTCTTCCTACACAGGAGGGAGGAAAGAAAACCTGTCTGTAGAGGCCAAAATGTACTGAAGTGGAGGTGAGGAGAGGAATGGCAAAAAAAGAAATAGACTCTACTATTTTGTAATGTCTTGGGGGAGGAAGAAAGACCCCTGTGTGGTACACGGAGAGCGGGATGGGAGCTGAGAAATACCCAGGGCAACTTAATGAGGTCGTCTTAGCCCCAGAAGAGGCTAGAAGAATCAGAATGAATTGGATAAAATAGTCATTCCTCCTTGAATGTTATAGCACCAATTTATCAATAAAAGTTACAGTTCACTTGTTAAAGCTGGACTAATTTATATAAATGTTATAACTTAAAGCTTCCCAGGTGGCTCAGTGGTAAAAAAATTCACCTGCAATTCACGAGGCACAGGAGATGTGGATTCAATCCCTGGGTTGGGAAGATTCCCTGGAGGAGGAAATGGCAACCCACTCCAGTATTCTTGCCTGGGAAATCCCAAGGACAGAGGAGCCTGGCAGGCTATAGTCCTTGGGGTCCCAAAGAGTCGGACACAACTGAACACTACACCATGACGATGATGATCTTAAATACCTGTGACCCCAGAATATCACGATATTTAACAACTAATAATGCATAGTGTGTGATCCGTCAGGACCCTGGTCACAATGCTGGAGCCACTTTGTGCAGCCAGGTGTTGACTTTCCTTTTGGGATCATGGAGATGTCAAAATGCTTCCAAAGGAGGGGCTAATGATGGGAAAAGTGCGAACTCAGGAGGTGCTGGGCAGCGGTTATAGCCTAACTTACAGGGACATATTTCAGTATGACTCAATGTGAGCATCAATCAGTATGGCTTTACTAATAAGTACTAATTGGAAATTAACGGGTCCCAACTCAAAAACTCCATCTCTAGGATTTTTCTCAGAGGAAATGAGCCCAAATGTTGAAAATACTACATGCATCAGGATAGTCACTGTGAGAACTCATAGATCATAGAGCAACTGGGAATAACCTGTATATTCCATAGAGGGATATTTAAGTTTTGATGTACTTAATCAATAGAATATTATGCAGTTTATAAAATCATCATTGTGAAAGGTTTACCATAGCAAACAATTCTGTAATACAGTGTTGAGCTATAACACTGTGTTTTTGTGATGCACATATGTATTTAAAACATGCATATGGGTACGGTAGCAACCATATTTTCTGTTGCTTGCTGTCTGGGGTTCTATTAAGCATGGACTCAATGGAAACCCCAAAACCTTTTTCACATACACTTGTGTTAAACCAAATCTTTTCAAACTTTTGCAATGGGTTAAAAAATAATAATTTAGGGACAGAATTTTAAGTTGATCTTTATGAAAGTTTGTCTTGCATGTTTAAGCCCACTGTTCAGACTGTCCATATTCTATTAGCATAGGTATTCTGCCACTAGAGGCCAAAGCCCAGGAGTCACTCTTGTTAGCTCTCTTGTCTTTATCCCCTGATTATGTCTTTATCAGCAGCATCTTCAAAATCTATCTTGAATCTGCCCTCTCTCCCAGCTTCCACTATACCATTCTATTCTAAACTGCTCCCACCTCCTGTCTTGATGCTTATGATAGTCTACCAGCTTCCATTCCCACCCCATCTAGAGAGCCCACAAGCTGTTTTCCACATACCAGCTAGGGTGAGCCTTCTGGCACATCTACCAGATCTCTTATGCTCTGGCTAAAAATTGTCAAATGGCTTTCTACATCTCTTAGAATAAAATTCAGATTCCTGCCAAGGTCTGTGTCTCCTACCTGACTTGGCCCTTGTCTGCACCTCTAAGCTCTTTTTTGCTGTTCTCCCATCACATGTGAAACCCCTTCAGCCACTTGCTCTGGTTTCTTCCCTAAAGTACATCAAACTCATCCGACCTCTAGGCATGTGCCCAGTTTATTCTTTCTGTCTGAAAACCTTGCCTCCAGAAACTTCAGCCCCAGACTCCTCCTTATCATTCAGGTCTTAGACAAGTTAGTTGGTATTTCTACATGTGTTAAAACTTGTAGGTATGTAAGGGCTTCCCAGGTGGCGCTAGTGGTAAGGAACCTGCCTGCCAATGCAGGAGATGCAGGTTTGACCCTGGGTTGGGGAAGATTCCCTGGAGGAGGGCATGGCAACCCACACCGGTATTCTTGCCTGGAGAATCCCATGGACAGAGGAGCCTGGCGGGGTTGCAAAGAGTTGGACACGACTGAAGCAACTTAGCACACATGCATCGTGTAGGTATTTAATATGCAGGACTCTTTACACTGTGCAAATGTTATGAAAGATTTCCTTTTAATGGGAAGAAATTGGAGATAGCATGAAAACTTGCTCCTCATTGGCTTGATCTGTGTATTTTTTTTTCCCTGATACCTTTCTTCTGTGGCTTCTCACTCTATTACAAAGCCACAGTCATCAAGACAGTATGGTACTGGCACAAAGACAGAAATATAGATCAATGGAACAGAATAGAAAGCCCAGAGATAAATCCACGAACCTATGGACACCTTATCTTTGACAAAGGAGGCAAGGATATACAATGGAAAAAAGACAACCTCTTTAACAAGTGGTGCTGGGAAAACTGGTCAACCACCTGTAAAAGAATGAAACTAGAACACTTTCTAACACCATACACAAAAATAAACTCAAAATGGATTAAAGATCTAAATGTGAGACCAGAAACTATAAAACTCCTAGAGGAGAACATAGGCAAAACACTCTCCGACATAAATCACAGCAAGATCCTCTATGACCCACCTCCCAGAATATTGGAAATAAAAGCAAAACTAAACAAATGGGACCTAATGAAACTTAAAAGCTTTTGCACTACAAAGGAAACTATAAGTAAGGTGAAAAGACAGCCCTCAGATTAGGAGAAAATAATAGCAAACAAAGCAACAGACAAAGGATTAATCTCAAAAATATACAAGCAACTCCTGCAGCTCAATTCCAGAAAAATAAATGACCCAATCAAAAAATGGGCCAAAGAACTAAACAGACATTTCTCCAAAGAAGACATACAGATGGCTAACAAACACATGAAAAGATGCTCAACATCACTCATTATTAGAGAAATGCAAATCAAAACCACAATGAGGTACCATTACACACCAGTCAGGATGGCTGCTATCCAAAAGTCTACAAGCAATAAATGCTGGAGAGGGTGTGGAGAAAAGGGAACCCTCTTACACTGTTGGTGGGAATGCAAACTAGTACAGCCGCTATGGAAAACAGTGTGGAGATTTCTTAAAAAACTGGAATTAGAACTGCCATATGACCCAGCAATCCCACTTCTGGGCATACACACTGAGGAAACCAGATCTGAAAGAGACACGTGCACCCCAATGTTCATCGCAGCACTGTTTATAATAGCCAGGACATGGAAGCAACCTAGATGCCCATCAGCAGATGAATGGATAAGGAAGCTGTGGTACATATACACCATGGAATATTACTCAGCCATTAAAAAGAATTCATTTGAACCAGTCCTAATGAGATGGATGAAGCTGGAGCCCCTTATACAGAGTGAAGTAAGCCAGAAAGATAAAGAACATTACAGCATACTGACACATGTATATGGAATTTAGAAAGGTGATAACGATAACCCTATATGCAGAACAGAAAAAGAGACACAGAAATACAGAACAGACTTTTGAACTTTGTGGGAGAATGTGAGGGTGGGATATTTCAAAAGAACAGCATGTATATTATCTATGGTAAAACAGATCACCAGCCCAGGTGGGATGCACGAGACAAGTGCTCCGGCCTGGTGCACTGGGAGGACCCAGAGGAATCAGGTGGAGAGGGAGGTGGGAGGGGGGATTGGGATTGGGAGTACATGTAAATCCATGGCTGATTCATATCAATGTATGACAAAACCCACTGGAAAAAAAAAAAAAAAAAAAAAAAAAAAAAAAAAAACAAAGTCAAAAAAAAAAAAAGACAGACATGTGGTAAAGCTAAGCCAAGAAGAAAACCTTTAAGTGGATGACTTTTGTGTAGGGTATTCTGTTCCTTGCTGTGTCTCAGTGTGCTAATAAAATCTATGTTCAGCTACTATTCTTTGATAATAATAAAAAAAAAATTAACATGCTCAAAAAAAAAAAAAAAGAACAGTTGGAAGGTAGGCAAATTGTTCTTTGAGTATTATGGTTGCATTTGTCAATAAGCATTTGTTTACTGCAGGACTTTAAGCCATTTAAAAAGAGGTCAGACTGTGTGTATAATAGTAGAGACAAAAGAGGAATGAAATGTATGTAGCTGCCTGGATTTTCTTATTGCTAAGCTTCCAGCAGAGAAAGCTTGAGATGCATGCTCTCCTGTCTGAGAAGCTGCTAGAATGGTGAGCATGGTAGAACCTGGAGCAAAGATAGTGGATACATTTATAAATTTGCATCTGTGATTGTATATATTCAGTTTAAATATGTGTACCATTGTTGCTTTGATCATGCTAATCAGCATTGTAGTTGTTACTTTGTTTTAACTAATCATACTAAATTTCAGATGAGAATAATTTTGAGAAGTCATTTTTCCTTAATGTTTTGAAGTACAAAATAGACATTTAAATTTGTTTGTAAAAGTTGAAAATGACCTTTAAAATGAACGTGTGCGCATGCTAAATTGCTTCAGTTCAGTTCAGTCGCTCAGTCGTGTCCGACTCTTTGCGACCCCATGAACCGCAGCACGCCAGGCCTCCCTGTCCATCACCAACTCCCAGAGTCCACCCAAACCCATGTCCATTGTGTCAGTGATGCCATCCAACCATCTCATCGTCTGTCATCCCCTTCTCCTCCTGCCCTCAATCTTTCCCAGCATCAGGTTCTTTTCAAAAGAGTCAGCTCTCCACATCAGGTGGCCAAAGTATTGGAGTTTCAGCTTCAACATCAGTCCTTCCAATGGACACCCAGGACTGATCTCCTTTAGGATGGACTGGTTGGATCTCCTTGCAGTCCAAGGGACTCTCAAGAGTCTTCTCCAACACCACAGTTCAAAAGCATCAATTCTTTGGCACTGAGCTTTGTTTATAGTCCAACTCTCACATCCATACATGACTACTGGAAAAATCATAGCCTTGACTAGATGGACTTTTGTTGGCAAAGTAATATCTCTGCTTCTTAATATGCTGTCTAGGTTGGTCATAACTTTCCTTCCAAGGGGCAAGCGTCTTTTAATTTCATGGCTGCAATCACCATCTGCAGTGATTTTGGAGTCCCCCAAAATAAAGTCGGCCACTGTTTCCACTGTTTTCCCATATATTTCCCATGAAATGATGGGACTGGATGCCATGATCTTAGGTTTCTGAATGTTGAGCTTTAAGCCAACTTTCCCACTCTTCTTTCACTTTCATCAAGAGGTTCTTTAGTTCTTCTTCACTCTCTGCCATAAGGGTGATGTCATCTGCATATCTGATATTATTGATATTTCTCCCGGCAATTTTGATTCCAGCTTGTGCTTCTTCTAGCCCAGCATTTCTCATGATATACTCTGCATATAAGTTAAACAAGCAGGGTGACAATACATAGCCTTGACATACTCCTTTCCTATTTGGAACCAGTCTGTTGTTCCATGTCCAGTTCTAACTGTTGCTTCCTGACCAGCATACAGGTTTCTCAAGAGGCAGGTCAGGTGGTCTGGTATTCCCATCTCATGAAGAATTTTCCACAGTGTATTGTGATCCACACAGTCAAAGGCTTTGGTGTAGTCAATAAAGCAGAAGTAGATGTTTTTCTGGAACTCTCTTGCTTTTTCGATGATCCAGCGGATGTTGGCAGTTTGATCTCTGGTTCCTCTGCCTTTTCTAAAACCAGCTTGGACATCTGGAAGTTCACAGTTCACGTGTTGCTGAAGCCTGGCTTGGAGAACTTTGAGCATTACCTTACTAGCGTGTGAGTGCAGTTGCGCAGTAGTTTGAAATTGCTTCAGTCATGTCCAGCTCTTTGTGACCTTATGGACTGCAGCCTGCCAGGCTCCTCTGTCTGTGGGACTGTCCCGGCAAGAACACTGGAGTGGGTTCCCAGACTCTCATCCGGGGATCTTCCTGACCCAGGGACTGAACCTGTCTCTGGCACTACCTCACTGCAGACGGCTTCTTTACACTAACCCACCAAGGAAGCCCTTGAAAATGGGAGGCAGATTTAAGTCTCTACTCATCATAATTAAGTTTAAAATGGGAGGCAAATTTAATTCTGACGAGTAGAGACTTATTGGATATTGTGACATCAATATCATAAAGTGTGTGGGAAGAATAAAAATGATTTTGCGTGTGACTGATAATTTATTATCAACAAAATAGATTGTGATAGCTATGTTTTATGTAAGTCCTATTGTAACCACAGAAAATATTTATGGAAGATTCAAAAAGGAAAATAAGAATGGATCAAAGCATGACACTACAAAATAGCCATGAAGAACCAGGAAATGCAGCAAGAGAGACAGAGGAACACGAGAAATACAAGACAGAAAACGATTATCAAAATGACAATAATATACCTCCCTCTCAGTAATTACTTTAAATGTAAATGAATTAAACTCCCTAATCAAAATATAGAGTGACTGAATGAATTAAAAAATACCTACATGCTAAATCACTTTGTTTTTTTAATTTTTAATTTATTTTAATTGAGGTATAATTGATTTACAATATTGTGCTGGTTTTAGATGTACAACAAGATGATTCAGTTATTTTTTTAGATTACATTCCATTATAGGTTTTTACAAGATATAATTCCCTGCAAGTGCATGCATATACAGTTGTGTCCAAGTCTTTTGCGACCCCATGGACTATAGCCTGCCAGGCTCCTCTGTCTGTGCTGTATAGTAAATCCCTATTGGTTATCTATTTTATATATAGTATCTATATCTGTTAATCCCATACTCCTAATTTTCCCCTACCTTCCCCTTTGATAATCATAAGTTTGTTTTCTATGTCTGTCTGTCTTTGTCTTGTATATAGATTCATTAGTAGTATTTTTTAGATTCCACATATAAGTGATAGTATTTGTCTTTGACTCTCTTCACTAAGATATTCTCCAGGTCCATTCATGTTGTTGCAAATGGCAATATTTTATTCTTTTTTATGACTTTGTAATATTCTGTGTGTATATATACACCACATCTTCTTAAGCCAGTAATCTTTGATTGGTGGTTGGGTTGTTTCCATGTTTTGGACATTGCAAATCATACTAGTAGGAATATTGGGGTACATGGCTAAATCACTTTAGATTTAAGGACACACATAAGCAGGAAGTAAAAGGATGGGAAAATAATTCCTTGCAAATGGTAACGAAAAGTGAGCAGAAGTAGTTGTAATTATATCCAATGAAATAGACTTTAAGTCAAAACCATCACAAGAGACAAATAAGTACTTTACATAGTAATAGTCAATCTACCAGGGAAACTATAACATGTATAATAAATATGTAAGCACTCAATCTCAGAGCACCCAAATACAAGAAGCAAATATTAGCAAGACTAAAGGGAGAAAGAGACAGTGACATAATAGTAAAAAAATATTCAAAATCTCACTTTCAAGAAAGAATAGAACATCCAGACAGAAGATGAGAAAACAGAGGACTTGAACAATGTTATAAACCAAATGGACCAGGCAGATATACTTGGTATGATTTTAATCTTCTTAAATTTCTTAAGACTGGTTTTTGACCTATGTGTAATATTTACCCAAAGGCAACAGATGACACATTCTTAAGAACACACAGAATATTCTCTAGGATAGATCGTAAGTTAGGTCACAAACCAGTCTTAAGAAATTTAAGAAGGTTAAAATCATACCAAGTATATTTTCCTACCATAGTGAGATGTAACTATCAATCAATAACAGAAGAAAAAAGGGAAAATTCACAGATAAGTGAAAATCAAACAGCATGTTCTTGGACAACCAGTGGGTCAAGTAAAAAATGGACAGGCAAATTAGGAAACATCTTCAGACAAAGGAAAACAAAAATACAATGAAGCAAACCATATGAAAGTGGCAAAAACAGTAGAAGTTGGGTTCCTTTTATAATAATAAATGCCTACTTTAAAAAGACAAGACTTCCCTGGCAGTCCAGTGGTTGACTTCACCTTCCAATGCAGAGGGTACATGTTCAGTCCTTAGTCAGAGAGCTAAGATCCCACATGCCTTGTGGCCAGAAAACCAAAGTGTAAAGCAGATGTCATGTAACAAGTTCAATATAGACTTTAAAAATGTTCCTTATTAAAAAAAAATATATAGATGAAGGACATTTGAAAAAATTGCACACATCCTAACATTACACCTCAGGGAACTAGAAAAAGAACAAGCTAAGCCCAAATTTAGCAGGAAGATAGAAATGATAAAGATTGGAGCAGAAATAAAAAGTAGAAAAACAAACAAACAAACAAAAAAAAGAGTAATGAGTTGGTTTATTAAAGAGATAAGCAAATTGACAAACTATTAGCTAGACTAACCAAGAAAAAAAGACTCCAAATCAGAGATGAAAGAGGAGATATAAGGATGTCTGAAAATAAAATGGATTGTGAGACTGCTATAAACAATTATACCACAACAGATGGGATAACCTAAAAGAAATGGATAAATTCCTGGAAACAACCTACCAAGACTGAATTGTAAAGAAGTGAAAAATCTCAACATACCTGTAACTAGTAAGGAGATTGAATCAGTAAACAAAAACCTCCCAGTGAGAAAGGGCTATAGCCTAATGGCTTAGCCATCAGGAATTTTGGAGAATTCTTCCAAAAATTTAAAGGATAATGAAAGCCAATCCTTTTCAAACTCTTCCAAAGAAAAGTTGAAGAGGAAGAAAGACTTCCAGACTAACTTTTTGAGGTTGGCATTACCCTGATGCCAAAGTCAGGCAAAGACACTACAAAAAATACACGACTACGGGACAATTCCTTGGAGGACATGGCAACCCACTCCAGTATTCTTTCTGAGACAATTCTGTGAACACAGAAGCCTGGTGGGCTACAGTTTGTGGGATCACAAAGAGTTGGACATGACTTAGCTACTGAGTGCACATGCACAAGGTGATATCCCTGGTGAATATAGACGTAAAAATTCTCAATAAGATGCTAGCAAGCCAAATTCAATAATACATTAAATGGATTGTACAACGTGAGCAGTGGGATTTATCCCTGGGATATAAGAATGGTTCAATGTTAAAAAAAAAAAAATCAGCATGATATACCACATAAAGATAAGGAAGGATAAAAATTACACGACTTAGACATAAGTCCTGAAACTATGATACTCCTACAAGAAAACTATAAAATCTTGATAACATCATCTTTGCAAAGATTTCTTAGAAATAACACCAAAAGCACAGGGAACATAAGCAAAAATAGACAAGTGGGAGTATATCAAACTAAAAAAAAAAAAAACTTCTGCACAGCAAAGGAAACATTCAAAAGAGTGAAGAATATTTGCAAATCATCTGTTTTGTTTGTTTGTTGAGTTGCTAAGTCGTGTTCAACTCTTTGCAACCCCATAGATTGTAGTCTGCCAGTCTCCTCTGCCCATGGGACTTTCCAGGCAAGAATACTGAAATGGGTTGCCATTTCCTTCTCCAAGGGATCTTCCTGACTCAGGGATCAAACCCACATCTCTTGCATTGGCAGGCGAATTCTTTACCACTGAGCCATCAGGGAAGTGGGATTAATGTACAAAATAGGGAACTCATATAACTCAACAGCAAAACACTCCCCAAAACCCAATTTAAAAATGGGTTTTAAATTGAACTGAACAGATATTTTACATAGAAACTGAACAGATATTTCTTCAAAGAAGACATGTGGATGGCCAATAGGCATGTGGAAAGGTGCTCAGTATCACTAATCATTAGCAGAATGCAAATGAAACCAAAAGACACCACTTTACACGTGTTAGGATGGCTATAGTATAGTTTTGAAAAGCAGGTGGAGAGGATGTGGAGAAAAGGGAACCCTTGTACACTGTTACTGGGGATGAAAAGTGGTGCATATGCTGTGGAAAACAACATGAAGGTTAAAAAAAGAATTAAAATTAGAGCTACCATATGATCCTCCAATTCCCTTCTGGGTATTTATCCAAAATAATTGAAAATAGGATCTTGAATAGATATTTACACCCATGTTTATTTTAGCATTGTTCACAGTAGCCAAGAGGTGCAAGCAACCTAAATGTCTAGCAGAAGATGAATGGGTAAAAAAAAAAAGGCCTATATACACAATGGAATATTATTCAACTTTGAAAACAAAAGAAATCTTATCACATGATACAACGTGGATGAGCTTTGAGGACACCATACTAAGTGAAAGAAGCCTGTTACAGAAGGACAAATACTACGTGATTCAACTTTAATGAAGTATCTAAAGTGGTCGAACTCGAAACATAAAGTAGAATGATGGATGCCAGCAGCTGAAGATGATGATGAATCTGAGGGGCGGTGGAGTTCAGTGGACATAGGTTTCAGCCACACAAGAAGAGAAAGTTCTAGAAATCTTTAGTACAGCAATGTGCATGTAAGTATCAAGACTACACTGCACAGTTGCAAATTTAAGAGGGTAGATTTCAGGTTGTGTTTTTTCCACAGTTAAATAGAGTGAGAACATAGTATCAAAGATCTATCGTCTTTGTCACTCTTCCTATTCTCTCTGTTACCAGATTTCTGGGAAAACCAAGGAATCAAAGGAATGAAATTGGAAACATGTTCAATTTGGGGCCTGAAGATTGAAATCTTGGGTATGACCAGATTTCTTGGTGTCCCTGGTTTAGGAAAACCTGTGATGAATTTAATAACTTGTGATACTAGTGTTCATGTTGTTAGTGATTTCAGTTTTAAAGCAAACAATTTTGCTCTTTAAAATATGTAGAAATTTAAAATACAATATTACACTAATATATGGAAATACAATATAGAGCATTATACATCTTGGGTTGACCAAAAAGTTCATCTGGGTTTTTCTATAAGATGTAACAGAAAAATCTGGACAAACTTTTTGGCCAACCTAGTATATATAGCAGTGTATACTTGGCATGCTTGCTAAGTCACTTTGGCCATGCTTGACCGCAATAAGATCATCTATAACAGCATTGTGAAGCACCCATACACCAATAAAAATTAATTTAAAAATAAAAAAGTAAAATTTAAGGCATTAAAATGGGTATAATAATAGTGCCATTGGAAATTAAAAAAATAAATAAAAGAAGAAGTGCTCTTCCTCCTTACTTTGGGGATGGAGGAAGGGTGATTGGTTTTGAGATGGGAAGGGGAGCTTTAGGAGACACATCACCAGAACATGCCTGGCCCCTGAGCATTCCTAGCCAGGTGTGTTCACCACCCCTTGTCCCGAGGAGCCGCAGCGTGGCAGGACAGATGTTGCCTCTGGGTACTGGGAAATGTGTCTCTAGTCCCATGCTCTGCTACCAGCCAGCTGAGGCACCTGGGAGCAGTTCCCAAACCTGGATTCCTCATCAGTAAAATGAGGAAATCAATCTGTCTGACTTCTAGATTGATTTCCTTGTCTTTTCATCACGGTGCCAGTTTTCAATATATTTCTTCCTTTTCAGACTACACACTGATTTTTTTTCCATTTATTTTTATTAGTTGGAGGCTAATTACTTTACAATATTGTAGTAGTTTTTGTCATACATTGACATGAATCAGCTGTGGATATACATGTATTCCCCATCCCGATCCCCCCTCCCCACTCCCTCTCCACCCGATCCCTCTGGGTCTTCCCAGTGCACCAGGCCCAAGCACTTGTCTCATGCATCCAACCTGGGCTGGTGATCTGCTTCACCCTAGATAATATACATGTTTCAATGCTGTTCTCTCGAAACATCCTACCCTCGCCTTCTCCCACAGAGTCCAAAAGTCTGTTCTGTATTTCTGTGTCTCTTTTTCTGTTTTGCATATAGGGTTATCGTTACCATCTTTCTAAATTCCATATATATGTGTTAGTATACTGTAATGGTCTTTATCTTTCTGGCTTACTTCACTCTGTATAATGGGCTCCAGTTTCATCCATCTCATTAGGACTGGTTCAAATGAATTCTTTTTAATGGCTGAGTAATATTCCATGGTGTATATGTACCACAGCTTCCTTATCCATTCGTCTGCTGATGGGCATCTAGGTTGCTTCCATGTCCTTGCTATTATAAACAGTGCTGTGATGAACATTGGGGTGCATGTGTCTCTTTCAGATCTGGTTTCCTCGGATACACCCTGATTTTGACTTAGTACCAATGGTGGCCAGACTTGGGTCTGTCCCCAGACTGAACTTCTGATCTTTTGTCAGTTCTGTAAAACTCAGGAGACTCTTTCCTCTGGTTGCGGTGTCTGAGGTAACAGATTTGGCCAGGAGGAAGAAGGGAACTGAGCTGTGATGAGCTGCTGTCAGCAGCATCCCTCCACTTGGGTATCCGGCTGTGGGAGACACTGGGTGAGTGCTGGTGACAGAACAGTCTTTTGTAGAGCATCCCAGATGAATCCTTAGGAGAGAAGATTCTGCCATTTAACCGCTCTCTTCAGCCAAATATTCCTCATGATGTAATTTGTTAGCATCCATTGTTGGTTGTTGTCAGGTTATCACACCATTGTATGTCAGAGTGTGTCTTACAGCGATGGGCAAGGACAAAAGGACCCTGTATGGAGTCTGGCAGAAATGCAGTGCATCTGAGCCCATTAACTATGACATCATCATTAAAAAACCCCAAACACTTACCAAGTGCATACTGTGAACTAGGCTTTGTGCAAGATGCCGTTGCTTATATTCACTCCTTATTTTGAACATACGTTCTGTTCTCTTTTCTGCTGCAGGTTTTTTGCCTTACATTCCAATGTCCTGATCTATGTCTTGTCTGCCTTGTTTTCATTTTCCAGATTCTGACTCATAGCCGCCTCCTCACAGCGCCTCTGCTTCACTTCTGCCTCCGTGGCCTTTTCTGTATTCTCAGTTTTATTTGCTGGTTTGACATACAAGCACATTTACCCCCAGGAAGGTCCTCAGGCTTGAGAATTCTTCGAGGGTAGTAATAGCAACTGTCTGTTGTGGGTTGTGCCTTCTGTGTCAGAAAAGTCCTGCTGAAGCGTGTGGCATGTTGTTACCTCACACCTATTAATCAGCTGGAAAGTGTTTACTGAGTATGTTCTCAGGCACCGAGTTTATTGTCACTGTGATATCATTTCAGATTAAATATGCATTCATATCTTAAAAAGCTTGAAAGTCTCCTCTCTCCTGAAAAAATAACAATGACATCAAAGAGCTAACTTTCGAAACCTCTCAATGAGTTTATCATCATATCATATCTTAATTTTCCCCTTTGGAAACTGTGAAATCATGACATTTCTGTAACCTGTGGCCTTTTTTCTTGGTGATCATAAATGTAAAGCCAAGATTAAAGCTGAAAACTGAGATTTAGTTTGTGGATTGAAGTTAATTAGTATGAAATTAATTTTAGTCTTCTGGTAGACTTGAGAGAAATGTAATCATTTGTTAAACAGAGCTTGAATGATGGTATTTTCCATGCTGTTTTAGAATAAGGTACAAATGATAATAGCATTTATTATTATGTTGCTTTTTATAGTTACTAAGTGTTTTCACAGCTATAACCTCTGTTAGATATGCTTTCTGTTTTCAAAAAGCTTACACTGAATAATTTTGGAGAGAAAAACTAAAATATGGAACTGCTAGAGAATGATTAAGTGATAATGAATAAGAATCTAAATATCATAGAGCAGAGAAAGGTCAGTAGAGGTTGAATAAATCCCATTAGATGAGAATCAGCCTACTGCTTCCTCAGGTCAGCTTTGTAAAACATGTGTTACTTGAACTTCCCTAGATTCAGACCATAGAACTGTTATCCTAGCTCGGGAATCCTAGATTTGTAAGAATGGCAGGGGTTGCTTACACTCTCCAGATAACAGAATGTGCTTGTGCCTAATCACCTTTGATTGATTCACTCATTTTATAAGCCAGAGACACGTACAATTGTGAGATAAAATGGTTGCTGGAAGAAACACAGAACAATACATTCTTTCATCCTTAGGGAAAAACATATGAATTGTTCCTCTTGCTTTATGTGAATTTGTTTCTGTTTGCCTTCACTATGATGCTGGATTCTCCCAAAAGAACCACTTGAAGATCTTGCAGTTTGTTAGATTTCCCATCAGTTTCCTAACTGCAAGGGCTCATTACCTCAAGTTATACCATTTATCCCCCATGAGAAATGTGTGCAGCAGGAGGAGAATTCAGACTCAGAATTAGCACAAGTTTGCATTAGGAAAAATGGGGATTCATTTCTAAGCTCTTTTTGCTTGAACTTCATTCTGTTAGGAAGCTCTGCTCTGAGTCCATTGATTCCATGGCAGTCACGCCTCTTGCTACAGCTCAAGGGGTCTAGGGAGCAAAGGGCCCTAGAAAGGGCTCACACTTGTGACGCTGGTTATCACATATGCCTAAGATTAATTGGGAAAGCAACACTGTGTTCAATAAGCATCTTTAGGAATGTAATGTGGTTATTCTTGCCTGATTTCAACTCTTGTCATACCTATGTAGTGAGTTGAACTGTATTCTCCACAAAGGACACATTGTAGTTCTAACCCCACAGACCTCCCTGACCCCGAATGTACCTTATTTGGCAATTGCATCTTTGTAGAGGTAATCAAGTTGAAGTCATTGGATGCACACTACAACATACGTCCTTATAAAGACAGAAAATTTAGACACTGAGACCATGAGAAGATGAAGGCTGATCTCACAGTAATGCACATACAAGTCAAGGAATGCCAAAAATTGTCATCAAGGCAACAGAAAATAGCACAGAGACATGAAACAGATTGTCCCTCTAAATACTCAGGAGGAACCAGCCCTGTCAACACCTTGATCCCGGACTTCTAAACTCCAGAACTGAGGCATGCCTTTCTATTGTAAAAGCTACCCAGTTTGTGATAGCAAATTAATACGCCCCGTAGATGAAGCTAAGGATGCTAAGAACATGCTATACTGTTCTGATAACTGACCACTTCTGGAGATACACTTTCACTGTTCTCAGTGTTAGCTGCTCACTTGAGTTCGACTCTTTGTGACTGCATGGCCTGTGGCCCACCAGGCTCCTCTGTCCATGGGATTCTCCAGGCAAGAATAAGAACAGAATAAGATAATACTTAGCATTTATTATGATGTTGCTTTCTATAGTCACTAAGTGTTTTCACAGCTGTTTTCCCAGGGGAATTGACCCAACCCAGGGATCAAACTCAGGTCTGCATTGCAGACAGATTCTTCACCATCTGAGCCACTAGGGAAGCTTAACATGTTCACTAAGTATTAATATGTTAGCTTTCCAAACTATCATAGATGATCATTTTGTCAAATGTTATCCCTCTACAATGTGGGTCACCATATTCCTGATACCAGTTTCTGCTTTCATTCAGGGTAGGTTATGCTGCTGTAACCAACAGCTCTGAAAGCTGATGGTAATGGCCTATCTTCCCATGTGCCTCATATCCATCCCAGGCTGTGCTCTCTGCTCTTCTTGTTCAGGAATCCAGACTGATGGAAAGCTGATTTCAATGTAGATTAGCACAGACATCGAAAGGAAAAGAGTACCTAAAGCTCTTCTACTGATGACTAAATGTTGCTCTTATTGATAGCAGATTAACCAGAATGGTGGCTCAGATGGTAAAGAGTCTGCCTGCAGTGCTTGAGACCTGGGTTCAATCTCTGGGTTGGGAAGAGCCCCTGGAGAGGGGAATGGCTACCCACTCTAGTATTCTTGTCTGGAGAATCTCATGGACAGAGAAGCCTGGTGGGCTACAGTCCATGGGGTTCCAAAGGGTCAGACATAACTGAACAACTAACACTTTCACTTTACCACCAACTGGGGATTAAGGCATCAGAGGCAGAAGATACTGCAAAGTATAGTGGAGAACATTGCCTAACAGTAAGACAATATCTCTTCTTCCCCATCTCTTCTTTCCCAAACCAGTGTCTTTGGCAAATGAATTTTTTTTTCTCCAGGGTTTCCCACCCTGCCATATTCTTAGTGCCTGCCCTTTGATCTGAAATATAGTAAACTTTTATACAAGAACATTTCATTTTCCCCCCTCCAATCTGACTATTCATAACCTATTTAAAATTGATTTATAGTCTTACAGTCTTCAAATTAATTCCAGGCATAAGGCAGGAGAAGGTCATCTTCCTCACAATTTTTACAGCTTATCAGGGTTTTTCCCCTGCCTGGTTTAAAGGGACAGCTTCGATTTCACTGCATTGGTGCTGCTGCTTTCACATGTATTCACCCAGGCCAGTTGTTGATCTGGATTATCACACTTTTTTTCTGCTTGAGATCATCTACTCTGAGGGCCACCAAAGCCATGAAGGCAAAGATGTATAGCCCCTCGGCTCCACGTTGCTGTGCTAATTGGTCTGAGAGTTGTCGGTGGGAACCAGATATACTTCCTTCTCCCTAGTTATTGTTATTGTCACAACTGACTCTTTGACAGACCTCATGGACTGTAACCTGCCAGGCTCCTCTGTCCATGGGATTTCCCAGGCAAAAATACTGAAGTGAAGATTCCCTTCTCTAGGGGACCTTCCCGACCCAGGGATCGAACCCAAGATTCCTCCATTGGCAGGTGGATTATTTACTGCTGAGCCACGAGGGAAGCCCCCTCCTTGTCCTAAGGCACTTTGATAATCAGCCTCAGTCTTATTGCTCCTCTGAGACAGAGAAAGCTGCCATGAAAGTACCAGCCAGTGCCTGGGCTGAGTTCTGCATTCTAGGAATGGCTTGATTTGCTGTAAGGAGATTCTATTATGGTTTGCTCCACTTCTCTGGGCTTCCATCTAGCCTCTATGTCTGCTCCTACTCACTCTAGTTCTTACATTGTGATAATCTCAGGGAATCATGGTCTTTATCCTTTGCTAAATGTCTAGGTTTAGAAAATCCTTACACTGAATTTTACTGTGTTTTGAGGTGTCTACTCCTCCCTTATGGGGCTGTTATGCAGTCTTGTGCCCCCAAATTGTCTTCTTTCTTTATTTCTTAGTCTTTCTTAATAATTAAGCATCTTGGATTAGTGGCTTTTGTCCCCCAGTTAAGTGAGGGTTCTACCTTTTGGTCTGGAAATATTTACTTTGTATCTGGTATTGACAGAAAGTTTTTTGAAAATGCTTTATATATTGGGTTGGCCAAAAAGTTCATTTGGGTTTTCCATAAGATGTTACAGAAAAATCTGAATGAACATTTTGGCCAAAATAATACTTCCTTCTTTACTGTTTAGAGAGTATTAAGTAAGTATTTTTTGATATTTTAGATTAGAATTGGTAGTGAGGCTGAGATAATCTATTCTAGTTCTTATATCTGCCCTTTTCTAGAGGACAGAGAAATTATCAGGTAAATCCAAGCTCTTCAGTAAGGTCACTAGTGTGTAAATCCCGACTCAGCCACATACTGACTTATGTCTGGGGCAAGCCACTTAACTTTTCTATTTCCTCATCTGTAAAATGGCCATGTCAATGATAACAAACTATCACAGTATTTTCCTAGACTCTTAGGAGATTATGCTTCCCAGGTGACTTACTGGGTTCTATAGTAAAGAACCCGACTACCAATGCAGAAGACATAAGAGATTTGGGTTCAATCCCTGGGTTGTGAAGATCCCCTGGAGGAGGACATGGCAACCCACTCTAGTATTCTTGCCTGGAGAATCCCATGGACAGAGGAGCCTGGTGGGTTACAGTCCGTGGGGTTGCAAAGAGTCGGACACAACTGAAGTGATCCCCATCCCCCATTTTCACATTTGCCATTTGATTTGTAAAGAACCTAACATGGTACCTAAAACATAGATGTGGATATTAATAAAATACTTACTGAGTATCTTCCACATGCCAGGAATTACATTTTATATACACTGTCTCTCATGATTGTCATGCAGCTTTGCTAAAATGTCTAAAATTTACTGATGAGGAAATGGAAGTACCCATGATCATAAAGCTAGTAACTTGCAGAGCTGGGGTTTGCATTTCTATCTGACTCCAGAGGGTCAGCCTGTTGCTGCTATGTGGCAATGCCTCCAGATCACTGCTTCTTGTGGTCGTTGTACCATTCTGTAAAATGGATTCTCTCAAGGGCTCCTGTAATGTATGAGGCTGGCTTATTTCTTACTATATTTCCTGAACAGCAGGGCTGTTCCGCGTGAGGTTTCTCTCATCAAGTGTTAGGTACTGCGTGCTTGCCGTCTCAAACTTCATATGCTGAAGCCCGAACCCCAGTGGGATGGTATTAGGAGCTGGGGTCTTTGGAAGCTAATTAGGTTTGAAAGAGGTTATGAGGATGGAGCTCCCATAATGGGATTAGTGCCCTATAAGAAGAAGGAGAAGAAGAAGGGAAAAAAACGAAGAGAAAGAGACTTAAGGGTTCTCTCTTTTGGTCACATGAGGATATAACCAGAAGGTGACCATTTGCAAGCCAGGAAAAGGGGTCTCACAAGGAACCTAATTTGCTAGCACCTTGATTTTGGACTTCTAGGTCCAGAACTGTTGTTTTTCACACTAAATCTATGCTGTTTTTGTTATAGCAGCTGGACTGGCTAAAACAATCTCCCTCAGGAGTATCCTCTTGTAACTTCTGCTATAACATTTCCTCTACTCTAGTCAAGTATCTTATCTGTTTTCCTTACCTATTCTATGTTCTGTCCACCCAAAACAATTATTTTGATGGCAACCCGTCAGATAAATTTCATTTCATTATAGTAGGAATTTTCACCTATTTTTTTAATCCTCAAAAAACCATACCATGCTATTCCCATTTTATTGTCCAAAAACCTGCAGCAGTTAATGGAGCTAGGACCTGGTAGAACCAGTGTGTCCAAATCTATAGGTTAATTTAGTAATTGGGACCAAGATTATTAACTGGAAATATGGGGCTGGGGACCTGACACGTCTGAATGTAGTAAAGGGCCTGCAGTAGTAGAGTGGGAGACACAGGTGTTCAGGGTGTGGTGGCCACTTAAGTGATCAACCGAGGTTATCAGGAGGGAGGCGCCTATGAAGCGCTGGCTTGGGCAGACCTGGAGGCATCCCTCACAGCAGAGTTCTGATGCACAAGGAGTACTGGCCAGTGGGCTGGATCCTTCTTCCTGGGGTCCAAAGCTTCAAGGAAGACAACTTACAGCCTCAAAGTTTTAATTTCCATCACTCTTTCCCCTACGGTTATATTGTGCATGTTCATAATTTAGTCACTAACCTACAGATTATCAAGATAAGATTGTTCCTAGACTAGAGGAGAACTACATGGGGTGGGTACAGGGGTTAATAAGACTATAGATCTTTTTGAAAGGGTTTAAGAGGTAAGAGTTTATGATACTTGTTTTTCTCTTTCTGACTTACTTCACTTTATATGATACCCTCTGGATCCATCATGTCTCTACAAACTACCCAATTTCATTTCTTTTAATGGCTGAGTAATACTCCATTATATATATATATATATCTATATACCTCTATATATATCTATACATCCACATATCTATACACACTCATATATACACACACATACACAAGTATATACATACATGCACTGATCTTCTTTATCCATTTCTCTGTTGATAGACATTTGGGATACTTCCATGTCCTCACTATTGCAGACTTTCAGGGTACTTCCTTGTCCTCACTAGTGTAAATAGTGTTGCTATGAACAACTATTTAAATTTGGGAGGGAGTATATGTATAGCTGATTGATTTTTGCTGCAGAGTAGAAGCTAACACAATATTGTAGAGCAACTATACTCCAATAAAAACTAATTTTAAAAAAGAGGGAAGCATCACTTTACTCATCTAAGGCAAAGTTGCATAAAGTTAAGCAAAAGCATTGTTTTGCTTTGTTATTATTTGGAGGTTTAGTTATGAGAAAGTGTGAAAGGACATCAAACTGTCAAAGGAACAGACTGTGACTGATACTTGAGGTTGGCTCACTCCAGACTGTTCTCACTCCATTGGCTTGTTTTCCTCTACCACAGAGGCTAGAAAACTAAAAAACCATTTCTCTGATTCCCTTCCTGCTTACAGTGCAGAAAAGTGGTTTAGGTTCTACAAAACGAATGAAGCTGTGTAAGACTAGGATACAGACAGGAACCGCTGTGGCCATGAGCAGGGAGGATGTGAAGTGGTGGTGGGTCTGAGTGTGTAAGGTTGCCACGGCCAAGCTTCTGGGGTTAGTCCAGTGGTGATACCAGTAGAGAATTGCTAGCTGTTCTCTTGGGCTGAGCAACAACAAGCTCCAATGTGTCAAAGTGTGCAGCAAGTATGTTTGGTTCTCCAGAACCCACAGAGATTCTGTCAGTTCAAAATTCTTTTACAAATTCCCTGTCTGCTTACATTTCCCAGAATGGACTTTGTTACTTTCAACTGCACACTAGTAGGTACACTATATCTTCTTATTCCAATTTCCTAGTCTTTCTGCTTCATTACAGCTTTTTCCCCATAAGAAAATATATAGCCAAGTGGATTTGGTTAGTTACAGAAGTATTACTTTAAGATAAAGTAAAATAGACTTCCAGAGTACATGGGGACACTTTGTGACAACTAATTTTTAAAGTTTTTCACTCTTGAAGGTTTTAAATTAATTTCTAGAGTCAAGACAATTTTAACAGATTGTTGTCACTGGTTATTGGTATGATTCCCTTTAAAAAACGATGAACTATGTTTCCATAATGAAAAATTTGAGTTGTTGTTCTTTCATTAACTCAAGTCTGACATGTTATTTATTACACTTTTAAATACAGTGAATTTATGGATTCCCTAAGGGTTTTAGAAATGCCAACTAATCCTCAGATTTGTTAATATTTTCTTACATTGATTACCTGACTATCCATAATGATAGCTTTGTGGCTATTTTTAGAATAAGTTAGAGTTGTGGATACATGGAGCATGAACTTTTCCCCTTCTCTGGTGAAGCCAACTGTGTTGAAATTTCAGGATGAATTAGTATTATAATTCACATGTGCTCAGCTTGGAGAGCTTAGAAACAAAAACTCAAGGGGAAGAAGGAGGAAATCCAGTCTGTGTGGCATATGATCTAATTCCTAAGGATGTATCAAAGAAGTACGATCAAATCAGTTTGCTTTGAACCTTTAAGAATGTCTAATTTGGTAAACGTGGTGGTCTGAGTCAAGCTCTGGTAGCCAAGGAAATAAAGTTCAGGTGGGTGGTTGTGGTCTGGTTCATTCTGTTCTAAGTCCATTCTCATTCTGCTTGCCACACAACAGGCCAGTAAATCCAAGAGATGAGGTGTTGAGGCAGGGAATTGGACTTTATTTGGAAAACTGGCAGATTGAGAAGACAGCAGACTGATGTCTCAAAATAACCATCTTATGGGGTCTGGATGCCATGTTCTTTCTTAGAACAGGGTGGGAGGTGAGGAAGTAAAGAAAAAAGCCATTAATCTTGAAATATCTACTGGAATGGCCAACCTCAGGGAGAAATTGTTATCATTCAGTCTCTCAGTTGTGTCTGAGCCATGGACTGCAGCATGCCAGGCTTCCCTGTCCTTCGCCATCTTCCAGAGTTTGCTCAAACTCATGTCCACTGAGTCAGTGATGCCATTCAACCACCTTGTCCTCTGTTGTCCCCTTCTCCTCCTGCCTTAAATCTTTCCCAGCATCAGGGTCTTTTCCAATGAGTTGGCTCTTTGCATGAGGTGGCCAGAGTATTGGAGCTTCAGCATCAGTCCTTCCAATGAATATTCATAATTGATTTCTTTTAGGATTGACTGATTTGATCTACTTGCAGTCCAAGGGACTCTCAGGAGTCTTCTCCAACACCACAGTTCAAAAGCATCAATTCTTTGGTGCTCAGCTTTCTTTCTAGTCCAACTCTTACATCCACACATGACCACTGGCAAAACCATAGCTTTGGCTAGATGGGCTTTTGTCGGCAAAGTAATGTCTCTGCTTTTAAGTATGCTGTCTGGGTTTTTCATAGCTTTTCTTCCAAGGAGCAAGCATCTTTTAATTTCATGGCTGCAGTCACCATCTGCAGTGATTTTGGAGCCCCCCCCCCCCAAAAAAAATAAAGTCTCTCACTATTTCCATTGTTTCCCCATCTATTTGCCATGAAGTGTTGGGACTGGATGCCACGATCTTAGTTTTCTGAATGCTGAGTCTTAAGCCAGCTTTTTCACTCTCCTCTTTCACTTTCATCAAGAGGCTCTTCAGTTCCTCTTCACTTTCTGCCACAAGGATGGTGTCATCTGCATATCTGAGGTTACTGATATTTCTCCTGGCAGTCTTAATTCCAGCTTGTGCTTTATCCAGTCTGGCATTTTTCATCATGTACTCTGCATATAAGTTAAACAAGCAGGGTGACAATATACAGCCTTGACGTACTGCTTTCTCAATTTGGAACCAGTCCATTGTTCATGTCTAGTTCTAACTGTTGCTTCTTGACCTGCATACAGGTTTCTTAGGAGGCAGGTAAGGTGCACAGCGTTCTGAACAAAGGCACTTTGGTATAACATTCAGGCATAGGGGCAGAGTTCCCCAAGGCAGGCCATTGTGTATGGAGAGTATCGTTTTAGTGAAGAAAAGCAATGGGGAGCAAAGGTTAGAGTAAAAGAAACAGATCCAATATGGAGTCATAATTGGCTCTTCCCTGTAACAGTTCCTGGAAAGACCTTAATTAGTGCCTGCCATTATTAAGTGCAGCATCCAACTTTTAGCAGAAGGGAGTTGTCAGAAGCAGTTCAAGTCAGAAGGGCTCTAATCAGGTGGACTACAGTTAGGGCAGAGTTATAATATCAGACAAACAGAAGTTCTGAGTGAGGAAGCCTAGCCAGATGCTCAAAGTGAGCTGTTGGGCCAGTGTTGAGCATGTACGTGCATGCACGTGTGTGTTTGCGTGTGCATGTATGCCCCTGTGAAGGTTTGGAAGAGGAAGAAGTGAAAGGGGTGAGTCATGAAGCCACCCATGATTTGTGAGTTTTACCTGAGGCACCTGGGAACCTAAATCCATGGCAGCGAGACTATAAACTCCCACTATTTAGGGTGAGGCAGTTACTTCCTGCCACAGCACTGTTATTTCAGGAAGAAGGGAGCTGCGGTCATGGTGTAAGTAAGCCTAGTGTGAGAGATGCTATGCCGACAGGGACTGACTGATGGATAAGGGAGGTGTTGAGCTTTGGAACTGGAAACAATGCAATTAGTTTTCATGTCCCCTATGAACAAGACATTAGTGGTCACTTTTGGGCCAATTATGTTGGCCATCATATTTTAACAGTGGCAGTTACAGCCAATTTAATAAGTAAGTTTTTGTGAGTAATTTAACATTTCAGCAACGGAAAGACCATTCTGAGGGGGAAATATAGCTACTGTCTCTAAATAGCATTCACTGCTCTGCAAACGCAAATCAGTTAATACACAGACATCTAACAACAGAGAAATTGTTGTTCCATATTTTTCAAGTGACAATTTAATTAGGTATTGAAAATGGAAAAACAGAAACACTGTTTACTATGAAAGGTGACGATGAATAAGCTGGCTTAAATTTTGGCGTTAAATTTTATTCATTCTTATCACTAGTTCCTGAGTTCCAACTCATTATTAAATATAATCTACTTCCTCTTTTTTTCTCTCCATCATTCCCATCCGGTATTTCCACATTTGCCATTTGATTTATGCTCTCTTTGCTTGGTTTCTCTTTTCTGTGAGATTCCAGTTCTTTCTCTCACCAACCCACCCATCAATTTAAGCTTAGAAAAGAACTGTTTGGTTCTTGGTACTCCTTTGTTTAAAAGAAAAAAATGTTCCTACCTTCCTTTTTTTTTTTTTTTTTTTTTACCAATTCCATGTTTCTTAGACTTGTATTCAAAGCTCTCCACAAATCTAACCTTCATCTGCTTTTTTCAGTTGGAGTTCTTTTTTTTGAACATTTTATTTGAGATTTACTCATTGTCTCTTGAAGATGTATTTTTTTTTCCTCAGAGAAAATGGAAAGATCTATCTATTTCCCATATATAGGTATGAAAATATATAGGCCTTATTTTCCTTGTAATTTTGTCTACATCAGTCAGCCTACTTAGATGCTTATACTTTATTGTTCTCATTAATTTACATACAGTTAAAGAAGAGTACTATTTTAATCTCAGGATAAACACCCTTAAAACTCAGGCAGAATTTGGTCCTCTGTCATGGCCTGAATTGTGTCCCTCCTAAAGTCATATTGTATTGAAGTCCCAATCTCTGGGAATGTAACTATTTTTAGAGATAGGGCCTTTAAAGAGGGGTGGCGTTGAAATGAGGTCCAGGACACAGGACTGGTGCTCTCGTAAGAAGAGCTTAGGACACATTAGGGCACATAGTAGGAAGATGATATGAAGACCTGGGGGAAAGACCCCAGGCCTCTGTGACACCCCCTGACGTCCCCCTGCAGCAACCACGGGCAGGTGGGCTGAATTCTTCCCTCCCACGTTCCCCCTCGGGGTCTCTCACTGCAACTCGCTGACCTCTTTGAGTAACTGCTTGCCAAACTTATCAGCTCTCCTGATCCCTTTTCTATAATTATTAGGTGATTGAGATTATTCTTCATATCTGAAACTCAAGCATGATCACTTGGCTTTGTCATTCCCAAGCTCCCAAGGCCCATTTCAGGGCCCCCTCCCCGAGCAGTCTTCCTCCCATGTCTTCATTTCTTTTTTAAAACTTCCACCCATCTAGTCAATCAACATTTACTGAGCTCTTTTTCTTTTTTTGGTGATATTTATTTGGCTGGTGTTCAGCCTTAGTTGCAGGACGTGGGATCCTCGTTGCAGCACGTGGCTTCTCTAGTTGGGGCAGGCAGGCTCCAGAGCGCGTGGGCTCAGTAGTTACACCACAGCAGGGGCATGTGGGGTCTTAGTTCCCGGACCAGGGATCAAACCTGAGCTCCCTGCATTGGAAGGCAGATTTTTAACCACTGGCCCACCAGGGAAGTCTCCCCATGTCTTCATTACACTTACTATTTATTGGGATTAGTTGCCCCTTTTCCATTCTCTCCTAATTTCCCGTGTGTGTCCCTCCCATCGTGTTTATCATGTCAGATCCCAGAATCAGCCATGGACAGCCTCAGTTCTTACCCCGCTGTTGTCCTTGAGGCAGATTCAGTACTTCAGTGCATTCCTAAGGTGATCCAGCTTCACACCAGTTAATGACAGATGGACAGTCTGCCGCAGGTGGAGTCGGAGCTGGAGTGTGAGCGGGGCCGGTGGGGCGATGTTTCTCTCCTACAGTTCTCCCTCAGGTTCACTTCAGCCATCTGATGCCTCTTTAAAAGTCCCTACTGAACATGGCAATAGAGCTCTCACCTCTGAGTCACGTGTTTCACCCAAAAGAACGGAGGGTGAGGAGAGAAATTTAAACGTGCTAGTTACTGCCATGTCCATCAAAAGGTGAGTTTGGGTTACATATGAGGAGAGTTGCATTTACTTCAAAATAAAACGAGGCTCCATAAATACCAGAAGAGTTGTTTGGGGAACTTAGAAGAACCATAGCTTTTGTATGTACTTGTTTTACATCTGCAGCTAGTGTCTTCTGCTAAATGGAATTGATAGTAAGTTCCTTTGTGATCCTGAACTATGTCTAACCTATGTTAAAAGCTATGCTTCATTCAGCTGGGGTTTCTTTAATGTGAAGACAGAGTATTGAATCTTTCCTTTTTAGCTTTGGAAATGAGCACTGTTATTAAACTACACAAAGGTTATGGATCATAGGGGTAAATCAGATACTAGTTTGTACCTATGTTTGTGTTTCTTACATTTATCTGTGGCACTTTAGACTTAAATTTTTTTTTCAGAATTTTTAAAAGTAGTTATTGATAATTAGTACGAATGCCTCATTATTTTAAAGTTTTCTTTATTAAAAGCAAGCTGAAATGATTTGGTTTGTTACATGGCTCAAGAATTTTCTTTATGTTTGATCTGGAGTAGGGAAATAGATGCACCTGATCTGAAAAGTTAGAAGAGTTCATATGTATTACGTCTATGTGTGTGTGTGTGTGTGTGTGTGTGTGTGTGCTTAGTCACTCAGTCGTGTCTGACTCTCTGCAACCCCAAGGACTGTAGCCTGCCAGGCTCCTCTGTCCATGGGATTTCCCAGGCAACAGCACTGACATGGGTTGTCATTTCCTCCTCCAGGGGATCTTCCCGATCCAGAGATCGAAGCCACGTCTCCTGCGTCTCTGTCTCCTACATTGGTAGATGGATTCTTTACCACTGTGCCACCTGGGAAACCCATTATGTCTAGGAAAAAGGAAATGCCATTATTAAAACGTTATAACACAAATGATCTTAGTTCTGCTCCCGTATACATTAAGTCTAATTATCCAGCAGAGTAACTTTAAAGAGACACTTACCATGTGGGACAGGCAACTGCTTAGTAAAGTTTTCATGAATAATTGATTTGGGGGGTGGGGGAGGGTTTAGGGCTTAAAAGTGAAAAGGCAAAAGGATGCCATCCTGCAGAATATATCTGTGAGGACTGTTTGAAAGGTTTTTTTTGTTTGTTTGTTAAAGGAACTTTCTATTTTATACCGGGCTGCCTGCTAAGGTTAAAATAAAACTAGGGGAGAGAGTGAGCCATGGAGTCACCTAACCTAAGTCACTGCCACCCACAGGGCATTTCTAACTCCTTTCCCACTCAGGTGATAAATGTTTCAAGATTAAGCTATCCTCTAAAGGCTATTTCCTCTCAGAAGTTTCTAGCTCTAACTTAATTTCACTATGCAGAAATAATCTTTATTCGACCCACACATGATTCCTCGAAAACTATCTCCGATCTCTGGGCTTCCTTACATTTCAGGCACCATTTAAGTCAGTTGTATAATTAATTAGCTAATTTCTCTGAGTTTTACCTCAAAGTAGTTCTTTTCTCCAGGCTCATTCCTTGTAATTTTCTTCGAGTTTTTATATATGTTTAGCATGGATTCTTTAGTTTAAAAAGTCATGAGTGACACAAAGCATGCAGTTTTTTCTAGTGGCCCAGGATAAAATTAAGTAAAAAACACATTTGGAGCCATACTGGTGATCCTGGTTGGGGTTGTCCACTGTCTGATGTGTCCAGGTGGGACCCCCATGTGATGGTTTAATCAAGTCACTCTGGTCCAGAATGAAAAAAGATGACATGTAGAGAATAACACTGCTACAGTATAGCTATAAAAATGGCCTATTGAGCCATGTCTTTGTAGGTCCTTGGGTTCCCATGGTGACAGGAGTGTCTGTCATGTTCCATGGTGACGGGAGTGTAGAACATGTCTGTCGAATGTTTCGATATCTTTTTGCATCATTCTGTTTCTGATTCAGTGTTTGCTTCTCGAATCCAAGATTGGTCCAGTTACATTCTTGAGATGGTGGAGGTGATTAATGGCTGTGTTAACAAGGGCTAACCTATGCTCTGAACCTTAGTTTTGCTATCTGTAAAATGGACACCATAATGCCCATATCACTGTCATTTTGCACCAACCAGAAGTCAATCTCTTTCTTTTTCCACCTCTATCTTTTCTCTCTCTGTTAATAATATCATGCACTTCTCTATTGCCAAGTGTTTTATATATTCAGTATTAGAAGTCAGGAGAAAAAGCATCTTCTGAACTTTCTGAAGCCAGAGTTGCTCCTAGAGTTCATGGAGCCCAGTCTCTAAGCAGTTTGTTCGCTCAGTTGTGTCTGACTCTTTTCGACCCCATGGACTGTAGCCCACCAGGCTCCTTTGTCCATGGAATTTTCCAGGGAAGGTTACTGGAGTGAATTGCCATTTCCTCCTTCAGGGGGTCTTCTCTGTAAAAAAATGTAAGTTACTCTAAATCAGTGTGTTAGTTCCATACAGGAGGCCCAATATCAATCCCACAAAAGAAATACTCTGCCTGCCTGGCCCTCCCTTCCTCAACTGGGGCTGAACATGGAGTCCCAGGGTGACCCCACAGGCCTAAGCCCCAGGGATTCTTGGGGCTTTGGTAAACCTTCCATACAGGGTGGAGGGTCAGAGGATGCCCTAAGAAGAAGAAATGGGTTTGGGCTTGGGGTGCTGTGCCAGGATGACTGCCATTTGTCCCTGACATCAGAGAAGACCTAGAGAGTTTAAAGAGCAGTCCTCCAAGTCATAGGGACACGTGACTTGTGGACCCCGAGGCAGGGTCCCCTTCTTCCAGAGCTTAAGGGAATGCTCTCTGAATCTATGGTGATTTTCAAATGTTTCAATTCCAGTTATGTTTCCAAAACTCTGCATTGGGGCTGTGCATTTCACTAAACTCTGCCTTCTCTATTTAGTATTCACCATATACAATTTATAATACAGGGGGCTAAGAAATTATTTAAACCTGTTTGAATTTCCAAAATCCTAGAGAGAAAAAGTAAATTGGGTTACATCCCAGTGTAAGATTCAAACAAAGCCTCACTGTTTTATAGTTTTTCCTGCTCAGGAAATAAAAGTTTTACTCTGGAAGTTCTTGGCTTGGCATCTCAGATCCCCCTCCCCATTTTTTTGTGAACAAGAGGTTTTATGGGGCGTTTCTACAGGAATATAAAGCATCTGACTTTTACAGCTTAAATATCTGTGCTGGTACAATCTGTTGGTTGATAGTTTATCATTCATAGGATCTCACACACTAGCAAAGTAATGCTCAAAGTCCTCCAAGCCAGGCTTCAACAGTACATGAACTGGAAACTTCCAGATGTTTGAGCTGGATTTAGAAAAGGCAGAGGAACCAAAGATCAAATTACCAACATCTGTTGGATCATCGAAAAAGCAAGAGAGTTCCAGAAAAACATCTACTTCTGCTTTATTGACTATGCCAAAGCCTTTGACTATGTGGATCACAACAAACTGTGGAAAATTCTTCAAGAGATGGGAATACCAGACCACCTGACGTGCCTTCTGAGAAATCTTTATGCAGGTCAAGAAACAACGCTTAGAACTGGACATGGACTGGTTCCAAATTGGGAAAGGAGTACCTCAAGGCTATATATTGTCACCCTGCTTGTTTAACTTATATGCAGAGTACTTCATGAGCAATGCCAGGCTGGATGAAGCACAAGCTGGAATCAAGATTGCCAGGAGAAATATCAATAACCTCAGATATGCAGATGACAACATCCTTGTGGCAGAAAGTGAAGAACTAAAGAGCCTCTTGATGAAAATGAAAGAGGAGAGTGAAAAAGTTGGCTTAAAGCTCAACATTCAGAAAGCTAAGATCATTGCATCTGGTCCCATCACTTCATGGCAAATAGATGGGGAAACAATGGAAACAGTGAAAGACTTTATTTTGGGGGGCTCCAAAATCACTGTAGATGGTGTCTGTAGCCATGAAATTAAAATGTCTGCTCTTTGGAGGAAAAGCTATGACCAACTTAGAAAACCTCTTAAAAAGCAGAGACATTACTTTGCCAACAAAGGTCTGTCTAGTCAAAGCTATGGTTTTTCCAGTATTCATGTGTGGATGTGAGAGTTGGACTATAAAGAAACTGAGCGCCGAAGAATTGATGCTTTGGAACTGTGGTGTTGGAGAAGACTCTTGAGATCCCCTTGGACTGCAAGGAGATCCAACCAGTCCATCCTAAAGGAAATCAGTCGTGAATATTCATTGGAAGGACTGATGTTGAAGCTGAAACTCCAATACTTTGGCCACCTGATGCAAAGAGCTGACTCATTTGAAATGACCTGGATGCTGGGAAAGATTGAAGGCAGGAGGAGAAGGGGACGACAGAGGATGAGATGGTTGGATGGCATCACCGACTCGATGGACATGAGTTTGAGTAAGCTCCGGGAGTTGGTGATGGATAGGGAGGCCTGGGGTGCTGTGGTCCGTGGGGTTGTGAAGAGTTGGACACGACTGAGCGACTGAACTGAACTGTGTAGCAGTAGTGTATACTTTTCCTTGTATGGCATTTCATTCTATAAATGTATCACAATGCTTTCATTAACTTACAGTTGATGGACCTTAGGGTTGTAACCAGGTTTGGGCTATTACAGATAAAACTAATCTGAGTGCTTCAGTGGATGTCTTCTAGTGAACAAACACTCAAAAGCTGGGTCTGAGTATCAGCACTTCCAAAGAACACATCTAAAGCATAGACACATCCCTGATATCCTGAGTGCTCTCATAAAATTCCAAACACCTACAGTTTAGCTCTTCAAGCTTTTTTGTTTTTTGATATAAGAAGAGAAATAATGAGACATGCATTTCATCATCATCATGTGGATCACCACTGTTGCCCAGCTCTACACATCTCACACTTAAAGTCAGGGAATACAGCCTCACTAACAGAAAATCACACAGCATATGAACCAAAGAGGGTTGGAGGTAATGAAACTTTCTGGATATGAGGTTAGGACTGATAGAATCCAGGAGAATATCCAGTAGCCTCCCATCATAATTGGCCATGATTGTTACTGAAGTGTGCATCAGGTACATTAGAAAGTGCCTTTGATTCAAGTTTTCACTCCTTGACCTCACTGGGAATTTTAGGACTGAATCCATTGTTGACTTGGGGTGGTGAGTAGAGAAGGAGAGTTGCTCATACAACTTTCATTGAGGTAGCAGCTTAATGAAACCTGAGTTTTGGAAAGTCTTTTTTACTTTAACAACTTACGCATTTAGTTATTTGTTAAAAAATACACATTTTCTACAATATATAATAAAATGCATTCTGAATTCTGCCCTTCTTCAAGGGGCGTAGGGTTTATTTGAGGATATGAAGCACATATATAAAAAAAAATCATACTTTAAAAGAGAAGGTGATGGATTTTTGCTTTTTGTTCATATGTATTTATCCCTCAGACGGATTTTCTTGAAGGTAAGAGCATGAGTTATCTTGGAACTGATGCCTGAATCCTTTCTAAGCAGGAGATAATCTGTTTCCTAATGCCCAACTCATTTCATTCCAACAGTTCTTAATACATTTAGCAATCTAATATGTGCCAGGTACTATGCTAGGCACTAGAGATAAAACAGAAACAAAAGACAGTGTCTCTGAGGGCAGATAGCTTATCTTGAAAAAGGAGGTATTTGCATTGGTCTTGAAGTATGAAAACAATTTCTGAAGATTTAGCAACTAAACAAAAGAATATTTTCTTTTGGCAGAAATAACATTGGGGGCAAAGACATGAAAACAAGACACTCTGATGCAGTATAGAGAACAATTAATAGCTCAGACTGACTAGAAAATGGAATGAATAAAAGAGAACATAAGGTGTTGGGGTCATGATAAAGAAATCTCTTTGCTGCTTGGATTCTGAACCATTTGAGAAACAGGTAAAGACGGAGTTTGACTGGCAAATAGCTTAGTGTAAGAAACAATGGACCTGAATTAAATCCTTGGATTGGCTAGGTTTACTCTCACTGTTAAAGACGGAACTTGACCAGGACAGGCCTACCTCTGCAAGACTCAGACTCTGGTTAATTTATTTGACCAGGACAGGCCTACCTCTGCAAGGCTCAGACTCTGGTTAATTTACAGTTATGCTATGCAGGGAGGCTCTCTCTCAAGAGGCAAAATTATTAGGTCAAGCTTCCCCAACTATCAGGTTAGCTAGCAAGGCCGTTCAGGTTTTTCCATAACATCTTATGGAACGAATGAGCTTGTTTGGCCAGCCCAGTATTGTTCCCAAATTTATCAATTAGAAAAATCACTTAACTTAGCCAATGTTAGCAAAGTGTAAGGGTGAGGAGGGTCAGAGTTACACTAATTAAGCTGTCTCTGCAAGAAATAAACAGCAGTAAGAGGGAAGTGTTGCTTTCCATAAGCACCCTTCTCCCTTCTTGGAGCTCTGTGGGTTAGAATGGGAAGTTCCTCGTGCTTAGGAAAGGAAATCTGAAGTTTAGCAGGACAGCCTTGCTTGTACCTGCCTGAAACTCTTACACTACTATCCACCATTGTGTCTCTGAGTATCCTCCTGGACTGCTGGTGAGCAGATGATATTCTGCTTCCAGAATCTGAAATGAATCAGCATATTAATTAAATACCTCAAGTTACTCCTTTCTCCAGACTGAACATTTCCTTCCTATTCTGTATTCCATCCACATTAGCCTGGCCACATTATCTAGCACGGCTTATCAAAAGTCTGTAACGTGACCAAATGACAATGCTAAGATTTCATGTAATAGACTTTATAAATACTCTCTCTGATGTAAAATGTTGGCAAGATGGAATTTCCCCAAATCAGAATGTGAAAGCCCCACATCATATTCTTGTGTCTTTGTGAGTTAAAAGTGAAAAGTCTATTTTATAGGTGGAAAAACTGAATTGAAGCAAAGTTATACAGTCTGTTCAAATGCACAGTCAGACTCTAGCTTTAGCATGGAGGTTTTATCAAGTAATCTCATTGTTCCTGAGTAGTTCCTACTGTGGATGTACCTTTTCTACATTTAAATATTTGGCTTTACTTGTTAGGGTGCTTTCACCCAAGGAGTTACAGAGGGGTTTTAATGTAGAAAAGCCTGATTTATGGCCATGTGTATGCACAGACCTTGACTTTCCTGCTTAGAATCATCCCTTTAATCAAGTCACAAAGGAACTCAGAGAACTTCAGAGGTTAGAGGTGAAAAGATCTTAAATTTGGGAAAAAATAAAATGGATGATCTTTCCAATTTTATGGCATTTCTTTCCCTCCCCTCTGCCTACCCAGTGAAATTGTCCACCAGAGAAAAGGAGATCAATTCTAGAGTCATCTCCACTCTTATAGGCAGGGTGAGATCACTCATTCATTTATTCAACAAACTATATGCCATCTACATGACACTCTTGTAAATTTTGAGCTGTATCAGTGATCAAGACAAAACTTCCTGCCTTCGTAAAGCTTACAGCCTAGTGTGGAGGGGCAGACAAACAAGTAAGCCTGTAGTATGTCAGGTGCTGAGAAGTGGTGTGGAGAGAAGAAAAAGGGTAGTGAGTGCTGGGGTAGGACTGATATTTCTGATATTGTGTCTCTGCCTGAGTCATCTCCAGAAATAACATCTGGGACCTGAGAAAAGACCTGGGAGTCAGGATGCCCTCTAGGTGGCTGATACAAACGGAGAGAAAGGAAATGAATCAGATTAATCCTGGGGATCCTAAAGCAGATGGCGATCTGGATCTGTGGCTACAAGGGTGGGGACTCGGCGGGGGTCTTGCTAAAATCATGTGACTATCTCAGGATTCTTTGGAATGAGGTCCAACTCTTTAAAAGTTCTCCTTTGCCTTTTTTTTTTTTTTTTAGTGAAACTGTGTTAAGAATGGTTCTTGTGTGCGTGTGCATGCTCAGTTGTGTCCGAATCATGGAGTAGCTTCCTCTGTCATGAAATTGTCCAGGCAGGAATACTGGAGTGGGTTGCCATTTCCTATTCCAGAGGATCTTCCCGGCCCAGGGATCAAACATGCATCTCCTGTGTCTCCTGCATTGGCAGACAGATTCTTTACCACTGCACCACCTGGGAATTGTCACACAAAAAAACCTGCAATCAGCAAATCTTGTCTTAAATTACTTTTAAAATGCAGTAAATCAGAAGAAATTGGAACAGATATGGAACACTATTATTCCTGATTATATCGTACCTTTCAATTCTAAGATGATGTTATCTATTAGGCTCCAAGGGAGATACATCCTTTCAGAAGAGTCCCTTTGTGTTTTATTACTAACTTATCTTCAGTGATAGCTGTTGGGAGGGAGAATGCAGTGAAAGGAGTATTGCCACCTTTTAACCCTATGGCTTTTGTTCCTCCTCAGAAGGTAAAACTGAATAATGTCATGGAGTGGATATGATTCTAATGGCTTTGCCATTGTTGCCGCTGCTCTGAATTACAGAAGACAGGAATGCTCTGCAGGACCATCTAAATTCCAGCACCTAAACTTTTACAGTACAAAGCCTCTAATCTCATTTGCAGATTTGAAATGTATTTGGTCCTTCTTCTTAATTAAACTCTTAGAAATAATGAGAAAGGGACAGGTGCAGATAGAACAACACCTGGAATTCTCACCTGCTTTTTTTGTTGGTTCTGTTCTGTTGCATGTGCTAAGCCACTTCAGTCATGTTCTACTCCGTGGACTGTAGCCCGTCAGGCTCCTCTGTCCATGGGATTTTCCAGGCAAGAATACTGGAGTGGGTGGCCATTTCCTCCTCCAGGGATCTTCCTGACCCAGAGGTCTCTTACATCTATCTGCATTGGCAGGCAGGTTCTTTACCACTAGTGCCACTTGGGTTTGCCAAAATATTTATTTGGGCTTTTCTGTAACATCTTATGCAACCCTTTGGCCAACCCACTACATCTGGGTGAAAAAGACCTCTTTTGACTCTCAGGTACTGCCATGTTGGTTAATCAGAGAAACTAACTTCTCTTGTGGAGTATGGTGATGATTTTAAAGAGCTGGCCCCCTTTCATAGTTGAGTTCATATCTTTTATACTTTTATACATCCTTCCAACCTGGAGGTGATAAAGGATGATGATTATAACTCTGATAAGGTTCCTGATAAATCATCATTAGCATCATAATAACATTTATTGAGCATTTAATATGTGCCAAGAAATTTTCTAAAAGCTCTACATATATAAAGTTGAATAAGAACTGTTATTACTTCTATTCAAGATGAGAAGAGTGAAGCATAGTTAAGCAAGTTATCAAAGGCCACCCAGCTAAGAAGTGAAGGAGCTCGGATTTTTAGGCAGGTGGTCTAGCTAAAGAGTTCCTTCTAGATTCTATATTACATGGCTTCTCGAAAATTCAGAGTCAATGTTAGAAATAATAGTATGTGTTTCAATATATGAATTAATGTTATAGTGGGGACAAACTTGCTCACCTTTAACTCAATATTTAAAGACAGAGCAACAGTTTACTTCTAAATTTTTCTAATTTTAATTTTCCCACTTACTAACAACCTACTGTGGACCAGAAGATTTACTGATAACCTAGATGGTTGATTAACACATTTTTTAATGTCAAAATATGTATATCTACATATATTTTATGCATTCATGGCATACCTAACTTTACAAAAAAATTCTGTATTTTTAGGCTTTGTGGTTTGAGAGCTTTTTTAAACTGTTTCAACTCTCTAAAATACTTTCCAGGATATTTATTGAAAGAGTCTGCATGTGGATCGTGCAGTTCAAGCTTGTGTTCTTGAAGGGTCAACTGCGCTTTGCTCTTTATCTTGCATGTGCGTAGTCTGTGACAGTATACATCAGGAATTGAAGCTATCTAGCCAAGTTAAACTTAGAGAACATTGTGTTAGAAGACAGGGAGGAGTTGGAGATGGGGGGGAAGGAAGAAAGGAGAGTAAAGTCAGGAAAGGTAAAAAGAAGCCTCCTGCCAGTCAGCAGAGCCCTTGAAGTGCTTGGACTGGCACAGCGACCTCTGGGTCTTCTCCAGACTCTTTAGATTAGTGCAGCCCTGTCTTCAATTGATGGCCCTTGGGCTGCATCTACTCTTCTGTCCAAACTTGGGCAAAGGGCTGGAGCCTACCTTAAGTTCGTGGTTCTAGCCATTGATCTCTATGTCCATCTTGATGACCCAGCACACTATGGCTTCTTTTATCTTTCCCCAGGCTCCTGCCTACCCACTGGCCCTTTCAGCACATTCATATCTGCTCTCTGGGGCACATGGGCCCTTCTTCTTTCCCTGCGTACCTTACAGAGCTCATGGGATACAAGGACTATTCATCAGCTCACATCAGAGCTTTTTACTTACCTCCCATCACATTGCTGCTGCGTTAATCTGTGCCATTTGATGATGGTCATGAACAAGGCTTCCCCTAGCATGCCCAGGGAGTGTGCCCCCAGGGACAATGTGTTTGAAATGTCTTTCTTCTACCCTGAGGTTTCCCATTGCCTTCTCCCCTTGAGGTTTGACATCAAGAGGGATCAAGGGAATGAAAGCCTTTGTTTTTGATCTTTTCACTTTTATAGTATCCCTCTTTCCTTCAGCAGTCCTCTGATCTGGAAGAAGCAAACTTTAAGCTATCATTTTATCTATGTAATTTTCTCCTTATATCCTATGCAAAAGTTCATGTTAGTTCAGTTAAGTCACTCAGTCATGTCCGACTCTTTGCAACCCCATGGACTGCAGCACACCAGGCTTCCCTGTCCATCACCAACTCCCGGAGCTTACTCAGATTCATGTCCATCAAGTCTGTGATGCCATCCAACCAGCTCATCGTCTGTCATCCCCTTCTCCTCCACTTGCAATCTTTCTCAGCATTAGGGTCTTTTCCAATGAGTCAGCTCTTTGCATCAGGTGGCCAAAGTATTGGAGTTACAGCTTCAACATCAGTCCTTCCAATGAATATTCACGACTGATTTCATTTAGGATGGACTGGTTGGATCTCCTTGCTGTCCAAGGGACTCTCAAGACTCTTCTCCAACACCACAGTTCAAAAGCATCAATTCTTCAGTGCTCAGTTTCTTTATAGTCCAACTGTCACATCCACACATGAATACTGGAAAAACCATAGCTTTGACTATACGGACCTTTGTCGGCAAAGTAATATCTCTGCTTTTTAATATGCTGTCTAGGTTGCTCACAGCTTTTCTTCCAAGGAGCAAGCATCTTTTTATTCCATGGGTCTAGACACCATCTGCAGTGATTTTGGAGCCCCCCAAAATAAATCTGTCATTGTTTCCATTGTTTCCCCATCTATTTGCCATGAAGTGATGTGACCAGATGCCATGATCTTAGTTTTCTGAATGCTGAGCTTTAAGCCAACTTTTTCACTCTCCTCTTTCACTTTCATCAAGAGGCTCTTTAGTTCTTTGCCTTCTGCCATAAGGGTGGTGTCATCTGCGTATCTGAGGTTATTGATACTTTTTCCGGCAATCTTGATTCTAGCTTGTGCTTCATCCAACCCGGCATGTCACACGATGTACTCTGCATAGAAGTTAAATAAGCAGGGTGACAGTATATAGCCTTGACATACTCCTTTCCTGATTTGGAACCAGTCTGTTGTTCCAAGTTCAGTTCTAAGTGTTGCTTCTTGACCTGCATACAGATTTCTCAGGAGTCAGGTAAGGTCGTCTAGCATTCCCATCTCTTTAAGAATTTTCCACATATTGTTTTGATCCACACAGTCAAAGTCTTTGGTGTAATCAATAAAGCAGAAGTAGATGTTTTTCTGGAAGTCTCTTGCTTTTTCTACAATCCAACGGATGTTGGCAATTTGATCTCTGGTTCCTCTGTCTTTTCTAAATCCAGCTTTAACATCTGGAAGTTCACAGTTCAGGTACTGTTGAACCCTGGCTTGGAGAATTTTGAGCGTTACTTTGCTAGTGTGTGAAATGAGTGCAATTGTGTGGTCATTTGAACATTCTTTGGCATTGCCTTTCTTTGGGATTGGAATGAAAACTGACCTTCTCCATTCCTGTGGCCACTGCTGAGTTTTCCAAATTTACTGGCATATTGAGTGCAGCACTTTCACAGCATCATCTTTTAGGATTTGAAACAGCTCAGCTGGAATTGCATCACCTCCACTAGCTTTCTTCCTAGTGATGCTTCCTAAGGCCCACTTGACTTCACATTCCAGGATGTCTGGCTCTAGGTGAGTGATCACACCATTGTGATTATCTGGGTCATGAAGATCTTTTTTGTATTGTTCTTCCGTGTATTCTTGCTACCTCTTCTTAATATCTTCTTCTGTTATGTCCATATGATTTCTGTCCTTTATTGTGCCTATCTTTCCATGCAATGTTCCCTTGATATCTCTAATTTTCTTGAAGAGACCTCTGTCTTTCCCATTCTACTGTTTTCCTCTACTTTCTAGCCTTGATCACTGAGGGAGGAGTTCTTGTCTCTCCTTACTATTCTTTGGAACTCTGCATTCAAATGGGTATATCTTTCCTTTTCTCCTTTGCCTTTAGCTTCTCTTCTTTTCTCAGCTATTTGTAACGCCTCCTCAGACAACCTTTTTGCATTTTTTTTTTTTTTTGGGACTGGTCTTGGTCACTGCCTCCTGTACAATGTCATGAGCCTACATCCATAGTTCTTCAGGCACTCTATCAGATCTAATTCCTTGAATCTATTTGTCACTTCCACTGTATAATTGTAAGGGATTTGATTTAGATCATACTTGAATGGTCTAGTGGTTTTCCCTACTTTCTTCCATTTAAGTCTGAATTTGGCAGTAAGTAGTTCATGATCTGAGCCACAGTCAGCTCCTGGTTTTGTTTTTGCTGACTGTATAGAGCTTTACCCTATGTATAAAGACAAACTTAATCATTTGTTCCTCTAGGTTTATCTCTTAAGATGAGATAAAAGCAGTTAGAAAATTATCTTTCTCTCCAGACAGTGTCTAGGGTCACTGTCTCTCCAAACAGTGTTAGTCTCTCATCTTGCTTGCTAATTCAGAAATCATTGTGTAAATTTTACAAGATAAATATAAATCTCATCATTCCATGGAATCCCTGTTGTAGAAATCTTTATCCTCCACCACTACTCCTGTTGCTGCCTCTGTTTCTCAGGCAGGTAGTTGACTCAGGTTAACTAGAAAGATCATTTCCTGGTTGTCAAACTATTCTCTCTCAGAACCTAAGATGTCTAGTTCTACTAGGATTTGTACTGGTAAGATTCTACAAAGCACTTTTCTCTTTTACCAATCAGGGCACCAGAAGGAGACCGAAAGAAAGTGAAAGTGTTAGTCATTCAGTCGTGTCCGGCTGTTTGTGACCCCATGGACTGTGGCCCACCAGGCTCCTCTGTCCATGGGATTCTCCAGGCAAGAATACTGGAGTGGGTTGCCATTTCCTTCTCTAGGGGATCTTCCAGATCCAGGGATCGAACCCGCATCTCTTGCATATTTGGCATTGGCAGGGGGATTCTTTATCGCTAGGGCCACCTGGGACTTTGTAGAAGGAGACTGGAAGACTGGAAAGGGAGGAGAGACTTACTCCTTCCTGTTTGCTTCCTGTTTCATCACATGGCCCAGCAATGGCCTCTAACATGGGCAACGGCAGTTAGTTCCACTTGTGAGTTTCTCTCCACACTCCCAGAACCAGCATTATTTGTTCCTCCTCCTCAGAGGTCTGAATCCTGGCTCCTGAGCCTTCTTCTGAGCTTCAATTATCTTTTCTTTGTTCCTCCAGCCCTACAGGGGGTAGCTGCTTCCTGCAATGACTATTTTCCTGTTACTTCTGTATGTGTTCCCTTTTGCCCTCTCAATTCCTTAACACACATATAGCAAATTCATCTCTGTTAAACTATACTACTAGTTTTTAGATTGATCTTCCTCACTGGATCTGATTGAAAGGTTATATATACAGAAGTGCATTAGAGAAAATCACGTTAATATATTTTAGAGTAAGAATGCCACTCTAATATTGTAGAACGATGGAGAAATTTTTATTTACCAGAGTTATTTCTGGTGGCAGCATGGCATTTTGGAGGAAGAATTTCCTGATAAATATATTTAGCATGTGTGGTAAGTCCCCATTCCAGATAGAATTTTAAATATTAGATCAGTGATCCTCATGAGAGGCATTTAATTTTTTTTTTTTTTCTGATCACTCTGATGACTTTTCATGTGCTTGAGTGGAATTGCTCTGTGTATCTTAGGAGCAAGAAGAGAAGAGCATAAGCATGAAAGAGAGAGAAGGAGAAACTGCCAGATGGTAGCTGGGTGACAAGGGATGTATCAATAGGAACTTAGAAATGTCTTAATAGAAAAATTTGAGCTATTAGTTGAAGGGTGTTTGTGTGACCTTCTCCAAAATTTTCTCTACAAAATACACAATAAAGCTTATGTTGCCACTTGTTGCTTGTGCTTCAGTGTACTTTTTTGGTAAGAAAACTTTCAGTGCTAAGCTCAGCATTGAAACTTGTGGGGAGCTAAAGTGGGGATATCATCATCTAGTTTTTTATGATCTAGAGGCAGGTTGAAGCAATGACCAATGCCTAGACTGAATCTATCAAGACCTGAGTATGGATCCCAATTCCACTTATTAACTGCATGGGTTGGGCAATACTACCCAGTTGCTCTGAGTCTTGTTTTTTTTCTAATCTGTAAAATGGAACAATAATAATAATATCAACTTCATATGGTGGTTGAGAAGATCATGTGAAAGAAATGTATTTAAAGTGCCTGGTATATAAAAAATGCTCAAAAATGTTGTTATAGCATTTCAAGTCTGACTTAAATGCCATTTCTTCAGTAAAGCCTTCTCTCAAATCACTTTTCCTCCATCTTCCAACAGAATAATCCAATCTACTTATTTGATTCGCTTATAATCTATTATAGCAGCAATCCATAGTGGTTCAGAGGTAAAGAATCCGCCTGCCAATGCAGGAGATGAGGATTTGATCCCTGGTCAGGGAAGATCTCCTAGAGAAGGAAATGGCAACCCACCCCAGTATTCTGGCCTGGAGAATTCCATGGACAGAGGAGCCTGGCAGGCTACAGTCAGTGGGGTCACAAAAGAGTCAGGTATAATTTAGCAACTGAACCCCCACCATAGTGTCTTATTTATCTGTTTTTCCTGTCAGATCCTGAGTCCCTTATAGTCAGACTTCCTATCTTTGTTTCTTTAACACCTATAACAGGTTCCTGGAATATAATATGAAAATTAATGAATATTTGAAAAGGGTGAGTTTTCAGAAATTGTTTCCTAGGAAAGTTTCTGAAAAGGAACTTTTATGTAATGAAAGACTTCTTGATGTCCTAGAAAACAAGGGGTCTCCTCTGTATCCTGTTTTCTTTAATGTGGAATAAGATGGAAGTGCTCCACTGCTATATGTCCTGTCCAAAAGTGAGGAGATAGATGAGGAAGTCTGGAAAACTTCACGAGACATGTGGTTATGAAATTAACCACTTATAGATGAGAAGAGAGGATGCATGTACAGAGATACAGGGATTTCCAGGCAGAGAGAAGCCTGTGAGGCAGGAGGGGAAATCAGGTGAAGGCAGGCTCAAGATTGGTGAGTCAGTGCCTGTGACTGGGTGACACTGCGGGAGTGTAATTACTGCAGAAGATAATGCTAGGATAAGTCAGTACCTTATTCTGGAAATTTTCCAATGCCTGTCCAAGGAGTTTGCATTTTTCCCCTATGATTTAGAGAGCTATTCACTGCTTTTCAGTAGGGTCATGCCATGATGTGATGTGTGTTTAAAGAGATCGTGTTGGAAGCAGCGTGGGTAGAACTGATGATAAAGGGAACGGAAGGAAGGGCAGAAGGAGAAATAAACTCCACGGCAGGAGATAAGGAAGGTGGGCAGGAGCTGAGGTGGGAGCTTGGGGTGCAAAGGCAAGGATACCTGGGAAAACACTGCAGAGGTTGAGATGGAAGAAAAAAAAATCCCCAAAGGGAGGAAGCAGATAAAGATGACAGAATTTCAGTCTGAGAAACGGGGAGGAGGGTGGTCCTTTTAACAGGAATAGTGAAGGCAAGAGAGATTAAAAGATGAAGAGAGTGGCTTTTTCAGATACAGTGCTTTTGCAGCACCAGGAACACATATATGATAAGGTCATGCCAGTGAAATGATCATGCATGTTCCGGCTAGGTGATTTCACCTGGAGGACATCTACACAGGAGGATGAAACTGTGGGAATGGGTAACCCAGAGTGATGGCATTGGAAGCTTCATAAATGAAATATACAGGCTTCATAACCAGATGAAGAAACATGGATGGAGACATTTCTTGGGACAAATTGTTATCAAAAGACATCATGAGTTTCTTTTAAAATGGAGAAAGAAGGCTTAATTATCCTTCATATTAAGACACAATTTTCATTCTTCCTTTCCCTCCCTGTGGTAAGAATTTTAATTACATGACATCATTGTTGTCAAATGTCGGAATCTTTCATTAGAATGTTGAGGGAGGAGAGAAGAAGTGACTTGTTTTTGTTTTGAAGTTTGAGAAAGACACTATAGAAGGACTGGGACTGGAGGGAATGGTTTAGAGGATAAGGCAGAAATATCCCTGAGTTTGTCAAGATGTCTGGAAACATAATTATTTACTCCTGTGCAATGTCATTTTACTCTCCTACAAAATGGACACTGAACCATATTGTTTCCCCAGACAAACACTGAATGGAAAAATTGCCTTTTTTGCCCCTCTTCATGCTGATTCAGATGAGACACATCCCTAAGACAGCAAGCCCCTAAGTATTTGCACTGGTTTCTTGATTGTGTCCATCCCATCTGCCACCCTGAAAACTGAGCAGCTCTACCTTAAACGAAACTTTGCTATCTGTGCACTCTGTACTCTTGATTCCTTCTGGGTGATATTAAAAAAGAAAGGTTCCCCCCTATAATTAAACAGCAGTAGATCACTTCCAATGAACTATTTTGTTGTTCAGTCACTCACTCATGTCTGACTCTCTGTAACCGCATGGACCATATCATACCAGGCTTCCCTGTCCTTCACCATCTCCCAGAGCTTGCTCCAACTCAGTCCATTGAGTCAGTGATGCCATCCAACCATCTCTTCCTCTGTCGTCCCCTTTTCTTCCTGCCTTCAATCTTTCCTAGCTTCAAGGTCTTTCCCAATGAGTCAGGTCTTCGCATCAAGTGGCCAAAGTACTGGGGCTTCAGCTTCAGCATCAGTTCTTCCAATGAATACTCAAGAGTTGATTTCCTTTAGGATTGACTGGTTTGATCTCCTTGCAGTTCAAGGGACTCTCAACAATCTTCTCCAACACCACTGTTCAAAAGCACCATTTCTTCAGTGCTCAGCCTTCTTTATGGTCCAACTCTCACATCTCTCACATCCATACAATATTTTTGGAAAAACCATAGCTTTGATTATAGGGACCTTTGTCAGGAAACTAACGTCCTCTTGTATAATTCTCCCCCTTGAGGGCAGGTGGAATCTATGAGGTGCTTCTAACCAGTAGAATACAGCAAAGGTCCTTGTTGGTTATCTATTTTAATTATAGCACGGTGTACATGTCCATCCAAAACTCTGCAACTATCCCTCCTCTGGCAACCATGAAGTTTGTTCTCTAAGTCCATAGGTCTGTTCTGTAAACAAGCTCATTTGAATGATTTCTTTTTAGATTCCACATATGAGGTCTGTCATACAATATTTCTGCTTCTCTGTCTGACTTACTTCACTCGGTATGACAATCTCCAGGTCCATCCATGTTGTTGCAAATGACATTATTTAAAATTTCTCAGAACTTGACTCTGTCATGCACATTCATTGTAGTCTAAGGAGAGTGAGTCAGTGTTACTGGATAAAATATTATTTGAGCAGTGAAACAGAAGCTCTTCAATTTATGAATTGTTATTTTATCCAGCTCTGGTGAGAGGCATAAAGCTATGGACCAGAACAGTCAGTTCTGCCACCAGGGACAGATGACACTGATTGCTTGGCCAGTGCCATTATGAGTTTGAGAAGAAATGGCCTTCTGGATAGGCTTGGATTTTAAGCTTTCTGGAGACAGGGCATCAGTGTCACCTTAAGTTTGCAGATGTAGTCTTGGGGCCCCAGAAGAAATGAGGGAGGTGGTTTCTCCATCACCAGCAAGTCCACCCCATCATCCGCTAACAGTGCATGACTCAGGCAGACCACGTACTCTGCCGGGGCCCAGTTGTTTATATGCTCAGTGAACATAAGCAGCCTTACCTGGAAGAGAAGAGGTAGTTTGGCTGATATATCTATACATCAATCTGTATCTATAAATTTAAGAGAAGAGGTCAGTTGGCTGACCTGATGACTCTTTCAAAGCCATAAGATCTACTGTTCACTGTAGCATTTTCAGTGGCTTAATGCTTCCAAAGCTTACAAAAATAGCATGTGTCTATTCATATATATGTGTGTATATATAAGAATTTTCAAAATTCAACTGTAAAATTACAATCCAATTAGAGAATAGACAAAACACAGGAACAGACATTTTACCACACAGGGTATACAGATGGTAAATAAGCACATGAAAAGACATTCAACATTATTAAACACTTGAGAAATACAAATTAAAACCATAATGAGATATCACTACATGCCTGGATAAATGGATCAATTCCATTAGCCCCATAAATGAAAATATTATACATGTTGCTGGGTATAAGTCTCTGAATAGTTAGTTGCTTAAGAGCTAGACAGTCTACAGAAATTCCTCTTTAAACCACTGTGTATCCAGCAATATAATATAGTATAGCTCTAGTATATCTGTATCTGTCTATTTGTTTTTTGGCCACACCTCATGGTGTGTGGGATCTAAGTTCCCCAGCCAGGGATCAAACCCACATCCTCTGCAGTGAAACAGGTGTCCTAACCACTGGACGACCAGAGAGTTATTGTCTATGGAAAGGCTTTATGATACATTTGTTAAGAGACAAAAATGGTCACAAATGGTAGATTCTACTTTGTTAAAAGTTAACATTGATTTTAGAAATATGTATCAGGATATTAATAAATATTAAGAGTAGTTATCAGTGACAGGTAGAATTATGAGAAGTTTTGTTTTCTTTGTATTCTGATTTTTCTATAAAGGAGGTGTCTTGTTTGTATGATAAGAATTATTAAAAAGAAAACTCCTAGTCAAAAAAAGCTAAAAACTTAATGACATAGTAACACCAAATTCTGGCAAAGATGTAAAGAAATTAGATTTCTCATACATGCTAGTAGACATTTAGAGTAGTACAGCCACTCTCAAGAAGTTTGGCCATTGTTTATAAGAGTAAACATTTGATTACCGTATGACCCAGCAACTGTACTCTTGGGCATTTAGCCCAGAGAAATATTACTGAGTGATAAAAAGGAACGCACTAGTGAAACAACCAACAATGTGGGTCTATTTTCAAGGGAATTATGCTGAATCTAAAAGCCAATTGTATAACATTCTAGGGATGATAATATTAGAGAACCAGAAGACAGATTTATGTTGGCAGGGGTTGGGGGTTAGGTGGTTAGCATTATAAAAGGAAGACATCTGTGGTGACTTAAATGGGAAGGAAACCCAAGGAAGAAGATATATATGTATACATGTAGCTGGTTCACTTTGCTGTAGAGTGGAAACATAACATTGTAAAGCAACTATACTCCAATTAAAAAATAGAATAATTCATTAAAAAAAATCAGAAGATGTGGTGGATACACAAACCTATGCATGTTATAGAGTTTTATAGAATTTGATATGCATATGCACACCATCGAACACAAGGAAAATCGGAATTAGTCTGGTAGATTGTAACAATTCCCATATCCCTGTTATATTGTTTTATAGTTTTGCAAGATGTGGAAACTGTGTGAAGGGTATACAGAATTTCTGTGTTATTTCTTACAATTGCATGTGAATCTGTATCTATAAATTTAATAACTATCAGAGTCCTGTGTACCCTTTAGTAAATAAAAACTAAAAGCATCAACAGGCATTTATATGTCCCTTACATACACTCATTGTATGTCCCTATGTTCACCATGCCCTGTGTTAGAGATCCCTTCAGATTGATGATATAATCAGAGGAGCTTCCCTGGTTGCTCAGACGATAAAGCATCTGCCTGCAATGCGGGAGACCTGGGTTCGATCCCTGGGTTGGGAAGATCCCCTGGAGAAGGAAATGGCAACCCACTCCAGTATTCTTGCCTGGAAAGTCCCATGGACAGAGGAGCCCGGCAGGCTACAGTCCACGGGGTCGCAAAGAGTCAGACACAACTGAGTGACTTCACGTCACTTCAGTATTCTTAGAAAGTGTCTTTTGACCAAATTGGCCCATTTGGACAGCTAAGAAATCACTAAGTATTGTTATTTTCTCTGTTGTTCTCATTTAACATAACAATGACAAATATTGATTTGACTCTATTGACATTTAAATGATGTCATAACTAGCTGGTCACCAGGGGAAGTAAGTTGGGGTAGACTTTAGTCCAAATAAAGAATCAACGTTCTTAACAAAATTAGAAATGCCATTTATAGCACGGTATTCTTCAATCCCTTCATAGTTCCAGCCTGTATTTCTAAAAACCCATGTCTTCTGATGGGAGTATGTGTGGTCATACAGGTAAGGCTTGCTACCATCACCTTTGCTGCTAACTGGGAGTCGCTATTCTGGGGAGGTCACCTGACCTTTTATGCAGCTTGGTATATACACATTAAGAATTTTGGAGATATTGAAATAAGTACTTCTGTCTTCAGAAGTAACAATAAATGTTCATTTTGAATCACTGTAAAATGCTTTCAGAGTTTACCTGTATTTCTCTATTAGGTACTAATGAAATGTTCTAAACAGGCTTCTGAAATGATCATTCCAATCTGATGATTAATAGAAATATTCCTGTGTGCCAGTATGTTTTCTTCTGTCCAAAGAACTATGCTATTAATAACTCCATCTAACACAATTTAGAATCAACATTTGTTGGAAACAAAAATAATTGTCATGTACTTTGTGCTGGTTCATATTTTGCATAATAGCTGTCAAATGGCAGCCTCTTGTGAACAAACTTGTTGTGAGATTAATTTTCCCAGTGATTAAAGATCTCAGACAGTTGGAGCTGGGGTAGCAACACATGCTAATGACAAGGACATGGACTTAACCATCAGCTTTCACCAAAGTGTGTTATGCATGGGTTAATTTAAGACATATTTTATTTCTTTTCTTTACAGAGTTGAGCTGTGCAAATTAGTTTGAAAATTGCCATGGGCAGATACAGAGCTTTTGAGATCACATGTACTCTGTTCACGTGATTTCATCCTTCATCATAGTAAAGGCAAGAATAATGTGGTCGTTGACATCCATGGAGCACCTTGCATCCAGAGACCCCAAAGCACTTTCCTATTTGATCTTGCATCAGTGCAGAGTTTGGCATTGTTAATGGTGCTTTCTTTTGTGCTCCTTCATCCCTCTGCTTTTGATTACTTTTCCTTATTACTTACTTTGTTGTTGTTTTATTTCTACTCTTAAAGGCTGATGTTCCCTGGGCCCTTTAACTCTTACCATTTAAAATCTAGGGGATAGAGTTTCCCGAACTGGAGATATTTTGATGATTTTGTTTGGAGAGTCAGGATGTGAGATAGGTTTGAATGAGTAGTGGAGGCTACAGTGTGGCTGAAGTTTCTTATCTCTGGGGACATTTTTTGGGTTGTTGTTGTTGAGTTTGCTTCCAGAACTTTATTAGCTCCTGAATAAAAGAGTAAAAGAAATATGCATACATGTTAAGAGTAGCTCCAGTTTATCAAGTACATTTTATTTGTCAACATTATTTTGATTACTTTTATAGGTATTTTTAATCTTTGAATTCTCATCACAACTTTATAAAGAAGTATTTTTATCTTAATTTTACAAGGAAATTGTTCTCACTGCAGCCAATTAATTAAGAAGAATACAATGCATTGATTACTCGTTTTCTAGGTTTTGTATTGAACACTCACAAATGCATGTGTCGTGGGCATGGATTTTACTTTGCAATACTAGAGTGAGAAATGGCCTGTTGCTTTCTCTTAAATTAGTTGAATCTGCTGCCTTCGTGTATGCATGCGTGCTAAGTTGCTCAGTCGTGTCCGACTCTACAACTCTATGGACTGTAGCCCCCAGGCTCCTCTGTCCATGGAGTTCTCCAGACAAGATTATGGAGTGGGTTGCCATGCCCTCTACCAGGGGATCTTTCTGACCCAGAGATTGTCCCTGTATCTTGTCTCCTGTGTTGGCATTACCTCTAGCGCCACCTGGGAAGCACTAAATCTGCTTCACTGGAGGAAAATTCAGTTTCCATTGTGGGGAGAGAAAAGAGCCAGGGAAACCCTTTACCTCTCTCATGATGTATGAGAATCTGAGGTCCCTTACTGTACAGACTCTATGAAAAAGATCCAGCGTTCTTTAACTCACAGTAACCACTGCCTTTCTAGGACATTTTTTTACCTGTTGCTGGCAAGTCTAGAATTGAATCCAGAGATGGACTGGCTTTCAGCCAGTTTCTAGCAACTCGCCAACCTCCCTTACCCCTTTCAGCTTCCCTTGGGTTAAACTATTAAATATGATGGCATTCATTTTCCCTGGCTCAGTGCCTGGAGCCCCTTCAGAAAGAGGAATTATCACTTTCTCCAGTTGCTCCCCTGTTCTTAGCTCAGGGACTTTGAAAGCTGGCATCTGGGAGCCTTTTTCTGGCTGCCAACTAATCAAAAAAGACAGCGCTGGAGGAAGAGGCTCTGCTCACCATGGCCTGCTTCTCCTCTCTGTCCCACTTTTAATTGAATGTCAGGTATTGAAAGCGCTAGGGAAATACACTCCCTGACAAAGGAATTAGATGGCCAGCAAGTAAATTTGGGAATATTCAGTTATTTGTTAAATCGAGTGAGCAAAAAATCGAGAACATCAAAAGCCCTAAGTGTGAGCAAGCGTCTATGAATCAGAGCTAAGGAAGTTAAATTGCTTCTGTTTCTCTGAAGAATGAAAGGGGGCCCAAAACACCATCTCTTGTAGTGCAGAGCCAAGGGCTGAACCAGTATGGCACAGAGCAAATTAGACAGAAAAATCATGGACAATAGGACACAGATTGTAGGTCTCTGGTTTGCAGAAAGAAGATAAGAAGACGACCAGCATGAATTGTGACTCATTAAAGAGGGGGAGAGAACCAAGAATGGAATTTGTATTTACAAATTTGCCAGGGGAAAGAGCTGCTATTGAAGTGACATTTACAAATGAGGAGTTGGGTGATGACCAAAGGGGCTTAGATGTTAGATTAAAAAGTGTGGCTAGAAGCAAATATAGCATAAGAGTTTAATACCTATTGATGAAGAGCACAGAATATCTATTGAGGAAAGAAACAAAAGCAGTTACTTGGAAGATTGTGACCCTAAATGATTAGATCAACATGCATAGATCCAAGAAAGCGGAATGAAGGAAACAAAATTTCATGGTCTAATTGAGAAAATAATTTTGAAACTGGCAATTTTAGAAAAGTCAAACAGCAAAAACACATCACCTGTATGTCTAAGTGTGATTAACAGGCCAAGCTTAAAACAACAAGGAAAAACTCAACATCTAGATCAAAGTTAAGTTATAAATATAACATCTTTGTAGTAGAACTACAAATTTTCTTCTTAAAATAATGAGTCTTTGAGTTGGCCTAACTGACTTCCATATGAAATTGCCTAATCTTACTTATCAAATTAACATACTTTCTTGTGGCCGTGTCCAGATGTTGAAAAGTAGACAGTGGTCCAAGTGCAAGCACATGATAAGAGTGTCTATTTTGTGGCAAGAAGTAGTTGTCAAATTGATGAATTCCAAGTCTGTTCTTAGTCATTTCATTAATAATCTGGACAAAATAGACTATGAGTTTTGGATGGACCTGAATTTTTAGTACAAGCATGGGCCCTGGATAACCTTGGGGGAAGTTATATAATGTCACTGAGCCACTTTCCAAACGGTAAGATGATGATAACGACGACTGTCTCATCACACCTGTCTCTAGGGGATGTCAAAAAATGGGAAACCATATGCAAAATGGATAATACAGTAGACACTCAATGCACACAGCTTCCTCTTTTTCATCTGCTCTTCTATTATAGCCTACTCTTGCTGGGTATGCCACTTTATGTTTGTGTGTATTGTCATCTTCTCTTTTGTACAAGTCATCATCCTTTGGTTCATCATCACACCCACTTTTCTCTTTGCTCCACTCACACTACTAACAATATTAATGCGGCTTGCTGCTCCTAGACGTGCATTCCTGATATTCTTCCATTAGTTTAACACCAGAATTAAGCACCTCTGAAATGCATTAAGGCATTTAAATTCCATCTTCTCAGGTAGTGGTTCCCACCCTTGGTTACGTATTAGAATTATCTGAAGAGCTCTAACAAAACCTGATCTGCAGGCAGGTTGCTCTCCAGACCAATTAAATTAGATCCTGGGGTGTTGGACCTGAGAATCAGTTTTAAGACTCCCTAGGTTATTCTAATATGTAGTCAAGGTTGAGAATCTCTGTTCTAATCTTTGAGAAGGTACTTCATCTGGAAAATTGATGAGAATGCCGTTCATGTCATCACTGGGTTCAGCTGTCAATCAAGGGAGTATCAGAGTGTGTGCTAGCTGAGGTGAGGGAAATCTCAGGCCGAATTCCTCCACCTCCCCCTTGATTCTGTTCCACTTTTACCTTCTATTGATGGTGTTGATGGTTTAGTCACTAAGTCATGTCTGACTCTTACTTTTGTGACCTCAGGGACTGTAGCCTGCCAGGCTTCCCTGTCCATGGGGTTTCCCAGGCCAGAATACTGGAGCAGGTTGCCATTTCCTTCTCCAGGGTTACCCTCTATTATGCTTGGACAAAAGACAAGTCGTGTTTATAATGCAAAAAATAAGAGCATCTAGTACCATGCCTTCATTCTAGGGCTGAGGGAACTGCAGCACAAAGAGGAGAAACAACCTACCTCAAATCCCAAGTTGGTATTGGAGCAATATGCAAATAGTGGTGTTCATGCTTAGTGTCAAGGGAGAAATTGCATGTTGAGCTTATTTTGACTTAACAATAAATAGAAAACATTCCTTCTCTTTTATTTAATTTTAACCAGTTTTTTTCTCCTGCTATCCATGCTGCACCTCAGGGAGTAGTAAATGTTGTTTTCAGGTGCTCAGTCGTGTCTAGCTCTTTGCAACTCCATGGACTGCAGCACACTAGACTTCCCTGTCCTTCTCTATCTCCTGGAGCATGCTCAAACTCATGTCCATTGAGTTGGTGATGCCATCCAACCATCTCATCCTCTGTCGCCCCCTTCTCCTCCTGCCTTCAACCTTTCCCAGCATCAGAGTCTTTTCCAATGAGTCAGCTCTTCACATCAGGTGGTCAAAGTATTGGAGTTTCAGCAACAGCCCTTCCAATGAATATTCAGGGTTGATTTCCTTTACAATTGACTGGTTTGATCTCCTTGCTGTCCAAGGGGCTCTCTTTCTCTCTCTCTATTATAATTTTTGGTAAGATTTCTGTAAAAGGTCCCATTCACTGCTGGGTGATGTGTATGGATGTTGAATAAACATTAATAAATGAATTAGTGCAGAATTAAGTATCCAAGTTAATTTCAATGACAAGGAAGGGCTTGAGAGGATCTAAAATCTCAGAGACGCTGAGGTCTTTTAGAGATGAACCTGGGCCCTGGGACGTGATATTGATCGCAAAAGAGAGATCTTTGGTTTATATGTTCTGCTTCTGAATCTCTCTGAAAAGAGACCACTCAGCTCATCTGCATTTTTCTGCAGGGAGTATCACTAGAAACTCAAACTCCTTGTTAAAGAAAAATCTCACCAGACAGAGTCACATGGGCAAGGAAAACTTTATTCAAGACTCTTGCAGTAGGGAGAGAGGCAGAACTCAACTTCTCTGAAAGGTTGGAGAATTTTTAAGCACTGGTATGAGCTAGTTCCAATAGACTAAAGAAGGTAGGATGGGGTTTAATCAGTATGATTAGGTCTTCTGATCAAGATCCCATCCACAGGTCTAGCTAAAGCATCATAAACTTCCCACACAGAACTTGTCATTGGCCTTGCGACTGTCAGTCCCTTGCTACACATTAGAATCCTCTGGGGAGGTTTTAATAAAATGTTGTCAGTGCTTGGGTCCCACCATCTGAGAGCCTGCTTTAATTGATCCGGGCTGACTCGGATTCTATATTTTGTTTGTGTGTGTTTGCTTTTAAATTTTACTGAAGAGCAGTTGATTTCCAATGCAGACCCTATATTGTTTCAAAGCTCTGTGAGACATTCCAGTGCATAGCCAGAGTTGAGGGCTTCTCTGGCAGCTCAGACTGTGAAGAATCAGCCTGCAATGTGGGAGACCCAGATTCAATCTCTGGGTTGGGAAGATCCCCTAGAGACGGGAATGGCTACCCACTCCAGTATTCTTGCCTGGAGAATCCCCATGGTCGGGGGAGCCTGGCGGGCTACAGTCCATGGGGTTGCAAAGAGTCGGACCTGACTGAGCGACTAAGCACACACAGCCGTGGTTGAAGATCGCTGAAAGGGGCCAAACCGCTCATTTAATTTGTGAAATAGAAATGGGGCCAGATGGGAGGGGATGATTGTCCATCGTCCAAACTGACTTTGACATCAGTTACAGCCTCCCCAGGTTCAGCACTCAGATTTCTACCAGTGCTTTCAATTCAGTGCTTTCCTTCAATTTTCTCCACACTTAACCACATTTAGAGTTGAAATAAATGTCCAGTATCCCTTCAATCTGTGTCTGATTGGTGGTTTCAGAGTAAAACCTTAGCGTGCCTGGGGATGTCTCTTATGTGATCAGGTGACTGTCTCACTTGTGCCAGACATTATATCAGAGTGCTTCTGTACCTTGTACTACTTAACAGAAGACAATGTTTTTGTTTGCTTGTTTGTTTTAATGCTAACATATTTTGAGCATCTGAGTCCTGAAGCAAAGCCCGTTGCTCTTAAGGCTATTTGTAAATAGATTCTTGTTTCTAGTTACATCTCCCACCATTCTTGAGAGGTATATCTAAGTGATGCTTATTAATATGTAAAAAGAAAAGGAATGAATTCTGCATATATCACTATAAAACTGAGTTATACATAATTAATTCTGAATAAACTAAAAATGGTCCTTCAAATGACAAATCTCTTAAAGTTGGGAGTGTTAGCTAAAGAGAGCATTTACAAATCATGACATTTTATGAAGTTATGGATGATTGAATAGAGGGTCATAGAAAGAACTGAACTTAGGAATCAGACTGATGTAGTTTTCAGTTTGGCTCTTTGGCAGCAGTGTGATTTGGCTGAATTAGTCTTTTGGAGGGTCAGTTTTCTCATTTTCAAAAGAGAAATAATAATTATTTCATAGGGTTGCCATGAGAATTAAAGCATGCCAAACATATGTAAGCACTTTATATAATGGGCTTTTTTTTTTTTCTGTTTTGCATTTTGAAAATGTCTATTATTAAATGCTCTCTGAATTGGACTATTACCTAGAGCTTAAAAACAATACAGTGGTTTCTTGGGTTGTAAAGTCAAATTATGTACCTTTCTCTTTACAAATGTAGAAAACTTTTTAATATTTCCTCGAGTATGTTTCAGAGCTTGGTATTGTAGTTACAATTATTATTCATCTCCAGCAAATATATCTTATTCTAGAAACCTATTTGGAATTTCTCCTTGTCTGTCCAACTCAGTCTTATTCCTTTCAAAAGAAAGATCTCTCCTTTCATTGTCCATAAATGCAGCATATTTATCAGAAAAATAGATGCAATCAGACGAGAACTACTTCCCTTTCTCAGTGCCAGTTTTATGAAGCCCGCTTTCTCCGTTCCTGCAGAGCGTCCCCCCGACCCCCTTGGAATAGAAGTGTTTGTTCTTTCTGCTAAGATCAGCCAGCCTCTCCACACCTCTCTCTCCTCTTCCCAGAACTGTTCTTGCTGTGGTGTCCTTTTCCTCTCCTACCACCGTTTTCTCCCTCTCTACTGGACTGCTGCTATCAGCATGCAGTTATGCCTTAGTAATGTTTGCATGAATGTTGTTCTCAGCTCCACATGTTCCTCCTGCTGCTGCCCTCTATCCTAGCAAACTCCCCACAGAGCTTGTTCTTCCTCCTGTCTTTGTGTTTTCAGTTACATTTTCCTGCCAACCAGACCAATGTGGCTTTTCCTTCCACCCCTCCCTGGAAGTGGCTTGTATGAAGGACCCCAGCTCTGTTAGCATGCAAAGCCAGTGGGTAATTCCACCCTCATTAATGAGCATATACTGAATAGCACAGCATTACTCAGAGTAGAGGGTCTCTAGGTAGCATTGATGCTGTAGACCTTGAAGGACCAAGAAATGCTCCTCCTTCTTTTTTAAATTAATTTTATTGGAGTATAGTTGCTTTACAATGTTGTGTTAATTTTCTGTTGTGTCAATGTTGTGTTAATTTCTGTTTAGCAAAGTGAATCAGCCGTACATATACATACATCCCCTCCCTTCGGGATTTCAGTCCCGTTCAGATCACCACCGAGCATTAAGTGAAGTTCCCTGTGCTATGCCGTATATACTCATGAATTAGCCGTATTATTTATAGTATTAATAGTGTATATGTGTCCATCCCAATCTTTACTTTCTACGTCCTTGTCCTTCTGTGATTCCATATCTCCATTTTCCTTCTCACTCTCCAGCAGCTCCTTCTCATCTTTCTCACTAGCTTCTCTTCCTAGACTGCACTACTATTAATAAATCTTGGAATATTCCAAATGTCTTTTTTTCTGTGAGTCATATCCAGCATCCAGACATTTGCTCACAATGAGTCCCCTTTCCCCCTTAAACTCTCTCTCTCTCTCCTTCTTTGCCTTTCTCCCTCTCTCCCTTCTTAATTGAGTAGCCTCTTTTTTTTTTTTTCTGGGCTCTAGGCTACATTGTAGAGATGCAAAATGAATAAGATAAATTCTGTCTTCAAGCAATTTGGTGTTTACTAACAAAAGTTAGACATGGAAAGAAATAATTAGAAATGAAGAATTAGAATTGCTATGAGAGGACTGTGGGTAGGTCCTGAAGGAATATGAAGGGCAGAGTGGGTAGGGGTGGGGGCGATTCATACAGGATTTCCTCTTTGGAATAGGAATGGCTCACTGCATTCTTATTCGACACCCGTAACTCACAGTGGCGGGGCGGTGGGGTGGGGGGTGGGGATAACCTGAAGGTCACACATAAATTTTTTTTAAATGTGATTTTTCAGGTAAAAGAGAAAATGCAGCCATCTCATACTATCTGAGTTTTAAAATATTAATAAGAAGCAAGACATTTTAAAATTAAAATAATGTAAATTCCTCAATCTGTTAATTTTGTTTTTGTTTTCATTAAAGTGGTACGGATGAAAATTTCATCTTCTTACTCCTCCAGTCAACACACATTCATCCTTCACTCATCTTCCTGTATCTAATTTTTAGTTTGATCTATGTTCAGTTTGTATGTTATTGTGATTGTGACATTTCTCCACAACTTGGTCGTGTGGTATCCTGTATTTCCCTTTTTCCTTGGTTTTTAACAATTGCATTCTGGTTTACTTACTTTTTAGGGGTTTATTACTAATCTACCTCAGGACTACTCTGCTTGAAACATAAGTCTCTCCTGTTTGTACTCACAGACAAACACTCTGTAAACTCAGTCTTCATGGTCACATCCTGCACGGTGCGTGCTAAGTCGCTTCAGTCATGTCCAACTCTTTATAACCCCATGGACTGTCGCCCACCAGGCTCCTCTGTCCATGTGATTCTCCAGGCAAGAATGCTGGCGTGGGTTGCCATGCCCTTTCCCAGAGGATCTTCCTGACCCAGGGCTGGAACCCATATCTCCTGCCTCTACAGCATTGCAGGCGAATTCTTTACTGCGGCGCCACCAGGGGACCCAGCATCCTGCATGGAGCCCTGTGCGTTTCTGCTCTGACCAGCACTGGAGCCGCTCTGGACCTGTCGCACAACTCTAGTCCTGGGATCTCTCTAACCATTATCCCAGAGATTATCTTTGTCGCTCTTCTGTGTTGATGGCCCTGGGTTCTGTAGTCCACATTGTTTTTTTCTTTGTTTATATTCCTGTTATAGCAAAGTTCATCTAGCAGATTCCTAAGAAAGGATGCAGAAGGTAAATTTTGAGGGTTTTTTTTTTTTTTAATCCTCACAATTAGTAGTTTTCATTTCACAGAAAATTAGATGAATAATTTTTCTTGAATACTGAAATCATTGTTCAGTTGTGTCCTAGTTTCTGGGGTCATCTCGAATAGACCAACGTCCTTCTGATTCCTCTTTGTCTAGAACCTAACTTTAAAGAATGGACTCTGTGAAACCTTCCCCTTAGACTCTGAATTCCACTAGGAAAGGGCTTGTTTGGATTTGCTCTTTTCTCTTGAGCTAGACACTCAGTGGGGTCTTCAATTGAGTTCCTATATGTCAGTTCTGGAAACTTTTTCTGAATCCTTTCTTTGGTTTATTTGTATTGATTCTTTTTGTTTTCTATTTATGAAGTTCTTTTATTGATATGCTGAGCTTTCTAGGCTGATTCTCTAATTTTCTTTCTTTTTTTTTTTCTTACTCTTTTGAGCCACTTTCTGAGGGATTTCTGCAACTTTCTAACACTTCTCTGGGCGTTTTTTTTTTTTTTTTTTCTTTTTCTTTCTATTATTGCATTTTTAACTTCCAAGAGCTCTCTTTTGTCTGAGAATATCACATATTTGTAGTATTCTATTCTTTTTTTTCAGAGCGGTAAGATTTTCTCTCCCTTGTCTGAGCGAAAAGGATCTTTGGTTTGTTTTCTTTTCACTGCAAGGTCTGTGTTTCTTTCAGTTTCCTTTTCCCTGGTGGATTCAACCTCTGCCATGTGAGAGGCCCTATTCACATATCCGGTGTTCTCAGGCTCACCTGTCCTATTTAAGGATGAGGGACTGAAAATCCTGATTCTAAGCACCGTGTGTGTGTTTTGGGGATAGGGGTTCCTATACACTGTTTTTTGGTGGTGGTGATCACTCACCCCTCTGTATCATTAGGTTTTTCCTTGTAGGTTGATTATATTTTCTTGAAAAGACTTTCAGTTACCTTTGGAAGGTAAATATCTAGTTGACTGTCTTCTGAGATCTGAGCTGGGGAGTGGCTGGGGATCTCACCATTTGGTGAGTAGATTTTCACTCAGTCTAGCAAGTTTGGGTTTGGTATTTTTGTTCCTAACTCTGCCTGGTACTCCTGAAAATCCCCCCAGTTTATCGTATTCATAGAATCAATTTTCTCTCTTTCATTGAGATTGAAGGGTGTTGTTAGTCGCTCAGTCATGTCTGACTCTTTGTGACCCCATGGGCTATAACCTGCCAGGCTCCTCTGTCCATGGAATTTTCCAGGAGTCCTGGAAGTAGATTGTCACTTCCTTCTCCAGGGGGTCTTCCTGATGCAGGGATCAAACCCGGGTCTCCTGCATTGAATGTGGATTCTTTACAATCTGAGCCACTAGGGAAGCCCCTTCTTTGAGATTGAAGAGGGTATCTCTTTTCTTTCTAGACAGACTTTTCAACCAGTCAGCTCTACCTTCACCCAGTCCTTTCAGGGCTACCAGGTGACTTCCGTTTCTGGATACCTGGGAACTGTAGTGTACACTAGTTACTTTGAGAGCCTCCCCATTAGCCAGACTGGTCTTTGGGTTTGCAGGTTTGCAAAGTCATTTACTGCTCACTCATCTGGTTTCTCGGAGAAGGCAATGGCAACCTACTCAAGTACTCTTGCCTGGAAAATCCCATGGATGGAGGAGCCTGGTAGGCTGCAGTCCATGGGGGTCGCTAAGAGTCGGACATGACTGAGCGGCTTTACTTTCACTTTTCACTTTCATGCATTGGAGAAGGAAATGGCAACCCACTCCAGTGTTCTTGCCTGGAGAATCCAGGGACAGGGGAGCCTGGTGGGCTGCCGTCTATGAGGTCGCACAGAGTCGGACACGACTGAAGTGACTTCGCAGCAGCAGCAGCATCTGGTTTCTAGCTTCTAAAATCTTGTTGACATTTGTCTCTTTGTTCTCTTTGCCCTTGATGCTTATGCTTTTGGGGGAAAAAATCTGTATTTTCATTTTAGAGGTGTTTTGAGTGTATTCAATCATCTTTTTTACTTTTAATTGATGAATAACTGCTTTATAACATGGTGTTGGTTTCTGCCATACATCAACATGAATCAGCCAAAGGTATCCATATGTTCCCTCCCTCTTGAACCTCCCAATCTTCTGTTTTCAAGCTAAAGCTTACCAATTTGTTTACATAATTGGAGAGACTGAAAAGGAAAAGAAAGGCAGCACACATACTAAAAAAAAAAAGGGGAGTAAATAAAGTAAAACTAACGGGGGAGGAAGCAACCTCAAGAGGGAGATACACACAGGTAGAGAAAAAGGACATTTCTTCCCTAGACTGAGGAAAGACAGAAGACCAGAGATGCTCATGTTACAGTGACATTGACCTAATTCATTTGTTTATCTATTCATTTGTGCAACATGTTTCCCTAGAGCTTTTTGATTGGAAACTGATGGGTGTTGCAAATACCACATGTGTAAGCTGGAAGTGAATCAGCACTTTTCATTGATAGTAACAATAGGTAGCATTTGTTGAGTCCCAGGAAAACTTATTTACAGCCTGGTATCTTCAGATTATTTCAACTCAATAAATTTATTGGAGCCTAGTGAGAGTCAGGCATGATTCAATGTGACAGAATATTATTAATCCCTTCCTTCTGTAGTCTCTGATAGGTTGATTTATTGATACCTACCTTACTTTTCTTGATGACTCACTTTTCATATTTCTGGTGCTATTTCTTTTTAAAACCCTGAAGGATTTAAAATCCATTCACACATGAATATGTAGCATGCATTTGTATTCTTATACTGATATGTTTGAAAGTATTAGTCATTCAGTTCTGTCCGACTCTTTGCAACCCTATGGACTCCAGCCCACCAGGCTCCTCTGTCCATGGAATTCCACAGGCAAGAATACTGGAGTGGGTTGCCATTTCCTTCTCTAAGGGACCTTCCTGACCCAGGGATTGAACCCTGGCCTCCTGCATTGCAGGCAGACTCTTTACCATCTGAGCCAACCATGTGTGAACAAAAGCCAATGAAATAATTTTCCATGTGTGACTTACAGATTTCCACTTCTTTACTTGGAGTTACTTGTGAGATATGTGGTATCTGAAAATTTTGTTTGAAGGGCAAGTATGTAGAGCTTAATTAGAAGACTTTATAATACTGAAATATCCATATGGTTAAATCACTGGAGGTTTAGAACAACTCATAGATACAGAATTTGGTAATAACAATAAGTAGATAACATGTCATGAATGTTTGGTATGTGCCAGGTACTCTTCTAAGTGTTGTATCTGTGTTAATTCATTTAGTCCTCAAAGTAAAGGAGACTCAATATTTGTCTCCTGCTTGGAGATAGAGTGACTAAGGCATAGATTCAAAGACAGTTGGAGATGTCTGAAGAGTACCTGGATTGTACTCATTATCAATATCAATTTCATCTACTGGAATGGATCCATTTGTCGCAGAAAACCGGAACTGGGTAGTGGTGAAGGCAGTCAAAACAGGTTTTACTGTGGAAATGTTGTAACTGGGGAAAGAGAATGAACTGGCTCCATTCCCAGTACAGCAGGGGCAAGTGCAGATTTATAGCCAAGGAGCAGGGTAGGGGTAAGGAGATGGAAAATTTCTAAGACTGTAGAGTAATTCTTCGCTGTGCGTGCTTAGTTGCATCTGACTCCTTGTGACCCTTTGGACTGTAGCCTGCCAGGCTCCTCTGTCCATGGTATTTTTCAGGTAAGAATACTGGAATGGACTGCCATTTCCTTCTCCAGAGGATCTTCCTGACGCAGGGATTGACCCTGCACCTCCTGTGTGTCCTGTATTTCAGGCAGATTCTTTACTAGCTGAGTCATCAGGGAAGCCCAATTTTTTGCTAAACTGAACTAATAGAATTCTTGCTGAAGGCAGACCAGGGTGATCAACTATTACCTGGAGGATAATAGTCAGTAATTTGGGTGGGAAAGTCTGTCTAAGCTGATTTAGAAGAATTCTTGCAAAAATTGGACTCTACAAAGACAAGAGACAGAAAGCCAAGGCCAAGCCTAGACCAGCCAATGGCTCAGAGGAGCTTGGCTCAAGTTTGTTCAAGGAGACCATTAATCTCTATGGATGGGAACAGAACAATCATCTGATAAACCTCCCAAAATACATCAGTGATATCCAGGGAGGTGGTAGATCTGTAGGTTTTTGTTTGCTCATTTATTAATTTGCTTGTTTTCAGGTTAGATTTGCACTGATGAATGCATATTTTTATAGTGCTAGGAGAACTAGCAAAAGGAATCATAAACCTTTGAAATTTTTAGAATGTTTAAAGAATAACTTAATGTTAGAGATTCCAGTCCTTGTTTCTGTCATTAATTCAAAATAACCCATCAATAGACTTTAAGGGAAAGAATTTGTTTCTGTTGGTTTTATAGAAGGAGGCAGTTTGGAAACTGCTCCTAATGCTCAAAATATCTGTCTAAACCATATTCATAAATTGGATACTATCATGTTTTTAATAATTTTTTATTAGAGTATAGTTGCTTTTGAGAGTCCCTTGGACTGCAAGGAGATCCAACCAGTCCATCCTAAAGGAGATCAGTCCTGGGTGTTCATTGGAAGGACTGATGCTGAAGCTGAAACTCCAGTGCTTTGGTCACCTGATGCAAAGAGTTGACTCGTTGGAAAAGACCCTGATGCTGGGAGGGATTGGGGGCAGGAAGAGAAGGGGACAACAAAGGATGAGATGGCTGGATGGCATCACTGACTCGATGGACATGAGTTTGAGTAAACTCCGGGAGTTGGTGATGGACAGGGAGGCCTGGCATGCTGCGGTTCATGGGGTCACAAAGAGTCAGACACGACTGAGAGACTGAACTGAACGGCTAGTTGCTTTATAATGTTGTTAGTTTCTACGTTGTACAGCAAAATGAATCAGTCATGTGTATGCATATACCCCTCTTTTTTTGGGATTTCCTTTCCATTCAGTTCACCGCAGAACACTGTGAATACTATCATCTAATATCAGTGTCGCCTAAGGCTTGTTAGTAGTCATAATTTGCAAATAAACACCACCACCCCACCGCTACTGATTTTGACTTCATTTGCTTGTATTTTGGCTGTTTCAGTAATTAATGGTCATGCATTTGTCTAGCTCTTGAGAGTTCATTCCAGTGCTTTCTTCCCATAAGAAAATCAGTGTCAGATGCAGTGATTACTGGATAAGTAAGGCAGAACAACTAAAGCTATGGTTACCCCCTCATAGACACCATCGTGGTTCTAAGGAATTCTGGATTAAGCTCTGTTCTCAAAAGATCATCCTAGATTCTTCCGTCCTTGGCAGCTAATGTGCAGGAACATATTTAATCTGAGTTAAAAACACAAGCTTATAGTTTATTTGGCATGTAAAGAATGTGTTGGTCTTTCATCTCTCTTTTTCTCTCTAATCACCATAAGTAAGCTGTCCTATCTATTAGCTAGTGTATAAGTCTAATAACTACCATTTCCCCAAAGAATCAAATGTTTGCATATGCCATTGCACCAAAATCTTTAACCTTTCTTATATAAACCATGTCAGTTTGTATATCTCTTATAAATTTTTTATTGAGGTAGAGTTTATTCACAATATTATATGTTTCAAGTGTACAGCCTAATGACTCGTGATTTTTAAAGGTTGTACTCCATTTACAGTTATTATAAAATATTAGCTTCCATTCCCTACACTGTACAATATATTCCTTGTAGCTTATTTTATACATACTAGTTTATATCTCTAAATTCCCTACCCCTATCTTGCCCCTTGTAAATCTCATAATTTCTTTTTCACATTCCCACCAGCAGTGCAAGGCTCCTTTTTCTCCACACCCTCTCTAGCATTTATTCTTTGCAGATTTTTTTGATGATGACCATTCTGACTGGTGTGAGGTGATACCTCATAGGGGTTTTCATTTGTATTTCTCTAATAATTAACAATGTTGTGTATCCCTTCATTTGCCTCTTGGCCGTCTGTATGTCTTCTCTGGAGAAATGTCTGTTTAGGTCTTCTGCCTATTTTTGGACTGGATTGTAAACAGATAGCTAGTGGGAAGCTGCTATAGCACAGGGGCCTCATCTCGGTGGTCTGTGATGATCTAGAGGGTGGGATGAAGGTGGTGGGAGGGAGGTCTGAGAGGGTGGGAATGTATGGGTACATGTAGCTGATTCACTTTGTTGTGTAACAGATCCAAACACAACACTGTAAAGCAAATATACTCCAATAATTTTTTTAAAATAGTTTTATAAATTTAGCAAGTACCCTAGGCTTCCTGAGTCTCACTTTTGCCACCTGTTAAATGGAGATGATATTATACTCATCTCAAAGGGTTATGTGAGAGAGAAAGAAAAGTTAGAATTAAGGCAAGTGAAACATTGTTGGGAAATAACGATCTGTCAATAAATGCTGGGTTACTGTTATTACCAATGAAAAGTGCTCATTTACTTTGAATTCACATATTTAATTTGAACCTTGGGATAGAGAAAAATAGTCCTTTCTTTGCTATTCAGCTTTTGGAGGTTTATCCTGTTCTTTTATGTCATGTCTTTGGGGTTAGAGACAGGGATGATCCAACCTAAAAAATAGCCTAATAAGTCTGTGGAATTGATATTTATAATTCAATCACCCATTGTTACACAGTTGAAGAGGAAACCAAAATTGTCTTTATAGGAATACGTTCCTCTGTTCAAGTGTGCTCTTAAAAAATGATTCTGTTTTCTACCATCGCACTGGCCACAACATGAGCATCTATTCTGCATGCATTGTGAAAATAAAGAAGAGCCTTGTTGAATGTCATATACTGTAAACACTTGGAAGTTTAATGCAAATGGGATGGAGATCAGTTGCAAAGTGAAATCTCAAATACTGGTGGGGTGAGTTTAGATTTTATAACATCCATGAAGGTGATTAATCACATGAAAAGCCACTGTGAGTTGAAAATGTAGTAGACTTACACTATTTAACAATTGAAGAGAAACAAAGGTCATGAAGCGATGGATTTAAAAATAATGATTTGGGTATCAGAGGCTTAAGTGGCCCTTGAGAAAATTAGATTCTTTATTGTGTGCATGAAACGTGTTTCTTTCTGATCATCTATAAGAATCAAGTATGAATTGATTAGCATACTTGTGTTTGAAAAGTAAAAAAAAAAAAAAAGTCATGTTTCAAACATTCATTTTTCTCTTTCTAAGAATTAATGCCCTGTTATGGTTATAACATAAATAAATGTGTTAACTGTAAGAGATAATAAATATATTTCCATAATTTTAGGGTTTTGTTTTTAGGGTATGCTGCTGCTGCTGCTAAGTCGCTTCAGTCGTGTCCGACCCTGTGCGATCTCATAGACAGCAGCCCACCAGGTTTCCCCGTCCCTGGGATTCTCCAGGCAAGAACACTGGAGTGGGTTGCCATTTCCTTCTCCAATGCATGAAAGTGAAAAGGGAAAGTGAAGTCGCTCAGTCATGTCTGACCCCTAGCGACCCCATGGACTGCAGCCTACCAGGCTCCTCCGTCCATGGGATTTTCCAGGCAAGAGTACTGGAGTGGGTTGCCATTGCCTTCTGCATTTAGGGTATAGTCCCAAACAAACTCTAATATCTTTGTTTTCCATGTATTCACATTTAAAAAAAAGAAAAAAATCTTTGTGAAATATCTACCATTACTTAGGTAAGCTTCCTATACATTTCTTAGAGGCTATCAGATAGGTCAGAAACTTCTCATTCCCGATTCTTTCACATGATTTACCCAAGTGCCAATTGCTAAGAGTGCAGAAAAAAAAGATGCAGTTTGCACTTGTTCTTCTGGATATTTAAGCACCCTCTTCCTGCACTTGCAATTTACATTATCCTCAAATAGTTTTTCATCCCTGTCTGAACATGCCAATTAATATTCTAGCTATTATTGTCATCCACCTCAAAAAAAGTTTCCATCAAGCCCAAATTAAGTTACTGAAAATATGAAGTAAAAAAAAAGTACACCTTAACAAAGAGAAAATTCCTACTGTGAGAAGAAAAAAATATGCTCTGACATCAAATTTTACTGTTTCCTTGTAGGAATGTCAATTTCTACCTTAGCTCTGGTCAAGTGTATGAAATAAATCATTTCAGATTTTTGATATTAAGTGCTTCAACATTTACCAAGGAAAAGGAGAAAACAGCTGTTATGATAAGGTTTCTGTTCAGATTAGTCCATAGAAAGGAGAAGAAGGCAGAAATGTTTAAAGCTATGTTGATTTTTGGAAGCTCGGCAGTATTTGTTTATGGCATGTGTGTGTGCTTAGTCATGTCCAACTCTTTGGGATCTCATGGACTGTAGCCTACCAGGCTCCTTTGTGCATTAAAATTTCCAGGCAAGAATACTGGAGTGGGTTGTCATTTCCTACTCTAGGGGATCTTCCTGACCCAGGGGTTGAACCCTTGTCTCTTGGGTCTTCTGCATTCTCAGACAGATTCTTTACCAGCTGAGCCATGGCAGGCCAACAATATGATGTGTTTTTAATCAAGGAAGTGGTGTCTTGGTAGATTTCTAAAATTAACTGCTCTACCTCTGTGTTCATTGCAGTCCTGTTTTGATCCTTCTGGAATCTAACTCTGTAAACTTCTCTAGTCATTTGGCTTTTTCCACGTCCTGCTCTGGCCTCTTCTTTTATTCCTATGTTCTCTTTCTTAGTTGTTCCATCTACTCTTATAGTAGTAGCTCACACATTGACGCAGATGATCCCCAAATTTGTATTTGTAGCCCTGTCTTATCTTCCAAGCTTGGCCTCACATTTCTAAATATCTGCTAGACATTTGCACCTAAATGTACTACCCGCACCTCAAATTCAAACTGTCTTAAACTTTTCTTCCAGCTGTCTTTTTTTTAAAAAAATGGTAGCCACGTTCTTCCAACCATGCACCCTTAAAACATGAAAAATATGCTTGGATCTTCTTTATCTTTCTTTATCTTCCTGTTGTCAGCAAATTCCACCAATTCCTCCTAACTTTTTTTTTTTTTTTTGGCTGCATCTCAGCTTGTGGGATCCACACTCCCTGACGAGGAACTGAATCCATGCTCCTTGTGTTGGGAGCACCGTCTTAATAACAGGACTTCCAGGGAGTCCAGCTCCTCTTTAAAATTACTCAGTTCAATTCTACAAACTCATCTACTGGAAGCCTCTTATTAGGCACAGCTCTGCTCTAAAAGCTATGGTATCAGCAGCATAACACATCAACAACATGATAGAAGTTCTGTGCCCAGGGACCTTGTAACCTAGCAGTGGAGATAAGCTATAGAAGTGTATTCACTCTCAAGACCGTCAGATTAATTGTCATATATATATACATATATATATATAATTTTCTTCTCTCCTGCTCCAAAATCACCAGTGTTTATTTTCTTCCTGGTGAAGCTCATATTCTTAATTCTGACTTCCCTCACACTCTAATAATAACTTGCATTACTTGGTTAGCTTACTCTGTGCCAAGGACTATTCTAAGTACTGTTTAAATATTTAATCCTCACATCTGTAAGGCAGATATTACTATTATCTCTTTACAGACCAGGAAACTCAGACACAGTGATTAAATAACTTGCCCAAGGTCACACAGCTTGTAAATAAAAGATCCAAGGGTTGAACCCTGGAGTCTGGCTCCAAAGATGAGTCTCTGGACCCTGCTGCCCTAATGCCTGCCCTATACCACTTGTCTCGGTTTTTTCTCAGCACAAATGACAGGGAAGGACCCTGACCCCCCAAAAGCCAATCTACTGGCTGGACTGTCACTTGTAATTTGTGAGTCTTGGCTTAAATAGATGAACCGGACCTCTTACAAGTTTTTCTCTTGAGACTTGAAACAGAAAATACTGACTAATGCCACTTCCACTGATGCTTAAAATATAGGATTCTCATTCTCTTCTTGTGTTGCTAGTTTGGGAATACTTTTGAATTGAAATTTTTAAGTTGATATTAAAATGGCTTTTAATTCACATCATTTCATGTAAAATGCATTTTTGATGCTTCTAAGGAAAATTAAATTCAGTTTAAATATTTGTGTCAAATCTGTTTTTCTTTCCAAACATTCTACCTTTTTAATATTCTTTGATGCATTTTCTCTGGTAGCTTGTCAGCTTTACTTTTTTAGTTTTAGCAATTAGTATCTCAACTTTAATATTTGAGGTGTTTGTTTTGACATATCTGTGTTATTTTCTCACTAGTTCAGATTTATTGATCCAGAATAGCAACCTTTCCTGGAGTTTTCAATTGTCCTCACCACCTATCTGATTCTACCTTTTGCTTTATCGAATTTCTGCAAACTTTTATCAATTACTCATGTCGCGGTTTACCTTGTCAGTACTTCACATTTGCCCTTATGGTTTTGACTAATTTCCATCTTCTTTAGATGCTTTTAAATATCATTTTTCTATTTGCTTAAACTTTGAGCTCAGTCACTCAGTCAATGTCCGACTCTTTATGACCCTATGGACTGCAGCACTCCAGGCTCCCTTGTCCATCACCAACTCCTGGAGCTTCCTCAAACTCATGTCCATTGAGTCAGTGATGCCATACAGCCATCTCATCCTCTGTCATCCCATTCTCCCCCTGCCTTCAATCTTTCCCAGCATCAGAGTCTTTTCCAATGAGTCAACTTTTCGCATGAGGTGGCCAAAGTATTGGAGTTTCAGCTTCAGCATCAGTCCTTCCAATGAACACCCAGGACTGATCTCCTTTAGGATGGACTGGTTGGATCTCCTTGCTGTCCAAGGGACTCTCAAGAGTCTTCTCCAGCACCACAGTTCAAAAACATCACCTTTTCAGCACTTATGGTCCAACTCTCACATCCATACATGACTACTGGGAAAAACATAACTCTGAGTAGAGGGACCTTTGTCAGTAAAGTAATGTCTCCACTTTTTAATATGCTATATAGGTTGGTCACAGCTTTTCTTCCAAGGAGCAAGCATCTTTTAATTTCATGGCTGCAGTCACTGTCTGCGGTGATTTTGGAGCCCAAGAAAATAAAGTCTGCCACTGTTTCCATTGTTTTCCCATCTATTTGCATGAAGTGATAGGACTGGATGCCATGATCTTAGTTTTTTGAATGCTTAAACTTTTTTTTTCATTTATTTTTATTAGTTGGAGGCTAATTACTTTACAATATTGTAGTGGTTTTTGCCATACTGAATGCTCAAACTTTAAATTATGGTTTTCTCAAGCTATATGCCCAGTAGTGGGATTACTGGGTCATATGATAGTTCTATTTTTAGTTTTTTAAGGAACTTCCCATACTGTTCTCCATAGTAGCTGTATCAATTTACATTCCCACCAATAGTGCAAGAAGTTTCCCTTTTCTCTACATTCTTTCCAGCATTTATTGTTTGTAGGTTTTTTGATGGTGGCCATTTTGATCTGTGTGAGGTGGTACCTCATTATAGTTTTGATCTTCACTTCTCTAATAATTAGTGATGTTGAGCATTTTTCCTGTGCCTTTTAGCCAACTGTATATCTTCTTTGGCGAAATATCTACTTAGGTCTCCCACCCATTTTTTTATTGGGTTGTTTGTTTTTTTTTTGACATGGAGCTTCATGAGTTGTTTGTATATTTTGGAGATTAATCCTTTGTAAGTTTTTTCATTTGCAAATATTTTCTCCAACTCTGAGGGCTGTCTTTTCATCTTGTTTGAGCTGCAGTTCCACAAGGGCACTCACTCAAACCCATTTGATATAGTTCTGTACTTTTAAGTGCATAACAAAGTGACACAGCCATGCATATATACATGTACCCACTCTCCCTTAATCCACCCCCATCCAGGTTGCCACATAACATTGAGCAGATTTCCCTGTGCTATACAGTAGGTCCTTGTTGGTTATCAACTTTATTATTATTACTTTTAAACTGGTTTTGCATTTTTTAATAAACATTTCTTCTGAACACAAAAATTAAAAAAAAAGCTTATAACTATTCTTAGTTTTCTTTTGCAAATTCTTGAAAGGCCATTTTCAATAATTATAAATTATATTATATTTTTTATATATTATATTTATATAATATATAAATTATAAATTTAAAATTAAGTTTAATTAAAATTAGATTTCAACTTAAATAAGATACAACTCAGAACTGTAATTTCAGTTAGAAATATTTTGAATATTTTAATCTAAATCACAGGAATATCTCAAAATGGGCATTAGTGTTTCAAGTTAAAGTTATATTCAACAGCATCTGAAAAGAATAAGAATTAGGCCATATAATCCTGTAGGAAAAATTACTGTAAGTTTAAAAACATAGTATGAAATAATGATGTTGTGGTTGTTACTAATAAAATATACCTTTCTAATTTTTCTCTATTTCAATGGTGCAATCTCAAAAAAAAAAAAAAAACAAAAAAAAAAACAGAATGATCTCTGTTCCTTTCCAAGGCAAACCATTCAATATCATAGTAACCCAAGTCTATGTCCCATAATGCTGAAGAAGCTGAAGTTGAACTGTTCTATGAAGATATACAGACCTTCTAGAACTAACACCCAAAACAGATGTCCTTTTCTTTTTTAAAAAATTAATTTATTTATTTTAATTGAAGGCTGATTACATATAGTAGTGGTTTTTGCCATACATTGACATGACTCAGCCATGGGTGTTCATGTGTTCCCCATCCCTCAGGGTCATCCTAGTGCACCAGCCCTGAGCACCCTGTCTCAGGCATCGAACCTGGACTGGTGATCTATTTCACATATGGTAATATACATGCTTCAATAATATTCTCTCAAATCATCCCACCCTTGCCTTCTCCCACAGAGTCCAACAGTCTGTTCTTTACATCTATGTCTCTTTTGCTGTCTCACGTATAGGGTCATTGTTACCATCTTTCTAAATTCCATATATATATATACGTTAATATACTGTATTGGTGTTTTTCTTTCTGACTTACTTCACTCTGTATAATTGGCTCCAGTTTTATCCATAATAGGGGATTGGAATGCAAAAGTAGGAAATCAAGAAACACCTGTAGTAAGAGGCAAATTTGGCCTTGGAATACAGAATGAAGCTGGACAAAGGCTAATAGAGTTCTGCCAAGAGAATGCACTGGTCATAGCAAACACCCTGTTCCAGCAACACAAGAGAAGACTCTACACATGGACATCACCAGATGGTCAATACCGAAATCAGATTGATTATATTCTTTGCAGCCAAAGATGGAGAAGCTCTATGCAGTCAGCAAAAAAAAAAAAAAAAAAAAAAAAAAAAGACTGGGCGCTGACTGTGGCTCAAATCATGAACTCCTTATTGCAAAATTCAGACTTATGAAGACAGTAAGGAAAACCAATAGACGATTCAGGTATGACCTAAATCAAATTCCATATGAGTATACAGTGGAAGTGAGAAATAGATTGAGGGGATTAGATCTGAGAGACAGAGTGCCTGAAGAAATATGGATGGAGGTTCATGACATTGTACAGGAGGCAGAGATCAAGACCAGTCCCAAGAAAAAGAAATGCAAAAAGGCAAAATGGTTGTCTGAGGGGGCATTACAAATAGCTGAGAAAGGAAGAGAAACAAAAGGCAAAGGAGAAAAGGAAAGATATATCCATCTGAATGCAGAGTTCCAAAGAATAGCAAGGGAGAGATAAGAAAGCCTTCCTCAGTGATCAGTGCAGAGAAATAGAGGAAAACAATAGAATGGGAAAGACTAGAGGTCTCTTCAAGAAAATTAGAGATACCAAGGGAACATTTCATGTAAAGATGGGCTCAATAAAGGACAGAAATGGTATGGACCTAACAGAAGCAGAAGATATAAAGAAGAGGTGGCAAGAATACACAGAAGAACTATACAAAGAAAATTCTTCATGACCCAGATAATCACAATGGTGTGATTACTTACCTAGAGCCAGACATCCTGGAATGTGAAGTCAAGTGGGCCTTGGGAAATATCACTTCGAACAAAGCTAGTGGAGGTGATGGAATTCCAGTTGAACTGTTTCAAATCCTAAAAGATGAAGCTGTGAAAGTGCTGAACTCAATATGCCAGCAAATTTGGAAAACTCAGCAGTGGCCACAGGACTGGAAAAGGTCAGTTTTCATTCCAATCCCAAAGAAAGGCAGTGCCAAAGAATGTTCAAACTCCCGCACAATTGCACACATCTCACACGCTAGCAAAATAATGCTCAAAATTCTCCAAGCCAGGCTTCAGCAGTACATGAACTGTGAACTTCCAGATGTTCAAGTTGGATTTAGAAAAGGCAGAGGAACCAGAGATCAAATTGCCAACATCTGCTGGATCATCAATAAAGCAAGAGAGTTCCAGAAAAACATCTACTTCGGCTTTATTGACTCTGCCAAAGCCTTCAACTGTGTGGATCACAAGAAACTGTGGAAAATTCTTCATGAGATGGGAATACCAGACCACCTGACCTGCCTCCTGAGAAATCTGTATGCAGGTCAAGAAGCAACAGTTAGAACCGGACATGGAAAAAGAGACTGTTTCCAAATTGGGAAAAGAGTATGTCAAGGCTGTTTATTGTCACCCTGATTATTTAATTGATATGCAGAGTACATCATGCAAAATGCTGGGTTGGATGAAGCACAAGGTGGAATCAAGATTGCTAGGGGAAATATCAGTAGCCGCAAATATGCAGATGACACCACCATTATGGCAGAAAGGGAAGAAGAACTAAAGAGTCTCGTGATGAAAGTGAAAGAGGAAAGTGAAAAAGCTAGCTTAAAACTCAACATTCAGAAAACAAAAATCATGGCATCCAGTCCCATCACTTCTTGGCAAATAGATGGGGAAACAATGGAAACTGGGAGAGACTTTATTTTGGGGGGCTTTAAAATTACTGCAGATGATGACTGCAGCCTTGAAATTAAAAGACACTTGCTCCTTGGAAGAAAACCTATAAGCAACCTAGACAGCATATTTAAAAGTAGAGACATTACGTTGCCATCAAAGGTCCATCTAGTCAAAGCTATGGTTTTTCCAGTGGTCATGTATGGATGTGAGAGTTGAACTATAAAGAAACTGAGTGCCGAAAAATTGATGCTTTTGAACTGTGGTGTTGGAGAAGACTCTTGAGAGTCCCTTGGACGTCAAGGAGATCCAACCAGTCAATCCTAAAGAAAATCTGCCCTGAATATTCGTTGGAAGGACTGATGCTGAAGCTCCAATGCTTTGGCCACCTGACGTGAAAAATTGAGTCATTGGAAAGACCCTGATGCTGGGAAAGACTGAAGGCAGGAGGAGAGGGTATGACAGAAGATGAGATGGCTGGATGGCACGACCGACTTCTTGGATATGAATTCGAGCAAGCTCCAGAATTTGGTGATGGACAGTGAAGCCTGGAGTGCTGCAGTCCATGGCGTCACAAAGAGTTGGACACGACTGAGCAACTGAACTGAACTATTTCACTAGAACTTTTGTTAAAGTTCTAGTTCAATATGTCCAATAAAAACTGAACACTTGTTAAAGCTATTGAAATATTCTTGTTAAATTTCTTAAACATTCTGGTACAAAAGTTATAGCACTTTAATCCATTCAGAAAATTAATTTTTTCCCAAGCTGGACGCTAGATTAAATAGTTTCCTGGAAATTTATTTTTAAGTTTAAATTGCCCTTCACACTGAAGGTGGTGGTCCAATCTCAGTGTCATTTTCCTTATTAGCATTTCAGTAGAGTTTGTCATAATTAACTTTTCTTCATTTAAAAACACTTTTTTTGGTTGTCGTTCTTTGTCAGCATCTAATAGCATGGAGTGATGGATGTAAAACTTCCATGGAGATCCCACTAGACAGTTTGGAATTAAAAAAAAAAAAATTGGAATATGGTTGCTTTACAACAGAGTATTGATTTGTACTGTACAACAGTGTGACTCAGCTACATGTGTACACATCTGCCCTCCCTCTGCAGGCACCCTCCCACACCCCACCCCTCTGGGTCATCACAAAGCACTGAGCTGAGGTCCCTGTGCTCACAGCAGCTTCCCACTAGCTGTTTTACACACGGGAGTATGTATATGTCAACACTGCTTTCCCAGTTTATCTCACCCCTCTTCCCCACATGTCCAGTCTATGTCTGTGTTTCTATTCCCGCCCTGCAAATAGATTCATCTCTACCATTATCCTAGATTCCACACATATGCGTTAATATATAATACTTGTTTTTCTCTTTTGGCTTACTTCATTCTGTATGATAGTCTCTAGGTTCATCCTCATCTCTACAAATGACTCAATTTCATTTCCTTTTTATGGCAGAGTACCACCATACAGTAGTCTGATTCCTTTCTACTCCCTGGGTTTCCTGCTCTTGCATCTAGATATTGGCTCTTCTTAACATCTAGATATTGCAGTCTTTTCTCTGCCCTCACAGCTTTCCTTTGAGATCTCGAACAGTTCCATGATTTTAAGTAACCCCTCTTGCTGCTCTCTCCTGAGCTGATACCTCTAGTCCTGCTCTGGTCCCCTGACCTCCAGATTCTAGACCCAATTGTTGTCCGCTTAGGTTCTTAGCAGGCCTTTCAGCTTCAACATACTGAAAAGAGAACAATTAATTCTCTACCCCTCTGGTCCAGAGCACTACCAGTCTCCATCTTAGTGTCTAGTTCACTGGACCCTGCTTCAAATCCTGCTCCTCTAAGGTCTGTCTCCCCAGAGTAGCCAGAGGAGTCATCTCTGAAAGTGTACTCCAGCTTCCGTCCTCTGCATTTTTAATCTCTGCTCTTCCACGTCTCACAGGGCCTCCGTGACCTGGTCCCTGCCTCTCTCTCTATCTCTACCTCCTTTTTCTTCCTATGTCCCCCATGGGATTCCAGCCACACAGGAGCCTTCTCGTTGTTTCCAGAACATTCCAGGCTCATTTGCATCTCTGAACCTTTCTCCTTGCTCTTCCCTCTGCCAGTAGCACAGTTTTCACCAACATTCTTTAAAAAAAAAAAAACAAACTTAATTTTGTATTGGAGTATAGCCGATAAACAATGATATGATAGGGACTCAGCCATACATAGACATGTATCCATTCTCCCCCCAACTGCCCTCCCATCCCGGCTGCCACGTAACACTGGGCAGCGTTCCATGTGCTCTACAGTAGGCCCTTGTTGTCACCAGCATTATTTTCATTATTTAGAACTTTGTGCAAATGCAATATCCCCAGTGAGGCCTTGTCTGATCCTCCTGCGTATAGTAGGACTCAGTCCCACTTTCTATACCTTAAGCCTATCTTATTTTCTTCATTGCCCTCATTCCTATCATTCCTATCTGTGATTACTTGGTGCTCTCACGAACCCTCATGAAGGCAGGGACTTTGACTTTCTCAGAGCTTTCTTAGTACAATACCTTGTACACGGCACGTGTTCAGTAAACATTTGCTGAGAATGGACACAGGTGAGAAATAAATTGCTTTTTCTTGGCTTTTTGAAACTGAAAATTGCTGGCGTATAGTCGCTTTACAGAGTCGTGTCAGTTTCTACTATATAGCAAGGTGAGTCAGGTAGCATATACATATGTCCCCTCCTTTTTGGATTTCTTTCCCATTTGGGTCACCGCAGAGCATTGAATACAGTTCCCTGTGCTATATAGTAGGTTCTCACTGGTCCTCTATATTATATATAATATCAATAGTATATATAAGTCAATCCCAATCTCCCAATTCATCCCACCCCACATGTGGTATGTGGTTACCAGGCATGCTACTGGGGAAGTCTAGACACACACACAATGAAACATTTTGTTCAGCCATGAAAAGGAATGAAATTGGGTCATTTGCAGAGATGGATCTAGTGACTGTCATATAGAGTGAAGTAAGTCAGAAAGAGAAAAACATATTGTATATTAATGCATATATGTAGAATCTGAAAAAATAATTATCTTATTTACAAAGCAGAAATAGAGACACAGATGTAGAGAACAGATGTATGGATACCAAGGGGACTTTGTGAAACTTTGATAAAAATGACAATCCTTAGGCTAACAGCTGTAGTTCTCACATGTAACCAATGTCCTTATGGTTTTAACTATGTCATAGCTGTTTCCAACATCAGGTATATATCATACTGCTGCCAGGAAAGCTACAGTCAAAGTTTGTATGGAATATAGTTAAGCTAGTTTAACTGTAAACCAGTTAACTGTAAGCTGTAAACCACCTGGACTAGAGGACCGCCTAACTGTACTCTTTAGTCCTAAGCATTGGTCTCTTTAGTCCAGAGTCAAGCTTTTGGTTCCTTGAATAGGCAATTCTCATGAGTAAATAATTCCTGAGCTGAATCACCTTATTTAGAGAAATAATAAAAACACCAGGAAGAAAATTACAAGTGTCATTCTAGATCCAGAAATCTCCCTAAGGAAGAGGGTTTGAGCTGGAGTTGAAAACAAGCTATTCAAATGAAACCCACAGGATATTAGCATTCAGTGGGATTAGCATAGTTCTGACATGCGTTGAGAGCTTGATTTTGCATGCTGGTTCATAGCAAATGCACATTAATGGGTCGCGGATTTTATGGCGTGGCCTTCAGACAAAGCATGACTGATGGTGTCAGTGTTCTGCCAGGATTTATCCTTGCCCTTGGACTGCACCCGATCTTACATTCTGTCCCAGAGCTCATTCACTGCACACAGAACCTTCATCTCTAATCCTCGGGAGAGATGAAGATGCCTCACAGGTCAGAAAAGTGCTGAATGGAGCTGTTGATGTAATGTTTGAAGGGTGACCAGGGTATTAGAATGATGTCTTAACACAACATATTCAAACCTGACTACTTGTTTTCTCAGACATTTTTTTTTTTTTTTGAAAGAGGGGCAGAAATGTCAGAACAAGCAGTAGCTTGCTTCCATGCCAGTATGTGTGATCAAGCACCTTCCACTTGGCATGGGTGTATGAAAGGGCATGCGGTTAAATGATAGGTACCAAGGAAAGCAAAGATGCATTGAAAGCTTAGAAACTTCTATTTAAGATAATAGACTTTGTCCATTTTAGTGCATTTGTGTTATTTGTTTATATGATTTCTGGAAGAATATTTTGTCTCATATCCTCTTAGAACTTGCCCTTTATTCTTTGCTCATGGCAACACTGCATTTGTCCAAGATATTAGCATCTTCAGAGCATCTACACTGTATCATCTTTACCAATCACTTGATGATCCATTTGTCTTGATTTCAAGTCAAGGGGCCAATATACAAGCAATTCAGAGTTTTGATACTCTAGATTTGGCTTCTGTGAGATTTATGAATAGAAAAAAAAGACTGCACTGCCTCTTCTACTAATCTGTAGCAGACAGAGGAGGGAATATTATATAATCTCTCCTGATCACCCTACACAAATCAACCAAATGTCCATTCCAGAGAGTTACAATCCAAATGACAAAAGCACTGCTGATGAGTATTTAGTAGAAAGAGAACAATAAGGAAAAGAGGGGGCAGGAAAACATTTTTACATGATGGACAAGCAGCCAATCAGGGCATTTTTCTACCAGAAAACTCCCTAGTAGAGTACAGGGTAAGAAGAGAGCTTTTTGGTATCTCATCTTTTCTTGCTATAGCCTGCCTGCCTGCCCGCCCAACCCTCATCCCACTACCCCTTCTCTTTGGAGCCGGAGAGTCAAGAGGACTTTTAAGGGCAGTCCTAAGAAGATAAGAATTGAGGGGAAGATGAGGAATAGCCCTGCAGTCCATCTGGTAATGGTGCAGTGGAGAAGGAGGTAGGAGTTTGATCTGATTTGTTTGAGACCCTGTTAACTTTGATCCCATTAGCTGGTAGAACTATGGTCTTCATTTGAAGAAAGGGTGTGTGATATTATGGTGTGTTGGGCAGACAGTTTAGAATCAGGTCTCAATTTGAGTGTATATGTATATTGTTTACTCACTGTAATGTATTTGGAGCAAGTCATTTAACTATCAATCTCGGTTTTCTCATCTGTAAATAGAAAATGGGATGGCTTTAGACTAGGCAACTCTGATTATTTCTTTCTGCATTTTGCCTTCTTGGTGGGTAGGGAAGTTTTTGTGGTGTCTTAAGGCATATACCAGACACCTATTATGGTCTCTAATTTGAATATGGACATGAGTCTCGTCCTTGATTTTTCTTGGGAGATATGAAGCAGGTGGTGAATCTTGAAAAAAAAAAAAAATTGAAAGAAAGGAAGAAAGAGAGAGGAGTAGAGAGAAAGAGACACACACGGTCCCCAACTGTTGAATATCTTCTTCTTGTAGCACCAGAGGCTGAGACATATACACTGGTGATTATAAACAGAAACAAGAGTGCTGGTTTAATGTATCCCTGGTGTCCTCTACATTAAGTCAACAGCTTGCCTTGGAATCAAACAGGTCCTTTTAAACCAGCTGGGTTTCTTGTTATGTAGCTGGTAGGAACTAAAGAGTCTAATGGTTTCTGTTTTCCCATCAGAGAGCATTGAAGAGAGCATTACCCACCTTCATTACAGTGAAGCTCACATGTGGAAATTTCAGAAATCTTTTATTAGAGATGACCATTTTTGGCCAAGCTGGAAAAAGAGGAATTAGATTTATGGTACTGCCTAAAAAAACTAAAAGACTCAGACAAAATATAAAGCAATAGTTTTGAAGACACTGGATATTAGCTCTTGAGTGTCATCTCAGATCACATTGGACATGATGTGATCCCTATGAAATGAGAAACAAGTGAGGTATACTCTATGACTGCCCTGAACACTGCCCTTAGAGAGCTTCCAGTCCATGGGGCAAGGAGGAGGAACGCAGGAGAACTCCTTGAATTGAGTTAGACGGGGCAGAGAGTCAGGGGGAGAACAAGGCAGCTATAGTTTGTAGGACAAAGCAGAGGAGAGAAGAGAGCTGTGGAGAAAACTCCAGAGACCTGCAGAGGCTCCTCCTGGGGTGTGTAGCAGAGAACGATCAGTACATACACAGGAGAAAACTGCTCAAGGTTGGAGAAAGAACCTCCAAAAAGAATGAGAAGTGGCAGAGCCTGCAGCTTACCCAGTGCCAGGAATTATGCCTTTCCACCAGTCAACCTAGAAAAGCCCATAATTCCTGGGGGCATTGGCTAGAGAAATCAGAAGAATCTTACTTTGGCGATGGGGTGTGATCAACCCTAGACTCAACTGCTCTTGCCTTGTTGAGCAAAAAAGTAAAATAATATTCAAAAGGATCAAACTGTTTCCAAGAAAGTTAGCTATATCTCAGAACAAACTTCAAGAATATTTATAAGGATAATATTTTGTACCTAAAAGGTAACATTCACAATGGCTGGAATCCAATAAAAAATTTCAAAGTATGCAAAATCTAAAACACACACAATAAAGTAGAAATATAGTAGTTGAGATGTGAAACCAAAAAAAAAGAAAAAGCATGCTCCAGGAGATCAATTTCTTTTGCTTTCTCCTTTCTCAACCAGCCAGTGTACCAGCTATTGAAACAACTTCGAGAGTGTAGGTTTTTCGTGGAAATGTCTGGCTTTGTCTTTGCTTGTTCTGTATGTCTTCCATATTGAACAAATAACAGTTACATTTAACAGGCAATTGGAAGAGTTATTTTTTATATTTATGCAGAGAATTATTTGACCTCTATAGAATCACATTTTTAAATTTTTCAGGCAGTGATCAATGAAAGTTACTGAAACTTTTTTTTTAATTAAAAAAAATTTTTATTTATTTATTTTTCACTTATTTTTATTAGTTGGAGGCTAATTACTTTACAATGTTTTAGTGGTTTTTGTCATACATTGACATGAATCAGCCATGGATTTACATGTATTCCCCACCCCGATCTCCCCTCCCACCTCCCTCTCCACCCGATTCCTCTGGGTCTTCCCAGTGCACCAGGCCCGAGCACTTGTCTCATGCATCCAGCCTGGGCTGGTGATCTGCTTCACCCTAAATAATATACATGTTTCGATGCTGTTCTCTTGAAACATCCCACCCTCGCCTTCTCCCACAGAGTCCAGAATTCTGTTCTGTACATCTGTGTCTCTTTTTCTGTTTTGCATATAGGGTTATCGTTACCATCTTTCTAAATTCCATATATATGTGTTAGTATACTGTAATGGTCTTTATCTTTCTGGCTTACTTCACTCTGTATAATGGGCTCCAGTTTCATGCATCTCATTAGAACTGATTCAAATGAATTCTTTTTAATGGCTGAGTAATATTCCATGGTGTATATGTACCACAGCTTCCTTATCCATTCGTCTGCTGATGGGCATCTAGGTTGTTTCCATGCCCTGGCTATTATAAACAGTGCTGCGATGAACATTGGGGTGCACGTGTCTCTTTCAGATCTGGTTTCCTCAGTGTGTATGCCCAGAAGTGGGATTGCTGGGTCATATGGCAGTTCTATTTCCAGTTTTTTAAGAAATCTCCACACTGTTTTCCATAGTGGCTGTACTAGTTTGCATTCCCACCAACAGTGTAAGAGGGTTCCCTTTTCTCCACACCCTCTCCAGCATTTATTGCTTGTAGACTTTTGGATAGCAGCCATCCTGACTGGCGTGTAATGGTACCTCATTGAGGTTTTGATTTGCATTTCTCTGATAATGAGTGATGTTGAGCATCTTTTCATGTGTTTGTTAGCCATCTGTATGTCTTCTTTGGAGAAATGTCTGTTTAGTTCTTTGGCCCATTTTTTGATTGGGTCATTTATTTTTCTGGAATTGAGCTGCAGGAGTTGCTTGTACATTTTTGAGATTAATCCTTTGTCTGTTGCTTTGTTTGCTATTATTTTCTCCTAATCTGAGGGCTGTCTTTTCACCTTGCTTATAGTTTCCTTTGTTGTGCAAAAGCTTTTAAGTTTCATTAGGTCCCATTTGTTTATTTTTGCTTTTATTTCCAATATTCTGGGAGGTGGGTCATAGAGGATCCTGCTGTGATTTATGTCAGAGAGTGTTTTGCCTATGTTCTCCTCTAGGAGTTTTAAAGTTTCTGGTCTTACATTTAGATCTTTAATCCATTTTGAGTTTATTTTTGTGTATGGTGTTAGAAAGTGTTCTAGTTTCATTCTTTTACAAGTGGTTGACCAGTTTTCCCAGCACCACTTGTTAAAGAGGTTGTCTTTTTTCCATTGTATATTCTTGCCTCCTTTGTCAAAGATAAGGTGTCCATAGGTTTGTGGATTTATCTCTGGGCTTTCTATTTTGTTCCATTGATCTATATTTCTATCATTGTGCCAGTACCATACTGTCTTGATGACTGTGGCTTTGTAGTATAGTCTGAAGTCAGGCAGGTTGATTCCTCCTTCTTTCTCAAGATTACTTTGGCTATTCGAGGTTTTTTGTATTTCCATACAAATTGTGAAATTATTTGTTCTAGTTCTGTGAAACTCTTATCTAATTTCATTCTTTAAAGTCTTCCTTGGGCATTGAGATAAAATCCAATCCAAGAAAACAAACAAAAAATGTTTTGAGTTTGTAGTAAGAGAACTATAGTAACTTGCCTCAAGCACTGTGCTCACCCTTGTTGTTCTGTAAGTCTGTTGCTTTTCAGCAGAGTGATCAACTATCGTGTCTTAGTTTAAAGCAGTTGAAACAAATCCTGAAATCTGCCCTCCATTCCCAAACTCAGGCACAACTTTCAAAAATTTAATCAATCAGGAAGTTCTCAGTGTTTCAATCGGGGCTTTCAAACTTCAGATGACCTTAGGGTGTTTTTGTTGTTACTGCTTTTTTTTTTTTTTTTCTCACCACTCTTTTCCATCTCCCTATGAACTCTCTTTCTTATTCTGTTTCCTAGTTCTGCCTTTGAGATAGTGACACCACTAAGAAGGGATCTCCTGCCCTCTATGTTCTAGTTAATTTTTTTCAAAAGAACAGGTTGGTCTGGTTCTCTTCTCTTTGACTCTGGAAACTGCTCTGTTCACATGTCTTTCTGATTGATTCCTGACAACAACCAGGTCCTGGTAGGTGACTGCGTTTGTACACAGAATTGAGAAGGAGCCCCAAGCATGAGTGGGTTGACTCAACTCTTTTCTGGTCACGTGAACAAATAAGCCGTCTGATGTTAGGGAGAGCCTTTTATGTGTCTTACCTAGAGCTTTGATTGATACCTAAAGAGTTGGTGTGTTTCAGGAAAAAACAAAAAGTCAGTATAAGAGCAAGAACACACATGCCCCATTATTGCTTGCTTTGAGAGAAACTGCCTGTGATGCCTGAACAGAAAATAAACACAAGTTCAGGTGTTACTGGAAGGGGACTCCTTCCAGGGCCGGAGAGTGGGCTCTTGTCTAACACTCAGAAATGAACTGTCTGAGGAAACACACGTACTTACAAACCCAAGTACTTTATTGGGGAGGGGCATCTGGGCCGAGAGCAGCGGGGTGAGGGAACCTAAGAGAACTGCTCTCTGCCACGTGGCTCACAGTCTCAGGTTTTATGGTGGTGGTGTCAGCCTTCTGGGTTGTCTCTGGCCCATCATATTGCTTGTGTTCATATTCGCGCTGACTCAGGGTCCTTCCTGGGGGCACGTGCATCTCTCAGCCAAGATGGATCCAGTGTGAGGGTTTCTGGGAGATTGGCAGGACTTAGTATGGGCTGGCATCTCCTTCTTCCTCCTGGCCCCTCCCAAATTCTCCTAGTTGGTTTTTGGCAGCAACACCACGTTCCTTATCAGAACTTCCTGCTGTGAGATGACTCATGTAAGAGGTTATTATCATGCCTGGCCAAGGCACGTGGTTTTGGTCAATGGCTGCCTAACAGCGTGGGCTTCCCTGGTGTCTTAGACAGTAAAGAATCTGCCTGCAATGCGGGAAACCTGGGTTCGATCCCTGGGTTGGGAAGATCCCCTGGAGAAGGGAATGGCAACCCACTCCAGTATTCTTGCCTGGAGAATTCCGTGGCAGAGGAGCCTGGTGGACTACTGTCCATGGGGTCGAAAAGAGTTGGACATGGCTGTGTGACTGAAGAACAACAGCAAGGCTGTTGGCAATATGTTCCTAAATGATTGAAGAGACAGAGTTAAGGTCAAAATAAGTTGGCCTAAATTCAGAGATAAGGTGATTTATCTTATCAGAGATTAAGGTGACTAAGGTGTAACTTGGGACTTCCCAAGTGACTCACTAAAGAATCTGCCTGCAATGCAGGAAACTGGGGTTTGATCCCTGGGTTGGGGAGATCCCCTAAAGGAGGGCATGGCAACTCACTCCAGTATTCTTTCATGGAGAGTCCCATGGACAGAGGAGGCTGAGGGGCTGTAGTCCGTAGGGTCGCAAAGAGACGTGACTGAAGCGACTTAGCACACGCACAAGGTGTGACTTAGCATGCGCACAAGGTGACTAACGAAGAATGCTTAATTGTTTAAAGTGCCAGCTCTGAGTCAAAATGCCTGGGTTCAGTGTCAGCCTCCGTTATTGCTTGCTTTGGGTGAAATGCCTTCATTTCTTTTTGCCTGAGCTTCCTGATTGTTAAGACTGTGGTGAAAATGGTGCCAATTTCATAGAGATGTATGTAGGGCAATTTGGAACATTGACTTACATATAGACGAGATCTTATAGATAATAGGTAATATAGAAAACTGGACTGCTTGAGGTAGGGTGAATTGATGTCCTCTTTCTGAAAAGCTTCCTCTGAAGTAGAGATGAGAAATAAAACAAAGCTAAGACTTGGTCAGTATGTGATTCCATTTCTGCCTTGATTTTGCTCATGAAGCAGCTTAATTTCTTCTATCCAGTTACCAGAGTTTAATAGCCCAGTTGAATGAAAGGTCGATGGTGTAGAGGTAACTATCCTTTTCTCTTTTTAATGATTTTTTATTATTTAATTTTTCATTGGAGTATACTTGCTTTACCATGCTGTCTTAGTTTCTACTGTAAAACAACATGAATCAGCTATAAGTACATATATGTATATATATAAGTATATATATATGTATATAAGTATATATGTATATATATCTTCTCCCTCTCGAGCCTTCCTCTCACTGTCCCCTCATCCCACCCTTCTAGGTCATTACAAATAAAAAACATAGGAGGTCTGGTTAAATTTGAATTTCAGACAAACAATAAGTTTTTCATGAAACCAAGTCCCATAAAATATTTGGAACATGCTCATACTAAAAGAATTTTTTATTACTAAGGGAAAAATCAAACTTAGCTAAAGTGTTAGTATCTCAGTTGTGTCTAACTCTTTGCAGCCCCATGGACAGAGGACCGTGGCCTGGCGGGCTCCTCTGTTCATAGGATTCTCCAGGCAAGACTACTAGAGTGGGTCGCCATTTCCGTCTCCAGGGGATCTTCCCAATCCAGGGATCAAACCCGAGTCTCCTGCATTGCAGGCAGGTTCTTTAAGGTCTGAGCCACCTGGGAAGCTTAAATAGGCCTCCTGCATTTTATCTGGCAACATTAATAGGTGCAGCTAGAGACTCTGGGCTGTTTTTCTGCAGCTTGATGAAGTCAGCATGTTTATTGCTGTTGCTCAGTTGTGTCCGACTCTTTGCAACCCCATGGACTGCAATACACCAGGCTTGTGCTTTGAGAGGCTGACTTAACACAGTCCTATCTCTTTCATTCTAAAACATATTTTATTCTTGTTTCTGCCCACATCCAAAATTAAAAAAAAAATTGTAGACATTTAAAATATTTTATAGTTATAAAGTGTGACAGACTCTGAGCTCTATTTTGATTTTTGGCAAATTGTAAGATTTAGGAGGAGACATTGATAAGTTTGCCCCAGGGAAACTGATGGTTTATACTCTGAATTTTATTAAATGTTTTTGTATAAATTAAAGGAAACTCATGTTTACATCATTTGTGGTCCTATTTGCATCATCAATGTGTTTAAGATGAGGATTTTGTACAGTCCTCCTGTTTAGAATCCTCCCAGTTTCTGGACACAGTCATGGAAGATCACTTTATTTGCCTAAAAAGGAACTATTATCTCTTAGTGAAAAAGAAAGTCAACACCCCAGAGAGATGGCCTATTGAAAGAAAAACTGCTGAGTACCTGGGCATAGTAGTAGCATTCGTTATTCTACTGGCAATTCTTTGGAGAAATGCTTTAATTTGGGAGTGTCAGAGAAAAGTTAGGGAGTAGAAAGATGATCTTAGTTATGTACTTACGGAATTTCTTAACATTTTGCTGAGTCATCAGACATAAACAGACTTATGAATACCACGGGGAAGGAGAGGGTGGGATGGATTGGGAGACTAGCATAGAAACATATACATCACCATTTGTAAAATGATCGCAAGTGGGAATTTGCTGAGTGACATGGGGAGCTCAAGCCAGGACTCTGTGACAACCTAGAGGGGTGGGATGGGGTGGGAGATGGGAGTGGGATTCAGGAGGGAGGGGACATATGTATACCTGTGCTGATCCATGTTGATGTGTGGCAGAGGCCAACACAATATTGTAAAGCAATTATTTCAACCACCCTGCCCCCCCCCCCCAAAATATGTTTAAAAAAATGACATTAAAAGTTTGTCTTTATTCCAATAGTTGCACCTCAGAGATTAGGATATTTTTCAAAATATTTCTTCTCCCAGTGATGCCCTTGGAAGGCATGTGGGTCTCTATTGTTCGCACCTCTTTGTCTTACCCGGGGTTTTAAACCTTGGGTCAGCCCTGCTTCCAACAAGTGAAACTCTCTTCATCAAAACCTGTGTTTGCATCAGAAGATGATACCTCTGTGTAAGTTCAAGGGAATAAATTAGCTCTTTTTTTGTACTTGGGCTTATTTCTGAAATCTAGCACAACACCCACAAGATGGAGAAAATAGACTGGTTGAGGGAGTGGGGCCGACAAAGGAGAACAGCTTGGTTACAAGGTCGACATCCTTGCTTGGGTGTGGTGTGCAACAAGACAACCTCTGAAACCCTCTGGCACAACCCTGGGCAAAGCAGGGAAGTTGGCTTTTTTTTTTTTTTTTTTCTTTTTTAATGGAACAAAACAAAGATAAAACAGGAGATTTGACCATTAAATTCTCTGAGCTTTTCTTAAGAGACAAAACAAAGCCATGAAAAGTCGTAATTAAAACATTTGCCCCCCCCCACCCCACCCCACTGCATTTTTTTTCCTTGACAAGGTCTTGGGTCACTGTATTTAGTAGCAGGCCAAAAAAATACTGTCACAGTCTGTGGTCAGTCTCAAGGGTCATCTTGTATTTTGATGAGACTGGAATGAAACAGGGAAAATGGATGCAGGGGGGTCCATCCCCAGGTCCACCACTTTGTGCACACCTGTGGCACCAGAAGGCTTTCCCCAGTGGCTCAGTGCTAAAGGATCTGCCTGCCAGTACAGGAGACGCAAGAGGTGTGGGTTCCATCCCTGGGTCAGGAAGATCCCCTGGAGGAGGGAATGGCAGCCCGCTCCAGGATTCTTGCCTGGAGAATCCCATGGACAGAGAAGCCTGGTGGGCTACAGTCCATGGGGTGGCAAAGAGTCAGACATGATGAGCACGCACGTGGCACCAGAAAGGTAGCACTGGCTGTATTTTTCAGTTATGCAGGGCTTCTTGGAATGTCAGGGAATATAATAGATGTATCAAATTGGAGAAAAGTTGAGTTATTTAAAACTCAAATGTAGGCTTGTGGGGTAATTCTTATTCTCTCTCTCTCTCTCTCTTTTTTTCTTCTTATGTTGAGAAATTCAAGGCAAGGAACAGGAAAGCAAGGCTCTTATGATAGGATGCTGAGCTTGCGTTTTGACCTCTCCTGTAAACGCTGCTCGCGGCTGGTCTTGTGCTGTAATAGCTTCCAGCCTGTTGGGGGAGGAGCGCTTCTTCTGAGCTCTGCCTCCTGATGTAGTCTTTCCTGTAGATAACAGCGTCACTAGCAGTGCCATCAGCCTGATTCTACCCCACCATGCAAGTTCTCTGGAGGGCGATGTGATGATGTCAGTGAGGACTTGAGATGGAGAAAACAGGCCTGGCCACTTCAGTGTCTTCCTTTCCTTCTTTTCCTTGGAAGCAGATCTCAGTCAGTACATCTGTCCTTGTCGATGTGATCAGTTTCACAGTCAAGGTTAAGATCTATGGTTACAACCTGGGAGGGGAAGGCTGTATGTTTTGGGCACTTGGTATAAGGAAACCCACCTCCTTCCTATCTTCTCCAAGATCATCTTTATTAGAATAAGGGTGTTATGTATGTGCTAAGTTGCTTCAGTCCTGCCCCACTCTTTGTGACCCTATGGACTGAAGCCCACCAGGCTCCTCTGTCCCTGGGATTCTCCAGGCAAAAATACTGGAGTGGGTTGCCATTCCCTCCTCCAGGGGATCTTCCTGACGCAGGAATCGAACCCACATCCCTTATGTCCCCTGCATTGGCAGGCAGGTTCTTTACCAACAGTGCCACCAGGGAGCCAAAAGGTTGTCTATTTTTTCTGCTTGCCTTACTATATTGTTTTCTTTCTTTCTCTTTTTTTAAGATTGTTTTAAAGATTTTCTTCCTTTTTTTTTAAATTTTTTTGTGTGGACCGTTTTTAAAGACTATTGAATTTGTTATTTTTTTTTCCTTTTTTTTTAAATTAGTTGGAGGCTAATTACTTCACAACATTTCAGTGGGTTTTGTCATACATTGATATGAAACAACCATACGTTGTTACACGTATTCCCCATCCAGATCCCCCCTCCCACCTCCCTCTCCACCCGAATTTGTTAAAATATTGTTTCTGTTTTTTATGTTTTGGTTTTTTGGCTTCAAGGCACATGGGATCTTAGCTCTGCAATCAGGGATCAAACCCTCACCCCCTGCATTGGAAGGCGAAGTCTTACCCACTGGACCACCAGGGAAGTCACAACTTTATTTATCAATTGGTTCAGAATCCCTCTTAGGATGAGAGAGATCATTTATTAAGCTCCTTTGTGCCTCAACATGGTTGTTCAATCCAGTGACAGGGACCCAGAGAGCAGGCCAAGAGTGACGTGCAATTCAGAAGTTGGGTAACCAAGCATGCAACTTGGTGGTGTGTGTAGAAAGGCTACTAGGGCTGGGAGACTTTACCCTAGAGCTGGAGAGGAGGTGGAAAAGATAAAGACCTCCCTCTGAACCCAGTGATCAGAATGACACATAGACAATTCCTGAAAACAAATATTCTTTTAAAAGTTTATTTATTTATTTATTTAGCAGCACCAGGTTTTAGTTGCATGTGGGCTCTTTAGTTGCAGCATGTGGGAGCTAGTTCCCTGATCAGAGACTGAACCCAGCCCCCTTGCATTGGGAGCTCAGAGTCTTGGCCCCTGGACCACCAGGGAGGTCCCTAATCACTCCCCTTTGTCATACACTTTGCATTAGACTGAACAGTAAAAATAGCTCACATTTGTGAGAAGGTATGCAATTAATTATTGACATGTATTTTCATTTAATCTTTAACTCCAGCCTACATGATAGGTGGTGCCTCCTGGGTGGTGCTAGTTGGTAAAGAACCTGCCTGCCAATGCAGGAGACATAAGAGATGTAGGTTCAATTCCTGGGTCAGGAAGATCCCCTGGAGGAGGGCATGGCAACCCACTCCTGTATTCTTGCCTAGAGAATCCCAAGGACAGAGGAACCTGGCGGGCTATAGTCCATAGAGTTGCAAGAGTCAGATACGACTGAAGTGACTTAGCTTGCACACATGTACACACACACACACACAAGATAGGTGTAATTGTTGCTCATTTTACAGATGAGGAAATGCAATCAAAGAGGTTAGGAAACTCATGCAAGATCACAAATAGCATCTATTTAATAACTGGTGAATGATAGAGCCAGTACCTACAACAATTGGACTGGCTCTAGTCTACTCAGGTACACCAGCCCTCGTGGGAACTCCACATCTGTAATTTACATTTGACTACGCTGTTTTATCCAATTTTTTCCCAAGGGTTATGAAAGGTGGTTCACTTATAGATCCAAATTGTAATGCTTGCTAAGTCCTTATTATTTCTTCCTGAACACTCTTTGGCATCTTTTGTCAGTGCAGGAGCTAGAGAGCTCCCTGCAGAGAAATTACAAGAGAATTGAAATTCAAAGGGAAAAAGCAAACCAAGCCAGAGACATTGTGGGGCAGGACAAGAAAACTGAAATAGAAAAGCCATCAACCAGCAGCTTGAAATTTATGCATTATATGCAGAACCTGGAAACAGAGTTGGGAAAAGCCCCGAAGAGAAGACATATATCACAGAGTCCTATAGTGCAGTGAGAATCAGCCTGAGCTGCTTTTTGGAAAGAAAGAGACAACAATATTTTGTTTCATAATGTTTTATCAGAACAGCTTCAGAAACAGATTGAAAAATTTCTGGAGCAACAGCAGCATGAAAATAGGATACCAGTTTCTGCAGCATGTGTGTGCTTTGCAGTAAAGGATTCATGGAAAACACAGCTGTGTTTTAGATCCATGTGGCTAGAAAGCAAAACTTGAAGATTTTGCTGCTGGGAAATTGCATGCCATTTTACACATGTTGAGAAAAAGTAGGCAATATGTGGTGTGCGTGCTGAGATCTGCTGAGAGGATGATATGATGAAGATGCAGCCTTGGAGGGTTAGTGCTACCAGTTTGAAGCCTGGCTAATTTTTTTAAAAGAGATATGTGAAAGTGAAAGTCGCCCAGGTGTGTCCGATTCTTTGCGACCCTATGGACTATACAGTCCATGGAATTCTCCAGGCCAGAATACTGGAGTGGGTAGCTGTTCCCTTCTCCAGGGGATCTTCCCAACTCAGAGATTGAACCCAGATCTCCCACATTGCAGGTGGATTCTTTACCAGCTGAGCCACCAAGGAAGTCCCCCTGCCCCACCAAGAAAAAGATATGATTCACTCCTTTTCAGTAATTAGATTATCAAAATATTCTACAAGGCTATTTATTACTTTGATTTGAAATGTGTTCCTCTTAAGGAAGTACAGTTGCCCCTTGGGCCTCCCGGGTGTCACTAGGTTAAAGAACCCTGCCTGACTGTGCAAGAGATGTGAGAGACTCGGGTCCAATCCCTGGGTCGGGATGATACCCTGGAGGAGGAAATGGCCACCCACTCCAGTACTCTTGCCTGGAGAATCCCATAGACAGAGGAGCCTGGCGGGCTACAGTCCATGGGATCCCAGAGGGTCGGACAGGACGAAAGTGACTTAGCACACACACTTGGTATCTGCAGGACAATTCTTCCCCTGCAGATACTAAAGTCCATGGATGCTCAAGTCTCTTATGTAAAATGACAGTTTTTGCATATAACCTATTCACAGCTCCCATGCTTTATTTCGCCCCCCCCCCCCCTTTTATTTTACTGGAGTATAGGTGCTTTACAATGTCGTGCAGATTCTGCCACGCAGCAAAGTGAATCAATCACATGTATACATATATTCCCTCCTCCTTGGATTTCCTTCCCACTTAGGTCACCAAAGATCAACAAGTAGGGTTCCCTGTGCTATACAGTCAGTTCTCATAGTTAACTATTTTGTATGTTGTTGTTGTTCAGTCCCTAAGTTGTGTCTGAATCTTTGGGACCCCATGGACTGCAGCATACCAGACTTCCGTGTCCTTCGCTATCTCCTGGAGTTTAATTTTATACCTAGTAGTGTATATATGAAACCTGGCTGATTTTGATTGTTAACTACTTGATATTTGGAAAATCTTTGAGAGAAATTTGCTTGGAACATGGTCAGAAATTGTTAGAGATTTGGGAAGGTGACCAGAAAGATTACAGAGTCCATCTTTGCTATAAACTTTATGAAAAGAAAGCAAAAACGCAGGGAAAGCTAACTCAAAAGCCAGATATCTGCTTGGAGGATGCATGCAGATTCGTTGTCATTCAAAGACATGAACTAGATTTCATCTTTGCCATAGGAAGTTTCATTATAACTAGAGTAGATGTTGCAAATGTCTTTAAACCAAACTAGAATTGAGGCTATCACAAAGAAGCTAACAGACACTTCCTAAAAGGCACACGTGGGAATAAACCCAAAACTAACTTTCCAGTCTCTGGAAATAATCTTTGATGGAGGTGGTGTCAGTAATGATGGCCTCACTGCTCAGCAGTAGAATGAAGTTAACCCCAGTATCAGGGAAATTACAGCCAAGTTTAACCACTCAATCCTAAAGGAAATCAGTCCTGAATACTCACTGGAAGGACTGATGTAGCTCCAATACTTTGGCCACCTGATGAGAAGAGCTGACTCATTGGAAAAGACCCTGATGCTGGGGAAGATTGAAGACAAGAGGAGAAGAGGATGGCAGAGGATGAGATGGTTGGATAGCATCACTGATTCAGTGGACATAAATTTAGGCATACTCCAGGAGATAGTAGAGGACAGAGGAGCCTGGTGTGCTGCAGTTCATGGGGTCACAAAGAGTCAGAAATGACTGAGCAACTGAACAAAAACAACATTGCCTGAAACTAAGCCGTGCTGGGAACCAGCTGAAGTGTCTATAGCTGGTGGTTTGGCAAGGTTTTTTCTGAAAGGTGGGAAAGAAGAATTTAAATTTGAATGTTGTCAGGTTAGTGTGTTAGAAATAAAGATTTAGAAGTGAGTGCTGTTTTTACAGGAATCAGGTGAAAGGATATATTCAACACATTGCAAATAAATCACCTGCATTGATGAGTCACAAATAATACCTTACAGAACCTCAGGAGCAGCTGAAGCCAGGCCAGAGTCCAGATCAGATGCTCAAGAGTGAGGTCATTTTTTGGCTGTGGTCTAGGACTTCTCACCTTGCCCTTTAAATAAATATTGGCTTTGCTGAAAGGTCCAACTAGACAGATCCTAACATGAGGGATCTCACCTGTGTGAAAAAGTCACAGAGAAAGTCACTTGAGGTCTTCTTATGGAGACAACTGCTAAGCAAGGGGCTGGAAAACAGCAAACGATGCTTAGAGATGAGCCAGGGACTTGGGATGCCCTAGAGATTGAGCAGGGCATAAAGAAGATCAGAGGAAAACAGACAGATCAGAGGAAGTTTGGGGGCTAATGTAAGCACTGAACAAAGAGCAGCCTTCTCAACCTCAATTTCTCCTTCCCTACTGGTATTGAGAAAATTCATTTGGATAAATAAGTTCATCTTCTTATATGCAAATATCTTAATGGCTGGTGTATTGGTTTGTGTCCCTTAAAAACAGATCCTAACAAAAATTTGAATGCAAGTAGTTTACTTGAAAGATATAAAGTATACACTATAAGGAAAGTGAGGAGTGAGACAGAGGAGGTAAATCAACCAGTAAGGGGTGCATCATGATATGCCTTAGCTCTCTAGCTTGAGGAGGGTAGAGCTGGGGTATTTATACCACTGATTGCTTAGATGCATGGACTGAAGGCTGCTCCAAGCTGGTGTTAATTCTCTTGCACTTCTGGCCTGATTCATGCACAATACAGCCTTCCACAGTTCTGGACACAGTCCCAGGTACAGAAATGCTATGTGAGGAGCCAGGGATGTGGGCAATGACAGCATCTAGTTTCAGTGGATTAAACTTATTAGTCATCCTCAATAGAGTGTGAATTACTTGAATCCAAGTCCTCTATTTTTTTTTCCCCCCTAGATGTTAGCCTAAGAATTTTGATGGGCTTGTACGGAAAGTGGATAATTTATGGGTTGACAGCCAGGACAGGCGGCCAGAGTTTGAGTTACCTCTTGGCCTGTGATTCAGTGCCTCATTCCCAGTAGCTATCCAATAGCTGGTAGTTGCATTGTACTGAAAGGGAGGGAGGGAAGATCATTCAAAGACACACTTCAACAGTTCGATGATTTTTTCGAGTCTACAAGCTACTTTAGATTCTTCACTAAGATACATACACTTGGAATTTTATAATTGGCAGCATTTGGAAAACAGGATGTTTGATAAATATTGAATAATAACAATGAGATAATATGTATATTTCCTACCATCTGGGAATTTTCACACTAGCCTTCAGTTTTTCATGTTCTTATTCATCCTCTTCTATTTAATTATACTCATTGTACCAACAGAAATAATTCCTTTCCCTGAAGGAGGTTATTAAATCTTCTCATTCTTTATTTTTAACCTTCAAATAAGAATTATATGATTTCATATTCTTGGAGTGATTCCCTTTCTTTTTATTTTTACTTTTGAAACATTTTCATGTTTCATGTCAATTACTTTGAGGAATTAATGTTACTGTTTTGATTCCTTGTTAGCAAGTAGTAGACATAATCATGGTAAATGATGATTAATTTTTTAAATAATCAATAGCTTCATTCTTTAGTCCCTTCAACCTTTAGAGACTAAAGGTTCAGGTTCTTCCTGACCCAGGGATTGAACCCACATCTCCGGCATTGGTAGGCTGGTTCTTTACCACTGAGTCACCTGGGAAGGCTGCCTGGCATACCACTTGGCAATAAATTCAAAGGACTCTCTGAGACTTTGGTCGTGGTGATGGTGGTGCTGACAGGGATGTTAGACACAATAACAGTTGTCTTGGAATTTATGATGATACTCAATTTTTTAAGTTCTTCAGGTTCTCAATCAATTGTGAATCCTTTGAAGTCTAAATGTTTAATTTTTTAAAAAATTCTTTGTCAGTGAAATCCATCATGGGTCTTAAAGACATGTGTTTTTATTTATTTTTTTCCCAATTATTTTTATTAGTTGGAGGCTAATTACTTTACAATATTGTAGTGGTTTTTGCCATACATTGACATGAATCAGCCATGGATTTACATGTGTTCCCCATCCTGAACTCCCCTCCCACCTCTCTCCCCACCCCATCCCTCTGGGTCATCCCAGTGCACCAGCCCCGAGCACTAAGACATGTGTTTTTAAAGTGTGCACAACAGATTAGGAAAAACCTTCAACTAACACTCCTCCTATTTTATGGCTAGACATAAAATTGGACATAATTGCACAACTGACTAGCTGTCATTACCTGGCAGGTCATGTGAGTGTGCTCAGTCGTTCAGTCATGTTCTGACTCCTGGCAACCTCATGGACTGTAGCCCGCTGGTCTGGCCATGGGATTTTCCCAGCAAGAATACTGGAGTGGGATGCCATTTTGTCCTCCAGGGGTTCTTCCTGACCCGGGGATTGAACCCACATCTCCTGCATTGGCAGGCTGGTTCTTTACCACTGAGTCACCTGGGAAGGCTGCCTGGCATACCATTTGGCAATAAATTCAAAGGACTCTCTGAGACTTTGGTCGTGGTGATGGTGGTGCTGACAGGGATGCTAGGAAGGACTGGGGAATGGGGCAGAGAGGACATGAAGGTGAACATTGGGCAGAAATTGTGAGGAACAAGCTAAAGTCAGTGAATGATGTTTTACTGCATGAGCAGTAATTTGCTGAGGGTCCTGGGGAAATTTAGAAAAAAGTGGCGATGGAGGAGGTTCATAGACATGTGAGCTATATTAGAAGTCCCACAACATTTGAAGCTTGCTTCCATCTCAGGACCTGTGTCCTGGCTAAGAAAGCATCACATCTAAGACCCAGAGACACAGGGCTTGTGTAATACAATACAAAGGCTGGGCCAGATTCAAAGAGAGTCACTCTGCCTTTCCTTCTGGGTTAGGAAGCACTAAATAACAACCAGCAGAGCCTGTACAAGTGAAAGTGCTAGTCACTCAATCATGTCTGACTCTGTGCGACCCCATGGACTGTAGCCCGCCAGGCTCCTCTGTCCATGGGATTCTCCCCACAAGAACACTGGAGTGGGTAGCCATTCCCTTCTCCAGAAGATCTTCCCAACCCAGGAATCAAACCCAGGTCTCCTGCATTGCAGAAAGATTCTTTATCATCTGAGCCACCACGGAAGCCCTATATAACCTGGGGAGTTGTCTATCTGTCTGTAGGTATTTAAGTGCATCACCTCTGCTTTTCTTCACTTGAGCAGTCTGGCTGAGGATTTTAGTGCAATTTTCTCAGTCCGCTCTGCAGCCGCCTTGTCTATAGATTTCAGTTCAGTTCAATTCAGTCGCTCAGTCGTGTCCGACTCTTTTCAACCCCAGGGACCGCAGCACGCCAGGTCTCCCTGTCTATCACCAACTCCCGGCGTTTACTCAAACTCATGTCCATCAAGTTGGTGGTGCCATCCAGCCAATAGATTTGATGACCCATAAGATCTTTATCTGCTTGTCTCTTCCTCGCCATTTCAGTCTCAGCTCAAATGTCATCTCTTTGTGCAGTCCTTTCCCAACCCACTTATGGGTCCACTTCTCCCTGACACAAATACCCCATCACTTTCTATCTCATTGTTCTATTTTGTTTTCTTCATTATAATTATTGTCTGAAGTTACATCATTATTTATGCGTTTTTGTTTATTATCTCTCTCTCTTTGTTGGAGTATAAGCTCCATACAGGTAGAGATTCTGTTTTGTTCACAACTGAATGCATGGTAGATAGGTGCATGTGCTTGCTACGTAGAAAGCGGTCTGTAAGAATTCACCGAATGAATAAATCCTCATAAAACCAAGAAGTGCCATGGGACCCAACAATACCCTAATATAAAATAAAAATTAACAACAACAACAACAACAAAAGAATGCCATGGGAAAAAGAGATGGTTTCTCAAGTTCTTCTAGGAGTTCATTTTGATTTACAAAATTCCCTCTTCATTCTACTCCAAGAGCGAGGCATTTTACTAGACATGGTTTTAGGTCTTGTCTATAATGTGTGGCATTTATAAAAACCTCTCCTTTTCTGATCGTCTCGGAATTTCTTGAACCAAGGCTAGTATGCTGCTTTTGAAACTTAAAACCCATTCACATTTTATTTACCAGGGGGAACTTAATTTCCTATTTACTTTACAAAATGTTACAGACAAAATAGATATGGGAGAGTGGCAGAGATGAACTAACATCCCCAACCAGACCGATAAAGTGAAGATAAGGAAGGGTGGTTTAGACTCACGTGTTTACAGAGGACAGGTAGACAACTCAAAGGAGGAACCTGGGTACCAGGATGAGGGGCTTTTGCATTTTCCCAGCCACAACCCTGTGGGCTGGAGGCCTGTGTTCCCACATTTCCTTAAGCAAAGGCAGTTATCTCAATTCTTCTGGAATTTTTGCCTCAATTTTAAATGTGGAATATAAAATAAAAAAATACCATGCAGGACAAATAAAACCTAAGAATCCCAGATAGCCAGTACACTCTCAGTTGCTATTGTTGTTTAGTTGCTCAGTTGTATCTGACTCTTTTGGGACCCTGTGGACTAGAGCTCACCAGGCTCCTCTGTCCATGGTACTTTCTGGGCAAGAATACTGGAGTGGGTTACCACTTTCTTTTCCAGGGGATTTTTCCTGACCCAAAGGATCAAACCTGAGTCTTCTGCTTGGCAGGTGGATTCTTTACTACTGAGCCACACGCTCCCAGGCTAGGAGCTAAAAGAAAGCCTTTGGGCCAATTTCTAGAATTGTAGTAACTGTTTTAAGGAAAATAATTCTTTTTAGCTAATGGGAGATATGGGAAAGAATTCTGGAGTGTTCCTATTTGTGTATATAATACACAATCACTTAGTTTTATAATATAAAGCTTCTAAAATTTTAAGCAGTGTCTCTCAAAAGATCTACAGTTAAGGACTGATTTTTTAAAAAAATGTCCTAATCTGTCATAGTCTGACATTTTCTAACATACAATATAAATGAATTACTTGATAGACAATCCTGTGCTTGGATGTCATGGTAATTTCAAACTCCTATAAGAGTTTCTAAAGATATATTCTCAATTTCTTTACTTGTCTCCTTGCAGGTCAGTAAGTAGCAGTTGGCAGATTAGGATAACAATTTGGGTAGTAACTAGCATGCCTGAAGGCAAGAACATCACAGATATTCTTCTCCATGTTTTACAGTTTCTTGTACCTCTGTCTTATCTTTGGATTCTGAGCTCCTTAATGGCAGACTCTCTGTGTTTTTTAATTTCATTTCTGAGCGTAACTCGATGCCTGGCATGTAGTAAGTGCTCAGTGAATGTGTGCTGAGTGAATAAATGTACTAAGATAGGTGAGGACCTTAACAAGAAAATTGTCCATTTTGTAGATAATAAATCTTGTATCTTCAGTTTCTCATACTTTTCTGCAATAGAATTTGCAGATAATAAATCTTGTATCTTCAGTTTCTCAAACTTTTCTGCAATAGAATTTGATACAATCAACATTCTCAGACTCGATGTGCCCACTTGTGCCCACAAGACCCTGGGTAGAAAGAAGCCCTTCTAGGGCCTAGTTTTCTGTTTACCTTTATTTATTTATTCGTTTATTTAGCTGCACCACTCAGCATACGGGACCTTAGTTCCCTAATAAGAGTTCGAACTTCCATCCCTTTTCTAAAGAAGTAAAATGCCTCCTGGACCATATAAGTTCCTTGAGACTGCCTTATTTCAATGAAAATTTTGAGCTGCTTAATTTATTGCATACCAAGCTTCTTTGACTGATGCTAAGCTGAAACTCCAATACTTTGGCCACCTGATGTGAACAACTGACTCATTTGAAAAGACCCTGATGCTTGGAAAGATTGAAGGCGGGAGGAGAAGGGGACGACAGAGAATGAGATGGTTGGATGGCATCAGCCACTCAACAGAACATGAGTTTGTGCAAGCTCTGGGAGATGGTGATGGACAGGGAGACCTGGTGTGCTGCAGTCCATGGGGTCGCAAAGAGTCAGACATGACTGAGCAACTGAACTGAAGCTTCTTCTCTGAGAACTGGGAATTTATCTGTAATCGGACCCTTTCTAGAATGTGACTTCCACTGTATGCCAAGTCAGTTTGTAAATATGTGATGCTCTGCTCAGATGCCATGGGGCCTAACTGTTAAAATACATCTATAAAACATATGTTATTTGTAAATGGAGAAATCGCTTTTAGAAACAGGAACAGAGAAAAAGAGTCTATTCCTCTCATTTCTTCTGTTTCCAAGATGGAGCTTTCTCCACCTTCTCTGTCCCTGTGCTCCTCCTGTTGCCTGCATTTCATCCAGATAACCACAGGCTCCAGATTCTTCAAGGAGGAACTTCCCTCAATTCCCTTGGATAATTGTCTGGAATGCACTGGTTTAGGGGATGTTGTAAAAGCTAAAGGCAAGAGAAGGAAGGCAGGGATGACATGCGGAGATTTAATTGCTGCTTCCTTGAATAAAGACACTTCGTTTGGGCTGGAAGCCCTTGCTGTAGGATTGTGGCTCCCACAGGCTGCTGCTGGCTGTGATAACGACCGAGGTCCTTTGAACCAGCCTCTCCAGGGATCAGTCCACAGCTGGGAAGTGACTTCCTGATTTTGTGAAATGATTGATCATAACAGTCAATGTTTCTTAATGACCTTGTTAATATGTACCTCTTTTGACTGAAAAATTAATAAGAGATATAAACTTTTTGTTTGTTCCTGCCTCTGGGGAGGATGATGAATATCTTCAAGTCATCTGGAAGTGAGTGGAATAGAGGTTCATGTACTTAGCAAAATCAGCAATAAATATATCCCAACTGAGCTTCTTTATACATTTGTGTTTGCCCTTACATCGTTCTCTTCATGGCCTCAAATAGGATTTTAATGATAGAATCGCAGAAACACCAGCTGGTGAAATTGACAGAAATCTGCCTTCCCTTCTTTGGAAGACTGAAGATGCCAACACATGTTCTTGTAATATTATTTGGTCTGCATTTGAAGGCAGTACTTAATCTGGGGACAGAACACAGACACATCTTAACGCATCCATTGACATATCTCCTCTGACTCTGATCCTCCTGACTCTTTTCTAAGGACCCTTGTGATTACATCAGACCCACTCTTGATGACTTCTACTCTTGATGACTTCTACTCTTGGTGCCCACTTCTTGATACCCTCCCCACTTCAAGATCCTTAACTTAATCACACCCACAAGTCCCTTTTGCCAGGTAGCATAACCTGGATGTGGATATCTTTGGGGACACCATTATTCAGCCCGTTACAGTCCGTTGTTGTGAAAACCGGGGCAGTAGGGAAGGAGTGTGTGCTTAACTCGCCTCTGGGCCTTTCTGTCTGGCTGAGTCACTGCCTCCATCAAGCTTGATCTGCTAGTGACCTCCGCTCCTATTTGACACCAGAATACTGAGTGCTTCCGCCTGGCTTCACTGTCTGTGCTCCAAAGCTGTAATGGCCACTTTCAGGGTCATAACTGAGATCGACCTGCCTGGGGTCACTGTGCCTTCTACTGTATGACAACAGCCGTACGGCCCAGTGCTTTAGAAGTTTATATGAATTATTTAAATTTTTCAAATGACACCGCCCCAAATAGATATTGACATTTCTGTTTTACAAAACAAGAACTGAAGCTCAAAAAAGGTAAGTTATTTACTCAAAAAATATAGCCGGAAAGGGGTAGATCTGGTATTTAAAACTAGTTCTTTGATTCAAACCCATGTGTTTTCTTTTATTTTTTCCTTATTGCTTTCCCACCTTTCATCAGAGGGAATCCTCAGGCTCCATCCCAGCATCGCCAGTGGGCGCTTTCCTGTTGCTTATTCATTATCGCTCTGTGTTCTGTGTGGCTGAAGACCCTTCTAGTCTCAAACCAATGACTGAGAGCAGCAGTGAATCACACAACGTGCCTGGTCTCTTACACTTTATTCCTCCATTTCTATTGCAACATAGCTTAAGAGAGAGCTTCTCCCAAAGCAGCTCGAGCCTGCGACTGGATGAGACAATGCAATACCTTCTGGGAAACCTCCAGGAAGCCCACCCCACTGTCCTTGGGAAATGCAATGGCCATTTCTTCCCAGGCAATGAGCAACACCAGTTCCAGGGTAACTGAGATGATCGTCACAGGCAAGGCACACTGGAATCTAATGGAAAGAACAAGGACAGTTTCTCATGAAGTTATGACTAAATATAGAGAAATAGTCCAAGCATTCACTGGGACTTTAGCATGTAAATATCCCATTTTGTGCATACAGCCTAACACAGTACCTGAAACAAAAGGATAGTACTTAGTATATTTGATAAATTCAGCCCCAATACTCAGTTATGTCAAAACTGACACTGGTCACCATTTCATGCCTCAGTACTAAAAGTATAGACTGGACTGCCTTGTGCTTTTAGCAGAATTGCTTTCAAATGTATAACCATCATTACTAATATTTGCATATACATGTGTGCCATGTATTGGAGAGGCACCCAAAATATCTACAGGTGATTCTATACCACGATTTACTTCAGATGTAATAAAAGCCTCTCATTGGTTATATTCTTAGTAAGACCACATTTGAGACTGTTAGCTTTAATATATGTTCTATCTTGGAAGCAATAATACTATACAAGCCTGTATCCAGCAGTGATGAGAAGATTCCTTCTATGATTGCTGCAGCTAAGTCACTGCAGTCTTGTCCAACTCTGTGCAACCCCATGGACTATAGCCTGACGGGCTTCTCTGTCCATAGGATTCTCCAGGCAAGAATACTGGAGTGGGTTGCCATGCCCTTCTCCAGGCGATCTTCCTGACCCAGGGATTGAACCTGCATCTCTTACGTCTCCTGCATTAGCATGTGGGTTCTTTACTACTGGTGCCACCTGGGAAGCCCCTCTATGATTGAGTTAGCTTAAAAAATAATTATCAAAAATTTCAGGTTGCTAAGAGTATATGACCAGGCAAATTTGCATTCACATGGGTCAATGGCATAACCTCTGTCTGAGTTCTAATATTCACTAATGATGTGATATTTGAGAACATTAGCCTGGGTTTGTGGTTAATGTGTTTAGTTTCCTCAAAGGCTCAAATAGTTGAGAACACCTAACTAAAATGAGGAAGTAGTGTTAGCTTTCTTTGACCCATATGTTTGATATTTTATGTATTTGATTTATTTTGTGTTTTGAAAGTTGTGCAACATTTTAAAAATGTATTCTTATCATATTTGTACATTTAAAGAGTTAACTATGAAAGATTTAAGATGAAAAGTAGTTTTTTCCCCTCCTTCCTCAGATATGTCCTCTTTAAATATTTTTAACTTACACTTCAGAATTTCCCTCCATGTCTATAAATAATATGCTTGTATTACTCTTTTTTTCTTTAAATCAATTACTGATATTTTCTATTGAATTGTCACTTTGGAAGATGAAGAATTAGCTAGTTTTCTTTCCACTGTGTTGCTCTTACAGGCACACTTACCAGTCCCCACTCTATTGTCTCAAAATAGCAAGATTATAGTTTTGGTTAGATTTTATTATTGTGCATGCTAAGTCACTTCAGTTGTATCCAACTCTTTGCAACTCCATGGACTGTAGCCTGCCAGGCTCCTCTGTCTATGGGATTCTCCAGGGAAGAATGCTGGAGTGGAATGCCGTGCCCTCCTCCAGAGAATCTTCTCTGACCCAGGGATCGACCCCATGTCTCCTGTGTCTCCCGCACTGACAGATGGACTCTTTACTGCTAGCACCACCTGGGCAGTCCTATATTCATTTGGAACTGAGTCAATTAGGAGGGTATGGTTGTATTTCCTTTCATGCATTGCCTTTTGTTTTCTCTGGAGTTAACAATTACCTATGTTTACTTATTAGCCTAATTTTCTATTTATGTAACATTAATCCCAAACTTTCTAACAGTTGTGTAAATCTGTCCTCATACCTGCATTCTCTTTTTATAGACCTCAGCGTCTGATCTGCGCTTTACTGGACTGCTTGCTCTCTGCACCAGGGGCACAGGTGTGTTATCCTGGAAATCTTTTGTCATTATCATCCCGAGTATTCCCAGTATTCTCTTTGCTTGTCTTCTGTTGAATCTTCTGTTTCCTGTAACCCTTAACTTTTTATTTGTTTTTTAGAATGTATTTTAAGGACGTATTTGGATGTAGTTTAAGGACTTAAATGTAGCTTAAGGATTTATTTGGATGGAACACATATTTCGATAGTTTCCTGGGAATGCATGTATGAAGAAAACTTTTCTGGGGTTTCACATTTCTATAAAAGTCTCTGTTCTACTTTTACACTTGATGAGAGTTTGGCTATAAGTATTTGTGTTTCAAAATTTTGAAGGCACTGGTCCACTTTCTTTTAGATTACAGAGTTTAATATAATTTAAATTAGGTTATAATTTGAGAAATCTGAGGTTTCTCTGCTTTCTCATCATTTGAGTGTGACCTATTTTTCTCCCAGAAGTCTTGTGTGATGGCTCTGAAATGATTCAGAAATGTCTACAATGAAGTAGGCTTGAATGAGTCTACATTTATTCATTTGTTTGTGTACTTGATGAGACTTTTCAATCTGAAACTTACGTCTGAAAAATTCTCTGGAATCATTTTCATAATTGTATCCTTTCCATGTTTCCTCTTTCTGAAACTTCTTATATGTAAATACTGGATGATCTGCAACTGATGGAATGCAGAATCAGATCTGAGAATTCAGCTGCCTTTCATTAACTCAAATACTAAAGAGAATTGAAAAAAGGTACAGTCACTACTGTCAGTGATTATTTTTTGTTTTGGAAAATTTAATTATTTTTTAAAAAATACATTACTTATGTTTTTATATTGGTTATATATTATATAATGTTTTGTTAAATCAATAAATATTGAAAATTTATCCATTTTAATTTCTGGTATAAATACTGATAGATATGATCTATGTAAGCAAAAGCTTTTGGGGATTCTCAATAATTCTTTTAAAGTATTAGGGAGAGGGATCCTTAGAACAGAAGGTTTGAGAGCTGCTGCTTTAAATGTTCCTCATTAGGTTATCATATTCTTATTTAATGGATACCATGTTTCTCTTGTCTTGGAGAATATGGATGATAGATGTTTTTGAAATTTCCTTCTTTTCAGATAGTCTCTGTTTCTGTTAAGTTGTTTTCCTCTGTTTGTGTCTTTTGGTATCTATCTTGAGAATTTCCCAAGATCTCTGGCCATCTCTTGTTGTCTTCTTGTAAGAGTGGGACCTCGAAAAGATGACTGAAAGCTTGGCACATTGGGCAGAATTTTCTTTGATGTCCTTTGCTTTAGGGTCACCAGGGACGGGGGAGCCTGGTGGGCTGCCGTCTATGGGACTGCACAGAGTTGGATACGACTGAAGCGTCTTAGCAGCAGCTCTTTAGAAGAATGGAATGGCAACTCACTCCAGTATTCTTGCCTGGGAAATCCCATGGATAGAGGAGCCTGGCGGGCTACGATCCATGGGGTCACAGAGAATGGGACATGAGTGAGCAACAGAGCAGCAGCTGTTGAGGAAATGCCAGATGTGGATGTTGGTATCTTTAGATATTTCTTGTTGGACCAAACTAATTTCCCGGAGAAGATTCACGCAACCTCTTGCCTGGAGAGTAAGGACAGGGCCGCCGTAGTCCTGGGAGCCAGTACAGAAAGTGATTTGAGAGATTTCAGCAGTCATTATGCAAAGTTTGATAAACTCTCCTCTTTGCAGTAGGGGGTCCCCAGTTTCTTCTGTGCGTGTATTCCCCTCAGTCCAGAGACGCTGTGCTTCACTCTCCTCAGAGACTAAATCTCTAGCCTTCTGCCGTACTGAGGGAGGGAGCAGTCACCCAGCCACATGAAGGGAGTATAAGATATACAGAATCTAATGCTTCTCATATGTCTTTGGACCAATCTTTCTCATCGTGGCATCCTTTGGAGCACTACCTTAGGAGGGCTTGAATTCTTAGCCTTTCGAGAATCTACTGTGTCAATCAGATTACTTCTTTGCTTTCCGCATTGCTGAAAGAATGTGGAATTTTGCTCTTTCAATTCTGCCAAGCGAGTTGCTACTAGTTCATTTGATTTCGAGTTTCCAAAATTCTCTTGTTATTATTGCTTCTCTTTTTTTCTTTGTCATGTGAGTTTATGCTTGTTTTTTTTTTTTTTTTTTAAATCCATTGTATATAACTCTTCTAGGATTTGCTAATCTATAGCAAAATTGGTTGGGTGTGTCAAATGTACCATTTTTACACAAACCAGGCCCAGTTTCTATATGGGCTTAGGCACATGTCCAGTGTTTATTTTTATGAATGTTCCATTCTGAAGATTCAGTAATTATGTTACATTCTGTTGCCAAAGCTGTCTTTTAGCACTCTGTTCAGTTTATTTTTAGCAAAGTTCAGATACACTGACAAGTCTAATATTAAAAATCCTGAAGGCTTTTTTTTTCCCTTTTAGTATCAAGGCCTTACATGGATATATTTGATTTCAACAAAATCAATTTTAAGAAAGAGGATGTTGCTTTTTTTAAAAAATAACAGTCCTACAACAATAAATGTTTTATCTCTTTAGATATTAATATTAGGTCGATGTTGGCTGTGTCATTTTCTACAGGAGATGACGTTCTCCTGTAGAAAATGATATAAAAATCAGATTAGCTGAATATCCTATAGGAATATTTTTGATATTACCATTAAAACTCATTAATATTTATTGAACTCTGTGATTCTGGGGCTCTGTGTCATACCCTAGTAGTATTTAAGGAGTCTGTCACTATTTCAGGTTTCTTGGAGACCATTTAAGGCACAGTAAGTGCGAGAATCATTTTTAGAAAAATGACTAACCAAAATCTACCACTAGGAAGAAAAAATTGGCAATGCTCCCTAGCTTGGTGATGAGTCTTTAAAAAGATCTTTGCATTTCCTACTTATTTAAGTGGCTCAGGAAATGAGATACTCCTCACTTCAGAGTCTTGTAGCCAGAATGGTCTGATCTGTTCTAGAGATATGTTTCTAGAACCATAAGTCACCCCCACCCCAGGTTAGGGACTGTTCCTTCTTGGACAGATTGAGTCCCTTATACACTCAGGGCAGCAGACGCAACTCAAGCTGGAAGCAAGAAGGAAAAAATAAAAGTAAATAATACTTTAGCATTGGGGATGCTGGGAAGGATTTTATTTTGACAATTTTATTTTGTCTTCTTGTCATTCTTCTGTTGGCATTCACCGTGGCTAAAATTGAAATAAACATTTCTATGTGGCGTTCGGTCCATAGTCTTAATGCTGTAGTAGTAATGTGAGGACTTGACTGCTTCGAGTCAACACAGGGACACAAATGTCAGTGTACCTGACAAGAAACAGATGGCAGGTGAGGAGTCAGAGATGCGTGGTGAAATGATGAGGAAAAGTCAGGGACAGGACCTGGAAGTTTTTGGTTAAAATAAGCAGCACTGAATTTTTAGATGATTAATTTAGTAGGTCTGAGGGGGAGCCCAGAACCCTGAATTTATCATATATCCATAGGTGATTCTTAGGGAGTTAGTAGTTCATAATTTTTGGAGAAGGCAATGGCACCCCACTCCAGTACTCTTGCCTGGAAAATCCCATGGACGGGGGAGCCTGGTAGGCTGCAGTCCATGGGGTCATGAAGAGTTGGACGTGACTGAGCAACTTCACTTTCACTTTTCACTTTCATGCATTGGAGAAGGAAATGGCAACCCACTCCAGTGTTCTTGCCTGGAGAATCCCAGGGATGGAGAAGCCTGGTGGGCTGCCGTCTATGGGGTCACACAGAGTCGGACACGACTGAAGTGACTTAGCAGTAGCAGCAGTTCATAATTTTAAAGGCCATTTTTAAGACCTTTACAGGCTCTTCTACTACTGTTGAAATCCCTGACTTTCATTTAGAACAAAAAATCATTAATATTATATATGTGTGACATATATATTTATAAATGCTTATATTTTGTAAAGACTTATGGTTTTGCTTTTGAAGTTATTTAGCTACAGTAACTCATTTCATTTATAATGAGCTGTCATTTCTCTGCAGTCATTTTGCATTCTTGGAAATGATTAAGAAGTCAAAACTAACCTACAGATTGTTTTCATATGTAATGATTTTTTAAATGAATATTAAATTTAATAATGGATGAATCTGGCAAAATGATAGGTCTTACAGATATCTAATAAAATTTTTATTAATTTCAATTTTTTAGGTTTTATTTAACAGTTTTGAGCTGATAACTCACTTTCAAATATATTCAGTTCTGAAAAGGTTATAGGTCCAAGGCAATGTGTCTGTAATATCTGAAGATAATACAGCTTGATGCTGAGGTAGGGTTTGATCCTGGCATAGGTGCTAGGACACCATTAGATGAGGCCAAGGCATAGAAATTTTTGATCAAAAGAGCATGAAGTAACACAAATTTGGATGTTAGAATCAATAACTAACTGGAGAAGAAGATTAAAACAGACACAGCAATGATCTTCATGTATCTCACAATTATTGATTGAGAAAAAGACTTAATTGTTATCATCCATAAGCCAGACTTAGGATCAATATGTGTAATTTATGGGGAGATGAATTTTGGTTCAATATAAAGAAGAGTTTCTAGGATTTAAGAGTCCCAGTGATGGAATGAGTGGATTTAGAAGACAACAGACTCCTTTTACAGGTTCAGGCTGCATATCCATCTGCAAAAGTATTGTAAATTTTTGACTGATGGCTAGCTTAGATGACCAAAGGTCCTCTCAAACTCAAATCCTGAGAGAAGCTTTAGAAATGTACATGTATTGTCAATAGATGGATAATAGATTGTATTTGAATATAATCCCTGAGTTCACCTTGATGTCCACCTAAAATCCGTAAGTCTTTGGCAGATGTAAAGATACATTTTGTCTCTAAATAAATTCATTTCAGCAGCTCTTTCATTTCCTTTAAGATTTTTAATTAGGTGTTTGCTAAAGAAAGTAAGCTGCTAAAGCAAAACAGTCCCTCATATTTGACATGAGGCTTGAAAAAGTAGAAAAGTTGCACAGTGGGGTATAAGTACATTAACAGTAGCACTTCCTTCAAAGAAGACTTTCCCTTTGGAGACAAGACATCTTATTTTTGTTTGTTTTTCAATTGTAATAATTCTTTATTTGTTCATAATATTTCTATTGAATTAAAAAGAAAAACTTCACAAACTTCTCTGAGCATATTAATGGCACTGTTTTTGTTATCTGATTAGCACAGAGCCGGGGACTTGACTTTGCAGCTTTAGAGTGTTCTGTACCAAGGGTGGGGAGGGAGGTGGGAGGGGGTTCAGGATGGAGGGGACACATGTATACCTATGGCCGATTCATATTGATGTATGGCAAAAACCATCACAATATTATAAAGTAATTATCCTCCAATTAAAGGAAATAATTTTTTAGATGATTAAAAAAATAAAGACAACAGACAACTTTCAGGTGACATGTTGATATAATGTCCTACAAACAACTATCGCATCAGCAAGGAAAACAAAATGATCTAGATATAACAGTTTCTTGTGCTAAAAAAAAAATAAGCTAAAAATTTGGACTGGTAGAAAGCTCACCAAGATTTTAAGAAACTAAAGATTTTTTTAAAGCCACTTGCAATGGGTAGTTGTCTGTCTGGAAAGGGGAAAGTAGCTAATCAAATCTAGCACTTGTTTGCTTATTATTTAAGGCATCTTGTTCTAAGGATTTTCACCTACTTTTCTTTAGATCTTGGCCCTTAGAAGTTTTAGGATCTTAAATCTAGAGATTTAATCTAGATTAATCTATCTAGATTAATCTAGATTAATCTAGAGATTATAGTCCCTACCTTTAAAAAAAAGTCTATATGTATTTATTTGATCCTGGCAGTAGACATGAGGTTTCTTGATCAGAGAACAGGCCAATTACTTACTTACAGAACCTCTGTGACGGTTCCCCAGGGCTCAGTCCCTCATGGGCCACACGGTAAGGAAGGATGTCACCTGCCCATGTGGTGGATTCATGCCACTGGAGAGGAGCCCTTCAAAGTATGACTTTGGGAGTTTATAATAGGAACAAACTTGCCCCATCTTTCCCTCAGAGAGAGAGGGAAACACTTTTGAGCTTTTATTCTGTGGGATTTAAATAAATCCTCTCTAGAGACATGAACCCAGGTCCCTAGGTCTATTACTCTTTGGAATATAAACAAATAGCTCCTGGGGAAATAGACCAGAAATTCTCTCCAGATATCTCTGTCTTTAACTTCTAAGACTTGTTCACCATTTAGCATCCTTAAACCTAGGTTGCCAGCAGTCTGATCAGGGGGTCCTGGCCATGCAGAAACATGAAAATAACAATTGTACCTAATGCTAACAGACCCAGAGTATAACTTATATGTCCCATGAGACCCCAGGTATCGTTTCTCACATTGTTTATTATGGAATTTCTTTCTCACGAAAATTTAAAAGCAGCATTGGGTATTTGTATACTTATTCAGAGTTCTTAAGGTCATTTACATTTAGCTATTGTTATGGGCTGACTGAGTGTGTTAGTCACTTAGTCATGTCCAACTCTACTATCCCATGGACCGTAGCCCCCCAGACTCCTCTGTCCATGGAATTCTCCAGGCAAGATTACTGGAGTGGCTAGTCATTCCCTTCTCCAGGGAGTTCTTCCTGACCTAGGGATCAGACCCAGGTCTCTTGCATTGCAAGCAGATTCTTTACCATCTGAGCCACCAGGAAAGATGGGCTGACTAATTCCCTTTCAAAATCTGTTTGTTGAACATTCAACGCTCAGTACCTCTGAATGTAATTGTGCTTAGAGAGAGAGCCTTCAAGGAGGCAAAATGAGGTCGTATAGGTGGGCTATAATCAATGTGACTGTGTCTGGAGATAGGGCCCTCAAAGGGATGATGAAGTTTAACTGAGGTCATTAGTGGGGAGCCCTAATCCAATAGGACTGGTGTCCTTGTACAGAGAAGGAGAGACACCCGGGTGTGCATGTACAGAGAAAAGGTGAAGTAAGGACACAGCAAGAAGTCAGTCACCTGCCAGCCAAGGACAGAGGCTGCCAGAGAAACTGAATCTCCCTCTACCTTGATCTTGGACTTGCAGCCTCCAGCACTGTGTGAAAACCAGTTTCTGTTGTTTAAGCCATGATTCTGTGGTATCTTATTATGGCAGCCCTAGCAAAGTAGTACAGATTTTATTCACTTATGTTTTTGCTGATAGTTGTTCAGTTCCTTAGCTGTGTCCGAATCTTTTGTGACCCCATGGACTGTAGCCTCCCAGACTCCTCTATGAGATTTTTTCAAGAAAGAATACTGGAGTAGGTTGCCATTTCCTTCTCCAGGGATCTTCCTGACCCAGGGATTGAACTCACATCTCCTGCATTGCAGGCAAATTTTTTGCCACTGAGTAGTGAGATCCAACCAAGATGACTTAAAGAAACTGTCTCTTTGGCACCAGATTTCCAGGAAATCTTGTTCCTACCCAGGGATCTCAAAATAACCCAGAATCAAGGGGAAAGTGAAAGAGTTGAGAGCTGCTGAAATTACAGATAACACTATAACATATTATTGACATAAGTATAATTGGCAAAAGGAGAAGGGGGCAGTAGAGGATGAGATGGTTAGATAGCATCACTGACTCAATGGACATGAATTTGAACAAACTCCAGAAGATAGTGGAGGACAGAGGAGCCTGTTGTGCTACAGTACACGGGGTCGCAAAGAGCCAGACACAACTTAGAGACTGATCTACAACAACAAATAACCAGCACATTTAAATGAACATTTTATTTCCTTATGATGAGTTACCAAGCACGTGAAGATAATGTACCATAAAGCCATGTTTAGCTGAGGATGCTTAGCAAATCCATTATTACCAATTTACAACATTTCTCTCAGAACTTCACTTTCCCACCCTCTTCAATGACGACTTCATATTTCAAGTCTCTCCTCACACTTTGCATCCAGCCCCACTTACCTCTTTATCTAATGACCATGTCATCTCTAAATCTACACAGATGAAGGCGTCTTGACTTATCTCTCCTTTCCTCCTGAATCCACAGTCACCACACCTGCTCTGGATCCCTTCCATTTTCATCATCCCAAAGGCTTTCTTACTTCAGGAATGTATTCCCTTTTCTGTATATTCAGTTTCTTTCTCTCTATCATATCATTGCAATCACATCAGCCCCTTCATTAACACAGTTTCCATTTCATTAGTCTCTATTATGTAAATGCTCATAAATGTCTACACATTTTCACTCCTAGTCACCATCTTTTTTTTTTTTAAACTTTTTATTCAGTGTTGGAGTATAGCCTATTAATAATGTTGTGGAAGTTTCAGGTGCACACCGGAGTGACTCAGCCATACATACACATGTATCCATTCTCCCCTTCCCATCCAGGCTGTCACAGAACATTGAGCAGAGTTCCCTCTGGCATACAGTAGGTCCTTGATGGTTATCCATTTTAAATATAGCAGTGTGTACATGTCCATCCAAACTTTCTCACTCTCCCTCCCCTGCATTCTTCCCCTGGCAACCATAAGTTCATTCTCTAAGTTTGTGAGTCTCTTTCTGCTTTATAAGTTCATTTGTATCATTTATTTTTAGATTCTGTGTATAAGGGATATTTCTCTTTCTCTGTCTGACTTCATTCAGTATGACAATCTCTGGGTCCATCCATGTTGCTGCAAATGGCATTATTTCATTTTTAAAATCACTAATATTCCACTGTATATATGTACCACATCTTCCTCATCCATTCCTCTATGAATGGACATTTAAGTTGTTTCTATGTCTTGACTATTGTAATCCATATCTTTTTTTTTTCAATCCTTTAATACCCACCAGTCTTGCTGCTTTTTATATTTAGAAATTTTTTCAGTTACTAGATACTTCCACATTTCAAAATCCTCAAAGTTCATATTCTGCATAATCTATCAGTAAGTCTCATCGAAGTTGATCTCTCCCAACTTTGAGACCATCTCTTTGGTTTCCACTTACCTCACTGTATATCCTTTCTGTCTCCTTTCCTTATCTCCTCCTATCATTACTGGGCTTTTGTACAACTCAATACAGAGACCCCTTTACCTTCTACTCTCTCCCTAGATAATGTCATTCATTATCAAGGCTTTAGCTGCCATTTGTATTTTGACAGATATGAAAATATCTTCATTGAAGGCATCTCCTTGATGCTGATTATGTTCACATAAATATTTCATATTCATTTAAATTTCACACTTCACCTTTGCTTAAATAGTTCATAAATACCTTTCCTTTCCCCTGGTTCCTCTTTCAGTCTAGTAAATAATCCACCCAGTTGATCAAACTAGAATCTTGGGAAATACCTCAAGCCATAATTATGTAATTGGAGTTTCTGCTAAGGGTTTATTTTATATACTTTCAATTAAAATTATGTTTAGAACAATTTCCAAGCATTGAATCACAACTTCATATTAAATATAGAATAAAAGGACAAAATCATACTCTTTAACGACCTTTGCCTTTGACACCTTCGTGCCTCCTCTCTCTTTCCTCTGTCTCTCTTTGGTCCAGATCTGCATCTAGGAAAATAAATTAATACTGCATCTTTATAGAACCTTTTGGTAGAAGTAACCAGTTCACAAGCCGGGCTGTGGGCTTACCCACACTGCCTTACTAAAAATATATCACTAATCAAAAGTGTTCTACTCTTCTGTTAGGTTTGGAAACAGTAAGGTTTCCCTTTTTTTATGTTTTTCAGTGATAAAGCACTGTAAGAAATGAACCTGTACCAATAAGTGGTATGGTAGGCAAGTCCAAAGTTGAACCATTGGTTTTTTTCATGCTGTTTCCACAAAATCTGTTCATTACGCCACTGGGATGAGTCACGTATTATTCACTGTGGATAATGGAATTCCTCTCAGGCATTTATCAGTGTTGCCTGTCCTGAGCACCTGTCCTGTTTGATGCTAGATGAAATGTTGCCCCTGAATTATTTTGAAGACCTTGGCTATCTACTTAGAGCAGGAAAATTGGAGCATTTCAGCTGTGTGAGACCTTAGCAAATATTTTGACATAATACATGAGACTTCAATTTTGGCATGGTATTATTTTTTTAGTTATTTAGAGCTTAAAATAATAAATATTACCTGTGATGATAGTTTTAGTTTTTAAATTCTCTTTAAATAGTAATGAAGAAATCTGTAACCTTTTCTTTAATGTTTTATGCCAAATGTTTATTAATGTTTTAGTGCTTATGCCTTGCATGCAAAGTACAAATGCTTTCCTTCTTCTTCTAGCCAATATCTGAAGAACTTTTGATTATAAAAATGTTAAAAATCAAGATTGTTGTCATAAGCAATGTGTGACTCTTCAGTTTTTAATCAATTGAAGTCTAGAATCCAATTCTAGAATTGTAGCAAGCATTTCAGCTTGGTAATCATTTGTTGAGCACTTCCTATGTAGCTGGCACTGATACAAGTAACTCGACAAGGTCAGCATTAATGGCATGAAGGATGAAGATGCAGCCCACCTGCTGGCTCGCTTGGCAGGCATTGCTAATTTTTAACTATAATCTTTCAAAATGAATTCAGAGGCTGTCTTCTTTGCAGTCAGTTTCAATATAGGTCACTTTCATGCTGGGCACATCATATTTACAGTTTCAGTTTTAGCAGGGTCAAGATTTGTGCAGGATCTGAGATTTTTCTCCTACTTGCAAGCTAATAGATGATCTTGTTACCTTTTCATGGAATCTAGCAAGAGACATGAAACTCCCAGGTCAGAGATAAAGGACTTTATTACTGAAGGTACACCATGTGGCATGAGCATCAGTATTTTTTGTTTGTTTTTTTTTAGAATCAGTATATTTTATGCTCATTTCCTCAGACCCAATCATCATAAGAAAAAAGGGCAGATGATACCTGCACAGTAGTTGTGTTAGAACTCTAAGCCTAGGGGATACATGGGAAATAAGCTTGCTTGCCCTTTGTGTCAGGGGGAGAAATTATTTCTGTTTTTCAGGGCTGTTGCTACACAAAGATCTTTGAAAAGGTAGACTTTAACAAAGGGTAGTCTGTGCCTTTACTTGTAAGACATGTAGAAACACAGAAGACCCATGGAAAATTGTCTCCCAACAAACAGAATGTTTTGTCTCTCAAAGTATAAATGATAAACTCAGGATCTCAGCCTCTTCAAGCTATTCCATATCACATGTTCTTCTCCAGAAGACAGAAAGAGAATTAAAATGTACTTTAATAGTTGAATCAAGGCACTCTGTATACGAAAGCAATCTAAGCAACCAATTTAATATGGAGCAATCAAAGTTAATAATCTTTAGTTTTCATTTGGCACACAGGTACTGTACCTGAATTGGGGCCAGGTATCTTTTTAGTACTAAAATTAATGAGCATAAAGTCCATTTGAACAGTTTTGATTGTTCTTCTTTTTGACCGGTCCTGCTATGAAATGTAGATCTCAGTCTTGCTCTCTTGAAAAATTTGTCAAATTAGTATCTTTTTTGTTAGTTTATTACAGACTTTTCCCAATATATACAAAAATACAGAAAAGAGTATAATGAACCATATGTATACATCATTCAATTTAATCAATTTGTCAACTCATGGCCAATCTTGTTTTCTTTCTCTGTCTCACTTTATTATTTTAAAGAGCTCTCAGACATCACATCATTTTATTTGGTTTATGTCTTAAAAGGAGATATTTTGGTTGCTCTTTTTGCCCATTGCATTGTGATAAGTTGATTCTGACATCTTTGTGTATTTGCAAACCTGTCTGCACAATTGTTTATTTGAATCTTGTTTGGGGGCTAGATATATAGGTATGTTATACTGTATTTTTGCCATATTTTTATTCTTTAACTGCACTCTCTTTACTCATGAGGATGGGAGTCCCAATATGATCAAATTTGAACACTGAAGGAAGAGGATCTAAAGCTTGAATTTTTCCTTTTGATAAAGACAAATCCTAGTTTTGGATAATTTCTTTATAACTCAGCAAAGATGTTGGTATGCCTTTCTCTCATGAGATATATGGCCATGAAATTCCTTTAGACCTGCTAGGATGACTGGTACCTCTGAAAATTCCAATAACCTTCCTTAATTAATCAGTTCATGCATCCAAGCCATGAATCAATCTTGATGTTTCCGTCTGAGCCTTTTCCTGTTTATCTACAGCTTTAGGAATGGGTTGCCAGAAGATGAAAGTAGAGCTCAGGCTTCAAAGTAGACCTGGCCTCATATTCTATAGAGGCTTAGGTCTGTATGTTGTGATAAAAAGAGATGCTAGTAGAACTTCTGACTTGGTACAATTCTTTATGATAATCTCTCAGAAGTACAAAGCAAGGCTTCCTTTCAACTTTAGAGCAGTCTCCCTGGAGACGGTGACTTGTCTGTTAAAATTTAAGTGCTAATTCTTGCAGTGAAGACACAGACATAGAGAACAGATTTATAGACACGGGGTGGTGGGGAGGAAGGAAAGGGTGGGATGTATGGAGAGAGTGACATGAAACATATATTACCATATGTAAAATAGATAGCTGATGGGAATTTGTTGTGTGGCTCAGGGAATTCAAACCAGGGCTCTGTAACAACCTAGAGGAGTGGGACGGGGAGGGAGGTGGAGGGGAGGTTCAGGAGGGAGGGGACATAGGTCTACCTATGGCTGATTCATGTTGATGTTTGGCAGAAACCAACACAATACTGTAAAGTAATTATCTTTCAATTAAAAAATTTTTTAAAAAAAGAATGAAAGTGGGGACATCAGAGATAGTTAAATGATAATAAAAGAATATCATGAAAAAAATTTAGGTGCCATTTTTTTACATAGGATTATTTTAAATTTGTGGTTCAAATGTTATTATCCTATAGCCCCCATAATACATGAGCTAACTTTATGGTGGTTAAGTGGGACAGGAGATGGTGATGCAAAAAGGAAGCCGTCTTCCTTTAAGGGATGAGGTAGTTGATTGTATCCATCATGATAAACTTAATAAATCTACTGTATAGAAAAAAAAAGTTCTCACAGATTGGAATTGCTAAATAAGAGGAAAGAACCAAGGAAGCTGGAAAGGTGAAAGAAAAATAGAGTGTTTGGCAAGGGGTTGGGAGTTCAGGACTCAGGTCTGGAGTGGTGACAGTTTAATGGCGTCTGCTTTAAGGAATCAGATAATGTTTAGGGATGGAAACCACTGCAGCCTTGTACAAAGGCACTGGCATGTAGCTACCAGAGGACTGAAAACAAAATGAAAGAACATTGGTGAACTTGCTTTGTTCAGTGTTAGTTTATTCCTGTTGCTGTTTGGTTGGGTTTTTAAAGCAGTTCTTTTTGGAGAGTGCAAATTTTTTTCTTGTGAAGCACACCAGCAACTTTTACAGTGTATCTAGTCAATAAGGAAATTTTTTTCCTTTGGTTTTCAACACATTTTCACATGCATTACTGTAGAACTTTTAGGAAGAAAATCCAAGATTATTTCATATGTACAGTACAGTGACACTTATAGATAACTTAATTTCCTCTTTTTGGTATCAATGTAGGTAAGCATTTTAAGAAAATGACTCTATGTTTATGCTTATGTCTTTGATAATATGTGATCTGTGGCAATCTTTTTGTGAATCTATCATGTGTCATATTTAATTTTTTTCTTAGTTCTTGCCACACAAAATATTCTATAAACATTTTTCATAAAAAAATCAACAATTACCAGTTAATAATTTTGCATGTGACAATTTTATCTTTTATTCCTCTTCACAGGAAAACACAACACGATCTTTAAATAGAATATTAAAAGATCCCTTTTCAGAGAGCACCAGCCGTGTTTCTCCAATAGCTTCTAATAATACTAAGTAGGGGAGAACAGTGCACTGAATCACAGTCTCACAGTGTTATACAATTGCTTAAGGTCAGTTACATAAGGAAATAGACAAATAAGGCAAAAGCAAACTTCTGCATTTGTGAAAGGGGAAAAAAAAAAAAAACAAAAACCAACCAAGGTACACAGAATGGAAATGGCAATCGGTTCAGAGTTGGCTGCATCCAGGATCTTATTCATCACTCATCAGCTTTTCAGGTTGCTTGTTGCAGTAAGGTTTTTTAGGTTATTTATACCTTTCGATTGCAGAGGGAATGTGAGGAGAAATTTCCAGTAATTAAACACAATCTTATTGATTTCTTAAGACCTTTTTCTTCAGGCATTTACTAGGTCTCAAGATCTTGAGATAACTGACTTCCAAGGACTGGGAGCAGAAAGCTCAGACGTGAAAGGATCAGCTTTGATAATCTCCTCTCCCCCAGCATTACATAAGGAGGGAACTGGTGGGGCAGGGTACTTGAACTTAGAAAGTATGGGCTGGGGCCCTATCCTGCTCTGATTCATCCTGTGATTTTTGACAAATCACTGTATTCTCTCAACCTCAGATTCTGCTCCTTTACAACATGTGAACAGTGTCACAGGCTCAAATCAAAGGGCTGTGGGGAAGGTAAAATGAGATAACCCATGTGAAAATGCTTTATAACCTCTAGAGTGCATACAGATAGGATATGTTTTGTTCTAAAATTTGAGTTTTGTTCTAATGAGGCACGCAAGTAAAGGCTTCCCTGGAGAAAGACAGTTGGGATGGTCATGGATTTTAACATAATCTTTTAAGTTCTGCCCTTGAATGTGATCTTCTCACTTGCTAAAGGGATTAAGGGATGCACTTACAGGGATGTATTTTTTTCAACAACTTGTATACAGTTTTCAAAAGACCTTAGCAATTTACTCTCTGTTCCAGCTCTTCAACAACCTGAAAGAAAAAAACCTATGACCCTTTGTCCTCCAAGCCAAACATAGGCTATGTCACAGACCTCCAGTTGGCCCTCAATATCTATGGGTTCTGCATCTGTGGGTTCAACTCACTGTGGATCCAAACTAACTTTTAATATCACAGAAAGTTCCAAAAAGCAAAACTTGAATATGCCACACTCCAGCAACTATTTACATAGCATTTGTGTTGTATTTACAACTATTTACATAGCTTTTGCATTATATTAGGGATTATGAGTAATCTAGAAATGATTTCAAGTAAACAGGAGGATATATGTAGGTTATATGTAAATATTATGCCTTAAAATTTTTTTTTTTTTAATATGGACCATTCTTTAAAAATCTCTAATGAATTTGTTGTAACATTGCTTTTGTTGTTTATGTTCTGGTTTTTTGGCTTGAGGCATGTGGTATCTTAGCTCCATGACCAAGGATCAAACACACATCCCTTGTATTAGAAGGTAAAGTCTTAAGCTTGGACTGCAGAGGAAATCCCAATACTTTGCCTTTTTCTATAATGGACTTAAGCACCTCTGGATTTCAGTATCTGCAGAGTGTCCTGGAATCACCCCCACACTTTCCCCCACCCCCAGTGGAACTTCTGTGCTCCTGTTTCATCAAATTATCAGAAATACTCACACAATCCAATTGTGCATACAATCCAATTGTGCACACAATCAATCCAGTGGCATCTGGAGGAAACACATAAAGGGCTCTTTGGGGTAGTACTTAATCTTGTCCTGGTTGTGTTAAAGTCATGCATTTGGTTCAGAATTCAAGAGAATATAGGGGGCGGTGGAGAAACCAAGAGATTCAGAGATTCCTATAATTATTTATTAATCTTTCTTTTACCCAGAGATGTGTGGATCCAATAGAGCCTGAAAAGCAAGGCCACTCTATAAGGCATCGTGGTCTATTTCCATCTTCAGAGAGGTGGGAGGGAAGCTTTAAAAGGTAAAGTGGCATATTTCTTCATTGGACAGGTTAGTGAAGACTTGACCTCTTATCCATTGTTTCCCCATCTATTTGCCATGAAGTGATGGGACCAGATGCCATGATCTTTGTTTTCTGAATGTTGAGTTTTAAGCCAACTTTTTCACTCTCCTCTTTTGCTTTCATCAAGAGGCTCTTTAGTTCCTCTTCACTTTCTGCCATAAGGGTGGTGTCGTCTGCCTATCTGAGATTATTGATATTTCTCCCGGCAATCTTAATTCTAGCTTGTGCTTCATCCAGCCTAGCATTTCTCATGATGTACTCTGCATATAAGTTAAATAAGCAGAGTGACAATATACAACCTTGATGTACTCCTTTCCCAATTTGGAACCAGCCTGTTGTTCCATGTCCAGTTCTAACCATTGCTTCTTGACCTTCATACAGATTTCTTAGGAGGCAGGTCAGGTGGTCTGGTATTCCCATCTCTTTCAGAATTTTCCAGTTTGTTGTGATCCACACAGTCAAAAGCTTTGGCATAGTCAATGAAGCAGAAGTAGATGTTTTTCTGGAACTCTCTTGCTTTTTTGCTGATCCAGTGGATGTTGGCAATTTGATCTCTGGTTCCTCTGCCTTTTCTAAATCCAGCTTGAACATCTGGAATTTCATGGTTCAGGTCCTCCTGAAGCCTGGCTTGAAGAATTTTGAGCATTACCTTGCTAGTGTGCAAGATGAGTGCAACTGTGTCATAGTTTGAGCATTCTTTGGCATTGCCTTTCTTTGGGATTGGAATGAAAACAGACATTTTCAGGTCCTGTGGCCACTGCTGAGTTTTCCAAATTTGCTGGCATATTGAGTTCAGCACTTTCACAGCTTCATCTTTTAGGATTTGAAATGGCTCAACTGGAATTCCATCACCTCCACTAGGTTTGTTTGTAGTGATGCTTCCTAAGGCCCACTTGACTTCTCATTCCGGGATGTCTGGCTCTTGGTGAGTGATCACACCATCGTGGTTATCTGGGTCATAAAGATCTTTTTTGTATAGTTCTTCTGTGTATTCTTGCCACCTCTTCTTAATACCTTCTGCTTCTGTTAGGTTCATGGCATTTCTGTCCTTTATTGTGCCCATCTTTGCATGAAATGTTCCCTTGGTATCTCTAATTTTCTTGAAGAGATCTCTGATCTTCCCCATTCTATTGTTTTCCTCTATTTCTTTGCATTGATCACCGAGGAAGGCTTTCTTAACTCTCCTTGCTATTCTTTGGAACTCTGCATTCAAATGGTATATCTTTCCTTTTCTCCTTTGCCTTTTGCATCTCTTCTTTTCTCAGCTATTTTCCAGTAGTCATGTATGGATGTGAGAGTTGGGCTATAAAGAAAGCTGAGCACCAAAGAATTGATTCTTTTGAACTGTGGTGTTGGAGAAGTCTCTTGAGAGTCCGTTGGACTGCAAGGAGATCCAACCAGTCCATCCTAAAGGAAATCCGTCCTAAATATTCATTGGAAGGCCTGATGCTGAATCTGAAGCTCCAATACTTTGGCTACCTGATGCGAAGAACTGACTCATTTGAAAAGACCCTGGTGCTGGGAAAGATTGAAGGCAGGAGGAGAAGGGGAAAGCAGAGGATGAGATAGTTGGATGGCATCGCCGACTGAATGGACATGAGTTTGAGTAAGCTCTGGGAGTTGGTGATGGACAGGGAAGCCTGGCGTGCTGCAGTCCATGGGGTCGCAAAAAGTCAGACCCGACTGAGTGACTAAACCGACTAACTGACCTCTTATTTAAACTTGTATCTGGCAAATCTGAAATGGAAAGGTTTTATTTCCATTATAGCAAATTATATAGCAAATTATATTTAGCAAATATTATATATTTGCTATATATATATATTATATATAGCAAATTATATAGCAAAAAATGCTATAATTTGAGGCATGATACAAACAAGATCCCCCACTTGGTAACGAGCAGCTAAGGATTCATGTAGGAAGCATTTGGCCTGAATTATGCTAATAGTGACAACAATCCTCTCACTTTGCATGTATAAACAGGCACTGCTTAAGTCTAATTGAGACATCAGAACCATGTTGCCAAGCATATGGCCTTTCAGGTACTGGACCAACATCCCATTAAGTCTTTGAGGGTTCACAGGATGGAGTCACTCTTGACTTGGTTTACTTTCATCCTTAACTCTCTGTGAAAAATAATTCTAGGAAAGCAAATAAATGGAAGGCTGGCTTTTGATCTCAGTCTGTATTCTCATTCTAGTTGCAAATTTGCATCATTGGTTTCACATTACAGAGTTAAATGATTTTCTCCTTTTGTCAGGTCGAAATATTAATACTGGCATTTCCTGGCATGGCACATAAGTAATCTTATGAACACAATTAATACAGGCACAGGGACAGCACCGCCACATCTCTGCTTCCACCAGAAGCTGCATTTCCCAATGAATAAACCATGATTAGCCTATACTGAATGAATGTGTTCCAGCTAGTACAGATCTCAGCAAATGTAAAGGCCACAGCACATCCAACCACACATACATGTATTAGGAAAGTGTCACTGTCTTTGGGGACGGGGGTGGGAACCAGCTGTCAGCTGTGTCACCATCTCTGGCTTCTGCTGGGACAGCTGAATGGACATGTTTAGCATCCTGGCCTGGGGGCATCAGTGAGGAAAAGCAAAAGAGGCAGGACTTTGGGGGCAGAATGGTTTGGGTTTGAATCTTGACTTTCTTATTTACTATACATGATACAACTCCACTGGGCCTCCTTTTAGTCTGTGAAATAGAAATATAATACTTCCATGAGATAAAAGTGAGTCTGAAAGGTAAAGTGCCTAGGAACATGTATGACCCAGAAATGACACTCAGTATGTCGTGGGAAGGGGGATCCCTCCCAGGGTCTGAAAAGGGGTTCCTGTCTAACACTTGGAAATGAATGATCTGAGGAGGCACGTGCTGACAAAGTAAGAGACTTTATTGGGAAGGGGTGCCTGGGTGGAGAGCAGGAGGGTAAAGGAACCCAGGGGGACCACTCTGCCAGGAGGCTCACAGTCTCAGATTTTTATGGTGATGGGATTAGTTACTGGATTGTCTCTGGCCAATCGTTCTGATTCAGGGTCACTTCTGGTGACACACGCATCACTTAACCAAGATGGATTCCAGTGAGGAGGATTCTGGGAGGTGGAAGACATACGGCATCTCCTTTTAACCTTTCCTGAACTCTTCTGGTTGGTGGTGGCTTGTTAGTTCTGTGTTCCTTACCAGGACCTCCTGTCATAAAATAATTCACACAAATGGCTACTGTGGTGCCTGGCCAGTGTGGGCAGTTTCAGTCAGTGTGTTTCCCCTAATGACTGTACACGGCTTCCCTTCTCTTTGAACATGTCACTAGAGGAAGAGGAATGGGAGTACCTGAGGTAGCTGAAGGTTAGTCTAGCCACTGAGGTATCATAGTCTCCTCTCTTTGTCACAGGAGAGTGGACCCTGGGATCTGAGTTTGAGCCATCCCTGTGGGTCCACTCCAGTCCTCTTCCTCCATTTTCCATTCCAACTGGAAACTCACTATCGGGTAACATCAGGGCCTATAATATCAGGAATCCTAGGAGCCCCTATAAATGCAGGTGCATTGTTTACCATCCTTTGTTGGCCAGGGAAAAATCCTTCATTAGTTCTTTTAAAAAAACTTGGCCTGAAAGAGAACTCAAGGGAATTTTCAGGAAGGGGAGATTGATATTTGAGTTTGGCACCATCTTGCTTCTCTTCATGATTCCCTTTCCAGCACAACTTGTGCTATTTTTTGGCATTGTAAAGTCACCCCACTGCTGCAAACTAACTTTAAATGCTTCAAAAGCAACCCACTCTCCTCCTAATGTCTCCCAAGCACCTTCAATTTATTCTGATCTCAGGTAGATTTTAACAGGAAAGCAAACTGATTATACTAAGTCACGATTTGACTCAGTCAATGTTTATTGTCATTTGTCTTGGGACTGTGTTCGGTCCTAGGGATAGAACAATGAACAAAATAGTTCAATGAACAATGAACAAAATTTACCCCTGCCTTCAAGGAGGGCACAATCTAGGGATCAGAGCCCCATGTGGAAAGAACCAACATAATCGCAGGAGCTGTTAATAAGTACCATCGTAAAGGAGGTAGATGCCAGAGACCATGCCAAGAGCCTTCCAACGCATTACCTTATTTAATCCTCACAGTGTCCATGAGAGAGAGGTTTAACACCTCCACATTTATGGATTAAGAAATACCCAGACAAAGATTTTGAGTAAAACAACATATCTTAATGGCACAGCAGAGAAAGGAGTGATTTGCTTTGCCTGGGGAGTAGGAAAAGTTTCACAGAAAAAGTGGCATTTGACATTAACTGAGGATTAGAATGAGACATCTGGCTGTGAGTGAGACATTCAATGAAGAAGGGTTCAGCGCTGAAAGATGTAAGTGGGTTGCCTCCCTCCTTAAAAAAAAAAAAACAACAACAAAACACTCAGAAATGCCCAGTCAAACAGAATGAGACTAACCACGTGGGGAGAGGTCTTCAAATCAAGTAACCCTGACTCAGTTGCCCTTGAGATTTACTGTTACTAGAATATTTGTCATCTTATCTTTACTACCAGCTATGGCCAGAGGGTGGACATGGACCTTTGCACAGGGAATCAACTCGCAGAACTTAACCAAATATTGCTGGAGGATGAATATAAAGCAGGAAGTTGAAGAGTTGAAGAGCGTGGTAAGTGACCAAGCGTTGACTTTCCAATCCTACTATGGATTCTTCATTACCTGCCGGGCCTGCCTGGTCTTGACCAGTGCCCCTGTCTGCAGTTTCTGAGGGAAAGGAGGAGCCTAATTTTAATAGGCAACAATTAGCAAACATAAATTGTCTAGTTGCATAGACCACACTCCCTCTAATGTCTTCTAGTACTTTTCTATTAGTTTACCCCATCTCTTCAAAACCTCTGGCCTGTTGTTTCAGTGGAGTTGAATGAACTCTCTCGCTTTTATGGTAATAGTTTTGAATTGTCTTCTTTGCCTGTTTAACTCTGTCTAGTGCAAATTTTCTTTGATAACGCTCACACATGAGGCAACCTGAAATTCCAGGTAAAACAACCATCATGTAAACTTTACAAGCAATGCATACTCCATTTAGGAAATTAAAACGCAGTGTGATTGGGCTCCTGGTGGAGTATAAGAATGAGTTTCCTTTGTACAATTTCTTTTTTTTTGGTGGGGGGGGTGGGGGGAGCATTGAAATTGTGAGCTTTGGAGCCATGAACGAATGTTATTTACTTCAGAAACCACACTGTTAGCTTCTGAGGTAAACAATATTTACTCAGTCATTAGACTGAAAATGCAATTGATGCCTTTCAATTCTGTAATCACCTATAAACAAAGCAAAGAATACTTAACTGTGGTTACATAATAATGTTTTCAACCTTGATAATGTGAAGTGTGGAGGTGGGAAAAGGGAAGGAGGCAAGTAAGGATGAGGATGGCGGTATGAATATAGCTGATGGAAAAAACAGAAGTAAACACATTTTCAGTTCAGTTCAGTCGCTCAGTCATGTCCGACTCTTTGTGACCCCATGGATGCACGCCAGGCCTCCCTGTCCATCAAAAACTAAAAAAAAATCTAATAAGATTGGATTATATTGGGGAATGGGAAGAAGATACAAATTTTAAACATACTAAATACAGTTATAGAGTAACTGATAATTTTTAAAGTAAATAAAGTGAAAAGTGAAGTTGCTCAGTCGTGTCTGGCTCTTTGCGACCCCATGGACTGTAGCCCATCAGGTTCCTCCGTCCATGGAATTTTCCAGGCTAGAGTACTGGAGTGGATTGCCATCTCCTTCTCCAGGGGATCTTCCTGACCCAGGAATTAAACCTGGATCTCCTACATTGCAGGCAGACTCTTTACCATCTGAGCCACAAGGGAAGCTAATGTATGACTTTGGTCTTTAAAATGTAAGTATGGTATTTGAAAACAGAAGAACTAAAATCAGAAATTAGATTATTGCCTCTGAAAAGGATTTTAGGGGTGAAGATTTTAGTATAATGGAAGAGCTTTGTTTTATTATGAACATTTTTGTGCTATTTAAAATATTTAACCATTCCATTTATTATTTTGATAAAATACTACATTTGTGTATTCATTCTTCAGATTATCTCTTTGTCTGCCTTATGCTAGGTCTTTTCTTTCATGAAACTCTTGCCCCAAGGCATCCTCAGAATCTCCCGGGTCCTGTTCCTCTTTGAACAGTCCTCAAAGTCCTTATGTCTCTCTCCTATTCTTGGTGAAGTTAGTCCTTTCTTTTCCCCACAAGGGCCTCCCATTCAGCAAACAAAGAACCCATCTGGTACCAGAATCCCACCCTTCCTGGAGGGCAGCAGGGAATTATCAATAACGAAGGCAACAAAAGATGCCAGAACTAAAATTTCTTGTCACAATTTTTTCTTTTTAACAATCATAACTTGAAAGCCTCATTGTCATGATAATCCTTAGAGCATTTGAAGATTGCTAATCAGCTAATCGGCTGCCCTGTTCACCTCAGTTATCTTTTTTCCCTGAAATCCTCTTTTCTTTAAGCTAAATGGTCTTCAGGTTTTCAACTCTTTGTCACAGGCTTCTTTAAACTCTTTGTCGTATTCTGGAAACTCCTGTGTTTTCTTTTGGACAGGTGTCTGTTGATCTCCTGTTTAATGGTTGGCTTCCAGGATGGAATGGAACACTCTCAATATCACACAGAAATACATGGGAGAGGATGGGCCAACCCCTTTCTTGGATTCAAGGAATTCTTGGGTGGTTTTCCGACTATAAAATTAAATGCCCATTTTTATGTGGCTAAAGCTGTTACACTGAGCTAATTCCAGTTGTCTGGAGTGGATGCTTATTGGGGAGTGAGTCTTGTGTGATTCCTACCAAATATTATTTTTTTGTAGCAGGGCAATGCACGTTTGCTGATATAAGGGATGATATTCTTAAGAGAAGCAATGGGAGGTATAATTTTATAGAATGGCATCACTTTCGAGCCCTCTTCTTGTGTTAGCTTATTGCCTGATAATAATTATATCTTTACTTACTTCCTGAAATCCACTGCCTCTAACCAACAGTTGCAAGGGTGTACTCCATTTAAGGGCTATCTGTTAGTTGGCAATGGGGAAACTGGTAGGTGCTAAGGCATCATGGATTTATAGGGAAAAAGGGATTCACTCTAAGCTAATAAAGGGTGACTGGGTGGTTATGCTTGGTTGTTGATCTCCAATTAGTGGCTTGGCACTACTTAGAAGGAGGGCAGAAGAATGAAACGAAATGAAGTATGTCAAGATGGATGGTCTAGGGACTTCCCTGGCAGCCGAGTGGCTGAGACTCCTTTGTCAGATTACATACTGCGCAGGAAATCATATTTTCTAAAAAAATGTAACATTAAATTGGTATCATCAACTTTAATCAGAATGTTTCTAGGAATTGTTAATATTTCTGTTAAAAATCTTAAGAGTTGTGATCTTAGAATATTAAAAATATAAAAATTATTGAGCCATTTATGAAAATAATACTAGCTAACACTAGTTAAGCACACAGTATGTGCCAGAAACAGCTTTTTTAAATGTATTCACTTTTAAAACAGTTTTATTGGAGTATAGTTGATTTAAAATGTGGTGTTAGTTTCAGGTGTACAACATAGTGATTCAATTATACATATACACATATTCTTTTACAGATTCTTTTCTGATATAGGTTATTGCAGAATATTAAGTAGAGTTCTCCGTGCTATACAATAGGTCCTGTTCATTATCTATCAATATTTTATATAAAATAGTGTGTGTATGTTAATCCAAAGCTTCTAATTTATACCCCTCCACACTTTTCCCTTTTGGGAAATCTAAATCTGTGAGTCTGTTTCTGCTTTCTAAATTAGTTCATATGTTATTTTAGTTGTGGTTCGGGTGCGGATTGGAAAAGAATTTGAAGACATGAGAGAGAATGAGAGGGAAATAAAGTTTATTAGAGTGGGAGATGCTGTTAGAACAGCAGGTCAGCTCAAAGGCGAACTGATGTTGAACAGGGGTCCTTAGTCCACTTTTATACCCAGGGTACAAGGAGTGGGATAGAAGTCTTGCAGATCATTTGCTGATTTGATGAGGCATGTGTATGGGTGGGAAAAGAGTAGGGCATATGGGTTAGGATGGGAGACAGGCTACACTGTTCCATTAATAGTTACAACATGGGTGAGGGAAGGATGATAAGGGTCCGGTTTTTCCGTTCCTGCATTTCAAGGCCCTCCTTGGTTTTATCTGCTCTTTCGTCCTTGGGTCACCACAATTTAAAAAAATTATATTCCACATAAGAGTGATATCATATGATATCACTTACTTCTTCTTCTAACTTACTTCACTTCTATGTGAAGTAACTTACTTCTCTAACTTACTTCACTTACTATGATAACCTCTGAGTCCATTTATGTTGCTGCAAAGGTATTATTTCATTCTTTTTATCACTGAGTACTATTCCATTGTATTTATATACCACATCTTCTGTATTCATTCCTCTGTTGATCAGCATTTAAGTTGCTTCCATTTTCTTGGCTATTGTAGATAGTGCTGCAGTGAACACTGGGGTGCAAGTATCTTTTTGAGCTGTGGTTCTCTCTGGACATACGCCCGGAGCGGAGTGGGTCTGCCGGATCATACAGTAGTTATATTTTTAGTCTTTTGTGGAACCTCCATTCTGTTCTCTGTAGTGGTTATACCAATTTACAATCCAACCATCTGTGCAGGAGGGTACCAGGAACTGTTTCAAGTCCTCCAGTTATATACAGTCATCACCTCCTTAAAATCACTCTACAAGTTAGAACTATGATTATGTGCATTTTAGTGATGAGGAATCCACAGTCTAGAGAATCACAGCATCTTTTCCAAGTCACACCAAAAGTAAGTAGAACAGGACTTGACTCCATGCCCTCTTGTCAGTGCCCAAGTTCTTGGTCATCTGGTTGTACTCTCTTTCAAGAAAAACGCTGAGGAACTATAGGAAATTGTTAATGAAACATTAAAAGACATTACAAAAGAGATCAAATAGATGATCAGTTGAGATCACAGTCTTTGAAGATGAAGATAGAAAAGAACTCTGAAACCAGATTGGGAATCTGAAGAAAACTCAATACAAAGTAGAAAACTTCAATGTTCTGCTCAGTATGAAAGATCCTAACATAGAAATATGGGTCACAGTTAAATCACTGCCATCAATAGGTTGCTTTTTCAGGAGATTGCTGATTATGTTTATAATGGAATATATAAGATGTATACAAAACTAAAAGGCATTAATAAAAATTATTAGCTAATAAGATCTTCTAGAAGGGTATACAGTATGTTGGGTACAACAGGTTTTTTTTTTTTTTTCCATTATTCACTGAAGAATGTTAGTTCTTCTATTACAAATTCTCCCTTCACCCACATGAATACAATAGCAATGCCTGGAAAGCTCATTAAGAGAAATAGTAAACTGTAAAAGTAAGAAACTAAAAGTATTGGTGGTTTGGGAAAAAAGAGTTGACATGGATTAAGAAGACCTGGATACGATAAGGTGAACAGTCACCTGGTCTGCCCATGACTGGAATGCTGGGAAAATCTTTAGTCTCAGGCTAACCGGGATGGTGGTCCTAGCTAGGGCTGCTTTCATGAATTATAAACCTTGCAACAGCAGACAAATCCCTGAGCCTTTCTAATCCCACTCTGCTCATCTTTGAAGTGAGTCATCCCACCACCTAATGGGGTTGTGTGGGCAGACGTGCTGCTGGGTGCAAGCAGGGTGCTAGGCACAGTGAGGGGGCCCTAAGTGTGGCGTTCCTGCTGTGTCTCAACACTTGTCCATAACACTTAAAAATTCGTGTGTAAATGCCTGCATGTTATTCTCTGTAGCTACCTACCAGTAGAGGCTGACATAGAGTTTGCGATCAGGAAACCACGTTGGATGAACAAATGGGTCAGGGACAAGTTGTCACAGTGTCCACGTCTCTCTCTTCCTCCTCTGGTACCCCTACCCCTCTGCAGCATCTTCCTGTATCATTCTCCACCCCCTCCCCTCCCCCACAATTCTTAGTTTACCGGTCCACACCAAATGGGAGATGGGTAAGAGGTGCTTTGGAGACTAAGATGATAAAAGAAATTCTGGATCTGTGGGTCGGAGGTAGGTGGGGGGCAGGGCATCACTCCTGTTTGTCGTTGTTGTTGTTGAGTCAGCAAGTCCTGTCTGACTCTCTTGTGACCCCATGGACTATAACCCACCAGATTCCTTGTCCATGGGATTTGCCAGGCAAGAATACTGGAGTGGATTGCCAATTCCTTCTCCAGGGGATCTCTCTGACCCAGGGATGGAACCCACATCTCCTGCATTGGCAGGTGGATTCTTTCCCATTGAGCCACGAGGGAAGTCCCCATCACAGCCTTTACATGGGGTCTACTTATACTAACTCTGCCGCTTCTTTTGAGGATGAAATATGCTAAAAGCACATAGATTTTGGAGACTTTTTAAGTGGTTGGATTATATTACTTGGTAGAGATGAGGATGTCAATGTAAATATTTACCACTTTACTGCATCTTGTTCCTGATTTTATAAAACTGAGTATTCCTAGTCAATAAGAAAGAAGGTGGCGGTGGAAGCTGATTGATTTGAGGAAGAAAGAAATGATTTATTTTAAGTGACCATTAGAGCTAGGGTTTGAATAATGCATTTTAAAATTGCAGGGTTGAAGCTATGCACTAACACGTAAAGAGAATGATAGCAGTAATTTCACAAATGTCATGTGAAGGAACCGAAGGAACCAGTGGAGCACAAACACTCCTGACCTGAATGTCCGGCTTGTATTTGTATTTGCAAACCTGAGGATAATATAAATGTCTCTACTGAGGCAGTGTGACTATGCATTTAGTTATCCTTATGGTACAATGCTCATATTTAAAGTTTTAAAGGCCTATATTAATATGTGAGAATTTTGATCAGAGAAACTGTGCTTATACACCATGAATATTTGTGCCTACTTCCTAGCTTAATGCTCTCTTTCTTTGGCAGTAGGAGTTTCACCTATGGAAATATCACTATTTGACTTTGTAAATATCTACTGTCAATAATAATAGTTTTGAAAGGACTTAACTATGAAGGAGAGACTTTATATCATGTACTGGGAAATTACATTAAGGAAACACAAGTCATACAGTTTAGATTTTGGAAAACAGACATCACACACACATATAGAGCAGAGTTAAGCAGACGAAAGCATTCCTTGTTAGGTTCTCAAGGTATCTCTTAGAACTCAGGGGCATCCAAGCAACCAGATTTCAGGAAAGTCTACCTCTGAAATCTGCTCAATCATCTTAGAAAAGGATGCTGTTAGTCATAAGAGAACAGGTGGGAATGTGGGTATTTCAGTGTGGAGCCACCAAAGTTACTAGGAAAATATTAACTCAGATGAGCAAATAAACTGTGAATACAAGATTCCTGGGTTTGAATCCATTCTGATTCTTCTTACATGAAGCCCATTTGAAAAAAAAACATTAAAAAAAATAAATAAAGGAAAATCACTTATTTTGTTATTTCCCCAAATAGACTTTTTCTCTGAAGAACATTTTGCTGAAAATAAAATTTATTACCTACACATGGTTTCCTGCAGCAAGTTCTATCAAACCATGAAGTGAAATTATTATTATTTAGCACTGTGGCCTGTTGTAGTAGCAGTGTGTTCACACATTTTAATAAAACAACTCACCCTCAGAGTTCCTCATATCTACATGTCTTCCAATAAAGTGAGGAATTATAGTCAAATAGGAATTTCTAGTTGTAGTGGGGATATTAAAGTCATGTATGTAAGTTAGAGATGATGGTGTCTCACACCAGGGTGCTGGCAGTGGATGGTGAGAAGTGGTGGGATTCCAGATAAATTTGGAAGTAGAGTTCATGGATTAGATGGGTGGTATGTAAGAAAGTAGTCACCAAGAATGATTGCAAGATTTTGGACTTAAATACTGGAAGTCTGAGTTTCCTTTCACCGAGAAGAGGAAGGCTGTGCTATGCGGTAGGTGTTTGGTGGCTCCTAGTGGGAGGAGGTCAGAGTTTTAGTTTTAGACATGAAAGTGTGTTAGTTGTTCAGTCATGTCTAACTCTTTGTGATCCCAAGGAGTGTAGCCCACCAGGTTTCTCTGTCCACGGCAATCTCCAGGCAAGAATACTGGAGTGGGTGGTCATTTGAAAGTATTAGCAAGTAGTCATACAAAATGTATTCATCACCCTTTAATGCTCCTAAAAAATGCTACTGGAGATAAAATCCATTAAAATGTAGGAAAGGCAAATGTGGAGACCTAATACTGACTAATTGAACAACAGCTACTTAGGGGATTAAGTGGATGCCATACTAATAAGGAATCAGATATATGTGAGGGTGCTGCAGCTCTGTAGGATAGGTTTTAATTAGAAATTAAAAAAAAAACAAAACACTTATGTTCTCAATGCCTGTCTGCTATTTTACATAAGATGCATTATTTATACTGTCTGTATATTGAAGTGTGATGAAGGAATCTAGTGAGAGAAGTTAGTCATAAGAAGAATGACTATAGTACTGTTTCTTTACCTTGATACAGAATGTTTCCTAGGGTATTGTAGATCGGCTTACCTCTCTGTTCAGCTGCAATTAATTACACTGACGATTTTTATTTAATGCTCCTTCTCTCCTGAAAAATCAATATCCATGACCATTAGTCTCCAAGTTGTTTTCAGAGACGTTTTAGAGTCCATTAGCATGCAAATGAAAAGGAGTAATCCCACACTGGATATTTTAAGAATTAAGGGGCTTTTAAAAATTGTTTGCTTTTTTAGAAACAGTCACATTCAAGACACAACTCCAAGTGTTAGCAGCACTTCTATTGGGTATTTTGAGAACTGTTTCCTTGTGGGTGACAGCAGAGAAAACATCAGTTGGGAGGTAGATGAAGAACTGCTGGTCCGGGGAACTTTGCAGGGGCAGGCAGGCAGCTGGGGTGGGGGCTGCAGGGCATGGGCGTGGAGAAGCTGTGAGGAGGAGGTGAGGCGAGATAGCAGAAAATGTTCTGGAAGGCAGAAGAGGCAAGCAGAAAAGATGGGAACAAATGTTGCAAGAAAGCTTCCCACAGTTAGTGGCCATGTTACGAGAGTGGGGTCTGGCTGCTCATCACTCAAAGATCAATCCTCGAGAGGCAAGGTTGGTGGAAGGGAAAGTTTGCTTTATTTCAGAGACCAGCAACCAGGGTGGGGGCTGGAGCAGACTGGATTCCACTGGCCACCCCCTCCATGACAATATCAGTAGGCAGGAGCTTGTGAGTGTGTACGTTCCTGTGTGTTTGCACTATATATTTTAAAATATTTTTATTGGAGTGTAGTTGATTTGCAATATTGTGTTAGTTTCAGGTGTACACCAAAGTGACTCAGTTCAACATATATACACATCCACTCTTTTTTAGATTCTTTTCCCTTATCGGCCATTACAGAGGTAGAAGGAGGGGTCTACATGCAGAAACAGCACAGTCAACCCTGAAGGTCATCTTGAAATTGTTAATGTCGTGGTCTGACCAGCATCATCTTGACTGTTTTAAGTAGAGTTAGTCTTCAGGTCCAGGGTCAGCTTTTCCTCAACTTCCTTGAGGTCAGTTTTCAGAATTGTGACAGCTCTATGCCTAATCCTAACTTCTTTCGCCTGGTGGGGTATCTATGACAGTTGATATGAAACAGCTCGCAGGATATGGCTCAGAATGTTATCCATAGCCCTTGTGGAGGAACTAAAGGTCCTTGACTTTGCTTAATGACTAAACTATTATCCTTTGGTCTTGACTGCTTTCCCTTGCTCCTGCATTTTCTCACTTCTCTGATTAAACTTTTTCCTTGGCTAAAGTTTTTCTTCAAAGAGCTGGTGGAGGACATGGTAAGGAAGGATCACTGGATCGTGCTCTGTTTCAGCCATACACCTTAGTATGGTTGAGATTTGGTTCGAATTGTTGGCCTATAGATGATGTGAGGAGATTATTGCATGTTTAAGATGAATGAGGCAAATGTTGTTTAAGCACCACTTGGCTGTTAGGCAGAGTCCCAGGAATTAGGAGTTGATACCCTTTGGGCCATCATTTAGCCCAACACAGTGAGTTTGTGAATTTGATTCTTAGAGAGGTATCTTTTTGCAGTGGGCTCACCTCTGAGTTGGAGACAAACAGTGGTTGATTCCTTAGGGACCAAAGACCACCTTGCTGGGCTGAGTGGGTGACGACCTGGTGACCTTTCTTCCTCCTCAGGCCACACAGCTTTCTGCTTCACTGCATGTCCCCAACGTTCCTCTGTTCTGAATTTCTATAGGAAGCACTTTCCTTGCAGAACAAATATGCTAGAACCTAACGAGCAATTGAAGGGAAGCGGAATGCAACGTAATGGCAAGAGATAGTTGCGAACAGGCCACAGGGGAAGATAAGCGCCTCATGATGGAGCCAGGAGAGCATACATCAAATACATTTAGAACCAACAATAAAAATATGAGTCAGATCTCATGGAAACTGTTGGTTGTTTTGCCTTGATAAGAAGTGTTATCATAGCTGACACCTACTGAGTGCTACTTGCCAGGCACTGCCCTAAGCATTTAAAAGCATTCATTCACCTGATCCTTAGAAAATCTTCTAAATAGATAATGTTGTTTTAATTTTGTATGGGGAAACTGCAGAATCCCCTGTGGTACAATTGGTAAAGAATCTGTCTGCAATGGAGGAGATGTGGGTTCGATCTCTAGGTCGGGAAGACCCCTTGGAGGAAGAACTGGCAACCCACTCCAGTATTCTTGCCTGGATAATTCCATGGATGGAGGAGCCTGGTGGGCTACAGTACATGGGGTCACAAGAGTCAATCACAACTGAGCGACTAAACCACCACCATAGGGAAACTGAGGCATAGAGGAGTCAGTTCACTCACCCAGGATCACTTAGCCTGTAAGCAGGACTTGCGATATGAACTGAAGGAAAGTGGTCTCAGAGAACCAGTGCCCTTGACCTCAGTGCTACCACCTGTCATCTAGTTTTTTTCCCTGTGTACCTTTATTTGTTTTTTCTTTCCTGCTAAATTACACCTCTTTAGGGCCAAAAGTTTTGCAAACCAGGTGCCAGCAGCCAGAGTGGCACGTATGCACAGTGATGTACGTTCTGCGCCATCTGCAGGGCTGATTGATGCTCATTTTGGTTTTGTCACTGCTGCTGCAAGGAAGCAACCTGAATATCACAAAAGAGAAATCTGGGGCTAATAAGTGAAAGCTTTGCAAACAACAATATCAACACTCCTGCAGCGAGGAACAGCCTCTGTAGCATTTGTGATGTGTTTTGTCAGCTTTGGTGTATGGCTTCAGGACTTTTGATAAAAGAGGTCCTGTGATGGAAGATGTGGCTTCATATATGGGTCACGTTTCACATCAGACTTTCAGAGCATGAATGAATGTTGACAGAGCTAGAAATAAATAATATTGATGCTTTCATCTAAACTTCATCTCCATGTAAAGATTATTTTGAATAAAATTTTTGAAGAATGTAAATCTAGAGAAGCAAATTTTTTCTAAGGTGCATCTGGGTAGAGAGGGGAAGAGGATGCCAGGACAAAAGAAACAGATGCTAAAAATTGAGATGAGTTAGGTAGTTTGGGCAAATAGAGTTAGGTTTTATTTCCCTGAAAGGTTCAATTGAGCTGCCACTGTAATGAAATGATTCACAAGGATATAGCAATAACGAAAGGAGCATCAGTAAGCCAGTCACCCAGATGATCATGGTTCCATAGCTGAAGTTGTAGTAAAATGTGAGAAAAATTTTGGTGAATTCTGTCTTTTAAGGACCCAGGACATTCTGAACATGAAATCTTATCTGAGAGTTGCATGAACTGTATTCTCACAGCAATATCAAATATAACTCTCAATCCCATGGGAGGAATAATAGCAGCATTATAACCAAAGGGAAAATAGGATCTCAATGTGGATAAATGCTATATTCTATTTTACCTGTTTAATCAAAGATAGTATAGGGTTGGGCTTCCCTGCTGACTCAGCGGTAAAGAGCCAGCCTGCCAGTGCAGAAGATACAGGAGATGTGGGTTTGATCCCTCAGTTGGGAAGATTTTCTGGAGAAGGAAGTGGCAACCCGCTCCAGAATTCTTGCCTGGGAAATCCCCTGGACAGAGGAGCCTGGAGGGCTTTAGTCCATGGGGCTGTAAAGAGTTGGACACAACTTAGCAATGAAACAACAACAAAACATAGCATTAGCCAAAAATTTTATTCAGATTTCTCCATAAGACATAATGGAAAAACCCAAGTGAAGTTTTGGCCAACCCCATCGTAGGTCTAGGCAGTTAGACTCCCGCCAGTCTCCCAGGTTCTCTGTGCTTGGAGGGACCTCAGATGGTGACTGGGTATATCAGAAGGATTCCTCGCCTCCTCTTCCCTCAGGCTTTTGCCTGAGACATAGTCGAAGGAGCCCTAGCTCCTGAACAGAGACTGAAAACCACCAGCCTCAGGCTAATTCCAAATGCCTTCCCCAGCACTGAGCATCTCCATGATCTGTGTGTCCTATCTCCGACTCATTCTCTTCAACTTCTTACCTCAAAGTTGTTCTACATTTTTTTTTCCTAATTAAACTTTACTTGGGCATCAGTTGCCACCCCCCCCCCACACTTTTTTTTCCTCACAACTTTCTCTTTTTATGAGAATGTAGTATGAAGCAAGGTGATGTGGTGCAGGCAACTTTCAAGCTGACAGCCTCTCTCAAGGAATTGACTTTAAAACCATGAAGAAGTTTTTGACTCGATCCCTACCTAGGAGACTTGCACCTTTATCGGGCTTTTCTACTTCTAATCCTCAAGGCTTTTGAACCTGATTTTAGACTTGGTAACTATGTTGTCTACATATAACTTTGCTTTAAACTACATTTCCAAATAAAGCAGAATGTCATGAGAAAAGGGGACAGATGCCTGAACATACTTGAATTATGAAAAAAAGAGGGAACAAATTTTGAGTCTTGAAAAATGAGAGGACTGCTGCTGTTTAGTTGCTAAATTGTGTCCTGCTCTTTTGCAACCCCATGGACTGTAGCCCGCCACGCTCTCTGTTTATGAGACTTTTCCAGGCAAAAGTACTGGAGTGGGTAGCCATTTCCTTCTCTAGGGGATCATCCTGACCCAAGGATCAAACATGTATCTCCTGCATTGGCTGCTGCTGCTGCTGCTGCTGCTGCTAAATCACTTCAGTCGAGCCCGACTCTGTGTGACCCCATAGACGGCAGCCCACCAGGCTCCGCCGTCCCTGGGATTCTGCAGGCAAGAACACTGGAGTGGGCTGCCATTTCCTTCTTCAATGCATGAAAGTGAAAAGTGAAAGTGAAGTTGCTCAGTCGTGTCCGACTCTTCGCAACCCCATGGACTGCAGCCCACCAGACTCCTCTGCCCATGGGATTTTCCAGGCAAAAGTACTGGAGTGGGTAGCCATTTCCTTCTCCAGGGGAGCATCCTGACCCAAGGATCGAACATGTGTCTCCTGCATTGGCAGGCGGGTTCTTTACCAATGAGTCACCAAGGAAGCCTAGAGAAAAACTAGGTGATGGGAAATACAGCTTATGATGATACCTGAATGCTGTATGATGGCATTTAGAATTTAGACCTGGTACCTATTATGTTGGTATAGGCTTTTTTTTCCCTTTCTGATTCTTCTTTTCTGTTCATTATTAATAGTTTTATTAATTTAATGCTTAACTAATGCTGGATTTTTAACTCTGAAATTAAGACATACAGATGAGCTGAGCCTGTATTTTCATAAAATATATTACACTCAACAATGGATAAATCAGCCTGTGGATATTTACTAATTTAGATAAACACTGAAAGCAAGCCTACAGTAGCCTTACAAGCAATGTGTCAGATTTGGTTCAGCCAGCCCAAACGTACCATGGCGAGGGCATCATATCCATATACCGAGTCATCCCACACTGCCTACCTGCCCATCTCCCATCCTCCTGACCAACTTCCCAATGTCTTTCCCAGCTCCTGCCTCAGACTATCTCCTAATTCTGATGGCTCATTGGTTATGCCTATCTCCATCATCTCAACTTCCGAACAGCCAGATTGTCAAGTGGCCATAGGTGATCCTTTCATTTGTCAAGCCCTGTACTACAACACCTACTCCTTCCCAATGGACATCTTAGACAGCTGATGCTGGACTCTGCTCAGTTCCAATGTTCTCATAAAACTTAACTGAGCCAAAGATCACTGAAATTGGAAAATGGGCAGACAGAGGCATAAGTGTATAGGTAGCTGAAACCAAGTGTCAGGACTTTAAAATAAGGACATAATAACCACTCCAGATCAAGTGTGCATGTGTGTTTCTATAAAATATCAGGAATTCAGGCTGATGCTAAGATGTTAGGAACTCCATCAAATATGCAAAGCTTAACTTCCTGGCTGACTTGCCATCATAAGAATATACAGTAAATTCCCTACATATGAACCTCCAAGTTGTGAACTTTGAAAGATGCAAATATGTGTCTGGTTCCAGCAAGGAACCAGAACCTGTGCCATCAATGTCAGGCATGAGCAAAATTGCAGCTTGCCGTCTGTCTCCTATTGCTGACGATCCTGAGGCTCTGCCATCACCCCCCTCCTCCCCCTCCTCCAGTCAGTGACTCTTCTTGCCTGTTCCCTCGATGCCAGCCCCTATGTGCCAGCTATTGTACTACTGTACTTTTCAAGGTACTGTACTGTAAGATTAAAAATGTGTTATTTTGTGTGTTTGTTTTTTACATATTATTTGTATGAAAAATATCATAAACCTATTACAGTACAGTACTATATGGGCTTCCCTGGTGGCTCAGATGGTAAAGAATCTGTCTGTAATGTGCCAGATGTGGGTTTGATCCCTGGGTTGGGAAGATCCCCTAGAGAAGGGAATGGTTACCCACTCCAGTATTCTTGCCTGGAGAATTCCATGGACAGAGGAGCCTGGCCAAGGACATAGTCTCTGGGGTCGCAAAGAGTTGTACATGGCTGAGAGACTTTCATTTCATCATACTATATAGCCAATTGTGTCAGTGGGGTACCTAGGCTAACTCTGTTGGACTTATGAACAAATTGAATTTACATGCTCTCAGAACAGAACTTGTCTGTATGTAGGGGGGCTTACTGTATACATCTTTGAGGATCTTTATTACCTGCATATATGCTAAATATTGCTTTTCCTTCCTTGGCTGACACTGCATGTCTGCTTTCTTCCCTGATTATGAATTCAGCTCACCCAGCTTCCCAGTAGGCAGAGGCATAGCCACAATATTAACTCTGGCCTATGGGGAGCAGCTGGGGAGGACCTGTGGCCGCTTAACAGATGGCTGGAGCCAGCTTTCAATTTCAGTTCCAACAAGGGCATCAGGAATCACCTCTTGGGAAAGTGTTAGAACAAACTTTTACTATTTTGTGTTTTCAACTGGGCATCTATCAAAGTTTACGATGTTCCCCACAGGAGTCAGTAAGAGCTGGCCTGTGCTGTGTGCACTTCGCAGTGGCCTTCCCTTTCTGTGATCATCACTGCTACAGAAGCCATTATCAGAATTTAGGGGTGAGGTGGTTTCTGGAGGTACGAAGAATGTTGGCCTCATGTGCTTGTGCTGATAACAGAGGCATGAGGAAAAAGGAAAACCACCATCCCGAAATACCAACCCCAGCATTCTGAAGACACTTCGAGTTGCTTTCTTTTGCATTACGCATATTTCTCCACTGAAACACAAATGACCTTGAAGTACAATACATTCAGTATAAAAATCATTCTTTAGCTCCTTTCCTTGGGTACAGATGATGGAGAGAAGCACCCTTTATTTGTAGGTCAGATTCTATGAACAGTTTACATGTTTAGCAAACGTTACCAATTGTAAAAGTTTTTACATACATTGCCTTATTTGCTTCTTAGTACAATTATTCATTGCAGTTATTTACCAGGGCTTCCCTGGTAGCTCAGATGGTAAAGAATCTGCCTGCAATACAGGAGACTCAGGTTCAGTCCCTGGGTCAGGAAGATCCCCTGCAGAAGGAAATGGCAACCCACTCCAGTATTCTTGCCTGGAGAATTCCATGGGCAGAGAAGCCTGGAGTGCTGCAGTCCATGGGGTTGCAAAGAGTCAGATACAACTGAGCAATTAACACTTTTCACAATTATTTATGACAAGTGAGGCTGGGTTAACTATTTCTACTTTACACATGATTTATCCCTGTATTCAAATTCTTCAAATTTTCAGAAGCAAAGTTGCACACTGAGGTAAATTCACAGCCTTGAGTGTGTGTGTGCTAAGTTGCTTCAGTCATGTCCCACTCTTTGCAACCCCATGGACTGTAGCCCACCAGGTTCCTCTGTCCGTGGGATTCTCCAGGCAAGAGTACTGGAGTGGATTGCCATTTCCTTCTCCAGGGGATCTTTCTGACCCATGGATCGAATCTATGTCACTTATGTCTCCGGCATTGGCAGGCAGGTTCTTTACCACTCACGCCTACCTCTTGTGTAGAGAAAACTGAGTTCTTACCTACTATATCTTTTTCTGTGTCTCTCCTTTACCTTCACAGAAAAGGCTGGACCCTGACACTTCTGGTCACCAAATGTATATGTCTTCTATCACAGCAAGCATTTTTCTGCAGTACCAGCTGGGTGTCCTACAACTTAGCTCAATTTAAACACTGTCTGGTGATGGTGTCAGGTTTCCCACAAGATTTCCCCCCCACCTTCCTTCAGATGTCAATTACAAGTAGTAGGCTTCCCGGTTGGGCTTCCCAGGTGGCTCAGTGGTAAAAAAAATCCTCCTGCCAATGCACGAGATGCAAGTCAGATCCCTGGGTCGGGAAGATCCCTTGGAGAAGGAACTGGCAACCCACTCCAGTGTTCTTGCCTGGAAAATCCCATGAACAGAGGAGCCTGGAGGGTATGGTTCATGGGTTTGCAAAAAGTCAGATATGACTGAGCAACTTAGCACACACACACAGGTCTCCATGTTACTTAGATTTTCTACATGTAGCCACAATATTTCTAATGTAGCTACAAATCAGAGGTTCCTATGACAGCTTCCTCAGTTTTGATTAATTTGGTAGAATGACTCATAGGGCAGAGGGAAATATTTGCTTACCTTACCCAGTTTATTGAAGGACATGATGAAGGATCCAGCTGATGAGATGCATACAGCAAGGTCTGGGAGGGTCTAGCTGGCAGGAGCCTCTGTTCCTGTGGAGTTGGGGTGAGTCACTCTCCTGGTCTGAATGTGTTCACCAGTCTGGAAGTTCCTCGAGCCTCATGCTATTGGGATATTACGGAGACACATCACATAAGCACAATCCACGATTAACTCCATTTCCAGTCCCCCCTCCCTCTCTGAAGATGGGGATGGGGTTGATGATTCATGGCTTGGTCTTTCTGTCGACCAACCCCCAGTCCATCCAGCAGTCCCTCAAGGTCACTCAATAGAACAAAAGATGCTCTGGGTACTCTTATCCCTTAGGAAGTTATAAACTCCAGGAGTTCTGTGCCAGGAACTTGAGGCAGAGAGCCATGTGTTTATATATTTTCTCTTATCTCACAACCCTAAATCCCACAGGAAAAGGAGATACAAGATTCAAATCTGGGTCTTCTGACCCCAGAGCTTTTGTTTTCTCTCTTTAGCCTAGTTGAAAATTTGGGGTAAGAAAGAAGCAGAGGTCCAGAGCAAAGAAAAGTGTATGAGGGGCTCATGGAGGCAGGGTCAGGGTGTGGGAAAGGGTTCTGCAGGTCTCTGGGAGCTGATTAGAGGGCAGTGAGCCCAGGTGAGAAGGGAGACCACAGCGAGATGGAACACTCATGTGTCTAGCTGTGGTGAACCCAGTGTTCAGAGAAATCCCTCCTTGTGCATAACACCTAAAGATTCTTGATAAGATATTTTTAAACCAAGCCTTTAAGTGCATGAAAGTACTATGTTTACATGAGGGGAGGGGCCAGGTGGTGAATAGCAGGAGGAAGCCAGTAATGAAGAGGAAATATTAATCCAGAGAATTAAGTAGTATCACCACCAGCCTGTTTCCTGGGGGAAATCACTTCTTCCTCATAACTGAGACTCTGGGTCTGAAAGCGTGGGTGCCTTGGAGATAGGTGATCATGCTTGGGACCTGAACAGATGCAACGCTGGATTAAAGACTTATATACAAGGCAGAGGCCACCAAAGGATGATAGTGAATATGAAAAAATAGCTCTTCAGAGGCAGTAGAAAAATAATTTCCCTTGATCCCTGATACAAATCAGTCTTCATGTGAGCTTGAAGCTAAAGGTCACAGTAACTGTAGTCAGAAACCAAAGTCCCAAACTAACAGTGGTCCCAGGTTGACAGGCTTCAGGTACTTGACAGAAGCAAACTAAAAGCTTTTCCAAAGAAGGATGCTTTCAGACTGGGCAGGTTGCAAAAGAACTCCCACAAACTGAGCTCCAAGAAACAGAGGCTCACAATTAAAATCTCTAATAAGCGAGGAGCTGAGCCACCCTTAATAAGAATCAGCAGAAATGCACTGCCAATAAGCAATAGAATAAAACAGATTAAGACCTGCAGGGGTGGTTGATATTGAAACTTTCAGAAACAAATTAAAAATAGATATGTTTTATGTAATTAAAGAAATGAGGTATTAAAAAAAGGATGAGGTATTGAAAGTGTGTAGAAAAACAAGATTATTAAAAATAACCAAGAACATTAAAAAGGAACTATGAATTTCACATAAAAATTACAGTAACTGAAATTACAAACCTAAGGTTTGTCACACAGCTGGAAAGAAACTTGTGAGATAACTTATGTGAACCCATGGGTATATGTATTAAAAGCTAAATATTGGCTACAAAAGGAAGTTATTATATGTATAGAATAAGAACATGCATATCAATATGGGTCCATATGGACTCATGTAAATATAGCTTATTTTGCTAAATCTTACTCAACTTTATTATATATCTTAAGTTTATATGTATATAAAATTATATAGATATATACAGTGATAACATTGACTAGGAAAAAGAGTAACAACACAAAATTTATGATGGGGATGAGGATACATCTTGAATTTGAGAAGTATCAAATATTGAAATTTGAATACATTGGTTGTGCTCTATTTTGGGATCCTGGTTGGAGGTAAATAGGTATATTTAATTAAGTTTTATGGTGATATCATTTACACATAACATTCTATTAGTTTAGGTGTACAACATAATGATTCAATATTTGTACATATTGCACAATGATCACCATAATGTGTAGTTATCATTAAGCACCATACATGATTATGTTTTTTTTCTTGTGATGAGAATTTTAAGATCTACTGTCTTAGCAATTTTTAAATACACAACACAGTATTATTAACTATAGTCACCATTCTGTATATTACCTCCCCAGGGCTTATTTTATGATTACAAGTTTGTGCCTTTTTAACTACCTTCTCCATTTTGCTCACCTGCCAACCTCTGCCAACTACTAATCAATTCTCTGTATGTATCAGTCCATTTTTAAAAAGGATTCCATATAAGTGGAATCATACAGTATTTGTATATACATATTGTTGCTCTTCAGTTACTCAGTCATGTCCGATTCTTTGCAACCCCTTGGACTGCAGCAGGCCAGGCTTCCCTATCCTTCACCATCTCCCGAAGCCTGCTCAAACTCAGGTCCATCGAGTCAGTGATGCCATCCAACTATCTTGTCCTCTGTCATCCCCTTCTCCTCCTGCCCTCAATGTTTCCAAGCATTAGGGTCTATTCTAATGAGTTGGCTCTTCTTATCAGGTGGCCAAAGTATTGGAGCTTCAGCAGCAGTCTGTCTGATAAATATTCAGAATTGATTTCCTTTAGGATTGACTGGTTTGATCTCTTTGTTGTCCAAGGGACTCTCAAGAGTCTTCTCCATGGGTGGAAAGCATGGTTCAAAAGCATCAATCCTTCGGTGCTCTCTTTATGGTCCAACTCTCACATCCATACATGACTACTGGAAAAACCATAGGTTTTAGATGGACCTTTGTCAGCAAAGTAGCATCTCTGCTTTTTTAATATGCTGTCTAGGTTTGTCATAGCTTTTCTTCCAAGGAGCAAGCATCTTTTAACTTCATGTCTGCAGTCACCAACTGCAGTGATTTTGGAGCCAAGGAAAATTAAGTCTGTCACTGTTTCCATTGTCTCCCCACCTATTTGCCATAAAGCGATGGGACCAGATGCCATGATCTTAGTTTTTTGAATGTTGAGTTTTAAGCCAGCTTTTTCATTTTCTTCTTTCACTTTCATCAAGAGGCTTTTTAGTTCCTTTTCACTTTCTGCCATAAGGGTGGTATCATCTGCATATCTGAGGTTGTTGATATTTCTCCCTGAAACATTGATTCTGGCTTGTGCTTCATACACACACACACACACACACACACACACACACACACACACACACATACACATAAAAGTACATGTGTACATGTTATATATATATGTGTGTGTGTGTGTACATATATAAGTACATACATATAAAAGTGAGATCATACTATTTGTCTTTCTCTGTCTGACTTATTTCACTTAGCATAATGTTTTAAATTCCATCTATGTTGTAAAAAATGGCAGGATTTTCATCCTTTCTATGACCATATAATATGCCATTGTGTGTGTACACATATAAAGTATATATACATATATATATGTATATATACACCACATTTTTTTTAGTCCATTCATCCATCAATAGATATTTTAGTGGTTTCCACATCTTGGCTGTTGTAAATAATGCTGCAGTGACTATGGTGGTGCAGATATCTTTTTGAGTTAGCACCCAAAGAAAAAAGACACTAAGGAGTAAAATTATTGGATCATATTGTAGTTCTATTTTTAATTTTTTGAGAAACCTCATACTGGTTTTTATAGTGGCAACACAAATTTACATTTCTGCCAACAATGCATGAGGGCTCCCTTTTTCCACATCCTCATCGAGACTTGGTATTTCTTTTCTTTTTCATGGTAGCTATTCTGACAGGTGTGGTTTTGATCTGCATTTCTTTGATGATTGTTGATGTAGAGTGCCTTTTCATACACCTGTTGGCCATCTGTGTGTCTTTTCTTGAAAAATGTTTATTCAGGTCTTCTGTCCATTTTTAAATCATATTGGATTTCTTTTTTGCTATTGAGTTATGTGAATTCTTTATATATTTTGGATATTAACCCATTATCAGATTCACAGGTGGCAAACATTTTCCTCCATTTGATAGGTTGCCTTTTATTTTGCTAATGGTTTCCTTTGCTATGCAGGAATTATGTAGTTTAATATGGTCCTATTGGTTTTTCACTTTTGGTATCAAATCCAAAAAAATCATCTCCAAGACCAATGTCAAGAAGCTTATTGCCTATATTTCTAGATGTTTCATGGTTTCAGTTCTTATGTTCAAGTCTTTGATCCATTTTGAGTTAATTTTTTGTGTGGTGTGATAGGGGTTCAATTTAATTCTTTTGCCCAGTATCATACTGTTTTGGTTATTATAGCTTTTTAGTATAGTTTTAAATCCTGGTGTATAATACCTCCAGTTTTATTCTTTTTCAAGATATTTGGGGTATTTTATGGTTCCATACAAAGTTTAGGGTTGCTTCATTTCTGTGAAAAATGCCATTGGAATTTTGATAGGGATTACATTGTATCTGCAGATTGCTTTTGATAGTATTTACATTTTAACAGTATTAATTCTTCCAATCCATGAGCATGGAATATCTGCATTTATTTGTGTCTTTTTCAGTTTCCTTCATAAATGCTATATAGTTATAATTACAGTTCATTTCATCATTATTCTGTAACTATGCATGTGAAAAGTGAAAAAGTTAGTTGCTCAGTTGTGTCTGACTCTTTCCGACCCCATGGACTGTAGACTAAATTCTTAAAATATCTTATATGTATCAATTAAGAACAGACATTTAAAAAATGATCCAGGTTGGAGGTGAGAAAAATCTGAAATTGAAGTTGAGTGGGTATTGATCAATTATTACAATTCATTGCATGCCCCTATGGTGCCAGGCACATTCCTCATATGTTTTTTTAATCCTTGCAGCACCCTAAAATAAGTGTTATTATAAAAGTGGGTGTTAGTTATCAAAGGAAATTTATATTCACAAAGTTGATGTACTTACCTAAAAGTGTTAGATTCAGAACTAGGTCTATCTGGTTGCAAAGACAGCTCTCTTTCTCCTGAGCCTGGCTGCATTCCACATAACTCTATCTTGCTTGGAAATGACTGGGAGGGAGATGTGGGCTGTTCTCTCTATATTCCAACTCCTGTAACCTGCAGTGTTCTCTGTGTGGAAAGCTCAGTTGGGGAGAGGTGAAACTTTCTATTCTGCTGCAAGAGGTTCAAGGCCTGTTCAAGGTTTGATCACTCATACAGAAGAACTGGGGCTCCTCATGTGGTTCCATCAGAATCAGAGAGGGTTCCACTCAGGGTTCCAATCATATGCAATACCAGGCATTGGTCAAAGAATAAATACAACATGACTACATTTTTTTGCAAAAATAAATGCTTTGAGCACTTCATAATCGTCTCCTCTGCATAAGATCAGAACATGTTTGAGTATGGGGGGAAAGAGCAAAGTGGGAAAAAATTGACAAAAGGGAAAAAGGACAAGGAGATTTATAAAACTGGATGAGAGGAAAGAAATATGATTATGGGAGTCAAATAGATTCATTTTTTATCAAAATACCAGTTCAACCCTATGTTTTGCTTCCTGTCTAAAAATGATTAATAATGTGAATGTATCTTGGTAATAATAATAATATGAACTTATAACTACTAGAGTTGATCTGGAAGTAATCTTATTGATCATCCATCCCAACCATCCTATTTTATAGAGGAGAAAACTGAGGCTCAGGACCTCATCATGGTAGCACAGCTAGTGAGTATATGTCAAACAGGATGGGTGAGTGGGGAATGCAAAGTGGGAACTAGCATCCAGGATTCTACCATGGCATCTACTGACTCATCTACAACTTGCTTCCACTAATGAGAGAAAATGTCTGCTGATCACTTGGACTTTGGTCCTGAACATTTTCCAGGAATGGAGGCCACAGTACCCATTCCCCAACACAATCTGCCTTTTGCTAGTTGATCAGCCTGGATGTAAATAGAAAGAGCCTGGGCCAGGCCCTATGCTGAATTTCTCCACTGCCTTTGAGATAAAAGAGTTATAATGCTAAGAGTATTGAGCCTATGTAGTGAATTGATTTCTACAATACATGAACAAACTGAACTCAAACTTTCAAGACCCCAAGTGACCCCTCCGTGTGGCTATAACAAAGTCCCTAGGAAACCAGGGAAGAGTCGGACCCAGAGTTTTCCGCATAGCACAGGTGCACTATCAACTTTGTAGCCACATGTCACTGGTGAGCAGGGCTATCTTTTTGTGGATTATTTTTTTGGCTGACATATACAAGGTGAACATGCTTTCAGGACAACCCTGCTGTGAATTACTTAATACTGAAAAATCTAATCACTGGTGACAGAGAATCCTAGTACAGTGATTTTCTGATTTGGCTTGATAGCAGCTGCTTTGTTTGCAAGAGTGTAATACATTATGTAGGTAACAAAATGCTGTTTATTCAAGTTTTCATCAAGAAATCCTTTTGTTTATATAGAACTCTCACCAAAATTATCTTCCTACCCTACCATCCCATCTCCTCTCTGAAAAATAAACTTAATGTGTTGTCTCTTAACTAGACATTTGAAGACAAAGCCAATACTTCTATGTGGCCCATACTTCACATTTAAAGTAGCAGAAAAGGTGAGCAAGAAGCACTGACTTTATTTTCCTGACATAAGTACCTAATTCTCTTCCCTGCTGGAAAGTTCAAACCCATTATTCCTGCATTCCTGGTCCCCTGAGGCGGGTGGCACAGGCAGCTGAGGTTTCCCATGTCCAGAGCTTTGGGGAAACCCTGCGATCAAAGGCATCAGTCTTTGATGGATCACCCGCTGCCCTGGGTCACACACACTTCCCGACTGCAGCCACTCTGGTTCCTGTGCCCTGCTCCACCTTCAAGAATTTCTGGACCTGGAGGTGGACCATAGTTCATGACTTTTTGCTTTTTTGCCACCTCCCCAGAGGGGAAGTTTCCTGAAAGTAGGACATCTTTCCTGCTGTTAGAGACCACAGAACCCTGTGTCTTTCTCAGATCTGAAGAACCTCTCCTCCCAGCCTTGCTGGGTGTCAAAGGCATCTTTTCTTTCTGCTTCCCTGCAGGGAGCCACCGAGGAAAGACAGTGAAATGAGCTGGGAGGGAAAATTTGAGGCAGGAAAAGCACAGTTTAATAGTGTAGTAAATCATCCTCTCATAATAATATCTTGTGTGTGAGTTAGGATTTTCCCTTTTTGAGAATTTTTTTAAAATTTCACAGAAGGAAATCAAGGGTGAAATTGTTTTATATTCTATATGGAAAACAAAAATGTGTGTGTGTGTGTGAAATACATACTTACAGATAGTACATATACACACACAGATTTGTAAGTGTGTATATATATATATGTATATATATACACACGCGCACACACATAAGATGAATATACACACATATATAAACACAATATATATATACTATACATATATTCACTGTGTCCACTATATATATAACACAAGTATATATAAGATATATGCATACATACACATAAGGTATATGTATGATATATATACACACATGATATATACACACACACACACACACATTTTATTTGTGTGTGAATCTTTGTATCCATTAGAGACAGTTCAGGTCAGTTCAGTTCAGTTCAGTCACTCAGTCGTGTCCGACTCTTTGCGACCCCATGAATTGCAGCATGCCAGGCCTCCCTGTCCATCACAAACTCCCGGAGTTTACTCAAACTCATGCCCATCGAGTCGGTGATGCCATCCAGCCATCTCATCCTCTGTTGTCCCCTTCTCCTCCTGCCCCCAATCCCTCCCAGCATCAGGATCTTTTCCAGTGAGTCAACTTTTCACATCAGGTGGCCAAGGTATTGCAGTTTCAGCTTCAGCATCAGTCCTTCCAATGAACACCCAGGACTTACCTCCTTCAGGATGGACTGGTTGGATCTCCTTGCGGTCCAAGGGATTAGAGACAGTAATCCCTACCAAATTAGGATAATTTATTTTATATTTGTCTTTTCAATACAGTTGAAATCCTGAGTTCTATCATTTGTAAAATGAAACGTAAATAATATCTGAAAATATCATTCTTCTTGCCACCTCAGTTTCCTTTCATTATTCCATTTTTATTTTAAGTTTTGACCAGCTATACTATTTTTATGTATGTACAGATGTGTTTATTTATTCCTGTTGTAAAAATTTGCTTTTGACAGAAGTATTGGCCACAAACATTTGATGTTTCCCTCAGTGGGAGTGGGGGGCTGTGATTTGGGTGGCATGGTTTTATGTGCAGAGCTGCCTGTCAATGGGCTTAGTGGGGGCACACTCCTGAGGCATAAGGTGGGAAAAAAACTTGATGCCTGAGAACAAGGAGAAATCCAGGGAAGGCAGTGAAGGAAACAGAGGAAGTTTGAAAGACACATCGGGTTGAGACAGGCAACGCTGATGGAGAAGCCAGGAGTAGAGTTGCATCTTGTGTCCTTGTTGTTCAGCCGCTCAGTCACGGCCAGCTCTTTGTAACCCCATGGAGTGCAACACTCCAGGCCTCCCTGTCCTTCACCATCTCCTGGAGCTTGCTCAAACTCACGTCCATCGAGTCGGTGACGCCTCCAGCCGTCTCATCGTCTGCTGTCCCCTTCTTCTCCTGCCCTCAATCTTTCTTAGCATCAGGGTTTTTCCAATGAGTCAGCTCTTTGCATCAGGTGGCCAAAGTATTGGAGCTTCAGCTTCAGCATCAGTACTTCCAATGAACATTAAGGACTGATTTCCTTTAGAATTGACTGGTTGGATCTCCTTGCAGTCCAAGGGACTCTCAAGAGTCTTCTCCAACACCACAGTTCAAAAACATCAATTCTTCAGCACTCAGCCTTCATTATGGTCCAACACTCACATCCATGCATGACTACTGGAAAAACCATAGCTTTGACTAGATGGACCTTTGTTGGCAAAGTAATATCTCTGCTTTGTAATACACTGTCTAGGTTTGTCATAGTTTTGCTTCTGAGGAGCAAGTGTCTTTTAACTTCATGGTTACAGTCACCATCTGCAGTGATTTTGGAGCCCAAGAAAATAAAGTCTGTCACTGTTTCTATTGTTTCCCCATCTATTTGCCATGAAGTGATGGGACCAGATGCCATGATCTTAGTTTTTTGGATGTTGAGTTTTAAGCCAGCTATTTCACTCTCCTCTTTTACTTTCATCAAGAGGCTCTTCAGTTCCTCTTGGTTTTCTGTCATAAGGGTGGTGTCATCTGCATATCTGAGGTTGTTAATATTTCTCCCAGCAATCTTGATTCCAACTTGTGCTTCATCCAGCCCAGCATTTCTCATGATGAGTTAAATGAGCAGGGTGACAATACCTTGATGTACTCCTTTCCCAATTTGGAACCAGTCCATTGTTCCATGTCCAGTTCTAACTGTTGCTTCTTGACACTCCATACAGATTTCTCAGGAGGCAGGTAAAGTGTTCTGGTATTTCCATTTCTTGAAGAATTTTCCAGTTTGCTGTGATCCACACAGTCAAAAGATTTAGTCAGTGAAGTAGCAGATGAGGAAACAGGGCTCCAAGAAGGGATGTGATGTAGTCAAGACCACACAGTTCATGAGCAGTGAGCCACTTTCAGAACCCAGATGAAGCTGCCCCTTTGGCTCCATTTGAAATATGTTTTCAGCAAGGATTCCCTGGCTTTTATCTTAAGGATAATGAAGTCATTTCTTGGATTGAGGTGAGGAAAAAGGCTTACTACTTATTTAACTGTCAGCACTTAGGGATTCAGGTTTTCTAGAGGTTATCATGCTGGAGAAGTACCAGTAAATGAAAGTGATTAATCATTGCCTAGATTATGTAAGTGACTCCCAGGGGAGGAAAAAAAAGTGTTGAAAGAGCAAGCGGGATTGTCTTTAATTCATGTCATCTGCTGGAAACATTTCTGTTTTCTGGAATCTCTTATTATTGTCGCATACATTTCTCTCAGTTTGGAGGAAACCTGAGGCTTTGTTTTTCTCCCCCAAGATTGATTCTCTCTCAAGGAGACTTCATTAAACCATGTATTGAATTGCATTCCTGAATTCTCTGAGTTCTGCTTTAAGTAGATTCCCATTGTAAAAGCTAGTTTTACTGTTCTTTTTAGTTACCTCCTGAACCCTGCCATTGATATTGTCACGGAGGGCACAATGATCATTTGATATTAATTGACTGAACTTTATATAAGCTTCTATTTTCCACTGTGGATTGAAACATAACAGTTAACTTATTGGAGAATTGCCATCAAGAAAGAAAAATTGTTAGAAGTAATGAAATAGCAGAGTTTCAATATGAATGTGTACACCCTATTATATAGCATGCATTTAAATTCCCTGGTATCATCTGTCCACTTGCTGGATGACTATTCCCCAATACTGTCTGTGTCTCATGAATTAATAGAAGCCAGTCACCCTTTCCACTGGTGTAGAAATTGCAATTTTCTGTGTATTAAGAGACTGTTCTGCCTCTGCAGAAACAAGAAAAAATTAACCCCTAAACCAAATGGATCAGAGCAATACTAACAAGTCTAGCATTATTCTAATTTCTAGAACTGAGGAGTCCTGCAAACATTTTTGGATTCCTCACATTAACACAGGGTTCATGACCCAGCCAGGTCACAGAGTACAGCTTTGAAGAAATAAAGGTTCTGACGAGAAGAGAAAGGGAATTGGGGAGATCCTAATGATTTAAATTCACATGTAAAAGAGCTATTCATCAATATTCCAAAGTCCTTGGGAATTCCTTGGAGGTCCAGTGGTTAGGAATCTGTGCGGTCACTGCTGAGGACTCGGGTTCGATCCCTGATTGGAGAACTAGGATCCCATAAGCTGCATGGAGTGGCCAAAAAACCCCAAGGTCCTTGAACCAAGTTTTTCTTGGCCTGGGAATGGGTAGATCCCCCATGACCTATGTAAGCATCCGCAAGCCAGCAGTTCAATCTTTTTGTGCTGTATGTAGTTTCTTCACCAGTGAGATGGGACTAGTGAAAGAACTTGCTTCACAGGATCCTAGGGGTTAATGAGTTAAGACAGATCAAGCACTTAGAACAAGGCCTAGTAGGCAAGAAAAAAAAAAAAAAAAAATCAATGCTGGCTCTGTTTTGGGCAAACCACTAACCTGGTAATCTGGTGCCTTTTGTTGATCTCTCCAACAGCCAGGAAGCTCGCTGCCTCACAGGTGACATCAGTAAGCCCCATTCTTTCCCAGGGCTCAGTTTCATTCCCTTTAAATAAACTGGCTGAGAATATCACCATTTCCTCAAATGTTTAGTTATAGTGAAATTAATTTACTTGTTCTGACCAGCATTTTTTGTTTAAGTGAAACAATAGAATAGACAGTATCAGAAAACATAGTATGTACTAAGCCTTGTTTTGTGATGCTTTTGTCTACATATATTCTGGAAGGGGTGCTAGATGGAAATGAAAATTGTTTTTACTGGTCATGCTCAAAATTTCGAAGTTACTGGAGTATATGATACCCGAAGTTTCCTTTTCTCTCGGGTGGTTTCATATTCTGTTAAGAAGCAAAAGTCAGGGACAGCAGAGGGCCCTGGAGATGGATCCCAGAGGCTTTGCTGGGCATGGCCCTTCCTTGCTGAACTGATTTCTCTGAACCTCAGTCTTCTCTTTTGCAAATGTGGGTGGCAGTCTCTCCTGGGCCTATTACAGGCCTTCCCTGGTGGCTCAGTTGGTAAAGAATCTGCCTGCAATTCTGCAGGCAATCTGCCTGCCTGCAATCTGCCTGCAGGAGACCCAATTCAATCCCTGGGTCAGGAAGATCCCCCCTGGATCTGGAAAGGAAATGGTAATGCACTCCAGTATTCTTGCCTGGAGAATCCCATGGACAGAGGAGCCTAGCAGGTTACAGTCTGTGGGGTCACAAGAGTTGAACACAAATTAGTGAACTAAACCACCACCACCAGGTCTGTTACAAGGAAAAGATGAGCTAATGGATTGTAATTTAAGTGTTGTTATAAAATATACATTGTATTATGATTTCCATCATTGATTTTGATCATAGGAAAGTGTCTTACCTTATGACCCTTCTTTCTGCATCACCAGTTTCCTTCACTTAATGTCTTTATTCACATTAGTCCCTTTGCTTGAAATATCTGTCATATTTTTACTGTCTTACTATCCTCTAAGACTTAGCTCAGGCACTATCTCCTATATAGCATCTTCTCTAAGCTCCTGGATTGTATTTCAGTGCCCCACATCATCCCAAATGTATATCTCTCTTTTACTTTTTCATTTTAAAGTAAAAACATTAACATATCTACCACCTCCACTAGATCATCACACGTCCCAACTTCTTATTTGCTGCTTAATTTCCAAACCTTAGCCCTGTATCTGCATGTACTGGGCACTCTGTAAAATATTTGTTAAGCTAAACAGAACTTCCCCCTTTTCCTTCTTCTGTATCTTCCTGTTGATTCACTTTCATTCCTACATCCTTTTCCAATATAGTTGTTTCATTTTTCCTACCTCTTACCCCATTTCTAGCTTGTACCTGGTATAAATAATAACTAATTGGATAGAAATGATTATTAATACCTCTTGGCCTTCATTCCTGCAGCATCTTCAGGGGAGGCTGTTATGAAAGCATCTTCAGAAAGGAGAAGCAATGATTGTGGAAGAGACATAGCAGCCAGGGAGGCTTCCCAGGTGGCTCAGAGGTAAAGAATCCACCTGCCAATGTTGTAGATGTGGGTTCCATCCCTGGGTCAGGAAGATCCCCTGGAGGAGGAAATGGCAACCCTCTCCAGTATTCTTGCTTGGAAAATCCCATGGACAGAGGAGCCTGGCGGGCTATAGTCCATGAGGTTGCAAAGAGTTGGACCTGACTGAGTGACTGAGCATGCACACATAATAGCCAGAGGAGAAAGAGGATGGGGTCAAGTTATTTATACCTTGTGACATTTAGCTAGAAGACTACACATGAATACACAAGTCAGGGAGAAAGCTTGGAGCATGGAGGTGGTTAGAAGAAGGCCAGTCTCGGCCATCCACTTGCACCTTTTCCTCACGTGTCTATAGCTCAGTGGACACAGAAGGTACGGGGCTCATCATGACACCCCAATTATGCTCCTTGTTCTGCATGTAGAAGAAGGGAGACCCCAACAGCCTGTTGACTCTCAGTTATGACCAAGCCTCCCTGACATGAAAAGTTTGATTCCTGACCCAATATATGCATGATTCACAAAGCCATTTCTAGGCAGCCATGATAGTGTGACATAGAACTCAATACAGCCCGGGCACAAGGACAGAGGCTATTGCAAACTCTGAGTCAGATCAGATGCTTACATCCCTCTCTGGCTGTTGTATGTCTCCTCGCTTGTCACTGCCAGGAGGCTGGGTTGATTTATCAGGCCAAAGAGGTAACAGTCACCTTCTCAGGGCCGTTAGCTGATTCCTGTGAGTGAACCAGTTAGGAAAAAAAACATCTGGTTTGTCTCCCTTGCATTTATCTGTTTATTCATGCATAGAGGTTTTGTTCCAGGGATAACTCAAGCATGTAATATTCAGAATTCTAATAAATTGAAAATTGCTTCTGCTGAGATTTCAACAAGTTATTTTCCTGCCGGAGTGCGGTCAAGACTTTTCTTTCACAGAATATTTAAAGTGGCTTCCCCTCTGTCCGATACACTGTAGACAGTTTTATGTGTTATACCATCTAAGTATGTTTTTCAAATCTTCAGGCCATCCAATTTGCCATTTAGTGTATATCACCTATTACAATGGCTTGTCTGCCAACTCTCTAAAAGCAGTAATAACAAGAAAGATACAACATGGTGACTTTCCTCTTGAAGGAGGCTTTACTTATTTACAGATGGCCTAAGCTGACAGCTAATGCCTTGCTGTCATTCAATCAAAGTCATATCTGGACTTCTTCTGCTTGGTTGCAAAGCATTGTCACATGTGTTATCTCGTTTAATCCTCCTAACGGTGATAAGCCCTTGTTTATATTTCCAGTTTATAGAAGAATGGACATTGCCTTAAAGATCATTAGTATACCCAAGCAGAGGATTTAGACAGAGACAGGGCTAATACCTGGGTCATCCGACGTAATTCAGTGGCCTCTCCTTCACCCCGTAACCTGTGCCTCACTTCTGGGGGGCTTCCCTTTGTCTCAGGTCAACTTCCTTCATGAGCTCCAGTTTTGTTTCCCCTGTGAAGTGTCTCCATGGGCAGACTTGAACCACCCTCTTCTTGGCTAGTGATCACCTAGGAGTGTGCATGGGACCAGAGTTCAAGGCACGGCAACATAATTGGAGGTTTGTGGGGGCCTCTCCAGACTTCTCTTTAATAGGAGAGAAGATAAGAATGAACAAATCTTTTTCCTCCACCACCCTTTTTGGTTCTGCTTTGGGATGTTGTCTATGCCATTTGGAGTTGTTGCCCAGGCAACTTGTGACTGAGTAGGAAGACATTATTGGCATAAACTATGTACTCTGCGCATTCTCACTTGTGTCTGACCCTTTGGGACCTCCATGGAAGGAAGCCTTCCAGGCTTCTCTGTTCATAGGATTTCCCAGTCAAGAATGCTGGAGTGGGTTTGGGATACCATTTCCTCCTCCAAGGGATCTTCCTGACCCAAGGATTGAACCTGGGCTTCCTTTGTCTCCTGCATTGCAGACAGATTCTTTACCACTGAACCATCAGGGAAGCCCTGTTGGCACAAAGGGGATGGCTTTCTGAGAGGATGGAAAGTAACTGGGTGTGTAATGATAACAGTGAATTCCTAAATCGACCACATCTACCGCTGGACTTTTTGTTAAGTAAACAAATATGTTTCTGTCTTAATTTCCTTAATTGAATTTTCTATTACTTGCTCCTGGCTACATTCTAACTTTCTAACTGCAGCTTTTCTTTATCTGCACTGTTCTTAGGGCACCAGTGAATAAAGTGTCTAACATGTTTGAGGCTTGTCCCATCACTCCCCACTCCACCAGGTGCCTGACTTATCATCAAGACCTGTGCTAGCCCTGATCAGCTATCAGCTGCTCATAGAATATATGACACTCTATAGCCCAGTGGTCCCCGACCTTTTTGGCATCAGAGGCTGGTTTCATGGGGCTTCCCATGTGGCTCAGTGGTAAAGAATCGGACACGACTTAGTGACTAAACAATTGGTTTCATAGAAGACAGTCTTTTCATGGATGGGGTAGGGGGATAGTTTTGGGATGATTCAAGAGCATTACACTTATTGTGCATTTCGTGTCTATTATTACTATATCAGCTCCATCTCAGATGATCAGGCATTATATCTCAGAGGTTGGGGCCCCCTGCTCTATGCCAAGTGTAGTCTTAACTGCTCAGTTATGTTTCGTTGGTCACCTCTGCCTGCCTGACCCTATGCTTTCAGCTTCCCCAGATTAGTATTTGTTTCACCTTAGCCTTCTTCCCTGCCCATTCCCTACCCCTTTCAAGCTTTTAGCTCCTTTCTCACCATTGATTGATTGTTTATACTCTGCTCTGCCCTCTGACATTTGGGTGCATTTGATTATAGCCTGAGAGTTTTGTTGTGATCACTTGGTTGTTAGTATGTGAGATTCATTGCCTTCTTTTAACTAAATATTTCTTGATCATCTAGTATGCTGTATACTGACTTAGGAGTTTGTCATATTTAATCCTTAAAAGAAGTCTGTGAAATAGGCATTATCTACATTTCCCTTAGTAAAAATATCAGCGTATAGGTAACCAACCCAAGATCAAATCTCTAGAAATAATGTATCCATGAATCAACCAAAGTCCATGCCTTTTGACGATATGACATAGTATATGACAACTTCTTCCAACCTTCTTTTCTCTTCCTTGGTCTTTCTGTAGTTGGTTTAACCTAGACACAGCTCTAACTACCAATTTCCCCTTCTCAATCTAAGAAAAGCATGGGAATGTCATGTATGTCCATGCTGTAGTCATCTTTTCTCTGAAACGCGTTGGGTCCTCTCTGCTATATGTTCAGGCAAGGACAAGTAATTTTGTTTAATTAATATGCATAATGAAGAGAAATAGTGACTCTTTTGCCTAAGTTACTTGGTTGTGAGTCATCATTTGATTTTTGGTATCAGCTACTATTTTAAAGAAGAAGAAGGCAATGGCAACCCACTCCAGAACTCTTGCCTGGAAAATCCCATGGACGGAGGAGTCTGGTAGGCTGCAGTCCATGGGGTCGCTAAGAGTTGGACACGACTGAGCAACTTCACTTTCACTTTCGCTATTTTAAAGAGTACTAGCCTAGATTTAACTTAATGAAAGTGTCAGCTGTGTGTTTCTTGAAGAGACAGATCCATTTGGAGAAACACTTGGTCTAAATTTGATCTGATTTAAAAGTATGAGTTTATATAATGATATTCATCATACTTTTATTTATAATCAAAATTTTGTCAGTAATGTAAATGTTCATTGCTAAAGGCTTAGCTAAATAATGTATGACATACATGAAGGAATACCATTATAGCTCTTAAATACTTTATTTTAGGAAATATGTTATGACATAGGAAGATATAATGAAATGTTAAAAAGTCAAGATCTAAATTGCATACACTATAGGGCTTTGCATTCATAATGAATTTACATGTTTATGTGCATAGAATAAAAGACCGAATGAAAATACTACCAGGATTTTTTCTGTGATAAGATGCTGTTTATCTTAATTACCTTCTTTTATACTTTTTTGTATTGTCTAAACTGCCTGCAAAGAATATGTTTTAATTATAAAAGAAAATCTTGATTTTCTTTAGAAAAAGTGATTTATTCATGAATCTGCATTAATGTTCCTTAATTTCCCATCAAATGAAGTTGAAAATTAATTTGATTTCTAAAAAACCCCAAAATAAAAAATCCCACTCACACACAACTTTCAACAGCATTCCTGTTGCCTGTAACACAGTGCAATTATTTCTTTAAAAAGTAATACATTTTCATATTATAGTGAATGGAGGGGACAGTGAAGATTCTGCCAGGTTCGTGCTATTTGTGGACTTGCTCTGGGTTATTTCATGTCAAAGACAGAACTAGGACTTGCCATTCTTCCTTTAACTGCAGTATAATATAGTTGGACTACATCAGAAGCAAACTAACCAATGAGGTTAACCAATGACACTTTATACAGTGTCAAATCCAGAGAGGTAAATGAAGCCGGGCGATTTGACAGAAATTTGCTTGGGGAAGGGGACATGGGAGATTGACTGAGTTTGGTTGGCTAGCTGGGAAGACTCTCTGGGGAGGTGATAATGGTCCTTGAAAACTGACACATAAGGTCTCACCCAGGTAAAGATCTGAGGGCAGAGCATTGTGGTGAGGGAGTAACAAACACAGAGGCTGACAGGCAGGAAAGACCTTGTCAAGGTCAATAAGCAAAATAATAAACAGGCCAAGGGCATGTGGACGAAGCTTAGAGAGGAAGGGGAGTAGAGGACATGATGAGGTTAGAGGTGTGGGTGAGTCCCACATCCTATGGAGCCCAGCAAGGGATTTTCTTTTGTGTGCAATGCTTTCATATTGTGATAAAAGTCAATACACAGAATAGTGTAATAGAGCTTGAACATTCACATTAACAGGGCCTGCCAGGCTCAGGGTCTAAAAAGAAATTGAGCTGTGCCAAAGAGAAATTAGACTTGACAGAGATGACAGTTTTAATAAAATGGGAAAGTATAAATATCAAGTGATGTCTCACAGTCTTACCGGTGGGGGAGTTGTGGCATGGTAATGGGGAACAAAAAAAGTTTAAGAACAGTATTGCTGCTTGCTGCTGCTAAGTCCCTTCAGTCGCGTCCGACTCTGTGCGACCCCATAGACGGCAGCCCACCAGGCTCCCCCATCCCTGGGAACAGTATTGCAGGCTGATTATTCATTTTTGAGTTCGTTTTTAAGGAAAATGCAACCAGTATGTCCTGATAACCATGGCAACAATGACTATGATAATTCAGATAACTATTATTTCTTGATTTACGAAAGTAGAATCAAGGGAATCACCTGCTTACATTACGCTGTATATATTTATGGTCAGCATGGTTAACTCATGCTTTCAGGTGGTTCAATTACTATTGAGGGTACAACTCCAAATTTATGTTTATAATTTAGAATATCTTGATTTTCAAAAGTAGCTTTCAATTTTTGTAAGATGTTACTTTTTTTTAGAGCAGTTTTAGGCTCATAGCAAAGTTGAAGAGATGGTATAGAGATTTTTCTGTAGAATCCCTTCTCCCATGCATGCATAGCCTCCCCTGTTACCAACATCCTCTACCAGTGTGGTGTCTTTGTTGAAATTGATGAACCTACAATGACACATCATACCTACCCAAAGTTTATAGTTTACATTAAAGTTCACTTGATGTTTTACTTTCTGTGGGCATGGACAAATATGTTTTGATGTGTATCTATCATTATGATATCATACAGAGTATATTCACTGCTCTAAAAATACCCTGTGCCTTGTCTATCCATCTTCACCCACCCAACTTCCCATCCTTGGAAAATACTGATCCTTTCACTCTCATCATAGTTTTGCCTTTTCCAGAATATCATATAGTGGAAACCATACAGTATGAATTCTTCTCACATTGGCTTCTTTTATTTATGCATTTAAATATGCATTTAAATTCCCTCTATGTCTTTTCATGATTTGATAGTTCATTTGTTTTCTTAGCACTGAATGCTACTCCTCCATTGTCTGTATGTACCCTCTGCTGAAGGACATATGGTTGCTTCCAAGTTTTGGCAATTATGAATAAAATGGTAGAAACATTCCTGCATAGATTTTGTGTGGATATGTTTTCAACTCCTTTGGGTTAATACCAAGGAGCCCAATTGTAGGATCATATGGTAAGAGTATGTTTAGTTTTGTAAGAAACTAAGTATTTTCCAAAGTGACTATGCTGTTTTGCATTTCCACCAGCAATGAGAGTTCCTCTTGCTCCATATCTTGATCAGCTTTTAATATTGTCAGTATTTTGGATTTTGATCATTTTAATAAGTATGTAGTGGTTATCTTGTCATTTTAATTTGCATTTCTGATGACGTGATGTAGAGTATTTTTTCCTATACTCACTTGCCATCTATACATCTTCCTTTTCAAGATCCTTGCCTTGTTGTTTATCTTTAGTTTTTAATTGGATTGGTTGTTTTCTTATTGTTGAGAATTAAGAGTTTTTTGGTACATTTTCAATAACAGTCCTTCATATGGTGATTTTTTTTGTTTGCAAATATCTTCTTTCAGTTGGTGACTTGTCTTCTCATTCTCCTGACATAGTCTCCTGAAGAGCAGTAGGCATTAATTTTATTGAATTCCAGCTTATCAATTATTTCTTTAACACATGTAGCTTCAAGCTTATCACAGAAAGTTTTCTGTACTTCTGTGTATGGACAAAGCCTAAGTACTATTTTGAAGAAATACATAATCAATAGCCCTTGTTTGAAGAGAATTCCTCAATCTAAAATACATTATGTATATGCTTTCAGCTTTCACTTTAAATCAAACAAGCCTCATAAGCAGTCTGAAAATCAAATATCTTCAATATTTCAAAACATGCTAGCATTATACTTAGCTTCATCTTACAAATAATTTCTAAGAAAAGGCTAAGGTTGGATCTGTAAGAGTCAATTGCCTGGATGATGAAAGTTTGAAAAAACTGTATTTGACTTCAGAAGGCAAGAGGGCGATTCAAACCAGAAAGTAAAATACAAACTTTTTGACTAAATGAATATCGATAAATATATAGAAAAATGTAATAAATAAGAAAAGATAAATATAATTGGGAATATGTCATTCTGTGGCGTTTGTCTGTATGGGCAACTGGCTTTTCTTTGGTGCCATTTGTTAGATTTTGTACCTTTTGAACTGTCAATGTGACGTCACTGGCATAGATTAAAAACTTTTTGAGTCTTTTGAGACTATAAATGAATACTTGATCACAGATTCAGCAGGAAGAACACAAATATGACTGAAACTCGATCAAATCAACCTTCAATGGAGACTTCCCTTTGAATATATTTGGTTGACAGCTTAATACTTTGTGAGAATGACCTTCATCTCCTGCTAGATATGTAATTCCCCAAACTAATTCCATTATATTATGGCTGTCCATGTAGTAAACTGGCAGCTACCTCTGTGATTTTTAAAAAGAACATTTTTTTAAAAAAAGAACATTTAATATATTACCTGCAATACTTAGCCAATAGATTTCATTAGTCATCAAGAAAGGGAATGCCTGAGTAGCTTCAAGAGGTTTGTTTCCTTGTTTTTTACTTAGGCTGGATTTTATGCACTAGTTTTTCACTAACTACATGTTTTTGGTCCTAAACAATGTAACTGTTTAGAAGTCCAAAAAACTATTTAAATAAATTGGCTAAAAATTTATGTCCTGAGAATGAAGACATCTCCAAATTATCCATATTGTGGACACTGTATTTCAGGTGAGTAGTCTAGACTTTAAAATATGTACCTCTTTATATGGTATATCAATGGGGAAGAGGTCACACAGGTTTTTTTGCTTTGTTTTGTTTTAGCATTTAGTGTGTTTGAATTGCTTCCCAATTGTATTGTTTTATAGTAATTTTCAATGTTAAGGTATGTTTTTACGTTCTGTTAATTCTACAAAGACAGTTTAAGCTATTTTAAGACAAGTCACGCCTGCTGTGATAATATTGTTGACGTCTTCTACAAGACAGTCTTCTGTTTTATTAGCTTGGCCTTCCTCTGAAAGTGTCCTCACACTATCTACATAGTATCTGTGTAGGTACATTGTCTTTAAATAGCCCCAGACTTTGGGGGATATCACCACTTAGAAATTTGACCTTCCTAGGCACCAACACAGAACTGATATACATCTGTCATTGCTCTGGTCCTCTGGAGTCACTTTAACATCCACAAGTCTATCATCCTGTGTTTGTTATTGTTATTTAATTGCTCAGTTGTGTCCAACTCTTTTGCGACCCCATGGACTGTAGCCCACTGGACTCCTCTGTCCTTGGGATTTCCCAGGCAAGAATACTGGAGTGGGTTGCCATTTCCTTCTCCAGAGGATCATCCTGACGGACCCAGGGATTAAACCCACATCTCCTGCATTGACAGGCGGATTCTTTACCACTGAACCACCAGGGAAGCCTGCATCCTATGTTAAGCATCAGGAAAATAAGCTCAGGAAATCATGGAATTTCAGGTTTGGAAGGGGTTTTAAAGGTCATTTTCAAAAACTCCTAATTTTGAAATAACTGTAGGTTTTTAGGAAGCTGCATAAATAATGTAGAGGGGCCCAAGGTTGTTTATGTGGAAGATCCACCTTGCCTTGTCTGACCTAGCCATCTGGAATTAAAGACTATAGGGGCCCAGATCAAAGGACCAACTTATTAGCATGTAGAAAGGTGGTGAAGGTAACACTAGTGACCCAACAAATAAAATCCTTATTCAAAATGGCTTTAATTAGAGAACATGCACAGTGGTACTATACATGGAGTTTCTTTGATTCTGGAGATAGAATGGGGAAAGTATTTATACAATCAGCTGGGCTTTGAAGTCACACCTAGTTTCAAATTCTATCACTTAATTAGCTGTATCATCCTAAAGAGATAACTGATTGCTTTGTGTCTTTGTTTCTTCTTTTTCATAGAGTTGTCATAAAAATTAAAATAGTTAATAAGCATAAGGCCCCTGACGTGGTATCTGAGCAAGTGTTCAATATATTAAAGGTTTTACATTATTCTTAATTTCATTTCATTTCTGAAAATACAGACTATTCTCATTATGTGTGGTAATTATATTCTATACAATCACCATGAATGCTGTATTAGCAAATATTGAATCATTGTCTTCCAACAAAACACAGAGTTGGATTCCTACAAACCTCTGACCACATTTTTATCAGCTAATCAATATGTAACTTTGTTTTATGTGGGTTTCTGTTTTAAGAAACCTTATTTTGTGTGTGTGTATGTGTATGTGTTAAATGGGGTCCCTGGGGGCTCAGTGGTAAAGAATTCACATGCCAGGCAGATGTGGGTTCAATCCCTGGGTTGGGAAGATCCCCTGGGGAAGGAAATGACAACCTACTCCAGTGTTCTTGCCTGGAAATTTCCATGAAGAAGGAGTTTTGAGAGCTATAGTCCAGAGGTCATAAAGAAGTCAGACACAACTTAGTGACTGAGCACACACACACACATGTGTTAGACTTTACACAAGTGTTAGGTCAGATTCATTCAGGACTGAGTTATAGTGCTGTTGGCCCTGAGTTCAAAATTGAATAATGTCTATATGATGGTATATAATATAGGGTAATTAATAATTATGTGTGTGTGTTGCTCAGTCATGTCCGACTGTTCATGACCACATGGACTGTAGCTTGCCAAGTTCCTTTGTTTATGGGATTCTCCAGGCAAGAATACTGGAATGGGTTACCAATCCCTCCTCTAGGGGATCTTCCCAACCCAGGAATCGAACCTGGGTCTCCCACGTTGCAGGCAGATACTTTATCATCTGAGCCACCAGGAAGCCCAATTAATAATTATAACACATAATATATCCCATAATGTATACTATGTATTTTAATATATATAATGTTATAACTTACATTTAATTAACATTGAACTCATGGCCAACAGCACTGTAACTCATGCCTGAAGAAGCTTATTTGACACATGTGTTTTCACTATCATGTGCATCCAGCCCTCTTGCTTTTAGGAATACTAGAGAGCACTTCAGCACTGTACTTGGAGGACAGTTTAGAAGGCAGCATCACTAACAAAAAGCACAAACGGGTGAGAAGCGTGGCGCTAAAGAGTCCAAAAAGGACACTTGCTCATATAGTGAGAGCTGAAACCTCCTGTTCCACCTCAGCTTGGCCAAGAACTTGGGTGCTGTGGGTGGGGTGTACGGGACCACTTAAAGTTTTCACTACTCTGTACATGTGTGTGTCCACACATGGCCATGCCAAAACTGCCAGTATTGACTTGGGGGTTATAAATATATTTTAGTGAGTTGATATATCACAAATATGGGATTTTCAAATAATGAGGACCAACTGTAATAGTTCTTTCTGCTTACACGAATGGGTTCTTGCACTGAATTCTGAAAATATAAATGTAAAGATCAGAGTGTAAAGTAAAGACACCAGTTTTCAGGTGTGTCTTGTTTAATTAAAATCTACGCTTCTGCTCTTATCTCCTCCTCCTTCCACATACATTCTGCCCTGGGACCGTGTGCTGTTTGAAATCCCTGAACACGGCAGGGTCTTTTCCAGCTCTGAGCTCTTCTCCATAGGGTTCCCTCCATCTATGATGGGACAGAGTATCTGTGTCTGCAGGCTCTGGTGGCCCACAGCCTGGATGTGACTGCTCAGCCGCTCACTATGCCTGGGATCTGAAGCAGGTTGTTTACTCTCCTGGCTACAGGTTCGTCTGCTATAAAATCGAGATAGAGAAAGCATTTACCTATAAGGATACTGTGAAAATTAACGGAATCATGTTCATTAAACACTCCACACAATGCCTGGCATATCCTCTATTCCTCTATTTCTCTGTCTGGTAGGATTCTTTAAGCCTGCCTCCGTGTCACTTCCTGCCTCCAAGTCACTTCCTCTGTGCACTCCTTGAAGATTCCCCAGGCACAGCCCAATCATTTTTCCTCTTGTTCCCAACTCACTTTTGCCCATAATATCAGCCAGTAAGTTCATTCAGGGTATTCTGTAAGATGCTATGGGAAAACCTGAGTGAATTTTTTGACCAACTCAATAGTTACTAAGACACTTGCGGAGAGTGACAGCTGACAAGCCTGCTTCTCTGTAAGCTCCGTGTGGGAAGAGACGGGACCTTTCAGTCTTGGTTTTAGCAGTGCCCATGAGGAAGTGAGATACATAGTAGGTGTTCAGTAGTGCTTGCTGAATACTCGCTGAGTGATTAAACAAACACACATAATTATAAATAGAACTCATAAAAACTAATGGCTCAAAAAATTGGAAGGAAAATGTTGGGCAGATATAACATATGTGCTTTTTAAAAAATGAAACCTAAGACCTTGTATAATATGTTAACTTAAGCCTAAACACATACAACAATTATGTATTCTGTATTTCAACTCTCCAGACTAGAGTTTCTCAAAATGTGGTTGTAATCACCTGGGAAATGTACTAATTAGGTAGATTCCTATAATCTATTACAGAGCTGCTGAATATGCATGATGTTTAACAAGCTTCTCAGGTGATGTTTGATACCCATTGTTTGTGGTGGCTGGCCAAACTTTTCAGGATAATCTCATGAACCCTGGGATTCAATAGCATTTAAATGCTTTGGTGAGGGGCAGGAGCCATGTGTGTTTTGCTCAATATCATACTGTGTTATCTGGAACAAGGTATGATGTAGAAATAACACAATAGTTTCTGGTTTAAAAAGTAAATGAATTATGCAGGTGAAAGCCAAGTTCAGAGTCCTCAGTAAGCATTATGGATTGTATTACTCAAACAGGGGCCCCAGAGCTTACAGGTTATCAAACTTTACTGTAGTTAACAATCACCTGGAAAGTCTGTTTTAAAAGAATCAGTAAGATTTACTCTCTGGTTTTTCATTGCTGTTGTTCAATAGCTAAGTTGTGTCCGACTCTTTGTGACCCCATGAACTGCAGCACGCCAGGCTTCCCTGTGCCTTATAATCTCCCTGAGTTTGCTCAAACTCATGATTCAGTGATGCCATCCAACCATCTCATCCTCTGTTGCCACCTTCTTCTCCTGCCCTCAATCCTTCCCAGCATCACGGTCTTTTCAAGTAAGTCAGTTCTTCGCATCAGGTCACTGAAGTGTTGGAGCTTCAGCTTCAGCATCAGTCCTTCCAATGAGTATTCAGGGTTGATTTCCTTTAGGATTGACTTATTTGATCCTCTTGCTGTCCAAGAGACTCTCAAGAGTCTTCTCCAGCATGGTAGTTTGAAAGCATTGAGATGAAGTCTGGAGGAGGACTGGGGGTGGTGCTGTCTGGAGTAATTTTGACTTGATTTTTAGCCTGAAAAATGTTTTAACATAATTATACATGATCCCAATGTGATCTCCCCTTTGATAAATAGAGTGTATCATTCAAGCAGTGGTCTGATGACTGAAATCTAGGGTAAACAAGGCTTTGGTATGTGGTTTAGCTGTGGGATGTGTAGATATCAATGCACAGAAGAGTTTCTATGTAATATTTGATACTTGATTTAATTGAAATTGTAAACAGTGTTGACCACAGGATACTGGGAGCTCAGTAGTGTTTTTGTAATAAACACACAACAACCATCATGTGTTCAGGTTATGTTTAGGGGAAGAAGTGTCATTTAGCCTCTCTTCTCTTCTGGAACTACAGGAGAAATGAGACAGGGGAAATGTGAATCCTGCTCACCCTCTTCTGTACATACAATATTTGATTCATGAAAAACAACGTTGGCACCATGATCTCTCAAATGATTCCCGCATCGTTGGAGACTGAAATTGCTACGTATTTTAAAGTTCTGTTGGCTTTTCTCTTTTGTGAAGTTTGTTTTTACATCCTTTACAAGTCTGGTAATGAATCATCCACTATGTCTTCATTACTAAAAGCTGCACCCACCTGCTGCTCCACTTGCAACTTCCTAGCAGCTGGATGCTTGCAGGTGATGCGGAGGGACTAGAGTTTCTGTACTGACTGCAATGGGGTGGGAGAAGCAGAAATACCCAAGTTCACATTTTCTGCCTCTGGCTTGTACTTCACACAGGGTAATTCACATACACTTCTGCCTTTATTTTATCTGCAGCTTGAAGGTAGGCACATTTAAAAATAATCTCTACGAAGCTCTTCCGCTTGATGAATTTAGAAAGGTTAATTACACTTACAACATTTCTTTGAAGTGGATAGGATGAGCATTTGGTTTACTGATTAGTGTTGTAGTAAGTTGCTTCGTTAGAGTTGGGCTGTAATAATATTTTATTGCATGTTGTTCTGCCCTCCTCTTGGGCCATTATGACCATCATTATCCCCTTGAGGGTCAAATGACCTAGTGGGATTGGTTAGTAGGTGGCAGCAAGACAGGAGAGAGAACCTGGAGCAGGCATTAGAACATCTGGATTCCAGCTCTGGCTTCATTATTGATCAGCAGGGTCAGCTTGATCAAGACAGATTCAGGGACACTCAATTTCTTTTGCCTTATTTTAAACAACAGGAATAACAGCTATCTTGCCTCACCCAGTATTGCTGAGGACCACAGGAGAGATGTAAAAGCGTTCATTTTAAAGAGGAAAGGCATTAATAAATACAAGCTACAATTAGAGAAAATATTATTTCCGTGATTTTTTGTTGTTCTGATGAGGAGACTGAGCTGCAAAAGAATTAGTAAAAAAAAAGTCATCAGTTCATTAGGGAAAAACTATGAGTTGATTCATGATCAAATTTTTTATGCTGTGTATTTGCTGAGAAGGTTATAACTTTTTCTCTCATATTATTTCCCATTAGTGAGTACCTGGTATTTTTATGGTAGTTAAATTTTTCTACTCATGTGCATAGATAATTTTTTTAATGCTTATAGGAGACTAAAGGAAGAAACATTCACATTTTTAAATGTGAATTTTGTTTATAAATGAAAACTACAGGCTCTTTTTTCTAAACTGTTTCCTATTAAAGGGAAAAAATGAATTATTTAACATTTTTTCTACCTGGGCACATAAGCTTTCCTTCAGCTTGTTAGTGAGACTGTGTAGCCAGGATGACCATGCTTATTGAAGAAGATGATCTGTCTGGAGGGACTATGATGTCTCGCTACTCTATATTCTGCTACTGTTTTGTTTTTCTTCAGAGGTCATTTTATTTGCTTGTTTGTTTGAAAAGTTATACATGTTCACGGCAAAAGTCTCAAAAAATCCAAATAGAACCTGAGTGAAAAAATTTCTCACTCCCTTTCAATCTATTCACTTAGTTTCTTTCTCAAAAGACTGTCCTTGACTAACTCCAGAGAGAGTCCATGAGTATATAAATGTGTTTGTACATCTTTTTCAGAAAATCACAAATGATGGCATAACACATACGCTGTAAAATGTATTTTACTTAGCAATATTTTCCTGTGATTACCTTTCACTTCCTGTCCAACTCTGTTTCCCCTAAAGTTACTAATTGGTTATCTAGATAACCATGATGGTGTGATCACCCACCTAGAGCCAGACACATCCTAGAGTCCGAAGTCAGGTGGGTCTTAGGAAGCATCACAACAAAGATAGAAACAAAGATAGGTGATGGAATTCCAGCTGAGCTATTTCAAGTTCTATAAAGATAATGCTGTTAAAGTGCTGCACTCAATATGCCAGCAAATTTGGAAAGCTCAGCAGTGGTCACAGGACTGGAAAAGGTCAGTTTCCATTCCAATCCCAAAGAAGGGCAATATGAAAGAACGTTTAAATGGCTGCACAATTGCACTCATCTCACATGATGGCAATGTAAGGCTCAAAATTCTCCAACTGAGGCTTCAACAGTATGTGAAACGAGAATTTCCAGACATTCAAGCTGGATTTAGAAAAGGCAGAGGAACCAGAGGTCAAGTTGCCAACATCCATTGGATGATCAAAAAACCAAGAGAGTTCCAGAAAAACATCTACTTCAGCTTTATCGACTATACCAAAGACTTTGACTGTGTGGATCACAATAAACTGTGGAAAATCCTGAAAGAAATGGGAATACCAGACCACCTGACCTGCACCACCACCTCCTGAGAAATCTGTATGCAGGTCAAGAAGCAACAGTTAGAACCTGACATAGAACAATGGACTGGTTCCAAATTGGGAAAGGAGTATGTCAAGGCTGTATACTGTCACCCTGCTTATTTAACTTACACGCAGAGTACATCATGCAAAATGCTGGACTGGATGAAGCATAAGCTGGAATCAAGATTGCCAGGAGAAATATCAGTAACCTCAGATATGCAGATAGCACCACTATTACGGCAGAAAGTGAAGAGGAACTAAAGAGCCTCTTGATGAAAGTGAAAGAGGAGAGTGAAAAAGCTGGCTTGAAACTCAACATTCAATAAAATAAGATCATGGCATCTGGTTCCATCACTTCATGGTAAATAGATGGGGAAACAGTGACAGCCTTTATTTTCTTGAGCTTCAAAAATCACTGCAGATGGTGACTGCAGCCATTGAAATTAAAAGATGCTTGCTCCTTGGAAGAAAAGCTATGACCAACCTAGACAGCATATTAAAAAGCAGAGACGTTACTTTGCCAACAAAGAAGGTCCGTCTAGTCAAAGCTATGGCTTTTCTGGTAGTTATGTATAGATATGAGAGTTAGACCATGAAGAAAGCTGAGCACTGAAAAATTGATGCTTTTGAACTATGGTGTTGGAGAAGACTCTTGAGAATCCCTTGGACTGCAAGGAGATCCAACCAGTCAATCCTAAAGGAAATCTGTCCTTAATATTCATTGGAAGGACTGATGTTGAAGCTGAAGCTCCAATACTTTGGCCACCTGATGCAAAGAACTTACTCATTGGAAAAGACCCTGATGCTGGGAAAGATTGAAGGCAGGAGGAAAAGTGGATGACAGAGGATGAGATGGTTGAATGGCATTGATCACTTGATAGACATGAGTTTGCGCAAGCTCCGGGAGTTGGTGATAGACAGGGAAGCCTGGTGTGCTGCAGTCCCTTCGGTAGCAAAGAGTTGGACATACTTGAGTTGCTGAACTGAGCTGAGTAATTGTCTTGATTTCATGTTTGTTTTCTTTACTTAGTACTGATTCAACTTTAAGTAGCTACATGTGCTATTTATCTACTCAGTCCACCAAATAGCCTACTGATGTTGCCTCCTAAAGAAGTTTCTCCTGATGTGTTCCTTGATGAACTGCTTGTCATCAGTACCTGGTACAAGCTCTCATCCCGAGATCTTCTGTCACTGTCATCCTGAGGACTTCATTGCCTCTTTTCTGTGTGGGAGTCCCTGTGTCCTACTTTTCCATTCTTTCTACTTCTTGGTTTACTCCATCACTTTGGTGAAGTGTGGTCTTCAGTACTCTCCAGAGGAGGAAGATATAGGACATAACTTTTCCTGAGGTCTTGAGTATATGAAAATATCTTTATTCTGTGTTTACATTTGACTGTTGGTGCAATTGAGAATTAAGGGTCTGGTGTGCAGAAGAGTTAGCATATTTAGCCTGATCATGCTATCCTTAGAAAGCCTGCTTGCAAGGTTGTCCCTTGTCTGGGGTCTGGAAACTTGGATTATAAAGTGTTCCCTACACTGATATAAACATTCCTTGAATGATAAGAGTGCTTTCCTATGTCTTAGTTTTTTGTGCAAGCAACATAGTTTATGCTGAACACCTTTCTTTTGGGAGTCTGGAATTTTGGTACATTCTGGGCAAAGGATGTCTATAATGCTGCTATTGCTGCTTAGTCGCTAACTCCTATCTGACTCTTTGCAACCCCGTGACTGTAGCCCACAAGGCTCTTCTGTCCAAGGAATGGTTTTCCATTTCCTTCTCCAGCAGACCTTCCCGACCCAGGGATGAAACCCCAGTCTCCTGCTGGGCAGGCAGATTCTTTTTCTACTGAGCTACCTGGGAAGTCCCCCTATATGACCATTTAATAAAAATCTCAGACATTGCATCTCTCGAGCTTTCCTGGTAGACATCATATATGATTTTTCATAAATTAGTCTTGGATGATTTCCTTGCTTTTACTTTCTCAGTCTTCTATTTATGGATTCCCATTATTTGGATGTTGTACCTCTCATCTAGTCTTCTAATATTCTTGCTTTTTTCCTCTCCTATTTTCCATATCTTTGACTAATTTCTTATAAGTTTCTTTCATTTTTATCTTCTAAATAGATTATGGCATTTTTCATTTCTTCCCTAGAATCTTAATTTTTAAGAGCTCATTTTACTCTCTGAATGTTCTTTTTTAATACCATTTTATTCTTTTCTTCCTGAGTAGTATCAGTTATAGTTATTTTGAAACTATTACTCCCTAGGAGGATCTCTGTTTCTGCCTGGAGCACTACAGTTACATGATTCTTTTGGTTCTTTTCATGTCATCGATTTTCTTTCAGTTCAATTCAGTCACTCAGTCATGTCTGACTCTTTGAGACCTATGGACTAGAGCACTCAAGGTTTCCCTGCCCATCACCAACTCCCAGAGCCTATTCAAACTCATGTCCATCACGTCGGTGATGCCATCCAACCATCTCATCCTCTGTTGTCCCCTTCTCCTCCCATCTTCAATCTTTCCCAGCATCAGGGTCTTTTCAAATGAGTCGGTTCTTCACATCAGGTGGCCAAAGTATTGGAGTTTCAGCTTCAGCATCAGTCCTTCCAATGAATATTCAGGATTGATTTCCTTTAGGATGGACTGGTTGGATCTCCTTGCAGTTCAAGGGACTCTCAAGAGTCTTCTCCAACACCACAGTTCAAAAGCATCAATTCTTCAGCACTCAGCTTTCTTTATAGTCCAACTCTCACATCCATACATGACTACTGGAAAAATCATAGCTTTGACTAGATGGACCTTTGTTGGCAAAATGTCTCTACTTTTTAATATGCTGTCTAGGTTGCTATAACTTTTCTTCCAAGGAGCAAATGTCTTTTAATTTCATGGCTGCATACACCATCTGCACTGATTTTGGAGCCCCAAGAAAATAAAAGTCTGTCACTGTTTCCATTGGTTCCCCATCTATTTGCCATGAAGTGATGGGACTGGATGCCATGATCTTCATTTTCTGAATGTTGAGTTCTAACCCAACTTTTTCACTCTCCTCTTTCACTTTCATCAAGAGGCTCTTTAGTTCTTCTTCACTTTCTGCCATAGGGTGCTGTCATTTGTGTATCTGAGGTTATTGATATTTCTCCCGGCAGTCTTGATTCCAGCTTTTGCTTCATGTAGTCTGGCATTTTGCATGATATACTCTGCATATAATTTAAATAAGCAGAGTGACAATATACAGCCTTGACGTACTCCTTTCCCTATTCAGAACCAGTCTGTTGTTCCATGTCCATTTCTAACTGTTGCTTCTTGACATGCATACAAATTTCTCAGGAGGCCTGGTATTCCAAACTCTTTAAGAATTTTCCACAGTTTGTTGTGATCCACACAGTCAAAGGCTTTGTCATAGTCAATAAAGCAAAAGTAGATGTTTTTCTGTAATTCTCTTGCTTTTTTCATGATCCAGCCGATATTGGCAATTTGATCTCTGGTTCCTCTGCCTTTTTGAAATCCAGCTTGAACATCTGGAAGTTCATGGTTCCTGTACTGTTGAAGCCTGGGTTGGAGAATTTTGAGCATTACTTTGCTGGTGTGTGAGATGGGTGCAATTGTGCAGTAGTTTGAGCATTCTTTGGCATTGCCTTTATTTGGGATTGGAATGAAAACTGATCTTTTCCAATCCTGTGGCCACTGATGAGCTTTCCAGATTTGCTGGCATATTGAGTGCAGCACTTTTATTTTCTTTAGGTGTTTGCTAATCCTTGACTCTCTCTTCATATTTAAGATTTGGCCAATAAAAATCTAAATTTGATGGAATTCCCTGGCAGTCCAGTGGTTAGGACTCTACACTTTCATTGCCACATGTGAAGGTTCAAACCCTGGCTGGGGAACCAAGATCCTGCAAACCATGCAACAGCAACAATGAAAAAAAATCTATTTGAAATCTCTGAATGCATGGGTTTCACTTTTAACTCTAATTGTGGGTTTCACTGTAGACCTATCTGGCCAGGCAATTTCCTTGAAATGTCTGCTGTTGAGAAATTCTTTAGAATTTTAGGCTGCTTAGAATCCTTGGACAAGGAGCTGAATGACAGAAGAAAGTGTACATAGTCTCATTCTGGAAGTAAAAATTCAGTTACTTACCCTGTGGTCAGTATGATGTTTTCATCCTCAGTTCTACTTGGACTCTCCAATCCAAAAACTGTCTTACCATTTCTAGAGGTCCCAAGTAACTCTGGTATTGAAAAGGAGAAATACTTGGGGATTTGACTGATTTTTAAGTAGACTACAACTTACTCCTCTTTCATTATCACCAGTATCCCCTCTTGCAGAGGTAGTTGGTGTTGTCAGCTTCTGAAACTTCTGGGGTTTCTGTTTGGTGGTACAGATCAGGTTAAGCTTAGCTTTCTTCACTATTGGGTGCTGTTGAGTCACTGCTTTCCCTACCAAAGAAAAGTTTTCTTAATCACTTGCCTACTAGCTACAAACTTTTCTTCCTATTTCTTCTATCATTCTCTGTACTTATAAATTTATGCCTTAAAAAAATCTCCTTATAGTTGTTTTGGAAGGATTTGGGAAAAGAAAGAAAGTAAATATATGCTTAAAAGGCTATATTAACCCAGAATTTCTTAGACTCTTAAAGCATGTTTTACATCTTTGTATCTGTAGTGCCTAGAATGTTATTTGATAAATATTAGGTCCTCAACATGTTTTAATTGTGTGTATGCTTATGTAAATATATATACATTATATCTGAATAGCATATATATCATATATGCATATTTGTTACCAATGAAAGAAATACAACTAGATAAATTTAAGCCTAAAAGATTATTTATTGTCCTATATAATAAGAAATTCAGGTATGAATCTTACTTTCAGCACAAATGGGTCTAAGAGCTCTACTGGAATAATCAGCTCTCTTGTACTTTCATGCTGTTTCAGAAACTCTCTGCATGTGCTTTTATCTGTGTTTTGGCCTTTTTCTTCCCTTGACAGACATAGAGCAGGCAGGATGATTCATAGCTTTTAGCTCCATGATTCTTCGGGCCCTAAATTGAAAAATCCCAGAGATGAACTTTTACTGGTCTGGCTTTAGTCACGCATCTACTCCTGAACCAATCTGTGTGGCTAGAAGGATGGAATGTATCAGAGTTTAACAAACTATGGCCCATGGGCTAAATCAGTGTACCACCTGAGGTTTTATTGTTTAGTTTTTCATACCACAAGGTAGGAATGGCCTTTGCATTTTTAAATGGTTAAAAACATACCCATATAATATGTTCCATTTTGCCTTTTCTTCCTCAAAGTCTAAAATATTTACCCTGTGATATGCTATGAATGTCTGAGTCTGGGTATGGATCACATACAATGGCCCTGACTAGAGGAATGAGATAACAATGATTGTCAGCCTCATTAGAGCCAATGTTTATAGTGGAAGAGCAGCAGCTTCCCAAATAAAGAATACATCCCGAATAAGCCAAAACTCACAAACATCCATATGCGTGGGTAATAATTCATCCCTGAGCATGAAGAATTATTTCTGTTAATGTTACAAACCCAAACACATATTCATGTAGATGCTATGTAATTAAAACCATTTCTCTTCATTCTTCCAACAACTTGAGAGCTATTATAGTTGTAGCACTGTGGGGAGAACCTTAATTTATCTCTATTACTAAGACTGAAAGACTGTCCACTGGTCTAGGAGAAGGGTGTTGTTTAAGTTTGGTTGGAACATTATTCATTTGCATCAGTTTTCAAGCTCAGTACTGAGAGAGAGAGAGAACTAGCCATTTGATCTAGATCAATTCAATGGTTAATTTATTATTTATTTAACAAACATTTCTTAACACTGATACAGGGCCAAGCACTGGGTGTACAATGGGAAACAAAATGCAGTTTCTCTCTACAAAGGATTATGGTGTAATGGAACATTTGAAGCAGACATAACTTTTTCAGTGTGGTTTTCCAAGCCCTTCTTCAACTAGCTTCACCTCACTGATTTATGCAGATCTCCCTACTACAATTTACTCCAAACATGCATTTCAGTTGGGTCAGTAAATGACCCCTATTAGGGCATAATCACCCCTATCTGTAAGCTTGGTTTCCTTTCCAGAACTGTGTGTGTGTGTGTCTGTGTGTCTGTGCAGTCGCTTCAGTCCATGTCTGACTCTTTGTGACCACATGGACCACCAGGTTTCTCTGTCAATGGGATTCCCCAGGAAAGAATACTAAAGTGGGTTGCCATTCCCTCCTCCAGGGAATCTTCCTGACCCAGGAATTGAACCTGCGACTCCTATACTGCAGGCAGATTCTTTATTGCTGAGCCACTGGGGAAACCCCTTTCCAGAAATGCTTTTTCATAAATCCAATGAGTATTTCCTTTAATTCCCAACCTAAGGCTAATTTGCTTTATAGCATATCCTACCTATAATTTGCTTCATTGCTCAGTTGTAAAGAATCTGCCTGCAATGTGGAAGATCTGGATTCGATTCCTGTGTCAGGAAGATCCCCTGGAGAAGGAAATGGCAACCCACTTCAGTATTCTTGCCTGGAGAATCCCATGGGCAAAGGAACCTGGCAGGTTACAGTCCATGGGGTTGTAAGAGTTGGACACAACTTAGCAACTAAACCACCACCTATAATTTACAAATTTCTATAGCTCCTATAGTCCGTACATATAACCCAAGTCTAGATAATATGCCTTCCCTATAATTATATGTTAGGTTTTCATTACAACAGCTTGAGGGTTAAGCTCATACAGTCTCTGTATTTAAGTCTCAAATAAAATTTAGTGTTTCACCTTTAAATAAATACATTGACTTTGTCTGATATTTGAGGATGAAGATGACAAAAAGATCATATCCAATTACATGACTCAGTAACAGTTAAAATTTTAATTCATTCACTAGAGATATCCATTTAGAAGTGTAAATACATTTTCATTTACTCTTTGGCCATTTAAAATCTACTCCAAAGGCAAAATACTATATAGCTTTTGAACAAAGCTATTCATTATTAGCATTATTTTTAATAGCAGTTGAAATGTCCATTAACAGGGAACTGGTTCAGTGATTCTGGTTCATTAACCCAATGAAGTACTATGCAGCCGAGAAAAGGTATGGATAAGACATCAGGATACTAATATGCCCTGATATCCAAAATATACTGTTAAGGCAGCATGGAAAGAGTGCTATCTTTGTGTAAGAAATAGGAAGTCAATTTGGGTGTATATTAATATATGAATTTACTTATTAAAAAGAGCAAAAAGATAATGCAAAACTTTGCATAAGTATGGTTACTTATTATCTTCATTAACATCTATTTCTGCTTTATTGACTACGCCAAAGCCTTCAACTGTGTGGATCACAATAAACTGTGGAAAATCCTGAAAGAGATGGGAATACCAGACCACCTTACCTGCCTCTTGAGAAACCTGTATGCAGGTCAGGAAGCAACAGTTAGAACTGGGCATGGAACAGACTGGTTCCCAATAGGAAAAGGAGTACGTCAAGGTTGTATATTGCCACCCTGCTTATTTAACTTATATGTAGAGTACATCATGAGAAATGCTGGGCTGGAAGAAGCACAAGCTGGAATCAAGATTGCTGGGAGAAATATCAATAACCTCAGATATGCAGATGACACCACCCTTATGGCAGAAAGTGAAGAGGAACTAAAAATCCTCTTGATGAAAGTGAAAGAGGAGAGTGAAAAAGTTGGCTTAAAGTTCAACATTCAGAAAACTAAGATCATGGCATCTGGTCCCATCACCTCGTGGGCAATAGATGGGAAAACAGTGGAAACAGTGTCAGACTTTATTTTTTGGGGCTCCAAAATTACTGCAGATGGTGATTGCAGCCATGAAATTAAAAGACGCTTACTCCTTGGAAGGAAAGTTATGACCAACCTAGATAGCATATTAAAAAGCAGAGACATTACTTTGCCAACAAAGGTCCATCTGGTCAAGGCTGTCATTTTTCCAGTGGTCATGTATGGATGTGAGAGTTGGACTGTGAAGAAAGCTGAGCACTGAAAAATTGATGCTTTTGAACTGTGGTGTTGGAGAAGACTCTTGAGAGTCCCTTGGACTGCAAGGAGATCCAACCAGTCCATCCTAAAGGAGATCAGTCCTGGGTGTTCATTGGAAGGACTGATGCTGAAGCTGAAACTCCAATACTTTGGCCACCTCATGTGAAGAGTTGACTCATTGGAAAAGACCCTGATGCTGGGAGGGATTGGGGGCAGGAGGAGAAGGAGATGACAGAGGATGAGATGGCTGGATGGCATCACTGACTCGATGAGCATGAGTTTGAGTAAACTCTGGGAGTTTGTGATGGACAGGGAGGCCTGGTGTGCTGCGATTCATGGGGTCACAAAGAGTTGGACACAGCTAAGTAACTGAACTGAACTGAACCAAACGTCCACCGCAGTGTGGTCTCAGGTCAAACAACAGGGAGGGAACACAGCTCATTAACAGAAAATTTGATTAAAGATTTACTGCCCATGGCCCCACCCATCAGAACAAGACCCAGTTTCCGCCCCACCCCCCCCAGTCTCTCCCATCATAAGTCTTTTATGCTTATCTCTCAGAGCACAGACAGAATGAAAACCACAATCACAGAAAATGAATCAAATGGATCACATGGACCACAGCCCCATCTAACTTAATGAGACTCTGAGCCATGCTGTGTAGGGCCACCCAAGATGGATGGGTCTTGGTGGAGAGTTCTGACAAAATGTGTCCATTGGAGAAGGCAATGGCAAATGACTTCAGAATTCTTGCCTTGAGAACCCCATGAACAGTATGAAAAAGCAAAAAGATATGACACTGAAAGATGAATTTCCCAGGTCAGTAGGTGCCCCATATGCGACTGGAGAAGAGTGGAGAAATAACCCCAGGATGAATGAAGCCAAATCAAAAACAACACTGAGCTGTGGATGTGACAGGTGATGAAAGTGTCAGGGGAGTGTGTAATTTCCTCGGTTCTGCCTTGTCACAACAAAAATCTGAAGCATCGGAGCAGTGTTACAGCCCTCAGATGGACCAGAGTTACAGCTCAGTTTTATTTAGAAAGTAAAGGAAAATACATCCACAAGGCATGAGGGCATGCGGACCCAAAATGCAAAGAGAAGAGAGAAGCCTGGCCCAATTTTGGGTCCTCTTTTTATACGCTTTTCCTCCTCCCCCTGGGCCAGCCCTATGTAAACTGAGCTAGACAGGAGTGCTGTTTGTTCCACCTGAGGTCCTCACTCTGGTTCTCGGGCCTTCCTCTGTTCTATTTTTGCAGGCTTTTCCCTTCCTTATCTTTTAGCAACTGCCATTTTGGACTCCTTTTTCCTATTCTAACTACCTAACAGAAATAAAGTCCTATGCTGTAAAGAACAATATTGCATAGGAACCTGGAATGTTAGGTCCATGAATCAAAGCAAATTGGAACTGGTCAAACAGGAGATGGCAAGAGTGAACATCAGCATTTTAGGAATCAGTGAACTAAAATGGACTGGAATGGGTGAATTTAACTCAGATGACCATTTTGTCTACTACTGTGGGCAAGAATCCCTTAGAAGAAATGGAGTAGGCATCATAGTAAATGAAAGTGTCCAAAATGCAGTACTTGGGTGCAATCTCAAAGACGACAGAATGATCTCTGTTTGTTTCTAAGGCAAACTATTCAATATCACAGTAATCCAAGTCTATGCCCCGCCCAATAATGCTAAAGAAGCTGAAGGTGAACGGTTCTATGAAGACCTACAAGACCTTCTAGAACTAACATCCAAAAAAGATGTCCTGTTCATTACAGGGGACTTGAATGCAAAAGTAAGAAGTCAAGAGACACCTGGAGTAACAGGCAAATTTGACCTTGGTGTACAGAATGAAGCAGGGCAAAGGATAACAGAGTTTTGCCAAGAGAACACACTGGTTATAGCAAACACCATCTTCCAACAATACAAAAGAAGACTCTACATGTGGACATCACCAGATGGTCAATACCGAAATCAGATTGATTACATTCTTTGCAGCCAAAGATGGAGAAGCTCTATACAGTCAGCAAAAACAAGACCAGGAGCTGACTGTGGCTCAGACCATGAACTCCTTATTGCAAAATTTAGACTTAAGTTGAAGAAAGTAGGTAAAATCACTAGACCATTCAGGTATGACCTAAATCAAATCCCTTATGACTATACAGTGGAAGTGAGAAATAGATTCAAGGGATTAGATCTGATAGAGTGCCTGAATAACTATGGACAGAGATTCATGACACTGTACAGGAGGCAGTGATCAAAAACACCTGCAAGAAAAAGAAATGCAAAAAGGCAAAATGGTTGTCTGAGGAGGCCTTACAAATAGCTGAGAAAAGAAGAGATGCGAAAGGCAAAGGAGAAAAAGGAAAGATATTCCCATTTGAATGCAGAGTTCCGAAGAATAGCAATGAGAGATAAGAAAGCCTTCCTCAGTGATTAATGAAAAGAAATAGAGGAAAACAATAGAATGGGAAAGACTAGAGATATCTTCAAGAAATTTAGAGATACCAAGGGAACATTTCATGCAAAGATGGGCCCAATAAAGGACAGAAATGGTATGGACATAATGGAAGCAGAAGACATTAAGAAGAGGTGGCAAGAATACACAGAAGGACAATACAAAAAAGATCTTCATAACCCAGATAATCACGATGATATTATCACTCACCTAGAGCCAGACATCCTGGAATGTGAAGTCAAGTGGGCCTTAGGAAGCATCACTGAGAACAAAGCTAGTGGAGGTGATGGAATTCCAGCTGAGCTGTTTCAAATCCTAAAAGATGATGCTATTAAAGGGCTGCACTCAATACGCCAGCAAATTTGGAAAACTCAGCAGTGTCCACAGGACTGGAAAAGGTCAGTTTTCATTCCAATCCCTAAGAAAGGCAATGCCAAAGAATGCTCAAACTTATGCACAATTGCACTCACATGCTAGCAAAGTAATGCTCAAAATTCTCCAATCCAGGCTTCAACAGTACATGAATCATGAACTTCCAGATGTTCAAGCTGGATTTAGAAAAGGCAAAGGAGCTAGAGATCAAACAGTGAACATTGTTGGACCATCAAAAAAGTAAAAGAGTTACAAAAAAACATGTACTTTTGCTTTACTGACTATGCCAAAGCCTTTGACACTGTGGATCAAAACAAAGTGTGGAGAATTTTTAGAGACAGATATACCAGACCACCTTACCTGCCTCCTGAGAAATCTGTATACAGGTCAAGAAACAACAGTTGGAAATGGACAGGGAACAACAGACTGATTCTAAATAGGGAAAGGAGTATGTCAAGGCTGTATATTGTAAGCCTGCTTATTTAACTTACATGCAGAGTACATCATGTGAAATGCCAGGCTGCATGAAGCACTAGCTGGAATCAAGATTGTTGGGAGAAATAACAATAACCTCAGATACACAGATGACACCACCCTTATGGCAGAAGGTAAAGAAGAACTAATGAGCCTCTTGATGAAAGTGAAAGAGGAGAATGAAAAAGTTGGGTTAGAACTCAACATTCAGAAAACAAAGATCATGGCATCCAGTTTTATCATTTCATAGCAAATAGATGGGGAAACAATGCAAACAGTGACAGACTTTATTTTTTTGGGTTCCAAAATCACTGCAGATGGTGATTGCAGCCATGAAATTAAAACACTCTTGCTCCTTGGAAGAAAACTTATGATCAACCTAGACAGCATATTAAAAAGTAGAGACATTACTTTGCCAACAAAGGTCCATCTAAAAGCTATGATTTTTCTGCTAGTCATGTATATATGTGAGAGTTGGACCATGGAGAAACCTGAGTGCTGAAGAACTGATGCTTTTGAACTGTGGTGTTGGCGAAGACTCTTGAGAGTCCCTTGGACTGCAAGAAGATGAAATCAGTCAATCCTAAAGGAAATCAGTCCTGAATATACATTGGAACGACTGATTCTGAAGCTGAAACTCCAATACTTTGGCCACCTGATGCAAAGAACTGACTTACTGGAAAAGACACTGATGCTTGGAAAGAGTGAAGGCAGGAGGAGAAGGGGACAATAGAGGATGAGATTGTTGGATGGCATCACCGACTTGATGGACAGGCGGTTTAGCCATCTTTGGGAGTTGGTGATGGACAGGGAAGCCTGGTGTGCTGCTGCCCATGGGGTCATTAAGAGTTGGACACAACTGAGTGATTGAACTGAACTGAACTGAGCCTGTATGAGGAAGAAGATAACCAGGTAGAGGAAAAAAGATGCTAGTGAGTCTTCAATGAATATCCCTCATTATATATAATAGCTTTCCTTTTTGGAACCCCATAAAAGTTTTTCCATAATTAAAAGAAATTAAACTCAGAAGAGAAAAGCAATCCCTTAATACTAGGAGGGGGGAAAAATAAGGAAAGAAGTCTAACTGTATCAAGTTGGTGACATAGATACAGAGAAATAATTACTTCAACTGAGTTTAAGGCATAGTTATTTTAGTTGAATGTCTTTATTGGGATTTATTTCAGGGAGAAAACAAGTTGACATAAACTGCATTCAGTTAACATTAATAATAATCATATTGTTATTTTGAAACTGCTATAGAAATAATATATAATTATATGAACTTATGTTAGGACCTTTAGGAACTAAGACTTTTCAGTAAAGAAAAAAAAGGTAAAAGTATAAAATCAAAGAATTCAAGTAAAAGTTCTGTGTTATTAAATTTGAAATAGAAATAGCAGTATGAACTTGTAATTTATTTTGTCTAATATGCATGTTTCCTGACTCTTTGTCCATTAAAAACCCTAGAAGCAATGATAGGTTTGCAATCAACACCCAAAGCAATGAGCTTTCTTATCACCCAGATTGTAGTTTCTAATATAATTTTCCACTGCAAGGGAGCACGACTCCTTGAAAAAATGGCTCAATTCCAGATCTGAAATAGGAGAAGAGCAAAATGAGTTTGAGATACCTTATTATGTTAGGAAAGGAAAAATGTTATCAAAGATTAATGGTTATTTCAGTAGAACACAGAAACAACCTAAGGGGACTCTGATTGGCTCAGGATGGGACAAATTTAAGCATTAAAAACATAATAACTGCAACTGGGTAAAGCACATTCAGCATGAAATTCCATAAGTTCTTCATAAAACAACTCACAGGACTCACAGCATTGAGTTCAGTGTTGCTGGGGTATCAACTTTGAAAAGTGGTCAATAGAATGAAAGAATTATGATTTGCTCCTATCTTTCCTGCAGCGCAGACAATCCTTTTGGTATAATGCTTGTCTGTAATGCCCAAATTGGTTCAGACAGGGTAGATAAAAAATAAAATCACAAAAATGCAGAATACGTAAATATTTTGCAAGGTGAATGTCTTGAACTACCAAATTGCACCCACTGTGTGTAATCATTGCATCTTAGAAGAGCATAGTGGCTTGTGGAAGTATATACTTCTATACTCTTGTATCATATTCTCTTATTTCAGTTACTCATATGCATTGCCCTACATGTGTGAAACATGTTCTTCACAGTTTGAAAACTTAGTATAGAATCCAAACCATAGGTAAATATTCTGGTAGAAGAATCCAGGCCCTGAATGAAAAAAGCAAACCTCATGTATTGAAGAGAAGCTTGAAATAACAAAGTGTTTTAAAATAAGAGAATAGGTGTTATTGAGATAATCTAAAGGAATTCACTAATTGTGCACCCTAAGAACAGTTCTTTGAAAGTAAAGGGAAAAATAGATCTGAACGCATAGTAGATAAAAGAAAAACAGTGATCTACTTTCACGGGGCCTGAGAAGCACTTACAGTGGGCTGTAAAATAAAGATGAGGTTGCTCAGTATAACAGGATATTGCTTAGAGGCACCCATTCTCATTTTACAAAGCTGTAGCCCCAACCACACACACACACAAAACAGGACAATGAGCTACAGCCTCTGATCTCATTATATTTTGTTCAAAGAAGAATGCATTTTCTTCTCCATAAACTAAAAGTTACAGCATTTGAACACATCCACTTTTGCCAAGCAAACTTGATGTCTACTGTTAAGGTAAAGTTCATTGTTGACTACAATATTTCTTTCTTTATTCAGTTCAGTTCAGTCACTCAGTTGTGTCCGACTATTTGTGACCCCATGAACCGCAGCATGCTAGGCCTCCCTGTCCATTACCAACTCCTGGAGTTTATCCAACCCATGTCCATTGAGTCAGTGATGCCATCCAACCATATCATCCTCTGTCGTCCCCTTCTCCTCCTGCCTTCACTCTTTCCCAGCATCAGGGTCATTTCAAATGAGTCAGCTCTTCGTATCAGGTGGCCAAAGTGTTGGAGTTTCAGCTTCAACATCAGTCCTTCCAATGAACACCCAGGATTGATCTCCTTTAGGATGGACTGGTTGGATCTCCTTGCAGTCCAAGGGGCTCTCCAGAGTCTTCTCCAACACCACAGTTCAAAAGCATCAATTCTTTGTGCTCAGCTTTCTTTATAGTCCAACTCTCACAACTATACATGACTACTGGAAAAACCATAGCCTTGACCAGATGGACCTTTGTTGACAAAGTAATGTCTCTGCTTTTTAATATGCTGTCTAGGTTGGTCATAACTTTCCTGCCAAGGAGTAAGCGTCTTTTAATTTCATGGCTGCAGTCACCATCTACAGTGATTTTGGAGCCCCCCCAAAATAAAGTCTGATACTGTTTCCACAGTTTCCCCATCTATTTGCCATGAAGTAATGGGACTGGATGTCATGATCTTAGTTTTCTGAATGTTGAGCTTTAAGCCAACTTCTTCACTCTCGTCTTTCCCTTTCATCAAGAGGCTTTTTACTTCCTCTTCACTTTCTGCCATAAGGGTGGTGTCATCTGCATATCTGAGGTTATTGATATTTCTCCCAGCAATCTTGATTTCAGCTTGTGCTTTCTCCAGCCCAGCGTTTCTCATGATGTACTCTGCATATAAGTTAAATAAGTAGGGTGACAATATACAGCCTTGACGTACTCTTTATTAGGGATTAAATATTTTAAACTGTGTCACACATTTGAGATTTATTTATATTATATTCTTCCCTGGTGGCTCAGACAGTAAAGTGTCTGCCTGCAATGCGGGAGACCCAGGTTTGATCCCTGGGTTGGGAAGATCCTCTGGAGGAGGAAAAGGCAACCCTCTCCAGTACTCTTGCCTGGAAAATCCCATGGACGGAGGACCCTGGTAGGCCACAGTCCATGGGGTCGCAAAGAGTTGGACACAACTGAGCGACTTCATTTTCTTTCTTTTCTTTCTTTATATTATATTGCTTGTGAGAGTATTCAAGTTCGTGTTCAGCCTCAGCCTTATTTTCCTATAAATCCTGTAATACCTAATTGACAAAATCATATAATGCAACCTGGGGCTTCCCAGGTGGCACTAGCAGTAAAGAAACAGCCTGCCAATGCAGGAGATGTGTGACATGTGGGTTCGACCTCTGGGTCGGGAAGATCCCCTGGAGGAGGGCATGACAATCTACTCTCATATTCTTGCCTGGAGAATCCTATGGAGAGAGGAGTCTGGCAGGCTACAGTCCATAGGGTTGCAAAGAGTCGGATATGACTGAAGTGACTTAGCATGCACATACCATTTTATAGGGGAAATGACTATAGTTGATGAAAGATGTTCTTTATAGAATTCCAACTAATAAATGAAGAGGAAATGATTTGTGACCACTGGTCAAAACGTTGAACAGTAATCATCCGTAGCTGCTAAAACCACTTGCTGAGATGTCAGTGAGAGCTTTTAAGTGTTGAAATGTTATAATGGAGTCAGACAGACACCACTTGAACATAATAATCAATTTTAGAATCACACAAGGGAGATAATAGGTATTATGAGCCTTCTTATGACATACAGACATGAAATACCTGCACTAAAAATAAATAAATCTGGATATAACCTAGGTCTTTAGGTCTAACAACTTATAATAATAATTAATAATACTATGGGAGACATAATAATAATTATATACATATACATATAATATGTACATATTATAATACATATAATAATACTATGGGAGATAGAGGAAAACATTAACCACAAGCTCAAGAGGGGAATCATCCAAATCCAGAGTGTAGGACCCTGAACAAGACAACCAGTCTGGTTTCTCCAGCAAATGAATGGTTTGTAAAAATAAAAGCAAAATAGAGTAACTTCTCTCAAAGAGTCCCAAGAGGTATGACAAACACATGCAATTTATGGACCCTTTTTATATACTTATTTGAATAAACCAACAGGAAGAGAGTGTTTCAGACAAATAGGGCAATGTAACTATGGATTGGATACAAAATAATACTAAAGAATTACAGTTAATTTTTAGGTGTTATAATGGCTTGGAAATGATGTTAAACATTCCAATTGGAGAAGCATATTGAAGTATATAGAGGGGAAATGACATAATTTCCAGATTAAAATAGTAATCCCCAAATACTCCATCTATGGTGTAGATGTGAAAAGACAGAGATTTTTTCTGACATATTAGCACCAAGAAAAATCTGGGTAATATTAAAATCATATATTTTAACAGGATCATCTAAAAGATATGGACAGGATAGAGCTTTAAAGAACTGATTTCTAGAGAAAAGAGCCTTATAAATGTTCAAATGCTTGAAAAAGCTCCCCTAGCTGGCATTTGGAAGTCAGAGTGATTGGTGGTGGCAGCATTAGAGACGGGGCTAAGTCAGGCTTAACCTTAACCCCCTGAAGCTGAAGCTCAGCCACAGATCAAACTGACACTCAGTGAAACCCAGCTTATCTCATCTTAGTCACTAGATGCCCAGCTCTCTGGGAAAACAAAGCCACACAACAGTATTTCTCCATCTTCATTGTTTTTCTACACATAATGTGTGGTCATCAGTCAAAAATCACTAGACACAAGAATATAGGACCCAGATTTAATTGGTGAGCAGGGAAGAGAAAGGAAGCAATCCATAGGTGAAACAGATATTAGAACAAGCAGATGAAGATTTTAAAATAATTATGACAAATGTCCAAGGATTTTCAGGTAAACATGGAAAGAATAGGTCAACAGGTCAGTAGAAAAATGGAAACTATTAAAAGTCACGTAGAGATCTTGGATATGTAAAACAAGAGTCTGAAATAGGAAGTACATTGGTTTTAAGATCAAAATAAATAAGAAAGTATGAGAGAAATTGAAAATAACCTAATACAGATTACATGAAATGAAACACATGAGGGAAGAAAAAGATAAAGAAGGCCATGTTGGATATCAATGGGTCAATGTGTAAGTGGTCTAACATACATATATTTGTAAATCTCAGAACTTTAAGAAATAAATGAATCAAGAAAAGTAGTTGAAATATCAACTAAAATTTTTCCAACATTGATGAAAAACATATCTTTACATAACAATATATATTAATAATAAGTGATACCATATTTAGTCTTATAGTGACAGATAAGGAATGCTCTCATTACTAAACTATCATGTTTTAATGTCTGTATCTTTATCCTTGTAGCATCTGTACTTAAATTATTTTCTAATATCAGGGTGGGACAGAAACTTGGATTTTCTTCTATAACCAAATGCAAAAGTATGCTAGTTATGAGTTGCTCTTGACCATGATTGGTGATCAAATGTCCTTTTTTCAGTGTTGTACATTCTTGATCTATGAAAACACTGAACCAAGATAGTAGTATAAATGTACAAGTGTAGGAGTAAATTAAACCTTAAAAAAACATGCATACATTTAGAAATCTCAGAACCATAAAAAATTGAATAAAAACATATTTGAAGCTAAGTCAGCTGAAAAATTCCCCAAATTGGTGAAAAACATCAAAGAAATCTACATATCATAAAATCTACTAGCTGTAATAACTGGACTCAAAAAGAAAAGGTCTTAGGATATAATGTCAATGTAAAAAAATCCATTATATTTCTATTTATTAGTAAAAACAATTAGAAAATAAAATTCAGAAATTAATACTGCTTACAAAAGTATGTTGTAATTACTTGCTGAGTTGCATACAACTCTTTTACAACCCCATGGACTGTAAACTGCCACGCTCCTTTGTCCGTGTGATTTTCCAGGCAAGAATACTGGAGTGGGTTGCCATTTTCTTCTCTAGGGAATCTTCCCTATTCAGGGATTGAACCCCATCACCTGCACTGGCAGGTGGATTCTTTACTACTGAGCCCCAAAGGAAGCCCTACAAAAGTATAAATAACTATAAATATCTAGAGATAAATATTCTTCACTGAAAACTACAGCATTTGTTGAGAGAAATTAAGCTCTCTCCATGTATTTAAATGAAGAAATACATCATGCTAACAGATTGGAGGATTTAATATTTCCTCCCAATCTACAGATTCTGTAAAATATCAATTAAAAATGCCAGAGTTTTTCATGAAAACTGTCAAGCTGATACTGCAATCTGTATGCAAAAGGAAATGTTCTAGAATAACAAAAGAATACAGTTGGAGTCCTTCTATTTCCTGAGTTTAAGATAAGATAACCAAGACAGTGTAGTTCTGGAGTAAGGATAAGCAGATGGATGCAACAGCATTAAAATCCAAAATACAACCACATATATACTCAAATATTTGAAAAAGGCATAAATGCAGTTCAACAAAGAAAGGGCAGTTTTTTCAATAGATGCTGTATAACCAACTGAATATCTGTGTGGAAAAATCCTGTTGCATGATATACAAAAATTATCATCAAATGGATTACAGTCTTAGATGTAAAAGCCAAAATTAAAGAGCTTCCAGCAGAAAATGTAAGAAAAATCTTAGCAAACTGGAAATTGGGCAAAGCTTTTTTATATGGAATTCCAAAAGCTCTAACTATAAAAGAAAAATGATAAGCAGGAGTTAAACAAATGTTAGACCTTCTGTTCTCAAAAGATACTGTTAATTAAAACTTCCAGTTTCTAGTCCAATATGTAAAAAGCTTGGAAGTTGTCACAATAAGAAAAAAACTGAACAAACAGAAAATCAACAACTCTTCTTAGATCCATCAGAGAATTGAAGTCACAAAGCAAAGAGTGGTGAACATAGAGAATCAGATGTTACCAGGAGCAGAACACTTCCCTGGAGCCAGAAATTGGTAGGAATAAGGGATAACTGACCAGTTGTTGGAGACTGAGAGTGAACTAATTTAAGAGAATACAATTTCTGAGGGTGCGACCTTTATTGTTGTTTAGTTGCTGAGTTGTGTCCAACTCTTTGCACCCCATGGATCCTTTGTCCGTGGGGTTTCCCAGGCAAGAATACTGGAGTGGGTTGCCATTTCCTTCTCTAGGGGATCTTCCTGACCCAGGGACCAGACATGTGGCTCCTGCTTGGCAGGTGGATTCTTTACCACTGAGCCACATGGGAGCCCAGTGCAGTCTTAGGGGCTGAGTTTTACTACCAGGAGCCTCACCAGCGGGTCACTGTGATCAGAGAAAAATCCCCTCATATATCCAGCAGCAGGGAGGAAGTAAACATTTTGAAATGTTGTCAGAGGATTCTATTTTCCTTAAAAAGGCCTGACCTAGGGAAGGAATTTGAAAAAGAATAGATACATGTATATGGATAACTGAGTCACTTTGCTGTACTCCTGAAACTAATACAACATTGTTAATTAACTATGCTTCAAATATATATATATATATATATATATATATATATATATATATTTTAAGGCCTGAACTTAAAAGCACTTGTTTTGTCACAGATCAACCAAAATGTTTCACCAGAACCTAACTCGTAGGGAAAGAAAATACTCAGCTCTGGCCCTCTCTGGCCTTTGAAGGAGGGAAAGACGGAACTTCAGTCTCATTGATGTGAAGGAAGGGAAACATCCATCATCCATCATCCAAAAACACTGCGGATGGTGACCGCAGCCATGAAATTAAAAGACGCTTACTCCTTGGAAGGAAAGTTATGACCAACCTAGATAGCATATTAAAAAGCAGAGACATTACTTTGCCAACAAAGGTCCATCTAGTCAAGGCTATGGTTTTTCCGGTGGTCATGTATGGATGTGAGAGTTGGACTGTGAAGAAAGCTGAGTGCTGAAGAATTGATGCTTTTGAACTGTGGTGCTGGAGAAGACTCTTGAGAGTCCCTGCAAGGAGATCCAACCAGTCCATCCTAAAGGAGATCAGTCCTGGGTGTTCACTGGAAGGACTGATGCTGAAGCTGAAACTCCAGTACTTTGGCCACCTCATGTGAAGAGTTGACTCATTGGAAAAGACCCTGATACTGGGAGGGATTGGGGGCAGGAGGAGAAGGAGATGACAGAGGATGAGACGGCTGGATGGCATCACCGACTCAGTGGACATGAGTTTGAGTAAACTCTGGGAGTTTGTGATGGACAGGGAGGCCTGGTGTGCTGCGATTCATGGGGTCGCAAAGAGTCGGACACGACTGAGCGACTGAACTGAACTGACTGAAGGGGTGACAGAATCTGAGAAGGACTTGTAAAGACCAAGGTCCAGAGGCACAGGCTCAGAGTGGGAATTTGGAAATAACTGAGATGTCTTCAATAGGTGAATGTGTGTATCACAAACTATAGTATATCCATAGAAGCCTAGGCTTCCCAGGAGGCACAGTGGTAAAGAATCCACCTGACAATGCAGGAGACGCAAGAGATGTGGGTTTGATCCCTGGGTCAGGAAGATCTTCTGGAGTAGGAACTGGTAGCCCACTCCAGTATTCTTGCCTGGGAAGTCCCCTGGACAGAGGAGCCTGGTGGGCTACAGACCATGGGGTTGCAAAGAGTCGGACATGACTGAGGACAGCACAGCAGAAGTATATCCATTCAGTGTAGTGTCACTCAGGAACCAAAAGAAATGAGCTGCTTGTTAGCTGAGCTGATGCAGGTTGTGAAAGAATTCATAGAAGTATTAACAAGAGAAGAGAAGAGAGTTTTTTTTTTATATATTTAAATTTTTTTTCATTTATTTTTATTAGTTGGAGGCTAATTACTTTACAATATTGTAGTGGGTTTTGTCATACATTGACATGAATTTTTCCTCACTTTTCTAGTGAGGAAAGGACAGACTCAGGGTGGTGTGGGCTCTGAAGGGTGGGGATTTGAGTCTTTTCTTGAGTTTCAAAGGACAAGGTGCAGGAAAGACGGGGTGACTTCCTATCTATTCTGGTCCACAGTTGTATCTGAGTTGGCTGTGCTTCTATAGGATGTGGTTTTTTTAGAATTTGTAACTTGTTGTTTTCAGTAATTTTCTAGCTCTTGGATGTCTGAAAGAGACTTGATAGTGGCCCTTTAGAGGCGCTACTCTATTTTGAACAATGTTACATGGGTTTACACTATTCAATCTATGAAGACATGGGAGGACCTCAAATGCATATTGTTAAGTGAAATAAACTATTCTGAAAAGGCTACGTGATATATGATTCCAACTCTATGATATTCTGGAAAAGGCAAAACTCTACAGACAGTAAAAAGATGAGTTGTTGCCAGGCCTTGGTGGGAAGGGATTGGTAGGAATGAATAAATACATAAATGGAGCCCAAGATAGTTTCAGGTCAATGAAATTACTCCATATGATACTGTAATAGTGGATACATGACATTATGCTTTTATCAGAACCCACAGAATTGAACAACAACAACAAAAAAGTAGTAACTCTAAACTGCAATCTTTATTTAAAGGTATTTGTCAATACTGGTGTATCCATTGCCAAAAAACTACCACACTAAAATCAGTTAGTAGTAACAGGAGAAATGGTATATGGAGATAAAAAGGGTATATGAGGGGAAAAAAAAGTATTCTTTACTCTAAAGAACAGTAATATTAAAAAAACAAAAGCTATACTCTTGGAGAAAGTATTCCCAATACATGTATCTGGCAAAAGACTCAAATCTATGAACACTAATAATTAAAAGGCAAGCAACTTAATTGAAAATGGCCAAAAGTCTTAGATACTCAGAATCATATATTAGATGGCCAATACTTGAAAAATGCTTAAACACATTAATAATCCTAGAAGTGCATATTAAAACAGCAATGAAATATCACTAAACAGCCACTAGAAAGGCCAACAGTTAAAAGACTGATAATACCAAGAGTTTGTAAGAACATGGAAGTACTAGATCTTTCACACATTCTTGGAGGAAATATACAATAGTATATTAACCCCTTATAGTAGTCATTTTAATCATAAATCAATATTTTATTAATTTATCTTCAGGAAATTAAAGCTTATGTCTGTAAAATTACTTATGTATTAATGCTGAATGAAGTTTTATTTCTAACAGCAAAACTCTTGGAAATAATCTAAATGTCCATCAGCAGGAGACTGGATAAACAAAATAACAGATACATTTTGTTTCATTCCGTTATCATATAATGGTATAATACTACCTAGCAATAAAAGGAATGAACTACTGATGCAAAGACATAGCATGAGGTAATCTCAAATTTATGCTCAGTGAAAGAAACAAGAGAGTACAGTTTAATGATGTTCAATAGCAGGGATAATTAACCTATGAGGAAAAAAAATCAGAAGAGCAATTGCCTGTGGGTGGCGAGGATAGACTGTTTTTGTAAATGAAATTTATTGGAACACAGACATGCTCATTTGCTTATAATCTGTGGCTGCTTTCACACTACAACAGAAGGAAATAGTTGTGTCAGGGACCATCAGGGTCAAATAGTGTAAAATATTTACTGTCTGATCCTTTACAGAAAAAGTTTACTGACCTCTGGTATACGTGTGTAAGATTTTTAAAATGTTAAAAATTACAGAGGCTGGCAAGTGGATATACAGGGATCCTTTTTACTATTCTCTCTTATTTTTATGTGGTTAAAACTTACAATAAAATTTAAAATTTGGAAGCCATTATCTGGTCTGAGAGGGCTTCCCAGGTGGTGCTAGAGGTGAAGAATCCACCTGCAAATGCAGGAGACATACGAGAGGCGGGTTCAATCCCTGGGTGGGGAAGATCCCCTGGAGGAGGGCATGGCAACCCACTCCAGTATTCTTGCCTGGAGAATCCCATGGACAGGGCAGCCAGGGGGCTACAGTCCATGGGGTCTCTAAGAGTCAACACCACTGAAGCACTTAGCACACATCTGGACTGAGAACTTACAGGAGTTTTCCAGTTAAGCTATTTCTTCTTACACAAACTTGTGGAAAGAATATGAATTCTATGCTGGAGAAATAAAAGTGCCAACTAGAGATATACCTGAGAGTTATTGAAAAGCAGGCAAATGTTTAAACAAAACTGTTAAGTTCTGATGACTCCGGCTACATCCTACCCTTGGCAGAGTGGTATTGCTATAACCTGTGTAGAGTAATTGTTCTTGTCCTGACCTTATTGTACCATCAAGAAGGGTTGTGAAATGGCCCAGGGAGTCATGATCAGGCCTCGGTGCTCAGGCTAGGGAGGAGACTTTGGTGTGTGGAGCTCTTTTGTCTCTGTGATTTTTTTTTTTTTTTTTTTTTACTCCTTTCCGGCATCTTCTGGGTCCTTTCTCATTCATAGCATTTTCCTTTTAGATGGACTCTTGTAGCTCTTTTACATCTTGTGCATAAATAAAGCACTAGTGTATCCCCCCATGGGGTTAGGAGCAGTGGGCTTGCCTTCACAGCATTAGAGGGTCTGAAATTAGAGCTGAGCAAAGGCAGTCAGGGCTTCCCAGGTGGTGCTAGTGGTAAAGAATCCGTCTGACAATGCACAAGATGCTGGAGATGCAGGTTTGATCCCTGGGTTGGGAAGATCCCCTGTAGGAAGAAATGGCAGCCTACACCAGTATTCTTGCCTGGAGAATCTCATGTACAGAGAAAAAGCCTGGTGGGCTACAATCCATGGGATTGCCAAGAGCTGGACGTGACTGAACGTCTGAGCACAAAGACAGCCATGTTGTGCATGACATAAGTGAGTTCTCTTCTGGGTCTCAGACAAAAAATGCTATTTTTCTTGACTTGTCTCCCTTGTCCCCACCTGAGGCAATTTCAGAGTTGCCAGATTAGGGTTTCTAGACCAAGATAAGATTCAATTTCTGGTAAAAAAAAAAAAAAAAGCCAAAAAAATTTGATCAGCCGCTGGTTAGGGTTTGGGCAGGAGCTCTACTTGGATTAGAAGACCCCACACCCAGCATTCCAACAGGGCCTTGGTTCAAACCCTTAGGCAATATTAAAGACTCTTAAAGACTCTCCGTTTATCAGGAAGGGTGGTTACCAATCACCCTTCTGAAACTGTGACTGGAGTAGCCAGCTGATTGAGGACTCAGGTTTTTGAGATCTCACCCACATCTGTCCTCCTCTGAGAACCAAGCAGTCCCTGAGAGCTTTTGTATCAAGTCAACCCTCTAAGAGAGTCATCTCACTAGTGAAATTAGGGCAGGGGTGATAAGCACTGAAGGCAGACTAGACCTTATTGTTTAGCTAAGGACTAGGCCTCTTACAAGGGTTTATTCATATATTTTGGAGACCAACTTTGGGCTTGCAAATTAAGTGGGTAAAACCAGGGGCCATTAGTAAAAATTTGCTCTGGATCTAGCACCGTCAATGAGTAAGCTCTGGGAGTTGGAAATGGACAGGGAGGCCTGGCTGAACTGAACTGAACTGAGTGCCCTCAATCCTTCCAAAATTGACATACTGTGTCTTTATACAACCTTATCACTCAAAGCCATTTCTGAAATCATTAGGTTTCTAGAAAATTCAAGAAATTCACACTAAATTTAAAACATCCTTTTTGAAGCCAGTTGAACATTTTCTTACTTCCTGCCTTTCAGTATTTTTTTATGCATTGAGTATCAGTTCAGTCACTCAGTCGTGCCCCACTCTTTGTGACCCCATGGATTGCAGCATGCCAGGCTTCCCTGTCCATCAACTCCTGGAGCTTACTCAAACTCATGTCCATCGAGTTGGTGATGCCATACAACCATCTCATCCTCTGTTGTCCCCTTCTCCTCCCACCTTCAGTCTTTCCTAGCATCAGGGTCTTTTCCAATGCACTGAGTATACTTAACAGTTAACTGGAATCTCAGTTTACTAGGTCAATGATTCAAGAATACAGCAAGGAGCTATTGTGTGAGAGCAGACTTCAGAAAGTTTAGAATCCAAATGATAATATGAATAACACATTTAGATATGGGAAGAGTTTAAGCAGTTAATAGAATTTATGCATAGGAAGGAAAGATTGGTTTAGAACTTAAGACACAGGATTGATTTCTATTTTTAAATCCCATACACTAGTTGCTAAAATACTCTTTGAAAACCTCTTTAAGATGAATTTTTTTTTTTTTTGGAAGACCATATTATGTCGCTCGTCATCACCTTTTAGAATGTGATGTGTGTGAGGGGATGATCCATTAAACTCCAAATCATATGCCTTTTGACAGCAACAGATATTTGAATTACGCTTTATCATTTGGGCTCCCCTTGTGGCTCAGATGCTAAAGAAACTTCCAGCAATGTGAGAGACCAGGGTTCGATCCCTGGGTTGGCAAGAACCCCTGGAGAAGGAAAAGGCTACCCACTCCAATATTCTTGCCTGCAGAAATCCATGGATAGAGGAACCGGGTGGGCTACAGTCTATGGGGTCACTCACAAAGAACCAGACATGACTGGGCAATTAACACACTTTGTAATTTACTGTTTTCATTTCCTTCAGTTAATCCACACAACTAGCCTGCAAACTAGGTAGCACTCACGTCTCTTTTGTAGAAACGGAGGAGGAAACTAATGCTGAGAGGTTAAGTGGAAAAGTGAAGGTCACTAAGCAGATCAGTTTCCGAGTCAGAGCTTCAACTCCAGTCCCTCCTGTCTGAAGTCTGTACCAGTCCTACAATGTTCTGCTGCAAGCGTTTGAACTAGTGTAGCAGAGCCTAAGCGACCTTCATGTCAGACACAGAAGTCCACGCTTGGCAGGGTAGCCCAGAACTCTGAAGACGGTTGTGCGAGCTGAAACTGCGCAAAATGATCTTAATGGAAAAAGCTAAAAATGTTCCATGACTTAAATATTTCTATCAAAACTTTAAAAACTCTGCTAGACATGTATAGAGAAATAAAAAATAAAACTTCCATTTAAATTTATTTAATATATTGTTTAGTACACTACATTTTACTGTATATTATTTAGTATACTATAACTTAAATCATTAACATTAAGAGTTAATAAAAACTCTATTTCTTTGTAAAGAAAAGCTATCAAGAGCAGTCTGAACAGTGCTTGCCTTTTTGTTGTATAACCTACAGTAGGGCATACATCTTTCTATACTTCAGCAAATCGTAATATTCCTTTCTAGATTCGGATCAGCTTCTAACATTTTTTTTTTTTTTTAGCTTCTAACATTTTATCTTTGCTTCTTTAATATAAAAAATATCTATGAGAGTTCTCTTAATCTGAAGATTTTTCTCCAGCGTCATTTCCTCTTTATCCTTTCCATCACAACCACTTTCCTCATTTATGTCAAGAAATTTGCTTTCAGGAACACCCTGGAGTTCCAATGGTTAGGATTCAATGCTTTCACCACCGGGGCCAGGGGTTCAGTCTCTGGCCAGGGAATTATTAATAAGATCCCATAAGCTGTGCATTGTGGCCAAAAATACATATATATGATATAATTTCCAATATATTATGGACTGACATTTTAAAAAAAGTCCTTTCAAGAGATCGTTTTGCTGCATATCCAGAGTCTCAGAACCAAAGCACTGTCAACATCCCCATATCGGCTATTTCTTCTGTAATTCCATTTGCACTGGATTCAACTTTCACTTCCAAAGCTATCGCTTTTGTTTCTCGGCTGTGTTTTTATTTTTATTGGCCCTCTTTTGAGTATCTGTGTTTGTAAATTATCATGTAACTTTATCACTGGGCAACAAGGAGGCAATGCAAGTACACTGCTGCCTGTGCCTGATCTGAATGACAGACTTGCAGTGACCAGTCACCAAAAAAACTGGAAAGACTTGATGTGATTGGTCACTGGTCAGGATGCACATTGGTTATTTACCTAATGGTTTGCAGACAGAAGAGCAAAGGGTGTGCTTTATGTAGTGACTCACAGTTAAGATACTATGGTAATGAAATTTGAATCATGGTTTTGGGGAGACTGGTGGTATTTAACTATATTGTGGAGTTTGAAATTTGTGTTTATCAGAATAGTGCAAAAGTCTGCTCGTATTGAAGCCTGTGATACTCAGGTGACCACTAACTTGAATGAGGACACTGAGTGGATTGGATTTAGGTAAAGAGGGGGAAGTTCTGTTGCCTGAGGAGAAGAGTTACAGCCGGCAGAGGGAGACTGGAGAGGAGATGCCTTGGCTAGGTCAGGGGTGTGACAATTACAGTGGAAAAGGCAAAAGTGGACAATGATCAAAGGCTACCTTCACCCAGTTTGCAATTTTGCCTCACACAAAATGCCACAGTTACTCTAAAATCTAGTTTTCTGACTGGAGAGAACACACAAAAATGTGTCCTTAAATATAAATAGTGGGCACACTCAGTCACTCAGTCCTTCCTATCTGACTCTTGGCAGCCCCATGGACTGTAGCCCTCCAGGCTCCTCTGTCCATGGAATTTTCCAGGCAAGAATACTGGAGTGGGTTGCCATTTCCTACTCCAGAGAATCTTCCTGACCTAGGAATCAAACCCGTGTCTCTTGCATCCCCCAGATTGGCAGGTAGGTTCTTTACCACTGTGCTACCTCAATCAGTTCAGTCATTCAGTAGAGTCCAACTCTCTGCAACCCCATGGACTGCAGCACGCCAGGCTTCCCTGTCCATCGCCAACTCCTGGAGCTTACTCAAACTCGTGTCCAGTGAGTTGGTGATGTCATCCAATCATCTTATCCTCTGTCGTCCTGGGAAGCCCCAAATAAATTAGTACATGCACCTAATATCTATGCTATATATTTTGTTAATATTGGTTACAAAAGTAACATGTACGTACTAATTATAAAAGATTTGAATACTGTAGAATGGAAGAAAGAAAAAGGTGAAACTCCTTCTATTCTCTCATCTCTCTTTGAGGTAATAACTGCTACTAGTAAAACTGGACTTCAATGGCATGCTGTTTTGATTTCCTGTCTTATCATTTGTGTAAGTTTAATACCAACTACAATATTATATGATGCTTACTTTAATTAGATGTATATATGTGGAAATTAGGAGGAACACTACCAGCGCAAACTTAAAATGGATATTTTAAATTACCTTTTCTAAGAAATGAAAAGATGAAATCAATTATTTGCACTTCAGAAGAAGCAAAGTCACACTTCAGCTGCTGTACTGAGTGGATATTACTGGTGAGTCCATTAAAAATATATGAAATAAAGACCTTTTCCAAGAGTCAAGTTTTCTGGTTTACTTGTAAAGAAGACACATTTCAAAGTACTTGCTTTCATTTGAATTGGGCTATCTGAACCCTCAAAATCTTTGTCATTCACACTGACCCTGAAATATTAAAAAACAGGAATACATTTTAATCTTGAAATAGTTCAAACCTCTAATTTTGCCAGAAAAATAATGTGATCATCTTAGAGGTAATTTTTTCTTAACTTATAAATTTATATACCTTTGAATCATACAAAAGAATATTAATTATACAGCTGTTCTGATATTACTCATGTATTACTTATGTGTAAGAGTATTTACTTAAATGTAAAATGAATATACATTTACACAGTATGAAACTTAAGATACAAACCCGTAACTCTGAAGCCCCCATGCCTCTCCTTGGGGGCACTGCCCCTGCTTCCTAAACTTATTCCTGAAATAGACCCACAGCCTTGAATTCTTGGTTTTATTCCTCCACGTTCCCCCCCCCCCCCACTTTTTTAACAGATTTTACAAGTATTTTCTATCCTAAATCAATTAATTTCTTTTTGCACACTTTTGAAATTTATATCAGTTTAATGCTGTATAAAATTTTCTGAATTCTCACTTTTCTGATTAACATTATACTTATTTAATTAAGATAGTTTTGCTACATTTTATTCTTCATTTGCAGTACTGTAAGGTATGTCATTATAGGAATATGTGGTAGTTTATTATTTCTTCTGGAAATGGATATTTGGATTGCTTCTTATTTTTAAACTACTTTAAGGAATTTTTGCATGTGTTTTTTAGTGTGCTTTGGCCAGAAAGTTCCTGAGATGTATGCCAAGAAAAGGAATAGGTGGATCAGAAAGGCTCTGCACATCTTTAATTTACTTATATAGTCCTTCTTTTATTTTTTCAAAGTGATTATATGAATTTACCTTCCCAAGGGCTATCTACTGGAGTTCCCATTTCTCCACACCTTAGAAAGGTGGGAATTTTTCATTGTAGAAATTAATTTACATTTGACAATTGGCACAGTTGGCGTACTTTTAAGGTGTAGGGGTTTCATCCTGTTAGGAAATGATAGAGTCATTGAGTCTTTTGTGAGAGCAGCTTCAGAGAAGTGGCAGGGACAGCTAATCTGGAAAGGATGCAGGTTAAGTCAAAATTTTCTCCTTGAGACAAGATGACATTCTGTCTGCTGAGAATGAAAGAGTAAGGAGGCCCAAGGAGACTGGTGAAGGTTTTGAGTAACTGATAGACTTTGAAGATCAAAGACTTTGTTAAACTGTGCCTCATCAGGCCCCATTTATTCATTAAACATTGATTTTTTTTTTAATTGAAAGCACCTAATGTTAGGCATTGGAAAATGCATAAGTAAATAAGACTCAGTTCTGGCTCCAAAGAAGCCTAATGAGGAAGTCCAATGTAAACATATAATTATGCAATGAGATGCTTGCTATGCTTAAGGCTCTACTCAGCCCAGCAGGGGCGCAGGAAGGAGTAATTGGCTCTGAGTGAATGAACAAGGAAGGTCTCATGAATGACAGCTAAGTAGGAGCATTCCACTGAGGGTCCTGCAGTGGGAGCAGGCACCATGCCTAGAGGGGTCTGAGCTGGGTATTTCTGAGGGACAGGATGCTAGAGACAGTGGAAGTCAAGAAAGACTAAAGAACCAAGTCTGCACATCACAGATCTAGGGATTTATCTTGTGAACAATGCAGGGGCATCAGAAGTTTTATTTTTTTGTTTAAAAAAAATTTTTTTTTAAACTTCACTTTGCACTGGGGTACAGCCTATTAACAATGTTGTGATAGTTTTAGGTGGACAGAGAAGGGACTCAGCCATAAATACACATGTATCCATTCTCCCATAAACTCCCCTCCCATCCAGGCTGCCACATAACATTGAGCAAAGTTCCCTGTGCTCTATAGTAGGTCCAGATTGGTTATATATTTTAAATACAGCAGTGTGTACATGTCTAACCCAAACTCCCTAACTATACTTTCTCCCTCACCCCCCTCCCAGCAACCATAAGTTTGTCTGCGAGTCTCTTTCTGGTAGGAAAAGAAGTTAGGAGACTTGTTCCAGGAGGGGGCATTCATGGAATTTGGTGGCTAAGTGAAAGGAGTGAGGAAGGAGGATATTTCACTTTGCAGATGGAAGGAAACATAATTAACCTATGTGGAGTGTCTAAGAGGAATGAAAAGTTGGGTGGATTCTATACAGAGAACAACTTGATCTAAGTTTGGGGTGCATGTCTATGCATGTTTAGTTACTCAGTGGTGTCCAAGTCTTTGCAACCCTGTGGACTGTAGCCTGAAAGCCTCCTCTGTCCATGGGATTCTCCAGGCAGGAATGCTGGAGTGGGTTGCCCTTCCCTTTTCCAGGGGATCTACCCCACCCAGGGATCAAACCACATCTCCTGTGTTTCCTGCATTGACAGGCAGATTCTTTACCTGCTGAGCCACCCATGGAAGCCCAAGTTTGGGGTAGTTTCTTTTATCTTCTCAAATGTTCAAAGGAAATTAAAAGCTGAAATGTATGGTATATAGTGGATTATCAATAGTATCCTTGTATGCCCTAATGAACAAGGTTTTATTTAAATAATTTTAAAACTATTTTACCTGCTATAATTTAGTAAAATTAAAACAATGTTGCTTTTATGGAATAATTATTCAGAATAATTATTTATTTCAGTGGCCATTATATAAACTCTGCAAAAGTTAAATAAATAACACATAGAAAATATTCTTGTCTCACACATAATTACCATGGGTTTCATGACATTTCATAGATGCAGGTACCTTCTTTTTGGATCAAAATTAATTTTAGTTAAGATTCTAAAAATGCACTATAGAATTTGATTATAACTTTCTTAGGTAAAATACCATGGCACATTCAGAAAAAACCTAACTGATGCCTTATTTGTTGAATATAAAAACTGGAAATATATTTTTGGTAATATAATTCTTAATCAATTAAGAACTTATGAGAAACTGTTTTGAGATTAAAAATCACAAGACACAACCTCATGCCTAACTTGAAATGGTAGCATTTCATGAAATAGGCATCTTTAAACCATATGTACTCCTCTAATCTCTATAGTAAAAATACCCAAACACTCCTTAAATTCTCAAAGATTAAATTGTGTTCAGCTTCATTTATTTACGGCTTTATTTTCAAGTAAACATTGCTATTAAAGCCTAGAAAGTGGCCGAGGTTCTCTGTCATTTAAATGAAACTAACACTGGCTTTCATCTCTTTCTCACGTCCTGTGGGGTATTTGGTGCTGGTTCCATGAGATTTGCAGGTGATGGTGCCATATGTTCTCCTGTTACGGCTGTCTCCAAAGTCCTGTCTACTTCTGTGATTGTTCTCTTCCCTTCATGTCACACTAACCCTGAAATAGCACACAGAATATTTTTCATTGGGAAAATAAACTTTCAGGAATTTTAATTTCATTTTTCAGTGTATAGGTTTTGCTTTTTTTTTTTTTTTTTTGATTAAACTTCTCCCTAAGTATTATTTTTGTTTTCTTTGTGGTACTATTTTAAATGGAATTGTTTTCTTAATTTCATTTTCGGGTTGTTAATAGGAAACCTATAGGGATACTATTTTTGTGTGTATTGATCATGTGTCCTACAATTTTCCTTAACTCATTTATCCTAATTTTTAATGTATTCCTTTCCTTAGGATTTTCTTTAGATTACATCTTCTGAGAACAGAAATAGTTTACTTTTTCAGTTTCTACAGTTACCTTTCATTCCTTCCTTCTTTCCTTCCTAATTGCAAGACCCTTCAGTACAATGTTGAATAGAAGTGGCAAGGATGAATATCCTTGTCTTGTTCCTGGTCTTAAGTGGAAATATTAAATGTTTCATGTAATGATGTTAGGTGTGGGGTTTTTAGAGATGTCCTTTATCAGACTGAGGAAGTTCCCAGCTATATCTGGTTCATTGAGTGTTACTTTATCATGAAGGGGTATTGAATTTTTTCGAATGTTTTACCTAAACGTATCAAGGTGATCATGTGTTTTGTTTTTTATCAATAAGATGTTTTATAGAGACTGGCTTTTTGACGTTAAAACAGCATTGCAGTCCTGGGATAAACCCCACTTGCTCACAGTGCACACTCTTTTTTATATGTTTTGTTGCATTCATTCTGGTAGTATTTTACTGAGTATTTTGAGTCTTTATCTGTAAGTGATTTTGGCCTACAGTTTTCCTGTGGGTTTTTTTTTTTTTTTTTTGTGGGGGTAGAGGGGCAAGTCTGGTTTTGTCAAAACTTGCTTTTTAAGAGAATCCAGAGTTGAGGAAGGTAATAAAAGCTCATTTTCAGCTGCTGAGATATTAATCCTGCCTCTGGTACCCAATTTACTTTCACATTCAATGATATTTATTGTGAATCCACTACTCATACTTCTGCTCTATGTTTTGGGAATTTGGCTATTGTCAATAGTGCTGCAATGAACATTGGGTGGTGGTTGTTCAGCGCTAAGTCGTGTCCGACTCTTTGCGACCCCATGGACTGCCTCATGCCAGGTTTCCCTGTCCTCCATTATCTCCTGGATTTTGCTCAAGTTCATGTCTATTGAGTCAGTGATCCTATCTATCCACCTCATCCTCTGCTGCCCTCTTCTCCTTTTGCTTTCAATCTTCTCCAAACATCAGTGTCTTTTCCAATGAGTCTTCACATCAAGTGGCCAAAGTTTTGGAGCTTCAGCTTCAGCATCAGTCATTCCAGCGAATATTCAGGGTTGATTTCCTTTAGGATTGACTGGTGATGAACATTGCGGTGCATGTGTCTTTTAGAATTATGGTTTTCCCAGGGTATATGCCCAGTAGTGGGATTGTTGGGTCATATGGTAGCTCTATTTTTAGTTTTTAAATGAACCTCCATGCTTTTCTCCATAGTGACTGTATCAATTTATGAATGGATAAAGAAGATGTGGTACCTATACACAATAGAATATTACACAGCCATAAAAAGGAACAAAATTGTGTCATTTATAGCAATGTGAATGGACCTAGAGTCTGTCATACAGAGTGAAGCAAGTCAGAAAGAGAAAATCAAATACTGTATATTGATGCATGTATGTGGAATCTAGAAAAATAGTAAAGATGGACCTGTTTGCAGGGCAGGAATATGGACACAGAGGTAGAGAATGGAGGTGTGGACACGGAAGGGAAGCAGAGGTGGGATGAATCGGAAGATTGGGGTTGACATATATCCGCTACCATGTGTAAAATAGATAGAGAGTGGGAGCCTGCTGTAACAGCATAGGGAGCTCAGTGCAGTGCTCTGTGGGAAGAGGGTGGGGTGGGAGGGAGGACACAGACGGAGGGGACGTGTGTATGCATCCAGCTGATCCACTTCATTATACAGCAGGAACTAACACCACATTCTCAAGCAACTGTACCCCAATAAAAAAGAAATGAAATAAACTAATAATAAAAGTTATGTCAAGGTTAATAAGTGATTGAGAAACAAAGCCTGTTGAGGGAAAAGAAGTGAAGAAGTTGGGGAGAGAGCTTAGGCGGAATCATTAAGGAAATCTTCTCAGTGAAGTGGCATGTAAGTAAGACCTGGATGAAGTGAAGGCATGAGTTGTGTGAACATCTGGGGAAAGAATTCTCCAGATAGGGGAAACAATAGGTGCCAAATCTGAGACAGGTGTGTTTGAGGACTGAAAAAGAGATCAGTAGAACTGGAAGAGAGTCATCAGGTAGAATTAACTGCACACACTGACCATTATATTTACAAAAGTGGCTTAATCCAATGGGAGGGCTTCCCACGTGGTGCTAGTGGTAAAGAATCTGCCTGCCAGTGCAGGAGACATAAGAGACAGGGGTTTGATCCCTGGGTTAGGAAGATCCTTTGGAGGAGGGCATGGCAACCCACTCCAGTATTCTTGCCTGGAGAATCCCACAGACAGAGGAACCTGGTGGGCTGCAGTCCATAGGGCTGCAAAGAGTTGGACATGACTGAAGTGACTTAACATACACCCATACAATGAAATGGGAGTTTTAATTGCATTAGGTGTACAAACTGATACAGAAGCTCCATGATACCATTGGGAACCCAGATTCTTTCTAGCTTTTCTCTCAACCAATCTTAGCCTAAATTCAATGCACATTTTGTCCTGTGACAATGATGGCTGGTCTACTCCTGTTTTCCCTGCTGGCTTTCAGGCAGGGAGAAAGTGAAAAATGAAAATGCAAAGCCCTCATGAGAACTGAATCCGTTTCTTTAAAGGTTTTATTTACTTATTTTCCAGCTGGGAAGCTATTCAGCAACTTATGTTTATTGGCCATGAATTAACTGTATCACGTGAACACCCTAGCTGTAAAGAAGGAGATGTGTGGCCATGTGACCAATGGGGTTGTCTTTTTAGATAGGTGAATTACCTACCCTCCTAACATGAAGATAGTTTCAGTAGGAAAACAGGGAAGAATAGATATTGAGGAGACAATTAGCAGTCTCTGCCCTGCGTGGTTAGAAATGTGTGGGAGCTAGATAATTCAGCAGCTTATAAATTAGGCCTAGGTCTTTGGGTTTTATTGAGTGACATGAAGAGCTTTAGTCTCCTGTGCAGAGGTGTCATGTGGTATGACTTACACATTGCTTTAGCCTGGGCTTTAGATCAAGTTTTGTATAGAGGAAGTTTATCCAGGAACTAAGCAGGAGTGTGCGATCAGAGTGAGTAATTAATAGGAAAAGGAAGGAACTTCTCATAGCTGGGACTGAAATCAGAATCTTTCTGCATCTGAAGGTACTACATACCGGGGGATTATCACCAATCCACTTAACACTGCCAGTGGGGTTACTATTGCTGTCTGACAGGAAGCAGATTCAGTTCCAAAAACTGATCCTCAGGAATTGCTTTCTTGGACTACTTCTGATAGCAACTCTCTTATCCTGAATTTCCCCTAAACTCAGAGCCTTCGATGAAAGCTTACTGACTGTAGTTTCTTTAGGAAATGAGTAGGTGTGAGAGACTAGGGGGAATAAAATAGAGGGAAAGCCAATACAGGAGTGTATTATAAAACTTAGTATTTTTGAGAGAGGACCAGTTGTCCTCAGTCATTTTAGGATTTTCTATAGAATAGTAAAAGGTGAATCTTACAAGTCTATTGAAGGGCTGAATAGAAGATCCTTTTATATATTGGCTTTCAAGCCCCATTACTTGAGTGTTGCCTTGTGGGATACTAATTCACCTACATTTCTGAGTTTGTTCTGCTTGACTGCTAGGAGGACTTCATTTTCCAAGCAGAAAGTGGAAGAATGAGTCATTCAAATGTGTCCAGCTCTTTGTGATGCCAGAGACTGCAGCTGGCCAGGCTCCTCTGTCCATGTGGATTCTGTAGGCAAACATACTGGAGTGGGTTGCCATTCCCTTTTCCAGGGGATCTTCCTGACCCAGGGATCAAATCTGGGTTTCCTGCATTGCACGCAGATTCTTTACCATCTGAGCCACAGGGAAAGCATCTGAGATCATCTGGGATGGAGGCAAAGGATATAAAACAAATCTGAACTGATGTACTTTTGTCATGAAGGAAGACAAAACTTGCAAAGAGGAGAAAATCTCTATTCACTGACAACTCTTAGAACTGAAAGTGGGGATATTTAATATCTATTGTCTTCAGTTCTTTGTCTTGGTCAGATTTGAAGCTAATCGGAAATGTCCTTAAGAGCCTCCTATAGATATTTTTGCTTTCTTGCCAGCCAGAGGTCTAGATACACAGTTTTTATATAATGCAACTGGATGCCTGATGACTAGGCAACCTGTGGATACTGTCTGCAGTATAGTATCTCCAGAGAAATGTTTACATAGGAGAAGAATGCCATTGTGTCTGGGAAACAAGGAAGTGAAATGGTGCAGCAATGAGTGCTGCTTCATTATTCATCCAGTGAATGGTAAGACCTAGAGGAAGGATGCTAATTTGCTGTGAGTGCATGTCTAGGTAGAGTCAAAGATGGGGGAAATCTGAACTCACTACCTTGGGTATCAGGAGTAGGGTGAAGAAAACCAAAGGATTGATAGAGAAAGCAACTATGATTACCTACTCGGTGGATGATGTTATGAACAAGGCAAGAGGCCATTCAGGAGTAAACGTATAAAGAGTCAAGGTTACCAGTAAGATAAGGGACTGAGCATCCTCAGATGAATAGCAGGCTCCTGTGATATCTCACAAAATAGGGTCCCTCTCCCATCGGCACTGGAGCTAAAAATAGTTTATTGTGGGGGATCTGCTTACTCACCAGGTGAAAAGGAAAATGTGTTTATTTGATGGTAAGAAGGCAAAGCCAAAATCCCGGTTTTGCTCATCACAATGTTTATTTTTATACTTCCGGTAATGCTAGTATCCACCTTCTCAGATCCTGGCTATAGTAGGCAGGATAATGGGCTTTCAAAGATATCCAAATTCTAATCTCTGAAATAGATGAATACATGATCTTATGATGGTTAGCAAAAAGGGCTTAGTATATGTAATTAAGAATAGTGAAATGGGGTAATGATTTTTGATTATTTAAGTAGAGTCAAGAAAATTATAGATGCCAAGGGAACATTTCATGTAAAGATGGGTTTGATAAAGGACAGAAATGGTATGGACCTAAGAGAAGCAGAAGATATTAAGAAGAGGTGGCAAGAATACACAGAAGAACTGTACAAAAAAGATCTTCACGACCCAGATAATCACGATGGTGTGATCACTCACCTAGAGCCACACATCCTGGAATGTGAAGTCAAGTGGGCTTTAGAAAGCATCACTACGAACAAAGCTAGTGGATGTGATGGAATTCCAGTTGAGCTATTTCAAATCCTGAAAGATGACGCTATGAAAGTGTTGCACTCAATATGCCAGAAAATTTGGAAAACTCAGCAGTGGCCACAGGACTGGAAAGGGTCAGTTTTCACTCCAGTCCCTAAGGAAGGCAATCCCAAAGAATGCTCAAGCTACCGCACACTTGCACTCATCTCACACGCTAGTAAAGTAATGCTCAAAATTATCCAAGCCAGGCTTCAGCAACATGTGAACTGTGAACATCCAGATGTTCAAGCTGGTTTTAGAAAAGGCAGAGGAACCCAAGATCAAATTGCCAACATCCTCTAGATCATCGAAAAAAAACAAGAGAGTTCCAGAAAAACATCTATTTCTGCTTTATTGACTATGCCAAAGTCTTTGACTGTGTAGATCATAATAAAATGTGGAAAATTCTGAAAGAGAAAATTCTGACCCACCTCTTCAGAAACCTATATGCAGGTCAGGAAACAACAGTTAGAACTGGACATGGAACAACAGACTGGTTCCAAACAGGAAAAGGAGTACGTCAAGGCTGCATATTGTCACCCTGCTTATTTAACTTATGTGCAGAATATATCATGATAAGTGCAATAATAAATAAATTTATCATGATAAATGTAATCAAGATTGCAGGAGAAATATCAATAACCTCAGATATGCAGTTGACACCACCCTTATGGCAGAAAGTGAAGAGGAACTAAAAAGCCTCTTGGTGAAAGTGAAGGAGGAGAGTGAAAAAGTTGGCTTAAAGCTCAACATTCAGAAAACTAAGATCATGGCATCTGGTCCCATCACTTCATGGGAAATAGATGGGGAAACAGTGGAAGCAGTGTCAGACTTTATTTTTAGGGGCTCCAAAATCACTGTAGATGATGATTACAGCCATGAAATTAGAAGATGCTTACTCCTTGGAAGGAAAGTTATGACCAACCTCGATAGCATATTAAAAGGCAGAGATATTACTTTGCCAACAAAGGTCCGTCTAGTCAAGGCTATGGTTTTTCCAGTGGTCATGTATGGATGTGAGAGTTGGACTGTGAAGAAAGCTGAGTGCTGAAGAATTGATGCTTTTGAACTGTGGTGTTGGAGAAGACTCTTGAGAGTCCCTTGGACTGCAAGGAGATCCAACCAGTCCATCCTAAAGGAGATCAGTCCTGGGTGTTCATTGGAAGGACTGACGTTGAAGCTGAAACTCCAGTACTTTGGCCACCTCATGTGAAGAGTTGACTCATTGGAGAAGACCCTGATGCTGGGAGGGATTGGGGGCAGGAGGAGAAGGGGACGACAGAGGATGAGATGGTTGGATGGCATCACCAACTCTATGGGCATGAGTCTGAGTAAACTCCGGAAGTTGGTGATGGACAGGGAGGCCTGGCGTGCTGTGATTCACGGGGTTGCAAAGAGTCGGACACGACTGAGCGACTGAACTAACTAACTAAGTAGAGTCCATTTAATCTCACAGTTCTTTTAAGAAGGAGAGAGAAAGTGACAGTCAATGAAGGAGATGTGATCATGGCATCAGACATCAAAGTGAGAGGGAGATTTGAATATGTTCAGTTTCCGGCTTTGAAGATGGAGGAAGCGTGCAATGGAAGTTAGGTGGCTTCTAGAAGCTAGGGGAAAAAAGCTTAAGCAAAAGATTCTCCATGGGAACCAGAAAGACTTAACTCCACTGACATCTTATCTTTAGCCAAGTGAGGCAAATTTCAGATGTTGACTTCCAGGATTGTAAGATAAATTTGTGATGTTTTAGCCATTAAATTTGTAGTAATTTGTTTCAGAGGCAAAAGAAATTATGATGACCAATATCTGTTTACTACTGCTGGAATTTCTCACTTTCCTTTTCAGTATTCAAAGGTATAGAATCAGCTATACTTCAGATATTTCTTCCTAGATATAATTTTTTGGTAGACAGTCTCCCCTTCTCCACTTGGATGAACTAGACTGAGCAATGAGAAGTTGTATCTTTTTCTTGTGCCAAAACTGTTTCTATGCAATTAGCACTCAGCTTTTTATTTGCGTTTGATCTGAAACATACTTCTCAACTTTCTAGAGGGAAAGATGCTATTAATGCAGAAGAGAGTCATTGTACAAATTAAAACCTCTAGTGCCAAAGTATCCAGGAACCCAAATGCCCATGTTCATAAGTATCAGGGCAGGGTCCAGAAGATTGTTTAATCTTCCTATCCCAAAATCCACAACAGAAAGGTCTGTTAGAAGAAAATCCTTTTCTCCTCTTTTCCCTTCCCTTCTTCTAAGAGTACAATCTTTTCCTTCATTACACCAAAAGTTGATTTTCTGTCCTTCTCTGTGTGGTATCCTGTTGCTATCCTCTGAGATAGATACGAAAGAGATACTAGTTTGCCCCATTGTCTATTCTAACTTCTTTAAGGACAAGTACCACATTATTGATCTTTGTGTTTTCAGTAGTAGCAAAGAAGAGACACTCAACAAATATGTGTTGAACAGCATCCAAAATTCCACTTTTGTCAATGTACTTGGTACCCTGAAGTCTTGTAAGTCCTTAGAGCCTCTTGTTAAAATGTAAATATTCTTTTGAGAAATGAATTTGTAGCCCTTATCTGCTAATGTCTTTAAGGAAATTAATTGCTCACTAAACTCAAGACCCACTGGAAATAGAATACTGCCATTTATTATGCGTCTTCTGCATCCAACATGCTTGGTTTTTATTACCATATTTACACCTCACAATTACCCTACACAGACTCATTCTCTCCATTTTACCGGTAACAAAAGTGAAGCTCACAGACATGTAGCTCACAGACACTAATGTTCTTTCTTCTTTACCTCACTGAAAGCAAAGAAGTGCATTTTGAGGAAGAATGAGGTGTGACATAGGTATTCACCCTTCCTCTTGGCAGTTAAAAGTAGGTCAACTAAGAATAACTCCAGCAAACAATTCCATGTGAAAATTTCCTTGGGGTTTGGCATTATTGCAGAATAGCATTTACTAGGATTATGAATAAGATTGAAACTGAGACTGAACAAGGTAACAATTTTGGTCACAGAGCCATCTCTGAGTTCTTCACTTCATCCTTAACTTCCATCCTAGGTAATGCTCCGAATATAGCTATCACAAAACATATGTTTTGCTATCATTGATTCTTTTTAGAAGAAAAAATAGTTATCCTCACGTCACAGTATTCTACTTACCACAATTAGAGTTTCTGGGTCTATGGGACATCTTAGTACATTTGGTACTTCTGATTATCTTTTCCAGTTCTTCCACCCCACCCTTAATTTCAACATTTTGGTGTTTGGAAGTGTTCTCCAAACTCAGCAAAAGTATGACCAAGTAATTCACCTGGTATTTCTAATATACATATATTTAGTGTTTATTTATTTGGCTGCATCAGATTTTAGCTTCTGCACACAGGCTTTCTAGTTGCCCTGCATGTGGGATCTTAGTTTCCCCAACCAGGGATCAAACCTGCATCTCCTGCATTGGAAGACAAATTTCTTTTTTTTTTTTAATTAGAGGGTAATTGCCTTACAATATTGTGGTGGTCTCTGCTGTACATCAATGAGAATCAGTCATAATTTTATGTATATCCCTTCCTTCTTGAGCCTCCTTCCCCCCACCGTATCCCACCCTCTAGGTCATCACAGAGCACCAGGCTGGGCTCCCTGTGCTACACAGCAGCTTCCCGCCAGCTATCTGTTTCACACATGATAGTGCACATTTGTCATGAAGAAAGTCAAAAAGAGAAAAACAAATATCGCACATTAATGCATACATGTGGAATCTAGAAAAATAGTTACTGATGAAGCTATTTACAGAGAAGAAATGGAGACACAGATGTAGAGAATGGACTTGTGGACATAGCCAGGGAGGGAGAGGCTGGGAGAAATTGAAAGGCAGATTCTTAACCACTGGGCCACTAGGTAAGTCCCTCTAATATTTTTCTTTAGACTGTTTTAGTTTTGTATTTTTGAGCTCTGTGATTTTTAAATCTAAAAGGGTTTGAACAAGACTCTTTGACTCAGAGTGATTAACTCTTTCCAAGTTAAATTGGGCTTCAGAGGCAGTCTTATAGTTAAAATTGCCTTCTTGCCAAAGATACAAGTATTGACAAAGCACTTTCTGAATTACTAGCGTTTTTTAGAAAAGAAAGGGATATGGTAGAAATTTCTTCTTTCTAAAGAACATCTGTATGTTAAGAAATACCCACTAATAAAAAAGTGGTCCATTTCTATTGTTTTGTAAGGAAGGCTGATATTAAAATGATATCAGTTGGAATATGTAGTTCAAAGTTTGGCTTTATTAAAATTTCTTTTTTCATATCTTGCAAGGATTTTGATTAAAAATAGAACATTTATTGTATTGGAAAAGAACAGCACTTGTAACAGTGTTGTAAGTAGTAAGAAGGGGGTGACATCAGCAAGATGCCCTAAATAGGAGGTTCCAGTCCTCATACCCCACAGAAACAGAAATTTAATAACCATTCATAGATGCAGATGCTGTCATGAGAGCTCTGGAATTCAGATGAAAGATTATGGCACCTCCGTGAAGCACAAACAATTTTTTAAAAATTGAAAAGGGTAAGAAGAACGGTTTTACTTCACCCACATCATCTCTCCCCCAGGCTGCACAGCATAGCACTAGAAAGAGGTCATCTCAGGCACAAATTCTGCATAGGAAAGAGAGAACAGCATTAATGTTTGACTTCCCTAAACTCTGGGTACCTGAGATGTTTGCTTCTGTCATCCTTAGCCAGAACACTAAGGTGGCACAACTTGATACCCAAGGGGTAGCTGAGAACATAGCAAATGAGTAAGGACTCTTAACAGACAGTGAGCAGATCTTGATAGCTAGCCTGAGGCCCTGAGAGCAGCCTTCAGTGACAGGTTTGCTCACCTGAGGACCCCAGCAGCAGACCTGCCTCCCTATGGACCATGGGAGCCAACTGCCTGCCCCCCTGCCAGCTGGCCCACTCTGAATCTCTGGCCAGAGTATCTGCTGAAATCCAGCTAAGGATAAGAAAAGATGACTGGTTTTTCAAATGTGTGGACACTGACACAAGGCTACAAGGGCCATAGAATCAGGGAAACATAACACCATCGAAGGAGCAGAGTAAAGCTGCAATAGTGACCTTAAAGAAATGGAGCTCTAAGAATTGCCTGACAAAGAAATCAAAATAACAGTCTTAAAATCAGTGAGCTATTAAAAAAAAAAAAAAAAGACAGCTAAACAAAATCATGAAAACAAGGCATGAACAAGATGTGTAGTTTAGCAAAGAGGTAGAGACCAGAAAAAAAGAATAAAATGAATTCTGAACCTGAAGAATACAATGACTGAACTGAAAAAAAAAAAAAAAAAAAAAAAAAACAAATACAGAGCTTCTATAGCAGACTTGATCAAGTAGAAGAATCAACAAATGCAAAAACAGATCATTTGAGAATATGCTGGGGGGGTGGGGGTGGGGGGGGAAGAAAAATAAGAAAGAAAAAAAAGCAAAGAAAGCCTATAAGACTTATAGAATACAGTCAACAGAATCTAAGTACACAATCATGATATCCCCAAAAGCAAAAGAGAAAATGAGAGGGGCATATTTAAAGAAATAATGGTGGAAAACTGCCCAAATCTAGGAGACACACATCCAGATTAATGAATCCCAAAGTATCCCAAATAGACTAAGGTCTACACTGATACACATTATAATTAAAGTTCAAAAGACAAATACTTTTTAAAGTAGCAAAAAAAAAAAAAAGCTTCTCACTTAGAAACTCCCAGGAGATGATACATAAATTTCTCAGCAGAAACCCTGCCAAGCTGGGAAGAGTGGGAGACATATATATTTTGGAAAAAAAAGAAAAACAACTGCCAACTAAGATTACTATAGATAGCAAAACTATCTTTTAAAGATAAATGTGAGAAAAAGACTTCTCCAGAGAAACAAAAACTTGAAAGAGTTCATTACCACTGTAAGAAGTACTATAGGAAGTTCTTGAAGTTGAAATGAAAGGATGCCAACCAGTAACACAAAAGTATAGGACAGTATAAATCTCACCAGAAAAGTAACTGTACAGACAAATATACAGCAATGTACTACTGATAGGGTGATACATAGATCACTTTTAACCCTAGTATAAAAGTTAAAAGTATTAAGAATAACTACACTGGGAGATATTGCAGGTTTCATTCCAACCACTGCAATAAACCAAGTCACACAATTTGGGCTTCCCTTGTGGCTCAGCTGGTAAAGAATCTGCTTTCAATATGGGAGACCTGGGTTTGATTCCTGGGTTGGGAAGATCCCCTGGAGAAGGGAAAGGCTACCCACTCCAGTATTCTGGCCTGGAGAATTCCACAGACTGTATGGTTCATGGGGTCTCAAAGAGTCAGACATGATTGAGTGACTTTCACTTCATTTGCCTTAATTTAAAAATAGTTTTTCACTGGGTATTCTCCTGTAGCCCAGTGGTTTAGGGCTCCACACATCCACTGCAGTGGTCACAGGTTCAATCCCTGGTTGGGGAACTAAGATCCTGCATGCTGCATCACAGAGTCAAAAAAGGAAAAAAAAAAAAAAGTTTTGTGCTGAAAAGTAATAAACATCATCTGAGTCTTCAGTGAGTCATAATGTTTTTGCTGGTAGAGGGTCTTGCCTCAGTGTAATGTCTGCTGACTGATTAGTGTGGTGGTTGCTGAAGGACAGATCTGACAATTTTTTTAAAATAAGACAACCTTGAAGTTTGCTGCTTCAATTGACTCTTCTTTTCATGAGCCTTCCTGATGGCTCAGATGGTAAAGCGTCTGCCCGCAATGCGGGAGACCCGGGTTCGATCTCTGGGTCAGGAACATCCTCTGGAGAAGGAAATGGCAACCCACTCCAGTACTTTTGCCTGGAAAATCCCATGGACAGAGAAGCCTGGTAGGCTACAGTTCACGGGGTCGCACAGAGTCGGACACGACTGAGCGACTTCACTTTCACTTTCTTTCTTTTCATGAGTGATTTCTCTGTACCAAGTAATGCTTTAAAAAAAAAAAATTATTTGGCTGCATCAAGTCTTTGGCATATGGGATCTAGTTCTCTGATCAGGGATTGAACCCAGACTCCCTGCATTGGTAGTGTGGAGTTTTAGCCACTGGACCACCAGGGAAGTCCCCCATGCATTATAGTCCCCCGCATAGTGCTGTTTGATAGCAATTAACCAACAGTAGAATTCCTTGTTTAAAAAATTTATTATTTTACTTTACAATATTGTATTGGTTTTGCTATATATTGACTTAACCCCCCTCCCACCTCCCTCCCCATCCCATCCCTCTGGGTCATCCCAGTACACCAGCCCTGAGCACCCTGTCTCATGCATCGAACCTGGACTGGCAATTTGTTTCACATATGATAATTTACATGTTTCAATGCCATTCTCCCATATCATCCTGCCCTCGCCCTCTCCCACAGAGTCCAAAAGACTGTTCAATACATCTGTGTCTCTTTTGCTATCTCGCATACAGGGTTATCATTACCATCTTTCTAAATTCCATATATATCTGTTAGTATACTGTATTGGTGTTTTTCTTTCTGGCTTACTTCACTCTGTATAATAGGCTCCAGTTTCATCTACCTCATTAGAACTGATTCAAATGTATTCTTTTTAATGGCTGAGTAATATTCCATTACATATATGTACCACAGCTTTCTTATCCATTCATCTGCTGATGGACATCTAGGTTGCTTCCATGTCCTGGCTATTATAAACAGTGCCGTGATGAACACTGGGGTACACATGTCTCTTTCAATTCTGGCTTCCTCGGTGTGTATGCCCAGCAGGGGGATTTCTGGGTCATATGGCAGTTCTGTTTCCAGTTTTTTAAGGAATCTCCACACTGTTCTCCATAGTGGCTGTACTAGTTTGCATCCCACCAACAGTGTAAGAGGGTTCCCATTTCTCCACACCCTCTCCAGAATTTATTGCTTGTAGACTTCTGGATAGCAGCCATTCTGACTGGTGTGAAGTGGTGCCTCATTGTGGTTTTGATTTGCATTTCTCTGATAATGAGTGATGTTGAGCATCTTTTCATATGTTTGTTAGCCGTCTGTATGTCTTATTTGGAGAAATGTCTGTTTAGTTCTTTGGCCTACTTTTTGATTGGGTCTTTTATTTTTCTGGAATTGAGGTGCAGGAGTTGCTTGTATATTTTTGAGATTAATTCTTTGTCTGTTGCTTCATTTGCTATTATTTTCTCCCATTCTGAAGGCTGAGTAAGGGTGCCCACTCTCACCACTACTAGTCAACATAGTTTTGGAAGTTTTGGCCACAGCAATCAGAGCAGAAAAGGAAATAAAAGGAATCCAGATTGGAAAAGAAGAAGTAAAGCTCTCACTGTTTGCAGATGACATGATCCTCCACATAGAAAACCCTAAAGACCACCAGAAAATTACTAGAGCTAATCAATGAATATAATAAAGTTCCAGGATATAAAATTAACACACAGAAATCCCTTGCATTCCTATACAATAACAATGAGAAAACAGAAAGAGAAATTAAGGGAACAATTCCATTGCAATTTCATTGCAATGGTGATTGCAATGAAAAAAATAAAATACTTAGGAATATATCTACCTAAAGAAACAAAAGACCTATATATAGAAAACTATAAAACACTGGTGAAAGACATCAAAGAGGATACAAATAGATGGAGAAATATACCGTGTTCATGGATCAGAAGAATCAATAGAGTGAAAATGAGTATATGATCCAAAGCAATCTATAGATTCAATGCAATCCCCATCAAGCTACCAACGGTATTTTTAGAGAACTAGAACAAATAATTTCACAATTTGTATGGAAATACAAAAAACCTTGAATAGCCAAAGCAATCTTGAGAAAGAAGAGTGGAACTGGAGTATCAACCTGCCTGACTTCAGGCTCTACTACCAAGCCACAGTCATCAAGACAGTATGGTACTGGCACAAAGACAGAAATATAGATCAATGGAACAAAATAGAAAGCCCAGAGATAAATCCACATACCTATGGATACCTTATCTTTGACAAAGGAGGCAAGAATATACAATGGAGAAAAGACAATCTCTTTAACAAGTGGTGCTGGGAAAACTGGTCAGCCACTTGTAAAAGAATGAAACTAGAACACTTTCTAACACCATACACAAAAATAAACTCAAAATGGATGAAAGATCTAAATGTAAGACCAGAAGCTATTAAACTCCTAGAAGAAAACATAGGCAAACACTCTCCGACATAAACCACAGCAGTATCCTGTATGACACACCTCCCAGAATATTGGAAATAAAAGCAAAAATAAACAAATAGAATTTCTTTCAAAATTGGAATCAATCCTCTCTGACCCTGTTGCTACCCACCTAATTTAATGTAATATATTCAAAGACCTTTGCTGTCATTTCAACAATTTTTACATCATCTTCACCAAGAGTAGATTTCATCTCAAGAAACCACTTTCTTTGCTCATCATAGGAAGCAACTCCTCATCAGTGAAAGTTTTATCATGAGATTTGTAGCAATCCAGTCTCGTGTTCAGGCTACACTTCTAATTCTACTTTTCTTACTCTTTCTACCACATCTGCAGTTACTTCTTTCACTGAAGTGTTGGACCCCCCAGGCCATCCATGAGGGTTGTAATAAACTTCCAAAATTCCTGTTAGTGTTAGTATTTTGATTTCTTCCCATGGATGATGAATGTTCTTTATGGCATCTAGGATGGCAAATCCTTTCCAGGAGATTTTCAGTTGACCTTGCCCAAATCCATCAGAGGAATCACTATATACAGCAGCTATAGCCTCACAAAATGTGCTTGTCTTAAATAGTCAAGATCTGGAGGTCAGAATTACTCCTTGATCCATAGGCTTCAGAAGAGACATTATAGTAGGAGACACAGTGTCTGGCAACACACTCCTATTTGTTATCTGAAAAGTATATTATCAAATTAGTCACTGCATAATGAAACATGTTTATTTATTGTATTTATATCATGAGCTCACTGATTTGTAGTTCTTTCTAATAAAAAAGACCCTCTGCTTTCTAAATCATTAGAGTTGTATTTTAATGTTTTAACTCTTAATATTGTTTACATTATAATACAAGAAAATCTCTCTCTAAAGCCCTTCTCCAGGATGCAGAATAATGGGGTGAAGGTAGTATGTACAGGATGTTATTTATCAGGGCTTTAGTCTTTGAGGTGCCAAAGAGATTTCCTTTTTGAGAAATTTAGCATATAAAATAGTCCAAGCAGATACTACAAAGGCACTATTCTGCCACAATCCAGAGAGCTTAATTGCCATGCTGTGGATTGGTATCAGAACTGATACCATCAAAACAGAGTCAGCGGGGATTTAATGGACTCTGTTCTAAGAGTAAACTTGTAATCTGTCCCCAGGGCTATCCTAACATCTTTAGTACACCAAGTTAATTTAGTCAATAAATGTTCTATGGAAGTCAAAACCCTTTAAAAATAGTGTTTTGTCTCATCTGCAGTGACAGTGATGTAAGTGTGTTGATGGGTGGTAAGCCATTTTTGCCAAAATAAAAGGGACAGAGAGTCACAAAAATTATTACAAATCCTTCCCCAAGTTCAGACCAAGCAGAGGTAAATAGTAACCATACATATCAGAGATAAAATGGAACTTTGGAGAGTGGGGTCCATTTTATCACTCAAGAAAGTGAGATTCAGGGATCACAGGGATAAGTAGTATTGTGGTACTTCATCCATGGTCCTAGGGGCATGAGCAGGTCTACAGAACATCCTGGGCAATGCCTTAGAAAAAAAAAAGGCAGCATAAATGCATATGAAATATTGTCATATGTATATTCAGATGAGGTGGTAGATGGAAAAGTTATTTTTAAAATAGGCAGTCTTGGTAGATGGATAAGATTGCATTATCAGACTTTAAAGTTTGAGTATCTATGAAATCACCTATATGCACACAAGTTTACTTTGTGTTCTCCTGTCTTATTGCATTGTATAACCAGAGATAAGCACTTCAAGGCTGTGTTGTTTGTTTTCTGGAAATCTGAAAAGAAGTGAGACTTTCCTTTAATTTTAAACTTTTGTGGCTGAAGAAGAATGCCTGGGTAACAAACGTTTTTCAGCAAAATCGCCATGTATTAATCATCCCATGGAAGGGTAAACAAAGCCATGAAGAGATTATTGGGCTTGATAAATTTACCTTACATCTCAATTTATTTTGTTTGAAGGCAGGGGATAGAAGAGTCTGTAATCTAAAGGGAGGGAGCTGTTGATAAGCTAAAAGACAAAGATAGTAGAAAAGAAAATATTCTTGCTCCATTTTAAAAAGACTAAGTGAATGAAACTGACATTTAAAATTTGACAAACACTGCTACAGAGATTATTAAAAAAGATGAACCTCTGCCATATTTGTATGCCTTCAAAAGTAATATAAAAGGACAGATTCCTCAAATAGCTCATCTTTGGGTTAAGGTTGTTATTTATGTTCTACAAAACCAATTTCCTTTTTGGTAAGAAATGAGCTATGCTTTAAAATATGACACTTAGATTTTTGTAATTATTTTTTGCCTCAAGATTAGTCTTATGAATTAGGACTCAGGAATATAGGGACCCAGTGACAGTTGAGGTGGTACTTACTGGCTGTAAGCCTCTGGGCAAATCCATCCAACTTTCAGAACCTCACTGACTCCATTTACAAAATGGGAATAATCATCTCACTCAATCCACCCATAACAGAGACTCCAGACCACCTAACTTTTGGTATAAAATGTTCAGCATCAAGCTCTAGGATGTAGGCTTTGATAAAACTTTTATATGTGCAGTCATTTTGAAAGTTTGAAAAGCTAAACATAATTGAGAAATCATTATATCAAATTTTCTAGGAAAGGGTAAACATGAATAATTATTACTCTATTCAGAGTACAAAGAATATTAGAATATTATTTTTTTATTTATTGGAACATTTATTTACTAAATAGGTATCTGTATATACATATATGATAAGTGAGGCAAAATGAAGCTTCAGCTCCCCTATATTCAATTTCCCCATGGAAAGGAAGGCACTGGGGCTGAGGGTCAAATATATAGTTGGAAATGACAACCCATGCCAGTATTCTTGCCTGGAAAATCCAATGGACAGAGGAGCCTGGTGGGCTACAGTCCTTTGGTTTGCAAAGAGTTGCCCATGACTGAGCAAGCATGCATGTGATGTGAGATAGCTATACATATATGTATACATAGTTAGTACAGTTGCTCAGTCATGTCTGACCCTTTGTGACCCCATGGACTGCAGCATGCCAGGCTTCCCTGTCCATCACCAACTCCCAAAGCCTACTCAAACTCATGTCTATTGTGTCGGTGATGCCATCCAACCATCTCATCCTCTGTTGTCCCCTTCTCCTCCCACCTTCAATCTTTCCCAGCATCTGAGTCGGTTCTTCACATCAGGTGGCCAAAGTATTGGAGTTGCAGCTTCAGAATCAGTCCTTCCAATGAATATTCAGGACTGATTTCCTTTAGGATGGACTGGTTGGCTCTCCTTGCAGTCCAAGGGACTCTCAAGACTCTTCTCCAACACCACAATTCAAAAGCATCAATTCTTTGGTGCTCAGCTTTCTTTATAGTCCAGCTCTCACATCCATATATGACTACTGGAAAAACCATAGCTTTGACTAGATGGACCTTTGTTGTTAAAATAATGTCTCTGCTTTTTAATATGCTGTCTAGGTTGGTCATAGCTTTTCCTCCAAGGAGCAAGTGTCTTAATTTCATGGCTGCAGTCACCATCTGCAGTGACTTTGGAGCCCCCAAAAATAAAGCCTCTCACTGTTTCCATTGTATCCACATCAATTTGCCATGAAGTGATGGGACCAGATGCCATGATCTTACTTTTTTGAATGTTGAGTTTTAAGCCAGCTTTTTCACTCTCCTCTTTCCCTGTCATCAAGAGACTCTTTAGTTCTTCTTTGCTTTCTGCCATAAGAGCTGTGTCATCTGTGTATCTGAGGTTATTGATATTTCTCCCGGCAACCTTGATTCCAGCTGGTGCTTCATCCAGCCTGGCATTTTGCCTGATGTACTCTGCATATAAGTTAAATAAGCAGGGTGACAATATAAAGCCTTGATGTACTCCTTTCCCAATTTGGAACCAGTCTGTTGTTTCATGTCCAGTTCTAACAGTTGCGTCCTGACCTGCATACAGATTTCTCAGGAGTCAGGTCAGGTGGTCTGATATTTCCATCTCTGGAAAAATTTTCCCCAGTTTGTTGTGATCCACACAGTCAAAGGCTTTAGCATAGTCAATAAAGCAAAAGTAGATGTTTTCTGGAACTCTCTTGCTTTTTCAATGACCCAGCAGGTGTTGGCAATTTATTCTCTGATTCCTCTGCCTTTTCTAAAACCAGCTTGAACATCTGGAAGTTCACAGTTCACATACTGTTGAAACTTGGCTTGGAGAATTTTGAGCATTACTTTGTTAGTGTGTGATATGAGTGCAATTCTGCAGTAGTTTGAACATTCTTTGGCTTTACTTTTCTTTGGGATTGGAATGAAAACTGACCTTTTCCAGCCCTGTGGCCACTGCTGCATTTTCCAGATTTGCTGGCATATTGAGTGCAGCACTTCCACAGAATCATCTGTTAGGATTTGAAATAGCTCAACTGAAATTCCATCAACTCCACTAGTTTTGTTCATAGTGATGCATTCTAAGGCCCACTTGACTTTGCATTCCAGGATTTCTGGCTCTAGGTGATCACACCATTGTGGTTATCTGGGTCATGAAGATCTTTTTTGTATAGTTCTTCTGAGTATTCTTGCCACCTCTTCTTATATCTTGTGCTTCTCTTAAGGTTCATATCATTTCTGTCCTTTATTGTGCTCATCTTTGCATGAAATGTTCCCTTGGTATCTCTAATTATCTTGAAGAGATCTCTAGTCTTTGCCATTCTATTATTTTCCTCTATTTCTTTGCACTGATCACTGAGAAAGGCTTTCTTATCTCTCCATGCTATCCTTTGGAACTCTGCATCAAATGGGTATTTATTCCTTTTTCTCCTTTGCCTTTCTTTTCTCTTCTTTTCTCAGCTATTTGTAAGGCCTCATCAATAACCATTTTGCCTTTTTGCATATCTTTTTCTTGGGGATGGTCTTGATCACTGCCTCCTGTACAATGGTACAAATCTCTATCCATTGTTCTTCAGGCAATCTGTCTATTAACTCTAATCCCTTGAATCTATTTGTCACTTCCACTGTATAAGTAGAAGGGATTTGACTTAGGTCATACATGGATGGTCTAGTGCTTTTACCTACTTTCTTTAAGTCTGAATTTGGCAATAAGGAGTTTATGATCTGAGCCACAGTCAGCTCCCGTCTTGTTTTTGCTGACTGTATAGAGCTTCTCCATCTTTGGCTGCAAAGAATATAATCAATCTGATTTCAGTGTTGACCATCTGGTGATGTCCATGTGTAGAGTCTTCTCTTGTATTGTTGGAAGAGGGTGTTTGCTATGACCAGTGAGTTCTCTTGGCAAAACTCTGTGAGCCTTTGACCTGCTTTGTTTTGTACTCCAAGGCCAATTTTGCCTGTTACTATAGATAGTTCTTAACTTTCTACTTTTGCATTCCAGTCCCCTGTATTGAAGAGGACATCTTTTCTGGGTGTTAGTTCTAGAAGGCCTTGTAAGTTTTCATGGAACTGTTCAACTTCAGCTTCTTCAGCATTACTGGCTGGGGCATAGACTTGGATTATTGTAATATTGAATAGTTTGCCTTGGAAAGGAACAGAGATCATTCTGTAGTTTTTGACATTGAATCCAAGTACTGCATTTCAGACTCTTTTGTTGACTATGACGACTACTCCATTTCTTCTAAGGAATTCTTACCCACAGGAGTAGATATAATGGTCACCTGAGTTAAATTCACCCATTCCAGTCCATTTTAGTTCACTGATTCCTAAAATGCTGATGTTCACTCTTGCCATCTCCTGTTTGACAACTTCCAGTTTTCCTTGATTCATGGACCTAACATTCCAGGTTCCTATGCAATATTGCTCTTTATAGCATCAGATTTATTTCCATCACCCGTAACATCCACTGCTGGGTGGTGTTTTTGCTTTAGCTCCATCTCTTCATACTTTCTGGAGTTTTTTCTCCACTCTTCTCCAGCAGCATATTGGGCACCTACTGTCCTGGGGAGTTCACCTTTCAGTGTCCTATATTTTTGCCTTTTCATAATGTTCATGGGGTTCTCAAGGCAAGAATACTGAAGTGGTTTGCCATTCCATTCTCCAGTGGACCACATTTTGTCTGAACTCTCCACCATGACCCATCTGTCTTGGGTGGCTCTACATGGCATGGCTTATAGTTTAATTGAGTTAGACAAGACTGTGGTCCATGTGATCAGTTTGGTTAGTTTTCTGTGATTGTGGTTTTCATTCTGTCTGTTCTGATGGAGAAGGATAAGAGGCTTATGGAAGCTTCCTGATGGAAAAGACTGACTGTGGGGGAAACTAGGTCTTGTTCTGATGGGTGGGGTCAAGCTCAATAAATCTTCAATCCAATTTTCTGTGAATGGGCTGGGCTGTGTTCCCTCCCTGTTGCTTGGCCTGAGTCCAAACTATGGTGGAGGTAATGAAGAAAATGGCAACCTCCTTCAAAAGGTCCCATGCATGCACTGCTGCACTCAGTCCCTCCGAGCCTGCAGCAGGCCAAACCATGCCTCCACCACATATCTGGGTCAGTCTCTTGTGGGGCCACTGCTCCTTTCTCCTGGGTCCTGGTGTGCACAAGTTTCTGTTTGTGCCCTCAAGAGTCTGTTTCTCCAGTCCTGTGTAAGTTCTTGTGGCTCTATGGTGGGGTTAATGGTAACCTCCTCCAAGAGGGCTTATACCATACCCAAGTCTGCTGCACCCAGAGCCCCTGCCCATGCAGCAGGTCATTGGTGACCCGTACCTCCACAGGAGACTCTCAGACACAGTTCTGGCTCAGTCTCTGTGGGTTGGGCCTGCGTTTTGTGCCCTTCTCATGTCTGAGCAGCTCAGGTGACCAGTTGCTTGGTGAGTGCATAGTCCCACATGGGCCGTGCATCTTAATCTCCTCCCCGTCCCATCTGCTCGGTTTCCCGGGTGCACCTTGAGAGCACCATCTAAGGTGTGCCATGTGTCTCCTCTGGAGAGCTAATCTCAGGCTACAACCCTCCTGGCAGATGTCAACCATCCAGGATCCCAGGAAGACTTGGTTAGCAGTGGGGAGCCTGCTTACAGCTTGGTGGAAGATTTGTCTCTGGGACTGAGATTGTAGCAGCCCTTTGCCTTCAGGCTCTGGCTGTCACAAGCATGCCTCTCTGCCTCTGGGCAGGGAGGGGCCAGTATGCAGCCAGCTAGCTCTCCTTTGGTATTTGTTCAATCCTTTGTTCTGTGAGCCCAGGCTGAGTGTTAGGTTTTTAGGTTAGAGTCTTTTGCAGAAAAGTTCTTTTTTCTTCAGTTGCAATTAGGCATGTATTCTGTGGGTTTGTTTGTTTGTTTTTCTTCCCAGTTACATTACCTTCTGAGATTCCAAAACTCCCCATAGACCTGCCTGTGAGAGGGTTTCCTACTGTATGGAAACTTCTCCTTCAAGACTCCCTCCCCAGGACAGGTCTCAGTTCCTAACTCCTTTGTCTTTTATATTTTGTCCTACCTCCTTTCAGAGAGAATGGGCTGCCTTTCTGGGTGCCTGGTGTTCTCTGCCAGTGATGAGAAGTTGTTTCATGGAATTTGCTCAATATTCAAATGATCTTTTGATGAATTTGTGGGGGAGAAAGTGGTCTCCCCGTTCTATTCCTCCACCATCTTAAGCTCCAATTATATGTATACATACAAATAGAAATAAATGAATCCTTTGCAGATTGTATTAACCCTTAATCAATACATCAGATCTCTCTAACAAGATTAGATTCAGATTCCAGCTACAGGTTTTCATCTGGTGAGTTTTTCTTCCCTTGTGAGTTTGTGAGTCTCTTAGGCACTTTATATCCTTTTATGGCATATATCCAACCAGTGCCTTAGGAAAAACTAAAACAAAAGAAATTTTTCCTAAAATGAAATAGTAACATCCTAATGGGAACCTGCAGAGATGAGAACTATGTCTTGATTGACAGTTTTTGTCGTGTCTTCACTAGCTCCATAAATGACGGTCACATCGTGATTATAGTGAGTCTATGTTCTAAAGGGAGCTAATACTGCTATAATCTGTTAGTCGTTCTCTAAAAGATGCTTATAAGTTGGCTATGTCATTAAGTATTTATTGAGTTAGTTTTAAAGACATTTGGTAATGTATATTTAGACTAAAGAAAAATCCATCAGGGAAGCAAGACTAGGTTTCATGAAACAAAACAACAGGCATGGATAGACAAGTGAGCAACAAACTATGGAGTGTGTGCCATGTGCCAAGTCGCCTCAGTCATGTCTGATTCTTTGTGACCCTATGGACTGTAGCCTGCCAGGCTCCTCTGTCCATAGGAGTCTCCAGGCAAGAATACTGGAATGGATTGCCATGCACTCCTCCAGGGGCTCTTTCTGATCCAGGGATTGAACCTATGTCTCCTGTGGCTTCTGCATTGTAGGCATATTCCTTACCGCTGAGCCATGGAGAACAAATCATAAATAAAAGAGGATGTGAATATGGGAAACATCTGATAGAAATCAGATTGGAATTTTTTTTTTATTCACACAAAAAACTGCATATGGATATTTTTAGCACCTTTATTCAATATTGCCAAAATGTGAATGAAGCCAAGATGTCCTTCAGTAGATGAATGGAAAAATATACTCTAGTATATTTGGGGAATGAACTAATATTCAGCACTAAAAAAATTAAGCTATCAAGCCATAAAATTATATGAGGAATTCTTCTTTTCTCTTTGGAAGTATAAGTGATTTAAAACATGGTGTTAGTTTCAGTTGTACAGTGTAGTGATTGGTAGGTTTTATTTATTTATTTATTTAGGATTTTTGTTTGTTTGCTTGTTTGATTTTTGCAGACTGCGTTCTATTATAGCTTATTACAAGATATTGAATAAAATTCCCTTTGCTGTATGGTAAATCTTTTTTGCTTATCTATTTCAAGTATAATGGTTTGTACATGTTAATTACATACCCTAATTTGTCCCTTTTTTCTTCCCCTTTTGGCAATCATAATAATACAGGAATTTATGTATGAAACAGAAACAGATTCACAGGCATAGAAAACAGATTGGGATTTGAATAGTGAGTAGGCATTGAATATATGGTGAGAGAAAGGGCAGGTCTGACAGGCAGACTTTGTCCAATCAGGTGATAAAGTGGTTAGAGAAATGGCTACATGAAAAATCATGTTGCTGTTGAGTCCCTAAGTTGTGTCCAACTCTTTGCAACCCTAGGGACTGTAACCCACCAGGCTCCTCTGTCCATGGGATTTCCAGACAAGAATCCTGGAGTGGGTTGGCATTTCCTTCTCCAGGGGATCAAGCCTTTATCAGCTTACTGTAACAGTGTGAGCAAGAGGCAAAAGGGATCCTCAGCCTTTCAAAGTTCTATGGAACAGCACTGAATGAGGGTCAAGTGGATGTAGCACAGACAAGGGGCATCATCGCACTGTCAAAGGGTTCCAAATGAAAGGCATCTGGTGTATTATGGATTCATGGAGTGAAGAGGGCTAAGGGTGGAAAGGTACTGAGTCAAAGTGGAGAAAAGTGCCTCAGTCAAGCTTCCCCCCACTTTCCAGCCCCACGAATAATGAGGTCTCTGAATGCAGGCCTCTAGGCTAGGATTGTAGATATGCCTATGAGTGTGGCTGGCCAACTGATGGGGAGACAGTTTTCTGAAGGGAATTGCAGTTAAGGGCTCAGTCTCCCACCTCTGCTCCAGTTTGACTCAGTAGCACCCCTCCTCCTCCAACCATGATGCCTGCCAGGCAAAGCCTTATAATTGCATGGGGTCAAGCCTGAAAAATCACACATAGAATTTTTAAAATTAATTTCTTTTTGGCTGCACTGCATCTTTGTTGCTGCTGACAGGCTTTCTCTAGTTGTTTCTCCTCTTGGTTGCAATGCACAGGCTTCTCATTGTGGTGTCTTCTCTGGTTTCAGAGCACCGGCTCAGTAGTTGTGGCACAGGGGCTCAGTTGTCCTGCGGCATGTGAGACTGTCTCAGGCCAGGGAGCAAACTTGTGTCCCCTGTCTTGGCAGGTGGATTCTCAACCACTGGACCACCAGGAAGTCCCACATATGGAATTTTGAACCAGAGCCAGACCCCTCAGTGTAGGGCAGAACAACGTGAGGAGAACCATGGCTAGAGGTTTCTCTAACCAGAGTAGAAATAGGCTGGGGAGACTGGGGTAAGTTCAGATTGTAATCTTTTTAAGATTCATAAGAGGTTTTATATGGATGACAAAAGCAGGCTGTAAATTCCAGGGCTAGTTTTATCTCTCCCTGGTTGAGCTCACTTGAGCAAAGCATTTCCATCTCTCTGAGGAGTATGTTTCATCTGCAAAATGGTATACTAATATTGCTTCTGACAGAATGTGGTCCACTGGAGAAGGGAATGGCAAACCACTTCAGTATTCTTGCCTTGAGAACCCCATGAACAGTATGAAAAGGCAAAATGATGGGATACTGAAAAAGGAACTCCCCAGGTTTGTAGGTGCCCAATATGCTACTGGAGATCAGTGGAGAAATAACTCCAGAAAAAATGAAGGGATGGAGCCAAAGCAAAAAAATACCCAGTTGTGAATGTGACTAGTGATAGAAGCAAGGTCTGATGCTGTAAAGAGCAATATTGCACGAGAACCTGGAATGTTAGGTCCATGAATCAAGGCAAATTGGAAATGGTCAAACAGGAGATGGCAAGAGTGAATGTCGACATTCTAGGAATCTGTGAAATAAAACGGACTGGAATGGGTGAATTTAACTCAGATGACCATTATATCTACTACTGTGGGCAGGAATCCCTTAGGAGAAATGGAGTAGCCATCATGGTCAACAAAAGAGTCTGAAATGCAGTACTTGGATGCAATCTCAAAAATGACAGAATGATCTCTGTTCATTTCCAAGGCAAACCATTCAATATCACAGTAATCCAAGCCTATGCCCCAACCAGTAACACTGAAGAAGCTGAAGTTGAACGGTTCTATGAAGACCTACAAGACCTTTTAGAACTAACACCCAAAAAATATGTCCTTTTCATTATAGGGGACTGGAATGCAAAAGTAGTAAGTCAAGAAACATCTGGAGTAACAGGCAAATTTGGTCTTGGAGTACTGGATGAAGCAGGGCAAAGGCTAATAGAGTTTTGTCAAGAGAACGCACTGGTCATAGCAAACAGCCTCTTCCAACAACACAAGAGAAGACTCTACACATGGACATCACCAGATGGTCAACACCGAAATCAGATTGATTATATTCTTTGCAGCCAAAGATGGAGAAGCTCTATACAGTCAGGAAAAAAAAAAAAAAAAAGACCAGGAGCTGACTGTGGCTCAGATCATGAACTCCTTATTGCAAAATTCAGACTTAAACTGAAGAAAGGGAAAACCACTAGAACATTCAGATATGACCTAAATCAAATCCCTTATGACTATACAGTGGAAGTGAGAAATAGATTTAAGGGACTAGATCTGATAGACAGAGAACCTGATGAACTATGGACGGAGGTTCATGAAATTGTACAGGAAAAAGGGGTCAAGACCATCCCCATGGAAAAGAAATGCAACAAAAATGGTTGTCTGAGGAGGCCTTGCAAATAGCTGTGAAAAGAAGAGAAGCAAAAAGCAAAGGAGAAAAGGAAAGATATTCCCATTTGAATGCAGAGTTCCAAAGAATAGCCAGGAGAGGTAAGAAAGCCTTTCCTCAACAATCAATGCAAAGAAATAGAGGAAAACAACAGAATGCAAAAGACTAGAGATCTCTTCAAGAAAATTAGAGATATCAAGGAAACATTTCACGCAAAGATGGGTTCGATAGAGGACAGAAATGGTATGGACCTAACAGAAGAAGAAGATATTAAGAAGAGGTGGCAAGAATACACAGAAACTGTATAAAAAAGATCTTCAGGACCCAGATAATCACAATGGTGTGATCACTCACCTAGAGCCAGACATCCTGGAATGTGAAGTCAAGCGGGCCTTAAAAAGCATCCCTATGAACAAAGCTAGTGGAGGTGATGGAATTTCAGTTGAGCTATTTCAAATCCTAAAAGATGATGCTGTGAAAGTGCTGCACTCAACATACCAGCAAATTTGGCCACCAGCAGTGGCCACAGGACTGGAAAGGGTCAGTTTTCATTCCAGTCCCTAAGAAAGACAATCCCAAAGAATGCTCAAACTACCGCACAATTGCACTCATCTCACATGCTAGTAAAGTAATGCTCAAAATTCTCCAAGCCAGGCTTCAGCAATATGTGAACCGTGAACTTCCAGATGTTCAAGCTGGTTTTAGAAAAGGCAGAGGAACCAGAGTTCAAATTGCCAACATTCGCTGGATCATCAAAAAAGCAAGAGAGTTCCAGAAAAACATCTATTTCTGCTTCATTGACTATGCCAAAGCCTTTAACTGTGTGGATCACAATAAACTGTGGAAAATTCTGAAGGAGATGGGAATACCAGACCACCTGACCTGCCTCTTGAGAAACCTGTATGCAGGTCAGGAAGCAACAGTTAGAACTGGACATGGAACAGCAGACTGGTTCCCAATAGGAAAAGGACTACGTCAAGGTTGTATATTGTCACCCTGCTTATTTAACTTATATGCAGAATGCATCATGAGAAATGTTGGGCTGGAAGAAGTACAAGCTGGAATCAAGATTGCTGGGAGAAATATCAATAACCTCAGATATGCAGATGACACCACCCTTATGGCAGAAAGTGAAGAGGAACTAAAAAGCCTCTTGATGAAACTGAAAGAGGAGAATGAAAAAGTTGGCTTAAAGCTCAACATTCAGAAAACTAAGATCATGACATCCAGTCCCATCACTTCATAGGAAATAGATGGGGAAACAATGGGAACAGTGGCTGACTTTATTTTGGGGGGCTTCAAAATCACTGTAGATGGTGATTGCAGCCATGAAGTTAAAAGATGCTTACTCCTTGGAAGGAAAGTTATGACCAACCTAGATAGCATATTAAAAAGCAGAGACATTACTTTGCCAACAAAGGTCTGTCTGGTCAAGGCTATGGTTTTTCCAGTGGTCATGTATGGATGTGAGAGTTGGACTATGAAGAAAGCTGAGCGCTGAAGAATTAATGCTTTTGAACTATGGTGTTGGAGAAGACTCTTGAGAGAGTCCTTTGGACTGCAAGGAGATCCAACCAGTCCATCCTAAAGGAGATCAGTCCTGGGTGTTCATTGGAAGGACTGATGCTGAAGCTGAAACTCCAATACTTCAGCCACCTCATGTGAAGAGTTGACTCATTGGAGAAGACCTTGATGCTGGGAGGGATTGGGGGCAGGAGGAGAAGGGGACGACAGAGGATGAGATGGTTGGATGGCATCACCGACTCGATGGATATGGGTTTGAGTAAACTCCAGGAGTTGGTGATGGACAGGGAGGCCTGGCGTGCTGCGGTTCATGGGGTCGCAAAGAGTCGGACATAACTGAGCAAGTGAACTGAACTGAACTGAATATTGCTTCTAGGTTTTGGTTAATTGAGGAAATATCCAGGAAAATGTCTGACGAAAGTCAGTTATTCAACCTGTCAGTTGTCAAGGTTCTGTCCACTAGTGGTGTCTGAGACTTGGCCTAAAGCTAATCCTGAAGAAAAAGCTGGTATTTTCAACCTAATTCAGTGACAGAGCTGTGGCAGACTGAATAATGGCCCACAATGATATCCAGACTTTGGTTTCTGGGACCTGTGAATGTTAAGTGGTAAAAAGGCCTCTGTAGATGTGATTAAATTAAGGATCTGATGATGGGAAGATTATTTTGGTTATTCAGGTATATCCTAAATGTAAGCACCAGTGTCCTTATAAAAGTGAGGCAGAGGGAGATTTGTCTATAGACGATGAAAGCATTGTGATGATGGAAGCAGATACTGAAGTAAAGCTGCCACAAGCCAAGGCATGTGGGCAGCCCTAGAAACTAGCAAGAGCAAACAACAGATTCTCTCCCGGACCTTCCAGGAGGAATGAACCCAGCTGACACCTTGATTTTAGCTCTTGAAGAGTCAGCTCGGAATTTTGTCCTCCAGAACTATCATAATGCACTTGTATTGTTTTAAGCTACTAAGTTTGTAGCAATGTGCTACAGAAGCGACAGGGCACTAATACAAAAGCCCTGGGTATCATTTGGTTGTACACACCTGACAGCTTGGTTTGCAATGATCACCTTGTCTCTTAGCTCTGTTCTCATTTGACCCACCTATGAGGGTTAATACATTTTTCTACTAAAGAGATGGAGTGATATGGAGGGACTTTCTGCTGAATAAGCTCAAGGATGCAGAGAAATAGGCCACTGTGTGCAGCAAGGCAGGAGAAATAGAAGTAAACTAGTTTCCAAGAACCCAGGAAGCATTCCTTGGAATCTTCCACTGGTAAGAGAGAGTGTCCCAGCAACGTTTGAGTTCTTACCATTAAAGTGACTTGATGTGGCCAGAGGAATTTGTGTTATATATTCTTAGGGATCTTTATATGAAATCAGTAGTAGTCTGAAGCCTGGATATTTTTAGGCCCTGCATACATGCTGTCACTGCAGTTGTGTCCAACTCTTTGTGACCCCATGGACCCATCAGGCTCCTCTGTCCATGGAATTTGCCAGGCAAGAATACTGGAGTGGTAACCATTCCCTTCTCCAGGGGATCTTCCCAACCCAGGGGTCAAACCTGAGTTTCTTATGTCTCCTGCATTGGCAAGTGGGTTCTTTACCACTAGCACCACCTGGGAAGCCCCTTTAGGCTCTGAGGGGTGTGTGTGTGTGTGTGTGTATAACATCTTTTAGTCCAGTGTCCAGGTTTAAAAGCCTTGACATTGAGTTCACACCCATGTTGTTTCACTGCAATAGTGAGGATGCCAATGCAGAACCCCTGAGACTCTGGCAAATGATGAAAAACACTGGGGACCAGGCAAATACTGGAATTGACCACATTCAGATCCAACAAACCACAAACTTGATTATTTGACCTCCTTTTCTTTCCTTTCCTTCTATCCTTCACCTTCTGGCCCTCTTCCTTCTGTCCATTGTCCAATTCATTAGCACCTTCACTGGAGCAACACTTGCAGAGAGGAGGTGAAAATTTAAGCCATATAAAGCAATTTTGCTGCATGTCAGCAGATATTGGCGAGGTTTATGAAAGATGAGGGTGAAAGTTATTGACAGAGGAGGATTTGGAACAGCTGTAGCGCTCACTCATCCAGTGAAACAGTATTAATTGAAAACTGAAGATCAGAGTTTTGTTATTTGCAACTGGTGTTTTTATCCGAGGAGGAGAGAATTTAGTGATTTCTAAGACTTCTCTGTAAATAAATAGAAGGGCAAGGGAGTGGAGGAAGAAAATGCATTTCTAAATGCTCTGAGTTCTTAGTATTTAGTTAAATTAATTGCTTTGATCTCTTTCATGGAAGTGATAGCAGTTTATTTTGGGATAATTTCTCATCATTTGCTTGGCATACAGTTGCACCATCACACATTAATCTCTGGTCTTTTGGGTTTCTTTTCCCCGAGGCTGTTTTCTTCACAGTGACTTGAAGGTCAGCTCTACATTCTTCTCCCTGATCCTTAACTGCCTACAGTTATAGAATAAGTGGCAGAGGCACAACTAGACATTTGGACTATAGCACTGGAAGGACTGATTGGCAATTCTGCAGAGACTTATTTCTGGAGAGCAGACTAAGAACTCATCAGTCAAAATTACAAGGGTCAGATATAGACCTCACGCAAAGAGCAATCTTGTCATGTCTAGAACTGTTTAGCAATGCAACAGGAGAAGTGATAGTGAAGGTATCAAGGCAAAGGTTGAGTGACCATTTGCTAAGGATGCTGTAGAGATGATTAATGAGCATAGTAAGGATGGAGCCCCCAAGAAAACTCATCTCTTCTAACTTGTAGAGTCTGTTAGGCTCCTTTGTCCATGAGATTCTCCAGGTAAGTATACTAGAGTGGGTTGCCATTTCCTTCTCCAGGGGATCTTCCTGACCCAGGGATTGAACCTGGGTCTCCTGCAATGCAGGTAGATTCTTTATGATCTGAGCCACCAAGGAAGCCCCCTAGATGTATGACTTAATGCAATTAGTCTATCCCTATGTTTTATTTTGTCTCAAATAACCCAACTCTGAGAAGCTCATATTCACTTAAGCTGGTCTCCCAACCTGTCAAGCCCTTCCACACCCACCCATCTATTCAGATCATTTCCATCCTTTAGGAATCAGTTAAAGCTTCACTTTTTAGTCTTTTTCCAGTCACTGATTTCTCTTTTCCCTGATTAGTATAATGTTCACTGAGTGCATCTCTTACTCCAGCATTTAATTACACACCAATCCCTGTATTGTTATCTGCATGTGCATATCTTATCTCCTCTACCAAACTGACATCCTGAAAAGCTTGACTATTATGAAGCTGAGTAAATAATACGGTTTTTGTTAACAATTAAAATTAATATCCTTTATGCTGAGTAGAAATGAATCATGAGCTTTGTAGTGAAGTTTCTCTTTGTCATTGATGAGACCTCTAAAATGTACTACCACATCTACTACCAAACAATCTTTATAGGGTGATTGTTTCTTTTACAAAATGTATTATGTGGATATCTTTCTAGCCAGGCTTTAGAAATACTTAATAGTCCCTTTAGCATAAGCTCTGACTATCTCTGTTCCTGATCTTTTGTAAATGTCACTTCATGGAAAAATAAAATAATGACATAAGCAGCTTCATAAAAGATAGCATATGAGAGTAAAGGACTACAAAAGTTTAAAAGTCAAACTAGAAAAATGAATTTCATGTAACTTTAATAATGGATAGCATTACTTGACTACCAAATATTTTCATTTTATCATAGTTACAAAAGATGGAAAAATAAATTAACCCTTTCACATAAAGTTATTTTAACTGTTCACCAAAGACTGGTTTTTGCATGAAATTAATGGAAGACCAGTTGTGGCTACTATTGATGAAAGTACATATAGGAACACAGAGTCGTTCTAGGGCACCTGTGTTGTGTTTAGTCCCTAAGTCATGTCTGCCTCTTTTGCAACCCCATAGCCTGCCAGGCTCCTCTGTCCATGGGATTTCCCAGGCAAGAATACTGGAGTGGGTTGCCATTTCCTCCTCCAGGGGATCTTCCTGATCCAGGGATCGAGCCAACATTTCCTGCTTGGCAGGAGGATTCTTCACCACTGAGCCACCCTGCCCTATTGAGCCACCAGGGAAGCCCTTAAAGGCCATGTTCATCCAGGATATGAACCTAGGACCTCTTACACCCGAAGCGAGAATCATACCCCTAGACCAATGAGCCTAGTGGTTCTGATGGTAAAGAATCCACCTGCAAAGCAGAAGACCTGTGTTTGATTCTTGGGTTGGGAAGATCCTCTGGAGAAGGAAATGGTTACCCACTCCAGGATTACCTGGAGAACCCCATGGACAAAGGAGCCTGGTGTGTTGCTGTCCATGGGGTTGCAGGAGTTGGACATGACTGAGTGACTAACACTTTCACTTTTCACCAGGGAAGCCTGTAGGGTAGCTATAAATATGTACACGTTGAAGGATTTCCTAACATCCGTTGCCACAAAATTATATTGTGAACTATAGCAAGCCGTGATGAATTCATTCAGCAAACATATATACCAAGAGTTAATTTCTCTTTCCTTAGTTTACATTATTTTGAAATGAATATGATCACACTTGCTTTACATAGCTCAGAATTATGTGTGGAATAAAAGAAAACCATAGAGTTGAAAAGCTCTGAAGACTTTCCCATGGTGCCAGACCCTTTCTTCCTGGGGCACAACAGCTTAGACCTGACTCAGAGTTGGTACCACTATGGAGCACCCCTCAACCAGTCATCAGGGTGGCCAAAGCTTCCCCATGCCTGCTCACCAGGCAAGAGAAATTCCACATACTTTGTAGAGATAGTGGAGCAAAGTGAGGGTGTGAGTCTTTAGATCTCAGACTTGATGTCTAGTCTGGATAGTGGTATTTATATTAATTTTATTATTTTTCTTCAAACTTCAAAAAAAAGATATGTAAACATGCACTTAGTGTTAAAGAATGACGATAGTAGGAATAGGGCAGGGTGAGAAAGGTAGAGTGTTTTTCCCACCTTACAATGAAGCTCCCAGAAGTTGATTGATGTAGCTGTTCAGTTCAACTGTACTCTTACTTATTTCACGCCTGCTGGATTTGTCAATTACTTATATAGAGCTGTCGAAATCTTCATATGTAATTAGTGGATGTGTGTTTGTCCTCCCAGCTTTATTAGTTTTGCTTTGTATATTTTGACACTGTTGTTAGGTAGATATACAATAAGCATTGTTATGTGTTCTTGGAAATTTGGTACCTCTGTCATGATGCATTGACTCTTTTTACTTCTGGCCATTTTCCTTACTATGAAGTTGGCTTTGCCTGAAATTAATATAAATACTCCAGTTTTCTTTTCATTAGTATTAACATAGTATAGCTTTCTCCATTTTTCTTTTTAACTTTTAATCTGTATAAGTCTTTGTATTTAAAGTGAGTTTCTTCAAGACAATATGAGTTGGGTCTTTTCTTTTTTCCCACTTGACAGTCTCCATCTTTTAATTGGTATATTTAGACTATTCCAATTAAAGTGATGATTGATATAATTAAGATATTACTGATCACATTTGTATCTGTTTTCTGTTCATTTCCCTTCTTCTTAGTTTGTTTTTGCTTGTCTTTTTTTTTTTTTTTTCCTGCCTTCTTTAGTTCTAATTGAGCATTTTATATACCGGGTGAGCCCAAGGCTTCTTTCTGCTTCCTCCCTCTCTCATTCTTTCTTCCTCCTCTTAGTTCAAGGAGGAGGAATGCTGCAGACAACCGACTGGGTCATCTTTTGTATAGCTTGAGATTCATGGATACAAATAAAGAAATTGTTCCAAGGGATTCGTACTTCCTTTCCTCTGTCATTGGTGGCTGTGCCTTTCATCAAGTTGGCATACTATGATCTAAAACTCAATTTGAGCCTTAGATAAAAATAGATAAAGTAGGTCTCCTTTATTTTGGAGATTCTTGTCTTTGATACCCTTGCCTGACCCATCAATATGAGACAAGAATCCCTAGTAGTAGAGCTTGACCTACCATGACTCTGTGTTGGGAGCTGGGTCATAACTTTATCTTATGAGAACTGAGAATTAATGTCCCTTACTTGGTTGATTATTGCCAGTCTATATCCTTTCCTCCAGCATCTTAAAAAAATAATGATTGGTTCAGGAATGATTTCTGAGTCCCTTAGCTACAATAACCTCTTAATACAATCTTAGTTACACTATCATGAAGAAAGTATTATCTTTGCTAGGCTCCATTCAGTTCAGTCATTCAGTTGTGTCTGACTCTTTGTGACCCCACGGACTGCAGCACACCAGGCTTCCCTGTCCATCATCAACTCCCAGAGCTTACTCAAACATGTGTCCATCAAGTCTGTGATGCCATCCAACCATATCATCCTCTGTCATCCCCTTCTCCTCCTGCCTTCAACCTTTCCCAGCATCAGGGTCTTTTCAAATGAGTCAGTTCTTCATATCAGGTGGCCAAAGTATTGGAGTTTCAGCTTCAGCATCAGTCCTTCCAATGAATATTCAGGACTGATTTCCTTTTGGATGGACTGGTTTGATCTCCTTGCAGTCCAAGGGACTCTCAAGAGTCTTCTCCAACACCACAGTTCAAAAGCTTCAATTCTTCGGTACTCAGCTTTCTTTATAGTCCAATTCTCACATCCATACATAACTACTAGAAAAACCATAGCTTTGACTACACGGGCCTTTGCTGGCAAAGTAATATGTCTACTTTTTAATATGCTGTCTAGGTTACTCATAACTTTTCTTCCAAGGAGCAAGCCTCTTTTAACTTCATGGTTGCAGTCACCATCTGCAGTGATTTTGGAGCCCCCCAAAATAAAGTCTGTCACTGTTTCTATTGTTTCTCCATCTATTTGCCATGAAGTGATGGGACCGGATGCCATGATCTTAGTTTTTTGAATGTTAAGTTTCAAGTCAGCTTTTTCACTCTCCTCTTTCACTTTCATCAAGAGGCTCTTTAATTCCTCACTTTCTGCCATAAGGGTGGTGTCATCTGCATATCTGAAGTTATTGATATTTCTCCCAGCAATCTTGTTTCCAGCTTGTGCTTCATTCAGCCTGTCATTTCTCATGATGTTCTCTGCATATAAGTTAAATAAGCAAGGTGACAATATACAGACTTGACTTACTCCTTTCCTGATTTGGAACCAGTCTGTTGTTCTGTGTCCAGTTCTAACTGTTGTTTCCTAACCTGCATACAGATTTCTTAGGAGGCAGGTCAAGTGGTCTGGTATTCCCATCTCTTTAAGAATTTACCACAATTTGTTGTGATCCACACGGTCAAAGGTTTTGGCATAGTCAATAAAGCAGAAATAGATATCTTTCTGGAACTCTCATGCTTTTTTGATGATCCAACAGATGTTAGCAATTTGATCTCTGGTTCCTCTGCCTTTTCTAAATCCAGTTTGAACATCTGGAAGTTCACAGTTCATGTACTGTTGAAGTCTGGCTTGGAGAATTTTGAGTGTTACTTTGCTAGCCTATGAGATGAGTTCAATTGTGCAGTAGTTTGAACATTTGCTAGGCTACTGATGACCAAATGGACATTGACTCCTTGAGAGGATATTGTATCTATTTATCTATTTTTCTCACTATAGTAGCTTCACTGCCCTATATATAATAATTGCTAAACTATGTATTTGTTGGCTGTATTAATAAATATATAATTTAATAATAAATTTTCTAATAACTCTGTTACCAAAAGGGAAGCTGTGAGGGCAGCCAGGCTGCCAGATAAGTTCTTCATCAGTTTCTCATATACGCACAGTTACCAGCATTGATCCACTTCTGATTCATCGACAGTCTGATTCTGTATCCCCAAAGAATCAATAGGGCAGATATTTACATTTAACCCTAAATTCTTAAAGTATTTCAACAATCTTTATTCAGTTGTTATGTGGACATCTGGAAGAGGCAATATTTAAATCATTTCTCCATCACACATATTATACATATGCAGTTTGAAATAGCTATTTGCATCCTGTATACAAGTGATTATTTTTACAAACCTAGAACACCTCAGCTATATCTCAGCTGCACATTAAAATAATGGAGTGAGAGAGTCTTAAATTAACACATTCCAGCTTAATTGTTAGTATACTATGCAAAGTTAGAATTGGGGCAAATATAAAACATGCAATAGCATATGTCTGCTGGCAGATCCTTCTTCTTACACCAAGTCCTCATTTCTCATCTCTGAATCCTTTACCTAGTAGTTTTTCTTCCTCCTAACTGACCAGTGGCCTCATATTCTCTCCACTGGGACTCTTCCCATTGTAATCTTTATTCAGAAAGTTATCTAGTGAACTTTTTCATATTGAAGTGAAAATAGACTTTTTTGGGGAAAAGTTTAATGTGATATTCTCAGAGGAATTTTTATTTCCACAAGAAACAGAAAGACTTTAACCAAAGAAAGAAAACTTTAATTGTGGAATTTCCAGGATGAGTAGACTCGAGGAAGTATTTCCAAAACAGAGTTGTGGGAGATGTCGAGTGGATTTGAAAGACTACTTGTATGGATCTCTAGATAGGTCAGGTTTGCAGTGTCTGAGGCAGCTTGGAGACTACACACTATGAACTTTAGCTCAGGGCTTCTCTTTGTGAGCAGTTTCATTAAATAAATGACAGCACATGCTTTAGAAATTAGAACCTTGGATTTGAATATGAGCTCATACATTCTAGCTCTTAAGGCAAATTACACAAGCTCACTAAGATTTTATTTTCTTATCTGTAAAATATAAATAGGTTAGTATGAGGATTAAAATATAAAATGTAAATAAAGTACTTAGTTTTTGTGCATAGGAACCTAGAAAATAAATATTCATATGTATGTACTCAAGTACACTCACATGTACATACACACGCACACAAGACAGAATGTTAAATCTAACTTCTTCACCTTCAACATTTTAGTAGCTTAGGAATAAATCTGAGGAAGTCCTAGTCAGAGCATTTAAGTGACATGAAAAAATAAAAGCCACCCAAATTGGAAAGGAAGAAATAAAATTGTCTCTTTGCAGATGACAAGACCTTATATGTTGAAAACCCTAAAGACTATACCCCCCAAAAAATTAGAACTAATAAATAAATTAGTTAGAACTAACAAATTAGTTAGAGCTAATAAATGAAGTCAGTTAAATTTCATGATACAAAATCAACATACAAATATCAGTTGCATTTTGATACACTAACAACAAACTCTCTATAAAAGAAATCAACAATCTCGTTTACCCAGGATCTCAAAAAATACTTAAACGTAGATTAAACCAAGGATGTGGAAGATCTGTACACTGAAGACTATAAAACATTGATAAAATAAATTGAAGAAGACACAAATAAATGGAAAAATCTCCCTATGGATTGGAAGAATTATTATCATTCAAAGTGTTTATACTACTCAAATTGATTGCTGATTCAAAGAAATTCTGATCAAAATTCAAATGGCATTTTTCACAGAAATAGAAAAAAATCATAAAATTAACAGCCAACTCAAAATGGATTAAAATCTTAAACATAAGATGTAAAACCATAAGCATCCTAAGGTAAACAGGGAGAAAGCTTCTTGAAGTTGGCCTTGGCAATGATTTTTTTAGATATAAATTCAAAAGCACAGGCAACAAAAGCAGAAATAAATGAGTGAGATTACATCAAACTCAAAAGCTTCTTCACAACGAAGGAAAGAAAAAATGAGTGAAAAAGCAACCTATGGAATGGGAGAAAATATTTGTAAATGATGTACTGATATGGAGTTAATGTTCAAAATATTTAAGATGCTCTCTCTATATTAGGATTTCCATAGGTTTATTCTGTAACTCCATAGCACAAAACTAAGTAATTAAGAATGGGCAAAGGACCAGATATTTTCCCAAAGACATACAAATGACAGATATATGAGAAAGTATTCAGTATCACTAATCATAAGGGAAATGCAAATTAAAACCACAATGAGATATCACCTACATCTGTTAGGACAGCTAATTAAAAAAAAAGTGTTAGTGAAAATGTGGAGAAAAGGAAACCTTGGTACATAATTGGTGGGAGTGTAAATTGGTATGACCATTTGGGGAAGCAATATGGAAGATCCTTTAAAAAATTAATACTAGAACTACCATATGATCCAGCAATCCCACTTCTGGGTATTTATGCCAAAAGAATTGAAATCAGTATCTCCAAGATATATCTGTACTTCTGTGTGCATTGCAGCACTAGTCACAATAGGTAAGATATGGGAACCTAAATGTCCATCAACAGATGAATGGATAAAATCAGTATGGTATATTCTCTTGGAATATTATTCAGTCTTTTAAGAAGGAAATCCTGCCATTTTGACATCAGAAATGGAGTGTAGCATGCTCAGGGAAATAAGTCAGACACAGAAGACAAATACTCTATGTTCTTACCTATATGCAGGACCTGAAATAATCAGACGCCTGTAAGCAGAGTACAGAATGGTGATTACCAGGGACTGTGGGGAGGGGAAACTGGGGAGGTGATGATTAGAGGGTACAAAGTCTCAGTTATGTGAGATAAATAGGTTCTGGAGATCTATACAGCATAGTGTTGGTGGTCTGTGTTTAGTGGCTAAGTCATGACTGACTCTTTTGCGACCCCAGAGACCATAGCCTGCCAGGCCCCTCTGTCAGTGGGATTTCCCAGGCAAGAGTACTGCAGTGGGTCGCCATGCCCTTCTCCAGGGGATCTTCCCAACCCAGGGATGGAACCCACATCTCCTCTGTCTCCTTCATTGGCAGGCGATTCTTTACCATTGAGCCACCAGGGAAGCCTATAGAGCATAGTGCCTATAGCTACTTATAGTGTATTGTACAGATAAAATTTGCTAAGAGTTAGATGTCAAGTGTTCTTAGTACACGTAATAATAATAAAGTGGGTCAGAGGAAACTTTATTATTTTTTTTAAATTTTTTTATTTTTATTTTTTTTCATTTATTTTTATTAGTTGGAGGCTAATTACTTTACAATATTGTAGTGGGTTTTGTCATACGTTGATATGAATCAGCCATGGAGTTACATGTATTCCCCATCCCGATCCCCCCTCCCACCCCTCTCTACCCGATCCCTCTGGGTCTTCCCAGTGCACCAGGCCCGAGCACTTGTCTCATGCATCCAACCTGGGCTGGTGATCTGTTTCACCATAGGTAATATATATGTTTCGATGCTGTTCTCTCGAAACATCCCAACCTCGCCTTCTCCCACAGAGTCCAAAAGTCTGTTCTGTACATCTGTGTCTCTTTTTCTGTTTTGCATATAGGGTTATCATTACCATCTTTCTAAATTCCATATATATGTGTTAGTATGCTGTAATGTTCTTTATCTTTCTGACTTACTTCACTCTGTATAATGGGCTCCAGTTTCATCCATCTCATTAGAACTGATTCAAATGAATTCTTTTAATGGCTGAGTAATATTCCATTGTGTATATGTACCACAGCTTCCTTATCCATTCATCTGCTGATGGGCATCTAGGTTGCTTCCATGTCCTGGCTATTATAAACAGTGCTGCGATGAACATTGGGGTGCACGTGTCTCTTTCAGATCTGGTTTCCTCGGTGTGTATGCCCAGAAGTGGGATTGCTCAGTCATGTGGCAGTTCTATTTCCAGTTTTTTAAGAAATCTCCACACTGTTCTCCATAGTGGCTGTACTAGTTTGCATTCCCACCAACAGTGTAAGAGGGTTCCCTTTTCTCCACACCCTCTCCAGCATTTATTGCTTGTAGACTTTTGGATAGCACCCATCCTGACTGGTGTGTAATGGTACCTCATTGTGGTTTTGATTTGCATTTCTCTGATAATGAGTGATGTTGAGCATCTTTTCATCTGTTTGCTAGCCATCTGTATGTCTTCTTTGGAGAAATGTCTGTTTAGTTCTTTGGCCCATTTTTTGATTGGGTCATTTATTTTTCTGGAATTGAGCTGCAGGACTTGCTTGTATATTTTTGAGATTAATCCTTTGTCTGTTTCTTCATTTGCTATTATTCTCTCCCAATCTGAGGGCTGTCTTTTCACCTTTCTTATAGTTTCCTTTGTTGTGCAAAAGCTTTTAAGTTTCATTAGGTCCCATTTGTTTATTTTTGCTTTTATTTCCAATATTCTGGGAGGTGGGTCATAGAGGATCCTGCTGTGATTTATATCGGAGAGTGTTTTGCCTATGTTCTCCTCTAGGAGTTTTATAGTTTCTGTTCTTACATTTAGATCTTTAATCCATTTTGAGTTTATTTTTTGTGTATGGTGTTAGAAAGTGTTCTAGTTTCCTTCTTTTACAAGTGGTTGACCAGTTTTCCCAGCACCACTTGTTAAAGAGGTTGTCTTTTTTCCATTGTATATCCTTGCCTCCTTTGTCGAAGATAAGGCGTCCATAGGTTCGTGTATTTATCGCTGGGCTTTCTATTCTGTTCCCAGAGGAAACTTTAAACAGTGATGGATGTTTCTAGCCTTGATGGTGATGATAGTTTCATGTGTGTGTGCATGCTCAGTCATGTCCAACTCTTTGAGACTCCATGGACCGTAGCCCACCAGGCTCCTCTGTCCATGGGATTTCCCAGGCAAGAATACTGGAGTGGGTTGCCATTTCCTTCAACAGGGGATCTCCCCAACCTAGGGATCAAACCTGCATCTCCTGCATCTCCTATGTACACTTATCTCCCAATGCATTGAATTTTGTACATTAAATATGTATAGCTATTGCTGTGTCAATCATACTTCATTAAAGAGGTTTCAAAATAAAAATAAGAAACTATAGGACCCTCCCGGGCTGGTGCAATCTGTAAGGAATGGGATGGGAAGCAGGAGGCAGTGAGAAGTGGCTGGTGCTATTGCAGGATGACAGAAGAGAATGATGGGAGAGATTAGAATGAGATGATACCCAGGCTCAATGAGTTTCAACTTTGACTTCTGACTCATCAGTTTGTTGTTTTAAGGTGTTTAGATTGTAAAAGCATCACAAATACTACCATCAAAAACAGGAAGTGATACTGTAAATCAAATGTCTTCACTGAGTGGGTAACATTTCTAAACTGTTTGTAGTTGACAGAGACTAAAACGAGACCTCCAGAAGTAAATTCTGTGTTCTCCCTGTAATTTTAATCGGCTGGCCAGGCCATCTATCATCTTGAATTTTATTTACCAATGCTAAATCAGGGGAGAGTTTCCAGAGGTATGGAGACAATTGGAAAAAACAAGCCTTCCCTAGAAGTGCACTATATTAATTTGGTGCTAAAACTGATTGGAAATAATTTATTGAAATATTTCTGTTTAATCACCACTAAAAAGGCTTTTAAAAAGGAGACATAAGATATATGTTGCAGCCTGGCGGAACAGAGACCAGAACCTGCCTCCACCGTGACTTGAGGGTGCAGAGAACTGCGCCCTTGTGATTGTCCTAGTAAGCATGCGGAATGGACATTCTTGGGGCCGGACGTGCTCTCTGCTCTGCTTCACTGCCTACCTCTGCGTCCATCCCCATGGAAACAAAACAAGATGTTTCTGATCAACAGCAGAGCCTTAACTTTACTCCCTCTTTATGGTGCACTAATCAAACTCCCCAGTAGAGCTATTCCCGCAGAGTCGGACACGACTGAGTGACTGAATTGAACTGAACTGAACGATCTCATGTGACCTCTGCCAATAAAAGTGCAGGCTGAAAGGAAACATTTTGTCTTCCTGCCATCGACAGCAGGAGGGCCCCCTGACTCCCCACTTGCCAAATTATACGTGTCTGTCTTTTCATTAGGCACCTGCCCCCGTTTCAGGTCTTTCTCACCCACTGTGCTGGGTGCAGGTATATAGTGCTATGTTCCTTAAGTCAAATAGCATGATTTGCAGCTTGGAGAAGTCGAGTTGCACGATAAAATCTTGATTAGTTAGAATTCTTTGTGCACTTCTCTTGCCGAGCAATTTCACAAGAGTGATGTAATACAAATAGGTATTCTGGGAAAAGTCTCAGGGTAATACAGATTACATACAGCCTAAGAGAAGTAGAGGCTTGTCTAGGAGTGAGCACAGAGAAAACTAATGACTGAAGGTCTGAACAACTCAGGGACCAGTGAGATCTCCCATAACCAAAGAACATTCAGTTTTCTTTTTGTATTCTATACACTGAGATGGAAAAATAGAGCAGAAAACTCAAGGATGCTTTTGCAAAACAAGTGTTAAAATTTAAAATAAAATGTAACAAAAAGATTTTCTATAGTTTCTGGTCATATATTTAGATCTTTAATCCATAAAAATAAGTGACCCAATCAAAAAATGGGCCAAAGAACTAATCAGACATTTCTCCAAAGAAGACATACAGATGACTAATGGACACATGAAAAGATGTTCAAGATCACTCATTATCGGAGAAATGCAAATCAAAACCACAATGAGGTACCATCTCACATCGGTCAGAATGGCTGCTATCAAAAAGTCTACAAACAATAAATGCTAGAGAGGGTGCGGAGAAAAAGGAACCCTTTTACACTGTTGATGGGAATGTGAACTAGTACAGCCACTATGGAGAACAGTGTGGAGATTTCCTTGAAAAACTGGAACTAGAACTGCCATATGACCCAGCAATCCCACTGCTGAGCATACATACTGAGGAAACCAGAATTGAAAGAGACACGTGTACCCCAATGTGCATCACAGCACTGTTTACAATAGCTAGGACATGGAAGCAACCTAGAGGTCCATCGGCAGACGAATGAATGAGAAAGCTGTGGTACATATACACAATGGAATATTCCTCAGTGGTCAATGCAAAGAAATAGAGGAAAACAACAGAATGGGAAAGACTAGAGATCTCTTCAAGAAAATTAGAGATACCAAGGGAACATTTCACATAAAGATGGGTTCAATAAAGGACAGAAATGGTATTGACCTAACAGAAGCAGAAGATATTAAGAAGAGGTAGCAAGAATACACAGAAGAATTGTACAAAAAAGATCTTCACAACCCAGATAATCACAATGGTGTGATCACTCGCCTAGAGTCAGACATCCTGGAATGTGAAGTCAAGTGGGCCTTAGAAAGCATCACTATGAACAAAGCTAGTGGATGTGATGGAATTCCAGTTGAGCGATTTCAAATCCTGAAAGATGATGCTGTGAAAGTGTTGCACTCAATATGCCAGCAAATTTGGAAAACTCAGCAGTGGCCACAGGACTAGAAAAGATCAGTTTTCATTCCAATCCCTAAGAAAGGCAATCCCAAAGAATGCTCAAACTACCACACAATTGCACTCATCTCACACACTAGTAAAGTAATGCTCAAAATTCTCCAAGCCAGGCTTCAGTAATACATGAACCGTGAACTTCCAGATGTTCAAGCTGGTTTTAGAAAAGGCAGAGGAACCAGAGATCAAATTGCCAATATCCGCTGGATCATCGAAAAAGCAAAAGAGTGCTAGAAAAACATCTATTTCTGCTTTGTTGACTACGCCAAAGCCTTCAACTGTGTGGATCACAATAAACTGTGGAAAATTCTGAAAGAGATGGGAATACCAGACCCCCTGACCTGCCTCTTGAGAAACCTGTATGCAGGTCAGGAAGCAACAGTTAGAACTGGACATGGAACAACAGACTGGTTCCCAATAGGAAAAGGAGTACGTCAAGGTTGTATTATTGTCACCCTGCTTATTTAACTTATATGCAGAGTACATCATGAGAAACACTGGGCTGGAAGAAGCACAAGCTGTAATCAAGATTACTGGGAGAAATATCAATAACCTCAGATATGCAGATGACACCACCCTTATGGCAGAAAGTGAAGAAGAACTAAAAATCCTCTTGATGAAAGTGAAAGAGGAGAGTGAAAAAGTTGGCTTAAAGTTCAACATTCAGAAAACTAAGATCATGGCATCTGGTCCCATCACCTCATGGGAAATAGATGGGGAGACAGTGGAAACAGTGTCAGACCTTATTTTTGGGGGCTCCAAAATCACTGCAGATGGTGACTGCAGCCATGAAATTAAAAGATGCTTACTCCTTGGACGGAAAGTTATGACCAACCTCAACAGCATATTAAAAAGCAGAGACATTACTTTGCCAACAAAGGTCTGTCTGGTCAAGGCTATGGTTTTTCCAGTGGTCATGTATGGATGTGAGAGTTGGACTGTGAAGAAAGCTGAGCGCCAAAGAATTGATGCTTTTGAACTGTGGTGTTGGAGAAGACTCTTGAGAGTCCCTTGGACTGCAAGGAGAGCCAACCAGTCCATCCTAAAGGAGATCAGTCCTGGGTGTTCATTGGAAGGACTGATGATGAAGCTGAAACTCCAGTACTTTGGCCACCTCATGTGAAGAGTTGACTCATTGGAAAAGACCCTGATGCTGGGAGGGATTGGGGGCAGGAGGAGAAGGGGACAACAGAGGATGAGATGGCTGGGTGGCATCACCAACTCTATGGGCATGAGTCTGAGTAAACTCCGGGAGTTGGTGATGGACAGGGAGGCCTGGCTTGCTGCAATTCATGGGGTTGCAAAGAGTCGGACATGCCTGAGTGACTGAACTGAACTGAATAAAAAGATCGCATTTGAATCAGTTCTAATGAGGTGGATGAAATTGGAGCCTATTATACAGAGCGAAGTAAGTCAGAAAGAAAAACACCAATACAGTATATTAATGCATATATATGGAATTTAGAAAGATGGGGATGATGACCCTATATGCAAGACAGCAAAAGAGACACAGATGTAAAGAACAGACTTTTGGACTCTGTGGGAGAAGGCGAGGGTGGAATGATTTGAGAGAATAGCATTGAAACATGTATATTACCATATGTGAAACAGATCGCCAGTCCAGGTTTGATGCATGAGACAGGGCACTCAGGGCTGGTGCACTGGGATGACCCTGAGGGATGGGATGGGGAGGGAGATGGGAGGGATGTCAGGATGGGGAACACATGTACATGTACACCCATGGCTGATTCATGTGAATGTATGGCAAAACCACTACAACATTGTAAAGTAATTAGCCTCCAATTAAAATAAACAAAAAAGAAAAAAGAGCAAAAAAGATTTTAAAAGCCCCCCCAAAATTTTTTCTAGTTTAACTTATGTCTATCTCAACATTCAGTTGATGAATATACTCACTCTTGAGTATTGGTTGGATGTTTCATTCTCACAAGAGACTGAGGAAGAGCTGGAGCTTTATATACAGGTATATCCAGAAAGACCTCCAAGAGAGAATGTCAGTTTACAATTACTTGGCTTTCTCTTTTGCTATGGTCATTTCCAGTGGATGTAGGCACCAAATGAATAATTTCTAGCTCCTCTTGGCAACCATAGATATCTATGGCCCTACTCTACCTCTCAAGGAAATTCTGTTTGTAGAAAGAAGGGCATAGCTGCATAGCATGCACGGGGTAGAAGCAGAGGGAAGGAGCAGACAGGATGCCTTCTACTAGGGGAAGCTGTGAGAGGTGGTAGTACTCTTGGTTGCGAGTGGAGGGACACATGCAAAGTTCTCTTTCCTTTCCTGAAGCAGGCTTATGAATATGGAGCCGGTACAGCTCCAGGGAGCAGGTATGTGCTCCCTGCCATGAATGACTGAGTAGGTCCAGGATAGAAGATGGAGCCAGCAAAGCTGGTAACTTAGGTTTAGCTTAAGTGATAGGGATAAAAGAAGCTCTTAAGCTCAACTCACTGGGTCATGTTTACATATGGTGATAAAAACAAACAAACAAAAACTACTAAATAAAAAATCAAGAGGTTGTATTTGCCTGCAATATGTCTGGTTTCACAACTGTGCAGGCAACAAAGCTTGATTTCCATCCTTGCTACTTTGTCTTATCTCAACTACCCTCCCTCAGTTCATAAGAGCCAAACTCCTCCTAAAGTACCTTGTGACTAACAAACATTTATAGTCCACTCCAGGGAGACTAATCCCATAGCAGCAACTTCTGAGTTCCAAAGAGCTTGCTGTACTTGAGCTTTTGGAATAATCCATTTGTCAAATGAAGTTGCAATGAACTATTTTTTGTGCACAAGTTATATCTTTTTTTTTTTTTTTTCTGTTTTTACTAAACCTTTTTTGGATCTTTTCCTTTAATACCAAAGCATATTATCTCTTGGAAATAGGTTTATAAAAGATTAGATCTACCTGATTTCATTCTGCTTCACCAGATTACTGCTTGCCTGAATCAGACCTATCTTTGGAGATATATGACAGCATTTACTCATCACTAGGACAGAGGGCTGTGTCTTTATATTTTATTAACTGGTTATTGTCTTTGCTCAGTGTTTCATTTTTCAACCTGTGTGTGTGCTAAGTCGCTTCAGTCATGTCTAACTCTGCGACCCCACGGATTGTAGCCCACCAGACTCCTCTGTCCACGGGATTCTCCAGGCAAGAATACTGGAGTGGGTTTCTATGCCCTCTTCAAGTCTAACTTAATTTATACATACAGACAGGTGATAATACACCTCACTCTGTTACACACATTTGTGAGTAAACAAGCCAAGACCCAGACAGGTTAATATGCTTGCCCAAGTTATCTAGGGAGTCAGCATCTTTATTTTGGCTTACTAATAATTTGAACCACAGAACTTTTGACCTAGAAGAAACTTAAAGATCATCTCCTAAAATTCCTTTTATTCACAGATAAAGAAGACAAGGTTGCAAAGGATAAATGACCTGTCCAAGGTCACACAGCCAGTTGGTAGCAGGATTAGAACTAGAGTTGGGTCTTCAGACATTCAGTTCATTGTTCTGTCCATGGTAGCAACTACTCATTCAACCCATATGATTCAGAATCTCCAGACAACTGTTTTACTTAATGAGCTGGGAAGGGTCAAACTTAGTGGCTACAAGGGATCAGTGTAACTGATAGAGTTGATACCCAAGTATTAGGCACATGACTGCCTTCTAGAAAAGCAGATATCTCCAGTTTCCAATTATAATCAGAGATTGTAAGAACTTCATGTAAAAAGCTATCGAAAATATTCCCAACAGCTTATAAAAGTACCCACTTCTGAGAGGAAGGAGAAACTGTCAACTGTTACTCCAGAGAAAGGCGAGATGGCTGGCTGACTAATACAAATAAGCGCTTAGTTTCAAGGGTGGTTTCATCAATCTTGCTTTAGATGAGCCTCCCAAACACAATCAAGGACACAGACAACTTGCAATTTGTGCTTAAGTTACATTCTAATAGACAGCTCGATTTCAAATAAAACTGTATCATGCACAGTGGCAAACTTCTCTGCCATAGTAGCTGACAAACTGACATCCCTTCTCCCTTCCCCCTCCCTGAGTGGATTTCCTCTGTGATGGTTGGGACCTATTCCCACTAAAGCTGCTGAAAATGCCATTTAAACCACTTTTCCAGCCTCTCCTGCAGTTAGTGTCTGGCTTCTGACTCAATCCTGGCCAATGAATAGGTGGAGGCACTTCTGGGAAAGGTTTCCATCTCAATAAAAAGAGACTGGCAGGGAAACCTGCCCTTCCTACCTTTGTATGCACTTGTGCAAGTACATACTCTCTGAGCAGAGGCAGCCATCTTGCAACCATGAAGAGTCAAGCCTGAGAGTAACAGCCAGTATTCTGAGGATGGCGGAAGAGGAAAGCAGAGAGACTTGGGTTCTTCAAGACTTTGTTTAAGCAGTGAGTTAACCCCAGAATCTTCCATGGTGGACTTGTCGTGTGACATGCTGGAACCAACTTTCCTGGTGGGAATTCATTGTGTGCATCTCCCAATTCTGTCTTAACAGCATTGGTAGGATGAAATCATCCATGTTGAGAGTATTTATACCATGGAAATTACAAATGCTACAAATCAAGGATGTTAATCCTCTGTAGAGTCAGATGTTAAACATTTTCCAGCATACCACAGGATACTATAAATCCTTAAGATTTAAGCCACTTTTGGGTATTCTGGTACTTGAAATTGAGAGCCTATAAATTGAAACAGTAGCCTGGTCTTCAAAGGCTTCTCTGAACTGTGCTTAACCATAAATCAAATAGTGGTATAGGGCTAATCACTCTAGATCAGGGGTCTCCAACTTCTGGGCCATGGACCAGGACCTCCTGTTAGGTCATTGGCTGCATTAGATTAGGAATAAAGTGCACAATAAATGTAATGTGCATGAATCATCCCCAAATCATCCCCCCTCTCCAGTCATGGAAAAGCTGTCTTTCACAAAACTTGTCCCTAGTTTCAAAAAGATTGGCGAGAGCTGCCCTAGATGCTTGCTAATATGGGAAGTTCATTCCAATTAGGGACACTTGTCTCACTGGGGACTGGTCACTTTATATTGATGGCTAGAGGCTTGGGGAAGGATCTTTTGTTCACTGTGTCATTATCGCTTTGGTGGATTTGTAACAAGCCTTCCAGAGGAGCAAGCTATGTGGAAGAGAGGAATCTCCAGGTTTGGTAGTAGCTAGAGTGAATGGGTTTCCAGAAGGAGAGCAGCAGTAGGAGCTTCTAGAGCCCTGGATCCCTTGGGCAGTATCTGAAAGTCCTTCAAGGTTGGCCTGACTCACAAGAAATACTTTCAAGTTGCCCATGAGTTCGCAGAGAGCATGGACTATATTATATTTCTCTTTTCTTTTCGTGGGATGAAAACAGTGATGCCCAATCATATATAAGTGGGGTACCTCGGTAAGGCAATAGGAATAAGAAGCAGGGATAAGAGTGTGGTACTGAGTTTCAGTAAACCTGACTTTCGGTCTTGGCGGTTTTGCCTTAGGTCAATCATACTGATTCATGGCTTGTTTCTGAGTTTTAGGATAAAGGTTTTGGGCCAAATGTTTTAAAAGCATCCTTCCATTTATGAACCTATTTCTAAGAGGTGATATGCTTATATGATTCTGTAAAGTTACCACCCATCCATTTGTTTATACAACAACTATTTAGTGAAAAAGTACATTGTCTGCATAGTGTATGAGTCTTGACTCAAGCATATCAAAGTCATGTGACCGTGGAAAGTGTTAGTTTCTCAAGTCATATCCGACTCTTTGCAACCCCAGGGACTGTAGCCCTAGCTGACAGGCTCCTCTGTCCATGATATTTCCCAGGCAAGAATACTGGAATGAGTAGCCATTCCCTTCTCAAAGGGATCTTCCCATCTCAGGGATTGAACCCAGGTCTCCTGCATTGCAGGCAGATTTTTACCATCTGAACCAACAAGGACAGACCATGGAAAAGGCACTTACTTGAGCATTTATGAAATAAACATAATGATATGCATCCCATAGGTTTGGAGCAGTGACTAATGAAGTTGTTTGTGATAAATATTTTGTAATTCTATTAAATCTTATGCAAAGAAGATCACTATTAGTATGGCTATCACTGCTCATAGAGAATATCTGCCATTTGGGAGAGTGTCTGGCACCCACCTCCTGTACCAGTGGCTTGCCACTTTCCTGCTAAAAAGAATACTCCATTGTGTGTTGTCCCAGATGGAGGGTAGCTTTCGGTGCCAGTCTCCTCCTGTCACCTCCCACTGCTGTCTCTATTATGGAATCTGATGGAGCTTCATTGACAAGTCAAACACTCCTTCCAGGGACTTTGAATCTTTAAATATTTAACAAGTGACTCACAGTAGCAGTGAATCTTTGGAGGCCAGTCATGGGAACAACAGCCACTTCCGAAGGACCACATGGTCCCTGCCTTGTGTCCAGGACTTTGTTTGACATTTAGGACTCCCTTGATTCTCGACTTTTCCAAGTTATGTTTTGCTTTTACTTATGAGAAAAGGTCTTATCCAAGACACCCAGAAGCATGTTCCCACTAAGAATATGCTATCTTATTTTTAATCTTTTGTTATCTACGTAACTTAGAAAACAAAATCAACATCCCCCCAAAATGCTGTCAAGACCAAATGGTGTGACTAATGCATGTTAAAGACAACTAAATGAAGATATCTATAAACTCAATGTCCAAGGGAAAAGTATTGTTTCACACTAGTGACCATCACTGTGTCTGAATCAATTAAACAGTGTTAAATAACCCACAGACTCAGGTGAGAGATGGGCATTCTAAGACTATAGGAGAGTGGCTCTGAATGCCTGCCACAGGCACATGATTCTCCTTCCTGAAAGATAAGTAGGTGTAGATAGAAGAGAAAACATCTTTGCCAGACTGCTGGTAGACATTACCAGTAGGCACTGAACTCAAGTTATGTAAAAGAGGGAACAGAATTTCAGAGTTTGAATTTCTCTTGTTAATGGCAGAAGGAAAATCTCATCTCTAACACAAACTTCCCTGTCCTTTAGTTGTCAAGGTGAATCAGCTGTCTGTCCTAAGCATGTTTGATAAATCAACTGCTTAACATCATTTCCTAAGCAACACACAGTGTGCTAGATTGACATGGTGTATTGAATTTTCAGTGTAAAAGACATAATGTTGTTTATTTTGGAGCAATATGGCTAAGTTATATTTAATTTCACATTATTTTTTCCAACTATTTTCTCAGAAGCTCTTTTAAATTTGATCGGAGTTGCACATTGCATAGGATAATGAGATAGAGTAGTTGATATCCCTATACCAAGGTATTGTTTTTTTTCAGGATCTTCTAGTTCAGAATAATAATAATACCATCATCAACAACAACAAGAAAAAAATACGTTTATTATATGTTTTATATGTATCAGTCACTCTGATCTTTGTACAAATTAATCAAACAGCTCAATGAGTTTGGAACCTTTTTCAGTCTATAAAGACGAATTAACCAAAGCTCAGAAAGAACTAACCTCAGGTTCACCTAGCCTCTCAGTGACACAGACTGGGAGAGATGTCTCCAGAAACATTGCTCTGACATGTTATTGGTCTCAGGAGACCAAGACTTTAACATTCCACCACTGCTAAGATATCCATGCTATTTCACACATTTGATAGAGTGAATAATACTTGTTTTGTTTTAAACATCAGGAAAACTACATTATTAATTGAACTGCTAAGTTGTAGGGTGGGCTTCCCAGGTAGCTCATTGGTAAAGAATTCGACTGCCAACGCAGGAGACTCTAGAAGCATGGGATTGATCCCTGGATTGGGAAGATCCCTTGGAGGAGGAAATGGCAACCCACTCCAGTATTCTTGCCTGGAAAACCCCACAGACAGAGGAGCCTGGAGGGCTACAGTCCATGGGGTCGTAAAAAGTCAGACATGACTGAGTACACACAGTTATAAGGAGCAGAATTTTGTAGTGAATTTCCTCGTATCTTGATCACTGGGAATAAAGAGAACAGGTGCCCACTGGCCTTCCTGCTCCCTTGCAGTTAGCCCCTAGATGGGTGCTCAAGCAGAAGCCTGACCCCCTGCCTACAGCATTGGAAGTATGCATATAGGTCTTTTTGTGAAAAAGCCTAGGAGCTGTGTATGTCTGTGTGGCCTCTGTGCTGAGGCCTGGGTGAGTGGCAGCCACAGTGAGTATCTGCGTCTGGTTAAAAACTGTTTCTTTGTTTGCTATCATCTTATGGACTTCATGGATGCATGTCTCATTGATTTTCAGGGGAAGATGTCTGGGGTGCCCATCCCTCAAGTGGAAGTCTTAAAAGTTGGGGTCCAATACCCTCATCCCGCAGTGAGGAAATTGAGTTCTCATTGTGAGAAGATGTGAGTTCTCTCCTGATTGGATGTCACTGTGCCAGGGATAGGATTTAGGGCAAGAGTGTGTCCCAGCCTGTCAATATTCACTTTAATAAGGGTATATTCTCATTTGCCTGATGCCTAGGAGTCACTCAGCTAGTTTCTGGGTTGATTTTAGAGGTGATTGCTCCGTGAATAGTGTAGATTCAGTGTGTCCATGCGAGGAGGTGAGTTCAGGAGTCTTCTATGTCACCATCTTGGACTAGCGTGCATTCAGTTGCCTCCAACTCTTTTCCACCCCATGGGCTGTAGCCCACCAGGTTCCTCTGTCCATGGGATTTTCCAGTAAGAATACTGGAGTGGGTTGCCATTCCTCCTCCAGGGGACCTTGCCAACCCAGGGATCGAACCCATGTCTCTTGTGTCTCGTGCATCGGCAGGCAGATTCTTTACCACTGGCACCACCTCGAAATCCCTCATCTTGGACTGGAATCTGATAAATTTCTTAGTATTCTCTAAAGCACAGACTTCTCTGTCTTCTCTATGATAATAATTATAGTAAAGCTTAATATTTATGAAGTTACTGATGTATGTAAACTGTATTAATGTAACACAATTAGATCCTGGAGAAGGAAATGGCAACCCACTCCTGTATTCTTGCCTGGGAAATCCCACTGACATAGGAGCCTAGTGGGCTACAGTCCGTGGGGTCACAAAGAGTTGGACATGACTTAGTGACTATATAGCAGCAGCAACATAAGTAGAACCTAGTTTTATTAGATGATTGGTATGTGTAATTTGCATCATTAGGACTGCAAGGGCTATAATATAATGATAACTTCTAAAATTTATTAAACATTTCTGTGTGTAATTTGCCCCTTTTCCAGGTAATTAGTAGTACCTTGACCAGCATCCACACTTGGATAAAATCTTGATCACTTGGATAAAATTAGATTTTATCCAAAACCTGCTCTGATTTTACCTGTACTCATTTCCTTTAAAATGCCCTTTTAGTGTTCAGTGTCTATGCAATGAAAGCTTCTCTGAGTGTTGGCTTACTTTTGTCTTAACTTTCTTGTTTTACCCTCTCACCAAGTGGTAATTTTAAGCTTTATTAATAATTTCTCCTTCCTCGGTGAGATTTGAATTAAAAACAAGGAGTCTATCAGAGAAATTGCTATCAAACTCTATTTGAAAAACACATGTGTCTCTCTTTCTGCTTTGCCAGCAGGTTCATCTCTATCAGTTTTCTGGATTCCACATATATGAGCTAAATATTCTTGTTTTGTTTTTCTCTTTCTGACTTACTTCACTGTGTATGACAGGCTCTAGGTCCATCCACATCTCTGCAAATGGCACAATTTCCTCCCTTTTTACGGCTGAGTAATATCCCACTGTATTACCTTCTCCATCCGCTCCTCTGTCGATGGGCATTTAGGTTGCTCCCACATCCTGGCTACTGTAAACAGTGCTGCAGTAAACACTGGGGTGCGTGTATCTTCCGGAATTATGGTTTTCAGCAAAATGATACAGATGAACCTATTTGCAAAGCAGGAATAGAGACACAGACATTGAGAACAAACACATGGACATCAAGGGAGGAAAGTGGGGTTGGGATGAACTGGGAGACTTGAAATTGAAATATACACACTGCTATGTATAAAATGGACAACTATTGAGAATCTACTCAACAGCACATGGAACTCGACTCAGTACTCTGTGGTGACCTAAATGAGAAGGAAGGAAAGCCAGAAAGAGGGGATCTATGTATACATATGAAGGAGAGCATGTCAACCCACTCCAGTATTCTTGCCTGGAGAATCCCCATGGACAGAGAAGCCTGGTGGGCTGCAGTCCATGGGGTGGCAAAGAGTCGGACACGACATAGCACATGGCTGATTTACTTTACTGTGCAGCGGAAACTAATACAACTTGTAAAGCAGCTAGGTTAGATAATTCTTTAAGACAAATACATGGATTTTTTAGCAAGGGAGATGCCCAGTCAGTATTCTGTGAAATGATTTATCAAACACTTAGTGATTATGTCCTTTAATAATGTGAATTATGCATTAGAGGTCTTGTTTACCTGAAGAGCAACATGTAAAGTGTCTAGATCTTGACACTCTTCCCATTACCCCAGGACAATATATTAATATTTAAAGATGGTAGTTTATTACGAGATTATTATTAGATATGAATTGACACTTTAATTGTCTACTGTCTCTGAAGGTGGAACAGTTCTGTGTGGGTTGCAGCTTTTCTAAAGTTGATATTTTTTAGAGGAAGATTTATCAAAAATTATTCATAGAGGATCTTGAAACCCAGAGGAGCACTGAATGTTAGTATTGCTATTGAATCCTGTCACTCTGGTGTGCTGAAAAGAAAATCAACAATATACAGAACTCTGATCCCATGTTATTTACTTACCTGGTAACACACAAAAAAAATGCCTATGTACCTTTATATACTTTAAAGATATCAGAATCTAGGAAGATTGCCTCAGAAAAATCTTTAGGGCTGCCAATTTTATGAGTTGAATTGTGTTACTCTAAAAAGATAGGCTGAAATCCTTACCATCTCAGAATGTGAACTTACTTGGGGATACAGTTATTGTAGGTGTAAATAGCTAAGATGAGGTCAGAGTGGAGTAGGGTGAGCCCCAAGTCCAAAATGATGGGTGTCTCATAAGAAAAGACCAATAGACAGACACACAGGAAGGACCCCATGTGAAGGCAGAAAATGTAGTTTACACAGCTCCGAACCAAGCGTGCCAGAGATCAGAGGCTAAGACGAGGCCAGAAAGAGTCCCTTACAGATTTCAGAGGGAATATGGTCCTGTCAACACCCTGATTTTGAACTTCTAGCCTCCAGAACTGTGAGACAATAAATCACTGCTGTTTTAACCCATTCAGTTAGTGGTAGTTGTTACAACAATCCTTGGAAACTAATACGCAGACTTTTATTTATTAGCTGCACTGCATGGCCTGTGAAATCTTAGTTAGTGTCCCAACCAGGGAACAAACCCACACCTCCTGTAGTGGAAGTGTAGAGTCCTTTCCATTGGACCATCAGGGAAGTCCCAGCTTTTATTTACTTTGTAATCATTATTGTGCTAAACTATTGTGCTAGATAGTTGCTAAACTATCATGAAATTATTGCCTAGCATTTAATACACATTTTAGTTGTAAGCGCCCGTTAAGCTTAATTCTTGGCATCCCTGGTGGCTCAGTGGTAAAGAATCTACCTGTCATTGCAGGAGTGGTGAGTTCGATCCCTGGGTCAGGAAGAGCCCCTGAAGGAGGAAATGGCAACCCACTCCAGTATTCTTGCCTGAAAAACCCCATGGTCAGAAAAGCCTGGCAGCCTACAGACCAAAGGGTCACAAAGAGTTGGGCATGACTGAGTGACTGAGCAGGCACATGCTTAATTCTAGGTATGCTATAAGTCTCACAGTGTTTTATCATTTGTATAAAGTAGTCATCTTTGACAGAGGTTTCAGGAATAGGAAAAACGTCTTTTATATATGCCCACATAAATATTCTTTGTGGTGCTCATTACTCCTCTCCTTGTAAAACCAATTTTTTACCTAGTATCTTAGTCCTTCTGCCTGAAGGACTTTATTTTAAAAAAAACACACCTTGTAGACTAAGTCTGCTAGTGATAAATTCTTTCAGCTTCTGTAGATGAGAAAAAGTCTATTTCATATTCACTCTTGAAAGATATTTCCACTGGGTATAGATTCTAGGTTAATTTTAATTTTTTTCAGTAATTAAAAGTGCTGCATTACATTTTTCTGACTTGCATTGCTTCCAACCAGAAATTTGTTAGTCTTCTCATTGTTCTTCTGTAAGTAATTTATCTTTTTCCTTTGGCCTCTTAAGAATTTTCCTCATTTTTAAATTTATTTTTTATTGATGGATAGTTGATTTACAATGTTGTGTTAATTACAACTGTACATCAAAGTGATTCAGTTATACACACACACACACACACACACACACACACATATATAAACATTCTTTTTAATATTCTTTTCCATTATGATTCATCATAGGATATTGAACATAGTTATCTGTGCTCTATAGTGGCACCTTGTTTATCTACTGTCTATATAAAAGCTTACATCTGCTAACCCCAACCTCCCACTCATTCCCTTCCCCAACACTCTCCCCCCTGGCAACCATCAGTCTGTTCTCTATGCCTGTGATTGTGTTTCTGTTTCATAGATAGGTTCATGTGTGTCATGTGTCATGTGTATTTCACATCCCATGTATAAGTGATATCATATGATATCTTTCTCTTACTTCATTTAGTATGATCTCTAGTTGCATCCACACTGCAAATGGCATTATTTCATTCCTTTCAATGGCTGAGTAGTATTCCAGTGTATATATGTACCACATCTTCATCCATTCATCTATCGATAGACATTCAGTTTGTTACCATGTCTTGGCTACTGTGAATAGAGCTATGAACACTGAGGTGCATATATCTTTTAGAACTATAGTTTTATCTGGATTATGCCCAGGAGTGGGATTCCTGGATCATATGGTAATTCTATTTTTAGTGTTCTGACGAACTGTTTTCCAGCTTACAACCCCACCCCCCAACAGTGTAAGAGGTTTCCCTTTTCTCCACACCCTCTTCAGCATTTATTTGTAGTCTTTTTAATGATGGTCATTTCAATTGGTGTGGGGAGGTGGTACCTCACTGTCAATTTGCATTTATCTAATAATTCATGAAGAAAGCTGAGCACCGAAGAATTGATGCTTTTGAGCTGTGGTGTTGGAGAAGACTCTTGAGAGTCCCTTGGGCTGCAAGGAGATCCAACCAGCCCATCCTAAAGGAGATCAGTCCTGGGTGTTCATTGGAAGGACTGATGCTGAAGCTGAAACTCCAGTACTTTGGCCACCTCATGCGAAGAGTTGACTGATTGAAAAAGACCCTGATGCTGGGAGGGATTGGGGGCAGGAGAAGAAGGGGATGACAGAGGATGAGATGGCTGGATGGCATCACCAACTCAATGGGCATGAGTTTGAGTAAACTCCAGGAGTTGGTGATGGATAGGGAGGCCTGGCCTGCTGCGACTCATGGGGTGGCAAAGAGTCAGACACGACTGAGTGACTGAACTGAATAATTCGTGATGTTGATCATCTTTTCATGTGCTTATTGGCTATATGCATTTCTTTTTTGGATAAATGTCTATTTAAGTCTCCTGCACATTTTTCTATCAGGTTTTTTTTTTTTTTATTGAGTTGTATGAGATGTTTTTGTATTTCGGAAATTAAGCCAAATGTTGCATCACTTGCAAATATTTTCTCCCATTCTTAGGTTATCTTTTTGTTTTGTTTATGGTGTCCTTTGCAGTGAAAAAGCCTGTAGGTTTGATTAGGTCCCATTTATTTATTTTTGTTGTTTTACCTCTTTTGCCTTAGGAGACTGACCTAAGAGAACATTGGTATGATTTATGTCAGAGAATGTTTTGCCTATGATCTTTTCTAGGAGTTTTATGGTGTCATGACTTATGTTTAAAACTTTAAGCCATTTTGAGTTTAATTTTGTGCAGTCTGGAAACTCTTTCCAGGAAGTAAACTGGGTGGCAGTAAGCCATTTTATTGCTCACCTTATTGGTTTCCTGTCTTTCAGGGAATCCCATCTCTCACTGACCTTCACTATCCACAGTCTTAAAAAGTTTAAAAGAATATGGTGTCCATTTTTGTTTGTATCAGGAGAGAGGGTAAACTGTTCTTGTTACTCCATTGCTTTCAGAAGTAAAGTCAGAAAACATTTTTCTTTTGAAGTAGGAACTAATATATTTTACTTGGTATTTACTTTTCCCCTTCTTCTCCCCTTAATTTTTACTCTTCATTTAAGACATTGCTAACCATAAAGAACCACAGAATCCTAATGGGTTCTAGCAGATGTAAGTGAGGGTTTGTGCATGTGTGCTCAATCATGTCTGACTCTTTGCGACCCCATGGACTGTAGCCCACCAGGCTCCTCTGTCCATGGGATTCCCCAGGCAAGAATACTGGAGTGGGTTGCCATTTCCTTCTTCAGGGGATCTTCCTGACCCAGGGATTGAGCCCTCGTCTCTTGCACCTCCTGTATTGGCAGGGGAAGCCTTTACCACTAGTACCACCTGGGAAGCCCAAATAAGGGTTTGTTCAACAGCAAAGTGCATGGCTTGATCCCTGAAGGCCAGTGATCAGCATTCTGAAAGTCTCAGGAGATGCCAGCATGGATAGATAATAGCAAGGACATGGTTTTCACTCCTCATGGTAACTCCATGAAACCCCCAGGGCTTATACTGTACCCTAAGGAAACAGGGAAACCCTGAATTGACTGTGATTCCATTTCCTCCAATATAACAGAATATATCTCAAGTTTATAACTCTCTACAAAAAATGTATGGTGCACCCTTAGACAAATGAAATATTAGGAAAGAGGAACTGTTCATTTTGGTGAAGGAGATAGAAGAAAGATGATGTGTAAATATTTATACATATTGAATCGAGGTGATAATGACCTAAGAAATATGTACATGTATCAGGGCAATACGTGTACATTTAGGATTCATGGGAATTCTCACAAGAATGAAAGAGGTCCCTCAAGAAACGAGTTTTGACCCAGCATAATGAAAAATAAAGATGATGGGAGGAAGCAAGACATGCCAGAAAGCAAAGAAAGAACATTCAAAGCCACTGGCAAACAAGGCAAGTGAGGGTTCACAGAACAGAGAGTTTCAAGAAGTAGATTGTCAGGAATATTTTGGGCAGACAGGATGTTATGTGTTAGGAAGGAAAATTCACAGCACACCCGCTGACACTCCTACCTCCTCCATCCTTAGCAGCCAGAACTGAACTATAATGATGTTCTTTTTAATTGGACACAGGCACATCCTCAGAATTCTCCTCACTTTAGTCTTCCAAGCATTCAAGATGAGATCTGTTAGCCTATTGGGTCTAAAGTTAGGAACTCTGACTTGTAACCTGACCTTGGAAGCCTGATTTTCTTTCTCCCACAGTAAGAGAGATCTTACCATGAGCCGTCTTGCCTGCTAAATGATTCAGGTATTTACTGCACATTTCCATTTAGCAGTTCAAAACACCTCGCTCCATAATAATGGCTTATGTTTGAATGGTACCAGCTGGTAGCTCAGCTGGCAAAGAATCCACCTGCAAGGCAGGAGACCCTGGTTTGATTCCTGGGTCAGAAAGAGCCCCTGCAGAAGGGATAGGCTACCCACTCCAGTATTTGTGGGCTTTCCTGGTGGCTCAGACAGTAAAGAATCTGCCTGCAATGCGAGAGACTTGGGTTTGATCCCTGGGTTGAGAAGATCCCCTGGAGAAGGGCATAGCAACCCACTCCAATATTCTCAGAGAAGGGAACAGTAAACCACTTCAGCATTCTGGCCTTGAGAACCCCATGAACAGTATGAAAATGATCGAAGGCAGGAGGAGAAGGGGAAGACAGAGGACGAGATGGTTGGATGGCATCACCAATTCAATGGACGTGAATTTCAGCGAACTCTGGGAGGTGGTGAGGAACAGGGAAGCCTGGTGTCCTGCACTCCATGGGGTTGCAAAGAGTTGGACACAACTGAGCAACTGGACAACAGCAGCAGCATGTCTGTATAGTGTTTCACTGTTGACAAATCATGGTTACCCCTGACCATACAAAGTCCCAAAATGGACGTACATTACCGGGATGAGCAAAATTTATAAAAACTGTAAATTGTATATACAGCATCAACAGTGTGGCTGTAAAGTAGATAACTAATGAGAACATAGCAAAGCATAGGGAACTCTACTTAATGCTCTGTGGGGACCTGAATGGGGAGGAAGTCCAAAAGGGAAAGGCTGTATGTGTATGTACGGCTAATTCATTCTGCTCTCCCGTAGAAACTAACACAGCTTTGTAAAGCAACCATACTCCAATACAAATTAATTAAAAAATAAAACCCATACTGTAACTTTTAATGTATTATAAAATATATAAATATAAAACTATAAAAATTAACATTCATAATTTTTTACTGCTATAACTAAGAATAACAGAGGTTAAATGACTTCCTCAGCCTCATTTAGCTGGTAAGCAGCAAAATCAAGGCAAAACCAATATCTCTGGGTCTAAGTTGTACTCTTTCTCAGTTCAGTTCATTTGTTCATCATTGTCCAGATAAAAGTTCTATTTTTCAAGCCTGGCTTTCTACTCTGAGTTCTGTTACACAGGGGAAGCCGCACTGCTCTGTCTCCCTGTTAGAAAGATTAAATTATTTGGTGTCTACTTGGGGCAATCACTCCATTACTCATTATACGTTGGCTATTTTATGTAATTTAGTTCTTTCAGCAACTCTCTGAGTTATGTTATTTTATACATGAGAAAACAGGGGCTCAGTGAGTTTAAACAACTTACCGACAATTTGACAGTTAATTGAAGTTGGAATTCTAACCCTAATAATTCTATTAGACTTTGCCTGGGCTTTAACCTCTCAGACTAAAAACTTCTAACAGTTATTTGTGCCCTTAGTTATCATTCCCCGGACATTCATTTGTACCTCCCCCTCCTTCCTAGCAACCGTGAGCGGTACGAGGGACATAAAGATGGATGTCTGATCTTCTATGAGTCCACGGTCCACACGGACCTGAAACTCAAACATCTAGACCACTATTGCTCCTTGACTTGCATTCATCCCCCTTGGAAAAATCAGAGTAGTTTCTTTTCTATTATCTAGCAGTTAATCTTGGGACCTTTGGTCAGCTAAGATTCTGTTGGACCACTGTGCTCTTGATTCAGAACCTGGGTGGATGGGTGGGAGGCAGCATCATACCTTTTATAAGTATGCTTTTTGATGGCATGCAGATACCCTCATTTCACTGGTATAAAACTGTGTGCCTGAGGTTAATGTCTGGGCAGACAGACAACGTGTGGGTGACTAACATCACCATCTGCATTTGCCTTGTGGGGATCTTACCAGCTGTTGTATATGATCTTGTGAAGCTCTGTGTCCTCAAGGAAAGGCAAAACGTAAGAATGTAAAATCCTTTTTTACTCTAAAAGGGAATAGAAGTGTGTGGAACCTGGGAGACAAGGGGAGGGCAAAGTGAACCCCACATTTGTTGCAGCTAGAGTTTGCTTTTGTGTGTGCCAAAGGACTGGAGAGACAAGAGAAATGCATGCAAATTCAGTACATAAAAATCACAGAATTTGCATTTGTCTTTAACTTATGGGAACGTGTTGTCACATTGAGTACTCAAACTCCCCACCAAAGCTTCAGAGAAGGAGCATAAACACAGAATTCCTGGGATCTGAAGCACAGTTCCAGAGAAGGACATATATTTTTAGATATCCTGATTTATTATAAAAATTCATGAGGAATCTGTGTCTGATTAAATATAAAATAATGCTTTCCCACCAAACTTCTAGAAAAACAGATGCTCTAAGAAAACATAATGTTTGTCTTCAGGCTTACTGCATCGTCCATCTTTTATATATGGTCTGACTTGGTTAGAATAGCATTGCGTTGAGAAGCAGATCTTAATGGTCTGGCTTACTTTTTCTTTTCCTTATAAAATGTAAAGGACATTAGTGCTGCAGCCGTCTTCTCTTGACAGTCCATTGTAATAGGCTTTCTGGGCTCCCAAGGGCAAAGTGCCTGATGAGGGGAAGACTACTGGTTCAGGCTTGTTTCTCTCCAGGCTCGCCGTGGAATGAGGGCTTTGACAGTTGAGGAAGGTTTTACATGTAGTTCATCTTTGCCTCTCCATCTTGGTGATTGGCATTTAAAAGGCTTCAGGATATTGTAAGTGGGCTCCATTCTTAGCATCAATGCTATATTTGGCAAGAAAGTCCCCAAAGTCACCCACATTAGAACTGAACCACTGTGAGGTCCTTGCGGCTGCTGCAGTGTCATAGGGGCTTTTGTAGGCCTAATGGAACTCTTCTGAGCTTGAATTTGTTCTTACAGATCCGAGGGTTTATACTTGTATCTGTGCAAGGAATTCTTTTTGAACTCAACTGTTTTGTTAATGGAAACTTAATTAGTTAATTTCATGAGAAAATCTGACAAGAATTCAGTATCATTGTTATTAAATTTACATGTGGCCAATTAAAGAAATGTCCTATAGCTATCTACATAATGCCATAATATGTTTTAATAAAAATAAAGAGAACACTAATGAGTGATCAAACTTTTTTTTTTTTGACCATTACATATTATTAAGGAGTATTTACAATTATTGGTGCATTTAGCACATTGTATTTCAATTTGCTGTGATCTGTTTTCTGATCATTGGTCAATCAGTAGAGAACAGTCACCATTTTCAGGTAAACCATGACTCCTGTATGCCAAGGATTCCATTTTAGTAATAGTAAAACTGGTGGAAGTCACGAAAACAAGAACAATTGAACTAATTACTACCACTTTGGATAACTCTTTGTGCCAAATGCTAAGCCAAGTGTTTCATCCACGTCATTTATCTTTTCAATAATCCTGTGAGATAGGTGGGCTTCTCTGGTGGCTCAGTGGTGAAGAATCCACCTACCGATGCAGGAGATGTGGGTTTGATCCCTGGGTTGGGAAGATCCCATGAAGAAAGAAATGGCAACCCACTCCAGTGTCCTTGCCTGGAGAATCCCATGGACTGAGGAGCCTGGGAGCAGCAGTGCAAGGGTTGCAAGGAGTCAGACATGACTGGGCGCACACACATGAGAAAGGTGCTATCATCTCACAGGCTGAAAGAGTGAATCAGTTAAGGGTTAGTGATGCTACATCACCCACCCAGAGTCACAGACTTAGAAGGTAAGGGTTGTGATGTTCCCTCCCCGGCCATGTAGCTTCACATCCTTACACTAACTATGACTTCATACTGCCTTCCAACATGTCAAATTTGCCTTTGTTCTTCCTACTCTCACCTCTGGCACTTATCCACCATCTGATAGATGCTGCAAAACTTATTTAGTTGAATGGAAATAAAAGGTTAACATACTGAATTTAGACATGAATGTCCAGGGAACTTCTTCCACCATAGACTATATGTGTTAGGCTCACCTGCCAATAAAAAGATCAGGAACAAAATCCTGATCATTTGCCTTTCCCCCTTGGAAAAAGCCTGTGTTCAGCTTTGGCCACCATTTCTGGTTGCTTTATCTGTTTTCACAGCTAAATGACCTTACCCTTTCTTGTGAGGATCCCAATATTCAATCATGATATTCAGGTATATAATCTAGGCATTTTATGGGGTTTAAAGCACTAATGTAAGTAAGTTTACTGAGCAAAGGGTACCTTTCTGTTCCCCTGTCAAGAAAAATGATCAAGGAACCTCTCAAAACCATAAGTAATCTCATTAGACTAATTAGTTCATCCACTCATGCACCTACTCGTCTATTCTCTGAAACTCTCCTTCACGCTTTCAGCAAATTTTTTAAAAATTGACATGATTCCTGCCTTCTAGAAGTTCACAAGGAATGAGTACAACCAGCAGTAACTAGAATCCTTATAACAGTGTAAATACCAACACTTGAACACAGTGATACTTTGACCAAGCGTCCTGGGTTGCTCAGGACTCAGAGTTTTCCTTGTTTTTCGGACTTTTACTGCCAAAACTGAGGCAGTCCCTAGCACACTGGAATATTTGGTCACCCTATATATGGGAATATAGATGAGGAAACCCATGACACTGCCTGAAGAGGTCGGAGAGAGTTTCCAGATACAGCTGTAAAGCTGAGATGTCAGGTCAGGTAGATGGGAGGGTCAATTTTTCATCTGGCCCAGTACACCCACTTCCTGTTTTCCAGGAATACCTGGAGGAAGGGATATGATATGAGATGCTGGACCAGACACTCCTTTCCTAAATACATGAGATAGAAAAACAGACAGACAGTTACAGAGGAGGCAGGCGGGGACTAGAACAGAAGCACAAGTTTGGCCTTTCTGAATGAAACCAAGCTCTTTTGAAAATGATTTCTAAAATTATAAAACCCATCTTCCACATTCCATTCTTTTCCATAATCAAAGCCTGAGCCACACTGTGGGACAGCTAAAGTTGAATGCTTTTTGGAATTTTCAATCTGCTGTTTTTCATCCTGCAGATAGCACAGAATGAACTATTCTCAGGAGAGGAAAAAAACAGACCTTTTTCTCTGCAAGGTGACGCTGAGTCACTGACCATGGTTCCCAGGGTGCGGCTGAGTCACAGCTGACGCTCTCATGGGTGACCCAGGCAAGAGCATGGGCTGGAACCTCCGTTGAAGATGGATGCTCTCTTGAACCTCTGGAGGCTTGCTATATAAGGGTGGAGTGAAGCTGCCAGAAAAAGTAATAATTGTGGTGATTATGAGTGCCTTTTCATTGCCACTGCCTCATGCCAAGTATCTTGGGAAGGAAAAAGTGGGGCCTTATGAATAAATGATCGCTTAAAATATTTAAGTAGATGACTATAATATACAACTTTAAAATACTTTCCTTTACATGTTTCTTGGAAAGTATGGAAGTAGCTAAGTAATTTAGACCTTTGGTAGCTTGAAATATATATATAGCCTCCTTTAAGAAAGCTCATTTGAACTTACAAGAGTAATAGACAAATTGGGGCTTTCCAGGTAGTTCAGTGGTGAAGGATCCTTCTGCCAATGCAGGAGACACAAAAGAGGCAGGTTTGAGCCCTGGGTTAGGAAGATCCCCTGGAGGAGGAAATGACAATCCACTCCAGTCTTTGCCTGCAAAATCCCATGGACAGAGGTGCCTGGCAGGCTATAGTCCATGGGGTCGCAAAGAGTCAGGGAAGACTGAGCCTGCAAGCAACAGACAAATTAGAAATTATTTAATTATGAGATTTATGATGCTTATTTCAGGAATGTATTGGGGAAAAATGTGATATTGAAAAATGATCTGCTTTGAATTCCCACATTTCCAATAGGAACTTGAAGTTTACAGAAAACTAAGCCTAGTTGAGAAAGAAAGGCATTTTCTAAATTTCCAAGTCTTCCCTTTGTATAGTAAAATACAAGACTAGTGCAAGACAGCAGGAGAGTTTTCCTGTAAATTTGAGCAGATGAGAGGACATGATCCACCAAAAAGAAAGAAAAGAATAATTTGGAGATGATATCCCAGGGACGAGACTAGGTCCCTGAGAGCGGCCCCACACCTCCTGTCTCCTGAGCCTCGGGCAGTTACAATCCCCGTGGAAGCCCCAGCAGGATTCTACATGATGTTTCATCTTATGTCTCCTGACACACCTCTTGGCTATAAGAGTTTATCATATTTTCCTTGTTTTTGATGACTTTACCAGTTGTTAGTAGTCCTGGCAGGGTATATTGTAGTGTAATCCTCTATTAGAATTTATCTCATATTTTAGTATTTTATTTATTTGGCTGCTCTGGGTCTTAGTTGTGGCTCACTGAATCCTCAGTCTTCATTGCTGCATGTGCAATCTTAAATTGCAGCATGTGGGATCTAGTTTCCCGGTCTGGGATTGAACCCGGACCCCCTGCCTCGGAAGCACAGAGTCTTAGCCACTGGACCCCCAGGGAAGTCCCGATCTCAGGCTGTTCTCATAATTAGACTGAAGTTACAGGGATAGAGATTAAAGAGATAAAATGGTATTTTCTTCACATTATACACAGTGTGTGTGTTAGGTTTCCCCACTGTAAAGTAACTCTGTGTTCCCCATCTCCATATTGTACTCTCTGGCAGAAAGTCACTACCTGTAGCCCAAGAGAGTTTTCTTCCCTTCTTGAGTGTGATGTAGCTAATTTATTTCTAATTCTTCTGTATGGGAGACTTGTCTCTCCTTTCCCATTTATTAATTTATCATTTGTTTACAGGAGTATGGACTCATGAATATTTATTTTATACTTTGGGTTAGAGCCCACTACTACTTTTTGTTTTGTTACTAATATTGTTCATCTTTAGTCATTGGATAGCCTTTCCTTCGGCGTCCGTGGTCTTTTGACATACTTCCATCAGTGATGTTGGGTAATTTTTCTTTTCCATTTTGTTTTTTTGGTTTTGGTGGTTGTTATTGTTTTGTTTTGTTTTTTTAATAAGCAATTTCTTATTTCTGGACTGTAGATGCTCTAGCTTATCTTGTATGTTTCCTGTTCCAGTCTTAAAATTAGCGATTTCTGAGGTTCCCTGGTTTCTTCTATTGGAGAAGGATATTGAAAACCAAGTTCTGGGTATTGTTACTGTGGTGGTGTTACCTTTAGACCCTCTCAGCAAAGAGAACAAAGAAGTATAGATGTGTTTGAAAATCGACATTTATATACATATCTATAAATATTTCTATATATAACCTCTGTATCTATATTAAATTTAAAATGAGTTCTTACTGATGTCTCTAACTCTAAACCAACACATGGATCATTCTAGCTTTTGACCTTCACTTGTCTATATACTTGCATGCCAACAGTGAAAAACCTGAGTCTCACCATCTGCCAGCAATTTACTTATTTGTTCAATTCCTGTGTACAGATATAGTAGTATCTATATCTGTAGTAGTACCTATAGTATAGATATAATTTGTCATCTTATGGAAAATAACTTTATTAACTAGAGTACAGTGCTTTCATTTCATTCCTAAAGCTACTTAAGTCAGCTCTTCTTCCCCTCCACCCTCTTTAGTGAGGTCATTTCATATATTTCTAATACAACTACAGCCCCTTGTTACAGTCTATGTTCTTTCTGGGATCCTCTGCCCTTCTATCTGTTTAGCAGAATTTTTAAAACTTGGATATAAAATTTCACTCTTCAGTTGTACAGTCCTGTATGTTTTTTTGTTTGATTGGTTGGTTTGTTTTTGTTTTTATTAATATCTTGGCTGTGTTGAATTTTAACTGTGGCATGTGGGATCTAGTTCTCTGACCAGGGATTGAACCTGAGCCCCTGCATTGGAATCATGGGTCTTAGCCACTGGACCACCAGGAAAGCCCTGTCTCATGGGTTTTGACAAGTGCACAATGTCATGTACCCACCACTGCAGTGTGGCACAGAATAGCTGCACCACAATAACAATCTCCTGATTTCTATTCATCCCTCCCCTTCTAATCCTAACCCTCCCCTTCCCCAGAATCCCTGAAGACCACTGATCTTCAAAACTGTTTCTATAGTTTTCTTTTCTTGAATGTCTTATAATTGGAATCATATAGTATACACCTTTTTAGATCATTTCTTTCACTTAGAAGTATGCCTTCAAGATTACTTTGGGTCTCTTTAAGGCTTGATAGCTCATTTCTGTTTATCACTGAATAATATTCCATAGTATGGATGAATTGTAACTTTTTTATCCATTCACATGTGAAGACATCTTGATTGCATTCAGTGGTTGGTGATTATGAATAAAGTAACTAAATATTCAAGTGCTACCTTCTGTATGGACATAACTAATTGCCTAAGTCCCTAGAAGGACAGTTGTTGTATGATGAGACCCTGTTTAACTCTGTAATAGTATGTCAAATTGTTGTTCAGAGTTGCTGTTCCCTTTTGCATTCTCACAGGTATGACAGTTCCTGTTGCTCTATATCCTTGCCAACAATTGATGCTATTATTTTTTAATTTTGCCATTCTAATCAGCTTGTACTGATGTCTCATTTTGGTTTTAACATGTAATTCCCTAATAACAAATACTATTGAACATCTTTTCATACGCTTGTTTGCCGTTTATGTATCTTGTTTGGTGAGATGTTTATTTAGATCTTTTGTCCAACTTTTAGTGTTTATGTTCTTATTGTTGAGTTTTAAGAATTCTCTATATTTTGGACACAAATTCTTTATCAGATAATGTCTAATTTATCTATTTTTTCTTTTATGAGTCATGATTTTGGTATTATATCTAAACCCAAAGTTACCTAGATTCCCTCTTTTGTTACCATCTAGAAGTTTTAGAGTCCTGAATAGTAGTCTCTTTTTATTACAACAGCAGTCTGCCACACTACAAAAATGACTAAAAATAAACATACTGGCATAGCAAATGTTGGTGAGGATGTGGAGCAACTAAAATGTTTTGAAAATACTAGTAGGATTATAAATCAGTGCAACTATTTTGGAAAACTTTGATATCATTAAAGCTAAATATACATTTACCCTATGACCTAGAAATTCTACCCTTGAGAACTGAGTAGTTATATCTACAAAAAAAATACTCATACAAGAATGTTTCTGGCTTTAATCATGAAAGTAAAAAACTAGAAACAACTCAAATGTGTGTCAACAGAATAATGGATAAAAAAGTTATGAAAGTCATATGATGAAATAATATCTAGCAAGAAAAAAAGGGCAAAACCTTGCTACATTCAACAACCTGGGTGGATCTCACAGATATTATTACTATGTTTTAAGAAACCAGACACAAAAGAATATGTATGGCATGGTTTGGTTTATAGGATCAACAGCTGCCCTGATTTTAGCACTGAAAAGTCCCCATGCAGGAAACCCCTCAGTATCAGGCAAATTAGAGTGACTAGACATGTTATGTTCAGATGAAGTTTAAAAAGAAGCATAATTAATCCATGTTTATAGAAGCTAGAAGAGAAGTTACCTCTGGGTTGCATATTGAACAGAAAATGGCAATAAGTAACTTTATGGACTTGAGAAACTATATCTTGAGCTAGATGATGTCTACAGGTTATTCATATATATATATATATATATATATATACACACACATATATATAACATACACACACACACACACACACACACACACATATATATATAACAATTCCTCAGCTGTACATTTTCCTTTCCTTTTTTTTTTAGGGTATAATTACTTTACAATGTTGTATTGGTTTTTGCTATACAATGAAGTGAATAGGTGAATAAGCTATACAAATATGTATACATATGTCCCTTCCCTCTTGGACATCCCTGCCACCACCCCTGCAATCCCATCAGTCCGGGTCATCACAGAGCATTGAGCTGAGCTATATAGCAGCTTCCCACTAGCTATCCATTTTACACCTGGGAGTGTATACATGACAATGCTGCTGTCCCAATTCGTCCTACGCTCCCCTTCCCCCACTGCATCCACATGTCTGTTCTCTCCGTCTGCGTCTCTATTCCTGCTCTGGAAAGAGGTCCATCTGTACCATTTTTCTAGATCACACCCATATGTGTTAATATACAATATTTACTTTCATGTTTTTGACGTCACAATTTTACTCAGCCATAAAAAGGAATGAAATGAGGTCTTCTTTAGAGAGGTGGATGGCCTAGAGTCTGTCACACAAATTAGCTGTACATTTAATGGTAGTTCAGTTGATACATATAACTATATAAATATTAAACCTCAATAATTTTTTTAAAATGACACTTCTGTACTTACTGGCTATGTGATCTTAGTAGTTTCTTTAAAACACTGTGAGTTTAGCTCTATCATATGTAAAGTGAAGATAATAGTAATTATCTCCATGGCTATTGTGAGTTAATATTTATAAAGTGTGTGTGCTCAGTTGCTAAGTAGAGTCTAACTTTTGGCAACCCCATGGATTGTAGCCTGCCAGGCTCCTCTGTCCATGGGATTCTCCAGCCAAGAATACTGGAATGGGTTGCCATTTCCTACTCCAGAGCACCTTCCTGACCCAGGAATCGAACATGTGTCTTTTGTGCCTCCTGCATTGGCAGGTGAGTTCTTTAACAATGCTCCACATGAGAGGCCCCAAAAGAGTCTAAAGTACTTACCATATATTAATTCAGTTCAGTAGCACAGTTGTGTCCAACTATTTACAACCCTATTGACTGCAGCACGCCAGGCCTCCTTGTCCATCACCAACTCCCAGAGTTGCTCAAACTCATGTCCATTGAGTCAGTGATGCCATCCAACTGTCTCATCTTCTGTTGTCCCCTTCTCCTCCTGCCTTCAATCTTTCCCAGCATCAGGGTCTTTTCCAATGAGTCAGTTCTTTGTATCAGGTGGCCAAAGTATTGGAGCGTCAGTCAGCGTCCGTCGTTCCAATGAATATTCAGGACTGATTTCCTTTAGGATGGACTGGTTTGATTTTCTTGCAGTCCAAGGGACTCTCAGGAGTCTGCTCCAACACCACAGTTCAAAAGCATCAATTCTTTGGTACTCAGCTTTTTTTTATGGTCCAACTCTCACATCTATACATGACTATTGGAAAAACCATAGCTTTGACTAAACGGACCTTTGTTGGCAAAGTAATGTCTCTGCTTTTTAATATCTGTCTAGGTTAGTCTTGGGGCTTCCCTGATAGCTCAGTTGGTAAAGAATCTGCCCTTAATGCAGGAGACCACAGTTTGATTCCTGGGTTGGAAAGATCTACTGGAGAAGGGATAGGCTACTCACTCCAGTATTCTTGGGCTTCCCTTGTGGCACAGCTGGTAACAAACCTACCTGCAATGCAGGAGACTTGGGTTCGATCCCTGGGTTGGGAAGATCTCCTGGAGAAGGGAGCTACCCACTGCAGTATTCTGCCCTGGAGAATTCCATGGACTGTATAGTCAATGGGGTTGCAAAGAGTTGTACACGACTGAGCGACTTTCAAGTTCAGGTTCAGTTCAGTTCAGTCACTCAGTCATGTCCGACTCTTTGCGACCCCATGAATCGCAGCACGCCAGGCCTCCTTATCCATCACCAACACCCGGAGTTTACCCAAACTCATGTCCATTGAGTCAGTGATGCCATCCAGCCATCTCATCTTCTATCGTCCCCTTCTCCTCCTGCCCCCAGTCCCTCCCAGCATCAGGGTCTTTTCCAATGAGTCAACTCTTCGCATGAGGTGGCCAAAGTACTGGAGTTTCAGCTTCAGCATCAGTCCTTCCAATGAACACCCAGGACTGATCTCCTTTAGGATGGACTGGTTGGATCTCCTTGCAGTCCAAGGGACTCTCAAGAGTCTTCTCCAACACCACAGCTCAAAAGCATCAATTTTTTGGCACTTAGTTTTCTTCACAGTCCAACTCTCACATCCATACATGACCACTGGAAAAACCATAGCCCTGACTAGACGAACCTTTGTTGGCAAAGTAATGTCTCTGGTTTTTAATATGCTGTCTAGGTTGGTCATAACTTTCCATCCAAGGAGTAAGCGTCTTTTAATTTCATGGCTGCAATCACCATCTGCAGTGATTTTGGAGCCCCAAAAATGAAGTCTGACACTGTTTCTACTGTTTCCCCATCTATTTCCCATGAAGTGATGGGACTAGATGCCATGATCTTAGTTTTCTGAATGTTGAGCTTTAAGCCAACTTTTTCACTCTCCTCTTTCACTTTCATCAAGAGGCTTTTTAGTTCCTCTTAACTTTCAGGTTAGTCATAGCTTTTCTTCCAAGGAGCAAGTGTCTTTTAATTTCATGGCTGTAGTCATCATCTGATTTTGGAGCCCAGGGAAATAAAGTCTGTCACTGTCTCTCTTGTTTCCCCATCTATTTGCCATGAAGTGATAGGCCTGGATGCCAAGATTTTGCTTTTTCTATGTTGAGTTTTAAGCCAACTTTTTCACTCCCCTCTTTCACATTCATCAAGAGGCTCTTCAGTTCTTCTTCACTTTCTGCCATAAAGGTGGTGTCATCTGCATATCTGAGGTTACCTTGATATTTCTCCATGCAACCCTGATTCTAGCATGTGCTTCATCCAGCCCAACATTTCGCATGATGTACTCTGCATATAAGTTAAATAAGCAAGGTGACATTACACAGCCTTCACATACTCCTTTCCTAATTTGGGGCCAGTCCATTGTTCCATGTCTGGTTCTAACTGTTCCTTCTTGATCTGCATAAAGATTTCTCAGGAGGCAAGTAAAGTGGTTTGATATTCCCATCTCTTTAAGAATTTTCCAGTTTGTTGTAATCCACACAAAGGCTTTAGTGCAGTCAATGAAGCAGAAATAGATGTTTTTCTGAAATTGTCTTGCTTTTTCTATGATCCAACAGATGTTGGCAATTTGATCTCTGTTTCCTCTGCCTTTTCTAAATCCAGCTTGAACATCTGGAAGTTCTCAGTTCATATACTATTGAAGCCTGGTCTGGAGAATTTTGAGCATTACTTTGCTAGCGTGTGAGATGAGTGCACTTGTGCAGTTGTTTGAGCATTCTTTGGCATTGCCTTTCTTTGGGATGGGAATGAAAACTGACCTTTTCCAGTCCTATGGCCACTGCTGAGTTTTCCAAATTTGCTGGCATATTGACTTCAGCACTTTTACAACATCATCTTTTAGGATATGAAATAGCTCAGCTGGAATTTCATCACCTTTACTAACTTTGTTCATAGTGATGCTTTCTAAAGCCCACTTGACTTTGCACTCCAGGATGTCTATCTCTAGGTGAGTGATCACACAATCATGTTTACCTGGGTCAAGAAGATCTTTTTTGTACAGTTCTTCTGTGTGTTCTTGCCACCTCTTCTTAACATCTTCTGCTTCTGTTAGGTCCATACTATTTCTGTCCTTTTTTGTGCCCATCTTCACATGAAATGTTCCTTTGGTATCTCTAAATTTCTTGAAGAGATCTTTAGTCTTTCCCATTCTATTGTTTTCCTCTATTTCTTTGCCTTGATCACTGAGGTAGGCTTTCTTATCTCTCCTTGCTATTCTTTGGAACTCTGCATTCAGATGGATAAGTTTCTTTTTCTCCTTTGCCTTTCACTTCTCTTCTTTTCTCAGCTATTTTTAAGGCTTACTCAGACAACCATTTTGACTTTTTGCATTTCTTATTGGGGATAGTTTTGATCACCACCTCCTCTACAATGTCACGAACCTTCATCTATAGTTCTTCAGGCACTCTATCAGATCTAAACCCTTGAATCTATTTGGTACTTTCACCGCATAATCGTTAAGTCATTTGATTTAGGTCATACCTGAATGGTCTAGTGGTTTTCCCTACTTTCTTCAATTTAAGTCTGAATTTGGCAACAAGGAGTTCATGATCTGAGCCACAGTCAGCTCCTGGTCTTATTTTTGCTGACTGTATAGAGCTTCTCCTTCTTCAACTGCAAAGAATATAATCAATCTGATGTCAGTATTGACCATCTGGTGATGTCCATGTGTAGATTCATCTCTTATGTTGTTGGAAGAGGGTGTTTGCTATGACTAGTGTGTTCTCTTGGCAAAACTCTGTTAGCCTTTGCTCTGCTTCATTTTGCATTCCAAAGCCAAACTTGCCTGTTACTCCAGGTATCTCTTGACTATCTACTTTTGCATTTCAGTCGCCTATGATGAAGAGGACATCTTTTTTGGGTGTTAGTTCTAGAAGATATTGTAGATCATCATAGAACTGTTCAACTTCAGCTTCTTTGGCATTAGTGGTTGGAGCATAGACTTGAATTACTGTGATATTGAATGGTTTGCCTTGGAAACGAACAGAGATCATTCTTTCATCTTTGGGACTGCACCCGAGTACTGCATTTTGGATTCTTTTGTTGACAATGAGGGCTACTCCACTTCTTCTAAGAGATTCTTGCCCACCGTAGTAGATACAATGGTCATCTGAATTAAATTTGCCCATTCCAGACATTCAGCTAATACTGGGCTACATCTTTGCAAATCTGAGGCTAAATGCCTTTCCTAAGGGAAGGTTTTCTGTTTCCAGAACTTCACTTAGAACTATCTATGCTTGAGTCATGCAGTAGCTTGTGACAAGTTATTATTTTTTTTAACAACTTTTCTTCTCAGCAATCACCACCTGTGATGAAAACACAGAGCAGGAAGCTATATCCCAGCAGCTAAGAATAATAGCAAGCAGTCCTTTGAACTGTTCGGCTTGAGAAAAGGATAAAAAGCTACTGAGTCATCGGAGTGGTTTGCCACATCACGGTGTGTCTCCTGCTGTTTTCTCAGGAGATGTTGTCTACTTCCTATGAGAAAGACCCAGGAAACTTTTGCTGAACAGTTGGCAATTGGTGTGAGCTCTACTGCAAACATTCTCTTGCTGAAAGTAACTCAGAGGTCCTGCTTCAGCAATATGAAAGCCGGCAGAATGTCTAGACCCCTTCTCTTAGGTCACTTATGGCTTACGTTGTACCTCTCAGAAGGGCCCCTCTTACAACACCAAGAGTCTATTGATTCCAAGTGCTGAGCAGTTATATCTTGATGCTTGCCAATCCTGAACTCTGTAATCCCCACTTCATTCATCTGTTTCAGTGCTTTTAGAGAATGAAATATTCAGGTCTATTCAGTTGAATTTCTGAGTATCTGGAAAGTCATTCAACCTGACTAGGACATCTTGTGATGTTTGGTGACAGCTTGGCAGAGGTTCAGGAATACTGCCTGTCCCTGCATTTGTACAGAACAATATTCTATTTGGGCCTCCCAGGCGGCTCAGTGGTAAAGAATCCACCTGCCATTGCAGGAAATACAGGAGACATGGATTTGATTCCCAGGTAAAGAAAATTCCCTTAAAAAGGAAATGGTAACCTGTTGCAGTATTCTTGCCTGGGAAATCCCATGGAGAGAAGAGTCTGGTGGGCTAGAGTCCATGGGGTCATGAAGAGTCGGACATAACTGAGCATGCAGCACACAATATTCTGTTTGATTCCCTGTTTTTCTCCCTTTATGTAAATTTCTGGCAAAATTTCGTGTTATAGGCAAATAAATAAAAATACATACTTTAAAGAGCTCTTGTGAGTGGGGTTTTATGGAAATCAGAAATATTCAGGAGAGCCTGGTAGGGTGTATGTTGTTTACAATGAAGATAATTCTAGTTCCCATGAAAAGTTTTGGACTTAAAAACCTAAGTTTTAATTGAGGTTCACTCTATAAAGCTGTGAAACCTTGGACAAGTTAATCTAGACTTTATGCATCTGAAAATTTGGAATAATAAATAATACCTGCCCCTCAAGATAATTGTAAAGCATTTATAAAATCATGTGTGAAAGAAGCTAGCATAACACTTTTCTTTTTAAAATTTATTTTAAATTTTTAAAAATTGTAAATTTAATTTGAAATAAAATTTAAAATTTATTTTAAAATTTATTTTATTGAAGTATAGTTGATTTATAATGATGTGTTAGTTTCTGCTGTATAGCGAAGTGACTCAGTTACACAAATATATTCCTTTTCATATTTTTTCCATATGGTTTCTTATAGGATACTGAATATAGTTCCCAATGCTATACAATAGGACCTTATTGTTTATTCATTCTGTATATAATATTTATATATAATATAATAGTTTGCATCTGATAATCCCAAATTCCTAATCCATCCCTCCTCTGCCCCCCTCATGGCAACTACAAGTCTGTTCTCTATATCTGCAGTATGGTTTTCTTAGTAACGGCTTCATTTATGGCAGATTTATGGTATTCATCTCCACTCAAATGATTACTCAGAGCTCAGAAAGTTCATTCAGAACAGACAGTGAAGACAGGAATCAGAATGATAATATCCCTACCTCATTCACACAAACCAGTCCAGACATATACATACAGGCTTTCAGCCCATGCTAATGTCTTCACAGCTCTTCTGTGTTTTGAACTTGATCCAGTGCTCTGCCACTGGGAAGGAGCCTGTAATAACAAATGCATGAAAAGCCCATGAGAAATGTTAAATAACAAAGCCATTAATTGCCTCAAGGAATTAGTTGATCCTTGCTTGTTTCTGGGAAAATCAATAATGTTTTGTCAGGTTTCCTAAGTGAAGCCTTACAGAGTATTGAAGATGTTAAGATGTTAAGGTCTAGGCTTCTTTTTTTAATTTCTTTTTTCTGCCTTTGTATCCTATTTCTGAAGAAGAAATTCTACAGATTAGCGATGTCAGCCCAGAGCAAGAATGGTATGTACATTATGTTGAAATGAATTTCTAATTCATTTCATACAAAGGCTCAGCCACATTTTATAGGTTTTTTTTTTTTTTTTTTTGATACTTTGAATTCCACTTGTAGCATTTAATCTATTCATTTGATGCTGGGGATGATATACAAATTTGGCTTTATTAAAACTTGTTACTTGAATTGGAAGCAAACTGGAGGATTTATGGCCTCTGTCAACTTGTGTTTTTTTAGAACATCCACTAGCAGAGTGATTTCAGTGACCAGCATCATTGTTCTTCTCTCTCTTTCTCGGGGGGTTGAGGTGGGGGAGAGTTTAGAACTTAGAAGTAGAATTTATGGCAGGATTTTAGAAAGTTAGAGTCACTGAGGACAACCCTCCATATCCTCCATGATGCCTAAGAGTCTATAATTAAAGTCCAATTCTTTCACTTAAGACCTTGTTTCTTGGTGAATAAGCAAATCTCTTCTTTGGCACCTCTGTTCTATTCCAGGGTTCTGGCAAACCTTTTCTCAGGGTATGTTGAGTGTCATGAAGAATAACATAAGAGGCTGCTACATCACTGGAAACCCAAGTTAGCAACTCTCTGGAGAAGGAGCAATCTGCCTTCTCCCAACCTAGCTCCTGAGTATCTTAATTTTCTTTCTAAGCAGGACTTCCAAGTATTGGCCAGTAGCTCGCTCTCTCTCTCTCTGGAGCCCAGGAAGCAGTTATCTTGTTATACATTAGTCATATTCTTCCCTCATGAGACTTGGTTTGGCCCATGAACCTAGTCAACACAGCCACCCAGCTTTTGCCCAAGGAGTCTCCTGATTTCTGTTATTGCTTACTCCACACCCACGCCATGACAATACTGCTTTCATAAAGTAACACAGACAATTCCCTCATAGCTCAGTCTGCAATGCAGGAGACCCCGGTTCGATTCCTGGGTTGGGAAGATCCGCTGGAGAAAGGATAGGCTACCCACTCCAGTATTCTTGGACTTCTCTTGTGGCTCAGCTGGTAAAGAATCTGCCTGCCTCCAACGTGGGATACCTGGGTGTGATCCCTGGGTTGGGCAGATCCTCTGGAGAAGGAAAAGGCTACCCACTGCAGTATTCTGGCCTGGAGAATTCCATGGACTGTATAGTCCAAGGGGTTGCAAAGATTCAGAAACGACTGAGTGACTTTAAAACAAAAGCAAAGTAACACAGATAATGGACTCTGCATAGTCTAGATGTCTACACAGTCTAGATCCAAGCAAACACTTGGATTCTACCTAGTCAGATTCCCATTTTCCCCATGTGATGACAAGGAAGCAAACTATTCCATGGTCCTGCCTGTTTTCTTCTCTTGGTCTCTCTCCTTCCCGTAGGTTTTACCACCCACAGTGCTTCACTAGGACTTGCTACTTTTCCTCCAATCTTGGTGCATTGTCCTCTCTACTACAGAATGGATTCATTTTTGATCAGCAACCTGTCATTTGAATATCATCATCAGTCTTCATGAAAATGAAGACCTGAGAGCAGATTTGGCATGATCTAATCACTACCATATGATGACTAAGAGCAGATCAAGCCCAGTATTACCAGTTCCAGGGGCTGGAAAGGCAATGGGGATTGTAATCTGAGGCAAAGACTGAGAAGTAGGTGTACTAAATTACCAGGATTCTAGAAGGGGGATCCTATCCAATAGGACTTCCTGTAATGATGGAAATATGTAATATCCCATATTGTCTGGTACTGTAATTATCAACCATATGTGACTACTGAGCACTTGAAATGTGACTAGTGCTGCTGAAAAACTAAAATTCTAATTGCATTGGCTTTTAATTAATTTTAAATAGCCACATGGGGTTAGTGGCTACTCTATGGGGTAGCTCATGTCTAGAGGGAAGTATACTAACTCCAAGAGGGCCAGAGGGAACACTAGCACCCAGATATTCATCAGGGAGTGGGGAGGCAAGAAGAGATTATACTCAAAGGCAAGTTAGGCAGGAGTAAAAGAAACAGAGGAGAAGGGAGGGGGTCATTACAAGGATGTTTTATCTAGAAAACCAGCCTTTACCACGTGATTTCTTGGAGAGGTTGAGTTCTCTAACCTTTGTAGAGGGGTGCTAGACCAAAGATATCTAGATGATCAACTTACCCTCCTTAAGGCATCAGTCAGCTTTCTCTGAAAGGTCATCTAAAGCCCAGACACCATGAAGATCAGTACTATAGCCTTGATTTCAATCATTACAATTTTAGTGTACAAGGATTTCTCCTTGACATTGAATGTTTCCAAAGGAATCTACATGGACTTATTAGTGAAAAAAATGCCTTGTTTAGAGATTTAGCCTTGTTTAGAGATTTTAGCCTAGAAGCTACAACAGCTTGTATTTCCAGGGTATCTACGCTTCTAGGAGAGTAGCAATCTTTATCACTCCTGTACATTAACATAAAGCAGAAGCTACTCAAGCTTGTTTAAACAAAAAAGGAATTTACTCATTGTTCATTTATTTAACAAACATCCATATGCCCAGCACTGATCTGGGAACTGAGGATAGATGAATGATGAAACAGACGTGTCCCCTGCCCGCGGGAGGGAGACAATAGGTGATTCACAAATAAACAGATAAAATGTCAGATATTGATATATTTAGTAAAGAAGGCCAAAGCAATATTAAAAGAAAACATAGTGCTGGGTTGTAGGAGGAATACTGTATTTTTGAGTAGTTACGTTCATCACGATAAGGCAGTATCTGAGCACAGACTAGAAGAAGTGACAAAACCCGCTACAATATTGTAATTAGCCTCCAACTAATAAAAATAAATGAAAAAAACAAAAAAGAAGTGAGGGCAGCAGGTGCCATGTATATCATGGAGGAAGACTACAGAATTCAAAAAGCGACCAGTGTATTTTCAGGGCTGTAAGGATATGGTCCTTTACTGTCATCACTGCTTTCATTCAATCCCATTATAAATTTTATTTGAGTGTTTGCTTTGTATCAGACACTAGGCAGGGGACCAAGAATATAAGGACAAGTAAGACACAGCTTTATCTTCAAGAAACTCCCAGTTTCTTGGGAAGACAGATCCAAGCAAATAAATAACCAAAATGCAGAGTAAAGGGTATTATTTAAAAGGAGTTTATGAGACTCAAAGAGGGGACAGCTGACTGTCTAGGCTGGTTGTGATGAGAATGGGCAGGCTAGAAATGGCTCTGTTTGAGGTTAGAGAAAAGAATAGAAGTTGTCTTGGTAGAGTTGAAGAAAAGGAGATAATACTTTTGGCCAAGAGAGCTACATTGAATATTTCAGTGTGGCTGGTGTCCTGGTAGAAAGAGTATAAATGAGGTATGATTTGGGGGACACAAGTGGCAGAAAATAGTTAGAAAAGAAGACTGAAGTCTGACTATGTAAGTGTACAACTCTAAGAAATTTGCTTAATTTTTACGGGTGAGGGATTGTCGAAGTGCTTTGCTTGTCCATTGGTTTGATATTTCAGGAATCCTTTGTTCAATAGTGTAGGGTGTCTACCTATAAAATAGAGCTTCTGCGGCTAAATTAAGAGAAAGAAATAAACAAATTCCCACTCTCTTCCCCCTTGTTGATCCATAAGCTTCCTCCATGGAATGCTGTGGTTCCAATAGTTTGAATTGGTGGAGGGCTACTGAAGAACCATCACCTGGGAAAGATCATAATTGTTTTATGCTTTAGGAAGATCACTCCAATAGATCCAAGGAGGAAGAATTGAAATTGAGAGAAGCTGGAGAAAGGGAGGCTGGCTGGAAGCCTATTACAGTGCTTCACTGCTGACAGGATAATAAGGGCGTGAACCAGGACAGGCAAGACAGGGAGTGGGACAGATGGATAGGAGGCTGCAGTGATGCTTGAATTTATGTAGAAGAGAAGGAAGAGTCAAGAATTTGTATTTAAGATTGACATCTAGCCGGGCAAGTGGTTGCAGTGGACAATTCAGAGCATCAGGGAAAACACAAATTTAGGGAATATCAGGATATATCATTAAATTGTATTTGCATATCTTGAGTTTGTGGAACTGGAAGGATATTTAGGTAGAGGTATACAATATATACGGAAAATATGTGCCTGAGATCAAGGAGACAAGTGGTGCTAAAAATACAGTGGTGAGGCTATTGGAAGCTGGACAGGCTGGCTCTAGGAAAACATGTAGAGGGAAAATGAAAAAGCAGTAAGGACAGGAGCCTAGAGCAAAGGTCCCCAACCTTTCTGGCACCAGGAACCAGTTTCGTGGAAGACTGCTTTTCAGTGCCCTGGAAACGGGCGGTGGGGCGATGATTTCAGGATGATTCAGACCATTGCATTTATTGTGTACTTTATTACATCAGCTCCACCTCAGCTCATCGTGCATTAGATCCTGAGGTTGGGGACTTCTGGTCTAGAGCACTCAGCATTTTGAGAGGGTGAGACAGAGGAGAACTGTGTTCTGTGACTGTATAGACATGAGAGAAATTGGAGGAGACTCTATTAGTGTAGATCTTATTATCTATTCAAAATTATTCATTCCCTCCCCACCTTTACCATGCCTCCCACCACCGCCACTACACTAAATGAGGTATATATAGTCCCTGGCTTAAGCTGATGGATTGTTAGCCAGCATGACAAATAGGACATTGAGCAAAAGTTTCAATTATGCGTGGAATAGCTCTGTTTCTTTTGTTTCTGTCCTGCACCATGAAAACAACGTGGGCCAGATGGTATTAATAGCTAATAGTCACAGATCCCAAAATAAGGAGACACACGGAGCCCAGTCAAACCATAACCCACATGCAACCCTCACGTCATATGAGCAAGAAATACATATTTGTTGTGTAAGTCATTGATTTTGAGGGTTATTTATTGCGACAGCAAAAACTGACCAACATTGCAATATTAAGGGTGTTGTAGGGAGGGAAATAGCCAGATAGCATGAAGGAGGAGGAGGGGTCAAAGAGAATAGATGTCACATAGTTTGGGAACTTCCAGCAGCTCGGGAAACCAGTAAGCTCCAAATATGTGAGTATTTATGAGAGGCCTGATACATATCCAGGAACAGGGCTTGGCCTGAGCTAGACAATGGAGTTTATCTTGGACAATCTCCTTCTTGATTACCCAATCCCACCCTACTATCTTCCTATCCTCTTGTCTCTTCAGAAACAATTTTTTTCTTTACTCAGTTACCCATCCTTTGTATTAGGGTCTCCCAGAGAGTCAAAAGACTTTGAGCCTAAATGATGTTCAGATTCTATGAAACAACAGAGAGTGAATACTGGTGCCTTTAATCACACAGCCAACTTCCCAGAAGGATGTTCTGCCCTTGGTAGAATTCCTCATTACTTGGGCTTCATGGAGTCTTATTTTCATATCTGTTTAAGATAGTACAAAACCTGAAGGGTTAACCAAGCTGTATATATTTTATCTAATCACACTATGAAATGAGTGCTCACATTCTGTAAACAGCGCTTGCTGACTTGAAGGCCAGTAGCTTGTGCCTATCTGCAGAGGACAATGGTTGTAAACTTAAGGTTTAAGGTTCATATCTTGGCTCAGCAAATCCCTGGATCTGTAAATTGAAACATAATACTTAACTCTCTGTACCTCAGTTTGCTTTTTTATGGTGAAAAAGAAGAATATCTTTTGCATTTTTTGATAGTAGTTAAATCAGAAAATTGCTTGAGAAGCACTTAGCACAGTGTCTGGTACCTAGTTAGCCCTCAATAAATGTTAGCTGTTAATATATTGATATCATTATTATTCCCACTCTGTTTTGAAAATTTACTTTGTCTAAGAAGTGGGAGTCATAACTGAACTCTAACCTGGGATTTAGATGTGTTTGGCTATGATCTAGTAGGGTGGTTGCCAGGAATCAATTTGAATGGTTTTTAGTGAGATGAGAATGACAGACTTCATTCTGTACTGACAAAATTAGCTGAAGAAGATAGCTTGGTGTCTCTCCCAGAGAGTGGTTCCCTGTCATGGCCCAGAACAGGCCAGCCCAGCCGATCAGGAGTCATGTATGGATGTGAGAGTTGGACTATAAAGAAAACTGAGCGCCGAAGAATTGATGCTTTTGAACTGCGGTGTTGGAGAAGACTCTTGAGAGTCCCTTGGACTGCAAGGAGATCCAACCAGTCCATCCTAAAGGAGATCAGTCCTGGGTGTTCATTGGAAGGACTGATTCTGATGCTGAAACTCCAATACTTTGGCCATCTGATGCAAAGAGCTGCCTCACTTGAGAAAAGACCCTTAATGCTGGGAAAGATTGAAGGCAGGAGGAAAAGGGGACGACTGAGGATGAGATGGTTGTATGGCATCACTGACTCCATGGACATGAGTTTGAGTAAGTTCCTGGAGTTGGTGATGGACAGGGAGGCCTGGCGTGCTGCAGTCCATGGGGTCGCAAAAAGTCGGACACGACTGAGCGACTGAACTGAACTGATCCGTTGAGAGAGGGGATATACCCTAAGTCCGTGTGACTTCTCATGAGGTGCTCTTTTATCCACAGGGAAACCTTCCCGGTATGATGTTAAAATATCCGAGTTCACCTGAGACTCTGACCCAGGAGACCCAGGAGGAGCCGTCTCCACCCTTCCTTGGGAACAGCGGCGCCAACCCAGAGAACACGCGGCTAGAGTGCTCCACACTGCCACCTCCAGGCAGCTCAGGCAACAGCAGCCCCGCGGTGAACGCGGCCTCCTCCTCTGCGTGACTGGCTGCAGAGGTAAGCTTCTCAAAGGTTCTCGGACAGTGGACACAGTGATGAGGGATTAAAGCAGAAGACTATGCAAAGATTATTTGAGAATTACTACAAGTTTCCTCTGAGATAAAAGTGGATAAGTATTATAAGTTGGGTGTTAGTCACTCAGTTGTGTCCAACTCTTCGTGACCCCATGGACGGTAGCCTGCCAGGCTCCTCTGTCCATGGAATTCTCCAGGACAGAATACTGGAGTGTGTTGCCATTCCCTTCTCCAGGGCATCTTTCTGACCTAGGGATCGAACCGGGTCTCCTGATCACCTTTTAATTTCTAGTCTGGTATAACCTAAGGCCATATAGGACTCAGCCTTGGAGCCATGTATTAATAGTTAGAGAGAGCTGATCTTAAAAAACAGCTATATTCCCTCCTGGTAGTTTGGTTGGGTTCCTGATATCCCCAAATTTTCCTTATGTCCCACGGTGTATGTGTGAAATTGCATATAGTGTTTATATCCCTTTATTTCTGGGTCTAAGAATGCATTTTTCCCAGGGGGAAACATGCCCACTGTAACTTTTATTAGAAGTAGTGCTGAGTATATGGATATAATAAAAGGAGATTTTTTTCAAAAGCAGCAAGTGTGAGGAACATGAAGGTACAAATTTGGTTTATTGAAGTAAGTTGGAGAGTGGCTTGTAGTGGGTGTGGGTGGATGGGACAGTCACAGAACAAAAGCTGAGGCCATGAAGACAAATTCTGCCAACTTCACAGTTCTGTTCAGACTCTACATTAACTCTCAATTTAAAGAAGTAGGAATATCCATTCTAGTACAGAGACACTATATACTTAACTTGGTTCTTTTATTCATGTCTAAAGATTGTGTGTGTGTGCACACATGTGTGTTCTAAGTAATGCAATACTAGCTGTTGTAACAGATACACCTTAACAGTAAAATGGTTCAGTGTAACATAGTGGAGAGCAAGGACACCCTGCTGGACTCGGGCATGTTTAGTTTGTGACTTTGAAGGTCACCCTGTGAATGTAGATGTGAAGATGCAACAGTCAGACCCCCTTCAAAGAAGGAGTTGCCTTCAGATGTCCAGTGATCTTACCCAGGGTCACCTTCTAGAGTAGTCCACATTCTAGGCTTGATGGTAGTAGGTATATTAGCCACTTCAGCTCAGCAGGAGCTGACTGTATGGGGCTGTTTTAGCTTCTAAGATCCCATGGGGTCGGCCAAAGCTGGCATCAGGTCTGTTTCATAGCTTGACTTGCCCTCTGCCCAATCCTGCTTTTGCCTTTCCTTCCACAGCTATTTTTCCCTGCTGCTGCTGCTGAGTCACTTCAGTCATGTCCAACTCTGTGCGACCCCATAGAGGGCAGCCCACCAGGCTCCCCCATCCCTGGGATTCTCCCTAGGCCCTTCCTATTAAGCAACCAGTTCAGAGTCTGTTTACTGCAGAACCCAACCTGGGAATCTTTGAGGATTAATTTGCAGCCTGCTGAGGGGAAGACAAAGACGGTCACCCAAGGAAGGTTTGATCTGGAAGGGTCAAGTATCACTTCCTCTTACATTAGCTAGAACTCAGTCACCCGGTCAAGCTCTCCAGTTCCTCATTTTATAAAGACTCAGGGATACCCACAAATGTTGGATGGCTTACCCAAGATATAGCTCATTCTATAATTCAGATCATTGAATTCCTTGTCCTTCTGAGGAAATAGTATGATTTTTATTTTTTCCCTTCAGATAATAAGGAGAATGATGTAACTGTCCTTCTCTTTCTTTGTATTTGTTTCAGAAAACTCAAATGCATTCAGAAAAAAAAATAGCATCTGTGTAATCCCTTACAGAATACATTTCCTTGTTTTATTTTCCTCCATGTCATGACCCACTCTTCTAATTTATCTTTGCCTTGGTACAGTATTTTTTTAATTTTTAATTTATATGTTATCATGTTATTGTGTTTATGCTTTAAATCACCTCAAATTCTTTTTTTTAGAATGAGTAAGAATACAGGTAAATAAGTGAATAAATAAATGCATAGAAGCATGATTCAGGATTCTTTATACTATAGCATTCTATTACAAAGCCCTCTATTGCAGTTGGGCATTATTATAGGAACATTTCCATCTCATCACAGAATGAATTGACTAAATATACAGAAGGTCTGGCTTGAACAAAAATTATATGCAGGGCACCTGTTAAATAGCTACTGCCTATGAAAACTTCTGATTTCCAGATGGGAAATAGCAATATATGATTTATGATTCATGGAAATGCTCTTTTAAGGATGAGTACCTCTCTGACATATAAAGTTTAATCGTCCTCCAAGGAATGTTCTTATTTTGGTGGCCACGCATGTTATGTATTGTAATCCTCCATTTCATGGTCAACAAAACTTGGGTTTGGAGAGGCCACTGCTCATAGTTACACAACAAGGAAATGACAGCCCTGTTCTCATCATCTATTTTTTTTTTTTCATTTAACTCTTTGATTTAGAAACACAAGTCCTAGTACAGAACTTCATTACCACTGTAAAAAGATGATGGCAGCCAGTGTCTATGTATTCCCGTTCTAATGCCCTTTGATAAATCTATTGCCCAGGTTTTCTCTTGAATTATGTGCTGCTGGCATTGGAAACAACTGCGACTCTGGCTGCTTCTCTCTTCTTTCCCCATCATCTTGTGAACGTTCCTCCCTCAAAATTCTGCCCCTACTCTGCCCTCCCTAGTGATCGCCCCTTGGGAAAGTCTTCATGTCTCACTTGTAAGGCAGGCGGTGGGTCTTGTCCAATTCAGCTCCCTAAATTAAAGGAGCTTTGTGCATGCATGCTGCCCCATGATAAGGGCCCAAAAAGGGTCTCGGGAGGCCCAGCAAGAGGCACAGAGCCTGCCGCCTCTAAACTTGGATGAGGCCTGGAGATCTCATCCAAGGCAAACTGTTCCCTGACCAGCCTTGATTTATAAAAGCTTCCTTATCGCTCAGGGGCAGCATGCCTTTTCCTGGAATTTGGTCACTGTGCATTTTAGTTGGTTTCCTTCTGTAATCATTATATTTAAGGCCGTATGTCTTGGAGACCTCAAATTCCAGCCGGGTTCTGGAAGAGGTGACACATGGATCTCTTCTCCCAGTAGAGGGACTGCAGCTCTGGCCTCCCCCAGGAAGTCACTCCTTTGGGCTGATTTATAGTTTTCTAAAACTTTTCTTATATGATGTATCAGGTCTACCAGACTCTCAAGGATAACTCACTTCTTCCCAGGGAGGCAGATACACTTTTCAAGATGATGGCTGTAGTGGCAGTTCCCTAGGTAATTTTATTCCCATTGAAACAAGTATTATCCATTCATTCATCCATTCCCTTATTATTCATTTATTCAACAAACATTTTTTTTTTTTTGAGTCAGTTAAGTGCCAAGTGCTAGAATGTAAGCTCCATGATAACTGGGCCTTGCCAGTTTAGTTTATAATGATGCCCAACTGTAATGGAAGGGTAGGATGCTGTGGTATAAAGAATGCTGAATCATGCTTCCATGGATTTATTTATTCACTTATTTACATATACTCCCTAAGGCTTAATCCCATGGCTATCATTTAAATTTATCAAGTTTAATATAGTATCTGTTGTGGCAGAGACTACTAGTTGCCTACACCAGCATCCACTCTTTCCTTCTTCCTTAGCTAACAGAACTCTGATATTGAGCAAGGCATACTGTCACTTACCTTCTCTGCAGCTAGTTATGGCCATATGGTTTTGTTCAAGCCTGTAGTATTGAGATACCTGCAGTGTAATGCTACTGGGAAACTGCTTAAAGAGAGTTTAAAGGTTCCTCTGTAAAGAGTTTTGTTTTAAATCCATTTCTTTAACTCCTCTTCTAGCTTGCAACATAGGTTTTTGCCCCCATATTGAGGAATAATTTATATAGACGGTGTACAAATCTTAATCATATAATTGATTTTTACATGTATGTACACTCATGAAACCATTACCCAGATTAAAACATAAAGTATTTCCAGCACCCTAAAAAGTTCCCTTATGACCATCCTAGTCTGTAATCTTCCCAGAGGTAACCATTATCACCATAGATTAATTTTGCCTGATTTTTTGAGTTTCATATAAGTGGAATCACATAGTCAATCAGGCAAGATCCCATCAGGAGAGAGAAAGCAAATCAGTAATTTGAACAGGGAAAAATTAATATAAAGAATTAACAATTAAAAGATAGTTAACCACGAAGATGGGCAAAATAAGATGCTAAGGGTTACAAATATAGATGGCAGCTACTACCTCCAGGACTTGGGGTGATTAAGAAAGACACCTGGAATTTAAAGGATGCTCTCCTCTCACTCTTGAAATTCAGACCTGGCTGGAGGGAATTGAGCTCTCAGGGGAGCAGGCAGCCTGCTGGAAGCTAAGAACTTTGCTAGAAACTATAGGCTAGAACTTGCCCAAACAAGTGGCTTGCCCCTGGTAGAGGACACAGACCTATGTGTGTCTGTGAGGACCACTGATGTAAGCACTACCAGGCCACCCCATGCCAATCCTCCAGCTTCCATACATACCCAAAACAGTATCCTGTAACTGGGAAGGGAAGCTCCTTCTGCCTGCTACAGATCTGCAGAACCATTTACTGGCAAGCCTAATGCTGAATGAACAGGCAAAGGAGAGCATTTATAGGGCCAAGCACCTGTATCACAAAACAGGGGGAAGAAGGTTTAGAGTTGAGAGGCAATACATTGATAATAGACACATACAACACATACTCTTTGGTGTTTGTCTTCTTTTAGTCATATGACATGGAGACTGGGTTTAATAACTGGAGCTCTGGCAGCTACCTGGGACCATGAAGTAACTTTGAAAATGGAGGCCGTGTACTAGGATGATGAGCGGGATGTTAGGTGTTGTATCTCTGATGACAGTGAAAGAGCTGTCATACCAGCCCAGGACATTTTTTAGAGTGAGAGGAAAAGAATACTTCCCCTTGTCTAAATCATGTGATCTTTTCTTTTTTTCTTGATATATGCAATGGAATGAAGTAGGTAACTAATATCAAGTGGGTAACCAATATCAAGTGAGTAACCAATATACATGCTTCAGTTTGCTTACAGTCCTGGTGAGATAATCATATAAGGAAAACCATGATCAGAATTAGAAAGATACATGAAGGAACTAGAATTGGTTATTTTCATGCCAGAACTTGTGCTAAATATTTGGGTTACTGGTGAGATTCAAATCTTTCTCTCATATTATTTTGTGTCCAAGTATCATATTGGCCCTCACAGATAGATTTTGAATCTAGGTTATCTGACTTCTAGTTTAGTGCTTTATTTTTCAACAACCCAAAAGTCAGCTGGGATCAACTTGCCTCTTAAGAACTAAATACACTTTTCTAAATATCCAATTTTATGCTCCTATTCCTGAAATCTAAAACTTTTCCTGAAATTTCCATCAATTTAACTGTTCAGGATGAAGAAGGAAAATTTCTCTGGTTGTGTAATGCGTTTAAATTTCTACAGCTACCTCTGGTTATGATTTGCTTTGTCAGTTCATGGATCAATTTTCTATGTTACTAGTTCATACACAAATTTTCATACTGTGTCAACTCAGCTATGAAACATACAATTTATCAGTTTCTACAAAAATATCCATTCACACAAGTCAGTACTTATGTGTGATAATCTTTAATGAATTATACCCAAACAGTAGAAAGAATAATCTATATTTAAAAATTTTATTTTATTAAGCCTTTTGAAAATATATTTAAATATTTTTCAAATGTTGAAGTGGGAAACAGTAAATAGATGATTCAGTTTTCTATAGGTTGCTGGTCTTTGCTGATTGACAGACAGTCTTACTATGTTAAATGGGCCCTTTGTGATAAGGTTACAAATTTATTTTCTCAGTTTGTCCTTTTTCTTTTCTTATAGTGGTTTTAGCAGGAGTTTAAAAGAAAAGATTGAAAAACTAGGACTATTATTTTAAAGTTACAAGAGATCATATTTTAATTATATCATGATTATAAATAATTCTCAGGCTTTTTCCTAGTAACTTTTGGGCTTCCTTCTTGTATATATGTTTAAATCATTTGGAATTTGATCCATTTGGAATTTATTCTTGTATAGAGTATTAGTTTATATCTAATTTATATTTTTCTAGATGGCTGTCCAGTTATCCCAGTACCTTTTAATTCTTAATGTTTTTCCCATTAAGATACCACTCTTATTATGTGAATTATCCCATTTGTTTGTATTAGTGAGTTCATCAATATCTATTCTTGAACTTTTATCACACTTCTATACCTATTGGACTTATGTTTTAATAATTTACAGGACTACTCTCATTTTTAAGAGTCTTTCTATTTATTTTTTTAATTTTTATTTTATATTGGAACATACTTGATAATGTGGTATTAGTTTCAGGTATATAGCAAAGTGATTCAACTACATTCAAATTCTTTTCCCATTTCAGTTATTACAGAATACTAAACAGAGTTCGCTATGCTACAGGGTAGGTCCTTGTTCATTACCTTTTTTTTTTTTTCCTCTCTTTTTTCTTTGCTTGTTTATATTTTTTATGTATTTATCGTCACCTTGTCTAGTGCAAGAACAACATCCTCTTGGTATTTTTATTGGAATCATATTAGAACTACAGATCAACTTTGGAGAACTTAAACTCTTTTGATACAAAGTCTTCCCCACACATTGTGCCTCTTCATTTGTCCATAATGTTTTTGTCTTACAAGAGCATTTTGCAGTTTTGTTTCTACAGATCTTATACATTTATTTTTTCTGTTGATTCTCAAGTATGGAGAGATTTCATATTACCTCTGATTAATCAGTTGACATCTTTAAATTATCCAGTGCCAGTGTCATCGATGGTGAAGTTAAAATATCCTGTACTCTATGTTACTGCCTTCTAGTCATACAAACTTACTTTTTGTTCTTCAGATACACCAAATTTCTCCCCTTTTATGACCTCTGCCTCAGCTGTTTCCTTTCCTGAGGATACTTTTATCTCCAGATTTTAACTTTCTTCGTCTTTCCTTCAGGTGTCAACTCAAAAGCCTCCTTAGATAGACCTTCCTTGACTAATAGTCAAGAAAGTTTCTTTACAGAATTTATCACACCTGACACTATAAAATATGATTTGATGGCAGTGACTTTTTCTATTGTCATTTACTAATGAACCCCTCAGGCCTAGAAAAAATGAGGGTTTGTTGAATTAAACTCTACATAGCAGTTCTTTCCTTCATCTCTTACAGATTTTCCCTCATTTTTCCTTTCCCTGACACCACATCTCACTCCTGGTCACCAGCTTCTGGGTTTAGGAAAACCTCCTTCTAAGGTAGAGAATGTTCCTCTGGCTCAACCAAGAGGAAGAGAGGAGGCCTGACATCTGAAGTCACGCTGGAGTCCCTCCACTCTTCCCTCCCAAAGTCCAAACGTTCCTCATGTCACCTTATCTACAACTAGGGAGGGAGCCTGCCACAGCCTCCTTCCCAGAGTGGGCAGGTTCTGCCATCTCCCCAGACCGAACACCTTGAGAAAGGATACAAGTTACTGATCCATGTACCTTTGACTGTTCTAGGGGTGGTTCACAGGCTCAAAGGAATTACTGCGGGGTCCAGAAACCAGAGACTGGAACCGGGACTCACATCACCAGGCTTTTCCTTTCTTTTCTCCTCCACGCAGCTTCCTGTCACCCTGTCCCTGCTTAGCCTCAGTCTGTGGAAAGGCTTCTCCAGGGTGCTGGGAAGATGTGGTCTGACTCCTCAGGGTTGAATAAGTACAACATAAATTGAGCTTCATTTTTCAAACGGTTTGTTAAAGGAAAAACCTTTATTGGTCTTTCGTGGTTCACATGACCACCCTTAGGCCAATTACCACATACTCAGGAGTGAATGGGGAACTCTGATTGGCCAGGCTCTGCTCACGTTCCCTTCGTGACGGGAATACCTGTTTGCAACTCTGCTGCGGGTTAGGTGGGGGAAAAATACAGGGATAGGCAAGAAAAAATAGCTACCAGGTACTTAATAACTCTCAAGTACTTATTAAATAAGCCACTAGAAATGGAGATTTTTCCATTGTGTGTATATTTATAAAATGATGTATATGAGAATCAAATTATATAAAAAGACATTTGTGTGTGTTAGTTGCGCAGTTGTATCGGACTCTTTGCGACCCCATGGACTGTAGCCTGTTAGGCCCCTCTGTCCATGGGATTTCCCAGGCAAGGATACTGGAGTGGGTTGCCATTTCCTTCCCCAGGGGAATCTTTCTCTCCCAGGGATTGAACCGGGGTCTCCTGCATTGCAGGCAGATTCTTTACCGTCTGAGCCACCAGGAAAGCCCACACAGACATTTAGTATGAATGGTTGCAGTTTGTGTTAAGTTTGTGCTTATTGTAGCATTTTTCTTTTTTGCTTGTTGTGTTTTGAGAATTTGACCTAGATTTTTAGTATTGTTTATCAAGTCAAATTTTTACTCCGTGCTTATAGTTCAGAAGCCGAATTGTTTAACCCATTACCCTCTGAGAGGTATTAGTTCCATATGGATCAAGTCCTGTGACCTTTCCTCATCGCAAGTTGTGAGACTCCACCAGCCCCATCGTGACCTGTGGTATGAGTAACAGAGAAGCGTTTTATCAGTTTCAGTGCCTAAACCCCAGGGTCAGAACCAATGCACACAAGAAGATTCATTTGAAATTTCTACGATATAATTGAGAAAAGATGTGGCTAGACGTGGAGTCCAGAGAGATCTGTGTTCTAGTGCAGACTTTGTCCACTATTCTGTATAAAACTTTGGGGAACCACAGAAACATAGACTCTCATCTATCAAATGGAGAGTTTATTACCAATTTCACAGAATTGTGAGAACAGTATGTATGTACATTTGCTCTACAAGTTGCAAAGCACTATATGTGTATTTTTAATAATGGTAATTGTCAAACAGCTTTAAATCTTTCAAATAACAACACAGGTGATAAATACCATAATCAAGTTCTAACAAAGTGCAATGCGTTTATAGTCTGAAGCATTCTTTTTCTAGCCTAATCAGGGATACTTTTGCACATCCTCCATTTCATAAATGTAGACCTCGTCCTCTCTCAAAGTGTTTCCTTGTCGCAAATATAACACACCACATACATTTGAGAACAGCACCACAATGTCTGCGGTAGAGCTGGGTACCTAGACGACGCAAAAATATAGGCAGTGTTGTTCTGGGTCTGAAGCAGGGGGCCAAGTGACAGTCAGGTTGAGGCAGTTGAGGAGGGAAGGTGGGAGCAGCAATGGAACTGGAGCCTTTAGTTCCTAAGTCTGAAAGCAAGTGGAAACAGGAGGCTAGAGCGGTAGTGTAGGTTTCTGTTCTCAAGTCCCAGCGTATGCTTCCACCTTCAGAGTTCTGACAGACGGTGAATAGACAGAGAGCTGGGTGAAGTAAGGAAAAGAAGGAACTTTATTAGGTCTTCTTAGGGAAGTATGGGGAGAAGGAAATGGCAACCCACTCCAGTGTTCTTGCCTGGAGAATCCCATGGACAGAGGAGCCTGGTGGGCTACTAGAGTCCATGGGATCACAAGAGTCAGACATGACTCGCTGACTAAACCACCACCAGGGAAGTATGGTGGGTAAAGATGCCTGCCTCTGAGAATAAGAAGAGGAGTTGCTGGAAATCATGGTTGCCTCCTTTTCAGTTCTCTAGAGCCACCTTTGAAGAAGGACGGACATCTGTATACAGAATTAAGATCCAGAACCACAGTCCACTTCCTGCTTCATCATCCTCTTTCTCCCTCTTGTCAGCTTCTCCTTTCTCTTTATTCCAAATCTCAAGGAGAGAAAGAGAAAAAACAAGGGGAAAACATGGCAACAAAGATCAAAATAAATAACAAGGAAGCAGAGAGGAGAAGGAACATGGAGGAGAGAGTGCGAAGAAGAGCTTTTCAGGGAGAAGGAGGGGAGTCATCACTCCTGGATGGGTGACTGCTTTCAGCCCCCAGAGCACTGCTGCCCAATAGAAATAGATTGTGGGCCACAAACTTGAGCTATGCATGCTATTCTAAATTTTCTAGTAGGCACTTTTGTAGAATAAGAGGAAACCTATTACATTTAACACGTTATCATTTTAATCTGCAATCAACATAATCAACAATCTGTAATCTCTTGTTAAGGAGATAGCTTACATCATTTTTTCCTGTGCTAAATACTTGGAATTTGGTGTGTATTTTGTGTTTGCAATATATCTATATTGGGTCAGCCACATTTCAGGTACTCAAAGGCCACACATTACTTTATATTGGAACACACAGCTCTAGGAGATTTCACTTGTCTTTGGATTCAAGTTTGGGGAAGATAAATTAATTCCTCAGCAAAGGCAATATGGATTGATGAAGAATGCTTGACTGAGAGAGAAACAAAGAACCCAGCTTTGTTATCCCGATTCCCTCTACAACTTATTGGGCAGATGATCATTCAGTCTCTTGCAAAGGAAGCTGATACTTGAATTGTACATTCCCCATGGTGAGATCAACAGAAATGAGAACAGGCTCTAAAAGGCATTTTGCACTTCCTGGAAACAGATGCTACACTAGGTAAATTTAGTAGGTGGATCTGTTTATTATGTTGTCTTGTTAAATGCAATGTTATTGTTAATACCTCCTGTGAGTTTCGATACTTGATGCTGGTTATGCCACTTTATGTTGACTAAAGATGTAAGAAAGGAGGCTTAATGTGTTGCTATGGCAATGGATGCTCGTGGAAGTAACAACAGAATAAATAAGCAAGGTATTTTTTTTTGTTTGTTTTTCTCTCACACTACTATATTCACACCTGCTGTGCCTCTGCCCATGGAATTTTCCAGGCAAGAATACTGGGGTGGGGTGCCATTTTCTCCTCCAGGGGATCTTCCTAACCTAGGGATCAAACCTGCATCTCTTGCATCTCCTACATTGGCAGGTGGGCTCTTTACCACTCACGCCACCTGGGAAGCCTTATACATATTTCCCTATATATTGAATGCCTCTACCTAAACATCCTTCCAGTACCGCAAACTCAAGGTATGCAAATGTTATTTAAGTAGCTATCCTAATATTTCTAAATCTGTAGTTTCTCTGTATGCTCTGGATTGTTTGCTGCAACCACTTGCCATGCTAGGGTAATCTTGAATACAAATTCTTGACTCTTCTTTCTCTTCTCCATAAATTCAAGCATCACAACAGCCCTCCTATTTATCTACTAGCCATGGTGTGAAATGTTAATTGTGGTGTAGCTGACTGTCCACAGATCACTGGGAACAAAAACAGACCACAGGAGGTCAGCCAGAAACTGCTCTTAGGTGATGTCCACTAGAGCAAAAAGCAAATTCCCTGGTGGCTCAGGTGGTAAAGAACTTGCCTGCAATGCAGGAGACCTGGGTTCAATCCCTGGGTAGGGAAGATCCCCTGAAGAAGGGAATGGCAACCCACTCCAGTATTCTTGCTTGGAAAATTCCATGGACCAAGGAGCCTGGTGGGCTACAGTCCATGGGGTTGCAAGAATCAGACATGATTGAGCAACTAACTGAATACTAGGGCAAAGTGAAGGTGTCAAGCAATTATCTGGTAAGACAGTGTAGACAGTCATACCAGATTACACATTCCTCACTCCTCTATCTTAATTTTCCATTATTGGACCAGAGTTACCAGCAAAAGGTACAAAATTTTCAATTCATATTTACTTCCATAGGATTCTGTCTTGATCTGGCTCACTCACTAGACCCACTGTTCTCTTTACCATGGCCAGTACCTCTCTGACAAAACTAACAGGGTAGTTCTCAAGCTAGTAAGGTATAATCTAACATCTAAAAAAATCGTTTTGGGGTACATGTGTCTTTTTGAATTATTGTTTTCTCAGGGTATATGCCCAGTAGTGGAATTGCTGGGTCATATGGTAGTTCTATTTTTAATTTAAGAAACCTCCATCCTGTTCTCCAAGTATCTGTTGACAGATGAATAAAGAAGATGTGGTACATATATATATAATGGAATATTACTCAGTCATTAAATTACTCAGACAAAATTGGGTCACTTGTAGACACGTGGGTGGACCTAGAGACTGTCATACAGAGTGAAGCAAGTCAGAAAAATAAATATTGTGTATTAACCCATATATGCGAAATTTAGAAAAGTGGTACAGATGAACCTGTTTTCAGGGCAGGAATAGAGACATAGAGAACAGACATGCAAATGGGAGGGAAGCAGGAGAAGGATGAATCGGGAGGTTGGAACTGGCATGTATACCCTACCATGTGTAAAACAGCTAGCTAGTGGGAACCTGCTCTAATAGTTCTGGAAGCTCAACCCAGTGCTCTGTGATGCCCGAGATGGGTGGGATGGGGTGAGGTGGGAAGGAAGCCCAAGAGGAGGGGATATGTGTATATGCAGAGCTGATTCACTTCATTGCACAGCAGAAACTAACAATACTGGAAAGCAACTGTACCCCAATTTAAAAAAAAAATGGTTATGTTGTTAAAGTATAGGTGGTCTACAGTATTGTTAGTTTCAGGTATACAAAGTGATCCATTTTATATATTTATTTTTTCAGGTTATTTTCCACTATAGGTTATTATAAGATATTGAGTAGAGTTCCCCGTGCTATGAAGTAAAAACTTGCTTATCTATTTTATATATAGTAGTTTATATCAGTTAATCTCAACCTCCTAATTTATCCCTACCCCTACCTACCTTTCCCCTTTGGTAACCATTAGATTTGTTGTCTATGTCTGATAAACCTTAAATAGCTTACAATCAAATTGTTCTGTCGTCAAAGTCATTACTAAATGTGTTTTATGATGGATCCAAGGCATATTTAAATTTATATCACAAGATGTCCAGGTCACCATCTTCTCGTCTCAGAATTGCAATTAAGATTGCAAACTAAGGATATAACATAATATGTAAGTCTTTAATGAGACTAGTCAGTAGCCAGCAACAGTGGCAGCCACTTCAAAAGCATCAGTATGATAAGAAATAGGAAGGGAGACATTGTATTAATATTATTGGGGAGTGTGAAGCTAATAGAGAAGTTATGAATACTTTTGTGTGGGGAAGGACAAGGTATGCTTTTCCCTTCTTAACTGAAAAAAAAATGTGGGGGGGAAACTGGTATCTATTCTCTGAAAAGTAGGCTAACAGAACCACTAAGGCTACATTTTTTAAGTGTTAGAAGAGAAAAGCACCTTCTCTTGCATTTGGTTATGAAATGCAGGATAGGGTAGGCTGAGCAGGTGCACGTAGATCAGGTAGATGGTTGTTAGAGAACTCTGGAATGAGGGGAGAGAACTGGGAGGTTGTGAAGTAAAATTTTCTAGGATGAGTGAGGATTAGTGGGTGAGGGAGAGGGAGGATGCAGTTGATGTCCCTGAAAGGAGAGAAGGTAGGGGTGAGTTGGTAAGCAGGGTGTTTGGGAAAGAAGAAAAGAGGGTGATTTGGTTTGGGAAACAAAGGCTATAAAAAGCATCAGCAGAGCTGGAATACAGTTCAATAGGATTGTCTCATCTACTTTGAGATTGTGACGCAGTGTAGAGTTTAGTGGGAAAATGATTGGCATTGAATAAGGTACTCATGTCCCTGAATATTGGATTTTTTTAAAACTATGATTCATGCAGCTGCTGAAGATGAAAGTAAAGAATTTTGGAAATGTAAGTCACAGTGAAGGTGTGTGATGTAGCGAGAGGCTTACTAGATTTGGAATCAGAGGAAAGAGGCTTGCATTTGGGACAGCCTAAAGTTTTTAAGAAGGAGGAAAATAAACATACATTGTAATTGTGGTGGCTTCTATTTCTTGAACAAGAATGTGTCAATCATTGTGCTACATGCTTTGTATGTATTGCTTTATATGTACTGTTCTCGTAATACATTCAAAGAGGAACAGGTGCTATTTTTATTATAATTTTCCAGATAAGGAAAAGGAGGCCTAGAGAGAAAACGAAAAGGTCACACAGCAAAAATGAAGCCAGAATATAAGCCATCATCTGTCCTACTCCAGACTGAACTCTCCACATTATGCCACTTTGCCTTTTAGACATCAAATAGAAAAATCCAAGACAGGAACTAAATGAAAATGGTGCCAGGTATAAGGTTATACGGGCTTCCCTTATGGCTCAGATGGTAAAAGAATCTGCCTGCAATGCAAGAGAGTTGGGCTCGATCCGTGGATTGGAAAGATCCCCTGGAGAAGGGAATGGCAACCCACTCCAGTATTCTTGCCTGGAGAATTCCATGGACTTAGGAGCTTGGTGGGCTACAGCCCATGAGGTCGCAAAGAGTTGGACACAACTGAGTGACTAACACTTTCACTTTTTCACAACATAGAGTCCTGTACCTGTGCTATCATTCAGACACAAATTAGACTCGAGTATTACACAGAAAAGAATGTATGATCAACTACACAATTTGCAAAGTCAAGATAAAGTCAAGTGCTACAGAAAAGTAGAATTATTCTAATAATAACACTAGATAGGAATGTCTTCCATAGGTTCTCCACCACATTCATTATAATATACATCTTCTTCAACAACACCCTCAACACAGACACAGCGATGAATATCAGATAAGGTAGCATTATTACTAGTGCATAAGTAATAAGATATTAAAATTAGTTTGAACTCAGATGAGAATTTCCAAAGTTAGATCACAAATTCACACACATTACATCAGAAACAGTTGTCAGAGTGAAGAAAAGAAGGATTTGTGGAGCTGGATCTCTGCAAGTCCTATTAGAAGGTGATGAGTCCCGGCTCCACCCCTGTGGGATGGGTGTGGTGCAGGGGGGTCTCCTCCCTTGCCTTCAGCCTAGTCAGAAGTTGATTTTTAGTGGAAACAGGTACATACATACATATCCAAATGTCCTTTGTCTTGGCTTTTTCTCTCTGGAAACTTGATCTGGATCCTAGGGAAGAGGAACTGCTTTTGTTCCACTTCATTAAGATGGCAGTTGGATCCGAAAAAATGATCCTGCACAGAAATGATAGTGAAAGAGCAGCAGAATGAAGCCAGCCACCTCCTGAGTGGCGCCTTTGAGCCCAGGGCTCATAGAATCACTTATAGGAATTAAAAAGGAGAAGGGTATCGACATCTAATCCTAGAGGTATTATGGATGGAGATCTTTGTCTAGGGCCTGGAGTCCAAAAGGAGACTTTTGATAAAGAGAACATCTGAGGCTGCCAGAGGACTTCCTGAACTAGCAGAGAAATGTGATGAGGACTGGAGGTATCATTCCACTGCTAGAGTCTGGGGTGTCATAGTCACCCCTATCGCAAAGCTTGATGATTAGATGTTGATCATCTAATGATGATCATTAGTTCTCCAACTAAAAGATGCTTCTCCGCAGGTCCATCTCAAGTAAGGGCTTTAGTCTGTCAATAAGCATTTAATGAGCACTCATCAATGGGCTACATTGCCTGAGAGATTACGAGAAAAAGAGAGCATGCACTTCAGTCCCACGTGGAGGACAGGAAAGCCAAGTGAGGGATTGTATTATCGACCCAATGCGGTCAAGAGTCAGGGCTGAGGTCCTGCAACCTGCCCTTCAGTCCAGAACTCCTTCAGGTCCGTGTGACGGTTTTCTACTAGAGAGGACCTCAGGACCTAGAGAAAGTGTCTCCCATGAAAGCAGGCCCAGTTCATCAATGGAGGTGCTTAGTTATTGAGATTGAGGAGGATTTTATTTTTTCTCATAGAAACTGAAATACATTCAGAGAAAGCCTGCCAATCTGAGCTTGCATGGAGACTGCAAACAGTGCCCATCACTCCCTTCTTCAGGATAACCTAGGGGCTCTCTTTGGACTGTCTCCATTAGAAGCAGGTGTCTGCTTTTTCCTCTACAGGTTGCAGAATCTTGTCCTTGACTCCTCATTCACTCACCCAAAGAAGCCACCTTCAGTCATTTGACCTTTCGAATCCTTGGTAATGGAACTGGTTGGCTGCCTAGCTTTATTAAAGTCTGCCCTAGAAGCAGAACCTTCACATGGGGCCAAAGGAGAACTAAGAACTCTTCGAAACAATCACTTTAACACTCATTTATTTTGTCTAACAATTTTAAGTCTCCTGCATTTGTTGAGTTTGAGCCGTGTGCCATGTGTGGAAGGCCCTCGGCTCTTTATCATCCAGGGTTGTGGCTAGGAGCCATGGACAGTTTGTAGTTAAACCCTTCACTTGGTCTTAAGTAAGCTTTTGTGCCTCTATAACAGGCCTGACATTCTGGGAAAACTCTCGTTCCCCTTCTCTGGCTTAGAGACTCACCTGGACATTGAATATTCTATCTACCTACTGATTTCTCTCTTTTCCTGATACTTGCTACTTTGTGGAAACAAAGGCCACTGCTGGTCAGTGACCCTCTTTGCTCCTGGCCTATAGTTCGTGGGCAGTTGATCTTGTCATGAAGGCGGACTTTTATCACACTGACTCGATAGACATGAGTTTGAGTAAACTCCGGGAGTTGGTGATGGACAGGGAGGCCTGGTATGCTCTGATTCATGGGGTCACAAAGAGTCGGACACGACTGAGCGACTGAACTGAACTGAACTGCGTGCTATCCATGTGCCAGCGCTGACACAACCTGTCCCACCACTGTCCTCACACCAAGGACCTTGCCTTCTCTCTTTTTTTAAGAAGCAGACGGCTGAGCTGAGTCATGGAAAGGGGTTCAGATGAAGCTCAGCAGAGTCTCACCGTGGGGCACCTGCAGACAGACCTTTGTTGGGTGACTGTTGGATGCTTTCTCACAGGGGGCAGAGGCTCAGATGGTAAAGAATCTGCCTGCAAAGCAGGAGACCTGGGTTTGATCCCTGGGTCGGGAAGAGCCCCTGGAGGAGGGAATGATAACCCGCTCCAATATTCTTGCCTGGAGAATCCCCTGGACAGATGAGGCTGTCGCAAAGAGTTGGACATGACAGAGAGACTTTCACTTGCTCATAGCTCAGCCTGGGGAGGAAATTTCCAACTTCCTAAATTCTCAGTTTCTGTTTCATCTGACAAAGGTTACATTAAACATGCCATTTGTGTAATACTTTAACTTTTCAAAAAAATTTATTAATGATCGTATGCTATTCTTGAGAGGCAGAAAAGAGGAACCATTAGTTTGGGAGAGCCAGATGACAGGGTAGTGACTTGCATAAGTTCACGTGATTCATAAAGGGAGCACTGAGATGAGACTTTATTTTCTAACCAGAGTCTACCTGAGATGGTAGCCATATTCCTGTCTTCTACTCCAACACACATTAAAAATAAAGCAAAACATTTTATGAATTGTTGTTAGTCACTCAGTGATGTCTGACTCTCTGCAATCCCGTGGACTGTAGCCCGCCAGGCTCCTCTGTCCATGGGATTCTCCAGGCAAGAATACTGGAGTGGGTTGCCATTTCCTTCTCCTTTATGAGGAATAGGTTTCCTTTACTGAGTTAGAAATATGAGAGAGATCTAAATGGTTGGTGACTTGCCTTTTCTTAGATTTTAATTGACAACCAAGAGGATAGTTTTAGCTTTCACTAGTACTTAGAAAACATTTGTGCATTCGCTGTGATTTATAAGACAATGGAGGAAAGTGTGTACATTAGGTAAATCTGATCTGTCAAGTAATAACAGCCTAGGAATGTAACCTGACATTTTCAAGCATGAATTCTGCAAGGGCTTTGCCAGGAGAAGAGCCCAGGGGCTGCTCTCTCTGTGACTTAACTCTAAGAATACTTTGAGGGTTAATATCAGATACAGTATATCCTTTGTTCCTTGATCTCTTGACAAATGAGCTATTTTTCCCTTACCGGGTCCCTTTTTAGGAGTATTGTTAGCTTTATATTCAATTTTCCTGAGTCACTTCTGTTGTGGGTAAGACCTAGATTGGTATATGCTAAGAATACATGGTCCATGTGTTTCTGACATTTTCTTTTTCTAAATTGTTTGGACATTTACCTTTTTATCTCCCTATGTATTAGTTATTGAGATAGAATAACAAATAAAGAAAATAATAAACAGAATAACTAATTTTATTAAAATTTATTAGATTTTTAATTTTAATTAAAATTTTAATTTAAAATTTTGTTAATTAGAAATAAATTAACTTAATTAATTAATTAATTAAAGTAACCTTTCCCTTCTTCAGGGGATCTTCCCAACCCAGGGATCAAACCCAGGTCTCCCACCTTTCGGGTGGATTCTTTACCAGCTAGCTGAGCCACAGGGAAGCCCAGGAATACTGGAGTGGGTTGCCATTCCCTTCTCGAGGGGATCTTCCTGACCCAGGAATCGAACTGCATTGCAGGTGGATTCTTTACCAACTGAGCTACCAGGGAAGCCTGAAATAAAAACAAATAATCAAACCCCCAAAATAGACATTTTATCACACATTTAAGGATGCATCCTAATTAAAACAGGATTTTTAAATGTAGCATGCTGAGGTATATAATCTAGTTACTTTTGACTAATTTTCCACTATTCTTACCTATTACTTCTCAATTTAACTTCAGTCTTCCTTATGCTGATTTAAGGATAACATTTACATTTCTCAAGGGATTAAGAATGCAGGCTCATTGGGGTTCCTATGTACTGCTGCAGCCTAGTTAGTTCAAGCTCACTTACCCGAAAAAAAGCTATACCCCCATCTTTAACTACCTACCTTAAAATTATTAGAAAGAAAACATCAAATTCCTCTTCACCTACTTCCCACTTTGCCTCCTCTGCATCTACTGCGCCGCCTGCCAGGAAAGACCCCTGCTCCTCCCCACCCCCCTTCCTGGCTCCCCAGGGCCAGCATGCTCTTCTTCCTGCAGGCAACCACACACACACACACACACAGCCACGAAGACACAGATGATGGTTTTATCTGAAATGAGACTCTGCTAGGATAACACCTGCCCAATTTGGCCTCTCGGTTATTTGCAATTTAATCTGACTTAAATTATTTGATCAGAGTGAACAAGAGTCACCCGTGGTGAGTGTGGGTGGGTTAAAAACTGAGATGAGTGGGTTGACTCCCAGAGATGGCAGCCAGTCACTGCTGAGCGGGGACCTGAAAGCATTGTGCTGACAAAGAAGTTGGCTTGGGTTTTTCCACATCATGTTAGGGAAAAACCTGAACAATCTTTTTGGCCATCCCAGTGTAACTGTAAACAGCTGGTCAGCGAACACTAGTGCAGATGTTGGAAGTAAATCTTTCAGAAACTCTGCTTTATGCTTCCCAGGTTTGCACCCTGGTTTTTCATCCACTACTAAACCATTTCAAGTATACTTGAAGAGATAAGAATGAATTTTAAACATCAAAAGAGGATTACTAAGGAATATTGATAGCACACTATTTGAAAAGGTAAACAGTGCTATTTCAGGCTTGCAAATGTTTTCCCTGTAACAGCACAACTAACTGAAAACTACTTTTAGGTAAGATGACTTCTAATTACTTTTTAGTGGTACAGACTTTTTATTTTCTTTTTTGAGAACAGGTATCTGAAGATCATTTGTAGAATGTTAGCATTTATGTTAGGTAAGTACACATACACTTGGATCAAATATCCCTTGAATTTAAACAAGAAATATTTCACATGGGTTAAAAATTGCAGAAATTTTTGTATGTTTTTCTAAATTCTTAGTTTGTGTGTTTTTTTATATATTTAAAGTCAACCTTGAAAGTGATTCTTCATATAAGGATTTCATATAAATGTTATATGTCCAAATTCGGTGGCGTAATGGTTAAGAAGTCTCCTGTCAATGCAGGAGGCATGGGTACAATCCCTAAGTTGGGAAGATACCCTGGAGTAGGAAATGGCAACCCACTTCACTATTCTTGCCTGGGAAATCCCATGCACAGAGGAGCCTGGCAGGCTACAGTCCATGATATCTCAGAGTCGGACGTGATTCAGCAACTAAGCATGCACCATTATTAACCAAACAAATAAGAGGGACTCAGGTGAAATAAGATTCATTGCAAGCAGAAGAGAATATTGAACAAAATTAGCCAATTGTCACAAAAATCCTCATACAGGTAAGAGGAAATGAGTACTATAATGCCTACCCCATCCCTGTGTATCCTTAGGACAGTCACAGCTTCTGTTCTTATTTGGTTATCTCATCTCTAATATGGAATTGCCAAAAGACCTTAGCTTTACAGCAGGGTTTTTTTTTTTTTATCAATAATACTGTCCAGAGATTTCCAGCTTCCCTGAAAAATGGCTTTTTGATCTGTTTTCTTCAAACTTTACTGGGAGCCCCCTCTTATATAAATGAGTACCCCCAGGATCATCAACCAGACTATTATGACAAGCTTGTGTTGTGACCAGTTGTATGTAGCAAATAATTTATTAGAAGTGAAAAACCAAAGTTTTAAATAATTTCAATCTTTAAATTAGAGCAGATTTAAGATTTGTCTTGTAATAATAACTTATCTTTCAAAAGCTCGTCACTCAGGTTATGATTTGCTTTCCAAAGTAGTCTGAAGGAGTTGAAATTAAAGACACCCTATAGGAAATGTATTAGAAAACAGGCTATATGATCAAGGCTGTAGCTCAAAGTGAATACTTATAAGTTATTACAGTATTTTATGTGGGGGTTCTATACTTTTGTCACCTAAGTGTTCCCTCTATTAAGCAGCACCTTGAAGTGCATGCATGAGTATGCAGTAGTCACTCAGTCATATCCGACGTTTTTGCAACCCCGTGGACTGTAGACTGGTCTTTAAATAACCTGTGTTAGAATTTCCTGGAGTGTTTGTAAAAATACTCATTCCTGAATATTAGTTCAATGAATCATGCTCTCTAGGGGTTGTACCCAGGAATCTGCATGCTCAATAAATTCCTCAGGTGCAGACTGTATTTTAAAAAACCATGGTCTATCATCTTGCATTTCTGCACTGTGACTTAGTTACACCCACCTCACTGTGCCTCTCCCCAGTTATCGATTATCATCTCAAAATGCTGGACAGAATGCTAATAGAATGCTGATCCTGCCATAGAGATGCCAACATAAAAATCAAAATTGAGCTGTCAACACCTGGCTGACAGTGTCTTTACTTTCCACAAGGTAAGTTCAGATTGAGAAGTGGGATGTTATTAGCATCACTGACACTCCTATTATTAATACATATCCCCTCAGTCACCTCCTGCCCCAAAGATAATAACTATTGTGAATCTTCTTGCCATAAATGAGCCTGCCTGTTTTTGACTTTTAAATCAAATTGAATCATGTGGTATGTCATCTTTCGTTTTTGGCCTCCTTTACTCAATATTCTGTTCGTAAGATTGATTTGTGTTGCATGTAGCAGTTCTTTCATTCCAATTACTATATAATATCTATAAATTTGTAATTTATCCATTCTGTTGATAGACATGTTTTTATTTTTGTTTTAGTCTGGGTTTGTATAGTGCTGAATAGTGCTATGAATATCGTATATGTTCAAAAAGTGAAAGTAAAAGTTGCTCAGTCGTGTCTGACTCTTTGCAACCCCATGGACTATATATTCCATGGAATTCTCCAGGGGATCTCCCCAACCCAGGGATTGAACTCAGGTCTCCTGCATTGCAGGCAGATTCTTTACCAGCTGAGTCACCAGAGAAGGCCAAGAATACTGGAGTGGGCAGCCTATCCCTTCTCCAGGGGATTTTCCCAACCCAGGAATATTTAGTTATATACTTATATGTTTAGTTACATTTTGTTATTGAAAGAAGTTAGTTTCCCACTCTGATTTGATAACTTTTACTTTTTTATTTTTGTATTTTGCACCTTATGTATTTTAAATCTATGTTAGTAGATGTATAACAAATTAGAACTTAGTAACATTAGTAAGTCAAGCATGTGATATAGAGATATACATGTATATCTAGTGTAACCACTGAAAAAATGTGTAACCCATAAGCTAATAAGAGTAAAATGAACTAATAAAAATACTCAACATAGATAAGGAGAGAAAAAGAAGTTGAAACAGAAAAAAAAATAGTAAACAATTCTAAGATGGTAAATATTAACCTCCATGTATCACTGGTTACATTATACCTGAAGGGACTAAGTCATTCAATAAAAAGATAAAGATTTTCAGAGCTCTATACTTTATACAAGGGAGATATAATCATCATTTTGATAGAGATCCTGGAACCAGTCTATCTCCAAAAGACTGGTTCTAGAACCCATGGCTACCAAAATCTGCTGTTGCTGAAGTCTTATACTCAGCCTTCAATATGTGCAGGATCGTTCATTCAATGATTCAGCCAACCACTGATCCTGAACCTAGTACACAGCCCACGATGGTTGAACCTGCAGATGGGAGCCGAGGAGTATTAGGGTCTAACTGTACTGTACATACAAGACACAAAATATTTAAAATCTTATCTGGTACTACAGTCACATTAACTTTTTTTGGTTTTTCTTTGTATAGCATATTATTTTTCATCATTTCAATATTTTATGTCCACTGTCAACTTATTTACTGCTTCTTTGATGGTAATATATCATTTTTCAGCTGCTTTACAATAATTATTACCTTTTTATTTTGGTTTTTAGCAGTTTGACTGGGATTGCTTTCTTTGTATTTTCCCCTTAGATTTGTAAAATTTCCTGTACCTGTTTCTTGATGTATTCTATTAACATAAAAGCTTAGCCATTATTACTTTATTCTTGTGTCTCATTCTCTTTCACTTCTCTTCTAGAACTCTTATATGTTAGATACATGTTAGACTTTTCACTATGACTTTTATGAGTCTTATAATAGTCTATATTTTTCATCCATTTGGCCCTCCATATTTCATTCTAAATGTTAACTGACTTATCTTCCATTTACTGACCTCTTTTGTTTTGTCCAATTTATTATTAAACCAATCTAGTTCTTAATTTTAGTTATTTAATTTAGTTAGTTAGTTATTTAGTTATTATCATTTCTATAATTTTCATTTGATTTTTTATAAGATTATGTTTTCCTAATAAAATTCTCCATTTTCTCATTTATTTTCTCAAATTTATAACAATTACTTTAATGTTCTTGTCAGATGACAGTCTGTTTCTATTGTTGCTTTTCTTTTCTTTTGTCTTATTATTTTGTTGGGCTAGTAGTTTTTGAGTAAATTCCAGACATATGTTAGTAAACCTTTAGAGGATCTGGATAACTTTACTTTTTCCAGAGAAGGTTATTCTATTCTTGTGTAAGCAGTAGAAAGGATAAGGTCAAGCTAACCAATCAGAGACTGAGCTTAATTTCTTTGTAATTTTCTGCTTTTTTCTGAGTAATCTCCACTTTTGGGGCTTAACCATCTAAGTGTCCTATCTGAGAGTTTAGGATATTTAACAAACTTTTCCTTTTTGGTATGTCCTGAACTCTAATTTTTGTCTTCTTGACACCATGAGTCTTAAAACTCTCACATATGTTTCAGAGTTTTGCTGTTTGGTTTCTTGTGCTTGTGCAGTTTAAGAATTCAGCCACACCTCAAGGGAAACAGTGCCATCTGAGAGTCAATTCGTTACACCTCTTTTCCTTCTAAAAATTAGACACTCACATCCTGGCTACTTGGACTTTCAATTTTTACCTCCTTGGCTCTATGGAGTTGCCAAAAGTTCTGTTGACATTTCTACCTCTCACTAGCAGACCCTCTGTCTGATTATCAGTATCTCACTCCAAGCCAAGAATCAGAAAATACCTCAAAAGAATAAAACATCTCAACAGCACAGAAAATATTAGCTATTTCTGTGGTTACCTTCTCAAAATCTTAGTTATACTTCAGTTCAGTTCAGTCACTCAGTCGTGTCCAACTCTTTGCAACTCCATGGACCAGAGCACACCAGGATCCCGGTCCATCACCAACTCCTGGGGTTTACTCAAACTTATGTCCATCGAGTCGGTGATGCCATCCAACCATCTCATCCTCTGTTGTCCCCTTCTCCTCCTGCCTTCAATCTTTCCCAGCAAAAGTGTCTTTTCAAATGAGTCGGTTCTTCACATCAGGTGGCCAAAGTATTGGAGTTTCAGCTTCAGCATCAGTCCTTCCAATGAATATTCAGGACTGATTTCCTTTAGGACTGACTCGTTGGATCTCCTTGAAGTCCAAGGGACTCTCAAGAGTCTTCTCCAAAACCACAGTTCAAAAGTATCAATTTGTCGGTGCTCATCGGCACTCAGCTTTCTCTATAGTCCAACTCTCACATTCGTACATGACTACAGGAAAAACCATAGCTTTGACTAGATGGACCTTTGTTGGCAAAATAATGTCTCTGCTTTTTAATATGCTGTCTAGGTTGGTCATAGTTTTTCTTCCAAGGAGCAAGTGTCTTTTAATTACAAGGCTGCAGTCACCATGTGCAGTGATTTTGGAGCCCAAGAAAATAAAGTCTATCACTATTTCTCCATCTATTTGCCATGAAGTGATGGGACCAGATGCCATGATCTTCGTTTTCTAAATGTTCAGTTTTAAGCCAGAATTTTCAATCTCCTCTTTCACTTTTATCAAGAGGCTCTTCAGTTCTTCCTCACTTTCTGCCATAAAGGTGGCATCATCTGCATATCTGAGGTTATTGACGTTTCTCCCAGCAATCTTGATTCCAGCTTGTGCTTCATCCAGCCTGGCATTTTGCATGATGTACTCTGCATTTAAGTTAAATAAGCAAGGTGACAATATACAGCCTTGATGTACTCCTTTCTCAATTTAGAACCAGTCTGTTGTTCCATGTCCAGTTCTAACTGTTGCTTCTTGACCTGCAGGTCAAGTGGTCTGGTATTCCCATCTATTTAAGATGGGAGGCAGGTCAAGTGGTCTGGTATTCCCATCTATTTAAGAATTTTCCACACTTTGTTGTGATCCACATGGTCAAAGGCTTTTGTGTAGTCAATAAAGCAGAAATAGATGTTTTTCTGGAACTCTTGCTTTTTTGCTGATCCAGCGGATGTTGGCAATTTGATCTCTGGTTCCTCTGCCTTTTCTAAAACCATCTTGAACATCTGGAAGTTCATGGTTCACGTACTGTTGAAGCCTGGGTTGGAGAATTTTGAGCATTACTTTGCTAGTGTATGAGATGAGTACAACTGTGCAATAGTTTGAACATTCTTTTGCATTGACCTTCTTTGGGACTGGAATGAAACCTGACCTTTTCCAGTCCTGTGGACACTGCTAAGTTTTCCAAATTCCTGGCATATGGAGTGCAGCACTTTCACAGCATCATCTTTTAGGATTTGAATTAACTCATCTGGAATTCTGTCAACTCCACTAGCTTTGTTCATAGTGAGGCTTCCTCAGGCCCACTCTACTTCACATTTCAGGATGTCTGACTCTAGGTGGGTGATCACACTATCGTGGTTATCTGGGTCATGAAGATCTTTTTTGTACAATTCTTGTGTGTATTCTTGCCACCTCTTCTTAATATCTTCTGCTTCTGTTAGGTCCATACCAGTTCTGTCCTTTATTGACCCCATCTTTGCATGAAATGTTCCTTTGGTATCTCTAATTTTCTTGAAGAGAACTCTAGTCTTTCACATTCTATTATTTTCCTCTATTTCTTTGCATTGGTCACTGAGGAAGTCTTTCTTATCTCTCCTTGCTATTCTTTGGAACTCTGAATTCAAATGGGTGTATCTTTTCTCTTTTGCTTTTAGCTTCTCTTCTTTTCTCAGCTATTTGTAAGACCTCCACAGGCAACCACTGGCCTTTTTGCATTTTTTTTCTTGGGGATGGTCTTGATCACTGCCTCTTGTACAATATCACAAACCTCCATCCATAGTTCTTTAGGTGCTGTATCAGATCTAACCTCTTGAATCTATTTGTCACTTCCACTGTATAAACGTAAGGGATTTGATTTAGGTCGTACCTGAATGGTCTAGTGGTTTTCCCTACTTTCTTCAATTTAAGTCTGAATTTGGAAATAAGGAGTTCATAATCTGAGCCACAGTTAGCTCCTGGTCTTGTTTTCGCTGACTGTATTGAATTTCTCCATCTTTGGCTGCAAAGAATATAATCAATCTGATTTCAGTATTGACTATGTGGTGATGTCCATGTGTAGAGTCTTCTCTGGTGTTGTTGGAAGAGGGTATTTGCTATGACCAGTGCGTTCTCTTCATAAAACTCTGTTAGCCTTTGCCCTGCTTCGTTCTGTACTCCAAGGCCAAATTTGCCTGTTACTCCAGGTGTTTCTTGACTTCCTACTTTTGCATTCCAGTCCCCTATAATGAAGAGGACATCTTTTTTGTGTGTTAGTTCTGGAAGGTCTTGTATCTCCATAGAACTGTTCAGCTTCTTCAGCATTACTGGTCAGGGCATAGACTTGGATTACTGTGATATTGAATGGTTTGCCTTGGAAACAAGGAGATCATTCTGTCATTTTTGAGATTGCATCCAATACTGCATTTCGGACTCTCTTTGTTCTACTATGATGGCTACTCCATTTCTTCTAAGGGATTTTTGCCCACAGTAGTAGATATAATGGTCTCTGAGTTAAATTCACCCATTCCAGTCCATTTTAGTTCACTGATTTCTAAAATGTTAATGTTCACTCTTGCCATCTCCTGTTTGACCACTTCCAATTTGCCTTGATTCATGGACCTAACATTCCAGGTTCCTATGCAACATTGCTCTTTACAGCATCAGACTTTAATTCCATCACCATCACATCCACAATTGGGTGTTGTTTTCTCCTTGGCTCTGTCTCTTCATTCTTTCGGGAGTTATTTCTCTACTGATCTCCTGTAGCATATTGGGCACCTACTGACATGGGGAGTTCATCTTTTTGTCCTTTCATGCTCTTCATGTTAGTCATACTAGTTTTTGTTTCTTTTTTGTTTTTGCATGGTCCACCCCCCTATGCCCTGGCAACACATTGATGCCTTCTGAATTTTTTTTTAAAATCTGATTTTGCCACTGCTATGAGTGGCAGCATTAGTCTACACACTCATTCCATCACAGTCTTAAAAGCAAAAGAAAAGATAGACCAGTTGCACTTACATAAGGTCACAAGTAAAATATCCACATAAGTAACTGTAGGGCAAGGCAGCCTCATGCATGCAGTGACTCACCCCCTATTCAACCACATGAGAATGGACCTTGGGTCCTGAACACTTTCTTAGTGAAAGAGTCCTCATAGACTGTGTTGGAATTGTCACCTTAGGTAGGAATATCTTTCCCAGTTTCAGACTCAGTATGTGCTTCTTTGCCTTACTTAAGCACGTGCGTCACATGGCACCTAGCCCACCCCACTGTTATATCTGTCCCCAGAGGGCACAGGACAGTGTCCTGCTGCTGCCTCACCAATCCAGACGAATTGCCTTTTGTTTAAAAGAAAATCTTACTGAGTATAGTTGCTTTATGATGTTGTTAGTTTCTGCTGTCCAGCAAAGTGAATGAGCTATATGTTTGCATATATTCCCTTTTTTGGATGTTCTTCCCATTCAGGTCCCAACAGAGCACTGAGTCGAGCTCTCTGTGCTGGAAGTTGCTGAGAGGGACCCCCTGCCTAGTAGGAACCAATGCCCATCACTGAAGCTGAACTTGCTGTCTCTTCTATATGTGAGGAAGGTGCTGTTCCACCCAGGGCTTGGCTGCATTATTCTCCTTGGCAGTTCTGATGTCACTGTGCAGTGGACACAGGCATGCAGAATTCTCCCCGTGATAATGGGCCACTTGCTCAGCAGTAATCCTACAGTGCATGCTTGCTTAGTTGCTCAGCTGTGTCTGACTCTTTCTGATGCCATGGACTGTGGCCTGCCAGGCTCTTCTGTCCATGGAATTTCCCAGGCAAGAATACTGGAATGGGTTGCCACTTCCTTCTCCAGGGGATCTTCCTGACCCAGGGATTGAACCTGTTTACTGCCTTACAGATGGATACTTTACTGCCTGAGCCACCAGGGAAGTTCAATTCTATTGTGACGCTGAATATATATGAGTCTCTTGCTCATTGTTCCAGTTATCTACTGCTGCATCCCAAGCCTGAATGATTCAGACCAAGAACAATCATTTTTGTTGCTCACAAACTTTCAATTTAGACAACACTTTAAAAGGAAAGTTTATCTCTGGTCCATGCAGCATAAGCTGAGAGATTGAAGGGTAAGGGTCATTCAGTGACTGGAGGGTATTTGAACATTTGTCACTCTCATATCTGGAAGTTGATAATTGGCTATTCTTTGGAACCTCAGGTAGGATAATTACAAGAACAACTGTACGTGATTTTTCTATATGACTTTGTTTTCTTACAGAATGTTTTTGGGGTTCTACGAGTACCTCAAAATATAGGAAATATAAGCTTCCATTCTTTAAAGGCCTCAGCTGAAAAACTAACATAGCATAACTTCTGCCATAGTCTATTAGTCCATATTCAAGAAAAGGGGACATTGACTTCACGTTCTTAATGGGAGGAGTGTTAGGTATTTTTGAATTATGTTTTAAAGTACTCACATTCATTGATCCACTTAATTATCATATGTACTTAAATATGCCCTGTAGTGTGTTGGGAATACAGTAATGCACAAAAGATATCAAGTTTCATCCCTCATAGTAGAAATAGAAAATTAAAACACACAAATCTACCCTATACTTTTGAATGGTTATATAAGGCAATGGAGAGTAATGATCAGGTTGAAAATTTTAACAGACAGTAACTGCAAAGTGTCTCGTTGAAATGCTCACATTTAATCAGATGCCTAAATGAAGACTTGTAAGATCTAGAGCAGGAACATGACAGGAAGAGGGGATGGAAAATAAACCTACACTGAAGGGAAAATGAAGTTGGCATGTTTGAGGAGTGGCTGGAAGACCCAAAGGCTGGTAAGCAGAGCTGTGAGTGGCTGGAAAGAAAGTCAAAGATATTGGCAGAGCTGGGCATGTAATGTCTTAAAGATTGTTCTAAGGAATATGAATTTTCTTTTGAGTACTGTGGGATGACATGGATGGGTTTTAGGTAAAGGTTAACAGAGTGTTATTTGTGCTTTAAAAAATCATTCTGCCTGCTGTGTAGATTGAGTAGAGAGTGGCAAGAAGGAATGTTATGGGGCAAGAGATGAAGTTAACTTGGATGGTCACAACAGAGTTGGTTAAAAGTAGGTGGATTCACAATATGTTTTGAAGGTAAATGAAGTGAAAGTTGCTCAGTTGTGTTCGACTCTTTGCGACCCCATGGGCTATACAGTCCATGGAATTCTCCAGGCCAGAATACTGGAGTAGGTAGCCTTTCCCTTCTCCAGGGGATCTTCCCAACCCAGGGAAAAATATGTTTTGAAGGTAAAGCTTACTACTATCCAGTGGAATGGATATGTACTATGACAGGAACAGAAGAGAATATTATAATATTTGCAGTTTTGCTGTCAGCAACAAGGTGAATTGTGATGCTTTAAATGAGATGAAAAAAGAGTAGGAAAGAGTGGGGTATAATTTAGGAGTTCTTAAATATGTTATGTTTGAGCTTCCTATTAGGTATTCAAATGCCAAAAAGGTAACTGAGTATATAGGCAAAGAATTTAGGGGAGAGGTCCACATTAGGATTAGAAATGTGGCGTCCTCAAGCTGTAAATGATATATAAAGTCATTGAGCTAGATAAGAATCACCAACAAAGTAAGTGTGGGCAGGAAGGAAATAAAAATTAAACACAAAATTTTTCAATTCATTAAAATGAAACATTTTAAATCACCTTTTTTTAAAAGAATAAAGCTTAGAAGGAAAGAATTTGAATCATAAATTCTCAAAATATTATCCTTATTATTATTCTCAAAGATTAAAAAAAATAAGGCAGAGAATATTAACATCCTGGGGCCATCATCAATGGACAGAGAGCACTATGGGAGACTGAATCTCATCACGCTCTGCCTCTTATTTACTGAAAGCAAGAATTTCCAAGGATATCTAATTTCCCCAAAATTTAACCTTACATCTTAACTGGGTTGTATATGGAGTACATAACATTAATTTATTCTATAAAATATATTAGAAAATATGAAAAATTTTGCTTGTAGTGTAAATAAAATCACCAGCTTTATGTTAACTAATCCAAAACAATACAAATAGTGTAAACCCTCTGATACTCAGAAGACTGAATCTTCAGGACTCTTCTTACAGTCCTGCCCCCATCGTAACTCTAGCAGATTCCAAATGCATGTGAGAAATGTGATATCTTCAATTAAAAAAGAAAGAGAAGAGAGCCCAGAGATCATTCAAGAATTAGAGCTCATGAATAAGAGGTGAATTGTTACAGGTAACTGAGAATTAGAAATCAGTGAAAAATGAGGAAAAAACATACAGTTTGATGTCTTAGAAACCAAGTTAATAAAATGTCTTCAACAAGAAGGTAGTAATTATGCTGAAATAAAATGAGAAACAGAAGTTGGCTATTAGAGTTGGCAAGACTGGTAACATTGTTAAGTATAATCTCTGTAGACTTTGGGGACAGTGTTGTGACTGGCATAGATAGAGGAGTGAATGCCTGCAGAGAGGTAGAGACATTGAATACAGACAACTGTTTCCAGGAGATTTACTATAAAAGCTGAGACTAGAGAGTTGGAGGAGGAAAACATAGAGCCTAGGAAAGTTTTATGATATTTATACCACGGCATATTTGTATACTGCTGGGAATGGCCCAGAAGAGAGAAGGAAGTTAATGATGTAAAAGACTAAAGGACAGGTGTAGGTGCTGTGTCTTAAATAGGCAAGAGGACATGGCTTTAGTGTACAAGGGGTTGCCGTTAGATGGAAACAAACACCTCACTCATCTTAGAAAGGGAGGAAGACTAGGTGGGTAGTCATATAGGTTTGGTGGTAGAAAAGTGAAGGACTTTTCTTTTAATTACTTTGATTTTATCTCTAAAGTAGGAGGCAATCGTGATCTAAGGGTATGACGAGGTAAAGGGGTCTATAATGTTTGAGGAGAGAACAGGAGTGAAATAGTCCCCCAGAGAAGAGAATGCATTAACTAGGACTGAGGGGTTCTGAGAGGCAGTGTTCACAGGGCTGGGGTAGTTTCCAGTGAGCAGGAGGGAAAGAAGATCTCCAGAGAACAAGTTTTCAGAGTTCTACAGAGCACAATGGAAAGATTTGAGAGTGCAGTAAAGATGCCTGAAATATGGTATATTCAAATTATGGAAGATTATAAAGCAGTTGAAGAAAATGAAATTATACGTATACTATGCCAACATGCACAGATCTGAAAAATATTGTGTCAAATAAATTAAAAAAAGAGCAAGTTGCAAAGAGACTTAACCATTTTATAATTCATATAAAGTTTTATATAAACTAAAAATCACTATCTTGTTTAGAGATAGCTATATTACTCTACAGATACAAAACATTTAACTTGAAGAGTCACACTGAATTTACCATAGCACGTATCACTCTGTGGGAGAAGGCAAGAATGGAAATAAAAGTGCACTTAAATTCCTTTTCTTCATTTATAAAATCAAAGACCATACATCATTAAAAATGTAAATTTATATAGCAACTATGGAGAACACCATGAATATTCCTTAAAAAGCTAGTAATAAAGCTACTGTATGATGCGGCAACCCCACTCTTGGGCATATACCCTGAGGAAACCGTAATTGAAAAAGACATATGTACCCCAGTGTTCATTTCAGCACTGTTTACAATAGTTAGGACATGGAAGCAACCTAGATGTCCACTGACAGATGAGTGGATAAAGAAGATGTGGTACCTGTACACAATGGAATATTACTCAGCTCTCAAAAGGAATAAAATTGAGTCCGTTGTTGTGAGGTGAATGAAACTAGAGACTGTTATACAGAGTGAAGTCAGTCAGAAAGAGAAAAAAAAAGTATCATATATTATTACATATATATGGAATCTAGAAAAATGGTACTGACAAACCCAGTTGCAGGGCAGGAATAGAAACACAAACATAGAGAATGGATTTTGGACACAGCAAGGGAAGGAGAAGATGGGATGAATTGAGAGCGTAGCATTGAAACATATACATTACTATGTGTAAGACATTAACAGCTAGCAGAAAGTTGCTCTATAACACAGAAGGAGCTCAGTCTGGTGCTCTGTGATGAGCTAGAGGAGTGAGGACCTAGAGGAGTGGGAGGGGTGGGAGGGAGGAGATATATGTGTACTTATGGCTGATTCATGGTGTCGTATAGCAGAAACCAACCCAACACTGTAAAGCAATTGTATTCCAATTAAAAATAAATTTTAAAAAATCATACATATATAGGTATATGTTTACTATATTATTTTGGTACATTTCTACATTTTTTAATTCTCAAAGAAAAAGGAAATAAGGATAAAGATGCAGAAAAATTTAATAGCACATCCAAACAAAAAAATGAGCATTTCTATTAGTAAAATCAAAGCAGCCATGTTATTTGAGGAAAACTTAAAGGATATATAATTACTATTGAGTTATTTGGGGCCCTGAGTTTAAGCAGAAGAGTTCTAAAAGCAAACTTGTTTTGTCAGTTTCCCATTTCTATTTTTTCTACAATTCAAGTTGCCTCTCACATCCACAATGTTTTTTAATCAAGTATTACTTGATTAGAACACAAAGATTCCCCTTTCTTTTAGAAGTATTTAGTGTTTGCCTTCCTTCTAGTTGAGAACTTGACTTAAACAATTTTGGAATTCATCTAATATGTTAATATTAGGTAAGAGGAGGACCAAAATGGTATTCCGGCACAAAGAAGTTAAGAGAGCCCGGATACTTTATGATCTTTTCAGTGCCTGTAAAGACTGTATGTAATTTACCACAAGTCCCCAGAAAGATGTAAAATCCTGATGAAATGTCTCAAAAGGCTGCATAAAGGATGAAAGAGGATTACATGTGTTTTTAAAAATATTCTATTTTATGTCTCAGTAAATAGATATGTCAAGGACTGCTGAATTCAAATGGTTGCTAAGGGATCTACCTGTATATGGACCCACTTCATCTCGAAAAACAGAACAGCAAATCCAAATAATGTATCACCTCCGACTCAGATTTCCAATTAGGGAAAGACCCTGCTTCAGCCTGCCTGCTCCAGTTGTCCTGATCTACCATGCAGACTTATCCCAGTATCACCTATGAAATAGCCAGTTAGTTCTTATCAGGTAATCACTCAGCTTTTATCCAGAACTGTGTGTGTGTGAGAGAGAGATTGAGAGAGAAAAAAGGAAGGACAGACAGAATGAAGAGGGAGAAAACAGTTACAATTCTGATTGCTGACAACTGTGAAATCTTAGTTGACTGTGACTTGCATGGCAGTCAGAACTCTTGGGAAGTTTAGTCAAGGAAAGTCACATTTCCAACCACAGGACCTGCTTCATAGACTGTTTGCACAGACAGAAGAAACTGATTGTCTTTTATTCTAACTCAGAATAATATTGTTCAGGGGAGAGGATGACTCATTTGAGCTGTATAGCTTCCTTTTATTGAAATATTTTAAAGACAGAAGAAAAAGAGTCAAGAACCTAAATTAAGGCACAGACTTCAAGTAGTGAAATATGTAAATATATGGCTTGTTTAGGTATGATTTAGAACATGTGTGTATGTTGTTGTCAAAAGTTGTTGTCAAGAGGCCATGGATCATATATGCTTTCTCTCTTCCTAAGCACATGGACACATGCCTCAAATTCTGCAAAACTACCTTTTCCCAGAGTGCCCACCTGTATAAATGGCTTTTAGTATCAATAAAAAGGACTCTGAATGTCTTTTACTTCCCAAAGCACTGAAACAAGGATGAGTAAATTATCCTGAGACCAAGTCCTCATGCATGCATGCATGCTAAGTCGCTTCGGTCGTGTCCGACTCTGTGCGACCCCATAGACGGCAGCCCACCAGGCTACCCTGTCCCTGAAATTCTCCAGGCAAGAACACTGGAGTGGGTTGCCATTTCCTCCTCCACTAAGTCCTCATAGCTACCATGGAAGACCACAGTCACCATAACTTCTAGCTTGATTTTCCTTTGGTTTACGCTGGTGAGGAAATGACCCTTGTCTTCTTGTTAGACAAAAGTCAGAGCCGACTCTCACTCTCTCCTCCCATAAGCTGGCAGCATTGTGTATGTATGTGTGTGTATGAGATTTACGTGTGACTATGTGCTTGTGTGTATGCATGTGCATGAGTGTATATTCAAGTGTATGTCTAAGCATATGTGTGTATATGTTTTCATGTATGTATACATGGATATGTATGCATATATGTCTATGTGTGTATGTGTGTGGGGGCTGTGTGTGCATTTTTAAGGGGAAAGAGTTTCTAACGTAGGACTGTGTGGCTGCGGAAATCTTTTACTTTTCAAACATTGTGAAAGGCTCTCACCAGGGCCTTCTCTGTAGAAGCTGGTTTTGGCTGTCCTTCCTGTCACTGCAGAGGCCAATGGGCGGGACATCTACCTCACTGTGCTGGCTGAGGGCTTCTAGCTGAGAGAGAGAGAGAGAGGGCTTCTAGCAAATATAAAGGAGCACTGCCCAAGGCTAAATGCCCCAGGAATTAGACTTCACCCAGGTGATGCCTGCCAATGCAAGATATGAGAGATGTGAGTTTGATCCCCAGGTTGGGAAGATCACTTGGAGAAGAGAACGGCCATCCACTTCAGTGGGTTTCTCTCATAGCTCAGTCGGTAAATAATCTGTCTGCAATGCAGGAGACCCGGGTTCAATTCCTGGGTCGGGAAGATCCCCGGGAGAAGGAAATGGCAATCCACTCCAGTATTCTTGCCTGGAGGATCCCATGGACAGAGGAGCCTGTCAGGCAACAGTCCATGGGGTCCCAAAGAGTCGGATACAACTGAAGCGAGTTAGCACACAAGCCTGTGCAATGCTTTACAGTTTACTAAAATACGTCCACATTGTTTATTCAATAAAAATTTGCCCTAGAAATATTCTCTTTCCACACTCTTCCTTGCTTATCACTTGCATTTACTGACAAAGCAGCTTTGTGTGTGTGTGTGTGGGGGGGACCTTAAGAAATAGATACAAAACCAGGAGATAAAGAGAACCCATCTGTTTGTCCCTAAATATGGCTTCAGATTGACAGAACCATCAACCAAGCAATAGCCTCTTTAGCAAGGTGCCCTCAAAAAGAGCGGACACCCCCAATTGTTTTTTGATGCTGGGAGGAGGCCTTGTCCTAAATTCTGCTTAAGAGCTCAGACTGGTACCTAATACCCCTGCCCTGTCAACAACCCACAACTCTACCCACAGTGGGTAGAGAGAGATGAGTATTTATTGTTATAACTACTATGCCTCAGTTCTCATTTCATTTATTTCTCACATTAGCCAATAAGGGTAGCTCTTACAATCCTATTTTTATAGACAGTCAAGAATTCTATATAACTTACTCAAGGACACAGGGCAGTAAGTGTTAGAGATAACATTTGGGCTTCAGTATTCCTGAATCAAATTTCTATTTCCTATATCACACTGTATTTTAATCAGAAAGGAAAATAAAATAGCTTTCCCCCTATATGTCATGATGTCAGAAAAATTTTGCAGCTTTTTTGAGTGATACTTCTACCTACAGACTAAAAATTATTTCTTGTCTCTTATCTAAAACATGACTCTTTTCTATTCCTCTAGCATTAGCCCATCATCCTATTATGATCCATAGAGTCCCCTGAAAAGTAACTTATCTGAAAATGGAGGGTATCTTAACCAATAGGAGAACACGCTTAAGGGCACAGTACTTGAAACTAAAGGAAAATAAATGGTAGGTTATGACACATGTGCAGCCAACTGCCCAGAGCTTGCTGTAGCAGTAGAGAGATGTCTAAGAGCTATCCAATGCTCCATGCCTCCCTCAGTCAAGAACAATATTCATTTTCTCTCAACCCTCTAAGCAAACTACTTTATTACATGGTCTTTCCAGCATTAACCATTGCCAGGGGGCCAAATACAATAAATGGATCAATGGCTTGATGCTATTAAGCAGCTCCTGTAAAGAAAAGAAATAACCTGCAGTTTCCTTGGCAATAAGACATCAATACTAGACGTCCTCCAAGGAGGTCTCTCAAGCAGAGTGCCTACACACATTCCTGATCAATAAAGCATTAAACAAGGATGAGTGTACTGGCGTGGCAAACAATGAACAGTGCTGAATCATCTATGTCCCCTCAAAATGAACCAAACTTTAGACCATGTGAAATGGAAGTTTGAATTATCTTAAACAAATCTTTGCACATCCCCATTTATGACCTACTGGTAAGCTGTGTTTTTTGGTCAGGGCTGGACTCATAGTATGTTCTCAGTACCTGCCTTGACAACGCTGAATAATGGCAGTAGTAACAATAATGTAGTAATAAGTAGTAGTTAATAGTAATAAGTAATAATTTCTAAATGCTGTATGTTTATTAACTTGTGTAATCCTCACAACAACCTTACAACATAGGTACTGTTATTATCTTCAATGTGAAGAAAGAAATGGAGACATCACTAAGATAGTGACATACGAAGCTGCTGAATTTCCTTCCTTTCACAATACACAGAATATACAGCTCCTTATGGATCAATTCCTTCCGAGAAAAATCCAGAAACTAGTTGAGTGACTTCTACACATCAGGCTGTTGAGAAAGTACCCACATTGAAACAGGTAGGAAAGGCTGAGACCTACACCATAACCCCACACTAATAGTGCTTTACAGTTGGGAGGGGAGTTCCCAGCTTCTCCAAAAGGAGGGAAGAGTTTGGACCTCCCATTGTGAACCCCAACTTTTAAGGCTGTTACTGGAGGCACAGGCCCCAAATGACCTAGCTCTGAGTACTCATGTTCATGAATTCCATAGAACTATAGCAAACAATCAGTTTTTAAATGGATGTGCAAGTGCTCCCTGTGACTAGGTGCCTGGGGTCAGTGCAAAGGCAGCAGGAATAAGCACCCATCTCCCAGTTTCCTCCAGGAAGGGGTTTGAGTGCACACTTTTCCAGCTGTTGCCTGAGGGTCTGGCTTCTGATCAGCCTGTATTTAGGTGCTGACTACCATCTTCCTCAGAGCTCAAAAGAGCCAGTGGGCACCTTCCTTACATTCTCCCTCTGGCTACCTCCAACAGTAAAACCAAGTCTCCAACTTCTTCCTGGAAGGAGCTTGTTCACACTCCTGGTGTACCAAATTTTGTGGCTGCAACCTGAAGCATAAGCCCTCATAATTAACTAGCTCTGACAGCCAACAGGATTCAGATTTCACTAGTCCCACAGAACCATGTTAAACAAACAAAAAAAGCAGTTTTCAAATGGGCATGGAAGCACTTTGCTGCAATAATTCCTACCAGACAGTACAGAGGGAACAGCCAAAACACCTATCTCCCACTTTCTCCCTGGAAGAGATTTCACTTAATATTTTCCCAGCTTCTCTCTGAGGTTCTGGGTTTTAATCAGTCTGCATGAGGAGCTGGCTAGTATCTTCCTGGTAGCCCAGTAGTGCTGGTAGTCACATCTCCCACTGTCTCCTCCAAGTTAATCCAATAGTAATAGCAAGTCTCCAGCTTCTCCTTTGAAATGAGCTTGTCCACACACTTAGCAACCCTACTATTATGGCTGCCATCCCAGGGGCTGGCTCTCAGTTTACCTAGCTCTGGGACGAACGAGGGTTCAGCATTTATGAATCCCTTGCTACTGCTGCTAAGTCGCTTCAGTCGTGTCCAACTCTGTGCGACCCCATAGACTGCAGCCCACCAGGCTCCCCCGTCCCTTGGGACTACACAAAATGAAAAGGCAGTTCTATTTGAGCTGTAAGGACTCCCAGATATTATTCCCTCATACTCAGCACAGTGAATAAGAAACCAGCTTCTGATTTCCCCCTGGGAGGGGCTCTACTGTGTATAGAATGTCCTGATTTTCCTACCTGCTGCCTGAAGTTTCAGTGTTCAACCAGCCTGCATCAGGGAGCTCAAGGGGTTGGAGGTTAGTAGTGCTCTGGGAGCCTAAACAAGAATGTGGGCATCTCCAATGTCTTTGGTACACTGAAGGTTTTGCTACACCCTCAAATACTGGGAGCCACTAGGAAAACAATGGCAGCCTGGACACAAACATTTGAAAGACAACCGGGTGCTCAGGCCAGGCTGACTGATGAGGTTAGTCTCCTTATGAGGCCAATCTATCAAAATAAAATAAGCAGCCTTTTTATTTAATGTACATATATCAACAAAAAAGTCAAAGAAAATGAAGAAATAGGGGAATATGTCCCAAACACAAGAACAAAAGAAATCACTAGAAACCAAATCTAATGAAAAGGAGATAAGTGATTGAACCAACAAAGAATACAAAATAATGTCATAAAGATGCTCAAAGTCAGGAGAATAATGCATGAAAAAAGAGAATTTTGACAAAGAGAACATTTTGAAAAGTACCAAACAGAAATCATAGAGTTAAAAAATACAATAACTGAAGTGAAAATTTTAATATAGGACTTAAAGAGCAGACTAAATCAATGAGAAAAAAAAAATCAGCAAACTCAAAAACAGGGCAGTGGAATTCATCTAATCAGAAGAGTAAGAATAAAAAAAAAGTAAAGGTAGCTTTAAGGACTATGTTAACAGTATCAAGGAAACCAATATATACATTATAGAGGTCCCAGAAGGAGGAAAGAGAAAGAGGCAGAAATTTTATTCAAATAAATAATGGCTGAAAACTTTCTTAACCTGTGGGAAGAAACAGATATCCAGAACTAAGAATCCAAAAAAGGACAAAATAAGAAAGAATCCAAGACCCATAAGTGAAGTTGCTCAGTTGTGTATGGCTCTTTGCAATCGCATGGACTGTAGCTTACCAGGCTTCTCTGCCCTTGGAATTTTCCAGGCAAGAGTATGGGAGTGGCTTGTCATTTCCTTCTCCAGGGGATCTTCCCGACACAGGATTCGAACCTGGGTCTCCCACATTGCAGGCAAATGCTTTACCTTCTAAGCCACCAGGGAAGACCCATACTGAGATACATTATAATTAAACTGTCAAAAGTTAAAGACAAGGGAGAATCTGAAAGCTTCAAGAGAAAAAGTAGCTTGTCATGTACAAGGAAACTTCCATAAGACTTTCAGAAGATTTTTAGTGGAAACCTTGCAGGCGAAAAGGGAATGGGATGATCTACTCAAAGGACAGAAACAAAACAGAAACCAAGCCAGCCAACTCTGCCAACCAAGAATATTCTACCCAGCAATGCTGTCTTTTACAATTTAAGGGAAGATAAAGAGCTTCCTGAATAAAGAGAATTTAAAACAGTTCACCAGCACAAAACCAACTTTATAGAAATGTTAATGGGAGTTCCTAAAACTTAAACAAAAGGATGCTAATTAGTAACATGAAAACGTGTGAAAGTATAAATTGGTGAAGGTAAGCATATAGTTAAATTCAGAATATTCTAAAGTTGTAATGATGGGGTAAATCACTTATAACTCTAGTATAAAAATAAAAAGGAAAGTATTTTTAAAATAACTAAAACAACATTATTTGTTAGTGGATATGCAAATCTGACTTGATGGACATGAGTTTGAGCAAGTTCCAGGAGTTGGTGATGGATAGGGAAGCCTGGCATGCTGCAGTACATGGGGTCACAAAGAATCACGACTGAGCAACTGAAATGAATGCAATATAAAACAATATAAATGTAACATCAAAAATATAACCCCCCTAGGAGGAAGTATAAAAATTTAGAACTTCTGTATGCATACAAAGTTGAGTTGTTATCAGCTTAAAACAGACTGGTATAAAATGTTTAATGCTAGATTCATGCTAATTACAAAATAAAAAACCTATAGTAAGTAGATAAAGGAGAAGGAATCAAAGCATACCACTATAAAAAATAATCAAATCACAAAGGAGAGGAAGAAACAAAGGAACTACCAGAAAGCAGAAAAAAAAAAAAAGACAACAGAAAGTCTATACTTATCAATAATTAATTTATGTAAGTGGATGAAGTTTTCCAATCAAAATGCAGAGTGATTGAATAGATACATATGAAAGGATTTATATATCTATATCTATCTATCTATCTATAAAAGACCTGACTGTATACTGATTTATAATCACTAAAGAGACTCACTTGAACTTTAAATACATACATAGACTGAAAGTGAAGAGATAGAAAAGATATTCCTTGCAAATGAAAACCAAAAAATGAACAAGCATCAATCTATGTATATCACACAACATAGACTTTAAGTCAAAAATGTAATAAAGAACAGAGAAGATCATTACACAATAGTAAAGTGGTCAGTCATAAGGATATAATAATTCCAGTTATTCATGCACTGTATTAGAGAAGCTAAATATGTAAAGCAAAGATTAACAGAGCTGAAGGAAGAAATAGACAGCAATACAATAATTTAGGAGATTTCAAAATCCCATTTCAACAATGGGTAATCCAGACAGAACAAACAGGGGAATATTGGGACTTAAATGATACATTAGACCATATAGACTTAATAGGCACAACAGAACATTCCATCAGCAGCAGAATGCACATTCTTCTCAGGCACACATGGAACATTCTCCAGGATAGATCTATTTTTTAGCCAAAAAACAAGTCTTAACTAATTTAAGAAGACTGAAATCACATCAAGTGTCTTTCTGATAAAATATTATGAAACTAGAAATAAATTAAAAGGGAAAAAAATGGAAAACTCACAAATATATGAAAATTAAATGTTTCTAAACAACCAATGCATCAAAGAAATCAAAAGGTTAATAAAAGAAAAATTTGAGACAAATAAAAGTGGAAACACAACATGCTAAAACCTATGCTGCTGCTGCTGCTGCTACGTCACTTCAGTTGTGTCCGACTCTGTGCGACCCCATAAATGGCAGCCCACCAGGCTCCCTCGTCCCTGGGATTCTCCAGGCATGAACACTGGAGTGGGTTGCCATTTCCTTCTGCAATGCATGAAAGTGAAAAGTGAAAGAAGTCGCTCAGTCTTGTCTGACTCCTAGTGACCCCATGGACTACAGCCCACCAGGATCCTCTGTCCATGGGGTTTTCCAGGCAAGAGTACTGGAGTGGGGCACCATTGCCTTCTCCACTAAACCTATGAGATGCAGCAAAAGGCAGTTCTAAGAGGGAAATTGACAGTCAAAAAACACCTACATTCAGGAACAAGAAAGACCTAAAATAAACAACCTCACTTCACATTCACAGAACTAGAAAAAGAGATGAATTACCTCAAAATTCACAGAATGGAGGAAATAACAAAAATCAGAGTAGACACATATAAAATAGACTAGAAAGACAATAGAAAGTGTCAGACCAAGAGTTTTTGGTTTTTTTTTTTGGAAAGACATACAACACTGGTAAATCTTTCGGCTAGGAACAAATGAGAGGAGGCTCGGAATCAGAAATGAAAGAGGTGACATTACAGCTGATAACAGGAATATTAAGAACCATAAGAAACTACTATGAGCAATCATATGGCAACAAATTGAATATTCTAGAGGAAATGGATAAACTCCTAGAAACTTAACTCTCCACCAAGACTGAATCAGGAATAAAAACTTGGAACACACCAACTACTAGGAAGGAGGTTGAATCTGTAACCAAAAATTTCCCAACAAAGCAAAGTCCAGGACCAGATGGCTCTGCTGATGGATTCTACCAAGCATTTAAAGAAGAATTAATACCAATATTTCTCAAATTCTTTCAAACAAATAGAAGAAAATGGAACACTTCCAGATTCATTTAGGAGGTCACAGCATTATCCTGATACCAAAGATAGAAAAGGACACTACAAGAAAAGAATAACTATAGGCCAGTATCCCTGATGAACACAGATGCAAAAATCTTCAATAAAATATTAGCACTCTAAAAAAAAAAAAATAATATTAGCACTCTGAATTCAACAATACATAAAAATAATCATACACTGTGATTAAGTGAGGTTTATTTCTGGGATGCAAAGCTGGTTCAACATATGAAAATCAATCAATATGATATACCACATTAACAAAATGAAGGATAAAAATCATATAACCGTCTTAACAGAGTATTTGACATAATTCAACATCCTTTCATGATAAAACTCTGAGCCATAAAAAAGAATGGAACATACCTAAGCATAGTAAAGATCATATGTGACAACCACAGAGCTAACATGACACTCAACAGTGAAAAACTGAAAGATTTTTCTATAATATGAGGAGCAGGACAAGAATGTCCACTCTCACGAGTTCTAGTCAATATGCTACTGAAAATCCTAGCCAGAGCAATCAGGCAAGAAAAAGAAATGAAAGTCATCAAACTCAAAAAGGAAAAAATATGAAATGATCTGTTTACATTCTATTATATATAGAAAACTCTAAACAGTACACGCACAAAAAAAGTTACAACTAATAAACAATCCAATAAAGTTGCAGGATACAAAGTCAAAATACAAAAATACAACAGACTAACAATGAACTATCAGAAAGAAAAATTAAGAAAATAATCCCATTTACAATAGCATCAAAGAGAATAAAATAGGAATTAATCTAACCAAGGAAGTGAATGATCTGTACACTGAAAACTACAATAGAGGCATCCCTTGGTGTCTACAGGGTATTGGTTCCAAGACCCTCAAATATATCAAAATTTTCAGAGTCCCTTGCAAAAATTTTCAAGTCTCTTATACAGAATGGCATAGTCAGGTGCCCTCCCATATCCATAGGTTCCACATTCATGGATTCAATGAACCCTGGATCAGGTTCAGAATCTGTGGATACAGGACAGCTATACATTTTGATGAAAGAAATTGAAGAAGACACAAATAAATAGAAAGATATTCTGTGTTCATAGACTGGAAGAATTTATATAGTTAAAATATCTATACTACCCAAAGTGAGCTACAGATTCAATGCAATACCTATAAAAATCCCAAAGTCACTTGCCATGGAATAGGAAAAACAATTCTAAAATTTGTATGGGATATATGTGTACCTATGACTGATTCATGTTGATGTACGGCAGAAACCAACACAATATCATGAATCAATTATTCTCCAGTTAGAAATAAATTTTTAAAAATTTGTATGGAACCACAAATGACCCTGAATAGCCAAAGCAGTCTCAAGAAAGAAACCCGATGTGTCATGCTTCTTGATTTCAAAGTATATTACAAACCTACAGTAATCAAAAGAGTTTGGTATTTGTATAAAAACAAAAACATATTATTAGATCAAAGAAGAAGAATAGTTTTACTAAAGGAAACCATCAACAAAACAAAAAGGGAACCTATGGAAATGAAGAACATATTTGCAAACTACATGTTTAAGGGGTTAATATCCTATATATACAAGGAGCTCATACTGCTGTATGTATATATGTGTGTGTGTATAAGAAATGTAATAAACCAATTTAAAAATGGGCATAGAAGCTGAATAACATTTTACAAAGAAGACATACAAATGGCAAAGAGGTACAAGAAAAGACACTCAACGTCACTAAATATCAGGGAAATACATATTAAAACCACAATGAAATATCACCTCACACCTGTTAGGATGGCTATTATGAAAATGTTAAGTGATAACAAATAATTGTGAGGCTGTAGATAAAAAGGAACACTTGTACACTGTTGGTGGGAATGTAAACTGGCCCATCCACTTTGGAAGAAAGTATAGAGTTTCCTCAAGAAATTAAAAACAGAACTAATATATGATCTAGCACTTTCATTTCTGGGTATACATCCAAAGGATACAAAATCGTTATCTGAAAGAGATGACCATGTTTCCATGTTCACTGCAGAATTATTCACAGTAGTTAAAATATAGAGACAACCAAAGTGCCCGTCAATGGATGACTACAGAGTGTGACCTACAAACACACACATAAGTATATTATTCTGCCTTAAAAAAAGAAATCTTGCCATTTGTGACAACATGAATAAACCCAAAGGGTATCATGCTATTTGAAATCAACCATACACAAAAAGACAAGTACTGTATTGGTGCACTTGTATGTGTAATCTAAAATAGGCAAACTCATAGAAGCAGAGAGTGAAATAGTGGTTGCCAAGGCTGGGCAGGTAGGGGAAATGAGGAGAAGTTAGTAAAGGATACAAATTTTCAGTTATAAGATGAATATGCTTTGACGATATAACATATAACATGGTCACTAGGACTTCCCTGGTGGCTCAGATAGTAAAGAATTTGCCTGCAATGTGGGAAACCTGGGTTCAATCCCTGGGTTGGGAAGATCCCTGGAGAAGGGAATGGCAACCCATTCCAGTATTCTTGCCTGGAGAATTCCATGAACAGAGGAGCCTGGAGAGCTACAGTCTATGGGGTCACAAAGAGTTGGACGTGACTGAGTGACTAACACACACACACATGGTTGATAATACTATATTTACTGTTTAATTGAAATTCGATAAGATAATAGAACTTGTGTTCTCATGAAAACAAGCATAGTAAGATGATGAATGTGTTAATCAACTTTGTGAGAATACTTTCATAAGTTATACATATGTTACATTATCACATTGTATACTTAAAAGATAATTTTATTTGTCTGTTATACCTCAAATGAGACTGAAGAAAACAAGAAAGAGGTGGAAGCATAGAGACATTAAGGAACTTATCCAAGGTCACATAGATGGTAAATACTAGAACCAGAAGTTGGAATCTAAAGTCTGCTTTTGCAAACACTCCATTATCTGAGGAAAAAAAGGTGGAATCGTCCCTCCTAGGAGCAGGAAGAAAGCTCAAGCCAGTGGTTATGAATCAATGGACTACAGAATTTGGATGGAAGTAAGAGATTTGGGATACCACCTCATGCAAGGATCTGCCAATGGTATTTGTCAACTATGTTTTTATTCTCACACACCTATGCACCTGTATTTTAAAGTATATATAGATGTTGTCGTGATTACTAAAATGCAGATTCATTGCATTCAAGTCATATTTTAGTCTACAGACCTCTTGAGAACAAAGACTGTTTATTCAGCATCATGCCTATTGTATAATATGCATTTAATATAAATATGTTAATTAGAAAGCTGATGGATATGCCATTCTTAAAAATCGGGGGTTACAAAATTAAAGTTACAATTTTCAAAGGAATCAATAATTTTATTTTAAAAAGAAATTCTCATAACTCAAAAGTTTGGAAATAACTAAGAATCTAACTTTTTCTTTGACTCTTTCTCAACATTATAAAGCAAAACAGGTGATACTGAGTGTATCTACTGAAACACAGTCCAGAACTGCATGAGAAATAAGTAGAACTGCCCTTCATATCCTTGCAAAACAGAAATTGCCTTTTCTCTTTGTATAAACACAACTGAACTCAAGGTAAAATGTTAGGGGTCCAGTGGGCATTAGAAAATGTTAATTGGATGCTGACCTTGGCTTTGCTGCTCAGGTACAGCCCAGACATCTCTCTCTGTGCTAAAGTTTCCTTCTATGAAAAATGGAGATGCTAATCCAGATCTTGGTAGAACTTTAAGTCATTTTTATGAAGCAAAGGTTATATAATGAGCCATGAATGCTCTGTGCACCTTTGGAATAAAATATGACTTTCTAGATATATATAACCAAACAATCTCAGTCCCCAATATGTCAACTTGGAACAGACCCTAATGCAGACTTCTCAGTCTAACACATATTTTCCCCTACAGATTTCTGTCTATTTTCTTCCTAAGTGCAGTGATTTCAGGTGAAAATGACATCAGTATGAACTTGACATTGTCCTATTAAGTCAGCAAAGTGCCTAGGGAGAAAACCACAAACGGCAGTATCAGTAAATAGATGAAAGAGGAAACATTTCAAGAATCTCCTTGTCAAGCAGTAAGTCATTCCTTGAGTCAGAATTAGTTAAAACATTGCAATGTCTCCATCTAATATGCATTTGGTCACCTTCAGCTCAGGGTTCAGATGCTCTGTTGCTCAATACAAAAGCAAATAGAAATGCTGGAACCCTGTGAATTAACACTGAACTGGGGCTGTCATTGGAAAGGGCCTCCTTAAACAAGCAACTTGAACATTAATCCTTACTTTAGAGTTCCCTCCATTTTTAGGTGAAACAGAGGATATTAAATAGAAATCAACTGACTTATTCCCTAAGGGTTTTTTGTCTGTTTTAATTTAAAAAAAAATCCTACCATACCCAGAGAAATGTTAAGATATGAAATATATACTTACCATTAATAATATTTAGTATTTTGGGGGGTCGAGTTTTCAGTATCTCTAAAAGTAGATGCTTATAAACAAATAAATTATGATATTACTAAGCAGGGCATGTTATTTTTCCATCTTTAATATTATGCTTATTTCAAAGAAACCCCAATGAATTTATGATGAGAATTCATAGTCATGAACTATCTTTTTTTCCCAGCTGGTGTTAATTCATTTTTTCCCTAACATAAAAATTCTTAAATTCAGATTTTCATTTTAAATTAAAAGAAAGTCATTGTAGTAGTGATACCTGCAATGAATATATTAGAAACACATCTACTTAGTGTTAAGTGAGTAATTTGGGGTTGGAAAGATCCCCTGGAGAAGGGAAAGGCTACCCTCTCCAGTATTCTGGCCTGGAGAATGCCATGGACTGTATAGTCCATGGGGTTGAAAAGAGCTGGACACATCAGAGCCACTTTCACTTCACTTTGGAGTTCTAAAAGCAATGTCAAAGGAACCTTAATTCATCCAGTGCCTCCTAAAGCAGAATCTCCTGCCGAGAATTCATAGTGCTGTTTCTAAAGATGCAATAATAATGCCCTATAAGAGTTCCTTTTGGATCCTTCTAAGATACTTACAGTCCATAAATCCTTAATAGGTTCTCTTAGATGAATACATTGAACCAAAATGCCAGCTACTCTGGCAGTTTCCTTCCTCTGTGGTACACTTGAAAAATGTTACTGTGTATGGTGTGGAGTATGTAAATTAGGACACAATGTAATAAATGACTCTGTCATTCAAATACTTTTAAATGACATCTTATTCTTGGGAAATATCTATTTTACCTGGAAAGACAAGATATACATGCACTAATGATATTATGTATAAAATAGGTAACTAATGAGAACCTATTTAGAGGTCAGGAGAAGAAGGGGACGACAGAGGATGAGATGGTTGGATGGCATCACAGACTCAATGGACATGGGTTTGGGTGAACTCCAGGAGTTGGTGATGGACAGGGAGGCCTGGCGTGCTGCGGTTCATGGGGTCGCAAAGAATCGGACATGACTGAGCAACCGAGCTGAATTGAACTGATTGTAGAAGGAACTGTACCCAATGCTCTATGGTGACCTAGATGGGAAGGAAATCCAAAACAGAAGGTATATATATAGAGGTAGACAACGTATTAAAATGCAGAGACATTACTTTGCCAACAAAGGTTCATCTAGTTAAAGCTATGGTTTTTCTAGTAGTCATGTATGGATGTGAGAGTTGGACCATAAAGAAGGCTAAGTGCCAAAGAATTGATGCTCTTGAACTGTGGTTTTGGAGAAGACTCTTGAGAGTCCCTTGGACTGCAGGGAGATCAAACCAGTCAATCCTAAAGGAGATCAGTCCTTAATATTCACTGGAAGGACTAATGTTGAAGCTCCAATACTTTGGCCACCTGATTCGAAGGGCTGACTCATTAGAAAAGACCCTTATGCTGGGAAAGATTGAAGGCAGGAGGAGAAGGGAATGACAGAGAGTTAGATGGTTGGATGGCATCACTGACTCAATGGACATGAGTTTGAGCAAGCTCCAGGAGATGGTGAAGGACAAGGAAGCCTGGCGTGCTGCAGTCCATGGGGTCGCAAAGACTGAGTGACTGAACTACAGCAACAAAGAGCTGATTCAGTTTGCTGTAGAGCAGAAACTAGCACACCACTGTAAAGCAACTATACTCCAAAAAAATAATTTTATATATATATAAATTTTATAATTATATATATATATAAATAATTATATAATATTTGGACTTACTTGGACAAGTCCATTTATTCTGTCCCTTTCTTGGTAATTATGGTAGCTGAAACAGAGAAAGAAAGAAATTTTTTTCAGGGGAACTAGAATGCTTTGCATAGACTAGAATAAACTTCGGATCTGTAAACAGAAGCCATTTGTACTGTCGGGACTGAGAAGCTGATAGGGTGACCTGTGCTTCAGTTCAGTTCAGTCACTCAGTCATGTCTGACTCTTTGTGACTCCATGGACTGTAGCACGCCAGGCCTCCCTGTCCATCACCAGCTCCTGGAGCTTGCTCAAACTCATGTCCATTGAGTCAGTGATGCCATCCAACGATTTCATCCTCTGTCATCCCCTTCTCCTCCTGCCTTTGATCTTTTCCAGCATTAGGGTCTTAGAGAATTGTATTAATAACAGATCTGCAGAGAGAAGCAATATTGAGAATAATGCTTCAAGGACTTCCTTGTTTCCTAGAAAGTTCTAGGCAGTGATTCTCTTCATGATGCCCAGATTCGATACCAAATGTCCTTCCAAAAAGCCTCCTTTTCAGCTTATGTTAGTTTGTCTTATTCCTTTCAATCAAGAGGGTCTTAATGAATCATCCTCATCAGAACTAAAAGCAAGTGAGACACCAGGAAAGTTAATATCTTGCTCAGAAATACATGAAAGACCAGAGGAGACTCTTCTCACTCCTAGGGTCTACTTCTACTACCCCTGGGTTATCCTTGGTAGTATAAAGAAAAACTGCCTTGGTATTATTAGTAACATTTTCCCATTATTTTAAATATTGTTATTACAATTCTCTGTGACAGAACACTTGGAAACTTTACTCAAAGAGCTTCTGCTGTATATGCCATTAAATACAATGTGTGAAACCTGTAGTTGTTTCAATAGAGATGGGTGTTACAAGGATGGAACGCAATGTTAGTTCTGAGCCTTGAATACAACTAAAAAAACAAAACAAAACAAAACATCACTCTGATAGTATCAGATAATCTTGAAGATAATCCTCAAACTAAGAAATACAAAAATACAACTGGGGCACTCACCTTTTTATTCCTAACTCTTCTTTCTCACTCACCCTGCTTTCCCGTTTATCAGACCCATTGCAGACCTCAGCCCACCTCCCTCTGGGTGGGTTATCCTCGTCTACTGTTCATCTGACTTTTGAAAGAAGCACGTAGAAGAGTGAGTTAAGAAGGGGTCAACTGAAGGATCAAATAACCCCTGGTGGGTGGGCTGACACCGTTACAGCCACATCATTCTTGCCTAAAAACACTTCACCTGACTATGTAAGGTTGGTTGGCTGTGCTGTGCTTAGTCATTCAGTCACGTCCAACTCTTTGCAACCCCACCACTACCACCCACCAGGCTCCTCTGTCCATGGGGATTCTCCAGGCAAGAACGCACCCTCCTCCAGAGCATCTTCCCAACCCAAGGATCAAACCCAGGTCTCCCACATTGCAGGTGTATTCTTTACCAGCTGAGTCACAAGGGAAGCCCAAGAATACTGGAGTGGGTAGCCTATCCCTTCTCCAGGGGATCTTCGTGACCCAGGAATCGAGCCAGGGTCTCCTGCACTGCAGACAGATTCTGTACCAGTTAAGCTACCGGGAAATGTTGGTTTACAGAAGGTATTTAGGTTAATGCAGACTAATCTCCTTAGTATGAAGAAAGTTTTTGAAGTCAAGATGGAAATATGGTCAATAAAAAGCAAGCGGAGGGGCTTCCCTGGTGGTTCAGTGATAAAGAATCCACCTGCCCATGTTGGAAACATGGGCTCAACCCCTGATCTGGGGAGATCCCACATGCCGTGGCCTCCTGATTAAATTTTTCCTTAACTGGTCTAAACCCATGCACCACATTTACTGAAACAGGTGCGCCTGAGAGAGCCAGTGCTCCAAATGAGAGAAGTCACTGTGATGAGAAGCCCAAGCGCTGCAACTAAAGATTAGCCCCTGCTCACCGCAACCAGAGAAAAGTCCCCACAGCAATAAAGATGCAGCACAGCCAAAAATAAATATTTTTTTAAAAGCAAAGGGAAATCCATTTAAAGACCATGACTATGAAAACTGAAAATGGTATCAAACACTCCACTTTAATTATCACTCAACGTCCAGCCACAGGAAGCAAGGAGGAAAGGAAACCAAGGTCATTAACTTGCATCACATTCAGTGCAATGACAGTTGGTTGAAAAATACATATATATGTATGTATGTATCCCTTTTCTCCTTTCCCATTACCTGATCCCCAGATTAAGTCCTTTGGGAGAGCTAGGGCAAAATTGAGTCTATAATTGTTCTTCCTTTGCTGCTATTACTACAATACTAAAATTCCCCCAATACTACCCCATATGTGTGGATATTCAGCAACTCATTCCCTGGCAAAATAGCTACTTAAATAAAACACAAGATTCCATTTCCCAGGTATCTTGCTTGGCTACTCTTAATTATAGTACAGTCTGAATTAATGTTCAGATGCATGATTTACATTGAAGAGTTATCGACAGTGGGCATTTGGATATTGTAGACCAGTTCCACAAGTATGCCTCAGTTGCGACAGAATTTTTCAACATTCTTAGGCTTAATGAAATTCCTGTTACATATTCATGAGTCATCGAGCTGTCTCCTGGCCTCTTGATTAAATTTTTCCTTAACTGGCCTAAACACCAGGATGTCTGTAAGTATGTTTATCTTCTCTTCATTTAAGCCAGGGTTTCTTACAGTAAAGGATTGCATTTGGAATGTTTCCTTTGATCCTCCAGTGTCTTTTCTGTAAATTACAAACAAGCTCCTAATGTTGGCTGGAAAAATTTAATTGGAAGGTGAAGGAGGCACTCAAACTAAATAATGTGAGGGCTCTCCATTATGTGTACATCTTTAAAAAAGGAATCCCATGAAAATAATACCAGTTGAGAATCAAATTTAGTCTCAGAACTTTTATTTTATAGACTTCATGAATCTCATTAGTAAAATAGTGATAGTTTATTTATTACAATCAACCAATTAAGAATTGTTCTTTGTTCATTAGAGGTTGTGAGCTAGGCAACAAGGTTTAAATGAATAAACCATTATTTTTGTGCACAAGTAGCTCATAGTTTTGCTGGAAAAACAGGAATATAGGCAATATCATATGTTAGATTATAATAGTATTAAACAAGGGCATAAGCACGAAGCCATGGGGACTCAGAGGGAACAGAAAGCAATTCTGACCGGAAGAATCAAAGCTTACAGAGGTCTTTGCAGAGAATGTGAAATTTAACTGGGTCTTGAAGGCTAAGTTGAATTACTGGACAGGTAAAGGAAAAGGGTGAAGTGTATTGTCCATTGGCTTCCCAGGTGGCGCTAGTGGTAAAGAACCTGCCTGCCAGTGCAGGAGACAGAAGAGACGCAGGTTTTGTTTTGTTTTGTTTAATATTAATTTATTTATTTTGATCCCTGGGTCAGGAAGATCCTCTGGAGGAGGACACTGAAGACAAGGCAGGAGCTAAGGCTCTGATACCTGAAGCCTCATGGAATATTTGGGAAATGGCAGAGTTTGGTGCAAATGGAGGATGGTGTTGAGGGCAAAGTTAGAAAAATAGTTTGGATGCAGATTATAAAAGACCTTGACTGTGAATATAAATAGATGACCTTTTGATAGACAGCCTTTGGGCTTTTGAAGCAAAGGAACTACATAATTAGAGCTGTGCTTTAAAAATACAACCAGGGGTAGTATGGCCAGTGCACAGGAAAAGGAAGAGGCTATTTTGACCTTTGCCAAAATAGGAAAGCATTAAGCAATTTTTTTTTTAAAAAAGCATGTTTTCCAAAATGGTCCTGAAATTAGGAGGTATGTATATGCATATACAAAAAAAAAAAAATTCCCATTTGAGCACAGGTGTTTCAGTGTTCCTGCTAAACATGGAGTTGTGTTGTAGTCTGGTGGATAACCATAATCTTGGAAATAGGTGCTTTGGAAGGCCCACTGGGTCCCAGGCCTGATTTTCATGAGGCTGGTGCAAGGAGAGAGAACTTGACTTTATGTTCAGAAGGTAACTTTTATCAGAAATACTTATTTGTTCTGTGTAAACCTGACCTCTGGTGGGACCCTATTACTTGGCAGGAGCTGTGTGTAACAGGCATATAATTGCTTCACTTTTACAGTATATCTAAATTTTGTCTCTTGAGGTATATATAGAAGGGACCCCTGATTGATATGTGGAATTTTCATTTGAAATTCCAAACCACGATATTATAAAATTATCACACTTATTAGTCTGAAAAGCAACACATAATTACAGCAATCAGATCTCCACCTCTGTTAAGAGAGTGGAGTGAAAACTGTCAACCAGGCTGAGGAGCACGCGCCTAGATTTGTCGTTTGCTAGTCTCAGCTTCCTAAACTGTAGAATGGGGATAGTATCTACTCATTAGATTTCTGTAAGGGTTACATAATTAACGCTTGCTTGACATACCAAAACGTTTACATGTTGCTAGTTGTTGTTGTTTTTGCTGACTACATGTAATTATTCACCTATCACACATGGTACTCACACATGTTCATTAAAGATCACTTCTACTTAAGTGACAATATTTGGACTAAGTTTTTTTCATGACCTTTTTGTCTTCTGATTCATTCATTGATTTTCAATTTTAGTGTATGCTTGGCACCAGGCAGTTTTGATTATCTCTGTCCCTGTTATATCCTATACACAGAAAGTTCAAGGTGATATGGTATTCCTCTACCTGAAATCTTTTTATCCACACAAGCAAAATTCCCACATGCCATTCTCAGGCTCCCACCTCACCTGCTCCCACATTATCTTCTCATGTATTTTTTAAGAAAATTATTAGGATGTTCCTCATTGCTTCTTAGGAACCCACTCTTAGGAACTGATAGAATGACCTGGACCCTTTTGTAAGAGAACAAGAAAAGGTCAGCCTCCTTGGTAGAAAAGAACTTTTTAAAATTTATTTTAGCTTGCCTTTCATTTTTACCCGAATTAAAATGACACATTTTCAGTTCGGTTTCAGCTTTATGCATGGCCAAAACTATTGACACTGGCATCAAAGACCCACCTAACTTTATCAAGCTGTGTTCTCCTTTTGGCATACTGTAACCCAGTGTGGTTTCATTTCTTATTTGTACACACAGTCCATTCACCTCTTCATGCCCTTAAACACAGGGTTTTCTGACTATAACATCTCATCCCTATTGTTGTCTTCTACTAAAATGCATTCCTTCTTTAACTCTCAGCTCATTTCTACCTCTTTTGGGAAATCTTTTCTGGCTCCCTGAATCCTAAGGGATCCTCCTCTTACCCCTCTCTTAAACAAGATGGCACTCATGGGATCAGCCAAACAAATAAGCATTTTACAACATATTTATTTATTGAATGTTCACTCTGCCTAATTTTTATTTCCTCAGAGTTCTGTCAGCTTCATTGGAGAAAGAGCTATGACATATGATTTAACTGTACTGCCCTCAGCATTGAGCACAGGCTGACAAACAGAAGTTGCTTAATTAATATTTTTGGCAGATTAATTTCATATAAAAAATCATTGTCCCCATTTTATATTACAACATAACTTATTCACAAAATAATAGAACTTGTGTAAGCAAGATTATAAAATTATTTTTAATTAAAACCAAAAGTATATATATTCTAACTGGGCCAAGAGAAAAAATGACTTAGTAGTTTATTACTCTCTGCAATAGATTAACTAAAAGTTTGGCATGATATCAAAACATGAATAAACCTGCAAAGAAGAATGGGAGGTTAGTGACTGACAAATGTGCTGCATTTGTACTTTTTAATTCTGAGATAATGTATTCACTTCTCTTTTCCACCTACATTTTTTACATTACATGTTTTCTTGGATTGGTAAATTTACAAGGATATTTTCCATTAGCTTCAGGTGTGTATATGTGTGCTACACTTAGCATCTAAACACAGGCTATATTTATTAGTACATCTTGGAAAATCACACCATGGAGAGGAAGACCAGTGACTCTCATGGTTTAGGGAGTCAGGAGCTTAGAAACTGATATTCTCTTTTAAGACTGAATCCTGTCATAGAGATGCTGATCTATACCCCAACCTTCTTTACTCTCATCCCCAGGAATTTGTCCCCTGTCTTTGATACAGGGTAAAGGAAAAAAAATGTTTTGACATATAATGATAGAATCATAAGCATAAACCTTACTGTAAATCACTTAATTTTCACTTTAATTTCTGAAGACCATCACTCTCATTCCCATTTTACAGATGGTAAACTGAGGCAGGGTGATTACATGATCTGTCCCAGATCATATAGCTAGCAGGTGACAGAGTTAGATTTAGAACACTTATAGTCCAGCTCGAGTCCGCACTTTAAATACTAAACTGTAAGTTATCTTTGTCTAATAGCTCTCAGGTTATTATTATGATCAATATTATTAATTGGGGAAGTATAATTTCTCTAACACACTATGACAGAAAAACTAGATTTACAATCTCTAAAAATGAACATGCATGAAGTTTATCATACCACTCTATCTCAAGTGACTGGCTACAATATTATGAAAAATGAAAGAGTTTATAAGCTATGTGTAAGCCCTGCAATGCCTGTTTCCTCTCCTTGATACCTGCAGGCCGTTCCTTTCCCTTGGTTCAGGGAAGAAAGCAGCTTACCCTCAACACCACATGCCTCTCAGGGCCAGCGCCCACTGCTCTGCCTGCTCCCCAGTCCTCTTCATAACCTGACGGAAAGCTGGGGCAAGCAGGGGTGAGTGAAAGTTAGGCCACCTCTAGTGTTTATTAGCAAGTCTTGAGGAAACATAAGCCATGCTCATTTGCTGGATACACTGTAGATCGGGCTTCCCCAGTGGCACAGCAGTAAATAAACCACCTGTAACGCAAGCTGTAATGACCCAGGCGTCCCTGGTGGCTCAAACCGTGAGGAGTCTGCTTGCAATGTGGGAGGCCCTGGTTCGATCCTCAGGTGGGGAAGATCCCCTGGAGAAGCAAATGGCAACCCACTCCAGTATTCTTGCCTGGAGAATCCCATGGATGGAGAAGCTTGGCGGGCTACAGTCCATGGGTCGCAAAGAGTCGGACACATGACTGAGCGATGAACACTCACACAAGCCCATCACTATCGTTGTTGTTTAGCGGCTGTTGTGTCTTGACTCTTGTGACGCTATGGACTGTAGCCCACCAGGTTCCTTGGTCCACGGGATTCCCCAGGCAAGAATACTCGAGTGGGTTGCCATTTCTTCCTCCAAGGGAATCTTCCCAACCCAGAGATCAAAACCTTGTCTCCTGCATTGGCAGATGGGTTCTTTACTATTGAGCCACCAAGTGTTCAAATTACTATGGGCTGGGTGGTTGAAAACAATGGAAATCAAAAAATGGGTAGAAGACTTAAATAGATACTTTTCCAAAGAAGACATACAGATGGCTAATGAGTACATGAAAAGATGCTCAACATCATTAATTATTAGAGAAATGCAAATCAAAACTACAATGTGGGTTCATCTCACACCAGTCAGAATGGCCATCATCAAAAAATCTATAAACAATAAATGCTGGAGAAGATGTGGAGAAAAGGGAACTCCCTTGTACTGTTGGTAGGAATGTAAATTGATATAGCCACTAGTAGGAGATTTAAAAAACTAAAACTACCATATGACCCAATGATTGCACTATTGGGCATATAGAGAAAGAAGAACTATCATTCAAAAAGTTAGAACTGCCATATGACCCAGCAATCCACTGCTGGGCATACACACCTAGGAAACCAGAACTGAAAGAGATACATGTACCCCAATATTCATCACAGCACTGTTTACAATAGCTAGGACGTGGAAGCAACCTAGATGTCCATCGGCAGATGAATGGATAAGAAAGCTGTGTTACATATACACATGGAATATTACTCAGCTATTAAAAAGAACATACTTGAATCAGTTTTAATGAGGTGGATGAAACTGGGTCCTATTATACAGAGTGAAGTCAGAAAGAAAAACACCAATACAGTATATTAATGCATATATATGGAATTTAGAAAGATGGTAATGATGACTCTATATGCGAGACAGCAAAAGAGACACATATAAAGAACAGACTTTTGGACTCTGTGGGAGAAGGCGAGGGTGGGATGATTTGAGAGAATAGCATTGAAACATGTATATTACCATATATGAAATAGATCACCAGTCCAGGTTAGATGTGTGAGACAGGGCGCTCAGGGCCAGTGCACTGGGATGACCCTGAGGGATGGGATGGGGAGGGAGGGGGGTTCAGGATGGGGGTCACATGTACACCCGTGGTTGATTCATGTCAATGTATGGCAAAAACCACCACAATATTGTAAAGTAATTAGCCTCCAATTAAAATAAATAAATAAAATTTTTGAAAAGTTACATCTGCCCCAGTGTTCATAGCAGCACTATTTACAATAGCCAAGACAAGGAAACAACCTAAATATTCATTAACAGAGGATTGGATAAAGAAGATGTGGTACAAAATTGAGTCATCTGCAGAGACTTAGATGGACCTATAGGCTGTCATACAGAGTGAAGTCAGTCAGAAAAAGAAAAACAAATATCGTATATTAACAGATATATGTGGAATCTAGAAAAATGGTACAGATGATCATATTTGCAAAGCAGAAGTAGAGACACAGACATAGAGAATACTGGATTGGGTTGCTTTGCCTTCCTCCAGGGGGTCTTCCTGACACAGGAATTGAACTCCCGTCTCTTAGGTCTCCTGCATTGGTAAGCGGATTCTTTACCATTAGCATATATCTATCCTATCTATTCCTTCCCACAACTAATGATCATACATCTGTTTTTACTTTTTTTTGTAGATTACAATATGGAATTTGTGATCTTTATCTGACAGTTGTCACAGTAAAAAAAAACAATAGTAAATTACAGAAACATAAAAGGAATATAAGAATACTAAAGACAGTATTTCAATATACTAGTGCATGTCTATGAGTATGTATTTTTACATCATGGAGGTTAAATTTAGATGTTCTTATTTTTGTGCTTATTTAACTTTAATAGCATCTCATAAATATTTACCACATTGTTAAAACTCTTAACAAAATCTTAACAGCTGAATAATATTTTATCACATGGCTTCACTATAGTGAAAGTGAAAATTGCTCAGTCGTGTCCAACTCTTTGCAGCCCCATGGACTTTACAGTCCATGGAATTCTCCAGGCCAGAATAGTAGACTGGTGAGCCTTTCCCTTCTCCAGGGCATCTTCCCAACCCAGGGATTGAGCCCAAGTCTCCTGCATTGCAGGCGAATTCTTTACCACCTGAGCCACAAGGGAAACCCTTACTGTAGGGAAATTACCTAGTAACTTTATACAGTTACCCATTCCTCTTTTTTGAAGATTTGAGGGGTTTCCAATTTTTCTTTATTAAAAAGAAAAATTACCATGATTACCAATTTTGGATATAAATAATTGTTCATAACTGTGTTTATTTTCCAAGTACTTATGTTTAGATGGGGAAACAGTTAAAAGGTATGAATAATTTAGAAGTTCTTGATATATATTAATGAATTTAGTAGGAACCAGATTTTACCAATTTATATATTATCTCAATAATTGACAAGAGTGTCTCTCCACTATAGTTTTGCCATAATTTTACTTAATCATGCAAATGAACAATGCTCTCATTAATTTCTAATTAAGATGTTGAAGGAACAAAACATCTTTGTTTCTTTGGAACACAAGAAAAAAAATAAAAGAGGTAAGCATCATCCTTTGTATTAGGTTATCAAAGAACTGTAAACGTTTATAAGGGAATGCTGGTGAACTGAATTCTAGACGCAAAACTACATAGCCAATCAGACAGCAGTGTGAACATGCATACGTGGGATCAGCCATTTGGTTTGGGTTTGAGTGCTTAGAGAAGCAAAACTAGATGTTTTGTAAGATGTCACTGCAAAAAAAAAAAAAAAAAAAAAACTACACTGAACCTTTAAAATTAGGGTGAGATGGCAGAACAGAAGGAGATTTAGAAGAGCTCCAAATGCAGCAAAAAAAAAAAAAAAAAGATTCACCCAGTTTGATAATTCTCATTCACCCACAGAATTTTACTGAGAAGGCAAGAATGAATGTGGTGGAAAGCAGAGAGAATTAGTGCCTCTAACTGTAATTAAGTTCTCGAAATCTGCTGAGGTGAATCCAACAGCTCATCAAGCCTGTGTGAAACTGCAGCATGGTCCCTTTACAGCTCAAATGCTGCTAAAGATAAAGAGATTGATAACTTGATGACAGTAATGTGAGAGGTTGGAAACTGTGCTAAATTGAATTGAATTAAATATATTAAAGCTGTGGTACCAGTACCAGCTAAACTTGATCATTTTTTGGAATATGAATAACCAGTCCCTTACCCCTTCAGTCAAAGAAAGAACAGAGTATTCTCTAGGGAAAACAAAACAGAAACCAAAAAACGACATTTCAGTCTCCACGTTTCTTTAAAACACAATATACATAATAAAACTTTAAAAATGTTGACACATTGAGAAAACAACAACCAACATTAACAAGAGGAAAAAAGCAAACAAGAGGCAGATGCAAAGATGATCCAGATATTGGAATTAGTAGTGTACTCTGCTGTGCTGTGCTGAATCCAACTCTTTGCGACCCCCTAGATTGTAGCCCACCAGGCTCCTCTGTCCATGGAATTCTCCAGGCAAGCGTACTGGAGTGGGTTGCCATGCCCTCCTCCAGGGGATGTTCCCAACCCAGGGATTGAACCCATTGATCCCACATTACCGGCAGATTCTTTACTGTTTGAACCACCAGCAAAACCCAAGAATAGTGGAGTGGGTGTGCTATCCCTTCTCCAGGGGACTTCCTGATCCAGAAAACCAGGCTCTCTTACATTGCAGGTGGATTCTTTACCAGCTGAGCTACCAGGGAATTTGTAGATAAGGATTTAAATAATTGCTACGTTTCCCAATTTAAAGGGAAAAGGATCTAATGGATAAAAAGAGATTCTCAAGGAAAAAATGAAAACTGAAAAAATGTAAATTCTAGAATAGAAAATACAACATCAAAAAACAATGTATTCAATATCTACATTTGAAAAACTGCAAAAAGTTACTGAGAGAAACTCAAGATTTAAGTAATAAAGATATAAACCATGTTTATGGACTGAAACCATGAATATTTTTAAGATATCAATTCTTTTCAAATTGTTAATACAAAAAAAAAAAAAAAACCCAAAAAACTCAATTAAAAAAAATAGGATTGATTTCCAGTTCTAGACAATGTATAGTAGATGAAATTCTCCCTGTTGTTCTTCCTAGAAAATACCACAGAAAACAGAAGAAAAACATAGAATACTCTCAAAGGTGGCAAAAAGAAGATACACTGGCCTGGGATTTAAGGCATTGAATATCAACACGGCAGTGAGTTCCCCCAGTTTACTTTTTGCCTCAAGTATCTCAGACTGGGTCATTAAATACTGGACATACCAGTGGGTTCAGACAAGAAACCCTTCTCTCTCTCACCGAAGGACCAAGGTAAATGCAGCATAGCAAGACAGAAAACTCTTAGATAATAACTGTGTTACTTCAAACACTAAAGAAAAAACTGTGGCCTCAACCCAGCTTCGTCAACAAAGGCCAAGTGACAGGAACTAGACTTCCATTCTCATCTGGCTACAGTGAGACACCAGGGTGGGGGTCAGACAAGTTCGCATGAGGATCCAGGACTTCATCCCTACTGGACAGTAGCAAGTACCACCCCAACTCTGCCATGCCAGAGAAGACAATATGGAGAGGAGAAATGAGGGATCATCCTTCTCAGGGTATAAACAGAAACCAAGAGAGGAACCTGGATTCTTCCCCAAACCTGACAGAAATGAGGCAGCAAGAAAAAACAAACAAACAAATGAAAACAAACAAACAAACAAAAAAAAACCAGGAAAGCAGCAAGAGAAATACCACCTTACCCATAGAGGAGAAATAATTTGAGTGACACATTTGTCATAAGAAATTACTGAAATCAGAAGAAAGTGACACACAGTTTTTCAAGGGCTAAAAGAAAACAACTGTCAACCCAGAATTCTGCATGTAGAGAAAATATCCTTCAGGAATGAAGGGTAAATCACGATATTCTCAGGGGAAAGAAAATTAAGAGAATTTGTTACTCAGAGACCTATCCTAATTTTAAAAGAAATCCTCGGGACAGTTAGTAAATGATAAAAGAAGGAATATTAGAATGAAAGAAAAAGGAAATAAGGAAAATATCAGTATCCTCTATGTTATGTTTGATGGTTTAGACAAAAATATTATTAATAAGACTTTCAGTCTATGTAGAAAATATTTAAGATCATCATACTATAAATAATGAAGGGTAAAAGAACTTATCCAATTGATAAAATGTCAACATCCAGAGACTGAAGTATGTGTCAATAATGTGATACTTTAGCAATCACAAAAAACACATACACAAAGATATCCAAAAATATTACAGAAAAAAAAAAAAGAAATTTCAAAAATATTCAAGTAACCCACAGGAAAGCAGGAAAAATAAAACAGAGGAGGAAAAATGAAACACACAGAAAAATAAGAAATACAATGTCAGACATATCAATAATCACATTAAATGTAAATGATTTCTAGACACCAGTTAAAATACAAAGATTGGAAGAGTGGAGGAAATATGACACAACTGGGTTATGTCTACAAGAAACTCACCTCAGATGTAACAATATAGGCAAGTTGAAAGTAAATTTATGTAAAAAGATATGTCATACAAACATGGAGCAAAAGTAGTTGGAGCCTTTATATTAATATCAGATAAACTAGTGCTCGGTCACTCACTCGTGTCTGACTCTTTGCAACCCCGTGGACTGTAGCCCACCAGGCTCCTCTGTCCATGGGATTTTCCAGACAAGAATACTGGAGTGGGTTGCCATTTCCTTCTCCACAGATAGACTAGAATTCATAACAAAATATATATCAGGAAGAGTAATACTGTCTAATGATAATGAGGTCAATTAATTAAGAAACAGCTTCAAAATATGTGAATCACATGCAAAATTGAAAGGATAAAAAGACAAATTCACAATTATAGTTGGGAAACTTCAACAAAATTGATAGAATGGTGGTGGTTTAGTTGCTAAGTTGTGTCCAACTCTTGAGACTCCATGGATTGTAGCCTGCCAGGCTCCTCTGTCCATGCAATTCTCCAGGCAAGAATGGATAGAATAACTAGGCAGAAAATCATCAAGGATACAGAAGAATTCAACATCACCATCAACCAATCAATATTATAGAATAGTCCAACAACATCACATTATATTTAAGCAGAACATTTACCAAGACAGAACATACAAAGGGCCAAACAAACTTAACAAATTTAGAAGAACTTAATCATATGAGATCTGTTTCCTGATCACAATAAAATCAAACTAGAATCAGTAACAGAAAGAGAACCTAAAAATCTCTATAAACACTCAGAAACTGAACTGGATACTTTTAAATAATCCACAGGTAAAAGAATAATTCTCAAAGGAAATAACACTAAGTGCTTACATTAGAAAATGGGGAAAATCTCAAGTCAGTGATCTAAGCTTACACTTTAATATATTTGAAAAATTAATCCAAAGCAAACAGAAGGAAATAAAGATAACTGCAGAAATCAATCAAAATACAGTAAAAACAACAGAGAAAACAGATGAAACAAAGGACTTTTCTCTGAAAAGATTGATAAAATTAATAAACTTCTATCAAGGCTGACAAAAAAGAGAGAGGCACAAATTATCAGACATAAACAAAACAAGACTATCACTCCAGACACTGCAGATATCAAGTGATAATAAGGAAATCCCAAGAACCAGCTCTGAACACATGAGTGTGACGACTTACATCTTCCTATCAATCTACAAGTATTTCAAAAGGAAAAACAAATGGGAAAAACTTTTGAGCACTCTACACAAATAGATGTTCAAATGGCCATTAAGTTCATTAAAAGTTGCTTAAAATCAGTAGTCCTAGGGAAAATGCAAATTAAGATCACTGGTCATCTAAGTAATCCCACACATGTTTATATTACTCATTTAGATTATCACTGAAGTAAGCTTCAATGTAAATAAGCTTGTAAATATTTGTGGCTTACTGATTTAGGAAGCACTGCTTTGAGTAATATTCTATTTCTCCACCCAACTACTGCTCTGTCTTTGATTTCCTACTTTGCCTCTGCTACCATTTTCACATAGCCCTTTGGATTGATGAGTCATTGTGGATGTCTTGCCTAAGGTGCTAGCTCAGCAACTTTCTAGGAAGCTTTCTTCAGGATCCCATCTAATGTCCCACTGGACTCTAAGGAAGAAGCCCTGCCCAAAATTGATCCTCAACCTCCTGTCAGTTACTCTGAAAAGAGGACCACTTTCCACTCCTCAAGCTCTCCTCCCATCATTCCTCATGGCCAACTCATGCACAACCAAGATTGATATTCAGCTGGTATGTACAAGTTGTTAATATATTAAAAACAAGGGACATGCTTACAATTAGTATGAATTTTCTCATACTTTCTTTAACCAAGAGGAGGAAACAGAGAAACAAGGGAAACAAAAAGTATCTGGAAGATAGTCTGTGTTTAGATCAGAAAATCATATGTATGCCAGACTAAAATGCTGACATGTTTTTAGGGAATGAGAGACAATGGGCCTGAGAGACACAGGCCCTTGTTTGTTTTGGAGAAGAAATATGTGATTTGGCTTATGTTTTGGAAAGATAACTCCCAAACTTAACTTATGGATAATTTCTGGCAAGTAATAGTATTACATTGTAAAGATTAAAAAGCATAAGCACATATTTTCTGATTTTGACTCCAATCACTATCCTTGGAGAAATTTTCTATAAAGAAGCAACCATCCCAATCCAAATGTCCTACGTCTCAAGCATATCCATCTTTAGCATTCATATCTCCACAGATAATAAATAAGCCATAGATCTTTTAAAAGGATCACATTGAAAGGATTGTAAATGATGAGAAATAGGATAGGAATTGAAGGAGAGCTAGGACACAGGGAAGCCTACATTAAGTTCATCTAGAGAATGAGTCAAAAATAGGAGGATCCACTCTTTCTACATTTTCCAAAACCATTAAAAGCTGAATTAAGTGGCCTCAGTTTGGGTGGCATATTCTTGCTTCTAATGACATAACTTGAGCAGCAAGATTTAAAATGTTCTCACTCCACTCCTCCTTGTCTCTTGAATGTAAATGAAAGTTAAGATATGAATGTGAAAAGGTCAATTTTTAAGTACTTGATTTTACATTTGTAATACTATGGAGAAAGTTTTATTAGTTGATAAATATGTTCAAAAATATGTTTCAGGTTCAAAAAATGTTAAATTTCCTATTTGAACTTGGCTTTGAATTTTTCCAGCGTTACTATATTACTAACATCGCTACAAAATGTATAGGTCTGCTGGCTCAGAAAAGGGTCAGCACTGTTAATTTCTTGAAACTGATATTTTGTTGTGACACTGCCATGTTCACTCTGAGATGCTTAGCAGCAACCTTGACCTCTAAACTTTAGATGTCACCATCACCCTCTCCCAGTTGGTATAGTTAAAAATATCATCAGACATGGCCAGATGTCTCCTGGGGAAGCAAAGATGCAAAAGTGAAGCAATTACCATAAGACTCTTTGGGTACAGAACATTACAGAAAGAGGGATCACCAGTGCCAACCCCTGAGGTGAGTGTATGCCAGATATGCTTGAGGTGCAGCAAGGAGGTCAATGAAGCTGGAGCAGTCAGGAAGAGCAAAAAGATGTTGGAGATAAAATCATGTAGATACAGAGCAGAAGAGGTAGATTTAGGGTCTTGAAGGATGTAAAAAGAACTTTGACTTTTCTCCAACCAAATTTAGGAGTCATTGAATGACTGAGCAGAGGTGTAATGTGATGATTTAAATGAAAAAGAGTTAACTAGCCTTTTGTGTTGAGAAAATACAGGATTTAGGGGGTGACTGCAGAAGCAAGAAGGTCACTTAGAAGACTGCTGCCGTGACCTAGGGGAGAGATGGTGATTGAACCCATTTTTATGATGGAATCTATTGCTTTCTTGTGGGAGGTGGTGAGAATGAGGTCAGTATGTTAGCAAGAACAAGGGTCTTAGAGAACTTCTTCCTGACTAAGAGAGCCACCTGAGTCTGAGAAGGTCTTTTTCAGGGAGTAGGGAGGCCTCTAGGGGCTGAAAAGTCTTGCTTGGACTATGAATCATGCATCATACTTCTTTCTCATGCATTGGCACTTCCTGTTACAAATTTAGAATGAACAAAAAATAGAATCAATGAAAAATAATTTTTCACAGTGATTAAGCATTTACCATATTCTAAAGCAATGGTTCAAACATCATTTCTCATAATCCTATAAGGTAGGTACTATAATTACATACATTGTACAGATGAGAAAACAGAACTGAAGCAGAGAAGGGCTGAATATCTTGCTCATGGTTACACAGCTAGGAAAGATGGAGCTGGGATTTATACGCAGGATGTCTGATTCACAGGCCCTTGAAATCATATTAAAAAGCCGAGACATTACTTTGCCAACAAAGGTCTATCTAGTCAAAGCTATGGTTTTTCCAGTAGTCATGTATGGATGTGGGGGTTGGACTATAAAGAAAGCTGAGAGCTGAAGAACGGATGCTTTTGAACTGTGCTGTTAGAGAGGATTCTTGAGAGTCCCTTGGACTGCAAGGAGATCCAACTAGTCCATCCTAAAGGAGATCAGTCCTGAATATTCACTGGAAGGACTGATGCTGAAGCTGAAACTCCAATACTTTGGCCACCTGATGTGAAGAACTGACTCCTTGGAAAAGACCGTGACGCTGGGAAAGATTGAAGACAGGAGGAGAAGGGGATGACAGAGAATGAGATAGTTGGATGGCATCACCGACTTGATGGACATGAGTTTGAGTAAGCTCCTAGAGTTGGTGATGGACAGGGAGGCCTGGCATGCTGCAGTCCATGGGGTTGCAAAGAGTCAGACACAACTGAGCAACTGAACTGGACTGAAATAATTGCCTCTGATATAAAATCAAATTTTTAATTTCAAATGACTTCCAAATGACAAGAAATGGCAATGTTTCTAAACTGGATAGAGAATAGCAGAATAAGACAACAACATAAAATTCCATGTGGTGGTTCAACTGAATAAATGAAGAAAGTAAAATTGTTTTAATTAAGAAGGGAGAAGATCCTCAAGGCCTGAGGCAGAGACTGAGCAGTGAAGTTATTGGGTCTATGAATCAGAGGAGAGCTTTGAGGCTCCTCCAGCAGATCAATGAAGAGCTGTGCTATAGTTCTGTGAAAACAGGCTTAGCTCTCCCCAGGGCTAGTGTCTTTATCCTGCACAGTGCAGACTCCATAGTTCCACACAAACACAGAAGCTACTTTGCCAAAGTGCAAAAGGAATGCAAGGTTTTTACCTTTAGTTAGTGCCTACTATGTGCCAGGCACTTTGCTAGATTCTCCCCCCCCCCCATTTATTTTTATTAGTTGGAGGCTAATTACCTTACAATATTGTAGTGGTTTTTGCCATACATTGACATGAATCAGCCATGGATTTGCATGTATTCCCCATCCCGATTCCCCCTCCCACCTCCCTCCCCACCCCATCCCTCTGGGTCTTCCCAGTGCACCAGCCCCGAGCACTTGTCTCATGCATCCAACCTGGGCTGGTGATCTGTTTCACCCTTAATAATATACATGTTTCGATGCTGTTCTCTCGAAACATCCCACCCTTGCCTTCTCCCACAGAGTCCAAAAGTCTGTTCTGTACCAATACAGTATACTAACGCATATATATGGAATTTAGAAACATGGTAATGATAACCCTATATGCAAAACAGAAAAACAGACACAGATGTACAGAACTCTACTAGATTCTTGAGTATAAATATGGCCATATAGAACCCTTATCTCAAGAAATTGTTAGCTCAGTTGTGTCCGACTCTTTGCAACCTCTTGAACTGTAGTCTGCCAGGCTCCTCTGGTGGGCGAGAATTCTCCAGGCAAGAATACTGGAGTAGGTAGCCATTTCCTTTTTCAGGGTATCTTCCCAAGCCAGGGTTCCCTGATGACTCAGATGGTAAGAATTCACCTGCAGTGAAGGAGACCTAAGTCCAATCCCTGGGTTGGGAAGACCCCCTGGAGAAGGGAATGGCTACCCACTCCAGTATTCTTGCATGGAGAATTCCAAGGAAAGAGGAGCCTGGTGGGCTTCAGTCCATGGGGTCGCAAAGAGTCGGACACAACTGAGCAATTTTCACTTTTATTTCAAGAAACTTCAGAGTGTTATCTCATATACTCATTTGTTTAATCGGAAAATAAATATTTTTTGAAAGATGTGAGATTTCTTATGTTTATTCTTTCCTTTCTCTGCCCCAATATGAGGGTGAACAGTTACTGGATTCTTAGATAACCCATGTCTTCACATCCTTGATGAAAAATATGGTTACCTGGGTCCAGGTTTATATACTGGGACAGCATTTTCAAATTTCCTTGAGCCCTTGATAAGGCACACTAATATTCAAGCCATTCAGCTCACTAAAGGACCTGTCCCCCATTGTTCAGTTCTTCTCTGACCCCCTCTCACTCAAATTTTACCATCTGTTTTTGTACTGTGATCATTAATAAAAATCTGACAGGAGTGGTCTTTATGGAAGAAGTATTACATAGAGGGAAAAACAGAAGCCAAGGTGAGAAGTTTGTGGAATGTCCACTTTTAGTGCAATGGGAAGAGCAGACTGCAGAAGCATCAGTAATATATGGAGGACAATTAATGACAATACACCTCCATAGAAGCCAAAACCTTGAGCATATAAAGATTTACATTAGACTAAGACTTGATTTCATTTAATAAGTGGGTTTCTTTTTTACTTTCATTTATTCCACTTGAAGTCTGCCAAACTCTGAGGGGTCTGGGTGTTCACTGATTACTTGGTTCAGTTTCAGATTCAACTGATACTTACAAGTCATCTGCTATAGTCCACGTACTTTTTTATACTTTCTAAATAAGCTTCTAAAACAATGTTTTATTTGGAATGATATCTAAATGTTACAGGTTTCAATTCTTTCATGTGTATCACTTCCATTTCCATCTACTTGCCCACCAAGAAGGTAAGGATCTGCTGAAATCACGTGGAGCTAGACATAAAGTCAAGACAGAGTATTTTCTCACCGTCTTCAGAAAAATCAGCCACATCTCCATTTCACTCATAAGTAGATTTCCAGAGTTCTTGTTTCTCCAATTATTAAACAGATTTACAGATGAAACTGGGAAAGTTCAAGATAACTCTGGGCAAAGCACTGCTGTGGTTACTTTTACCATGAATGACATTTTCACTGGAGGGCTAAATAATTAAAGAGCACCAGTAATAGCAAAATACAAAAGAAAAGATCTATATGCTCCTTCCTGGAAAAACTGAAGTATAAACATTGCTTAAGGCACTTATATAAATATCTTTAATCTGTACAACTGAAGAATTTCAAGCCTCTGGAAGAAAAAGGTAGAGAGACAACAACTGGACTGGAGTTGCTCATAAATGTGCTGTAGGTGAACTCTTGGAAGAAATTTTTTCTTTCTCTTTTGAAAATGTGATACTCTTGATCCATTTAGTATCTCAGCATGGGCGGAGGTTTACTTTCTTGGCCAAGAAATTGAGGCCTATGGAGGTTTGTTGAAGATTACAGTTCCCAGTAGAACCAGGTGAGGGATTACAAATCTGAGCTCTTAATTCTTAGGTCCAGCCAAGGTTTCAGAGGTTATACTTGCTTTTAAAATCAGACAAATAATCTTTTGTCACATCCTCTCAAACTGCTAGTTTCAGCAGCTGAAAAACACCGGTGGGAATTTCTTCCCTAATGGAAGCCAGTTCTCACAGATTGTTAACAGTTGCCCAGGAACTTGAAGAATAACCATTTGAGATGAAAACTATGTCTTACTCTGGCTCTATGTTCATTCCATATGCATGTAGGCCAGTGGTCACAAGTAAAGAAAAGTCAAATGTCCTCTTTCAAGTCATTCACAAATCAAGCAGAAGTAAGGAAATAATACAGATAAAAGAAAAGATTTATGAATATACTTGAATATAGAAACCAATGGAGAAAACTAATGATACCAAAATCTGGTTCTTTGAAAAGATTCATAAAGTTGACAAAACAATAGACACACTAGGAAAATAAAGAAAACACAAATTACTAAAATCAAGAGTAAAAGAGGAAATATGACTCTGGATCCTCCAGACCTTTAAAATTACATTAAGAGAGGGGGGAGGAGCTAAGATGGTGGAGGAATAGGATGGGGAGACCACCTTCTCCCTTAGAAATTCATCAAAACAACATTTGAACGCTGAGCAAACTGCACAAAACAACTTCTGATCGCTAGCAGAGGACATCAGGCGCCCAGAAAAGCAGCCCATTGTCTTTGAAAGGAGGTAGGACAAAAGATAAAAGATAAAAAGAGAGACAAAAGAGCTAGGGATGGAGACCCGTCCCGGGAAGGGAGCCGTAATAGAGGAAGTTTCCAAACACCAGGAAACCCTCCCACTGGTGGGTCTAGGGGAAGTTTTTGAATCTCGGAGGGCAACCTAACTGGGAGGAAAAATAAAACCCACAGATTACAGGCCTAAAAGCAACTCCCAGAAGAAAAATATCCCAGACGCTCGCATCCACCACCAGCAAGTGGGGGCTGAACGGAGAGGAGCGGGCAGCATTGCTTAGGGTAAGGACCGGGCCTGAATGCCCTGAGGGCAATCAGAGGGAGCTGGCATGAGATAGCAACTTAAACTGTGGGATAGCAAGAGAGACAGAGAAAATTAACCGGCAAAAAGCGCTAACCGAACAAACTGCCAGCTGTTGGGAGAACAAAAGAAAGACTGAGCAATTCCAGAGAAGAGCTAGCTGGCTGCGGACCAGCCCATCCCCGGCTAGAGGCAGGAGGCAGGGGGGAGGGGAAAGGGGCAAACCTGGCCCCAGAGACGGCACCCCTACCAAACTGCAAACAGGCTCCCAGTTTCTAACCAAAGACTTCCTGAGATTCTGGATGGTTGACATCCACCGGGAGGGTCACGGCTAGAGGGCAGCTTCCCAGAAAGACACAAGGTGAACCCAACTGGTGGAAACTGAGGCTGGGACCGCGGAGGGGAGAAGGCGCACCGCACCCGGGAGAGTGCGCCCGTCAAGCTCCTGGCGGCCTGAGCTGCTCGGGCGGGGAAGGCACAAAATGCAGGCTTAACTGAGTCTGCGCTTTTGTGGAGTACCCGAAAACTGGAACTGCACGCAACGCAGGGCCCGCTCCATATAGAGTAGCCAGGAGCCTGAGCAGTGTAGACGGGGAAAGCACACACCCGTGAGTGGGGACAAACCCAGTGTGGCCAGAACACGGTGAGTGGTCCCCACACACAGCGATATCTGCCTGCAGCACCCCTCCCTCCCTGCAGCACGACTGAACCAGCTAACCTAAATAAGAGACCACCTCCGCCCACCTGTGTCAGGGTGGAAATTAGACACTGAAGAGACCGGTAAACAGAAGCCAAATAAACAAAGGGAACCGCTTCAAAAGTCACCGGCGCAACAGGTTAAAATACCTGTAGTTAACACCGACTACACCGGAAGGGGCCTATAGATATTGAGAAGTGTAACCTGGAACAAGGAGCTATCTGAAACTGAACTGGACCCACACTGCATGCAACAGCTCCAGAGAAATTCCTAGATATATTTTTACTATTTTTTTAATTAAAAAAAATTTATATTTAAAATTTAATTTGTTTTAAAAAATTTAATTAAAAAATTTTTTTCTTTTAAAATTTTTTCTCTTTTATTTTCCTTTAAAATTCCCTATTACTCCTCTATTACTCCTTAATTTTCATTTTCATATATTTTTACTATTTTTTTAATTAAAATTTTTTTCCCTTTTTTTCTTTTATTTTCTTTTAAAGTTCTCTATTACTCCTTAATTTTCATTTTCATTCTCATATATTTTTACTGATTTTTTAATTTAAAAATTTTCTTTCTTTTATTTTCTTTTAAAATCCTCTGTTACTCCTCTATTACTCCTTAATTTTCATTTTCATTTCACTATAATCTTGCAGAAAAAGAGACCCTATCTTTAAAGTGAACTTCATATATATATTTCTTAAATTTTTTTGTTTTTGATTTTAATATTGTATTTTAAAGAGTCTAACCTCTACTGTAGATTTTTAATCTTTCTTTTTCAGTATTTGATATCAATTTTGGACATTTAAGAATCCAGTATTCAGTACCCATATTTACTCAGGAGTGTGATGATTACCCTTTCCACCTTTTGACTCGCCTTTTTCTCCCCCTGATCGCCTCTATTTCCTCCCTCCCCCTTCTCTTCTCAATCTAATTCTGTGAATCTCTGTGGGTGTTCTGGGCTATGGAGAACACTTAGGGAACAGAGTACTGCATAGATCGGTCTCTCTCCTCTTAAGTCCCCCCTTTCCTTGTCCTGCTCATCTCTATCTACTTCCTCCCTCTCCTCTTCTTCATGTAACTCTGTGAACCTCTGTGGGTGTCCCTCACTTTGGAGAATCTTTTTGCCACTAACCTAGAAGTTTTATTATGGGTGCTATATAGTTGGAGAAGCCTTGAGGCTACTGGAAGAATAAAACTGAAAGCCAGAGGCAGGAGACTTAAGTCCAAAATTTAAGACCACCAGAGAACTCCTGAATACAGAGAACATTAAGTAATAAGAGATCATCCAAAAGCCTCCATACCTACACTGAAACCAACCACCACCCAAGAGTCAATAAGTTCCAGAGCAAGTCATACCACGCAAATTTTTCAGCAATGCAGGAACATAGCCATTAATGTCAACATACAGGCTGCCCAAAGTCACACCAAACACATAGACCCATCTCAAAACACACTACTGGACACTCCATTGCACTCCAGAGTGAAGAAATCCAGTTCCATGCACCAGAACACCAACACAATCTTCCCTAACGAAGAAACCTTGACAAGCCAATCATCCAACCCCACCCACTGGGAGAAACCTCCACAATAAAAAGGAACCACAGACCGCCAGAATAGAGAAAGTCCACTCCAAACACAGCAATCTAAACAAGATGAAAAGGCAGAGAAATACCCAACAGGTAAAGGAACATGAAAAATGCCCACCAAGCCAAAAAAAAAAAAAAAAAAAAGAGGAGGAAATAAGGAATCTATCTGAAAAAGAATTTAGAATAATGATAATAAAAATGATCCAAAATCGTGAAAACAAAATGGAGTTACAGATAAATAGCCTGGAGACCAGGATTGAGAAGATGCAAGAAATGTTTAACAAGGATCTAAAAGAAATAAAAAAGAGTCAAATAAAAATGAATAATGCAATAAATGAGATCAAAAACACTCTGGAGGGAACCAAGAGTAGAAAAACAGAGGAAGAAGATAGGATAAGTGAGGTAGAAGATAAAATGGTGGAAATAAATGAAGCAGAGAGGAGAAAAGAAAAAAGAATTAAAAGAAATGAGGACGACCTCAGGGACAATGTGAAATGCCCCAACATTCGAATCATAGGAGTCACAGAAGAAGAAGACAAAAAGAAAGGCCATGAGAAAATACTCGAGGAGATAATAGCTGAAAACTTCCCTAAAATGGGGAAGGAAATAGCCACCCAAGTACAAGAAACCCAGGGAGTCCCAAACAGGATAAACCCAAGGTGAAACACCCCAAGACACATATTAATCAAATTAACAAAGATCAAACACAAAGAACAAATACTAAAAGCAGCAAGGGAGAAACAACAAATAACACACAAAGGGATTCCCATAAGGATAACAGCTGATCTATCAATAGAAACCCTCCAGGCCAGAAGGGAATGGCAGGACATACTGAAAGTAATGAAAGAGAATAACCTACAACCTAGATTACTGTACCCAGCAAGGATCTCATTCAGATATGAAGGAGAATTCAAAAGCTTTACAGACAAGCAAAAGCTGAGAGAATTCAGCACCACCAAACCAGCTCTTCAACAAATGCTAAAGGATCTTCTCTAGATAGAAAACACAGAAAGGTTGTATAAACGCGAACCCAAAACAACAAAGTAAATGGCAACGGGACCATACCTATCAATAATTACCTTAAATGTAAATGGGTTGAATGCCCCAACCAAAAGACAAAAACTGGCTGAATGGATACAAAAACAAGACCCCTATATATGCTGTCTACAAGAGACCCACCTCAAAACAAGGGACACATACAGACTGAAAGTGAAGGGCTGGAAAAAAATATTTCATGCAAATGGAGACTAGAAGAAAGCAGGAGTCACAATACTCATATTGGATAAAAAAAGACTTTAAAGTAAAGGCTGTGAAAAGAGACAAAGCAGGACACTACATAATGATCAAAGGATCAATACAAGAAGAAGATATAACAATTATAAATATATATGCACCCAACATAGGAGCACCGCAATACGTAAGGCAAATGCTAATGAGTATGAAAGGGGAAATTAACAATAACACAATAATAGTGGGAGACTTTAATACCCCACTCACACCTATGGATAGATCAACTAAACACAAAATTAACAAGGAAACACAAACTTTAAATGACACAATGGTCCAGCTAGACCTAATTGATATCTATAGGACATTTCACCCCAAAGCAATCAATTACACCTTTTTCTCAAGTGCACACGGAACCTTCTCCAGAATAGATCACATCCTGGGCCATAAATCTAGCCTTGGGAAATTCGAAAAAATTGAAATCATTCCAGTCATCTTTCCTGACCACAATGCAGTAAGACTAGATCTCAATTGCAGGAAAAAAACTATTAAAAATTCAAACATATGGAGGCTAAATAACATGCTTCTGAATGATCAACAAATCATAGAAGAAATCAAAAAAGAAATCAAAATATGCATAGAAACAAATGAAAATGAAAACACAACAACCCAAAACCTATGGGACACTGTAAAAGCAGTGCTAAGGGGAAGGTTCATAGCATTACAGGCTTACCTCAAGAAACAAGAAAAAAGTCAAATAAATAACCTAGCTCTACACCAAAAGCAACTAGAGAAGGAAGAAATTAAGAACCCCAGGGTTAGTAGAAGGAAAGAAATCTTAAAAATTAGGGCAGAAATAAATGCAAAAACAACAAAACAGACCATAGCAAAAATCAACAAAGCTAAAAGCTGGTTTTTTGAGAAGATAAACAAAATTGACAAACTGTTAGCCAGACTCAATAAGAAACAATGGGAGAAGAACCAAATCAACAAAATTAGAAATGAAAATGGAGAGATCACAACAGACAACACTGAAATACAGAGGATCATAAGAGATTACTACCAGCAGCTCTATACCAATAAAATAGACAATTTGGGAGAAATGGACAAATTCCGAGAAAGGTACAACTTTCCAAAACTGAACCAGAAAGAAATAGAAGATCTTAACAGATCCATCACAAGCACGGAAATCGAAACTGTAATCAGAAATCTTCCAGCAAACAAAAGCCCAGGACCAGATGACTTCACAGCTGAATTCTACCAAAAATTTAGAGAAGAGCTAACACCTATCTTACTCAAACTCTTCCAGAAAATTGCAGAAGAAGGTAAACTTCCAAACTCATTCTATGAGGCCACCATCACTCTAATTCCAAAACCAGACAAAGATGTCACAAAAAGAAAACTACAGGCCAATATCACTGATGAACATAGATGCAAAATTCCTTAACAAAATTCTGGCAAACAGAATCCAACAACATATTAAAAAGATCATACATCATGACCAAGTGGGCTTTATCCCAGGAATGCAAGGATTCTTTAATATCCACAAATCAATCAATGTAATACACCACATTAACAAATTTAAAGATAAAAACCATATGATTATCTCAATAGATGCAGAAAAAGCCTTTGACAAAATTCAATATCCATTTATGATAAAAACTCCCCAGAAAGCAGGAAAAGAAGGAGTATACCTCAACATAATAAAAGCTATATAGGACAAACCTACAGCAAGCATTGCCCTCAATGGTGAAAAATTGAAAGCATTTCCCCTGAAATCAGGAACAAGACAAGGGTGCCCACTCTCCCCACCACTATTCAACATAATTTTGGAAGTTTGGGCTACAGCAATCAGAGCAGAAAAAGAAATAAAAAGAATCCAGATAGGAAAAGAAGAAGTGAAACTCTCACTCTTTGCAGATGACATGATCCTCTACACAGAAAATCTTAAAGACTCTACCAGAAAATTACTAGGGCTAATCAGTGAATATAGTAAAGTTGCAGGATGTAAAATTAACACACAGAAATCCCTTGCATTCCTATACACTAACAATGAGAAAACAGAAAGAGAAATTAAGGAAACATTACCATTCACCATGGCAACAAAAAGAATAAAATATACTTAGGAGTATATGTATCTAAAGAAACAAAAGACCTATACATAGAAAACTATAAAACACTGATGAAAGAAATCAAAGAGGACACAAACAGATGGAGAAATATGCCGTGTTCATGGATTGGAAGAATCAATATTGTGAAAATGAGTATACTATCCAAAGCAATCTATAGATTCAATGCAATCCCTATCAAGCTACCACTGGTATTCTTCACAGAACTAGAACAAATAACTTCATACTTTGTATGGAAAAACAAAAAACCTCAAATAGCCAAAGCAATCTTGAGAAAGAATGGGACTGGAGGAATCAACCTGCCTGACTTCAGGCTCTACTACAAAGCCACAGTCATCATGACAGTATGGTACTGGCACAAAGACAGAAATATAGAGCAATGGAACAAAATAGAAAGCCCAGAGATAAATCCACATACCTATGGACACCTTATCTTTGACAAAGGAGGCAAGGATATACAATGGAAAAAAGACAACCTCTTTAACAAGTGGTGCTGGGAAAACTGGTCAACCACTTGGAAAAGAATGAAACTAGAACACTTTCTAACACCATACACAAAAATAAACTCAAAATGGATTAAAGATCTAAATGTAAGACCAGAAACTATAAAACTCCTAGAGGAGAACATAGGCAAAACACTCTCTGACATAAATCACAGCAGGATCCTCTGTGACCCACCTCCCAGAATATTGGAAATAAAGGCAAAACTAAACAAATGGGACCTAATGAAACTTAAAAGCTTTTGCACAACAAAGGAAACTATAAGCAAGGTGAAAAGACAGCCCTCAGATTGGGAGAAAATAATAGCAAATGAAGAAACAAAGGATTAATCTCAAAAATATACAAGCAACTCCTGCAGCCCAATTCCAGAAAAATAAATGACCCAATCAAAAAATGGGCCAAAGAACTAAACAGACATTTCTCCAAAGAAGACATACAGATGGCTAACAAACACATGAAAAGATGCTCAACATCACTCATTATCAGAGAAATGCAAATCAAAACCACAATGAGGTACCATTACACGCCAGTCAGGATGGCTGCTATTCAAAAGTCTACAAGCAATAAATGCTGGAGAGGGTGTGGAGAAAAGGGAACCCTCTTACACTGTTGGTGGGAATGCAAACTAGTACAGCCACTATGGAGAACAGTATGGAGATTCCTTAAAAAACTGGAAATAGAACTGCCATATGACCCAGCAATCCCACTCCTGGGCATACATACCAAGGAAACCAGATCTGAAAGAGACACGTGTACCCCAGTGTTCATCACAGCACTGTTTATAATAGCCAGGACATGGAAGCAACCTAGATGCCCATCAGCAGACGAGTGGATAAGGAAGCTGTGGTACATATACACTATGGAATATTACTCAGCCATTAAAAAGAATTCATTTGAATCAGTTCTAATGAGATGGATGAAACTGGAGCCCATTATACAGAGTGAAGTGGGCCAGAAAGATAAAGACCCATATAGTATACTGATGCATATGTATGGAATTTAAAAAGATGATAATGATAACCCTATATGCAAAACAGGAAAAGAGACACAGATGTACAGTACAGACTTTTAGACCCTGAGGGAGAAGGCGAGGGTGGGATGTTCAGAGAGAACAGCATTGAAACAAGTATACTATCAAGGGTGAAACAGATCACCAGCCCAGGTTGGATGCATGAGACGGGTGCTCAGGCCTGGTGCACTGGGAAGACCCAGAGGGATGGGATGGAGAGGGAGACGGGAGGGGGGATCGGGATGCGGAACACATGTAAATCCATGGCTGATTCATGTCAATGTATGGCAAAAAGCACTACAATATTGTAAAGTAATTAGCCTCCAACGAATAAAAATAAATGGGAAAAAACATTAAGAGAACATTATAAATATCTTTATGTCTATAAATTCAACAACTTCGACTATATAGACTAATTTCTTAAGAAACACAAGATCCATAGCCTGTTCCAGGAAACAGAATAAGAGGAAACATTTCCCAACATATTTTATGAGGCTGGCATTAGACCCCTCCTACCAAAACTGGATAAAGAGTTGCTTGGCTCCATGAGAGCAGAGTACATAGTTACAAAAATTCATTGAATTATATACATAATTCTCCTTGGGCCTCAGGAATGAATCATAATTCTCAAATACTGATAAGTGATTAAAGTTCCTGAAAGAGTATGTACATGTACTTTTCTTCAAGAAGGAGTTTTTGATTGTGGTGAAATTGCTATATGACTCAAAATTCTTTTTGTCTAATTTTGTTTTTTTTGGAATAATGGATGGGGAGGTGGAAAAATACTTCTTTGTTCAAATATGTAATATGAGGCTTTCTTCATGTTACTTATGTGAATGTAGATGAGTTTACATGAAAGTAATACTGCTTTCAACCCTAGAAGCGAACCTATGCTTCTGAGCAAAGCAGATTGGTAAATAAATATTGATGCACCCTAACACTTGATATGGATCATGCTAAGATACACTCAGAATGTAAAAGATCCTTTCTTTACTCTTTTGCTCTCCCCTTCTTCCTTCCTTTCTCTTTTCCCATTGTTTTCATTTTATTTTTATTTTCTTTCTTCTTTTCTTTCCTTCTTCCTTCCCATCCAAGCAGACCAATGTCCAAGACAGGCCTGTATCTCTGACTGAACCAAAGAATAAAATGGACAAGATAAATATGAGCAATAGTTATGTTTACAGGCAGTTCACTTTATTTTGAGTGGAGACCTGGTATCCTGGAATAAAATTGTGAAGAAAAATGTTCTGCTTTAGTACTTGCATTGGAAGAGAGAAAAATTCAATTATCTTAAAAGTCCATTAGCTAATTAATAGTTTTATCAGTGTTCCCAAAAGACTTTGGCTCCAATGCTTTGGTGGGCAATAGCTCAGTTCAGAAGACAATAAAGAGGGGACATACTAAGAAAGATATGACTCATAGAAATTCACATTGTAAGTCAGAATATATCATTTAGTAGGGATCACACTTCAGAGAGCTAGGTTGTGGGAAACACAGCCATAAATTCTTTTATATAAGCCCAAGTCTTCTGAATTTTTAATTCTTTGCCTTGAAAGGTGAGTGGGTGACGGAATTCATTGATAGCATATACAAGTTACATGTTTTGTGAATAAGGAATTGATTGAAAAGAGTGGTCTATTTGTTGAAACTAAAAGTGCTTCCCTCTCTAATTTATGACTTAAGGCTCATTCATCTGCATCATAAATTCAGTGGGGCAAATTTACAGCTGCATATAGTCAGTTCGTTCAGTCACTCAGTCATGTCTGACTCTTTGTAACCCCTTGAACTGTAGCATGCCAGGCCTCCCTGTCCATCACCAACTCCCAGATTCCACCCAAACTCATGTCCATGGAGTTGGTAATGCCATCCAACCATCTCATCCTCTGTCATCCCCTTATCCTCCTGCCTTCCATCTTTCCCAGCATCAGGGTCTGTTCAAATGAGTCAGCCCTTCGCATCAGGTGGTCAAAGTACTGGAGTTTCAGCTTCAACATCAGTCATTCCAATGAACACCCAGGACTGATCTCCTTTAGGATGGACTGGTTGGATCTCCTTGAAGTCCAAGGGACTCTCAAGAGTCTTCTCCAACACCACAGTTCAAAAGTACTAATTCTTTGGTGCTCAGCTTTCTTTATAATCCAACTCTCAAATCCATACATGAGTACTGGAAAAACCATAGATAGCCTTGACTAGACAGACCTTTGTTGACAAAGTAATGTCTCTGCTTTTTAATATGCTGTCTAGGTTGGTCATAGCTTTCCTTCCAAGGAGCAAGCATCTTTTAATTTCATGGCAGCAATCACCATCTGCAGTGATTTTGGAGCCCCCCAAAATAAAGTCAGCCACTGTTTCCCAATGGGAATGAAGTGATGGGACCAGATGCCATGATCTTAGTTTTCTGAATGTTGAGCTTTAAGCCAACTTTTTCACTCTCCTTTTTCACTTTCATCGAGGCTTTTTAGTTCCTCTTCACTTTCTGCCATAAGGTGGTGTCATCTGCATATCTGAGGTTATTGATATTTCTCCCGGCAATGTTGATTCTAGCTTGTGCTTCTTCCAGTGCAGCGTTTCTCATGATGTACTCTGCATATAAGTTAAATAAGTAGGGTGACAATATACAGCCTTGACATACTCCTTTTCCTATTTGGAACCAGTCTTTTGTTCCATGTCCAGTTCTAACTGTTGCTTCCTGACCTGCATACAAATTTCTCAAGAGGCAGGTCAGGTGGTCTGGTATTCCCATCTCTTTCAGAATTTTCCACAGCTTATTGTGATCCACAAAGTCAAAGGCTTTGGTATAGTCAATAAAATAGAAATAGATGTTTTTCTGGAACTCTCTTGCTTTTTCAATGATCCAATGGATGTTGGCAATTTGATCTCTGGTTCCTCTGCTTTTTCTAAAACCAGCTTGAACATCTGGAAATTCACGGTTCATGTATTGCTGAAGCCTGGCTTGGAGAATTTTGAGTATTATTTTACTAGCATGTGAGATGACTGCAATTGTGTGGTAGTTTGAGCATTCTTTCGTATTGCCTTTCTTTGGGATTGGAATGAAAACTGACCTTTTCCAGTCCTGTAGCCACTGCTGAGTTTTCCAAATTTGCTGGTATATTGAGTGCAGCACTTTCACAGCATCATCTTTGAGGATTTGAAATAGCTGAACTGGAATTCCATCACCTCCACTAGCTTTGTTTGTAGTGATGCTTCCTAAGGCCCACTTGACTTCACATTCCAGGATGTCTGGCTCTAGGTCATCACACCATTGTGATTATCTGGGTCATGGAGATCTTTTTCGTATAGTTTTTCTGTGTATTCTTGCCACCTCTTCTTAATATCTTCTGCTCCTGTTAAGTCCATACCATTTCTGTCCTTTATTGAGCCCATCTTTGCATGAAATGTTGCCTTGGCATCTCTAATTTTCTTGAAGAGATCTCTAGTCTTTCCCATTCTATTGTTTTCCTCTATTTCTTTATTGCAGAGGAAGGCTTTCTTATCTCTCCATGCTATTCTTTGGAACTCTGCATTCAAATGCATATAACTGGGGCTCAAATCAAATATTCTTTCCTCAAAGATGCTTTTCTCGACCCTCTAGGGAGTACAGTTCCTTGCTAGTGGCCATTCCACCTTCTTACCCTAATTTTTTCAGTGTATTGTCTTTCTACTTCTGCCAGAATGCAAGTTCATTTGGTTTTAGCAGTAGTAATTCAGTTTCTTTTCCTGCATCTTTACACCTTAAAACAGAGTCTAGAAAACACAAGTTACTCATTATTTAATTGAATATTTAAACACTGATTGCTAAACATATTCACAGATGGTGCCCATAAAGGTGCACTTTTAAATCTCCTAGCAGCAGCAGCGCTAAGAAAAACAGCAGTCATGTAGGAATAGTCCCATGAAAATTAGTAAATAGCTGAGTGAATGAATGAGCACAGGTGCATGATCGATCTGAAAACTCAGTTTTTGGCTGAGAATAAAAGATCATGGTTCTGAGTTTCTATAAAATGGCATGTTTCATGGACACTGCTATTTTACATCATACTTGAGATGCCTGAGGTTCTAAACCAAAGAATAACAATAATTCAAATTTTCCAGTTCCTTTAAAATTATCAGCAGTTCTTAGAAGCAACTCACTCACCTCCATCACCTCTAACTGAATGTATACAAAGCACCCCTTTTCCACACACCTTTTTAGGTTGTGTTCATCTTGTCTCAAATTTTCCGAACAATTAGCACTTATTTGGACTATCATCATCTCCAGTCACCAAAACCCATTATAAATGTCTTCTATGTGATAGCTATGGGCGTTGTGATGGACACTAGAACAATCTGTGTTGCGATGCACAGAATAATGCCCCCCACAAAGATGCCCACATTCTAATTCCGGAACTTATTATAAAGTAATCTTCCACAGTGAAAAGGACTTTGGAGATGTGATTAAGTTAAGCATTGAGCAGAGATTCTTTCTGGATGATCCCAATCAGCAGCATGTGATCACAAAGGGCCCCATATGAGAAAGATAGGAGGGTCAGAGTCAGAAAAAAGCACAATGACAGAAACAGAGGTTTGGAGTGACACAGGGCCATGAGCCAAGGAGTGTAGGCAGTTTCTAGAAGTTGAAAGAGGCAAGGAAACAGATCATACTTTAGAATCTCCAGAAAGAACTAAGTCATGTTGATATCTTGACTTCAGCTCAGTGAAATTCATTTTAGATTTCTGACCACCATAACTGTAAGAGTTGAAATCTATGTTAGTTAAAGCCACTAAGCTTTAGGAGTTTGTTACAGGAGCAATAGAAAACTAAAAGCTATCAATGGGCATGATATGGGGCCTTACCACAAGGAGATGACAGGCTGGTTGATTCTTCAGTTTTTATGTATGGTTAGTTGTTCAGTCCTTCACATCCCTGAATACTCCCTTCATAAGCTCTACAGCATTCATTAAACCTTTACATTCTCACTCAAGCCTTCATTCTCCATTCCCTGTCAATGTATTTATTATTTCATAATTTAGCTGATGCTGCAACCTCCTAATGATTTTCCCTAATTCTGATTTTTTCATCCTCTGTGGACCAATTAGATTTGTTTTCTTACCAAGCCACTTGGGCATGGAGCTCGACTCTCAAGGTATTACAGACTGAAGACTCAATGTATCAGAACCATTATCCAATGCGCCAGCCTTCCTTGGTAATGTTTCCTTCCTCCACAGCCCTACCCTACACAAGCCATGTTCTGTGGTGTGTCATGTATTAGGCAAAGCCTTCGGCCAGATTAACTCTATCTTTTCAGTTATATCTCTCTTTACCTATTCTCAGAAACTGAACCAAATGCCCTCTAACATTCCATATCTTATTTCTGCACCTTTTCCCTGCTACCTCTTTGCCTAAAATCTTCTTCTCATTGTATCTATTAGAATGTTATCTGTCTCTCAAAGTACAAGCCCAAAACAACCATATTCTCCTAAAGGGGACAGCCCTATCACATTAACTATAACTCATTCTCTGTCCCTCCTTCATCTCAACAATCAGGCTGTGGTGTAAATCCTTAGAGCTGAAGTGTATGGATTATCTGGCTCCTAGAACTTTTGTTTCAAGTCAAATATTTTCTAAGTTTATGTGCCAATTGACTTTGTTCCATCATTGGTTTGAGGGCAGGTCATAGCTTCTCAGAGAAAAGATGTCTTCCTGAGTGTCTCTCTCATGCACTGAACTGAGAGGAGCAACATGTGAAGGGACGAAAGCTCTGGTTTAAGAGCAAGGACTCCAGACTCATCGTCCAGGCTGTGCCCCTAGTCAGTTATATAAATGGCATTAAGTCACTTAACTCCTTTGATCTTCAGTTTTCTCATGCATGCATGGAGATTATCCCCAATTTCAATGGACTATTGGAAGTGAAAAGAGCTACAGAAAGCAAAGGAAATGTGTACTCAGAAAATATGCCTGCTTGCTCTGCCTGTTAGAAGTCTTAGCTCTCAAGTTTCAGGCTTGGTTTCGTGGAAGGAATTCAGATTTGCACTGACTCCACTGGAATTATATGATACTTGGTATTATTGCAATGAAGATGCAAGATGGTGCTGACCTTAGGTGTGGATAAGTTAATAAAATAACAGTTACTAGTTCTGCATATGCTTTGAGGATACACACACACACTCTCTCTCTTCCCATTCAGAAAACATAGGAAACACTGGTTTTCAAATACCCTGCGATCGAAACAGGAGACTGATCTCAAACATAAGAAAGGCACAAAAATATACTGCAACATAGAAACAAAATGGTATCACGCTTATATAGTAATAATAACAAACATACAGCATTGACCATGGACTGTGTGTGTGTACATTAAGTCGCTTCAGTCAAATCCAACTTTGTGACCCTATGGACTGTAGTCCGCCAGGCTTCTCCCTCCATGGGATTCTCAGGCGAGAATACTGGAGTGGGTTGCCATGCCCTCCTCCAGGGGATCTTCTCGACCCAGGGATCAAATCCCTGTCTCTTACATCTCCTGCATTGGCAAGCGGGTTCTTTACCACTAATGCCACCCAACATATAAATAAAATGGTATCAAGTTTATATAATAAAAATAACAAACATATAGCATTTACAATACCATAGGAGCTATTAATATTTGAAGCATTTTGCATGCATGACTGTATCCACTTCCCACAACAACCTTATGTGGTAAGTGCTGTTGGTATCTTCATTTCACAAATGAGGAGACTGGGAGGGTAGCTGGCCCATGGTCACAGAGTTGGTAGCAGAGCTGGAGTTCCACTCTCTCAATCACTTCATGCCTCTCAAGGGTGGTATGCCAGCTCAGATCCCTGGAAATAATCTTGTCCTAATTCCTACCACGATTTTGAGAACAGAGTTTGTGTGAAGAAATAAAAATTCTTATTTCCTAACATGATGAGCATTCATCTCAACTATTACTTTCTGCCACAAAGCCCCACCTGACCAGGCCCCTTCTACCTCTGATCCAGACAGTTGTAGTGACCCAGGTCCATGCTCTACATATCCATGGCACCTAGACTTCCCCCTATCACTAGACTTGAACCACTCTGCAGAAGTGGGGTTCTTTTTGGTCTCATCTTCTACATTTTAAAACTCATGAGCAACAGCATCCTTTATCTTTATAACCTCAGCATTTATCATGGAGCTGAGATCTCAATATATGTGTGTAGCATGAATGCCCATAAACATTTTTCTTCTTGGCAGGTTTATTTTTAATCATGGCAGGCTTTATATAAGAACTATCAGTCTCTTCAATGGAGAGTGTTTGATGAAAGGGATCAATGGGGGTGTGATAACTGGATAATTCTGTGGCTATGCCAGATGTTGTGTGTTGGCAGGGACAGGGAGGGGCAGAAGACCAGGGAAATGGAGTGTATTTTGCTTCCTCAATCATTGAGGGTCATCCGTGGAACAATAGAGGAAGTCCACAGCCTTGAACCCCTGCAGCTCTCTCCTCTGGAGGCTGCTGTGGCAGCAGTCACCCCCCCCCCAATCCCCCCACCCCCACTCCAAGTGAACTCATTAGCCAGAAAATTCAGCACAGTCAGGTTACTTTCACTATGTGTCCCTGTCCTTAGCCAGTGTTTTACCCAAGTAACTGAATGAAAACCAAACTGTCTCAAGAAAAATAGTAAGTCTCCTGGATATTATGGGAGAAAGATGTGAGAGAGTTGCAACTGAATGGGAGGAACATATACTCTTTCTCCCAAACACAGTTTTGAGGCTAAGGGAACTCTTGAAATTTCAGATGACAACATTTCTAAGCAAGAGAATATTCTATTCTAGAAAATGTGTTGAATAGTAGGGCCCTACAGCTAACAATGGTATCTCAGACAGTAAAGAATCTGTCTGCAGTGCAGGAGTCCCCAAGTTAAATCCCTGGGTCAGGAAGATTCCCCTGGAGAATCTTCCTATAATGGCTACCCCCTCCAGTATTCTTGCCTGGAGAATCCCATGGGCACAGAAGAATGGCAGGCTACAGTCCATGGGGTCATAAAGAGTCAGACTTGACTGAAGACTAACATTTTCACTTTCACAATTAACAATTTGAGATTCAACAGTTTGTAAACTGTAAAAAAGAAAACCCCCTCCACATGTCTTAATTAAAACATTTGTAATCTCCTACACAACAAACTGTGGAAAATTTTAAAAGAGATGGGAATACCAGGCCACCATACCTATCTCCTGAGAAACTTATGTGTGGGTCAGAAGCAACAGTTAAAACCAGACAAGGAACAACTGATTGATTCAAACTGGGAAAGGAGTATGACAAGTCTGTATATTGTCACCCTGTGTATTTAACTTCTATGAAGGGTACATTATGCAAACTGCTGGGTTAGATGAATCACAACCTGGAATCAAGATTGCCAGGAGAAATACCAACAACCTCAGACATGCAGATGGTATCACTCTAATGGCAGAAAGTGAAGAGGAACTGAAGAGCCTCTTGATGAGGGTGAAAGAGGAGAGTGAAAAAGCTGGCTTAAAATTCAATATTCAAAAATATGGTATCCAGTCCCATTACCTCATGGTAAACACATGGAGAAAAAGTGGAAACAGTGATAGATTTTACTTTCTTGGGCTCCAAAATCACTGTGGGCAGTGACTGAAGCCATGAAATTAAGATGTTTGCTCCTTGGAAAGAAAGCTATGACTGTCCTGATGATCCCGTAGGAAGTGCCGTCAGAAGCGATAACTGATGACTTTTACGCTTACCTGATGCAGTAAGAGAAAAAAAAAAGAAAGCTATGACAAGCCAAGACAGCATATTAAAAAAACAGAGACATCACTTTGCTGACAAAGGTCTATACAGTCAAAACTAGGCCTTTCCAGTAGTCATGTACAGATGTGAGACGTGGACCATAAAGAAGACTGAGCACCAAAGAACTGATGTGTTTGAACTGTGGTGCTGTAGAAGAGTCTCTTGGAAATTAAACCAGTCAGTCCTAAAGGAAATCAACCCCAAATATTCATTGGAAGGACTGATGCTGGAGCTGAAGCTCCAATGCTTTGGCCACCTGTTGACTCCAAAGAGTCGACTCATTGGAAAAGACCCAATGCTGGGAAAGATTGAAGGCAAAAGAAGGGGGTGGCAGAGAATGAGGTGGTTAGATAGCCTCACCAGGTCAATGACATGAATTTGAGAAACTCTGGGAGACAGTGGAGGATAGAGGAGCATGGTGTGCTACTAACCACAGAGTCGCAAAGAGTCAGACACAACTTAGTGGCTAAACACCACCACCACCATACATTGCCTGCGTGGAGTAAAGTAAGCACATATGTGTGATGAAGGAAAGAACAGAAACTTTGTTCTGTGGGAAGAAGAGAGATGAAAAAGAGATATCTGGAGGTCAACTGAACTCAATAAACATTTAGTCAGATCAAGTCCTGTGTGGGATGGCTGAGCATGGAAACTGGAGCCAGATAAGACTCTGAGCAATCCGTGGGAAGGGGAAGTGGTAATGAGACCAGACATGTAGAATTCTGGAGAACATGTCTGGACATGAAGACAGGATGAGAGAGAACAAGGAAAGGCCTGAGGGAGTTCACAAGAGGTCCCTGCACATGGTGACTTGCCTCCAGACTTGGGTGTCATCTTTCATGAAATCTTAGAAATTGAGAGGTAATGACTATATGGATTTTAACCCGAGTAGATCCTGGATTCTGTGATTTAGATTAAAACTGATGTCTTGCTATAGTTTTCTTGTCCACTGCATTCTGTACTCTTTTGTGTTCCAGAAGAACTATGAAGTCAAAGAACTGTTCTTTTTTATTTTTATTAAAAACTGTGCTTCTTTTGGTGGGAGTGTGGGTGGGGAGACATGACCAACTTTAACTATAATCCTGATGTGGAGTTTCAATATGTGATTCTCTCCAAATTCAGGCTTCAGTTTTTGTATGCCTATTTTTAAGATCCACCATACCAATGTTTGTTCCACAAGATCCTAGTCTTTTAAGATGTTAACTGAAAGATCTCTCTCTCTCTCTCTCATACACACATAAAGACACATATTCAGAGAAATTCATGCCCTTGCCCCAGGTCTGAATTATTATTGCTAACTAAGTCATAGATTTTCATCATTTCAACTAAAATTTTTATGGAGGTCTGCAATGCGGGAGACCTGGGGACCTGGGTTCCATCTCTGGGTTAGGAAGATCCCCTGGAGAAGAGAAAGGCTTCCCCTTCCAGTATTCTGGCCCTGATCCACTGTTCTACACTTGCCTCACTTGTCCTCTGGACAAGATCATGCTGTGTGCTAAGTCACTTCAGTCATGTCCAACTCTTTGTGACTCTTTGGACTGTAGCGCGCCTCACTCCTCTGTCCATGGGATTCTCCAGGCAAGAATACTGGAGTGGGCTGCAATGCCCTCCTTCAGGGTATCTTCCCAACCCAGGGATCAAACCCATGTCTCCGATATCTCCTGCATCAGCAGGTGGGTTCTTTACCACCAGCGCCACCTGGGAAGCAGAAGGTGGAGGCAAATGTTCACAGTATTATGAAGGGACTGAATCACAGGACTTGGAGAGGAAAGTAGAGTGTATGAAAGTGAATGGGGCATGAGGCCAAAACAGGAGGATGGCCGAGTAGGAATGGAGCTCTAAGAGTCAACAGTGCTGAGCAGACATGGGAAAGGTACCAGCCGGGGGAAAAAAGAATTAACAGAATGGATGGCTACTCCTGCCAAGTTGATACGTGATTGAAGCAGGGTGAATCAGTAGTTGAAAGATGAAACTTTCTTCCAGGAAAAGACTTCACAGCTCTGCCCTACCAATAATAAGACCCATGAGGAGCCAAGTATTAATTAGCAGTGAGTACATGAAAATCTATCTAAACCTAGGGAAAGCAGGCTTAAGCAATAGGAAACACTTCTCCCTAAGTTGATTCAACATAAAACCTTTCAAAATGTCAGCAGAAATGAGAAGCCAATCCTAAAATTTATATAGGAATGTGAACCCAGATTAGGCAAGATAAATTTGAAAAATAAAAGAATAAAGCTGAAGGACTTTCAATCTCCAATTTCAAAACTTGCTGTAAAGCTGCGGTAGTCAAAATAGGATGATATTGGCATAAGGACAGACATATTGATTGATAGAACAAAATTGAGTCCAGATACAAGCGCTTATATTTATAGACAAATAAGTTTTTGCATAAGTGCCAAAGTAATCACTGGTAGAGTGTATACTCTAGGAAAGGGCAACCCACTCCGGCATTCTTGCCTGGAAAATCCCACAGATGGAGGAGCCTGGTGGGCTCCCGTCCATTGGGTCACAAGAGCCAGACACGACTGAGCAACTGATCGCACACATACTCTCTTCAGCAAATGGTACTGGGACAATTATATATCTGCATACAAAAATTAATTTCAACTCTTTCTCACATCATACACAAAATTTACCCCCAAAAGTGAACATAGACCTAAACATAGGTGATAAATCTACAAACATTTTAGAAGAGGAAAAAAAATGACATTGGGTTAGGAAAAGTATTCTTACTATGACACTTAAAAAAGGTTCAAAAGGAAATAAAATGATGAATCTCATAATTTTGGATTCTATTTGAATGGTTTGGTGAGATTCAACAGAGGAGTGGTGTACAATATATTAAATGAACTGAAAGTCTTTGTGTCAGGAAGCTTTTTGCTCATCCTCTGCTCTGCTCTGGGCCAATAAACCCATCAATTACCAATAATTACACCCAGTAATTACAATTACTGGTAATAGTAATTATAGCAGTTTCCTATGGCTGATATAACAAATGATCACAGAATAGTGGCTTAAAATGAAACAAATTTATTGTCTTACAGTTCCAGAAATCAGAAGTCTAAAAACAGTCTCACTGGGCTATCTATGGTGTCAGCATGCTCCATAGACGGCTACAGAGGAGAATCTGTTTTCTTGCCTTTCCCAGCTTCCAGAGACCACCTGCATTCCTTGGCTCATGGCCCATTCCTCCGTCTTTAGAGCCCACATCATAGCATCTTCTTATTCTCTCGTACACCTGTTTCTATCATCACAGTGCTTTCTCTCCCTGACCTTCCCGGGTCCCTTTAATCAGGACCCTTGTTATTCCAGCAAAGAATCCAGAATAATCACTCCATCTCAAGATACTTAATTGCATTTACAGAGTCCATATGCCATGTTAAAATAATATTTTACAGGTTTCAAGTTTAGGAATAGACATCTTGGGGGGTCATTATGCAGCCTACTACAGTAACAGTAAGTTTCCCTGGTGGCTCAGTCAGTAAAGGATCTGCCTGCAATGCAGGAGACCTAGGTTCAGTCCCTGGGTTGGGAAGATCCCCTGGAGAAGGAACTGGCAACCCACTCCAGTATTTCTGCCTGTAGAATCCCATGGATAGAGCAGCCTGGCGGGCTACAGCCCATGGGGTCACAAGAGTCAGATATGACTTAGTGACTTAGTGATTAAACCATCACCACAGGAACAGTATCATAAAAAATGTTCACTCTGAAGTTACCTACTGTATAAACTGTATCAATTATTTTAGAAGATATGATGAAACTAAACATAAGAACTTTTTGACATACAATTTAATCCCAATAAGATTTTCCATTTAGGGGGAAGAGTGTGTGTATGTGTATGTGAAGGAGGCTGTCAGATTTCAAAGCTGATCTGCACTTTTACTTTGATATGGAGAGACTAAAAATATCTCCAATTGCAAAATACAGACATAGGGATCATGGTGAGAACAAACCATCGCATTCCCAGTCCTCAGTATTTTGAGGAAAGGGGTATACTTTAGCATAATTGTAGGACACCAGCTGGTAAAATGTTTTGAAAGATGTCTTTATTTATTTTTTAGTTTTCTTAAACATCTGGCCTCTTCTTAGTAGACTTGGATGTTAGAGAATTTTAATTTCTTTTGAGTTCTGAAGTAATTATTCTTGTCATACTTTTTCAGTTCCTACTTGATTTCCTAGCTAAATTTTGAGATTATTTTAAACCCCATTGCCAGGTTTTGTGACTCTCTAATATAGCAGGATAAGAAAGTATTGATTATAGTTTCCCCATGTTAACAATTTCACAGTATCTTACTGAACAGGATAGGATTCATCCCAGGAGACTGGCCTATATCATGGTTTGAGAAATTTGATATTTTAATATCTGTATCCTAGCATTCCACTCTATAATCACAGGCAGTTATTATTCTCCAAGGAAAAATATATTCATCTATTTGTTTTTACTTATTTTCTGCTTTGTTGTAAATGACTTTAAGATTTTTCATTTGAAACTATGTGTCTGGATCAACTTAATTTTATGTAAAAATCTCAATGGCAGTTTTATAGTTTCTCCTTAAAACCTTCCAACTCAGACATGAGAAAAACTTCCAGGACTCTTCAGAGCTACATTTTGGACTCTGGTGTCTACAAACCACATCAGATGGTAGACTGAAGTTGGCAATCCAACAATAGCTAATATCCTGGAGTGTTCTCCTGGATTCATGCCTAGGACAGTGTGGACTTCCTCCTCTGCCCCCTGAAATCTGGTCTGTGTCCAGCTGGTCCTGGCACACTTAGAGCCAGCACCGGGAGGCATTTGGCGAGGATGGACACTGACGCCCTCAGCTGGGTAGAGTCTGTACAGCCAAGTGCTAGGACATTGACACCCATGCTGTGGTTGAGGGATCCCACATGGCTCAAGAGTTAACCTCAGTCTCATGTTGAAGTGTTGGTGCTCTACAAGCACTGTCTTGGTCAACCTCACAACATCTATATGAAGTAGGCATCATAGTTATCCCCATTTTATAAATGGGAGACTCTGAGGTTGATCTGAAAATAATCTCCTCATCATGTCAATTCCCTTGGCACTTTTTCCATCCTCAGTCTAAGGTTTTCTTTTTGAATTAAATTTTTACTGGGGTATAGTTGATTTACAGTGTTGTCTTATTAGTTTCTGCTATGCAGCAAAGTGAGTCGGTTATACATATATCCACTCTTTTTTAGATTCTATTCCCATATAGGTCATTACAGAGAATTGAATAGAGCTCCCTGTGCTAAGATATTCTTTTAAAAAGCAAGAGTTTGGGGATCTATGAGAGTTCAGGTCCTAGGTTGAGCACTTACTAGCTGAGTCCCTGTGAGCAAGTTACTTAACTCCTCTGTGCCTCAGTTTCCATGCCTATAAAATAAAAGGAGTAGCAGTGTTGTTCTCAAAGGGTTGTCACAGGGTCAACTGAGATCAGGCCTGGAAATTACTTGGAGCAATACCTGACACGTAGTAGGTATTAACTAATTCTCAATGTTAGTTTTATTGTGCTTTTCACCTCATTTGTTATTTTACAATAGTTTATATGTGATTTTTTTCCCTCCTAGAAAGTTAGAAAGTAAGCTCTAATCTAGAGATTGTCATACTGAGTGAAGTAAGTCAGACAGAGAAGGAGAAATATCATATGACATCCTTTGTATGTGGAATCTAAAAAGAAATGATACAAATGAACTTACAAAACAGAAACAGACTCACAAACTTAGAGAACAAACTTATGGTGGCCAGGGAAAAGGATAGGAGGGAGGGATAGTTAGGAAGTTTAGGATGGACATGTATAATGCATACTGCTTTATTTAAAATGGATAACCAACAAGGACCTACTGTATAGCACGTGGACCTCTACTAAATGTTATGTGGCAGCCTGGATGGGAGGAGAGTTTGGGGCAGAATGGATACATGTATATATGCGTGGCTGAGTCCCTTGGCTGTTCACCTAAAACTATCACATTGTTAATTGGTTATTTACTGTTGTTTTAGTCGCTAAGTCAAGTCCAACTCGTTGTGACCCCATGGACTGTAGCCCACCAGGCTCCTCTGTCCAAGGGATTTTCCAGGCAAGAATACTGCTGTGGTTTGCCATTTCCCCCTCCATTGGATTTTCTTGACCCAGGCATTGAACAAGTGTTTCCTTCATTGCAGGCAGATTCTTTACCACTGAGCCAGCAGGGAAGCCAAAAACAAAATAAAAAGTTAAAAAAAAAAAAAAAAAAAAAAACTGATTTGTGACAAGAAAGGGAAAAAAAGCAAGCAAGCTCTTAGAAGGAAAGGAGGTCTTATTCATCGTGAATCCCTTGGAGCACCCAACACAAAACAGGCCCTCAATATTTATTTGATCGCTGATTTACTTATTTACTCACATTACAAAACACAGTTGCTCTTATTAAATTTATCATCATCGGAAGAGGTCCAAACTTGTCTTCATACAATGGAGAAACCAAATTAAATGACGTGGTGTCTGTTAGACTAAATGGGAACACTGAGCTATGTCCTGAAGGCTGGTGCAAACATATTCCATGGGAGGAGGGTCTGTTTATCTGGTCACCTGGGTAACATGCTTTTATTGGCTCCTGCCATTGCTGGTAACACTTTCCTTGCATAATGAATTTTCACTAATTACATCCAAATAACATTTTTTTTCTTTAGCTGCTATTTCATTAACTTATATGAACTTCTTTTAAAATAATCTGTCCTAAGAAAAATAATAATAAGATTTGGGGAAAACTGCAAAGTAATTAAAGCCTTGTTGAAATAACTTGGTGTTAAGGACAGAAAACTTGGAAACAATTCACATAAACAGATCGCCACATCTGAATGGTCTACATCCGAAGAGCCCATGCAGATTATCTGGTCTATTAAGTTCCTGCCCGTTGTTTCTAAGGTCAAGAGACAATTAGGAAAGTGTTTTGAGTATCTGAAAGGAATTAAGTCCAATGCTGCTCTGTACCCAAAAGATGTCAATCCAAGTAATTGGTTCAGTAAGTCTTAGTGTGAGGACTTTTGAAATATCTCATTTGCTTTGTACACTGGGATGACATCAAAATGAGGTAATTCATTTAGTGGTTCTTTGAAAAACATTACTGCAGCCTTCATATGTAAAGGAGTATTACTATTACTAGAAGAAATCAGCCCATAAATCCTAACAATGATAAAAGCTGATTTTAGGGTCATATTATTTCAACTCATCAGGAATAACTGAAAAATTTGTAATGAGTAATTCTTACAACCTGTGATTATGTGATCACTTGTACACATAATGATACTAGTTATCAGTTGCTTAACACTATGTGCTGTGCCCTTTATATTTCACATCCCACAATATTCATCATGTTTCTAAGAATTCTGATTTCCATCCCAGGCGAAGAACTGGAAGTGAAGACAGGTTAAGTGACTTACTCAGCATCACACAGCTCATAAGAGGCCTGAGCCTCTTAGATATTCAAACCGTGTCTGGTTGACTCTAGACTGTGTTCTCGACCTTAAACTGCACCACATCCTGTTTTCCACACTGCCTCCCACTGAGATCCCAGCTGCCTGGACTTCTGATGTGGAGCCTTGCCCCTCCACCTTTCCTTAGACACTCTCTTTACTTTCAGTACTTTACAATGTGAGTGTTTAGGAGAATCAGAGTGATCTGAGGTTTCTGACTCATTAAAATGCATGATAAGGCATGATGATACAAGTTCTCCAAAACTCCATAACACCTGTGTCATTACACTCCAAGGGGATGTGGAAACCAACAGCTCTCTGCTCTCACAGTCAGATAAAGCCACAGAAAAGCCACATTTGATGTGCTAACTGTGATGCCTGAGTACCGCCTCCTTATTCTTTGGAAAATAAATAGCCCATCCTTCTTCTCAAAAGAAATCAATAAGTACTGCCATATTTTATATTTTTCACAAAACACAGATATCTATTTTTAGTACATAAAAGTGTTTTCAAGATCCTTAATTTTCATAATGAGGCCCTGAAAAGCTGGAACATCTCCAGGGTCACTTAGCCATCACACAGGTGTGCCCCTGCGCACCTGCATCCAGCATGTGGCACAGTCAATACGACTTCCACTCATTCGCATATTTCTTTATTCACCAGTTCTGGACATACTTAGTGAGCACGGGGAGGTGCCAGGCACTGTGTAAAGTCCTGAAGAGTCACTGTCTCGCTCCTGAAACCCTTAGAGCCCAGGGAATGGACACTGACAAGGAAATGGAAAAAATCAAATCTGGGTGATGAGTGGTAAGAGGGACATATACTTCCAGCCATTGGGTGACTCTGATGATGGCACATGTCTTCTGCAGGAAGAGCTAATGTCGAGCCAGCATGCAGCCTCCTAGTAATCATGAATAGAATAGGTCCTTAGGCTGAGTCTGCCTTCTCAGGATTCACAACCCTCAAAAGTTAGGGTGAAGATGGCACTGATGAACCTCTTTGCAGGGCAGGAATAGAGATACATATGTAGCGAATGGACTTGTGGACAGAGAAGGGAAAGGAGAAGGAGGGATGAATTGAGACAGTAGCACTGACATATATATTCTGTGCTGTGCTTAGTCACTTAGTCACGCCAGACTCTTTGTGACTCCATGGACTGTAGCCCACCAGGCTCCTCCATCCATGGGATTCTGCAGGCAAGAATACTGGAGCAGGTTGCCATGTGCTCCTCCACAGGATCTTTCCCACCCAGGGATCAAAGCCGCATCTCTTCCATTTCCTGCATTGGGAGGCAGGTTCTTCACCACTAGTGCTATGGGTAAAATAGGTAGCTCATGGGAAGCTGTTGTATAACCCAGGGAGATCAGCCCACCACTCTTCAAAGACTAGAGGGATGCGATTGGGGCAGAGGGGTAGGCGGGAGGCCCAAGAGGGAGGGGACTTATGTATACTTACAGCTGATTCACTGTGTCGTATGGCAGAAACCAACCTAACATTGTGGAGCAATTCTCCTCCAATCAGAAAGAAAAGCCAGAGTAAGACTCTCACTAGAGGGGCATGTCATCTTCACTGTGGCTGGTCTCCCATCCTTGGGACAGACGCATGTACATCTGTTCCACCCCTAGGCAGGTTCTCTCCCCTCCAGGAGGCTGAATCTCACCAACTACATCATCTGAACTCGCTTTCTCCCTGTTTCTGATTTCGTTCGTGTCTGCTTCGTCACTCAGTCGTGTTCAACTCTTTGCGACTCCCAGACTGTAGTCCTCCAGGCTCCTCTGTCCATGGGATTTTTCAAGCAAGAACACTGGACTGGGTTTCCATTTCCTTCCCCAAGGGATCTTCCCAACTCAGGGATCAAAACCACATCTCCTGTGTCTCCTGCACTGGCAGGCAGATTCTTTACCTGCTGAGCCATCGGTGAAAAGAAATATTGCCAAGAGATGAGAGGGTGGGAATTTCAGGGGTTTGGAGCATTCCTTCTCCCTCTCTGTCCCCACCACTCTCACTCAGCTTTGGCTAACATGTGTCCTTCCATGAGCAGCGTCTGCTGAGAAACATCTACTGTGCAAACCTTCCTCCACAGCTCTGGCTCCCACTGGGCTCCAGGGGTGCTATTTCTTCCCAGTGCCCCGGCAACATTAGGTTGGCAGTGGTTTCCTGGAGTTAGTCTATGGCACCTCCACCTGTGTCCCTTTAATCCTGCTCATACCTCTGATGGGCTTCCCAGCTGGCTCAGTGGTAAAGAATCATCCTGCCAATGCAGGAGACACTTGAGGCTCGGGTTTGATCCCTGGATTGGGAAGATTCCCTGGCAGAGGAAGTGGCAACCCAATCCAGTATTCTTGCTGCGCAAACCCCATGGATAGAAGCCTGACTGGCTACAGTCCGTGGGATCGCAAAGAGTCAGGCACAGCTGGGTGACTGAACACACACACTTAGCTTTGGAGCCAGTCTTTCATTAAAGCCTCTGTTTTCTGCCAGGACCCTGACTGATACAGTGACACAACAATGTAACCCTGCTTTCTACTATATTTTGAGGCGTGGGAAAATGTAATTTTGAGGATGAGATACTCAATGGCTTCTGACATTTTTAAGAAAAAAAAAAAAATTCATTTTTTATCTGAATCAGAATTCTGTTTTGATCTTCTAGAAGAGGAGAGAACCAGACTGAGTCTCTAGTCCTGGCTGCTGTAAGGAGTTAATTTTTGGCAACAATTCCATGCTGTGCTTTGTAGCCATTGTATAGTTTAGTATAAGGCTGGACAAGATTAAGAAACTTATTTAGTATCATACCCAGTCTAGTCAATGACAGGACTGGGTTTTAAGTTGTTTCTACATGACTCTAAAGCCTATGCACATTCTCTAACATGAGCGTCTCCCTTTTAATTCACAAACTTACTCTCCTGACTTGACACGTTCTTCCTTGGTTCCACTTTATGTCATTACCTGGATGTTTCATTGTCACTTTGAGATCAAATCTCTCTCTCTCCCTTGCTTTCATTCTCATGTTTTCCTTCTGCTCCCGCCCAGAAGTGGTTGGACAGTCGTATCTGTCCGTTCCCTGTGCTCAGAAGCTCAGGGACTTCTGTTTATCCTATCATACCAGTTAATGTCAAGAGCCCCAAAATGTGTCATAATAAACTGGGTGGAGGCTTAGGCTGTAGCACCTGTCTTAAGTGGAGGGAAAAATCTCCTTTCCTACTTCTTCTATTTATATATAAATACATTTTCTATATATATGCTTAGCCATAGTCCACAAGACAACCCAGGCTTGCCACCTTCCTATTCTTTCCCACTTCACACATCCAGTGCTGAATGATTCTTGCCCCTTTCCTAGCCACTCTCCTCTCCCCTTAGCAAATACTCCATACATAACCGATCAGAAAATGTAGAGTGGTTCCAGTGCCCCATGCAACGTGAAGCAGGGTTGGAGAGGTGGGGGGCCGGGGATATAGGAATATGTGTGATGCCTTTTGCTTTATCATCAATAGATTAAATGTAAATTGCTATACAGCATACATTTCTTGAATCACTCCCATTCGATAGATTTCCCTTCTTTCTTTATTCTACTACACATCTGTTTATACCCAGGTTTCCTGAAAGAGTTTCCTACTGGTCCTTCTGCTTTCCAGCTTTTCCTCCCATGTGGGGTTCTAAGCACTGAGCTCTCCTCCCCACCTTTCTGTGATTTTTCTCCTTCATTACATGCTTCATGCATATTTAAGCCTCTTTTTTATTGCTATTGTTACTATCATTTTCTCTAAGTAAGTTAATAATTTTATTATTGTGTGTGTGTTAGTGACTTAGACATGTCCGACTCTTTGCAATTCCATCAACAGTAGCCTGCCAGGCTCCTCTCTTCCTGGGATTCTCTCTAGGTAAGAATACTGGAGTGGGTTGCCATGCCCTTCTCCAGGAGATCTTCCTGACCCAGAGATCAAATCCAGGTCTCCTGCACTGAAGGCAGATTCTTTACCATCTGAGCTACCAAAGAAGCCCTAATTTTATTATTATTACCATATTATTATTACTAAAGCAATATATATCAAACCGGGGTCTCCCTGAGAATGCTGACTACATTGCTCAAGGGATCAGAAATTCTCTTAAAAATTTAAAATTTTGGATTTTACTTCATTTATAATCTACAAAAAAAATACAATATAAAATTACCCAGCTTCATTTGGATGTGTAAGTTACGACTGCCTGATTTCAGTACTTGCATTCGCATTTGAATTTATTACTGCAAAGAAAACAAAGAATATTTTCATTCCAATAATGGCAGTGGAGTTTGTATTAAACTCACCCTCCTGCTAATAACAATTAAAAACTCTGGACAAAATATAACATGAAGTATTTGAAAGCAGTGGAGAGAAACCCAAAGCAGAATTGGAGGACATACAGTCCTTGAGGAAAGAGAAGCATGGTAGGTGACTTCCACATTTAGATGGTTCGTTTTTAAGGGTGCTGACCAGTGTGCAGTGCTTGAGAAAAAAAAAAAAAAAATGGAATTCAAGGAAAAAGTGGTCTGACTGAACTATAGAGACTGAGGTTTTAATCAGGGCCTTCGTAAAGGCTGTAAGGAGAAGAAAAGCCTAAAAGGAGAGATCCATAGACGGAGTTCCCTCAAAGTCTGTATACAATTCCCTTGAAATCCTTGTCTGACTCCTAAACTGTGTACAAGATAAGATTGTAGGAAACTCAGCAGAAATCAGCTGGCTGGGAGTTTAAAAAGCAAAACTGATACTATAGCAGCTACTGGAGATAGGAAGATAGAGATTGGAGCTCAGGTTCTGCCAAATTAGAAGGGCAGGAGGAATAAAAAGACGACTATGCCTAAGTGCATTATAATCAAACTGCTGAAAACCAAAAAGGAAGACTAATTCTTGAAAGAATCCAGAGGAAAAAAGACACATTACATACAGAAATTATAGTGAGAGATGGCTGATATCTCATCACAAATAGTAGAAGCCAGAAGATAACAGAAATAACATTTCAAAGTATAAAAAGAAAGGAAATTCTATGTTGACACAGAATTCTGTATCAATAAATATCCTTCATGAGGAAGGCAATGAAAAAAGATTTTCAGACAAATAAAACCTGAGGAAATCTGTCACCAACAGATCGACACTACAAGAAAGGCAAAAGGAAGTTCTTTAAGTGGAAGGGAATAATGCCAAATGCAAACCAAGTTAATAGCACGTGAAAAGGATCATATGTCATGACCAAGTGGAATTCATCCCTGAGATGCAAGGATGGTTCAACCTACACCAATCAACATACACAAACCACATTGACAGAATAAAAGGTGAAAATCACATGATCATCTCAATAGATGCAGAAAGTGTTTGGCAAAATTCAATACCCTTTCATAATAAAAAAAATAACAATAAAAAACCACCTAATTAGGAATAAAAAAAAATTGCTGCAACATAATGAAGGCCATATATGAAAAACCCACATCTAACATCCATACTCAGCAGTGAAAAACTGAATATTTAGATTATGTCTCTACTTTATGAAACTGAATTTTAATAGTTACTATGGAAAATGGTTTGTGTAGAAAGGAGAGATGCTCAGTGTTTCTAACCCATGCCTAGACTTATGTGCTATGTCCACTACGTGTGTCCACAATCAAGAAAGTTATTCACATTTCCATTCTTTCACACTTTCTATTATATATTTACAATGTCCATCTGTTAACAAAGCAGTAAAATATTAATATGTTGTCATTAATCATCAAACAATAATTGAAACTTTAACACATGGCCGTCCCTATTAGATTCTACTCCAGGAACTGAAGAAATAACTTCTAAGAGTCCTTTTCAAAGTCACCTTATGATTGAGACCTAGCTAATTCTAGACCTTATTATTAACTTTGTTCATGTGATGAGGATGGGTGGCAAGAAGATACCAATTATGGAAACCCAAGCTGTGTAAAGAGAGTGAGGGAGGGTAGAAGGAAGTTAATTGGAGAAATGCCACTGAAATAGAACTTGAACTCCTACAACAGAGCTATTAGTCATCTATTCTTAGGACAAGACAGGTTGGTATAGCTGTCATAGGATTGGATAATTTTGTTTATGTCAAACTTTATAGGCATGCAAAACTGAGTCCCCAGGACCCCAGGTACGAACTGGGGGACACATGCATTTAGGATATGGTCATCATCACTTAGACTCTGCAGCCAGAGATGCCGAGCTCTGTCTGACGCAACCAGCATCTGTTCAAGCGTGTCTCCAGCCTCTCTGCTAGAATGCTGTTTTTGTTGTTGTTATTTGCCATTGACAATATGCCAAGGTTCCTTTCTGTTACAGAAAATGACACCCAGATTATTTGTTCAGATGCCTAAAGTCTGCCGTTAAGTCTCCAAATAATAGATACTGTTTTTTTGTTTTTGTTTTTTTTAATTTCAAACAAAGGTTTCAGTCCTCTAGATTCAATTCAGTAGCAGCTACTGGATAGAAAGGCCTTGAATTTAGAAAAGTGGTACCTGGGGTTTTAAATACGTTCTCACCATGTGAAATAGCAAGAGCTCAACAGCACAATGCCCACTCTGAAAACGCAGCCTGGAACGGAGTCTCGATTTACCCTGCATGGAAACCAAACTATTAATACAGAATTATGAAATGCCCTGGGGATTTGATTAACATGAATGGATCCATATATACAGGTACAGTCTATTCTAATATTATGCCTATGGGGAAAACCACTTTAAGAATGCCAATGATTGTCATCCAAGTAGGCAAATGGAAATTATGTCCCATTCTTTATAAAGCTGACAGGAGGGAATGCTTCTCTGAGCTATAGAATGTGAATAAAAGCAGGATTGGCTGTGATTCCAGACCTGCCTGTCTTTTGAGAGACTGACAGTGTTGGTGTTCAGAGTTTAAAATTCAGATCTGAGAGATGGCACACACAGGAATAAATCAGCACATCTTACTATCTCCAAGATTCACTGGTCTGAACCCCAATTTCCTCTTGAAAAACATTAAAATATTTACATATGCAGACCCTAAGTGTTATGATGATTCACTCAAATTCAAAGGAGGTCTCCTGTTAAATATTAATACTTGGCAATAATGGAAAGAATCATGCCTATTTAACAAGCTCTATGCTCTGCTATAAGCTATATTTAATAGATAGTTTTGATTAGGATGATAACAGTGCATTTACTATTTTATAGATGAAAATGAAAGGCCAAACAAGTTAGCAAAGCTGATGGCTATTATTTATATTTTGGCAAACATTTAGATCACTTCTATGACATCATTAAAAATGGAGATAATTGCCACTGCTTTTCTATGCCCATGAATTTTCTCATACAAGTTTTCCCAAAAAGTTTAATGTGATTACTGACAACCAATTTATCTTCAAGAGAAAATAAGATGATCAATACAAATTTTTGTAAGTGTTCTCAGAGAGAACACTTCCTCTTAGTATGTAAATACTATGGGTTTACAAAAACAATTTCAAAAATGAGAAGATAAACAAATAGGCAAAACTCACTTTGTTTCAACCAATTTATAAGTCTCAAAGTCAGAGTTTATTAAATCATAATTCATGCCTTTGGTGTTACTAATTTGACTATGATGATAAAGGCAAGAAGATTCATTCATGTGTGAAAACTGTTGGTGGATTATAATGGACTGAAGCACCTGAGTGAACTGTTGATTAACTCTTACAATTATATTGCCATGGACAACCCAAGATATTAAATGGATATGTTTTACTTGAATTTATATCCTTTATGAAAAGGTTTATATCTTTTACCTAAATCAAATCCCTTACGATTATACAGTGGAAGTGACAAATAGATTCAAGGGATTAGATCTGACAGACAGAGTGTCTGAAGAACTATGGACAGAGGTTCGTGACATTGTACAGGAGGCAGTGATCAAGGACCATCCCCAAGAAAAAGAAATGTAAAAAGGCAAAATGGCTGTCTGAGGAGACCTTACAAATAGCTGAGAAAAGAAGAGAAGTAAAAGGCAAAGAAGAAAAGGAAAGATAAACCCATTTGAATGCAGAGTTCCAAAGAATAGCCAGGAGAGATAAGAAAGCATTCCTCCTTGATCAGTACAAAGAAATAGAGGAAAACAACAGAATGGGAAAGACTAGAGATCTCTTCAAGAAAATTAGAGATACCAAGGGAACATTTCATGCAAAGATGGGCCCAATAAAGGACAGAAAAAGTATGGACCTAACAGAAGCAGAAGATATTAAGAAGAGGTGGCAAGAATACACAGAACTATACAAAAAAGATCTTCATGACCCAGATAATCATGATGGTGTGATCACTCACCTAAAGCCAGACATCCAGCAGTCCAATGTCAAGTGGGCCTTAGGAAGCATCACTACAAACAAAACTAGTGGAGGTGATGGAATTCCATCTTAGTTAATTCAAATCCTAAAAGATGATGTTGTGAAAGTGCTGCACTCAATATGCCAGCAAATTTGGAAAGTTCAGCAGTGACCACAGGACTGGAAAAGGACAGTTTTCATTTCAATTCTAAAGAAAGACAATGCCAAAGAATGTTCAAATTACCGCACAATTGCACACACTAGCAAAGTAATGCTCAAAATTCTCCAAGCCAGGCTTGAACAGTATGTGAACCATGAACTTCCAGAGGTTCAAGCTGGATTTAGAAAAGGTAGAGGAACCAGAGGTCAAATTGCCAACATCCACTGGATCGTTGAAAAAGCAAAAGAGTTCCAGAAAAACATCTACTTCTGCTTCAGTGAATACTCTAAAAGCTTTGACTGTGTGATCACCACAGACTGTGGAAAATTCTTCAAGAGGAGGGAATACCTAACCACCTTACCTGCCTCCTGAGGAGTCTGTATGCAGATCAAGAAGCAACAGTTAGAACCAGATATGTAACAATGAGCTGGTTCCAAAATGGGAAAGGAGTATGTCAAGGCTAAATATTGTCACCCTGCTTTTTTAACTTATATGCAGAATACATCATGAGAAATGCTGGACTGGATGAAACACAAGCTGAAATCAAGATTTCTGGGAGAAATATCAATAAACTCAGATATGCAGATGGCACCCCTGAAGAGCCTCTTGATGAAAGTGAAAGAGCAGAGCGAAAACACTGGCTTAAAACTCAACATTCAATAAATGAAAATCATGGCATCCGGTCCCATTACTTCATGGCAAAAAGATGGGGAAACAAGGGAAACAGTGACAGACTTTATTTTCTTGTGCTCCAAAATCACTGCACATGATGACTGCAGCCTTGAAATTAAAAGACACTTGCTCCTTGGAAGAGAAACTATGACCAACCTAGACAGCATATTAATAAGCAGAGACATTACTTTGCTGACAAAGGTCCATCTAGTCAAAGCTATGGTTTTTCCAGTAGTCATGTATGGATGTAAGAGTTGGACTATAAAGAAAGCTGAGTGCTGAAGAATTGATGCTTTTGAACTGTGGTGTTGGAGAAGACTCTTGAGAGTCCCTTGGACTCAAAGGAGATCAAACCAGTCAATCCTAAAGAATATCTACCCTGAATATTCATTTGAAGGACTGATGCTGAAGCTGAAGCTCCAATACTTTGGCTACCTGATGCGAAGAACTGACTCATTTGAAAAGACCCTGATGCTGGGAAAGATTGAAGACAGGAAGAGAAGGGGATGACAGAGGATGAGGTGGTTGGATGGCATCACCGACTCGATGAACATGAGTTTGAACAAGCTCCGGGAGTTGGTGATGGACAGGGAAGCCTGGAGTGCTGCAGTCCATGGGGTCACAAATAGTCAGACACAACTGAGGAACTGAACCGAACTGATCTGATATCCTATACAGAGGAGTAAACACTAATAGCCCATGTCGGGAATCTATTCTTGTATCCCAGAATCCCATGCCGTTAGTCTGATTCACCCACTAAGGAGATAGAGAATGATTCTGACTCCCTTGTCATATAAAACTAAAGAGAACAGGCGCCAAGCCTGTTCTAACAACTCTAAGCTGTGCTATAAACTATATTCAATAGATGGCTTTGATGAGGGTGATAATAATGAGCCTACTATTTCACAGATGAAAATGGAAAGCCAAACCAAGTTAGACAAGCTGATGGCTATTATGTCTACATTGGTAAACATGTAGATCTTCTCTGTGACATCAATAAATATGCAGATAATCGCCACTTCTTTTCATGCTCGTCAATTTTCCTGTACAAGTTTTCTGAAAAAGTTTAATGTGATTATTGACAAGCAATTTATCTTCATAAATACAAAATCATAGCAAAGATACCTTTGGTTTTGCTTGCCCACCCTACCTTCTTTTAGTGGCAGCACCTCATCTTCCTTTTAAGGAAATAGGCTTCTTTTCCATATCTCAGTCTGGATGGAAAAGACAGTTAAAGAATCCCTTCTCTTGCCTGCCCTGGGCATGTGTCCTAAGCTGAGTCAATCAGCTTCTGTTTCCTGGGGGAAAAAATAATTTGAGAAAAGTGTTCTTCCTTTATCCTTTCCTTGGGTCCTTACAGTCATTCCATTTCCTCCCAAGAAAGACTTACATGATTTAAATTAACTGGATCTGTTTCTGTTGCTTATACCCAAAGAATCCAGACACATAAAGCCATAGATCTCTATTGGTGGTAGGGACCTTAACTGGAAAAAAATGTAGGAAATCCCCAAACTACGGAAACGTAGAAGATATGATGTGAGAGGAATGCACAGTCCTCAGTATTAAACTGGGTTGGTACAAAGTCCGTAAAAATAGCAAAGGAGAACAGGAAGGATGGTATAGTGACATACACATTCCAACAGGAGCCAAGAAACGAGAGCCCAATCCACTTATTTCACAGATAAGGACAAGAAGCTCAGAGAGAAGTTATTTACAGAAAGTATTACAGCCAGCAGTAGAGTGGAGGTGTCCTGAATTGCAATTCCAATTTTCTATGTCTGTGTCATATTCCAAATTCCTATAAATTCTGCTTTTACTCTTTTTAGGCTTTTGATGTGCTAAATTTATGACTGCTTCCAGAATTAAAACTACATACTCTCAGTAATCAAATATATTTTCCAAAAGCTGAGCCCACAACCAAATATGAGTTGTAATACTCTTTCCTCTGACTTGCATCTTCCAGCCCTCTGAGCCATTGTTCATTCTCAATGTTTATTTCAATTTTTTTCTCCTTTAGATTTTATCCACTTTATCTATATCTGTCCCAAAGGAGATGATTGATGTTGGCAAAATTAACCTGGCTTTCAGGCTGAGGAAGTTAGGAGGCCCATGACTCATGGAGTCAGACTTACAGGCAAAGGAGATGGGATAATACAGATTAGACAAGATACTGGACATTTATTCCAGTTTGGTAGCTAAACTGAAAATTAAATCTAACCAGAGTCAACAGTACTTACAGAGAATCTACAATGTTTCCAGCACTATCCTAGGTTTTCTGAGAACTAGCAAAACAAAAACTTTTCTTTAAAGCAATGAAAAATTTTCATAAGAAACGGGCTACATGCTAACAAGAGCTACATCATATGTGACAGGCCACAGTGCTCAGTGCTGTATTCTCTTTGAGAAACTACCTTTCTGATCCATTGGTCATAAAAGCTGAGTCATAAAATGAAGACTATTAAAAATCAAAACTGGCCAGACTCCAGTACATATGAATTTTCATTATTGAGTTAAAAAGTAGCCTAGAGCCAAAAAGAAGTCATGAAAGCTACAGGTATAATTTCCTTTGAAGAAGCTCAAAGCCTCTTGCTCAGATGCTCAGTCATGTCCAACTCTTTGCGACCCCATGGACTGTAGCCCACCAGGCTCTTCTGTCCACTTGATTCTCCCAGCAAGAATACTGGAGTGAGTTGCCATTTCCTTCTCCAGGGATCTTCCTGACCCAGGGATCAAACCTGTGTCCCTGACATCTCCTGCACTGGCAAGTGGATTCTTTACCACTAGCACCACCTGAGAAGCCCTTGGAAATAATTAGTTTCATGGGCTGTTCAATGACCGTGGGGAATTTGGCACAAGAGTTGGGACAGCAGTACTTTTTTCTAGCCTGCCAAGTGCCCACTGTTTTCCAAATAGAATTGTGAGACCAAAGGACAACCTTTCCTGTAGCAACTTCATCCTCTTTGTCCAACTGCAGACATGCAATTTTGGCAGGATAAAAGTTGTTACATAGGCAACAAAGGTTAGTGGGGCAAAAAAACACATCATGTCTAACCTTGATTTTCATGTTTGTTAGAAGCATGATCTGGGACAGATTGTTTAATTTCCACATCTATAAAAATATTATATCCATTGCTAGTAGTATAGTGAACTAAGTGTAATGAACCCTTCTAATTAAAATGTTGGATAAAATATTTATGTGAAAAATTTTAAAAAGAAGAGGGAGTGGAGAAAAAGAAACCCTTCTACATTGTTGATGGGACTACGAATTGGTGCAGCCACTATGGAGAACAGTATGGAAGTTCCATAAGAAGCTAAAAATAGAACTACCATATGAGCCAGAAATTCTACTCCAGAGCATATATCCAGAGAAAAACATGATTGAAAGAACACATGCACCCCAATGTTCATTGAGGCACTGTTGATAATAGTCAAGACACAGAAGCAACCTAAATGTCCACCAACAGACGGATGGATAAAGAAGATGTGGTACGTGTATACAATGGAATATAACTCAGCCATTAAAAAGAATAAAATAATGTCATTTGCAGCAACATGGATGGACCTGGAGATCATCATACTAAGTGAAATAAGTCAGAGAAAGACAAATATCATATGATATCACTTATCAGTTCAGTTCAGTCACTCAGTTGTGTTCAACTCTTTGTGACCCCATGGACTGCAGCACGCCAGGCCTCCCTGTCCATCACCAACTCCCGGAGCTTACTCAAACTCATGCCCATTGAGTCAGTGATGCCATCCAACCATCTCATCCTCTGTCATCCCCTTCTCCTCCCACCTTCAATCTTTCCCAGCATCAGGGTCTTTTTCAATGAGTCAGTTCTTCGCATCAGGTGGCCAAAGTATTAGAGCTTCAGCTTCAGCATCAGTCCTTCCAATGAATATTCAGGACTGATCTCCTTTAGGATGGACTGGTTGGATCTCCTTGCAGTCCAAGGGACTCTCAAGAGTCTTCTCCAACACCACAGTTCAAAAGTATCAATTCTTTGGTACTCAATCTTCTTTATAGTCCAACTCTTACATCCATACATGACTACTGGAAAAAACCATAGCCTTGACTAAGTGGACCGTTGCTGGCAAAGTAAGGTTTCTGCTTTTTAATAAATTGTCTAGGTTGGTCATAACTTTTCTTCCAAGGAGCAAGCGTCTTAATTTCATGGCTGCAGTCACCATCTGCAGTGATTTTGGAGCCCCCACCCCCCCCAAAATAAAGTCTGTCACTGTTTCCACTGTTTCCCCATCTATTTGCCATGAAGTGATGGGACCAGATGCCATGATCTTCATTTTCTGAATGTTGAGTTTTAAGCTAGCATTTTCACTCTGCCCTTTCACTTTCATCAAGAGGCCCTAGTTCTTCACTTTCTGCCATAAGGGTGGTGTCATCTGCATACCTGAGGTTATTGATATTTCTCCTGGCCATCTTGATTCCAGCTTGTGCTTCATCCAGTCCAGCATATCTCATGATGTACTCTGCAAATAAGTTAAATAAGCAGGGTGACGATATACAGCCTTGACATACTCCTTTCCCGTTTTGGATCCATGTCCATTGTTACATGTCTGGTTCTAACTGTTCCTTCTTGACCTGCATACAGGTTTCTCAGGAGGCAAGTCAGGTGGTCTGGTATTTCCATCTCTTTAAGAATTTTCCACAGTTTGTTGTGATCCACACAGTCAAAGGCTTTGGCATAGTCAATAAAGCAGAAGTAGATATCACTTATATGTGGACTCTAGAAAAAAAAGTGATCCAAGGACCTTGTTTACAAAACAGACTCACAGACTTAGAGAAGGAACTTATGGTCACCAGAGAGGAAGGGTGTGGACAGGGGAGGGATAGACTCAGAATTTGGGATTGACATGTACACACTGCTGTATTTAAAACAGACAATCAACAAGGACCTAATATATAGCACAGGGAACTCTTCGCAATACTCTGTAATAACCTAAATGGAAAAGGAAGTTGAAACAGAATAGATTCATGTACATATATAACTGGACCACTCTGCTGTATACCTGAAACTAAATATTGTTAATCAACTGTACTCCAAATATAAAAGAAAAATGTTTTCAAAACCAGTACCTTGTGCTATTTATTAAGTAAAAAATCTTCAGAAGCAGAAGAATTATAGAATTACAGTTTTCAAATTAGCATTTGAAATAGCCAAGACAAGGAAGCAACCTAAATGTCCATCAACAGATGAATAAAGAAAATGTGATACATACATACAGTAGAATATTACTCAGCCATAAAAAAGAATGCAATCATGCATTTGAAGCAACATGGATGGACCTGGAAATTATCATACTAAATGAAGTAAGTCAGACAAGAGAAAGATGGATATCATATGGTATCACTTACATATGGAATCTGAAAAAAAAATACAAATGAGCTTATTTACAAAACAGAAATAGGCCCACAGACATAGAAAACAAACTTAGAGTTATCAAAGAGTAATGGGGGCAGGATGAATTAGGAGAATGGGATTAACATATTTACACTACTATATATAAAATAGAAAACCAACAAGGACCTACTTTATAGCACAGGGAACTCGTCTCAGTATTCTGTAATAATCTATAAGGGGAAACAATCTGAAAAAATGTGTGTGTGTATATATAAATACACACACACGCACATACACACACACGTACTCACACACACACACGTACTCACACACACACGTACTCACACACACACACATACTCACACACATACACACACACACGTACTCACACGCACACACATTCACTGTGCTATACACTGACTCACTGTGCTGTATGCCTGAAACTGACATAATATTGTAAATCAACTGTACTCCAATCAAAGAGAAATTCTCTGGAGAATCATAAGTTTAAAAAATAGAAAGCTAAGTAAAAGAGACAGCATTTTCCTTGGAGTCACCTAATGAACCTTAAGTTCAAAGCTTTGCTTTTGAGTCTATAAAAATTCTAGAACAAAGGAGAAGAGCCCAGGTCCTCCCCTAAGTGCAAAGTCTAATAAAGATGGCATTGTCCTTATTTTGAGTCATAAAATACTTTGAAAAACTTTAAAAAATTGGTATCCTATAAAAGGAGACAAAAATATCCATAATTTTAAATTACATAATTTACTGTGGTTAAATTTTACATATACTTCTAAATAATTCATGCAGAGTTTGTCCTTATATCCAACTTCACCTAGAATTATCCTGGTTGGGTCTCTTGTCTTCATATAATTCATGATAGTGCATTCTTTCATTCCCAAATGTGTCCTAATTGAGACAACAGTGTATATGATCATAGAACTGAGAGCTCTAGAAAAAATTATAATTTTTTAAGTAATTAGCAATAAACTGTAAAGATCTATTTACATATAGAAAATTGTGAGATATTATATTAATTGACAGAAATGCCACTCCTAGGTATATCCTCTAGGGAGTATATTTGCTATTGAAACTTTAAAAGGGATAATTCTGGGGTTTTTTAATTGTATGCATTTAGCTGCAGCTTGATAATTTGATACAGGTATACATGGTGAAATATTCACCACAATCAAGCTAAGTAGCATATCCATCATCTCACACAGTTTCCATTATTTATTTCTTTTTCTGTGGTAACACTTAGTATCTACCCTCTTAGAAGAGTTCATGTCTACAGCATAGTAGCATAGTGTCATTACTTATAATCACCATTTTACACATTAGTTCCCACAATTTATTCATATTGCTTAACTGAAACCTTTTACTCCTTGAGCAACACCTCTCCCATCTCCTCATGATCCCAGATCCTGATAATCACCATTCTACTCTGTTTCTATGAGTTTGACTATTTTAGATTCCACATATAAGTAAGATCATGCAGTATTTGTCTGTCTGTATCTGGCTTATTTCACTTGGCACAATGTCTTTCAGATCCATCTATGTTGTTGCAAGTGGCAGGATTTCCTTCTTATTTAAGGATGGATAATATTCCCATTATATGTACATACCACACTTTCTTTATCCATTCATCCAATGATGAGCATACAGGTTGTTTCCATAGTTTGGTTCTGGTAAATAATGCTAAAATGTAGCTTTCTCTTTGAGATTCTGATTTCAATTTCTATGGAAAAATATCCAGAAGTAAGATTGCTGACTCATATGGTAGTTCTATTTTTAAGACTGTTAGAAACTTCCATACTATTTTCTATAAAGGCTAGGCCAATTTACACCTACCAACAGTGTACAAAGGTGGCCTTTTCTTTTCATCCTTGCCAACGCTTGTTATCTTTATTTTCTTTTTTAATAATAGACATCCTAAGTGCCCTGAGACAACATGTTGTTGTGGTTTTGATGTGCATTTCCCAGCTGATTAATGGTGCTGAGCATGTTTTCATAGACCATACTCTCAGGTATGTGACAGTGTATTCACTGTTCCAGGAAAACTAGACAGAACAGTTAAAACAGACTTCAAAAACATAAGGCGATTTTTTTTTCAGATAGCAAGAAAAGATACAAAAATTCAAGAAGAAAAATTAAGAAATTCTCAGATTTCTCTATTTTAAAGCCAGAAAAGTAGATGAAGTTTTCTGAACTTTTGAAGAAATGTGACAATCAGTGACTTATTTACAGTCTCATCCTTCAACAGACCTTCTCAAATCTGTAAGACTTGGGATATACAACACTTGAAATATTTTTGAAAATAATTACTTGATTATAACTCCAGTTAACCAAGAGGAAACCAATAATATAGAACTCAGGAAAGAAGCAGAAATGATTAAAAGAATAAAAATAACTCTGGAAATTATGGTTACAGGACAGAATATATACCTTACAAAATAAAACTAATAACAAATAATAGTAATCAACTGATAGTTACTTAAATTGGTACTATAATGGCATTAATGTTTTCCTTTATCTATTCTGCAAGTATTTAGTGAGGATCTACTACATGCCAGGCAGTATACTGTTTTAGGGACTGTTTAGGGGATCCTGGTGGCTCAGAAGGCAAACAATCTGTCTGCAATTAAGGAGACCTGGGTTTGATCCTAGGTCAGGAATATACCCCCTGGAGAAGGGAAAGGCTGGCTACCCACTCCGGTATTCTTGCTTGGAGAATCCCATGGACAAAGGAGCCTGGTGGGCTACAGTTCACAGAGTCACAAAGAGTCAGACACGACTGAGCAACTAACACTAGGAGATTCAGTGGTAAAATGAGACAATTCCTCACTAAACTCACATTTCAAGGAGTTAAAAATACACAAGTGTGCTCAACTGACATGTAAAAATAAAATTATGGAATAGTCCTAGATTTACATAATACTTACAAAGATAGTACAGAAAGTTTCCATACACCTCAAGCTGTGTGTGCACGCTCAGTCACTCAGTTATTTTGCGACACATGGACTGTAGCCTGCCACTCTCTTCCATCTGTGGGGATTCTCCAGGTAAGAGCACTGCAGTGAGTTGCCATGGGTCCCCTCTTATTAACATCTTAAAGATACATGGTACAGATTTCACAATTAATGAACCAAAATTGATCATTTTTACTGAAATTCATAATTTAGTTCGCACTTCGTACAGATTTTCTTAGTTTATAACCTAATGTCTTTTTTTCTGTCTTGTGATCCGATTCAGGTACCACATGAGGCTTCTCTAGGCTTTGACAGTTTCCCAAACTTTCCTTATTTTTGATGACTTAGACAACTTTGAGGAGTACTGGTCAGACATTTAATAGAATGTTCCCCCTTTGGTATTTGTTTGGAGATTTTTGTTTTTCAAGATTTGACTGGATTTATAAATTTGGAGGAGGAAGAAGACAGAGGTAAAGTGACATTCTCATATTATATCAAGGGTATATTCTCAAGACACCTTTCACTGCTGATATTTTCATGGATCACCTGGCTGAGGTACTGTTGACAGGTTTCCACTATAAAGCCACCTTTTTTCCCGATCTATGCGGTAATCTTTGGAAGGAGATCACTATGCACAGCCCCCATTCAAGGAGGGAGAGTTTTAATTTGTCTCCACGAGGGAAATATAAGATTACCAACATTTTGGAATTATTCTGCAGAGATGTATCTTTTATGCCCCATTTCATTATTCATTTATATTGGTTTGAACCCATAGATATTTATTTTGTATTCAGCATTATTAATCCAATACCACTTTATTTTGTCGCTCAAACTGTTCTAGCTTTGGCCATTGGGAACTCTTTGTCTCTGTGACACTCTCACCGTGCACTGTCAGGTGTGTATTATGTGTGTGTGTTAGTATGGCTGTGTATGCATGTGTATCTTTAATACCTCCTTACTTTCTGGTACTGTGTTCCAGAATTCCAGCCTCATCTGCCCCAGTCCTAGATTCAAAGATACAGTCATATCTCCAAGGAGTCCTTTTTTAATTTTTGTTTTCAATGAGTAGCATTAGAAACCAACAGCTGAGTGTTAGATGTGCTTGCTGCCCTTGGAGTATTGTTACTTCTATGGTACCTCACTGAGGTAACCAGGAAATATATGTTTATACTAACCTATGCATATGTGTATGTCTATAAATATTTCATATGTAACCACCTGTATCTGTATTAAGCTAAACATGAACCCACACTGTCTCCAACTCTAATCTATTGCCATGTTGATCTTCCTAACTCCTCCACTTTCTTAGCTATAATTTCTACTCCAACAGTGAGTAATCTGGTTCTTACCATAACCATCAATTTGCTTAACTGTTTAATTCCAGCATATACATGCAGTGATTTAAACACTGCTAACCTGTACCACCATGTACCCCAACTTCAGAGATGGTGGTGCTTATGTACAGTTGCTTTTGCACTTAGTAATTCAGAGAAGGTTCATTTCCAGAGCTAATTACTTCAATCCCTTCTCCACCACCCTCCTCAGTGAAGTTGTTTTCTACCAGTGTAATTCAGTTAGATTCTTGGCCCATATATTGCATTATACCATGAGATCCCAGAACCTCCTAAATGCTTTGTTAAGATTTCTATAAACTAAAGTTCACTGTTGATGCTGCAAAGTTCTTTGAGTTTTGACTAGTGTGTAGTGTCATATCCACCATTACAGTATCCTGTGGAATAGTTTCATCCCCTAAAAGTATTTCCTGAGCTTATTTAACCCTGGACTCTTGGCAATTACTGGCTGCTCTGTTTATTGTCTCTAACTTTTCCTTTCTACAGAATATCATATAATTGAAACCATTCAGTATGTAGCTTTTTCAGATTGGTTTATTTCACTTAACAATATGTATTTAAAATTAATGCATGTCTTCAGTGTGGTAGCTTTTTAAATTATTGAATAGTATACTGCTGTGTAGATGGACCACAGTTTATCCATACACCTATTAAAAGATGTCTTGGTTGCTCCTAGTTTTTAAATGATATGAATAAAGCTGCTGTAAACATTCATGTACAGATTTTTGTGTAGAAATAAATTTTTAAATCACTGGATACTATACTAGGAGCTCAACTGTCAGATCATATGGTAAGATGTTACAGGTAAAACTAAATTACCAGCCTTCAAAAGGCTTATCGTCAAGCATGTAAAGTGACAGTTAACTACCACAGCAAACGATGATATACAGGAATATTACTTGACCATAAAAGGATGAAATAATGCCATTTGTGGCAAGATGAATGCACCTAGAGATTATCATACTGAGTGAAGTCAGATCAAGAAAAAACTATCATATGATATTGCTTATATGTGGAATCCAAAAAAGAAAGGCTGCAAATGAACTTATCTGCAAAACAGAATAGAATTACAGATGTAAAAAATAAACTTATAGTTATGGGGAGGGAGGGAGGGGGTTACGGGGTAGGGAGAGAGATAAATTGGAAAATGAGGATTGACACATACATACTACTATATATAAAACAGATGACTAATAAGGACTTACTGTATAGCACAGGGACCTCTACTCTATACTCTGTAATGGCCGATATGGGAAAAGAAACTAAATAGTGGATATATGTAATAAATGTATAACTGATTCACTTTGCTGTATATCTGAAACTAACACAACATTGCAAATCAACTATACTCCAATACAAATGTTAAAAAAAAAAAGCAACACTAAAAAAGAAAAAGAACTAAATGCAAGTATGCTTTGGAGATGCTGAAGGGTAACCATATTTATTCCATGAAAATCATAACCTGTATGTAGTATTTGATATAAAAAGGAGGAAAGAAGGGCCAAAGTTATATAAGAAAATTGTTAAAATTCACTTAGTTCTGAAATTCCATGAAAAGTTGAAAATTTAAATATGGATGAAATTAATGACATTTGACAAGGGCAGGACAAATCAAAAAATTTAAGTGATGAAGTTTAACATTATGCCTAAGATACTAATTAAAATTGAATGTGTATGCATATATCTATGTGTGTATATATATACATTATTTCTATTTACATTCAAGTTAGCTACTTGAAATAATAAAATATTTAACACTATACTCTAAGAATATTTTCAGTTTTCTACAGTATGATTTTAATTTTATTTTCTTTATTTTGTGAGAAGTATGTTTTGCCCAATTATTTGATCAACAATTGTTCTTGCTTGTATGTTGTATCTTTCCAAAACATAAACATTGCATGTCATATGTGATTTTCAAATACACCCCCAGGCCCTGTGTTGGTGCCTCTGGCTTGCTGCTTGAGGCGACTGACGGACCGGAAATGCAGTACAAGGTTCTGTGTTAGTCTCTCAGTCATGTCTGACTCTTTGCAACCCCATGGACTGTAACTCTCCAGGCTCCTCTGTCCGTGGAATTCTCCAGGCAAGTATACTGGATTGGGTTGCAATGCCCTTCTGCAGGGGATCTTCCAAACCCAGTGTGCGTCTCCCACACTGCAGGCAGATTCTTTACCATCGGAGCCATTAAGGAAGCCCTGGAATACTCTTAGGGAAGTACAGAAGAACTAACAATAAAAAGGGGTAGCCTAGGGAAGATTCAACAGTGCAATGTTTAAAGCAAATGTTTTGGAGCATCAGAGCATTTGAACTGGCAGTGTAGTACTGTGGAAATAACAGTTTCAGAGTGAGACAAATCTCAGCTCACAATCTGCTCTGCCACTGTGTCTACTTGGGCAAGGTACCCTGAGCTTCATCTGTAAAGTAACATAATAATAGGTGGAATGTATTGAGTACTTATTATGGGCCAGGAATAGGCCAAGAAATTTACTTGAATTAACTGTTATTAATCCTGATTTCAAAATAGGATTCCATGCTCTGAAATATTGTATATGTGTGTTAGTCACTCAGTTGTGTCCGATCCTTTGTGACCCCATGGACTATAGCCCACCAGGCTCCTCTGTCCATGGGATTCTCCAAACCAGAATATTTGAGTGGGTTGCCATTTTCTCCTCCAGGGGATCTTCCCAATCCAGAGATCACAGCCAGGTCTCCTGCATCATAGGCAGATTCTTTACTGTCTGAGCCATTGGGTTGACCAAAAAGTCCAATCTTTTCTGCACGATGGTATGGGAAGATACAAATGAACTTTTTGGCCAACTCAGTACATGCTAACATTTTCCTCCTTCCATAGACAAGGACCAAGAGACTCAGCTAAGGATACAAAAGCAGGAGACAGTTGCATGGACATGGGGGCAATGCTCACCTGGTCCCAGTTCTAACTTACTCCAAAGCTTATTTTGATCTCATCAATCTGAACTCTCATGACCTGAAGAATTCCAAAGTCCCTGAACAAAACTTTATGGATTTCCTAGCATGAATCTTCCTATTGTACCAAAGACTGATAGATTATATCTCTGTTAGCTTCATGCAAGATAAAGGATTAGAGAAGCATTGCTCTGTTTTCCCTCTCCTCATGCCCCATCCTTTCCCCTGACACATTTCCACAGTAAGGCAGTTACTTTCCCCACCAGAACAGGGGTATTTATTATTCTTCCCAGAAGCCACATTTCCAGTCACCGAATAATATTAAAACAAGGAACAAATGAAAAGCGATTAGAATACGCTCAAGAACCAGAATAGTGCTGCAGGAAGAATCAAGATGTTATCTGCAGTAGGACTGGCAAACCATATTGGAGAGACACAAAATCCCCATGATAACATAGATGCAGTAACCAAAGATATTCTTCAAAGGATAATGAGCCAATGACTATAGTGGCTAGCTCAATGAAACTAACATCCTAAGATAATGCCATGTGGTATGAATGAGATTAACAGACTCAAGATGAAAGCTACAGACCAGACTGCCACTGAAACACATGCTTGCCTAAAGGTTTTCATATATTCCTGGCAAAGAGGAATTGGAAGTTTGTAATACCTCACATACTTATCTAGATTGTTGTATATAGTTATAGTTATACTCAAATTAACTATATGGTTTTCTCATTCCAATGACTGGACTTTCTTAGTTGCAAATACATAGAAGCTGCTATTTCTTGAGTGAAAGTCGCTCAACCGTGTCCAACTCTTTGCGACCCCATGGACTATACAGGCTCTCCTTTATTTCAAATAGGGCCATTCATTTTCTCACTTAATTTTCAAAACTCCTTCATAGTAAGCCTTATTATCTGGGTATATAGTCAAAGTAAAATAAGAAGGATTTGAACTCAATATGCTCTCTATCAAGTAACTGGTTCTTTCGCTAACATTCAGTGATGCTCTTATTTTTTGATAGTCTCTATCAAATGTTGGATTAAGAATTCTTCAGATATTATTATAAATATCTAGACTGGATATACCTCAATTTAACCACTGAAATAAAAATTCTAGTACCTAGAGTAGGCACTACTGGGAAGGTATGCCTCTTCTAAAGATTAATTCTAGAATTAGCTTCTACTGAAAAAGCCTCTGTCCATGTCTCTAAATTCATCCTCCAATTGCCATATATAAATATTCTGCTGCAGTTAGGCTGTCCACATAACCTTCCCTAAATACTTTTAATCTATACTTTTGCTTGCTCTTTCCCTGTTAACCTTGATGCTCATTTTCCTGCAGTTTAAATCATTTCTTACAGAGAAGTCCTCCTGAGACGCTCCCAGACATAGTGATCACGTACCTAGGAAACTGTTTATCTGCATTGCCCACATGCAGAAAATATGTCCCCTTTCATTGGTATTCACTCTGTTTCATATGTATGCCCTGACTCCCCAACCACACTGGCCATCTGTGAAGGGTAGCCTAATATTTCTTGATTTATCCTATATATTCCTGGTAACTGGCTCTCATCACTGATTCGATGGACATGAATTTGAGCAAACTCCAGGAGACAGCGAAGAACAGAGGAGCCTGGCGGGCTGCAGTCCATAGGGTCACAAAGAGTCGGACACAAGTTAGCCACTGAATGACATCAACAGATTGGCTCTCAACAAGCCTCAAATTAATGTCAGAGGTTGATGACAGGGAGGGAGGGTTCTAATGACAATGGTCACCAAGATAGCTATGTTATTTCATATCTTAAATACTGGTATGTCCACCTAATCAGATGATACAAATGAAAAATATTGTAAGGATAAAATAGAATATCTATTAGATGGTAATTACTGTTGTTACTCATTTTTCTTCCCAGCCCTAAGAGTGCTATTATTCTTCCCATTTTAATGGGTATTTGGAGGCTGAGAACTTTTCCAAAGTCACACACAGTAAGTAGCAGAGTCAGAATTCTTGTTCTTTTTTCTCCAAATCCCTACATTTCAAAACTGCGCTGAAATATTGGGTTTGCCAACAAGTTTGTTCAGGTTTTCCATAACATCTTACAGAAAAACCCGAATAAATATGTTGGCTAACTCAGTCTCATGAGAGCTGTAAAGTGTCTCTGGGCAAACCAGCTGGGTACATCAGGGCCCAGTGCAGGTGTGATGGGCCAATAATTGCTATCTGGCAATCAAGATTTGCTTCTAAGAGCCTATAGTCAGTGAAATTCAGATTGGTGTTTTGAACTTCAGGCATTATAACTTTCTAAGCAAGCCTTCGTTAACACCTTAGTATTTATACCAATTTAGCTCTGGAGTAAGATCAGACACAACTTAATTTCACCGAGTATCTTGCTTCTGACAAATATAGCCCTTCACAAGACAAATCACAGCCAGGGGGAAGGGTAGGGTATAACATTCTAAACTATTAGCATTCTTATAGGGACTTCTATAAAAAAAAAAAGGAAGACATAATTAATAAATATAAAAAAAATCTTTAAAAATATTCTTCTATGGATTCCAAATATTTTTATTTCAAGATGATGGAAATTGTTGACCTTGCACCTTTGTCACCAACAGTCCCCAGCAACTTTCCTGACCAGGAGAAATGTTCAGTTCAGTCCAGTCATTCAGTCATGTCTGACTCTTTGCGACCCCATGAACCACAGCACGCCAGGCAAATGTTAGCTTGGAGTAAAAGTGACCATAGGCACTTAGCTTCCTTGTATGTGCTACAAATTCCTTAGAACATGATCTGCTTTTCTGGGCTTGTCTTTTCTTAATTTTGATAAAAATAAGATGAAGATACTGCTACAGAAATAAATGTTAAGAATTCTGTATTCCACTACTTGTACTGTGGTATATAATCATCACTATTAGCTCCTCTGAACATCTGAAGACATATTCTGAAATAAAAATAATAAAAGGAATGAGTGTGTTCAGTGATTGTTGGGCTATTTAGGAGTTATGCCTTCAATTGAAATAGAATCAAGATAACTCTGAAAAGAAACAGTATCTTTTTATAGGAGAAATGTGTAAAATGATTGCTCAGAAACTAAAAAGGTTTGGTCCACTAGATGACACTTTATATTTTATTTTTTTTTCAATCATTTGTTAACTAAAACACCCAAAAATCTAATTTAAAACTTTCCAGTCTCTACCTATGTAATTATTATAGCAAATTAGGCACTCATGTCAGCCAAAATTTCAAAACAATAGACTGCAATTGTCTCTACTTTTCAAAGACCCATTTAACTCACAAACTACAATAAAATTGTGCTTGCTAGTGTCATTAATGACTCGGTAACTGTATATCTTGATGAACATGTTTTAGTCCTTTTTTTATTTGACCATTCTGATATTTTTTGGTACTTTTTACCTTTCTCGCCTTCTTAAAATTCTCTTCCTTAGATGTCTCTGGTTCATCGTGAACCTAACTCTATTTCTTCCTATCTTCTTTGTGGGTTTCTATTATTTTCACCATTCTTATTATTTGGAGTTCCTCAGATTTAACCTTTGGCCCACAGTTTTTTTGGTGCTGTATACTCTTCTTACATTCTGAGTGATTCCATGCAACATTCATGATTTGAGTCACTACCTGTAGGCTGATGGCTCCAAAAGTTACATTTTTCGCTTCAGAGAAACCCCTCCACACACAGAGCCTCAGACTCATATATCAAAATACATCTTGACTGTCCTATAAGAATCTCACACTCAGCATATCCAAAACTAAATTTGTCATACTCGCCTCTAAATCTGTTCTTCTTTTGTCTTTATTTCATTACCTCAATCAATTGGCCTGTCACTCAGGCTAGAAGCCTGAAAAGTAATCTACAACTCTTCACTCTCTTTCACACTCCAGACTCAATACATATTTGACCAATTTTACCTCACATGTAGGTTTCATTTCGATTCCTTCTCTTTCAACTTGACCCTTATTAATATGCCGTTTTCTGACTTTCATTGACTCTTGTCTACCCTATAACAGTAACCTCCAAATTCGATTCTGTATCTCCAATTGGCTTTATCACTTCTCCCAAGCTTCCTCAGTGACCTATCTAAGCCACAAAGACATCCTTCTATGCCCCCTTTCTCTCTAAAATAAACCAGCAGTTCCATAGTTTAACCTACAAGGCATTCATGATCTGACCCCTTCAGCTTCACCTTTTGTGTCTTCCTCCACATTCAGGGGGTGACAGAGGACGATGGCATCATTGACTCAATGGAAATAAGTTTGAGCAAACTCCGGGAGATAGTGAAGGACAGGGAAGCCTGGTGTGCTGCAGTCCATGGGGTCACAAAGAGTCGACACAACTGAACAATTAAACAACAACTACCACCTTCCTCTTCAAACAAACTGTTTGTTCCTTCAAAATCTAGTTTTCTGGAAGGCACAGGACTTACTGTTCTTAATCTTTCCTTGATAGGGGATTGCTGAGATACAAACAATTCTCTCTTTTATGTTAAACACATAAAATATATTTTAAAATAAAGCACTGGTTTATAAGAGGGAAGCATTAACCATAATTTGAGATTATTATAACTTTACGAACATTTTGCAATATTGCCTTTAGAGTATCAGGAAGACAACATCCTTTGTGCTTTGATCTCTCTATGTGGTGTGGTCTTTCAAAAGTGTCTTTTGTGCTCATTGCCTTTTTAATAAGAAATGGTGTGTGTGTACGTGTGTGGTGTGCATGCACACATGTGGCAAGGCACGTGAATAATGACAGGCTTGAAGGCTTTTGTGCAGGGTGCTGACGGACACTGATTTAATTTCTTGAACTATAGTCTATGAGCTACTTCTGTTTTAAACAGGAACTGGTCCTCAAGCAAAGAGAGCTTTTAATGCTGAGTTCTGTAATTATTGCAATGTCTTTTCTAACAGCTGTGTTTTCTCTATGTGTATTTTTAGCAGGAGTGCTCATAAAAGCAGAACTATGTGTCCTTTCGCCCAAAGCCCTCTCTACCTGCATCCATCAATTTCCCTGTCTTCTTCACCCAATAAATATTCATTCCACTTACTTTGTAGTGAACTGTTGATTTTAAGGGAACTGTTTTAAATGGCTGGGTATAATCAGCTTTTACTTAACAAGATTACTTCCTGGACAAGTGTTACATGGATATTTGAATTTCAATGGATAGTCAGTGTTTGGATATGTAGTTCTCTATTTAGGATTGTGATGCCAGGAGATGTCAAAAATGTCACCAAGTATTCTTAAGAGCATTGCTGCCAACCAAATTAACTTATTCATTCATTAGTCACTTAAAGGACTCCTCTTACGTTTAAGAAAAGATTAAAGTCATGAGTCATTCCCTCATTAGAAAGTAAACTAAAATTATATGATATAGAAGATACCATAACCAAATATCCACAACATGCTGTGGAAGCCAAAAGGCAGGCACTTAGCACCCATGGAGGAGTCAGAGAAGGCTGCCTGGAGGAGGAACCATATGTGTAGAGTAGTTAGAAACTTCATCCAGGCCCTTCAACCCAACCTGCCCTTCTCAAAGCTATTTCTAGGTAATTCCATAATCCCTCTCAAACAGTTGCTTAGTTTGTTCTTTGGATTTTTTTAATGTGAACCATTTTTTAAAGTCTTTATTGAATTTGTTGCAATATTGTTTATTTTATGTGTTATTTTTTGGCCATGAGGCATATGGGACCTTGACTCCCCCACCAGAGATTGAACTCACACGTCCTGCGATGGAAGGCCAAGTCTTAACCACTGGACCACCAAGGAAGTCCAAGTTGCTTAATATGAATGAAAGAATCTCTCATATTTAGTCAAGACATTAATCCGAGTTCTAAATTAATTTAGTTTTGTCACAATTTGTTTTAACAGAAAAGTTAGCAGGGGGTGGGATGAATTGGGAGATTGGGATTGATATATATACACACTATTTATACCATGTATAAAACAGATAACTAATGAGAACCTAGTGTATAACACAGGGAACTCTACTCTGTGCCCTGAGGTGACCTAAATGGGAAGGAAATGCAAAAAAAGAGGGTTTATATGTACACACACAGCCAATTCACTTTACAGTACAGAAGAAACTAATACAACAGTGTCATGCAACTATACTCCAATTAAAATTAATTTAAAAAAGAAAAGTTAACAGCAGTTATCAATAAGCATTCACTGAGCCCCAAGTATGCTAAGTATTGTGCTAAGGGCCTGGAATATAAAAATGAGTAAGACAGTTCCTGTGCTGAAGGAACTAAAAACATCTTGAAATAATTAGCAATTAATGTGTAAATACAGTACTTATGATATATACATTTGTTTGTAGGATTATAGAGAAAGTACGTGAGGAGTGTGAGAAAGGGGCTTCCTAGGTGGTCCTAGTGGTAAAGAATCCACCTGCCAATGCAGGAGACATAAGAGGAACGGGCTTGATCCTTGGATCAGGAAGATCCCGTGGAGGAGGGCGTGGCAACCCACTCCAGTATTCTTGCCTGGAGAATCTCATGGACAGAGGAGCCTGGAGGGCCAGGGTCCAGAGTCACAAACCATCAGACAAGACTGAAGTGACTTAGCAGGCAGGCACAGGTGAGAGGGAAGGAGGCCAAGAAAGGGCAGGTGTATGAAGTGATGGTTGAGTGGAGTAGGTTGAGTAGGAAGCAACCAGGAGGAAGGAACAGAATAAATGGAGGTGAGAAACATCTCCGGATTTAATGAAAACACCATAACATAAAGTGCAGTGAGAACTGAGGGAGGTGTTATGTTGGGGAGAAGGTAAGGAAAAGTGCAAAACAATAGCAAGAAACGAAGCTGCAGGGGAGCAGGAACAATGTTATGCAGGGCACCGTGATCTCATGGAGTTATGCTGACGTGGCAAGCAGCCCTCAAACCTCACTGGCTTTAAACAACAAAGGTGTTTAACTCCTAGCATATTGGGTTGGTCAAAAACTTAGCTCAGTGGTTCCCCTCACATCTTCAGCTCGCAAGTAACCAGTCCTTCTGCAGCATCAGACTCGAGGGCTGCAGTACCCACTATGCGGCTCCAACAGCTCACTCCCCAGAAATGATCTCTGAGCCCGTATCACACACTCCTCTTCTGTCTCCCCCCACCAGGGGCACAGGCCCTGACCTGATCTTTTATGTTCCCTTCCAACCCAAGTTTGTGTGGATCTTTATTTCACAGACTTCGTTGTATGAAAGTCTGCAGTCTCCAGTGGGAATTGCTCCACGTGGGGATGTATCTTTAATGGGTTTTTCAGGGGAGGTGAGCTCTGCGTCCTACTGTTCTGCCATCTTGATCCCTCCTCCATCACTTCCTGGAGTTTTGGATAGAATTAATTTCCAGATGGAAGAAATTTTTTAGATTATTAATTATAAATTTCTCAGTTTTATTTCATTCAGATCAAGAAATGTTAACTGTATCCTCTCTCTTTTGGAATTTATTGAGGCTTACTTTGTGGCCCACTAACATTTAATTTGTATGGATGTTCCCTGTGCACTTGAGAACATGGTATGTTATTTGTCTGTGTGTATATATATAAGATTTTCTTTATTATTTACGTTGTTGTTGCTGTTCAGTCACTCAGCTGTGCCTGATTCTTTGTGACCCATGGACTGTAGCACTCCAGGCTTCCCTGTCCTTCACAATCTCCCAGAGTTTGCTCAAACTCAAGTCCATGGAATCGGTGATGCCATCCAACCATCTCATCCTCTCATCCTCTGTCACCTCCTTCTCCTCCCACCCTCAATCTTTCCCAGTATCAGGGTCTTTTTCTATGAGCCAGCTCTTCGCATCGTGTGGCCAAAGTTTTGGAGGTTCAGTTTCAGCATCAGTCCTTCCAATGAATATTCAGGATTGATTTCCTTTAGGATTGACTTATGTAGTCTGTATCTACAGTTATTTTTGTTCGCATGATCCACTGCTAGTCAACACCAGAACATCTCCTACAAATTCTGCTCTATACATGGTGCTGCCATGTTAATGGCTGTCCAGTCTTTAATCCAATAAATCATCCAGCTCCACATTATATAATGGTTTCTAAGCTTGAGTTTCACTTAGTCTGATAGTAAAATCTTTCCCCCTCAGTTTTAAATTTGTTTGCATTTACCTAGTTTTGCCTAATTTTAAAACAAAATTTTTAATGTTTTGGTTTTAATTGCATCTCCTGAAATATAGCTTACAGGAAATTTCTTTTACTAGGAAGATTAAGTTAGAATTCATCTCTGAAAATTCCCTTTTACTCATACCTCTGCTTTCCTCCTTCTCACCCACCGCCACCCTCCATGTCCAATCCAGCAGCAAGCCCCATGCATAATATTGCAAAACTATCAAATCCACTATTTCTTTCACTCCCACCACCATAGCCCAGGCTGACATGATTGGTTGTCAGAACCCTTCTGCCTGAAATCTTTTCCCTTACCAACCTCTTTCCTCATGGACATCAGAAGTGATTTTGAGACATAAGAATTAGATCATGTCACTCCTCTGTATAAAACTTTATGAGAGATATCCCTTAAAATTCAAACTCTGAAGCTATTCTCTATGAATCTCTATGGTCTTTCCTGACTCATGCGAACCTCATCTCAGGACACTATCTCTTAAGTGTCAAATATTCTGGCATCTTCTGGTTCCTCCAGAACAATGTCATTTCCATTCTGGAACTTTATTCTGTGTCTTCTACCTGGAACTCTTCTAGTTTTTCTCTTTAACCAACCAAGCTTTTACTCATCTCCCAAGACTTGGCTCAAATGTTATTTCCTCAGTAGACGATTTCTGATCACCCCATCTATATTAGATCTTTCACACTATTTATTAAAAAAACATTTCCTTCATTGCACTTCTACAATTGCTACTTATATAGTTACATGTGCGTGTGCTGTCTCTCCCCTACTAGTGCTGTTCTTCTAGGGGAAGGACTTGTCTCTGTTTTAATGTCACATATCTAGGGTCTGGTGTAGTTGCAGGTGAGTAACAGTTTCTCTACATTTGCTGAGTTGAAAAAGTTTTAATTATATATGAGGGTACTCAATCTCTGAGGATTTATATGACTTTGCTTAAGCATTAAAACTTTAGGAGAATCAAACTACTTTTAGTTGTAGTTTTTGAGAAATTCTCATTACACAAGTCAATAGAGATTCAAATAAAGTCAAAGATTTACATCATTGCATAAGATCCAACCAGATGCTGGCTGTGCAAGTGCTGCCCTCTTTTAGCCCTTAGTTCTCCAGATTTCCACCCCTGTAAGGCAACAACGCCCAGACTGGGTAACTGGTCAACCCTTAACCAGGCCTGTTAGCCAAACGATTCAAGTCATACTTAAAGAGGAATGTTGCTGGCTTCACCAACACCAACATTAGATTTCAACTTTGAGTCAGAACCCACTGACCTTGAGAAGGTAGAAAGGAAAATCCTTTTATACTGTGAAATTTAAAACACATTAACATGAGCAGCATCACTTATTTTACTGTGAGCATCTCTTAAAGGGAGACAGAGAACAAGGAGCTAAAACAAAAATCAGCATTTAAAAAATTTTTTTGAACAGGAAGCAGACAGCAGTAAGGTGTAAAAAAAGATAAAAGAGCAGACTTTCAAATTCTTTTTCATCTTAGGGGGAAAGAAGAAAAAAGGTGGGGAGGAGATTTCTCAATATAGGAAGTGTGGATATTCTTGGCATAATGCCTGTCTAGCACTTCCCTGCACTGTTCCTCTCTCCACCACCCCTCCCCCAAACTCTCAGCTGAGTTCTCATTTGCATAATTAAACTGCTTGACAGGGATGCTGAGAGAGTGAACAAGTCATGCACTAAGACAAGAATTCTTCAAATGCCATCCTTACCCTGAGCCCCACAGCACAATGGAAACCATTTGAGAAGAAAGTGGAAGCTACATGCTGACATTCAAAAATTCTATGGCATATATTTTATGAAATTGAGAAGTTTATCATGGGCCTACTTGCCTGAGGTCACAGAGGAACCATGCACTACCAAGGGGCTTAATATGAGGACTTGTGAGGACTGAAAGGGAACATTTAAATGCTGGTCAAGGCTGACCCCACATATGTGATGAGTTCATTCTCTCCATGAGCAACATGACATAGCTCAACAAATCCCAACCACTAGAGTCCCTGGTTTGGGTAAATCACCTTCAAGAAAGTACTTATCATATGCATAAAGGTTATCTTGTGGCTGATGGTCTATGAGCAAGCATATGCATTTGCAAGAACTTAAGAATCTTTTTTCACTCAGAACACTGAGGAATAAGACAGAGAGTGAATTCCGAGTGGGAAGAAATTATGAAGAATAAAGGAGGAGTCGCAAGCTAGTTCAGTTTGATCTGAAAGGACATCGCAACATAATGCTTCAAGCATGGAAGCTGATGCCGAAAAGCAGACACTTACCTTTCCTTGAGCTTTGCCTTAGGCCAGCTCAGCTGATGCACCCAGTCACAAGATGTTTAACAATTAATAATGTTAACAGGAAAAATCAGTTAAAACACGTGTGAACTGATGTGTATGTGGGTTTTGGTAAGTCTTAGCTACAGACAGATGGAGAAGGCAATGGCAACCTACTCCAGTACTCTTGACTGGAAAATCCCATGGATGGAGGAGCCTGGTACCTGCAGTCCATGGGGTCGCTAAGAGTTGGACACGACTGAGTGACTTCACTTTCACTTTTCACTTTCATGCATTGGAGAAGGAAATGGCAACCCACTCCAGTGTTCTTGCCTGGAGAATCCCAGGGATGGGGGAGCCTGGCGGGCTGCTGTCTATGGGGTCGCACAGAGTCGGACATGACTGACGCGATTTAGCAGCAGCAGAAGCAGCAGCTACAGACGGAATGGAGATGTTGGCCAGAACCTAGGGCAGCAGATTCCTTTCTGGTGGGAGTTAGTGGGCTTCCATGGCAGCAAAGACTAACTCCAGTCATGGCTTGCTTCTCTCCTGAGCACACCTGCTGGCCAGTGATACTGTACCATCATCCTGTGGAATTTAACATCAGTCGTACTGTGTAGGGTGAACCGTAACATCCATTAGTTCAAGTTCCTGCCCCTGCTGAGGAATATAAGCTTCATGACAGCATATGATTTGTCTGACTTGTGCATGGCCATATTCTAGTACAGTACCTAAACCAGTGCTGCTACATGGGAGCACTAAATAAATATTGGACCAAGAAATGGATGAATGAGTAAACAAACAGGAAGCTGAATCAGTTCAGTAGAGTGACCAACTCCTCTGGTTTTAAAACTCAAAGCCCTACATCCCAGGGATCACCTCAGTCCTAAATCTCATCAACCATTCCATGATGGATGATGACCCCCGATACCCAACCACATGGGTGAAAAGCATATGGGTTGGGCATAAGAGCCTATCTGCCAAACAAATGCTTTTTGAGCATGTAATATATGCCAGACACTGCTCCAGGCACTGGGATTAGGGCAGTGAACGAGCCACAGAAACACCTACTAAAATGGAGTAGTTATTCTGGTATGGCAGTCCTTAAATATACAGGCTTAACAGGTATACAGATGATACAAGATCAGGTAGCAAGATGTTCTATGAGGAACAATGAGGTGGCATAAAAGATAAAGAGGGCAAGGGATATCTTTTGGATATGGAGGTCAGCAAGCATCTCCCTGATTTGAACAATGTCACAAACAAAGTGAGGGAGTGAACTTCAAGGTCATGTGGGGAATGTGTGCTGAGAAGAGGAAACGCAAACCCCCAGGCCTTGAAGCTGGAGTTCACCAAGCTGTTGAAGGAATCAAACTTTGCTAAAATTTGAACCACTCTCTGGAGTTCAGGGCTGCTGGAAACCAGCCAGTATGACCACCTCTCTTCATCTATGCATTCCTTTATTCACTCACTCATTTAAAAAACATTTTTCTAGGTCTCCACTCTGTGCCAGGTACTATCTGCATGCTGTCATACAAAGATGACAAGGCATTTCCTTGTTCTTCTCTCATCCCCAAGAGATAGAGCCATTCCCCAATATCCTCAAGAGCTGTCTGAAGCCATACTCTGAGCAGACTAAAGATTGTAACCAACCTTGCAGCATAACTCCTACCATCCCATAGCCTGGGATCTCCTGCTTTTAGGTGCCCTATCCACATAAGGTTCATCACTGCAGTAGGTACACAGAGTTGGATAATTAAAAGGACTCATGAAAAAGCAAGGGAATTTAAAAAAAAAATTCTACTTCTGTTTCATTGACTATGCTAAAGCCTTTCACTGTGTGGATCACAACAAACTGTAGGGAATTCTTAAAGATATGGGAATACCAGACCACCTTACCTATCTCCAGAGAAACAAGAAGCAATGCTAGGACAAGAAGCAATGGCTAGAACCGAGAATGGAACAATGGACTGGTTCAAAACTAGGAAAGAAGTACATCAAGGCTGTATATTGTCACTCTGCTTATTTAATTCTATGCAGAGTATATTATACAAAATGCTGGGTTGGAAGAAGCACAAGCTGGAATCAAGATAGCATTGAGAAATATCAACAACTTCAGATATGCAGGTGACAGCACCCTTATGGCAGAAAGCAAAGAGGAACTAAAGAGCCTCTTTATGTGGGTGAAACAGGAGAGTGAAAAAGCTGACTTAAAACTCAACATTCAAAAAACTAAGACCATGGCATCTGGTCCCATCACTTCATGGCAAATAGATGGGGAAACAATGGAAACAGTAAGAGACTTTACTTTCTTAGGCTCCAAAATCACTGTAGATGGTGACTGTAGCCATGAAATTAAAAGATGCTTGCTCCTTGGAAGAAAAGCTATGACCAACTTAACATATTAAAAAGCAGAGACATCACTTTGCTGTCACAGATCTGTGTAGTCAAAGCTATGGTTTTTCCAGTAGTCATGTATGGATGTGAGCTGGACCATAAAGAAATCTGAGCACTAAAGAATTGATGCTTTGGACTGTGGTGCTGGAGAAGACTCTTGAGAGTCCCTTGGACAGCAAGGAGATCAAACCAGTCAGTCCTAAAGGAAATCTACCCTGAATATTCATGGGAAGGACTGAAGCTGAAGCTCCAATACTTTGACCACCTGACGGGAAGAGCCAACTCATTGGAGAATACCCTGATGCTGAAAAGATTGAGGGCAGGAGGAAAAGGGGGCAACAGAGGATGAGATGGTTGGATGGCATCACTGACTCAATGGACATGAGTTTGAGCAAACTCCGGGAGATAGTGACGAACAGGGAAGCCTGGTGTGCTGTAGTTCATGGGGTTGCAGTCTGACATGACAAAGCAACCCAACAACAACGACCATGTGAAATCCTATAGGATATGCAGTACCCTCTAAGGGCTTTAATAATGGTAAGGAAGCAGTCCAGCAGGAAAAGAAAGGTACAAGCAGATGTCAAAGAGTTCTGAGTCTTTTAGGCAGAATTCCCAGAGTCCTCCCTCAAGAGTACAGGCTGTGTGTCAACTTTGGATTCTTAACCTCTATGATACTCGCAAGGCATCTTGGTCTCAGGATAGCCAAGGCACAAGTTTATTGAGCATCTTCTATATGCATCAGGCTAACATCAAGCTGCATAACCAGTTTATGGGACAAACCATAAACCTGTACATTTCAATAAACACCGTAGGAAGGTAGCGCAAGGTACATTCATTGGGGTTTTGAGTCTTCTCAGCCCACTGTAAGTCACTACTACCACTCTTCATTCTTCCTTTGGCTGAAGGTCAGCACCAGACTCCCATGTGCCTTTGCCACTCTCACTACCATTGCCCTCAGCACTAAACTCCCAAAAATGTGACACTCCATCTGTGCCCATCTTCTGTCCTTCTCTACCTGCTCATTTCTTCCAGATCCATAAATTGAAACACATGTATCACCTGATGAATTCTGAATTTATAGCTTCCACCCATATGTCCAACTCTTCACTTGACATCTCTGCTTAGATATCCAGTAGGCATGTGCAACTTAACATATTTAAAATAAAACTCCTAGGGAACATCCCTGGGGATGCAGTGGCTAAGACTCGGTGCTCCCAAGGCAGGGGGCCCAGGATCAATCCCTGGTCAGGGAACTAGATCCTGCATGCCACAACTGAAAGAAACCATGTGCTACAACTAAGACCCAGTGCAGCCAAATAAATAAATACATATTTTAAAAAACCAACCTCCTATTTCTCTTAGTCCCTTCTCTCTCCCAGGCATCCCAATCTCAGCATGTGGTTTGAAAATTCCACTAGTTATACATCCTCCAGCTCAGGGGATGGATTCTTGATTAGTCCTCTTCTCTTACCATTGCTTTCAAACACCAGCACATATATTAGCTTTCTTTCATCAAAGATTCCAGTGTTGACCCCACGTCCTGCAGGCGAGAGCTGTGTTTACAGAACAGGCAAGGAGATTGAGTAGGAGGACAAACAGAACTTAGGTAAGTCCCAGAACTTTCTTTCCAATGGGAGAAGGTAGGAGATGCACTAGAACTTGAAATGCTCATAAATTCAGGATGAAGAAAAATAATTCAATCAGATCAGCTCAGGAAGCACATAGCTCCTCAATATTAAAGTGAATCATCCTTTAAACACTTTTTTTTTTTTTTTTTTTTGGCCATGCTACTTGGCTTTCAGGATCTTAGTTCCTTGACCAGGGGTTAAATCTGCACCCTCAGCAGTGCAGACAAGGAGCTCTAACCACTATGGGGAGATAGGGACGGACATGTATACACTACTGATGTGTGCGTTTGTGTGCTCAGTCATTCAGACCTCATGGACTGGAGCCCGCTAGGCTCCTCTGTCCATGGGATTCTCCAGGAAAGAATACTGGAGTGGGTTGCCATGCCCTCCTCCAGGGGATCTTCCCAACCCAGGGATCAAACCCATGTCTCTTGCATGGGCAGGCAGAGTCTTTAGCACTGCGCCACCTGGGAAGTTCTGTATGCTATTGATGTGTGTGTACTTAGTCGCTTCAGTGGTGTCTGACTGTTTGCAATGCTATGGACTGTAGTCCAGCAGGCTCCCCTGTCCATGGATTTCTCCAGACAAGAATACTGGGATGGTGTGCCATGCCCTCCTCCAGGGGATCTTCCCAGCCCAGGGATCAAACACAATCTCCTGCACTGCAGGCAGATTCTTTATTGTCTGAGCCACCAGGGAAGCCCAAGAATACTGGAGTGGGTAGCCTATCCCTTCCTGACCCAGGAATTGAACCAGGGTCTCCTGCAGTGCAGGCAAATTCTTTACCAGCTGAGCTATCAGGGAAGCCCTAGGTATAAAAGATGGCGCATGGGTAAAGAATCTGCCTGTAATGCAGAAGACTAAGAAGATGTAGGTTCGATCCATGGTTTGGGAAGACCCTCTGAAGGAGGAAATGGCAACCCACTCCAGTATTCTTGCCTGAAAAAATCCCATGGACAGAGGAAGCTGGTGGGCTAGTCCATGGGGGTCACAAAGAGTTGGACACAACTGAGCGACTGAGCACACACACATAACATAAATAACTAATGAGAACCTACTACGTAGCTCAGGGAACTCTATTCAGGGCTCTGTGGGAATGAAATGGGAAGAAATGGGAAGAAAATCCAAAAAAAGAGTGGCTATACGTGTCCATATAGCTGATTCACTTTGCTATACAGCAGAAATTAACACAACATTGTAAAGTAACTATACTCCAACAAAAATTTATTTACAAATAATAACAATAAAGTGAAGCATTCTGAGGCTATAACAACAAGAAAACCTTGAGAGTAAAGGTGCTCCTGCCTCAGACAGAAAATCTGTGCCAGAGCTCCTACTGGGGAAAGGAACTATACAGAATACGGCCAGCTTAGGATTCAGAGAAGGACGGGAAATCAGCCTACCTGAGGCAGTGTCATGTTGAACTGGATAAGGGTGGATTCTGACGTAAGGAGAGTGGGTAGGTTTGTTTTGTTTCAGGAGGGTAGTTTCCAGTCAGAAATAAATTCCTCAATGCCTAAGATAACAGCAAATTCTACTTATAAATCAACTCAAAGAATCAACTGTTTATTTCAGGAACACTTCAGGTTTCATCAGAGGCTTCAGAGTATGAAAAGGTTTCCTGAACTGGGCTTTCTCATACTAACGCAAGCAAAAACCACACAATTGTGGAAACCCAAAGATACCTGCATTAGGAGTCACGATAGACACAGATGAAGCAATTTTCTCATTAAAAAAAAAAAAAAAGACAATTCATGAGAATATTGCTCAATGCATACTTGGCATCCTACATATTACAAAAGAAGCCACTGAAGTTTGTTTGTAGGATAGCTAATCGCGGTGCTTTTTATCATGGTACACACAGTATAAGACGCTGGCTAACTGCCACCTTGAGGGAGAAGAGAAAGTTCACTCACTAATGAGGACAGCGAAGGAAGGAAAGCCCAGCAAAAAGGAAAACCAACGATCCAGCGTCCTGTAATTAATTATGATTCACATACTGGAAGCATCACTTTTTTTTTTTTAAACAAGAACACTAGCTAAGCACACTGACACTCAGTGATGAGAGTTACTGGTGTGCCTTTCAGTCTTACAGGAACGTGGCCCTGGAAGTTTTCATTTGCACTCAACATAAATATGACTTTCGCAATAGAAAGAGAGTGTACAGTATCAAATATAAATAAACAAAGATAAAGTAACTTTAATAGCCAGCCGCACTGACCTTAAAAGGAAGCTTTACAAATGTGTGATTTACTAACTAGCCTAGTAACCTAAGATGCTTTTGTCACAATAATGACAAAACATTACTTGGTTACATTTACATGTTTAAATATTTGAAGTAGAATAAAATGTAGGCATTTTTAATGTGACAGTATTATATAAATGGTAATAAATATTCAGCTATAATAAACTTCTACATGTGTGGGTGGACTAGTGAGGAAAGGAGAAAAACCAGTCAAATTTTAAAAAATCTGTGCTGCTATCAAAAGTCTGAGTTGCTATATACCTATGTATCTGTCGTACTGATTATTATGCAAAATAAACATTAATTGGGCTTCCCCCATGGCTCAACAGTAAAGAATCTGCCTGCGATGTAGATTTGATCCCTGGGTGGGGAAGATACCCTGAGGGAGGGGAGATCCCATGGACAGAGGAGAATCCCACCGGAGGAGTTTGACAGGCTACAGTCCATAGAGTCGAAAAGAGCAGGACACGACTAAAGTGACTAAGCAGGAGCATAAACATTAATAGGTCAGGAAACCCACTAAACCAAACACCTAACATGAATCATAAAGACTAAATTTCACTGCACTTTATTTTTTTTTTTTTGACAGTTATTTAAGTCTTTATTTTTTAATTGGAAGATAATTCCTTTACAAGGTTGTGTAGGTTCCTGCAGTACAACAATGTGATTGAGCCATAATTATATATATGTCCCCTCCCTTTGAGCTGCCATCCCACCCCAATCCCATCCCACCCCTCTAGGTTGTCATAGAGCACTGAACTGAGCTTCGTATGTTATTTTAAATGAAGAACTGAGATCAACATATATAGTATGTGGATAAGTTCCATACATTGTCAATAAAAGGTAAGGAATGATGACATTTATCATTTGTACTCACTATTCATTATGCTAAATTCACTAGGCATTATGCTGTATTCACTAAGCATAGTGCTGAATATCTTATATTTGTTTTGAATCTTTAATGCAGTATATAATATAGTGTGTATTCTTACTACTTCTTTTTTTTTTTTTTTTTTTTAGGGGTATGCAGCAGGGTCTGGCTGTGCTTTATTTTTCACCATAGCTTTTTTTTTTTTTTTTTTGGGTTTTGTCATACATTGATATGAATCAGCCATGGATTTACACGTATTCCCCATCCCAATCCCCGCTCCCACCTCCCTCTCCACCCGATTCCCCCGAGTCCTCCCAGTGCACCAGGCTGGAGCACTTGTCTCATGCATCCCACCTGGGCTGGTGATCTGTTTCACCATAGATAGTATACATGCTGTTCTTTTGAAATATCCCACCCTCACATTCTCCCACAGAGTTCAAAAGTCTGTTCTGTATTTCTGTGTCTCTTTTTCTGTTTTGCATATAGGGTTATCGTTACCATCTTCCTAAATTCCATATATATGTGATAGTATGCTGTAATGTTCTTTATCTTTCTGGCTTACTTCACTCTGTATAAGGGGCTCCAGCTTCATCCATCTCATTAGGACTGGTTCAAATGAATTCTTTTTAACGGCTGAGTAATATTCCATGGTGTATATGTACCACAGCTTCCTTATCCATTCATCTGCTGATGGGCATCTAGGTTGCTTCCATGTCCTGGCTATTATAAACAGTGCTGTGATGAACATTGGGGTGCACGTGTCTCTTTCAGATCTGGTTTCCTCAGTGTGTATGCCCAGAAGTGGGATTGCTGGGTCATATGGCAGTTCTATTTCCAGTTTTTTAAGAAATCTCCACACTGTTTTCCATAGGGGCTGTACTAGTTTGCATTCCCACCAACAGTGTAAGAGGGTTCCCTTTTCTCCACACCCTCTCCAGCATTTATTGCTTGTAGACTTTCGGATAGCAGCCATCCTGACTGGCGTGTAATGGTACCTCATTGTGGTTTTGATTTGCATTTCTCTAATAATGAGTGATGTGGAGCATCTTTTCATGTGTTTGTTAGCCATCCGTATGTCTTCTTTGGAGAAATGTCTGTTTAGTTCTTTGGCCCATTTTTTGATTGGGTCATTTATTTTTCTGGAATTGAGCTTCAGGAGTTGCTTGTATATTTTTGAGATTAATCCTTTGTCTGTTTCTTCATTTGCTATTATTTTCTCCCAATCTGAAGGCTGTCTTTTCACCTTACTTATAGTTTCCTTTGTAGTGCAAAAGCTTTTAAGTTTCATTAGGTCCCATTTGTTTAGTTTTGCTTTTATTTCCAATATTCTGGGAGGTGGGTCATAGAGGATCTTGCACTTTAAATGCAACTTTAGTATAAACTTGATTTATTTTCTCAGGTATTAACTAAAAGTAGTCTTTTCATGTATAAGTACTTCAGCTATAGAAGAAGCTTAAATGTATTATGATACCACAACTGGAAATTAGAAGAATGGTCTCCTGAGACAGCCCGATGGGGCTGAGTTAAGTCATTTCAGATCAATCCTGGGATGCTTTTCTGCCCCAAGGAATAACACAACAGAGGATTCACTTAAAAAAAAAATGCAGCAGTCAGCACAGTTTAAAGGTTCTTCTCTATGTCAGCTTTTCCAACTTTTCTATGTTTCAGCATTAAGTGACCCCTTCTGTGGTGGAGAAAAATGTTTAAATGGTCTTCAATTTAGTTCAAAGAAATAATAGATTCAGAGGCAATTCAAGGTGTTTTGTTGTTTTTTTTAACTAGTTGAAAATTCTATTGGACAAACTGAAGAAACTGAGGGAGAAAAAGAAAAAAAAAAAACAAAAACAGTTACGGCTTTATTTATTATACATTCAGATTCCTTAGCAGAGCAGACAGTTTTTGTCTCTGAGTTTCTATTGCTTTGAAATATCTTCCAGAGAATGTACAGCGTTTCTTCATCCCAAACTAAGCCTGCATCTAACTTTCCAAAGTACAATGAAGAAGCCAAGTTTTTCTTCTATAGAATTCAGGGCTACATTAGTTCAATCATGAGATATCCTAATTAAGCCAGATGTGATTTTTTTTTCCCCAGTCAGATCTCCCTGCATTTGGGGTCTGTTAACAAAACTCTTTCTAAGCCTTCTAAAGAATGAAGATAATGCAAAACTGATTTTGGCAGAATCTGAGGAGTATTATCGTCTTTCTGGGCTCTTGGAAAGAATCTTAAATTTAGATTTTCTATCTTTAAAAACCAGATTACCTAGGCTCTCAGTTTAAAATGGCAAAATACTAGCATGTTGAATTATTTCTCACACATTTCCTAAAAAATTTCAGCCTTCTTTAATTTAAAAATATTCTGAGATGCTTTCTTGTATGGACTTCCTGGGTAGCTCAGCTGATAAAGAATCCGCCTGCAATGCAGGAGATCCTGGTTTGACTCCTGGGTTGAGAAGATCCCCAGTATTCTTGCCTGGAGAATCCCCATGGACAGAGGAGCCTGGCAGGCTACAGAGTTAGACATGCCTGAGCGACTAAGCACAGCACACATTTTCTTGTATTAACTGTAATATCTCTTCATAGAAACCTTTCTAAGTTATTAAGCCATACAGTGGCTTATTAACAGGATTTTATAGACGTGGTCACATAGCTTTTCTAAGTATCTTGTTTATTTTCTTACTTGTTGAAAGTCTCAGGGACCATGCCATTGATTCAATGAGCACCCTTGCTGCCAAGTGTTCAGACAAATATAAGAAGGCTAAAATGAAACTCTGGACTTCATTCATTCTGTATGACAGACTATAGGCCCACTGGGGGTGCAGGGGGTAGGAGGAGATTCAAGAGGAAGGGGTTATGTGTATACACACAGCTGATTCACTTCATTGTACAGCAGAAACAGTACTGTAAAGCAATTACATGCCAATAGATAAAATGAAAAAATAAAATAATAACAAAATTTAAAAATAAATAAGTAAATAAAATGTAACTTTGGAAAACAGTAGAGGGAGATACAAAATGTCTTTAGTTTTGCAATAAAGAATTATAGTTTCCTCCTAGAGTCCTATAGAAACAGACAAAAACCCTCCAACCTGAAGCTGCAAGCTATTTTCTGTATCTAAAATGAGGCTTGAACTTAGATTTAGGGTAGACTGTTCATCTTATCTAGAAAAATAATTCAAGCGAGTTTTATAATTAAAAAAAAAGTTTATAAAGTAAATAATGGTAATTCTTAGAGAGGAATACAAAGTCTTTCATGAACCTAATGTCCATATTCAGATGGAGAAGATAAGATTTATTAAGTAATGTAAGTTGTAAAGACTGACTCAGAGTTATATACCCTTCAGAGATATTTGGAGGGAGAACGGTGTCTTGGCTTGAATTTAGAATGGCTTTGTTGAAAATTATTGCTTGGTCTTAGAGAGTGGAGAAGGTTCTTGGTCATTCAATGTTTGGGAGAAAGCTGGAATGGAATGCATCAAAGGAAGATACTCATGCATGCAATTCATCTCCTTTTGGTAAAGAAATGAATAATGAAATGATTCAACTTGACCTGGCCTGGCCTCTTAATGCCAAACATGTAGTTACTTCAGTTTAATCAGTTCAGAATGCTCTGATATTTGCTTATTTTGTTCTGATGCTACTTTTCTGCTTGAAGCCATAGAGCAGACTGGTATAACATCAGGAGGCTCGTGGACCTCTGGAAGCTTTCATCCACAGACCTCCAAAACTGAGCATGGGACATTGTACTTCCAGCCACCTGAGATGGGCTTCCTTTCCTAGCTTAAAGCTACCTAACTGGGTAGTATCAAAGAGCACTGAAGAATTAATGCTTTCAAACTATGGTGCTGGAAAAGACTCTTGAGCATCCCTGGGAGAGCAAGGAGATCAAATCAGTCAATCCTAAAGGAAATCAACCCTGAATATTCATCAGAAGGACTGACACTGAAGCTGAAGCTCCAATACTTTGGCCACCTGATGCAAAGCGCCAACTCACTGGAAAAGACCTGATGCTGGGAAAGATTGAGGGCAGGAGGAGAAGGCGGTGACAGAGGATGAGATAGTTGGATGGTATCACCAACTCAATGGACGTGAGTTTGAGCAAGCTCCAGGAGATAGTGGAGAACAGGGAAGCCTGGCGTGCTGCAGTCGATGGGATCGAAGAGTCGGATACAACTTAGTGAACAACAACTAGGTAGCATTAGAAGATGCAAATTGGACTCTGTGGGAGAAGGCGAGGGTGGGATGTTTCGAGAGAACAGCATCAAAACATGTATATTATCTATAGTGAAACAGATCACCAGCCCAGGTTGGATGCATGAGACAAGTGCTCTGGCCTGATGCACTGGGAAGACCCAGAGGGATCGGGTAGAGAGGGGTGGGAGGGGGGATCGGGATGGGGAACACACGTAAATCCATGGCTGATTCATGTCAATGTATGACAAAAACCACTACAATATTGTAAAGTAATTAGCTTCCAACTAATAAAAATAAATGAAAAAAAAAAAGAAGATGCAAATGAGAAAGAAACAAAAATAGTTTTCAGCCTCATGGGAGTTAAAGGATGATTTCTGACTTGAATTATCTAGGAAGCTCATAAAACACAAATATAATACTTATTACATTGGGGTCTTGCCTCTCCCTTCCTCCATGAAGCGGGCAGGGTGATCCTTCTTCAACATTCCTTGACTAGTGGCTTTGTGGTGTGTATAAACTCCTACAATTCATGCTACGTCTATGGGGCAGAGGGTTGAACGAGACTCTGCCTGCCTCACTTGCCTCTGAGACCCCAGTTTGACAGGCATCAACACACTAAAGACAGATTCCCCCACTCCATGTGCAGCTAACTGGAGAAATGTCCCTGAGAACCTGCTCTGGGTCTCCTGGTTCCTCAGTCTGACCAGGAATAGCAAAAGGCTCCAGAGAAGGCAAGCAGGAAGTTGGTGAAAAGACGTCTTTGGGGACAGCTACTGTCAGCTGTGAGTCCCTCCATTCCTTTTGAAGAGGAGGTGGTGATTCCTTCTAACCACAAGCTGAGTGAGGAAGGCTTCATGGGGACTCTCAGAGGTCTCCATCCAGGGAAATTGAGGGGCTGGAGGAGCCTTGAGGATGGATCTTGCAGAGGCTACAGTGTGGTGTCAGCCTGCAGTCCACTGTCCATGAAGCAAGTGATGTGAGGTGTCATCCCAGACAGGGTGGGTTTTGTTGGAGATGGTCGTGTATGAGGATGTTTTGTGTACGTGTGTGCTCAGTTGCTCAGTCGTGTCCAATTCTTTGCAGCCCCATAGGCTGCAGCCCACCAGGCTCCTCTGCGCATGGAATTTTCCAGACAAGAATAAATGAAGTGGGGTATCATTTCCTATTCTAGAGGATCTTCCCAACCCAGGGATTCAACCCACCTCTCTTGGGTCTCCTGCATTGGCAGATGGATTCTTTACCACTAGCCCACCTGAGGATGTTTTGAGTTCTGCCCAAAGAATCATGCAAAGGGAAGAATAATTCTTAGCAAAAAGAGACTGTAATTTACAGGATTCATGCCCAGGGTTGAGGGACGGGGCATTAGTGATGGTACAAAGTAGAGAAACACCCACTTGAGCCATGATAACTGCAGCAGAAGGGTTCCAGGAGGGAATCTCTGAAGAATCCATGAAAGCATCGCATTGATCAAGACATAAAGTTACCAGCTAGTCCCTCCCAGGTCTGACAGGTTCAACCAACTGCTAGGACCAGTGAGTAGAAAACTACCCAGCCAGTTAGGAACTGTCTGATCATTTCACCTGTCCTCCCCACCCAAGTTTAGAACTTGGGGAAAATCCTTTAGAAAAAGTCAAGCACATGGTAAGAAGGCAAGCAGGTAAAAGGAGAGAACCCTGCCTTCAGGCTTACAACCAGGCCGTCCGAACTGTGGGAGGCAGAAGATTTAGCACAAAGTTATATTTAAACCTTTGGTTATTATGGGCAGTTGGACCCATATTATTATTCTAAGCATAAATTGAGATTGTGTTTGTCATAACTACAGATCACATAAGAGTGAGCAGAAAAGGGGTTGAGAACTGTCAAAACTTTCACTGGGGGCAGGAGAAATGTACTCTCATTGAAGAAAGTTTGAAGGGATAGTATGTATTAATAACATCCTATGAGTTTTGCTTGGATATTTTGGTTATAAATAGATGGGGGAAATTCAGGAGGTGAAGAGCTTTTTATTGGGTCACCTAAGGAGACATTCCAAAACACACGTGCACAGATTTGACTCTAAATATTCTGATTTGTCAGTTTGTGGTAAAGTTCCAGTGAATATATTTTCTGGTGGAGGGGGGAGTCTCAAGAGAGTTTTGATGCTTACCCTGGATAAAGAATAATTTACTTGCATAAACCCATGGATTACAGTTCAGTAATAACAAGTCATTGAAACAAAACAGGTTCAGGGAAGAATGTTACTGTCTTTTTGAGTCAGAATTTTGAGGTAGATAGGCCACATTGTTTATATTACATAATACCTCTATTTTGTGAGGACTGGTGGCTAAAGCCAAGAGTTACAGCTAAGGTTCTAAAGAGTAACTTGTACGCAATTACTGGAAGCAGGAGGTGGTTGACACGGGGACACTGCCTTGTTGAAAGTGGATAATCACCAAGGTGGTGCAGTGGTAAAGAATCCGCCTGCCAATTCAGTAGATGCAGGTTCAATTCCTGGGTTGGGATCCCCTGAAGGATGAAATGGCAACTCATTCCAGTATTCTTGTGTGGGAAATACCATGGTAGAGGAACCTGGTGGGCTACAGTCCATGGGGTCACAAAGAGTCGGACAGGACTTAGCAACTGAACACATACCAAAGACGGGCCAGTCATGGAGTATTCAGGGAAAAGCGTGCAGTTCTGTGCCTGCAAGTAGATTATGCCTGGAGGAGGCCTTTAAACATTCCTGCTGAGTTTCTGGAACTCTCATCATGCTTGCAGCTCCTCCAACTGGAATGAATACTAAGCAACTGTAAGTGTATCAAATCTTACGTAACCTTCATTTCAAGACCAATGATATGGCAAATTATAGTTAAGAAAGTTCAGAGGGAAAAAAAAATCAATGTTTCATATTATATGGGGCAGCTACAATCCGTGTGTTTTGTAAAAGCCTCTTTTGAGTTCACACTTATTTTGCCAATGGGTTGGCACAAACTGTAATACCTTCAAGTGATCAGATACATGGGACAAAAACCAGCCTCTTCTTAAAACTGGTGTATTAAGAGAGAATCTATTATATATACGTGAAACTTTTTTTTTTTTCCTGCCTAAAAGTATATTTGAGAATTGAGCTCTTTAGTTAAAAAAAAAAAAACCACAATAATTAATTCAGTGCTTTACACGTATCAAAGTGTTCTCCTGGACAGTCTTTCTGCTTTTTTTCCTACTCCTAACAATCCAAGGAAGAAGGTAGGACAAGTGCTAAAATTCAATCAAATATCCTAACAACTGAGAATAGCTAAAACCCCTAAATGATTAGGCTTACATTTTACTTTTCCCCTGGACTCTATAAACACTTAGTAGCTCTGAAGAGCTCCATAGTCTACTGCTCAGTCGTGTTCATCTCTTTGCAACCCTGTGGAGTGTAGCCCACCTGTCCATGGGGATTCTCCAGGCCAGAATACTGGAGTGGGTTGCCATGCCCTCCTCCGGGGGATCTTCCCGACCCACGGATCAAACCCAGGTCTCCCACATGGCAGGTGTTTCCTTTACATCTGAGCCACCAGAGAAGCCTAAGAATACTGGAGTGGGTAGCCTGTCCCTTCTCCAGGGGATCTTCCCGACAGGAATTGAACTGGGGTCTCCTGCACTACTGGCAGATTCTTTACCAGCTGAGCTAAAAGTGCAATTCACTAGAAAGTTATTTTACATATAAGAATCTTGCTAATGTGGTACCTTTTCAAAGGCTTACTTTACCCAAATAGGAGCCCTGAGTGAGGCATGGAAGGACGACCCAGGAACTGTTATGAAATGGCTCCAGACCATCTCAGACCTCCAAGAGTCAATATTCTAAATCTGTGTGTCACTTTCAAACAGCCAACCAAGCGTGTAAGTCCTCTGTCTTTCATGATTTGTTTTCAGTTCAACAGCTGATTCACCAAGGATGAAAATATTCCTGAGAATATTTTCAAGAATATTTCAAGTCCCTCCTTTATGGTTAACAAGCACCTGCTCTCATAAGTGAGGAAGGTGTGCAAAGGGCAGAGTCTGCAACGGAACATCCCAAACCTCACTTATTTTAATGGCAAATCAAAAGTGGATAATTCTGGAGTTTTCAATTAGATCCTTAAAGGAAAATATCCATGAGATCAAATTTAAAACATTCTCATGGAAGCCCATGGAAGGTCAAATGGGAAACCTTTGCCACTGATTCCCCCTCCCCCATATTTTTGTTTATAATCTTCATGAAAAGGTTTTGAAGACTCTACTAGCCACAGCCTGGCATCCTAAATAACGAAAGAGCATTTGGTCCGAGTCCTGCTTTCACAGGGTCACCATGTAGCCTGAGTCAAACCATTTTAACTTTTACTCACTATCCTTTTGTTCATCTATAAAAAATAGGATAATACCAGCTACCTAGCTGGGAAAGACTGAAGGCAAAAGGAGAACAGGGTGACAGAGGATGAGATGGTTGGATGGTATCATCTAATCAGTGGACATGAATTTGAACAAATTCCAAGAGATAGTGAAGGGCAGGGGAGTCTGGCAGGCTATAGTCCATGGGGTTGCAAAAAGTCAGACAACAAAAACTCACTCACTAACTCAAAGAGTTAGCAACTGAACAACAACTAGCTCAGCTTTGGGTATACTAAGATCATATAGAATAAAATACGTAAAATTATTTTTTCAAACTTCAGATTACTGAAGTTTTATTACTGGTGTTTTATTTCGATAAAACACCTATAAAGATGCCACCTAGACAGCCCATAATAGAATACCTTTGGGCCTTCACAGTTGCTGTTTGGAGGACCATCTGATACACTCTCACTTTTTCCATCATTGCTTACTACCTTCTACTCCTTTCTTGCCTCCACTTAGCCCTTGACCTTCTAGGCACAGCCTCACGCTTCTGCCTTTGGTTTCATGACAGAGATTACCTATCTGTGGTGCTGACCTTTGGCAAACATCCTACCTGACTAAGTTCAGGTCCCCAGGATCCCATCATTGTATCAGCAAGCCTAGCTAGTACCTCTCCAAGGATTTGCTCCCAAAGGAGTAAGGGAACATATTCCTCTCTCTCACCTCCCAACTCCCATGACCATTTTCTAGGTTCTGGCCAAGTGGCTCTACATGAGGACAAAGCACAATCCGTGGGTCACAGCTAAGGATGAGGGCAAGCTTGTTGCTCACCACAAGGTTCAAGAATGGGATGACCATGAACCAGCCCATTGAGGAGGCACATGGGGTTTCATCCATCTCTGTTGTACCAGCTCCCACCATGGTGTTCATTCCCAGATGCCTTGGGAGCCAGGGGGTCCTCTTCTCTTCATCCTATGAAGGCAAATCACCTTCCTGGGGCCAGAAAAGAGAACACAGCCCACCATCCTGTGCATTCTGATCCTTTGTGCTGACAAGCTCCTTAGCAAAAAATAGCATCAAAGAAGAGCTTGGAGAGATCAGACTTGTTTCTTTGCTCCCACGTTAAGGCAAAAATTCAGTGTCAACACGATTAGTCACAGCATACTGAGAAATTCCTTGACAGAATTCTCAAACCTCTGCCGAGTGGGATTTTTCAGATTCTCACCAGAGATGGGATGAAAGGAAAAGGGGATCTATTAGGTGCCAATGTGTGCCAGGCACTGTGGAGGATGCTTGACAACGTAACCTCCTCTAATATTCCCACCAGTTTTATAAGGCAGCCTGCCACTTGCGGCCACTCTGTATGTTATGAACACCGTCCTTACATGTTCATCATGTCCCATGTTATCAGTCTGCCTTCCAGCAGCATCTTCAAAACCTGGTCACTCCAGCCTCCCTCCCAACTACAGTGCAGGCAGCAGACCTCAGAGGCCCACCATCGGCTTCCCCTGCATGAGACTTGCGTTTCAAAGTGAGTCCTATGAGAGGGAAGGATGGAGGGGTCATTTATACTGCTGGTGGGGGTGACAGCAGAAGAGTCCAGTTTTAGATGTTGTAATAAAAGTTGTAGGGAGATGGAGTCAGGAGCAGCGGGCTCCACAAGGGGTCATTTCTGCAGCATGGCTTTCATTATAGCTTCTGAGACCTTCGGCTCGAGTCTGTTTCTCTAGCCCTCCCAGCAATTCTGAGCACCGCACATGGGCTTTAAAAAATTCCCTTTAGGAATAAGAGAAAACTGACTCACAGAGGCTAAGCAACCTCCTCAATGTCACACAGGTGGTTAGAGATGAGATGTAAACGGAAACCGTGTCATTGTCTCCGCAAGACGATAAACTGTTGACTGACATATGTTGATCTGATTTTATCCATCCCGGCACAAAGACTGTCATATTTAGCCTATTGCTTTGACCTCCTTTGCTGCAGGCTAGATAGAACCCACAGGCTGTGAAATGAGACCATCAGGACGGAGAGGGTGGTTTTGCACAGAACGCAGTCACTCCCCTCGGCACAAGCATCTCAGCGCTGCAGCCTTGCTCTCCACTGGAATGACCTGAGGTGACTCAGAGGTGGGTCATGCACTCCGTGATGTGCTCTGAGTCACTTCAGGGCGCCCACGTGTCACTGAATAGAATCCGCAGCTCTTTATCAAGCAGAACCACACTGCTGAGTGTCATCAGGAGCGGCAAGGGCCAGTGGGCTTGCTGGTGACTCAGAAGTGAGCCAGGAGGGCGGAAGCGAGACCTCAGACCTTGACCTGTTTTACTGCACCTGTGTGGTTTTTCCTGTATGCTTTTTTTTTTTTTTTTTTTTGCTTTTTGGTCCAAACACCTCGGTGATGGTGAAGCAAGTAGCCCTTTGGGGAACATGCACTGGGAAAGGTAAAGGGGTAGGCAGGCAATAGATGGGCTGGCAGAAATGAACAGTCCTCAAATCAAAATATCTTCACTGTAGGGAACCTGTCAATTTTATAGAACAACCATTTAATCTCAGCCCAGTATCTCCCACCCATCTGCTGGTCTGTTCAGAGAATGAAACTGGCTAATATTTCTTAGGAGTCCCACGCGTGCATGCGCACTAAGTCAATTCAATCATGCTCAACTCTTTTCAACCCTATGAACTGTAGCCCACCAGGCTCCTCTGTCCATGGAATTCTCCAGGCAAGAATACTGGAGTGGGTTGCCATGCCCTCCTCCAGGGGAGCTTCCTGACCCAGGAATGGAACCCACGTCTCTTAGCTCTCCTGCACTGGCAAGCAGGCTCCTTACCACTAGTGCCACCTAGGAAGCCACTAAGGGACCCCACTGGGAAGCAAATCGGCTGGAAAAATGCTCTCACAAATCAAAGAAAATGCATTTCCAAATTATCAGCTTCTCGTCATTATGCATGTCTTCCATTATATGTGCTTCATGCAAATTTGCCTTTGATATTAGGTCTGAAATAGCAGTATCTACTCACTTTCCTCTGCACCTGCTTCATTATAATATACCTAACATGCAATTACATTTGCTTTTTGATGTAAACTATTATATATAGAGTGGATAGACAACAAGCTTTTACTGTACAGCACAGGAAACTATATTTAATAGCCTGTTGTTGCTGCTTTCAGTTGCTAGGTAGTCTCCAACTATTTGTGACCCCATGGACTGCAGCACGCCAGGCTTCCCTGTCCTTCATTATACCCTAGAGTTTGCTCACACTCATGTCCATTGAGTTGTGATGCCATCCAGTCATCTCATTCTCTGCTGCCCACTTCTCCTCCTGCCCTCAGTCTTTCCCAGCATCAGGGTCTTTTCTATAATGGAAAAGAATATGAAAAAGAAGTGTGTGTGTTTGTATATATATATAAAATATAGAGGATTCCCTTGTGACTCAGACAGTGAAGAACCTGCCTGCAATGCAGGAGACCTGGGTTTGATCCCCAGGTAGGGAAGATCCCCTGAAAAAGGAAATGGCTACCTATTCCAGTATTCTTGCCTGGATATAATATAACCATTTTGCTGTATAGCAGAAACTAACACAATACTCTAAATCAACTATACTTCAATAAAAATAATATTTGCATTTTTATTTTGGTTCTAAGCTACTGCAGTTGCCACAAAATTTTAGTCTGATCCCAAGTCTTCTACATGAGGAAGTGAATTACGTTATCATTATTGTAAGTTTCAAGATATGAATAATATGTGCAAAGCCAGGCAGGTTAAAAATAAGATGAGTACAAACCACTGACCTTCTGAACCTGATTTTTAGTATAAGATTTTTACTGGCAGAATTATTATCTCAAATGAAGTCTTACTCAAAATCCCAATATATAAAATAGTTATAAGGAATATTTTTACATGGATATATGCTTTAAACGTGTAAGCTTTACTTGTTTAAACATCAATCAATGGTGAAAGTAAAGCCATCCTGACATACCCAAAAATTTGAAATCAAGAGCATGATTGATGATTACAGTCTTATAGTGGTATCCACATCCAAAACATTTATGTATATTTTGGGTTGCATAGTAATAAGAAAAATGTCATTCACACAGATAGGCATTGCTGCTGCTGCTGCTAAGTCGCTTCAGTCATGTCCGACTTTGTGCAGCCCCATAGAAGGCAGCCCACCAGGCTCCTCCATCCCTGCCTGGGATTCTCCAGGCAAGAACACTGGAGTGGGTTGCCATTTCCTTCTCCACAGATAAGCATTATAAATGTGGAAATTTTAACAGCTTGTTTTGAACCTCAATATATTATTCAGTAATCATGATTCTTACACCTTAGAGTACTACAAAATTGTGTTTCAAGGTTGAACCTCATGAACATTAAAGTCAAATCAAAAACACCCAAAATTGAAAAGTACCAAAAATATTATAATACGGTATCATTGTATTATGTCGTGCTATCTCCCACACGTTCATCTGTTATTACACAATCCACGATTGTGCAGTGGCAAGGGCAAAGACTGAGACGCTGTGTCTAAGCACGCCTTGGTGTTTAATTTACTGAGGCTGGTGTGTGACATAAACAATTACTTCCTTGTACGTTTACATGTAAGAAGAAATGTACAGACTTGAATTTGCATGAGACTGCCACCTCTCCCCCAATCTGACACTTTTACAGAAAGTTCCCCACATCTGTAGAAATGGTAGACACTTTAGTTCAAATCCTGAGTGTGACAGGACACACACACACAGCTGACTAGAACCACGTGTTAACATGTTAGAGGTTCTCCTCGTGTTAAAAACGTAGTATATCCTGTCACACAGCATAGTGATTGACACTTCTAGGCCTTTCAAAATGATCACCATGCTAGACTTAGTTACAAATATATTGCATAGTTATTGATTATATTCTCCACACTGTACCTGTGACTCATTTACTTTTGCAACTGGAAGTTTGTACCTTTTAATCTCCCTCATCCATTTTTTTTTCTTTCCTTTACTCCCCTCCCTCTCCTCTGGCAATCATCTGTCTTTTTCTCTGTATCTATAACTGTTTCTGTTTTGTTTATTCATTTGTTTCTTTAGATTCCACATATAAGTGAAATCATACAGTATTTATCTTTATCTGTCTGACATTTCATTAAGCATAATCCTCTTTAGGCCCATCAATGTTGTTGCAGATAGCAAGCTTTCATTGCTTCCTATGGCTGAGTAATATTTCAGAGTGTGTGTGTGTATCACATCTTCTTTATTCACTTATCAATCTATGGACTGCAAACTGTGCTGACTGTAAATAATGCTGCAGTCAACATTGGGGTGCATATATCTTTTTGTTTTTATGTTTGGCTAAATGCCCAAGAGTGGAATTGCTGGATCATATGGTAGCTCTATTTTCTTTTTTTTTGAGGTATGTCTGTACTGTCTTTACAGTGGTTGCACCAATATTCCCATCAACAGTGTACGAGGGTTCGCTTTCCTCCATATCCTCACCAATACTTATTATTTTTTGTCTTTTGGATAACAGCTATTCTGACACGTGTGAGGTGCTATCTCAAGTTTTGATTTGCATTTCCTTGATAATTTGTGATGCTGAGCATCTTTTCATGTGCCTGTTAGCCATCTGTATGTCCTCCTTACAAAAATGTCTGTTCAGATTTTCTGCCCATTGTTCAAGCAGATTGTTTAGATTTTTGATGTTGAATTATATGAGTTCTTTGTACATTTGGGGGAAAAAAAACTTAATATATCACCAATGATCAGTGGTTCAATGGTTTTAAATTGTGATTCTAAAATGTTCAATTTAACCAAACACTTACCAAATCTTCAATACTTTTGAAAAAGGTACAGTGTCTTTGAACTCTGAAAACCACTGTCATAATTCAAATTGCTTATGTCCAAAAAAACCCAATAGATTAAAATAAAGGATTAGAGCAAGAAAGCAAACTCTTCATCCCCATGACAATGGATGTGGTCAAAATAGAACTAACACAACCCATCTGTCCAGTCCACCAGAAGGATTCACACAGGTTTGATGTATCTAGTGCATCCTTGTAACCCCTCCATGTGAGATCAGCCATGACAGAGACTGTTGGGAACTGTGTTTCAAGTTATGCTTGTTGCTAATGTTCAGGCAAACATAAACATCTAACAGATGTCAGTACAGATAAAGAAATTCTTATCCATAAAATAGTGTTTGGCCCAGGATCATGGGCCCAATCTGCAGGTTATTTACTCTAATTCCAAAGAAGTCTGAGGAGTCATATATTTTAAGGGCTCTCATGTGGGTAGAATATATCCATTCTGTGCATGGAATACATAATATCCCTCTGTTACCATAAAGGAATTAACGTCTTAGAGTTATCTTTAGTAAAGACTTATTTTCCATCATTTTTTCCTTTGAAATTGGATACAAATCAAGTTTGTCCAGCAGTCCAATGTATAAAGGGACAAGAATGATCAAAAGATGATTTGTCTTCATAAACAAAAGAGACTATCTAAAGAATGGGAGAAGATACTTGCAAATGATGCAACTGACAAGGGATTAATTTCCAAAATATATTGAATACAAACAGCTCATATAACTCAAAATAAAAAAAAAAACAAGCCAATCAAAAAATGGGCAGAAGATCTAAATAGACATTTTTCCAAAGACAACATACAGATGTCCAAAAAAGCACATGAAGATGCTCAACATTGCTAATTACTAAAGAAATGCATATAAAACTATAATGAGGTAGAGCCCCACACCAGTCAGAATGGCCATCACCAGAAAGTCTACCAAAAAAATATGCTGGAATGGTGTAGAGAAAAGGGAACCTTCCTATACTGTTGGTGGGATGTAACTTGGCCTAGGAGTACAGAATGAAGCAGGGCAAAGGCTAATAGTGTTTTGCCAAGAGAATGCACTGGTCATGGCAAACACCCTCTTCCAACAACACAAGAGAAGACTCTACACATGGACATCACCAGATGGCCAACACCAAAATCAGATTGATTAGATTCTTTGCAGCCAAAGGTGGAGAAGCTCTATACAGTCAGCAAAAACAAGACCAGGAGCTGACTGTGGCTCAGATCATGAACTCCTTATTGCCAAAGTCAGACTGAAATTGAAGAAAGTAGAGAAAACCACTAGACCATTCAGGTATGACCTAAATCAAATCCCTTACAATTATACAGTGGAAGTGAGAAATAGATTTAACGGACTAGATCTGATAGACAGAGTGCCTGATGAACTATGGATGGAGGTTCATGACATTGTACAGGAGACAGGGAGCAAGACCATCTCCCCCACAAAAAAAAAAAAAAAAAAAAAGCAAAAAAGCAAAATAGCTGTCTGAGGAGACCTTACAAATAGCTGTGAAAAGCAAAGGATAAAAGGAAAGATGTACCCATTTGAATGCAGAGTTCCAAAGAACAGCCAGGAGAGAAAAGAAAGCTTCTGCAGTGATCAATGAAAAGAAATAGAGGAAAACAATAGAATGGGAAAGACTAGAAATCTCTTCGAGAAAATTAGAGATACCAAGGGAACATTTCATGCAAAGATGGGCTCAATAAAGGACAGAAATGGTATGGACCTAACAGAAGCAGAAGATATTAAGAAGAGGTGGCAAGAATACACAGAAGAACTGTACAAAAAAGATCTTCATGACCCAGATACTCACAATGGTGTGATCACTGACCTAGAGCCAGACATCCTGGAATGTGAAGTCAAGTGGGCCTTGGAAAGCATCACTATGAACAAAGCTAGTGGAGGTGATGGAATTCCAGTTGAGCTATTTCAAATCCTGAAAGATGATGCTGTGAAAGTGCTGCACTCAATATGCCAGCAAACTTGGAAAACTCAGCAGTGGCCACAGGACTGGAAAAGGTCAGTTTTCTTTCCAATCCCTAAGAAAGGCAATGCCAAAGAATGCTCAAACTACCGCACAATTGCACTTATCTCACAAGTTAGTAAAGTAATGCTCAAAATTCTCCAAGCCAGGCTTCAACAATACTTGAACCATGAACTTCCAGGTGTTCAAGCTGGATTTAGAAAAGGCAGAGGAACCAGAGATCAAATTGCCAACATCTGGTGGATCATTGAAAAAGCAAGAGAGTTCCAGGAAAACATTTACTTCTGTTTTATTGACTATGCCAAAACCTTTGTCTCTGTGGATCACAACAAACTGTGGAAATTCTGAAAGAGATGGGAATACCAGACCACCTGCCCCATCTCTTGAGAAATCTGTATGCAGGTCAGGAAACAACAGTTAAAACTGGACATGGAACAAGAGACTGGTTCCAGATTGGGAAAGGAGGATGTCAAGGCTGTCACCCTGCCTATTTAACTTATATGCAGAGAACATCATGAGAAATGCTGGGCTGGATGAAGCACAAGCTGGAATCAAGATTGCCAAGAGAAATATCAATAACCTCAGATATGCAGATGACACCACCCTTATGGCAGAAAGTGAAGAAGAACTAAAGAGCCTCTTAATGAAAGCAAAAGAGGTGTGAAAAAGTTGGTTTAAAGCTTAACATTCAGAAAACTAAGATCATGGCACCTGGTCCCATCACTTCATGGCAAATAGATGGGGAAACAGTGGCAGATTTTTATTTTTTGGGTCTCCAAAATCACTGCAGATGGTGACTGCAGTAATTAAATTAAAGGATGCTTACTCCTTGGAAGGAAAGTTATGACCAACCTAGATAGCATATTAAAAAGCAGAGACATTACTTTGTCAACAAAGGTCTGTCTAGTCAAGGCTATGGTTTTTCCAGTAGTCAGGTATGGATGTCAGAGTTGGACTATAAAGAAAGCTGGGGAAAAAAAAAAAAAGCTGAGTGCTAAAGAACTGATGCTTTTGAACTGTGGTGTTGGAGAAGACTCTTGAGAGTCCCTTGGACTGCAAGGAGATCCAACTAGTCCATCATAAATGAAATCAGCCCTGAATATCCCTTGGAAAGACTGATGCTGAAGTTGAAATTTCAATACTTTGGCCACCTGATGCGAAGAACTAACACATTTGAAAAGACCCTGATGGCTGGGAAAGATTGAAGGTGGGAGGAGAAGGGGATGACAGAGGATGAGATGGTTGGATAGCATCACCAACTAATGGACATGAGTTTGAGTAAACTCTGGGAGTTGGTGATGGACAAGGAGGCCTTGTGTGCTGCAGTCCATGGGGTCACAAAGAGTCAGACATGACTGAGCAACTGAACTGAACTGAAATTGGTACAGCCACTATGGAGAACAGTATGGAGTTTCCTTAACAAACTAAAAATAGAACTACCATATGATCCAGTAACTCCACTCCTGGGTATATATCCAGAGCAAACCATACTTCAAAAAGATACATATACTCCATTGTTCATTATAGCACTATTTACAACATCCAAGACATAGAAGCAACATAAATGTCCATCAACAGATAATGGATATGTGGTAAGTATATACAATGGAATATTACTCAGCCATAAAAAAGAATGAAATACTGCTATTTGCAACAGCATGGATGAGCCTCGTGATTACCATACTAAGTGAAGTCAGCACCACAGAGAAAGACAAACACCATATTCTATCACTTACATGTACAATCTAAAAGAATGATACAAATGAACTTATTTACAAAACAGAAACAGACTCACAGGCTTAGAGAACAAATTAATGATTACCAAAGGGGACAGGTAGCAGGGGGAGATAAACTAGGAGGTTGGGATTAACATATACCCACTACAATGTGTAAAATAACCAATGAGGGCCTACTATACAGCACAGCGAACTCTACTCAATAGTCTATAATAACCTATATGGGAAAAGAATCTGAAAAAGAACGGATATATGTATATGTATAACTCAGTCACTTTGCCATACACCTGAAACACAATAATGAATCAACTATACTCAAATATAAAATAAAAATCAAATTTAAAAAATTAAATAAATAAACAAAACAGAGATGTATTTGTCTTTATGATCCCCATGAATACATAAGTCTCACTGGAGGTGAGAGAACTGATGGGAATATGAAGCCCACCAAATATGTCTGCCTTCTAGCAACCGAGGCAGTATTCTGCTAATGGCAGAGGAACTTCGTGGTGGAAGGTCCATAAATCATTTGGTGCCCTGTCCATTTGAAATGAACAACACTGACTTTTGGCAGGATAGATACATCGTTTGACATTTTTAGTGGCTACAAAGATTCATAATGTCACAAGATTCTTTCAGTTCATTTCCCTCAGAACTGTTTTCAGTACATCCAGTGTTTAAATGAATTTCTATTCTGATTTCATATCCCTGACCCCACTTACTTCTGGCAGGATTAAGTACAATTTTGGCCACCTGATGCAAAGAGCTGACTCACTGGAAAAGACCCTGATGCTAAAAGATTGAAAGGCAGGAGAAGGGGATGACAGCGGACGAGATGGTTGGATAGTATCACTGACTTGATGGATATGAATTTGAGCAAGCTCCAGGAGATGGTGAAGGACAGGGAAGCCTGGAGTGCTGCAGTACATGGGGTTGCAAAGAGTCGGACACGACTGAGCAACTGAACAACAGCAAGAAAGTATAATTTTACTATCTCACAACTTTTAAATCACTAAATTTGTAGGCGATAGAGAGACAGAAACAGAAATGAAAGCTGCTGCTTGAAAGTTTTCTGAGGAACCAAGCAGAATTCAATCCTTAAGCAATGCTGGGTGATTCTGCTAAAAAAAAAAGAGAGAGCTGGTTGTTGCTAAAGAACAGTTGGGGCTTCCCTGGAAGCATGGCCATGTGGTTTTGGTCCAACGAACATAACTGTAGAAAGACTTCAACCAGGCTCAGATTTGCAGACCAGGCCCAAAGTGGGCCTCAGGAGTATCGAAGAGTGATGACTAGCTTGGACTGAACTAAGCAGGAGATTTCTACTATACTTCTTGGGAACTTCTGAGTTTCAAGAAGACCCCTGGAATTCTGATGAGAAGGGGTGAAATTCTGTTGATTTCAGCTGGGCCCAATTAACCAGAGTTTAACCTCAGAGATACTCAGGATGATGTGGCAAATTTCCCCCAAAGTCTAGGAGTAAGTCTTTAACACAGGACTGATGAAACAAAACTCTCAACTGATAGAAATTTACAATGTACAATGTACAGGAAGCCCTTTATAGACACTACTGAGAAAAAAGAAATTGGATTTATTCTTCTTTTCAACCATTCCAGGCCTGAGTGTGGTTTAAAAAAAAAAAAAAAAAGATGGAGCACAAATTGTTCCTGGGGATCATGATTCAATACCAAAACAAAATGTATTTCAAATGGACTCTTTCCGGAGCAAGAAACTTGGGATCTTTTATCACCCTATTTCTTCCTAATGAATAAAAGGCCCATGCATTCAACAAAAGCATCTTAAAATCTTAAGTATTCTTAGGAAATGCTGAGTACTTGAGATTTTTTTTTTCCTAAATATTTCCTAAATGCTTTCAGTTCAGTTGCTCAGTGGTGTCCGACTCTTTGCGACCCCATGAATTACAGCACACCAGACCTCCCTGTCCATCATCAACTCCCAGAGTTTACTCAAACCCATGCCCATCAAGTCGGTGATGCCATCCAGCCATCTCATCTTCTGTCATCCCCTTCTCCTCCTGCCCCCAATCCCTCCCAGCCATCAGGGTCTTTTCCAATGAGTCAACTCTTCGCATGAGGTAGCCAAAGTATTGGAGTTTCAGCTTCAGCATCAGTCCTTCCAATGAACACTTAGGACTGATCTCCTTAAAGGATGGACTGGTTGGACCTCCTTGCAGTCAAAGGGACTCTCAAAAGTCTTCTCCAACACCACAGTTCAAAAGCATCAATTCTTCGGCGCTCAACTTTCCTCACAGTCCAACTCTCACATCCATACATGATCACTGGAAAAACTATAGCCTTGACCAGACGGACCTTTGTTGGCAAAGTAATGTCTCTGCTTTTTAATATGCTATGAAGGTTGGTCATAACTGTCCTTCCAGGGAGTAAGCATCTTTTAATTTCATGGCTGCAGTCACCATCTGCAGTGATTTTGGAGCCCCCCAAAATAAAGTCTGACACTGTTTCCACTGTTTCCCCATCTATTTCCCATGAAGTGATGGGACCAGGTGCCATGATCTTAGTTTTCTGAATGTTGAGCTTTAAGACAACTTTTTCACTCTCCTCTTTCACTTTCATCAAGAGGCTTTTTAGTTCCTCTTCAGTTTCTGCTATAAGGGTGGTGTCATCTGCATATCTGAGGTTATTGATATTTCTCTCTGCAATCTTGATTCCAGCTTGTGCTTCTTCCAGCCCAGCATTTCTCATGATGTACTCTGCATATAAGTTAAATAGGCAGGGTGACAATATACAATCTTGACGTACTCCTTTTCCTATTTGGAACCAGTATGTTGTTCCATGTCCAGTTCTAACTGCTGCTTCCTGACCTGCATACAGGTTTCTCAAGAGGCAGGTCAGGTGGTCTGGTATTACCATCTCTTTCAGAATTTCTACAGTTTGTTATGATCCACAGAGACAAAGGTTTTGGCATAGTCAATAAAGCAGAAATAGATGTTCTTCTGGAACTCTCTTGCCTTTTCAATGATCCAGCGGATGTTGGCAATTTGATCTCTGGTTCCTCTGCCTTTTCTAAAACCAGCTTGAACCTCTGGAAGTTCACGGTTCATGTATTGCTGAAGCCTGGCTTGGAGAATTTTGAGCATTACTTTACTAGCGTGTGAGATGAGTGCAATTGTGTGGTAGTTTGAGCATTCTTTGGCATTGCCTTTCTTAGGGATTGGAATGAAAACTGACCTTTTCCAGTCCTGTGGCCACTGCTGAGTTTTCCAAATTTGCTGGCATATTGAGTGCAGCACTTTCACAGCATCATCTTTCAGGATTTGAAATAGCTCAACTGGAATTCCATCACCTCCACTAGCTTTGTTCATAGTGATGCTTTCCAAGGCCCACTTGACTTCACATTCCAGGATGTCTGGCTCTAGGTCAGTGATCACACCATTGTGGTTATCTGGGTCATGAAGATCTTTTTTGTATAGTTCTGTGTATTCTTGTCACCTCTTCTTAATATCTTCTGCTTCTGTTAGGTCCATACCATTTCTGTCCTTTATTGAGCCCATCTTTGCATGAAATGTTCCCTTGGTATCTCTAATTTTCTTGAAGAGATCTCTAGTCTTTCCCATTCTATTGTTTTCCTCTATTTCTTTGCATTGATCACTGAGGAAGGCTTTCTTATCTCTCCTGGCTATTCTTTGGAAGTCTGCATTCAAATGGGAATATCTTTCCTTTTATCCTTTGCTTTTCACTTCTCTTCTTTTCACAGCTATTTGTAAGGCCTCCTCAGACAGCCATTTTGCCTCTTTGCATTTCTTTTTCTTGGGGATGGTCTTGCTCCCTGTCTCCTGTACAATGTCACGAAGCTCCATCCATAGTTCATCAGGCTCTCTGTCTACCAGATCTAGTCCCTTAAATCTATTTCTCACTTCCACTGTATAGTCATAAGGGATTTGATTTAGGTTATACCTGAATGGTCTATTGGTTTTCCCTACTTTCTTCAGTTTAAGTGAATTTGTCAATAAGGAGTTCAAGATCTGAGCCACAGTCAGCTCCTGGTCTTGTTTTTGCCGACTGTATACTGCTTCTCCATCTTTGGCTGCAAAGAATATAATCAATCTGATTTCGGTGTCGACCATCTGGTGATGTCCATGTGTAGAGTCTTCTCTTGTGTTGTTGGAAGAGGGTGTTTGCTATGACCAGTGCATTCTCTTGGCATAATTCTAAGTGCTTTAGGAAACCTCAAGTCCTATGAGCTTGTCCTGGTAATGTTCTCTACCTATTACCTTGAATTTCTAAGTTTTCTGTCCCAAACTGGCTTTCACAAGAGCAAAGGAGACCTTGGTCAGTGATGGTATGCTGCTGCAGCCCTGGCCTAGGAATCAAATGATCTAAGAGACAGAGTTCTATTAATTTGCTGAGTGGCCTTGAAGGTTGAATGAAATGGCCTTTTAGGTTCCCTTTAAAGTTCTATACTTCTTTGACTTATGCTAAGTTTATTTCCTCATTTGAAAAATATAAAAGAAAATGGCTACCCTGATTTTCATATAATGTCTTGAAAAATCCATAAAATTCAGAGGATGGCAGAGCCTGAATGTATTCTGGGCCAAATATTAATATTTAAGCCAAGCCTCATGCTATATATGCATTTTATATAAAAAACCCTGACCAATATTAAATGAAATATGCTGTGAACCTATCAACTCGCTCTACCCTCTAATCTACAATATCTCTTTAGAAGTCACTGCCTCTTCTTTGTTAGAGTGAGGAGTGGCAAACCAAAACACATTTTATGGATGTGAAACTCCATCTGTTAAATTTAAAAATACTATCCTGCAAAGTGTAATTATAATGTGTTTAGAAAGGCAACATAAGACATTTGTATACCATGAATCCAGTAATGGGGAGATTCCTTCAAGTCAGAATTGTCATGCTTCCATAAACAATCTTTAGATGTAGCACATATTAAATTAATATAGAGTAAGTTGTTTCCCCAACCTCAAAAAAGCATCAAGTTGAGAGAAGCCAAAGATATCATTTAACACAGTGCTCTCATTTTGGAAATAGAGACTTGGAATTCTGAGCAGTTTGCACAAGACTCTGAGACTAAAGTAGTGCTGGGAGTCGTACTACTCTTGTGATCCTCAGTCTACTGTCCATCCTATTACACGGAGCACTGAGAGGAAGGGCAAGCACTAGCTTTTAGAATAAACCACAATTTATGTTCCCTATGATCCAATCTTCTTTGAAGCTTAGCTAATACCAGCTAAGTTCCCTTTTTTGTCCTTCAACTGGTCCTTAGAGCACTAAAGAAGGAAAGACTTGGGTTCCCAGAGCAGCAGCCCCAATCCCAGCAATAATATGTCTCCTGGGACAGAGTAAGCCTCATCACAGATTCAGATGAGCCCATCAAATCCTTCCAACATTCTAACCTTAAAATCATTGAGAAATGTCTAAATTTGCATCAAAAAGACTTTCAGTAAAGCCTAATGTTGGGATGAGCCAAAGGTAGCTGCCCTTGATTTCATGGGATTAAAAATAAAAAAGGACCATTAGGAGATAGATCTGTATCCTAGGCTTTTTAGAAAATAAATACAAGCTGTTTACCAAAACAATGCAATTAGATTCTTCTGGTTGAATACACAGGCTATTCAAGCACATGCTTAAGTTAAAAAAAAAAAAAAAAAAAAACTGGACAGAAGATTTTAAAGTAATTAATAGCTTAGTCTGCTCTTGCAACCAAAGTACATCTGATAAGACATAGGGAAATTCTGTATGAGGATGAAATTTTAGCATGGTTGGAAGGAGCATTTTTCAAATGAAGAATATTAATATCTTAGTTACCGGGAAAAGGAGGAGGAAATAGTGTCTGGTAAGTTTGGAACAATGACTGCAGTTTTCAGATGACAAGTAAGGAGCTGAGATGGCTAATTATTATCTAGGAGGTATAATTAAAATATTAGCTCATGAAGTCTGATTATATAGAGTGCAAGTCTATGGAAAACTGAATATTTTTCTACACATTGAGACTTGCAAAGTCTCAATTATTATTATTATTGCTAGAATGATAAGATGACATTACAGAAATAGGTTGAGAGAGTTTTGTACCTCAAAATATAGTCTTGTGTTTCCTTTGATGGAGAAATTTTAGTGGAACACCAGATCATGGAAGCAATTTTCTAACATGCCCAAAACTTTGAAAAATCTAATCATTACCTTCCACTTTCACAGTCCCCAGAACGTTAGCATTTTTACCACTGAGCCTTCTTTAGGATCTTTCCCATAGATCAACATTTTTATAAAGTACGTTATAAAGATATGTAGACAAGCTTATCAGAATCCTTTGAGGAAAGACAGACATGAGTTTGACACCCAAATACACCCTGTTAAATACAGTGAGGTGAATAATTTTAGAAGATGATTTCTCACATGTAGAGGAATAAAGAAATAATTACTGAGAGATAAAGATGATTTTTCATCAAAATGTGGGTCAAGATTCAAAGGTTTAGATTTGTGTTTCTCTAATAATTCGCAGAGACATTACTTTGCCAACAAAGGTCTGTCTGGCAGGCTATGGTTTTACCAGTGGTCATGTATGGATGTGAGAGTTGGACTGTGAGGAAAGTTGAGCGCTGAAGAATTGATGCTTTTGAACTGTGGTGTTGGAGAAGACTTTTGAGAGTCCCTTGGACTGCAAGGAGATCCAACCAGTCCATCCTTTAAGGAGATCAGTCCTGGGTGTTCATTGGAAGGACTGATGCTGAAGCTGAAACTCCAATACTTTGGCTACCTCATGCGAAGAGTTGACTCATTGGAAAAGACCCTGATGGCTGGGAGGGATTGGGTGCAGGAGGAGAAGGGGACGACAGAGGATGAGATGGCTGGATGGCATCACCGACTTGATGGGCATGGGTTTGAGTAAACTCTGGGAGTTGGTGATGGACAGGGAGGCCTGGCATGCTGCAATTCATGGGGTCGCAAAGAGTCGGACACAACTGAGCGACTGAACTGAACTGAACAATTCACAAAGTTGAGCATTTTTTCCATAAGCCAATACATTTTCTTTGGGAAAATGTTCGAGTCTTTTGTCCATTTTTGATGGAATTGTTTATTCCTATTCAAAATATTTTTGAAGCAATTTTAAATAGGATTGTTTTACTTGGTTTTTTGATATTTCATTATTAGTATAGAAATGCAACAGACTTCTATATATGAATAGTGTATCCTGCAACTTTGATGAATTCATTTATTAGTTCTAATAATTTTGAAATAAAGGATTTAGGATTCTCCATATAGAGTGTCATGCCATCTGCAAATACTGGGCTTTCTCTCTTTCCTTTGAACTTGGATACCTTTCATTTATTTTCCTTTCTGATTGTTGTGGCTAGGATTTCCAACACTATGTTAAATAGAAGTGGTGAGAGTGGACATCGTTGTCTTGTTCCTGAATTTAGTGGCAGGACTTTCAACTTTTCACCACTGAGTATTATGTTGGCTGTGGGCTTGTCATAAATACCTTCACTATGTTGATATGTGTCCCCTCTGTACTCACTGTGATAGCTGTCATCTTTCACATAGTGCAAAATCATCTTTTTTTTTTTTTTTGCAGAAAAGGAGAAATTGATCAGGTAATCAAATGCCCAAGTAGATGCTAGTAAATCTTATTCAGACAGAAAGAATAACATATATTAGTCCTTGGACTATCATTGTTTTTCCCCAAAATTATATTTTGGCAAATATAATTCAATGGAACATATAAAACGTCCCTTCTATGTATGGTCTAATCTTTACAAACACATCTTCTTCAATTATATACTTCTTGTAACACAGCCATTTGCTGAGATTTGTATTTACTCAAGACGGGCTACCTAACCCCACGACTGTCCACATCTTTGAGGCTCACTGTATTGAATGTGAGGAGTCATTTTACGTTTGATATGCAAGGTTAACACTCAGAGGAACAGTTCTCTGCCCCTATAACTCCACTTTATATGGGATCATTGTCTGAGGGAGTTAAAAGGTCTAAAGCATCATTCCAGAAGCAGTCCAGTTGATAGAGCTCTTAACTTCTGGGCCTGGAACCATATAAAATTTCAGTTTGAGTTTCTAGAGAGAGATGAAGCTTGACAACTATGGAAGTTGTTCTTACCCAAGAAGAGAAAAGGAATCATGACTTTTAAAACCAAGATTACATATCTCCTGAGTATGAGAAACAGAACAGCTATTTACTGGAGAGGGTAAAGATGTTAGGATTAGAGGCTAGAAAAGATGGATTCCAAGGATATCTGGATCAGTAACCAAATGCAGCTTAAGCTCTTTATGTCTTAAATGAGAAGTATGGCACAGGAAACAAGAATGAAATCATCTGAGATAGAAATAGATACCCATTCCAATCTGTAAAGAAATGTAAAAATAAGATTTGTAAACTTTAATACATTTAAACTCCTCTAAAGTTCAAAACATCAGCTATATTACATAAGTTGAAGGGAATCTATTTTAAAAAGAAAATGAGATAGTAGTGAATAGGCACATATTTTGTCTTCTGCATTACCAAGACACATCTTCCCCCACAAATTAAAAGAAAAAAAGGAGAAAAATAAACACTAAAAGAATAAGAATGAATAAATTAAATATTTAAACAGATCTTTGGAAATAAGAAAAAAGGGCAAGTTAATGTATGGAATGGATAGAGCCACTGAAGTATTGAGTATACTCAGAAGCAGCTACAAAGTTGGACTTGCCTGATGGCTCAGACAATAAAGAACCTGTCTGCAATGCAGGAGCCCCAGGTTAGATCCCTGGGTATGAAAGATACCTTGGAGAAAGGAATGGCAACCCACTTCAGTAGTCTTGCCTGGAGAATTCCATGGACTGAGGAGCCCAGGTTACAGTCCATGGAGTCTCAAAGAGTCAGACATGACTGAGTGAATAATAAGGTTAACAGAACTCTGGAGCATCTCTGAGCTGAGAATCACCAGGTAAAGCAAGGAACAAGAGGAAAAAGTAGGACTGAAAACCAGAAGAAGGTTAATAAATATGTACTGAAGACCACTAAACCAAATATCATTCATTCATAATGGTACTAATAAAAAGTTCAAACTAATTGTTCACCTTTGAAGACTGCAAGGACACCAAATCACTATTCCGAAAAATCATAAAGGAAAAAAAAATCAAGTCTTATAATTATGTGTTTTCCTGTACAAACTATTTCAAATACCCAAATAGTATTAATAGTTTAGAGAAAATTCTTATTTATAGTATAATTTTGCTTAATAAAAACAGAAGAAAATTACTATTTAAAAACCCCTAATACAAATTAATCTGGGCAATAGCCATCAATAACTGTTAAAAACATTAAGCCTATGAGGAAACTTTATAGAGAACAGATTAGACTGGCATCAGCTAAGAGCACTGCAATGTCATTACTAAAAGACCAGACATCACGGGCCTCTTTCTGTGATGCAATGGGAAGCAAACATTTCCACCAATGGAAGGTCCTTGCCCATTAAAAAAAAATCTGAATTTAAGCTAGTATCTTCGTATATGTGCCAGGTAGGTGATGTTATAAGACACTACAGGATGTAGAGAGTCAAATTCAGAATTTTAAGTATTCAGTAAGGTAAAATATCTAGTTCTTCCCACCAATAAATGACATGATGAAAAGAGTTTTGAGATGTATCAACCAATGGCAACATGGGGATACTGATTTAAACAAAGTCAACTATAGAGACATTTTCACACAATCATGAAAAAAAAAGGCCAAGATGAGTTTTGGAGGGAGTCAATGAGAGAAGTGACCACCAGTTGACCCACAAATTGGACCTCAGCAACCAGAGGCTCCTCACCCCCTTCCTTTTCCTTGGAATGCCCACTGTTCCCGCAGTAGAAGACACTTCAAGGGCACAGCCTTGAGATGGTACTGTGTTACTGAGACCATCTGGACTGTATATGTGATGCATCTCATTAAGGCCTCCATGGACTCTTAACAGTCTAGCCAGTGGGTGTAGATGTCTAACTTATCTTGAAGCCACTTGAGACAAACCTCTTGTTTCTTCTTCCCAACCCAGGTAGTTGGAAAATAGACCAAAGTACCCCTGATGAGCTATTCCCCAAGCCAACTAGGTGCAACAGTGGATGGCAATTAGTAGAATTCAGCAGAATTCTAATGCCTCACTGAGATCACTGGTACAAAGTTCACTGCTACTAAGTTCTGAATTAAACAAGAAAATAAAGAGATACCACTAGATTTACACACAAATTTAGTTTCTGAAAGAAACCACCTAAGGGGCTGATATATAGGTATTTCAGACATATTTGGCTTATGGTTTGTATTTCTGTCTCTGAAAGAAACTTGAAAAAAAACTGAAACAGATCCTTCATTCCCATTTTCCCCATTTCTCTCTTTTGTTCTCCTTCCAAGTAGTTAATAGGACTCAAAGTTTGTGATAAAATAAAACTGAGGTCCCCACCAGCTCTGGAGAGCAAACAGATAAGATATAATTGCCCATTTTCAGAATGTTAACAAAGGCTTTCAAGGACCCTTTCACCTACTGTACATGGGGTTTTCTTTTCTTGTGGCAAACATGTGCTGCAGTTTCCAATATGCCGATTCTTTAAGATCTTAAAGCATTTCTTTTCCACAAGGTTTTCCCAGATCCCCAGTCAAAATTGACATTTCCCTAACTTGTTATCTGATGTACTTTTCTCTTTATGACAGTTTTATTTGTATGAATTGATATCTACATCAACATCTGGATCTTCATTTCTATATACAATCACATCTTCATTTCCTAGATGACTCTAAGTCCCTAAACTCTATTACCTCCAATGGGGTGCAGCCTAGTGTCCGGCACTTAGTAGTTGTCAAACTGGTTGAAAATCAAGTGGGCTGAAAATGTGAATTTTCTCACTAATTATCCCTCTCAGTTGTCAAATGTATTGGGTCCTATGAACCTAAGGATTGATTGTTAGAATTACTGAATCAAGTTCAGGCTGGATATACTCCAAATTTAATCAGTGATGTCATACTGTCAGATTTCATGCTGCCAAGTGATTCTGATTGAATTATCTTAAATTGTACAGAGTGTCTGTGACATTGACTGCTCCAAAGTGACTTGTTTGGGGGCCCCAAATCTCCAGATAGAATTTCAGAGGCCCTTGTAATGTGTTTTTCTTTGTTCTGCTGTCTTTCTAAGTGAATATAAGCAAGCTACTTAGAATCTCTCTGCAAAACAGAAACACTAGTATAGTACTTGTAGCCTAGCAACATCTCAAAATCATTATGTGATAATGTCTTTAGTGCTTTCTTCTTGTTAGATGGAGAGGGCTTTGTAAAAACAAGCCATTACTGGTATCATTAAGGCAATACCTACCAGAGCAGGGGCATATTGCCCAACATTTGCCACAACCATAGTAATTCTATGAAGAGCTAAACTATCCATAACTGGAAATAATTTTAATAATGTGTGTACAGGGCAACCTCAGTTAGCCAACAGAGAACTATAGCTCTAAAGCAACCAGCTCTCTTCAGGCTGAGAAGGCCCACGTCCATCTCAAGGGAAAACAGTAACAATTAAAACAGCAATGAATACTTTTAAGAACCAATTATGTGCCAAGAACACAGCTAAACATTTGGTGTGCAATATCTCAAATAATTCTCATTGAAACCCTGTGGAATAGACCATAATTTTATTCCCATTTGATACAGGAGAAAAATGACACTTAGAGAGCTAAGTAAATTAATTAAAGCAACTCAGAAGTTTCGGGCACAAGATACAGATGCAATCTGATCTAATACCCAGGATTTTATATAATTATATTAATAATAAAGGTGATAAAGAGAAAGCATAAAATAGATGATGTAAGTTGGCAAAGTAGTTTGTTACACAAATGTAGATGCATTAAATTCATATTCATATTAAAATTCATATTTTAATGAATTCAAATTCATATTAAAATATGTACCACCTGATTATATTAAAACTCTAACTACAATGATGATTTTGAAAGATGCAGTTATACAGGAAGTTTGAAAATAAAAGGAGAGCAAACATTTTCCTAGCAAATGGCAAAAGAAGAAGAAAGATGTTAGAGTACTAAAATATCAGACAAAGTAGAATTTAAACAGGAAAACACTGATAGGTAAAAATGGGAGATACTAAATAGAACATTGAGAAATTTCAAAAACTATGAAACTGAATGCATGTGAAAGGACTGCCTCAAATTAGAAAACAGAATTACATTTTTATAATTTTTGTAATGGAAAGAAGACTTCTATTTGTGTCCATGATGGAGTAACAGGGACCAAATTCACCTTCCTACTTTGTGCAACTCAAAAATTGGATGGAACATATTAAATAGTAATATTCAGACATTACACTATGAGTATCCTAAGATAGTAATTCCTCAAAGATGGGAATCAAATGAGATAAGTCTTATGATTTCTCCAGTTTATGGACTGGGAAGAGTTTTCAGGTCATAACACAGGGATGGAAAATCAAATGACCTGGTAATTTCCAGAAGCAATTATACAGAGTTTGGAGTTCAAGGAGATTTAGATGGTTATACTTTGCCGGGGGGTGCGGGGCGGGGGGCGGTGCGCAAAATAAGGAGAGGATGAACGTGCGCCAAGAAGAACTCCAAAGAGCTGCAGAGATGTAATTTTGAATTTTTTTTGCTGCATTCTAATCTGCATGTATGGGGGAGAAATCTACCAAAAAAATAAAAATAAGGAAAAAGCCAGTGCCGCCAAACAGGCAATATAATCTTGGGGTTTACAAAATGCTGGTAATAGTTCAAAGTTCAACCAGCAGGAATGGAAAACCCTTCTAGGACATGGTGCATCACGTATATCCTGAGAAGGGTATTGATTCAGTAGTTTAATTAAATTAGATACAGCCCAAATGCTGCTCTGGATACCTCCAAACAGAATTTAAAAGTCAGTCTTGAAATGATCAAACAGGTAACAAGTAATTTAACTACATTCCAGAATGATATCCAACAAATATTTAATAGAATGCAACAAAATCTAGCCAACAATGTAAAATTCACAACGCATTCAGTATCTATAAAAAATTAATAGGCATGAATAAAGTAGACTAATACCACCTGTAACCAGGAGGAAAGGGTCATATATAGAAATTGAACAGAAACTAAAGAGATGTCATTATTAACAAAAAAGATAATCATTCAACTTTTCATGAGATTGTTTCCTTATCTATTGAAATTGGGTGTAATGGCAAAAGAATAGATACACAGATAAATGGAATGGATTGGAGAGCTCAGATATATATCCAAATATGTTCACTTTTTAAATAAAGTACACAAATAGAGAAAGGGTAGTCTTTTTTTTTCTCTCATAGATATCCAATTGCTTCAGAACTATTTGTTGAAAAATGAACCTTGACCTACACTTTACAAAAAATTCAAATTAGATTTTGGACTTAAATGTAAAACAAAACTACGGGAAAATTAGAAAAAAATTATACGAGAAATTCATCAGAATATAGGGCTGAGCAAAGAGTTCTCAGATTGACACCTAAAGCATAATCTATAAAGTTAACATCATCAAAATTAAAAACTTTGAGAAAAACTCAATAAGAGTATGAAAAGAGAAACACAGGAGAAAATATTTATAAAGCATGTATCAAACAAAGAATTAGTATCTAGAATATATAAAGAACTTTCAAAGCTCCACAATAATAAGACAATCAGAAAATAGAGAAAAGACATGAAGAAACATTGAACAGAAGACATAGAGATGGCAAATAAACACATGAAAATGTGTTCAACAGTATTAGACTTTAGGGAAATCAAACTGAAACTGCAGTGAGATATCAAAACCTATCTATCTGAATGGATAAAATAAAAAAAAATAGTGACAGCACAAAATGTTGGGGAGTGTGTAAAGAAATTTGATCATTTATGCATTACTGGTGGGAATATTAAATGGTGAAGCCACCTAAGAACATGGTGTGACAATTTCTTAAGAAGCTAAACATTGTAATTACTATACCACCAAGCAGTTGCACTCATGGGCACTTGTCTCAGAAAATGAAAACCATGTACACACAAAAGTCCATGTCATAATGACCAAAAGCTGGAAACAATCCAGATGCTCTTCAAATGAGTGATGGCTACACAACCTGTCGTATATACACACCATGTAATGCTACTCAGCAATAAAAAAGGGAGCTAGTTGTTGACGTACACAAGTTGAATGAATCTTCAGAGAATTAGGTTGAGTGAAAAAAGTCAATCATAAAAGATATAGCTGCATGATTTAATTTATTTAATATTCTTGAAATGCCAAAATTTTATAAATACAAAACAAACTAGTGCCTGCCAGGGATTAAGCACAGAGGGAAAAGCAGGAGTGAAATGAGTTTAACTTGTGTCATCATGCTGCTTTATTGTATCAGGATCCTATCATTTATACCCATATTTTTTTGATTAATTTATTTATCTATTCACTCAACATTTCTTTTGTTTCCAGGCACCATTCTAGAGATACAGATAGAACGAGAATAAGAAGCTGATTGGGAGAAATGTGTAGATTTAGCTCAAACCCTTACTCAAAATTTGCTTATGAGACAAGTCTTTAATCCCATTATTTTTCAGGATATTTTACTCTATCATTTTACTCTTTGCAAAATGCTAGTTCCCTGTATGACTCCATAATCATAGCTCTTAAATGCCTGTATTGTCCTGAAGCTCTCACTCTAATCTTAGTACTATGAGGTAAGCACAGTACCTTTCAATATAATTATAGAGGACAAGAAAAAGTTAATTCTTTTGTACAAATATGTACATATTTGTACAAAAGAATTGCCCATGGGCTGTCAGATGATGCTAGACATTGTCCACAGATAAAGTCCTAGAAAAGATATTTATTCCCCTCAATCCAGAAGGTGATACAAAAAGAACAATAGACCAGGATTTTGGCTGCATGGAGAATTCTGGCTTCCAAATGCAATTATTGCTTTGGTGATTGCTATCTTCTTTTTCCCAGTATTAATTAAAGTCCTTTTTTTTATATAACTCTCAGGTAAGGACTATTCTAAAGTTAAATTCTTTCCTGTGGTCCTAGAAAAGGTAGCTAAACCAACAATGATCACCTTCCTCAAAACAAATTAAATTTCCTGAAAGACTGTGCTATGCATGCTACAGTCTCTATTCTGTGAAATTTGTAGTTATTTTCTATCTCCAGCTATAGAAAAAAAGTCATTTCAAAATCAAATTAGCTGATAATAGTGTTGATCATTTCTTAGATTCTCACCTGCCACATTACCTCCAGAGGGCAGATGGAAACGCATCATGTAGAGTATATTCTGCCCTAATGTAAGGGATCTTTGGGGCTGGCTTGAGACTCCATTGTTCAAAGTACATGTGTAGAAATTTGGAGGTCACTTGTAAACTCCCAAAACATGGAGGGAGGGACTTATTGGGAATCCCACAGTTGGGAAGATGTTCCTCCTACATGGGCTTTTCCAAACGCTCTTGCTCACTAACTTTAAAATCCTCTGAGATGATATTATATAAGCCTCAAAATTAGCAGCTTTACTGCATTGGGTGTGTTTTCTTCCAGCATCAGCATAATTGGGAAAAAAACAAAACAAAACAAAACAAAGTGGTACTAGATACTGTAGTTCACATTTCCCCAGTATCTCTTGCCTGAAATTACTTTGTTATATACCTCCCCGAAATGTACACTCCTTCCTTGTATATAAATTAAAAGATGAATGTATTTTCCAAGCAAATCATCTATCTGTATAACTCTATATGTGTGTGTATGTGTGTGTATGTATATATATATATATATATGTGGTGGTTTAGTTGCCAAGTCGTGTCTGACTCTTGCAACCCCGTGGACTGTAGCCTGCCGGGCTCCTCTGTCCATGGGACTTTCCAGGCAAGAATACTGGAGTGGATTGCCATTTCCTTCTCCAGGGGATCTTCCCAACCCAGGAATCGAACCCGGGTCTCCTGCATTGCAGGCAGATTTTTTTTTTACCGACTGAGCTATGAGGGAAGCCCGTGTATATATATTTGCACATAATATATATGTGTGTGTATACAAACACATATATAAAAAGTCTGTTAATTTGTGAACAGTTTATTTGAGGACATTTATATGGCTCTTCTTAATCTCTTTAAAGTGTTATAAAATATAAATAAATATTTCCTACCTGATTACATTGCTTTGTTGGCAAAATGGAAATGGTGCTAACTTACGGAAGAGAAAAAATAGAGTGAATGTACTTTGTAAATTGTAGAAGACAATTCCATTCGATATGAACTTGAAAGCTTACTTTTTCCATGTCATGCTTCTCCTTCTTACTCATCACTGCAGCTCAGCACAAACCAGAGGCACAGTTGGAGCCCTTGCTGTGAGAGCAGCCTCCTCTACGCACATCATTACTTTAGTATCCGTGACGCGGGTTCCCTTAGTCATCCAGGCGCCTGGAGAATACTTTCAAATCCAAGCTAAGAGCAGTAATTTTCCATCTATACTTAGTTTTAAAGTATGAAATATTTGCAATATTTAGACAAATGTAAGAAACAATGAAACAAATGCCTATATTCAATTATTTAGCCCCACTGATATCCCAACCCTCTGCCCTAGATGCTTCAGATCATTCTTTAAAAAAAAAAAAAAAAAAAATCACAGACAGAAATGAAGCCCCTGTGCTGCCTTTCTTTTTTCCGTTTCGGCCATATCTAACCACAGAAGTAACCACACAAATGCTTAATTCAGTAATGCTCATTCTCATTCACGTTGTTTTAGTTTCACTCTCTATCTAGAATTCTTTTCCAGGTATATTCCTTCATATAGCTATGACTATGAAGGCAATATAAAGCCTACACAATACTTTCTCACTCAATACTGTTTTTGAGATTTAGCCACCTTTATAATGTATACACCCGTGGAGGGGGGTGTGGCAACCACTCCAGTATTTTTGCCTGGAGAATACCAGGGACAGAGGAGCCTGGTGGGCTATCCTCCATATGGTGGCAAAGAGTCAGACTTGACTGAAGCGACTTAGCATGTACGTACACACACAAAATGGGTACCACTGGTTTAGTGTTACTGCTATAGAGTATTCCACCCTCTGCATATATTACAAAACTTATTCATCTCCTCTCCTTTCAGTGGGTACACACGTTGTTTCCATATTTTTGTCATCACCAAAAATGCTGCTATGAATATTCTTGTATTTGCTTTTCTAGGGTATATGTTTAGGGGCAGAACTGCTGACTTGAGGAATATGAGCATCTTCAACGATAACACACAGTGCCAAATAGCTCTCCCAAATGGGTGCATCTTTCTTCTACTAGAAAAATGTGATAGTTTTTATTTCTCCATATTCTTTCCAGCACTAAGTGAGGTCAGACTATTGTTTTCCCATTTTATTTGTATAAAATAGCTCATTGTGGTTTCAATTTGCATTTATCTGATTGCTAGTGAATTTAAGCACCCTTTTATATGTTTTTTGGCTGTCTATGTTTCCTCCTGTATGAAGTCACGTATTACCTGAATGTAAACGTTACTATACTGTACAGCTTCAGGGAGAACATATAATACTCATATTCCAAGGGGTTAAGGCTGACAAATAGTTTCGACTACAGATGTCCTTTTAAAAGTCCTCGAAAAGTACATTTTGCAGGGTTTGTGGCTCCTCTGCCTTAGGCCATTAAGTAACCATGTGGTCTTAAGATACTATCTCAAATAAAACAGAAATAATAATTAGGCTTCTCCTTGATAATAACAACAAATGAGTTACTATCTGGAATATTTTTCCAGATAGAAAATGCTATATGAATGTACTAATTTCTAGTTATTTTCTTTAGTGTGGGAAACAGTGATAACACAAAAGCAATTAGCAATTGGTGTGCAATAATTTCCTGATTATCTTTGTTGGGCTGGCATAGTATTTACCATGAATAGTCTTCTCTCCTGTAGAAACATATTTAGGCTGAAAGATGACTCCTGCACTAATAAGCACCATCCAAGTTCTAATTTGAAAGAAAAAGGAAAACAGGCAAAATATGGATGCTAGTGGATTTATTTTTTTAAAGAGCTTTCCATGAATCTTTACCCAAGAGACTTGCTTATAGACTTCACTGGTCAGAACTATGTTCCATAGGTTCCCAAGCAGTGTCTACTGGGTAAGCATTATTTGCCATATTTACTACATGCCAGGCTAATTAATCAGACAGAAATGTAAGACGCAGAATCTTTGTTCAAGTTGCTTAACCCAGTGAATTCTGTCCCAACAATTCTACATTATTCATTTTATAAATACACTCTTATGTAAGGACATAGCCACATAACTGTAATTTACAATAGTTACCTAGTATAACTACTGTTCATTTTTCCAGCTGTTCACTAATACGAATGAAGCTTCTATGAAAACATCACTAAATATGATTTTCTTAAATGGAGCTGACTATTTCCTAAAGTATCATATATAATCATTAGCACCAATTAACATTCTATAATATTGCTATGAACCCTGAACTAGTAAATACTGAGCTAATGCTCTCAGAGACACATAGAGTTAGGTTGTTGTGAACCACTAGTCACATTTTTGTCAGCTGATTCATGCATGACCTTGTTTCATATACACTTATGTTTAAAATTAAATACCTTATTTAATATGTATTGTTGATTTATTAGGAATGAACTCATGGCCAGCAGCACTAAAACCCCTGACTAGATAAAGCTTATCTAATACAGGCATTTTCTCTGTAAGGCACATCACAGCAGTCTCACACTTAGGAACCCTTGACTGCACTTCACCATTGTGGTTGGGTGCCATTTCAAACACCAAAATCACCAACAGAAGGCCCACAAAAATACAAAAGAAAAAAAAAATCTTGTAGTAAAAAGATCACTTGTTTACAGTATAGGAGACACAAATTTTTCATTCCTATTAGCACATCTACAAATCACCAGGAAAATAATTCAAGTATTTACTTTGCAGTTACCAGTAGTGAGAATAATGAGGATCAATTATATTTCCAGGACTGGAAATGGTCGGTTTTCATTTCAATTCCAAAGAAAGGCAATGCCAAAGAATGTTCAAACTACTGCACAACTGCATTCATCTCATACCCTAGCAAAGTAATGCTCAAATTCTCCAAGCTAGGCTTCAACGGTACATGAATAGAGAACTTCCAGATGTTCAAGCTGGATTTAGAAAAGGCAGAGGAACCAGAGATCAAATTGCCAACATCCGGTGGATCATAGAAAAAGCAAGAGAGTTCCAGAAAAACATCTATTTCTCCTTTATTGACTACGCCAAAGTCTTCGACTGTGTGGATCACCACAAACTGTGGAAAATTCTGAAAGAGATAGGAATACCAGACCACTTGACCTGCCTCCTGAGAAATCTGTATGCAGGTCAGGAAGCAACAGTTAGAACTGGACATGGAACAATAGACTGGTTCCAAATCAGGAAAGGAGTACATCAAGGCTATATATTGTCACCCTGCTTATTTAACTTATATGCAGAGTACATCATGAAAAGTGCCAGGCTGGATGAAGCACAAGCTGGAATCAAGATTGCAGGGAGAAATATCAACCACAGATATGCAGATGACACCACCCATATGGCAGAAAGTGAAGAGGAACTAAAGAGCCTCTTGATGAAAGTGAAAGAGGAGTGTGAAAAATTTGGCTTAAAACTTAATATTCACGTGTACCCCAATGTTCATCTCAGCACTCTTTATAATAGCCAGGACATGGAAGCAACATAGACGCCCATCAGCAGATGAATGGATAAGGAAGCTGTGGTACATATACACCATGGAATATTACTCAGCCATTAAAAAGAATTCATTTGAATCAGTTCTAATGAGATGGATGAAACTGGAGCCCATTATACAGAGTGAAGTAAGCCAGAAAGATAAAGACCAATACAGTATACTAACACATATATATGGAATTTAGAAAGATGGTAACGATAACCCTATATGCAAAACAGAAAAAGAGACACAGATGTACAGAACAGACTTTTAGACTCTGTGGGAGAAGGCGAGGGTGGGATGTTCTGAGAGAACAGCATTGAAACAAGTATACTATCAAGGGTGAAACAGATCACCAGCCCAGGTTGGATGCATGAGACAAGTGATCAGGGCTGGTGCACTGGGATGATCCAGAGGGATGGGATGGAGAGGGAGGCGGGATGGGGGATTGGGATGGGGAACACATGTAAATCCATGGCTGATTCATGTCAATGTATGGCAAAAGCCACTACAATATTGTAAAGTAATTAGCCTCCAATGAATAAAAATAAATGAAAACAAAAACAAACCTTAACATTCAGAAAACTAAGATCATGGCATCTGGTCCCATCACTTCATAGAAAATAGATGGGGAAACAATGGAAACAGTGACAGACTTCATTTCTTGGCCTCCAAAATCACTGCAGATGGTGACTGCACCCATGAAATTAAAAGATGCTTGCTCCTTGGAAGAAAAGCTATGAGCCACCTAGATAGCGTATTAAAAAGCAAAGACATTACTTTGCAACAAAGGTCTGTCTAGTCAAAGCTATGTTTTTCCAATAGTCATGTATGGATGTGAGATTTGGACCATAAAGAAAGCTGAGTACTGAGGGATTGATGCTTTTATTTTTTTTTTCTTTATTTTTTTTTTTTTTTATTAGTTGGAGGCTAATTACTTCACAACATTTCAGTGGGTTTTGTCATACATTGATATGAATCAGCCATAGAGTTACACGTATTCCCCATCCCAGTCCCCCCTCCCACCTCCCTCTCCACCCGATTCCTCAATGGTGGCGCTCGAGAAGACTCTTGAGAGTCCTTTGTACTCCAAGGAGACCCAACCAGTCTATCCTAAAGGAAATCAGTCCTGAATATTCATTGAAAGGACTGATGCTGAAGTGCCAATACTTCGGCCACCTGATGCAAAGAACTAACTCATTTGAAAAGACCCTTATGCTGGGAAAGAATGAAGGCAGGAGGAGAAGGGTACGACAGAGAATGAAATGATTGAATGGCATCACTGACTCGATGGACATGGGTTTGAGCAAGCTCTGGGAGGCGGTGATGGACAGGGAAGCCTGGCCTCCTGCAGTCCATGGAGTGGTAAAGAGTCAGACACAACTGAGCAACTGAGCTGATATTTCAAAAAGTGAAATTATTCTATCTTTTGGTCTGAGTAGTCCTTTAGTTCGTATTTCCATTAGAACAACAATGATGTACATTGGTCAGATGGCTAATAGCAGAAACCAAATCTGGATCAAGCAAATTCATTGGCTCCACTAACCAAACCACAAAGGAGATAAGATGGCTAGACCCAGAAACTACATTTGTCAGGACCCTCTCTCTGTACCTCATCTCAACTTTGCTTTGAAATCTTCCTTGTCTGAATCAGCTTTGCTCCATGTTGCCTAGGACATGGCTGTGCTCAGCTCTTGACTCACAATTTACCATCTAATCCAGAAAGGAGAGAAGCTTTTCTAACTGAATTTAAGTTTGAAAAGTCTTAGAGAAGGACTTGGGAAATGTACCAGCCTGAATCCTAGATTACCACCTGGGATCCCTCGAGGTGAGGTTTATTACCAGAAGTGTGGGTAGCCTAATTAGGATCTGGGCAGAGGTGCTATCTGCTGTCTACTGCACCATCTCATCTGTCCACATGTGTTCCTTCTCCAGTATGCTTTGAATTCCTTAAAGGCAGAAGCTATGTATTATTCAACTTAATTTCCCCATCACCTAACAAGGAGCGTAGAGTTGGTGTTTAACATGTATTAAATAAATATTACCAGATTGCTCTTCAGAATGATAATTTCTAAATGTTTACTCAAAGTCCTGCCAACAATGAGTTTTATCACTTTAATCACAATTTTCTAGATGCTAACAGAACACTTTAGCATATATTTGACTATATATTACATATTACAAACATATGAGAGGAAGATCATACAGGAGGAAAAAGGACTTTAGTAAAATCTTCTGCCTATAAGGGCTTAAACTATAAAACTAATCTTAAAAGAGAAGTACTCTGTAAAGCTTTGAAATACCTTAGCACTTTCCATGGAAAATAAACAAACAAGTGAAAAAAAAAAAAAAAAAAAGCACAATACTAGTTGATTTTCCAGATATTTAAGTGAATTATGAAAGTATAGCTCAGATTGTAAAGAATCTGCCTGCAATGCAGGAGAGCTGGGTTCAGTCCCTGGGTCAGGAAGATCCCCTGGAGAAAGGAATGACAACCCACTCCAGTATTCTTGTCTGGAGAGTTCCATGGACTGAGGAGCTTGACGGGCTATAATCCATGGGGTCGCAAAGAGTCAGAGGTCACTGAGTGACTAACTATTTCACTTTCACAAATACCTATAGGTAAATAAAAGCTTTACTTTTAAATGGGCTTCCTATTTTGGAAACACCATTTACACAATCAATGCTTGGATATATTGGTTCTATCTGTAGCAAATTATATTCATGAACTGCCCTCAAAATCATCAAGATTGGAATCCAATTCACTTCTTCTGCCACTCAATGGTGAATATCCAGGGAGAACAGACCATTAATGGTGGATACTATTCTTGTCCAACAAAGAAAATCATGAAATGCATTGCAAACCAATGACTAATTACTTTTGTATTATCACTGCTCCCCACATTAAAGAGAGTAATTAAAAATTAGTACCTTTACACAGGCCTTTATACCTTCTAAAGTACTACCGATAGTAACTCATTTGTTCCTATTATGAAGGCAAAGCCTAGTTATTGTTCCGGTTTCATTTGAGATGATATCTTAAGGCCATGTGGTTCCTTAATAGCATGAGGCAGAAGGGCCCAAAACCCTTCAAAATATGCTTTTCAAGGGTGTTTAAAAGAACATTGTGTAGCTGAAAACTCAGCCTTAAGTGGTGAGATCCTTATATGTATTCCTTGATAGTAAGTCAGGAGACACGGGTTCAATCCCTGGGTCGGGAAGATCCCCTGGAGGAGAAATGGCAACCTGCTCCACTATTCTTGCCTGAAAAATCCATGGACTGAGGAGCCTTTGTAGTCCATGGCCTACAGTCCCTTAGGTCACAAAGAGTTGGACATCACTGAGCATCCATGTTGGAGAGTAAGTCACTGTTTTGACAACCTATCCAATGGTCATTTCAAAAGAAAAGCATTGTCTAAGTGGTTTTCACTTGAAATGTAGTGAGTACAGTCATTGTGTCATGGAGTGAAAAGGTCACAGGATTTGTGTTAGAGGTTGTGGATTCTTTTTCATGCCTGAGGTTATGAGCTGGGGGGCCTTGACCAAATTGCACAGTTTCCCTGGGTCTTTTTTTTTTTCTTTATATACAGATGGGGAAATAGTAACACCTATTTCAAAAGGTTCTTGGGAATACTAAGTGAGAGACCATATGTGAAAGATGATGCAAGACTGTAAATTATATATATTATATATATATATGTAAAATATACATACACACACACACACACACACACAGAGGACACAATTGCATTTATTTACTTAACTGAACACTAGGCAAAATGCTGCATGAACACTGGGTCTGTGTCATTTTTATCTTAATGTTTCCCATTAAGGTAGATCATAATAATGGGAAGGGGATATACCTATGTAAATAGTAAATGCTTATTAGAATGATCATGTCAAAGAAAGTTATCTTAAGACATGAAAAATAATATTTTTTGACCATTTAAAATTTAATCCCCGGAAAGGTAGAGAGAAAAACTTTGGAGAAGGAAAAGAAGTTAGGAATTATTTTACACCATATGTTTCAAGTTCTCAGTGCTAGGTCCTTACAGAATTGTCTCAGGCAATTATCTGAACATCCTCAACTCATAGGAATTATTACCCCTACTTTTAGATTAAAGAAAAATAAAGGCACAGAGTTAATGAATTTGCTATTCTCACTCAGCTAGTACATGGTTCAAATACAGATCTTACTTTCTTCAAAACTTGTTCTTTGGACTGTAGCACCCTTTCCTAAAGACATTTAGTTTCCTTGGGTCTCAGTTATTCATGATGGAATAAGTGGAATCTACTTTGTACTTGACCAAAAATAAATACTTGTCACTTTTCATTAAAGACTGCAATTCTCTGGAGCAGTGTGTTCCCAGTTGTATTCCACAGGACAATGGTCCCATGACATGCTACACAAATAAAAAATTATATCCCTTCAAAGAGATTTGCAGAATACTAAAAGTAAGGGTTCTGAGTATCCCTACACCAAGGAAATCTGATGAATTTTCTTTAGCCCAAAAAGTCTTTTGACCATAAAACTCTTCCCCCTACTACACAGTATTGATTAACATCCAGGGAGATGGCACTTTATACACTGGGAATTACTGCTTTAGGACCTTCTGGAAGCAAGTGCTCTTTGACTCGATAAAACATTATCATTATATGAGATGTAAAACTAGCTCACTCTGCAATCAAGTTTATTGTTCAAGCCCACTGGTATCCTCTTCAGTAGGAAGTAAACCAGAGGGCAATGATGAAGCATGCAGTGTTGCCCAGTGGGGCAGGCGCCTTGGAGAAAGTTCTTGGCTACCATGAGTTTGGTTCCCTGAGGGAGGGGTAGCTAGAGTTGAGGGGCAAATAGGTTGTTCCCAAGGATAAACTTGCTTTCTTCACAATTTTACTTCAGGTCATTTGTAGGTGACTAAAGTATTTTTTTCAATTGCTTTTTGTTTTTTAAATTTGTATTAAAGTATACATGATTTACAATGTTGTATTTGTTGCTGCTATAAGTGAATCAGTTATACATATATCCACTTTTCAGATTTTTTTCCCATATAGGTCATTAAAGAGTATTGAGTAGATCTCCCTGTGCTAAAACATGGGTTCTTACTAGTTATATATTCTATACAGTAGTATGTATATGTTAACCCCAATCTCCCAATTTATCCCAGTACCTTCCCTAACATATAAGTTGGCTTTTTACATTTGTGACTATCTCTATTTTATAAATAAGTTCATTTGTGTTTTGTAAGTTCATTTGCTCCTTTTCTTTAGATTCTACAGAAAAGTACATTTTAAAAACAGAAAATAAGTCTGATACTACTATTATATAGACTTGGGGTTCTAATTTAGCTTGGTAAATTCTGGGGTGATCATGAACTAGTCCCTCATAGAAAAATTACACATAATGCCCACTTCCCTTGTTGAACTGTGGAAAGAGGGTGTTGGCTAATGGTAAATTTCATTGTATCTGGATTAACTTTTCCCAGGAGGGGATGATGGGAATTGTGTTGTAATTTCCTGTAAAATGTCATAGAAGGAGAACAACATTTATGGGCCAGAGAATAATCTGAAGAATGCGGCATTGAAGAATGTGCCATATATATTCATCCACCTCACTAGAATGGACTCAAATTCATTTCTTTTTTAAGGCTGAGATAATGTTCCATTGCATATATGTACCACAACTTTATCCATTCATCTGTTGATGGACATCTAGGTTGCTCCCATGTTCTGGTTATTGTAAACAGTGCTACAATGAACATTGGGCACATGTCTTTTTCAGTTATGGTTATCTCTGTGTATATGCCCAGTAGTGGGATTGCTGGGTGGTACGGTAGTTTTATCCCCAGGTTTTAAAGAAATCTCCATACTATTTCCCATAGTGGTTGTATCAATTTGTATATGTATGCCTATGGCTGAATCATGTTGATGTATGGCAGAAATCAACATTGTAAAGCAATTATCCTCCAATTGAAAATAAATTAAAAAAAAAAAAAAAAAACAGGCTTCTGGGTCAACACGGCAGAATAGAAGGACATGTGCTCATCTCCTCCTGTGAGAGCACCAAAATTGCAACTAGCTATTGAACAACCATTGACAGGAGGACACTGGAAAGCCACCAAAAAAAGATACCCCACACCCAAAGACAAAGAAGCAGCCACAGGTAGAAGGTAGGAGAGGCGCAATCACGATAAAATCAAATTCCATACCCGCTGGGTGGGTGACCCACAGACTGGAGAACCATAATATCAAAGAAGTCCTCACACTGTTGTGAAGGTTCTGAACCCAACCTGGGGATCCAACAAAGGGACTGGAAATCCCCAAGGTATCTGACCTTGAAAGCCAGTGGTATTTGATGATAGGACTTCCAGAGGACTGAGGGAAACAGAGACTGCAGTGTTGGAGGGCACAAACAAAATTTTGCATGTACCAAGATCCAGAGGAGAGGAGCAGTGACCCCACAGGAGACTGAACCAAAACTACCTGCTAGGAGGAGCCAAGATGGCGGAGGAGTAGGATGGGGAGACCACTTTCTCTCCTACAAATTCATCAAAAGAATAACTGAACGCAGAGCAAACTTCACAAAACAACTTCTGATCGCTAGCTGAGGTCATCAGGCACCCAGAAAAGGAGCCCATTGTCTTCGAAAGGAGGTAGAACAAAATATAAAAGATAAAAAGTGAGACAAAAGAGCTAAAGACGGAGATCCCGGGAAGGGAGTCTTAATAGAGGACATTTCCAGAGACCGGGAAACCCTTGCACTGGCGGGCCTGGGGGAGGTGTTTGAATCTCGGAGGGCAACCTGACTGGAAGGGGAACAATAAATAAAACCCACAGATTACGAGCCTAAAAGCAACTCCCAGCAGAAAAGTACCCCAGACACCCGCATCCGCCACCAGCAAGTGGGGGGCGGAACGGAGAGGAGCGGGCGGCATTGCTTGGGGTAGGGTCCGGGCCTGAGTGCCCTGAGGACAATCGGAGGGAGCTTTTGTGAGTTGCCAACTTGAACTGTAGGCGAGCAAAAGAAAGAGAAAATTAACCGGCCCGAACACACTGCCGGCCGTTCACAGAACAAAGGGACCGAGAAAGTCCAGAGAAGAGCTCGCAGGCTGCGGATCGGCCCAGCCCCGCTGGAGGCAGGAGGCAGGGGGGAGGGGAAGGGAGCAGGCTCGGCCCCAAGGACCGCATCCCCTGCCGCACTGCAAACAGGCCTCCAGTTTCTAATCAAAGACCTCCTGAGATTCTGGATGGTCGACATGGAGACACAGGGTGCAGGCACCCGACCAGCGCGGGCGGGGACTGGGGCTGGGGACGCGGAGGGCAGAAGGCACACGCACCCGACTGGCGCCAGTGGAAACTGAGACTGGGTCCGTGGAAGGGAGTGGGAGCGCCAGCACCCGGGGAGAGTGGGCCCACCAAGCCCCTGGCTGCCTGGATCGCTCTGACAGGGAAGGCACAAACAGCAGGTGCAGCTTTTTGTTCCACGCTTTTGTGGAACACCGGAGGGCTGGAAACGCGCCAAGCGCGGGGCACTCCATACAGAGCAGCTGGGAGCCTGAGCAGCGCAGACGGAGAAAGCAGCGCCAGCCCCTCCCGGCAGCGCCAGCCCCTCCCCGCAGCGCCAGCCCCTCCCCGCAGAGTGACGGAACTAGCTACCTGAATAAGAGTCCACCTCCGCCCGCCTGTGTCAGGGCGGAAATGAGGCTCCGAAGAGACCGGCAAACAGAAGCCAAATAAACAAAGGGAACCGCTTCAGAAGGGACTGGTGTAACAGATTAAAATCCCCGTACAAAACACGGACTGCACCGGAAGGGCCCTATAGATATCGAGAAGTGTAAGCTGGAACGAGGAGCTATCTGAAACTGAGCCGAACCCACACTGACCACAACAGCTCCAGAGAACTTCCTAGATATATTTTTACTTTTTTTTTTTTTTAAGTAAGAAAAAAAAGAATTTTTTTTATTTTATTTTTTTTTTCCCTTTAAAACTCCCTATTACTCCCCCATTACTCCTTAACTTTCATTTTCATAGATTTTTATGATTTTTTTAATGAGGGAAAAAATTTTTTTTCTTTCTTTTTTCCTTCCTTTTTCTCTTCTATTTTCTATTTTTCATTTTCTCTTATTTCTTTTAAAGTCCTCGAGTACTCCTCTATTACTCCTTAATTTTCATTTTCAATACACTATAACCTTACCAAAAAAAAAAAAAAGTAGAGAAGCCCTATTTTTAAACCAAACTTCATATATATTTCTAAAATTTTGTGTGTGTGTTTTGGTTTTTGTTTTTAATATAGTATTTTTAAGAGTCTAACATCTACTCTAGATTTTTAATTTTTGTTTTTCAGTATATGATATAAATTGTGAACATTTAAGAATCCAATATTCAGTTCCCATTTTTACTCAGGAATGTGTTGATTATTCTCTCCCAATCTTGACTCTCTGTTTTCTACCTCAGAACACCTCTATTTCCTCCTTTCCCCTTCTCTTCCCAATCCAATTCTGTGAATCTTTGTGGGTGTCTGGGCTACGGAGAACACTCTGGGAACAGACAACTGCGTAGATCTGTCTCTCTCCTCTTGAGACCCCCTTTTTCTCCACCTGCTCATCTCTATCTCCCTCCTCCCTCTTCTCTTCTTCATGTAACTCTATGAACCTCTCTGGGTGTCCCTAACAGGGGAGAATCTTTTTGCCATTAACCTAGAAGTTTTATTATCAGTGCTGTATAGTTGGAGAAGTCCTGAGACTACTGGAAGAATAAAACTGAAATCCAGAGGCAGGAGACTTAAGCCCAAAACCTGAGAACACCAGAAAACTCCTGACTACATGGAACTTTAAGTAATAAGTGACCGTCCAAAAGCCTCCATACCTACACTGAAACCAACCACCACCCAAGAGCCAATAAGTTTTAGAGCAAGACATACCACACAAATTCTCCAGCAACGCAGGAACATGGCCATGAACATCAACATACAGGCTGCCCAAGGTCACACCTAACACATAGACCCATCTCAAAACTCATTACTGGGCACTCCACTGCTCTCCAGAAAGAAGAAATCAAGTTCCACGCACCAGAACACTGACGCAAGCTTCCCTAACCAGGAAACCTTCACAAGCCAATCGTCCAACCCCACCCACTGGGTAAAACCTCCACAATAAAAAGGAACCGCAGACCTCCAGAATACAGAAAGCCCACTCCAGACACAGCAATCTAAACAAGATGAAAAGGCAAAGAAATACCCAAAAGGTAAAGGAACATGAAAAATGCCCACCAAGTCAAACAAAAGAGGAGGACATAGGGAATCTACCTGAAAAGGAATTTAGAATAATGATAATAAAAATGATCCAAAATCTTGAAAACAAAATGGAGTTACAGATAAAGAGCCTGGAGACAAAGATTGAAAAGATGCAAGAAATGTTTGATAAAGACCTAGAAGAAATAAAAAAGAGTCAATTAAAAATGAATAATGCAATGAATGAGATCAAAAACACTCTGGAGGGAACCAAGAGTAGAATAACAGAGGCAGAAGATAGAATAAGTGAGGTAGAAGATAAAATGGTGGAAATAAATGAAGCAGAGAGGAAAAAAGAATCAAAAGAAATGAGGACAACCTCAGGGACCTCTGGGACAATGTGAAATGCCCCAACATTCGAATCATAGGAGTCCCAGAAGAAGAAGACAAAAAGAAAGGCCATGAGAAAATACTCAAGGAGATAATAGCTGAAAACCTCCCTAAAATGGGGAAGGAAATAGCCACCAAGTCCAAGAAACCCAGAGAGTCCCAAACAGGATAAACCCAAGGCGAAACACCCCAAGACACATATTAATCAAATTAACAAAGATCAAACACAAAGAACAAATACTAAAAGCAGCAAGGGAGAAACAAAAAATAACACACAACGGGATTCCCATAAGGATAACAGCTGATCTATCAATAGAAACCCTCCAGGCCAGAAGGGAATGGCAGGTCATACTGAAAGTAATGAAAGAGAATAACCTACAACCTAGATTACTGTACCCAGCAAGGATCTCATTCATATATGAAGGAGAATTCAAAAGCTTTACAGACAAGCAAAAGCTGAGAGATTCAGCACCACCAAACCAGCACTTCAACAAATGCTAAAGGATCTTCTCTAGACAGGAAATGCAGAAAGGTTGTATAAACGTGAACCCAAAACAACAAAGTAAATGGCAACGGGAACACACCTATCAATAATTACCCTAAATGTAAATGGGTTGAATGCCCCAACCAAAAGACAAAGACTGGCTGAATGGATACAAAAACAAGACCCCTATATATGCTGTCTACAAGAGACCCACGTCAAAACAAGAGACACAGACAGACTAAAAGTGAAGGGCTAGAAAAAAATATTTCACGCAAACGGAGACCAAAAGAAAGCAGGAGTCGCAATACTCATATCAGATAAAATAGACTTTAAAATAAAGGATGTGAAAAGAGACAAAGAAGGACACTACATAATGATCAAAGGATCAATCCAAGAAGAAGATATAACAATTATAAATATTATAAATATAAATGCACCCAATAGGAGCACCACAATATGTACGGCAAACACTAACGAGTATGAAAGGGGAAATTAATAGTAACACAATAATAGTGGGAGACTTTAATACCCCACTCACAACTATGGATAGATCAACTAAACAGAAAGTTAACAAGGAAACACAAACCTTAAATGACACAATGGACCAGCTAGACCTAATTGATATCTATAGGACATTTCACCCCAAAACAATCAACTTCACCTTTTCCTCAAGTGCACACGGAACCTTCTCCAGAATAGATCACATGCTGGGCCATAAATCTGGTCTTGGAAAATTCAAAAAAATTGAAATCATTCCAGTCATCTTTTCTGACTACAGTGCAGTAAGATTAGATCTCAATTACAGGAAAAAATTGTTAAAAATTCAAACATATGGAGGCTAAATAACATGCTTCTGAATAACCAACAAATCATAGAAGAAATCAAAATATGTATAGAAATGAATGAAAATGAAAACACAACAACCCAAAACCTACGGGACACTGTAAAAGCAGTGCTAAGGGGAAGGTTCATAGCATTACAGGCGTACCTCAAGAAACAAGAAAAAAGCCAAATAAATAACCTAACTCTACACCTAAAGCAATTAGAGAAGGAAGAAATGAAGAACCCCAGGGTTAGCAGAAGGAAAGAAATCTTAAAAATTAGGGCAGAAATAAATGCAAAAGAAACTAAAGAGACCATAGCAAAAATCAACAAAGCTAGAAGCTGGTTTTCTGGAAAAAAAAAAAAATTGAAAAACCATTAGCAAGACTCATTAAGAAACAAAGAGAGAAGAACCAAATTAACAAAATTAGAAATGAAAATGGAGAGATCACAACAGACAACACTGAAATACAAAGGATCATAAGAGACTACTACCAGCAACTCTATGCCAATAGAATGGACAACTTGGATGAAATGGACAAATCTTAGAGAAGTATAACTTTCCAAAACTGAACCAGGAAGAAATAGAAGATCTTAACAGACCCATCACAAGCAAGGAAATCAAAACTGTAATCAAAAACATTCCAGCAAACAAAAGCCCAGGACCAGATGGCTTCACAGCTGAATTCTACCAAAAATTTAGAGAAGAGCTAACACCTATCTTACTCAAACTCTTCCAGAAAATTGCAGATGAAGGTAAGCTTCCAAACTCATTCTATGAGGCCACCATCACCCTAATTCCAAAACGAGACAAAGATGCCACAAAAAAAGAAAACTACAGGCCAATATCACTGATGAACATAGATGCAAAAATCCTTAACAAAATTCTAGCAAACAGAATCCAACAACATATTAAAAAAATCATACACCATGACCAAGTGGGCTTTATCCCAGGAATGCAAGGATTCTTTAATATTTGCAAATCAATCAATGTAATACACCACATTAACAAATTGAAAGATAAAAACCATATGATTATATCAATAGATGCAGAGAAAGCCTTTGACAAAATTCAACACTCATTTATGATTAAAACTCTCCAGAAAGCAGGAATAGAAGAAACATACCTCAACATAATAAAAGCTATATATGACAAACCCACAGCAAGCATCACCCTCAATGGTGAAAAATTGAAACCATTTCCCCTGAAATCAGGAACAAGACAAGGGTGCCCACTCTCACCACTACTATTCAACATAGTGTTGGAAGTTTTGGCCACAGCAATCAGAGCAGAAAAAGAAGTAAAAGGAATCCAGATAGGAAAAGAAGAAGTGAAACTCTCACTGTTTGCAGATGACATGATCCTCTACATAGAAAACCCTAAAGACTCTACCAGAAAATTACTAGAGCTAATCAATGAATATAGTAAAGTTGTAGGATATAAATTTAACACACAGAAATCCCTTGCATTCCTATACACTAACAATGAAAAAACAGAAAGAGAAATTAAGGAAACAATAACAGTCACCATTGCAACAAAAAGAATAAAATACTTAGGAGTATATCTACCTAAAGAAACAAAAGACCTATACATAGAAAACTATAAAACACTGATGAAAGAAATCAAAGAGGACACAAACAGATGGAGAAACATACCGTGTTCATGGATGGGAAGAATCAATATTGTCAAAATGGCTATTCTACCCAAAGCAATCTATAGATTCAATGCACTCCCTATCAAGCTACCAACGGTATTTTTCACAGAACTAGAACAAATAATTTCACAATTTGTATGGAAATACAAAAAACCTCGAATAGCCAAAGCAATCTTGAGAAAGAAGAATGGAACTGGAGGAATCAACCTGCCTGACTTCAGACTCTACTACAAAGCCACAGTCATCAAGACAGTATGGTACTGGCACAAAGACAGAAATATAGATCAATGGAACAGAATAGAAAGCCCAGAGATAAATCCACGAACCTATGGACACCTTATCTTTGACAAAGGAGGCAAGGATATACAATGGAAAAAAGACAACCTCTTTAACAAGTGGTGCTGGGAAAACTGGTCAACCACCTGTAAAAGAATGAAACTAGAACACTTTCTAACACCATACACAAAAATAAACTCAAAATGGATTAAAGATCTAAGTGGAAGACCAGAAACTATAAAACTCCTAGAGGAGAACATAGGCAAAACACTCTCCGATATGAATCACAGCAGGATCCTCTATGACCCACCTACCAGAATATTGGAAATAAAAGCAAAAATAAACAAATGGGACCTAATGAAACTTAAAAGCTTTTGCACTACAAAGGAAACTATAAGTAAGGTGAAAAGACAGCTCACAGATTGGGAGAAAATAATAGCAAATGAAGAAACAGACAAAGGATGAATCTCAGAAATATACAAGCAACTCCTGAAGCTCAATTCCAGAAAAATAAATGACCCAATCAAAAAATGGGCCAAAGAACTCAACAGACATTTCTCCAAAGAAGACATACAGATGGCTAACACACACATGAAAAGATGCTCCACATCACTCATTATGAGAGAAATGCAAATCAAAACCACAATGAGGTTCCATTACACGTCAGTCAGGATGGCTGCTATCCAAAAGTCTACAAGCAATAAATGCTGGAGAGGGTGTGGAGAAAAGGGAACCCTCTTACACTGTTGGTGGGAATGCAAACTAGTACAGCCACTATGGAAAACAGTGTGGAGATTTCTTAAAAAACTGGAAATAGAACTGCCATATGACCCAGCAATCCCACTTCTGGGCATACACACTGAGGAAACCAGATCTGAAAGAGACACGTGCACCCCAATGTTCATCGCAGCACTGTTTATAATAGCCAGGACATGGAAGCAACCTAGATGCCCATCAGCAGATGAATGGATAAGGAAGCTGTGGTACATATACACCATGGAACATTACTCAGCCGTTAAAAAGAATTCATTTGAATCAGTTCTAATGAGATGGATGAAACTGGAGCCCCTTATACAGAGTGAAGTAAGCCAGAAAGATAAAGAACATTACAGCATACTAACACATATATATGGAATTTAGAAAGATGGTAATGATAACCCTATATGCAAAACAGAAAAAGAGACACAGAAATACAGAACAGACTTTTGAACTCTGTGGGAGAAGGTGAGGGTGGGATGTTTCGAAAAAACAGCATGTATATTATCTATGGTGAAACAGATCACCAGCCCAGGCTGGATGCATGAGACAAGTGCTTGGGCCTGGTGCACTGGGAAGACCCAGAGGAATCGGGTGGAGAGGGAGGTGAGAGGGGGGATCGGGATGGGGAATATGTGTAACTCTATGGCTGATTCATATCAATGTATGACAAAACCCACTGAAATGTTGTGAAGTAATTAGCCTCCAACTAATAAAAAATTAAAAAAAAAAATAAAAAATAACTACCTGCTAGTGTTGGAGGGCCTTCTGTGGAGGTGTAGGTCGGCAGAGGCTCACCACAGGGATGGGGGCACTGGAAGGTCCCCCTTGCCATAAATCCTCTTGGAGTTTACCATTAACCCTACCATAGAGCCCATAGACCCCAGGGCTGGGTCTCCTCAGGCCAAACAAATACCAGGGATGGAGTGCAACTCCAGTCATCAGCAGATAATTGGATTAAAGCTTTACTCAGCAAGGCTCAGCCCACCAGAGCAAGACCCAGTTTTTCCCATTGCCAGTCCCTCCCATCAAGAAGCCTCTTAGCCTCATCCATCAGAGGGCAGGCAAAAGCAGCAAGAAGAAGAACAATTTCACGGTGGCTAAACAAAAATCATATTACATAAAGTTAATCATGTTGAAAACGCAGAAAGTTGTGTCCCAAATGAAGGGACAAGATAAAACCCCAGAAAAACAACTAAGTGGAGATAGGCAACCTTCCAGAAAAAGAAGTCATAATAATGATAGTGAAAATAATCCAGAATCTCAGGAAAAGAATGGAGGCAAAGACTGAGAAGAGGCAAGAAATGTTTACCAAAGACCTGCAAGGACAAACAGAGATGAATAATACACTAGAAGGAATCAATAGCAGAATAACTGAGGCAGAAGAACGGCTAGACGACCTGGAGGACAGATAGTGGAAATCACTGCCACAGAACAGAATATAGAAAAAAGAATGAAAAGAAATGAAGACAGCCTCAGAGACCTCTGGGACAACATTAAACACACCAACATTTCCATTATAGGGGTCCCAGAAGGAGAAGAGAGAAAGGCCCTGAGAAAATATTTGAAGAAATAATAGCTGAAAACTTCCTGAACATGGGAAAGGAAATAGTCAGCCAAGTCCAGGAAGCACAGAGGGTCCCAGACAGGATAAATCCAAGGAGGAACACACCAAGACACACAGTAATCAAGCTGACAAAAATTAAGGGCAGAGTTAAATATTAAAAGCAACAACAGAAAAATGACAAATAACATACAAGGGAACTCCCATCAGGCTATCAGCTGATTTCTCAACAGAAACTCTACAAGGCAGAAGGGAATGGCACAATATTTTTAAAGTGATGAAAGGGAAGACCCTACAACCAAGAATACGCTGCCCAGCAGGACTCTCCTTCAGATTTGATGGAGAAATCAAATGCTTTACAGACAAGCAAAAGTTAAGAGAATGCAGTACAACCAAACCAGCTTTACAACAAATGCTAAAGGAACTTCTCTAGACAGGAAACACAAGAGAAGGAAAAGACCTACAGAAAATAACCCAAAACAAGAAAACAGTAATAGGATTATATATGTCAATAATTACCTTAAATATAAATGGACTAAATGCACCAACCAAAAGACATAGACCAGCAGGGTGGATGAAAACATGTGCATGTATGCACTTCCACATCACTCTGTTGACCCCCCTCCTCAAGTTGTATGTAATCATTTTATATTATTAAGTTAATCATGTTCCCATTATGGCTTGCAATTGTAATTATCTTTTATATTTTTTCTGGCTATTTATTGTAAAAACTGATAAACATCTTTTACTATTGTGATTATGTGTTACCCACTTAATATCATTGTATCATGATTGTTCAACAGAAAAATAACAGAACTTTATCACCAAAACTAGGATCTAATAGAAAAACCTGAAATCACTTTTTAAAATCCAGATGCATATCAGAATTATCTTGAAATTTTTCTAAAAATACAAACGCCCAGGTATTGCCTTTGTTCTCCAGAGCTCCAGATATGTTTCTAATGAGTAGTCATGTTTAAAAACAACTGGACTATATGATGATCTTTTACTTTTATCTAGTTTGTTTCACTTTTTCTATTTCACATTCAGTGCTCCCATTTCACTTAGTTTATGTTCTCCAGTTTTCCCATCTTTTATGTTTTTTCTCAAGCCTTTATCAAGTGTAGTAGTAAAGCTTTTGTATACATATATAAAAATATGTATAATATATATTTTAGAAAACTTATGAATTTTTGCCTGACTGAAAAAATATGACATTTTGATTCCACTTGTTTGCCTTAGTATGAATAGAATGCTAGATTTATAATTAAAAAATAGATATGCAACAAGTAACAAAGGTTTGCTGTATAACATGGGGAACTATAGTCAATATCTTGTCATAACCTATGACAAAAAATAATTTCAGAAATAATATATATGTGTATTTGTATAGCTGAATCACCTTACTTCACACCTGAAACATTATTTAAGTTAACTACACATCAATAAGATATATATTTTTTAAAAAATGAACAGAACAGTGGTCCCTCAAAAAAAAAAAAAAAAAGATTGTATGGCACTAGTGGTAAAGAACCTGCCTGCCAATGCAAGAGACAGAAGAGATGCTGGTTCCATCCCTGGGTCATCCTTGGAGAAGAAAATGGCAACCCACTCCAGTTTTCTTGCCTGGAAAAATTCTATGGACAGAGGAGCCTGGCAGGCTTCATACAGTCCATGGACTTGCAAAGAGTCAGACATGACTGAAGCAACTTACCACTGAAATTACGAAGCATAGAGAGGGGAACCCTCCACTGCTCACAATGGTTCATCACAACACCCAGAGGAGGACAGGAAAGGAAATGGGAAAGGAAATAGTCAGGTAACCTGTCCTTACTGGGGTAACTGCCATTGTACATTTCTATCTTGAGCCTGAGGGGACAGCACAGGATTAGGAAACTTGATTCCAGTCATTTATATTCCAAACATTCTTTGGTGCCGCTTCACTAGCAATGAAACTAGTATTTCAATATCCAGATATAGGTTTCATGCATCTCTCTCTCAATCAGCTATGAATTTGAGGGGATGAGTAGACAGGCATTATCTTCTGAACTTATCAAAGTAGCTTACTTGCACTCTCTGTTGATGCCCTTAACAGAAAGGACTGCAGGAGGTTGCTTTTGGGTCTAACCCCACTTTCCCCACCAGGCACTTCATTTCATCACAGGCCTTGAAATTCACTCAAGATGGGAAAGAGCTTTTCCTCAACTTGTTTTCTTTGACTAATTTTGGCAGTCTTATTCTATGTTCTGGGAAGTTGGACAAGTAAAATAAAGTTACTTAACTAAAATGATATCTTGGTTCTGCCTACTATTTTTAGTAACATTGTTGGTTGTCGACTCACAGGCACCAAGAAAGGCTAAATATCCAACAACAAACTTCGTCTGCCCTAGAAGGACAGAGATGGTGCCTGACTTCTATATTCTACCTCTGATGCCACTACTTAGGAGGCAGTGAGATATTTATTGAAGAAATGAAATAAAGGACTGTTATTAGGCATTCCTGGGCCAGTCAGTGGTAGGAATGTACTACTAGTTCTTATCAGTTAAGTCTTGTAATGTGGATAAGATCAGAGTCTACACATTCTACCTGGTTCTATTTTTCCCTGAGGAGGCATTCGCAGAGGATGAAGCCAGAAACATGTCATCACCTGTTACAGGAGTGAAGTGTTAGTCGCTCAGTTGTGTCCAACTCTTTGTGACCCCGTGGATTGTAGCCTGCAAGGTTCCTCTCTCCATGGGATTCTCCAGGCAAGAATACTGGAGTGGGTTGCCATTTCCTTCTCCAGGGGCTCTTCCCAACCCAGGGCTTGAACCTGGGTCTCCCACATTGCAGGCAGATCTTGAACATCTGAGTCACTAGGGAAGCTACAGGACTTGACCTCAAATCCCACCATAGTCTCCTGAAGAGATGAGGTGGACGACATTTAAATATAAAGACTATTTCCGCCTAGAAAGAAGTCAGTTACATCCCCACTGATCCCTTCTGTTTCAGCTTGGTACTCTAAGGAAAATAGTTTGGGGCTTTTTCCTGAGGGAGAGAGGGTTATAGGGGGAGACAGAAGATAGTATTTTTTTTTTTTTTCGCCAAATGGGAGCCAACCCATGAACTATCTTATAGTACAAACTCCAGGGGAGAAAAAAAATCAAAAGTGGACTGTGATGGTTAATTTTATGTGTCACCTTGACTGGGTCACAGGATACCCAGATATTTGGTTAAACATTATCCGGGGTATATCTGTGAGGATGTTTTTGGATGAGATGAACATTTCAATCAGTAGATGGAGTAAAGCAGATTGCCCTCCCCAGTGTTGGCAGGCCTTATCCAACCTGTTGAAGGTCTGAATAGAACACATTCTGAGGAAGGGAGAATTTACTCTTTGATCTGAGACATTGGTCTTCTGCCCCCAAATTTAGGCTGAAACTGAGACCACCAGCTCCCTGGCTCTTCAGCTTGCAAATCTTGGGATCTCTGAGTCTCCATAATCAAATGAGATAATTTCTTAATATCTTGTCTATTTATAACTATATTTATGTGTATATCTACATTGATAGGTTGATGGACCTCTCACTGGTTCTACTTTTCTGGAGAACCCTGAGGACTCCAAAGAGAATATTTCATAACAATGCAAATTTTTAAAATATTTTCAATAATTACAAGAAAAGCACCACTCTCCAGAACTATGGCTAGTTTATATAGATGTTCTTGACCCAGACCAAAGTCCCTGGTCCCTAAAAAGTTGACAGTTATTATTCTAGCAATTGAAGTGTTAACTAAAGTCTACCACTTAGCCTTAGAAGAAATCTGAAATAAACTAAGCATTAACTCTATTCTGGAGAATAATACATTTCTTCTGATGACTGATTCAGCCCCACATTTTCTTAGGAGCTTTGTCCAGAATCTTTACTAGGAGAACTAATTGTCAAATTCTCTGTAGTAAGAGGATTTGTGACAGGTATGCTGCTGCTGCTGCTAAGTCACTTCAGTCGTGTCCGACTCTGTGCAACCCCATAGACGGCAGCCCACCAGGCTCCCCGTCCCTGGGATTCTCCAGGCAAGAACACTGAAGTGGGTTGCCATTTCCTTCTCTAATGCATGAAAGTGAAAAGTGAAAGTGAAGTAGCTCAGTCGTGTCCAACTCTTCTCGACCCCATGGGCTGCAGCCTACCAGACTCCTCCATCCATGGGATTTTCCAGGCAAGAGTACTGGATTGGGTTGCCATGGCCTTCGCCATGTGACAGGTATACTGTTCAGGAAAAGAAAGGTCATTTATAAGGAGCTTCCAATTCAAAGTGGATTCTGAAATTGAGGTTGTAATTCTTAGGAGTTGCCAGAGCACAGAGAACAGAAGGAAAATATCTATCTACACAATGGAGGTTAAAAGGAAAAGTGGGAAATATCAGGGCCATGAGAGAGATTTCCTAAGCTTAGCTTTGGTCTTATGGGATAATTGCATCTCTGTATGAATAGAAATAAAAGGGAGAAGCTAAAGAATTAAAAATAAAATTAGATGTTATATGCCATCCTGGGTGGAAGGAAGGTTTGGGGGAGAATGGATATATGTATATGTATGGCTGTGGAGAAGCCAATGGCAACCCACTCCAGTACTCTTGCCTGGAAGAGTAAATTTTTAAAATATTTTAAAAGAAGGGATCAGTGGGGATGTAACTGACCTCTCCGTCCTACCAGGATGGAGGAGCCTGGTAGGCTGCAGTCTGTGGGGTCGAGAAGAGTCAGACACGACTGAGCGACTTCACTTTCACTTTTCACTTTCATGCATTGAAGAAAATGGCAACCCACTCCAGTGTTCTTGCCTGGAGAATCCCAGGGACGGGGGAGCCTGGTGGGCTGCCGTCTATGGGGTCGCACAGAGTCGGACACGACTGAAGCGACTTAGCAGCAGCAGCAGCATATGTGTGGCTGAGTCCCTTCACTGTTCACTTGAAACTATCACAACAGTGTTAATCAGCTATACCCCAACGCAAAATGCTTTTGGTGTTAAAAATAAAATTTAAAAAATAGCAAAAAAGAAATAAAAGAAATAAAAATAAAATTAGATTAAAAGAAATAAAAGTATAAAATTAGATTTTAAAATCTAACTAAAAGATCTGCAATGGAAAAAAGACATGAGGCTTGAAAAGAAAGGTAGAAATAGTAAGTGTACAAGTATCAAAAATTATTCTTGAAGTTTTCATTCCATGTTTTTTTTAAAAAAACAAAAACAAAAAAACCCTCTGAGCTCTTACCAACCAGCTGCTACAGAAACACTTGGTATTTTTTTTTCATATATATAAAACTCTAGACTCTATCCACATCTGCTGAATCAAAACATCTATTACCCAGGAATATGTATTTTGAACAAGCCATAGGTGGTGTTTATATAGTTTAAAATTTGAAAGTGAATAATGTTGGTCACTCCATCATGTCTGACTCTTTGCAGCCTCATGGCCTGCAGCCCCACCAGGTTCCTCTGTCCATGGAATTCTCCAGGCAAGAACACCGGATTGAATAGTTGTTCCCTTTGCCAGGGGATCTTCCTCACCCAGGGATTGAACCCAGGTCTCCTACCTTTCAGGCAGATTCTTTACCCTCTGAACTACCAGAAAAGCCCTTAAAATCTGAGAACCCCTGATATTATTGCATCTTGACTTACTCTAATATGCTCTAGTTTCTGATCTGTTCATACTAATGCTTTTAATCTAGGAGCACATTTTTAATAAACTGTGGAACTTTAAAAATTCAATATTCCTGCATATAAAGCCTTTCTAGTCCACATTTAAAGCAGTGTGTTCACTGCCAGAAAAGAAGCAACAACTCTACAGAAGCCGATCCCCCTCCTGGTCGCGCTTTATTACACCCTTTGATGGGTTTGGCTCTATCTTAAGACTTAGTTTAGTAACCCTCACGCTCACTCAGCTTTAATGATCAGCATCCATATGAGTCCTGGACAAGCTCAATGGGGAACTGTCCTTTGAAAACTGGAGAAATCTTTCTTGTAAGTGTGTACTGTTTTCTGCGATGGATAGTAGCAGAAAGGACTCATTTTAAAGAAAGATACATGAACCTGTGCAAAGGTTCAGCGATCTCCCTCTACCACTGATGTCTTCTGGGACCACAGGCAGCCATTTTATTCTCTGACCATTCTTAATTTGAAAAAGTGGAGGGTTGGCCTTAAGAACTGTTAAGAGCCCTTCCAATATCAACAAAAAAATCTTTTTTCTGTAAAAGTTAAAAATTGATTTAATTTACACGTATTATTTCTGGTAGAAAAGAAGTAATTCTCATATATTTCAAAGTTAAAAATCAGCACAGAGAATACAAGTGTTTAGCCCATATTTAAAATTGAGACCTGCAAAGCATTTTGATGCCTTAGAGGAAGTTTGGGATTCCAAACACTTCCATAGTATAAACGCAGATCTATGCCTTTTGCGAGATGCAAGAAACTGCCAAGATTACAATCTGTGCAAAAACAAATTGCAAAAACAGCATTTGACAAGCAATTTCCTTTCTATAAGTGAGCCTTCACCTTAACTACTTTTACTTAAAAAACATCTTAAAGAACACCCATTGCAATATTACTGCCTATATAAATTATGAACAACATCTTGACCCCCTTTACACTACATATTTTTAAAGAACCTAGATTTTATATTCCAAACATCTCACAGATTCTTTTGCCAAAGTCATTTTAGGAACTCTATGATACCCTATGCCACAATCTATATGCCACAGTACTATAAAAACCCTCATCAGAACATCATTCATTCTTGTGCCATAACCCCAACAAGGCATTATAAAAACATGGATAGGAGGAGGATCTGGAATTATCCTAGGTGATAATATTAGCATTTTAGATTTCATTCATTATCAAGAATTACCCAAGATTTCACCCAAATTCTATAGAAGGCAACTTAAGTCTTGAATTCTTTTCACTGTAAGCTGGAAAATTCACTGTGGGACGAAGACCAAAAAGGCCATCCATCCTGAAAGCAAGAAAACACTGAGTTTCCATTGAAAGCCTCTCTTTCTTAAGTTTAAAAAATGATGACATTTGTATGAACTCCTATAAATCATAGAATTCCAGACTAATTTAAACCTAAATCATTATTATGCTGTCTTAAAAAAATTTGTTTCAAACTAAACCTTTCTGTCTCTAAAAAAGTCTGCAGTAGCAGATCTAGGGCTCTGTAATCATTTCTCCTAGTACAACTGACATCATTCACCCTCTCTTGTCTCTGTAAACCTCCTTAAGGAAAGTGGGAGCAGGAGCAATAATCAAGCCCATTACAGCTGCCTCATTAACATCTCAAGTCATTATCCAGAGAGTACAGAATTATGGAAACCTCCCATCTTAGATTGTGAAGGGACTTGGGTTTTAATTTACACCTGTGTGTATTTCAATAAAGTAAACAACTTCAGATTAGTCAATGCCAAGGTTCAGATTGTACAGGTAGATGGGATATACTGTGTCCATGTGTCATCCATCCAGCAGTCACTCTTTCTGTCAACTCTGCCTGTGTGTGGCCAGTGTGCAACAGGTCATAGGCCCAAAGAGGAGGACACAAGGGAAACATAATGGTTACTGTATCATGATTACAAGTCATACTTGGTCTTTATTCTGCATTGGAAGAGAGGTAGTTTAGGGAGGCAAGTATCACATATGACTTCAAAGGATGCAAGTTCAAATTCCTGCTCTGCAACTTAGTGACCATATGACTTTGAGATGATCATTTACTTTCCCTGAAATTATTTCCCCATCTGTTAAAATTGGGCATGCTGGCAGAAGCACAGACACATAGATCAATGGATCAGAATGGAGAGTTCAAAACTAGATCCATACAAACGCAGCCAACTGGTCTCTGACAAGGGAGCAAAAGCAACTCAGTGGAGGAAGGACAGTCATTGTCTTTTCAAGCAATGATGCTGGAACAACTGGACATCCACAGGCAGAAAAGTAAACCTAGACACATTCTTTACACATTACAGAAGTTTAACTCAAACTAGATCACATACCTAAGTATAAAATGCAAAACTCCAAAACTTCCAGAAGAAAACAAAGAAGAAAAATATATATGACCTTGCCGGTTTTTTTTAACTTTTTATTTTGTATTGGAGTTTCCCTCATAGCTCAGTCAGTAAAGAATCTGCCTGCAATGCAGGAGACCTGGGTTTGATTCCTGGGTCAGGAAGATGCCCTAGAGAAGGAAATGGCAACCCACTCCAATATTCTCGCCTGGAAAATCCCATGGAGAGAGGAGCCTGGTAGGCTACAATCCATGGGGTCACAAGAGTTGGACACGACTTAGCAACTAAACCACCACCATAGCCAATTAATAATGCTGCAATAGTTTCAGACGAACAGCAAAGGGACTCAGCCATACATATACACATATCCATTCTCTCCCAAACTCCCCTCCCATCCAGGCTGCTACCTATTATTGAGCAGAGATCCATGTGATGTACAGTAGTAGGTCCTTGTTGGTTATCCAGTTTAGACAAAGCAGTGTGTACATGTCTATCCAAAATTCCCTAACTTTTGATAATTCAACATTGAAAGCATGATCAATCCATGGGTGAAAAAAGTTAAATGTGACTTTACTAAAATTAAAGACTTCTGCTCTGCAAAAGACACTGTCAAGAGACCGAAAAGACAAACCACACACTGGTAGAAAATATTAACCAAAAACATCTCTAATGAAAAGACAAACCATACACTGGTAGAAAATATTAACCAAAAACATCTCTAATGAAAAGACTTATCTAAAATAAAAAATTGGACATAATAAAATTTAACTTGCATTGATGTTAGATGAGGTTCTAATTGTGAAAGTTCTTTACATACAATTGGAATTTAAAAGATTTCTTTAATCCAAAAGCACATTTAAAAGGTTATATTGCAAATAGATATTTAATTTTCTAAGTGCTTCATACACAGGCTCATAAGAAACACTTCCTGGTAATAACATCTGTGAATTTTATTTCATTGTCTCACTCAGCTTGCCATCAATTCTTAAAGCAGGAAACAACCGCAAAGAATTCCCGATTTACCACATGTCTGATCCTGTATCTAAGAGGAGAAAATTGATAATGATTCACACTTTCTGGGAAAGAGAAAATGACCATTATAAATGCTTATGAAAAAGATGTTTAAGATTATACACAAAAAGCATTCCTTGAATCTAGGAACATAGCAAATTGTTTCACAACTTCAAGAAATTTAAATTGCACAATCTTTATATTAAAAATATTCAGTATGTTAACATCTTTTAGTCTCTAAGTAGTAAGCTTTATTCTTATTATTTTGTTAATATCTTATTTTTTATAGTAAGATGGGTTTCAAAGTGTTCTATTTCATTGACTTCAATTAACACAAGCTGATTGATTGATGTGAAGGAGCCTAATCTACTCAGTTACATCCTTCCCTAAACACCAATCACTGATTCAGTTAGAATCAGCCCTGGGCAGATTGGAGCCCTACTTTTTAATATGCCTTTGCTCTCTCCCCGGCTGAAGCATGATTTCAATGACTATAATAAATTTGTCTCACATTTTGTCAAAAACCTCCAGGCAGAGTCCAGGAGACAATTAAACCCAGATAGGTTTATAAAAGAAGAAATCATGGGACTTCCCCGATGGTCCAGTGGCTAAGACTCTGTGTGTCCCACTGCAGGGAACCTGGGTGGATCCCTGGTCAGGGAACTAGATCACATGTGCCAACTAAGACCCGGTACAGCCAAATAAACAAATATTTTTAGAAAGAAGAAATTATGGACCTGGATCATGAGAGGGAAACTGAAACAGGTATCTAAAACAATGGAGTAACAATAGGAAACCACTCAAAACAAGGCTATTGCATTGAATATACACTGTATCTACTGAGGCTACACAGACTTGAATAGTGTCAACCAGAAAAATTAGAAGTGCTTATCTGGGGTTATAAGAATTTGCAATTTGGGTGACAGATTCAGGTAAACTCAAAAGAGTATCCCAGAGAAGAACAGAGGGACTTATACAGGCAAATGCCATGAGGCTGTACTCTTGACACAAGAAAAGAAATATTTGTCCATATTATGGGATAGGCTATCATGAGGTATTGAGGGCAAGGATCCCATCAGGTTCTCAGGTTTCTAGAACACTGTGAAGATGTTCTGGATGCCTGTGTTATGACAATTCATGGCCAAAAGGTCAGATTTCATCCAAGCTGAGAAGTGCATCAGTCACACTTCCCCATGGCCTCCCAGCTCCATTTAAGAGAACTGTCTTAGCAATATCAACTCCATTTTTATTTTCCTTTCAGGATAGGAAACGTGTTAAGAAACCATCTGGTGGCAGCTGGCGACACTGGAGTTCAAGTCTTAAAGCAATAAAGGATATGGAGGACGACTCAGCAGATGGTACTAGGTGGGCAAGAGGCAGGAAAGAAGTTAACACAAGCAATGACCAAGTGCTTACACACCCTACAGCTAAAACAGAAAGTCTATTTCAGCACACGAAGAGGGAAGGGGATGGAAAGAAAGGAGCCAGTAAGCTGATGAGGGCACAACAGAGCTTGCTCACCCTGTGCTTCATCTCAAGCAACACAACCTGACCTTTCCCATCGTGAGAGATCTCTAACGCCCCTGTCTGCTGCAGCATTTGCTAAATCTAGAACCCTTCCTTGAAAATTTTTAGGATCACCTGCTTCTCATCCAGCAGCTGTTAGAAAAACTCTGAACGTGTTAGCAGTTGAAACTGAGAAAAGCAGGGGTGAAAGTGACCTCCTTGAATCAAGGTTGATCCCAAAGTGGTATGAAATTTACACTAAGGACGTATACCTGCTCATCCTTTACCTAAAATTGCCCACATGGATTGAAGTAAGTGTCTATTCTGGAAAAAGATCTTGGGTGGGAATTTGTCTCTTTGCGCTGATGAGCATTCTAGATCTGGATCCTGGGTGGATTCATTCTTTCCTCTTCCTCTAGTTCCTCCCAGTCACGATACTGTCCAGCAGAGGAGATGAAGTTTAAACAGTGCTTTCTTTCCCACCAGATGACTGTGGGAACTGAACATGCTCTAAATATAATCAGCCTCTCACTCAGCTCAAGGAGGAAAGAGTTCTGTTAGATCTGGCTACATCACACCATAAGAAGAGCATCCTCCATATGCTGAAGTGCCATAACCTGTCAGCTGCTGCTAGCTTTTGCACTGCAGACTTTTCAGTGTAACTGCATGTAACACTTTATTTATAGTAATAAAAAAGTACTTAAAATCCAATTCTGTAGTTGGAAATTGCCACTCTCTAAACAGATGTAGAATAATTAAAAAGAAATATCTTTTTCTTTGGCATTATCAGCATGATCTATTTCAATATCCTCCAAGCAGTTCCTCTGTTAAACAGTTCGCCTATATTAGGTATATTAGCCTAATATACCTTTCGCGTGGCTTAATGGGAAACTGAAATGTAGTTCCCATGTATTTGTCTTTCTTTTTATGATCCAAATAATTTATTCATGGACAATATGTTTCTATAAATTTCCTTTGTCAAGAAGTGGTTTTGTTGAGCAAAATTCCTTGTTGAGAACATCCCTTGAGATGTTTACTGGTAGGCAGAGGATAAAAGGATTGTATTTTCAGTGTGGGTAAGAAAAGTGTGGCTTTATGAATCTATATTGTTTACTGACTGCATCAAGCTTTGCATAATACATAAATAAAAGAATTACAACTTGGAAATCCATCATACCTGAGAAATCCCTGATCAACAACCATTCACTGAGAGCAACTAGGAATAGCATATATAATGGAAACATCCTTCATTCATCCTTCATGTTATTATTACCCTTAACTATTTCCTTCTGAAGCAACCCCTAGCTTATCAATATAGAATATTGATAGAAATCTTTCTCTTTGAAAATGGAATGATTGCTACACCCTAAGACCTAACATCACACATGAATCTACCAATTACAAATGAGACTATTTTTGCACAAATTCTTGTTCTACTTTGCAGTTTAAAAAAATCAATTGCTCTAAGTTTGAACTCCTGGGGTTATAAAAACATCTTTGAAAATGTATATTAATAACTTCAGTGTTAAAAAAAAAAAAAAATAACTTCAGTGTTACATCAATGTATTTTTTCAACCTCTAATGTAACTAGCAAAATTGAAAACATTTTCAGTAATAAAAGCAGTGGATGAGCCATATCATTTACATCTTATCTGCCCAGCCCAGGAGGAAGTCTAGTAAGAGAGGGGGTGAGTGACTTAGGTAAGGTCACATGGCAAGTGGCCAGCACCATCTCCCTCCCCACCCACGAGTTTCCAGTCCATTTCTCAGTTGACTGAACCATCACGCACCTGGGCAGAGAAGGCATGAGAATGATGGATGGCCAGGCCAAGGCAGACAGCAAGTGCCATGCAGGAGGTGGCTCTCTTCCACAGAGGTGGCTGGCTGGGTCAGGCAGATCTCTCTGAAAAATTTGCCATTCAGAGTCTCCTTCCACAAGGAAACAGAGTTGGAAGCCAAGTGTTCCTCTGCTTCTTCAGTCAGTCCTTTACAAAACATTTATTAGTTGGCAACTCTTGGCTGGGTGCCCATAACTACAGGGCTAGGGGAATAGTTTGGAGTCAGTTATGGGCTGAACTCTGTCCCATGCAAAGTCCATATGTAGAAATTCCCAGTACCTCGGAGTATGACTGCTTTGGAGGTTGGGTTCTTTAAAGAGGTGATTACAGCTAAATGAGGTCATGAGGGAGTGCCTTATCCAATATGACCGATGTCCTTATAAAAAGAGGTGAGCGGGACACAGATGTGTGTGCAAACAGAGGAAAGACGTGAAACACAGGTGGGACCAAGTGGCCATCTACCAGGCAAGGAAAGAGGACTCTGAAAGAACCCAACTTTCCAACAACTTGATCTTGGATTTCTAGCCTCCAAAACTGTGAGAAAATAAATTTCTGTTGTTTAAGATCCCCAGCTGTGGCATTTTATCAAGGCAGACTGGAAACTAATCCAGGTTACAAGGATGAACACGAGACCACCACTGCCTTTAAGGAGCTCACTGTCCATCAGGACAGAGTGGTGTGGCTCCTTATATGAGAATGCTGGAGTTCTGGGGTGCAGAGAGGAGAAGCCAACTAACTGCTCTTTCCTGGGGACTAAGGATGTCTTCACAAAGGAGGGGGAGATTCGGCTGAGCAGTAAAATATTAGAGTAGTTGGCCCCAGAAAAGTGGAGAAGAATATTCCGGGTAGAGAGAACAGAATGGGTACAATGCTCAATGTGTGAAAACATACGGCGCTTCCTGAGACGGATCAACTGTGTGGCCTGAATGCTGCACAGATGGGAGATTATGGGGAGATGAGGCTGGAAAGCAAAGCTGGAGTGAAATATTCAAGTGAGTAGAGTGATACAATAAGGAGTCTGAATTTCATTCTGAGATAATTAGGGATTCCTATACAAGGAAACAGAATTATCTGATGTGTGTTTTATGATCCAATGACAGGGTATAAGAAATGTAGAAGAGAGATGAAGCCCAAGCCAGAGAGACAAGTTAGAGGACTAGTACTATAGCCCAGACAGAAACGTCCACAACTTTTCTAGGGAAGTGGCAACAGAAATGGAGGTGCAAAGAAGGATGACAGTGGCAAATTCTAGAGCAAAAGAATTTATTAAATGTCTACAATTTCTACTACCTAATCTTCGAGACAATCTCTAAGGAAGATGCTGAAATCAGTAGGACTAGGAATCAGAGTAGAACCCAGGATCAGAGGTCTTGTAGGTCCAAACCTCAAACCACCCTCCTTGCTGATCCAATAAATGTTGTATATTTGGCCCTGTCCTCTGGGCCTGTGGATGGTATGGGGACAAATCAGAAAGAGTAGAAAGAAACTATGTTTGCACAAGGAGAAATTTCACATGTAAGTCAAAGTGCATAAAGGCTAGAACAATATCATGAATTCCCTCTCCCTGAGACCTATTGAAACCATTTCTTAGAAAATTAATATTCATGCATAATGTGTCCAGAGCATTCTAAACTGCAAATGGAAACAACACACTGAGAAGACTGCACCAGCCACAGCCCATGATCTCTATACCCTTTAGAGTCTTGGGGTGAGTATATGGCTCCAAGAGAGGCCCATCCAATAAGACCAGAGGACTAACCAGCAAGGTAAGGGGATACCCAGGTAACGCTAGTGGTAAAGAACCCACCTGCCAATGCAGAAGATGTAAGAGACGAGGGTTTGGCTCCTAGGTCAGGAAGATCCCCTGGAGAAGGGCATGGAAACCCATTCCAGTATTCTTGCCTGGAGAATCCCATGGACAGAGGAACCTGGCAGGCTACAGTCTATAAAGTTACAAAGAGCTGGACACAACTGCATGACTGAGCACAATGGACATGACAGATAGCATGACTGACTCAATGGGCATGAATCTAAGCAAACTCTGGGATGTAGAGAAGGATAGGAAAGCCTGGCGTGCTGCAGTCCATGGGGTCATAAAACATCACGCATGACTTAGCAACTGACCAACAATGAACATGAGAGCGTGAACATGAATGATGGCAAAAGCATTGGAACCTTGAACTGAGGAAGAACAACCAGGAAGTCAGCGTGGAAAATGATGGAGCCACTGAATGTAGCAATGAAGCTGAGGAAGCAGCTGCTGATGTCTGGGGCAAAACCTCAGCCTCTGGTGTCCCCTCCTCCCTTTTCCAACTTGCACGTATTTCCCAATACTTCCTTCCCAGGTGAGAATTAAGGGGATGAAGCGATCCTTGTTTGTTTTCCTTTCTCTGCTCTACTTAGAACCTCAAGACATTCAACATTTTGAAACCTCCTCTCTCCACAACAGTACAAGACTAGGGATGAAGACTAGATCAGGCCGGGGAGTGAGGGGGTCTGATCCAGGGGTGTACACAGCCTCCTTCAGAGGGAAGAGAAGCAGGGCTTTGCTTCCAGGTTGGAGACGGGGCTTAGCGCACCTTCCCAACCACAGCCAAGCAGTAGTACTGATGGACTTCCTCCCAGATAAACCAGAGTGAAGGAGAGTATTTGGGAATCAGAATCTTGAGGAGAGGGAGTTTACAACTTGGTACATAATCAAGAGGGATGGCCATCCTCACAACCCCATTCTAAAATGAAAACTCTGTCTTCTGTAACACACCAGGATCAAAAACCTATATTCCCGTCCCCTCTGGCAGTTAGTTTCTGATCTCAGACACCCCACCCTAGGTAAGTGAAGTTCTTCTTCATCCTTATTGTCTTGAAAATATAGTTTCCAACCTTTGGTCTCCTGCTTCCAATATGGTCATAGGACATCATCAGAAAATTCTTCCCTGTGAGTATTGAGCAAATAGAAGTTCAACATGCCCACGTGTGCAAGTGCCTGCAGTCATATACGATGCTTGGCTGGTCTCCTAAGCAGGTATGTCTGGCTGAACCAGCTGGCCATGGTTTAGGCTTCCACTGTTCAGCAGCGTCCAGAGTACACCTGCCTTAACTTTTATTTAAACGTTTTATTTTGTATTGGGGTATTGCCAATTAACAAACAATATTGTGATAGTTTCAGATGAACAGGAAAGGGCCTCCGCCATACATATACATGTATCCATTCTCTCCAAACTCCCCTCCCACCCAGGTTGCCACATAACATTGCACAGAGTTCCCTGCACTCTACAGTATATTCTTATTGGCTATCCATTTTAAATATAGCAATGTGTATATGCACTCTTCCTCTGCAACACCCCACACACTGTCTGTGGAGTGTATTTCTTTTAAAATATTTTTTTAAGGCCATGACACTCCAAATAGCAGTCCAAACACATCTCTTCTAATAAGCTGACCTACTACAGCCTGAAGTTTCAAACAGTTAACTTTTTGATGCATGGAATTTAAAGCCACTACTAGACTGGAGAGGCTTCTGTGCTCCAGAAAAGTCACTGCCATGAATCTGAATTATATAGGAGTTAGGCATAGGGCTGTTCCTGATCATCACTGTGCCATTGCTTTACTCCAATGCTCACACACATACGGAACCAGGGTAGCCTCACAGAGGGGAAAAAAAGATATAAAAGGGCAGCAAGGGGGAGGAGCTAAGATGGCGGAGGAATAGGACAGGGAGACCACTTTCTCCCCTATAAATTCATCAAAAGATCATTTGAACACTGAGCAAACTCCACAAAACAACTTCTGATCACTAGCAGAGGACATCAGACACCCAGAAAAGCAGCCTATTGTCTTCAAAAGGAGATCGAACAAAATATAAAAGATGAAGAGAGACAATAGAGTTAGGGACAGAGATCCGTCCTGGGAAGGGAGTCTTAATAGAGGAAGTTTCCAAACACCAGGAAACCCTCTCACCAGCGGGCCTGGGGGAAGTTTTCGATTTCTCGGAGGGCAACCTAACTGGGAGGAAAAATGAATAAAACCCACAGATTACATACCTAAAAACAACTCCCAGGAGAAAAGTACCCCAGACACTCGCATCCACCACCAGCAAGTGGGGGCGGGACGGAGAGGAGCGGGCGGCATTGCTTAGGGTAAGGAGCGGGCCTGAAAGCCCTGAGGGCAATCAGAGGGAGCTAGCGCGAGACAGCAACTTAAACTGTGGGATGGCAAGAGAGAGAGAATTAACCTGGGAAAAGCCCTAAACCTAGGCACTTCCCGCCCATTCCCAGAGCGAAGGGCTGAGAGAATCCAGAGAAGAGCTGGCCGGCTGAGGACCGGTCCATCCCCGCCGGAGGCAGGAGGCAGGGGGAGGGGAAAGGGGCAAACTCGGCCCCAGAGACGGCACCCCTACCAAACTGCAAACAGGCTTCCAGTCTCTAACCAAAGACTTCCTGAGATTCTGGATGGTCAACATCCACCGGGAGGGTCGCAGCCAGAGACCAGCTCCCCAGAAGAGACACAAGTCTCACCGGACTGGCGCACCCTGAAACCGAGGCTGGGACCACAGAGGGGATAAGGCACACCGCACCCGGGGAGAGTCAAGCTCCTGGCTGCCTGAGCTGCTTGGGCGGGGAAGGCACAAAACTCAGGCCCAACTGAGTCCATCTTTGTGGAGTACCCGAAAACCTGAACGTGAGCAGCTTAGGCCTGGGAAGAGCACTCAACTCAGGGCCCACTCCCTGTAGAGCAATCTGGAGCCTGAGCAGTGTAAGAAAAAACATAGCGTGTGTAGGGAAAGCACACACGCCATGAGTGGGGGCAAACCTGGTGTGGCCAGAACACTGCGAGTGCTCCCCACACAGGCTAGTGATATTTGTCAGCAGCTCCCCTCCCTCCCCGCAGCACTACTGAACAAGTGAACCTAAACAAGAGACCACCTCCGCCCGCTTGTGTCAGGGAGGAAAGTAGACACTGAAGAGACCTGCAAACAGAAGCCAAATAAACAAAGGGAACCGCCTTAGAAGTGACCGGTGCAACAGATTAAAATCCCTATAGGTAACACCGACTACACTGGAAGGGGCTGATAGATATTGAGAAGTGTATGCTGCAACAAGGAGCTATCTGAAACTGAACCGAACCCACACTGCCCACAAAAGCTCCAGAGAAATTCCTAGATATATTTTTACTATTACTATTTTTTTAATTAAAAAAATTGTTTTCTCTCTCTTTTTTTTTAAAAGTCTTCTATTACTCCTCTATTACTCCTTAATTTTCATTTTTATAACACACTATAAACTGGCCAAAAAAAAAAAAAAAAAAGGACCTTATTTTTAAAGTGAACTTCATACATATTTCTTAAATTTTTCATGTTTTTGTTTTTTTTAATATTGTATTTTTAAGAGTGTAACCTCTACTCTAGATATTTAATCTTTGTTTTTCAGTATTTGATATCAATTTTGGACATTTAAGAATCCAACCTTCAGTACCCATTTTTACTCGGGAGTGTGATTACTCGTTTGATCATTCTCTCCCCCTTTTAACTCTCCTTTCTCTCCCCCAGATAACCTCTATTTCCTCCCTCCCCCTTCTCTTCTCAATCCAATTCTGTGAATTTCTGTGGGTGTTGTGGGCTGTGGAGAACACTTAGGGAACAGAGAATCCTCCATTTTCTCCTCCTGCTCACCTCTATCTCCTTCCTCCCTCTCCTCTTGTTCATGTAACTCTGTGAACCTCTCTGGGTGTCCCTCACTGTGGAGAATCCTTTCACCATTAACCTATAAGTTTTAGTATCAGTGCTGTATCGATGGAGAAGTCTTGAGGCTACTGGAAGAATAAGACTGAAATCCAGAGGTAAGAGGCTTAAGCCCAAAACCTAGAACACCAGAGAACTCCTGACTATAGGGAACATTAATTAATAAGAGATCATCCAAAAGCCTCCATACCTACACTGAAACCAACCACCACCCAAGAGCCAATAAGATCCAGAGCAAGATACCATGCAAATTCTCCAGCAACGCAGGAACATAGCCCTGAGCATCAATACACAGGCTGCCCAAAGTCACACCAAACCCACAGACCCATCTCAAAACTCATTACTGGACACTCCATTGCACTCCAGGGAGAAGAAATCCAGCTCCACCCACAGGAACACCAACGCAAGCTTCCCTAACCAGCAAACCTCGACAAGCCAAACGTCCAGCCCCACCCACTGGGAGAAACCTCCACAACAAAAAGGAACCACAGACCACCAGAATATAGAAAGGCCACCCCAAACACAACAATCGAAATAAGATGAAAAGGCAGAGAAATACCCAGCAGGTAAAGGAACATGAAAAATGCCCACCAACCCAAACAAAAGAGGAGGAGATAGGGAATCTACCTGAAAAAGAATTTAGAATAATGATAATAAAAATGATCCAAAATCTTGAAAACAAAATAGAGTTACAGATAAATAGCCTAGAGACAAGGATTGAGAAGACGCAAGAAATGTTTAACAAGGACCTAGAAGAAATAAAAAAGAGTCAATTAAAAATGAATAATGCAAAAAATGAGATCAAAAATACTCTGGAGGGAACCAACAGTAGAATAACGGAGGCAGAAGATAGGATAAGTGAGGCAGGAAATAAAATGGTAGAAATAAATGAAGCAGAGAGGAAAAAAGAATCAAAAGAAATGAGGACAACCTCAGGGACCTCTGGGACAATGTGAAACGCCCCAAAATACAAATCATAGGAGTCCCAGAAGAAGAAGACAAAAAGAAAGGCCATGAGAAAATACTCGAGGAGATTACAGCTGAAAACTTCCCCAAAATGGGGAAGGAAATAGCCACCCAAGTCCAAGAAACCCAGAGAGTCCCAAACAGGATAAACCCAAGGCAAAACACCCCAAGACACATATTAATCAAATTAACAAAGATCAAACACAAAGAACAAATATTAAAAGCAGCAAGGGAGAAACAACAAATAACACACAAAGGGATTATCATAAAGATAACAGATCTATCAATAGAAACTCTTCAGGCCAGAAGGTAATGGCAGGACATACTGAAAATAATGAAAGAGAATAACCTACAACCCAGATTACTATATCCAGCAAGGATCTCATTCAGATATGAAGGAGAATTCAAAAGCTTTACAGACAAGCAAAAGCTGAGAGAATTCAGCACCACCAAACAGGTTCTTCAACAAATGCTAAAGGATCTTCTCTAGACAGGGAACACAGAAAGGTTGTATGAATGCAAACCCAAAACAACAAAGTAAATGGCAACCGGACCATTCTTATCAATAATTACCTTAAATGTAAATGGGTTGAATGCCCCAACCAAAAGACAAAGACTAGCTGAATGGATACAAAAACAAGACCCCTATATATGCTGTCTACAAGAGACCCACCTCAAAACAAGGGACACATACAGACTGAAAGTGAAGGGCTGGAAAAAAATATTTCACAGAAACGGAGACCAAAAGAAAGCAAGAGTCGCAATACTCATATCAGATAAAATAGACTTTCAAATAAAGGCTGTGAAAAGAGACAAAGAAGGACACTACATAATGATCAAAGGATCAGTCCAAGAAGAAGATAAAACAATTATAAATATATATGCACCCAACATAGGAGCACTGCAATATGCAAGGCAAATGCTAACAAGAATATAAGGGGAAATTAACAATAACACAATAATACTGGGAGACTTTAATACCCCACTCACACCTATGGATAGATCAATTAAACAGAAAATTAACAAGGAAACACAAACCTTAAATGACACAATGGTTGAGCTAGACCTAATTGATATCTATAGGACATTTCACCCCAAAACAATCAATTTCACCTTTTCCTCAAGTGCACAAGAAACCTTCTCCAGAATAGATCACATCCTGGGCCATATAATCTAGCCTTGGTAAATTCAAAAAAATTGAAATCATTCAGTCACCTTTCCTGACCACAATGCAGTAAGATTAGATCTCAATTACAGGAAAAAAACTATTAAAAATTCAAACATATGGAGGCTAAATAACACGCTTCTGAATAACTAACAAATCATAGAAGAAATCAAAAAAGAAATCAAAATATGCATAGAAATGAATGAAAATGAAAACATAATAACCCAAAACCTATGGGACACTGTAAAAGCAGTGCTAAGGGGAAGGTTCATAGCAATACAGGCTTACCTTAAGAAACAAGAAAAAAGTCAAATAAATAACCTAACTCTACACCTAAAGCAACTAGACAAGGAAGAAATTAAGAACTCCAGGGTTAGTAGGAGGAAAGAAATCTTAAAAATTAGGGAAGAAATAAATGCAAAAGAAACAAAAGAGACCATAGCAAAAATCAACAAAGCTAAAAGCTGGTTTTTTGAAAAGGTAAATAAAATTGACACACCGTTAGCCAGACTCATTAAGAAACAAAGGGAGAAGAACCATATCAACAAAATTAGAAATGAAAATCGAGAGATCACAACAGACAACACTGAAATACAGAGAATCATAAGAGATTACTACCAGCAGCTCTATGCCAATCAAATGGGCAATTTGGATGAAATGGACAAATTCTTAGAAAAGTATAACTTTCCAAACTGAACCAGGAAGAAATAGAAGGTCTTAACAGAGCCATCACAAGCAAGGAAATCGAAACTGTAATCAAAAACCTTCCAGCAAACAAAAGCCCAGGACCAGATGGCTTCACAGCTGAATTCTACCAAAAATTTAGAGAAGAGCTAACATCTATCTTACTCAAATTCTTCCAGAAAATTGCAGAAGAAGGTAAACTTCCAAACTCATTCTATGAGGCCACCATCACCCTAATTCCAAAACCAGACAAAGATGCCACAAAAAAAGAAAACTACAGGCCAATATCACTGATGAACATAGATGCAAGAATCCTTAACAAAATTCTAGCAAACAGAACCCAACAACATATTAAAAAGATCATGCATCATGACCAAGTGGGCTTTATCCCAGGAATGCAAGGATTCTTTAATATCCGCAAATCAATCAATGTGATACACCACATTAACAAATTGAAAGATAAAAACCATATGATTATCTCAATAGATGCAGAGAAAGTCTTTGACAAAATTCAACATCCATTTATGATAAAAACTCTCCAGAAGGCAGGAATAGAAGGAACATACCTCAACATCATAAAAGCTATATATGACAAACCTACAGCAAACATTATCCTCAATGGTGAAAAATTGAAAGCATTTCCCCTAAAATCAGGAACAAGACAAGGGTGCCTACTCTCACCACTACTATTCAACATAGTTTTGGAAGTGTTGGCCATAGTAATCAGAGCAGAAAAAGAAATAAAAGGAATCCAGATAGGAAAAGAAGAAGTGAAACTCTTACTCATTGCAGATTTCATGATCCTCTACATAGAAAACCCTAAAGACTCTACCAGAAAATTACTAGAGCTAATCAATGAATACAGTAATGTTGCAGGATACAAAATTAACACACAGAAGTCCCTTCCATTCCTATACACTAACAATGAGAAAACAGAAAGAGAAATTAAGGAAGTAATACCATTCACCATTGCAGCAAAAAGAATAAAATACTTAGGAGTATATCTATGTAAAGAAATGAAAGACCCATATATAGAAAACTATAAAACACTGATGAAAGAAACCAAAGAGGGCACAAACAGATGGAGAAATGTACCATGTTCATGGATTGGAAGAATCAATATTGTGAAAATGAGTATACTACCCAAGCCAATCTATAGGTTCAATGCAATCCCTATCAAGCTACCAACGGTATTTTTCACAGAACTAGAACAAATAATTTCACACTTTGTATGGAAATACAAAAAACCTCGAATAGCCAAAGCAATCTTGAGAAAGAAGAATGGAACTGGAGGAATCAACCTGCCTGACTTCAGACTCTACTACAAAGCCACAGTCATCAAGACATTACGGTACTGGCACAAAGACAGAAATATAGATCAATGGAACAAAACGGAAAGCCCAGAGATAAATCCACATACCTATGGACACCTTATCTTTGACAAAGGAGGCAAGGATATACAATGGAAAAAAGACATTCTCTTTAACAAGTGATGCTGGGAAAACTGGTCAACCACTGGGAAAAGAATGAAACTAGAACACTTTCTAACACCATACACAAAAATAAACTCAAAATGTATTAAAGATCTAAATGGAAGACCAGAAACTATAAAACTCCTAGAGGAGAACATAGGCAAAACACTCTCTGACATGAATCACAGCAAGATCCTCTGTGACCCACCTCCCAGAATATTGGAAATAAAAGCAAACAATTCAGACCTGATTAAAATTAAAAGCTGCTGTACAACAAAGGAAACTATAAGCAAGGTGAAAAGACAGCCTTCAGAATGGGAAAAAATAACAGCAAACGAAGCAACAGACAAAGGATTAATCTCAAAAATATACAAGCAACTCCTGAAGCTCAATTCCAGAAAAATAAATGACCCAATCAAAAAATGGGCCAAAGAACTAAACAGACATTTCTCCAAAGAAGACATACAGATGGCTAACAAACACATGAAAAGATGTTCAACATCACTCATTATGAGAGAAATGCAAATCAAAACCTCAATGAGGTACCATTACACGCCAGTCAGGATGGCTGCTATCCAAAAGTCTACAAGCAATAAATGCTGGAGAGGGTGTGGAGAACAGGGAACCCTCTTACACTGTTGGTAGGAATGCAAACTAGTACAGCCACTATGGAGAACAGTGTGGAGATTCCTTAAAAAACTGGAAATAGAACTGCCATATGACCCAGCAATCCCACTCCTGGGCATACACACCGAGGAAACCAGATCTGAAAGAGACACGTGTACCCCAGTGTTCATCGCAGCACTGTTTATAATAGCCAGGACATGGAAGCAACCTAGATGCCCATCAGCAGACGAATGGATAACGAAGCTGTGGTAAATATACACCATGGAATATTACTCAGCCATTAAAAAGAGTTCATTTGAATCAGTTCTAATGAGATGGATGAAACTGGAGCCCATTATACAGAATGAAGTAAGCCAGAAAGATAAAGACCAATACAGTATACTGATGCATATGTATGGAATTTAAAAAGATGGTAATGATAACCCTATATGCAAAACAGAAAAAGAGAAACAGATGTACAGAACAAACTTTTAGACTCTGTGGGAGAAGGCAAGGGTGGGATGTTCAGAGAGAATAGCATTGAAACAAGTATACTATCAAGGGTGAAACAGGTCACCAGCCCAGGTTGGATGCATGAGACAGGTGCTCAGGGCTGGTGCACTGGGAAGACCCAGAGGGATGGGATGGAGAGGGAGGCGGGAGGGGGGATCGGGATGGGAAACACATGTAAATCCATGGCTGATTCATGTCAATGTATGGCAAAAAGCACTACAATATTGTAAAGTAATTAGCCTCCAACTAATAAAAATAAATGAAAAAATAAATAAATAAATAAAAGGGTAGCAAGTCACTTTGACTTATGCTGCTGCTGCTGCTGCTTCGTCGCTTCAGTTGTGTCTGACTCTGAGCGACCCCACAGACGGCAGCCCACCAGGCTTCCCCATCCCTGGGATTCTGCAGGCAAGAAAACTGGAGTGGGTTGCCATTTCCTTCTCCAATGGATGCAAGTGAAAAGTGAAAGTGAAGTCAGTAAGTCGTGTCCAACTCTTAGTGACCCCGTGGACTGCAGCCTACCAGGCTCCTCCATCCATGGGATTTTCCAGGCAAGAGTACTGGAGTGGGTTGCCATTGCCTTCTCCACTGTGCGTTATGAGGAAGAGGAAAAAAAAACATAGAGAAGAGGCATTGTGTCCATACCTACAATTTCAGTTCCAACATAACCTCTTTTATTCAGAAGTGCCAGCTGCACCCCATCTTTCCTCATGCCTTCTAGATGCATAGCTCAATCTCTTGTCTCAACACCAATGTGGAATCTTTGGAAATTACTCTGACTTAGGAAACCCTGCAGTCTGCTTTAGTTACTGCATATGCAGCTTTGTTTTTAAGAAAATGAAGAGAACAAGCTGCTTAATTGGTGGTCACCTTAAATCTCTTCCATGGGAAATAACCAAGAGGATATTAACATTTTTAAATTTGTCTAAACTTTGAGACATTTTCTTTCTTACTGTACGTTCCTGATTTCCTTGTTCTTATAACGTTTACTTTGCAACCCCATTGACTGCAGCCTGCAAGTCTCCTCTGTCCATGGAATTTTCTAGGCAAGAATACTGGAGTGAATTGTAATTTCCTTCTTCAGGGGCTCATCCCAGTCCAGGGATAGAACCTGCATCTCCGGCATTGGCAGGTGAATTTTTTACCACCGAGCTACCTGGGAAGCCTTGACTCTTGTTAGTTTTATAATCCAGGAACATGTTCCTCAAGGACTGGGACTCATCCCTTTGAAATGTAATCATGAAGGAAACAAAGACCCCTATCAGTGTCTGTGGAAGGGCAGGGAATCTAACCTTGGTGATCCACAAATAGCAGGTGCAGCTGGCCTCATCACGGTGAGAAACCAGCCCCTTCATGACCTCCAGAACTTTCCTAGTGACTCACTCCAAAACTTAAAAACTCCCCCACCTTTTGTGTCAGTGGAATTGAGTTTAATCTCTGTCTCTTAGGGCAACTGTCTTGACTCTTACTGCAAAACTCTTGAGAGAGATTGGAGCAGAATCCATTAACCATCTCACTGAGAATCCAGAGTCTGAATCCAGTGGATCTATTCCCAGAATTTTGTATGACTGTAAATGAATTTATTTGAAGCAAAAAGTTGGTCAAAAGCTAGATGTTAAGTCTACTTCCTGAATATGTCTTAGCCCTGGAGGTAGACTGAGAAGACCTGAGTGTCTTATGAGAACTTTCTAAATATATATATATATATATATATATATATATATATATATATTATAGATAACTAATAAACTACTGTATAGTACAGAGAACTCTGCTCAGTACTGAGTTTAAATGGGAATAGAATCTAAACAAGAGTGGACATATGCATATGTATAACTGATTCACTTTGCTTACAGCAGAAACTAGTACAACATTGTAAATCAACTCTACTCCAATAATTGTTTTAAAAGAACTTTCTATAGACTGGGCACCAGATCCTTGCAGTGCTAACCAGATAGGATCAACTTTCCTTTCAATCAGTATGTATTTCTAAATGTGAAAATGCCTTAGGCATGAAAGTAAACATAGATGAGTTTGCTTGAAATATATTTGATGCCACATGCTTGAAAAATGACTATAACTTTAAGATTTTTAAAATTTATGCCATACAACATAATAAAGGCCATCTATGACAAACTCACAGCTAAATAATGATGAAAAGCTTAAAGCTTTTCCTCTAAGATCAGGAACAAGACAAGGGTGTCCATTACTGCCACTTTTATTCAACATAGTATTAGAAGTTCTAGCCACAGCAATTCAAGAAGAAAAGGAGGCATCCATGCTGGAACAGAAGTAAAACTGTCAATATATGCAAATGATACAATACTACATAAAAAAACTCCTAAGGACTTCACCAAAAAACTGTTAGAACTGATGAATTCAGTAAAGTTAGAGTACAAAATTGATAGATAGAAATCTTACAATCTATACACTAATAACAAACTACCAGAAAGAGAAATTAAGAAAACAATTCCATTTATCAAAAAAAATAAAATACCCAGGAATTTAACCAAGGAGATAAAAGACTTGTACTCTTAAAAACTGTAAGACACTGATGAAAGAATCTGAAGACAACACAAATGGAAAGATATACTAAGTTCATGAAGAGGAAGAATTATTATGGCTAAAACCCTCATACTGCCCAAAGCAATCTACACTTTCAATGCAATCCTTATCAAAATGTGAACGGTATTTTTCACAAAAATAAAACAGATAATTATAAGACATAAAGATGGCCAAAAAACATGAAAAAATGCCTAGCATCTCTAATCATCAGGGAAATGCAAATCAAAACCACAATGACATAGCATCTCATTCAGAATGGCTATTTCTGAAAAGACAGATATATCAAGTACTGGCGAGAATGTGGAGAAAGGGAAACCTTATGCATGGTTAATGGAAATGTACATTGTGCAGTCACTAAGGAAAACAGAATCAGTTTTCCTAAAACATAAAAAATAGAAGAATTACTACACGATCCAGCAATTCCACTTCTGGGTATATATCCAAAGAACATGAAAACACTAATTTGAACAGATGTTCGCATTTTTACATTTGTATAGCATTATTTGCAATAGCCAAGTTACAATAGCCAAGATACCGAAGTAACCTAAGTGGTCCATCAATAGATGAATAAAGACGATGTGGCAAGTATATATATTGAATATGTATACATATATCCATTAAAAAGAGTAAAGTCTTGCCATTTGTGACAACAGTACAGTATGGACCTAGACAGTATTATGCTAAGTGAAATAAGTTAGATAGCATAGGAAATATAGTCAATAATATTGTAATAACTTTGTATGGTGACAGATGATACATTGTGATGGTCAATTTAAAATGTATAGAAATGTCAAATCACTATGTTGTACACTTGAAACTAACAATATTGCATGTCAACTATACTTACAATTTTTTTAAATGGGAAAAAATTCAACCAGGCAATATTTTTTTATTTCTTATTATAGAGCCTAACTTCCTTGTCTTTTTTGATTTTTTAATCAAATATCCAATTGACCTTTATTTTTCTACTGCAGCTTTGATTTATTACAATTTAGCTTTCCTGACTTAACTACTGTAAAATTTGAAGACTCTCTTGTGCCAGCATACTTGCAGCTTAGTCCAGTCAAATAAGACCGGTAACGCTTTAGTCAGCCCTCTAGTGAATCTATACTGTAGACCCTTATTGCCCTAAATAAGGATAGAGAATTTCACATGAAACTTCCTTTTTTATATCCTCCTGTTTAATTTGACATGGTAAAGGGCATATTACTAAAGATTTCCTAAGGAAAAGGAGATTATGCAGCAGAAAGCTAGATCCCCATGAATTATTAAATCCTCCAGTGGTCACTTTGCTTTCATTTCACCTTTAAAGAAAGGCTGTAACATTTACAAACCATTGTGTGACTAATGTGCATAAGAACACAGCCTGACTATTTACAGTAGCAAATTGCCTTGAGAGAGAAGAGTGAAATTCCTTCTCCCATTAAAATGCTCAGAAGCAATTAACTGTGTGGTATATAGTGTAATCTAAGGAAGATTATAAAGGAAAATAAGAATTATGTTCAAACTGAATTGAGTCCTAAGTAGAAGTAAGTTTATGTTTAAATAAACAAAAATATTTTGGTAGATGAATTACTTGATTTCTAGGCTTTAAAAAAATTCATAGACTGCATTTGCTTAAAAATTCATGGAGGGTCTTGAGAACACATTTTTGTCAAATTCAGAAAGGCCCACTGAGGAGAAGTCATGATTGAAATGAGTTCTAATTTCTTTCAGATGAATCACAAAACAAACTCAGTTAACCAGCACAAAATTTTTTTCACTCTTAAATTAAGTATCTCAAAATTTAACTTGTGTGTCATTTATATACAGCATACATTTTTATTTGTGAATACCAACATCCATAAAAAGACAACCCTATTACACTCATTTTGACCCTAGAGCTTGAACCTTTGTACAGCATCATGCATATATTTTGGAAGGCAGAGAAGACCTAACATTGCTTCTCAAAGTCCTGCCCATGCTTCACTGTTAAGCTGTCATCTGTGTCCTCAACTTTTACCTGGTTTTCTTCCTATTCATCAGCCAAGCTCTGAGCTCTGTACTTAAATTCTCTGCTTTGTAAAATAACTATTTATATCATTTTCTCTCCACATACCCACATTTGCATGTCTAAGTGCAGGATCTTAGCTATTGACCACAGGTCTAAATTTTCTATAGTATCTAGTTCAGAGCCTCATACATAGTAGGTTTTCAGGGAATGAGCAAATTAATCCACATTGCAGAAGACAGTAAAAATGTGGAATTAACTTTATTACCACATAAGCACCGTATTTACTAATTTCCTTTTTTCCTCTTCCACAAAAGTCAAAAACACACACATAACAAATAAGGACACTGAAAACATTGTTCTTTGCTCATTTCATTTCCTACTTTATCTGCTGCAAAAGATAAAATATTGACCATAAAACACTAACAATGCAAAAAAACATCAACATGCCCAAGTCATAGTTTATTCAGCCAAATACAGAGAAATACTCCCTCAGCAGGTAACTCTTGCCATTCAGCCCACATATGTTTACTATATCCTGGTTATGTGATAGGCACTTTCAGATAGACCAACACAGTGAGCAAAAAGCATGGCACACGCCTTGTGGAGTCTGCAACCCACCTGGGGAGACAGACACTAAGCAAACAAAAAAGATACCAATATAATTACAATTTTGTAAGTGATATAGAGGAAAAGACATACGAAGCGGAAATTATGCTACAGAGGACTCATTTTAGAAAAAGTGACCAAGGAAAACTTTCTGAAATAGCACTATTCAAATTGACATTTGTAGAATGAGCAACATTTCACACACACAAAACAGCATGTACAGAGGTTTATTGAAGAATGTAGTGTGTTTTAGGAACTAAAATTTAGTGGAAAGAGAATAGTAAAAACAAGATCTGACTATATCCTATCTACAAAGTGCTCATTTTAGATTTAAGACATAGGCTGCAAATGACAGGGTGAAAAAAAGATATTCCATGCAACTGGTAGCCAAAAGAGAATGGGGAAGGCTATACTTTGTCTCTAAGCAACAAAAAATCACGGGAGACAAAGAAGGATATTATATATGATAAAAGGGTCAATCCATCAGGAGGATATATCAATTATAAAATATGTACCCAACATCTAAATTGTATATTTAGGACACTTACGTACATAAAAGCAAACTGACAGTACTGAAGGAGGAAATAGAGAGGAATAATAATAATAATAGATGTCAATACCTCACTTTCAATAATTGACAGAATATCTAGAAAGATGATAAGGAAAACGAGATGTGAATAGAATCAAATAAACCTAACAGACATACACAGAACTTTCCACCCAACACCAGAACACAATGGGTCTCAAGTGCCTATAGATATTTACCTAGGATGTATCATATGTTAGATTACAAACAAGGTCACAAAACAAGTTTTGGTAAATTTAAGAAGAATGAAATGATACCAAGTAATTTTTTCTGATAATAATAATAATATGAAACTAGAAATTAAATAGACAAAGAAAATTAAAAGATTCACAAATACATGGGGATTAAACAAAACACTAAATAATAACCAACAGGTCATGGAAGAAATAAGAGAAATAAAAAAATCCTTGAGTCAAAAATGGAAATATACTAAAATTTGTGGGAAGCAGCAAAAGCAGTTCTTTAAGGGACAGTTATAGAGATAAATGTCTACCTCAAGAAATATGAAAAGTCTTAAACTAAATTTATTTCTCAAGGAACTACTCAAAGAATAAATGAAGCACAAAGTTAGTTAGAAAGAAGGAAATAACAAAGAAATAAATGAAAGAAACTGAAAGACAATAGAGAAGATCAATGAAACTAAAAGCTGATCCTTTGAAAAGATAAACAAAATCGACAAACCTTTAGCTAGACTCACCAAAGGAAAAAAAGAGGAATAAAAATAAAGTCAGAATGAAAGAGGGGACATTACAAGTGATAACACATAAATCATTACACAGCTATGAACAATTTTATGCCATCAAATTGGCCTAGGAAAAAAATGAACATATTCCTAGAACATACAGCATACCAAGACTTAATAATGGTGAAACAGAAAATCTGAAGAGAACAATTACTAGTAAGGATGTTGAATCAGTAACCCAAAACCTCTCAAGAAACAAAAATCCAAGACCAGAGAGCTTCACTTGTGATTTCTAACAAATATTTAAAGAAGAATTAAAATGAAATGCTCTCAAACTTTTCTTAAAAAAAAAAAAAAAAAAAAAAAGGAGAGAATCCTTCCACACTCATTATATGATGCCAGCATTACCTTGATACCAAAACCAGTCAAACTTACTACAAATAAAGAAAATAAAGACTTGCCTGGTGGCTCAGACAGTAAAGCGTCTGCCTATAATGTGGGAGACCCGGGTTCGATCCCTGGGTTGGGAAGATCCTCTGGAGAAGGAAATGGCAACCCACTCCAGTACTCTTGCCTGGAAAATCCCATGGATGGAGGAGCCTGGTAGGCTACAGTCCATGGGGTCACAAAGAGTCAGACACAACTGAGCAACTAAACTTTCACTTTCAGGCCCACATTCCTGACAAATACATAGATACAATAATACTCAACAAAATATTAGCAAAGTGAATTCAACAAAACATTAAAAGAATCATATACCATGATTAAGTGGGGTGTATACCAGGGATGCAAGAATGAGGCAATGTCTGCAAAATCAGTGTGATACACCACATGAAGGGTAACAATCATATAATCATCTCAATAGATGCAAAAAAACATTAGGCAAAATTCAATACGCATTCATGATTAAAAACTCTCAGTGACTATAAAGAGAATGTACCTGAAATTAGTAAAGGTCATATCTGTCAAGCCTACAGCTAACATCACACTCTAGGGTGGAAAGTTCAAAGCTTTTCCTCTAAAACAGGAAGAGGACGAGGATGCCCATTCTCACCACTTTCCTACAACATAGTATTGGAAGTTCAAGCCAGAATAATTAGTCAAGAAAAACCAATAAAATGCATCCAAATTGAAAAGCAAGAAGTAAAACTATCACTATTTGTGGATAACATTGTTATATTATAAAACCTCTCCATCAGAAAAATGGTTTGTAAAAACAAATTCAGTAAAGTTTCAGGAAGTAAAATTGGTACACAAAAATCTGTTGCCTTTCTATATACTAATAAAGAACTACAAGAGAAATTAAGAAAACAATCCCATTTAAAACTACATCAAAAATAACAAAATAAATAGGAATAAATTTAACCAAGGAGGGGAAAGAAGTGTATACTGTAAACTATAAGATGTTAATGAAAGAAATTGAAGAAGACATGAATAAATGGAAAAGTATTTCATGCTCATGGACAGGAAGAATCAGTAATGTTTAAATGTTCATACTATCCAAAGCAGTCTACAGATTCAATGCAGTCTTTATCAAAGTTCCAAAGGCATTTTTCATAGAAGTACAGCAAATAATCCTAATATGTGTGAGGAATCACCACTAAAAAGCCAAAGCAATCTTGAAAAAGAAAGCTGGAGACATTATGTTCCTTGATTTAAAAATATATTGCAAAGTTACAGTAATTAAAACTATGGTATTGATATCATAACAGGCAATAGATCATGGAACAGAATAGAAAGCTCAGAAATAAACCCACACATATATGGTCAATTAATTTATGATGGGTCAAGATTATACAATGGGGTAAGGACAGTCTCTTTGATACAGTGTTGGGAAAACTAGACAGTCACATGCCAAAGAATGAAAACTGACCACTATCTTATACCATACACAAAAACTAACTCAAAATACATTAAAGGTTTAAACATAAGTCCCCAAATTATAAAACTCCCAGGGGAAAACATAGGCAGTAAACTCCTTGACATAGGTCATGGTAATGAATTTTTTAATCTGACACCAAGTGCAAAACCAACAAAAACAAAAATAAGTAGGACTACATCATACTAAAACTCTTCTGCTCAGCCAAGGAAACCATCAACAAAATGAAAAGGCAAAGTCAGCATACTAAATGGAAGAAAATAATTGTAAGTCATTTACCTGATAAAGGGTCAATATCCAGAATATATAGACTCATACAACTCAAAAGCATAAACAAAAAATCTCTGAACCAAATGAAAAACAAACACAAACAATCCAATTTTAAAATGTGCAGAAGATCTGAATAGACATTTTTTTTCATAAAAGACACACAGCTCAACATGAAGAATCCACCTGCAATGCGGGAGACCTGGGTTCAAGATCATTAATCATTAGGCAAATGCAAATCAAAACCACAATGAGACACCACCTCACAACTGTCAGAATGGCTGTTATCAAAAAGACAAGAAGTAGCTGGTGTTGGCAAGGATGTGGAGAAAAGGGCATCTTTGCACACTATTGGCAGGAATGGAAATTGGTGTAGCCTCTATGGAAGCGAGCTTCCCCAGTCGCTCAGCAGGAGACTTGCAGGAGTGTGGATTCGATCCCTGGGTTGGGAAGATATCTTGGAGTAGGAAATGGCAACCCACTCCAGGATTCTTGCATGGAGAATTCCACGGACAGAGGAGGTGGACTGTAGTCCATGGGATCACAAAGGTTTGGACATGACTCAGCAACTAAACAACAACAACTATGGAAACAGTATCAAGTTCCCTCAAAAAATTAAAACTCGAACTACAAATGATCCAGCAATTCCACTTCTGGACATTTATCCAAAGAAAACAAAAACACAAATTCAAAAAAATACATGCATCCATGTAGGTGGATTCAGTGTCCAAACTCTCAATCACCACCCTTATGACCTCGATGAAAAACACTATACATTCCTCAAGGATAAAAATTTACCAGAAATATTTATGAAATACATGGAACAAGGACATATTAAATCTATAGGAGTAGCTGCTACTAGGAGGTGGTGGGTGGGGGCACAGAGTGAGGAGGGTAATTGTAATTAAGACCAGAGATTAAAGAGAAAAATAGTAACATTAGACAAAATTCTAAAGGCCCAAAGATGACAGCATTTCATACACTGATTAACCCAGCTCTTCACATTGAAGACAATCAAGCAAGACAAATGTAAAGATGCCAAAAAAAAAAAGAAACAAATACAATACGTATTAAGAACATCATACATTGAAATCTGACAGATAGCTCCCCAGTCAATTCAAAGCAGCTAGTTTTTCTTTCACTATTGGTGCAAATGATCATTTCTTTGCTTGAGCTCCACAGGAAATAGTGCCCTTCCTCAACAAAAGAAAACGACAGATGTGTACAAACTAATGGCTCACCCAGAACACCAAAAGATGAAACATGTATCCGGGAACCCGTCTCTCTCCTGTTAAGACGTGAGGGCTTTGAAGGAGTGAAATTTCTGAGGCATTGATTGTGCTACATCATTTCAAAGGCATTCGACAAAATTGAATCGTTCCAACACTCAAGCGGCATTCTTATAAAAAGCAACGTGCTGCAGTTAATTTTTTCCTATGTCATCCACAATATTTCATGTACAAAGAGAACATAACTTATGTTATTTTGAATGTTTCATTGTCCATCAGTTGGGAGTAGCCACCAAACGGCTACTATTCACTATTTGCTAGTTAAAGAAAAAAATTAAATATTCTCGTAGAGTCTAAAACACACATTTCAGAACAACACTACTGCCACCATCCTGCCATCAAATCTGAATCTTAGAAGTTACTGTAACATTAGCTGCTAAGAGACAAAGTGGCCAGAATTCCAGGGACCTGTCCTAGGAAATGAGGAAGAAAACATCAAAAACCTATGCTGGACCCTTATCCTCCAGACACTGTTCCAGAAAAAAAAAAAGAGAAGATACAAAAGTGAGCCAGGGGACTTCCCAGTGGTCCAGTGGTTAACACTCTGCCTTCTAGTGCAGGGGGTGTGGGTTCAACCCCTGGTTGAGGAGCTAAAATCCCAGATGCCTCAGCAGCCAAAAAAACCCAAACATAAAACAGTCATTCAGTCATTCAGTCATGTCCAACTCTTTGAGACCCCATGGACTGCAGCACGCCAGGCCTCCCTGTCCATTACCAACTCCCAGAGCTTACTCAAACTCATGTCCATTGAGTCAGTGATGCTATCCAGCCATCTCATCTTCTGTCATCCCCTTCTCCTCCTGCCCCCAATCCCTCCCAGCATCAGAAATAGAGACAATATTGTAACAAATTCAGTAAAGACTTACAGAAAAAGTGAGCCAGAATACCATTAGCTAAATCTATTCTTTTAAAGGACTTCCCAGGTGGTGCTAGTGGTAACCTGCCTGCCAATGCAGGAGACATAAGAGATGCGGGTTTAATCCCTGGGTTGGGAAGATGCCCTGGAGGAGGGCATGGCCACCCACTCCAGTATTCTTGCCTGGAGAATCCCACCGACAGAGGAGCCTGGCAGGCTACGGTCCATAGGGTCACACAGAATCAGACGTGACTGAAGTGACTTAGCACTCACACACACACACACACCCTACTTAAAACAACAGCTGTAACTATAATGATATACATGAATGAATTCTTTTCACATGGTGTCCATCTGTTAAGCAATAATTGTGTTGTGCTAAGTCACTTCAGTTCTCTCTCTTTGTGACCTTATGGACTGTAGTCCACCAGACTCCAGTGTCCATGGGATTTTCCAGGCCAGAATATTGGAGTGGGTTGCCGTGCCCTCCTCCAGGGGATCTTCCTGACCCAGGGATCGAATCCAGGTCTCCTGCATTGTAGGCAGATTCTTTACCATCTGTGCCACCTGGGAAGCCCTAAGCGATACTTAAGTTGCATCTTTTAGGGAGACAGGGATTGGCTCATTGATTATTTTGAGCAGCAAATTCCAGGTTTCTTTTCAATATATAATCCTATTTGTTTGTATGTTAGATCATAAGGTGTTGCATTTAAGAAACCCACTGTAGTTCTGAATTTTTTACTTGAATTAAAAATAACATTTTTATTTATTGTCTGTCCTTTCCACCTCCCAGAATACCTAACACAGAGGCTTGAAAGCCCATGGCTAAAGGACCTCAGGGCATTTGGAGCCATGTAAGCAGAAGAGAAACACTTGGCTTGATTTCGCCATTCTTCCACTTCCTTTAAAATGGCAACTGCAAAATTCTTATTGAATGGATTGAGTAGCTGTCTGGTTTGATTGTAGCTTCAGCAAATCTGTGCCTTTGACCTCCATTGAATTGCTTTTTATTGCTATTTGCAGCAACGTTCCTCAGTAAATCACAACTTCTGTCCCTATGGCAACAACATATACCTGAGAGGTTACTGCCTCTTTCTCCTGCCAGCAGAAAAACAGAAGAGAAAATAATAACTCTACATAGTGGTTCTTTCCACATTGTCATGATGACATCTTTGTATGCATTGCATGTTTTCAATTAGGAATCCCTGAGTCAGACTCAGTGGTTGCATGTACAAGCATGTCATTCCTTCTGCAGGCGTAAATGAAAGGCAAATGTGTAAATTATATACACGGTTACCCACTTCAGATGTGAACTGAAGACCATATGTCATACATGCATAGGACAGATAAGGGACATTTTCTAGCCAGGTGTGTGTGTGCACTGAGTTGCTCAGTCGTGTCCAGCTCTTTGTAACCCATGGACTGTAGCCTGCCAGGCTCCTCTGCTCCTGGAATTCTCCAGGCAAGAATGCTGGAGTGGGTTGCCATTTCCTCTTCCAGGGGATCTTCCCAACCCAGGGATCGAACCCAGGTTTCTTGCATTGCAGGCGGATTCTTTACCATCTGAGCCACCTGGCAAGTCCTCAAACAGAGAAATTAAAACATCCCGCATATTGGAGTTGGGCCCTAGAAAAAATTCTTACTGTATTCATGAAAAGAAAAAAAAAAAAAAAGGATCATCTTTGCTTTCCCTTTATGTGATCCTATGAAGGATAAGGGATGATTCTATTTGTCCCGTATAACTTCAATATGTTTTTCCACATGGGGACATATAGTTCTTAGACAATAAAATAAACCTGAAGAGATTCTCACTAATGCACTATTTTTAGAGTGTCCGCTGATTAAATTTGGAAATGTCTGCGTTTTTCAATATGTGGAGGCAGGGGGAGGGAGTGAACAGAGAAGAAGAGAAGGTGGCGTTTTCCATACACAAAACCAGCTGAAGAATTCTGGAATGTCACACCAGAAAGCATACTACCAGGACTCCTCTCAGGTCTGACAGATTTCTACAAGAAAAATGGTGAAGATCTGAGGCCTGAAGGTAAACCCTTGGATGCCAAGATGAAAAATTTAGAAAAATTAATAAATCATAGAAAGAAAAGGCCTGCTACCACCCCTGAGGGACTGAAGGGAACATGAGGGAATTGGGCAAAAAGTGGCAGAAAACAGAGTACGTGCTTTTCGGTCTGGGACAAGATTTCTGGAGAAAGAATATGTGTAGGAGTTTAGTGTCTGCTATTTCTTGGGCTTAAAATAGCCAGTGTCATCGCAGGCATTTCCAAGGTGAAAGAAAAGGGTGGGTAGGCTGAAGTCCAGGAGGCCAGAGAATGGGAAGACAGGCATTTGTACAAGAACACAAATGGGCTCCATAGAGGGGTGCAGGTAAGGCAATGGTCCTGAGGTAGCCAGAAACCAAGTGCTCAGGACAGCAGGGAAGACAGGAGGAGCCAGGGTGCTGAGGACCTAGGAACCACCTTGTTACAACCAGCACCATTGGAAGGTACTTTGGGCCAAGAATTTCCAGAAAGCACCACCTGAACTCAAGGGGTATCCACCCCCTAGTATTTAGAACATGGAGGTTCTGCACCATCTCGTTTCTCTCTCTCCCTCTGCTCCCCTTCTGAACAGTCCAGAAACCCAGTGTTCCACCATGAAAGTCCAGTTGCTAGTTCAGTGATGCTCACGTTGCAACACTTTTCTGCATTTGGCTTTTCTGCATTGCAGTGGGCTTCAACGAAGGTGTGGCTCTACCATCATTATGACCAAAAGGTAGGAGTAGGTGATTTGAGCACCACCCTATATGGACATTTGGGACAAAACTGGGATGTAAATGATTTTTTTTTTCATTGCCACATGCCTCATATCATCATCCACTCCCTTGCAGTAAAACTGATAAAACATAATGCCTTGTCTGATACCACACCTCTAAAAACAGAAACAGACCCCTACGGCATAGTAGGCAATGTTACTGTCTCATTAGGCCCTCTTATATGCCAGTGTCTTTGAAAGACAGAATGGATGAGCTATATTTGCACATTTGTTGGATTCAGTCATGTAAAATTATTCTATTTTCCTTTCATTGTCATCTCCTGTGGCCTTCAGGAACAGATGTTTCTTTTGAACATCTGGCAGCTCTAGTCCTGAAGCATCAACTAAGAGGGACCTGGTTTTGTCTAGTAGCTTAGACTACTGCCCAGATACAGCCTGGGAGGAAAACTTGTGTGCACGTGAGACACACACACCCCCACATTTATAAACCACAAGCACGGAGCTATAAATATACATGAGTCACCCAGTAGAACGAGAGAAGCAATAAGGAAATGTTGAAGCTGTATTTCTCTGAACACTTCTATTTTCAAAACTATTGCTTTAAATAATGGCTTGAGTTTGGGGCATTACCTTCAACAAGTGCAGCAGAACTAGAAGATTCAAGCGCTGCCGAGCCATGTCTGTCTGAGGCTGATGTGCTGTGCTCTGTGTGGCTCCTTAGCAATGAGCATCAGCGGTCTGTGAGCCATTGTTGTCCAAGCTGCCTACTGGCCCGATGACTTTAGGCAACGGAATAGTCACCCCCAGATCTTTTCTGAAGGGTAGATTTTAGTCGCCATTAACCTTTGAGTTCACACTGAAAGGTTTTCCTTCAGTACACCATGTCACATAATCCTATACTTAAACATTAGCTACTATGGTCTGGCTGACTCCAAGGCCCATGCTCTTATTTCATACATAGCACTGCTTTTTTTTTTCCCCCTACATACACAGTACTGGGCTTCCAAGGTGGCACTAGTGGTTAAAGAGCCTGCCTGTCAATTTAGGAGATGCCAGAGTTGCAGGGTTCAATCCCTGGGTCAGGAAGAGCCCTTGGAAAAGAAAATGGCAACCTGCTCCCTTTTCTTACCTGGAAAATTTCACCTGCAGAGGAATCTGAGGGGCTATTGGGCATAGGGCTGCAAAAAGTCAAACACAACTGAGCACATGTAGGACACACACTGCCTTTAATAGAGTTATTTTAAAACATATTTCTCAAAGATAACTGACCATTTTCCCTGCAATAGTTAACATTTTAACAGTTTAGGTAGAGCTGTAAGCAGAGAGGTCTTCCTGTATTTTAATTCCAGAATATCTTCCTGCATATTAATTCCCAAAGTAAGCAATTAAAATATCAGGAAGAATTTTATACCACTCACAGAGTCGAATATTTTTCTGTACATTCTTCCCCTTAGTTTATTTAACCAACACTGTGGCCAGTGTTCCTTCCTGGTAATGCCTCTGTTTACACTTAATTTAGAGTTTCTCTTAGAAGCTTCTGCCCAGAAGGAGATTACATTCTCCCTAACCTCCTCTGCCTCTAAGCAAGGCCAAGCAACTGAGTTGAAATGCTCCATGAAATGTGAGTGGAAAAGTTATAGCCCACTTTCAAGCCTGACCCATATAAACCCTTTTATGTGGTTCTCAATTTTCTCTTCTCACCCGACTTTCAGCTAAATTTTAATGTCTGGGGTCACTTTGAAAGTCCCATATTGCAGACACAGATCTCCATTGCCTGGGTCCCTGAACTACTGGATGGAGCACAACCTTTCCCAACAACTGACTGGACTTCATGTGAGCAAGAAATAAATGTCCAATTGGCCCCTTTGTCTACAAAAGTTTAAGCCAAATATCTGGGAATACTTTGCATTTTTGTATACATTTGAATCTCACATAGATCATATTTAAAATAGTTTTCATAAAAAGATTTACATGCATGGTTGCAATTATATGCTCATTACATGAGAGTTGTCTTCAAGCTACTTGACACATCCCTAGGGTACTTATTTCCTATGTTGCAGACACAGATGGTCATTCTCTATATCTCTATAAGCCAAAGAACTTTTAACAAAAACACAGGGTGGGGTGAGAGAGACAGTTCTTCAGTCACTGGAAGATTTCTGGACTGTTCAATCAAAATTGCTAAGATCTACTAGCCTAGGCCATTCTTACTCTGCATAACAGGATATATCTAAAAGTGTTGTAATTGTCTTGAAAACAGATGCTAATATAGGAAAGCAAACACACACACATATACTCCAACTGCTTTCTATTTCATGCATTTTTATTTATGTAATGACCACAAAAAAGGCACACAATACCTCATCCTCTTAAAATTGTTCCTGAACAATTGGTAGAATGTTAACCATTAGGTGTAAATGATGTACTCTCCAAGTAACAATGTGTGTTTTAAACTAACCCCACTAGAGTAGTAGAGTGCATTGATTAAGAGCATGAGACTTGGAGCTCAAGAACAGAGTTTGAATAATGTTGCTGCCACCTACTATATGACCTTGGCCAAATATTTAATCTCTTGGAGTCTCAGATCTATTTTGCTGCAAACTAAAATAACTTAATCATTAGGTCACTGTGAGGTTTAAATTAAATAGTACCTCCAAAGTATCTCATAAAATTCCCAGTATTATAGTAAGCACTTAGTAGATGTGATAACTATTATCCAAGTGGTGTGAATATTACAAATATAGATGTAGTATCATACACACCACAGAACAGCATCCTAGTATTTGTTTTTTGTGGGCAGAACCAAAAATCTTAAAGGGAAAAAAAAATCACCTTCCCCAAAATGGAAGTAGAATCCAACAGAATAACAAAGGAATGCCCAAGAAATGTGCAAACCAGAAATATGTAATCCTGTTACATGGCCTGTGGCTTACTTTGAAATATGTCAGCATAATCAGGTAACATTATATTGGCACCTTCATTTTAGAAGCCATCAATTGGCATTTTACCTGAAGAGCCACACTTTCCTACAAGGTAAGTGTACGTAAGATACAACTGTTGACAGTTTGCTAATTAGCATCCTAGAAGACAAAATGGATTTTCATTGATAGACCAGTGGTTCATCATTAAACATATACAGAAATGGGTTCTCCTCAGAAGAAAGTAAAGGTATTTTCGTTGTGTGGATGTGGTAGTTGTGTGTGTTGGCTAAAATTATTCCAAGACAAAAAAATTTAGAGACACTCTCCACCCTTGTAAGAAAAAGGTATAAGAAACCTCCCCCTTCCAGATACATACCCCTCACCCTTACAGATGGAGTCCATGGCTTGATCCCTAATCAATTCTGTATCTAGCTAGCCATTAGTTTAGGACAATTCTAACCATAGGGTGACTATCACTTGGGATGCAGAATCCTGCCTCAAAAATATTGTTGGTCTGCCCGAGTGAAATTTTCTTACCAGGGTAGAAGACTGAAACTTCACTGAGGTGAGAAAACCCAGAGGGGGGAAAATCTTGTGCATCCTTTACTCTTGAATGTAATATTTACACCATAAATGTATCCATGTATAGAAGAATTTGATTAGACACTTGCTTTCATCCTCACCTGGTGCCATGGTGATGGGCAGTAGCTAGATACCAAAAAGAATCTCACAACTAAATGTGACAAACTGGCTAAGGTCAGTTTGAAATGGAGTGGGACACTATGGTCCTTACTCCTGTCCCCTCTGCTGTGTCCTCTGCCTGCCTTTTGTCTGTGAAAAAAAAAAAAACTTTACCCAAAGAATAAGTTTAAACAAAGGAATGAGAAAATGCCAAAGCAAAGAAAATCAGTCAGACAGGACAAAACAATAGCAGTTTAATCAATAAGCATAGTTAAGAACCTTTAGTTCCTTCTCAAGGGCAACAGATAATATTCTGAGCCACATCCTAGGAGCTGTCTCAGACTGAAACCTCTACCAGGCAGAAGAAGTTACCTACATGATGACCACACTGTAGCCATGACAAACTGCCACAACTCCGAGAACTGGCCTCAAGGAAGTGGGAGCAAATGGACCCTGGAACTGAAGATTAACCATACTTAAGACAAAAGGATGCTGGTCAGACCACCGCATGACCAATTTCAAGATGACTGTCAGAGCTGACTGTGCTGTTTCTGCATGGAGCCCCCTCCCTCAGCCTGTAAAAGCTCTTGGCTCCTGATTTTCAGTTGGGGGAGTCGACCTCTGGACAGACGTCCATCCGTCTCCCCCATCTAGTTGCTGGCCTCCGAAATAAGGCAAACTTTCCCTCCCACCAACCTGGTGGCTTTTGATTGGTGAGCTGCAGATCCCACTTTGAGTTACAAGTTCACAATATGACTTCTAACACTTTCTTTTAAGTCCTCTGGTCAATAGCCAAGGATGTCATAATAATTATACACTCCCACCCCCACATGGCTACCCATTTACTAGACTGAAATACATCAAGCAACATGGCATAGTGGTTCAGAGTTCAAGCCCTGCCACTTACTAGCCATGTGATAATTAGCAAATTGTTCACCTTCCTATGCCTGAGTTCCTACATCAGACAATCAACCTAATAAAAGTACTTATTTTGTGCACTACAATAATGATTAAATAAGATATTTATGAAGCACTTCTGTGTCTGCCACATCTTAAGAAGTTCTAGCTGTCATTATTTTCCAAATCCCCTTCCAGAGACTTAGTTTGGTCTAGTAACCATGTTGGCTGCCAGTGTTTCTCAGTTAAGGCTACTTCTAATGGCATCATGTCACGAGTTTTACTTGTGTCTTGAAAAGCTTCCCACTTGAACTCAGTCACATGCCTTAATTGAGTTCATCATTTAGATGCATCTGTCATTCTGTTTAGGGTATATGTGTTTCAACTTGGAATCTGGAGATGTTGTGATTTCCCTGCTTTTCTCTTTGGTACAGACACAGCCAACTCACTTTTCTTCCTGAAATTGCCTTTTCATTTTGAAGTGCCCTATAAAAATCACTATAATCGTGCGATGACCCCACTTTTTTGGTCGAGCATATTTCCCGCTCTTGATGAAAAGAATAAAAATAAGTCTCCCCTACCCTGGACTTGAGAGGAGGTAGATTTCAGGGAAAGAGCCAGGGGAAAAGGGGAGAGAATGTAGAGTGAGAGGGCATGATAAAGGGGGCTTCCCTCTCCTCCCCTGGACCGTCTTTTCACGAATCAGCAAGTTCTCTTTCCTTTTGAGCAGACTCTTTGATTTTGTTGTTTTAACCTCAAAGTTTGGGACTCCCGGGGTTTGATATTTGTATAGCTTTAGTTGATGGTCTTTTTGAGCCTAGTATTTATTCCAGACTTCCAATACAGTGCTACCTGTTTTATTGCAACTTAAAAAGATTTATAAAAGTTATACTCATAGGAAAAAAAATTCTAAAACTATAGGACAACAATAGAGTGAATGTAAGCAATCACCAAATTATGAACTTATTTTTAAAGGTTTTTTTTTTTTTTTCCTTCATTTACTTGACTAGGAAAGGGAAACTAGCATTTATTGTACTTCATGAATATGGTGAACACAGATGAGCCTCACATTTTCTTGAGATAGGTATTAATATTATCCCCTTTATAGATGTGAATATTGAATTCTGATGGGTTAATCTGCACAGACGCAAGCCATCATCACAGAGGTTTCACATACTTCCAGCCCACAGCTGTACCAGCATACCATGCAGCTTCCAGGATGTCATTCACTAACCTGCGTTCAGTAGCGTTCATCCTCCTGATGTTGACTAACCTGTGACAGGTTTTCAAGTTTCTCCTCTCCCACCAGAATCCTGAAGGATCTGACAAAGTCAATCTCTCGCTATGGCTTCTACCTCCAGTGTTCTTTGCCTCTGAATAACAGTCCAGGACATTTTCAAAAACTGATGGCTCAAGGCAGATGCTATGTGTCCTAATCACAGGCTTTTCTGCCATATCCCATCCTAAGAGGCACACAAGCAGAGCCTGAAAACCCATAGGGAAACACAGATGCTCTAAATATACATCAGCTGAAAGAATGCAAGCTGCATTTCAGATGGTGCAATGAGAAGGGCTACTGAAAAATATGTTAGGAATGTCACACTTCTTAAAGTGATAAAAATGCAGATTTGAAGTTTGTCAGAGAGAACTGAATTTTAAAAGTTATGAGAGTTGTTAGGAATAAAGATTTTTTAAAATTTATATATTTTAATTGAAGGCTAATTACCTTACAATATTGTAGTGGTTTTGGCCAACATTGACATGAATCAGCCGTGGGTGTACATGTGTCCCCATCCTGAACCTCCCTTCCTCCTCCCTCCCCATCCCATCCCTCTGGGTCATCCCAGTGCACCAGCTTTGAGTGCCCTGTTTCATGCATCAAACTTGGATTGGTGATCTATTTCATATGTGATAATATACATGTTTCAATGCTGTTCTAGCAAATCATCCCACCCTTGCCTTCTCCCACAGAGTCCAAAAGTCTGTTCTTTATATCTGTGTCTCTTTTGCTGTCTCGCATATAGGGTCATCATTACCATCTTTCTAAATTCCATATATGTGTGTTAACATACTGGTGTTTTTCTTTCTGACTTACTTCACTCTGTATAATGGGCTCCAGTTTCATCCACCTCATTAGAACTGATTCAAATGCATTCTTTTTATTAACTGAGTAATATTCCATTGTGTACATGTGGGAGAAAGATGTCTTAAGTGACAAGCTTTCTACACGTAATCTTGGACAACAATTAGTACTTCAGCTTCTGAGTAGCTAACCTAAGTCCTCACAGATATTTTTAATACAATGAACCCTCTGAACTCCAATTTGTCAGAACTGAGGGAAACAGTAGGATGTGTTCACTTGAGGTCGTTCTGGAAGAATACAAATGTATATTCGCTTGTAGTGAATACCTGCAAGTTTAAATCTTTTTGAAAGCTTTCAATTGTTTTCTTCTTCTGTAGATAAACATTCATCACAGAAACATCAAATAGATAAAAAATAAAGAGAAAAATAAAATTTACCTGAGACTCACTCTAAAGAGTTGGCTAAACCACTGTTTACATTGACACACTTCAACACAAGTTTTATCCTTTGGGACTTTCTATTTCCTCCTCTGTCTACTATAGTACTCATTCATTAAGTCATTCAAGACATATATATTTCATAGTTACAATGTACAGATACTGTACTAGGTCCTGAAAAGATAACAACCTCATAGCAGACTAAGAAAGACAGTCCATTAAATAAACAGGTATAAATAAGAATATAAAGCTAGGCTAAGTTGTTCTGTTTATCTTTGTATCTTCATTTTCAGGTATTTGTTTTAATGAATGAATGACCTTTAAATCAATGAATAGATATGTTAAAGTACAAATAGAAGTAACTCATGGAAGCACTAAGGAGAAGACAGACGGCTAACAGAGGTTTTCAGGGTCATGACAGGTTTACAGACTACAGGTTGAGGTATAAGAATTACTCTGGCAGCTAAAGTACCATGTGAGAAGGTCAGACAGAAAACAGCATGGTACATAGACATAAATGCAAGTGACTAGCTACCCAACTTTGTAACCAATCAGGTCTGAATTCAAAAAACCTGGAACATCCCTGAGGTCCACGGGCTCACATAACATGATTCCCTTTGTAATAAACATAATGGTAATTTTCACTGAATTAAGCATCTACTATCTCAGTCCTCTATTAGATCCTGAACATGCATTTTCATTTGCCAAGGAAGACCATTTGACGATAATGTTACTCAAGATCATGCAAACCCAGCTTGCCTTCTAGAATCCATGTTCTTTCTACGACACTGCTTATGAATAAGGCCTTGCCTGTCCACCTGGGTCTCGGGTTAAGGTGGTAGTGTCCTCTTTCGGGGGCTGCAGCCCTATCCTATCCTGGGGAGTCTTGACTGAGGCTCTGACACTCCATATGTCTTATTAGCCTCCTCCCTGCAGTGGTTGGACCGGTGGACTCGGTCACTGGCTGGAGTCCTGTTCCTTCAGGGATGGGTTTCTGGCAACAAGGCCATTCACTGGTTACTGTCCAGACCAGTACTGCTGGCCCCACTCACCACAGAAACTCTGGGTGGAGTTAGTTCACCCAGCCTGACCTATTTTCCACACCCTTCCCCATGATAAAAGCTGATGAGAAATGTTTCAACCTACTATGGGCCAACATAACATTAAGCACCTAAAATTCATTGTTGAACTTGAATGATACTCATCCTCCCTGGACCCTCAGGCAAGCCTACATCAGATCATAGTCTAAAGCATGAAGAAATATTCCTCTGGTAGACTGTCATAGCTGAAAAGGCCTTGTGCAAAGGACGTACAAAGTAGCAGTATACGCAATACCCTAGGTTCCTGCAGAATCATGAGGTGTTCGTCATAGTTCACATTATCAGCGGGCAACTCAGCCAATAAAGGTTTGTGAAATTACATCTGTGGCGATAAAGAAGTTTGAAAAGGTAGTGATTGGTAAGGTTGAACATCAACAGTCTCAGGTGGGAGCAATTCACCCTATAGGCATTATACCACACATCATTTGTTTGCAATGTGCATAAAAAATCACTTGGGGCTCTTGTTACAGGAGGAATTCTAACTCAGCACATCTGAGGTGGGGCCTGAGGCTCTGCATTTCCAGCAAGCTCCCCTAACACACTGAAGGCCACTGATCTTCAGACGACGCTTTGCATTGCAAGCTCACAGACCTCTTCATACAGATTTTAAAAGCAGAAAATAGTTTACTTACTTGGATCCAAGGCATGCTTGCAGGTGGCATCTGAACGTCCCAGCCAACGTGTACAATCCTATCAGAAAAGCCATCATTCATAGAAGAAAAAGATCAAGTCAACACTGAGTCTCTAAGCATGAGGGAGATGGAGACTGGGGTTGAGGGCTCGGGAAACAATTTCAGAAAGCAAGAGAAGGAAGCAACAGGCAGCAGTCATAGAAATAGCAACAATCTTGTTCAACTGAATAAATAATCCACGTTTCAAAAACAGACTAGTAGGTAACCTGGGACATTTGAAGTCAGGCCTGGGAACGCCAGACCCAAGACGCTAGACTCACAGGCACAGAAACGGCAAACTTCAAAGTCTTAAACCACAAGCAACAGGAAAGAAAGCAGCGAAGACAAATCAACTTCACCAAGGCTAGCAAGGGTCACACATGTCCAGAAGGCAACAAACTAGATTCCGGGATGTGGGAAATGAAACTACCTGTTCATCTTCAGCTTCCAAAAGGGACTGAGAGAGGGGAATCCAAGGGTCCTAGTCCCAGAGAAAACAGCATGTCCAGCAAGGAATCCGAGAAGGATGAAGAGCAGCGGCTGGAAAAGTCAGCAAGGGCTCAGCTCTGCTACCCACGTCAAATCCACCGTAAAGCTACATCGTGCTGAGCCAATGAAAGGCCTGCTTTCTTTTCTACCTGCGTGGGGCAGAATCACTTCTGAGTTAAGTGGCCCTAGCTCTGAAAATCGGCAAACAGTATGAGGCAGAAGGCATGCTGGTAGAATCCTGAGCTTCAACGTGAGATTCGTGATCAGCAGTATTAGCATCACCAGGGAACTTATTAGGAAATGTAAATTTTCAGCTCCGCTCCAAACCTACCAATCAGAAACTATGGGGGTGGGCCCTACAGCCTGTAGTCCTACAATCCCTCCAGGTGATTCTGATATACAATCTCTGGAGTAACCTCTACTGAAAGCATAGTGCAGAATTAAGGCTAGGCGTGGCAGTCATTGTAAGTGGGCTTGATAGCAGCGTTTTTGAAGAGCTGCTGCTGCTGCTAAGTCGCTTCAGTCGTGTCTGACTCTGTGCGACCCCATAAACGGCAGCCCACCAGGCTCCTCTGTCCCCAGGATTCTCCAGGCAAGAATCCTGGAGTGGGTTGCCATTTCCTTCTCCAATGCATGCATGCATGCTAAGATGCTTCAGTCACGTCCGACTCTGTGAGACCCCATGGACAGCAGCCCACCAGGCTCCTCTGTCCACGGGGTTCTCGAGGCAAGAATACTGGAGTGGGTTGCCATGCTAGGGAAGATGAAAGCCTGTTTACAGGAAGAAGAAAACCCAGTAGAGATCATGTAACATAAGAATAAATAAAACGTGCTGAGTGAGCCGCAAAGTTGAGCAATGATATTCCTTGTTAGAGTTTGGTCGGTGTTGAGGAATCATCCAGCCATGTGTAGGACAATAATACTTTGAGGCTGACAATGAGAGACTTCGGGAGAGCTAAGAGGTGTCAACTCACAATATGCGTTTGGAAATTCTCTCATGATTTCTGAGACTCACCAAAAAGGAGCGCTGTTTGGCACCCATGCTTGTGAAGAGGTCTTCTCAGAGGAAAAAACAAACTTGAGAAAAACAAATGTGGTGGTCTAACGGGATCTAACGGGACAAAAACATTGAGAAAGAATTTTGTTTTAAATATGAACACAAGTGTAAGACACAAAACCAAAATAAGAAAGCAAGCACTTAGGGGCTTTAATTACAGGCACATAACAGTTATTATGTTTTGCGTTATGGTGCTTCACGGACACTGTGTTTTTTGTTTTATTTTGTTTTATTTTTTCCAATTTGAGTGTTTGTGGCAACCGTACATCAAGTGAGTTGATTGGTGCCATTTTCCAACAGTATTTGCTTACTTCATGTCTCTGTGTCCCATTTTGGTAATTCTCAAAACACTTCAAGCTTTTTCATTATAATGATATTTGTTGTGGTAATGGCAACCCACTCCGGTACTCTTGCCTGGAAAATCCCACGGACGGAGAAGCCTGGTAGGCTGCAGTCGATGAGGTCGCAAAGAGTCGGACACGACTGAGCAACGTCACTTCACTTGGTCTTACTAACCGCAAAAAGGCTGCAAATTGCTGAAGGCTCAGATGTTAGTATGCATTTTTCAGCATTAAAGTGGTTTTTAATTCATAAAGGAGGAAGCAATATGAAACAGTTACAAAGTGTTTGATTCCAGCTATGACATTTTAGAAAAGACAAAATTATGAAGACAGGGAAAAGATCAATGGGTTACGGGAAAAGAAGGGATAAGTAGGCAGTATGTGTGTGTGTGTACGTTCAGTCACTCAGTCATGTCCGACTCTGCAACCCTGTGGACTGTAGCCCACAAGGCTCCTCTGTTCATGGGATTTTCCAGGCAAGAATACTGGAGTGGGTTGCCATTTCCTTCTCCAGGGAATCTTCCCAACCGAGGGATTAAACCTGAATCTCTTACATCTCCTGCATTGGCAGGCAGCTCTTTAGCCATCTGGGCACATAGAATTTTTAAGATAGTAAAAGTACTCTATACAATACTGTTATGAAGGCTATATGTCACTTATACTTGTCCAAACCCACAGAATACATGACACCAACAGTGAATCCTAAAGTCAAGTGTGCACTTTGGATGACTGAGATGAGTCTGTGTAAGTCTATCAATTGAGACAAACTTTCCACTCCAGGGGGATATTCATAATGAGAAAAGGTATGTGTGCTTGGAGGCAGGGTGTATGTAGAAAAATCTTCATCTCTTCCACTCAATTTAATATAAAACTACTCTAAGGAAATAAATACAATGGCACTCCAGAGAAGGCTGTATTTCAGCCTGTGGAAGCAATACATCCCTTCAGTTCAGTTCAGTCGCTCAGTCATGTCTGACTCTTTGCAACCCCATGGACTGTAGTACATCCCTTGGTCTATACTAAATTGTAACCTTGTAAATGTATATAATACTCATAACACAAGTTTAAAAATCATCATATAGTTACTTTGGATTTAAAACCACCAGTTCCAAATGGTGGGATCCACCTGACTGCTAAGAGGAAAAAGACATACATATTTGAATTCTGTTTTTCCCTGACAAGGGAGAGTAGAGTCTCTCAAGAAGACAAACGAAGAACAACATGCACATTGATGGCAGATGCCATCCCAGGAAAAGACTGTGCTAACCAAGAGCTATAGCACTTTCAAATGCATTGCCTGCTAGAGATAAATCCAGAACATGTCAGGTTATATTTTCCTATCAGTGATTGACAGTGCAGAGCTGTTAAAATGATTGTATATCTTTATTAAATGTGTAAATGTAATTTAAATGTTATTCTGAGTGCATTTTTTAAGTGAGAAGAAAATGAGGTCTGTAGATTCATCTGAAACAATCAGTAATGCATGGAATTATGAGCCACATAAATTCAATATGAATATTTATTTCATAAACATCCACTTGAATACAAAATACGTAGCTTAAGCAAATACAACAGGAAAATACTATGAAGAAACACAAAAAAGATTTAAGAAGAACATTGTCCTGAAAGCAATAGATTTTATTTGCAGGCAGTTATTTAGCTTTTTGTGTTTGCTTAGTATTAAGTCATATCCAACTCTTCTTATGACCACATGGACTGTAGTCCACCAGGCTCCTCTGTTCATGGGATTTCTCGGGCAAGACTACTGGAGTGGGTTGCCATTTCCTCCTCCAGGGGATCGTCCCAAACTCAGGGACTGAATCTGGGTCTCCTGCATTGGCAGGCAGATTCTTTACCTCTTAGCCCCCAGGGAAACCCCAGATAGACAGATAAATGATGATAAAGACAATTTTCATTAGCAATAGGTGCAGAAACACAAAGTGTTAGTCACTCAGTCATGTCCGACTCTTTGTGACCCCATGGACCATAGACCGCCAGGCTCCTCTGTCCGTGAGGGATTCTCCAGGCAAGAATACTGGAGTGAGTTGCCATTTCCTTCTCCAGAAACACTGAACAGTGATATAATGGCATGGGGAGTGGGAGATGGTGATACTTTTGTTAAGATAGTTTTCTTCCACAGTGAAGTGAGTTTTATTGTCACTCTCTGGTGAAGGACTCACGGTTTTATGGGTCCCTGAGCAGAGGTCCAATCCGCCTGAGCCTGGAAACAAGGGCTACCCAGCCTTCAGGTCCAGGGCAACTCACAAAAGCCTTCATTTGTTTTGCATTTAATTATCTTTCAGTATGAGGTATTTCTGAACTCATTTACATACAAATGTATCTCCACCTACTACATTTGCTATTTCTACTATTTGGTGTCATCACTAAACATATGTCTAAATGTTTTTACTATGATCCAGACATACTCTAATGAAGCATTTAGGTCGTGTTATCTATCCTATTCCAGGCTGTTGGATTGATGTAATTAAAACTGAATCCCCAAATGAAGCATCTGTAGGAACTCATAGGGGTTTTGATTTCTATTTTCCTTCTTGTTACATCTTTCTTTCCTTGTGATTTTTTTCTCTATACATCTGGAATGAGCTCTAAAATGTGAGGAGTTCAAATGATCTTCCATTTTGGTACTGTCAGAGTAAACGCCCTCTGCTGGAAAAGAAAGAAATCCTGACTTTTCCCCCAGGGGACCATAAGGAATTTGGCCCTCAGTCTAGCAGACAGAATTCCTTACATAGAATCTACTTTAATATTATTCCATTCATGATGTCATTGAGCTTTCTGAATGTTGATGTTGTTGATGTTACTTTAGAAGATTCAGTGTTGATATTTTTCTCCTCTACTTTCAAAATATTACAGTATGTAAAAATCCATCTCTATGTAAAGCCTTCCTTTTCTTTTTCCCTGCTTTAAACTTTCCGGGTAATACTAGTTTTCCACTTGCCTATTCACCTTTAGTGAACATTAGTTTACCCGTCTGCTGGTGAGGAACAGAATCATGAATTAAGGAATGTGTTTTTTCAGAAGCTAAAAAAGTAAGGTGAGAAAATTTTACATTTAATAGGCAAAGCAGATCTATCTCAAACCATAATTTTTGAATATTTAAAAAGCTTCAGTTAAACTAGTAGAAAAGATTTCTAGAATACTGAGAATTATCAGGTCAAATTTTAATCTGATGTCAATATTTATAGCCTCTTAGAAGGTACAATGGAATCCATAGTTTTAAAAAATTACTAAAAATTTGTACAAGATTTAGAAATGTGAAAAATCTCACCCACAAAGTTTACATCTGACAATTTCTTTGTGAGTTTTTACAATGTGGCCTGGGCTCACAAAAATCATAAAAGAAAAATACAGGTAGTACTTTTCAGTTACACTTCTGTGTCCATGTCATTTATATATAGATAGACAGATAGACAGATATATTCAAGTCATTTTCAGACATTTTGAGGTTGCCCAGAGTGTTTTGCATGGAAAGAAATGTGAAACTTAGGAGGTTAAATTTGCTAGAATACAATTATCTGCATTTTGAGGTATGAATTATAATATATTCTGCCCATAACTTTAACTTTACATTTTAAGGTAATTTCTATGATAAGAATGAAATAAAACACATCTTTACCTCAAAAGATTAAAGGCCAAACTTGCTGACAAATTTCTTCCTGAATCACCTGCAAACATCACATAAGATTCTCCAGACATGGTACCATATGTTTCATCACCATTTACTTTTTATTTAAAAATAAAAGGGTGTGCTAATCCTCTCAAAATTACTTCATACTGTGCTTTCACCAGAATATGGCTGCAGAGTTGTTACCTCCACCTGTTCTGCCAAGCTGGGAGGTAGTGGCTTTAGGCCAAAATTATTAAAAACCCTAAAAAGTTTCTTCCAACTCCTAACTGCTGGCAGGCTGTCATTACTTACCACATTTTTTACTCTTTATCTGTGTCTAATTTCCAATCAACCCTTCAAAATACTAAAGACTACTTTGATGGGAAAAAAGTGGTCTTCCTTAAAAAATAGGGAGGAATTTTGCTTGTCATCCAAGGAATTTAAGAAGGAACCTTACCTCAAATCAAGGAAATTATAGCTGAAATGTTAAAAAAAAAAAAAAAACCCACCTTTTCTCAAATTTTAGAACACAATGAGTCTGATATAAAGGCTTAGTGATTAAGTATATGAGTCAATTTATACTAATAGCTTTGATTTTCCAAACTCCACTTACTTCTCTGGTAAATCCAAAGCCAAAGGATATATTCATTATGTCTACTATGTTGTTGATATATAAACTTTTATTGATGAATTTTTATCTCTAGCATGACCTCAGAGGGGAAATAGAATGCACATGTTCACATAAAAATTGTCACGAAGAGCTCAGCCAAGGTGCTATCATCCAACATACTAATATAAGCATATACATGCACACATGCTCACTGTGAAATTTTGTTTCCAGTTTTGTAGATTTAATTATTCACTTTTTGACACATTGCAGTCACCTCTGGCTGCAGAATATTAACCTTATCCTCATGTATAAACCAAGGAGTTAATTTGGTTATAGAAAAGGTATATATCTTTTACGTAACATGAAAATGAAATGCAGCTAGGTTTTTTTTTTTTGATATATGAAAATTTATTACTATCATGCTTTCATCATCAAAATGTATGATCTTGGTCTTTCCTTCTTGCCTTTGTCTATCTAGGTTGATCATAACTTTTCTTCCAAGGAGTAAGCGTCTTTTAATTTCATGGCTGCAATCACCATCTGCAGTGATTTTGGAGCCCAAAAACTAAAGACTGTCACAGACTGCCACTGTTTCCACTGTTTCTCCATCTATTTGCCATGGAGTGATGGGACCGGATGCTGTGATCTTTGTTTTCTGAATGTTGAGCTTTAAGTCAACTTTTTCACTAGTGTGAAAATGAAATGCACCTAGTTTTAAGTGAAGTGAAGTTATTCAGGATTAGAACTTTAACTTGCAAACAGCGTGGATGTTGAGATCCAGAGACCCAACCACAGAGAGCACATTCATGGGTCGTGTTTTTAGTTAACCTTTAGGGACGGTCATGACATTAATGCCCTTCCCACTCTCCGTGTTTCTTCATCTCAGACATGTTCATAGACACCCTCGGTGAAACCATTGGCTTGGGTATTCTGAGAGATCAGATGTCACAGAATCCCTTTTTTTTTTTTTTTGATGTCAGAATATTTAACAACTGGCTGTGCCAGGCATTAATTCTTCCTTTTTAAATTGAGTTATAGTTGATGTACAATATGTTTCAGAAGTATAATTTAGTGATTCACAAATGTAAAGGTTATATTCCATTTGTAGTTATTATAAAATATTTGTCTATTCCCTGTGCTGTCCAATATATTCCTGTAGCTTATTTATTATATACATAATAGTTTGTGTGTCTGTTTTATGTTATCTTCTCTAGTTTGTTTTTTGTTATATTCACTAGTTTGTTTTATTATTTAGATTCCATGTGTTAGTGATATTGCACAGTATTTGTCTTTTCTGTCTGACATTTCACTTAGCATAAGAGCCCCCCGCCAAGTCCATACATGTTGTTGCAAATGCAAACTTTCATTTTTTTCCATTGTTTAGTAATATTTAATTGTGTGTGTCTGCGCTCATATTTATATCACATCTTCTTTATCCATTGAACAGATTCATTTCACAATCAATTGCAGTCATCCTCTTTGGCATGCCCAATTTGTCACCTGCAGTCTGTACCCAGCTACATATGGTCACAGAAGCGGCATATTGACAGAGGATTTACTGCCCAATTGTCCTTCCCTTAAGAGACTTTCAGTCACTCCTGTGGATGGTGACAGAGACCCTCATGGTCCCCCTCCTGTCTGTCTACTCTGCCTCCTGGGAGTGTTTTCAAAGTTTACTCGCAAGCCCAGTAGCTGTAGTAAGCCCAGTCCAGCTGATCTCAGCAGCTCCAGCCCTGCTTCTGGCATGATATTTGGCTGGTAAATAAATTTCTCAGCCTAATTTAGTGTGACAGGCTTTTGCTAGGGAGAAGGTCCCAGTAGGAAAACTTTCTTTGACTTTTCTTCTTTGCTTTCCAGCTACCGGTGATTCTTTTTGGTAGGTCAAGCCGTCCTTTATCTACCTATAGTAACAACAGAGATTGAAAATAAAGTTTACACTAATTATCCACTATTCTTGGAGTATTTCTCATTTCTGATGGTGTTTTCTTTTCTTTCCTAGTCTTCTCACTTTTCTGACTGTCTTCTCTTTGTTTTCTGAATGTCTTCCTCTCCTTTTTGTACATTTGATTCTTCTAGTAACCAGGCCACAAACATGGTCAGACTTTTTATGATCTTTTTTATCCTGGTCCTCTGTATTCCCATTCTAAGTAGCCAGGCCACAAACATGGTCAGACTTTTTATGATCTTTTTTATTCTGGTCCTCTGTATTCCCATTCTTCCCCCCTCCCCCCACCATACCATTCTTTTTTAAAAGTCTAATCTTGCAATGGACTTCTTTGCAATGTAAATCATTCAATCTACACTCATAATAATTCAACATGCATTACTTGGGTCTCAATTTTTTTTTTCCCCCCAGAAACTCTAGTGACAGAGATCATGGCACTTCAGTACTAAGATTGGGGCTTCTCAGGTACACTAGAGGTAAAGAACCACCTGACAATGCAGGAGACATGAGACAAGAGTTTGATCCCTGGGTCAGGAAGATCCCTGGAGGAGGACATGGCAACCACTCCAGTATTCTTGCCCAGAGAATCCCATGGACAGAAGAGCCTGGCAGGATGCAATCCATGGGGTTGCAAAGAGTTGGGCACAACTGAAGCGACTTAGCACATATGCACGCATTCAATTGGAGATGTTGAATAGAGGCTGGGTACCCACATTAGGATATCAGGCAGGAGATTGGGCAAATTTGGAACTGCTGGTCTTTGGGGTTTATTTTAAGGCTGTGGGATGAGGGCACCTACACTGTGGCAGGACAGAAAGGATAAGAAGGAGACCCCAAACCTGACGTTGGAGCGGTCCGTCCTTCATGGCCCTAGGAAGAAGGGAAGGGCCACAGACTGGAAGCGAGCCGCAGAGCAGGAAGGAAACTGTTGATGTCAGAAGCCAAAAGGAGAACGTTTTCAAAGAATCCCTACAGAGGAGCTGACTGGACCAAATGCTCAAGTATGCTCTTCCTGGCCTCAGCACCCAGAGAATAGAAGTGAAACACCTTTTAACCATCAGCTACCTCTCCAATTCATAAAACAAGGAAGGATCTCCCTCCCCAAGAACTGTCTACATTTCCTGCGGGACCAGTCAATGAGTTCTTCCTTCACCTGAAGCCCTTGCAGTTGAAACAGGTTCAGTTAGAAGGAAACATTACAACCAGAGACAGTGACCTCATTCGGAGGAGGCCTCCATGCACCTCCCTCACTCCACCACAAGATGTCGCCTCCCAAGTTTCACCAAGGAGACAAATGTCTGTACACCTCCAACTTTTGTCCTGATCTACCCCACAGTCACCCTAGATTCTGGAAGGACTGAAAGACCCTTCCAGGGGCCCCCATTGAGTGAAGAAGCCTGGGTTAGTCAGTTTGATTTGGGTTTGAGGAACTTAACAATTCGCATTTTTCTTTGTTGGTTTCCAGAAACTCATACTCTGTGGTTAAATTTGGTTCAGGTTTTCGTTTCTTTTAGGATTACTAAAGGGTAACCAGTCCTTGAGGGTGACTCTGTCCCTTAATTAGCTAACTCTTTGGCTTATAATCCCAACCAAGAAATTTCAGCCTCTCCTTTAGGAAATGGTGAGTTGATGAGACCCACCATTGATTAATTTATCTCACCCATCTTCAGAAAGAGGAGGAAGGTCTCCATCACATTGATTGGCAGAGATACCCAGAGACAGTGCATTGTTAGACATTGACTGACCACACCAAGCTTCACTAGTTTTGTACAAACAGATACTCTCAAGGTTTACAGAGTTGCTAGCTTTTCTTCTTATCCCTCCACAAATTCTTCATAAATTACTGTTTGAGTCACCACCCCAGTTGTTGCTATGACTCCTTTCACTCTGATGTGGACAGCTGAGGCACTCCACTTTCTTTACCTCTGGCATCTATAACCAGCTCACAGTGTATGCACCTGATTGCTATGTTCTTCTATCTTCATTTTGCTATTTTCCAACCCTATTTTTATTTCATTGATCTCTTGCTCTTTTTACAGAAGAGCATTTTGCCATCAGTGTGCATGCACGTGCACATGTGCTCAGGGAAAATGGGATAGATATTGATTGAAAGGAAATGTTTTTTCCCACGAAGGAAGGAAGTCGACAGTTAAGCGTAGCTATAAAACTCCAATCACAGTAGGGTGTAGAATTCTTCACTCCTCTTTCAAGGCAGCTCAGGAGGAAAGCTATGATTAAAGTGGTAAAGGGCAAATGACTAGAAGGAAAACAGAGCCAGGATGGCATTTGAATATATGATTCATTTTCTGGTACAAACGCGAAGAGCTCCAGGTCATAGAGGACAGGACACATTGTCCCAAAGCCTAGACATGCTGAGGCTAGTGTCACGTGTTTAGAAAGACTGGAGCAAGAATTCTCCCCAGAATGTCATCAAAGTGGTCTGAATACAACTAACTGAAAGAGTCAAATCACTGCTCCATCCCTGAGACAGAAGAAAGGATGGAGTTGACCAAGAACAGCAGCAGACTTGAAAGCAGTCTTTTAAAAGTGTTAGCAGGATTTCATGTTAACAGGAGACAAAGCTGCTTTTTTCTGCTTAAGGTTCATGTACCTTCAGAAGAAAGAACAGAGAGGCGCTCATTGATTTTGCCAAGGTTATCTGCTCTTTCAAAGCACTGAATGGGTTCATAAAGCAATTTGCTGATGATGTTTATATGGCAACATAATGCTTTCAGTTACCTATGTTTCCATCATCCACCACCCTAACCCAGCTTTCCACTTCGACTTTTAACTGCTTTCCTATTTTCCATCCTTCTGTTTCGTACTGAGACAGTCTCTCTTGGCAGAGTTGTTTGAATGTGGCCCCCAGCTAGAGAGCCTCAGCACCTTGTAGCTTGGATGTTATCTTGGCTGTTGAATGAGTGGCTCTCAGCATAAACCCACCAAGGCTTCCCTGGTGGTTTAGTGGTAGAGAATCCGCCTGCCAATGCAGGAGATGAGGGTTCAATCCCTCAAGATCCCCTGAGGGAGGAAATGGCACCCTACTTCAATTTTCTTGCCTGGGAAATCCCACAAACAGAGGAGCCTAGAGGGCTACAGTTCATAGGGTCGCAAGAGTCGAACACGAGTTAGCAACTAAACAACAACAACAAACCTTCATTAATAATTGCCTGTATTAAATTCTATTAAAATAACTAGGTGGTTTCAATATTCTGACTGCACCCTGCCTGCAAATAGTCAAACATCTGCTTTTGTGTCCCACTGCAAAGCCTTCCTATACATTGGACCCTGAATGACTCAGGCCAGAGGATTGAGCAGTCCCACTTGGAGGCAGGAGAATGGACTTGATAACCTCTCCATGCCCCTTACTGTTTCATATAGCTTCAAGGTAGGGTCATTCACATGCCCAGGGCATTTTGTGAAAATCTTCTAACTGCAATTTATCTAAGCTCTCCCAGGACTGTCCATATTTTTCTTTCAAGCCTCCGGCTTCTGGAAAGTGAAATACTGCACTTAGAAACTGTACCACCCCAGAAGAAAGTTATATTTAAATAGCCAAGCATTTCCTTGGGAATGAAGCGGTTGAAGGCTCAATGAAGACAAATGGATTGTAAATGCTTGAGAAATTTATATAGTGTACACGTGGGAAATTCAGGTTCTTTCCAAGGAGCTGGTGGGTTATATAAAGTGCATGTAAATTTCCAACTGGGACCTTGATCTGTTTAATATATGGCTGAGGGATTTTTCTAAATAGCTATCCTTGGAGCACAATTTTTAGCTGAGTTTACTATAATTTGTGTCCACAATAAAAAGCCGTTTCTTCGGTGCTTTTCTTTTATTTGCATTAGTTGCCAGAGAAACATGAAGATGTTGAAAAATTCTCATCATTCATCAGATGCTCACTGAATTCCAGCAAAGTGTTTATATATCTTGTCTTCCTGATGAGAGAAGGGTCGAGGCAGGGCCGTGTAAGGACAGTGGTGTGTGTGCAGGGCCCACCGTCCCGCCAGAGGTGAAGGGGGCAGTGCTGCTGTTTGTATGTTCCAACTCAGCTAATGTGAAGCACTTTATGGAAACAGTTTATCCTATAAATTCTAGAAGAGCCTGGATGACTGAACCTTTCAGTGTGACAGATGAGTTAGAACTCTTTAGAAAATCTCTTGTCTGTCAGATTAACAGCAGAAATTCTCATATTGGGATGTGTGAGTTTGTAAGTGTGTGTTTCATTACTAAGTTTATCCAATCACAGGTTATTTAAACTATGGTAAAATGGCTGAGTTTATTTTTATTAACATGTATGTGTATATATGTGTTTATAGTATATATATATATATATAAAGTATATATAGCCATACACATATGCATATATAGACATACATATAGCTGACCCTTGAACAACGTGAGTATTAAGGGGTACTGACCTTCTGAGTAGTTGAATATTCTTGAATATAACTTTACAGTTGATCTTCTGCCAACCTCCACAGGTTCATATAGGACTGTAGTACATATTTATTGAAAAAAAAAATCCCAGTATAAATGAACCTGCAGTTCAGACCTTTGCTGTTCAGTGTCCACTGTGCTTTTTTAGAGCAGGTTTAGGTTCACAGCTGAGTAAAAAAATACAAAGAATTCCCACAGACTTCTCTTTGGGCTTCCCTTGTGGCTCAGCTGGTAAAGAATCTGCCTGCAATGCAGGAGACCTGGGTTTGATCCCTGGGTTGGGAAGATCCCCTGGAGAAAGGAAAGGCTACCCACTCCAGTATCCTTGCCTGGAGAATTCCATGGACTGTATAGTCCATGGGGTTGCAAAGAATCGGACACAACTGAGTGACTTCCACTTTCACTCTTCTCTTCACTGCCACCCACAGTTTATCTTTTTAATGTAGGAACCCTGAACCACACAGATTTACTCAACTTTTTAAGATGAGGAAAACAGTATAGAACAAGTCAAAAGAAATGCTCTCGTGTACTGCTATCTCAAATTGGTTTCAGTGTTTTACAAAATGCCCACACAGTATATAAGACAACATTGAACACTCTCTTTAAACTTCTCTCGCAATAAACAAAATATCAACATACAAATTTCTTCTATATCAGTCTAAAGTCAAATGAATGTATTACTAGTTTTTACAATGTTGTTCACACATATTTTTATTCACACACTTTTAATGAAATCAATGCCAAGTACAATATCCCCCACCACTATGATACTGGATTGGCAAAAGTTTGTTTGGGCTTTTCTTTAACATCTTATAGAAAAACCCCAGTGAAATTTTTGACCAACCCAATACATTTGTTACAATCAATGATTGTAACTACAATCTACAAACTACATTAATACATCATGATCACCCAAAGTCCACAGTTTACATTAGAGTCCATTCTTGGTGTTATACATTCTATTTGTTTTGCCAAATATATAATTATATGCATTGCCTGGAGAATCACACAGACTGAGGAGCCTGGTGGGTACAGTCCATGGCATCTCAGAGAGTCAGACATGACTGAGCAACTACCAGTAGAGTACCATAAAGAATAGTTTCACTATCCTAAAAATCCTCTGTGCCTCACCTGCCCTCACTCCATCCCTCTAGGCCTTGGTAACCACTGATCTTTTCACTGTCTGCCATACTGTCTCTCCCAGAATGTCACATAGTTGGAATCATACAGTATATAGCCTTTGCAGATTGACTTCTTTCACTTAATAATATGCATTTAAGTCTCCTCCATGCCTTTTCATAGTTTACTATCTTCTTTCTTTTTAGCTCTGAATGATATGCTGTTGTTTGGATGTATTCCAGTTTTTTTCATCCATTCACCTACAGAAAGACATCCCGTTGCTTCCAACTTTGGGTAATTATGAGTAAAGCTGCTACAAACATTCACGTGCAGGTTTTTGTGTGGATAAAAGGTTTTCAGCTCATTTGGGTAAATGGCATGGAGTCCTGTTGCTGGATCATACGGTAGGTAAGAGTGTGCTTAGCTTTGCCAAGAAACTCCCAAACTTTCTTCCACGTGGCTGAACCATTCTGCATTCCCACCAACAGTGAATGAGAGTTCCTGCTGCTCCATAGCCCTGTCAGCATTTGGCGTCAGTGTTTCAGATTTTGGCCATTCTAATAATCATATCCACTTTTAATAATAATAATTAGCAGTTGAAAGCACTAACCAGGGGGCAGGCCTATTTTAAGCACTTTCCAACTAGTGTCTCATTTAATTCTCACACCATCACTTTCCAACTAGTGTCTCATTTAATTCTCACACCAGCACTATGAGAAAAGATCTCATTATTTCCATTTTACAGGTGATATAACTGAGGAAGAAAGAAGTGATATACTAGGCCCATGGTCACAGCTAGTAAGTGACAGTGCTGGAATTCTGGCTTAGGAAGACCCTCTCTCTCAACATGTGCTCGCCACTTCCCCTAAAATATCAACTGTAGCTTTAAAAATAAACAAAACAATTCTTATACATCCTTACCTTCATTGTTTCCCTCCTTTTCTTCAGAATATTTTCATTTCTTTTAGCAATATGATTCTTTGCACATCATCAAAATGAAAAGCCTGGTTCAAACTTGTCTGATCAAGAATCACATTTCCTTGTCTCTTAATTTACAGCTATCCAAAAACTTAACACTGTAGTACATTGGGCTCTCTTTTTTTATTTACAGGAAATTTCTCCTTCTGATTGTCCTTAAGAGAGCAAACAAAGGCTCAGAGTCACATTATTAATTATGACAGCAAAACTTTCAATAGAATTTAACTAAAAACTGGATTCTCTAAATTGGATTCGCTAAAAAGAGCAACACATTATAAAAAACTATGTTATTGTAACTTCCAGAATCTATAGGCAAAAGGAGGCAAAGAAATAGCATTCACCAGGCACTTGCTAGTAATCATGGAAATAAAAATTATCTTAATAATTATAAAAATTATCATCTTGATGACATTACTTTCCTTGTTAAACTGAATTACAATTCCCACTCATTCCTGGTGCAATAAAATTGGTAATTTCCACACACTGCAAATTAATGTAAAAGTTCTGAAAGACAATTTGGCAACCTCCTTGTGTTCACTGACCACAAATTTTCAATTTAGGAGTTAACCCTACAAAATTAGAACTATGCATAATGATTTACAATGTACAAGGATATTCATTCCAGCAATCTAGAAATGGACATCTTAAAACAAAGCAGCTAATATTAGGGAATTAAATTATGGTTATACACTTTAAAAATAATATTTAGCAGACATTTTAAAGTCATGTTTTTCAAGGGATATTTAATAATGTAAGAAAATATATATTGAAAAATAAAAGTAAAAAGAGATAAATAACATTCATTTTAAAGTATTTGTTAAATGTCATATGAAGTATTGTTTTGCAGTGTAACTACATGCAACTTGTGCTACATATATAAAGAATGCATACATAGAAAGAATTCCAGTTTTGTAAAAATTATATATATTCATGGCCATAAAAATACTCATGCAGAGAAAAACATGACAAACTGTTAACAACCATTGCATATGAATGATGGCATGTTTATTTAAACTTTTGTTATACACCCCTTTCTGTGTTTTTCAATTTTACATAATGAGCATGTATTTTAATAATAAATTCCAATTTCCTTTAAATTTTCCTCTAAACAAGGGGAAGTAAACCTGACCTTGGATCACCTTAGTTCAGAGGAGACAGCTGGTATTTTCAAAGAAAAATTGACTCAATAACTCAGCCATAAATAAAAATGAAATTTTGCCATTTAAAACAATATAGATGAACATATAGAGTATTATTCTTCATGAAATAAGTCAGACGGGGAAAGACAAACATTCATTATTACACTTAAATCTGGAATCTAGAAAATAAAGGACTGTGTATACCAAATACAGACTCAGATACAGGAAACCAACTAGTGGTTATCAGAGGGGAAAGGAAATGAGGGAGGATGGGGAAATGGGGTGAAGAAGTACAACCTGCTTTGTATAAAATTGATAAGCTACAAGTAATATTGTATAGCACAGGAAAATATAGACTGTTTTTCCAATAAGTATAAATAAAGTATATTCTACAAAGGTATTGAGTCACGTTGCATAACTAAAATTAATATTGTAAATCAACTATCCTTCAATGAGAAGAAATATAAAATGATAAAAAAGGAAAAATAAAGGAAATAATTACCAAATAGAAAAGATAGAAAAGATATGGGAAAATGTCAAGCTGACTCTGCAGAGTGAAAGAGGGCCCTGCTCCTCACAGGCTGCCAGAACCTCCCAGGCAGGTGGGCTGGCTCCTCTCCACGGAGCCAAGAACCTCAGAACTCAGCTTCTAGGAAGGCTCTGATGTGCACTTTGGCCCCTTCCTGAACCAAGTTTAGGGCTCAAAGTCAACACTTCAACTGATTGTCCTTGAAAAAGAAATTACTTTTACCAAGTGGAACCCAAGGTAGGATATAAAATAGTTTAAATTTGGCTTTCTAATAAATAGATTTCTATTGACGAATCCTGTGCCCAGATGAGATGTCTTCCTACCTCTTCAGTAGGAAACCTTAAATAAATTGACTGATGCTCTGTAGGAAAATGTGGAATGTCCACAACTTTAGCGACAGGAGAGACAGTCTTGGCAAATTCAAGTACTGTGATGACATCACAGGATTGGAATTTTAGATGACATGATCCTCTACATAGAAAATCCTAAAGACTCTACCAGAAAATTACTAGAGCTAATCAATGAATATAGTAAAGTTGCAGGATATAAAATTAACACACAGAAATCCCTTGCATTCCTACATACTAACAATGAAAAAACAGAAGAGAAATTAAGGAAACAATACCATTCACCATTGCAACAAAAAGAATAAAATACTTAGGAGTATATCTACCTAAAGAAACAAAAGACCTATACATAGAAAACTATAAAACACTGATGAAAGAAATCAAAGAGGACACAAACAGATGGAGAAACATACCGTGTTCATGGATGGGAAGAATCAATATTGTCAAATGGCTATTCTACCCAAAGCAATCTATAGATTCAATGCAATCCCTATCAAGCTACCAACGGTATTTTTCACAGAACTAGACCAAAGAATTTCACACTTTGTATGGAAATACAAAAAACCTCGAATAGCCAAAGTAATCTTGAGAAAGAAGAATGGAACTGGAGGAATCAACCTGCCTGACTTCAGACTCTACTACAAAGCCACAGTCATCAAGACAGTATGGTACTGGCACAAAGACAGAAATATAGATCAATGGAACAGAATAGAAAGCCCAGAGATAAATCCACGAACCTATGGACACCTTATCTTTGACAAAGGAGGCAAGGATATACAATGGAAAAAAGACAACCTCTTTAACAAGTGGTGCTGGGAAAACTGGTCAACCACCTGTAAAAGAATGAAACTAGAACACTTTCTAACACCATACACAAAAATAAACTCAAAATGGATTAAAGATCTAAGTGGAAGACCAGAAACTATAAAACTAGAGGAGAACTTAGGCAAAACACTCTCCGACATAAATCACAGCAAGATCCTCTATGACCCACCTCCCAGAATATTGGAAATAAAAGCAAAACTAGACAAATGGGACCTAATGAAACTTAAAAGCTTTTGCACTACAAAGGAAACTATAAGTAAGGTGAAAAGACAGCCCTCAGATTGGGAGAAAATAATAGCAAATGAAGAAACAGACAAAGGATTAATCTCAAAAATATACAAGCAACTCCTGAAGCTCAATTCCAGAAAAATAAATGACCCAATCAAAAAATGGGCCAAAGAACTAAACAGACATTTCTCCAAAGAAGACATACAGATGGCTAACACACACATGAAAAGATGCTCAACATCACTCATTATTAGAGAAATGCAAATCAAAACCACAATGAGGTACCATTACATGCCAGTCAGGATGGCTGCTATCCAAAAGTCTACAAGCAATAAATGCTGGAGAGGGTGTGGAGAAAAGGGAACCCTCTGACACTGTTGGTGGGAATGCAAACTAGTACAGCCACTATGGAAAACAGTGTGGAGATTTCTTAAAAAACTGGAAATAGAACTGCCATATGACCCAGCAATCCCACTTCTGGGCATACACACGGAGGAAACCAGATCTGAAAGAGACACGTGCACCCCAATGTTCATCGCAGCACTGTTTATAATAGCCAGGACATGGAAGCAACCTAGATGCCCATCAGCAGATGAATGGATAAGGAAGCTGTGGTACATATACACCATGGAATATTACACAGCGTTAAAAAGAATTCATTTGAATCAGTCCTAATGAGATGGATGAAACTGGAGCCCTTTATACAGAGTGAAGTAAGCCAGAAAGATAAAGAACATTACAGCATGCTAACACATATATATGGAATTTAGAAAGATGGTAACGATAACCCTATATGCAAAACAGAAAAAGAGACACAGAAATACAGAACAGACTTTTGAACTCTGTAGGAGAATGTGAGGGTGGGATATTTCAAAAGATAGCATGTATACTATCTATGGTGCAACAGATCACCAGCCCAGGTGGGATGCATGAGACAAGTGCTCCAGCCTGGTGCACTTGGAAGACCCAGAGGAATCGGGTGGAGAGGGAGGTGGGAGGGGGGTCGGGATGGGGAATACGTGTAAATCTATGGCTGATTCATATCAATGTATGACAAAACCCACTGAAATGTTGTGAAGTAATTAGCCTCCAACTAATAAAAAAATAATAATAATAATAATAAATTTCTGTCCAAGAGTTTGACACTTCTTTTCCCTCAGCCATAAATAATATGTGGTGCCACTGTAGGCAACTGATGACATCTTGGCAAGTGACCTCTTCTGATAAGGTATCATTAACCCATTCAAGGCATTTGGACATCAAGGATTAAAGAGCACTGGTGAGTTGTCAAAAGTCACCAAACAGATGGAGAGGAAGGCTCTCTGAACCTCGCCTGGACTGTGCATCGTTTCTGTATTATTCGGGAGCCCTGAACACATGCTGCTCCCACTAATACCTCATCCGATGAGTATTTACTGTATCTTCAGCCTAGTGCTAGAAATATTTACTTCTAATCCTCACAGTAACCCTCCTATGCAGTGGATTTTACTTACAAATGAGAAGGTTGAGGTGCAGGGAGAATAAGTAACTGGCCTCATCTTACTCTGCTAATAGATGTCAAGAGGAGACCACATATTATGCTCAGCAAATCTCAACATTACCAGACTTTTCCCAGGAAGCTTGTTATTGCAGATCTTACATAAGAAAAACACACACGTATTATTCCATAGGCTGTGGAGTCAATGCCCAGTTATGCTTACGGCCCATTTAAGCTCATTTAATAAACTTCTCCATAATTTGCTTACATAGAATCCTATTCTAACCTCACTCTAGGGCATAGAATGTTGTAGTTGTTCTACATTGGAGTAAGGCACACACCATGAATCACTGCATACATATGATGAGACCTGCACTACAGTTAAGCCTGAGGTCATCAAAAGTGCTTCAAATAATTAACTGACATCCTTGTTCATTTATTTAGTTTTATAAAGTGATCTTATTTTATACTATCTGAAATAAACCAAGCCTACACTCAAAGGCAGCCCTCACTCCCCCCAAAAATACAATTTGAGCCACAATGTAATTTAAAATTTCCTAGTGGCCCCATTAAAAATCCTAAAAATAAATAGGTGAAATTATTTTAATGTTTTATTTAACCAAATATATCCTAAATATAATTAAAACAATGATCAAAATAAACCATTAATGAATCATTTTACTTTATTTTCACTCTGCCATTGAAAGCCAGTATTCAGACTCACGTCAGGCCAAATCAGACTTGCCACATCCCAACGCCCAGTAGCTACATATATGCCTAGTGTCTACTGAATTGGACAATGCAGCTCTAAAGAGATCTTGTCAGATTAATTCATTTTGCACAATTGCCACAGGAACAGGTAGGCATTGAGGAAACTGCATCAGGTCTGAGTTGAGGTGCTAGTCAAGTATTTGCCTAATTGTATTTTACTCAAACAATGCCATATCTTGGAGAATCAGCTACTACAAATATCTTTTTGTTTTGTTCTGTTTCCTGTGGTAAGAACACTTAACACAAAATCTACCCGCATGCCACTGCAGTTTTCTCTTAACTGGCTTGCCCCCTCCAATCCATTCTCTACTTGGCACCAGAATATCTTTCAGTTCTTTGAATGCACCTTGCTCCTTCTCATCAAGAGTCTTTGCTCCTTCTAGAATTCTCTCCCTACCCCCACCCTGTCTCTCTACCTGGTTGAGTCCTATTAACTTTCAGCACTCCATTCAATCCTTCCTTCCTCAGAGAATTCTTCCCTGACCACCTCCCCAACTATAAGTCTTCTAAAATATTCCCAGCAGCACCACATGCTTCTCACTGAAACAGCTCATTATCCCTGGCATGTGATCAGTGTCTATTTTCCCAGGTGGAATGTAAGCTCCATAGGAGCAGAGACTGGGTCTGCTTTGTCCCAGCACAGCATCTACTATCTATGGAACCAGAGGAGTTCCAAAAGTGTGTGCTGAATGGATGCCGATCAAGGTATCTCAGATGAGATCTGCGTACATTCACCACACTATTCTAAGTAAGCAGACATAGGAATGCCTATGAATAATTGTTGGTAAATTGACCGTTTCAAATCTCACATGTCAAAGAAGGAAATATTTGGAACAGATTTCAATTGCAAGTCTCATCACTGCTCTTAAACAAGACTTTCAGGGTGCCCTATTGGCTGTGAGGCATTTCTCCTTTTACAAATTTTCAAGTGAAAAACATAGAAGATGATGGCTCATTCAGAACCTAGAACAGAGAAATCGATATGCCAGGGAAGATAGTAGGATTCCAACTCTGAATCCCCTTCAGGGAGGCTCATCATTATGTTAAACTTGGAAGCAATTTATTTATTTTCTATGCTAAAGTCAGAAACTATCATTTTCTATATTTTATTCTTCCGCTAGTTGGAATCTTTAGCAAAAAAATGTTACCTTTCTCCATGGTGCATCCATTAAAAGTGACTGCACTCAGCAGTCCATTTCAGATACTTGAGACTGGTTGCTTTGGCTTATTATCCCTCTGCCCTGAAACAGTTCTAATTAATGGTTTGTTGTTTTCTCTGGGAAGCAAACACTTTATTCCAAAGAGAGTGGCAAATCCCTGAGATAAACTGTATGATAATCAAGCACCTGAATGTAGTTTTCTCTAGGAATTGAAATTATTTCCTGAGAAATTCAATGTGCCTGTTTCACCAGGAGAAATTCTCTTGCCAACTTTTTAGTTTAAAGATGCTCTTATGCTCACACACTCTTTTTTTCATAATAGTAGGCAGTTTTGAGGATTGGTACACCCCAGCCTACTAAGAGCAGAAAAACGACTTACCCATTTTCAACTATAGCATCATATGGACAAAAAGTTGTCCTGAGCCCAACAGAGGCTGAGAACTGGACCTCTTCTCTGCTTCTGTCCTCCTCTTTAATTCTGCTCCTGTGAACTCTGCTGGAAAAGCAAAGCAAAAGTGATAGCCTGCTGTCAGCCCAAGGACACATCACCTTTTATGAAATCGAGCTTAACTGGGATCTAAGAGCTTCAGTTCTGTAGTACATTTCACACGATGTCCGTCTGTTCCCGGGAAAGCTAACCTGAGGTCAGAGCTTGATAGCAGAGGAAACTATCAATCTGGTTAAAAGACTTTTGTAAATCATTTATACCCTAAATTTTTAGGGCTTTTGTCCGAGCATCCCAAGTTCCTTGGCATTATTTCCAATACAGTGTTTGTATGGAAAAGGCTCTAGCTGAGACCAAGTTACTCTCCCTATGAATTCCTTTTTATTCCGATCATTTTCCTTCATGCATCCTAAGATCTACTGTCAGATCTTAACATCTCTGATGATGTTCGTGTGCACATTATTCTCCTGCCCAGAATTTTGGCCTCAAATCTGTTTCCAACCATGTCCATAGCAGTCCAGGTAACAATACTGAGCCTCATATTGTGTCTTGGGAACACTGGTGGGACATTCCTTGTTATTATACCTGCATGTGTGTCTTATATTGGTGCTGTAACAAATCATCACAGATTTGGTTACTTAGAATGACACATTTATCATCTCATAGCTTGAAAGGGCAGATGTCTGAAATATGTCTTACTGGGTTGCCCAGGCATCAACAGGGTTGGTTTCTTCCAGAGAATTCATTACTTTGCCTTTTTTGGCTTCTAGTGACAACTCCTCAAGGGCCATCTGGGCTTGTGGTTCCTTCGTCCACCATCAAAACACATCACTTGAACCTCTGATCACATCATCCTATCACCTTCCTCTCTGCTACTGGTTAAACCTCCATCTGCCTCCTTGGCTTGATAATTACAATTATGCTTATAATTACATTTAGGGCCCACTCCAGATAATCCAGAATAATCCCTCCATCTCAAGGTCCTTAACTTAATCCCATTTGCAAAATCTCTTTTGCCTTAGGAGATAACACATTCACAGACTCTGGGGACTAGGACATAGGCATCTTGAGACCACTACTCAACCTGCCATGAGATCTATATCCTTGATAACTTTAATATTGCCTTTTTGTCAATTAACATAAACCAGGAACAGAGCTGGTGTTCAAACCCCCAGCCAATATAAACCAGGTTGACATTGTGTTTTATCAGCTCCTTAGTGGTAAGAGTCTCCATCCTAGGCTCAAAGTACAGGCTTTTTCTAATGATGAAACAGCAGACTCATCCTCCCCAGCCTCTTACCCCATAATACACACAGGTAGTCTTCACCTGTCCCAAAGAACCCAGCATCGCGCTGAACAAGAGCTCCTGGATTCAGAAATCAAATCCCTTTTAAATGACAAGAACAAAATATCTCAGAATACAAACAGCTATGAGTTCACATAAGGCAGCCATTAGGTAATGGTAAAATACATTGTTTGGGCTCTGCTGCCTAGAAAAGAGGGGGGAAATGAGCTCTTAAGCTGCTGTCTTCCACTGAGTAATTTTTTTGAAGGACCAGATGACTGATGAAAAGAACAAGAGGATGGATTCAGTACACATTCTCCAGGTCATTTCATAAACATGAACATTTTCTCTATTTATAATCCTTAAATGTCATCTCGTTCACTGTCTACCTCTGGGATTCTCCATGCCAACACCAAACACATACTTAAAAAAAAAAAAAAAAAAAAAAAGTCTTTCCAAATATCCAAAGTAGCTGATTTCACTTCTTAACAATCTTCTCAGGAAAGAGCTTCTAAACATGAATTTAGGTACATTTCCAGCATTTCCAACTGCAATGCAGCAACTCCCTCTCCCATCCTGGAGGAGTTATTTTCATCCTGTTGTGCAATTTAACACATGGTAATACAAAACAGTTAACAGAAACTGATTTCCACATTCTGGAGGGAGCAAACTTTGAAAGTGAAGGCAGCTTATTTTTAACTTCTTTGTGAAATGACTTCCAGAAGAAAGACTTAAGGGTTTTTAAAATGACCAAGAGTTTTCAGGACCATTTCTGATTATGCCTTATTTCAAGATGTCAGAGGATGGCTAAAATAAAAATGAAAAAGAATTCATTTACGGGGATTTATATTTTGTGAAATCCACTGGGAGGCTATCTCCCTACCCCTCCTCCACTATAACTTTGATATCATTAGTGGAAACATTATTTTAAACCAATCTATTGCCCATTTCCTAAGGCACTGCTCTGGGCATCTTCCTGCAGTTTTATTGCATTGATGACCATCATTATTCTTTCTTTATGGGATATGAGCCAAAAATGAGCACTTGTGACAATATTCACATCTGAGCTAATGCGACTTAATTTTCCAAGTTGGCTTCATAAGGCAAAGTAGTAAGTGCTTTATTAAAATCTAGATAATAAAATTAGCCCATTCATCTACTAACCGGTGCTTCCATTACATGATTGAATACATTTGTTATGTGAAACTACTATAAGTTATACCACAGTAAAGCCAAATAACCGTAAATATTTGGGGTTTCCTCTTTTTTCCATGCTAAGCAGAATTTTAAGGTTAGCGCTTGGCATGCAGCCAAAAACATCAATATAAACTGCTATTTAACCTCTCTTGAAGTCACATTTATATCAAAGGGCGCTGTGTAGAAAGCTAAGAGATTAGAAACATTATTTTTATTTTTTTTGAAACATTATTTTAAAATGTATCCTTGAGAAGAAAAAGTGTTTAAATGCCATTGGGCTAAATGAAGTTGCCTCCAAAATTATAATTTTACTTTGAGGGGTGGGAGGGTATGGAGAGAGTAATGGCAGAAAGACTGTCTGTTTCATGTATTTTTACTTCCAGAGCTCTGATCTCACACAAGTTGAACAGCCTGATTTGCAAGCCTAGGAAACAGTCACAAGATGAAATATACCAGAAGAAACCAGGTTTATTAATCATCAATCCTGCAGAAATACATGTTAATAGGAAGAGTCCTTAGTGTTCGGATTTACTTCATTACTTATCTGGAAAACCTCACAAGAGCTCAGTCCCAGAGACAAATTTAAAGGATTTAAGGGATATTTTTCAGCCATAAAAAGGAATAAAGTTTTGTCATTTGAGATAACATGGATGGGTATTATGCTAAGTGAGATGGGTCACAGAAAGACAATTACCGTATGATTTCACTTATATGTGGAATCTAAAAATAAATGAACAAAACAGAAACAGGCTCATAGATACAGAGAACAAACTACTGGTTGCCAGAAGGGAGGGTGTGGTGGGGGGGGGGTGACAAAATAGGTGAGGGGGATTGAGAGGTACAGACTTCAGTTATAAAATAGATAAGTCATGGTATATAATTTACAGCAGAGAGAGTATTGTCAATAATATAGTAACTTTGTATAGTGACAAATGGTAACTAGACTTACTGGCATAACTGCTTTGAAATGTGAATAAATATCAAATCACTATGATATCCACCTGAAAATAATAATGATATTACAGGTTAATTATATTTCAATTTTTTTTCAAAAGGATTTAAGTCTGAATTTATTTAGGGGAATATTTCAATTAATATTTGACTCCAAACCTACTTCTCATGCCCCTCCCCACCCCCAACCAGAATCCTTTCATTCTCTCTAATCACCCAGACTCTTTGGAGACTGACCCAGCCTCAAATAGATTTGCTAAGAGAGGGGGAAGGTGTCTTAGATCAAGGCTATATTCAACAGTGAAGGAATCAGTAGTAATTTTTCAAAGAATTTTCTAATCTAAATTCTCAGTGCACACAAACCAGCCAAATAAGTTTTTACCTATTCCTTAGTGGAAGTCATTTTGTACACTTGGGTGGTGTGAGACATCCATTCTGGAAAAGATCAAAGCCTGGTCTCCCAGCTCACCCTTCACTCCACTCTAGAGACCAAGATATTATGAAAATAACCCTCTGATTCCCAGAGAAGGCATTTTCTATCTCTTTTATGAAGTACCAGCCAAAGAGTTCGCATATTTTCGGAAACAGTGACAAATTGTTGCAGGGGAGCTATGTCTCTTTAGCAGGAGGGGATGATTTATTTTTCTCTCTTTCTTAACTAGAACAATTAATTGGAAACATAATAAAAACTCTCAGCAGTCAGTGAAAAATGGCCTAAACCCTGAATAGAGTGTGAGGGGAAAGAAAAAAGGAAAAAGAAAATATTCTTTCCAGCTTAATTGCAAGAGTTGATGTCTGAGGAATTCCTGTCCTTTTGTTTCTGTGGATTGCTGATTGTAAGGCTTAAACACCTGAGAAGTTTGCCTTGTTAGAACAAAGCCAAATTAAAATCAAAAGGCTTGTTTCTTGCTCTTAAAAATAAGGGAATAGAAGTCCTCCCTCCTATTCATGAGTTTTTGTTTTTTTTTTTAATTTTTAATCGACCTGTAATTATGAATTTTCTCTGACCCTTTTGAGATGTATGTAAACCTTTCTTTTTTAAAGTATTTTACCATTTTACAATCCAAGAATGTCTTTCTCAAGGACCTAGGAGCCATTGAATTCCTTCGAATCTCCCAGTCTCTGGGAAGTAAGAAGCCTGACTTTGGCGGGAGCCTTGCTCCATGTTGCAAAACTACTTCCTGTCATAAAGCTATGAGCAGTTTATTTTCCCTTTGTGTAAAGTCATTGGCTAACCCAGATGGTTAATCCACTTACCAGGTAAATTTAGTGACAATTTACTGTTAAGTCAGTATGAGTAACAAATGTGCTGTTAAGTCCTCTGACTTGAGGACTAGTTATTGTTTATCTTGAGAACATTGTAGGGAATGTTCTTGGCTATATAAGGCAGTAGGATTGCTTTCTGTTTTTGTAATTTCTTAGCAATTGCCTGTCATGAGCATCACATACTGGTTTAATGATTATTTAAGAACAAAACACTTTCTCTGTTTCTACTGACAGTGAAGAGGTTTTCTGGGTTGGAAGAAGATTTTTGTTTTCAATTATTTTTTCCCAAGATATTAATGGTTTTATCCTCAGATCCTAATTCAAACTTGCCAGGCTTGGAAGCCTGGAATACGAACTAAAAATCTCAGGGGAAAACACATTCCTTTTAAAATTTTCCCATGAGTCCTGTTGCTTGTTAACCCTGAGATATTCTTTCCTATTAGTTGCACACAGTTGATAAGAACTGCAAAAATAAAACCTACATGATGATGTTTCTTTTAGTTTGGAGAGTAGCAGAGTTCCATCCTTTTGAGGGCTGAGCAAGACATAGGTGTGTTTTTTAATTCCTCCGGCTTTAATACAATTCAGACCTTTGGCACATTCTTTATGAATCAGTTCAATTCAGTTGTCACTCAGTCATGTCCGACTCTTTGCGATCCCGTGAACTGCAGCACACCAGGCTTCCCTGTCCATCACCAACTCCCAGAGCTTGCTCAGACTTATGTCCATCGAGTTGGTAATGCCATCCAACCATCTCATCCTCTGTCATCCCCTTCTCTTCCTGCCTTCAATCTTTCCCAGCATCAGGGTCTTTTCTAATGAGTCAGCTCTTCACATCAGGTGGCCAAAATATTGGAGTTTCAGCTTCAGCATCAGTCCTTCCAATAAACATTCAGGGATGATTTCCTTTAGGATTGACTGGTTGGATCTCCTTGATATCCAAGGGACTCTCAAGAGTATTCTCCAACACCACAATTCAAAAGCATCAATTCTTCAGCGCTCAGCTTTCCTTATAGTCCAATTCTCACATCCATACATCCAGCTAAAAAACCATAGCCTTGACTAGATGGACCTTTGGTGGCAAAGTAATGTCTCTGCTTTTTAACATGCTATTTATGTTGGTCATAGCTTTTCTTCCAAGGAGCAAACGTCTTTTAATTTCATGGCTGCAATCACCATCTGCAGTGATTTTGGAGCCCCCCCAAAACAAAGTCCATCACTGTTTCCATTTTTTCCCATCTATTTGCCGTGACATGATGGGACCGAATGCCATGATCCTGGTTTTCAAAATGTTGAATTTTAAGCCAACTTTTTCACTCTCCTCTTTCACTTTCATCAGGAGGCTCTTTAGTTCTTCTTCACCTTCTGCCATAAGAGTGGTGTCATCTGCATATCTGAGGTTATTGATATTTCTCCCTGCAATCCTGATTCCAGCTTGTGCTTCATCCAGCCTGGTATTTTGCATGATGTACTCTGCATATAAGTTAAATAAGCAGGGTGACAATATATAGCTTTGACATACTTTATGAATATTCACTAATAAAAACCACTGTGTGGGGTAGTCACTCAGTTGTGTCTGACTCTTTGTAACTCCATGGACTGGAGCCCTCCAGGCTCCTCTGTCCATAGACTTCTCCAGGCAAGAGTACTAGAGTGGGTAGCCATTCTCTTCTCCAGGGGATCTTTCCAACCCAGGGATCGAACCCAGGTCTCCCACACTGCAGGCAGATTCTTTACTGTCTGAGCCACCAGGGAAGACTATAATTCAAATATTCTGGTTTTCTTTCCAACTATAAACCAAATTTCCCCAGGACTCACCAATCTGTGAAACAAATGAGACCATAGTTTAAAAATGAAGTTTAATGGCTTATAACTCTCATCTGCTCACACAGTACATTAGTCCCCTGAAAGATTCACCTCACATCCCTGCCCCAGGAAAGAAAAAAAAGTCAGTTGCTAGTACAGCAGAATGACATGGAACAGGATCTCAGATGTGCGGCAAAGGCATCATTTTCAGAACTGGAATTGGAAGTCAGAAGAACTGAAAATAACACAAAGTTTTGTTGATGAGGGGAAAAAAATGGGTGGATCTTTATTCTTACTTTTTTCTGAGAAAAAGTGAAAGTGTTAGTGGCTCAGTCATGTCCAACTCTTTGTGACCCCATGGACTGTAGCCTGCCACACTACGCTGTCCATGGAATTCTCCAGGCCAGAAGACTGGAGCAGGCTGCCGTTCCCTTCTCCAGGGGATCTTCTCAAGTCTTCCCACAACTACTGTTCTTCTCATGACACATTTGTAATACTCCATTATATTCCGTGTTCTAGTTCTAACAAAGTGGTTTTCCTTTGCTCCCTCAACATTTATTTTACCTTTTTCTTGATCAGAAAGCCTCTGGCAAAGTGTATTATTAATATTTATTGTCACTCTCATTAGAAGAACCCCTTCTTTTCTTGAGTCTAGTAGTCACATCTTCTGAGCTCTGATGTGACTGAGCTCAAATCATTCTGTACTTATCTAAGAATGAACTTTCCAAGATGCAAATATGACTATATCATTCCCCTGCTTTGCATAGTTTAATAATTCCCCATAGGCTTCAGACTGAACTTCAGATCCATAGCTTAACCCCTGCCCCAAACCCTCTGAGATCCACCCCACTCATCTCTCATCTCCTTTCCTCCCAGACCCCACTCTCAAGATTCCAGCAATGACAAGATACTTGAGATTCCAGGAAGGCAGGAGTTTTGTGCTATAAACATGTTATGCTCTCAGCCTGGAATGTCCTTTCCCACATTATATCTAGCTAACCCAGCTCAACATACATCTTTTCTGGAAATGTTCTATGAGAACATTCCGGGTTAGAATTAAGGACCCTTCTTCTCTGTCCTCGTAACACCCTGGGTGTGGCACTGTTGTATCCTTTGTAAGTCTGTGCTTTTACTTCTCTCTTATCCATTTGTCTAAATTCTGTTCATAAAAAAAGAAGTGTGTCATATTTATTTGGAGGGTTTCTTACACCAACTATAAAGTAGATACTCCATAAATAGTGATGAATAGATTACCCATCAATCAACAATAGTATGAATCACTGTAAAAGCAAGCCACAGTCCACACCATCTGTGAAGCCACCCATTAATTTCACGAGCTCTCCTTCATTTTCCCAAGACCCAACTCTTAATTAAGAGTTGGAAATATAAAGCACATCCTCAAAGTTATCAGTTGTCACAACCAGAACACAAAGCTTCTTGCTCAAGTTCTGTGGGCATCATTTATTCACTTGTAAGCTAGGAGCGGGCAGCAGTTACAGCAGCTTGATGAAGTTCAAGGGTACTGATTGCAGCTCAGACACTCAGCCCAGAAGGACAGCCAACTCCATGAGTCACCACGTTTAGCCACACACAGCAGCAACTCCTCTTCCAGGGCCAGAACCAAGAGTTTTCAAACTTCGATGACCGGTGGCTTTCTCTAATTGTTCAAATTACCGTAATACACTGTTTACTTGTGCTATCACAATTTCTTCTTTTTTTGTCTTCTGGACAATGTTTTTGCCCATGGGAAATAGATGGGGAGACAGTGGAAACAGTGTCAGACTTTATTTTTTGGGGCTCCAAAATCACTGTGGATGGTGACTGCAGCCATGAAATTAAAAGATGCTTACTCCTTGGAAGGAAAGTTATGACCAACCTAGATAGCACATTCAAAAGCAGAGACATTACTTTGCCAACAAAGGTCCATCTGGTCAAGGCTATGGTTTTTCCAGTGGTCATGTATGGATGTGAGAGTTGGACTGTGAAGAAAGCTGAGCGCCGAAGAATTGATGCTTTTGAACTGTGGTGTTGGAGAAGACTCTTGAGAGTCCCTTGGACAGCGAGGAGATTGAACCAGTCCATCCTAAAGGAGATCAGTCCTAAGTGTTCATTGGAAGGACTGATGCTGAAGCTGAAACTCCAATACTTTGGCCACCTCCGGTGAAGAGTTGACTCATTGGAAAAGACCCTGATGCTGGGAGGGATTGGGGGCAGGAGAAGGGGATGACAGAGCATGAGATGGCTGGATGGCATCACCGACTTGATGGACATGAGTTTGAGTAAACTCTGGGAGTTGGTGATGGACAGGGAGGCCTCCGTGCTGCGATTCATGCATTCGCAAAGAGTCGGACACAACTGAGCGACTGAACTGAACTGAACTGAACTGAATAGTCTCGCTCCCCATATAAACGGAATATCCTTCCTCTTTCCATCAGAGTCCTGATTCTCACTTTGTTTCTTTTCAGCTCCTTTAATAAATAATGCCTTGTATTTTATCTTGAAATATTCTATCCTCTCTAAAAAGCTAAATTCCTCAAGGTTTCTGTCTTCTTATGAGGAAAAAAAAAAAAAAAAAAACGGGATTTTTACAACACATGTAATTGGAATCACCAACTCAATGGACATGAGTTTAAGCAAGCTCTGGGAGATGGTGAAGGACAGGGAAGCCTGGCATGCTGCAGTCCATGGGATCACAAAGAGTCAGACACGACTGAGTGACCAAACAACAAACTGGTGAGTATTTCCGGTAGGAGGACAAATACTATGCACTAGAATAATTAGCTCGGGGATCAGATTTCCTGGAAAGCAAAATGAGGTCACTTGGGAAAAGCTCCCTGAAACTTGCCATGAACTCTACTGGCCCTTTGGATCCTGGGCTCCTACAGAACTGAGTTCTCTTGTCTCTGCTGCAGCCACCACAGTCCCAAGCAGTCTGGGGATTATACAATGATCTACCCTGAACTTTTGGAACCCTTTGCCATCACACACTATGCCAGACTATATGTGTCCCTCTTGATTAATCTTCAAGGACTTCTGACTCAGCCTTTAAGTCATTAGCTTGAGTTAAAGGAAAATGTATTCTATGATTGCTAAGCTTTCAGGGACTATTATATTTTTCATAAACCATGCAATAGATTCATGAGATTTTTTACTGTCCTTCCCCAGTTTGCCCGGCAGACAGAATGCAAGATTTGCCCTTAATCCTGATAAAAACAGATATCAATTGCAATACAATTTATGTCACCATTCCTTTTAGAAGAAAAATAGGCTTTTATTTTTATAATGATGGTATCAAATACCAGTTCAAATGATACCAGACATCAGTTTTCAGTTACTATATGACATCAGAAGCCCTCTGCTTGAACTTTATGATGGATAATTTTAATATATTGGCATTTGTAATATTTGAGCAAATATATATGTGCTCAAATGAAGATTCATCAGCACTTCACATCCAGACAGCTCTTCAGTCTTTAGTTTTGGAATTGGAGACTTTCCTGAATAAGTGATCTTTGTCTCATCTGTAATTCAGAGTTTCCATCCCAGGAGAGGTGTTTTAAATTCATGATCAGGTCCCAAAGACATGCACGTACTGAGAAGCAAGGCAACCTCGAGGGGGGATGTCAGCCCCAGAGGATTGTGCTGTATAGTCCGTAGCTGAACTACCTCCACACAACAGCCCACTCGCCCAGGGCTGGATTTCCACAGGGCTGGGAATATGCCGTCTCCCTCCATTCCTCTGCTGCGCTCTGCCCCAGCATTGCCGAATAGGCTCCCAGGAGATCGGACTAGAGACAAATGCCTAAAAACTACATGTGTAACTCAGCACATAAATCCAAAATAACACCACACCAATGCTGGAGAAAACTCTTGAGAGTCCCATAGACAAAAAGGAGACCAAATCATTTAGTCTTAAAGGAAACCAACCCTGAATAGTCACTGGAAGGACTGATGCTGAAGCTGAAACCCCAAAACTTTGGCCACCTGATGCAAAGAGCCAACTCATTGGAAAAGACCCTGATGCTGGGAAAGACTGAGGGCAAGAGAAGGGGGCAACAGAGGATGAGATGGTTGGATGGCATTGCTGACTGAATGGACATGAGTTTGAGCAAACTCTGGGAGACAGTGAAGGAGAGGGAAGTCTGGCGTGTTGCCATTCATGGGGTCACAAAGAGTCAGACATGACTTAGCGACTAAAAACAACAAGTGTTCACTCACAGAATCCAACCACAAGCTATAATATAAGTGATTCTGTGTCCTCACTCATTTAATCCAACCAAGAGTCATAATACAAATGATTCCGTTTAAGAGATTCTTCTCTAGATTACAAACTTCTCCTTGAGGCCAAAGATGTTGCCCCTTCTCACTCTCTGTCTACAGCTTCATGCAGAGAGGAGGAGTTCAGGAAATACTTGTTCTCTCAAATAACCTGGCCACCTGGTCTAAGTCCTGAGAGACGTGCCACCTCACCAATGCCCTCCACGTCTCAGCACTGTCCCTGCCCCTCCAGGCACACCAGAGCCTTTCTGCTCTTTTCCACACCTGCATAGGTGTCTGCAAAGATTTCCTTCGACTGTGGATTATGTCATTGCTGGCTCATCCAAGCGGCTCAATTGACTTGGGACTTTCAACTATCTAGTGTAGACAGAGGAGGTCACCTCTCCACTGTCCTCTGGACTTGTTTCCTGAAAGTCTAGCCAAGGGTGGGCATTTAGCAATCCCTGAGCATGCTCCCATCTCTGCCAGAACATTCTGCACTCTCCTGCTCCCAGAAACTTTGGTGTGCCCTGGCCACCAGCCAACCTTTGGCAAAGCATAAAAAAAAGAAAAAAATGGTATAATCAACAAAGTCCTCAGAACTGAGGAAACCTGACAAAACAAGCAACATTCATCAAGAGCCTTCTATGTGACAGGATGTTAAAAGAATTTCTTGTCCTGGGTAGGAGCAAAATAATAATAATAACCTGAATTCGTTAAGGTTTTCAGCTGTAAAGCATTGGACACAAAAGGCTACTTAAGAGAAAATTAAGTTGTCCTAAAGTAATCCTTGGGGCTTCCCAGGTGGCACTAGTGGTAAAGAACTCATCTGCCAATGCAGAAGAAGTAAGAAATGTGGGTTCAATTCCTGGGTTGGGAAGATCCCCCAGAGGAGGGCATGGCAACCCACTCCAGCATTCTTGCCTGGAGGATCCAATGGACAGAGGAGACTGGTGGGCTATAGTCCATGGAGTCTCAAAGAGCAGGACATGACTGAGCATGCACATGCATGCAAAGTGAGCCTTGAGATTTCCCTGGTGGCCCAGTGGCTAAGACTGTTCTCTCAATACAGGGAAGCTGGGTTCCATCCCTGGTTGGGGAACTAGGTCCCACATGCCACAACTAAGTGTTCACAAGCTGTAGCTAAAGAGTCCCCATGCTGCAACTAAGACCCAGTGCAGCCAAATAAATAAATAAGTGGGCTTATTTTCTAGAGTGGTTCCATTCAGATACAGGCTTTGGCAATACAGTGGCCTTTGCTGGGTTCTACCCAAGGCCAGGCACTTATGCTGATTCTCTTGCAGTGTGTCCAGGGGACAGGAACGCCAGAGCCATAAACTTGCTGCAAAGCATCAAGAGTTTCTCAGAACCGCGACTTCCCAGGTGATTCAGTGGTTTAGACTCAGTGCTTCCAAAGCAGAGGGCACCAGTTTGATCCCTGGTCGGGGAATTAAGATCCCACATGCCAACTGGCATGGCCAAAAGTAAATAAAAAGAAATGCTTAAAAATTTAAAGTATAAATTAAGAGTTTCTCAGGACTCAGAAATGCAGAATGTTGACAACACATTCTGCTGTCAACAGAATGTAACAGCATTCACAGGAGCCAGGGAGCCATGGCAGGACCCGGGAAGCCCTGCGCCTCCTCACCTCTTGTTCTAATTTCAGCATCCAAAACTTTCTTCCCCACACTCATAATACATCTTCTAGGAACTGGTGAACAGCCACACAGAAGGATGCCCCCCCACACACTTATAAACAAATGAGTTCAAGGAGTGGGAAAGAAGTCTCTTCTTCAAACAGAGCCTCTGGAAATAGAAGAGCACACAGTAGCCCCTTGCTCTGCCCTCTCCCATCCTCCCTCATAATCAGAAAAATGATCCACCTGCATCCCTAACAGGAGAACCCACCATAGCCAATTCATTAGTGAGGATGGACCTGAGGGTCATTGTTTTGTTCAGTTTTCACTTGGAAAATGGGGTTTTTCTGACATTAATCTGCTCAGTTGGGACTTCTGAAAACACTGGAAAGCAAAGCTTTCAAGTGCTATTTAGACGACTGTGCCATTGCTTGACTCAGAACAGCAAAGTTGAGAGCTCTAGACACAGAGCCTGTTTTCGGAAGCCACTAACCAAGCAACTGCGAAAAGTACCAGACACACCCTAATGACCTCACTGATACTCACAGGGAAAAAAACGGATCTTCAAGTGAGGCCAGATGCAATTTTATATCCACACTGTTGTTGTCCACTGTTCCCAGCAAATGGGAGAAGCGAGTTCCCACCAGGACTCTGCAACCTGAGTGCGGGAGGCAAAGAGTGTGGAGATGAAGCTCCTGACTATGTTTAAAAAGAAAAGACAGAAGAAGATTTAAAAAGCTGCAAAAACTCACAGAAGACTCGGTTTAGTAAACTCTGGATAGGGCCAGTGGGACTGGAGCTCAAGCTACTGAATAAATACACCAAATACACAAAATACACCAAACCAAACAGGCCAGTTGACAGAAATTAGAAAGTGAGGAACATTCCAGAAATCCATAAGACAGCTGAGACTGGAAATGTGCCTCAAAATATTCAAAACAGTATATATATTTTTCCTAAAAAACTTTGCTATGTTATCCTCAAATAAAAGCTCTTATTTACATCTTACTTTCTAAATATGCCAAACACCACTTTTTTGACCAAATGAATTGTTAATTACAATTCAGCTAGAGAAGAAAAAAAGTCAGGGATCAGAAAACTACTGAAAAGGGCCAGGCAGTAAATATTTTAGGCTTTGTGGGCCATACAGGCTCCGTTTCCACATGTCAATGCTATTGTTACAGCAGAGAAGCAGCTGTAGATGTATGTAAACAAACAGCAAGGCTGTGTTCCAATACAATTTTGTTTACAAAAACAGATAACAGACTGAATTTGGCCTGTGGGCCATTCTTTGTGGACCCTGACTTTCACAAATAAAACAAGTCAGATCTGGCAAAGTAAGAGAAAACAGGTATAGTTCTTTGTATATTTAAATTTTCCTAATATGCAGATCTGTCAAAATATCTTCACCCGTTCTTACAAAACACATTTTTTATAGCTTCCAACCTTGCAGAGCTTTTAAGTCTGTCTATTTCAGGTCCACAGTGGCCACTTTCTCTGAGTTCCACTTTTCAAGCATGACAAAATCTTGGTGAACAATTTACCAGTATCAATGAGAAGCTAAGTGAAGGCTGGATGGATGGTAAGAGATTCTGTTACAAATACAAATGATAGAAGCAAGAATGTCCATGCTTTCCATTACTTCAAATGTCTCACTGGAAGAATTTTTGTTTCCATTCCCCAAACTTCAGGGTCTGTGAATTTAAGTGCTAGGGGAGATGCTTTCACCAAGACAGACAGTCAAGGTTCCATTAAACTTTCAGTTCTATCTGCCACCCAGGAACTTTGTGGTCCCCAAGCCAACAGGCCAGCAGGGAAGGAAAGGAGTGCCCATCTTATCATGGGCGATAGATAGTGATCATCAGAAGGAGACAGAATCGCTTTTACACAACAACGGCAGATATTTGATCACCCACATGATCCATCATGGGCTTTCCTGGTGGCTCAGTGGTAAAGAATCCACTTGCTGAATGCAGGAGACGTGGGTTCGATCCCTGGTCTGGAAAGATCCCCTGGAGGAGGGCATGGCAACCTACTCCAGTTAGAAAATCCCATGGACAGAGGAGCCTGGCATGCTGCAGTCCATGGGGTCACAAAGAATCAGACAAGATTTTGTGACTGAACTACAAAAACAACCAATGCTTTAGATAAACAAACCTCCAATATTCCCTGTAGAAGGAAATAGCAACCTACTTGAATATTCTTGCTTGGAGATTTCCATGGACAGAGGAGCCTGGTGGGCTACAGTCCACGGGGTTGCAAAGGTGTCAGACTTGACTTAGAGACTAAACACAACAACTAAACAACAAGATCCATCGCAGCGTATCAATATTCACTTGTCCAGTGTTATAGTGAATAGACAGCAAAGTACAGCAGGCATGGCCTGAGATAGGAATGGTGGCCAGGGGCTCAGACTGCTCAGGGGTAAAGGGCTGTGTCACCCACCAGGGAAGCCACCTGGACCAGAAGAGGTCCCAGCCAAGCCTGAAGGGAATGTGTAGGAGAAAAGGAGGTGGAGAGTACCATTGTGATTGGTAACTAGCTGTAGAAGCAGAGACCAGGTTCTTCTGACTATTCTCCTCCTTCTAAGTTTTCCCAGGAAAAGAGACCTATCAGAATCACTGGGAGTTGTTCTCACATGGAGTGGACTTATTATGCAAATCAAGTGCATATAAATAGCACAAGGAGTAGGCTTTGGTGGATGTTGCGATGTACTAACCAGTTCCCCACTACAGAACCAGTGACCACTCTGCCAGCTACCACAGTACCGAGAGCTGATGGCTCATAGCTGGGACCTGCCTGGAGAATTGCTGTCAGCTCAAGGTAGTGGTCTTACCCAAGATCACATGTCCTCTCTGGGGCAGTCCACATCCAACGGCTAGTTGATGCAGGGGTTCATAGGTCTGCCACACAGGCTCAGTCAAGGACATGTCATGACAACTCCAGAGTTCTCTCCATGGGACAACCAGAGGCCTTAATTACAATTTCACTGCAGCTCAACTTCTCCCCTTGCCTGGTTCTGTCCCTGTTCATCCCCAGTGGACACTTCCTGGGAGCACTGACCACTAAACTTGCACAAACATTTCCGCTTTGAGTCCTCTTCCCAGAGAATCCACCATCACTCAGCCCAGTGAGGATTCACTGGGCACTCTGTTTTTACATGAAATGAAGAGGTAATAGCAATTCTTACCTCATAGCATTGTTATAAGAAGTCAGTGAGCTAAACTGGTGAAAAGTAGTAAAAGTGTTAGTCACTCAGTCATGTCTGACTCTTTGCAACCCCTGGCAGACTGTAGCCTACCAGGCTCCTCTGTCCATGGAATTCTCCAGGCAAGAGTACTGAAATAGGTTGCCATTCCCTTCTCTAGGGGATCTTCCTGATCCAAGGATGGAACTCAGGTCTCCTGAATTGCAGGCAGATTTTTTACCGTTTGAGCCACCAGGGAAGCCAAACTAATTGAAAGAGCTATGCAAACTATAAAGAGCAACAAAAATTTACCATATCTTTTGGATAATTATCAGTACACAGTACTATGATTCCTTTTCTGTCTCAGGATGTATTGGATTGACCCAAAAGTTCATTTGGGTTTCTGTAAGCTGTTACAGGAAAACCCAGATGAACTTTTGGGCCAACCCAGTGTTCATCAAAGAGAAGTTAGCAGTCTTGCCATTCTTGTCTGCAACAAATGAATGTTTTAAATCATAGTAGTGAAAAAATAAATAAATAAATAAATCATAGTAGCGAATACGCTATGACCTGTGTTCTGAACTTGGTCTCTGGAACCAGACAGACCTTTATCTCTTTTACTGTATTTGATTGAATTGAAGACATGAGTGATTGTAGGCTATGACATAGTATTTTTTATCTGTTAAACATTTTATCTATGAATTAATGAAAGAGGCTACTTAAATTTCATGAGCCATAGATTTTTATCATTGGTCTCCTCTATGTGCATATGTTAAAAGGAAAACATATGTGAACGAAATTGGTTGAGGTATTTTTGAAATTTGTTCCCACATAGGATCTGACTCTTCAGAGTCATTTTAGACTCAGAGTCAGAGCTGTCCGTGCTTTTTCACACCATATTGTCCAGTATCCACCAGTCCATCAAGAGTATACACAGTGCACTGTGTCATAAGAAAATTTACAGAGGACTAACTAAAGCCAAGGGTGCTGGCTTTACAGTGCTACAAGCTGCCCTACTTTTAACTCCAACTTTGGGAAAGACACTAAACAAATCTAATGCACCTCCTCTCTCACTGTTCCCACAGCCCTTCAGCTCATGAGAGCTAAAATCCCACACTGCTTGCTGCTTTTGGGCAGTTCTTCCAAATATTTGGGACACATTCTGCAAGTTTTCATCCTGGCATTCTTGATGTTGATGACCAAGCAGACAATGACATCTATCGAGACTGCTGGCTGGCTACAGTGACTGTAAGACTCTATCAGTCTTAAGATGTGGCAGAATATCATAGAAAATAAAATGTGGGGAAAAAGTTGCTTCAGAATCAATGTGATGGAGTAATCCCCTCTAAAGCTGTTTCCTTACATAATAGTATATATAATATATATATTATGGTATATATAAATATATGTATAATATATATAATGGTACCTGTCTCACCTTGCTATCATAAAAATATTTCAGATAGCTCAGAGGGAGTGATCTGGTACACAGCGAATAGTTAATAATATTTGCTATTACTATTATTATGATTATTAGCTATCCTCAGCTAAAAGATGCTTTTTCCTTTGCATTATGTATTCCTGAACTCAGGGTCAGCAGCTGAAAAATGTCACCCAGTGACTGATTTTATCTTACCAACCTGAACAGGAAGCATATTTATTAGTTCTTGAAATCCCCTTTCTCTAATTTGGTTTTCTATTGTATCTCTAGTATTGGTCTCCTCTCCTACTAGGCTTAAAATTCGTGAAAGAGACTGAGGCTAGAAGACCAATATTTAAAAAAAAAAAAAAAAAGCACATAGAGTGCCCATCAGAGCTCTCTCATTAGCTAGTATTAATTAATCCATGAGACTGTACTTCCGAGGCTTTCATTAGTACTGTTACTAGAGTATTTTTTAAGATTTATTATTATTATCATTATTTTTGGCTGTGGTTGGTCTTTGTTGCTGCACCTGGGCTTTCTCTAGTTGCAGCAAGTGGGGGCTACTCTTCACTGGGGTAAGGGCTTCTCAGTGCAGTGGCTTTTCTTGTTGTGGAGCACAGGCTGTAGGTTGGGGGCTCAGTAGTTGTGGCACATGGGCTTAGCTGCTCCAAGGCACGTGGGATCTTCCCAGAGCAGGGCTAAAACCCGGGTCCCTGGCATTGCAAGGCGGATTCCTAACCCTGGGCCACCAGGGAAGCCCCAGAATATTAACTGAGTGAAATTCAAAATAAGAATATAACTTAGCTTTTCTGATTTCTGAATTTAAATTTCTGTATAAAATAATTGTTTCACATAAAAGTTTTATACCAAAGCCAGGTCCTCAAGGAACATTCAAATCAACATATTACATGGTCTGATTACTCCTTTAAAAAACAAAGTTACCAAGTAAGTCTGGATTTCAAGGAAGAGGGGAAAGAAACATATTTGCAACTGCTCTTTCAACTCTCTGGCTGCCTCTGTGACCACTGTTATTTACAGAAGCCAGAAAATGGCGGGTTTTATTCTCTTTGATTATCATATTGTTCAGAAGACTTTTGCTTCCTAGACTCTTTCTATCCTTCCTTTTAAGAACTGCAAACATTCCAGCAACCATTTTCATACACCTTAATTTTACCAATAATCAAGTATTCAGACTGGAAAAGACAAACTCTGAGAAACATGCTTCAAAGTAAGGACATGCCATTTTCCTCAGACCTAGAACAAAGTTTTTACAAATCCAAATTTCATGTTTCACAAACATGATTTTGTAACTGACTGTACACTAAACACTGAATAGAATATCAGATTCATTTGCCATATATAGGATTTCGTCTGTTGTCAATCACTTGTAGTTTCACGTTACAGTTATACATATGCTGAGATTACAAAATGATGACAGATTTCATGAAACACCACAAAAATAGGAACATATGTGCAAGAGTATGAATGTATATAAAGTAGTTTGTATACAACCCCTATGTTTGCTTATTAACAAAAATGGCATGAAAAATGTGGTCAGAGTTGCCTTTCTCTCCCTAATCCAGTCACTTATCATATGTAGTGGTAGGAAAAAGCATCATCCAATTCCTGAGCTATCAGAAAACCATCTCTTTCCATTGCTGCCTCACAGTGCTTGTGAAATAAGCATCCATTCTACGTCAGTGTGGCTTCCTAGGAAAAGAATCCACCTCTAATGCAGGAGACACAGGAGAGGCGTGTTCGATCTCTGGGTCAGGAAGATTCCCTGGAGTAGGAAATGGCAACCCACTCCAGTATTCTTGCCTGGAGAATCCCATGAACAGAGGAGCCTGGAGGCCTACAGTCCATGGAGGTGCAAAAGAGTCAGACACGACTGACCACACATGCTAGCTTTATTTCTACACGCAATTAAGAAGGCAGAAAGCCAGAGGTTGGAATATGTTGGAAATTGTTAGGTTAATACTTGAGATTTCCAAATTGGTAGTGTTAGAGACTCAGTGGATACCCCAATCAGTGCCCAACTGGTACTGCAAATAGCCTCACAAGTCAGTGGGACTGATATCACCATTCACTACATGCAAGAATGGCTTTGCCTGGACACCTTACACGTGCCATGTAGGGGGCTGACTGGTTGAGCAGGATCGAGCTCAAAGAACCAGTTCTGCAAACAGCCCACTTAAGGAGCTGGCATCACCAGTGATCGATTGCACAAAATTGATCTGAAGGCTGGTCTTTAAATATCTAGGAAGGGAAAAGGAAACTTGAATTACCAGCTAGCCTGAAAGAAAAAGATAAAACCCTGTGAATGGTGATATTACTCACAGAAAAGTTCATCAGCCAGCAGGGTGACCCCACAGAGATCCAATCCCAAAATTCAGGTGAGAACACAACCCTGGTCTGAGAGGGATAAGGGTCACCCTAAGGGCAGATGCTGCCATCGAAGCTGAATGGGGATTAGCCTGCTAGATGGAAACGGGAAAAACTCAAACAGAACTTTGCTGGCATTTGAAATTACTTCCATTAAATAGAGCCTATTTCTCTCACTGACCCTGACTTAATGCAGGTCTGATCTATTCATTTAGACTCAGGAGAAAAAACTTGGATTTGAGTAAGTTTACCAGGAGAGAGAACTATGAGAAAAAGGAACTGTCGTATCATGCTTCTCTAAAAAAAATGAAAGAAAATGATAATAATAGAAGAATTTAAACCACTTTGTCAGATTTCTTAGGCCGTGATGAGTATCAGGCTGTTCCCATGAGTCATTATGTTAAAGCATCTTACTTATGTAATAAAAAAAGTGTGAAAATGTAAGTCGCTCAGTTATGTCCAACTCTTTGTGACCCCATGGACTGTAGGCTGCCAGGCTCCTCTGTCCATGGAATTCTCCAGGCTAGAATACTGAAGTGGGTAGCCATTCCCTTGTCCAGGGGATCTTCCCAACCCAGGGATGAAACTCAGGTCTCCTGCATTGCAGGAGGATTCTTCACTGTCTGGGCCACCAGGGAAGACCATGTAATATCAAATGTAATCCCCATTTCAGGTGCTTCATTTTAAGACAAGCCTTACTTTTTGCTCTGCCAAACTTTTAAAGGAACACCTTCACCATCCTAGTTATCCTCAAAGGGAAGCTTTCTCCACACTCCAGTTTGCACTTTCCCACCCTTCTCTGTCTGCGTGAAGAGCAAATGGTAGGGTATTCTTTCTCTCGGTTTCTCTGCCAAAAAGAACACCCTGTCATTGCTTTGTTCAATTCATTGCATTGCTCCTGGCATCAGTGTGGTGGGCTGTGATCTGTAGGAAGTGACGGTTCAGATCCCAGGACAAGACAAAGGGTCACAATTCCTGGTGCCTGCATCACCCTGATGGTCCTTGCTTTGAACATCCTGTATCTGAAAAAAGGTTGGAAATGGATTAGAAAGAAATGCGGCAGGAAGCTCCACCATGGTCATTTTGGGGAGACAGAAAATTCCCTCAAGCAGGTTAAGGGAGAAGCTTAACAAGTTTAAGGCTCCAGGCAAAGCATCCAGATGCTACAAATAAACAAAAAGAGAGTGAGGACCCTGATCTACCCTAGAGAGCTTGGAAGGGCATCTGAGGGTCAATGGGGGAAAATACATGGAAAAACAAAATAGCCAAAGAACACCTCTCAGAAAACATAGGTAATTTTTCCAAAGAAGAGGGCTAAATAAGTCCTAAGGGCCCGAGGGCCGGGCAAAAACAACCAGAAGTGAAGGAGACAGGCTGGCCTTGATACAATTGGGGAGAGGCGGTTGGTGACAAATAGAGAGAGGGTCCCTGCTCTGTCAATAAGGATGACCTCTACTCAGCCCCACCAACAGTGTTAGGGAATCTTCTGTGTTTTGTTTTGTTTTTTCAGATAATTAAGTTATAAGTGTGTGTGTGGACAATGAACCCAGACGATATTCAATAACTGCACAAGTCAAACAAAACAATGTATATGCCCTGATCCAACCCATCAGTCTCCAGTTTGTAATCTTAAGAGTTTCATTCTTTGGAACTACCTAAAAATAAAACATATGCACACAAAAGACAGATAAAAGAAGGAAAGAACGAAGACCCACAGACAACTGGTATTATAGTTAAGTATGTCACCTGTTTCCCCAGGCCAGAGAGTCTTGGATATATTTATCAATGAGAGTCTTGCTAGCTGTCATATCAGATAAGGCTTGGAATTTCAGTGACTTAATACAATGAAAAGACATAAAATAAAAACCACACAATTAATTCTTGCTCACCCACAGCTCACTCTGGTGTTCTAGGGAGAGATGGGAGAGGTGACTGGGGTGGGGTAGATGCAGGGTGCTCTCCAGCAGAATTCTTCATCACATATGTCTGCAGTCTTCAGCAGGTGTTTCCCTAGCTTGCTCTAGGGAGAGGGGCTCTGAAGCTTTCTCCATTCACCCAGCCACAAAGGGAAGGGGGATAGACCATGAAGGGAGGTTTCCATAGGCCACTCAGCGAAGTGGCACACATCACTTCCACCTACATTCCATTGGCCAGAACTCAATGTTATGGTCACATCTAAATGCAAGGGAGACTGAAAATTATTGGCTCTGTCTAAAAAAAAAAAAAAAGCAGGGGAGGGGGCAGTGGGGAAACTGACTAGAAAAAAGTTTACCTGACACTGCATGCTCCTGCTCGGTCACTTCAGTCACTGACTCTCTACGACCCCATGGACTGCTGCCCACCAGGCTCCTCTGTCCATGGGATTATCCAGGCAAGATACTGGAGTGGTTGCCATGCCCTGCTCCAGGGTCTCCCTGACCCACGGATCAAACCCTGTGCCTAACTGAATCTCCTGCATTGAAGGTGGATTCTTTGCCGCTGAGCAACCAGGGAAGTCCCGTTACTTTGATGACAGCAAACAATTCTCTCTCTCACTTCTACTTGTGGCTGTCAGCCGTTACTCACAGTTTTACCCATTTATTTCTGAGACCTCCCCAAACACATCTTGCCTTTCCTTGGGGAGGTGTCCTTTGAACTATCGCTTTTTTGATCCAGATTCCTTTATTCTGCTTTCAAGCCTCCCAAAAGAACATCAAAAGTGTACCTTCCCACTGGGAATGCCAAGGGCTTTCCTCCCTTGCTCCCCGGAGTGCTAAAGTCTCTGATTTCTGCCCACAACTTACAGTGTTTGGATTTTGTTCTTTTTGACTTGTAACCTCTCTCCCATTCCCAATGACTCAGATGTGATCCAGAGATAAATCTGTTGGTTTGCAAACTGGCCCTCATATACAGAGAGCAGGGAGAAACCAAAAAAAAAAAAAAAGAGGCAGAACACTTCAGATCGATAGGTGGCAGGTTTAATAAACAAGGGAACTTATATACAAGGCTTAGCTTGGGCAGCTGCAGGACACTAAGTAGATCACAGCAACCACCTACTGAAATCTTAAAAGTTTATACAGAGACCTTAACTGAGTTCAGTCATATCAAATGGTCTTCCAGTTGCAAGTGCCAATGCAGGAGACACAGGAGATGTGGGTTCAGGCCCTGGGTTGGGAAGATCTCCTGGAGCAGGGCCTGGCAGCCCACTCTAGTATTCTTGCCTGGAGAATCCCCATGGACAGAGGAGCCTGGCGGTTACAGTCCATGGGGTCATAAAGAGTCTGACGTGACTACCTGACTGAGCCCACACGCATAGGTCAACAAGCAGTCACGTCCTGTCAATTACTTTCTCTAACTAAATCTAAATTTCAGGTTCTTTATTCAAAATGTCCTCATCCTTCTAATCTACCAGTTATTGAACCAAGCTTACCATAACTGATTCTCTTTCCCTAAAGTTCAGTCTCTTCCAAAGAAGCACCTTCATTGCTTACGTAAAATGATTTTCCTACAAAACCCAAACTGTCAGTCCTTAGGAAGGCCCATACCTGTTTACATCGATCAGTAGATGCAACTTTGAATCAAAATATACTCTTACATTTAAACAAAAAGTGTCTGAACAACATCAGGGAAATTAAAATACAAAAACTATTTCTACAGGTTGTTGGACACACTTTTTAATTCAGCAAAATGACTTTTTAAACTAATTAGTTTGGTCTACTTTCATATCTCTAAGATCTCCAAAGAGCATATACTTCACTAGCAGTATTTACTATTTAAAATATTATTAAAGTAAATAGCCTCCAACTAATAAAAATAAATGAAAAAAAAGAAAATATTATTGGATGATGAACAGCATTCTCACTACTGGGATATACCCAGAGAAAACCATAATTCAAAAAGACACATGCACCCCAATGTTCACTGAAGCACTATTTGTAGTAGCCAGACCATAGAAGAAACCTAAATGCCCTAAAACAGAGGAATGGATAAAGAAAATGTGGTAGATAATTACAATGGAATATTTCTGAGCCATAAAAAGGAATGAAATTGGGTCATTTGTAGAGATGTGGATGGACCTAGAGACCGTCATATAGAGTGAAGTGAGTCAGAAAGAGGAAAACCAATATTGTATGTTAATGCATATATATGGAATCTAGAAAAATGGTATAGATGCTCTTATTTGCAAAACAGAATTAGCAACACAGATGTAGAGAGCAATGTATGGACACTGGGGGGCTGGGTATGAATTGGGAGGTTGGGACTGACAATTTATACACTACTGATACTGAGTATAAAATATATAACTAATGAGAACCTACTGTATAGCTCAGGGAACCCTACTCAGTGCTCTGTGGCGACCTAAATAGGCAGGAAATCCAAAAAACGGTGGGGGGGGGGGGGGGTGGGAAGCAATATACTTATACATGTAGCTGATCCACTTTGCTGTACAACAGAAACTCACTCAACATTGTAAAGCAACTATACTCCAATAGAAATTAATGTTAAAAAGAAAGTTAAAAGTAAAAGGAAAAGATAAAAAATAAATTACTGGTTGATCTAAGGAAGCAGCCAGAGCCACACTCCACCTAGAGTATACATATGTTGGAAACAGAAAAATTCTAATTTAAGATAATGAAGTTATAACAGGATATGCTCACTGAAATTTGATTCATGATAGGAAAGGCCTATTTGATGTTCTTTAGAAAGTAAATGTAAAAATGCACCCATATAAACAGGAAAGAATCTCAGTGACCTTGCATCCTACCTTACACTAGTCATCACAGTTTGTCAGTTGACAAATCTAAGGTTTCCGGAGATGACACAATTTATCCCAGATCACACAGTTACCAAGTGAAAGAACTTGTTTAGGACCCAAGTCTTCTGCTGACACAGTCAATCCCTCCCCTGACAGAAAGGCTACAACTCTGAGCATTTATCACCTGGCTTTCTTTGCTCCATCTCCCAATAATCAATTCTTTACTCCTTCAGCTCATTTATTTTACTTCAGTAAGATTAATTCTTTTCACTTTCTCCTTCACCAGGTTCTCTCAGCTGCTCAGTCATGTCTAACTCTTTGCGACTCCATGGACTATAGCCCCCAAGGCTCCTCTGTTCCTGGGGATTCTCCAGGGAGAATAATACTGAGTGAGTTGCCATTTCCTTCTCCAGAGGAGCTTTCCGACCCAGGGATCAAACCTGCGTCTCTTGAGTCTCCTGCATTGGCAGGCTGATTCTTTATCATTCCGCCACCTGGGAAGCCCACTCATGTTTATGATTCCACTAGGTATTTCTCAAAATTCCGACATGAAAAGCCAGCCTTGAATTCCACATATGTTTTGTGCCTCACAGCTGTCTTATAATTAACTCAGTCATCAACTGTGTGACTAAAAGAAGCGGAAATTGATGCTTTTCCATCACCCTCTTTTAGTTTTGCAAATATTTATTACCCACTTAATGGAGGCCATCTGTTGCACAAGTGCTAAATTGAATATATTTATCAACTCCAAATATGCCCTTGTGGTTTCAACATATTCTTGCCCACATAATGCCTTTACCGTTCTCAGGATCTAAGTGCTGAGAAAGACAGGTAGGAGGTAGGGCTTTAATTTTAAAATGTGTCCCAGACATAGAGTGGACATTGGCATTCAAGGTAAAATTCAAGACTTGATAACTTACCATGATACAATTATCTAAATTTTGACTTTTGAAGATTAAGTCTATTGTGCTCTGTCATGTCTGACTCTTTGGAACCCCATGAACTGTAGCCCGCCAGGCTCCCTCTGAATTCTCCAGGGAAGAATACTGGAGTGGGTTGCCATTCCTTTCTCCAGGGGATCTTCCCTACCCAGGGATTGAACCCAGTTCTCCTGCATCACAGGCAAATTCTTTACCATCTGAGCTACCAGGATGTTTTGGCATCTCTTCATTCCTAGTCTCTCTCGGCCATGTTTCACAGTTTTCTCAGAATATGAGGGGTCCTTTGTGCCCAAAACCAAGGCATTCTGACTGTGTTTCCAACCCTGGGCGATACGGGACAGACAGACACCTCGGGGCCTCCCCGGCAGGGGTCGGCTCAGCTCTTCTGGGCTCCCTCGCACAGACTGCATCAGCCAGAGGCTGGTTTTTCTCTATAGCTGGAAGTCTTAGTGTTGGAAGCATTAGGCAGTTCATCCCATGCCATTAGCATCCATTCTATCCACACAGAGTGACAGCAATTGTTTTCCAGAGCTGATAGGAGGGAACATACAGCAGATGCTGTGGGAGGCAGGATGGGGGCGCTGCCCAAACCCCAGTCAATCCCTCAGAACTGAGGCACTCTTGGAATTCCCCAGGTACTAGGAGTGTTGGCCCATAACTGCATCCTTCAGGAACTACCCTCACCCCAACCTCTCCCTGCAGCCTGATTACTAGATGATTCTGCCATGTGGGGGGTGCAAGAGCCTGGGCCCCTTGCCTCCCTCTGGGACAATGCAGGAGAGCTATCCCAGCTCCCGAGTTTCCCATGGATCAGACAAAGTTTTCAAGGCAACTTCTTTACTGTCCAGTGCCTCCTTCTATCCATTCCCACTTCCATTACCCACTCACAGGGGTTGTTTCTGAGAGCACTGCCCACTAATCCTCCAGCAAGCAAGTCTCAGAGTCTGTTTCCAGGGAACTTGACCTAAGAACAAAAGGTGACATGACTGAGGATTCACCATGAACGTAACAATATCTTGATGACTTCTTGATTCTCTCCTATTTGGTTCAATAGATGTAAATATGAATAAATGATAAATAAATGTGTGCATGTATGTGTGTCTGAGTGTGTGCTCAATTAATTACTTCTTACAGTCAGGCACTATTCTAAATGCTTCTTTTATGCTAACTCACTTAATATGCAAAACAATGCTATGAATGTGGTGCTATTGTTTCCCATTTCCAGATCTGGAAACAGAGTTAATTGCCCATATGAGACAACACTAACTGACAAAGTCAAGATTTAAACCCAAGCCCAGAGACTCACACAATCACATTAGAACATGGAGGGTCAAACTAAGAGCTATGAGAGTACATTGCTTTGTTTGGGGCAGCCCCTGGGTGATTAAAAGTTCTGAGCATCTTTTTATTTCTACTTTGCTCTCTACACTCCCAAAGGGGTCCTGTTGTGGAAAGGCTGCTTGCATTAGTGTAAAATTACTCATCTTGCTTCCAAAGCCAGTTACACTCATTCTATTCTACTTGGAGAGCAGTTGGTTTACGGTTGCTGCACTGTGCCATTGCTAGTGGGACATGAGAAAAAGGCTCTGGGGGCTTCTAGGAAAATGTGCATTGGTTAGAAAAAGACACAAATGAAGAGAAGACCTCTTTTCTCTCTGGATGGTAGTTTTCTGATGTGGCTCATGGATTATCAGCAGCCATCTGTGATGAGACAGGATGATGGCTTCTCTATGACAAAGCCAACAGGCCAAAAAGAGTGTGGAGGCAAGGTGGAAAGAATGTGGGTCCCTGGCATTTTGTTTAGATTCTCAGGCTTCCCAAGTGGCTCAGATGGTAATGAATCTGCCTGCAATGCAGAAGATCTGAGTTCGATCCTTGGATCAGGAAGATCCCTGGAGAAGGGCAGGGCAACCCACTCCAATATTCTTGCCTGGAGAGTTCCACAGACAGAGGAGCCTGGCAGGCTACTGTCCATGGGGTCACAAACAGTTGGACACAACTGAGTCTGACATGACTGAGTTGGACACAACTGAGTCACTAACACTTTCACTTTCACTAAACAACTATAGACTCATCACCCACTCCAGTGTTCTTGCCTGGAGAATCCCAGGGATGGGGTCGCACAGAGTCAGACATGACTGAAGTGACTTAGCAGTAGCAGCAATAGACTCATCACATCTGCAGAGTTCAACACATGTGAAATAATATAGTTATGGATTGTTTTAGCTACTGAGTTTAGGTTGGGGGCAGGGCAGGGAGGTTAGAAGAAAAATAGGAAATTTAAGGATTAGTCCTTTTTAGAAAAGGCAGAGGAACCAGAGATCAAAATGCCAACACCTGTTGGATCATCAAAAAAGTAAGAGAGTTCCAGAAAAACATTTATTTCTGCTTTATTGACTACGCCAAAGCTTTTGACTGTGTGGATCACAACAAACTGTGGAACATTCTTCAAGAGATGAGAATACCAGACCACCTTACCTGCCTCCTGAGAAAGCTGTATTCAGGTCAAGCACAGTTAGAACAAGATATGGAACTACAGACTGGTTCCAAATTGGGAAAGGAGTATGTCAAGGTTGTATATTGTCACCCTGCTTATTTAACTTCTATGCAGAGTACATCATGCGAAATGCTGGGCTGGATGAAGCACAAGCTGGAATCAAGATTGCCGGGAGAAATATCAATAACCTCAGGTACGCAGATGACACCACCCTTGTGGCAGAAAGTGAAAAGGAACTAAAGAACCTCTTGATGAAAGTGAAAGAAGAGAGTGAAAAATTGGCTTAAAATTCAACATTGAGAAAACTAAGATCATGGCATCTGGTCCCATCACTTCATGGCAAATCAATGGGGAAAAAAAAATGGAAACAGTGAGAACCTTTATTTTTGGGGACTTCAAAATCACTGCAGATGATGACTGCAACCATGAAATTAAAAGACGCTTGCTTCTTGGAAGAAAAGCTATGACCATCCTAGACAACTTATTAAAAAGTAGAGACATTACTTTGTCAACAAAGGTCCATCTAGTCAAAGCTACAGTTTCTCCGGTAGTCATGTATGGATGTGAGAGTTGGATTATAAAGAAAGCTGAGCACCAAAGAATTAATGCTTTTGAACTGTGGTGTTGGAGAAGACTCTTGAGAGTCCCTTGGACTGCAAGGAGATCCAACCAGTCAATCCTTAAGGAAATCAGTCCTGAATATTCATTGGAAGAACTGATGCTGAAGATGAAACTCCAATACTTTGGCCACTTGATGTGAAGAACTGACTCATTGTAAAAGACCCTGATGCTGGGAAAGATTGAAGGCAGGAGAAGAAGGAGGTGACAGAGGATGAGATGGTTGGATGGCATCACCGACTCAATGGACATGAGTTTGAGCAAGCTCCAGGAGTTGGTGAAAGACTGGGAAGCCTGGCATGCTACAGTCCGTGGGGTCACAAAGAGTCAGACACAACTGAGCTACTGAACTGAACTAAACTGAAGGATTAGTCAAACAAATATAAAAAAGATACTGTAATAAATAGATTAAAAGAAGTATGTTACCATTAAAATTAATAAAAAAGTAAGACCAGAAAGTAGGATAAATGATAAGAGAGAAAGGTCTGAATCTGGCCAGTCACTAAATTAAATGCACAGGAAGAGAAAGTACTTTATTTCTATGATCCTTCGATCATTTGCATATAATACTGGTCCTTCAAGACGGGTTCAGTTTAAATTCTTTGAACATGTTTTGTGTACCAATAGTTACATTTATTTTAGTACCCATAAATTACATTTATTACTTCAATTGACATTGTTGGCCTCATTTTTTTTAAGAAGAGATAATAGGCTTAGAGAGGCTATCCTTTAATTTTCTAATAACAGAAACCCAACTTGAATCAACCTAAGGGTACAAAAAAGGATTTATTTATAATAGATCTCCTTATCTCAAAGTAGGAAATTGTCATGCAAAAAAGCATTGAATACAAGCCACCAGCAACACACAATGAAATATAAAATAGAGATAACCAAGGAAAGTGGAGAATTAGCAGAGAAGGAAAAATCACCCTAGATTTCAACATCCTACAGGTTGAGTAGGGCTTAGGTGATGCTCCCACCAGGACGAAGGTCCCAGTAGTGAAGACGACTGCCCCTCTAATGCTCCACATCTGTAAAGGGCCAGTGGGCAGGTAATAGCCACATGACATGGCAATATAGGAAGATCCCACATTACAGAAATGGCCCCATTACAGAGGGAGAGCCTCAGAGCCCAGTGGCCGGTGTGGGCATGCTCTTCTCTGGCTAACAGACCAGCTAAGTCAGCTTTCAGCTCTGCTACCACAAGGGAAATAACTGTGTTCTCAGAGCATCCAGATTTCTGTCTTGGCAGGACTGCAGGTGGGAACTGGGACTGAACTAAAACCAAGTCTCTCCAACCATCACCTCTGCTACTATTTCTGGACCTAATTCATGACAAATGTGTGCCTTTTACATCTCTATCAATGCAGTGAAAAACATGGCTCCTATGGCTCCTGAGCACACATATTATGGCGCAGCCACATAGAGAAAAAAATGTATCTGAAAGAAGAAAAATAAAATTACAAGTGCTGGATAGCATCTATTGATCTAATGAACTATGGTCAGAGAGTTAAAGTCATGTTAAATGTGTATGGAATACTCATTACAACTATGTGGATGGATGGATGCTGGGTAAATAATCCAATATGCTTCCACTATAGAAAGACTGAATAATTGACCAGTAGTAGTATATGTTAGTGGAGGGGGCAATGGCAGCCCACTCCAGTGCTCTTGCCTGGAGAAGCCCATGGACAGAGGAGCCTGGTGGGCTGCAGTCCATGGGGTCTCGAAGAGTCAGACATGACTGAGCGACTTCGCTTTCACTTTTCACTTTCATGCACTGGAGAAGGAAATGGCAACCCACTCCAGTATTCTTGCCTGGAGAATCCCAGGGATGGGAGCCTGGTGGGCTGCAGTCTATGGGGTCACACAGACTTGGACACGACTGACGTGACTTAGCAGCAGCAGCAGTACATGTTAGAACCCAGATTTGGACCTCAGTTTGGCACTCAGAACTCTGCTATCTTCTTCACTGTGTTACAAAGATGAATGAATGGAACTTGGAAACACTAGAGGGTAGTAATAATTTGTTCTCACAGAACTATTCATATTCTCTTTTCAGGTCTATCTGAATTCTCAGGAATAGTTGTCTTTATTTATTTATTTTTTTGGTCAAGATGTTTTTTTATATCTGCTCTGAAAACCACTTTCAGAAAGAAACAAATTTCCTGTCAACTATATTTTAAAAATAAATTGGGAAATACCCTAAAAAGCCATAATAATATAGTAGTTAAATAAGTCATAATGCATTCACGTAATAGAGTGATACAAGCCACTAAAAATTATAACTTTGAAACACAGAATAATATAGAATGGTCACAATACATAATGAAAGAGCACAGTACTATATCATACAATCCCAGTTTTATAAAAGACATAGTAGGATATGTGTATTCATGGGAAAAAACCTAGAAGGATAGTCTGTGTGGCAGGATTGAAGATGAATATTATCATCTAGATTTTTTATTGTTCATATAATATAAAATATATTCACTTCTATATTCAAAAAGTCTTTCTGTTTTATAGTGATTGTGCTAGAGACAGGTTATTATGAAAATTTACATGTAGACAACTTATTTTATACAACTTTGGGTTCCTTTTAAGTTGGTTTTTTTTTTTTTTAAGTAAAAGGTAGTCATTGAAGATGGCAGAATCATACAATTAGAACTTCTAAACAAGATTAATGAGAAATTAGGCAACAAAGAATTAGATTTGTAAGGTATGGACATTTCATTTTCTCTCTTGTTTTTATACCTTGTCTAGTAGAAGTATAGATACATTAATATTTACCTCCCAGCAAAAGTATGATTAATAACAAATAAAGTAGAAGATCAAAAGACTTGAAAGAGGTGAAATGCTAAAAAAAAAAAAAAAAAAGGAGAGAAAAGAAAAAATTTTATAGGGTTAAAATAGTTAAGTTAATCAAAATGAAAATGCTTTGCTGAAAAAATCCACACATCTGGAAATCAAAGATCAGGGCATTATGTGAGGAAATCCGGATGTTTACCTTTTATTAGCACTCCCCTTAGTCTGTTTTCTACATCTTACTCTTTCCAAGACTGTTACCTCCTAAAGGCACAAATAGTTCTTTTCACCTTCATAGCCCTAACTTCTGCTGGGAACACTGTAAAGGGGAAACGAGGCTCCTCACTGCCTCCCAACAGCCCATTTTCTAGGCAATATCACCACATCCTGACCAGTTTTCTTCCCCTGCTCCTCTCTGCCTTCTCCCCAAGCACACACACAAATACTCTCCAGAGATCAGAATCCCTCCTGGATTCCATACTTTGAAATCCGTCTTTCTTGGATCCATCCCCTCAGCCGCTAATAACCCCTATGATTTAGTACATTCAGGATTTGGAATTACAACTCTAGAAATAACTTTGTAACTACGGACTTAGAGATATTCATGTACAGAATATCTAACAAAAAATAGTTACATGTCATCGCTCACTATTGTTAAAAAAAAGTTTATGTATTTATGCATACACACACACACACACACACACACACACACACACACACACACACACACGTGTTTATACATATACAAATGGGTTTTCCAGGTGGCTCTAGTGGTAAAGAACCTGTCTGCCAATGTGGGAGACATAAAAGAGGCAGGTTCGATCCCTGAGTTGGGAAGATCCCCTGGAGAAGGAAATGGCAACCCACTCCAGTATTCTTGCCTGGAAAATCCCATGGACAGAGGAACCTGGAGGGCTGCAGTCCATGGGATCTCACAGAGCCAGACACGACTGAAACAACTTAGCATGCACTCATACATATATATATTTACACAAATATATGTGTTTATATATATAGATTCTAAATCTAGCTTGTACATCTGGAAGTTCTTGGTTCACATACTGCTGAAGCCTAGCTTTTAGAATTTTGAGCATTAATCTTGCTAGCATGTGAAATGTATGGTAGTTTAACATTTTTCGGCAATGCCCTTCTTTGAGATTGGAGTGAAAACTGACTTTTTCCAGTCGTGTGGCCACTGCTGAGTTTTCCAAATTAAAAAGCAGAGATATCACTTTACTGACAAAGGTCTGTATAATCAAAGGTATGGTTTTTCCAGTAGTCAGGTACAGATGTGAGAGTTGGGCCGTAAAGAAGGTTGAGCAATGAAGAATTGAATTTTGAATTGTGGTTCTGGAAAAGAATTTTGAGATGTCCTTGGAGAGCAAAGAGATCAAACCAGACAATCCTTGATGAAATCAACCCTGAATATTCACTGGAAGGACTGATGCTGAAGCTGAAGTTCCAGTGCTTTGGTCACCTGATGCAAAGAGTTGTTTCTTTGGAAAAGACCCTGATGCAGGGAAACACTGAGGGCAAAAGGAGAAGGGGGCAACAGAGGATGAGATGGTTGGATGGCATCCCTGATTCAATGCACATGAGTTTGAGCAAACGCTGGGAGGTAGTGAAAGACAAGGAAGTCTGGTGTGTTGCAGTTCATGGGGTCTCAAATAGTCAGACATGACTTAGTGACTGAACAACAACAACAAATATCTGATTTCACAGCTGGTCTTTAGCTTCCTTTACTAGTTGTGTTATTAAAAATAATGCACTGCATTTTGTCTGCCCTAAGATTAGCACATGTTGAGAAAAGATGGAAAAATATAAAAACCCAAGAATAAAACTAGTCATTCATAAATCTGTCATAGTAATAGTTAATGTCAGCATTTCAAACTGTTTCTTCCAGACTTTTCTCATGCATGAGTTTTATATTACAATTTCTATTATAAAGTTATAAAATACAATTTCACTTTCTACTTTTCCTTACATTTAATAATTTACCATAATTATTCCATGTCATTACAATTTCTGTGTAATAGTCCCAGAAAAATAACTGAGCAAAATATGACTAGAACTCCCCAGACACATACAAATAACATGCAACATGACTGAGAAATAAATCTTTGTTTTTTATGTTGATATTTGGGAGTTATTACCACAAACAGCATCCAGGCTCTCCTAACTGATGCCACCTCTGCATGGAACATAACTTCATTCCCAGACTTTGCCAAACTGAAGCTAGCAAGATTTCATGTGTCTCTTCCTTGATTGACTGCTCACTTCACTTGCCTGTAGGTTTCTCATTATAATGCCATTACCACATGGTGTGAGCCCCAGCAGTGATACATGTACAACTTTTACTCATATCCTAATGCTGCTCAGTTTATCACTCACTAGATATTGGCTCACCCTGCTTTGTACTGGCAAGACTGCAATCACTCAGTTTTCTCTCATAATTTTCCATTTAACAGTCTGTTTATCAACTGATGTTCAACCTGCTTATCCGTCCTCTGTCAGTGTAGTCATTCAGTCACCTCTGACTCTTTGCAACCCCATGGACTGCAGGACACCAAGCTTCCCTGTCCATCACCAACTCCCAGAGCTTGCTCGAACTCATATCCGTCAATTCAGTGATACCATCCAACCATCTCATTCTCTGTAGTCCCATTCTCCTCCTGCTTTCAATCTTTCCCATCATCAGGGTCTTTTCAAATGAGTCAGCTCTTCCCATCAGGTGGCCAAAGTACTGGAGTTTCAACTTCAGCATCAGTCCTTCCAATGAACACTCAGGACTGATCTCCTTTAGGATGGACTGGTTGGATCTCCTTGCAGTTCAAGGGACTCTAAAGAGTCTTCTCCAACACCACAGTTCAAAAGCATCAATTCTTTGGCACCCAGCTTACTTTATAGTCCAACTCTCACATCCACACATGACTACAGGAAAAACCATAGCCTCGACTAGATGGACCTTTGTTGACAAAGTAATGTCTCTGCTTTTTAATATGTTGTCTAGGTTGGTCATAGCTTTCCTTCCAAGGAGTAAGTGTCTTTTAATTTCATGGCTGCAATCATCATCTGCAGGGATTTTGGAGCCCCAAAAATAAAGTTAGCCACTGTTTCCACTATTTCCCCATCTATTTGCCATGAAGTGATGGGACTGGATGCCATGATCTTAGTTTTCTGAATGTTGAGCTTTAGGCCAACTTTTTCACTCTCCTCTTTCACTTTCATCAAGAGGATCTTCAGTTCTTGTTAACTTCCTGCCATAAGGGGGTGTCAGCTGCATATCTGATGTTATTGATATTTCTCCCAGCAATCTTAATTCCAGCTTGTGCTTCATCCAGCCTGGCATTTTGCATGATGTACTCTGCATATAAGCTAAATAAGCAGGATGACAATACACAGCCTTGACGTACTCCTTTCCCTATTTAGAATCAGTCTGTTGTTCCATGTCCAGTTCTAATTGTTGCTTCTTGACCTACATACAGATTTCTCAAGAGGCAGGTCAGGGGGTCTGGTATTCCCATCTCTTTCAGAATTTTCCACAGTTTGTTGTGATCCACACAGTCAAAGGCTTTGGCATAGTCAATGAAGCAGAAGTGGATGGTTTTCTGGAATTTTCTTGCTTTTTCAATGATCCAACAGACGTTGGCAATTTGATCTCTGGTTCCTCTGCCTTTTCTAAATCCAGCTTGAACATCTGGAAATTCACGGTTCACGTATTGCTGAAGCCTGGCTTGGAGAATTTTGAGCATCACTTGCTAGTGTCTGAGATGAGTGCAATTGTGCAGTAGTTTGAACATTCTTTGGCACTGCCTTTCTTTCGGATCAGAAAGAAAACTGACTTTTTACAGTCCTGTGGCCACTGCTGAGTTTTCCAAATTTGCTGGCATATTGTGTACAGCACTTTAACAGCATCATCTTTTAGGATTTGAGATAGCTTAACTGGAATTCCATCACCTCCACTAGCTTTGTTCATAGTGATGTTTCCTAAGGCCCACTTGACTTCACATTCCAGGATGTCTGGTTCTAGATGGGTGATCACACCATTGTGGTTATCTGGGTCATGAAGATCTTTTTTGTATAGTTCTTCTGTGTACTCTTGCCATCTCTTGTTAATATCTTCTACTTCTGTTAGGTCCATACCATTTCTGTCCTTTATTGTGCCTATCTTTGCATGATATATTCCCTTGGTATTTTATTTATTTATCTAATTTTCTTGAAGAGATCTCTAGTCTTTCTCATTATGTTGTTTTCCTCTATTTCTTTGCACTGATCACTGAGGAAGGCTTCTTAATTCTCCTTGCTATTCGTTGGAACTCTGCATTCAAATGGGTATATCTTTCCTTTTTTCCTTTGCCTTTTGCTTCTCTTTCTCAGCTATGTGTAAGGCTCCTCAGACAACCATTTTGCCTTTTTGCATTTCTTTTTTGGGGGGATGGTTTTGGTCACTGCCTCCTGTACAATGTCATAAACCTCCATCCATAGTTCTTTAGGCACTCTGTCTATCAGATCTAGTACCTTAAATCTATTTCTCACTTTCACTGTATAATCATAAGGGATTTTATTTAGGTCATACCTGAATTCTCTAATAGTTTTCCCTACTTTCTTCAATGTAAGTCTGAATTTTGCAATGAGGAGTTCATGATCTGAGCCACAGTCAGCTCCTGGTCTTGTTTTTGCTGACTGCATAGAGCTTTTCCATCTTTGGCTACAAGGAATATAATCAATCTGGTTTCGGTATTGACCATCTGGTGATGTCCATGTGTAGAGACTTCTCTTATGTTGTTGGAAGAGGGTGTTTGCTATGACCAACATGTTCCCTTGGCAAAACTCTGTTAGCCTTTGCCCTGCTTCATTTTGTACTTTAAGCCCAAGTTTGCCTGTTACTCTAGATAGCTCTTGACCTCCTACTTTTGCATTCCAGTCCCCTATGATGAAAAGGACATCTTTTTGGGGTGTTAGTTCTAGAAGGTCTTGCAGGTCTTCATACAAACATTCAACTTCAGCTTCTTCAGCATTACTAGTTGGGGCATAGACCTGGATTACTGTGATATTGAATTGTTTGCCTTGGAAATGAACAGAGATCATTCTGTCATTTTTGAGATTGCATCCAAGAACTGCATTTAGGACTCTTTTGTTGACTATAAGGGCTACTCCATGTCTTCTAAGGGGTTCTTGCCCACAGTAGGAGACATAATGGTCATCTGAGTTAAGTCCCACCATTCCAGTCCATTTTACTTCACTGATTCCTAAAATGTTGATATTCATTCTTGCCATCTCCTGTTTGACCAATTCCAATTTGCCTTGATTCATGGACCTAACATTCCAGGTTCCAGTGCAATATTTTTCTTTACAGCATTGGACTTACTTCCATCACCAGTCACGTCCACAACCAGGTGTTGTTTTTGCTTTGTTTCTGTCTCTTAATTCTTTCTGGAGTTATTTCTCCACTCTTCTCCAGTAGCATATTGGGCACCTTCCAACCTGGGGAGTTCATCTTTCAGTGTCATATCTTTTTGCCTTTACATACTGTTCATGGGGTTCTCAAGGCAAGAATATTGAAGTGGTTTGCCATTACCTTCTCCAGTGGACCACATTTTGTCAGAACTCTCCACCATGACCCGTCCGTCTTGGGTGGCCCTACACAGCATGACTCATAGTTTCATTTGAATTAGACAAGGCTGTGGTCCATGTGATCCATTTGATTAGTGTTCTGTGATTGTGGTTTTCATTCTGTCTGCCCTCTGATAAGGATAAGAGGCTTATGGAAGCTTCCTGATGGGAGAGACTGGCTGTGGGGGAAACTAGGTCTTGTTCTAATGGGCCATGCTCAGTAAATCTTTAATCCAATTTTCTATTGATGGGTGGGGCTCTGTTCCCTCCCTGTTGTTTGATTTGAGACCAAACTACAGAAGTGGTTTAGCGACTAAGTCATGTCAGATTCTTTCAACCCCATGGACTGTAGCCTGCCAGGCTCCTCTGTTCATGGGATTTTCCAGGCAAGAATACTGAAGTGGGTTGCCATTTCCTTCTCCAGGGGATCTTCACAACCCAGGGATCAAACCTGGGTTTCCTGAATTGCAGGCAGATTCTTTACCAACTGAGCTCTGTGGAAGTAATGAAGATAATGGCGACCTCCTTCAAAAGGTCCCGTGCATGTACTGCTACCCTCAGTGCCTCTGACCCTGCAGCAGGCCACTGCCAACCCATGCCTCTGCCAGAGACTCCTGGACACTCACAGGCAAGTTGGGGTCAGTCTCCTGTGGGTTCACTGCTCCTTTCTCCTGGGTCCTTGTATGCACAAGGTTTTTTTGTGTGTCCTCCAAGAGCCTGTTTCCCCAGTCCTGTGTAAGTTCTGACAGCTCCATGGTGGGGCTAATGGTGACCTCCCCCAAGAGGGTTTATGCCACACCCAGGTCTACTGCACCCAGAGCCCCTACCCCTGTGGCAGGCCACTGCTGACCCGTACATCTGCAAGAGATATTCAAACACTCAAAGGCAGTATATCCTTCAGCATGTCCTTATCTGTTGTATTCTATAGCTTACCCAGGGAGACTACAGGGAGCATGATGAAAGTATCTCTTAGTATCTCTCAGTGAAGGTGAGTGCTGACACTAACTTGACCCTGGATCCCCTACTGGGATAAGTGAGCTAGTCATGCCCTTACTAGGTTGGGGCCAAGTACAGCAGAGACATTGAGAGAAATCTGAAGAGGTCTGGGAGCCTGTTCACAGCTGTGGGGTTGCAAATCAGGGAAGTTCTGAAGCAGTCTTATAGCATCTGAAGCACCAAATGGGTCTCCCCATCACCTCCAGGATCAGGAAGAAAACTGATGTGGAACAACAGGTCATCTTGGAAGTGGCAGCTGCCTCATGAGGAAGCTGGGGACTCTTTGGTTGCCATGTTTTATTAGCTCTACTCTCAGACTAAGACCCGGGGATCAGCTGGACCGGTTGAAACTAGCAACTATGAAGGACCATACCCTATTCAGGTTACATTCACTGCCCATGACATGCAAGTCTCCGCTTGAAGGATGAAAAGAGAGATTTGATTGTTTTTTAATTTTTGTTTAAAATTTATTTTTAATTGAAGGATAATTTACAATATTGCATTGGTTTCTGCCATACATCAACATGAATCAGCCATAGGTATACCTAAGTCCCCTCCCTCCTGAACCTCCACCCCATCCCACCCCTCTAGGTTGTTACACAGCCTGGGTTTGAGTTCCCTCAGTCATACAGCAAATTCCCATTGGCTATCTATTTTACATATGGCAGTATATATTTCCATGTTACTCTCTCCAAAAAAAACCTTACCTACTATGGGAATTCCCTAGAGATCTAGTGGTGAGGACTTTGCTCTTTCACTGTTAAGAGTAAGATCCCACAAGCTGCATGGTGCATCCCCCTACCCCTCAAAAAATCCAGTCATTGGGATTGCTACATTTTAAAAATAATGGATGATTTGAATCTTAACAGAATTTATAAAAGACATTCTTCTGTTTGAAAAATCTGTATCCAACAGACGATATAGGTAGGTCAGTGCTCTTATACATTTACCATGAATTTTATAAATACCTAATCATGGCGAAACCTGTATACAGGTCAGGAAGCAACAGTTAGAACTGGACATGAAACAACAGACTGGTTCCAAATAGGGAAAGGAGTACATCAAGTCTGTATATTGTCATCCTGCTTATTTAGCTTATATGCAGAGTACATCATGAGAAATGCCAGGCTGGAGGAAGCACAAGCTGGAATCAAGATTGCCAGGAGAAATATCAATAATCTCAGATATACAGATGACACCACCCTTATGGCAGAAAGTGAAGAAGAACTAAAGAGCCTCTTGATGAAAGTGAAAGAAGAGAGTGAAAAAGTTAGCTTAAAGCTCAACTTTCAGAAAACTAAGTCATCCAGTCCCATCACTTCATTGCAAATAGATAAGGAAACAGTGGCTGACTTTATCTTTCTGGGCTCCAAAATCCCTGCAAATGGTGATTGCAGCCATGAAATTAAGAGACACTTACTCCTTGGAAGGAAAGCTATGACCAACCTAGACAGCATATTAAAAAGCAGAGACATTACTTTGCCAACAGTCCATCTAGTCAAGGCTATGGTTTTTCCAGTAGTCATGTATGGATGTGAGAGTTGGACTATAAAGAAAGCTGAGCACGAAGAATTGATGCTTTTGAACTGTGGTATTGGAGAAGACTCCTGAGAGTCCCTTGGACTGCAAGGAGATCCAACCAGTCCATCCTAAAGGAGACCAATCCTGGGTGTTCATTGGAGAAACTGATGTTGAAGCTGAAACTCCAACACTTTGACCACCTGATGTGGAGAGCTGACTCATTGGAAAAGACCCTGATGCTGGGAAAGATTGAGGGCAGGAGGAGAAGGAAAGGACAGAGAGTGAGATGGTTGGATGGCATCACCGACACGATGGACATGGGTTTGGGTGGACTCCGGGAGTTGGTGATGGACAGGGAGGCCTGGCGTACTGCGGTTCATGGGGTTGCAAAGAGTCGGACACAACTGAGCGACTGAACTGAACTGAACTGAATCATGGTGAATGTCCAGATGAATGTTCTTTAATATATTCTTCTTTGAAGCAAGAAAGAACAAATATTGCCACAACTATAGCTATAACTGAAGTCAGAAGAAAAATCTAATTCAGAGTTCTCACTTTAAAAAGAAAGAAATGTTGATTCACGAAGCTACTAGAGCCTAAATAGTTCCTCTCCAGGTTATTGGGCATTCAAATACATCCAGAGAACCAATAAATTCAAATTTAATTTTAAAATTTCCTTCTGCTCAGGGTCATTTATTTAAAATTTCAGACCAGAGCTTAACTATAATAATGGTATTATTTTTCTGACCATTTCAATTATTATCTTCAAATTAGTTGTTTGTTAACTTTCCTTGAGGCATGAAGCTTCACTATTTAAAAGCTCAAAGAATCACTAAGTAACTCAAATACTGATACCCTGTTCAAAGATGGTATTCTTATTTCACACTGCAATTTATTTTTCTTTTATGATTCAAGGTTTTTTGTATTCATAACACTAAATAAATTTCATTTTGGAAAAAACCATTACTTTGAAATGGTAGCATCATAAAATAAAAATTAAATGTGTAAGTAGACCCACTCAACTTCAACTTCTTTCTAAGTGATCATTTCCTTGGGTTCTCAGCTTCTAGCATAATGTGCAGACCTCAAGAGTTCACTAAAGGGACATCCCTGGTGATCCAATGATTAAGAATCTGCCTGCCAATGCAGGAGACATAGATTTGAACCCTGGTCTGGGAAGATTCCATATGTTATGGGGCAACTAAGTCCATGCATCACAATTACTGAGCCTGTGCTCTAGAGTCTGAGAACTGCAATGGCTGAAACCTATGCACCCTAGAGCCTGTGCTATGCAACGAGAGAAATTACTGCAATGAGAAGCCCATGAGCTGCAACAGAGTAGCCCCTGCTTACCCTAACTAGAGGACGTCCACGCACAACAAAGACCCAGTGCAGCCTAAATAGATAAAAAAAATTTTTTTAAGAGTTCACTAAAAATAAAAAATAATATTTATAATGATAGTTTTAGTTCCCCCAACATTAACTTCTAACTGCAGGCCATGTCCACTTTCTAGCATCCATGAATCCAGCCATTTCTCACCACCTTGGTCCAATCCATTGTCATCTCTCACTTGAATAAGTGCAGTAGTCTCCCTGGTGAGGTCCGTCTTTGTTCCTTATTATCTCTTCTCGACACAGTAGACAGAGTGGTGCCATGAAACGTATGTTCAGTCCTGCCCTTCTCAGCCCAAACCTTCCCACAGCTTCTCATTTCCTTCAGAGGGAAAAAGGGGACAGCTTACAGTGGCCCTGAGCCCTATGTTATCTGCCCGCTCACTACCCCTTTGCCTCATTTCCTACTCGTCTCTCCTGTCTCACTTGGCTTCAGCCATAGTGACCTTCTTACTGTTCTTCTAATACACCAGGTGTCCTCCTACATGGAGTGTTTTGTTTTGTTTTGTTTCTTTCACCTCTGTTGTTCTCTCTACTTGAAATATTCCTCTCCCAAATACCCACATGACTTCCTTTCTCACCTCCTTCAAATATCTGTGCAAATATTATCATCTAAAAGAAGGCTTCCCTGACACTTTAAAATTCCATCACACTCAGCCCTCCCTGTTTTATTTTTCTCCACAGCAATTATCACCTTCCAACACAATGTGTATTTTTTTAACTATCTCCTCTCACTAGAAAGTAAGATCCCAGAGTGAAAGGCCTTTTGTGAGTTAGTTCACTGTTGTACAGGGCCTAGAACAGTGTTGTTCACACAGTGGATTTTCATCATATTGTTGGATGAGTTCATCTTGAGTGGTTCATAAAATAACTAAGTTTAAAAATAATAAAGATGTCAAATAAAAATTAAAACCAAGACAAGAACTAATTACTATGAAAAGAGGAGAAAAATTTTAAATCCAACAGATGTCTTAGAAATAAAAGCTACAGTCTTGGAAGTTAAATACTCAATGACTAGATAAACTAACTGTTTAGACACAGCCAGAGATAAAATTCAAAAACTGGAAAATTCACTCGAGGAAGCAGAAAAGAAAGATTAAGAGACAGAAAATAGCTAAGTTAAGAAACATGGAGCACAGAATGTGAAGGTGGTAAAAATGTCTGTAAGAGTTCCAGAAATGAGAAAGTAAGAAGTATAAGAGAAATTCAAAAATGATATTTGTTAATTTTCCATAATTTATTAAAAGTAAGTGTTCATGAGGGTTTCCAAGGTGGCACTAGTGGTAAAGAACCTGCCTGCCAATGCAGGAGACATAAGAGACAGGGGTTCGATCCCTGAATCAGGAAGACCCACTGGAGAAGGGCATGGCAACCCACTCCAGTATTCTTGCCAGGGAAATCGCATGGACAGAGGAACCTGACAGGCTACAGTCCATGGGGTCACAGAGAGTCGGACACAACTGCTACTACTCATGCAAGCTCAGAGAAGAGTTCATGAATCCTAAACAAAACATATTCATGTCTATATACAAAAAAGAAAAGAAAAATGGTAAATTATCAACAACTAGTAGAAATATATAAAATAAGAGGGAATAGACCAGATGACTTGCAAAGGAACAACTATTAAATTAATATAGACAAGTGCTCTGTTTCCTTCATCCACCCTCCTTCCTAGAAGTAACCACTATATGGTAGCCAATATAATAATAATAATAACATCAGATCAATAAAAGAACAACATGAAAAAGAACAAGCATATTTTGAAGAGAACCAAAGGGAACTTTTAGATATAAAAAATATAACTACTAAAAATGTGTAAATTAACCAGATTATTCACTACTGATGAAGGGAGATTTCGTTGGCAATTATCTCTTGAGGTTAAGATTTGAAGGCTTTTAATTTTTTTCCCTAATTCTTTTTGTATCATTTTAATTTATTAATATGTATAATTAGCTACAATTAGTATATCTCATTTCAATATAATAAGTAGACTACTTCAAAAATTCTGGAGACAGTGAAAAGGAATTTGTTATTTGAATATGTGTGTGTCTCTGATTACTGCTCAAGTTTGCATTAGTCAGGATAGACTGCTGCTGCCCCTGTGCTGTACTCAGTCATGTCCAACCCCTTGGATTGAAGCCTGCCAGCCTCCTCTGTCCATGGAATTTTCTAGACAAGAGTACTGGAAGGCTTAAAACAATAGAACCTTTAGATCCTCAGCATACTTTGGCTTAGGGCTCTCCCAATCTAATTTGAGATCCAGGTCAAGGAAGCCATTCTCTCTGGAATATTGCCAGTAGCAACGGCAGAAATGAAGGGTTTAGGGAATCAGCTCTGTTAATAATAATTCCCTCTACAAGTGATGGATGTAATTCCACTCACATTTCATTGGTCAAAAGAAGATACAACCCAGCCCGACATACAATCCTACCTCATGCCTGGAAGTAGAAATAAAAACTTTAGTGTAAAATGTTAATGGCTACTACAGATTTAAACATTTTTTTCATGCCTTCTGTTATTTGCATTTCTTCCTAAGTGGACACTTTTTAGTTCCTTGTCAGTATATTAAGATATTTAGAATTTCAGCAACACTTAGTTCATTCTTTACAATAGTGGAGCCCTAAAGAAACATAATTCTAGACACAGTCCACAGTCACCCTAAAATAGCTCTTTCACCCTAAATTGGAGACTCTTTTTACTGACTTAAATGTCCTCTTTCTTTTGCGTAGCCCAGTGCAAAAGTCCAACAAAGGCATCTTTTTCTTCTCTTGCCTCTATATAGACAATTAATATAACCCTTCCTCATAATTTCTGTACCTAAATCCTCTAAAAGCCCCAAGTTTCCTCATTAACTCCATGACTCCCCATCTGCCACATCCATCCCAATCCCAGACCAGCAGCTCATCTTGGTGACCAGATCAGGTCCTGCTATCAACCCACATATGTTAGAAAAAGATCTCTTGACAGATACCCATGGGATGTTTTGTACAGCAACGACCAACATCAGGAGGAGGATGCCCAGTGTCCACTGAGTCCTGACTTCATTCTTGCATCTTTGTAACCCTAATTTTGCTGAAGCAATAGAAGAAAGAAAAAACACTGACAAATTCACAATACAGCATAATATTTCATTTATCTTCTGTCCTGTGCTCAGCATCCCAGTCGTGTTCAACTCTTTGTGACTGCAAGGACTGTAGCTGGCCAGGCTCCTCTGTCCATGGGATTTCTCAGGCAGGAATACTAGAGTGGGTTGCCTTTTCCTAGGGATGGAACTCGTGTCTCTTGCATCTACTTGCTTTGGCAGGTAGATTCCTTACCACTAGTGCCACCTGGGAAGTGCCTTTATTTTCTGGAATAGGGCATTTTTCCAGATGCCCTAAAAATGCCACGTGTTGGCATGTAGCTAGTATTCAATAAGATAAGTCAGAATCAAATAAGGGGAAGAACCTCATACACAGAGTTCATGGTACCTAGGAAATATTCTACCCAGATTTTTAATTTATTATTCCCAAAAAAAGTCTAATACTTTTGGGAATTCAGAGCAGAGAAAATGAGAACTTTAACCGTTGGAGCATATATTCTGCAAATATTCTGAAGTTCATCTAGCTTAACTTTTGGCTAATTAATGCTATTTTGATGAACATTAAAATTGTTGTACAATTTATGTAATTAAAGCAAAAACTATCACCTGTGTGAGAGGAATTGCAGGTGGGAAGAATTAATCTGCTAAGTAAAGTGCTTGCTTAGTGGTAGAATATAAACCTTTCATTACAGTTTGCTCTCATATCTGTGATTCAGCAAGTTGGAAATTTTGTGAGAAAATTTTAAAGGAATGTAGAATATCCTGATCTCTACATGGTTTCTTTTCATTCTTTTGGGCCTTTAGAAGTAGATGCACATTTATCCAGGTATTAGCTATTGAAGCGAAAGGAGGATTGCATATGTTCAAAATTATCCCTTGAAAAATTTCTTGTCTCCCTGGCAAAGAGGTTGAAGATCTGATATTGGAAGAAGAAACTGAAGAAGAATTTTAACAGCATTTTTTACAGCTTAGGAAGCACATCTTGGGGAAGTAACACTTTAGAGTCATTGTCTTTTAAAGAATTTAACCCAAGACACAGCATCTTTTGGCCTCCTAAACTGATATTTCTATTTCTTGAAACTTTTATCCCCTTGACTGAGTGGGTTTTGTTGAATTCATGTAAGTTTAAGGTTCCTATGGTGCAGCTCTACTATAGATGCTCTAAAAGACTTATTAGGGTAAGTATATGCAATGCTAAACACTATTATTTATTTAACTTATAAAATTGTATTATAAAAAAGCATAGGAAAGTCTACAAATTAGAAATGAAATCAAGTTTAAGATCTATCAAATCATGATATTTTATTTCACACTTGATTGATTAATTAAAGTTCCAACTTTCTGAAAGAATATAACATTTCTGCTTTCAGAAGCAGCCAGTGGGAACATTAATAGGAGCACATGAAAGACACTTAAATAAAATTGACTGTAATTTATACAGACAGAATATTTAAAAGTATCAAGAGTTATACTTCAGCCAAAATGTTGTTCTATATTTCTGTATTTTTAAGGCCTGGCCTTATCAAGAGTAGTGAAGCTAAGAATATTCTCAATATTTTTCTAAGTTCTCTTTGCCACAATGATTCTGGGCTATTCCTCTATGACATGACAGTTGACAGGCCTTCTGTGGGTACAACAAGCACTCCTACTGAAATCTGTCTACATTTTTGAGTAAGAAAAACTTTCAAAATAATCCCTATAGTATTATAATTACTTGGTTTTTGAAATAAAGACTGAGAAAATAAAGATAAAACATAATTTACTATACTTTTACTATATATGTACTATATTTTAGTTACTATATTTTCTAAATTTGATACACCAGGATCAGCAAGGTTAATACTAAAGTAGAGAAAATGCTAAGTGAGATATTATTTTCTCATCAGTTACTCCTCAAAAAATAAGTACTCAAATCTAAGAGGGAAATACTCATTCTAAATATGTATCTTTATGTTTCTGCCTCAGTGGAGGAAATAATTGTAGCATAGGTGTATTCAAAGCATTTTTCCTTGTATATGTAATACATTGCAGAAGGTTGGGGTCATTCTGAAATTACTTTGAAAATCAATTCTCACAGGTTGCTCAGGGCTGGTGCACTAGAATGACCCTGAGGGATGGGATGGGAGGGAGGTGGGTGGGGGTTCAGGATGGGGAACACATGTGCACCCATGGCTGACTCACTGAGTACTGACCAGCATTAGGTGTAATGTGTAAAATTCCCCAAGGCTTGGAAAAGAAGTACCTAAAGTGATTACAGGTCACAATATTCAGTGTTCACACAGGACTGAGAATAGTACCTATGTCCAATAACTAGACTGGAAAAACCTCATTATAAAGGGTTTTACCTCAATAGTAACAAATATTTAGCCCTAGACTGAGGAAAGCTCCATCCTGCTTAACAAATCATAAAATCAAGAGCTGAAAGAGTCAGAAAGATTTCAAGTAGCTGTGCTGCATCCATTAGGAAAGCTCAAGATATTCAAAGTACAATGTTTTGTTTTCCATTTATAGGAATATAAAAACATTCTTTAAGCATCAAGGTAAAATTCACAACATGTGACATCCAATCAAAGATTGGCAGGTATCCAAATAAGAAAGTAAAATGCAATCCCTAATGAGGAGAAGGCTGTGGTTTTTCCGTGATCAGTATGGATGTGAGAGTTGGACTATAAAGAAAGCTGAGTGCCGAAAAATTGATGCCTTTGAACTGTGGTGTTGGAGAAGTCTCTTGAGAGTCCCTTGGACTGCATGGAGATCCAACCAGTCCATCCTAAAGGAGATCAGTCCTGAGTGTTCATTGGAAGGACTGATGCTGAAGCTGAAACTCCAATGCTTTGGCCACCTGATGTGAAGAGCTGACTCATTTGAAAGGACCCTGATGATGGGAAGGATGGAGGGCAGGAGGATAAGGGGACGACAGAGATGAGATGGTTGGATGGCATCACCGACTCGATGGACATGGGTTTGGGTGGACTCCAGGAGTTGGTGATGGACAGGGAGGCCTGGCATCCTGCGGTTCATGGGGTCGCAAAGAGTTGGACATGACTGAGCGAATGAACTGAACTAAACTGAACTGAGTGAGGAGAAAAATAAGTTAATCAAAAATGAACAAAATATTTTTAAGATACCCAAGACAAATTTCTAGAAGTAAAAATTACAATGTAGGAGAAGAAAAATACATTGGAAAGGATTCACAACCAATTACACACTGTAGAAGAAAAGATTAGTGAACTTGAAGACTCGGCAATAGAAACTACCAAAAATGAGAGAGAGAATAATTTTTTAAACAGACCATCAGGAAGCTGTGAAGTTATTAATACTCCAGACAACCTAATATTTTAGTAGCTAAAGCCTCTTGGAAGGGAGAGACAAACAATATTTGAAAATTAGTAGACAAATATCTTTCCTAATTTATTAATAACTGTAAAGCCACATATCTAAGGAATTCAATAAATTCCAATCTCAAGAAACATTAAGGGGGAGGAGCTAAGATGGCAGAGGAGTAGGACAGGGAGGCCACTTTCTCCCCTAGAAATTCATCGAAAGAACATTTGAACACTTAGCAAACTCCACAAAACAACTGATCACTAGCAGAGGACATCAGGCACCCAGAAAAGCAGCCCATTGTCTTCAAAAGGAGGTCGGACAATATATAAAAGATGAAAAGAGAGACAATAGAGTTAGGGACAGAGATCCGTCCTGGGAAGGGAGTCTTAATAGAGGAAGTTTCCAAACACCAGGAAACCCTCTCACTGGCGGGTCTAGGGGAAGTTTTCGAATCTCGGAGGGCAACCTAACTGGGAGGAAAAATAAATAAAACCCACAGATTACATGCCTAAAAGCAACTCCCAGCAGAAAAGTACCCCAGACACTCGCATCTGCCACCAACAAGTGGGGGCTGAACAGAGAGGAGCGGGAGGCATTGCTTAGGGTAAGGACTGGGCCTGAATGCCTGGAGGGAGCTAACGTGAGATAGCAACTTAAACTGTGGGATAGAAAGAGAGAGAGAGAGAAAATTAACCGTTGAAAAGCACTAACCGAACACACTGCCTGCCTGTTCGCAGAACAAAGGACGGACTGAGCAATTCCAGAGAAGAGCTAGCAGGCTGCGGGCCGGCCCATCCCCCACCAGAGGCAGGAGGCAGCGGGGAGGGGAAAGGGGCAGACTCGGCCCCAGAGGCAGCACCCCTACCAAACTGCAAACAGGCTCCCAGTTTCTAACCGAAGACTTCCTGAGATTCTGGATGGTTGGCATCCGCCGAGAGGGTCGTGGCTAGAGACCAGCTCCCCAGAACAGACACAAGGCGCACTGGACCGGCACGCGGAAACTGAGGCGGGGACCGCGGAGGGGATAAGGCGCACCGCACCGGGGGAGAGTGCGCCTGTCAAGCACCGGGCTGCCTGAGCTGCTCAGGCTGGGGAAGGCACAAAACGCAGGCCCAACCGAGTCTGCATCTTTGTGGAGTACCCAAAAACTGGAACCGCACGCAATTCAGGGCCCGCTCCCTATAGAGCAGCCTGGAGCCTGAGCAGTGTAGACGGAGAAAGCACACACCCATCAGCGGGGGCAAACCCAGTGAGGCCGGAACACTGCGAGTGCTCCCCAAACAGGCCAGTGATATTGGTCTGCAGTGCCCCTCCCTCCCCACAGCACGGCTGAACAAGTGAACCTAAACAAGAGACCACATCCGCCCACTTGTGTCAGGGCAGAAATTACACTGAAGAGACCTGCAAACAGAAGCCAAATAAACAAAGGGAACCGCTTCAGAAGTGACAGGTGCAACAGATTAAAATACCTGTAGTTAACACCGACTACAACGGAAGGGGCTTATAGATATCAAGAAGTGTAAGCTAGAACAAGGAGCTTTCTGACACTGAATAGAACCGACACTGCCTGCAACAGCTCCAGAGAAATTCCTAGATATATTTTTACTGTTTTTTTTTAAATAAAAAAAATTTTTTGTACTTTTGTTTTTTTTCTTTTTTAAATTTTTTTCTTTTATTTTCTTTCAAAGTTCCCTATTACTCCTCTATTACTCCTTAATTTTCATTTTCATTTTCATATAATTTTACTATTTATTTTTAATTAAAAATTTTTTTCTTTTTTTTTCTTTTCTTTTAAAGTCCTCTATTACTCCTTAATTTTCATTTTCATTTCACTATAACCTTGCACAAGAAAAAGAAGACTCTATTTTTAAAGCAAACTTCATATATATTTCTTAAAATTTTTGTGTTTTTGTTTTTAATATTGTATTTTTAAGAGTCTAACCTCTACTCTAGATTTTTAATCTTTGTTTTTCATTATTTGATATCAATTTTGGACATTTAAGAATCCAATAGTCAGTACCCATTTTTACTCAGGAGTGTGATGATTACTCTCTTCCACTTTTGACTCTACTTTTTCTCCCCCAGATCACCTCTATTTCCTCCCTCCCCCTTCTCTTCTCATTCCAATTCTGTGAATCTCTGTGGGTGTTCTGGGCTACGGAGAACACTTAGGGAACAGAGTACTGTGTAGATCTGTCTCTGTCCTCTTGAGTCCCCCTGTTTCTCCTCCTGCTCATCTCTATCTCCTTCCTCCCTCTTCTCTTCTTCATGTAACTCTGTAAACCTCTGTGAGTGTTCCTCACTGTAGAGAATCTTTTCACCATTAACCTAGAAGTTTTATTATCAGTGCTGTATCGATGGAGAAGTCTTGAGGCTACTGGAAGAATAAGGCTGACATCCAGAGGTAGGAGACTTAAGCCCCAAAATTGAGATCACCAGAAAACTCCTGACTACAGGGAACATTAAGTAATAAGAGATCATCCAAAAAACCTACACTGAAACCAACCACCACCCAGGAACCAATAAGTTCGAGAGCAAGACATACCACGCAAATACTACAGCAACACAGGAACATAGCCCTTACATTCAACATACAGGCTGGCCAAAGTCACACCAAACACATAGACCCATCTCAAAACTCACTACTGGACACTCCATTGCACTCCAGAGAGAAGAAATCAAGTTCCACGCACCAGAACATCGACGCAAGCTTCCCTAACCAGGAAACCTTGACAAGCCAATCGTCCAACCCCACCCACTGGGAGAAACCTCCACAATAAAAAGGAAGCACAGACCACCAGAATACAGAGAGGCCACGTCAAACACCGCAATCTAAGAGGATGAAAAGACAGAGAAATACCCAGCAAGTAAAGGAACATGAAAAATGCCCACCATGCCAAACAAAAGAGGAGATAGGGAATATATCTGAAAAAGAATTTAGAATAATGATAATAAAAATGATCCAAAATCTTGAAAACAAAATGGAGCTACAGATAAATAGCCTGGAGACAAGGATTGAGAAGATGCAAGAAATGCTTAACAAGGACCTAGCAGAAATAAAAAAGAGTCACTTAAAAATGAATAATGCAATAAATGAGATCAAAAACACTCTGGAGGGGACAAACAGTAGAATAACAGAGGCAGAAGATAGGATAAGTGAGGTAGAAGATAAAATGGTGGAAATAAATGAAGCAGAGAGGAAAAAAGAATCAAAAGAAATGAGGACAACCTCAGGGACCTCTGGGACAATGTGAAACGCCCCAACATTAGAATCATAGGAGTCCCAGAAGAAGAAGACAAAAAGAAAGGCCATGAGAAAATACTCGAGGAGATAATAGCTGAAAACTTTCCTAAATGGAGAAGGAAATAGTTACACAAGTCCAAGAAACCCAGAGAGTCCCAAACAGGATAAACCCAAAGCGACACACCCCAAGACATATATTAATCAAATTAACAAAGATCAAACACAAAGAACAAATACTAAAAGCAGCAAGGGAGAAACAACAAATAACACACAAAGGGATTCCCATAAGGATAACAGCTGATCTATCAATAGAAACTCTTCAGGCCAGAAGGGAATTGCAGGACATACTGAAAATAATGAAAGAGAATAACCTACAACCCAGATTACTGTACCCAGCAAGGATCTCATTCAGATATGAAGGAGAATTCAAAAGCTTTACAGACAAGCAAAAGCTCAGAGAATTCAGCACCACCAAACCAGCTATTCAACAAATGCTAAAGGATCTTCATTAGACAAGAAATGCAGAAAGGTTGTATAAACGCAAACCCAAAACAACAAAGTAAATGGTAACGGGACCATACCTATCAATAATTACCTTAAATGTAAATGGGTTGAATACCCCAACCAAAAGACAAAGACTGGCTCAATGGATACAAAAACAAAACCCCTATATATGCTGTCTACAAGAGACCCACCTCAAAACAAGGGACACATACAGACTCAAAGTGAAGGGCTGGAAAAAAATATTTCACGCAAACAGAGACCAAAAGAAAGCAGGAGTCGCAATACTCATATCAGATAAAATAGACTTTAAAATAAAGGCTGTGAAAAGAGACAAAGAAGGACACTACATAATGATCAAAGGATTAATCCAAGAAGACATATCAATTATAAATATATATGCACGCAACATAAGAGCACCACAATATGTAAGGCAAATGCTAACAAGTATGAAAGGGGAAATTAACAAAAACACAATAATAGTGGGAGACTTTAATACCCCACTCACAACTATGGATAGATCAACTAAACAGAAAATTAACAAGGAATCACAAACTTTAAATGACACAATGGACGAGCTAGACATAATTGATATCTATAGGACATTTCACCCCAAAACAATCAATTTCACCTTTTTCTCAAGTGCACATGAAACATTCTCCAGAATAGATCACATCCTGAGCCATAAATCTAGCCTTGGTAAATTAAAAAAAAAAACACCTGAAATCATTCTGGTCATCTTTTCTGACCACCATGCAGTAAGATTAGATCTCAATTACAGGGAAAAAAAAAAAAAAAAACTATTAAAAATTCCAACATATGGAGGCTAAATAACATGCTTCTGAATAACCAACAAATCATAGAAGAAATCAAAAAAGAAATCAAAATATGCATGGAAACGAATGAAAATGAAAACCTAACAACCTAAAACCTATGGGACACTGTAAAAGCAGTGCTGAGGGGAACGTTCATACCATTACAGGCTTATCTGAAGAAACAAGAAAAAAGTCAAATAAATAACCTAACTCTACACTTAAATCAACTAGAGAAGGAAGAAATGAAGAACCCCAGGGTTAGTAGAAGGAAAGAAATCTTAAAAATTAGGGCAGAAATAAATGCAAAAGAAACAAAAGAGACCATAGCAAAAATCAACAAAGCTAAAAGCTGGTTTTTTGAAAAGATAAACAAAATTGACAAACCGTTAGCCAGACTCAGTAAGAAACAATGGGAGAAGAACCAAATCAACAAAATTAGAAATGGAAATGGACAGATCACAACAGACAACACTGAAATACAAAGGATCATAAGAGACTACTACCAGCAGCTCTATGCCAGTAAAATGGACAAATTCTTAGAAAAGTATAACTTTCCAAAACTGAACCAGGAAGAAATAGAAGGTCTTATCAGACCCATCACAAGCAAGGAAATCAAAACTTTAATCAGAAATCTTCTAGCAAACAATGCCCAGACCAGATGGCTTCACAGCTGAATTCTACCAAAAATTTAGAGATGAGCTAACTATCTTACTCAAACTCTTCCAGAAAATTGCAGAAGAAGGTAAACTTCCAAACTCATTCTATGAGGCCACCATCACCCTAATACCAAAACCAGACAAAGATGCCACACAAAAAAAGAAAACTACAGGCCAATATCACTGATGAACATAGATGCAAAAATCCTTAACAAAATTCTAGCAGACAGAATCCAACAACATATTAAAAAGATCATACATCATGACCAAGTGGGCTTTATCCCAGGAATGCAAGGATTCTTTAATATCCACAAATCAATCAACATAATGTACCACATTAGCAAATTGAAAGATAAAAACCATATGATTATCTCAATAGATGCAGAAAAAACCTTTGACAAAATTCAACATCCATTTATGATAAAAACTCTCCAGAAAGCAGGAATAGAAGGAACATACCTCAACATAATAAAAGCTATATATGACAAGCCCACAGCAAACATTATCCTCAATGGTGAAAAATTGAAAGCATTTCCCCTAAAATCAGGAACAAGACAAGGGTGCCCACTCTCACCACTACTATTCAACATACTTTTGGAAGTTTGGGCCACAGCAATCAGAGCAGAAAAAGAAATAAAAGGAATCCAGATAGGAAAAGAAGAAGTGAAACATTCACTGTTGCAGATGACATGATCCTATACATAGAAAACCCTAAAGACTCTACCTGAAAATTACTAGAGCTAATCAATGAATACAGTAAAGTTGCAGGATATAAAATTAACACACAGAAATCCCTTGCATTCCTATACACTAACAATGAGAAAACAGAAACAGAAATTAAGGAAACAATACAATTCACCACTGCAACAAAAAGAATAAAATACTTAGGAGTATATGTACCTAAAGAAACAAAAAGACCTATATATAGAAAACTATAAAACACTGATGAAAGAAATCAAAGAGGACACAAATAGATGGAGAAATATACCATGTTCGTAGTTTGGAAGAATCAATATACTGAAAACGAGTATACGACCCAAAGCAATCCATAGATTCAATGCAATCCCTATCAAGCTACCAACGTTATTTTTCACAGAACTAGAACAAATAACTTCACACTTTGTATGGAAATACAAAAAACCTCGAATAGCCAATGTAATCTTGAGAAAGAAGAATGGAACTGGAGGAATCAACCTGCCTGACTTCAGGCTCTACTACAAAGCCACAGTCATCAAGACAGTATGGTACTGGCACAAAGACAGGAATATAGATCAATGGAACAAAATAGAAAGCCCAGAGATAAATCCACGTACCTATGGATACTTTATCTTTGACAAAGGAGGCAAGAATATACAATGGAAAAAAGACAACCTCTTTAACAAGTGGTGCTGGGAAAACTGGTCAACCACTTGGAAAAGAATGAAACTAGAACACTTTCTAACACCATACACAAAAATAAACTCAAAATGGATTAAAGATCTAAATGTAAGACCAGAAACTATAAAACTCCTAGAGGAGAACATAGGCAAAACACTCTCCGACATAAATCACAGCAGGATCCTCTATGACCCACCTCCCAGAATATTGGTAATAAAAGCAAAAATAAACAAATGGGACCTAATGAAACTTAAAAGCTTTTGCACAACAAAGGAAATTACAAGCAAGGTGAAAAGACAGCCTTCAGATTGGGAGAATATAATAGCAAATGAAGAAACAGACAAAGGATTAATCTCAAAAATATACAAGCAACTCCTGAAGCTCAATTCCAGAAAAATAAATGACCCAATCAAACAATGGGCCAAAGAACTAAACAGAAATTTCTCCAAAGAAGACATACAGATGGCTAACAAACACATGAAAAGATGATCAACATCACTCATTATCCGAGAAATGCAAATCAAAACTTCAATGAGGTCCATTACTTGCCAGTCAGAATGGCTGCTATCCAAAAGTCTACAAGCAATAAATGCTGGAGAGGGTGTGGAGAAAAGGGAACCCTCTTACACTGTTCGTGGGAATGCAAACTAGTACAGCCACTATGGAGAACAGTGTGGAGATTCCTTAAAAAGCTGGAAATAGAACTGCCATATGACCCAGCAATCCCTCTCCTGGGCATACACACCGAGGAAACCAGATCTGAAAGAGACACGTGTACCCCAATGTTCATTGCAGCACTCTTTATAATAGCCAGGACATGGAATCAACCTAGATGCCCATCAGCAGATGAATGGATAAGAAAGCTGTGGTACATATACACTGTGGGATATTACTCAGCCATTAAAAAGAATACATTTGAATCAGTTCTAGTGAGATGGATGAAACTGGAGCCCATTATACAGAGTGAAGTAAGCCAGAAAGATAAAGACCAATACAGTATACTAACGCATATATATGGAATTTAGAAAGATGGTAATGATAACCCTATATGCAAGACAGAAAAAGAGACACAGATGTATAGAACAGACTTTTGGACTCTGTGGGAGAAGGCAAGGGTGGGATGATCTGAGAGAACAGCATCAAAACATGTATATTATCAAATGTGAAACAGATCGCCAGTCCAGGTTGGATGCATGAGAGAAGTGCTCAGGGCTGGTGCACTGGGATGACCCAGAGGCATGGGATGGGGAGGGAGGTGGGAGGGGGGTTCAGGATGGGGAACACACGTAAATCCATGGCTGATTCATGTCAGTGTATGGCAAAAACCACTACAATATTTTAAAGTAATTAGCCTCCAACTAATAAAAATAAATGGAAAAAAAATTAAATTCATCAATCTTGGTTAGTTGAAAGGTGTAGAAGTAAATGAAACCAGAGTGGAAAAAACTTACCCCATAGACGAGTTCCCCAACCATGCCATTCCATATCTTAGTCTCCGGATCCTTTGCACTGTATTTCCCATCACCGACAATGGACAATTTGTATTTGATCCTTACATGTTTGGCTATTTTATAGGCTAAATCTACACAACAGCCTTCATATCACTCATTTCTTTCCAGTTGCTCATGGTTCTTCTTATACATTACATATGGTGATTCCTTTGGGACCAGAAGAAAGATCAATGGGTTACTCCTATACATTTTTCTAAGAGATAATAAATGTAATAATGAAAAAAAAAAAAAAAGAAACATTAAGAAGACATGCATGGCATAGCAGAAGCACGTTGCTCAAAAACAGTAATAAAGAAAAATCTTAGAAGCAACCAGAGAAAAAAGACATGCTACCTACAGGAAAAAACAAAAGGAACCCAGAAGATTTCTTTTAAGAAACAATGCAAGCAAAATAAGAGTAGAGCAACATCTTTAAAATACTGAGGAAACAGCTATCAATCTGTAATGCTATCCCCAGAATTAATGAAACATACCAAAGAACAGAACAATGAATAAAAACCACATGATTATCTCAACAGATGCAAAAAAAAAAAAAAAAAAATTGACAAAATGCAATTCCCTTTCATACAACTCTCAACAAGCTAGGTATTGGAATTTGAGAAGGAAACTTCCCCAACTTGATAATAAGGAGTCTCCAAGTAACCTATAACCAACATCAAACTTAACAGTGAAAGACAAGTGCTTTACCTCTAAGATAGGAAAAGACAAGGATATCTATTCTTAACATTTGCCTTATACATTGAAGTGCTCCTGTGTTGGGTGCGTATATATTTTACAATGTTATATCTTCTACTTGGATTGATCCCTTGATTATTATGTACTGTCCTTCTTTGTCTCTTTTAATAGTCTTTATTTTAAAGTCTATTTTCTCTGATGAGTGTTGGTACTCCAGCTTTCTTTTGATTTCCTTTTGTATGGAATACCTTTCTCCATCACCTCACTTTCAGTCTGTATGCGTCTCTAGATCTGAAGTGGGTCTCCTGTGCATAAGATACAAAAGGGCCTTATTTTTGTATCCATTCAGCTAGTCTATGTCTTTTGGCTGGAGTATTTAATCCATTTACATGTAAGGTAATTATTGATATGTGTGTTCTTATTGCCATTTTGGATTTGTTTTTGTAGGTTATTTTTAAACCAATTATCCGTCAGTTTAAAAAATAAAGACTATTTTGTATGTCACTAAGGTTTGTTTTCCAAGATGAAATTTACTTTGAGCAAGCAAAGTACATTCTTTCAAAATAGTCTCCTTAGATACAGAAATAAATGTCTAAGTATCCCTTTTGTTTAGGCATAACACAGGTAGCATGCTTGAAATATATCATCCTTGGAAACAGTGTTCAAATATATGTTCATTCTTAGAAGTTGAAGTAATTATTTTTGTTTTGCCAGTCTTTACTTGGAGTACAACAAGAAAAGTATTTAACAAGATCAGTGATATGACTTACTCTCAATTAGCTGAAACTGTCATACATGACTCAACAAGATTCCACATAGCTTAATTAGACCTGATCCAGAAGCACAGTGAAAGTGAAAACTGCAGTGTGCAATTTGCCAAATGTACTCCCCTGAAGGACCAACAGGCCCATCCAGGAGAAAGGAGCTGCTTTCACTCAATGGAACTATACTAGATTATTCTGGAAGGATGTCAAGAAGTCCTAGATCACATTGCCAAAATGAATAAGTAAACAATATATAATCCACCTGTATGAGCAAACTTTTAGGAAAAACATCCCTTTTTATAATTCAAATAAAAGCCTATCCCAACAGCCGGCATTGATAGCATCCAGCATTCTGGTCATGTGTGTCTAGAGGCTTCATGTATTTATCTGTCCCAGGAGAGAGAAGGTGGTTTGGAAGGAAGAACCTGAAACAGTGGAGGAAACCTTAGCCTTGAAGTCAGAGCACGTATATAAGGTATAAAAACTTAGGAAGATCACATATTCCACTGAAGCCTTGATCTTCTCATCTGCAAAATGGGAAGAATGGTATTTGTCCTGCACACAACATAAGAAAGTTTTCAACTGAAACAACTGAAATGGAGTGTGTAGACATGCGAAATTTAAGACAACAGAAAGATCTTTGTTTGTTTGTTTAACCTCACGATTATTAGTTGTTAAATAGCTATCTTCCCCTAAAATGTAATTTCTTAAGGAATAGACTACTATTTCTGATTTGTTCAGGCTGTACACCCAGGCCTGGGAAAGTGCATGGAATAATACTTACAACATCTTACACTTGCACAGCACTCACTATGTTCTAGGCTAACTTGTGTTAATATAATTCCTACCAACTACACCTTGAGGTAGATAATATTATTAATACCATTCAGGAGAAAACTAAGGCACAAAGAATTCAAGAACAGGTGAATAAGTATGTATTTGGAGCACCTACAAGGTGGCAAGCACAGAGGCAGACCCAGGGGATGTCAAAAGTGGCCCATTACCTACTTTGTAGAAGATTCTAGTCTGGTAGTCTCTAGTGGATTTAAAAAGCAAGTGTTTGGGGATCTTCCTCAGAAAAGGGGCTCTGGTTTTTCTAGTCATAGTTCCCAGCAGAGGAGAAATGGAGTTTGGGTTCAAAAAAAGACTTGTTGAAGCAGAAAGACCCATGCCTAACAACATGAAATCTGAGGGCAAACTGGAGGAAAAGATGGATAGATAAAACTGAAAATGGATGGTGGAAAAGGAAAGAGGTGAGGAGGTGAAAGAGGATATCCCAGAGGTTTACTTTAGATGAGGGGAGGCATACATGGAGAGAGGAGACTGAACTTCCCTCCATGGAAATGAGGTCTGCCAACCCCAAGAGCCAATGGTGTTTTGCCAAAAGTTTTCACTTTCGTCTCAGGTTCAAAGGATTTGTTAACAAAATAAGCCACTCATTATATACAAACAAATAATGCATTTATTTATTAGAGAATTAGCTATCTTACTTTCAACATACTAACACTAAAAGAAAAGAGAAATAGAAAGAGCAGAGAATACATCACCAAATTGGGTTTCAACCAACACCCAGACTCAAACAGAGCTGGGAAGTCTCGTGTCACAGCACATCTAGAGTCCCAGTTGGGAAAGGGTCCCAGGCAGCATGTCCCCTCCATGCGTTAGACTTCAAGGATTGCAATTCAGAGTTCCTGCTTATAATCCCAGGAGGCAAACTGATAGCATCATCAATCTGTGAGCAAATTGCAGCTCTGGTTTCATGTTAATGATGTTTTGTTCTGTAAATCTTGGAATGTTGTTAAGTCCTGGGAGTGGTTGGCCAGGCCTCCTCCAGGGGCTCAAAGATCTCAAGATTCCTCCCCCATCTTATCTACTGTGCTGCAAATCTTGCACTCACAGCAGGCAGTCACTCCCAGTCATTCCCAATCAGAGCAGAGTCCTGGCAGGTTAGAGGCAGGGTCAGAGGCCTGCACTGCTTTGTCTCTGAAGCCGAAAACAAGACTACTTCATTTCCCTAACAAATGGGCAACTAGGACTAGAGAGAAGTGTGCCCTTGATACTCAGGAACTAGGATGAGATAAATGATGCTTTGGAGTTCAGGGAAGGTGTTCAGATTTTTTCAGGACTGCTCCAAAGAAAGGGGGTCATTATGAGTGACAAACAAGAGTTTTCCACACACATGTACACACACACACAAGTATACACACATGTACACACACAAGTACACACATGTATACATGTACACACATGCACACACATGTACACAACATGCCAGCACTAGCAGTATGATTTTGGTGACAGGAAAAGTGATGAGGGAACTGATGTAACATTATGTCCAATGATGTCTAGACTCTAACAGTCTTTGTATGTAATCTGCTTACTGAGCAGCAAATACTTTGTGATCTCCCCTGGCCAAAATTCCAGAAGCCTAGATGATGAAGCACTGAGGAACAGCTTGCTACAGAGGAGATAGTAGTAGGAACAGTAAATGGTGGATTGCTATAGGCGAGGGCTATTTTCTCCTGGGACTGAGGAGCCAGGATGTAACTGCTGTGGTAAATGTTAGGGATTTAACTAAATGCATCAAGAGAAGGAGGAGACTTTAGACTTCTTGTAGCCATGGGGAGTCAATAGTGGGGAAATGACAGAATCCATGTTTTGGTTTTGTTTCATTTTTTAGAAAGAACACAATGTAGAAGACACATTTCCAGATCTATACAGTTCAGTTTTAAAAGATTTTTTACAGGTTTTCTTTTAATCCTTTTCTATTTTCCCTAATCCACAGAGAATTGGTGCTTATTCCAAATCCATGTGCTCAGAGTTATTCTCAAAGGTGTGTTATGTAAGTGCCAATGATAAAGTCCAAAGACTGTAATGATCTCAGGCATTTGAAGTTGCTGAGAGATGCTTAATAGAAACATCGAGAAATAAGTTGTATCTCCTGTAGCTCACAAGCAATACATCCTCATTATGGAGGAGGAAAAAAACCTAACACCTGCATGATCAGCAGGAATGAAGAAATCACAAACTGCACTTAGCTGAGACAGAGCAAGAGATTACCCTGCGTATAAACCCTAGAATTCACACACTGAAGATGCTCATGTGAGCTTGATGATGTGATAATAAACTAGAGCCGTCTTCACTATTTTTTCTTTTCTTTTCTGTAAGACAATTTCCTTTCTGAAAGGAAAGAGCCTGCACACACAAAACAATCACTCTTCAGAAATCACCAGTGTCAAAAAAAAATAGAAATCACCAGTGTCTTTCTCATCACTGCTAAATCCAATCAATTTTTCCTTATCACTTTAACGGATCTCACTGAACACAGCTGACCATATTCTCCTGCAAAGTGATCCTTTCATAGGTACCCTCCCCATTCTGCTTCTCTGACACTTTGCTAAGTTATTATTATTATTACCACTTATAAAGACTTCTCTTCCCATACCTTATCACCTTGTCTTCAGCCCTTCGTATTCTTGATCTAAACTAGTCATGCCCAAAACTACAGTGTGGTTGTTGCCAGAACACCATGAACATAAGTCCCCATGCCTTTGCTTATGTGTCCTATTTTGTGGGAAACACCCTTTCTTCCCCACTCTTTTCTGTCTGTAGAAACCTCTTCCTTCAATGCCCAGGTCAATTGTTACCTCCCTGGTGAAGTGTTCTGCAAACAACTCTCTCAGCATTTCTTGTAAAACACACCATTCCAAACTTCAGTGGCTTAAAACAACAATCATGTATTTATCTCATAATTTTATGGGTTGGCAATTTAAGCTGGGCTCAACTCTTCTGGTTTATGTGGTCTTAGCTGTATTTCCCTGCGTGTATGTGCTTAGCTGTCAGTGGGGACATGGAGGGGATCCTTAGCCAGAGAGCTCACCTCTGCTCCATACCATGTCTCAAGCTCCAGGAAGCTCTCCTGGGCTTGTTCACATGGTGGCAACAAGGGTTTCAAAAACAAGAGCTGAGTGCATGATGGCACAGAACTGATACATTGTCATGGCTGATGCATCCTACTGACCAAAGCAAGTCACAAGATCAGTAAGTTCAAGGAGTGGGAAAAGAGACTTCACTTCTACAAGGGAGAATTACAAGGTCATGGACCCAGGGAGGGGATACATTTTGAACCACTTTTGCAACATACTACACCTACTTCTACAAAAGGGGGACTAATAATATGCTGTGTTCTCACTGCAATGTTGCTCAAACACTATGTATAGTATTATCTTAGTATACATGTGTACCTGCTAAGTCGCTTTAGTCTTGTCCAACTCTTTGCAACCTTGTGGACTGTAGCCCACCAGGCTCCTCTGTTCATGGGATTCTCCAGGCAAGAATACTGGAGCGGGTTGTCACGCCCTCCTTCAGGGGATCTTCCCGACCAAGGGATCAAACCTGGACTCCTGTGGCTCCTGAATTGCTGGCAGATTTTTTACCCCGAGCCACTGGGGAAGTTCATTGTATACATATATTTCCCTATAGTTGAAGCCCCTATTTGAAAGCAGGAGTCATGTTTTACTTTGTATATTCACAGTTCCTAACACAAGGTCTGATATCTAATAAATGCTCAATGCACTAAATGTTGATTGAGAATGAATGATTTTATTTATACAAAAGTAGCTTCTATAATTAACTAAAACTGTTTTGCAGCATTAGTGCTGGCCAGTTTCTGATCAAAGCTTAAAATTAATGTCCAAGTTTTACTTCTTAATTTCATGTTCTAGGATTCCTTGAAGTTTATCGTCTTTGTCTTGACAGTCATGTTTCTTATATGTAAAAACTTCTGGACCTCTATTAAAGGAAAAATATTCTAGTGGACAATAACGCTGGGATGTGAATTAGTGGTATTGTGTTAGTCAATAAGTAAAAGCATAAAGCTGGGTAGAATTCTTACAGCTCTTAAACAATTAAAAAGTCGAAAATAATTAAACATAAAACAAAACTACAAAACCAATACAATTCCAATGAATGTTAATTTAACACAACACACAATTTTATTTTGTTAAAAATAATTCACAACTCTCAACAAGAATGGGGACTTATCTGTCATGGTCCAGCTTCATTTGAGTTGGTGTGCCTATAATTGTTATCATAGAGACATGCACTTTGTCTATATGCACTTGTCTATAAATTTTGGTGTATCTAAAGCTTATTTTCTTCATTATTTCAGTGACTCAATTTAATTTTTCTTTTTAGCTATCATCTGCTAGGGCTTCCCTGGTGGCTCAGATGGAAAAGAATCTGCCTGCAATGCAGGAGACCTGGGTTTGATCCCTGGGTCAGAAAGATCCCCCGGAGAAGAGAATGGCAACCCACTCTAGTATTCTTGCCTGGAGAATTCCAAAGACAGAGGAGCCTGGTGGGACAGTTCATGAGGTTGCAAAGAGTATGACATGACTGAGCGACTAACGCTTTCACTTTCAGGACAGTAGAAACTTAATCTCAGAGTCAATTTAGGGTTTGCCTTGCTTTACCCCAAGTTCACATCAAGGCATATGTATGGTAGAAGAGAGTGTGATTGACCAATGAAAGTGGCTATCTGATCTTCAAATCCTCTGTCCACAGTTATGTTTGTGGAGAAATCCATTGTCAGCACATGCAGGTCATTATGAAGTGTGCCCTCTTTTCTGTACACCAAGTTCCTTCCATCATCCAGACCCCTCTACCATATCTCTGCCTGGCTGAGGCACAATAAGCACCACTGTACTGACAACAACCCTATCTTCCTAGACATACTCCTCAGCCATACATTTTTGTGGGTATTGCCACATCCAATAGACTCCAAACCTAGAAGCAAAGTTTAGATTGCCTTCTACTCCTGAGTCCTCCTAATATATATATAAAGTTTTCCCACCTCCAACATGTTCTGTTTACAGATCAGGATTTAGGATAAAGCATGGTAGGATTCCTCTAGCATCTCTGCTGTAAGCAGTATAGACAAACAGAATTGGGTGATGTTTTTTAAATATCCTGAGTCACAGAGCCATTTGACTTCAGCTTCAGCTGAACTGACTTCACTTCAGCTCACCATGGCATCATTTGGCTCTCACTTGGTGTGAACATTTCACTTTCAGATTTCATCTGCTTATTCTCTCTAAACCTCAGTAAACTCAGGCACTGAAATGAACAGAAATATCTGCCATATTTCCACCCGATAATGTGGCATACAAGCAATCCAGATTATCTATTTGTTGATTTGGAAGGGTGGTTAGTTTGACACACCATAATGAAAACACATCTGGAAACTCTTGCTGAGAATTCTCAGACACCCAGGAGTGCATCCTTAGGGCTCAGGGACCTGGGAACCCCAGTTTGAAAAACACTGCCTTACAACAAATCTCTCTTCTTTTCAATCTATTTTCATGACGTGTGCTTTCTGCTTAGTGGCTCAGTTGTGTCCGACTCTTTGCGACCCCATGGACTGTAGCACTCCAGGCTCCTCTGTCTATGGGATTCTCCAGCAAAGAATACTGGAGAGGGTTGCCATTCCCTTCAGGGGATCTTGCTGACCCAGGGATCAAGCCTGGGTCTCCTGCACTGCAGGCAGATTCTTTACCATCTGAGTCACCAAGGAAGCCCTATCTTCATGATAAGTCTTAACAAATTGTTTTAGATTGATTACCTTTCAGTTTTACTTTCAGATCACATTATACGGAATATCATAACCAGTAAGATTTCTCCAAATAGCAATGACCTATAGCGTTTTTCTGAGAAAGACCACTCGTGGGTCCCCCAGACCTGTCTGGTGCTCCTGTTTCTTCTTGCCTCTGTCCAGGAAGCTTAATATTTGACTCCTTTTTCCATGCAGTGCAAATTCTAAGTCACTCTAGTCCTCTATCTTCTTTCTAAAATTGTTCCTTAGTTTTTTCAATCCATTTTTTACCTTCTGTCTATCAACTGCATATTTTTAGCTCAACTATTCCTTTCCAACAATTCAAAATTTTGGTTGAATTGTCTGGAAACACATGGTCAGTATGCACCAAGGTGAACTTGAGATTGGCACCTTCTGGTGTTTATAAGGGAAAGTAGTGCTTTTGAATAAATAAGTAACTTTACTTAAGACTTTGAGAAAAAGCTGGAAAAGTTAGCTAACTGTCCTGAATCTAATTCTTTTGATTAACTAATTAAAGTCTATTCCCCAGAGTTCTGATATGGTATGTAACACAGTCTGGGAGTAAAACAGAGTTTGTTTGTTTGTTTTTTCTTACCTATGCACTCTGAGCACCAGAACCTTGACTAGAGTTATTTGCTGGATTCTGCTCATCCAGAACCAATTGTTATCAATGTTAAAATGTGAGTGATCTTTAACTTGGTTGTTCATAATGATAAAATACTTACTAACCTCCTACTATGGAATGAGATCGATTTATTCATTTATTTTCAACCAAAATTTATCAAGTTTATTTACTGATAAACATTCCTAAGTATTAAGGGAATGAAGCTTCAAATATTGACAAAGGTGCCCAGGGAGTATAGGAAACTAGTACACAAGGCAAGAGAGGTGTAAGTGTTCATTAATTTACTGAACACATACATATGCAAACACACATACATGCATGCACACACACACACATGCACACATCACAGAGTATTTATTAATGCCAGTTGGTATTCAAAACACTTTAAAATATCAAATCAAAAAAGTTTCCTAAAAATTTTGTAAGGTAATTACCATTATTTCTATTTTACCTTGAAAGAAGCTGAAAAGATGAAGGGGTTTATCCAGGGTCACTGGTGGAGGAGGTGGTATCTGAACCCAGAAAATCTAGTTCCAGAGCATTTGCTATACATGCTGCCTCCAAAATCAACCTTCCAAAAGTGTTGATCATAGAAAGAGTTCTATGGGACAAGTCATCTTAAGAAACACTTCATACCCTCTTCTCTCGCTAGGAAATTCTTAACACATTAGTATATTAAGAAGTCCTACTCTCAGTCATGGAGAAGATGGAGAGATGGAGAAGCTCTATACAGTCAGCAAAAACAAGATCAGGAGCTGACTGTGGCTCAGATTATGAACTCCTTATTGCCAAATTCAGACTTAAATTGAAGAAAGTGGGGAAAACCACTAGACCATTCAGGTATGACCTAAATCAAATCCCTATAATTATACAGTGGAAGTGAGAAATAGATTTAAGGGACTAAATCTGATAGAGTGCCTGATGAACTATGGATGGGGGTTCATGACATTTTTGTACAGGAGACAGAGATCAAGATCATTCCCAAGAAAAAGAAATGTAAAAAGGCAAAATGGCTGTCTGAGGAGGCCTTACAAATAGCTGTAAAAAGAAGAGAAGTGAAAAGCAAAGGAAAAAAGGAAAGATATACCCATTTGAATGCAGACTTCCTAAGAATAGCAAGGAGAGATATGAAAGCCTTCCTCAGTGATCAGTACAAAGAAATAAAGAAAAACAATAGAATGGGAAAGACTAGAGATCTCTTCAAGAAAATTAGAGATACCAAGGGAACATTTCATGCAAAGATGAGCTCAATAAAGGACAGAAATGGTATAGACCTAACAGAAGCAGAGGATATTAAGAAGAGGTACCAAGAATACACAGAAGTACTATACAAAAAAGATCTTCATGATCGAGATAATCACGATGGTGTGATCACTCACCTAGAGCCAGACATCCTGGAATGTGAAGTCAAGTGGGCCTTAGGAAGCATCACTACGAACAAAGCTAGTGGAAGAGATAGAATTCCAGTTGATCTATTTCAAATCCTCAAAGATGATGCTGTGAAAGTGCTGCACTCAATATGCTAGCAAATTTGAAAAACTCAGCAGTGGGCACAGGACTGGAAAAGCTCAGTTTTCATTCCAATCCCAAAGAAAGGCAATCCCAAAGAATGCTCAAACTACCACACAATTGCACTCATCTCACACACCAGTAGAGTAATGCTCAAAATTCTCCAAGCCAGGCTTCAGCAATACATGAACCGTGAACTTCCAGATGTTCAAGCTGGTTTTAGAAAAGGCAGAGAAACCAGAGATCAAATTGCCAACATCCTCTGGATCATCGAAAAAGCAAGAGAGTTCCAGAAAAACATCTATTTTTGCTTTATTGACTATGTGAAAGCCTTTGACTGTGTGGATCACAATAAACTGAAAAATTCTGAAATACCAGACCACCTGACATGCCTCTTGAGAAATCTGTATGCAGGTCAGGAAGCAACAGTTAGAACTGGACATGAAACAACAGACTGGTTCCAAGTAGGAAAAGGACTACGTCAAGGCTGTATATTGTCACCCTGCCTATTTAACTTATATGCAGAGTACATCATGAGAAATGCTGGGCTGGAGGAAGCACAAGCTGGACTAAAGATTGCCGGGAGAAGTATCAATAGCCTCAGATATGTAGATGACACCACCCTTATGGGAGAAAGTAAAGAAGAACTAAAGACCATCTTGATGAAAGTGAAAGAGGAGAGTGGAAAAAAGCTGGCTTAAAGCTCAGCATTCAGAAAACTAAGATCATGGCATCCGGTCCCATCACTTCATGGCAAATAGTTGGGGAAACAGTGGCTGACTTTATTTCTGGGGGCTCCAAAATCACTGCAGATGGTGATTTCAGCCATGAAATTAAAAGGCACTTACTCCTTGGAAGGAAAGTTATGACTAACCTAGACAGCATATTAAAAAGCAGAGACATTACTTTGCCAACAAATGTCCATCTGGTCAAGGTTATGGTTTTCCTAGTAGTCACATATGGATGTAAGAGTTGGACTATAAAGTAAGCTGAGTGCAGAAGAATTGATGCTTTTGAACTGTGGTGTTGGAGAAAACTCTTGAGAGTCCCTTGGACTGCAAGGAGATCCAACCAGTCCATCCTAAAGGAGATCAGTCCTGGGTGTTCATTGGAACGACTGATGCTGAAGCTGAAACTCCAGTACTTTGGCCTCCTGATGCGAAGAGCTGACTCATTGGAAAAGACCCTGATACTAGGGCAAGAGGAGAAGGGGACAACAGAGGATGAGATGGTTGGATGGCATCACCGACTCAATTGACATGAGTTTGGGGAACTCCATGAGTTGGTGATGGACAGGGAGACCTGGTGTGCTACGGTTCATGGGGTCACAGAGTCAGACATGACTGAGTGACTGAACTGAACTGAACCCTCAATCAATCTGTTTAGCTTTGATTAAAACAGATATCCAATTGTTTTTATAAAGATATTACAAAAGGGAAGATAATAATCATTACTGATATTTTTTAAGTGCCTTCCTTGTTTTATCAGAAAAGCACTATAGCACACAAGTTGAGGGCAAAATCTCTACAACCAGAATGCCTTGGTTTCAACCTCTAACACATTCTAGATGGTTAGGTTATGTCTTGCTAAAACATAAACCCTTAAGTCATTGATTTGGCTCAGCAAGAAATTTACTTATACGACATCTGTGAAACCCAAATTGACCATGTTAGTGTGTCATCTCCCTATCCATCCCCCCTCTCACGCACATTGTGTGAGATCATGTGCGATCACATTCCAGTAGGGATCTGACCTGGTACTTTCTGTTAAAGGCATCAAATATTCCCCCCACATCCCAAAGCTTCAAATACCACACCAAACATCAATGAAGGCATTTTGTTCATTCTTAGGAAAAAACAGGTGGGTTTCCTTGTACCTATTCAAGACTGAACAGCCACATCTTGGTCCTTGTCACTGCTTGGTACAACTGAAAATTCCCTAAACTCAGCATGCTTAGAAACTAAGAACTCTAAACATAAGAACTCTAAAAGTTTATTTAGAGTTACTTATTTAATTTTATAAAAGTTATTTTATAAATAAATAAAATAAAAGTTTTATAAAATAATAAAATATTAAATAAATCATTAAATTTATTAATATTTATTAAATAAATGTTTATTTACTTATTTAATAAATTATTTATATTATAATAAATATTTGTAAATAATATTTATTAAATAAAATAATAAAATAAATTAAATAAAAATAAATAAAAGTTATTTATTTAACTCTAAAAGTTTATAAACTTGGCACCAGGCTGGTTCAGCTAGATCATAAATGCGTCTAACTGGCATTCATTCTCCCTTATACTGATTTTTCCTCATAGAGTCAAATGGCACCCTAAAGTATATGAAATAAATTACATCATTACCCTGGCAAGCAAGGGAGAGACACAGAGAAGTCATTTTCAATCTAAGCCTTGCATTTGAATAAGCACTGATCAGACACATTTTTGCATCTAAAAAATCCATGTCCAATGTATATGTTTGCATTATCATCTCTGATTTAAACTCAGATCTCCTAGAGAACGAGAACCTTATCCAATTTGCTCTTATAGGCAAAGCACAACTCTAAGAAGAAAGAAAGAATTAGATAAACAGTTGATTCAGAACCAACAAATAAGCATGACTGGACACCTAAAATGTGAATATTTTCCAGGATAAAGATTAGGCTACATCATCTAGTGCATAAGTAATTTGATTTACAAATTCATGTGAAAATTCTACAAATGAAGAAAAATGATGTTGCGTATGGTCTCACATTTAATTAAGTGCTATTATTATTAGAAAGGAAAAGAAAGAATATATGAGAGGAGGCTATCCCAAATAATCCAAGGCAGTCTACTACTCTGGTACTTAACATACAGTGTCTAAACTCATCTGGAGATTAGTTTTGAAAAAGTAATATTTCATGAAAGGATTAAATAGGATTGATGAAGGATATGAAGGAATCCAATTCAATAAACATTAATTGACACTTAAGCCAGTTATTAAGAAACATATAAAAATAGGCAAACAGACTCTAACCTTAAGCAGTTTATAACTGAGCAAGAGAGAGCAGATATAGTCAAATGATATAGAAGCAAAGCAGATTATCACGTCATTGAGGGTCTTTCCAGTTTGAGAGTCAACCTTTCCTGTGTAGACTTGGTAAGTTGGACTTACTGCTGCTTGAACAATCCCCAACATTCAGAACACAGATCAGGAAAGCTCTGAGTGAGACAGAGACTCGAGCTTATTAAAGATTTTTGCAGAAACCGGTTTGATGGCAGATTCACAAATGACTCTTAAACCATATTGTTCTTGTGCCCAGATCCACAGAGCTGAGTTACATATCAATCATTTGATGAGTTATTCCTTCCCCTATCATCTGTCTAACCTGATCAAAGGATCCCAATACCAGGTGATCATCCAAAATGGTCAACACAAAATCCATCCTTTCCTATCCTCTGATCTATGGGTCCTGAGAGTGAACCAGCACAATATTGGAGTTGATGGGCTTTGCTGCATCCTTACCAGAACTGAACAAATGCCTGCTTTCCTTGCCCAGCAAGGACCAGAGGGGAAGTATATGCAATATGCCCGTAAGTTCAGCAAAGGGAAACAACAGAAATTATCTCATGATTCAGATGGCATTTGAGAAAGTGCTTAGAGGCTGGCAGGATTTGAGCAAGAGAAAATTAAAGGAAGCCTTTCTAGGTGAAGAGAGAAGTCAGTGCAGGAGAAGGAAGAGGAAAACAGTAGCAGGGAATTGTGAAGAAACTAGTCTAAATAAATACAGGGGCGGGGGGGCAAATGGGAAGGAAAAATAAAACTGGAAATGTTGACACAAGCCCCATTCTACAGGGTTTCAATCCTCAGTTTGAGGGATTTCTATTTAATTTTGTGTGAAAATATGAATCTCCATCCATAAACTTCTGTGTGCAGGCAGAATAATTTCCTTTATTTCAGTCACTCAACTTCATTTCTATTTTGTAAGCCACTCTGCTAGGCTGGCAGGATATTTGGAGCCCTTTTATCCCTTGAAAGAGGAGGCTAGGGAAATAATGATGGCATTTCCAAAGAAGGAAAATCAGGAAGTAGAAGAGCTTATTTACAGGAGAAAAAAAATTCCATCTTGACCATACCCAGCTTAAGATGTCAATATGAACACTAGATGAGGATTTCCTGGAAGTGCTCAGAAATTCAGAATCAAGGCTCAAGAGAAGGGTCACCCAAGGTGCCTCAAACCCTTTAAGGAACAAAGTCTATGTGAGTTAACTATCTAATTTAATTCAAATAAATTATGACAGTCTAGAACCACAGATAGGAATCTGCAGTTATAGATGATGATTATTTGTATATGGTGATTCAAAGAGCATGTAAATATAGAAGATGGAAGAAAACAAGAGAAATGAGAGTCAGGGGTTTGAGAGATGAAAGAAAAGAGGATGGTCCTTTGTGCCAGAGCTTTAGAACCTTCAAAGCCAAAAATCAATGAAGAATCAAAGAATGAGAAGACATGAAGATCACTGGAGGCTTTCCTAAGGCTGACTTCAGCAAGACAGTATGTAGTGTGGGGAGACATATTGCAAAAGAACATAGCATAGGTCTGTCAGGCTCTGCGCAGGAACGAGAGGAATTATTCCTCATTCTGCTTCTACCCAACTGAGAGACCTTGGACCAGTTGTTTAACCCCTTTGGTTTTAATGATCTCACCTATAAATCAAGAGGATTAGACTAGCTCAGAGGGCCTCCACAGGGACAGCACTGCCCCCCAGGGGACAGATTGACCACCTGTGGGAGAATTTTGATTTTCACAAGGATTGTGCAACCCACTCCAGTATTCTTGCCTGGAAAATCCCATGGACAGAAGAGCCTGGAAGGCTACAATCCTTGGGGTTGTAGAGTCGGACACAACTTAGCAACTGAGTACACACTGGTATTTAGCAAGTGTGGACAGGGATGTTAGTTATCCTGCAATGCTTAGTAGTCTGGGGAAACCACTAATTGTCCTGCATGCTGCATAACTTTCTAAGGTCCCTCTGACATTGAGGTAGATGAAAAGTCTTAATATAATTAATTAAGCCTAGAACCTAACTCTGTTTTACATATGAAAGCAAAACACTTTTTGCACAGTTTTAATATGCACTTGTCCTACTAAATAGTTTCTATTCCACTATCTACCTGTACCTCTATGCTTGCATTTTTTCTTCTGCTTATACAGAATAGCTCCTGATTGTCTTTTAACCTTAAACTTATTCACTATGAAATAGATACATATATATAGATAGATAGATAGATATGTCATCATAAATTACTTTCATCTTATTTCTCACTTATAATTAAGGCACTTTTAGTTATGTATATAAAATTTATTTATAAGTTTTATTTTAGGATAGTAGAGGTATATCTGGAGAAGGAAATGGCAACCCACACCAGTATTCTTGCCTGGAGAATCCCAGGGAGGAGCCTGATGGGCTGCCGGCTATGGGGTTGCACAGAGTCAGACACGACTGAAGCAACTTAGCAGCAGCAGCAGAGTTATATTATAAAATACTTGTTGTAAAAGTACCTTTGGGAGACACCCCTGACAATCCAGTGGTTAAGACTCCACACTTCCAATGCAGGGGCTGCAGGTTCAATCCCTGGTCAGGGAGGTAAGATCCCACATGTCACATAGCGTAGCCAAAGGAAAAAAGTGCTCTTGGATCTGAAAGGTTGATAGCCACTAGACTAGATGCTCTGAGGTTTCTCTCTCCTCTAAAATTCCACAACTCATCATTTGTCCACATTATCTTTCATGAGAGCAAACAACAGGAGAAAAGTAGAAAATTTTACTTACTGCAACACTCTCTGCTGTACTTAACTTGAATACATACTTGACTGTACTTTTATACAATGATGATGATGTATGTTTTGGCCTCTCTTACAAACAGCCACCCAATACTTAACTAACTTAAGTAAGCTATCTAAAAATAATGGAAACTGAGGTGAGCCATATTTGCATTTTCTACCAATTTTCTGCCAGTACAAAGACACAGGCAGGGTATCTCAATTATGTTGAATTTCAATGATCTCTGAAGACAACTCTAATATTAAAGTTCTCTGAACCTCATGTCCAGCTTACTTTGCCTCTGTGAGCCTCCACATCCTGTTCCCTTTAAAAGGCTCTTCATTTATTTTGCCACCAAAAGAGATAAATGAAACTATTTTTCAAGGAAAACAAATGCTTTCAATAGAATCAAAACAGCATGTCAAATACAGAGAGCTGAAATAACTTGATTGGTTACTATCTATGATTCTCAAAGAAAATAGTCACCATGGGGAGTTATATGTGATTCTGCAAACTAAGAACAATTTAAGTCACTTGTTTCACCTCTGAAAAATACAGCCATGGCAAAAAAAATACAGAAATAATGAATATTTTAAAGATTGAAATTTTTACTCTCATTTTGCAAAATGAAAACTTCTTTAATTGTCAATAACTAGAATCAAGTTTTTATTTTTACCCTTCTTCATTTTCAACTGATAGCCAAGTGAAGCCTATCAAATCAGTATTCTCTTAATTATTTGAGGTTTTTTTAAATATTTATTTTGCTGCACCAGCTCTTAGCATGTGGCATCTGAGACCTTCATTGCAGCAATGTGAACTGTTGTTTGCAACATGTGGGACCTAGTTCCCCAATCAGGGATCTAACTTGGGCTCCCTGAATTGAGAGCTCATAGTCTTAACCACTGGACCACCAGGGAAGTCCATCAAACTTAGTTTCTTTTAGTATTGTCTCCACCTTTTACCCTGTAAGGTGTAGCACTGGTGAGGAAGGGCTCTGCTCTTCTATCTTGATCTGCTCTATGATGGCCTTTATTGAAGCCTCTGACATTTCTTAACATTGCTGTCAGTCAAAAAGTCATTTCCCATCATAACTGCACTACCTATACTCCTCTCTGCATATGCAAAGTCCTGTCATGGCCCCGTGGCCACTTCTGGGTCCTTCCTGCTCTTAGCATCTCAATCAAGCCCCTCTTTACCAGCAAGGAAACTATTTGCACATTTCACTGGAGTCAGAGAGGACTCAGAGGGGGTACATTCTGACCTATCTGTCCAAGGTGCTGTGTTTAGCTGTCTCTGGTTTGATGGGTTGTCATGACTCAAGGATGCTTCTATGGGAACAAGCATGTCCCAGATCAAAAAACAAAAAGAAAAAACAAATAAGGTAGCATTCATCTCCTTCACTCTTGGGCCTCCAAATGTAAAGGAGAATAGGCTTCTTTTACCTCCTTCTCCTGCCCAGAACTTGGCCCATGGAAATGAAAGATAAGGCCCACAGCTCCTCACATTAAGGATATCTCCCTTTCTCTTTCTCTTTTTCCCCACTGTCTCCAGTCTCTCCCACCTCTGAACTCCAGAAGTAACTATTTAATTTTGGACTGGCAAATGAGGAAACATAATTTTCATTCACTATCTTTCTTAGATTCTTCCAAAGTGACTTAAGGCTTTGGGAATTTTTGACATCTTTCTTTACTTAATGATGTTAAAGTAAAATGAACTCCCTAACAGATTGGTAAGAGAAGTTTACCAAAACCAACTTTTCATATTAGGTTTTGTGAAATCTAAATAGTAATTTTATTCCTGTGACTCTGGCTTAAAATAATCATAAAACTGAAACTGTTTTTATACAAAAATTTTAAGCACTATGTCATTTATAGTAATATCCCAAAATGAAAACCTTCCATGTCCAAAAATATGGAAATAAAAAATTACTTTTCTGTGATTCAATAATATGCAACCCTTAGAGACTGTGGTGAATAAGGAGATTAGCAATGCAAAGAAACACTTGTATAGAAAATTAAAATTAGGTCACCTAATCTATGACAAAGGAGGCAAGAATATATAGCATAGAAAAGACAGTCTTCTTCAACAAGTGATGCTGGGGAAACTGGACAGCTACATATAAAAGAATGAAATTAGAACACTCCCTAAGACCATGCACAAAAATAAACTTAAAACAGATTAAAGACCTAAATGTAAGACCAGACACTGTAAAACTCTTAGAGGAAAGCATAGGCAGAACACTGTCTGACATAAATTACAGCAAGATCATATTTTATTCATCTCCTAGATTAATGTGAATAAAAATAAAAATAAACAAATGGGACCTGATTAAACTTAAAAGCTTTTGCATAGCAAAGGAAACCATAAACAAAATGAACGGACAACACACAAAATGGGAAAAAATATTTGCAAATGAAGCAACCAGCAAGGAATTAATCTTAAAATATACAAACTGCTCATGTAGCTTAATAACAAAAAAAAAAACCCAATCAAAAAATGGGCTGACATACAGGTGGCTAATAGGCATATTGAAAGATGCTCAACAACAACATTAATTATTAGATAAATGCAAATCAAAACCACAATGAGGTATCACCTCACACTGTTCAGGATGGCCAGTATCAAAAAATCTACAAACAATAAATGCTGGACAGGGTGTAGAGAAAAGGGAGCCCTCTTACACTGTTGATGAGAATGTAAATTGATGCAACCACTATGGAGAACAGTATTGAGATTCCTTATAAAACTAAAAATAGAGCTACCATATAAGCCAGCAATCCTACTCCTATGCATATACCCAGAAAGAACCATAATTCAAAAAGATACATGCACTCTAATATTCATTGCGGCACACTATTTATAATAGCCAGGACATGGAAGCGACATAAATGTCCACTGACAGAGGAATGGATGAAGAACATGTGGTGTGTGTATTCCATGGATTATTACTCAGCCATAAGAAAGAACAGAATAATGCCATTTTCAGCAACATGGATGAACCTAGAGACTGTCATACTGGGTGAAGTAAGTCAGACAGAGAAAGACAAATATCATATGATATCACTTATATGTGGAATCAAAAAATGGTAGAAGTCAACTTATTTACAAAACAGAAATAGAATTGTAGATGTAGAAAATAGACCTATGGCTATGGGCAGGGAGAGGAGGAAGGGATAAAGGGAGATGAGATTGACATATTCACACTACTGTATATAAAATAGATAACTAATAACGATCTACTGCACAGCACATGGAGCTCTACTCAATACTCTGTAATAACTTCTATGGGAACAGGGTCTAAGAGAGTGGCTCTATGCATGTGTATAACTGATAACACTCTGCTGTCCACCGGAAGCTAGCACAACACTGCAAATCAATAATACTCCAATAAAATATTTTAAAGTAAGCATAGGATACAGACCAGATTTCAAAGACCATAAAATAAAAGACTGTAAAAGAATGTAAAATATCTCATTGTGATAATTTTTTATCCTGATTTACATGTCAAGATGATATTATTGGCAGTAACTTGGGTTAAGTAAAATATATTTTTAAAATTAATTTTACCTATTTCTTTTAACTTTTTAATGGGACTATAAGAAGATTTTAAATTATATATGTTTATCATAGGATATTGAATATAGTTCTCTGTGCTATACAGTAGGACCTTGTCTTTTATCCATTCTATATATGAAAGCCTACATCTGCTAACCCAAAAATATCCTATGCTAGACCATAATGGAAAGAGAATAGTTAAAAAAGAAGAATGAATATATATGTATAAATGAATCACTTTACGGCAGTAATTAACACAGCATTGTAAACAATACTTCAACAAGAAAATAATTTTTTAAATAAAAAATAATTTAAAAAATAAAATAGCATATGTGGCTCAAATTATGTTTCTATAGGATGGTGCTGCTGTAGAGACTGACACAGAAGCATCAGTGAGCGCTGTTGTAGTCCAACGATGCATACTTATGTACCTACAGTGAACCAGCCCCCAGAAATCTGCTTTCATCGCATTCTTCCAACACTCTCAAAGTTGCTGTCTTTTCTAATAGTTTTGTCTGCTCTTCTAAGCACACAGGGTGAAGGCTTCTGATAGATGCACGCTCTCTTGACCTCATTACTTGAGCATTTGATGACACCTATCATCTCTCCAGGAATGGAAACCTGGATTTGTTTCTAGGAACCAGGAAGCAGCTACATCAAAGATTGAGCTGTGCCTTAATCCATGAGGAGTGGGCAGAGAAATAGGAAATATTGTTAAATGTTAACATTACACGTGAATGGCCTCTGAACAAAAACTAATACATGATTATAAAGCCTATTTACCTGATTCACTGTTTATTAGTCCCCGGTAGTGTTTAGTTCAGATGATCCTCAAAGCAAATGCCATTAATCCTAAAAATCTGTTTAGAAGACAGTCCTGTCCCTCCACCTCAGTGAGGTCATTGGCCAGAGGTTCAGCCTGTACCTTTAAAGGGCTCCCGCCGGGAAAAAAGGGCTCCTAAGGACAGAGCTGCACAGGGAGGCACCCTTTGACCCCAGACCCAGGTGCTGCTGACTCATGGGGACTCAGCCCCAGACTCAAACCATTTGGACAAATAAGTGGTAAGAACGGTGTATTATTCAACCAATGCTGTTAGCGGGGGCTTTCAGTAACTGATTTGTTGCTGCTGTTGTTTTTCTTAACAGAACTGTGCAAGTCAGCAAAAGACAGAAAATAAATGTTCCTCGCTGGGCCTGACAGACCAAATACACCCTGATTAAGAGCATATCAGTTCTCCAGGCTGTCATCTGCCGACCAGCAAGCAATTTCCCTGCGTTCCTTTATCAAGAAGGGCACGTTTCTGCATCTCATCTCTTCGAAGGATTGCTGTTATTCATCTTAAGATGACCCACAAATTATTTTTGGTTTATTTTCAGAAACCATGAGCTCATTTAATTCACAATGAAGGAAGAGTTTATAACTGTGTGATGGGAACACTGAATTTCTCAAAACGCTGTCTTGGCTAAATGACAACCTCACCATGTGCATTTGCCCTTCAGGTTTCTCAACATCTGTGTCTCTAACTAGATTGCATGCATGCATGCTAAGTCACTTCAGTTGTGTCCAACTCTGTGCGACCCCATGGACTATAGCCTGCCAGATTCCTCTGTCCATGGGATTCTCCAGGTAAGAATGCTAGAGTGGGTTGACATTCCCTTCACCAGGGGATTTTCCCGACCCAGGGATCGAACCCACGTCTCCTGTGTCTCCTGTACTGCAAGCAGATTCTTTACCATGGAGTCACTGGGGAAGCCCCTAACTAGATTAGCAAAGCATTTATGTGCTCTCCAAACTGCCTGCAGGGAGGAAGACCTCAAGGTTTTGGGAGCTGTGCTGAGCTTGACCCACAATGCACCTGACTTGGTTTAGCCACTTGTCACTTTTTATTGCATCTCCTCTCTTCTGATCAGCTTTGCAGGTTTGTCCCAATCACAGCAATAAAGATGCTGTGGGTCAGGGCCCCCAGTTTCCTGTAATAATGTCCCTTCTATTTCTCACCCAGCTCTTCCCACTAACCCTTGCATTTTTGTCAGTTGCTTTTCTGTTCTTGCCTCATCTGATCCAGAGCTGTGCAGTGAAGGCGATGAGGGGGTTGCAGGCATTAGGACTGAATGAAAAAGTGCTCTGTATTTCCATGACAGGGAAATGATAGACAGAAGAAGATTCTCAGGTGGTTAAAGGGCCTACCCTTTGATGCTGGCGTGAATGTAAGCTTCATTTCATTGCACCAGCAGCTGCTCAGAAAACTGCTACTGACGACTGAAGAGAGGCTTAAAGAAGAAACAGGATCAAACACTTCCCAGTCAGTAGTTTCCCCAGGGTGACTTTTTGACAACTGTGACAGTGCAGGCTTCAGTGTAACAAAGCTTTTTTTCTCCAGTCATGAGGAGTTCTCTGGCTCTACATGAACAAGGCATTACAGCAATTCATTGCTGTTAGAGAGTCCAGAGAAAGAAATGCCTCTGGCTTAGGGATTTTTCTCCATGTGAACCCCTCATGTAGACCCTTGAAATCATGGTGACCCTCTACAAAGTCTGTTCTATAAATTTAAAGGAAACACTTTCAGACAATTTGGCCATATAAAACAAACGGTTCCTCTGCCTTGTCCCCAGGCTTAATTTATAGGCAACACTCCACTCTGAGTTTCCTGAGGCTCCATATCAACAATCTATGATGTTTATTTGGCTTTCAAGGAAAGTTTTTTGCCTTTGAATTTCTTATACCAAAAATCTCTTCTTCAATGGTGACATCCATTAGGGTTAATTTCTGTCTCATTGAGCTAGCTCTGCCTTTCCCATAGACACAGGGGTTTAGCCAGCCTTCTGTCTGTTCTTAAGCATTTATTTAATGCCCGCCTTACCTCCACCACCTTCCACATTCAACTCTTGTGCATTTGTATTTCCCACACCTGCCCCTTTTCTCTAGTCAATAAGTACATACAAAAATTTATTTCAAGTATTTGCAGAGGAAGCAAATAGAAAAGAATACATAAGAATGTATATGCCAGGGCATGGGGCTATTTATTAATAGCTCATGTTTAAATTTTAATATCAATTAATCTGTTCGCTAAACCTTTTTATCAATTGCTCATTTTAGAGTATTTCCTCAGTAACAGACACCTAAGAACTCAAACCAAAAGCAAAAGACAGAGAGACATAGTAATAATAATAACAGTTAGCTTTGAATCCTATTGCTTTTTGCCACTCAGTCCATTTAGATGAAGAAGAAGCTTGATTTCATGCACATTTTAAAACTAATGACAGGAAATTTGTGTTTCAGATTAATCAATAAGTATTTGTTGACTAACAGAATGAATGTGCGTGCCTGCTCAGTCATGTCCAGCTCTTTGCGACCCCATGGATTGTAAACTTCCAGACTTCTCTGTCCGTGGAATTTTCATAACAAGAATACTGGCATGGGTTGCCATGTCCTACTCCAGGGGATCTTCCCAACCCAGGGACCAAAGCCATGTCTCCTGTGTTGCCTGCATTGGCAGGCGGATTCTTTATAAACCCTAATATTCAACAATTATCTCCCATTCCTGAAAGATGTTAAGCATAGTTTATGCTGTCAAATGATGGATCAGAAGAGGAAGAGAACAAGAAAGCAGTGAGCATCTGAAGGTGGGATTTAAAGGTGCTGAGGAAAAGCAGAACTATAACCAAGCTAGAAGGTGAGCCCTGAAGAAAGAGCCACATTTTTGTGATTTTGACTAGTGGGTAGGGGGGCATTTCTAATGGGTAGTTGAGTACCATTTCGATGGTCTGCAACTGCAAAACAGAATCCCAAAGGACTCAAGGACCCATCATAGGGCCAGAGAATATGATCATTGACACAATTATAGGGCATTTTATAACCCCTTTTATTGAATAATACAGTATCCATATAGCTACCTGAAAGGGTTTCCCAGGTGGCACAGTAAAGAATCCATCTGCCAAACAGGAGACATGTGTTCAATCTTTGGGTTGTGAGGATTCCCCCAAAGGAGAAAGTTACAACCCACTCCAGTATTCTTGCCTGTAGAATCCCATGGACAGAGGGCTATAGTCCATATGGTCACAAAGAGTCAGACACAACTGAACATCTTAGCATACATATCTTCGTGACTTCAAAGTCCAAGATCTTATCTCTAAACCATGCTTCCCCCAGTATTCTTGACTGGAAAATCTTACGGATAAAGGACCCTGGCGGACTATAGTCCTCGGAGTCACAAAGAGTCAGACATGACTTATTAACTAAACAACAAAAATAACTTCCTGAGCATCAGAACTATTTAGGAGCTTTCCTTTAAAAATACAGACATCTGAACCCTACTCTGTGACATTTAGTTCAGTTAGTTTAGGGTTGGAATCTATAAATCCTGATCTGATGCAGGTTAGTTATCAGATGAGCCTGGAACATCTTGCTTTGCAAGAAATTAAGCAAGTGTTGCCAGAACACCACACACACACAAACACACACTCACACAATGGAAGAAAGTAAAAAAGACATGGGAGCCAACTGGTCAGCTTGAAGTGGCCCTACTGGCCAAAATTGGGAAGATTTGAGCAACAAAATAAGTAAAATAGCTACAGATTATAATCTGTTGAATAAAACAGAAATCAATGAGTACATTCTTTTAATAAAGATAGATGATAAATAGATCAATAAATAGATCACTTATAGACACATGGAAACATACATGGACACATATGTAGACACATAGGTAGGAGAGAATATTAGGTTACTCCCTACAGAAGAAGAGCAGCTGATAGATGTGGAAAATCAACAATGGTTGCTAAATCTAAGAAGGAACATTGGATAAGGAGTACAATATATGCATGATCATAAATTAGTTACCCATAAATTTCTTGTTATTTGCAAGAGGAAAAATAACTATCCAATGGAAAAATTAGGCAAAACCTTTGCTTGGAGATCAAAATTAACATCACCCAGGAGAGGTAGATGAGTATTAAGTACCTGAGAAATACATATGTCCTGAGAAATACATATATCACTTTTGGAGTATTCTGGCAAGGGATACATACTCTGATCTTTATCTTCAAAGGTGTCGATACAAAAAAAGACAGAGGCTGAAATATTCCAGATGAAAAGAGATTAACAAGACATGAAAATTAAATGCAGCCCATAATCCTGGACTGGATCCTGTAATGAAGAGAAAATTATACCATAAAAGGCATTATTAAGACAACTGACAAATTGGACTATAAGACCAGATTGGATTATAGCCTAGGTTAAAAATAGTAAATCAATGTTGAATCCTTAGGACTTGATAACTATACAGTGATAACTTAAAAGAATATCCTTGTCTCAAGAGAGAGGACAAAAATGTGGGAAATGTTAAAAATTAGCAAATCCTGACAGGGAAACACAGGAGTTTGTATTAATCTTGCAACTTTTGTGTCAATTTAAATTTATTTTGAAATAAAAAGGTTTTTCGTTTAACTCCCCAGGCAATTCTGAAACAGCACATCATGAGTGGCATTTGAAGACCACTGATGCAAGTGTGGGCTTTCCAGGTGGTGCTAGTGGTAAAGAACCTGCCTGCCAGTTCAGGAGATGTGAGAGACATGGGTTCGATCCCTGGGTTGGGAAGATCCCCTGGAGGAGAGAATAGCAACCCACTCCAGTATGCTTGCCTGGAGAATCCCATGAAGAAAGGAGCCTAGCGGGCTACAGTCCATAGGGTCACAAAGGGTCGGACACAGCTGAAGGGACTTGGCACACAGGATACAACAATGTGAATGTCACCTTAAGAAAACTATTGCGATGCTTTCTCATCTACTGTCATATTATTTTTAATAGCCCTTGAATGAAAAATCAATATATTATCTGGAGCTATCATCCAAGTAAAAACCAGGTGGAAGTGATCATAGGTATTAAATTAGGAGAGGACACTGACATGCATTTATACTTAAGCTTCTGCATAAACTTTCATGCAATCAGTTACTTGTCTCAACACGTTCAGACTTTTCTAAAATAACTGCATGTGCAGTAATGATCTTCCTGTATTCTTATGCCCTATGATCATAACATTAATGATTATGTAAAAGAAACCTCAAAATTCCACAGCTACTCAGGTCTTTTTGCTTCTTCCTTCCTATCTCCTCCTCACTAATGATAAGACATTAAAACAAAAGCTCTTTGGAGAATATGCCTAATTGAATCATAGGATTTCCAATTTAGTAACTATATTTTTGAGTACTAGCAATGTGCCAGAAGTTTTATCAAATGTTTTCATGCTGTATCAGGAAAGAATAAGTTATGCTGCTGTAACTAATACCATCAAAGATCTTAGTTACTTATAACAGTGAAGATTTATGATTTGCTCATGAATTCTGGGTACCCTGAAAATCAACAATAGGATTCTGCTCACAGTAGTTATTCAGGGAGCAAATTAACAGAGCAGCCACTATCTTGAATACTTGATCACCTTGCTAGAGGGAAAGGGGTCTCCAGAGAGTTATATAGCAGCCCCAAAATGGCACCCACAGCTTCCATCCACAATTCATTGACCAGAAAAAGTCATACAGCACCATCCCTCCAACAAGGAACTAGCAACGTTACTGTGACCTGGAAGATGGTAGGATGCCCCCTCCAACAGTGCTAGTGACTATAAAACAAGCATCAAATCACTTATCTTTATCACCGACCAATAGTTCAATCAAATGCTGACTTTCCTTATCCTCATTTAAAGGAGAGAAATCAAGGTTTATAGAAATTTAGAAAACCTGGCACAGTTACAAAAAAAAAAAAAAAAAGTGTGTGTTCATTGCTTAGTCTTGTCCAACTCTTTGGGACCCAATGGATTATAGCCCACTAGGCTCCTCTGTCCAGGGGATTCTCCAGGCAAGAATACTGCAGTGGGTAGCCATTCCTTTCTCCAGGGGATCTTCTTGTTCCAGGGATTGAACTCAGGTCTTCTGCATTGCAGGCAGACTCCTTACTGTCTGAGCCACCAAGGAAGCCCAGACAAAAAAGAAGAGACAGGATGTGAACCCAGATCTTGTGTGATTCTGAGTCCGTGATCATACTTACTGCCTAGATGCTCAATCTTACCTCAGGCTTTTATGTAGTTATAAAGAAGTTTTGCTCAGAAGTACGTGAACTAACCTGGCAACAGAGGGACAACCTTACCTATGAGCAAAATACTCTTTTACTCCAGCTGACTGGAGGGGTCCAAAGCATTCCCACCTTCCATCTTGACAATGTTTTCCTTCAGTCTTCCGGCTGGCTACTATCATCCTCAGATCTTCCAGGGCCAGCACTTTTCTCTCCATCTACAAAGTCTCTTTGCTTTAGCTACTCTCTCAGACAAGAACATCTGAGCCTGACTGGCAGCCTTCTTCCCCAAACCCTGACCACACTTCTTTTCAGATATGTGGGTACAACTAAACTGGTTAGGATTCCATTGTGCTCTGTGATCCAGGCTTTATCATCTCCTGGACAATTTTGCCAAAGTAGCCCATTGTCTTATTTGTCATCTGTCATGGAGCATTCAGTGAGCTGTTCTGCATAAGCGTGGCCAAGCATAGCATCAGAGGGGTCAGAAACATACTTCACCCAACCCAGTTGTAGGACTGCAAAGTCACATGGCAAAGAGTGTGCAAACGTATCTATTTCTATGCCTGTGTGTGCTCAATCACTCAGTCTTGTCCAACTCTTTGTGACCCCATGGACTGTAGCCTGCCTGGCTTCTCTGTCCGTGGATTTCCAGGCAAGAATACTGGCATGGGTTGCCATGGGTTACTTCAGGGGATCTTCCTGATGCAGGGATCGAACCCATGTCTCCTGTGTCTGCTATATTGGGGTAGATTCTTTACCATTGTGCCACCTGGGAAGCCCATATATTTATATAAGAGTGAGTACTGAATCAAGAACAGAAATCCAGACTTGGACCCCCAAGAAACAGGAGCTGAAGTAGCTCATGGATAGATGCTTCACCCTTCCTTATTCCTATCCTGCCACCCCCAGAACAATTCCCAGGCCACATGGTTCCCGATGGACTCTCCAGCAACAGGATAAAGCAATCAGCTATGTTTCTTGCAGGACTGTCTCTCCAGCACAAAAATGCATCATCTTATATTTGCTTTTGCTCTTTCCCAGCCTCATTTTTCTCTGTTGCAGCCTTAGAACTGGACTCTTTAATAAAACATTAGCTTGTATAGTTTGCCTCAGTCTCTCTTTTCTAGGGAACTGGACTGATGATAGTAGGATTATGAGATACACATCCCTAAAGTGTTCACCACAATGGTGAGATGGATATGCACACACACACACACATGTATATATTCAAAGATGCAAACCTATGGCTTGGAATCACTATTGTGCTTCGTCTTAACCAACCCCAAACCCAGGTGAAAGTCAATATTTCAAACTATGATCACAGTAGAAACCTTTGCACATCTCCCCTGAGCACCTGAACATTCTTTCCTTCCTGTTTATGACGCCTTTGTTCCACTTGCAGAAACGTATTTATCCTTCTAAGCTCAGTTGCTCACTACCTCCCTCCCTATGAAACCCTACTGGACAGACTACTACCCACAGTCAGATGCTCTATCTTACTATTTGTCATACAGTTCATTTTTTTTTTTTTTCTTTTCTTCTTTTTTTTTTTTCATTTATTTTTATTACTTGGAGTAAGTTTAAATGGATATCATTTGCAACAAATACCTTAATAATATTTTTTTTTTATAATTCACTTTATTTTTTTTTCTTTTTCTTTTTCTTTTTTTTATTATTTTTATTTTTTTTTTTCCAGTGGGTTTTGTCATACATTGATACGAATCATACAGTTCATTTTTACAGACTTTATTAGCCATGGAATTAGAGTTTGGTTTTTCTTAAATTAACACATGTCTTCATTATACTAAAACCAAGCAACTATCTTGCCATAAAAAGGCTGCTTTTGAAATACTGTTATGCTAAATCTTACTCACAGAAGATGGTATAGCCTCAGAAGGTTTCCCAAGGAAAAGATTAATGAAAACATCAAATGCTTTTCAGAGTTGATAATTGCTGCTTCAAAGGTCATTTTACTCAAATACTGAATTATAACAAAAAAGCCTTGAGGAAAAAATGAAGAGAACTCAGCTCAGTATTCTATGCTAACCTAAATAGGAAAAGAATTTGAAAAAGAATGAATATCATTCTTATACGGGTATCATTTAACCACCTTGTTGTACACCTGCAACTAACACATCATCATTAATCAACTATATTCTAATATTAAATAAAAATTTTAAAAAGAAAATATTACACAGTAATTTTTAGGACACTTTACATTGCAGAGCAACAAATGCATTCTTAGCATAATAAAAAGTGATTTGATTTATTTTGGTTTACATCCACATTTCAGCACTTTGTAGCTTCAAACAGAAAATTAGAAAGGTGGAAATTTGCTGAGAAGTGAAACCAGCCAATTTGGGGATCTGCTGGGCATGCTGGGTTCTTTCTGAGTTCCCAGGGGAAACACAAGAGGCAGAAGCATCAAAATTAAGGCAGGCACTTAATTCAAGGTAAGTTTTGTTCTATATTTGTCAGATTCCAAACTAACACTCAGATGAGTAACAAGAGGATGATTGAACCCAAGCTCTGTTTAAAGCATATTTTTTTCAGTTTTCAAAAGCAAAAATAAATATAGAAAAAGAATACAATTCATTCAGAGGAAATGTGTATGCTAAAAGTGTCTCTGTGTCCTTTCTGCAAATATATTCACCGAGGCCTGTGAGAGATGTCAGGGCTGAGCAGTCCTAATAAGTGACTGCTTTTTTCCCTAAATCAAAATCTGAGCTAAAAACCGTTCAGTTGGTGACAGCGTCTGGGTCCACGAGTCCATTTAGAACATTTTGCTCCATTTATAAAAACTCTGTTTACGAGTCTTGAAACAGGAAGTGTCTTTGACTGTTATGGTCCACATTCTATTTTAATACTGAAAAATTGGTTTTCACAAATTGTTCTCGGAAGCCCAGTTATTCATTGTCCCTGTCCATCTAGTATGTGCGCATGTGTGTATATAGATAGATAGATAGATAGAGATAATGTCTTTGTCATTTTCTAGATACCAGCTAACTGTGCCATCTCCCTCTCCTTTTCAAGTTCTTCAATGTCAGATATCTCAAGGGACTTTTACTCCCAAATCCACCGTGGTTACTGTCTTGCATCACTGACATTGAGACCTGCCCTTTTTATGGGGGTTGCAGGGTGCGCTCAGTGTTTATTCGGGTGACCCACCTCAGTTCAGGGCAAACTATCATTATTAGACCACACAAAGTCTCAAGTTGTTATGATTATTATTTCTGCTATCCTTCCCATTGACCCTAAATACCCTCTCTCTTCATTTTAGTGTGTCTTTCCAATCCATCTATCATGACTATTTTCAAACATATTGTCCTGGGAAAATATCAATTATTAATTTTGTGGGGAATTTTTTAATTTTTCAAAACGATCCAGTGCTATCACCCTTGTTTTTTTTTAAACCTATATGAAATCTATCCATTTTGGTAAATGTAAATCTAATCTAATTTCTTGCATCTGTGGGACAGTTTCCATCTATTGTGAAATAAAATCTCTCATTGTCTTTTCTCCTAGTGATATCTCTTCAACTTTTGCTATCACAAACAATGGTGAAATGAAAACCTCACAGATGTCTCTTCTACAATCACACAAAAATTTCTTTGTAATATTTTCCCAGAGGTAGGAGTACAGGGTCATATTGTATCACATATTTAATTTTGTTAAGTATAGCTATATTCTTCCACCAGTTGGCAGTGCATCCAGCAGAGCATGATGGTTCCTCTTTCCTCATATTCCCATCAGCATTTGATAGCATCCACTTAACTCATTTTTGTAATCTAGTGGATACAAAGTGCTATCTGCGTTGTTAACTGAATTTGATCTCACTATTTCTATTGAAAATGAAGCTCTGTCATGCCCTTCATGTTTTCTGTTTCCCCTCCTGAAAATTCGTATTTGATGCCTTTGTCTTTTTTTACTTTTCTCTGCTTTTATTTTTCTAGTTGTAAGTGCTTTGTTCATTATAGATGTTGCAAAAATCTTCTTACAGTGAATCCTAATTCTGCTGACTTTGTCTGCAGTGTTCTTCATTAAATAGAGTTCCTTTATACACATTGACAAATTCATCTCCCTCCTTCATTCAAATTTTATGTTACTTACACTGTCAACTTTGAGTTTCAGAGCACTTTCTATTTTTCTTTCAAAAGATATACACCATCCTAAAGTCACAAAGATATTCTTGCAAACTTTTGTTTTCACTTTATAGATTTTCTTTCCATATTTCAGTTTTAATTACTTTGCAGTTTATCTTTATGCATGGGATAAGGTTGTGAGGAAGGAATTCAACATTTTATTCATACATTGATTCACCTTTAATAAAACAATTTACTATTTATCCTTCCTCATGAATTTGCGATGGCATTTCTATCTTATAACAAGTTCCCATTTTACTTTGATCTCCATCTACTGTATAGCATTGGTCCTTTTGACTGCTCCCATACAGTACATGCTTTTTTATTAAAATAGCTTTGAAATGTGTCTTAATCTAACAGGGTCAACCTCCATTATCTTTCTCTGAATTATCATAACTATTAATGTAACTAGTATTCATATAACTTCAAAGTACGTTTGTTTATTTGCCTAAGAAATATGGAGATTTTCCATGTTGTTGTTCAGTTGCTAAGTCATGCCCAACTCTTTGCAACCCCATGGACTGCAGTGTGCCAGACTTCCCTGTCCTTCAACTATCTCCCTGAGTTTGCTCTAATTCATGTTCATTGAGTTGGTGATGCTATCTAACCATCTCATCCTCTGCCACGCCTTTCTCCTTTTGTCTTCCATCTTTCCCAGCATCAGGGTCTTTTCCAAAGAATCAGCTCCTTACATGAGGTGGCCAAAGTATTGAAATTTCAGCTTCAGCATCAGATTGGAATAGCATTTTAAAATGGCTAAATCATGGGTCTGTAAACTTTTTATGTAAAAGCCAGGTAATAAATATTTTAGTTTTTGCAGACCATACATTATGTGTTGCAACTACTCAATTCTGCTATTGCAGAAGGGTAACAGCCTAAGATACATGTAAACAAAGAATGTGGCTGGGTTCCAATAAAACTTTATGCACAAGAGCTTGTGGACTGGATGTGATCTCCAGGTTTAGTTTGCTAATGCCTTGTATAGATTAATTTGAGGAGAATTAAAGTCAGACACAACTGAACAACTGGACTGAACTGAATATCATTACAATGTTAATTATTGTAAATACCCTTCTTGCTAACACAGGAGACATAAGAGACATGGATTCAATCCCTGAGTCAGGAACATCCCCTGGAGGAGTGCATGGCAACCCAGTCCAGTATTCTTGCCTAGAGAATCCCACAGACAGAGGAGCCTGGCGGGCTACAGTACAGACAGCAGCTGAATGTGAATCAGTGAAGTTAGAACACACCTTACACTACACACAAAAATAAAAACTCAAAATAGCTAAAAGACGTAAACATACAATATAACACCATAAAACCCCTAGACAGATCATAGGCAAAACATTCTCTGACATAAATCATACCAATATTTTCTTAGCTCTGTGTCCCAAGGCAATAGAAGTAAAAACAAAAATAAACAAGTGGGATTTAATCAAATTTACAAGCCTTTGCACAGCAAAGGAAACCATAAACAAAATGTAAAGACAAGCTACAGACTAGGAGAAAATATTTGCAAATAATACAATCAACAAGGGCTTATTTTCCAAAATACACAAACAGCTCATATAACTCAACAAAAACCAAACAACCCAATTCAAAAAATGGGCAGAAGACCTAAACAGACATTTCTCCAAAGGAGACATACAGATGGCCAATAGGCCCATGAAAAGATGTTCAACATCACTAATTGTTAAATGAATGCAAATCAAAACTACAATGAGATACACAACATGATACCAGTCAGAATGGCTATCACTAAAAAGTGTACAAATAACAAGTGCTAGAGAGGGTGTGGAGAAAAGGGAACCCTCCTACACTGTTAGTGGGAATGTAAATTGGTGTAACCACTATGGAAAACAGTATTGAGTTTCCTCAGAAAGCTAAAAATCGAATTACCATATGATCCTTCAATCCCACTCCTGGGCATACATCCAGACAAAACTCTAACTCAAAAAGATACATGCACCCCCAACATTCATAGCAACACTATTCACAGTAGCCAAGACATGGAAACAACTTAAATGTCCATCAAAAGATGAATGGGTAAAGAAGATGTGGTACATGTATACAGTGGAATACTACTCCACATGCCATAAAAAAGAATGCAATAAGGCCAGTTGCAGCAACATGAATGGACCTAGAGATTACACTAAGTTAAATAAGTCAGAAGGGCAAATACCACGCAATATGTGGACTGTAAAATATGACACAAATGAACCTATCTACAAAACAGAAACAGACTCACAGACAGAAAACAGGTTTGGGTTACCATGGGGGAGAGGGTGGGAGAGGAATGAACTAGGAATTTGGGGTTAGTAGATGCAAACTATTATACAGAAAATGGATAAACAACAAGATCCTACTGTATAGCACAGGGAACCACATTCAATATCCTGGGATAAGCCACAGCGGGAAAGAATATGAAAAAGAATGTAGGGGTCTAACTGAGTCACCTTGCTGTAGAGCAGAAATTAACACAACACTGTAAATAAACTATACTTCAATAGAAAGCTAAATTTTAAAAAACTGTCTCCCTACAGGACTTCTGAATTATTTATCATTCTTTGTAATTTCCAGGATATTGCTGTTATTATTGTAAATGGCATCTTAGTTTTCAGAACAACTTTCACTCAGTTATTGTTGGTTTAGGTAAATATAACTAATGTGGCATATGGATATTATAACTAAGAATCCTTTTGAAATTTCTTATTAGTTGCATGAAACTTTCTTTGATTCTTTTGGGTTTGATATGTTAATTAAGATATCATCTGTAGGTAATCATTTTATCTACTCCCTTCTAAATATTGTAGCATTTTAGAATTTTTGAATTTAGTTATAAAGACCTCTAGTTTCACACTGAACTGTAACAGCAAGCACAGACACACTTGGGAGTTTTGTTGTTGTTTTTTTCACTGAACTCAGAGGTAAAAATCTGAATTTTATAATAAAGTGCCATTTGTACTTTGATATTTGTGTCAATATCCACTTTTCAGTTAAGGTAGGTTGCTTCTACTCTTACTTATCTGCAAGCTTTCATAGTAAATGTGTGTAGAAAATTAGCAAGTGATTTATTTGCACCAACTGCTTTTTTTCCTTTAGTTCATTAATGTGGTGAGTTATGTGGATATATTTTTCTGATATTCAATCAACCTTACGTTCCTGGAAAAAAACCAACATGGTCATGGTACCTTAATTTTAAATAGAGTATCTGATTTAGAGAGTATTTTTATGCTTGTGCACTTCTGTTATTGCTCGCCACCTTACCTGGCAGTAAGCAGTCATAAACCCCAGATAGACAAGGATATTCTTTTTCCAATATTACATGCAATGGTCACTCTTAAATCATTATAGTTGTGAAACTTTTTAAAAGAAAGTTTAACAGCTGTTCTTAAGTAATATTAACCTAAAATTATCTTTTCTTAAACTAGTTTTTAGTATTATGTTGTACTAGTCTCATAAAATGAGGTAAGCATTTTCCTTTTTTTCTACTTTCTAGAGTAATCTAGATAGGGATTACTGTTCCTTTGAAATTTGTAGAATAAATCAGAGAAACTATTTGGACCCAGAAATAATTGGGGGGAGAATATTTCATAGAAAATTGAAGATTAATTATCATTTAATTTCTGGAATCATAATTTACTATAGCTTTTTCTTTCTTCTTTTGACAATTCTGATATATTATGAACTCAAGATATTTATTCTTAGTTTTCCAATTCTATGGCACATTTTTTCTTCAAAATAGTCTTTACTTTTTTAATAAAACCATTTCAAAATCTTCAACTATAATACTCATTTCAATATTGCATTGCATTTTGTAATTAGTCTTAGGAGAGATCTTATTAGTCTTTTAAATAAATCCATTTTGTGTCAAATTTTCCTATATTTTGTTATTGTTATTCTTAAACTTATTAATTTCTGCCTTTATCATTGTTATTTATTTCCTTCTTGTTGATTTATATTTACTCTGTCATTTTTTTACCAGCTTCTTGTTTATGTATTTTATTTCTTGCTATCTAAGAACACAATCAAAGTTTCAGATAGTCATTAGCTCTGTTCCACAAATTTTGACATGTACCACTTTGTATTCTAGCTTTAGGCATTTCATAATTTTTTATTTCATATGGGAATTATTTAGTAATATTTAAATCATACGGAGGTAGGTTTTGTTAAGCTCCTCTTTTATTACGAATTCCTGACTGTGCTGTGCTGTGGTCAGAGTACATTATTTATATAATGCCAATGTTTGTGCCACTTGTGCTCAGGCACTGAGTCGTGTCCAGCTTTTTTTTTTTTTTTTTTTTCGTGTCCAGCTTTTTTACAAGCCTTTGGACTGTAGCCCACCAGGCTCCTCTGAACATGAGATTTCCTAGGCAAGAACACTGGAGTAGGTTGATGCCAATGCTTTGTAATTTATTGGGATTTCCTTTGTGACCTAGTACATATTTTTTGTAATATAGTACATGGCTCTCAATGCGATAGCTGCATCACCAGTGCAATGAACACGAACTTGGGCAAACTGGGAGATGATGAGGGACAGGGAGGCCTGGGGTGTTACAGTCTACAGGGCCACAAAGAGTCGGACTAGACAGCTGAACGGCAGCAACATGGCGCTCAAAGTTCTTCCCAGGCGGCACTAGTGGTAAAGATCCAGCCTGCCATGCAGGAGGCGAGGTTGATCCCTGAGTCAGGAAAATCCCCTGGAGGAGGGAATGGCAACTCACTCCATTATTCTCGCCTGGAGAATCTCATGGACAGAGGAGCCTGGCGGGCGATAGTAGGTGGGGTTGCAAAAAGTTGAACACAGCTGAAGCAACTTAGCACACATGCACGCATACAACTCTCAAAAACAGTGTGTACTTAACAGTTATATATTTCTACTTACAAAATTTCAATTATAAAATTCTGAGTCTTTTAGGTCAAGTCGTCTACTTTATTTCTGGCTTGCTTGTTCTTTCAATTTCCAAAACAGACGCATTTAAAAAAATAAACAAAACTCTCACTAACATTATTAATACTTCTGTTGCTCTGTCTGCTTAACTATATAATTTGATGCTTTATATATTTAAAGACTATCATTAAGTGACTATGTGTTCAAGATTGCTATAATTTACTTGCATTTTATTAGCATTACTATCCTTTTTGTCTTCCTATGTCATTTTCACCTTCTGTTAATTTTTTTTTTTAAGATCTATAGAATCCCAGGGCTTCCCTGGTGGCTCTGTGGGAAAGAATCCACCTGCCAATGCAGGAGACATGAGTTTGATCCCTGATTCGGAGAGATCCCACATGCTGCAGAGCAACTAAGCCCCTGTGCTGTAACTATTGAGCCTGTGCTCTAGAACCTGAGAGCCACAACTACTGAGCCCACCGGGCTGCAACTACTGAAACCTGCACGCCCTAGAGCCCCTACTCCACAAAAAGAAAAGCTACAGCAATGAGAAGCCTTAGCACATCAACTAGAGAGTAGCAACTAGAGTGGCCCAAATTCATGGCAACTAGAGAAAAGCCCAGAGAAGGCAATGGCACCCCACTCCAGTACTCTTGCCTGGAAAATCCCATAGGAGGAGGAGCCTGGTGGGCTGCAGTCCATGGGGTCGCTAAGAGTCGGACACGACAGAGCGACTTCACCTTCACTTTTCACTTTCATGCACTGGAGAAGGAAATGGCAACCCACTCCAGTGTCCTTGCCTGGAGAATCCCAGGGATGGGGGAGCCTGGTGGGCTGCCGTCTATGGGGTCACAGAGTTGGACACGACTGAAGTGACTTAGCAGCAGCAGAGAGAAGCCAGCACAGCAGTGAAGACTCAGCACAGCCAAAAATAAATAAAATTTTTAAAAAAAAAATCTATAGAATCTGTTATGATGCCAATTCTGTAATTCCTGATCATTTCACAATCAGTTGGCCTGGTGGCTTATAAATTTTATCAGCCTTCTCAAAGAATGAACTTTTTGTTTCACTGACTTTCTTTTTAGTGCTTCTGTTTTTAATTAATTTACTTCTCTGCTTTTTATTTTCCCTTTTAGTTCCCTGCTTACTTTGTGTTTCATTTGGACATTTTTTTTCTAGTTTCTTATCATTTGTCAAATTTTCACTCTGTGACCTCTAAGATGAATGATGACAGACAGTGACTGGCATCCATGAAGTTAATTCCCTTTGAAATACTGGACAACTGCTTGGAATCTGGGCATTCAGTTTTTTCTCTTCTCTACCTCACCTGCTGCAAAGAATTTTTTGCGTGCATGTGTGCTCAGTCATGTCCGATTCTTTGAAACCTCATGGACAGCAGCCTGCCAGGCTCCTCTGTCCATGGAAATTTCCAGGCAAGAGTACTGGAGTGGATTGCTATTCCTACTCCAGGGGATATTCCCAACCCAGGCATCAAACCACATCCCCTGAATTGGCAGGTGGGTTCTTTACCACTGTGCCACCTAGGAAGATTCACACATCTTATTTTAGTCAGTGATTACACGGGTTTTGCTTGGGTTTGTTTTGCTTTCATTTGACCATTTCCTAACTAGTCTAAGAAACATGACAGGAAAGACATTTTACCACCTTTTACCTCCAAGAGCTCCTATTAAAGAGCTTTGATCTGCAAAGGTGTTCAATAATGTCTATTAAATTGATTTGACTTAAGGTGGCTCAAGTCAGTTTTTGGAGGTGCTGCAAGCCAATATGCTGACAGGCTACCACCAAAGTGTTTCAGTGAAGCCAACTGAGGTTAACGACGTCAACCACAGCCAGGTCTAGAGAAATCTGAGGTTTTCAAAGAATCAAGAGTCATGAAAAACACCTGTTAAAGGGAGTTAAAAACATATGCATTATAATTTCTTCTGAATTGTGATGGGAGGAAATTTTATGCTAGAGCAGCAGGTGGACAACTGTGAATTTTTAGAAGTGAGTACAATGCTTTCTGTTCTTATGGATGGTGATTTCAGACTACAGCAAAGAATGTAACACTAAAAAGCACATTAGGATTTAAGTCCCTTCTCTTCCTAAACCACTATATTGGATACCTATAACATATAATATTGTATAGCAACTAGACTTCAATTAAAAAATCCTAAATGTCCAATTGTGTGTTAGACACTGTCATGTCCAACTCTTTGCAACCCCATGGACTGCAGCCCACCAGGCTCCTCTCCATGGAATTCTCCAGGCAAGAATACAGGAGTAGGTTGCTATTCCCTTCTCTAGGAAATGTCCAATTAATAACTGCTAAATAAATTTTAAATGTCAATTTTATTTTGAAAGCACCATAAAAGTTGTGACTTGTGCCAAAATGAATTGTTCAACATAAACAAATTTATGTCTAGATTAGCAGATGGATAGATACACACACACATGCTTTGAGCATCATCACTGTTCTCAGATGCAGTCAATAAACTCAACTCTAGCTAGTTAGATCAGAAAGGCATTTATTATAGATTACTGGGTGACATACCACACCTCCAGGAGGGCCATGAGTCAAGAATAGATGTTACATAGCCAGGAAGAACGGCAGATGGGAGAAATACCCTACCCTCTGTGAGAATGTTATAAGGAAAACCTCATTACTGCCACCACATGGCTAAGACTCCATGCTGCCAATGCAGGGGGCCTGGGTTCAATCCCTGGTCAGGGAACTAGATCCCACATGCCGCAACTAAAACCCAGCAGAGCCAAATAGGTAAATACCTTTTTAAAGAAAATTTTTAAGACTTTTAAAGATAGAACCCTGACTGCAAGGAAGAGTGGAAATTGTAGCTTTAAGAGTAATGTGTGTGCACATTTCATTGTCTTTTTTCTTTATGTCAGGAGAAAAGATATTTCTGATGTGCTAAATAAACCTTTGGAGGTAAATTAGCAGCATGACTTAATTTAGCCATTGCTGTAAGTCACCTTCATACAAGAGTCAAAAAAAAAAAAAAAAAGAGAGAGTAATGTGCTAGCCAATCAATCATGAAATTCCCTCCATGAACAAGATGTTTGCCATAACTACCTGGTCAGCTGGAACTCTATTCCTAGATGAGGTCCTTCAATACATGCATAGGTAAGTTCGTGATTGCTGGTGTGAGTGGAGCTGAGGGAGATAAATCCCCTTCCTTACTCCAAATCTTCATCATCTAGGTGCTAGTGGCAAGCAAGTAGTAACTCTACAGATCTGGAGAACCTCAGGTTTTGAACATCATCTGAGTTGCCTTCCCTCAGAGGAAGATACAGTCTGCCTATCCACTTCATAGAGCTGCTGGGAAGATAACACATGGGCATGTTCTCTAGTTGTCTCATCAGTATGATGCCCACGCGTGGTTCCTTCTCATAGACTCTGTCTCACCTGTGATCTAAGGCAGACATCAGCCTGATCAGACTCCTCCCTTTATCTAAACTGCCTCAACTGAATCAGTCAGCAAGATGTGTCACCAAGATCTGTCTGGTTTTAAGAATTTTTTTTTTCAATGTGGGCCCTTTTTAAAGTCTTTATTGAATTTGTTACAATATTGTTTCTGTTTTACATTTTGGTTTTTTGACCAAGAGGCAAGTGGGATCTTAACTTCTCAAACAGGGATCGAACCACACCCCCTGCATTGGAAGGTGAAAGTCCTAACCACTGGACCGCCAGGGAAGGCCCACCAAGATCTGTTTAATCCACTTCAAAAACCGTGCTCAAATCTGGGCTCTCCCTGCCATTTCCACTGTTGAGTCAGTTCTGATTCTCATCCTGTCTCCTCTAGGTTGGTAGCCTCCCAACTTCCCACTTGTCCATCCTAATAAGCAAATCAGGTCACACCACTCTCTTAAGTGGTGTTTGGCTATTTTCATTGTAACTGTACCCACATTCATACTGTGAAAACAGACTATCCGAGCAAAAAGATACCCTTCCTAAAGAGGGGGGTGACTGATTCCGACAGAGAATACTGCTGCTGCTGCTAAGTGGCTTCAGTCGTGTCCGACTCTGTGACCCCATAGACGGCAGCCCACCAGGCTCCCCCGTCCCCGGGATTCTCCAGGCAAGAACACTGGAGTGGGTTGCCATTTCCTTCTCCAATGCATGAAAGTGAAAAGTGAAGTGAAGATGCTCAGTCACGTCCGACTCTTAGCGACCCCATGGACTGCAGCCTACCAGGCTCCTCCTTCTATGGGATTTTCCAGGCAAGAGTACTGGAGTGGGTTGCCATTGCCTTCTCCGAACAGTGAATGACAGTCACTTTTTTGAAGCAATCAGTGATAGAAGTTTCAGAAGGTGGAAAAATAAAAATGAAATGATATTCCAGTGATCACTGCTAAAGATGGGTCAATATTAAAACAAGGATTTGGGGGCTTTCCTGACAGCCCAGCAGCTAAGATTCAGCACTTCCAATGCAGGGGGTGTGGGTTCAATCCCTGCTCAGGGAATTAAGGTTCCACAGGTTGTGAGGCACAGCCAAAAAGAAAAATAGACAATGGTGATGGTCGTACAACTTTGTGACTACAATAAAATTTGTTAAAAAAAAAAATGTTCTCTTCATCAAGGATGCTTTATAAACATCTTTCACGTAATTCCTCTATGTCTGCTTCTTCTCATTTGTCATGAAGCACACAATTCCTGCCTATTTTTCTGCTTTATATCTTTTCTCTGTCAACTTCATCCCATGCCCCACTGTTAGTCTTCACACCTATGATTTTGAACAAAAGAAATTGTATATTGCACCAAATGATACATCTCAGTCACATTCTTGATGTTATCCAACCCACTTCATGATGTCTTTGCTTTAGAGAAACCCTATCTATATCTACTACCTAATTTGGAACCTCCTTTCTAAGTTTTCATCACATTTACCTCCAAATAGTTCTCTGACAAGAAGCTGAACAAAGTATCTCTGATAAAGTAAACAGTGTGTGACACTTTTTAAAGTTAAAAATTTAGGTTTTAATTTTAAATTTAAATTTAAACTTAGTTTAAAAATTTTAAGTTTAAAATTTAAAGTTAAAATTCTAGGTTATTACTTTATTTTTTTCATACAGGTAGCTTCCAAACGAGAATACACTCTGCTAAACAAGTTATTTGGAATCACACAGAGATTAGCATTCTAGCATAACATCTCTAACACCTAATTAGTTTAAACAAATACCTCACTCGCAGAAATCACAGGAAATCAGAAACTGCCTATTAGGCTGCTAAGTATGAAAGGTGCTTGATCAAGAAGGGGGAAAAAGTCTTTCCAAGAGAAAATTGGAAGAAGCATATTTAATGTTTCTAACTTTCTATATTAAGATTTTTCTGTTGATTTATGTGAGTTTGGAAAAATACATGTCCTTCCACCAAAAATACGCTCAATCTCTGGCTATTTCTGTTTCCTTTGGAAGCTCCTCCTCTGCTCAGTATTTAATACAGATTCTCAGTGCTCTCACCTGCCTCTCTCTTCTCTCTGCAGGCACTCTCTTAGTTGAATCTCATCCCTTTTCATGGTTTTATGTATCATTCATATGACGACCAGTACCACATTTATATCTCTAGCCCAGAGTTTTCCTCTGAGCCCCATCTCTGAGCATGTAGACAGCCTCTCGACAAGTCTACTTGGTTGGCCCCAAAGCAACTTGTATGCTCAGTCGCTTCAGTCATGTCCAACTCTTTGCAACCCCATGGACCATAACCCCCAAGGTTCCTCTGTCCATGGGATTTTCCTGACAAAAATACTGGAGTGGGTTGCCATTCCCTCCTCTAGGGGCTCTTCCTGACCCAGGGATTGAACCCGGGTCTCCTACATTGCAGGCAGATTCTTTATCACTGAGCCACAAGGGGAAGCCCAACTTGCACTCAATCTAAAGTGAAGCCTTGATTTTTGCCTTCAAAACCACCCCTCCTCCTAACTGCCTAATCTCAGAAAACAGCACCAGCATTCACTTAATAGCTTCAAGTCCAGAAACCTGCGAGTCACATGATATCACTTCCCCATCACACTGCACACCCCATCCTTCATCAAGCCTCAGCAGTACCGTCTACAACTTAATTCATATTTTCTTGTTGCTCCCCATGTCTGCTGCCAGCCCTCTGCACCAAGCCATCAACATATCTTGCCTGCACTACTTCCATAGGCTACCATGTACAGTCTTGTTCACTCTTTAATCTTTAGTCTGAGCAGCAAGCACAGTGACCTTTGTAGGACCTATATTGGCCTTCATTACTACTGTGTTAAAAGTATTTAAGTAGCGGGAGAGATTGTATTTTCCATGTTAACATGCTTCACATATGCTCTTGGGACCACATGTGATTGGGACTTGGGACTCTCCCCAGCTAAGAGACGGAGTAAAACTGCCCTCACCCTTGAATCTGGGACAGACTCAATTAATGCAATGCAGTGGAAGTGACATTATGTGACTTCTGGGCCTGGGTCAAAAAGGGTCAGAAATCTTCCATCTGTTTTCTTTGAGATTCTTACTTTGGAGAAAGTCAGCTATAAAAACTTAATGAACTGAAATTCCAAATTCCTGCCTTGTTATTTGGGGAATTTTGAATTTCTTTTCTTTTAGTTTTAAGAAGTAACCTAAAATTCCCTATGTTGTTGTTGTTCAGTCACCCATTATGTCCAACTCTTTGTGACCCCATTCCTGTAACAGTAAATAAAATGATACTACCTTTAAAAACCAACCTAGATAGCATATTAAAAATCAGAGATATTACTTTGCCAACAAAGGTCTGTCTAGTCAAGGCTATGGTTTTTCCAGTGGTCATGTATGGATGTGAGAGTTGGACTGTGAAGAAAGCTGAGTACTGAAAAATTGATGCTTTTGAACTATGGTGTTGGAAGACTCTTGAGAGTCCCTTGGACTGCAAGGAGATCCAACCAGTCCATCCTAAAGGAGATTAGCCCTGGGTGTTCTTTGGAAGGACTGATGCTGAAGCTGAAACTCCAATACTTTGGCCACCTCATGCGAAGAGTTGACTCATTGGAAAAGATTCTGATGCTGGGAGGGATTGGGGGCAGGAGGAGAAGGGGACGACAGAGGATGAGATGGTTGGATGGCATCACTGACTCGATGGACATGGGTTTGAGTAAACTCTGGGAGTTGGTGATGGACAGGGAGGCCTGGCGTGCTGCGATTCATGGGGTTGCAAAGAGTCGGACACAACTGAGTGACTGAACTGAACTGAACTGAACCTTTAAAAAAGGTAGACCTCCATTTCAGAAAAGTCATATAAGGCACTCTAGTCAGCAGCCTCAGCTGAACTCGCACCACCAACTGCCAAACATCTTGACTATCCAGCCCAGCTGAGACTTCAGCTGATGGTCACTGACCCCAGGCAACATCTGAACAAAACTAAATAAGAGAATCTGAGCAAGAACTGCCCAGCTGAGTCCCTTATGAATTATTGGCCCACAAAACTTGAGTAAAAATCAAATGGCCATTATTATACCACTTAATTTGGGGGTTACTCATTATACAGCAACAGTGACTGGATCAGCTTCCAAATCTCTTCAGGATAACATCCAACATCCTTTTTGAAACCCATAGTTCCTGCATAATTCAGATTCTGGCTAGTCCTGCAGTCTCTTCTTGAGCCTTGCTAAGCAGGCATCAACCACTCTGACCCTTGCTTATTCCTCATCAGAAACTCTACTGAGACAATTTTTTCCTTGCCTGAAATGCACTCTTTACATGTCTAACATCAATTCAGCCCATGGATCTTAACTGTCCTTTCTTCAAGAACATTAAAATGAAACTAAAAGGGGGTGTTTGCATGCTAAGTCTCTTCAGTCATGTCCAACTCTTTGCCACCATAGCCCACCAGGCTCCTCTGGCCATGGGATTCCCCAGGCAAGAATATTGGAGTAGGTTGCTACATCTATTGTTGTTGTTTTTAAATGGAAGAAACTTGAGCAAAATGATCCACTGCTGGGAAGGAGATGGTGGAGAGGGAGAGGGGAGGGAGAAGATGATCAGTGGAGAAAGGTGGGCTGCAGGGATTGCATCCCTGTCTCAGATGTGAAAGAGAAGGAAGCAAGGACAAGTAACATGTAGGTACCTCCTGCATTCTCTTTGAGCATGCTCCACCAGCTAAGGCTAATTGGGGGGGCGGCGGGGAGGGGGCAGTTTCTGCATCAAGTGTCCCATGCCTTCTGGTTATCCTTGGGATCAGCCAGTTGGAAGTCCTGGCAGGGGACTGGTGGGAGCGGGGAAAGAGAAGTAGAAATATTGAGTCTGCCTGGTCCCTTCTCATGGGCTTGCTTTTGGTTGGCTGCTTCCTTCAATGTGCAACCTATGGTCACTGCTCCTCTCAAAGTGGCCTTCATCACATTGGCTCCACTGAGATTCTAAGAGTCTCTCATCTTCCTCTGCCTGCTGTCCTCTCTTGTTACCAGCACCAAGGGCCATACTGTCCCCTGGGGCTCCCTACGTTCCCCCCCCCCCCAAAGTCTTTGTAAAGCGTCTGCTTATTAAGCCATCCTCAAATTATCCTAATTTAAGTGTGACATCTGTTTCCTGCTGTCAGATACTGGGAGGAATGCTGATGAGTAAGTAGGTGGAAAGGGCAAGAAAACATTTAGCAGGTAACAACATCTGATTCTATTTTAGTTAAAATACATGGAAAACCAAAAGATACATCACTAAAACAGTAAACCAAGGAATAACACGAAAGTGCTGAGCAATTGTCATCTGTGTAAATACAGAGAGAATGCTTAGAGAGAGAAAAAAAGTAGTTCTCTTCCTTTAAACAATGGAATCTTTTTCTCTTTTTCCCACTTAAAGCTCTAAGCAAGCCGAGCTAAGTTCATGAGAGATTACAAAGAACAAACCAGATGAGTCATTTCATCTCTTTTCAGTTACCCACATGGGGTAAACTTAGAACATCACTCTGCAATACACATTACAGTGGTCTTGGCAAATTAGAATACCTTAAGTGTTTTTCTTTTTCTCAAAGTTTTTTCAGAATCCAAAAATAAGACAATAACTTTTTTAAAATAAATGCCTGAATCAAGACAGATGAACTTTGCCTGAGATCCACTGGGCTTGTGTCAATTTAGGAAATAACCCTGGCTCCTGAGACAGGAATAAGCATAAATGAGAAATTCTGGCCCCAGTGGATTGCTACCATCATCAGCAACAGCCTAGGCTATTTTTAAGACTTTTTATATTACCATCAACATCATACACTTTGATTGCTGGAGATAAATGCTAAGAACATTCGTAGAGCATTTACTCTGTACCAGGCAGTGTTCTAAGAAATTATATATATCAAATTATGCTATCCTCTTGACATCTGTATAATGGAAGACATTATTACTCTTATTTTCAGAATAGAATAGTCCCTCAGTCATGTATGACTCCTGACAATCGCATGGACTGTAGCCCGCCAGGCTCCTCTGTCCATGGGATTCTCCAGGCAAGAACACTGGAGTGGGTTGCCATTTCCTTCTCCAAGGGATCTTCCTGACCCAGGGATCAAACCCAGGTCTCCTGCATTGCAGGCAGATTTTTACCATCTGAGACAGTGGCAAGTCTTATTTTCAGATAAGGAAATGAAAACATAGAAAGTTTAGGTAAATTGTCAAAGTCATACACTCAACAGCTGTGTAACAAAGAAACCCAAGACCCACAGGACCACTAGAGGCAACTTATAACTGGAAATCTAGAGAGATGAGCTTTTGATTTTTTTTTATTCTTTCCTTTTTAACTGCTAAGGAAAGGTCTTCAACCTATAAAGTACACTCAAGACTCAATATGCATAGAATGTTTTTCCCAAACTCTTGGATTCAGATACCGGAATTTGAAGTCAGATCTGACTGACAGCAACATCTATGCTTTACTGTCTCTCACAATCAAAGAACCACTTTCTAAAGTCATAATTTCCACATAAATCTTCACATAGACCTCATAGCATACATGCTAAGTCGTTTCAATCATGACTAACTTTTTGCAACACTGTGGACTGTACCCTGCCAGTCTCCTCTGTCCATGGGGATTCTCCAAGCAAGAATACTGGAGTGGGTTGCCATGCCCTTCTTCAGGGGATCTTCCCAACCCAGAGACCCAACCCAAGTTCCTCATGTCTCCTGCACTGGCAAGTGGGTTCTTTACCACTAGCACCAGCTGGGAAGCCCAGACCACATAGACTTTCATGTAAAAACATATGTACTTTTAGTCTCTGTGGAATAAGAAAACATTTGTACCTTTGGGCTGATGAACCTCTTACAATAATTCCATGGTTCTCATAACTATCAAAACCAAATACAAGAAACATGCTCAAAAGTAGCTGTTTATCTTTCTCTGAAGTGTTCTAAATCGTTTTCTTAAACTAAATTATGATGATCAGAGAAATTATAGAAAATGATTCTGGTACTTGTGCCTTGACAGATTAATGGAAATCACTTTGGTATATATCAATACAGCATTAGAAAACATTATTTTTTTCTATTTATTTATGCTCTATCTAGACTCAGTAAAGGAAAAGATGACTTCTAAAGGCACATAGGATTGTATGATAAAATTTACCATAAAATTAAAGTACATGCTGTACACAAATGTCCACAGAAGTGCTGCACCATCTTCATAAATGGCTCATGAACACCATGCTGAGAATCTTGGTATTTAGGTGACCTCAAGTCACTGGGAGGACTTCCAAGGTAGCTCAGTGGTAATAAATCTGCCTTCCAATGCTGGAGACATGGGTTCAGTGCCTGGGTCCGGAAGATCCCCTGAAGAAGGAAATGGCAATCCACTCCAGTTTTCTTGTATGGAAAATCCCAAGAACAGAGGAGACTGGCGGTCTATAGACCATGGGGTTGCAAAAGAGAGGGACATAACACAGTGACTAAACAACAATAAAAACCATTGGCAAGATTTTTTTCTTTCATTTGGCAGCATAAAATTCCTGGTTTTGCTGCATAACTCTTGTCCAGCATGTTTCTTTCATCAATGTTTTGATTTTAAGTGTGATACATACTACTGCACTGGTGCATTCTTTCTCTGATCTCATTTTTTTTTAATTGTTTCATTTCCCATTTTGAAGCTAACACATGTTGATCACATCATAATAGATGAAAAGTAAAACAAATTTCCCTTTGGCCCACCATCTAGGGATAACCAGTATTAATAACTTCCCAACAGGAAACTATATTCAATATACTGTAATAACCTATAATGGAAAAGAATCTGAAAAAGAATATTTAGATCTAACTAAATCACTTTGCTGTTACCTGAAACTAACACACTGTAAATAAATAAATATTTTAAAAATAATTTCCTATATTTCTTTCTAGTCTTTTTGCTTTGTATGGTTTTTTATGGTATATAGAAACCAATGCACAATGATTTTTTTAAATGTCTATTTTTCAGCATATAAAAGTAACATATGTAATTGTAGAAGATTTGCAAAATACAGAAAAAATATGAATTGTATAATTAGAATCTCTCAGTGATAACCACGGCTAGTCAACACCTCCACATTATTTGTAATTTTTATGTGTATATATTTTTATGTGGAGCAATGATACATTTGAGTATAATCAATACAGAGATGGCAGCTATGTTGTTACTATTGCAGAGATGCAATATTTGTTACTATTGACTGAAGGGTAATTTGCTGGATCTTCTGGGTTGTAGGTATAGAAGGTTTTGGTAATGGTAGAAATTAAATCTTTGCTTCAACAAGACATTGCAAAATATGGTGATATGTTTGTACCAGCAGTGAACTTGGGGTTGTCCTACAGTCTTTCTTGGTAAGGTGGGAAGAAATTCCTTGGTGCCCTTGAACAGATTTTCCACTTCCTTGTGTCTTTCCCTTGGTTCAGAGACTAAACTAAAATGACAGTATTAAAAATGTTCTCCTTTATCCTGTCACTGTAACCAAGAAGGAATTTATCAGAATGGAGGGGGTAGAGGGAGCATATTTTTGTAGCATGAAAGCAAAATAAAAAGTCAGAAGTGTTTTTTAATTTAAAAAAATTAAACCTCTAAGATAGTTCTGGGGAGTGAGGGGGAGGACTAAGTTCTCCTAAACCAATTTAGGTCTCATCTTATTCTAATTGGATGGCTGTCAGTACTCTATGAAAATCTGGTTCGTCAGGGTGACCCCCTCTTGCCTCGTTTAGAAGTAAACACTGAGGGAAGAGATTGTGCAAATGAATGCAGGCTTGGCTCTTGCACTTAAGTATCTGTGTTGCAAAGTTCCTTAATGATAGGAAGGGATGGAATTTAAAGGGAGAAATTGGCAATTAGTTAGCTCCCCCTTTGACTTCCATGGGGCCAGCAGTGGGTTTGATTGAGCTCCTTGAAATAATTACTGAGTACTGTGAAAGACCACCCCCTGCCAACAACACACAGCTTATCACCTCACATGCTTCATCACTGCTTCCAATATGACTCACCTCTTCTCCATCACCAGCTCCTTCTTTTCCTCTTACAAAGTCATTAAAAAGTAAAGACTGAAAACCCTTCATCTCCCCTCAGGGCAGAGCGGGAGAAAGAAACTCAGACATCATCAGAACCTACTGTCCACGGCTGATTATGTCCCCAGGGAAAGACCTCACTTCTAATCAGTGCTGAAATCAGGGGCTATTTCCCTTTTACAGGGAAAAACAAAATCATCTTTCTCTGGAGTTCTCGGAGATTCACTATAGATTCCAGGAAAGGAATAAAAGAAATTGTCTTAAAGGCAAAGACACAGGGAAGTGAAGCCTTCACCAAAGACAGCGTATTTGAGAGAAATGCTAGTCCTTGGACAGGTCACATTTAGATGCTCCCCTCAAGACGATGATGTTATGAGAGTAGCCATGATCAGTCAGTCAGACCATGTGCAGCTCTGTCATTACCAACTGTGTGACCCTGGGTAAATCACTTGAGTTTCCTGGGCCTCCAATTTCTTATTTATCATTGGGGCATATTAATATCACACCTTGGTACATTGAATTGTTCAAGTGTTAGTCACTCAGTTATGTCTGACTCTTTGTGACCCCATGGACTATAGCCCACCAGGCTCCTCTGTCAATGGGATTATCCAGGCAAGAATACTCAAGTGGGTTTCCATTCCCTTCTCCAGGGGATCTTCCCAACCCAGAGACTGAACTGGGGTCTCCTGCATTGCAGGCAGACTCTTTATCAAGTGAGCCACGAGGGAAGACAGCCATTTGAATTGCTCAAATGAGAATAAATTTGAAATGTCTTCACATTATTATTGTTGTCAGGGTACACCATTGAACAACACAGAAAACAAGGAGGCAAATCGACAGACTGCTGAGAAGTAGGTATAGGGAGAGGAATCCTCTCTGTGAATTGGTGATCGGAGGAAAAAAGTGGCAAATAGACCAGAACTTGAAACAGGAGAAAGTGCCAGTTGTGAGTAAAAGCTGTGGGAGATTTCAGGCAGACTGTGCAGAGGTCCTGTGGTTGATAAAACAGCTTAGTGATAGAAGAAATGAAGAAAGACCAGTGGCTCCGGAACATATTAAAAAATGAAAGTGTAGCATGAAATGGGGATGAAGAGAGATTCTGGAAGCTTCTTTTCTACCTTTCATTTATGTTCTGGCTAATTCAACAATTAGCAAAGACACATCGAGAGACTTATGGTCTAAAATTTGGCCTGACCACCCTCAACAAAATTTCAAATCCTTATCTATATTACACCTACAACATTGCAACATTCTTCCACTAATAAAATATAAGAAGATAAGAAATCAAGAGTATGGCATGATGACCACTGTTATTGCTGCAGATGGTAACTGCAGCCATGAAATTAAAGACACTGGCTCCTTGGAAGAAAAGTTATGACCAACATTAGACAGCATATTAAAAAGCAGAGACATCATTTTACTGACCAAGCTCCATATAGTCGAAGCTATGGTTTTTCCAGTAGTCAGGAGTCATGATGACCATTGGAGACCATCATTTGGTATGGAGGTCACTTAACTAGACCTCCCAAATAGACCCATCTCCAGTATGGAAAGGTGGATCCCTGAGATTACTCTGAAAGGGAGTTTAAGCAATGGCATACAGCCCAACTCTTTAATCTCAAATCAAGAGTTAAACTAACAGATTTGGGCTCCATCTGCAATTTTTCCACTCTGACCATTCTCTGTTACAGGTTAACTGGCCTGAGCAGTGGATCCAGCCAGTTGTAAAAGTTCTTAATGCACTGCTTACAGCCACCCCCTTCAGGAAATTGTTTTAAAAATTATAGCTACCCAATTTATACAGGAGACACATTTGTCTCTGTGGTGTACTGACAAGGAATCTCTCTTCTTTACTCTCTATAGTCTTACCCTGAATGGTCACACCCAAGCCAGGAATGGTTAGATAACTCCCAAATCTATCCTCTGGCTTCAGCCTCTCACATACACATGAAAACTCTTTGCTAACCACCTCCTGGGTAACCCCATTAGTCTATCCCATTGGCAAATTTAAGATATCCGGAGCAGAATGACCACTTCTCCCCAAGTTCATAAAGGCACTACCATCCACCAAACTGCTTAAACAAAAGAGTTTTTTCTTTTAATTAAAATTATTGTTCTTTAATTAGCAACCTTGGCAGGGTAGGAATTGGGGATGGTCACATTTGGACTTCCAGGCAATGGCAGAAACCCCAAACCAGAGGGTTTTTACATGTCACCCTGGAGCAGAGTCTAAACCAGGCCAGACCCACTCCAGTTCTGGCCACAGGCTTCTCAAAACACCTGGTCCCAGGCTCACTGGTTACAAACTGACTTTGCTTCTCCCTTTTCCACATTCAGTCAACTGTCTGTCCCTACAGCTTCTTTTTTTTTAACTCTATACTACAGCATTTTTTAAAATTGGGATATAGTTTCTTTGTCCAAGGCCTCCAAGGTGGCTCAGTTGGTAAAGAATTTGCCTGAAATGCAGACCTAGGTTCAATCCCTGGGTCGGGAAGATCCCCTGGAAAAGGAAATGGCAACCCACTCCAGTATTCTTGCCTGGAGAATTCCATGGACAGAGGAGCTTGGGAGGCTTACAGGCCATGGGATCTCAGGGTTGGACACAACTGAGTGACTGACACTTTCACTTTCTTTGTCCCTATAGCTTCTCCTGCTTCAATACCTCTTGAGTCTTACCCCTCCCACCCAGCTTTCATCATCGCCAGCCTGAATCTTCCAGCTCCCCATCTGGCCCACCCGAATTTATCCTCCACAAAAATATCTTAATGGTCTTTATCAAAGGCAAACCTAGCCACGTCAGTTTTTTGCTTATCCCTTATCCCCTGGCTTTCAAAACAGAGGTTGAATGCTCCAGCTTAGGACACAGGCCCTTCATGCTCTGACTCCTTCCTGCCTCACTGGCTTGCCTTCTCCATCCCCCACACAGGCCCTCCACTCCAGCCCAAATAAGCCATTTGAACTTCCCCGCACACATACATGGTAGTGATGTCCATTCCTTTTTCTAGTTCTTCATTAACTCCTTTCCAGACTTTAGAACTCAGGTCAAGCCTTTCACCCCATTCTGTATGGTTTAGCTGTGCAATATGATTTAGCTGGGCTTCCTCCATGCCTCCCAAAGTACCCTGTTCCTATTTATACCTGACACTCACCACATTGGGCTACACTTACTGCTTTACCTGTTCGTCTCACTAAACTGACATTAAGATCCCTCAGCAGAAAGAACATCTAATTTGGTTCCCCAGCACCTAGTACCACACACTGTACAAACACATAAACTGAATATTCACCTAGTAGGATATTAACTGTAAGCTACAACATAAGTGATCAGGAAACTATAAAACGTATGAGAAAAGAATGAATTTGGGTTTCATCAAGATGTTCTCCATATACATGTCTTTGAATGGAACGGTATCCCATCAAATGAAACTATCAGGAAAGCATATATAGAATATGAGTCTTCTTTTTTCTACTCTTATAGTCATTTTCCAATGTAAAATATCCCCTTCAACCCTGCCACAGAGAACAACTATGTGATGCTGGTAAATACAAGGAAAATCATAGCAGAGAAAAATAACTCAGATGATTTGAAGACCACAAATCTATAGGAAATTCTGAAATTCAAAATGCTCTGAAAATAAAAGATTTTTTAGAAAGTCATTTGGCAGCAAAGCTGACCTGACCTGAACTCAATTGATGCAAAACCTGAACCCAAGAGCAATTTAAAGCCATTATTTATCACATCCTCAGAACTACAATATAACTTTTTTTCTCAATAATCCTTTCTCCAGTTTTACCCTAAAATCTAATTCTGAAAAAACAACTTTGTGATTTGGTCCTCAAGTTTCTCGTTCCATGCCCTCACAATGCTTTGTACATGTGTGCTGAGTCTCTTCAGTCATTTCCAACTGTGCAACCCCATGGACTGTAGCGCACCAGGCTCCTCTGTCCATGGGATTCTCCAGACAAGAATAACGGAGTGTGTTGCCATACTCTCCTCCAGGGGATCTTCCCAACCCAGGGACTGAACCCACATCTCTTACATCTCCTGCATTGGCAGGCAGGTTCTTTACTGCCTGGGAAGTCCCACAATACTTTCTTGACTTTCTGTTCTTCCATTCCATTCTTATCACTGGTCAGAACTCTGTGTCCACTTTCAAGTTAATCTAAAAGAAGACCTTTCATTATCCAGATAAGTTCTATTTAATACATTATTGAAATAGACAAAAAAAAAAAACAAAATAGAAATGAGATTGTCTACTGTCTTTGGGTGTTGAAATCATGGCAGCCAAAAGCCATGCCAAAGCCAAAGCCACTCACTCCAAAAAGATTTCTCAATCACTTTACACTTTTCGGTTTAAAAAAAAAAAATCTTCAAATTTCTTACTCTCTCAATTAATTTCTTACTTAAAACAACATTTTCCAGATCTAAACTCAGTCTTTCTGCAGGGACTTCAACTTTATATCAGGGAAAAACTCCAAATATCTTTTAAAATTAAAATACAAACAACGATTAAACAGTAAAGGGAATATAGGAGGATTTTCTTACAACTTCAGAATAAGGAAGATCTTTGTAGCTATTATACCTTATGAAATTTAAAAACAGTTTTTAAACAACTAACAAATTTGACTACATATAAGTTGAAACTTCCTGCAAAGCAAACCACCAAAAGCAAAATCAAAAAACAAAAAAATATATAGCTTGGGAGAAATGTATATATTAATTTCATTAATATATAATGAATTTCTAAAAACCACGAAAAATAAATAGAAAAAGCAAGACATATGAACAACTAATTCATGGGAAAGGAAATACAAATAGCTCTTAAATATAGGAAATATATGACCACATTAATAAGAAAAATGCAAATTAAAATATGTGGCATTATTTTTAACTTATCACATTGGTAACATTTTAAAATTTTGGAGATAGGCTTGCTGCAAAGCAGTGAAGACAACATGAATTCTTGTATGCTGCTGCTGAGAATTCAAATTGGAACCTCCTATGGAGTCAATTTGGCAGTATATATTGAAATTATAACTGCACATATCACTTAATGCAGCAATTTTACTTTTAGGAATTTATCAGGAAGATTTATTAGCAGACTGTAAAAATGATATATGTAATAGTTATCTATTGCAGCACTGTTTTGAATGGAAAATATCAGAAGTTACCTTAATTTCCAGCAATATAGAGTTATCTGTCTATTCTCATACATTCATTTAGTGGCTATAATGCACAGCTACTTTTTTTTTTTAAGAACAAGGAAGTTCTTTGAGCACTGATATGGAAAGATATCCAAGATACATGAAGAAAAAGAAAAGTACTGGACACAATTGCATCTGAGATATATATATATATATATATATTTAGTGTTTCAGATACTATTTCTAAAATGTGTCTCCCATAAAAATCTAATTTTGAACATCAGTCTCTTCTTGAACTAAACTTTTAGGGGAAAGAAGATTTATGATAATACAATATAGGTAAAAGAAATATATTTTCCAAATAAACTGCTCAAAGAAATTCCCTTTCAGATTGAATGTATTTTCATTCACTCCTTTCCATTCTAGATCACATTGGCTCTGTAACTGTAAGTTACTCCCCAGATCCATATAAAAGCCTTTTCACACACTCAGTTTTAGGACACACAATCATTCAGTAATATTATTCTAAGCACCAACAAAGGACAGATGATTTAAATCTGTGCAGTTACCTAATTAGAAAAATGATTCATTTGCAGAGGTATTAACCACAGCAATTAATTAATTACATGTATAATAAATACAATTAATTAATTAATTATATCCATTCAACGCATAGGTTTGGAGGCATTTTGTACTGTAAAGAGCTTCTCCTACCTTTCCGGCAAATGTTTCTTACCCTTTACTGACTTGTCTTCTACCTTTACCTGTTTCTCAACTGTTGGCATTCCCAAGGATCTTCTCTTTATAATGGCCCAGGTGACCTCATTTACTTAAAAGTTTCATTTTCTATAATAATGAGATTGACTTCCATCCACTCCATCTAGGTGACCCATGATCCCTCAAGCACATGTCCAAAACTGAGCTCTTCTTTCTGTCCCAAAACATCATTTCTTCTCCTGAATCAGAGTCTCCTTTCTTCCTTACCCCCAGTATCCAGTGTGTGTGTGTGTGTGTGTGTGTGTGTGTGCACACTCAGCCTTTGTGACTCCATAGCTTATAGCCTGCCAGGCTCCTCTGTCGATGGGATTTTTCCTCACCTTCCTTACAGCACACATACCAGTATCTGCTTCTTTCTCCACTCAGCTGCCTGTGTGGTAAGATGTGAAGAAGTGGGGCCAGTTTCCTTATCTCTTCATCCCCACACTTATATAACATCTAGGACATGAGTCCTCAATAAATTGACTGAATTGAATTGAGTTTAAAGATATCTACTATACGGTTGTTTTTAAAGCTCCACTGGCATGGGAAGTTAAAGAAGAAATGTTTGAAAGATTAGATATTGGGAATGGCTTCCCCAGTGGCTCAGATAATAAAGAATCTGCCTGCAGTGCAGGAGATCCAGGGTTGATACCTGGGTGAGGAAGATCCCCTGGAGAAGGGACTGGCAACCCACTCCAGTACTGTTGCCTGGAAAATCCCATGGACAGAGGAGCACGGTGGGCTACAGTCCATGGAGTAGCAAAGAGTTGGACACAACTGGGCAACTGAGTACACACACAACACCCTTTAACATATTGATCAGGTTTCTACTTACTCCATTTCCAATTCCATTCTTGTCACCACTTGCTGGTGACCCCAGTCCAAGTGCTCCTCTTCTCCAGTACTGGGAAAACAAATAGCTTTGGGGATCAATTTCCAAATCATCTTTGCTCCCTATTGAACTTTAAAGAATACTTCAGGTGTTTAGCTCCTTACCTAGATTGTATCCTGAAAATGTGGGCTCCCTAATTATTACATCCATTGTCACAGGACCTTAAATTAGACTCTCTTATTATCCCAGAAAAGGAGGACAAGCTGGATTCTTGTCTCATTCCTATTTTTCTTCTCTGTGACCTTTCTGTCTTTCTGAAAAGGTTTCCCTAAGTGTCTGGTCCCCCTTTGTCATCATTTTGTAGCTGTCTAATTAGTAAACATAGTAATAACCCTGGCACCTGCTTCAAGTCAAACTGATTTCTGTTTATTAACTATCTCAAGAATTCCCATTTCTGTCTTTAGTTCTCTTTTGCCTCTTCGTTCTGACTCCCTCTGAATCTCTCTCTTTCTCTTTCTCTCTCTCTCTCACATACACACACAGAGAGAGAATTCATAGACACAATCTCCATTATTTGTCTTTCTCAACAGTTACTAACGTTCACAGAGCACACATTTACATTTAAGATGGCGCCAGACTCTCAAGACAGATGCACTTTCAGTTCCAAACATACTTTTGGGAGACAGATTTTTTTCTACCAAGAGAAATGCCTAAGAAGAAAACACTCTGTAAGCTCATTGGAAAGAAAAAAATTCCAAGCCAAAGTAAGAGAAAACTTTATTTCCTCCTTGGCATGCCCAGAACACAAACTCTAAAATGCAATGTGTATGCAGAAATGACAGAAGCAAAAGATTTCGATTCACAGAGGGATGAAATATCTATAGTTTAATAAAAGACAGCAGAACAATTGCAGAGCAAAGAGAAATAATAAGGAGATACAGAGGGACACTGATATACAAAGCAGTGTCAGAACTGGCTTGCCTCTGTTCTCATAAACAAGAGCTCAGTTAGGTATATGGTCAATATATACTAGATAGGACTTAATAGCTAACTCTTTATCATTTTAAAATACCTTTTTCCTTATCCTAAGGATCACTAACATAGCATTATACCATACAGTTCCTACCCAAGTTATTACAAGATTACATGCCAAATGATACATTTTTGTTACTCTTATTGTATTTTATTTCAATTCCTGAACTCTAAGGTATTTTTTTTGCATTCATTTCCTAAAGGTAAAAGTGAAAGTCGCTCAGTCGTGTCCGACTCTTTGTGACCCCGTGGATTATACACCCCATGGAATTCTCCAGGCCAGAATACTGGAGTGGTTAGCCTTTCCCTTCTCCAGGAGATCTTTCCAACCCAGGAATTGAATCGGGGTCTCCTGCATTGCAGGCAGATTCTTTACCAACTGAGCTATGAGGGAAGCCCCCATTTCGAACCCAATTCCTACTATAAATTTCATCTATATTATCTATACACACACATTAGCAAACATAATTTAACACCAAGAGAACTCATTCAGTTCTAAACTGGTGGGAATGAAGCAATACATATGTGTGAAGAGACAGGAAAGTGAGTGTTAGCCACTCAGGCGTGTCCGACTCTTTGTGACCCCATGGACTGTAGCCGCCAGGCCCCTCTGTCCATGGAATTCTCCAGGCAAGAATACTGGAGTGGGTGTGGGCGGCCTTTCCCTTCTCCAGGGGATTTTCCTGACCCAGGGATCAAACCCAGGTCTCCTGCATTGCAGGAAGATCCTTTACCATCTGGGCCAACGGGGAAGTCCTAAGAGGCATTAAAAATCTGAGTTTGCCCGTCACATGCCTGCCTTCCATTATGAGAAGAACTCAGGCAAGATATGACCCTAGAATGAGAAGAGATCACAAGCCAAGCAAAGACCAGCAGAACCATGCCCAACCCTTAGATTTATAAGCAATGAAGAAATATTTGCTGTCAGAAGCCACTAAATCTTGGAATTGTTCATTATGTAAGATCGCATAACATTTTGTATTAGTAAAAAGCTGACTAATACGGTATAGAATTTTCCAAGTAACTGATCAATAAGATGAGAAGTCACTTAGCATATTCTCAATAGTGGAACTGTGTCGAGATGAAAGTGTAACTGTGTATTTGTCTATGCCACATTCTGATCTCTGATATCATTGTCACTAATTATTATCATTGGTGAGGAGTAAGGCTTAGGTGCAAGAGGCCTGTCAGTATGAACAAAGCTTTCCTCTCAGGTCCAGGCAAGCATGGACAAAGGCTGTCTTTGTTCACAAGGGCAGGGCCTCTAGCACTTAACCGGATGCTTTACAAAGAGTAAATCTGATCACTCCTCCTCCCTTGGGGAGAGAAGCCAGAAGTGTTAATCAATTGGTATTCATCACAACCTTTACCAATTTTTGTCCTTTATCCTTTATCAGTGAAGACTGTGATGAATATTCACAAAACAAGAAATAAAAATGGCCAGTAAATGTGTGAGAAAATACTCAGCTTGCAACTAATAAATGAATGCAAATTAAAACAAGGTACTATTTTTAACTTTGAAATTGATAATAATTTAGAGATGATAATTTAGAAATTGTCCTACTCTGTTTTGATAAATGTGCAGTGACTTGAACAATCTCATTACCTTCTTCAAATGCTATAAATTGGTAAGACTTCCTAAAGAGCAGTTTGGCAATATAGATCAATGACTTTAGAAAATATCACAAACTTCAACCAATAATTGACTTTGAGGAATTAGATATGAAAGAGGTAATCAGAAAAGTGGGCAATGATGAATGTTTAAGGACTTTCCCCCTAGGCTTGTCTATGATAGAAAAAATTGGGAATCACCCAGAAGAATGGCTAAATAAATGATGGCATACTTATTTAATAAAACCTTGATTTTGGGAGGCTCCAAAATCACTGCAGATGGTGATTGCAGCCATAAAATTAAAAGACACTTACTCCTTGGAAGAAAAGCTATGACCAACCTAGACAGCATATTAAAAAGCAGAGACATTACTTTGCCAACAAAGGTCCATCTAGTCAAAGCTATGGGTTTTTCCAGTGGTCATGTATGGATGTGAGAGTTGGACTGTGAAGAAAGCTGAGCACTGAAGAATTGATACTTTTGAACTGTGGTGTTTGATAAGACTCTTGAGAGTCCCTTGGACTGCAAGGAGATCCAACCAGTCCATCCTAAAGGAAATCAGTCCTGAATATTCATTGGAAGGACTGATGCTGAAGCTGAAACTCCAATAATTTGACCATCTCATGCAAAAAACTGACTCATTGGAAAAGACCCTGATGCTGGGCAAGATCAAAGGCAGGAGGAGAAGGGGACAACAGGGGATGAGATGGTTGGATGGCATCACTGACTAGATGGACGTGAATTTGAGCAAGCTCTGGGAATTGCTGATGGACTGGGAGGCCTGGCATGCTGCAGTCCATGGGGTTGCAAAGAGTCGGACACAACTGAGTGACTAAACTGAACTCACCAATTTTTGCCATTAAGATTTCATCTTTTAACAGGAAATGATTTTTAAACTATCTAGATCAATAATGTTAAATACAGTACAAATATTTTTCTTGCTTGTTCTTTTGCCTTTTAATTTTATGGTGTTTCTAGATGATCATATTGATTTCTTTCTCTGCTTTTATATTTTAGAAGTTTGTTACCATGTCAACATGATTTTAAGCTTTTGTTTTGTTTTTAAAACTTTTTATTTTGTGTTGGGGTGTAGACGATTAACAATGTTGTGATAGTTTCAGGTGAACAGCGAATGTATTTCTTTGGCTGAGTCCCTTCACTGTACTCAAGCTTTTTGTCTATGCCTGTCCCTATAATTGATTGTGACTCCCTAAAGAGGAGAGGCCAGGCTTTATTCATTTTTATATTTCCCATTATACACTGCTGCTGCTAAGTCACTTCAGTCATGTCCGACTCTTTGCGACCCCATGGACTGTAGCTTACCAGGCTCCTCTGTTCATGGGAATTCTCCAGGCAAGAATACCGGAGTGGGTTGCTGTTTCCTTCTCCAGAGGATCTTCCTGACCCAGGGACTGAACCTGGGTCTCCCTCAATGTAGCCAGATTCTTTACCATCTGAGCCACCAGGGAAAACTTTTTCCTATGATACATAGCACCCACCAAATATCAGAATTTAAGAGCTGTGTGGAACTGAATTTCTATGTGCCTTGCTAAAAGTTGTTGCTTGCTGATCAATGAGAAATAACTTAAAGCAGATAACTTAAGTGCTAAATGAAAGGAAAATTGGTAAGTAGAGTTTCATTTTAAGCAAAACTTAAGAAATTGTCCATTTCTCTTAATGATAAAAAACCAAACGTCCCATGTCCAGAGACCTGAGACTTTAGACCCATAGGTACTGGGTTTATGCCCAGAGAAGGTCTAATTTCTGGAAGTACCTGTTGAGATTTGTCTTTGATGAGTTACTCCACAACACTATAAATATTGCAGATAAAAATCATAGTTTATATATTAAGGAAAATGCAAAAGGTGGTATATCTAGTTTAACTGAGCAGATTAATCTCCTGGGAGATTTGAGTGTAACACACTAAAAAGTGTATTTTTATATCTCCTCCTATATTTTCTGACCCACAGCCTGTCACTTTTACATAAATATTAGCACAAGGCTATTTTCTGAGAGTCAAACTTTAAACAAAAGTAACCATGCATCCATTCAGAGATGAAAAATCATGTAGTCCCTCATGATAAAAAGTGAGTTTCTGTCCTAAAAGAAAATTGTTACAGTAATTGAAAATTCTTAAAGTCAATGGAAAGTGCTTCTTTCTGAGAAGTGGTTCTAACTTCATAGAAATAAAAGGTACTGAGGTCAGAGTGAGCAGATTCTGTGACTCAAAATGTCAACTACAAATTGGCACTTGCCGTCTACCTCTACAAGGATTAAATCAGGTGTTCCTGCAGCTGCTGACTTTCAGAACCCCCTGAAAGGAGTTCAGGGTGGAGAACAGAAATGAGGCACTCTATGCCTTGGGAAAAACTGGCAGAACAGGTCTTCAGATAATTAGATATTTTCAGGAGCTGATTTTATGAGCCCAATTCTTGTATCTTTTCATGTCTAAAAAATGCACTAAAATCCTTCATGGTGAAGTCTTCTCTTCATGACTGGCAGTTACTTTCATGAAACTAGCAGAAACCTGCAAAAAATATGTGCTTGAACTGTACTCCTTCTTCACCAAAATCACCCATGTGCTGACTGACCTTTCCCCCACCTCTTTGTTGTTGTTTTGTTTTGTTTTGTTTTCCATTTATTTTTATTAGTTGGAGGCTAATTACTTTACAATATTGTAGTGGGTTTTGTCATACATTGACATGAATTAGCCATGGATTTACATGTATTCCCCATCCCGATCCCCCCTCCCACCTCCCTTTCTACCCGATCCCTCTGGGTCTTCCCAGTGCACCAGGTCCGAGCACTTGTCTCATGCATCCAACCTGGGCTGGTGATCTGTTTCACCATAGATAATATACATGTTTCGATGCTGTTCTCTTGAAACATCCCACCCTCGCCTTCTCCCACAGAGTCCAAAAGTCTGTTCTGTACATCTGTGTCTCTTTTTCTGTTTTGCATATTACCATCTTTCTAAATTCCATATATATGTGTTAGCATGCTGTAATGTTCTTTATCTTTCTGGCTTACTTCACTCTGTATAATGGGCTCCAGTTTCATCCATCTCATTAGAACTGATTCAAATGAATTCTTTTTAACGGCTGAGTAATATTCCATGGTGTATATGTACCACAGCTTCCTTATCCATTCATCTGCTGATGGGCATCTAGGTTGCTTCCATGTCCTGGCTATTATAAACAGTGCTGCGATGAACATTGGGGTGCACGTGTCTCTTTCAGATTTGGTTTCCTCAGTGTGTATGCCCAGAAGTGGGATTGCTGGGTCATATGGCAGTTCTATTTCCAGTTTTTTAAGAAATCTCCACACAGTTTTCCATAGTGGCTGTACTAGTTTGCATTCCCACCAACAGTGTCAGAGGGTTCCCTTTTCTCCACACCCTCTCCAGCATTTATTGCTTGTAGACTTTTGGATAGCAGCCATCCTGACTGGCGTGTAATGGAACCTCATTGTGGTTTTGATTTGCATTTCTCTGATAATGAGTGATGCTGAGCATCTTTTCATGTGTTTGTTAGCCATCTGTATGTCTTCTTTGGAGAAATGTCTGTTTAGTTCTTTGGCCCATTTTTTGATTGTGTCATTTATTTTTCTGGAGCTGAGCTGCAGGAGTTGCTTGTATATTTTTGAGATTAATCCTCTGTCTGTTGCTTTGTTTGCTATTATTTTCTCCCAATCTGAGGGCTGTCCTTTCACCTTGCTTATAGTTTCCTTTGTTGTGCAAAAGCTTTTAAGTTTCATTAGGTCCCATTTGTTTATTTTTGCTTTTGTTTCTAATATTCTGGGATGTCCCCCCACCTCTTTGGAGCAGTTTCTCAGAACTATCAAGATGCTGTCTCCTGGACTACAAGCCTCATTTTGTCCCAGATAAAACTTAATTCACAATTCTCAAGTTGTGCATTTTTTTTATGTCAACAAAAACATATATCTAAGCAGGAAGTGTGCTAGACTTGGGAAATACCCAGCCAGGAGTTGTCTGCAGGCTGGTAGGCCCCTATTCTCCAATCAGGCTAAAGAGCAGCTTTCAGCAACCCACTTGACAATTCTGATTGAGATGAAGTTGCAGACTGCAATGAGTCAAGAAAATCTAAGGGCTAGTTACCTTGACTACAAAAATGCTAAAAAGCAGGGACCAAAGAGCAGGAAGTTGGCAGGGAATAAGAAAACTTGATAACCAAGCACAGATGGTAAAATGTGGCTGTGAAAGTTATTAGCTGTCCAGGTTATAGTCTCAGATTAAGTCGGAAACAATTGCAAAGAAGATTTCCCTATACAAACATAAGGCACCAGAGGCTCTCCACATAGGCTGCTGTTGTGTCTCGTTCTGTAATTGCAAGTAGAAGCTCTGTTTGAGCATATTTCCTATAGGATAGAATCACAGAATGTGATAGATCACCTTAAACACCTCCCACCCCTCTCAGCCCCCAACAGAACCATTCAGACATCACACACAAGGAAGCTGACATCCAAAGAGTGATGGCGCTTGTCCTTTGACTGAGTAATTTTGCAGTTGAGATAAAGTATGCCAAAACCTGTAAGTTCAGTTCCTCTAGAGACAGGCTAGTACAGCTGTTAAATGATCCAAAGATGAAACCAGAAAGAGCTGGTTGGCAATTCTGACACTGCCACTCTTTAACTGTGTGAATGCGAATAAATCATTGAACCTCAGTTACTGAATATGTAAAATGAAATTAATACCTTGCTTCATAGATAGAATTGAGTATTAAATAAAATTTTATCATAAAATTATTATTTCAAAATGCTTCACACATTGCTTAGCACATAATATACTACTATTATTACTATTAATTTTTAACCACCTAACACGTCACTAGCTCAGCAGGGTTCCCAGCACTATTAGGCAAAGTTTTCATTTGTCCTTGGTCAGTCTTCTTTCTTGTTCCTCAAAGAGAAACTTCCAAACCTTCCTTATCAGTCAATTTATCAGTCCCCCTGTGTCCCTTCTACCTTACTCAAGGTTAAACTTATTTGAGATAATTGAATAAAAGGATGGAAAATATTTGATTATTCTGGATAAGCTTCCTCATTCATTCAATTCAGTGCATCAGTGAAATATTATATGCCAGGTACCATATATATGATCCCCACCCATAAGTGATTTCTAGCAGAGGATGAGAACTAGACAAATTTGTAGACTAAAATATAAGTAAAAGAAAATAAGTGTATATTAGATGCACAGAAAGCTATGGCAGTGGACATGGACACATGAAAAAATGTTCAACATCTAGTCATCAGGGAAATCCTAATCAAAACCACCATGAGATGCCACTTCACATCCGTAAAGATGGCTGTTAACAAAAATAATTATTAAAAAAGTAAGAGATAAGCATTGATGAGTAAGTGGAACAGCTGCAATCTTTGTACCTCAGTAGGAATGCAAAATAGTGCAACTACTATTGAAAACAGTATAAAGGTTCCTCAAAAAATTAAAACTAAATTTACCATATGATCTAACAATTCTATTTTTGGATATTTCTTTAAAAGATTTTAAATCAAAAAATAAAAAATCAAAAAATAAAAGATTTTAAATCAAAATCTCAAAGAGATATTAGCATTTCTATGTTTATTATAGCATTATTCACAATAGCCAACATATGGTAACAACCTGTATGTCCATCAATAGATGAATGGATAAAGAAACTGTGGTATGTATATATAATGGAATACTATTCAGAGTTTTAAAAGAAGGAAATTATACAGCATGTAACACATGGTTGAACCTTGAGAACATTATGTAGAGTGAAATAAGCCAGTCACAGGAAGACAAATATAGCATGATTCCATTAAAAGAAGTATCTAAACTAGTCAAATAGAGAAGCAAGTTGAGTGACTCCTATACATCGGACAACTGAGAAAATACTCACATTACAATGGGTAGAAAAGGCTGAGATACTCTCACCATGAATCCCATCCTTGGCCCAGCACCATATAATTAGGAAGGAACCCCAAACTCATAAGCTACTCCTTGAGAAGTAATGAGTTTAGAGCACATATCTAACACCCCAGTTTTTAAGGCTGCCACCTGAGGATCAGGTCCCCAAATCACACAGCTCTGAAAGTCAACAGGGCTTGAATTCATGATTCCCACAAGAATTTAGCAAACAAAAGAAGCAGTTGTTAACAGGCACATAAGCACTTGCTGAAGCTCTTCCCTAGGACTCTGTGCAGAGGGAACAGGTAACATGTTTCATCTGCCTGTCTTTTCCTGGAAAATATATTACTGCATATTCTACAAGGTTCTAATCAGCATGCAACTATTTCTGACTGTATCCTTCATATCTGGAGACTGACAGGTCTTGGCACACCCTCAATTACTGGAAGCCACTAAGAACAAAGACAGTGGCCTGACAATCACAAAGGCTTGAGACGCAACCACGACCTTGAGAGGCTGATTGATGAGATTTAACTCCTACTCAAAACCAGTCTCTCCAGATCAGAAGAGGTGGCTGTTTTGTCTACTGTGCAGGGGGAGGAGCCAAGATGGTGGAGGAATAGGACGGGGAGACCACTTTCTCTCCTACAAATTCATCAAAAGAATAATTGAACGCAGAGCAAACTTCACAAAACAACTTCTGATCTCTAGCTGAGGTCATCAGGCGCCCAGAAAAGCAACCCATTGTCTTCAAAAGGAGGTAGGACAAAATATAAAAGATAAAAAAAAAAGAGAGACAAAAGAGCTAAGGACGGAGATCCGTCCCGGAAAGGGAGTCTTAACAGAGGAAGTTTCCAAACACCAGGAAACCCTTGCACTGGCGGGTCTGGGGGAAGTTTTTGAATCTCAGAGGGCAACCTGACTGGGAGGGGAACAATAAATAACACCCACAGATTACGTGCCTAAAAGCAACTCCCGGCAGAAAAGTACCCCAGACGCCCGCATCCGCCACCAGCAAGTGGGGGCGGAACGGAGAGGAGCGGGCGGCATTGCTTAGGGTAAGGACCGGGCCTGAGTGCCCTGAGGACAATGGGAGGGAGCTTTTGTGAGTTCCCAACTTAAACTGTGGGATAGCAAGAGAGAGAGAGAGAGAGAGAGAGAGAGAGAGAATTAACCGGCCCGAACACACTGCCAGCCGTTCACAGAACAAAGGGACCGAGCAAGTCCAGAGAAGAGCTCGCAGGCTGCAGACGGCCCAGCCCTGCAGGAGGCAGGAGGCAGGAGGCAGGGGGGAGGGGAAAGGGGCAGGCTCGGCCCCAAGGACCGCATCCCCTACCACACTGCAAACAGGCCTCCACTTTCTAATCAAAGACCTCCTGAGATTCTGGATGGTCGACATCTGCCGGGAGGGTTGCGGCGACACACAGGGCGCAGGCACCCGACCAGCGCGGGCGGGGACTGGGGCTGGGATCGCGCAGGGGAGAAGGCGAGCCGCACCCGGGGACAGTGCACCCGTCAAGCTCCTGGCTACCTGAGCCGCTCTGATGGGGAAGGCACCAAAAGCAGGCGCAGGTTTTTGTTCCGTGCTTTTGTGGAACACCCGAGGGCTGGAACCACGCGCAGCGCAGGGCACGCTCCATGTAGAGCAGCCGGGAGCCTGAGCAGCATAGACGGGAAAGCAGCACCAGCCCCTCCCCGCAGCGCGACGGAACTAGCAGCCTGAACAAGAGACTACCTCCGCCCGCCTGTGTCAGGGCAGAAATTAGGCACTGAAGAGACGGGCAAACAGAAGCCAAATAAAGAAAGGGAACCGCTTCAGAAGGGACCAGTGCAACAGATTAAAATCCCTGTAGATAACACCGACTACACCGGAAGGGGCCTGTAGATATCGAGATGAGTAAGCTGGAACGAGGAGCTATCTGAAACTGAACCGAACCCACACTGACCGCAGCAGCTCCAGAGAAATTACTAGATATATTTTTACTTTTATTTTTTTAAGTAAGAAAAAAAACAATTTTTTTTCTTTTTTCTCGTTTATTTTCTTTTAGTATTCCCTATTACTCCCCCATTACTCCTTAACTTTCATTTTCATAAATTTTTATGATTTTTATAATTAGGAAAAAAATTTTTTTCTTGTTTATTGTTTTTTTTCCCCTTTTCTCTTCTATTTTCTATTTTGGTTTTTCTCTTATTTCCTTTTAAAGTTCTCTATTACTCCTCTACTGCTCCTTAATTTTCATTATCATTACACTATAACCTTACCAAAAAAAAAAGAAAAGAAGAAGAAGCCCTATTCTTAAACCAAACTTCATATATATTTCTAAAATTTTTTTGTGTGTTTTTGTTTTTGTTTTTAGTATAATATTTTTAAGAGTCTAACCTCTACTCTACATTTTCAATCTTTGTTTTTCAGAATATGATATAAATTGTGGACATTTAAGAATCCAATATTCAGTTCGCATTTTTATTCAGGAGTGTGTTGATTACTCTCTCCCAATCTTGACTCTCCGTTTTCTACCTCAGAACACCTCTATTTCCTTCTTTCCCCTTCTCTTCCCAATCCAATTCTGTGAACCTTTGTGGGTGTCTGGGCTATGGAGAATACTCTGGGAACAGACAACTGCGTAGATCTGTCTCTCTCCTCTTGAGTCCCCCTTTTTCTCCTCCTGCTCATCTCTATCTCCCTCCTCCCTCTCCTCTCCTTCATATAACTCTGTGAACCACTCTGGGTGTCCGTAACGGGGGAGAATCTTTTCGCCATTAACCTAGAAGTTTTATTATCAGTGCTGTATAGTTGGAGAAGTCTTGAGGCTACTGGAAGAATAAGACTGAAATCCAGAGGCAGGAGACTTAAGCCCAAAACCTGAGAACACCAGAAAACTCCTGACTACATGGAACTTTAAGTAATAAGAGACCGTCCAAAAGCCTCCATACCTACACTGAAACCAACCACCACCCAAGAGCCAATAAGTTTTAGAGGAAGACATACCACGGAAGTTCTCCAGCAACGCAGGAACATAGCCCTGAACGTCAACATACAGGCTGCCCAAGGTCACACCTAACACATAGACCCATCTCAAAACTCATTACTGGGCTCTCCATTGCACTCCAGTGAAAAGAAATCCAGTTCCATGCACCAGAACACCGACGCAAGCTTCCCTAACCAGGAAACCTTCACAAGCCAATCGTCCAACCCCACCCACTGGGTAAAACCTCCACAATAAAAAGGAACCACAGACCTCCAGAATACAGAAAGCCCATTCCAGAAACAGCAATCTAAACAAGATGAAAAGGCAGAGAAATACACAACAGGTAAAGGAACATGAAAAATGCCCACCAAGTCAAACAAAAGAGGAGGAGATAGGGAATCTACCTGAAAAAGAATTTAGAATAATGATCATAAAAATGATCCAAAATCTTGAAAACAAAATGGAGTTACAGATAAATAGCCTGGAGACAAAGATTGAAAAGATACAAGAAATGTTTAATAAAGACCTAGAAGAAATAAAAAAGAGTCAATTAAAAATAAAAAATGCAATAAATGAGGTCAAAAACACTCTGGAGGGAACCAAGAGTAGAATAACGGAGACAGAAGATAGGATAAGTGAGGTAGAAGATAAAATGGTGGAAATAAATGAAGCAGAGAGGAAAAAAGAAAAAAGAATCAAAAGAAATGAGGACAACCTCAGGGATCTCTGGGATAATGTGAAACACCCCAACATCCGAATCATAGGAGTCCCAGAAGGAGAAGACAAAAAGAAAGGCCATGAGAAAATACTCGAGGAGATAATAGGTGCTAAAATAGGGAAGGAAAAAGCCACCCAAGTCCAAGAAACCCAGAGAGTCCCAAACAGGATAAACCTAAGGTGAAACACCCCAAGACACATATTAATCAAATTAACAAAGATCAAACACAAAGAACAAATATAAAAGCAGCAAGGGAGAAACAACAAATAACACACAAAGGGATTCCCATAAGGACAACAGCTGATCTATCAATAGAAACCCTGCAGGCCAGAAGGGAATGGCAGGGCATACTTAAAGTAATGAAAGAGAATAACCTACAACCTAGATTACTGTACCCAGCAAGGATCTCATTCAGATATGTAGGAGAATTCAAAAGCTTTACAGATAAGCAAAAGCTGAGAGAATTCAGCACCACCAAACCAGCTCTTCAACAAATGCTAAAGGATCTTCTCTAGACAAGAAATGCAGAAAGGTTGTATAAACGCGAATCCAAAACAACAAAGTAAATGTCAATGGGACCACACCTATTAATAATTACCTTAAATGTAAATGGGTTGAATGCCCCAACCAAAAGACAAAGACTGGCTGAATGGATACAAAAACAAGACCCCTATATATGCTGTCTACAAGAGACCCACCTCAAAACAAGAGACACATACAGACTAAAAGTGAAGGGCTGGAAAAAAATATGTCACGCAAACGGAGACCAAAAGAAAGCAGGAGTCACAATACTCATATCAGATAACATAGACTTTCAAATAAATAATGTGAAAAGAGGCAAAGAAGGACACTACGTAATGATCAAAGAATCAATCCAAGAAGAAGATATAACAATTATAAATATATATGCACCCAGCATAGGAGCACCGCAATATGTATGGCAAATGCTAACGAGTATGAAAGAGGAAATTAATAGTAACACAATAATAGTGGGAGACTTTAATACCCCACTCACAACTATGGATAGATCAACTAAACAGAAAATTAACAAGGAAACACAAACTTTAAATGAGACAATGGACCAGCTAGACCTAATTGATATCTATAGGACATTTCACCCCAAAACAATCAACTTCACCTTTATCTCAAGTGCACACGGAACATTCTCCAGAATAGATCACATCCTGGGCCATAAATCTGGTCTTGGAAAATTCAAAAAAATTGAAATCATTCCAGTCATCTTTTCTGACCACAGTGCAGTAAGATTAGATCTCAATTACAGGAAAAAAATTGTTAAAAATTCAAACATATGGAGGCTAAATAACACGCTTCTGAATAACCAACAAGTCATAGAAGAAATCAAAAAAGAAATCAAAATATGCATAGAAATGAATGAAAATTAAAACACAACAACCCAAAACCTATGGGACACTGTAAAAGCAGTGCTAAGAGGAAGGTTCATAGCATTACAGGCTTACCTCAATAAACAAGAAAAGAGTCAAATAAATAACCTAACTCTACACCTAAAGCAACCAGAGAAGGAAGAAATGAAGAACCCCAGGGACAGTAGAAGGAAAGAAATCTTTAAAATTAGGGCAGAAATAAATGGAAAAGAAACTAAAGAGACCATAGCAAAAATCAACAAAGCTAAAAGTTTGTTTTTTGAAAAAATAAACAAAATTGAAAAACCATTAGCAAGACTCATTAAGAAACAAAGAGAGAAGAACCAAATTAACAAAATTAGAAATGAAAATGGAGAGATCACAACAGACAACACTGAAATACAAAGGATCATAAGAGACTACTACCAGAAGCTCTATGCCAATAAAATGGACAACTTGGATGAAATGGACAAATTCTTTGAAAAGTATAACTTTCCAAAACTGAACCAGGAAGAAATAGAAGATCTTAACAGACCCATCACAAGCAAGGAAATCGAAACTGTAATCAGAAATCTTCCAGCAAACAAAAGCCCAGGACCAGATGGCTTCACAGCTGAATTCTACCAAAACTTTAGAGAAGAGCTAACACCTATCTTACTCAAACTCTTCCAGAAAATTGCAGAAGAAAGTAAACTTCCAAACTCATTCTATGAGGCCACCATCACCCTAATTCCAAAACCAGACAAAGATGCCACACACACACACACACACACACACAAAAAAAAGCTACAGGCCAATATCACTGATGAACATAGATGCAAAAATCCTTAACAAAATTCTAGCAAACAGAATCCAACAACATATTAAAAAAATCATACACCATGACCAAGTGGGCTTTATCCCAGGAATGCAAGGATTCTTTAATATCTGCAAATCAATCAATGTAATACACCACATTAACAAATTGAAAGATAAAAAACATATGAGTATCTCAATAGATGCAGAGAAAGCCTTTGACAAAATTCAACATCCATTTATGATAAAAACTCTCCAGAAAGCAGGAATAGAAGGAACATACCTCAACATAATAAAAGCTATATATGACAAACCCACAGCAAGCATCACCCTCAATGGTGAAAAATTGAAATCATTTCCCCTAAAATCAGGAACAAGACAAGGGTGCCCACTCTCACCACTACTATTCAACATAGTGTTGGAAGTTTTGGCCACAGCAATCAGAGCAGAAAAAGAAGTAAAAGGAATCCAGATAGGAAAAGAAGAAGTGAAACTCTCGCTGTTTGCAGATGACATGATCCTCTACATAGAAAACCCTAAAGACTCTACCAGAAAATTACTAGAGCTAATCAATGAATATAGTAAAGTTGCAGGATATAAAATTAACACACAGAAATCCCTTGCATTCCTATACACTAACAATGAGAAAACAGAAAGAGAAATTAAGGAAACAATACCATTCACCATTGCAACAAAAAGAATAAAATACTTAGGAGTATATCTACCTAGAGAAACAAAAGACCTATACATAGAAAACTATAAAACACTGATGAAAGAAATCAAAGAGGACAAAAACAGATGGAGAAACATAACCGTGTTCATGGATTGGAAGAATCAATATTGTCCAAATGGCTATTCTACCCAAAGCAATCTATAGATTCAATGCAATCCCTATCAAGCTACCAACGGTATTTTTCACAGAACTAGAACAAATAATTTCACAATTTGTATGGAAATACAAAAAACCTCGAATAGCCAAAGTAATCTTGAGAAAGAAGAATGGAACTGGAGGAATCAACCTGCCTGACTTCAGACTCTACTACAAAGTCACAGTCATCAAGACAGTATGGTACTGGCACAAAGACAGAAATATAGATCAATGGAACAGAATAGAAAGCCCAGAATAGAAAGCCCACAAACCTATGGACACCTTATCTTTGACAAAGGAGGCAAGGATATACAATGGAAAAGAGACAACCTCTTTAACAAGTGGTGCTGGGAAAATGGTCAACCACTTGTAAAAGAATGAAACTAGAACACTTTCTAACACCATACACAAAAATAAACTCAAAATGGATTAAAGATCTAAGTGGAAGACCAGAAACTATAAAACTCCTAGAGGAGAACATAGGCAAATCACTCTCCGACATAAATCACAGCAAGATCCTCTATGACCCACCTCCCAGAATATTGGAAATAAAAGCAAAACTAAACAAATGGGACCTAATGAAACTTAAAAGCTTTTGCACTACAAAGGAAACTATAAGCAAGGTGAAAAGACAGCCCTCAGATTGGGAGAAAATAATAGCAAACAAAGCAACAGACAGAGGATTAATCTCAAAAATATACAAGCAACTCCTGAAGCTCAATTCCAGAAAAATAAATGACCCAATCAAAAAAAGGGCCAAAGAACTAAACAGACATTTCTCCAAAGAAGACATACAGATGGCTAACAAACACATGAAAAGATGCTCAACATCACTCATTATCAGAGAAATGCAAATCAAAACCACAATGAGATACCATTACACGCCAGTCAGGATGGCTGCTATCCAAAAGTCTACAAGCAATAAATGCTGGAGAGGGTGTGGAGAAAAGGGAACCCTCTTACACTGTTGGTGGGAATGCAAACTAGTACAGCCACTATGGAGAACAGTGTGGAGATTTCTTAAAAAAAACTGGACATAGAACTGCCATATGACCCAGCAATCCCACTTCTGGGCATACACACTGAGGAAACCAGATCTGAAAGAGACACGTGCACCCCAATGTTCATCGCAGCCCTGTTTATAATAGCCAGGACATGGAAGCAACCTAGATGCCCATCAGCAGATGAATGGATAAGGAAGCCTTGGTACATATATACCATGGAATATTATTCAGCCATTGAAAAGAATTCATTTGAATCAGTTCTAATGAGATGGATGAAACTGGAGCCCCTTATACAGAGTGAAGTAAGCCAGAAAGATAAAGAACATTACAGCATACTAACACATATATATGGAATTTAGAAAGATGGTAACGATAACCCTATATGCAAAACAGAAAAAGAGACACAGATGTACAGAACAGACTCTTGGACTCTGTGGGAGAAGGCGAGGGTGGGAGGTTTTGAGAGAACAGCATGAATATTATCTATAGTGAAACAGATCACCAGCCCAGGTGGGATGCATGAGACAAGTGCTCGGGCCTGGTGCACTGGGAAGACCCAGAGGAATCGGGTGGAGAGGGAGGTGGGAGGGGGGATCGGGATGGGGAATACATGTAACTCCATGGCTGATTCATGTCAATGTATGACAAAACCCACTGCAATGTTGTGAAGTAATTAGCCTCCAACTAATAAAAATAAATGAGAAAAAAAAAAAAAAACAACCAACACAGAGCATCAAAGGAAATGAAGTAAAGGGTAATATGTTACAAATAAAAGAACAAGATAAATCTCCAGAACCAATCTTAATGAAACATTTATCAGATAAAGACTTCAAAATAAAGGTCACAAAGATGTTCACCATGTTCAGAAGAGCAACGCATGAACAAAGTGAGAGTTTCAACAAAGTGATAGAAATGTTTGTTAAAGTAGTCAACAGAAATACTAGAGCCAAAGGATACTGTAAATGAACTGAAAAATTAAACAGAGGAGTTCAGTAAACTGTATCAGGAAGAAGAAAGGATCAATAAACTCAAAGACAGAGCAGAAGCAAAAAGAAAAGAACAAAAAGGAATGAAAATAGGTTAAAGGACTTATGGGACACAATCAAGGGGACCAATATTCACAGAGGGAGAAGAGAGAGAGTAAAGGACAGAAAGTTCATTTGCAGAAATTATGGCTTAAAGCTTTCCTAACAATGAGGTTGGGGGGGGGGGGGGGGCTGCAGAAAGACATCTAGATACAGGAAGCCCAAAGTGAACCAAACTAAAAGACTCCAAAGAGACCACATGGAGACACCTTATAATTAAAGTGTAAACAGTTAAAGACAAAAGGAGAAACTTAAAAGCAAAAGTAAGAAACAAGTACCTTGCTATATACAAGGAAATGCCCATATGATTTTTATAGATTTTTTTCAGCAGGAAAACTGCAATCCAGAAGAGAGTGGGGTGGTATATTCAAAAAATGTGACAACCAAGAATACTCTACCTGGGTAAACTGTTCCTTCAGAAATGAAGATGAGATAAAGCGATTCCCAGACAAATAAAAGCTGAAGGACTTCATAACTACTAGAGTGGTCTTATGAGAAATGTTAAAGGAACATTCTTCGAGTTGAAATGAGAGAATTCTTAGTAACATGAAAATAAGGTTAAACATAAAACTCATTAGTAAAGGTACATATATAATTGAATTTAGAATATTTTAATATTGTAATTCTGTTGAGTGGTTAAGACTTTGCCTTCCAACGCAGGAGATGCAGGTCCCATACCTGGTCAGAGAGCTAAGATCCCACATGTCTCAAAGCCAAAAAATCAAATCATAAAACAGAAGCAATACTGTAACAAATGAAGTAAAAATTCTTTTAAAAAAATCATTTGCAACTCTAGTATAAAGATTCAAATACAAAGCACTAAAAATATGTAACTACAATATGTACTGCCAGGAGAAATATCAACAACCTCAGATATGCCACTTTAAAGGCAGAAAGAAAAGAGGAACTAAAGAGCCTCTTGATGAAGGTGAAAGAGAAGAGTGAAAAAGCAAGCTTAAAACTCAACATTCAAAAAATTAAGATCATGGCATCTGGTCCTATCACTTCATGGCAAATAGATGGGGGGAAAGGGCAAACAGTGACAGACTATTTTCTTGGGCTCTAAAATCACTGTGGGAGGTGGCTGCAGCCATGAAATTAAAAGGTGTTTGCTCCTTAGGAGGAAAGCTATGACAAATCTAGAGAGCATATTAAAAAGCAGAGACATCACTTTGCCGACAAAGGTACATGTAGTCAAGGTATGGTTTTTCCAGTAGTCATGTGCGGATATGAGAGTTGAACCATAATGAAGGCTGAGCACCAAATACTTGATGTTTTCAAACTGTGGTGCTAGAGTCTCTTGGATAGCAATGAAATCAAGCTAGTCAATCATCAGTCAAAGGACATCAATCCTGAACGTTCACTGGGAGGACAGATGCTAAAACTGAAGCTCTAATACTTGGCCACCTGATGCAAAGAGCCAATTCACTGGAAAAGACCCTCATTCTAGGGGAAAGCAAGGACAAGAGGAGAAGGGGGTGACAGAGTATAAGATGGTTGGATAGCATCACTGAGTCAATGGACTTGAGTTTGAACAGAGAGATAGGAAAGGACAGGGAAGCCTGGTGTGCTGCAGTTCATAGGGTCTCAGAGAATCGGACACAACTTGGTGACTGAATAACAACTACAATAATGTGTTCATGGATACACAATATAAAAAGATGTAAATCATGACATCAAAATCATCAAATGCATGAGGGGGAGAAGGAAAATGTAGAAGAGATAAAAAATGCTTGTGAGGATATGGAGAAAAGGAATTCTTATAGACTCTCAGAGGGAATGTAAATTGGTGAATACTACTATGGAAATAGTAAAGAGGTCCCTCAAAAATTAAAAGTAGAGCTACCATATGATCTAACAATCTCACTTCTGGGTATACAGTCTAAGAGACTGGCATCAGTATCTCATTAAAATGGCTGCATTCCCCTGTTCATGTCCATTACAGGATTATTCACAATAGCTAAGGTATGAAAACAGCTTGGAGGGAGGACCTAAGATGGCAGAGGAATAGGACGGGGAGACCACTTTCTCCCCTACAAATTCATCGAAAGAACATTTGAATGCTGAGCAAACTGCACAAAACAACTTCTGATCACTAGCAGAGGATATCAGGCACCCAGAAAAGCAGCCCATTCATTGTCTTCGAAAGGAGGTAGACAGAATATAAAAGATAAAAAGAGAGACAAAAGAGCTAGGGACAGAGACCCATCCCGGGAAGGGAGTCGTCATAGAGGAAGTTTCCAAACACCAGGAAACCCTCACACTGGCAGATCTGGGGGAAGTTTCTGAATCTCAGAGGGCAACCTAACTGGGAGGGAAAATAAATAAAATCCACAGATTACATGCCTAAAAGCAACTACCAGCAGAAAAGTACCCCAGACGCTCGCATCCGCCACCAGAAAGTGGGGGCTGAAGGGAGAGGAGCAGGAGGCATTGCTTAGGGTAAGGACCGGGCCTGAATGCCCTGAGGGCAATGGGAGGGAGCTGGCATGAGATAGCAACTTAAACTGTGGGATGGCAAGAGAGAGAGAGAAAATTAACTGGTGAAAAGCACTAACTGAACACACTGCCGGCCCATTCACGGAAAAAAGGAAGGACTGAGTAATTCCAGAGAAGAGCTAGCCGGCGGTGGACCAGCCCATCCCCCGCCGGAGGCAGGAGGCAGGTGGGAGGGGAAAGGGGCAAACTCTGTCCCAGAGACAGGCTCCCCAACCAAACTACAAACAGGCTTTCAGTTTCTAACCAAAGACTTCCTGAGATTCTGGATGGTTGACATCTGCCGAGACAGTCGCAGCTAGAGACCAGCTCCCCAGAAGAGACACAAGGCGCACCCAACTGGCGCGCCCACGCGCAGAAACTGAGTCTGGGACCACAGAGGGGATAAGGCACACAGCACCCGGGGAGAGTGCGCCCGTCAAGCTCCTGGCTGCCTGAGCTTCTCAGGCCGGGGAAGGCACAAAATGCAGGCCCAACCAAGTCTGCACTTCTGTGGAGTACCTGAAAACTGGAACTGCACGCAACTCAGGGCCCGCTCCCCATAGAGCAGCCTGAAGCCTGAGCAGTGTAGACAGGGAAAGCACACACCCGTAAGCGGGGGCAAACCCAGTGTGGCCGGAACACTGGGAGTGCTACCCACACACGCCGGTGATATTTGTCTTCTGTGCCCCTCCCTCCCCACAGCACGACTGATAAAGCGAACCTAAATAAGAGAACACCTCTGCCCGCTTGTGTCAGGGTGGAAATTAGACACTGAAGAGACCCGCAAACAGAACCAAGTAAACAAAGGGAACCGCCTCAGAAGTGACTGGTGGAACAGATTAAAATCCCTGTAGGTAACACCGACTACACCGGAAGGGGCCTAGAGATATCGAGAAGTGTAAGCTGGAACAAGGAGCTATCTGAAACTGAACCGAACCCACACTGACCGCAACAGCTCCAGAGAAATACCTAGATATATTTTTACCATTTTTTTAATTAAAAATTTTTTTCTTTTCTTTTTTTTATTCTCTCTCTTTTATTTTCTTTTAAAATTCCCTATTACTCCATTACTCCTTAATTTTCATTTTCTTTTATTTTCTTTTAAAGTCCTCTATTACTCCTTAATTTTCATTTTCATATATTTTTACTATTTTTTTAACTTAAAATTTTTTTCTTTTTTTTCTTTTATGTTCTTTTAAAGTCCTGTATTACTCCTCTATTACTCCTTAATTTTCATTTTCATCTCACTATAACCTTGCAAAAAAAAAAAAGACCCTATTTTTAAAGCACACTTCATATATATTTCTTAAATTTTTTGTTTTTTTGTTTTTAATATTGTATTTCTAAGAGTCTAACCTCTACTCTAGATTTTCAATCTTTGTTTTTCAATATTTGATATCAACTTTGGACATTTAAGAATCCAATATTCAGTACCCATTTTTACTCAGGAGTGTGATGATTACTCTCTTCCCCTTTTGACTCTCCTTTTTCTCCCCCAGATCACCTCTATTTCCTCCCACCCTTTCTCTTCTCACTCCAATTCTGTGAATCTCTATGTGTGTTCTGGGCTACGGAGAACACTTAGGGAGCAGAGTACTGTGTAGATCTGTCTCTCTCCTCTTGAGTCCCCCTTTTTCTCCTCCTGCTCATCTCTATCTACCTCCTCCCTCTCCTCTCCTTCATTTAACTCTGTGAACCTCTCTGGGTGTCCCTCACTGTGGAGAATCTTTTCACCATTAACCTAGAAGTTTTATTTTCAGTGTTGTATAGTTGGAGAAGTCTTGAGGCTACTGGAAGAATAAGACTGAAATCCAGAGGCAGGAGACTTAAGCCCAAAACCTGAGAGCACCAGAAAACTCCTGACTACAGGGAACATTAAGTAATAAGAGATCATACAAAAGCCTCCATACCTACACTGAAACCAACCACCACCCAGGAGCCAATAACTTCCAGAACAAGACATACCACACAAATTCTCCAGCAACACAGGAACATAGCCCTGAACGTCATCATACAGGCTGCCCAAAGTCACACCTAACACATGGACCCATCTCAAAACTCACAACTGGACACTCCATTGCACTCCAGAGAGAAGAAACCCAGTTCCATGCATCAGAAAACCGATGCAAGCTTCCTTAACCAGGAAACTTTGACAAGCCATCCGTATAACCCCACCCACGGGGAGAAACCTCCACAATAAAAAGGAATCATAGACCACCAGAATACAGAAAGGCCACTCCAGACACAGCAATCTAAACAAGATGAAAAGGCAGAGAAATACCCAACAGGTAAAGGAACATGAAAAATGCCCACCAAGCCAAACAAAAGAGGAGGAGATAGGGAATCTACCTGAAAAAGAATTTAGAATAATGAAAATAAAAATGATCCAAAATCTTGAAAACAAAATGGAGTTACGGATAAATAGCCTGCAGACAAGGATTGAGAAGATGCAAGAAATGTTTAACAAGGACCTAGAAGAAATAAAAAAGAGTCAATTAAAAATGAATAATGCAATACATGAGATCAAAAACACCTGGAGGGAACCAACAGTAGAATAACAGAGGCAGAAGATAGGATAAGTGAGGTAGAAGATAAAATGGTAGAAGTAAATGAAGCAGAGAGTAAAAAAGGAAAAACAATCAAAAGAAATGAGGACAACCTCAGGGACCTCTGGGACAATGTGAAACACCCCAACATACGAATCATAGGAGTCACAGAAGAAGAAGACAAAAATAAAGGCCATGAGAAAATGCTTGAGGAGATAATAGCTGAAAACTTCCCTAAAATGGGGAAGGAAATAGCCACCCAAGTCCAAGAAACCCAGAGAGTCCCAAACAGGATAAACCTAAGGTGAAACACAAGACAGATATTAATCAAATTAACAAAGATCAAACACAAAGAACAAATATTAAAAGCACCAAGGGAAAAACAACAAATAACCCACAAAGGGATTCCCATAAAGATAACAGCTGATCTATCAATAGAAACTCTTCAGGCCAGAAGGGAATGGCAGGGCATACTTAAAGTAATGAAAGAGAATAACCTACAACCCAGATTACTGTACCCAGGAAGCATCTCATTCAGATATGTAGGAGAATTCAAAAACTTTACAGACAAGCAAAAGCTGAGAGAAGTCAGCACCACCAAACCAGCTCTTCAACAAATGCTAAAGGATCTTCTCTAGACAGGAAACACAGAAAGGTTGTATAAATGCAAACCCCAAACAACAAAGTAAATGGCAATGGGACCATACCTATCAATAATTACCTTAAATGTAAATGGGTTGAATACCCCAACCAAACGACAAAGACTGGCTGAATGGATGCAAAAACAAGACCCCTATATGTGCTGTCTACAAGAGACCCACCTCAAAACAAGGGACACATACAGACTGAAAGTGAAGGGCTGGAAAAAAATATTTCATGCAAACAGAGACCAAAAGAAAGCAGGAGTCGCAATACTCATTTCAGATAAAATAGACTGTTAAATAAATAATATGAAAAGACACAAAGAAGGATACTACAAAATGATCAAAGGATCAATTCAAGAAGAAGATATAACAATTATAAATATATATGCACCCAACATAGGAGCACCGCACTACGTAAGGCAAATGCTAACAAGAATGAAAGGGGAAATTAACAATAAAACAATAATAGTGGGAGATTTTAATACCCCACTCACACCTATGGATACATCAACTAAACAGAAAATTAACAAGGAAATATAGACTTTAAATGACACAATGGATGAGCTAGACCTAACTGATATCTATAGGACATTTCACCCCAAAACAATCAACTTCACCTTTTTCTCAAGGGCACATGTAACTTTCTTCAGAATAGATCACATCCTGGGCCATAAATCTAGCCTTGGTAAATTCAAAAAAACAGAAATCATTCCGGTCATCTTTTCTGACCACAATGCACTAAGATTAGATCTCAATTACAGGGAAAAAATTGTTAAAAATTCAAACATATGGAGGCTAAATAACACGCTTCTGAATAACCAACAAGTCATAGAAGAAATCAAAATATGCATAGAAACGAATGAAAATGAAAACACTACAACCCAAAACCTATGGGACACTGTAAAAGCAGTGCTAAGGGGATGGTTCATAGAATTACAGGCTTACCTCAAGAAACAAGAAAAAAGTCGAATAAATAACCTAGCTCTACACCTAAAGCAACTAGAGAAGGAAGAAATGAAGAACCCCAGGGACAGTAGAAGGAAAGAAACCTTAAAAATCAGGGCAGAAATAAATGCAAAAGAAACAACACAGACCATAGCAAAAATCAACAAAGCTAAAAGCTGGATTTTTGAAAAGATAAACAAAATTGACAAGCCATTAGCCAGATTCATCAAGAAACAAAGGGAGAAGAACCAAATCAACAAAATTAGAAATGAAAATGGAGAGATCACAACAGACAACACTGAAATACAAAGGATCATAAGAGACTACTACCAGAAGCTCTATGCCAATAAAATGGACAACTTGGAGGAAATGGACAAATTCTTTGAAAAGTATAACTTTTCAAAACAGAACCAGGAAGAAATAGAAGATCTTAACAGACCCATCACAAGCAAGGAAATCGAAACTGTAATCAGAACTCGTTCAGCAAACAAAAGCCCAGGACCAGATGGCTTCACAGCTGAATTCTACCAAAACTTTAGAGAAGAGCTAACACCTATCTTACTCAAACTCTTCCAGAAAATTGCAGAAGAAAGTAAACTTCCAAACTCATTCTATGAGGCCACCATCACCCTAATTCCAAAACCAGACAAAGATGCCACACACACACACGAAAAAAAAACTACAGGCCAATATCACTGATGAACATAGATGCAAAAATCCTTAACAAAATTCTAGCAAACAGAATCCAAAAACATATTAAAAATATCATACACCATGACCAAGTGGGCTTTATCCCAGGAATGCAAGGATTCTTTAATATCCACAAATCAATCAATGTAATACACCACATTAACAAATTGAAAGATAAAAACCATATGATTATATCAATAGATGCAGAGAAAGCCTTTGACAAAATTCAACATCCATTTATGATAAAAACTCTCAAGAAAGCAGGAATAGAAGGAACATACCTCAACATAATAAAAGCTATATATGACAAACCCACAGCAAGCATCACCCTCAATGGTGAAAAATTGAAAGCATTTCCCCTGAAATCAGGAACAAGACAAGGGTGCCCACTCTCACCACTACTATTCAACATAGTGTTGGAAGTTTTGGCCACAGCAATCAGAGCAGAAAAAGAAGTAAAAGGAATCCAGATAGGAAAAGAGGAAGTGAAACTCTCACTGTTTGCAGATGACATGATCCTCTACATAGAAAACCCTAAAGACTCTACCAGAAAACTACTAGAGCTAATCAATGAATATAGTAAAGTTGCAGGATATAAAATTAATACACAAATCCCTTGCATTCCTATACACTAACAATGAGAAAACAGAAAGAGAAATTAAGGAAACAATACCATTCACCTTTGCAACAAAAAGAATAAAATACTTAGGAGTATATCTATGTGAAGAAACAAAAGACCCATACATAGAAAACTATAAAACACTGATGAAAGAAATCAAAGAGGACAAAAATAGATGGAGAAATATACCATGTCCATGGATCGGAAGAATCAATATTGTCAAAATGGCTATTCTACCCAAAACAATCTATAGATTCAATGCAATCCTTATCAAGCTACCAACGGTATTCTTCACAGAACTAGAACAAATAATTTCACAATTTGTATGGAAATACAAAAAAATAGCCAAAGTAATCTTGAGAAAGAAGAATGGAACTGGAGGAATCAACCTGCCTGATTTCAGGCTCCACTACAAAGCCGCAGTCATCAAGACACTATGGTACTGGCACAAAGACAGAAATATAGATCAATGGAACAGAATAGAAAGCCCAGAATAGAAAGCCCACAAACCTATGGACACCTCATCTTTGACAAAGGAGGCAAGGATATACAATGGAAAAAAGACAACCTCTTTAACAAGTGGTGCTGGGAAAATGGTCAACCACTTGTAAAAGAATGAAACTAGAACACTTTCTAACACCATACACAAAAATAAACTCAAAATGGATTAAAGATCTAAATGTAAGACCAGAAACTATAAAACTCCTAGAGGAGAACATAGGCAAAACACTCTCCGACATAAATCACAGCAGGATCCTCTATGACCCACCTCCCAGAATACTGGAAATAAAAGCAAAAATAAACAAATGGGACCTAATGAAACTTAAAAGCTTTTGCACAACAAAGGAAACTATAAGCAAGGTGAGAAGACAGCCTTCAGAATGGGAGAATATAATAGCAAATGAAGAAACAGACAGAATTAATCTAAAAAATATACAAGCAACTCCTGCAACTCAATTCCAGAAAAATAAATGACACAATCAAAAAATGCGCCAAAGATCTAAACAGACATTTCTCCAAAGAAGGCATACAGATGGCTAAAAACCACATGAAAAAATGCTCAACATCACTCATTATTAGAGAAATGCAAATCAAAACCACAATGAGGTACCATTACACGCCAGCCAGGATGGCTGCTATCCAAAAGTCTACAAGCAATAAATGCTGGAGAGGGTGTGGAGAAAAGGGAACCCTCTTACACTGTTGGTGGGAATGCAAACTAGTACAGCCGCTATGGAAAACAGTGTGGAGATTTCTTAAAAAACTGGACATAGAACTGCCATATGACCCAGCAATCCCACTTCTGGGCATACACACTGAGGAAACCAGATCTGAAAGAGACACGTGCACCCCAATGTTCATCGCAGCACTGTTTATAATAGCCAGGACATGGAAGCAACCTAGATGCCCATCAGCAGATGAATGGATAAGGAAGCCTTGGTACATATACACCATGGAATATTACTCAGCCATTAAAAAGAATTCATTTGAACCAGTCCTAATGAGATGGATGAAGCTGGAGCCCATTATACAGAGTGAAGTAAGCCAGAAAGATAAAGAACATTACAGCATACTGACACATGTATATGGAATTTAGAAAGGTGATAACGATAACCCTATATGCAGAACAGAAAAAGAGACACAGAAATACAGAACAGACTTTTGAACTTTGTGGGAGAATGTGAGGGTGGGATATTTCAAAAGAACAGCATGTATACTATCTATGGTGAAACAGATCACCAGCCCAGGAGGGATGCACGAGACAAGTGCTCCGGCCTGGTGCACTGGGAAGACCCAGAGGAATCGGGTGGAGAGGGAGGTGGGAGGGGGGATCGGGATTGGGAATACATGTAAATCCATGGCTGATTCATATCAATGTATGACAAAACCCACTGGGAAAAAAAAATAATAATAAAAAATAAAATAAAATAAAAAAAATAAAAAAATAAAAAATCACAAAAAAAAAAAAAAAAAAAAAAAAAACTGGACATAGACCTGCCATATGACCCAGAAATCCCACTCCTGGGCATACACATTGAGGAAACCAGGTTTGAAAGAGACACGTGCACCCCAATGTTCATCGCAGCACTGTTTATAATAGCCAGGACATGGAAGCAACCTGGATGCCCATCAGTGGACAAATGGATAAGAAAGCTGTGGCATATATACACAATGGAATATTATTCAGCCATTAAAAAGAATTCATTTGAATCAGTTCTAATGAGGTGGATGAAACTGGAGCCCATTATACAGAGTGAAGTAAGCCAGAAAGAAAAACACCAATACAGCATACTAATGCATATATATGGAATTTAGAAAAATGGTAACGATAACCCTATATGTAAGACAGAAAAAGAGACACAAATGTATAGAACAAACTTTTGGACTCAATGGGAGAAGGCGAGGGTGGTATGATCTGAGAGAACAGCATCGAAACATGTATATTATCAAGCATGAAACAGATCACCAGCCCAGGTGGGATGCATGAGACAAGTGCTCGGGGCTGGTGCACTGGGATGACCCAGAGGGAAGGGATGGGGAGGGACGTGGGAGGGGGGATTCAGGATGGGGAACACATGTAAATCCATGGCTGATTCATGTCAATGTATGACAAAAGCCACTACAATATTGTAAAGTAATTAGCCTCCAACTAATAAAAATAATTGGGGGGAAAGAAAGAAAACAGTTTCAGTGTCCATCAACAGGTGAATGAATCAATAATATGTGATATATATATACACACACACACACACACACACACACACACAGAGAGAATAGAATATAATTCATCCTTTAAAGAGAAGGCAATCCTGACACATGTGACAAATGGATGAACCTATAGGGTATTGTGTAACGTAAAAATAAGACAGGCAGAGAAAGACAAATACTGCATGATATCATTTATATGTGGAAATCCTTTCACAATATATATGTATATCAAATCATCACATTGCACACTTTAAACATATAGTATTATTTATCATATATTCCTCAATGAAGTTTAAAAAAAAAAAAAAGTCGATCTCATGTTAACTGTTCTTACCAGAATAAAAGAAAATGTTTAAAAAAGAACAGGGAACTACATGTTGTAAAACTTTGTTTTTAAAAGTTACAGTACTTAGGAGAAAGGAGATGGAGGAATTAGAAGAAATTTCATGAAGGTGGCCCTTGAGATTATTCTGAAAGATTAAAAAAGCTTGAGAGATAGAATCCAGCCTAAGATGGGGCAAAAGACTAGCATGAGCCAAGTTAGAGAATCAGAAATGCCCAGGGCATGGGAGGAACAACGATCATCCTAATTTTCTGGAAATATAAAAAGCAGTCAGTTCAGTTCAGTCACTCAGTCATGTCCAACTCTTTGCAACCCCATGGACAGCAGCATGCCAGGCCTCCCTGTCCATCACCAACTCCCGGAGTTTATTCAAAATCATGTTCATTGAGTAAGCAATGCCATCCAACCATCTCATCCTCTGTTGGCCCCTTCTCCTCCTACCCTCAATCTTCCCAGCATCAGGGTCTTTTCCAGTGAGTCAGCTCTTCGCATCAGGTGGCCAAAGTATTTGAGTTTCAGCTTCAACATTAATCCTTCCAGTGAATACCCAGGACTGATCTCCTTTAGGATAGACTGGTTGGATCTCTTTGCTGTCCAAGGGACTCTCAAGAGTCTTCTCCAACACCACAGTTCAAAAGCATCAATTCTTCAGTGCTCAGCTTTCTTTAAGTCCAACTCTCACATCCATACATGACCACTGGAAAAACCATAGCCTTGACTAGAAGGACCTTTGTTGGCAAAGTAATGTCTCTGCTTTTTAATATGCTATCTATGTTGGTTATAGCTTTCCTTCCAAGGAGTAAGCGTCTTTTAATTTCATGGCTGCAATCACCATCTGCACTGATTTCGGAGCCCAGAAAAATAAAGTCAGCCACTGTTTCCCCATCTATTTGCCATGAAGTCACGGGACCAGATGCCATAGTCTTAGTTTTCTGAATGTTGAGCTTTAAGCCAACTTTTTCACTCTTCTCTTTCACTTTCATCAAGAGGCTTTTTAGTTCTTCTTCACTTTCTGCCATAAGGGTCGTGTCATCTGCATATCTGAGGTTATTGATATTTCTCCCAGCAATCTTGATTCTAGCTTGTGCTTCATCCAGCCCAGCATTTCTCATGATGTACTCTGTATATAAGTTAAATAAGCAGGGTGACAATATATAGCCTTGACATACTCCTTTTCCTGTTTGGAACTAGTCTGCTGTTTCATGTCCGGTTCTAACTGTTGCTTCCTGACCTGCATACAGGTTTCTCAGGAGGCAGGTCAGGTGGTCTTGTATTCCCAACACTTGAAGAACTTTCCACAGTTTATTGTGATCCACACAGTCAAAGGTTTTGGCATAGTCAATAAAGCAAAAGTAGATGTTTTTCTGGAACTCTCTTGCTTTTTCAATGATCCAGCAGATGTTGGCAATTTGATTTCTGGTTCCTCTGCCTTTTCTAAAAGCAGCTTGAACATCTGGAAGTTCACGGTTCACATATTGCTTAAGCCTGTCTTGGAGAATTTTGAGCATTACTTTCCTAGAGTGTGCGATGAGTGCAATTGTGTGGTAGTCTGAGCATTTTTTAGCATTGCCTTTCTTAGGGATTAGAATGAAAACTGAGCTTTTCCGGTCCTGTGCCCACTGCTGAGTTTTCCAAATTTGCTGGCATATTGAGTGCAGCACTTTCACAGCATCATCATTCAGGATTTGAAATAGCTCAACTGGAATTCTATCACCTCCACTAGTTTTGTTCATAGTGATGCTTCCTAAGGCCCACTTGACTTCACATTCCAGGATGTCTGGCTCTAGGTGAGTGATCACACCATCATGATTATCTGGGTCATGAAGATCTTTTCTGTACAGTTCTTTTGTGTATTCTTGCCACCTCTTCCTAATATCTTCTGTTTCCGTTAGGTCCAAACATTTCTGTTCTTTATTGAGCCCATCTTTGCATGAAATATTCCCTTGGTATCTCTACTTTTCTTGCAGAGATCTCTAGTCTTTCCTATTCTATTGTTTTCCTCTATTTCTTTGCATTGATCATTGAGGAAGGCTTTCTTATCTCTCCCTGCTATTCTTTGGAACTCTACATTCAAATGGTTATATCCTTCCTTTTCTCCTTTGCTTTTCACTTCTCTTATTTTCACAGCTATTTGTAAGGCCTCCTCCGACAGCATTTTGCCTTTTTGCATTTCTTTTTCTTGGGGATGGTCCTGATTCCTATCTCCTGTACAGTGTCATGAACCTCCATCTATAGTTCATCAGGCACTCTATCAGATCTAGTCCCTTAAATCTATTTCTCACTTCCACTGTATAGTTATAAGGGATTTGATTTAGGTCATACCTGAATGGTCTAGTGGTTTTCCCTACTTTATTCAATTTAAGTCTGAATTTGGCAATGAGGAGTTCATGATCTGAGCCACAGTCAGCTCCTGGTCTTGTTTTTGCTGACTGTATAGAGCTCCTCCATCTTTGGCTGCAAACAATATAATCAATCTGATTTCGGTGTTAATATGAAAATAATCAGACATAAATTACCTATGAAGGTGATTTGAGGCCATTTAAGAGGGCTTTCAATAAGATGCTGAAGAATTTGTGTTTATCTGCATAGGCATTCAGGCTTCCCAGGTTCTTTACCAGGAGCTAGTGGTAAAGAACCTGCCTGCCAATACAGGAGACCTAAGAAATGTGGGTTCGATTCCTGGGTCAGGAAGATGCCCTGGAGGCGGGCATGGCAACCCACTCCAGTATTCTTGCCTGGAGAATCCCATGGACAGAGGAGCCTGGTGGGCTACAGTCCAGAGGGTCGCAAAGAGTCAGATATGACTGAAGCGACTTAGCATATACAGCATACTCACATAGGCACTCGGGGCTGTTGAAGGTTTTTGAGGTTAGCATGGATGATCAGAGCTGAGAGGAAAGTTTGATAGAGTTGTCAATGCCAGAGCTGAGGGAGAAAGATCTGGAAGCAGGGAATACCGTCAGGAGGGAACATGTGCAGAAGGCCAGTGAGCAACTTACATTTCTTGAGACTAATTCCTGAGGTGCAATTGCTGCCAACAACAGAACTGTTAACGGCTGACATAGAATTGTAATAGTTATAGTAAGATGCAAATTCCCATGACAGTTTACAGTTAATTATTAAGTACTTAATTGGTATGTACTAAATGCCTAGTGCTATGATAAATCCAAAGAATGGGGATATTCACTTGAAAATAAAATGAGAAGTGGTGTACAAAGAAACAATATTAATATATCATATACTTAATTATAGGAATCATGCTATATTAGATCAGTTTGTCTATCAAGAAGGTGATAGCCAGGGGACTTTCCTGTCAGTCCAGTGGCTAAGACTCTGTACTCCCAATGTAGGGAGCCCGAGGTTCAATCCCTGACTAGGGAACTCGATTTCACATGCCGCAACTAAGAGTTTATGTGATCCAACTAAAGATCCCTTATGCCACAATGAAGGTAGAAGATCTCACTTGCTACAACTAACACCCAGTGCAGCCAAGCAAATAAACTTTTTTCCTAAAAAAAAAAAAAAAACAAAGAATGTAATAGCCAGTTTTGTGACTTTTGGTAGTCTAAGAATAGGACTACAATGTACATGGTTGGTAAAAAATATATATATTATAAAAGTCATGACAGCTGTAGATAGATTACATATCATGTTATGCAAACCTTCACAAGTAAAGACTAGTCAAACAGCTAAATTAATTAAATATCCAAAATAAGAAGTAGTCTTCAGACAGGAAATTTATGACTCATTCTTGCTGTGAAACATCATTTGACCATTCAACAAATACTTATTAACCATCTACTTTGTACAAGGCATTGTGCTAAGTTCATTCCAGCTATATATGAATGAACAAAGCAAAAAACCCTGTAGTTTTAAGGTTCACATTCTAGCAGGAGGAGAAGGAGAAAGACAGCAAACATAATAGGTGGCATAGTATGTTAGAGGTTGGCAAGTGCTAATAAAAAAAAAAAGAGTAAAACCTAGTTCAAAATTGGAAAAGGAGTATGTCAAGGCTGGATATTGTTGCCCTGCTTATTTAACTTATATGCAGAGCACATCATGCGAAATGCCAGGCTGGATGACTCACAAGCTGGAATCAAGACTGCTGGGAGAAATATCAACAATCTCAGATATGCACATCAGTTCAGTTCTGTTGCTCAGTCATGTCCGACTCTTTGAAATCCCATGAACTGCAACATGCCAGGCCTCCCTGTCCATCACCAACTCCCGGAGTCCACCCAAACCCATGTCCATCAAGTCGGTGATGCCATCCAACAATCTCATCCTCTGTTGGCCCCTTCTCCTGCCCTCAATCTTTCCCAGCATCAGGGTCTTTTCCAATGAGTCAGATCTTCTCATCAGGTGGCCAAAGTATTTGAGTTTCAGCTTCAACATCAGTCCTTCCAATGAACATCCAGGACTGATCTCCTTTAGGATGGACTGGTTGGATCTCCTTGCAGTCCAAGGGACTCTCGAGAGTCTTCTCCAACACCACAGTTCAAAAGCATCAATTCTTCAGTGCTCAGCTTTCTTTAAGTCCAACTCTCACATCCATACATGACCACTGGAGAAACCATAGCCTTGACTAGACGGACCTTTGTTGGCAAAGTAATGTCTCTGCTTTTTAACATGCTATCTAGGTTGGTCATAGCTTTCCTTCCAAGGAGTAAGCGTCTTTTAATTTCATGGCTGCAATCACCATCTGCACTGATTTCGGAGCCCAGAAAAATAAAGTCAGCCACTGTTTCCCCATCTATTTGCCATGAAGTCATGGGACCAGATGCCATAGTCTTAGTTTTCTGAATGTTGAGCTTTAGGCCAACTTTTTCACTCTTCTCTTTCACTTTCATCAAGAGGTCTTTAGTTCTTCTTCACTTTCTGCCATAAGGGTGGTGTCATCTGCATATCTGTGGTTATTGATATTTCTTCCAGCAATCTTGATTCCAGCTTGTGCTTCCTCCAGCCCAGCATTTCTCCTGATGTACTCTGCATATAAGTTAAATAAGCAGGGTGACAATATGCACATGATACCACTCTAATGGCAAAAAGTAAGGAGGAACTAAAGAGCCTCTTGATGAAGTTGAAAGAGGAGAGTGAAAAAGCAGGCTTAAAACTCAACATTCAAAAAGTGAAAATCATTACCATCTTTCTAAATTCCATATATATGTGTTAGTATGCTGTAATGTTCTTTATCTTTCTGGCTTACTTCACTCTGTATAATTAGCCTCCAACTAATAAAAAAAAAAAGTGAAAATCATGGCACCCAGTCTCATCATTTCATGGCAAATAGATGGGGAAAAATGGAAACAGTGACAGGTTTTATTTTCTCGGGCTTCAAAATCACTGCAGATGATGACTGTAGCCATGAAATTAAAAGATCCATGCTCCTTGGAAGAAAAGCTATGACAAACCTAGACAGCATATTGAAAAGCAGAGACATCACTTGCTGACAAAGGTCTGTATAGTCAAAGGTATGATTTTTCCAGTAGTTATATACGGATGTGAGAGGTGGACCATAAGGAAGGCTGAGCACTGAAGAATTGATGTTTTTGAACTGGGGTTGGAGAAGACTCTTGAGAGTCTCTTGAACAGCAAGGAGATCAAACCAGTCAATCCTAAATGAAATCAGTCCTGAATATTCATTGGAAGTACTGATTCTGAAGCTGAAGCTCCAATACTTTGGCCACCTGATAGGAAGAGCTGACTCATTAGAAAAGACCTTGATGCAGGAAAGAGGAGAAGGGAGCAACAGAGGATGAGATGGATGGATGGCATCACTGACTCAATGGACATGAGTTTGAGCAAATTTTGGGAGATAGTGAAGGACAGGGAAGCCTGGCATGCTGCAGTCCATGGGGTCACAAAGAGTTGGACACGACTTAGGGACTGAACAACAACAACAAGATGTGGAAGTGTAGAGTGTTGCAGTTTTAAATAGAGTGGTTCAGGGTGGGTGCCCTCAGGAAGATAATATTTGAACAAGATTTTACTAACAGATCACTGGTAAAGACTGCTTAAAAAAAATCCAACCACAATACCAAAGAGTTTATCATTTGAGGTTCTTGAAAATATCAGATCCCAAACTTCTGGGCTTCTTGAGTAAAAGCAACGTGAAAGAACAGCTGAAATTGTAGGTATACTTATTGCAGCAGTACTAAGAAGCAGTGCAGGAGCAGAACAGAAAAGAGCAGAGATGGAGACCAGGTACTACCTATTGCCTGTTGATCTTCTTTGCCACCTAGTTTTCTCTCTCACCCCCTAAACTTGCTGTTTGCACTGTGTGAGTGGCCTATTCTGTAGTGTATTCCCAGATCTTAGTTCAAAATAATCAAATATTTTAGACTTGAGTTTTGTTGTTAATCAAAATTCCTAAACTCAACTCACCATAGTCAACAAGGATTGTTTTTAATCCAGGGCTTAGAGCAGAGCGAAGGGCATAGTTTTCTGAGAAATTAAACGTTTATACATTATGCAAGTTGGGAAAGATGTGTGTAGGGGTTCAAGTGCAGAAAATCACACAGTACAAAGCCCCAAGTGACCCAGGAAAACACCTGGGATGCATCTATTATAGAATTAGCCAGCAATTAGCTTGATATACATCAGTCAATGTGCAGAAACTAAATGGGAAAGTAGCCAAAATCCTCCTAGTACAGGATCTACATCAACCAACAGAGAACAGGGGAAATGTTAATAGACCTGGGAAGACATAATTTGGCAACCTCAGAGACTGTATCTCTAATTATAATTTACACCTAAGTTGAGTTTTATTGGCAATGTTTTTAAACAAGGAGAAATTTAGTGAAAATCAGAGACAGAGGGGAAAGGGCAGATTTATACAAAATTGCTTTCCTCTTAAATGTTCACGGGAATGGAACCTTCCAGGCATCCTAAAGAGCTGAAGGATAAAGCTACTGTTAAGCAACCCAGTGCTGTACTTAGACATGTTCTTAAAAAATACAAGTTGTTTTTAAATGACATCTAATCTTTGGGCAGCTCTATCCAAAATACTTCAGCTAGAACTCGATGACTTGATATAATTAAACCATCTCAGATGAAATAAATTGAAGGACTCAGAGAAAAGATAAAGGACCATATACAAAGCCACCTTTACAGCTTAAACCCCACTTTGTTTTGCTTGGTAGCTTCACAATGCCAAGTGGTTTTTAAAAAGGGCTATTTTTAAACAAGGAGAAGCTTCTCTGGGCTGAGTGGGCTGGAGAATGGGAAGAACAGCCCAAGTAGCATATGTCTCCAGAATGGCCTTTTAAAAATATAAATCAGATCATATCTCTTAACAGCTCCTAACAGCCTTCCTAATCAAATCCCAACTCCTTACAGTGGCCTACAAGGCCTGCACAGCCAACCTTTTCTCCCTCTCCCTTGCTCACTACACCTCTAGCAAGTTGGCTTCTTCCTAATCTCAAATACACTAAAGTCCTTCCCACCCCAGGGCCTTTTCACATTCTTCCCTCTGCCTGGTTCACCCCTCCACTCCCTCCTTTCTTCATATGTCTCATTCCTTATCATTGGAATCTGCCCAAAAGTTGTCTTTTCTGGGAGATCCTGCTTTACTTCCATATGTAAATACCAACTTCCCCTCCCTCCTCCAATACACACACTCTGTAACCCATCCTTTTTTTTTTTTTTTTTGTAGCACTTATCTCTATCTGAAATTAGATGGTTTCTTTTTTACTAATGTTCTACATCCTTACTATTAATACAATGTACACAGAAGTCAAAGAGTCATATGACCCTTGAAAACCTAGGAAATAATGAGTGTTAAGTACCCAAAGAGAGAACAGCAAAGATGGGTTAAAGAAGAATACAGATTAATTTAAAATAGTCACTTAAAAAGCAGAAAAAGAAAACACATTTTAGAAGCTATAGACATGTCCTGAAGAAAGTACATATAGAGAACAAAAATTGAATGGTCAGAAAAGGAAAAGTTATTCATGAGTATATGGAAGATTTTCTTTCTATTCATTCTAACTGGGATTTTCAATTTACATAGAAGAAGTGGAAGTTATTGATGCCTAAATAAATTATTTAGTTGAAAAAGAGAAGTAAAAATAAGCAGGAGCCCACCAATCAGATAGAGAAGTATAAAAGTCTAGTAATATGCAATACTGCAAAATATTAAGTGCAGTAATATTCAGATTTGTCAAGTTCAATAAAATCTAGTGTTCAGCACTCTCATACACTGTTGGTTCAAAACCTTGTGAATTTTCTTGCTGAAATCTGCAAACAGCCCCTCTCCATGGAGGCCACGGAGAAACCAAAGAAAGAAGTAGCCACCTCCAGATTGGTAGGTGGCAGGTTTTAGCAAGCAAGAGAACTTACAGATGAGGCTCGTCTTGGGTGGCGCAAGACAAGTACATCTCCAAACATTCCCACCAGAATTTTTAAAGTTTATCCAGGCACACTTCATTCTACTGGGCTTCACTTTATTGCACTTCACAGATTGTGTGTGTGTGTGTGTGTGTGTGTGTTTACAAGTTGAAGGTTTGTGGCAACCCTGTGTCAAGCCAGTCTATGTGCGCCATGTTTCCATCATTTGCTCACTCGTGCCTCTGTATCACAGTCTGGTTATTCTTGAGAAATCAGTGACACTGCAGGGGAGGACCAACTGACAGAAGTAGTGGCCCTAACTGGGGCTTCCCTGCTGGCTCAGAGGGTAAAGCGTCTGCCCACAATGCGGGAGACCTGGGTTCTATTCCTGGGTCGGGAAAATCCACTGGAGAAGGAAATGGCTAACCCACCCCAGTATTCTTGCCTGGAGAATCCCATGGAGAAGGGGCCTGATAGTCTACAGTCCACGGGGTCGCAAAGAGTCGGACACAACTGAGCAAGTGGCCCTAACTCAGGGAACTCATCTAACTGGCAGCAACCAGCAGGGAAGAGTCAAGGAATAAATAGCCCAACCTGATGGACCTCCCTCGTTCCCTCCCATCGTGGCTAGTTTTTCATTTGATTAAACCCACCCCAGAGCCAGAGAGAGGTCAGGAGACCCTCTGATTTAGTCTATAAAGGTTGACCTCCCAGGGTTCAGAGCATCATGGTAACTGTAGAAAGTGGAATTGCTCAGGCAAACAGAAAACCCCCAACACAGTTTCAGCCACTGCACTTTCATAATGTCTCTCTCAGCTGTGACTTCCATGGAAAGAAAACCCATGCCTCTGGCACCGGAACTGAGAAAATGCTCAGGAAGTCTGCTGACCACAGAAATATCAGAGTTTTCTTCTACGTCCTTTAATTCTCTTCCTTTTGTTTCTACTTTGGGGGGGGGGGGGGAAGGAAACCACTGAAAGGCTGCCCTTTTGTAGCCTTCATAGGAAAACTCTCTACCCCTGCTTTCCATAGGGTTGAATATATTGAGCGAGTTTTAAATCAGATATGACCCTTTCTGGACCCCCAAGCAGTCATGCTCTCAAACTGCATACTCTGATAAGCATCCCCTGGAAGACCCAGAGGTCACATCGCTGGAAGGTTTGTTCTGCTGTCAGGGGAATTGTGGGAGCCCGGGGTCCACCCCGCCTGCCCCAGTGTGGCCAGGGTTCCGGTGTCAGCCACGTGGGCCAGGAAGAAGACGGGGCTGTAGGCCCACTTTCTAGGACTGGAGGCAAAATTCACAACAGCACGTGGTGAAAACTTATTGCAATAAAATATTAGAATCCCTGATGGGAAATCAAAGGAAATGTTCATCCTGGCCATATCTACCGTTTACCGGGAACTTCTTCTGGCCAAAAGCGTGGATGAGAATCGGGAGACTGAAGCTCATCTAATTGCAGAAGACCTCTTCCACACAAGCTCAGTGTGTGCCACTTAAGCTCTCTGTTTTCATGAAGGCTGGCTCTTTCCCCACCCCCACCCCCACCCCCTGGTGCTGCTTATTTTAACCGGAGATTAGAATACCAGCAATCTCTGGGACCGAGAAAGGTACTCTCCTCAACTGTGATGTTTCGGTCAAGGGAACACATTTTCTCCCAGGGGCTCCAATAGTGCAAGAAGATTTAATCACATTCTCTACTTTGATATCTTCTAAAAACTGCTAGCGTTTTGCTTCGAAGTCTAATCTGAAGTTTGCACAGGCTTCATAAACAGGAGCTATTTTCTCCAGCTCCAGGCAAGGAGTGTAATGGGTTTACCAAGCACCCCCGTGTGGGCTGAGATCAGTGCTGTGAGGCCGTTTCCTCGTAGAGGTGGGGTTTTCAGACCTAAAGTTCTCTCTGAGGCAACTATTCTGATCTCTGAGGAGTTTTACCACCCAGCTGGTGCTGAAACCTCAGGGACGCAGATGAATCACCTATAAACTGGATCAGAGGCACTGACTAACGGATGTGGGTATTGGGATCTCTGAGATGGTACCAAAGTTTCCAGGAGTGAGAGGGAACCAGCACACTGAAGCCAACTGCTGCTGGAACCAACCACAGCTGGTAGTTTGGAGAAGCATTGCTGAGATGACACCAGCCTTCCCATCTACCTCCTCCATCCTCTATTCACAGAAGGTAGGAGGGACTCAGTTGGCAAAGGAGAGGGCGGTTGACAAAGTCTCAGCCCTGGCACAACAGTGTAGAGCATAAAGGCATGGGTTTGGGGCTGGGAGACAATACTTTAATACCTAGCACAGAGGGGTATGGTTCAGGGAGTGGGCTTTAGCTGTAACTTCTTAAAAGATGGCAATCTTTCCTTTTGGCTCAGCGGGTAAAGAATCTGCCTGCAATGCAGGAGATGTAGGTTTGATCCCTGGGTTAGGGAGATCTCCTGGAGAAGGAAATAGCAGCCCACTCAAGTATTCTTGCCTGAAAAATCCCACAGATAAGAGGAGCCTGATGGGCTACAATCCACAGGGTTGCAAAAAGTTGGACACGAGTGAGCAACTTGAATCTGAAGTAAATATGATATCTGTTCGATGTGGATGATGGATACACAGATATCTATACTTCCATGTATATTTTTTAATTGGGGTATAATTGCTTTACAGTGTTGTGTTAATTTATGATATACATTAATGAAGTGAATCAGCTGTATGTATACATATATCCCATATATCCCACATCCCACCCCTCTTTTCTGCACAACCATTCTTTGTACCATCATGAGCAGCACTTGTCTCTAAGGCTTCCTTCCAAGCCCCTTATCACCCTATCAGCCAGTTTTGATACCAGCACTTTCTTCATCTTATCAGAAGGTATCATCAAAAAGTTTCCAGGAAACAGCTAGGATTCCTATTCCTTCCTCAAATTGTCTTTCAAAAGTTTGTTGATGGAAACATTGAAGGGCTGCAGGTATTCAGTCATACCTCTCAAAAATAATAACCAAGTCCCTAAGCTCCCTGTGAGCTTCCTCTTCAGTTATTTGAATACATATCCCCAAATTGCATTAATGATGAGCATTCTTACTGATTTACGTACAGCTCCAGGATGTCTTTTTCAGATTAAGCCAGTCTTCTATTAAACCAAATATTATCTATCCTTTTAAAAACAAAAATCTTTAGATGACTATCTCATTCTTGGGTTTTTGTGGACTTAATTAAATATGGTAACAATTTTTGGCTACTGAAATTATGTATATTATTACAGTGATATGATGCTTTTTCCCACCAGTGATTAAGTTCTTTGTCTCCTTCATACCTTTCATAAATTTCTAAACATGTCAAAACTACTGAGGTTTTATCAATATTTTCCCCTTGATTTAATTTATAAGTTTTCCCTCAATTGAAGTACATGTTGCTGGAAATTAATCTGTTTCTGTTCAGAGTTATCCAGAGGTTTCTGACAAATTGATGTTCAGTGGTTCAGTGCTTTAGTCATAGTTCTCGTCAACACACAGTCTCTCATATCTTTAAATTTTCTTTTTATGTATATTGGCAACTGTGGCAATTTCTCCATATTTAGTCATGTGTTTAGGTATGGGGTTGATAATCCTTGTGCAAATATTTCAGCCACAGAGCATAACACAGCTTAATACACTTACAGAAATCTTTCTTCCTCAGGTCCCATAATCCCCTTGGCTTTCACTTTTCAGGAGAATATGGAATTATATTATGCCTCGAGCCACAAATATCTGCTTCACTAATATAAAATGCACAAGCTGTTGCTCTGTGTCCATGTCTATTTATGTTAATGATTTATCATTTAAATATCAGTGTCCTCTTTATTAAGATATTTGAAGCACCAGTTAAACCAACAACGGGCATAACCCAATTGCATTAACAATAATATAAACAGCTGTGGCCCAGCTTTGTTCAGGCCATGACAGGTGGTTCCTGCCTCGTCCATAGCAGTTAGAAAACACCATCAATTTTAGGATGCATCTCAATTTTTGACACTTAAAAAAATGTCCGTCTGAGAGCAGATGAAGTATGGTAACAGTTGAGAAGAAAAAAATGTTTGGACTCAGGGATAGTAAGTCTCTACAAGGATTCTGAAGTAGTCTCAGATCATGGTGAATCTTGAGATGGAGAGACTGTCTATTCATTTATGTACCACATCTCTCAATTTCCATGTGTCCTTTCCTCTAAACAAATAAGTAACTCAAATATGAAATCCATCTGAGTAATTCATACGTGCAGGCATTATTCAGAGTCATATACCCAGAAATCCTCACAGCACACATTTACTCTTCACGACAAACCAACGAGGTCACTACCATTGTTATCTGAGGAATAATGGATCAATTGAGAAACAGAAAGATCAAGTAAATTGCCTAAGTAATATATAGTAGAAACAGAATTTAAGTTCAGGCAGTCAGAATGCATAGCTGTGCATTTGGCCATCATCTTCATACCTTCCCTTTTTCCAGCAGGATCAGAACATCTGTGGATAGAAAAATACCTCATGTCCCCTCCAGAAACTTTATTATTCACACCCAGATTTATCCCTTCCTCTACTGTCCCCCCTGGTGGTCTCACCATGGCAAAAGTACTAAAAGTTAACAGCAGAATAGTGCTTTACAATTTCTAAACACATACATTATGTAACAACCCTCTCAACAATGCTATCAAGAAGACATGAATTCCTCAGTCCTTACAAATAAAGATATACCTACTGCATTAATTAAGACTACACAGCTATAATAAAGAGACAGAAAAAGAGTGGTTTAAATAAGATCGACATCTGCTCCTCTCACACTTGGTCTCACACTTGGTCGTGAGGAGCTTGCAGGTCCAAGCTGGCAGGGCCGCTGTGTATCATGAACTCATCTTGGGATCCAAGTGACTCCGTCTTTTGGTCTGTCTTCCCCTCAGGGTATTGTTCTCGACTGCACCTGTGTCACCCCAGGTTTAAAATCCAGCCCAAGAGAAGCAGAAAGAGAAGAAAAGAGATTCCAGGGCCAGCAATTTCTCCTTGAGTTCCATGAGCAAAAGCTTAGTTTTGAGACCATACCTAGCTGTGAAGGAGGCTAAGAAACGTGATCTCTAGCTGGGCAGCCATGTGTCCAGGAGGAAAGACAGAAGAGATCTTAAAGGACAACAGGTGCTCAGAAAGGCTGAGTGATTTTCCTAAGGGAAAGTCTTTAATGAATCAGAACTCTAACCCAGTCTTTCAACTCCAGACCCAAGGCTGATTTTTCTACACCAAAGCACCTCCACAATGAAAAGGTGGGAGACCCCTTCAGCAGCATTTTTGCAAAGCAACTCAAAAAGCTAAATTTAAAGAGATGAAAGTAGTCCTTTTAAGACCAAGGAAAGATGAGCAGCCCAGAAAATGCATTCACTCTAAAGGGGCAACAACAGCCCCTGAGGTCGTTTTCAGAGGTCCCAGCAGAGACACAAGTGACAGTGGCCTCCAATCACACAAGGGTTAATTACACGATCACTGACTTATTCAGATTCTTTTCTCTCTTACACCATTCAGAGTGCCAGGTTTTCTGTCATTTCTAGTTTCTCTGCACGTCTACAGCTCTTGTAAAATTCTGGCAGTAGATGAGGCTGAAAAGGAACAGCTTAACTGAACAGCTGTTAGTCAGCAGTGGGCAGCACCTGAGCGTTGTACTGTAACATTTTCGGAGAAGGAGACATGAAGGATGAAGTGACACAGAAAAGACTCTGGAACCCTGAGCTAGCATTAGACGAAAAACAAATTTTTAAGGCACACTGTGCATGCGCACGTGCTAGGTCACTTCAGTTGTGTCTGACTCTTTGCAACCCCAATGGACTATAGTCCACAGGCTCCTCTGTCCATGGGGATTCTCCAGGCAAGACTACTGGAGCGGGTTGCCATGCCCTCCTCCAGGGGATCTTCCTGACCCAGGGATCAAACCTGCATCATCTGAGACTCCTGTACTGCAGGTGGATTCTTTACTGTTAAGCCACCAGGGAAGCCCTGTAAGGCACACTAAGATCATGCAAATATTTAATGGTAGTTGACACATGAGGCCAGTAAGGACCAGACAGAACTCACTGGGATAGGTCTAATGTGAACTTTATGGAGGGAAAGGCAAGATGAGTGTGTCATCATTAACATGACCCAAAAGGGGAGGGACAAAAAGATACAGCAAATCATAAGACCACCACCTTCTTTCCCCACCACCACACAGAGAATAGAAAGCATTGGTCAGGTATCACCAGCAGTGTCTGGCCCATGTTTTGAGCAGTCAGACATCCCTTGAGAGTCTATTCTGTCTCCTTCTCATCAGCCTTTCTGAAAAATCCCCTGCTGAGGTTTTCATTTTCATCTTATGGTTAAATTTCCCTTGGATCACATCAGACACTCCCTCCCTGTCTTGGACTTAAACATCCCTCAAACTGTCAGCCGGCCCTGAGCTGTCTCTGTGAAATCATTGCTTGGCCAAGGCTGGATCTCTGGTTCCTTCATCTTGGCTCTTCCCTAGGTCCGGCCCCTCCTGCATCATTGCAGCTGCTCCATTCTGAGCCCTTGTTCATTATCTCTCTCTGACTCTAGTTCTCTAGCGGCCAGAACTGACTGTAGGTGACCCCCACCATCCAAACCCCACACTGACATGACCCTACTCAAGGGTACCTGGGGCGTGGAGTCCCAGGACAGCTAGTCATCTCTGCTATAGCCAGTGAAACCAAGGAACTCAGGGTTGGGGCTCATCTGAGAAAACTGAAGATCTGAGGAGAAATGACAAGTATAAAAGAAAAAGGTACACTGTTGATGTGTGCATGCGTGCTTAGTCCGTTCAGTGGTGTCCAACTCTATGTAACCCTGTGGACTGTAGCCTACCAAGCTCCTCTGTCCATGGGATTCTCCAGGCAAGAATACTGGTGTGGGCTGCCATGCCCTCCTCCAGGGGATCTTCCCGATCCAGGGAATGAACCCACATCTCCTGCATTGCAGGTGGATTCTTTACACATTGAGCCTCCTGGGAAGCCCACATTATTGATATTATGTGTAAAATAGATAACTAATAAGAACGTACTATAAAGCACAGGGAACTCTACTTAGTGCTCTGTGGTGACGTGAATGAAGCAGAGACATTTTATTTTATTTTGTTTTATTTTATTTTTTTATTCTTTTTTTTTTCTTTTCCTTTATTTATTTACTTATTTTTTCAGTGGGTTTTGTCATACATTGATATGAATCAGCCATAGATTTACACGTATTCCCCATCCCGATCCCCCCTCCCACCTCCCTCTCCACCCGATTCCTCTGGGTCTTCCCAGTGCACCAGGCCCGAGCACTTGTCTCATGCATCCCACCTGGGCTGGTGATCTGTTTCACCCTAGATAATATACATGCTGTTCTTTCGAAACATCCCACCCTCACCTTCTCCCACAGAGTTCAAAAGTCTGTTCTGTACTTCTGTGTCTCTTTTTCTGTTTTGCATATAGGGTTATCGTTACCATCTTTCTAAATTCCATATATATGTGTTAGTATACTGTAATGTTCTTTATCTTTCTGGCTTACTTCACTCTGTATAATGGGCTCCAGTTTCATCCATCTCATTAGAACTGATTCAAATGAATTCTTTTTAATGGCTGAGTAATATTCCATGGTGTATATGTACCACAGCTTCCTTATCCATTCATCTGCTGATGGGCATCTAGGTTGCTTCCATGTCCTGGCTATTATAAACAGTGCTGTGATGAACATTGGGGTGCACGTGTCTCTTTCAGATCTGGTTTCCTTGGTGTGTATGCCCAGAAGTGGGATTGCTGGGTCATATGGCAGTTCTATTTCCAGTTTTTTAAGAAATCTCCACACTGTTTTCCATAGTGGCTGTACTAGTTTGCATTCCCACCAACAGTGTAAGAGGGTTCCCTTTTCTCCACACCCTCTCCAGCATTTATTGCTTGTAGACTTTTGGATAGCAGCCATCCTGACTGGCGTGTCATGGTACCTCAAGCAGAGACATTTTAAAAACCAGAGATATTCCTTTGCCGACAAAGGTCAAAGCTAGTCAAAGCTATGATTTTTCCAGTAGTCATGTATGGATGTGAGAGTTGGACTATAAGGAAAACTGAGCACAAAAGAACTGATGCTTTTGAACTGTGGTGTTGGAGAAGACTCTAAGAGTCCGTTGGACTGCAAGGAGATCCAACCAGTCCATCCTAAAGGAAATCAGTCCTGGGTGTTCATTGGAAGGACTGATGCTGATGCTGAAGCTTCAATACTTTGGCCACCTGATACAAAGAACTGACTTATTGGAAAAGCCCCTGATGCTGGGAAATATTGAAGGCAGGAAAAGAAGGGGCCAACAGAGGATGAGATGGATGGATGGCATCACTGACTCAATGGACATGAGTTTGAGCAAGCTGCGGGAGTTGGTGATGGACAGGGAAGCCTGGTGTGCTGCAGTCCATGGTGGTCGCAAAGAGTTGGACATGACTGAGCAACTGAACTGAACTGACCTTAATGGGAAGGGAATCCAAAAATGAGGGGATGTATATCGATATCAATATTGATATCAATATAGATATGTATGGCTGATTCATTTTCCTGTAGAATAGAAACTAACACAACATTGTAAAGCAACTATATTCCAATTAAAAATTAAGTAAATAATTTTTTTAATTTTAAAAAATTTTAAATAAAGGAAAATAATTTTTCATTGGAAGATGAGAGGATTCTAAGATAACAGAGAATGAGAATGAGATGTTAAACTGCTCCAATATTTTTAGGAGATTTCTAGTCTCACACCTTCCCTAGTTGGCTCACCTGATGCTCCTGGCTTTCTGGACTCCTGTGGGCTCCATCCCTTTAGGACATGAAGAAGGATGATTCCTCCATGAAACCACCATGGAAGAAAAACTGACACCTGGGTTTCTACTAACTCTTGCCAGCATTTTTAAATGAATGCACATACAGATATGTTCTGACAGTTGCAAAAAAAGGATAAATAATGAAGTAGATCCCGAAAAAGATATCATCGGCTAATCCTGCCCTGCCGCTCTCTGATGTTCCCTTGGGTGTCTGTTACAAATGGAGTTGGTAGTAAATGTAGTTTTCAAGGTAGCCTGACATCTTACCTGTATAACAAGCTGCCATGGAATGGGCTGGCAGGCAGTGAAGGATGGGATGCCCTGAGCCTCCCTCCCTCCCTCCTCTCCCACTCTATGTTCTTATTATGCAGAAGGGGGTCTTGAGATTAAGAGAAGTTTATTCAAGTGTAGAGACAGACAACTGATAAAGTATACACCTGCCTGGGAGAATACAGAAAATCACAAGGTCATGACAGGACCCAGCTGATGAACGGTACATCAAGGTCATGAGCCATGACCAGATTAGTAGCCACATGCCCCCTCTGCCTCTGAAAAGTTTGACTTTTCCACAGATTCAGGAATTGGAACATTGGCTGCACCAGAAAAGAGAACATGCTGTGGGAGGGATAGATGATGTCATGGCAGGTAGACATCCGTAGTATTCCCAACTCTGAAATGTAAGGATCTAAATCCTCCTCAGGACAGTTGTAGGGGGCAATGTGGCTCTAATGAGTTGCTCTATGACTTACTATAGATGGAAAATAAACAGCTGCTGGCAGTTCTTCCATAAGTCAGTGTGGCTGGAGGACACATTCTCACCCACTAAGTTGCCACAAAGCCTTCCAACTGGGTTACCATTGAGACAGCCCAGCAATCAAAGACATGACTTCAATTATAAAAACCTACTAATCCCAGAAGAAGAAACTCTGATCATTTCAATAGCTTTCCATTGAGACTGGTGACACTTATCTCAGTGCAAAAGAAGAATTAAAATCTTTTCCCACATTGTTTATGAGCTGTGACCCAAGGTTTGTCTCACTATATTCATTATTAATTTAGATCCAAAATTTTTATTGCATAGTAACTTCTGTAGCTTCCTGTGTGTGTATATCTATATAAAATGTGTGTGTATATATATTGCATATATATATATATACATATATATATATATATATATATAATGTCACATATATAGGACATATAGGACTGAAGCAACTTAGCATGCAAATATATATATATATTTATATATATGATTTATAATATACATTAGTGTGTGCTCAGTCACTCAGTCATGTCTGACTCTTCATGACCCCATGGACTGTAGCCTGTCAGGCTCCTCTGTTCATGGGATTTCCCAGAAAAGAAGACTGGAGTGGGTTGCCGTGCCCTCCTCCAAGGGATCTTGCCAGCCCAGGGATTGAACCCACGTCTCCTGCATCTCCAGCATTGACAGGTGGATTCTTTACCACTGAGCCACCTGGGAAGCCCAATATACATTAGACTCACATGTAAAACTGTGTTAACCACTCCCTCAAAGAAATTAAAGTTCTATTCCAGTAGTTAATCAGAAGAAGGCCTAAGGAAAATTCATTGGCAGGAAAACCTGCCATTTGACTAATACTTGGTGCCACTTGTGGCTTATTCATGAAATACGCTCGTGCAAGTAGAACACAAAGCTTTTGTCCAGAAGGCCATCTTGTACAAACGCTGTTCACTAGGAATCAGGAAAGCATTTGCATGGGGCCTGAGTACCCTATATCACTAAAATGAATTAAAGGACAATGTTCAGAGCCAAGCACCCTTGCTTAGGCTAACAGACAATGTTCTATAAGGTGAGATCTGGTGTGACCTGGTGTCTTCCTAAGTCCCATCTACCTGAAACTATCTGCCTCAGAGGTCTAATAAATTCTGCCCTTCCTAACTACTCAGCCTGAAACAATCACCTTCTGCTTTAGACAACAAATGCAGAGCCAGTATCCCCAAAGGAATGGGTACAAGAAGTCCAAACCCAAAGAAGCCACTTTAGTGTTGACAGAGAAGACACAGGACCCCCAGGTAAGCTTGATTGTTTAGTCACTCAGTCATGTCCGACTCTTTGCAACCCCATGGACTGTAGCCCGCCAAGCTCCTCTGCCCATGGGATTCTCCAGGCAAGAATGCTGGAAAGGTTGTCATTTTCTTCCCCAAGACAGGCTTCATGGACCAAAGCAATTTCTCATAAGATTCATAGAGTCTTGCTGGTCAATATGACCAGACTTACAGAGCAGTAAGGTGAAAATAAGAGATTCTTCTGTCAGAGAGAGAACACAAGGAAAGAGGCATCAAATTTAAGGAATCCTTGTCGCCTGGGTCTCCTCTTTTAGACATATTAATAGAGTAAGACCACATTCTACTCTACAGTAGAAACTGACTAAATATACTAAAAATGAAGGAAATCCATTCCTCTAGCATCCAATTCCTCTTGCTGGCAAGTCCCCTCCTCCTTTTCCTATCCTTTCTCTTAGATCCTCAACTTACCCTCATTTCTATTCACCAACTTCAACACACACTAACTCTGGAAAAGAAAACAAAAAATCATAAGTAGCAGAAAATTCCATTCATCTTTTCTTTCTTATGTAGAGAATCCCAATTTTGTTTTGGGAGGCAATGTGACCAGTAAAAACTATTCAGCTCCCCAGCCTCTTCAGCTTGGAATGACCACGGAACTCAGTTGTGATTAATGAGATTAAGAGCAGAGTAGAGCAGCTCTTGTTCTCCTGATAAAAATGATAAGAACCAGATGGCCTAAAGCTTCTACTCTAGCTCTTTCCTCCTTTCTGCTAGACTGGAAGCACAAGGCTATATTTGGGCAAAAGATTAGCAGAATCTTGCTATCATCTTACAACCAAGAGTAGGAAAGCCATGCCCTAGGAATGGTAACAGAGGCTAGAAGGTGCCTCGGTCCTTGATGTTTTCCTTGAGGATCCAGCCTGGACTGCCTACCTCAAGATTAACTGTTGTATGAAAACAATAAAGCTCCTTTTGATTAAGATATTATGTCTGCTTTGTGTCTCTAAGGATGATCTTGTCTGATATGCTACGGCTGTTACTGGACAGTGTGAGAATTTCCATGAGTGGAGACAAATAGTCAAACATGAGGAACTAATGTGAGAATAATAATATGAGAGATGCCCAAAGGGCCATATTTATGCCAATTCAGGAGCAGTGGCTGATGGTTAGGCAGGGTTGTCAGGGACTTGCAAAGAACTAGATTAGAAAACTGGTGACTAGGAGGTCTAGGAAAGAGGTATGTAGCAGACATTTTTAATGGGCACAGAGTATAAAGATTTTCATGTCCCATATGAAAGATCTCAGGGGAGGATTTTAACATTCAGGTGATTTGTAGGCCCAGTCGTGGACAGTAGTAAGCCTCTTTTTCCAGCCACCCTGCCATAGACCAATAGTATCATGAACACAGTGTCATGGCAGAAAGGAGGTGTATGGATGGACTGAGCAATGTGGACTTGCACTCATCAAGGCCAGCCTGGCTATGGCCACTACCAATATGCCAACAGCCACCAACTATATGACGGACTTGGAAGCAGAACCTCCCATAGCCAGGCCTTGAGATGACCTCAGCCTCAGCTAGCAGCTTTACTGCAAGCTCATGGTAGACCTGTAGATGGAACCACCCAGCTAAGCCACTTCCTAGTTTCACTCACAGAAACGTTGGTATAGTAAATGTGTATTGTTTTAGGCTGTTAACTCTAGAGTCACTTATTACACAAAAATAGATAGCACACACCTAAGCATGAAAAGAATCTAATTGGTGTTCATTGCAGCGCTATCTACAACAGCCAGCACATGGAAGAAACCTAAACGCTCATCAACAGAGGAATGGATAAAGATGTGGTACAGAACTTCTTTGGTGGTCCCAGGGGTTAAGAATCTGTGCTTCCAATGAAGGGGGTGTGGGTACAATTGCTGATCAGAGAACTAAGATCCCACATGCTGCACAACACGGCCAAAATTAAAAAAAGAACAAAACTAAGAAGATATGATATGTGTGTGTGTGTGTGTGTGTATGGACTACTGTATATATGGAATATTATATATATGGAATATTACTCCATGGAATGAAGTGATACCATACAAATACCATATGGTATCACTTATATGGGACTTCCCTGGTGGCTCAGCAATAAAGAATCTGCCTGCCAATGCAGGAGACTCAGGTTTGATCCCTAGGTCAGGAAGATCCCTTGCAGTAGAAATGGCAATCCACTGTAGTATTCTTGCCTGAAAAATTCCATGGACAGAGGAGCCTGGTAGACTATAGTCCATGGGGGTCGCAAAAAAATCAGACACGACTTAGGGACTAAACAACAATATCATTATATGTGGAATCTAAAGAAAGGGTATAAATAAGTTTATCTACAAAACAGAAATAAAGTAACAGACGTAGAAAATAAACCTGTGGTTACCAGCAGGTAAAGAGTTTCAGGCTGGCAGTGGGTAAGGATAAACTGGGAGGCTGGGATTGACATATACACACAACTGTATATAAAACAAATAACTAATTAAGATCTACTGTATAGTATAAGGAACTCTAATCAGTACTCTGTAATGTTCTATATGGGAAAAGAATCTATAAAAGAGAAGATATATGTATATGCATAATTGATTCACCTCACTGTACACCTAAAACGAACACAACATTGTAACTTCAAAGATTAAAGAAAACAATTGGTGAGTTCCAGATAACCTAGGTGTGATGCCGATCAAGATCACCAAGAGATTCACTTCCTGCTTTCTTTATTTTACTTTTCTATCTTGAAACTTTTCAAAACAATTCTTACACTATATGACAAATAAAACCATGCCTTATGTTTATAGTTAGGTAGCTTACTTTCAAAAATTACACATTCTTCTTTATTTCTTTATTACACATTCTTCTTTATTTCTTCTTTATTCTTCTATTTCCCCAGAAAACTACATCTGGACATTGACAATTTGGGGAAAGGGACGGTTCCCCTCTATGCCATGTCTCTTTCACCTGTCACCCAAAGTATTATGATGATGGTATGAACTGACAGAAATAAAAGAGAGAGGGGAGGATCAGAGCTTTAGGACATCACAGCTATGTGATGTCCCTGACTCAGTAATCACCATAAAAGAAGAAAATGTATGATGGATATTACAGTTAAAATGGAGAATTTATAAATCTGTGACAAAATGGAGGTGAACAGGAGCATCTTCGCTGACTCTGACTGATTTGCCCTCTCTGTGAAACAGCTCAGCCACCTCTGAGTGACCAGTGGACTCTGGCCTGAGCTCAAATCCCGCTTCCACAGCCTTTACAATCGGGAGTATTTTTATATTCATGTGTCAAGTAGAAACCACAGTCCCTTTCAACAGATTTATTTCCAGGTAAAACTCGAGGTTTTTTTTAACTGCATTTTTGTTATTATTGTTCAGAGAAAGATTAATTCCATGACCTTGAAATATAATTTTTCTCTTTGATTTTCTAGCAAAGAAAATAGGCCCTTGGAGAGATGATCGCTGTGCATGAGTTTCTTTCATCAGAAAGCTATTCTCCTTTCTCTCCGATCTACTGAGATACAGAGCTTATACCACGTTAGCTCCAGAACTAGAGTCCTTATCTCAAGTCTTTAAGATTTAATCGATTTCATTTTCCATCTTAGGTCTGCAATTATTCACTACAAATCACTTGCAAATAACCCTTGGTGGCTTTATTCACTTTCAGATATTAAGAGATCATGCTAATTTTTTCCTCAGTACTAACCTATAGGAATTTACCTTAATTTTAAAGTAATGCACATTCTTCCTACCGGCAGTTGTCACATCTCTGCAAAGAATATATTAACCTACCCACTGGCATGACTTTTAGATCTAGTGGCACCAAGTTGCCAGTGAGTTAAAAATCAATTTGCCAGGTAATGAGACAATCTTCTCTGCCCATTGCCCTAATTAGTATTTTTCATGTTTAATAGAAATTTTGACCTCACCTTTCTGTCTTCCTCTAAGGAAAAAATTAAAGACAAAACATGGATCTTGAGTCTCCAAGACCTGGTTTTCTAAACTCTCCAAACTTCAGTCAATGTCATCTGAACTTGCTGTCTTCAGGATTGGTGAGTAGCAGCCCTAGAATTATAATACCAGTGGAGGCAGCCACAGCATTCGTAGTCAAGACAGGAAAATAAGATAACTACACTGCTCCAAAGTTTGGAGTAGTGCCAGAGGGAAAAAAATGTCACAGGAGGGGGAAGGCACTCAAGAAATATAATTTCTTATTATTATATTCAGCCTATGCATATCAATGGATGGTGTACTAATTTTTGATTGTAGTGACAAATTACTATAAATTTGGTGACTTCAAACAACAGAAATTTATTCTTTCACAGTGGGGGACAGAAGTCTGAAAACAAGGTATCAACAAGACATACTGTCTTGGAAGGAGCATCCTTCCTGGCCTCTTCCTGCTTTTGACAGTTCCAGGCATTCCTTGACTTGTGGCCCCATCACTCCAATATCTGCTTGCAGTCACACCTATTTATCTCAGATCTCCCTCTGCCTTTCTCTTATAAATGACACTTGTCATTAGATTTAGGTCCTTTTGGGGTAATTGTCACCTCATCTCAAGATCCTTAACTTAATTACACCTGCGACAGCCCTTTTTCCAATTAAAGTAACATTCATAGGTTCCAGGAATTTGCCACGAATATTTTGGGGACAAGAAGTGGGGAGTACCATTTTCAGCTACCCACATGTGAGTATATGGATAAAGGTGCAGTCACATAGGGAGGAATCCTGTTTCTGGTGCTGGTTGAGGGATGGGATATTGGATCAGCAGAGTAGAACTATAGCCATTTGGCACATGTTGATATCTGTTTTGTGCTCACAATGTGCAATTCTGTGAGAATACAAAACTTGTGAAAATTTGGTCCACAAAATGCTAGAGTAGAATAAAATATACTTAATGCTGGAAACCTGCTAACTCAGCAGAGAAAGAAAGAGCAGAAAGAGCACGTGGGCATGAGTCAGAAAGAACTGGGTTTAAATCCTGGCTATAATAAATGCCAGTCCTATGACCAAGAACTTAATTTAAGTCCTTTATCACTTTAACTAGTACATAAAGATAATAAATCTTGTGGTTATAACAAAAGTTTGGAGAGATGCATGGGAGAGACAAAATAACCAGGGAGGCAGAGCCTAGCAATGGTCCACCAGAGTAAGAGGATTTCACAAAGATTCAGCATCTACAGATTTTCACCCACAGGTATATTATATGAATTACTTTATAGCATCCTCATAACAACACAGAGATACAGCTGTATTATCCACAATAGATAGGTGAGCAAGAGGCTCAGAGAAGGTGAGTAACTTATCCAAAGTCTCACAGCTACTAACACAGCCTGAATCCGAATGCATGTCTTTCTGCCCACAAAATCTATGGAAATGGGAAAATAAATGCTAAGAATGTGTTATCCTTATTGTGGCAATCATTTCACAATACATATATATTTCAAGTCATTATTTTTGTACACCTTAAACAGTGTTGTATGTCAACTATAGCTCAATAAATCTGGAAAATAAAATAAATTGTAAACATGCCATTTTGTGCAATCCATGGGAGTTGCATGCCCAGGTTCTGGTGAGAGAGTCAATTCCTAGGTAGGTTGATAAGAAGTCCAGGGTCCCAGAGGAGGAGAGAGGGGTCTGGAGTTCTCAAGGAGGAGAAAAGGACAGACGTTTTTTCTTTAAGCCTAGAGCTGATGATTGCACAACAAAACAACTCATCTCGCTCAAGGATTTGTTTTTCCTTAAATTCTGTACCAGTGATTATATAACAACAATGTATCCTGCTTGAGGACATGTGTCTCCTTCTTAAGAACCTTCTGACTAATCCTGTCATCTTAAAATGTATATTATGGGGGTGGGCCTGGTAAGATCTTTCTATTCTTAGTTCTAACCCCATTATCTTAAACTGTATGTTGTGGGAGTGGGTCTGGTGAGACTTTTCTATTGTTGTAATTTCCCTGGTGGCTCAAATGGTAAAGCGTCTGCCTGCAGTGTGGGAGACCTGGGTTCAATCCCCGGGTCAGGAAGATCCCTTGGAGAAGGAAATGGCAACCCACTCTAGTATTCTTGCTCGGAAAATCCCCATGGACAGAGGAGCCTGGTTGGGCTACAGTCCCTGGGATCACAAAGAGTTGGACACAACTGAGCAAATTCACTTTCACTTTCTATTGTTAGTTCTAATCTTGTTAATTTAAGATGTATGTTGTGGGAATGGGTCTCCTATATAAGGCCTTGATAAGACTAGGGACTCAATGGACATGAGTTTGAGCAAGCTCCAGGAGTTGGTGAAGGACAGGGAAGCCTGGCATGCTGCAGTCTATGGGGTCACAGAGTCGGACATGACTGAGCGACTGAAGACTAGCAATAGGGGCACTCTCCATCCCCCTTCTGATGTCTATGTCAGAAGCTTTGTCCCTTTTTGTACTTTAATAAAACTCTGCTTGAGTGATCTTGAGTGATCAAGTCTGATCCCTGGTCCCAAAGCTAAATCTTCTTTGGAGACCACAAATCCAACATCGTTCACTGTAAGCTATCAATGGGCAGAAAGTAATTTTCATTTGGGTCAGGGAGGAGGGTAAGCAAAGGTACAATGGTGCATTTAAATTGTGCATTTCAATTGTCTGCACAAGAACACCATTAAACAGCCAATTCTAGGGGCCCTGTTACTGAACAAAAGTCCATATGCCCCCCATGCATACAGTGAGGCCAAATAAACGAAAGGAGTCTGGAGCACAGAAGGGTTTGTTGCAGGGCCAAGCAAAGAGAATGGGTGGTTCATGATCAAAACTCACAAACTCCCCAATGTTTTGTGGGGAAAAGCTTATACAGGCAAAATTTGGGGTGAGGACTGCTGAGTGTGTGGCTTTCTTCTGATGGGTCAGTGGTGAGGAAACAGGGTGGTTTTCCAGGAATTTCACACTCCAACTCAAAGAGCTATGTATGTACAAGCACTCATTTTATGGAGAATGGAAATCGTTGACTAAGCTGGAGAACACAGATGGACCCAGGAAAAGCACAGATGGCTGAAGTTCATGTGTAATCCAAACACAGCCTCTCAGTCAACTGCTTCAATCCCTACCTAGCATCTTCTCCAAGACCCTAAGTTCTTAATAGACTTGAGTTTTCTTTTTCGTCTAATATTTGGAGATGATAACAAAGACTGAAATGAAAAGAAAGTACATAAAGTAATGAATGGGACAGAATAGTCTAATCCATAAACCAGACTGAATGCTGGGATGTTAGCTATAAATACTGTGTTGTAATTGTGTGTCTGCATCTGGGAGATTTATACCAACAGCCCATGAAGTATGACAGGGGAGATGTACTCTGCACCTGCTTTGCTTCCTCCTTGGATTTGCTCTGTTAATAATAAAGTTTATAAAACTCAAGAAGATCATCAGTGACACAGAATCACAGAAGGCACAAGTGCAGTGGGTAGGTGTAACTTTTAAGCAATTGAGACTTCATTGGAAGCAAACCTTTGTTAAATCAGAGCATTTCTTGGAATCGCAGGCATGCTGTCAAGATTTGCCATGATTGATTCTGGGAATCTTGGGGTCACTTCCTCTACTATTGTTAGGAAAAAACACACACATAAGAAATCAATATGGTCAAGCAAAACATCTACAGAATGGCTTCACTTATTCATCTCTTCTTGGGAAATAGCTTATTGTTAAATCACAGGAATACTTTGCTCTTTTGAGTGCTGACCCTACCTTTATATCAGCTGACCTGAGAAAATAATTGGACAAAAAAGTCTTCAGATACATAATGGAAGTTGACTGACTCATTTGAAGACAAACATGTAAGAAAATAGAATTCCCTAAACGTAGCTATTTTACTATTCTGCCATGGTCCATATTCCTGCCTCAGCTCTCTACTCTCACTGGTATCTCCAAACACCTCCCGTTTGCTGCTAATTTCAGTTATTTGTTATATATCACTCTGTTTATTTCATTTGTATGTCTCCCTGTTCATTTAATTCATTTGTTACACATCTTGTTCATTTATTTGTTATACACCTGTTTATTTGATTCATTCATTATACACATCCCTATTCATTTTTTCAATGTGTGTACACATGCTAAGTTGCTTCAGTTGTGTCCGACTCTTTCCAACCCTGTGGACTGTAGCCTGCCAGGCTCCTCTGTCCATGGGGATTCTCCAGGCAAGAATACTGGAGTCGGTTGCCATTCCTTTCTCCAGGGGAATCTTCCTGACCCAGGGAACAAACCTGCTTGTCTTATATCTCCTGCATTAGCAGGCAGGTTCTTTACCACTAGTGCCACCTGGAAATACAACCCTGCTTATTCCATTCATTTGTCATACATCTCCTTGCTCATCATATCCACTTATCAAAACCCTCCATCCAGTCCCACTAGGTAGTCATGCCAGGAGACGACTGGATCCATGGGAATAGGGAACACATCAGTAGAGAAGAAGCAGCATGTGCCCTCTCTCTTCTGCACACATGTGAAAAAATGTGGAAAAACCTCAGTCAAATCCAGGCTGCTACCACTACCCAAGGACCTGGCCTGAACTGCAAAAGGGTGAAGGTGCCCCAGTCTGTAATGACATATGGGTCTGGCCTCCACGTCAGAAAAATCAGTAGTTGTTACAACCCCCAGGGGACTGATGAGAACTCGCTAAGCATGTGAGGTTGCCTGGCTCACCAACTGGAACTGAGGACCACTGCCTGAGTCCCTTTCCCCAGAATGGTGGTGGGTAATTAGGTGTTTGGGGGAAGGAGGAGTTAGCAGAAAGACGGAGTCACAGGGTCTGGGCAAGATGGAAAGATCCTGTGAAATGGGAACAAAAACAGCTGCAGCCTCAGCTTTATTAGAAACTTGTACTCCTAGATATTCCATTTGACATAGGAGCTAACCCAGAGGACCCCCATGGCCAAGCCTCCATATGACTCAGCTCAGTGTATTTTCAGTGGCTTGTTGAGGACAAGATCTGTGTCTTATTCCTCCTCTTACGTGCCCCTGGACCTCTCACTATGCATTGAAATTAGCCAGCATGTCACAGGTGATACTTGAACAAATATTTGAATAATTATTTCAGACAGTGAACTTTAACCTATCAAGGTTTTGTTGTTGTTGTTGTTTTGTTTGGGGCTTTTTTGTTTGTTGTTACTGTTTTGGCCGTGCCGTGCAGCATGAGGGGCCTTATTTCCCCAACCAGTGATTGAATTTAAGCCCCCTGCATTGGAAGCTTGGAGTCTTAACCATCGGGCTGTCAGTGAAGTCCCCTAACCTATTAATTTTATGACTTATGTTTTTCTTTTAGTTCTTTTGTTGAGTTAGACACTGATTTAGATTTTCAAGTACTTGCACAACTTTAAATGCCCTGTGTCTTTCCATCCTTCCCCAGCCAAAAGAAGTCAGAATGGATTCATGAGCTGCAATTTCCTTGACCCACATATTCTATGAAAACCATGCCCAGAACGTATCCCATCCCAACATACAGAAGTGCCCTGGAGTTTTCATCAAGAGACCTTTCCAGTATCCAATGTCACTCAAGGTGGGTCAACATCCTCCCTCCCCCATGGGGTGGACAGTGCACTGGTTCAACAAAAATTTAAGAGATTTTCTTTTTTCCTTTTTCTTTCTTTGGCATTTTCCAGGCAAGCGGGTCTCTGGAGAGACTATTTTAGGTAAACATTCCCAAAACATAATTATTCCTAGAGAGTTTATCCAAAAGGTCTTATCTCATTTGCATTTACTTAAAGTTTCATCATATCAAGGTATTTTCCTTGCTGACATATTTGCAACAGATAGTCTTATTTGACCTCAACAGAAATATTATACTTAAAACATGGATGACTCTGAAGACATGTCTATATTAATCAAAGCCAGCTTCAATACAAGATATTGGCTCAGTACTGAATATTTCCCAGATCACATGAGCCCAAAATTCATTCTGACCAACCTTCTAAATATTTAGATTTAATGTATAAGCACTTAATTTTAATTCCATTAAATAGAGTTCATTTGCAAGTTAATTTTTACATAAAAACGGAACCAGAGATCTCAGTTTTTCTGCTAGAGTTTAAAAAATCCTCCCCCCTCCCTCATCCCCACCTTTTTCTCCTTCAGTCTCAGGAATAGTCTGGATAAGTGTTCCTGAGAGCCCAAGTAGAACATTTGCATCTCAAGGCACTAGGGGAGAGAAATACCAATTCCTTTCATTCCTGGGAGCATAACTAAAGATCTCCCAGTTTTTCAAAAAATACCCTAGGGGACTGTAAGATGGAACAGAACTTGGCTCAGCCATACCTAACTAGTCACGGCCAAACAGCAGACCAATGCAGTGCAGAAATGTCTTTCAAGGTCGTGCAATTCCCTAGCCCCATAAAAGGAGATTCCCAGCTAATGCCCCACGAATCCAAAAGAGGAGAATCCCCACTAGTGCCCCACCAGAGATGAAGCTAAAGGAATGATTGCGGCTAGTTCAAAAGGGAAAATCCCAACCACACTCTACCACGGGTGAAACTAACAGTGGCATCACATGCGAAGCCTGTTAGTCACCAAAGACCTCTCAACCCGCCAAAGCAAATACTAACACACAAACAACAAACGCGGTCCCACAAACCAAAGTTCAGACCAGGTGTAACCTAAAAATCCCACTTCCAGTCCCAGACAGAAGCTTCCAGAGTGACCTGGACCCAAAGTGGCTCCCACTGAGTCCCAGATGACTCACTCCCTGAAAGGGACGTGAACCCAGATGGAGCGGGTAGAATTTTCCCATCCTGCACCCACCGGAGGAGTGCCTCACCTCGAAACAACACACACCAAAGCACAAACAACAGATAAGCTACGGCCATACAGATAGAAAATCAGAGAACGTGTAGTCTAAACAATCCACTTCCACTCCCAGACAGGACCTCCAAATAGACTGGCACAATTCTTAACAGAGAACAAACCCAGAATTGGCTCTCGGAGCCCATAACATCATTAATCAATGGACATGAATATCTCAGAGAGATAGTGGTGGGCAGAGGAGCCTGGTGTGCTGCAGTCCCTGAAGTCACAAAGAGTCAGATACAACTGAGCAATTGAACAACAACAACAATGATGACGAGCCCATAGAGGTTTAATTTCCACAACCAAAGTAGCCTACAGGAAGTGGGTAGAATTCCCATGCAGCGCAAAGCTGGAGCGACTTACCCCAAGGACACCCAGTGGGACTGTAGCTCAAGGCATCCTCCTGTGCTGGGGCAGCCAGAGCCTGTCCCGGAGAGAGTCCCTCCTGGCTCCAGGAGCTAAAGGAGCTCCAGCAGCTGCTGGAAATCAGGGAAGGGACTGCCCCTGACCGGGTCGGCCTGTCTCAGGCAAGAGCTCTTAGGATGGTTCCCTGTAATTGTTACCAAACAGAAGTGAGCCCATTGTATTCATTTGTTAAATGCAAACAGAACTGTCCTGAGTGGATCACAGATTTCCTGGGAGGAACAAAAAAGACAAGACTCATTACTGAACACTTGCTGTGTGTCAGGCACTCTTCTAAGGGTGTCCAAGTCCTCAAAACCCCAGGGAGCAAGTAGGCTCTTTTACTCTTCTTCTTAGCAATGTAAACGAGGCACAAAAAGCTTCAGTAACCAGCAGAGTTAGGACGTGAATGTAACCAGTGTGTCTTTGCAGACAGAGGTGCCTTGGGCACTGCACTGAACATCCTTATGTCAATGGGAACAATTCAAACAGAAGTGACAGTGAAACTGAAGGTGGCTCAGTCATATCCAACTCTTTGCAACCCCATGGACTTATACAGTCCATGGAATTCTCCAGGCCAGAATGCTGAAGTGGGTAGCCATTCCCTCCTCCAGTGGATCTTCCCAACTCAGGAATTGACCAGGGTCTCCTGCATGGCAGGCGGATTCTTTACCAGCTGAGCTATGAGGGAAGCCCTCCCTAGACACAAACTGTGCAAAGAAAGGTATTCAGAGAAAAGAGAAGGGCACTGGTCACTGCCAGAGGAAGGGTCCCCTGCCGCAACCCCAGGACAGGGTGCTTTAAAAGGACTGAAAACAGAGTGGGGAGGGCCCAGCAGCCCATCAGCTGGAGACCCGTCCCACATCTGTGACACCAGCGATGTTCCATATGGCCAGATCCCTGGGTGGTGAGTCGGTGACCTCGAGTGTGAGCTACACCAGAGAAACCTAGGGTGTACTCTCTGATGAAAACGGGTCCTGTGACAGAGATACAGAGAAGATAAGAAGGGAATAAGGATACATATATTATGTATTTCAGGCCACGGTATCTTGCTTCTCAGTGAAAAATGTGGCACTTACTCACTGAAGCTAAAACACTTCTAAAGTCATAGCAGGAAGATATTGCTAGAAAATACAGAAATCGACATTTGCTCATGGTCCAGCTCACCCTCTATTAAGCAAATAATTTCAGGAGAAGCCTGAGGCCTCAGGGTAGATAAAATGACTCTGTTTCTACTTATCTCGATTTCAGGCTTTTTACTATGGCATTTGGGGGGGGGGGGGGGGGGCGGGGGGGAGGTGTGCATGTGTATGTGTATTTTAGCACAGAAAGGTTTCTTGTCCTTCTAAACAATCAGAAATCACATTTTGCCGTCTGGAAATTTATGAAGAAACCCTTGCTTGTCACCATTACACACATAAAATAGAAGCACCATTAGCTGAAGCCTGGCTCAGACCTTCGCAGGCATTATGGGAGAGAAGGAGAAGAATGCTGCCAGCGGGGTATGATTTACACTGCTTTACAGGAAATATACAGAGCTGTCCTTAGCCCTGGCCGAGGCACTGAGCCTGCTGTTCTGCATGATGATCTTGCATTTTGTGCCATGATGCCAAACCCCTGAGGCACCCTTGTTCCTGTGTGACAGGCCGGCAGGCTGAGGCTCCAGAATGGTGTGCGAGGCTCTGAGGCCGGTATCCTGGTTGGACAGCACTGGCTAAATAGACATCTGTGTCCCTTAAGTCTCTCTAAGCCTCATTTTCCTCCTCAGTAACATGGACTATTGACCGTTCCTCACAGCAGAGCATCTCAGACTGTCAGGAGCACATACATCACCCGGGACCTCAGTGAAATGCAGGCTGAGATTCAGGGTCTGGGGCGGGACTGAAAGGCTACGTTTCTCACAAGCTCCCAGTGACGCCCAGACTGATGGTTTACAAACCACATTTGGAAGAGTAAATCTGTACTGGGTTTTTAAGACTTAACTGAGATAATGCACAGCAATATCTCAGCACAGTACCTGGCACAAAGCAAATATTCAATAACTATGAGGTGACATTGTTATTATTGTCAACTCTAACTTGTTGGGCAGTTCGAAGGGAGAGATTGAATATTCTGTAAGATCCTATTTAAAACATCCTGGAGATTACTTGAAAGAAAATGGTTATTGTCGCCTTAGCTGGTATAACGAAAGAGCATTATAGTTAAGGTCGCAAGATCTGGATCTGGATACTGGATCTTGGACAAGTCTTGAAACCTCTGTAAGATCTTTTAGGATAATAATACTAACCATCGTTTTGCCATTTGATGCAAAGAGCTGACTCACTGAAAAAGACCCATATGCTGGGAAAGATTGAGGGTAGGAGGAGAAGGGGACAACAGAGGATGACATGGTTGGATGACATCACCAACTCAATGAACATGAGTTTGAGCAAACTTCGGGAGATGGTGAAGGACAGGGAAGCCTGGCGTGCTGCAGTCCATGGGGTCTGACATGGACTGAGAGTCGGACGTGACTGAGAGACTGAACAACAACAGCAACAACAATAACTGTTCTACTTTTTGTTAGAGCTGTTGTTGCTAATTCAATGTAATAATATTACATATGGGAAAGTTCTTGAAAATAAGCACTCAAGTGGTGTGTATGCAATGCAATAGGTGAGATGAGTCCTTCTTTGCAGGGATAAACATTTTCCAGTCACTCTCCTTTACTGACCCACCCCCTTGCCCCCACCAAGAGCTGTCAGAACAGTTCAGTTCAGTTTAGTTCAGTCGCTCAGTCATGTCCGACTCTTTGCAACCCCATGAACTATAGTACACCAGGCCTCCCTGTTCATCACCAACTCCCAGAGTTCCCCAAACGCATGTCCATTGAGTTGGTAATGCCATCCAACCAACTCATCCTCTGTTGTCCCCTTCTCCTACCCTCAATCCCTCCTAGCATCAGGGTCTTTTCCAATGAGTCAGCTCTTCACATCAGGTGGCCAAAGGATTGGAGTTTCAGCTTCAACATCAGTTCTTCCAATGAACACCGAGGACTGGTCTCCTTTAGGATGAACTGGTTGGATCTCTTTGCAAACCAACGGACTCTCAAGAGTCTTCTCCAACACCACAGTTCAAAAGCATCAATTCTTCAGCATTCAGCTTTCTTTACAGTCCAACTCTCACATCCGTGCATGACTACTGGAAAAACCATAGCCTTGACCAGACGGACCTTTGTTGGCAAAGTAATGTCTCTGCTTTTTAATATGCTATCTAGGTTAGTCATAACTTTCCTTCCAAGGAGTAAGTGTCTTTTAATTTCATGGCTGCAGTCACCATCTGCACTGATTTTGGATCCCAAAAAAATAAAGTCAGCCACTGTTTCCACTGTTTCCCCATATATTTGCCATGAATTGATGGAACCGGATGCCATGATCTTAGTTTTCTGAATGTTGAGCTTTAAGCCAACTTTTTCACTCTCCTCTTTCATTTTCATCAAGAGGCTCTTTAGTTCTTCTTCACTTTCTGCCATAAGGGTGGTGTCATCTGCATATCTGAGGTTATTGATATTTCTCCTGGCAATCTTGATTCTAGCTTGTGCTTCTTCCAGTCCAGAGTTTCTCATGATGTACTCTGCATATAAGTTAAATAAGCAGGGTGACAATATACAGCTTTGATGTACTCCTTTTCCTATTTGGAACCAGTCTGTTGTTCCATGTCCAGTTCTAACTGTTGCTTCCTGACCTGCCTAGAGGTTTCTCAAGAGGCAGGTCAGGTGGTCTACTATTCCCATCTCTTTCAGAATTTTCCACAGTTTATTTTTCACAGTTTATTTCCACAGTTTATTGCCAGGACAGCTGATGTCATTTGTCTCAGAGGGCACAAAGAGGCCCAGCCTTTGATGTCTGGTGGGAGAAATGGGTTCAAGGTATTTTAAATGTTACTGCTTCTCCACTTGCTTAAGGTCATAGAAGAAGTGAAGGGGAGCCTTTAAAGAGGAAGTTGTAGAGCAGAGATATTATAAAAACCCAGGGGCTGATTGTGAGCCCACACTATGCTATTTTCTATAAGTCACATAACAGTTGGCTCATTCTTAAGGGTGACAAATACTGAAAGGGCCCCAGATCTCACATCTTGCTCCCAGAGAGATAAGACCTGGAGAGCCAAATTCAGGTTGAGGCCTGGGAGAGGCAACCCACCCAGAAGAACCTCTTGCTGGTTTCCATTTAGGTTTTAGACTCCCCATGCAGTCTGAAGCCAACACTGCAGCTAGCAATGACATGTGATTGCAGCTTCAGGGCTGCCCTGTGGTCTGTGGGGGACCCTCAGGAATCAACAGTCACAGTCAGATGGCTGGATTTTTCAAGGTTTCTGGGGTACTTCCCAATGCTATTATGTTTCCATCAAACATAGCAGGCAATCTAGAAGAAAGGCCATATTTACTAGCAAACTGGTTGACATTTTTCTAAAACAGAATGGGCCACCTGCAAATTAATGGATATCTGAAATGAAATTATATATTTGGTACTGCAGCAAAATGAAGCAAAGAAATCAGCATGAGCACTGCAGATGTAAAACTGGGTTCAGATTCCAGCGTACATCACTAATTAATTGTAGTAAAACCTAATGATTAACCACATGGCCTGGTTGTATGTGGACTTCCCAGGTGGCACTAGTGGTAAAGAACCCACTTGCCTATGCAGGAGACATAAGAGACTTGGGTTTGATCCCTGGGTCAGGAAGATCTCCTGGAGGAGGGCACAGGAGCCCACTCCAGTATCCTTGTTTGGAGAATCCCATGGAGAAAGGAGTCTGGTAGGCTACAGTCCATAGTGTCGCAAAGAGTCAGAAGCAACTTAGCACCAACACACACAATAACAGAATCTACCTCATAGGGTTGTTGCTTGAATTAAATGAGTTAATGTGTGAAAGTGCTTGGAATAATAAGTGCACAGTAAGTAGCCCCAAACTGAGCTATTAATATTGTATGACCTAAACAAATCAATCGATCTGAGTCACCTTCCTCAACAGTGACAGCATAAGTACATTCTAAAGGTCCAAAGAAACAGTGTATATGGAGGTATTCTGAAAAGTTCAAAGAGCTAGATAAATCAGGAAATGATAGAATTTTTATTATTACAAAGGGAATTTTCATTTTGTGCCTCACTTCTAGTTTGGTAAATGGGAGCCTCTATATATGTTGTCTCTGGGGTGAACATTCTATGAATTCTCTAAATATCTGATATTTCCTCTAGCATCTCGACCTGCCAAGAGCTTTCATTCCAACGCATCCAGAGGTCATTGAGAGGAGGAATTAATTAATATAAATTTGAAAAGAATATGAACTCTAAGGTTAACCCACTGCTTAGAGCAGGAACAAATTTGTGATAAAATAAAATCCCTCCCAAAAGTGTAACTCTGATTTTTAACAAATTTTCTTTATCTTCTGCTCAAGTCCAGATCCTTGACAGGGCCCAGATAAGAAAACTATGGAGTGCAGGCTTTGGATCTGCACTAGCCATTGAAGTCACATATTTAGGAGAGAGTGATCCTGAGTTGGCTGAGAGGACATACCAATGTCCTTGATGTAGGAATGTGATCCTGTGAACCCACTCTGAGCATGTAGTGGTGATGAATTTCTAACCACTTCTCCCACACTGAGGAGCCTCCCTAAAGCCATCAAATAATACTGGGAGGCCTCCCAGAGGCAATCTGGGTGTGGCCACAGTTGACAAGGAGGAAATCCAGCCTTTTCTAGTCTAATATAATCTAATGAAGGGCTTCCCTGGTGGCTCAGGTGGAAAGAATCTACCTGCAATGCAAGAGGTCCAGGTTTGATTCCTGGTTTGGGATTATCTGCTGGAGGAGGGAATGGCAACCCACTCTGGTATTCTTGTCAGAAAAATTCCATGGACAGAGGAGCTTGGTGGGCTGCAGTCCATGGGGGTCACAAAGAATTGAATGCAACTGAGCACATAGTCTAATACAATCTAGTCTAATCGCAGATGTGACACACCATCCCTTCCTTCTGCCTGATGCTGTTGGCCATACAAACCAACCTATGGTAAAATGTGGGGAGTGACAAGACAATGGGGTGCATACCAGGAGATGGGAAACTTTGGGGGTCACCTTAGAGACATGATAGGGTTATCAAGCAGAATTAATACGTTAATATGTGTAAACATCTGAGAACAGTATTAGTACTCAGCATAAGCACTCAGTAAGATGTTGGCTGTCATCACCCTGGTGGTTGTGTGTCTGTTGCTGCTATTGTTGAGAGCAGGAACAGCTCAGCCCTTGCTCATGAAACTGAAACACTTGCCACATTGCCCAGAAATTCAACCCCACCCCAACCTTATTAACAACTTGCTCTAACCAGTCTACACATATGATTCTTTTTCTGCAATTGGCTCCTTGGTTTCTTCCTTTGCTTTGCAAAAAGGTATTTACCAAGGATCAAAATTGGCATACAAGCCTTAAAAAGAAGCCCTCCCCCCCACCTCAGCTGACCATCTGGGAAGTTCACAGGTGCAAATATCAGAATATTAAGAACAGACATGTAGGATTTTAATTATCTCACATACTATACCTAGAAGTCTAAATAAAGGTGGTGCCAAAGTTGGTCTAGGGGCTTAGCTGTGTCATCAAGGATTCAAAACTGCTCCACATTTACCTCCTGTCATTCTTGGTGCATGAGTGACATGTCCCTTCATGATGAAATGTACCAGGGCCCTATGGTTCTTTTTTTTTTTTTTTTTTTTTGGCCCTTTGGTTCTTGCCCCTCCCCTACGTCCTCAGCCTGCCTTTTGTCTGCGGAAAAACTTTAGCCAAAAGGTAAGTTTAATCAAAGAAGTGAAAAAATGCAAAAAAAGAAAAAAAAAAGGAAAGCCGTCAAAAGAAACCAAATAATAATAATGTAGTCATAAAGCATAGTCAAGAACCTTTAGTTCCTTCTCAAGGGCTATAGATAATATTCTGAGCCATATCCTGTGAGCTGTGTTGTAGATACTGAAACCCACATCAGGTGGGAGAAGTTAGCTACATGGTGACCAGACTGTAGCCATGACATAAGCTGCTATAATTTCAAGAACTGGTCTCAAGGAAATGAGAACCAACCAACCCTGGAACTGAAGATTAACTGTATCTAAAACAACAAAAATGATGCTGATCAGACCAGTGATGACCAATTTCAAGATGACTATTAAAGCTGACTGTGTTGTTTCTGTGTGTAGCCCCTTCCCTCTGTCTATTAAAACTCTTGCTCACTAATTGTTGGAGTTGGGTGAGATAGAGTTGGCCTTTGGACAGGTACCTGCCCTCCCCCCACAGCAGTTGCCAGGATCCAAAATAAAGCAAACTTTCCTTTCCACTAACCTTGTCTTTCTATTGACTTTTGAGTAGCAAGAAACTGGACCCCACTTTTGGTTACAATGACAGCAGAAGGGCTAAAGCAGGTTGAATTTCAAGTCAGTACAAAGGCAAAAAGTGGGCAAGGAGACATGGATGTTGAGAGAAATTTCCTGACCTGTATCTGTTTTGTTCAATTTTTTCTTTAAATTTAAGAGGAAAGTTTTTCCCAGAAACATCCTGGCAGATTTCCATTTGCATTAGCCATAAGCTGGCTGCATGTCCACCCCTAGCTGCAAGGGAGGTTGGAAAGTAACCTGATATTCTTTGCGATGGTGACCCTGAAAGAGCCATCAAGGAAGAACGGGAGGGGAGTGGCTGTTGTGAAGGTAACCCAGAGACTCTTCCATGACCCCTCAGACAGATTCTCTTATTTGAAAAACTGCTGTCATCCTTACAACCTAGATTAGAAATATGCATGAACCAGGAAGGCTGTGAGCAAAGCAATTCATCTCAAATCAGTTAAGTCTTGTTTACCTGACAGAATCCAGAACTAAAGTGTTGCACAGAACCAAATTTGCTGAGAAGTTTTCTCCAAAAGTGCTTTCATTTACTGTATTTTTTAACCATTCTTATGACAATTTTTACTGAAACGCTTTATTTCTATCTTATTTGATAACATGTCTCTATTTAATTTAAAACAATAAACGGCCAGAATGCCATTATGGACATAATAAATGGAATACTTCCTGCCATCTCAGTAAACAAACAATGTCATAGTCATCAGTGATTGCAGCCACAGCCAATGGTGAGCTGGTGAGCCCTGAGAAAACTCAGGAAGGAAAAGAACACCTGCCATCTACTGTAGCCACTCCCTACAGTGAGCCCAGAAGAAACCCAGGTTGTGAAAACCCAGGATACTGGCCTCAGTTAGTTGAGACACATATCAAAGGAATGATTTCAGTGAGCCCAGACTCTTGAACCTTCCTATACTTAGAAAAGTGCTGCATTCCTTAAGATTTCTAGTTTCTTTAATTAGCAATAATCTTCAGTTCCTATTACCTGTCCTTTATTGCAAAACTCCTATATATCCTAGCTCCCCCCTAGCCTTCTCAAAACAATTCTCTCAAGGTTACAAGAGATGCTGGCTCCCAGGCTTGAAGTCCTAAAATTTTCCACCAGAGAAAGCATAACTCTCTACCTTTGGGGCTTCCCAGGTGGTGCTAGTGGCAAAGAACCCAATGCAGGAGACACAAGAGATGCAGTTTTGCTTGCTGGGCTGGGAAGATCACCCAGAGAAGGGCATGGCAATCCACTCCAGAATTCTTGCCTGGAGAATCCCATGGACAGAGGAGCCTGGCAGGCTACAGTCTGTGTGGTCTCAAAGAGTCGGACACAACTGAAGCTACTTCACACACACACTCAACCTTTAGGTTGTGCATATTTTTAAATCAATAGGCCTAAATTGTTATCCTATGTGTAAACATTCAAATGCTCCATGGGGGTTCCATGTGCTCCGTTTTACTCAACTTGCTCCAGGTAAGATACACTGTATGTGCCTCAATAAACCTGCAGCTTTTTGTGGAAATACCTACTCCCTTGAAGTCAGCCATTTTCTCTACCATCATTTCTATCTACCATCATTTCTATCTCTCCAGAACTTCTAATGTCAGTTGCTGCTACTTTGTACTTTAATCATAAATTAGGACTGCAGGGAAGATGTCCAGGAGGAAGCCAGAGGAGTCTGGGGCATCCCTCAGGTACATGGTCATAAGGAGGCTGCCTCAAAGACCAGCTCTGAAGCAAGAACTCCAGGAGACATGCTCAGCCAGATCTTCTTCACTGGTTCTGGAGAAGGTTGGAGGCAGCTGGTTCATTATTCCAGAAAACTGAGATGGGGCTTAGACAGATCATATCCACATTTTGATGGATGGGGGAGGAATGTGATCTGGAAGCATAGACCCCCACACTGGAGGCCAGTCAGCAAGGTCACCCCTGCTGTGAGGCATCTAGGTGCTGGAGGAATGCAGGGATGCTGTCCAAGGTGAAACCTTGAGTTGCCTATAGGATGCTGACGGGACCAGGAACCTGCACCCAGACCTCTTGCACTGTGGGGCTCAGGTTCATGCTTGGAAATTGCTCCCAGAGTTTGAAATGACCCCACATACTCTCATTTATTCAAGTGGGGCAGTGATTGAGTATGGAGAAGTTTGATGACCTTCAGGGTTGTATCAAACTTTACCATCAACCAGCTGAATCATTCTTCCTATGTATGTCTCTGGCTTATACCTATGAAAATTAACTAACCAAGGCTTGTTAGTAACTAGATGATTTAGCAGGACAGTAGTTAGACTTCCTGGACTTTCTGAGCCTGGATATAACTCCCTGGGCTGCATCAAACAACTTCCCCCTTGGCAGGTTGATTGATCGTCTTGTACCAGGAGACAGGCAAGGGTAGCTTAGGCAAGTTTCTGGTGTTTCTGACTCTCTTAAAAGTCCTGTCTCAGAATTAGAATGTTTTTGTGCTTCACATGCCTAACTGTTGTAAGTGACATAAGGAAGACAAAAGCAGATGAAATCTGTTATAGGTTCTCACTAGTAGTGCAGTGAGCATATGGGATACTCTGGTGTTTTTTACACGTGGATTAGTGAAAGGGCCTTCACTGCAGTGCAGAGTTTTAGATTTGCAAGGCAAGCCAAGCACCTGGTCCCTGTAGCTACTCTTGAGCTTTCTGCCTATAAATCACAGCAGGACTGTGCAGGATCAAGGATTTCCTCAGACAGGGGTTAACTAAGCAGAGGTTAGCACATCATTAACCAAATTAAACTGCTGTTATAAATGAATGCCATCCATTAATCATGTTCAGTCAACCGTCACTATTCCATATTGGCGAATTCGCCTCTTGCTAAAACATATTTGTAACTGCAAAGTCAATACTCATGGAGCTCTTGAGGTCATTTGCACTACTGCAGCTAATACTTTCATCCACCACCCGAGGCACATGGTCCTAGGTGAGGTCAAACAAGCCATCTTAGTTCAGCCTTCATGCTATAAACAGGGTCCTTTGTGATGTTTATTTACTGTCATGCTTCACTTTTGGGGGGTGGGGGGGTGGGGGAGTGATTTTGCTGCTTTTAAAATGGCCCGCAATCGGTGTGCTGAAATGCTGTGCTGTCCAGCGTTCCTGTGAGCAAGACTGTGACATGCCTGACAGAGAAAACACATGTTGGAAAAGCTTTGTTCAGGCATGAGTTACAGTGCTGTAACATCAGCCATAGTTCAGTGTTAGGAACAAGGTGTCTTTAAACAGAAACACACATGAAACACTGCTATGTGTTTCATCTGATAATGAAAATATTGTGACCCAAAGTTCTTGGGAACCTATCCTGTGTTTCCTCAGGAAAACAGTTCAGTATTTACACAATCAGTGTTCACGGACACTTGATGCAACTTAACTACTGTGAATCATGAGACTTGATTACATTTTGAATATGTTATACTCCAAATCAAATTCTGATCAATACCACCAGCTTGATGCATGCATGCATGCTCAGTCGCTAAGTCATGTCCAACTCTTTGTGACTGTAGCCCGCCAGGTTCCTGGGTCCATGGGATTTTCCAGGCAAGAATACTGGCGTGGGTTGCCATTTCCTTCTCCAGGGGATCTTCCCAACCCAGGGATCAAACCATTCATCATTAAAATTATACTAAATGTCTACCTCACTTAACAACCAGGAGCCTCTCTGGACGTAGACAGGCCTCCAAGCCTCAAACATGCAGCCTCTGGGGGTACTCTTTTGCCCCCTTCTGAGGCCTATGTCAGAAGCTTTCTCTATCTCCTTTATACTTTAATAAAACTTTATTACACAAAAGCTCTGAGCGATCCAGCCTCGTCTCTGGCCCCGGATTGAGTTTGTCTCCTCCGGAGGCCAAGAATCCTACATCTTATCATTCAGCAACAACCTTTCACAACCACTAATGCTGAAGAAGCTGAAGGTGAATGATTTTATGAAGATCTACAAGATCTTTTAGAACTAAAACCATAAAAGATGTTCTTTTCGTCATAGGGGACTAAAATGCAAAAGTAGGAAGTGAAGAGATACCTGGAGTAGCAGACAAGTTTGGCCCTGGAGTACAAAATGAAGCAGGACAAAGGCAAACATAGTTTTGGCAAGAAAATGCATAGCAAGCAGCTTCTTTTAACAACACAAGAGGTGACTCTACACATGGATGTCACCAGATGGTCAGTACCAAAATCAGATTGTTTATATTCTTTGCAGTTGATGAAGGAGAAGCAATATACAGTCAGCAAACATAAGATCTAGTGCTGACTATGGCTCAGATCACCAGCTCCTTATCACAAAATTCAGACTTAATTGACGAAAGAAGGGAAAACCATTAGACCATTCAGGTATGACCTAAATCAAAACCCCTATGATTATATAGGGCTTCCACGAGCTGTCAGTTGGTAAAGAATCAGCCTGCATTGCTGGAGACCCTGGACAGATCCTGGGTCGGGAAGATATTCTGGAGGAGTGATAGGCTACCCACTCCAGTATCATTGGGCTTTCCTTGTGACTCAGCTGGTAAAGAATCTGCTTGCAGTGCAGGAGACATGAGTTCAATCCCTGGGTTGCAATGATCCCCTGAAGAAGGGAAAGTCTACCCACTCCTGTATTCTCACCTGGAGAATTCCATGGACTCTATAGTCATAGAGTCACACATAATCAGACACGACTGAGCGGCTTTCACTTTCATAGAATTTTCAGGAAGGGAAAATAGTTTAATATGAGTCATATCATCATATATCAATGGATGACTTTCTCCAAGTTTAGTAATATTTCTAGTTTACTTCTTGGGTTTGAATTAAACATTCTTGATCTGCAACTTTATGGAGCATTCTACTCAATGCCCTTGATAGATAAAGGGAAGTAAAATTTTTCTGCTTTATCATGCATTAATTGTTGTGACACATCTTTCAAGTAATGTGTCCATTTCAATGGAATGTTAATTTCAATAACATAAATCTCTTTATAGTTTTGTCATGTTCTTTCTTTGTGTAATTTGTGGTGACAATCCATTTTAATATATAGAGTTATGAAAAGACACAGTCAAACACATATGTGCAGGTATGTATGTAAATGAGTGTAATTCGCTCACCTGTATCCAACTCTTTGTGACCCCATAGACCATATAGTCCATGGAATTCTCCAGGCCAGAATACCGGAGTATTGGAGTGGGTGGCCTGTCCTAGTGAGGGAATAAAAAAAAAAAAAAAAACCAAACATGCAGCCTCTGAGAACTTGTGGTAACAGCAGTTCATTTTTTTTTTTAATTTTTATATGCCTTTTAAAAGTTAAATTCCACTTACATTTATTAAAAAATACGGGCTGTATTCCCCTCTCTTCTGCCTCCCCACCACTGATAACCACTACCTTGTTCTCTGTATGTGTGAGTAGCAGCATTTGTCTTTATTCCTGCTCTAAATAAACCCCTTCTAAATAAATAAATACTTCTTCTTTTCTGCTTATCTGGAAAAACTAATAAAAATGCTATAAAGAGAGTCCCATCTGTCATACACAATGAGGTAAAACTGCAATTTTTAATAACTAGAAGGAGATCAAATTAAAGTTCTTAGTCCCTGGTTATATTAAGAAAGTCCCAACCAGCCTTAAGAAAGACACAGATAAACCACAACATGTCTCCCTTTCCCATTTTTATGATGGCACATCTCCCAGCATGCTCCACAGTAGATGAAAAATTCAACTAAGGATAGAGACAGAGCAACATACATGCTCCTCTAAAATTAAGCTCGGGAATTTTCTGGAGGTCCAACTGTTAAGGCTCTGCACTTCCACTGCAAAAGCCATGGGTTCAATCCCTGGTTGGGGAACTAAGGTCTCATATGCTGTATGGTACATCCAAAATGTTAAAAAAAAAAAAAAAAAAAAAAAAAAAGAAGAAGAAGAAGAAGAAAGAAAAGGAGGAGGAAAGAAAAAAATTAAAATTAACCTAGAAATACTTTTAGAGGTCATTACTATGAGAAAACAGATTCATGATTTTTTATGACCAATTTTAAAATTTACAGCCTCCTAGTTCAAGCCTTTACCATTGTGCAAGATGACGACAACAGCCTGCCCACTGCCCTCCCTGCCTTGCCTCTCCTCAGCCACCCAATTCTTCACAACCCCAAATGAACTTTATCATTTAAGCCCCCCATAGTTCTCAGCATAAAGTCCAAAACCTACAGCTTGGCTATCAAGGTCACCTGAAATTCAGTTCAAATCTATAGCAGGTAACTCATCTACCTCTCCCTCCCAACACTTAACTTCTTCTACCCTATTGGGCTCCCTGTTTCCAAATGGAATGTGTTTCTCCCCAGCATAGTGATGGAATGGTTACATTTGGACTCTGGAGTTAGACCGACCTGGGTTCAAATCCGGACTCAGCCATTTACTAAGAAACTTTGAGCAAATAATCTCATGCTTAAATAACATTAATAAGAACATTTACCTCAGAGATAGGTTTCTGATAATGAAACGTTATTACGCAAGGAAAGTACCTAGCAGTACCTGGCACATTAAAAGTCATGAATAAATATTAATTACAGAAATAAACATTGTGGAGTCCCACTTTCACATTTCACCTCACAACCTTGTTATTCTATAATATTCTATCCTTCCTAGAATAGTCATTCTACTCCTTTCCAACTCTCTAATTTTGCCTTTCTTCACAGCCTTAACCAATGAACAAGGGTCACATCTTGAGGACAAGGGTGGAGAGGAGGAAAAGGGTGATGAGGAGGACAAGGGTAGGGAGAGAAGAGGTTGCCAGCTTTCCTAGGGGAAATGAAAATATCAATAGAAATTCTGATGTTCTGCAGCAGGGACTGGCAAACTTTTTCTGTAAAAAGCCAGATAGAAAATGTTTTAGGTTCTGTGGGCCATTCAGCTTCCAGCTCAACTATTCAACTCTGTCATTATAACAGGGCAACCGCCATAAAAAATATGTAAATGAACAGGCATGGCTGTTCTGATAAAACTTTATTAACAAAAATAGTCAGCAACACCTCAACAACAAAACAATAAAGAATCTGATTCAAAAATGGGCAAAGGGCTTGAATAGACATTTTCCAAAGGATACAAATGGCCAGTAAACACATAAAAAGATGGTCAACATCACTAATCATTAGGGAAAGGAAAATAAAAATCACAATGAAATACCACTTCACACCCATTAAGATGGCTGCTATAAAATAATTTTTTAAAAAATAGAAGATAGGGAGGGAGGAGCCAAGATGGCGGAGGAGTAGGACGGGGAGACCACTTTCTCTCCTACAAATTCATCAAAAGAATAACTGAACGCAGAGCAAACTTCGCAAAGCAACTTCTGATCGCTAGCTGAGGTCATCAGGCGCCCAGAAAAGCAGCCCGTTGTCTTCGAAAGGAGGTAGGACAAAATATAAAAGATAAAAAGTGAGACAGAAGAGCTAAGGACGGAGATCCGTGCAGGGAAAGGAGTCTTAGGCGGCATTGCTTGGGGTAGGGTCCGGGCCTGAGTGCCCTGAGGACAATCGGAGGGAGCTTCTGTGAGTTGTCAACTTGAACTGTGGGAGACCAAAAGAGAGAGAGAAAATTAACCGGCCCGAACACACTGCCAGCCGTTCGCAGAACAAAGAGACCGAGAAAGTCCAGAGAAGAGCTCGCAGGCTGTGGACCGGCCCAGCCCCGCCGGAAGGCAGGAGGCAGGGGGGAGGGGAAGGTCGCGGCGAGACACAGGGCGCAGGCACCCGACCGGCGCGGGCGGGACTGGAGCTGGGGACGCGGAGGGCAGAAGGCGCGCGCACCCGACTGGCGCCAGCGGAAACTGAGACTGGGTCCACGGAAGGGAGTGGGCGCGCCACACATGGGGAGAGTGCGCCCACCAAGCCCCTGGCTGCCTGTACCGCTCTGACGGGGAAGGCACGGAGAGCAGGCGCAGCTTTTCCTTCCGCACTTTTGTGGAACACCCGAGGGCTGGAACCTCGCGCAGCGCAGGGCGCGCTCCATATAGAGCAGCCGGGAGCCTGAGCAGCGCAGACGGAGAAAGCAGCGTCAGCCCCTCCCGGCAGCGCCAGCCCGTCCCTGCAACGCCAGCCCCTCCCCGCAGAGCGACGGAACTAGCTACCTGGATAAGAGTCCACCTCCGCCCGCCTGTGTCAGGGCGGAAATGAGGCTCTGAAGAGACCGGCAAACAGAAGCCAAATAAACAAAGGGAACCGCTTCAGAAGGGACTGGTACAACAGATTAAAATCCCTGTAGAAAACACCGACTACACCGGAAGGGGCCTGTAGATATCGAGAAGTGTAAGCTGGTTCGAGGAGCTATCTGAAACTGAGCCGAACCCGCATTGACCATAACAGCTCCAGAAAAACTCCTAGATATATTTTTACTTTTTTTTTCTTTTTCTCTTTTTTCTTTTTTATTTTTTCTCTTTTATTTTCCTTTAAAATTCCCTATTACTCCCCCATTACTCCGTAATTTTCATTTCCATAGATTTTTACGATTTTTTTAATTAGGGGAAAAAATTTTTTTTTTCTTTTTTTTTTTTCCTTTTCTTTTTCTTTTTTCTTCTTTTTTTTTCTTTCCTTTTTCTCTTCTATTTTCGATTTTCCTTTTTCTCTTATTTCTCTTAAACTCCTCTAGTACTCCTCTACTACTCCTTAATTTTCATTTTCAATACACTATAACCTTACAAAAAAAAAAAAAACAGAAGAGAAGCCCTATTTTTAAACCGAAGATTATTCTCTCCCAATCTTGACTCTCTGTTTTCTACCTCAGAACACCTCTATTTCCTCCTTTCCCCTTCTCTTCCCAATCCAATTCTGTAAATCTTTGTAGGTGACTGGGCTACGGAGAACACTCTGGGAACAGACAGCTGCGTAGATCTGTCTCTCTCTTCTTGAGTCCACCTTTTTCTCCTCCTGCTCATCTCTATCTCCCTCCTCCCTCTCCTCTTCCTCATGTAAATCTGTGAACCTCTCTGGGTGTCCCTAACTGGGGAGAATCTTTTGCCATTAACCTAGAAGTTTTCTTATCAGTGCTGTATAGTTGGAGAAGTCCTGAGACTACAGGAAGAATAAAACTGAAATCCAGAGGCAGGAGACTTAAGCCCAAAACCTGAGAACACCAGAAAACTCCTGACTACGTAGAACTTTAAGTAATAAGTGACCGTCCAAAAGCCTCCATACCTACACTGAAACCAACCACCAGCCAAGAGCCAATAAGTTTTAGAGCAAGACATACCACGCAAATTCTCCAGCAACGCAGGAACATAGCCCTGAACACCAACATACAGGCTGCCCTCGGTCACACCTAACACATAGACCCATCTCAAAACTCATTACTGGGCACTCCATTGCTCTGCAAAGAGAAGAAATCAAGTTCCACACACCAGAACACTGACGCAAGCTTCCCTAACCAGGAAACCTTGACAAGCCAATCGTCTAACCCCACCCACTGGGTAAATCCTCCACAATAAAAAGGAACCACAGACCGCCAGAATACAGAAAGCCCACTCCAGACACAGCAATCTAAACAAGACGAAAAGGCAAAGAAATACCCAAAAGGTAAAGGAACATGAAAAATGCCCACCAACCCAAACAAAAGAGGAGGAGATAGGGAATCTACCTGAAAAAGAATTTAGAATAATGATAATAAAAATGATCCAAAATGTTGAAGACAAAATGGAGTTACAGATAAATAGCCTGGAAACAAAGATTGAGAAGATACAAGAAATGTTTAATAAAGACCTAGAAGAAATAAAAAAGAGTCAATTAAAAATGAATAATGCAATGAATGAGATCAAAAACACTTTGGAGGGAACCAAGAGTAGAGTAACGGAGGCAGAAGATAGGATAAGTGAGGTAGAAGATAAAATGGTGGAAATAAATGAAGCAGAGAGGAATAAAGAAAAAAGAATCAAAAGAAATGAGGACAACCTCAGGGACCTCTGGGACAATGTGAAACACCTCAACATTCGAATCATAGGAGTTCCAGAAGAAGAAGACAAAAAGAAAGGCCATGAGAAAATACTCGAGGAGATAATAGCTGAAAACTTCCCTAAAATGGGGAAGGAAATAGCCACCCAAGTCCAAGAAACCCAGAGAGTCCCAAACAGGATAAACCCAAGGCGAAACACCCCAAGACACATATTAATCAAATTAACAAAGATCAAACACAAAGAACAAATATTAAAAGCAGCAAGGGAGAAACAACAAATAACACACAAAGGGATTCCCATAAGGATAACAGCTGATCTATCAATAGAAACCCTCCAGGCCAGAAGGGAATGGCAGGACGTACTGAAAGTAATGAAAGAGAATAACCTACAACCTAGATTACTGTATCCAGCAAGGATCTCATTCAGATACGAAGGAGAATTCAAAAGCTTTACAGATAAGCAAAAGCGGAGAGAATTCAGCACCACCAAACCAGCTCTTCAACAAATGCTAAAGGATCTTCTCTAGACAGGAAATGCGGAAAGGTTGTATAAACGTGAACCCAAAACAACAAAGTAAATGGCAACGGGACCACACCTATCAATAATTACCCTAAATGTAAATGGGTTGAATGCCCCAACCAAGAGACAAAGATTGGCTGAATGGATACAAAAACAAGACCCCTATATATGCTGTCTACAAGAGACCCACCTCAAAACAAGAGACACATACAGACTAAAAGTGAAGGGCTGGAAAAAAATATTTCACGCAAACGGAGACCAAAAGAAAGCAGGAGTTGCAATACTCATATCAGATAAAATAGACTTTCAAATAAAGGATGTGAAAAGAGACAAAGAAGACACTACATAATGATCAAAGGCTCAATCCAAGAAGAAGATATAACAATTATAAATATATATGCACCCAACATAGGAGCACCGCAATATGTACGGCAAACACTAACGAGCATGAAAGAGGAAATTAATAGTAACACAACAATAGTGGGAGACTTTAATACCCCACTCACAACTATGGATAGATCAACTAAACAGAAAATTAACAAGGAAACACAAACCTTAAATGAGACAATGGACCAGCTAGACCTAATTGATATCTATAGGACATTTCACCCCAAAACAATCAACTTCACCTTTTTCTCAAGTGAACACGGAACCTTCTCCAGAATAGATCACATCCTGGGCCATAAATCTGGTCTTGGAAAATTCAAAAAAGTTGAAATCATTCCAGTCATCTTTGCTGACCACAGTGCAGTAAGATTAGATGTCAATTACAGGAAAAAAACTGTTAAAAATTCAAACATATGGGGGCTAAATAACACGCTTCTGAATAGTCAACAAATCATAGAAGAAATCAAAAAAGAAATCAGAATATGTATAGAAATGAGTGAAAATGAAAACACAACAACCCAAAACCTATGGGACACTGTAAAAGCAGTGCTAAGGGGAAGGTTCATAGCATTACAGGCTTACGTCAAGAAACAAGAAAAAAGCCAAATAAATAACCTAATTCTACACCTAAAGCAACTAGAGAAGGAAGAAATGAAAAACCCCAGGGTTAGCAGAAGGAAAGAAATCTTAAAAATCAGGGCAGAAATAAATGCAAAAGATACTAAAGAGACCATAGCAAAAATCAACAAAGCTAAAAGCTGGTTTTTTGAAAAAATAAACAAAATTGACAAACCATTAGCAAGACTCATTAAGAAACAAAGAGAGAAGAACCAAATTAACAAAATTAGAAATGAAAATGGAGAGATCACAACAGACAACACTGAAATACAAAGGATCATAAGAGACTACTACCAGCAGCTCTATGCCAATAAAATGGACAACTTGGATGAAATGGGCAAATTCTTAGAAAAGTATAACTTTCCAAAACAGAACCAGGAAGAAATAGAAGATCTTAACAGACCCATCACAAGCAAGGAAATCGAAACTGTAATCAAAAACATTCCAGCAAACAAAAGCCCAGGACCAGATGGCTTCACAGCTGAATTCTACCAAAACTTTAGAGAAGAGCTAACACCTATCTTACTCAAACTCTTCCAGAAAATTGCAGATGAAGGTAAGCTTCCAAACTCATTCTATGAGGCCACCATCACCCTAATTCCAAAACCAGACATGCCACAAAAAAAGAAATCTACAGGCCAATATCACTGATGAACATAGATGCAAAAATCCTTAACAAAATTCTAGCAAACAGAATCCAACAACATATTAAAAAAATCATTCACCATGACCAAGTGGGCTTTATCCCAGGAATGCAAGGATTCTTTAATATCCGCAAATCAATCAATGTAATACACCACATTAACAAATTGAAAGATAAAAACCATATGAGTATCTCAATAGATGCAGAGAAAGCCTTTGACAAAATTCAACATCCATTTATGATAAAAACTCTCCAGAAAGCAGGAATAGAAGGAACATACCTCAACATAATAAAAGCTATATATGACAAACCCACAGCAAGCATCACCCTCAATGGTGAAAAATTGAAAGCATTTCCCCTGAAATCAGGAACAAGACAAGGGTGCCCACTCTCACCACTACTATTCAACATAGTGTTGGAAGTTTTGGCCACAGCAATCAGAGCAGAAAAAGAAGTAAAAGGAATCCAGATAGGAAAAGAAGAAGTGAAACTCTCACTGTTTGCAGATGACATGATCCTCTACATAGAAAACCCTAGAGACTCTACCAGAAAATTACTAGAGCTAATCAATGAATATAGTAAAGTTGCAGGATATAAAATTAACACACAGAAATCCCTTGCATTCCTATATACTAACAATGAAAAAACAGAAAGAGAAATTAAGGAAACAATACCATTCACCACTGCAACAAAAAGAATAAAATACTTAGGAGTATATGTACCTAAAGAAACAAAAGACCTATACATAGAAAACTATAAAACACTGATGAAAGAAATCAAAGAGGACACAAACAGATGGAGAAACATACCGTGTTCATGGATTGGAAGAATCAATATTGTCAAAATGGCTATTCTACCCAAAGCAGTCTATAGATTCAATGCAATCCCTATCAAGCTACCAACGGTATTTTTCACAGAACTAGACCAAAGAATTTCACAATTTGTATGGAAATACAAAAAACCTCGAATAGCCAAAGTAATCTTGAGAAAGAAGAATGGAACTGGAGGAATCAACCTGCCTGACTTCAGACTCTACTACAAAGCCACAGTCATCAAGACAGTATGGTACTGGCACAAAGACAGAAATATAGATCAATGGAACAGAATAGAAAGCCCAGAGATAAATCCACGAACCTATGGACACCTTATCTTTGACAAAGGAGGCAAGGATATACAATGGAAAAAAGACAACCTCTTTAACAAGTGGTGCTGGGAAAACTGGTCAACCACTTGTAAATGAATGAAACTAGGACACTTTCTAACACCATACACAAAGATAAACTCAAAATGGATTAAAGATCTAAATATAAGACCAGAAACTATAAAACTCCTAGAGGAGAACATAGGCAAAACACTCTCCGACATAAATCACAGCAAGATCCTCTATGACCCACCTCCCAGAATATTGGAAATAAAAGCAAAACTAAACAAATGGGACCTAATGAAACTTAAAAGCTTTTGCACTACAAAGGAAACTATAAGTAAGGTGAAAAGACAGCCCTCAGATTGGGAGAAAATAATAGCAAATGAAGAAACAGACAAAGGATTAATCTCAAAAATATACAAGCAACTCCTGAAGCTCAATTCCAGAAAAATAAATGACCCAATCAAAAAATGGGCCAAAGAACTCAACAGACATTTCTCCAAAGAAGACATACAGATGGCTAACACACACATGAAAAGATGCTCCACATCACTCATTATGAGAGAAATGCAAATCAAAACCACAATGAGGTACCATTACACGCCAGTCAGGATGGCTGCTATCCAAAAGTCTACAAGCAATAAATGCTGGAGAGGGTGTGGAGAAAAGGGAACCCTCTGACACTGTTGGTGGGAATGCAAACTAGTACAGCCACTATGGAAAACAGTGTGGAGATTTCTTAAAAAACTGGAAATAGAACTGCCATATGACCCAGCAATCCCACTTCTGGGCATACACACTGAGGAAACCAGATCTGAAAGAGACACGTGCACCCCAATGTTCATCGCAGCACTGTTTATAATAGCCAGGACATGGAAGCAACCTAGATGCCCATCAGCAGATGAATGGATAAGGAAGCTGTGGTACATATACACCATGGAATATTATTCAGCTGTTAAAAAGAATTCATTTGAACCAGTCCTAATGAGATGGATGAAGCTGGAGCCCCTTATACAGAGTGAAGTAAGCCAGAAAGATAAAGAACATTACAGCATACTAACACATATATATGGAATTTAGAAAGATGGTAACGATAACCCTATATGCAAAACAGAAAAAGAGACACAGAAATACAGAACAGACTTTTGAACTCTTTGGGAGAATGTGAGGGTGGGATATTTCAAAATAACAGCATATATACTATCTATGGTGAAACAGATCACCAGCCCAGGTGGGATGCATGAGACAAGTGCTCGGGCCTGGTGCACTGGGAAGACCCAGAGGAATCGGGTGGAGAGGGAGGTGGGAGGGGGGATCGGGATGGGGAATACGTGTAAATCTATGGCTGATTCATATCAATGTATGACAAAACCCACTGAAATGTTGTGAAGTAATTAGCCTCCAACTAATAAAAAAAAAATAAAAAAATAAAAAAAATTTTTTTAATTAAAAAAAAAATAAATAGAAGATAAACATTGGAGAGGATGTGGAGAAATAAGAATACTCAAGCATTGCTAGTGGGAATATAAAATGGTATAGTCACTGTAGAAAACAGTCTGCTTCTGGATGTACCCTAAAAAAATAAAAGCAGGAACTTGAACAGGTATTTGCTCATTAACATCAATGTTCATGGAAACATTACTCACAATAATCAAAAAAAGGAATAACCCAAATGTCCATCAATAGATGAACAGAGGACTTCCTGAGTGGTCCAGAGGTTAAGACTCTGCACTTGCATGACAGGCGAAGTGACTCTGCATTCCATGCACTTCCCTGGTCAGGGAAGATTCCACATGTTGCAGGATAGAGCCAAAAAACCAAAAAAAAAAAAAAAAAAAAAAAAGCCAAACAAACAAAATAGATAAATGGATAAGTTAATGTGGTATATCCATACAATGGAAAATTATTCAGTCTTCAAAAGGAAGGAAATTCTGACATGCTGCAACATGGATGAACTTTAAAGATGTGATGCTAAGTGAAATAAACCAGATACAAAAGGACAAATGTTACCTTACAGTGTCTTAGGTATCTTAAAATAGACAAATTTACAGAAACAGAAAGTATGATGGTGGTTACCAGGGGCTGAGGAAAGGGAGGAATGGGGAGTTATTGTTTCATGGGAACCAAATTTCTGACTGGAAAGACAAAAGAGTTCCGGAAATGCATAGTGGTAATGGCCGCACAATACAGTTAATGTACTTAATGCCACTGTATTATACATTTTAAAATGGTTTAAATGCTTTCTTAAGATTTTAATGCATTTAAAAATGCATTCTTAAGATTTAGTAAATATTTCCATCAATCATTCATTTTTAATATTCTTAAAGAAAGTTCTTATTTTCATGCAACTGTGGACATACAATCAGACTCCATCTCATTGACACTTCCAGCAAGGACAAGGAAGAAGGCTGGGATCAGGGGGTGGGGCTGTTTGGGGTCACACCTGTTGCAGCAAAAACAGAAATGACTGAACAGCCTTTGCCACATACCAGCCAAACACGCCTGCAAGGGTTAAGCAATCTTGGTTATTCTTTAGCTGTTACTACTAACAAACATGTATAGTTAGACTTGTCCTTCACAAAGGTAAACACATCTAATTACTTTTTGACTTCATTTAGTTGTACTCTGCATCTGCATTCTTCTTCCCTTATATTCTCTTGTAGCATTCTGCATTTCAAAAAAAGGTCAGGAGCCAATAACTTCAGGGACACCAGGCCCGGTTGCTGTTGCTGAGTTGCCTGGTGATAGCCGTGGTCATTTTGAAACTTTGCAAAAGAAAAAAAAAAAAAAATGCAAGACCTTCATAAGGATATAAAACGTCTCCTTATTCCTGTGAGAGAGGGACACAGTTCTTGAGGTGCTAGCCTGCTGTGTTTCTCCTTTGCCTGGAAAAAATAAAGCTACTCTTCTATTTTCTCCACTCTGTCTCCATATTTCTATTCTATGGCATCAATGGACAAGGAGCCAAGATTTTGGCAACCCATTCTGGAGAGGATCCCAGAATGCTGGTGTGCAGAGCAGGGAGGGTACGCTCACACAACTCTGCTCACTGCTCCTGCCTCAAAAACACTTACACAGAAATTGGTCCCTCGGTGGCTATTCTTCTAAGTCCAGATCTGCAATTCCAAACCTCACTTCTGCCTCTCCTAACTTGCCTGTTTTCCTCTATGACCACTATCCCCTCCTTCCTTGTTCTCAAACATATTGTATTCAACCAAAAATAACTGTCCATCCAACAAAAGTCCTATAATTAAAAGGAGGTGCTGCATACCATGAAGCAGCATGAAGATTCCGCTGTTGGGAGAAGTACAATCTCTTATCTCCTGATACCCACATACGTCAGGGAAGCTAACACTGCCAGCTCAAGTAGCAGATTGAACTCCACGGAACTGGAGGATGGGGAAGAAGAAAATGTGTCTTTGCAGCACCTCTGGCTGCATGGAACATAAACATGAAGGAACCACAGTTGGCTGGTGCTGTAGCAAACAAATCAAGAGATTTAAAATGCTGTTGCCAGCTCCCCAGGAGGAATCACTCTCAAGCACAACTACTACCTTCTCTGGGGCATCTGATCAACTCTCCAGTCATTAGTCACCTTGTCTGTACCTAGCTCTAAAGCTGCATAATATACCGCTCTGGAGATGTCATCTGGGCTTTTAAACATCCAAGTTCTTTGCCGAACCGCATTTTGAAGCAGCTTGCTTAGAGGAATGAAAGGATAAAGAGATTTTTTATTTCCTGCGGAGAAGGACAGGGCAATTATCTCAGCGGGGGTATTCCTTCCTTCTGTGTCTTCCCTTTCCTCTGTCATCGAAAATGGAGAACAACAAAGAGAATCAACTTGCAAAATGAAGCTAATGGCTGAGTTGACAGTAGCATTTTCAATGGAGGCTGACAGAGAAAGCACTGTGGCTTTGATTCCCAGTATATGTTCCCATGGAATGCGGGCCGCATCACACAAATGGAAGCATCATCACACTGTCAAGGACTTTAAGAAGGAAATAATTATTAAAAAACATACAAACAGAACTAGACCAAAGAATTTCACTATTTGTATGGAAATACAAAAAACCTCGAATAGCCAAAGTAATCTTGAGAAAGAAAAATGGAACTGGAGGAATCAACCTGCCTGACTTCAGACTCTACTACAAAGCCACAGTCATCAAGACAGTATGGTACTGGCACAAAGACAGAAATATAGATCAATGGAACAGAATAGAAAGCCCAGAGATAAATCCACGAACCTATGGACACCTTATCTTTGACAAAGGAGGCAAGGATATACAATGGAAAAAAGACAACCTCTTTAACAAGTGGTGCTGGGAAAACTGGTCAACCACTTGTAAAAGAATGAAACTAGAACACTTTCTAACACCATACACAAAGATAAACTCAAAATGGATTAAAGATCTAAATGTAAGACCAGAAACTATAAAACTCCTAGAGGAGAACATAGGCAAAACACTCTCCGACATAAATCACAGCAAGATCCTCTATGACCCACCTCCCAGAATATTGGAAATAAAAGCAAAACTAAACAAATGGGACCTAATGAAACTTAAAAGCTTTTGCACTACAAAGGAAACTATAAGTAAGGTGAAAAGACAGCCCTCAGATTGGGAGAAAATAATAGCAAATGAAGAAACAGACAAAGGATTAATCTCAAAAATATACAAGCAACTCCTGAAGCTCAATTCCAGAAAAATAAATGACCCAATCAAAAAATGGGCCAAAGAACTCAACAGACATTTCTCCAAAGAAGACATACAGATGGCTAACACACACATGAAAAGATGCTCCACATCACTCATTATGAGAGAAATGCAAATCAAAACCACAATGAGGTACCATTACACGCCAGTCAGGATGGCTGCTATCCAAAAGTCTACAAGCAATAAATGCTGGAGAGGGTGTGGAGAAAAGGGAACCCTCTGACACTGTTGGTGGGAATGCAAACTAGTACAGCCACTATGGAAAACAGTGTGGAGATTTCTTAAAAAACTGGAAATAGAACTGCCATATGACCCAGCAATCCCACTTCTGGGCATACACACTGAGGAAACCAGATCTGATAGAGACACGTGCACCCCAATGTTCATTGCAGCACTGTTTATAATAGCCAGGACATGGAAGCAACCTAGATGCCCATCAGCAGATGAATGGATAAGGAAGCTGTGGTACATATACACCATGGAATATTACTCAGCCATTAAAAAGAATTCATTTGAACCAGTCCTAATGAGATGGATGAAGCTGGAGCCCCTTATACAGAGTGAAGTAAGCCAGAAAGATAAAGAACATTACAGCATACTAACACATATATATGGAATTTAGAAAGATGGTAACGATAACCCTATATGCAAAACAGAAAAAGAGACACAGAAATACAGAACAGACTTTTGAACTCTTTGGGAGAATGTGAGGGTGGGATATTTCAAAAGAACAGCATGTATACTATCTATGGTGAAACAGATCACCAGCCCAGGTGGGATGCATGAGACAAGTGCTCGGGCCTAGTGCACTGGGAAGACCCAGAGGAATCGGGTGGAGAGGGAGGTGGGAGCGGGGATCGGGATGGGGAATACGTGTAAATCCATGGCTGATTCATATCAATGTATGACAAAACCCACTGAAATGTTGTGAAGTAATTAGCCTCCAACTAATAAAAAAAAAAAAAAGAAAAGAAAAGAAAAAAAAAACATACAAACAACTAAGGGTCATTGCCTTTGGGGGTGTGTGGTTGATTTCTCCCTTTTAAATAGACACTTACTTCTTATAATAGCATCTGAAGCCCAATGTTTAACGACTAAGATGGTGAAGGCCAGGGGCCTCCCAGGTGGTGCTAGTGGTAAAGAACTCATGTGCCAGTACAGGAGACGTAAGAGACGTGGGTTCGATCCCTGGGTGGGGAAGATCCCCTGGAGGAGGACAGGGCAATGCACTCCAGCATTCTTGCCTGGAGATGACAAGGACAGAGGAGCTTGGCAGGCTACAGTCCAGAGGTCACAAAGATTCGGACATAACTGAAGTGACAGCGCAAGCATTCTTGGTGATGTCTATGGTGATGATGTAGCAATGATGCAATGGTTTTACTTAAAAAATGCTTCTGTTTTTCTCATGCTAACTGCTGGTGTCAGATATTCTGCAAGTGTGGTGTGGACTCCACCAGCTTGCTTCTAAACACACTCAGGCTGGGCTGAGTTTATAAGGGATTCCCCAGAAAAGGTACAGACATGAGAGATAGCACCCCACCCACACTCCAACAAAGAAAGGTAGTGACCTCCCAAATGAGGACAGTGAACCTTTAAAACATTGACCATCCCCAGGGTTTTCCCAAAGCTAAGGTTATTAGCAATCTTTAGCTGCATAGCAAATTACCTTAAAACTTGGTGGTTTTAAAACAATAAAATTGAATTTTCTCAGCTTCAGGAATTTAGAGGCTGCTTAGCTGGGTGGTTCTGGCTGAGTCTCTCGTGAGACTCAACATGATGGCCAGAGTTGCCATCAGCTAAAGGCTTCAATGGGACTGAAGAGACTGCCTCCAGGTTGTCTCACTCACACCTGGCAGCTGGCACAGGTCTCGGGCAGGAAGCCTCAGGCAACTTGAGTGTCCTCACATCACGGTGATGAGCTGTATCTGGTAGAGAATCACCCAAGGGAACAAGACAGGATGGATATGCCTGTTATGATCCAGCTCAGAAGTCATACCCCATGACTTCTGAAACATTCCATTAGTTAGAGGCTAAGAGCTAAGTCCACCTACCCACATGAATTAAGATGAGAGGGGAATTAGACAGTACCTCCTGAAGGAAGGAATGTTGAAGAGTGTGTGGACATGTTTAAAAACCACCACATAAGGTTGTATAGTTTCTGAATGGAAATTCTTCTGCTTAATAAAATTATTTCTTTTTAAAAATGCATATTTATTGAGCATTTACAAGCATGACTTGAAAGTAATAAAAAAAAAAAAAATAACCTGTGTCACAGTCATTTTTTATGTGGTGCATGCTTATTGCTTTCAAAATACAGAACTTGCATAGAAGTCCTTTACAAATGAAAGGATTTGTACAACAATAGCTCTATGTGCCAGATAGAAAATGAAACAAGAGCAAAGAATCATTGACACTTACGATCCAGAAGGCAAAGAAACAGAAGGAACTGAATGTGAGTTGGAAATAGAAGAATATTAAATAAACCATAATAGCATGTATTATGAACTTATAAATACATACACAGTAACTTCTAGAAAAGAACTCTTACGATTTAAATTTTATTATATAAGTGACTATTTCAAAATTGCTGGGCTGAAACTAAATTAGCTCTTCAATATGGTTAAGTGGTTGTTCTTGGTTTGTGGTGAAATTCTGTTACAAGACTAAGTAAGTATAAAATCTATTTCAATAAATTTGCTTTAATTGCATGGATCGCTAAATCAAGAAGAATTTTAAGAACTGGTGTTATAAATTGATGGTTTACCACCACTAAGACTTTAAGAAAATGTTAGCAAATACTACGAATTTGGTGAAAGAGTCTTAAATATTAGAACTTTGAGATGTTTTCAGAAGACCCAGTTTATATCTGGGCTAAAGTCCAGAATCAGAGCATCACTGTCCATTAGCCACATCAAGAAAAGGGCATGAAGTCAGGGCAAGGGCAGTAAGACCCCACCCTGTGCTCATTCTCAAAAACATGGACAGTAATTAAGAGTTTGGTCTTGGAAGCAGACAAACTGAGCTGCTGGCTTGAACTAGAATGAGTTAGTTTACCTTTCTTACCTCAGTTTGTTCATTGGAAAAATGGGTCCATCAGTGAAACTACCAAATTAGATGGGCACTTTTCAGTCCAATATCTCTCAGCTTCATGAACACAGCTTAACAATTTTTAAAGAATTTTTTTAATCTTTAAAATATTTATTTAGTTGGGTGTGTTGGGTCTTAGTTGTGGCATATATATGGGATCTAGTTCCCTGATCAGGGATTGAACCTGAGCCCCCTGCACTGGGAGTGTGGTGTCTTAACCACCGGACCACCAGGGAAGTCTCCTTTTTGAAGCAACTTTCCCCAAGCTGGGTAGAAAGGAAGCATTAACCTCTCTTCATATTCCTGCTTGGGTTCTACTGAGCCAGTCCTTCCTGCAAGTCCTGACCTTCACTGGGTCACATTTGGTAGGTTGTAAAAGGTCACTGCTTGAGGACCACCCCCCCCCCCCAAGGTGGGTAAGGTAGGGCTGTGCTTTTGATGAGAGACAGAAATAAAGGGGATATTCTTGATGGCTCCTAGCCGCCCCCCCCCACCCCGACTTTTTACGCTATGTCATAATGCATCAACACCAATACTACTTATTCTTTTGTTACACTAAATCTTGACTCAACCTCTTCTCAATCACCAGCCACTGCCCTCTTCACCATTATCTCTCACCTAGACTACGGAAACAGGCCACATGATGGTTAATTTTATGGGTCAACTTGGTAGGTTATGGTTTCAGACACCAGTCTAAATGTTGCTGGGAAGGTACTATATATAATATATATTTTATATATAGGGCTATATTTTATATATAGGGCTTTCCAGGTGGTGCTAGTGGTAAAGAATCCGCCTGTCAATGCAGGAGACACAAAAGATACAGGTTCAGTCCCTATATTGGGAAGATCCTCTGGAGAAGGAAATGGCAACCCACTCCAGTATTCTTGCCTGGAAAATCCCGTGGACAGAGAAGCCTGGTGAGGCTACACTCCATGGGGTCACAAAGATTCAGACATGACAGCACACACACACCTCCTGTTGATTCTGTTTCTCTGGAGAACCCTAACTGGACTAACACACAACCCCAAGTGGTAGCCCAGCTTTCCTATCCATTCTCCACAGTATAGGCAAAATGCTATTTTTTAGAGCATATATTATAACACATATTTTCCAGTTTAAACCACATCTATCTTACTATTGCACTTAGAATAAAATCCAAAACCCTTAACATGCTCTTCAAATCTCGACATAATGTGACCTCTGTCCTCCTCCTCTGGAACCTTGTCTCAACCCTCCAGCCACTTGGCATCAACCAGATAGCTTCTCTCTTTATTCTGTTTCTTAAATGCAGTGAGTTCCTTCATATCACAGAAGTTTGCCCTCTGTCCAGAGCCCATGTCCTAATCCTCTTTGTGGGGCTTCCTTCTAATCATAGTCAAATGGCATTTCCTCTGTGAGACTCTCTCCCTGACCCCAGTAATAATAAGGAGCTAAAGGTTTACTCTGTGCCCGTCTCTGTTCTGAACACCTTACACATGTGTATTAATTCAGTTAATCCTCACAACAACTCCATAAGGTAGATATTATTATCGTCCCCATCTTCCAGATGAAGAAATTGAAGCAACACAAAACTAAAGCGGTGCGGCCAAGATCACACAGCTGAGCTGGGATTTGAATCCAGACATTTTGACTCCAAGGTCTTGGAGAAATTCACCATTGAGTTTATCTTTCCCTGGGTCAAAGACTCCCTCAGTAACTTTATTGCATGTGTACATGCGTGCTAAGTCACTTCAGTCGTGTCTGACTCTTGTGACCCCACGGACTGTAGCTCACCAGGCTCCTCGTCCATGGGGTTCTCCAGGCAAGAATACTGGAGTGGGTTGCCATGTCCTCCTGCAGAGGAACTTCCTGATCTAGGAATTGAACTCACATCTCTGCGGCTCCTGCATTGCACTCCTGAGCCACCGAGGAAGTCCCAGTAACTTTCTTAGTATCCTACTAGTTTTCCTCTCCATATTTATTGCAATTCATAGCATAGATTTGTATATTTGATTATTTTCTAGCGTGTACCACCATTCTATCAAATATCATGAGGGCAAGGACACTTCCTGTCTTGCCACTGATATACCTAGTTCGGAGTTTGGATAATATTAGTTCTCAATAAATATTTGTGACTATGTATCATCATCCTTCCTTTCCCTAGCTCATTATTTATAGGCAGCAAATTCTCAAAACTCATCCTCACAGTCTCTGAATCAGGTAGGAATAATGATGGGAGTCCGAATGAAGCACTGGGCTAAAATCCTCAATGTCTAACCTTGGCTATGTTTTTGTTTTTGTTTAGTCTTTTTTTTTTTTGTTAATTAATTTATTTTTTAATTGAAAGATAATTGATTTACAGAATTTTGCTGTTTTCTGTCAAACTTCAACATGAATCAGCCATAGGTATACATATATCCCCTCCCTTTTGAGCATCCCTCCCATCTCCCTCCCCATCCCACCCCTCTAGGTAGATACAGAGCTCCTGTTTGAGTTTCCTGAGCCACACAGCAGATTCCCATTGGCTATCTATTTTACATATGGTAATGTAAGTTTCCATGTTACTCTTTCCATACATCTCACCCTCTCCTCCCCTCTCCCTGGGTCCGTAAGTCTGTACTCTATGTCTATTTCTCCATTGCTGTAACCTTGGCTATGTTTTTGAATCAACCATGATCATTGCATGGGCCAGATACCTATGGAATGGGATTTCAGAATTCCCTAATGCCCAAGTAGGAATTTTACCCACCATCTATTTGAAATATAATCATTAGAGATACTATATCTTCTAATCTCTTATTAGAATTCAGATGTCCCCTGGAAGCTGAGAGCTGGCAGTCATTTACTAGTTAACGTCTCAGCTAGGATTACAGGACAAATAGTCCACTGGCAGTCCAACACTGAGCAGGCGTCTCCAAACCAGATGAGCCAGGTACCTGGCTCTGGCTCACCAGGAGCAGAACTGGAGGGAGCTGGAAGAGAATCGAGACGACTCAAAGTTCATTTTGCCTTCTCAGTGTTCGGGGCTTCCAACTTGGCTCTGCCTTGATAGATGCTGTAAATGTCTCCTATGGTTTGCAGAAAATCTCTAATTTTTAGTTCTATCCAGTGCTGTATCCATGCAACAAAAAAGCCACCAATTTAAAAAGTGAGAAACTTAATCAAGGAGTTGTTTTGCCTTCAAGACACCAAACTGGTTAGGCTGATTCTTCACTGATTTAATGAAAAGTGCTGGAGTCACATAGCTGCAATCTAATTAAACATTATTTCTTCCCACCTTCCCCTGCTGAGGACATTGGAAGACAATCCAACAGCAGGGTAAAATGGGAAAATGTTGAGGATAGTCATCAAAAAGAATTCAAAATAAAATTAGGTGTTCTCTTTCTACTTCAAATTTATACTATCTCCTTATAATATAATATAATGCTATGTTGGCATTTTAAGACAAATACTTATACACTTACTTTGCTCTCAAACTAATGATTTCAGGGAGGTAATATTGACCTTGTATTGACTAGATTGATCATATTTTAGAACAAGAAAAAAAATGCCTAATTTTTTTTCTTTCCAGAATAGTGTCAGAGTCCTGAACATAATCCACTAATTCTGGAAACAGAAGTAGATAAAAGTCTTTGAAGTTTAATTTAGAAAGAAAGTTCCATAAATTAGGTTGTACTTACTAATGGGAAAATAGGACAATTAGCTGTCTTCAGGAATCGTCTAGAGATGTCCTAGGAGAGGACTCAGTATCACAGTAAATGTTTTCTTAAATATGGTGACAATCCTTCAAAAACTAGAATTTTCATCACCTTTCACTAACATAACATTATATACTAAACAGAAGTCTAGGTGCATAGTCAGGCCTGGTTTCTTGGTCCAATTCTATTACTTTTTGCTGGGTGAATTGGAATGATCACTACATTTCTCCAAAGTCCAAGGAAACAGTTTTAAGAAGTAGATGATAGTTAATGCACACAAGTATTTGACTACCTCTCATAGAGCAGAACAGGCAAAACTCTAATTCTACCTCCTTGTGCAAAATTTCCAGGATAAAATACAGTGGATCGGTAATAGATTCAGCCTACCAGAAAAAGTTCTGAGACCTTCAAAGAAGAAGAACCTCAAACTCAAGTGATCCTCAGAATCCTGCTGCTCACATCATCTTTTTGATCGGATTCTGGCTAAAGCAACTCTCTTAATTATCAACACCCTCAACAGCTCTGCCCACTAAGAAAAAAAAATATACTAACTTTTCTTTATTTCTTTATTTTTTATTGGCCTCAATTGCGCAGCTTGTAGGATCTCAGTTCCCTGACCAGGATTGAGATCCCCAGGTCACAGCACTGAAAGCCTGGAATCCTAACCACTAGGCAACCAGGAAACTCCCCAAAATATATTAACATTTCAAATTAAAGTTTAAGTTCTTCCTCTCTGGCCCTCAGTTGCCCAACCAGTCTTCCTCACTTTATCAAAATGTTGGGATTACTAATAAAAACTTACTGGTTTTTTGTTGCTATTGTTGTCAAATTTATCTTTTATTGTTCCTTGATTTTGGGACTTAGTAAGAGTCCCCTCAACACCAAAGTTATAAAAGGACTCACACTTGCTTTCTTCTAGTGGTTGAGTGGTTCCATTATTTTTACATTTGCATCTCTGATACAGTCGTACTGCTCTCTGTTTTCTCTGCTAATCTCTTCCTAAATCCCCTCTCCAATGATTCCTTTAGCTAAAGATACCACGAGGGTCCATAAGTATGAATCTTTGTTGTTTATGCCACGGAAATATTACATTTCATTATTCCCAAGTCAAAAATTAATAGGGAAGAAAAAGAAGGAAAAACTACATTAATAAAAATCTTATTGTTTTTTATTAGTCCACATTTATTGAGTGCTTACCGTGTAGCTGGTAAGCTACCGTGTACCGTGTAGCTGGCACATGCTAAGTACCTTGCATTGTCCAAAGGGAAAAGGTCATTTACATTAAATACATAATACAGGACATCATGTTATCATGGCTATAGATAAAGTTAATGGGCTTGCCTGGTGGCTCAGATGGTAAAGAATCTCCCTGCAATGCAGGAGACCAGGGTTTGATTTCTGGGTCAAGAAGATCCTCTAGAGGAGGGCATCACAGCCCACTCCAGTATTCTGGAGAATCCCTTGGACAGAGGCGCCTGGCAGGCTACAGTCCATGGGGTCACAAAGAGTCAGACACAACTGAGTGACTAACACTTAACTTAAAGTTTACTCTCAAGAGTAAAAAGAGAATAAAGATAATAGTTCACAATCATGTTTTTTCCTAAGCTTTCTTTAAACTCTAATCTACCCATCTTTCTACTACTACAGATTGAAATTAAAGGGAAAAAAATGTTTTAAAATGTTAAACACATAATAATTCTGGGAACTTCATATGAAATTTTCATGCATCAAAAAACTCTCAATATAGTTGTAGGAGGTGAGATTCCACAGTAAAATATATCAAGTGACAGAACAGCTTTGAATATTGGAAGCATTTGTAGTACAGACTGGCATTAAAATTTAGGTGACTGACTGATCCTTGAAGTTCTCATCTTAAAGTTCCGGAAGGTTTCTAGGAAGTTTCTTATACAGGGACACTTTTAAAGATTTCAAAACAGGATTTGTTGTCAACTCATTTCCCCTGACAATCTTCTAACGTGCTGTTTCCAAACAGATAAACAGATCACCTCACAAATGGCAAATGGTGAAGCTGTACTTATTCGTAGGATAAAAATGAAACAAATCTGCCAACTGAAAACATCAAATTTCACAACTTTTTGATAAAGAATTTGCTATTGATTGGATCTGATTCACGTATGTGTCAGCAGCCTAAAAACTCTGTTCCATGAAGCATTTAAATAACTGCAACTAATTTAATTTGAAAGAAGTCAGAAAATTGGTCGATCCAAATAAGAGATGCCCTCCTATAGGAGGCTATTAAATAGGGTGTCTCTTATTTGGATTATTTGAATTATTGACTATGCCAAAGCCTTTGACTGTGTGGATCACAATAAACTGTGGAAAATTCTGAAAGAGATGGGAATACCAGACCACCTGATCTGCCTCTTGAGAAACCTATATGCAGGTCAGGAAGCAACAGTTAGAACTGGACATGGAACAACAGACTGGTTCCAAATAGGAAAAGGAGTACATCAAAGCTGTATATTGTCACCCTGCTATGCAGAGTACATTATGAGAAATGCTGGGCTGGAAGAAGCACAAGCTGGAATCAAGATTGCCGGGAGAAATATCAATAACCTCAGATATGCAGAGGACACCACCCTTATGGCAGAAAGTGAAGAGGAACTAAAGAACCTCTTGATGAAAGTGAAAGAGGAGAGTGAAAAAGTTGGCTTAAAGCTCAACATTCAGAAAACTAAGATCATGGCATCCGGTCCCATCACTTCATGGGAAATATATGGGGAAACAGTGGAAGCAGTGTCAGACTTTATTTTGGTGGGCTCCAAAATCACTGCAGATGGTGATTGCAGCCATGAAATTAAAAGACGCTTACTCCTTGGAAGGAAAGTTATGAGACCAACCTAGATAGCATATTAAAAAGTGGAGACATTACTTTGCCAACAAAAGTCCATCTAGTCAAGGCTATGGTTTTTCCAGTGGTCATGTATGGATGTGGGAGTTGGACATGACGAAAGCTGAGCGCCAAAAAATTGATGCTTTTGAACTGTGGTGTTGGAGAAGACTCTTGAGAGTCCCTTGGACTGCAAGGAGATCCAACCAGTCCATCCTAAAGGAGATCAGTCCTGGGTGTTCATTGGAAGGACTGATGCTGAAGCTGAAACTCCAGTACTTTGGCCACCTCATGCGAAGAGTTGATTCATTGGAAAAGACCCTGATGCTGTGAGGGATTGGGGGCAGGAGGAGAAGGGGACGACAGAAGATGAGACGGCTGGATGGCATCACCGACTCAATGGACATGCATTTGAGTAACTCCAGGAGTTGGTGATGGACAGGGAGGCCTGGAGTGCTGTGATTCATGGGGTCACAAAGAGTCAGACACGACTGAGCGACTGAACTGAACTGAACTGAACTGAACCTATACTAGTACCTCTACTTTTTATTGAAGCACATCTTTAATTTTCTTTTTCGCCCAACACCTTTTCTACTGGGCATATCTACACTTTGCCCAAAGTGAGTATCTATAATTCTATAAATCACTGTGGGAGATGATGTTCCCAAATACTTGCTGATCCCGCCAATGGAAAAGTTTTGTTTCCTGTCCCATTGATGTTAGGCCTGGTCTTGTGGCTTGCTTTGGTCCCTAAATTTTGATCAAATCATGGTGCCACTCTTAAATCAAAGCTTTAAGAGTAGCCATATGTTACTGATCTTTTTTCCATTTGCTGCAAGCTCAGCCACTTTCCAAGGAGAGCAGCCACTGACCTGGATCCTGGAAACAAAAGAACATGGAGCGGAAGCAGCAGTAGCATGCATGAAAGATAAACTTTTGTGTTCTAAGACACTGAAAATTGGGAATTATTAACCCAGCATTCCTTGGCCAATTATTGACTGTTACATTCAATAGTCTTCAAATTTTTAACTGTATATCTTCTAAAATAATTTTTAGAAACTATAGATTGACTCTAAGTTAAGTTGACAACTAAAATTTCCCATCTTATGTATGAAAGCTATTTTAATTTTTGCAAATGGTAAAGTTTTCATTTTTTCTCCTAAATTTTGGTTGTTGAAATACAACCATTCCCTCACACTTTTAAATGTACCAAAATGGGTAAAATATCATATTATTATAAGACCCACCATCATATTTTGTGTATTTTTAAAATATATAACCAAGTTTTAATAGTTGGAAAATTTATTTTTTCCCAGACTTACTTATTTTTTAATTCCAATTCATTTATTTATTTTTTATTTTAATTTTTTTTTTTTTTTTTTTAGTTGGAGGCTAATTACTTCACAACATTTAAGTGGGTTTTCTTATACATTGATATGAACCACCCATAGATTTACACGTACTCCACATCCCGATCCCCCCTGCACCTCCCTCTCCACCCGATTCCTCTGGGTCTTCCCAGTGCACCAGGTCCGAGCACTTGTCTCATGCATCCCACCTGGGCTGGTGATCTGTTTCACCATAGATAGTATACATGCTGTTCTTTTGAAACATCCCACCCTCACATTCTCCCAAAGAGTTCAAAAGTCTGTTCTGTATTTCTGTGTCTCTTTTTCTGTTTTGCATATAGGGTTATCGTTACCATCTTTCTAAATTCCATATATATGTGTTAGTATGCTGTAATGTTCTTTATCTTTCTGGCTTACTTCACTCTGTATAAGGGGCTCCAGCTTCATCCATCTCATTAGGACTGATTCAAATGAATTCTTTTTAACGGCTGAGTAATATTCCATGGTGTATATGTACCACAGCTTCCTTATCCATTCATCTGCTGATGGGCATCTAGGTTGCTTCCATGTCCTGGCTATTATAAACAGTGCTGCGATGAACATTGGGGTGCACGTGTCTCTTTCAGATCTGGTTTCCTCAGTGTGTATGCCCAGAAGTGGGATTGCTGGGTCATATGGCAGTTCTATTTCCAGTTTTTTAAGAAATCTCCACACTGTTTTCCATAGTGGCTGTACTAGTTTGCATTCCCACCAACAGTGTCAGAGGGTTCCCTTTTCTCCACACCCTCTCCAGCATTTATTGCTTGTAGACTTTTGGATAGCAGCCATCCTGACTGGCGTGTAATGGTACCTCATTGTGGTTTTGATTTGCATTTCTCTCATAATGAGTGATGTGGAGCATCTTTTCATGTGTGTGTTAGCCATCTGTATGTCTTCTTTGGAGAAATGTCTGTTGAGTTCTTTGGCCCATTTTTTGATTGGGTCATTTATTTTTCTGGAATTGAGCTTCAGGAGTTGCTTGTATATTTTTGAGATTAATCCTTTGTCTGTTTCTTCATTTGCTATTATTTTCTCCCAATCTGAGGGCTGTCTTTTCACCTTACTTATAGTTTCCTTTGTAGTGCAAAAGCTTTTAAGTTTCATTAGGTCCCATTTGTTTAGTTTTGCTTTTATTTCCAATATTCTGGGAGGTGGGTCATAGAGGATCTTGCTGTGATTTATGTCGGAGAGTGATTTGCCTATGTTCTCCTCTAGGAGTTTTATAGTTTCTGGTCTTACATTTAGATCTTTAATCCATTTTGAGTTTATCTTTGTGTATGGTGTTAGAAAGTGTTCTAGTTTCATTCTTTTACAAATGGTTGACCAGTTTTCCCAGCACCACTTGTTAAAGAGGTTGTCTTTTTTCCATTGTATATCCTTGCCTCCTTTGTCAAAGATAAGGTGTCCATAGGTTCGTGGATTTATCTCTGGGCTTTCTATTCTGTTCCATTGATCTATATTTCTGTCTTTGTGCCAGTACCATACTGTCTTGATGACTGTGGCTTTGTAGTAGAGTCTGAAGTCAGGCAGGTTGATTCCTCCAGTTCCATTTTTCTTTCTCAAGATTACTTTGGCTATTCGAGGTTTTTTGTATTTCCATACAAGTTGTGAAATTATTTGTTCTAGTTCTCTGAAAAATACCGTTGGTAGCTTGATAGGGATTGCATTGAATCTATAGATTGCTTTGGGTAGAATAGCCATTTTGACAACATTGATTCTTCCAATCCATGAACACGGTATGTTTCTCCATCTGTTTGTGTCCTCTTTGAATTCTTTCATCAGTGTTTTATAGTTTTCTATGTATAGGTCTTTTGTTTCTTTAGGTACATATACTCCTAAGTATTTTATTCTTTTTGTTGCAATGGTGAATGGTATTGTTTCCTTAATTTCTCTTTCTGTTTTTTCATCGTTAGTATATAGGAATGCAAGGGATTTCTGTGTGTTAATTTTATATCCTGCAACTGTACTGTATTCATTGATTAGCTCTAGTAATTTTCTGGAAGAGTCTTTAGGGTTTTCTATGTAGAGGATCATGTCACCTGCAAACAGTGAGAGTTTCACTTCCTCTTTTCCTATCTGGATTCCTTTTACTTCTTTTTCTGCTCTGATTGCTGTGGCCAAAACTTCCAACACTATGTTGAATAGTAGTGGTGAGAGTGGGCACCCTTGTCTTGTTCCTGATTTCAGGGGAAATGCTTTCAATTTTTCACCATTGAGGGTGATGCTTGCTGTGGGTTTGTCATATATAGCTTTTATTATGTTGAGGTATGTTCCTTCTATTCCTGCTTTCTGGAGAGTTTTAATCATAAATCAGTGTTGAATTTTGTCAAAGGCTTTCTCTGCATCTATTGAGATACTCATATGGTTTTTATCTTTCAATTTGTTAATGTGGTGTATTACATTGATTGATTTGCAGATATTAAAGAATCCTTGCATTCCTGGGATAAAGCCCACTTGGTCATGGTGTATGATTTTTTTAATATGTTGTTGGATTCTGTTTGCTAGAATTTTGTTAAGGATTTTTGCATCTATGTTCATTAGTGATATTGGCCTGTAGTTTTCTTTTTTTGTGGCATCTTTGTCTGGTTTTGGAATTAGGGTGATGGTGGCCTCATAGAATGAGTTTGGAAGCTTACCTTCATCTGCAATTTTCTGGAAGAGTTTGAGTAAGATAGGTGTTAGCTCTTCTCTAAAGTTTTGGTAGAATTCAGCTGTGAAGCCATCTGGTCCTGGGCTTTTGTTTGCTGGAAGATTTCTGATTACAGTTTCGATTTCCTTGCTTGTGATGGGTCTGTTAAGATCTTCTATTTCTTCCTGGTTCTGTTTTGGAAAGTTATACTTTTCTAAGAATTTGCCCATTTCATCCAAGTTGTCCATTTTATTGGCATAGAGCTGCTGGTAGTAGTCTCTTATGATCCTTTGTATTTCAGTGTTGTCTGTTGTGATCTCTCCATTTTCATTTCTAATTTTGTTAATTTGGTTCTTCTCTCTTTGTTTCTTAATGAGTCTTGCTAATGGTTTGTCAATTTTGTTTATTTTTTCAAAAAACCAGCTTCTAGCTTTGTTGATTTTTGCTATGGTCTCTTTAGTTTCTTTTGCATTTATTTCTGCCCTGATTTTTAAGATTTCTTTCCTTCTGCTAACCCTGGGGTTCTTCATTTCTTCCTTCTCTAGTTGCTTTAGGTGTAGAGTAGGTTATTTATTTGGCTTTTTTCTTGTTTCTTGATGTAAGCCTGTAATGCTATGAACCTTCCCCTCAGCACTGCTTTTACAGTGTCCCATAGGTTTTGGGTTGTTGTGTTTTCATTTTCATTCGTTTCTATACATATTTTGATTTCTTTTTTGATTTCTTCTATGATTTGTTGGTTATTCAGAAGCGTGTTATTTAGCCTCCATATGTTTGAATTTTTAACAATTTTTTTCCTGTAATTGAGATCTAATCTTACTGCACTGTGGTCAGCAAAGATGACTGGAATGATTTCAACTTTTTTGAATTTTCCAAGACCAGATTTATGGCCCAGGATGTGATCTATTCTGGAGAAGGCTCCGTGTGCACTTGAGAAAAAGGTGAAGTTGATTGTTTTGGGGTGAAATGTACTATAGATATCAATGAGGTCTAGCTGGTCCATTTTGTCATTTAAAGTTTGTGTTTCCTTGTTAATTTTCTGTTTAGTTGATCTATCCATAGTTGTGAGTGGGGTATTAAAGTCTCCCACTATTATTGTGTTACTATTAATTTCTTCTTTCATACTCGTTAGTGTTTGCCGAGCATATTGCGGTGCTCCTATGTTGGGTGCATATATATTTATAATTGTTACATCTTCTTCTTCTTGGATTGATCCTTTGATCATTATGTAGTGTCCTTCTTTGTCTCTTTTCACATCCTTTATTTGAAAGTCTATTTTATCTGATATGAGTATTGCGACTCCTGCTTTCTTTTGGTCTCCGTTTGCGTGAAATATTTTTTTCCAGCCCTTCACTTTTAGTCTGTATGTGTCTCTTGCTTTGAGGTGGGTCTCTTGTAGACAGCATATATAGGGGTCTTGTTTTTGTATCCATTCAGCCAATCTTTGTCTCTTGGTTGGGGCATTCAACCCATTTACATTTAGGGTAATTATTGATAGGTGTGGTCCCATTGCCATTTACTTTGTTGTTTTGGGTTCACGTTTATACAATCTTTCTGCATTTCCTGTCTAGAGAAGGTCCTTTAGCATTTGTTGAAGAGCTGGTTTGGTGGTGCTGAATTCTCTCCGCTTTTGCTTATCTGTAAAGCTTTTGAATTCTCCTTCATATCTGAATGAGATCCTTGCTGGATACAGTAATCTAGGTTGTAGGTTATTCTCTTTCATTACTTTCAGTACGTCCTGCCATTCCCTTCTGGCCTGGAGGGTTTCTATTGATAGATCAGCTGTTATCCTTATGGGAATCCCTTTGTGTGTTATTTGTTGTTTCTCCCTTGCTGCTTTTAATATTTGTTCCTTGTGTTTGATCTTTGTTAATTTGATTAATATGTGTCTTGGGGTGTTTCGCCTTGGGTTTACCCTGTTTGGGACTCTCTGGGTTTCTTGGACTTGGGTGGCTATTTCCTTCCCTATTTTAGGGAAGTTTTCAGCTATTATCTCCTCGAGTATTTTCTCATGGCCTTTCTTTTTGTCGTCTTCTTCTGGGACTCCTATGATTTGAATGTTGGGGAGTTTCACATTGTCCCAGAGGTCCCTGAGGTTGTCCTCATTTCTTTTGATTCTTTTTTCTTTTTTCCTCTCTGCTTCATTCATTTCCACCATTTTATCTTCTACCTCACTTATCCTATCTTCTGCCTCCGTTACTCTACTCTTGGTTCCCTCCAAAGTGTTTTTGATCTCATTTATTGCATTTTTCATTTTTAATTGACTCTTTTTTATTTCTTCTAGGTCTTTATTAAACATTTCTTGTATCTTTTCAATCTTTGTCTCCAGGCTATTTATCTGTAACTCCATTTTGTTTTCAAGATTTTGGATCATTTTTATTATCATTATTCTAAATTCTTTTTCAGGTAGATTCCCTATCTCCTCCTCTTTTGTTTGACTTGGTGGGCATTTTTCATGTTCCTTTACCTGTTGGGTATTTCTTTGCCTTTTCATCTGGTTTAGATTGCTGTGTCTGGAATGGGCTTTCTGTATTCTGGCGGTCTGTGGTTCCTTTTCATTGTGGAGGATTTACCCAGTGGGTGGGGTTAGATGATTGGCTTGTGAAGGTTTCCTGGTTAGGGAAGTTTGCGTCAGTGTTCTGGTGCGTGGAACTTGATTTCTTCTCTTTGGAGAGCAATGGAGTGCCCAGTAATGAGTTTTGAGATGGGTCTATGTGTTAGGTGTGACCGAGGGCAGCCTGTATGTTGGCGTTCAGGGCTATGTTCCTGCGTTGCTGGAGAATTTGCGTGGTATGTCTTCCTCTAAAACTTATTGGCTCTTGGGTGGTGGTTGGTTTCAGTGTAGGTATGGAAGCTTTTGGACGGTCACTTATTACTTAAAGTTCCATGTAGTCAGGAGTTTTCTGGTGTTCTCAGGTTTTGGGCTTAAGTCTCCTGCCTCTGGATTTCAGTTTTATTCTTCCTGTAGTCTCAGGACTTCTCCAACTATACAGCACTGATAATAATACTACTAGGTTAATGGTGAAAAGATTCTCCCCCGTTAGGGAAACCCAGAGAGGTTCACAGAGTTACATGAAGAAGAGGAGAGGGAGGAAGGAGATAGAGATGAGCAGGAGGAGAAAAAAGGGGGACTCAAGAGGAGAGAGACAGATCTACGCAGCTGTCTGTTCCCAGAGTGTTCTCCGTAGCCCAGACACCTACAGAGATTCACAGAATTGGATTGGGAAGAGAAGGGGAAAGGAGGAAATAGAGGTGTTCTGAGGTAGAAAACAGAGAGTCAGGATTGGGAGAGAATAATCAACACACTCCTGAATAAAAATGGGAACTGAATTTTGGTTTAAAAATAGGGCTTCTCTTCTCTTTTTTTTTTTGTAAGGTTATAGTGTATTGAAAATGAAAATTAAGGAGTAGTAGAGGAGTACTAGAGGACTTTAAAAGAAATAAGAGAAAAAGAAAAATAGAAAATAGAAGAGAAAAAGTAAAGAAAAGAGAAGAAAAAAAGAAGAGGAAAAAATAAAGAAAGAAAGAAAAAAAATTTTTTTCCCTAGTTGAAAAAATCATAAAAATCTATGAAAATGAAAGTTAAGGAGTAATGGGGGAGTAATAGTGAATTTTAAAGGAAAATAAAAGAGAAAAAATTAAAAATTAAAAAAATAAATTTTTTTTCTTACTTAAAAAAAAAAAAGTAAAAATATATCTAGGAATTTCTCTGGAGCTGTTGGGGTCAGTGTGGGTTCAGCTCAGTTTCAGATAGCTCCTCGAGCCAGCTTACATTTCTCGATATCTACAGGCCCCTTCTGGTGAAGTCGGTGTTTTCTACAGGGATTTTAATCTGTTGCACCAGTCCCTTCTGAAGCGGTTCCCTTTGTTTATTTGGCTTCTGTTTGCCGGTCTCTTCAGAGCCTCATTTCCGCCCTGACACAGGCGGGCAGAGGTGGACTCTTATTCAGGTAGCTAGTTCCGTCGCTCTGCGGTAGGGGCTGGCACTGCCGGGAGGGGCTGGCACTGCCGGGAGGGGCTGGCGCTGCAGGGAGGGGCTGGCGCTGCAGGGAGGGGCTGGCGCTGCAGGGAGGGGCTGGCGCTGCGGGGAGGGGCTGCCGCTGCTTTCTCCGTCTGCGCTGCTCAGGCTCCCGGCCGATCCATATGGAGCGCGCCCCGCGCTGCGCGAGGTTCCAGCCCTCGGGTGTTCCACAAAAGCGCGGAACGAAAAGCTGCGCCTGCTCTCTGTGCCTTCCCCGTCAGAGCGGTCCAGGCAGCCAGGGGCTTGGTGGGCGCACTCTCCCCGGGTGCGGTGCGCCCACTCCCCTCTGCAGTCCCAGTCTCAGTTTCCGCTGGCGCCAGTCGGGTGCGCGCGCCTTCTGCCCTCCGCCCCCCAGCCCCAGTCCCCGCCCGCGCCGGTCGGGTGCCTGCGCCCTGTGTCTCGCCGTGACCTTCCCCTCCCCCCTGCCTCCTGCCTCCGGTGGGGCTGGGCCGGTCTGCAGCCTGCGAGCTCCTCTCTGGACTTTCTCGGTCCCTTTGTTCTGCGAACGGCCGGCAGTGTGTTCGGGCCGGTTAATTTACTCTCTCTCTTTTGGTCTCCCACAGTTCATGTTGGCAACTCACAGAAGCTCCCTCCGATTGTCCTCAGGGCCCTCAGGCCCGGACCCTACCCAAAGCAATGCCGCCTAAGACTACCTTCCCGGGACGGATCTCCGTCCTTAGCTCTTCTGTCTCACTTTTTATCTTTTATATTTTGTCCTACCTCCTTTCGAAGACAATGGGCTGCTTTTCTGGGCGCCTGATGACCTCAGCTAGCGATCAGAAGTTGTTTTGTGAAGTTTGTGCTGCGTTTAGTTATTCTTTTGATGAATTTGTAGGAGAGAAAGTGGTCTCCCCGTCCTACTCCTCCGCCATCTTCTATTTTAATTTTTTAAATTTTAAATTTTTTAAATTTTAAATTTTATTTTAAATTTATTTATTTATTTATTTATTTATTTTATTCCAGTTTATTTTTCTCAGATCATTCATCTAGGTTTGAACTTGTATTTTCATTTTACTTTCCCCACAGACTTCTGAATCCTGAATTTATTAGTCACCCTCTCTTTCCTCTCAGAAAGAAAATGTATATAATTGTCTATTGTATATAATTCAATTTTGAATTTTCTTTTCTAATAAGACTCCAAGAGTGAACTTCTTCTTCTGAATTGAATTGTTATCACAATTATTAGTAGCACACAATCAACCAAAATATAGAATATAAATCTGGTATAATTTTGATAAGTGATATCAAATATAAAAATTAAATATTATTGGAAATAATATGAACAGGACTTTTTCAATTAGTTTATCAAACTATTGATGAATGTTATTTGTTGTCAGAAAGTGATCAGGTTAAAAAATACACTCATTACTTTTTTCTCGTTTATACAGCTATAGGCAATAAAAAAATATATTGACATATATGAATAAATTAGAATGGAAGGAGTTTGCTTCTGAATTAAATGTCCAAAATTGTCTTGCAGTTTATCATCAAAAAATTATTTTAATGTTTTACTGGGTGACAATTTAATTAAGTCCTCCTTGAATTTTATTAAAAACACAGGCTTAGAAATAATCTCTTTGACAAATTACTCACTATCCAATTACTAGACTCATTCAACTTAATTTCCATGTATTTTTTAGAAAGGCTTTGCCCAAGCTTACCAATAATATATTAATTACACCTGACTCTTTCATGTATAAACATTTTGTGGAATCCTATAATGAATTTGGAAAATCAAAATGCTGTTAATTACGGTACTCCTTGGCTAATGCAGTATTTTTGATAAAATGTTTTTATCTTGTGATTAAACATATTCATCCAAACCTTGTCACTGTAGACTTAGCTCCTTCAATTTATGGAGGAGGTGTCCACCACATAACATGACTGACACAACCAGTCCCCATTACCAAACCAGTAAAATCAGATTTTCTTTCTGACAATAAAAATACCTGATGTCATTTCTCAGTTCACATAAAAAGTGTTAACACATGTCTCTGTGACAAGCCTGTGGATTCTAACATAGACATCAAGTTCTAGAACAGACCTTTTCCATGAGGTTGCTCCCTTGACAAAATAAGGCACCTCTACTTTGCTTTTGAACTGTGGTGTTGGAGAAGACTCTTGAGAGTCCCTTGGACTGCAAGGAGATCCAACCAGTCCATCCTGAAGGAGATAAGTCCTGGGTGTTCACTGGAAAGACTGATGCTGAAGCTGAAACTCCAATACTTTGGCCACCTCATGCGAAGAGCTGACTCATTGGAAAAGACCCTGATGCTGGGAGGAATTGGGGGCAGGAGGAGAAGGGGACGACAGAGCATGAGATGGCTGGATGGCATCACCGATTCGATGGGCATGAGTCTGAGTAAACTCCGGGAGTTGGTGATGGACAGGGAGGCCTGGTGTGCTGCGATTCATGGGGTCTCAAAGAGTCAGACACGACTGAGTGACTGAACTGAACTGAACCTTTGCTATTTCCAAGCACAAACTTTAGGAGGGACCTCTCATCAACACTGTTTCTCTCTTCCCCTGATGTGATCACAGGTAGGTGCTGCTCCTCCCACTGGATCCTGGAATGAGGACTACATGGGGCAAACTCTCTCAACTTTTCTCTCCAGTGCCTCTGCCTGGGAAAAGGTGCCTTCACAGACATCAAGTAGAGGATAGAAGAAACGTCCATCACTTCTGCTACACCATTTTACATGTATGAGATCAGAACATTGTCACAGAAGCCAAAATGCCCTGTTTCTGAAAGTGAAAGGGTTAGTCATTTCAGTTATGTCTGACTCTTTGTGATCCCATGAACTATAGCCCGCCAGGCTCCTCTGTCCATGGGATTCTCCAGAGGACTGGAGTGGGTTTCATTCCCTTCTCCTTGGGATCTTCCCAACCCAGGGATCAACCCAGGTCTCCTGCATTGCAGGCAGATTCTTTACCATCTGAGTCCTGTTTCTAATGCTACACTTTGCACTCAACAGAAATATGTAAAAGTCTGAGAAAGACACGAAATACTATAGCAGGTGTTTGGGGTTTAAATTAATGGAGGCACCGTGCATGCTGATATTTTTCATTTGATTAGAGATTTTTACACCCTAACAGTTCACCACAGCAAGATTTCAGATGTGTTAAAATGTGATTTTCTTTTGGAAAGTAGGGAAAAGGCAGATGTGAAAAGGAAGGTGGGAAAGAAAAACACACATGACTTCTGAATTGCAGGCATCTTTCCAGGGAAATACATTTGAGAAAGGAGGATTATAGGCAACAATGATATGAAAATTGGTACTCCTCAAAATTGTGTACCTCTTAGAAAAGCCTCCTATTCCCCAACAGGTACCTAGACCCTGATTTGAAGACCATTGCTGCAGACTTTCAAGCAACTGAGAAATCTAATTTATAATGCTTGAGAAATCAAGTATTTTATTCTCTAATATTTACATTATCTTCTATTGCTGCATAACAAGAGTCAAACAACACACATGTATTACATCCCAGGCTCCTCTCTCCATGGAATGCTCCAGGAAAGTGGGTTGCCATGCCCTTCTCCAGGGGATCTTCCTAACCCAGGGATCAAACCTGGGTCTCCTGCAATTCCTACATTGCAGGCAGATTCTTTACTGCTGAGCCACTGGGGAAGGCCTCACCTTTGCTATATCATGCAACATAATCAAGGAAATGATATGCCATCATCCTTGCCAAGGTCTACTGGTTGGAAACAAGTGACAGAACCCACCCACAGTCCAGGGGAGAGGGTTTTACAAGGGCATGGGTCACTGGGAGTCATCTTATTAAGAGAATTCTGTCTACCATGGCATTCACACTATGATTATAACAACTGTGGACTGCTTTCTTCAAGTTTAGAAGATAAAATTTAAAAGACAACCTCTATTCAGTGATCCTTAGAAGAACTACCAGGAAAATCTTTTAAAACATAGATTTACCAGGTCCCACCCTCAGAGATGCTGATTCGGGAGGCAAAGAGTTGGACAGGACTCTGCATTTTAAGTAAGTTCTCCCTAATGATTTTGCATTCCATGGGGTCACAAAGAGTCAGACACAACTGAGCGACTGAACAACAATAGCAATGATTCTGATGCAAGTACTAACCATACATCAAAAACTCCTAATTTAGTGCTTCCATAACTAAAGAATGGCTTAAATTTTCAAGTTTCTGCAGTTTGGAGCAGAGAATTCCTCCAAATGAGTTTAGCTCCTCTGTTTCATAAAAGCTGTATTTCACAGCCTTCATTTCTCTATTTTATACCTAACATACTGAGAAACCTTTATACAGTCCCAGGAAGTGCCCTTCTGCTTAAAGTCCTTGTAGGACTGAGCTGACAGCCTTATTGACACTGTAAACCAAATATAAAATTTTAAAACAGCACAGAGTGGATAGAAACCTGGTTTCTTCTCCAACTGTAGTTTCTACCATTCTCAAAAGAAAAATGAGAGGACAAAGCTTAACTGTAACGTAGGCAAGGAAGACATGAAAGCAGTTAAGTGTTCATGGGTAGAAGAATGGATAAAGATGTGGCAGGGACTTCCCTGTTGGTCCAGTGGTTAAGAATCTACCTTGAAATGCAGGGAACACAGGTTTGATCCTCAGTCAGGGAGCCAAGATCCCACATGCCATGGGGCATGGCCAAAAAACAAAAAAATTTTTAAAAGAAGATATGATATATACATACAGGAATCTATATACCCATATATATCCATTTATGGCCAATGGACTATCAATTGGCCATAAAAAGATTGAAGGCAAGAGGAGAAGGGGATGATAGAGGATGGGATGGTCGGATAGCATCACTAACTCGACGGACATAAGTTTGAGAAAACTCCAGGAGATGGTGATGGGCAGGGAAGCCTGGTGTGCTGCAGTCCATGGAGTCACAGAGTCGGACATGACTGAGAGACTGAACCAGACTGATAAAAAGAATAAAATATTGCCATTTGCAGCAACATGAATGGACTTAGAGGTTATCATACTAAGTGAAGGAAATCAGAGAAAGACAAATATGATACCACTTATATGTGGAATCTAAAAAATAATGATATAAATGAACTTATATACAAAACAGAAATAGATCATACAGACTTTTGGACTCTGTGGGAGAAGGCGAGGGTGGGATGTTTTGAGAGAACAGCATCGAAACATGTATATTATCAAGGGTGAAACAGATCACCAGCCCAGGTTGGATGCATGAGACAAGTGCTTGGACCTGGTGCACTGGGAAAACTCAGAGGGATGGGGTGGGGAGGGAGGTGGGAGGAGGGATCAGGATGGGGAACACATGTAAATCCATGGCTGATTCGTGTCAATGTATGACAAAAACCACTACAATATTGTAAAGTAATTAGCCTCCAACCAATAAAAAAAAAAAAGAAAAGAAATAGATCATAACATTAAAAAAAAAAGATACCTTATGGTTACCAGAGGGGAAAGTGAGAGACAGTGGGAGGGAGGGATAAATTAGGAGTTTAGGGTTAACAGATATACACTGCTATATCTAAAATAGATAACCGCAAGACCCTACTGTATAGCACAGGGAACTATATTCAATATCTTATAACAACATATAATGGAAAAGAATCTGAAAAAGAACATAGCGTGTGTATAACCTTGCTCTATACCTAAAGCTAACACAATATTGTAAATCACCTACACTTAAATTAAAGCAATAAAAATAAATAAATAAAGCAGGCAAGGAACTCTCCTGGAGCAGTGACCCTGTTTCACTGGCACATTCCCTGGTGAGGCTATGGCTGAAGGTAGGGGCTCGGTGTTGTTTAGTCACTCGTCTGTGTCTGACTCTTTGCAACCCCATCGACTGTAACTTGCCAGGCTCCTCTGTCAAAGGGATTTTCCAGGCAAGAATACTGGAGTGGGTTGCCTTTTCTTTCTCCGGGGGATCTTTCTAATCCAGGAATCAAACCCAAGTCTCCTAAGTCTCCAGCTTGGCAGGCAGATTCCTTACCACTGAGCCACCTGGTAATTGGAAGCCCTTTAATCGGGAATAGGGTGAGAAGGTAGTAAAAGTCTCAACAATGTGGTTCCCCATTTTCCACATGGATTCTACCTAACTAATTCATGAAACTCTGGCAACAGGCACAAGGCAGTGTGCAACCACATTAGCCTGGATTGTGAAACCTTCAAGTGCTAAGATTTATCAGAGGAGAGAAACATGGAAAGAATTCTGGAAGTCAGTGAGGGCCTTGAGAACATCTGCTACAGACACCCAGAGAATGAGGTGTCATGAAGGCAAGAGGAAGACTCTCCTAGTGCTTCTTCACTCAGCTAATGGTTCCTGGGGGCTTCTAACATACGGTGTGGTGCTCTGAGCGCTTTCACAGCCCCTCCACATTTCGTACCAGATAAAAACAGGCCAGCTTTCTCAATGCCTGACTTGACCCCTTCTTGAACAGCATGTCAAGCACACCATGCTCCTCTCAGTGTAGGATCACTTGTTGATAAATAAGAAGAAGGCGTCTTAACAATTGTTCCTTAGTGCCTCTTCACCCTAAGATTCCAAGTTATACCACTTAGCATTCTCCCTTGCAACTTGACCTTGACTTCTGAGAAAGAGTTTCAAAGACTGAGAAAAAAGAGGCACATCAGTACTGTCTTGAAGTACAGCTCTTAGGGAGTAGGAAATAGTCATATCATTCAGCCACTGTGTGGATGACCCAGAGAAAAGAGACAAAGAAACCAAGATTTGCAGCCTCACAGAAGTGTTGGGGAAGAAAGGGACACTGCTTTCCCTGCAAATTAGACTACACGTTTACAAAAGCTGACCCAAGCAAGTCGTTAGGCAAGGAGTTAGTAGGTAAAATTTGTCTGTGCTCTGTCAACCTTTGCCATTCTTTCCCTGCCTTCACCTCTTTCTATATATCCATGCCATCTTCCTGCACGGATTTCACATAGCACATCATTTTGCTATCAAACAAGTTGTTTTCTTTGTTTCTCAGGGGACTTCCATGGTGGTCCAGTGGTTAACACTGCCTGCTCCCAATGCAAGTGTCCCAGGTTCAATCCCTGGTCAGGAAACTAGATCCCACATGCCACAACTAAGAGTTCACATGCTGCAGCTACAGATCCAGTGTGCCAAAACGAAGAGCAAAGATTCCAACCAAGACCCAACACAGCCAAGTAAATACATAAATATTAGGAAAAAAAAAAGTTCTCAAGAAAGGAACAGAAAGACATGCATATGATCTTAGACAACAGGTTAAATTATTATTGTTTTCATTTTAAGAAGACTATAAGTGTTTTTTAAGATGATACCTTCATGGTGAAGATTACAGCATTAGTCAGTAACAAGACAGATTTGTTATTACTGAAAATTTTTAAGGGAAGTCAGAGACATTTCCAAAACCATTCCACATAGGCAATCCTTTGGACTTGAGGCTTTATATATACATGAAAGGAAAAGTTGGGGAGGAGCGAGGGTATAATATTTACTTAAATCTTCATGGTTCTTGGAAACACAACCTTCAGATTTCCTGTTTCAGCTCCAACATGTAAAGAGTTTAGAAGTTGTCACTACCGTCCTTATAATTAAGGAAAAGCAGAAAAGTGGGATAAGCTGGAACCAATGACTCTTTTAGTACCCATTAAAGAATCAAGGTTTTAGGGAAACATCCCCCCCAAATCAAGAGAAACAGGTACATGCAGAGAGTCACACCTGAAGCAGAAGTCAGTGAAGGGATAAACTACTAGAAATATTTGAATGGGGTAAATTTGATGAATTGCTAGAATCTGTGTTTGGATTAGCATAAGAATAAAAATCTCTTCAGGGGGCCTCAAATTTCTGTGAGCTTTGCCTTCAGGAATCTCACTGGTTCTCAAGATAAAAATCCTAGAAAGATCCCCTCATTGCTCTGGAAGAAGGAAATGAGTACTAATTGTGATACACCCAGAACCTTGTCCATAACCAAGACTTACTCTGGAGAAAAAAATTCTGTGAGCTTGTTCTCAGTTAGGGAAAAGGCATTTCTCCCACTCCAGACTCCTCTAGCCTTCCTATCTCTCCTAAGACAGAGAGAGGGTGGAGGGACATAGTCAACAGGGAGAAGAAGCTCTAGGGAAAAGGCTGAAAACACCATACCCAGGTAAAGGAGTAAGGGAAACCAGGTGTTAGGGAAAACACTGACTGAAATCACCCATCTTGACCAGGCACCATGGAACTATTCACATGAGTTATTTTATGACAGGAGATCCTGGTAAGGAACATGGAACTAATAAGCCATCATCAACTGGAAGAAATTGGGAAAGGTCAAAAGGAGATACCACATGTCCTACCAACCTCCCAGAGTCCTCCACCCTGGAATCCATCCTGGCTGAGTAATGCCACCAGGAAGGCCAGTCAGAAGGACTGGCCAGAGACAACCCAGGAACTAATCCCATCGCCATAAAACCAGAGACTGCAGGGCAGTCCTCCTGGGTTCCCTTACATTCCTGCTCTCTGCCCGAGTACCACTTCCCAGTAAACTCTCTTGCTTTGTCAACACATGTGTCTCCTTGGATAATTCATTTCCAAGTGTTAGACAAGAGTCCATTCTTGGGCCCTGGAATGGGCCCCCTTTCCTGCAACAGAGGGAAATAAAAAGCAATAGCACTGGGCAGAAAAAAAAAAAAAAAAAAAAAAAAAAACCACTTATGTAGGTCACAGACAAGAGACTTGAGCCTACTACAAGACTGAAATTTAATCATAAGTTGGTAGAACACCCATCCTCCTTCATACCTTATGATCACACAATCGGGCTCTTGTATAATAACAATGATTATAGTTGAAAGAGATGCAACACACAGATACTCTCCAAGGAGCAGAACTTAGAGATATTCCCTGAAGTCAACAGAGGAGAAAAAACAAGGACAATAGATTAATTTGAAGCTCTGATACCTACAACTACAGTAAGGGTTAGGTTGGGCTGTATTTACAGCCCAATTTCTAGCCAGATGAACATAAATCCTTACACTAAAAGGTTATTTAACTGTTTCTAGTATCTAGTACAAAATGTCTGGCTTTCACCAAAAAGAAAAAAAAAAATTAAGTCATGTCAACAGTTAAGAAGAAAAATCACAGTCTCAAAAGATAAAGCAAGCATCAAAATTGGATCCAGATATGACACAGTCAGTGAAATATATCAGTCAGGGGATTTGAAATAATTATGTATTTAGAGTTTCATTGAAAAAAGTTGACAAGATACAAGAACTGATGGATAATAGAAGCAGAGAGATGGAAACTCTAAGGAATCAAAAAGAAATTCTAGAAATCAAAAACACAGTAATAGAAATGAAGAATGCCTTCAATGAGTTCATTAGTAGACTTGACACAACCAAGGAACAAGTCAAGAAGTTTGAAGATATGGGAATACAATCTTCCCAAACTGATATAACAACAGAAAAAAGAAAAAGAAAAAAATAAGTGTTAAAGTCCAGAATTGTGAGAAGTTTCCCAAAATGTAACATAACATATGTAAAATTGGAATAGTAAAGGAGAAGAGAGAGAGAACAAGGCAAAAGAAATATCTGAAGCGGTAGTGAAAAAGAATTTTCTAAAATTAATGACAGATATCAAATAAAAAATCCAGGAAGCTCGAAAAACACCAAGTAGAATCTACTCCTAGGTGTATCATGATCAAGTTGTACAAAAAAAACACAAAGCAAAATGAATATTATGAACAAAGTCAGAGGGTAAAAAAACCTTATCTATAGAGCCAACCCATTGGAAAAAAACCCTAATGCTGGGAAAGATTGAAGGCAGAAGGAGAAGGGGGCAACAGAGGATGGGATGGTTAAATGGCATTATTGACTCAGTGGACATGAGTTAGAGCAAACTGAACAACTAAATAGAGGAACAACGATAAGAACTACAGTGGATTTCTCATCAGAAGCCATACAGACAAGAAGATACAGATCAAACTATTTAAAGTGCTAAAAGAAGAAAAACTAACAACCTAAAATTCTGTATTTGGGAAAAATGAAGACTTTTTTCAACAAACATGAAGGATTTCACTGCTGGCAGATGTACTCTGAAAGAAATGTTAAAAGAAGTTCATCAGGCAGAAGGAAAATGACATATTTGCCAAATATATCTAATGAAAATCTTGTGTCCAAAATAAACAAAGAACTCTTAAAACTCAACAATAATGAAACACCCAATTCTTTAATTGGAATACAGTTGCTTTACACTTCTGTGTCAGTTTCTGCTATAAAGCAAAGTGATTCAGCCATATATATACATACACCCACTCTTTTTTGGATTTCTTTCCCATTTAGGTCACCGCAGAACATTGAGTAGAATTCCCTGTGCTATATAGTATGTTCTCTATACAGTTGGTTACCTATTTCATACATAGTAATGTATATATGCCAATCTTAATACCCCAATTCATCTCATCAATCCCCCATCCCCGCTTGGAATCCATGTTTCTTCTCCATGTCAGAAAAAGCCAATTATAAAAATGGGTAAATGATATGAATGGACAACTCACCAAATAAGATATACAGATGGCAAATAAGCATGTAAAAACACACTCAACATTATATGTTATGAGGGAAGTGCAAATTGAAACACTAATGAGATACCACTACAAGCCTATTAGAGTGGTTAAAATCCAAAAAAACTAAAAATACCAATTGTTATTAGGATTCAGAACAACAGAAATTCTCATTCACTGCTGGTATGCATACAAAAATGGTACAGCCACTTTGGAAGGTAGGTTCGCAGTTTCTTACAAGGCCAAGCACAATCTTACCATACAATTCAGCAATTGTGCTCCTAGGTATTAACTCAACTGATCTTAAAACTTTTGCCTACACAAAAGCCTGCACCACAAATGTGTATAGCATCTTTATTCAGAATTGCCAAAAACAAGAAGCAACCAAGATGTAGGTTAATAGATAAACAAATTCTGATACATCGCAAACATTCAAATCCTTTTTAGCAATAAAAAAGAATGAGCTATCAAGTCATTCAATGAAGTTGGTGAATCTTAAATGCAAAATGAAAAGAAGACAGTCTGAGAAAGCTACATGCTGTACAATTCCATTTGTATGACATTCTGGAAAAGGCAAAACTACAGAGATAGTAAGCAGAGTTGCAGTTATCAAAGGTTAAGGGGCAATTAAGTAGGTGACTTTTTTAGATCAGTAAAACTATTCTATCTGACACTGTAATGATGGATCCATAAAACTATGCGTTTGTCAAAATCCATAGCACAGCACAAAGAGGGAAACTCAATGCATGAAAATATTTTAAGAATTATTTAGAAGGTAAGTAGATTCCAGGATAGAATACAAAATGTGAAAAAAAAAAAAAAAAAACACATCTAACTGTATTGCAAATGTATGAAACAACATCATTGAAGGAGGTGGAGGGGAAAGGTGCTGACCTAAGTAACTTTGGAAATAAGTGGAGTCTCTCAAAGTAAAGATGAAAAGCATTATGTATAAGCCCTGTCTTCTAGCTGATAAAGTTGTTTCCCACGGGAGTAGGGATTAAAAATTCTGAAACCACTATACATACATATTGAAATTAAACAATTAAGTAAATGGATGGCAGATGGTGGGAGCCAGGTTTCTCTCACTGTGGAGTGGGAGGCTACAGATAAACAAGGAGTAGAAGCTATAAAAACCCATGTGGTAATGGAGCTGAATACATCATTGCTGACTCATGTTTTAGCTGGATATGGAAACAGATGATTACATGTAGACATATTTATAGACATTTTTATATACATGGGTTGATTTACACACATATATTTCCTTGTGTTGTTAGCTGAGAAGATATGGAAGCAATAAGCATACTTAGCACCCAGATCTTGGTTTCTAACATTATTCTTCAGTAAAAAGGAATCAAAGCTTTTGGAGAAATGGATGATTCTAAGGGCTGGTATTAAATATAGAAGATGAGTGTGGAGTACCTTATAATGCCAGAAAGTATGAAATTGCTCAAAAGCCCACAATGAAGGGGATATGTCAAATGAGTCAACTGAAAGTGTTAGTCACTCAGTCATGTCCAAATTTTGTGACCCCCAGGCTCCTCTGTCCATGGAATTCTCCAAGCAAGAATACTGGAGTGGGTAGACATTTCCTTCTCCAGGGGATCTTCCCAACCCAGGGATCAAACTCAGGTCTCCTGCATTGCAGGAGATTCTTTACTACCTGAGCCTCCAGGGAAGCTGTCAATAGCCAAATGTGGAACAATTTGAGCATGAAACTGAATAGTTTATTGGATTATAACTCAAATAATAAAATAAGTATCTCAGAGTCCATAGTAATCTAAATAAATGAGGGAGAATGAACAAATTGTCCATGCAGAAGGACTCCAAATAATATGTGTAGATGCTCTGTCCTTGAGAATGTGAAGCTTCACTCCCCACTCCTCAAGTGTGGATTGTGCATAGGAACTTCCCTCCATAGAGTACAGCGTGGAAAGGGGAAACAAAGAGTAACCATGGTGGAAGAACCTGAGAAATGCTACCTTAGCAAAATTATAGTGAGAGTCATGTTAATAGTATGTAAATCTGATACAATGTAAAGAAAATGGCACTTCATCTCTGGGATCTTCTTCCCAAAACCAATGACCCAGTTCAACCATGAAGAGAACACCAGACTATTTCCAATTGAGAAGCATTGTACAAATATCTAAACTAATATCCCTTAAAATGTTCAAGGTCATCAAAAATAAGAAAAGTCTAAGAAAATGTCATAGCCAAGAGGAGCCTAAGGAGACATCACATCTAAATATGATGTGGTATCCTGAGTGGGTTTCTGCAAAAGATAAAAGCATTAGGTTTGAGCTAAGGATATCTGAATCAAGTGTGAATTTTAGTCAATAATGTAATAATGCTGGTTTATTGTCACCAATGTGCCATACTATCATAAGGCATTTATAAGAGGGGAAACTGGATCTGGAGTATATGGGATCTCTCTGTACTCTTTCACAATTTTTCTGTGAAACTGAACCCATTCTAAAATAAAATGTTTATTAAACACAGTCTGTAGCATACCATAAAAAATTATGAGACACATTAAATAACATATGACTGATAATCAGAAAAGCAAAAAGCAATCAAATAAGATACCCACAGATAAATGAGCCATTGGAATTAAAAGATAAAGGCTTTTAATTAACTTTTATAAACAGGTTAAATAAATGAGAGTAAAAAGATGAAAAAAACAAATGAAAAGATGGAGAATTTCTGTAGAGAAGTGGATATACTAAGACTGAAAAACAGTATTTCCAAAAAAAAGAATGCATTGGAAAGGCTCAAGAGCAGATTGAACAGCAAGAGACAAGGCCCATAAGTGTGAAAATTGGTCAATTAATTAAGATGGAGAAAAGAGAGGAAAGGATAAGAAAAAACAGAACACAACATGAGAGGCATGTGGGACAATACCAAGCTTTCTAATATATAGGTAATTGGAGTAACATACAAAGATGAGAGAGAAAACTAAGCAGAATAAATATTTGTAAAGATAATCACCAATAATTTTCTAAAACTAGTTAAAAGATATCAAACAAGTTCAGAGTGCTCAACAAAATAGGGTAAGTATCCAGCCAAGCAGAATAAACACAAAGAAACCCACACCTAGGAACATCCGTTAGACTGCTACAAAACAAAGATGAAGGGAAAAATCTGAAAAGTAGTCAGAAAAATAACAGATCCATTATATTGAGATGAACAGAATTATAAAGGGTTATGAATGACTTCTCAGCAGTTACAATGAAAGCCAGAAGACAACAGAATGACACATATGTGCTAGAAGAAAAATTTGCCTACTCAGTGAAAATACATTTTGTCTACACCAGTGAAAATATTTTTCCAATTCAATGTCCCTAAACAGAACTTTTCCTTCCTTAGAAACCTTTTCTCCCTTTGAAACTCACTATATTCTTTATAGCATCAACATTTAGTCTCTCAGGCCCATCATGTCCTCTCCTTCTCTTTTTGACTTTCACAATCACATCAATTCCTGTCAATTCCATCTCAGAAAACCTTTGGAATCTGTCACTCCTCTTCAGCCTCACTAGTACTGTATTGGTTCAAGCCCTCAACATTTCTAGCCTAAACCATGACAACTGAAAGCTGACAGCTGACAAAGACAGCTGAGCTCCGAAGAAGTGATGCTTCTGAACTGTGGTATTGGAGAAGACTCTTCGGAGTCCCTTGGACTGCAAGGAGATCAAACTAATCAATCCTAAAGGAAATCAACCCTGACTATTCATTGGAAGGACTGAGGCTGAAGCTGAAGCTACAGTACTTTGGCCACGTGATACGAAGGAGCCAACTCACTGTAAAAGACCCTGATGCTGGGAAAGATTGAAGGCAGGAGGAGAAGGGGATGACAGAGGATGAGATGGGTGGATGGCATCACCAACTCAATGGACATGAGTTTGGGCAATCTCCGAGTGTCGGTGATGGACAGGGAAGCCTGGCGTGCTGCAGTCCATGGAGTTGCAAAGAGTCGGACGTGACTGAGCAACTGAACTGAAACCATGACAGCAGCCCACTGATTAGTGTAGCCTCCCCACCACTGATCTTTCCTTATCATAGCTCATCTTCCTCATAACCTCTGTAATTAGCTTTCTAAAAGCTAATTCCTATCTGAACCTGTCTCTCAGATGCTTAAAGTCTCTTCTGACTTTCTAAGCTTCCTTGGTGGCTCAGATGGTAAATAATCCGCCTGCAATGCGGGAGACCTGGGTTTGAACCCTGGGTTGGGAAGATCCCCTGGAGAGGGAAATGGCAACCCACTCCAGTATTCTAGCCTGGAGAATTCCATGGACAGAGGAGCGTGGTGGGCTATATAGTACATGGGGCCACAAAGAGTTGGACACGATTCAGAGACTTTCACTTTCTTTTTCTGACTTTCCGCTGCTTACAGAATAAAATCCAAATTCATATCACAATATACAAAATCCTTTCACAATTTCAGTCCCAACAACTTCTCCAGCATCTGTTCTTGCATATTCTTTTCTTCTTTTGTTGTGCTTAGTAAAATGTAAAATAATTATAAGCTTAAGTCTCTTTCTCTTTCACCAGATATTAACTTCTCAAAGGAAAGGACTATGACCATTTGTAGAATGTTCTACTGAAAACTAAAGTTTTCAGTGTGAAGGAGAGTGAGGATCATTCTCATCTCTAGCAAGGGCTTCTAGAAAATCATCCTGATTGCCCATGAGAGGAGAATCACCAAGGCAGGTAAGGCTTATAGTAAAGATATTTGGTTCCCTGAAAGTCATGAAGGGAACCATCATTAAGGGGAGTGGGGTACGTAATCCTATCCGCCAACAAAGTTAATGCAATAAGACCATTTGTTGTTCAAGAGTTGGAAGGTTGCCCAACTCCTAAGGATATGAATTAGCAGTGAGAAATAGCGGACTACTTCACAAGAAGCAGACTCCAGAGTCAGTTCATTAAGTGTTCAAGGAGCTTCAAGTGCCTTAGCAGATGACTTCAGCCAGAAAAAAGTGAGTGCCAAGAACTGTGACCCTGGGAGCTCAGATACAGGAGATTCTTAGCTAAGCATGACACAGAAGCAGTTAATTATCCATCACTGCAGACTGTCCTTCAAGGTTTCTTGGTGACGTGCACAGGCGTGAGCCTGAGGCAGACCCGCAGAATCTGTCACACTGACCAGTTGTCCACAGTGACATCATGTGGCTGCAAGAAGTAATGACAGCATCTAACAAGTGTTCCTGACTAACCTCAACTTTGAGGTCTTGTAAATTCCTAGAGTTCATAAAATATCACGGCCAATCAAAAAGGAAGGTGATGAACTCTGTCTAATTTGGCATGTGAGCTGATTCTGTTGCAGCTGTTGTTGTTAAAGTGAAAAATAAAAGGATAAACATTTATGGACATAACTGTCTTCTAATATATACTAGCAATTCAAACTGGGGGAAAAAGATTTGCAACTCTTATTACTGAAAGGGGGCTTTTCTTAAAGGGGAATTTTTTATGAAGGCCCTGAAATCCCTGTCGTAAAGGAAAATGTACAGGAAACTCTAGAATTCTATAGACCTGAAACCATCAGAGCTGTTCTGACTGATGTGAAAATTGGGGGGCTTGGAGTCCCTGTGATTCAGTCTCCCCATCTGCTTTCCCTCCCCTTGACAGCAGCCTCAAAGCCCCTACCCTCCCCCCCACCCACACACACACAGAATTCAAGACCCCTGCAGAATACAGTTTAAAACTCACTTTCTTGATGATAGAAAGCCTGTGAAGAATTCAAATCAGAGAATGACATCTACACAGAGATCATCTGTGTAGGACAGAGGGTGTTTTTAAGGGTGTGGAGAGGACAAGACAAGATTGAGGACAAGATAGCTGGCTTGCAAGTATTTCACCAAAGGACAGACAGGCCTTTCAACAGGTATAATGTCATGAATAATGTCAAAACATTAGTAAAACATAAAACATGATAACTGAACTTCTCTGTACATATAAAATCTATTTGTAAATCATATCAAAAACATTCATTGGCGAAAAAAATTCACTGGGAAGAGAAACAGTCTCTCAGTCCTAGTAGTAAAGGATTAATCTTTGACTACCTTGGAAATATGATTATCACAAAGTTCTTAAACCAAAGACTTTTTCTATGGAAAAGCTTGTTTTGTGCCAGGTTCTTTCTTAAAACTCAACTTGGAAATTTTATTTTCATCAAAATGAGCTTAAATTCTGCTGAGAACTAAAGAGTTAAGCCTGCTGTGATTAACAGCCAATTCCAACTTAAGTGTCCATCAATGGAAGAATGGATAAAGAAGTTGTGACATATATGGATATATGCGTTACATATATGTGACACATATATATGACATATATGTGACATATATGGACCTATCCATATATATATATCCATTTCCTTCTCTAACATATATATACACACACACACAATAGAATATTATTCAGTCATTAAAAAAAAACAGAAATCCTGCCATTTGTGACAACACAGATGAGGTTTGAAGGCATTATGCTAAGTGAAAAAAGTCAGAGAAAAACAAATAATGTATGATTTCACTTATACATGCAATCTAAAAAAATAATACAAAAACAAACTCAGAAAGAGAAATCAGACTTATGGTTACCAGAGGTGGAAGGTGGGGTGAGGGGGAAATGAAGAAAAGTGATTAAAAGATTGGAACTTTCTGCTATAAGATGAGTAAGTACTAGGAACATAATGTACAACATAATGACTAAGATGTTATAACTGCTGTATGATACATAGGAAAGTTAGGAGAGTAAATCATGAATTCTCATTACAGGGAGATTTTTTTTTTCTTTTTTCTTTTTATTGTATCTTTATGAGATGATGGGTGTTAGCTGAACATATTGTGGTAATCATTTCACATACATGCAAATCAAATCATCTTGCTGTATCTCAAATTTATACAGTAAATTGTATACAGTAATTCTAGTAAAACTGGGGAGAGGTGGCTGGGGTGAAGGGAGAGCCATGTTTCCAAGATAACTTTTAGGAAAAAAATCTAATAAAAGGAATTCTTAGAAAAGTGCAGAATGTCTGCTGGGATAAAGAGAAAAAAAAAAAAAGTTTCCAAGCAACTTTTGAGTAAAAATATGGTAGAAAACAAGGCTTTTAACAGAAAATGTTAAAAAAAACATTTTTAACTTGTTTAACATTTTAAATGTTCTCATGAACATTATGTTTTCAAGCTAGTTTGAGGAAAATACCCAGGGAAAAAAACAATATTTTAAATAGAACTATTTGGAACTTAATCCTGTTTGTGTTTCCTAAAATACTTTTGAGGAAAATTGTAGTATAAAACACATTTTAACAGGGAAAATCCAAATTTAGGCAATAGGATGGCAACAAAGGACACAAACAGACCCAAGGGAGGAATTCTGAAATGTAGATGAAATTGTCCAAATGTGCCGAAAGTGGCATGGCCTTTATACCATGCCCCTTCCCCTCAACCTTCCTTCAGTGACCAGGCAAGGAATGCCCATTGCTCCTGTTCTGAGGGTGGGGTGCAACCCTAGGTGAGGGAGTTCCTTTAATCCAAGGCAATTCCTGAAAAGTCCTGGGCTGTGAGCTCTCTACAGCAGAAATGGGTATCTGAGTCTTGGGCAAGTTTCAAGGGATCTGGGTAAGTGTTTGGCATCACTACTGGCAAAGAGCATCAGCCAGAAATTTAGGGAGTTGAAGAAAAAATGTGGGACCACATAATAGAGAATCTTAGGTATGTTAGAGCTTAACACTGTCTCACCACCTCAAGAATAGAAGTCTTCATGAAGATTTAAGTTCTCAAAGAGGCATCAAGGAAAGATTGTTTCAGAATAGTTAAACAAGGAAAATGGAGGGAAGCTAAGAAATGTATTTTTATTCATTTCACCACTTGGAAAAGCTGACAAATTCCAAACCCACATGCTGTTGAAATGCAAGTGATGACTTAGGGTAACAAAAGCAAGTTAAGTCACAACTTCAGAAGAGAAAATCTGGTATTGTCCCAATACAGCTGTGCTATACCTTGCACAAGTTATGGAAGGAAATATTTTCCTAGATCTGGGACTGTCAGCCCACACTGAGTCCATCTGGGGAGCTCATGGCCACAACCTACACTGACTCCATCATTGGGATCGTTCACAAAGCTATGGTGCTGCCTGAAACCTCCTTTGGGGTTGGGGAAAGGAAACTGAAAGAGGTATTGGAGAAAAAAAATCAGACTTTTGTTTCATGCCCATCAAATTCAAACAGTTCCACAAACTAGACATGAGCGTTTAACCTTCTAAAAGTTGGCAACCACTATTTAGTAAGTGAGGAAGGCGGTGTATATAGTGGACAGTGTGCATTAGTCACTCGGTCATGTCTAACTATTTGCAACCTCACAGACTGTAGACTGTCAGGCTCCTCTGTCCATGGGATTCTCCAGGCAAGAATACTGGAGTGGGTTGCCATTCCCTTCTCCAGGGGTCTTTCCAACCCAGAGATCAAACCTGGATCTCCCACATTGCAGGTGGATTCTTTACCATGGAGCCCCGGGGGAAGCCAATATAGTGGAAAGAGCTCATTATTAAAAAAAAAAAAAAAAATGAGATTTCTTTTATTATATTTTTTTTTGTTATTTATTCAGCTGTGCTGGGTCTTAGTTGTGGCAAGCAGGATCTTTAGTTGTGGCATGCAAACTCTTAATTATGGTATGTGGGCTCTAGCTCCCCAACCAGGGACTGAACCCAGGCCCTGGGTTCGGGAGCACAGAGTCTTAGCCACTGGACTGCCAGGGATGTTCCAGAGAGATCTCATTCTTTAGATACCATCAGAAGTAATTTGAAACCCAGCCTCACCACTACGAGTGACCTTGGGCTTATTAATGTCTCTGAAAGGCAGTCTTCTTGGTAGTCAGGTGATGAGCAAAGCAGATGTGTGCATGCTTATGTAAGTGGCCTACACTAAGTGGCTGTTGTCATCATTATCACTGTCATTACCACTGGCATTCCACAGTCCCCAGAGCTCACGGTCCAAGGGTAGTGACCTGCAGAATCCAAGTTGTTCTGGTCTCTATTTAAGAATGAAGATGATGGAAGTCACGGCAGTCATTCATGCATAAAGTATTTGTCTTTCAGCTGTGTCCAACTCTTTGCTACCCCACAGACTGACCCCCACTGCCAGGCTCTTCTGTCCATGGGATTCTCCAGGCAAGAATACTAGATTGGGTTGCCATGCCCTCCTTGAGGGGATCTTCCTGACCCAGGGATTATTCATGCATAAGCAAGCACCTATTTCTAGTACAGTCTAGAAATGTGTAATTTACTTAAGGCTAACTCACTGCTTTTAATTTTAGAAAGAAAGTGAAAAATCATGTCTGTTGACACCAAGACAGAGCTCTGTTTGAAGTGAAATATCACTCCTGTGAATCCTCTCAAAAAGGGTAACAAGGTCAAGGTGCCAGGGGAGAGTCCAGACCATAAACAAACAGAGTCTCTGCTCATCAGCAAGAGCTGCACCCGTGGGGCAACTTCACAGCCCTGTTTGTCTCATAGTTCAGACAAAAGCTAGCTAAAGAAGAGGAAAAAATATGAAAGGGGCTTATAAGTGATGAGGAAAAAATCATAATTTTTTTCTGTGGAAGAACAATTGAACTAAGAAAAAATAAGTAACATGTCCTCTTTGTGATAGGACTTTCCCAATATGCAGTGCACATCTACATTACACATGAACCAGACCTCCTCAAAGCAGGTGGATAAAATCAATCTTGGAAAAAGACTGGCCCCTTTCTTCAGACGCCAGCATTGTCATTTATTTTGCATGCATAGGAGAAGGAGCTCCACGCATAGACCGTGGAGCAGAAAATAGAAAGAAGAGTGGAACTGGAGTAATCAACCTGCCTGACTTCAGGCTCTACTACAAAGCCACAGTCATCAAGACAGTATGGTACTGGCACAAAGACAGAAATATAGATCAATGGAACAAAATAGAAAGCCCAGAGATTAATCCACGCACCTATGGACACCTTATCTTTGACAAAGGAGGCAAGAATATACAATGGAGAAAAGACAACCTCTTTAACAAGTGGTGCTGGGAAAACTGGTCAACCACTTGTAAAAGAAGGAAACTAGAACACTTTCTAACACCATACACAAAAATAAACTCAAAATGTACTAAAGATCTAAACGTAAGACCAGAAACTATTAAACTCCTATGGGAAACCATAGGCAAAACACTCTCCAACATAAACCACAGCAGGATCCTCTATGACCCACCTCCCAGAATATTGGAAATAAAAGCAAAACTAAACAAATGGGACCTAATTAAAATTAAAAGCTTCTGCACAGCAAAGGAAACTATAATCAAGGTGAAAAGACAGCCTTCAGAATGGGAGAAAATAATAGCAAACGAAGCAACAGACAAAGGATTAATCTCAAAAATATACAAGCAACTCCTGAAGCTCAATTCCAGAAAAATAAATGACCCAATCAAAAAGTGGGCCAAAGAACTAAACAGATATTTCTCCAAAGAAGACATACAGATGGCTAACAAACACATGAAAAGTTGCTCAACATCACTCATTATCAGAGAAATGCAAATCAAAACCACAATGAGGTACCATTACACGCCAGTCAGAATGGCTGCTATCCAAAAGTCTACAAGCAATAAATGCTGGAGAGGGTGTGGAGAAAAGGGAACCCTCTTACACTGTTGGTGGGAGTGCAAACTAATACAGCCACTATGGAGAACAGTGTGGAGATTTCTTAAAAAACTGGAAATAGAACTGCGATATGACCCAGCAATCCCACTGCTGGGCATACACACTGAGGAAACCAGATCTGAAACAGACACGTGTACCCCGATGTTCATCGCAGCACTGTTTATAATAGCCAGGACATGGAAGCAATCTAGATGTCCATCAGCAGATGAGTAGATAAGAAAGCTGTGGTACATATACACAATGAAATATTATTATTTAGCCATTAAAAAGAATACATGTGAATCAGTTCTAATGAGGTGGATGAAACTGGGGCCTATATACAGAGTGAAGTAAGCCAGAAAGAAAAACACCAATACAGTATACTAACGCATATATATGGGATTTAGAAAGATGTTAACGATAACCCTGTATGAGAGACAGCAAAAGAGACACAGATGTATTAAACAGTCTTTTGGACTCTGTGGGAGAGGGCGAGGGCAGGATGATTTGGGAGAATGGCATTGAAACATGTAAATTATCATATGTGAAACAAATCACCAGTCCAGGTTCAATGCATGATACAGGGTGCTTGGGGCTGGTGCACTGGGATGACCCAGAGGGATGGGACGGGGAGGGAGGTGGGAGGGGGTTCGGAATGGGAAACACATGTAAATCCATGGCCAATTCATATCAGTGTATGGCAAAAACCACTACAGTATTGTAAAGTAATTAGCCTCCAACTAATATAAATAAATGAAAAAAAATTTTTTAATGATAAAGTACAAAAAAAAATTTTAAACTTGTGCTTCAAAGGACACCATCAATAAAGTAAAAAAAAAAAAAAAAGAAGAAAGAAAGTAGAGAGACAGCCCATTGAATGCGAGACACTGTTTGCAAATTAAACATCTGATAAGAGACTTGTATTCAGGATATATAAAGAACTTGTCAGCTCAATAATTAAAAAGACAAGCAAGCCAATAATAACTGTGCAAAGGATTTGCATAGATGTTTCTCCTAAGAAGATTTACAAATGGCCAATAACCACATGAAGAGACAAATATTTATTTAGCCATCAGGGAAATACAAGTCAAAATCACATTGAGTTATCATTCCTTACCCACTAGAATGGTTATAATCAAAAAGGTAGATGATAAGTGTTGGTGAGCAAGTAGAGAAATTGGAACTTTCTCACTGCTGTAACAGGAGGGAAAGGAGCAAGGCACAACTTTTGAAAGAAAGACATAGCCCAAAGACACAACATAAAACTGATTAGAATCAAATGGGACCAAGATGGCAGACAAGACTAGACCTTGATACTCAATCAGCAAGTGAAATGACACACCCAGAGGTGCCATGACAGTTCCAAGGCACTGTTAAAAGACCAAGGAGTGGGTGGTGGCCCAAACCCTGGAATCTCTGCCCCTTCCCAAAAATAGCTGGAATAATCCTCCCAGTCATTAGCATATGAAATTACCCAGCCTATAAATACTAACCATGCCAAATTTCAGGGCCATGCTCGCCCTCTGCAATGGCCCACACTCTGTCTGTGGAGTATGCTTCTCTCTGCATCTGAATAAATCCACTTCTTACCTATCACTTTGCCCCTCACTGAACTATTTCTGCAATGAGACATCAAGAAGCTGAGCTTCATTAGGTCCTAAAACCAGGTACCATGGGTTTTGGCTGGGTTTGAGTCCCACCACGTGGGTTCGAGTCCCAGCACGTGAGTTCAAGTACCAACCTGTGGTGAATGGTTTCACTGCCACTGATATTATAAACAGTACAGTCACTTAGGAAGGGCATCCCAGGTCGCTCAGTGGTAAACAATCTGCCTACCAACGCAGGAGATGCAGATTTGATCTCTGGCTTGGGAAGATCCGCTGGAGAAGGGAATGCCAACACAATCCAGTATTCTTGCCTGGAGAATTCCACGGAAAGAGGAGCATAGCAGGCTACCATCCAAAGGGTCACAAAGAGTTGGACATGACTGAGCACACACACACACATACAATCATAGCAACATCATTCATAAAAGCCAAAAAGCAAAAACAAATGTCCATCATTTGATGATCAACAGAATGTGGCATATGCATAAAATGGAATATTCAGTTCAGTTCAGTCACTCAGTCCAACTCTTCACGACCCCATGGACCACATCACGCCAGGCCTCCCTGTCTATCACCAGCTCCCGGAGTCTACTCAAACTCATGTCCATTGAGTCAGTGATGCCATCCAACCATCTTATCCTCTGGCATTCCCTTCTCCTCCTGCCTTCAATCTTTCCCAGCATCAGGGTCTTTTCAAAGGAGTCAGCTCTTCACATCAGGTGGCCAAAGTATTGGAGTTTCAGCTTCAACATCAGTCCTTTCAATGAACACCCTGGACTGATCTCCTTTAGGATGGACTGGTTGGATCTCCTTGCACTCCAAGGGACTCTCAAGAGTCTTCTCCAACACCATAGTTCAAAAGCATCAATTCTTCAGTGATTAGCTTTCTTTACAGTCCAACTCTCACATCCATACATGACCACTGGAAAAACCATAGCCTTGACTAGATGGACCTTTGCTGAGAAAGTAATGTCTCTGCTTTTTAATATGCTGTCTAGGCTGGTCATAACTTTCCTTCCAAGGAATAAGTGTCTTTTAATTTCATGGCTGCAATCACCATCCACAGTGATTTTGGAGCTCAGAAAAATAAAGTCTGTAACTGTTTCCACTGTTTCCCATCTATTTGCCATGAAGTGATGGGACCAGATGCCATGATCTTAGTTTTCTGAATGTTGAGCTTTAAGCCAACTTTCTCACTCTCCTCCTTCACTTTCATCAAGAGGCTTTTTAGTTCCTCTTCACTTTCTGACATAAGGGTGGTGTCATCTGCATATCTGAGGTTATTGATATTTCTCCTGGCAATCTTGATTCCAGCTTGTGCTTCCCCAAGCCCAGTGTTTCTCATGATGTACTCTGTATATAAGTTAAATAAGCAGGGTGACAATATACAGCCTTGATGTACTCCTTTTCCTATTTGGAACCAGTCTGTTGTTCCATGTCCAGTTCTAACTGTTGCTTCTTGACCTGCATACAGGTTTCTCAAGAAGCAGGTCAAATGGTCTGGTATTCCCATCTCTTTCAGAATTTTCCACAGTTTATTGTGATCCACACAGTCAAAGGCTTTGGCATAGTCAATAAAGCAGAAATAGATGTTTTTCTGGAATTCTCTTACTTTTTCCATGATCCAGCAGATGTTGTTATGTTTTCCATGATCCAGCAATTTGATATCTGGTTCCTCTACCTTTTCTAAAACCAGCTTGAACATCTGGAAGTTCATGGTTCACATATTGCTCAAGCCTGGCCAGGAGAACTTTGAGCATTACTTTACTAGCATGTGAGATGAATGCAATTGTGCAGTAGTTAAGCTTTCTTTGGGATTGGAATGAAAACTGACCTTTTCCAGTCCTGTGGCCACTGCTGAGCTTTCCAGATTTGCTGACATATTGAGTGCAGCACTTTCACAGCATCATCTTTTATGAAATGATTGTCAACAAAAAGAAATAAAGTGCTAATGAAAGGTTGTTGCTGAATTGTGAAAAACGCTGGGATTATTGGCCTCTGGAGGAGAGGAATTCAATCCAGGGCCAGTGATGAGGCTTGGTCACTCAGAGCTTTTGTGTAATAAAGTTTTATTAAAGTATAAAAGAGATAGAGAAAGCTTCTGACATAGACATCAGAAGGGGATAGAAAGAGTGCCCCCCTGCTAGCCTTTAGCATTATGTTATATGCCTATCAGCAGGCTGCTAATTAGAGAAAGGAAATGTCTCAAAACTCAGAGTGGCACCAGGCCTCTCACCCAAAACATGCATTTTGAGATAACATTGCACAAGGTGAGTAATCCCGGGCCATAAAATGATTGACATGTATCTTGAAGAAAGGCAGGTTTCCAAGCAAATATATGGTTTCATTAACACAGATTAGGAGAACAATTGTATGGGTAAAATATACTGGTTTGTTGAGCCCTTATGGGTTCTGAGTCTTGAGCAGAAGTGGCTTGAAGAAAGACAGAGTCTAGGGTAAATACATAGTTCATTAACATAGCTTAAGAAAAACATTTCCATAAGAAAAATGCATTGGTTAGCTCAAGGTTTGAGAAAAGTTAAGTTCAGATGGAACCAGGAGTCATCATGGCAACACAGAATTTTAAGAGAAACCTTCTTTTAATTTTGTATAGAAAAGGGAAAAAAAAATCTGACACTTGTAGTTTGTTTCCTCCTGCCACTTAAGAGAAAATTTTTTTTAAAAGTCTGACACTTTCAGCCTATTTCCTCCGTTTGAAGACCCCTAGCCTTCCTGCCTGTTACCCTCTCACTAATGCAAGCTATGCTGTGGATGAACCTTGAAAACTTATGTTAAGTGAAAAAAAAGTCAGACACAAGCAACCCCATATTGTACGACTCCACGAATAAAGTCCAGAGTGGGCAAATTTAAAAAGACTTAAAGTAGATGAGAGGTTGCTAAGATTTTGACCAGGCTGGAGGAGAGTGAGGAGTGACCACTAACGAGCTAGTAAATGCAGGGTTTCTTTGAGGCTAGTGGGGACGGTTGATAAAAATGGTCCAAAATTAAGTAGTGTTCATGGCTGCATAGCTGCAAATATAAAATCATTGACTTGTACAGTTTAAATGAATGAATTGTGTGTGAATTATATCTTGGTAAAGCTGTTACCAAAACAATTTTTTTAATGAAAGATCACTGTTTTGCTGTAACAAGATAAAAACGCTTTAAATATTGGTATGTCCTATTATCAATTTGTTAGAAATACTGAGCACCTGCTGTATGCAAACCACTGTCAGTAAAATTATGGAGGAAACGTAAAGGGGATAACAATAGAAAAAGCCATTCTGTAATGTTCACAGCAGTATTTCAACATGGGCTTCGCAGGCCTGATAAACAAAAATGTCTCCACTATGTAGGCATTTATTTGATTTTGTAAGTGAAGAACAATCAAATTGTATGAAATTAAAATTTTAATTGTTCAGTTTTAGGCTCTATTTTGTTGGGGGGGGGAAACATTCATAAACACAAGCCCATGATCAGACTCTATTGAAATCCTTAAGGAATATCAAGTGCAAATGGGTTGCCAGAGGATGTTTCCACACAGAATTAAATACTACTCTTTTAACAAATGACTTATTTATAGCCGCAGACTCCTTGTTGGGGAAAGGCAAACTAATATTTCAGTTCTAAGAAGTTCCTAACACTTTAGCTTTTGTCTACTATGTCAGGAAAAAAAAAAAAAACCATTAGTTCCTTATTAGGTGAGAATCTAAGATGGATTCATTCTTCTTCTAATAATGAAGTAAAAACATCCAAGATAACTCTATTCAATGAGCATCGGGACAATATCCAGCCCTCAGAGAAACTGAAAATTCTGCTCAGTGACAACATATTATTTAACTCGCCAGGGCAATTTAAGGTAATACAATGTGTTACCTTAAATCTAAGAAAGGAAATGTGTCAAGGGAAAGCATTTCTTCCTTAAAAAATACCTGCTGGCGAATAAAGACACAGACATAGAGAATAAATATATGGATACCAAGGGGGGAAAAGGGAAGTAGAATGAACTGAGAGATTGGGGTTCACGTATATACACTAGTGATACTATGTATAAAATAGATAACTAATGGCAAAGAGTAGGACACTGAACAACTGAACTGCTGAATGAGAAGCTACTTTATCTCACAGAGAACTCAGGGCTCTGTGGTGACCGAGTGTCAGTCTCTCAGTGGTATCCAACTTTTTGGGACCCCGTGGACTGTAGGCCACCAAGCTCCTCTGTCCATGGCATTTCCCAGGCAAGAATACTGGAAGGGGTTGCCATTTCCTACTCCAGGGGATCTCCCCAACCCAGGGACTGAACCCAGGTCTCCTGCATTGCAGGTGGATTCTTTATCATCTGAACCACCAAGGAAACTCTAAATAGGAAGGAAATCCAAAGCAGAGGGGATATATGTATATATGCATATAACTGTCTCACTTTGCTGTACGGCAGAAACTATCACAACACTGTAGAGTAACTATAGTCCAATAAAAATTAATTTAAAATAAATTTTTTAAAAAGCAAAAAATAAAAAAGAAATACCTGCTGGCAATTGAGATAGAAAATAAAAAATGCATGTCAAATTGTGAGAATGTTTAGAGAATTACCCCAACTGATTCTGTAACCATGTGCAAATTAATTCCCTTCCAGATCTTACGGGGGCAATTTCCAAAGGCTTCAAGCCACATACATGACTTGATGGGAGAAGGTAGTAGTCTCAATTTTACGATATACATAATTTGTAAAATAAAACTGTAAACTATATATAACATGTTATAGATAGCATAGTCTAGTTGAAAAGCTTATTAAGCCTTTGTACCAGTTGAGCGTGCACTTCTGTTTCCCCTGAAAGCCCCTCCAGTGCCCTCACAGCAACATATCCTTTCACACATCCTTCATGGTAGACTGGAAGCAAATGACACAGCATTCTCTTTATATCGTCATGTGCTAGTTAGTTGGTGATTTGAGATGCAAAATTAATGGAAGGGAAAGAAAAATTCAAACTGACTGCCAGATCTCACCTCTTTATAATTTCATATTTGCAATTTTACCTAAGCAGTGATTTTGCTCGAAAGGGAAGTCTGAAGGTCCTAATATGGATTTTTTTTAGAATCTAAGTGGGAACTGCTCCCAGACCTGTTCAGTGTTACGAAGATTCACTCTACTTGGTCGTTTCACATCTTTAATTAGCTCCCCTCTGAGCCTCAACAACCAAACTGAGCTCATGCCCATAAAAACCCAGAAAAGATTTCAGTGGAGTCTAAACTAAACAATAATTGGTTTTTGGTTCCCTGACAGGGCTCAGTGGACTCTGGCAGCCCCGAGTGTCCTTCATTAGCAAGTCTGAGTAGAGCCAATTTGAAGGTCTTTGGGGGAAGGACCTCTGAGACCACGTCCAGCATCTTCCCAGCACTGGCGGGAATTTAGTAAATGCTTCCCAGGATGACTCCTTGCTGCATGGACTTCTCCATGATATCTGCTGCTGTCTCTGGTAAGTGATCACAGCAGCACAGTGTGTTTAATTTAAAATGAGTGGTAAAACGGTGATTACCAGGGTCTGGGGTGAGGAAATGAGATGTTGTCTAAGAGTACAGACTTGCATCTGGTAGTAAGTCCTAGAGATCATTAGCTCTCTGGTCTAGTAAATATAGACAACAATATTGTATTGTAATAATCAAACTTCCTAAAAGACCAGATCTTAATTATTCCAGCTCACCCCAAAAGAAATAACTATGTGATATGATATATAAATTGTAAATATTGATATGTAAAAATTGATGTATAAATATATAAATTTATGTGATATGTAAATATATAATTTGTCAAGTCAACATGTTATATATTTATATTAACACATGTCAAACATGTTTTGATTTTTTTAAATATTAGAGGTTCTTCTTCCTATAACTTTGAAACTGTTTGGCCTAAACATTTCTTAGGATGCACTCGGAATAGAACCTGCTGGTCCTGAATTCTCCAGAGAAAGTTCTGCTCTGAGAAGTTGGGAAAGAAGAGAAAAAAAGAAAAGAAATAAATAATTATTAAGCCTCTAAGTGGAAGAACACATTATGTTCTCCTCTTACTTAAACTTTATTCCAAACCTGTGAGATGTACATTATTATCCACCCAAAGACACACTTTGGATGAAGGGAGAGGGGATGATAGAGGATGAAATGGTTGGATGGCATCACCAACTCAATGGACATGAGTTGGAGTAAGCTCCGGCAGTTGGTGATGGACAAGGAGGCCTGGCGTGCTGCAGTCCATGAGGTCACAAAGAGTTGGACACGGCTGAGTGGCTGAACTGAACTGAACTGAAAAACACTCTAACATGTGGAAACTGAGTCCCCAGGTCAAACAATTGGCCCAAGGCCACAGAGGGGCTCAGGTGGTAAAGAATCTCCCTACAATGCAGGAGACTTGGGCTCGATCCTTGAGTCAGGAAGATCCCATGGAGCAGGGAATGGCTCCCCACTCCAGTATTATTGCCTGAAAAATCCCACAGAGGAGCCTGGCCGGCTATAGACCATGGGGTCTCAAAGGGTCAGACACAACTGAGCAACAAACGGAGTGATTATCTGACAGAGCAGGGCAGCCGGTCTCTAAAGCGGTGGTCCTTGGCTTCTTCAAGGTCATGGCCTTCTCTGAGAATTTGGTGACAGCTAAAGAGTGCTCCACACATACGTTTTACAAACAAATCCAAGGGGACAGTCACCCCTTGAAGCCCAGCTCAGGCCCTATAGAAATCCAAACCCCAAAGCTTCTCAGCACAGAACTCCCACTGGGCAAGCCTGGGGAGGAGGGCAAGGGAGTCACCCAATATTTAACATGTCTATTTTCTCTCTTCAGACAGAGGAGCCTGGCAAGCTACAATCCATAGGGTCGCAAAGAGTCAGACAAAGCTGAAGCAACTTAGCATGCACACACACAAAATGTTTTCATCTCCTATGTTATTTCATAAATTCCTTATGAATCCTTTTCTACTGAGCAGGATTGTGAGCAGAAATGATTTGTGAAGTGAAAGTCGCTCAGTCATATCTGACTCTTGGAGACCCCATAGACTATACATCCATGGAATTCTCCAGGCCAGAATACTGGAGTGGGTAGCTGTTCCCTTCTCCAGGGGATCTTCCCAACCCAGGGATTGAACCCAGGTCTCCTGCATTGCAGGCGGATTCTTTACCAGCTGAGCTACCTTGAGGAGGACAAATACTTAAATAACTTCAAAAGCTACTTATCAGTTTCCTGTGTTGTTTTCCAGATTCCCTCCAGCCATACCACTTCTGAGTGTTTATCCAAAAGAATTGAAAACACGATGTTGTAGAGAATCTGCACTTCCCTGTCCACAAGGGGACAACCCAAATGTCTGTGAATAGATGAATGGACAAAGCAGATGTGGTCTATACATACAATGAAATATTATTCAGTCTTAAAAATGACGGAAATCCTGCCATTTGCTACAACATCAGTGAACCCTGAGGACATTATGCTAAACAACACACTTGGGGAGTGTAAACAAACACACTCCTAGGCCTCTGAGCAGCTGCCTATGGAGAATGTAACAGCCAGTGACAGCGACAGAAGAGCCCCTGGAGGAGGAAATGGCAACCCACTCCAGTCTCCTTGCCTGGAAAATCCCATGGACAGAGGTACCTGGCAGCCTACAGTTCATGAGATTGCAAAAGAGTGGGACATGACTTAACGGCTAAACAACAGCAACATCCCTTTTATTCAACAGTTTCCCCTTTGTAAACTAATATAAACATGGTTGAAAATGCACTAAGATCCTTATTACTAACTTACACTTTTGGTGACTGCTCTTCAGGGCAGACCATGGTCTAAGCCCCTGCTGACCAGGTCCTAAGGAAATCTCCTCCTTCCCACAGTTCTCTAGGGGCTCGGCAGGCTTGCCTCCCAGCCCACTCTACCCACCTCCAGCAAGACTAAACTACTCAGAGTTTCTTCTGAACAATGGACCCCTGTCTTCCTTTCCTCATATCATATATTTTAGAAAATTTGCAATTATAAATTCTTTCTGTGCCCCTGGGGGATGTAAAACTTCTCCTAGCCTCTTGCTGGTTTAAAAAGCAGAGACACCACTTTGCCTACAAAGGTCCATATAGTCAAAGGTATGGTTTTTTTCAGTAGTCATAAACAGATGTGTGTAGGACCATAAAGAAGGCTGAGTGCCAAAGAATTGATTCTTTCAAACTGTGATGCTGGAGAAGACTCTTGAGAGTCCCTTGAACAGCAAGGAGATCAAACCAGTCAATCTTAAAGGAAATCAACCCTGAATAGTCATTAGAAGGACTGATGCTGAAGTTGAAGCTCCAATACTCTGGTCACCTGATGGGAAGAGCTGACTCCTTGGAAAAGACCCTGATGCTGGGAAAGATTGAAGGCAGGAGGAGAAGGGGGCAACAGAGGATGAGATGATTGGATGGCATCATCGATTCAATGGACATGAGTTTGAGCAAACTCCAGGAGATGGTGAAGGACAGGGAGGCCTGGCATGCTACAGTCCATGGGGTCATAAAGAGTCAGACATGACTGGGCAACTGAAAAAAAAACCTGCCAGTTTTACAGCCCAGGAATGTCTTTCTGAAAGATCAGGGAGCCATCCCTTTGATATATCATCAAGGAAGATAAAACCCCTGTCTCCCAGGCCCTCATTAGGTAAAAACTTGACTTCAATAAGCACCAGTTAGTAAACCCTGATGTCCTAATCCCACAGGCAAGCTTTCTCCCTAATGGCCTTCAGGATTTTCTCCAGCTGGTCACTCTCGCACCTCAATACCCTCACTTTTTGTCTGAATGGAGTTCGGGGTTAAGCTCTCTCCCCTCTTGCAATTATCTTTCATAAAGTTTTCTTGGCCTATTCAAATCCATTGGGTGCAATTTTTCTTTGTCACCACACCTCTCCAAAACCACCACCACCATTTTTTAAAGGGCCTTCTTTTTTATCACTAGAATCAGAATAGAATAATGGGTGAGAATAAATTTACTGAAACATGAAGAAATGTATTTAGTATTTTTAAATTTAAAAACCATGACAAATTGCAGAGATACCCACATATTTCATGTGCAAACACACACTAGATACATGAACACACAGCATGCAAATGTATCATGCCAGTGAAGTTTAAAAACAGGCTTAGAAAAATCAGTAAGGGTGTACACCAAGATGATAGAAACAGTTATGCCTATGCAGCAAGATAATGGGATTTCCCTTTCCTTCTATAACTAAGCTGTATTTTCTAAATTTTCTATGAAGAATTGCATTTTGGAGATAAACTTTTTAAATAAGGACAGAGGGAAGAAGTTTTCAAATAAAAGGAGACTCAGACTTTCTGTTCTTAAAAATAATCACATCAACTTTTTTTTTTTTTTTCCTTTTTACCAGCTTTCCTCCTAAGTGCTAAGGGTGGGAAACAAAAAATATTAACGTTAACAAAAAATACTATGAATGCAGTTGCTGCTTTGAGTTCTGGCTTCTGGTTCCTGGAAATTTCTTAGAAAACTAAAGCCTTTCTAACTCTTCTCCTCCTGCAGGGTGAGTCCATCCAGGACTAAATCCTTGGGTCCTACGTCCCAGAGAAGTGAGCCTCACACAAAGAGTATCTGCTTTCAGTTATGCAGGAAAAAAATAAAGCTTCCCCAAGCCCCTTGAAGAGGCTGCCACCCACTGCAGTGAGTGGTTTACATCCCACACACCAGAGGAGTATTAAAGAGGGTCCCCACCATCTCATCCTCAAAGTTCACAGGAACTCTGGCCACTTGAGTCATTCTGTCCCACTCACGTGAGAGAAATGAATGCTTAGGGGTGTGAGCGTGTATTCCCAGAGAAAGAGAACTTGGTGCCTGTTAAGGTTAAACTTAAAACAAGTCAATATTCGTCTGCAGGAAAGAAAGGGAGGAGGAGATGAAGGGAAAGGACACTTCTTAGAAACATCTATATTAAGTCCACAGGAGCCTATTTGATCTGAGGCTGAGAATCTTCGTGTTTCAGAGACAAGACTCCTGGGTGCTGCTATACCTAACTGTTCAAAGAGAGCCCCCTGCAGCTTAAGTAGGACACAGACGAATTAGCACTCTGAAAGAAACAATCAAACTGCATGGGGATTAAACAATACTTACAAGGAGAAACTGGGGAGGTATTAATCTCTCTAATAGCAAAAGGGAATAAGTCTTCGGCAAGGCAACACTTTCAGTGAGGAAAGAAAATTATTCAGAATGCATCAGAAAACCGCAAAATCCTAACTGAAAAGATGGAAATGTTTGTGTTGAAAAGACAATGTCACCTGAGTCCTTGTCCTAGAAGACGCCAGGTGGCCCAGTAGCAGCATCTCCTGAGGAGAAAGAGGCACTGAACAGTTACCTAGACCCCCAGACCAACCTCTTGTTGCCAGATGTGTTTAAGAATTCTGTATTGGGGGATTTTAGAAAAAAATTCTGGTGCATAATCAACAGCTTTATGTAACTTTTCCATTGAGGTCTGAGTACACCATCCCATTTTTCTTGAGCAAAACAAAGTAATACTATGTAGGAGAAATCAAGGATATAAATATTGAGTTGGTCAAAAAGTTAATTCAGGTTTTCCATAAGATGTAACGGAAAAACCCAAATGGACTTTTTGAGCCATCCCAATAGATTCATATCCATTTAAGTTTTGCTGCCAGATGGGTTATGGAAAAAAAGAATTCAGTGTCACAAAGTTTGGGGGTATCAGAAATGTGCAGGTGTGATTGTGAACCTATATTTTGTAATACGTCTGTCTTTCCCATCAGAGACCAAGAATCATGCCTTGAGTGATCGTCCCCAGTACCTGGCTTATTATGACTGGTGCTCAGCAAGGGTGTTGCATTTCATTGATTAATTCTTAGCCTCAAGTGAAAAGTGAAAGCTAAAGTCACTCAGTTGTGTCCAACTCTGCAACCCCATGGACTGCTTAGTCCGTGGAATTCTCCAGGCCAGAATACTGGAATGAGTAGCCTTTCCCTTCTCCAGGGGATCTTCCCAATCCAGGGATTGAACCCAGGTCTCCTCAATTGCAGGTGAATTCTTCACCATCTGAGCCACGAGGGAAGCCCTGAATGTCTGCTTTCAAGTCATCCACTCCTCCAAGCCGAGCCTCTCGAATTTGCTAATGGCGTTACCCTAAAGCTTTGGAAGCCCCAGGAGACCCAAACTGCAAAAGCAAGGGTGTTCTACTTGGAATACCCAGAGCCTCTCTGAATGGCAAGAGTTAAAGACAAAGCAATTTTTCTGCCTAATATTAACTTCCCCAATTTGAAGCACTGCCACCAAATAAGCTGCCCAGGGATGATGAAGACCAAGAATTAGGTTTTTGATATACTACACTTTTTTAGGGATTTGAAAGCAGTGTTCAAGAAAACCCTGATAAAATGGCCAGGGTCCTATCTGGAGAAAGGAGTCCTCATCCTTGTTAATGCCTCTGCCTTTGAATGCATTGGGGCTTCCCTGGTGGCTTAGATGGTAAAGAGTCTGCCTGCAATGCAGGAGAGCCAAGTTCGATCCCTGGGTCAGGAAGAGCCCTTGTAGAAGGAAATGGCAACCCACTTCAGTATTCTTGAATGGAGAATTCCATAGACAGAGGAGCCTTGAGGGCTACAGTCCATGGGGTCACAAAGAGTCGGACACAACTGAGTGACTAACACTTGAATGTACCAGCCTGGAAGCAGAAGTGATGCTAAAGGTATAGTAGGAACAGGTTTCATCACACTCCCATGGTAGACATGATTTCAATCCACATTTCTCCTCTGGGCCAGCTTTCCGTGCAGTGGCCTCACCCAAGCCACCACCTCTCCCACTCACCACTGCCCACAGGAGCCATCAAAACAGAGCTGCCTCCTCGTTGTCTCCGTGGGAGTCACCGGAGGTCTGGAAATAGATGTGCTGAGCTCTTCTTTGGATCCTGGGTCCTTCAGCCTTCAGGACAAGGTCACCCCACACTCTCTGTGGCACTGGCCGTGTAATTAGTCTTATCTTTCACTCTCTGAGGAATAAAGTGTAACTTTAAACCACAGAGGAAAAATGGACTTAAAATTAAACATCTGAAGTAACAAGGACATCAGAAAAGGCAGCCACAAATAGAGCATCAGCATTCAAACACCCAGACCAACTGGGTATTTCAATAATTAGCTAACACCATGGCTGGTCCTTTGACATCCAGAAATGGCCTGATCCAGAAAATTCAATTTAAAGAAATTTCAATGTGGAAACAAATGCATTCATTCTCTAATGACAATTATTACAATTTTTAAAGTCATCCCTAGTTGGCTTTACATAATAATGCCTCAAGTGTGTTTATGATTTTACTTTTTTAAGTTATTTACGGTACACGGCCATTTAAAAAAAAACACACACAGAAATCAAACAATAAAATAGATTATACAGGGGAAGTCTCTGATCTCACGCCCATCCCAAAGACCCTCAATTCCTCTTTTCAGAGAAAACCACTAAGACTACATTTTGAATTTTTCCAGAAATAGTGTCTACGTAATCAAAGACTATATTACTTTTAAAACATAAAGCCTATCATACTATGCATACTCTTCCACAACTTGCTCCCTTTCTCCCAAATGCATTCTAACTATTAGTTTTGGACTAATAGTGGTGGTGCAGTGACTGAGAATCTGTGTTTCCAATGCAGGGGCCTGGGTTCAATCCCTGATTAGGGAACTAGACACACATGCTACAACTAAGAGTTTGCATGCTGTAACTAAAATATCCCACATGCCACAACTAAGACTCAGCAGAAATAGATAAAAAATAAAAATAAATATAAAATAAAACAAAAGCTATTAGTGTTCCTCTACATTTTCAGCATGCCACTCCCCTCTGCAGTGTACACCGGCATTCAGAATTCTTCAGGCTTCCAATGCAGCCCTCAGCTCTGTACTCAGGGCTTCTTCACTAACTCCCATAGATGCTGCTGTGTGAGGAATTGAATAGCCCACAGGGATATATTGAAATCCTACCCACGACAACCTGTGAGACCTTATTTTGGAAACAGAGTCTTTGAAAATATCATTAATGTGTAAGTTAATTTGAGGTTATTCTGGAGTAGGGTAAGCCCTTAATCCAACTTGACTACTGTCTTTATAAGAAAAGGAGAAGAAATGTAGTGACATCCAGGCACAAATAGAAGACAACATGAAGAGAAACAGGGAGATGCCCTGTGATAATGGAGAAAGAGATTGGACGGTAAACAATCTGCCTGCAATGAGGGAGACCTGGGTTCGATCCCTGGGTTGGGAAGATCCCCTGGAGAAGGAAATGGCAGCCCACTCCAATATTCTTGCCTGGAGAATCCCCACAGACAGTGGAACCTGATGGGCTACAGTCTATGGGGTTGCAAAGAGTCAGACATGACTGAGCAACTAAGCAGCCACCTAAGGGAGGTATAGAACAGTTCTCCTCTAGAGCCTTCAGAGGGAGCAGGGCCCTACTGACACCTTCATCTTGGACTTCTGGCCTCTGACACAGTAAAAGAATACATGTCTGCTCTTTCAAGTCATGTCCTTGGTTGTACATTGTTTCAGCAACCCTAGGAAACTACTGATGCAAAGGGCTGGCTCATTAGAAAAGACTGATTCTGGGAAAGATTGAAGGCAGGAGGAGGAGGGGACAACAGAGGATGAGATGGTTGGATGACATCATCGACTTGATGGACATGAATTTGAACAAGCTCCGGGAGATGGTGAGGACAGGGGAGCATGATATGCTGCAGCCCATGGGGTCACAAAGAGTTGGACGCGACTGAGCGACTCAACTGAACTGAGGAAACTCATACACAAATGCCACTGAGTTTTAGTTCTTCCCTCATCGTTTCCACCCTAACAAGGAACAGCTGCCTTCTTTTCTTTTTTCTCACCCACCTCCTACAACCCTCCTCAGCTCAGCTGAATGGTTCTCCCTCCAGAACCCTCTGTGAACTGCATCGTCACGTCTGCTTTGATCTCTGACCTCTCTGGTTATCTGTCCTCTGCAAAACTGTTCCGTTGAATCCCATTGCCTCATCTGTACCTATACTTTGTCCTCAACTGGCCTGAAATTCCTTGTGTATAAAAATCTGTGTTTTATTTTCTCTTGAACTGGCGTGGGCTCACAGTATGTATAAACAAGCAATCCCTGACCTGATAGTATTAAAGAGTTATTAACTTCAAGAAATTATTTCAAAAAAAGGTACTCTGTGACTTCATTAGGCATTCCAAAGCATGTTCAATGTCTCTAATCTAATACAATGAAAGAAGGTATTAAAAAGGTATTTTATTCTTTGCTGTATTTTGAAAGCAAAATGGATATTGTTAATAATGTGAAATTCAAGATAGGACAATCACTAGGAAGTTTGCTATTACAAAACGGTGAATTAAATGCTAATGTGTAAGGTGACACATGAAAACCAAATGTAAATTTCCAGAAATACATTTTTTTAATAAGACATTATCTCATTTTTTATAATCTGCAGAAAAGGAAACTAAAATGATGATTAAAGGACAACATTAATGGAACTCTAAAAGGCAATTGTCTCAGCAGTTCTGAGGCAGCCAACTATCTAATAGATGCTGCTGGAAGAAGGAAGTTGGGTGGACATTTATCAATAGACTAATATTCATGACCAGCTGATTTACCTAGATACGAACCTCCTCCTCACTGAATTATTTTAGGAGTAGTGCAGATCCTAGAATATATACTCTTAGAGACAGAAAGGACCTTAAAATTCAGTATCATTCAAACTCTTAACCTCTGTAGAAACCCGGCCACTTGCTCCTTGACTTGCCATTAAATCTTTGCCTGAATACAGCTGACAACCAGAAACTCTCTTCTGAAGGACATCTATTCCACGGCTGAGTTTGGAGGGGAACAGTTAGATTTCACATTAGGCCCCTAGAATCTGTTCCAATTGGTGGATCCTGAAGGAAAATGCCTACAGAGACACTTCTCAACCCTGTCTCCTTGCCCTCAACTTTAAGCCTCCATAAGAAGTTTTCACATATGGGAAAAGTGAATGGTAATTCTTTACCTGAACTGGTTTCACTAATCCAGTTAATCCTCTCTTTGCAGGAACCTCACTAAATTCTCAGGACCATTTCTTGGACATTTCCTACCAAGCATCACTAATAAGACCAGATACCCCTGAAAGCACCAAGGGCTTGGTCACTGCACACAGTAATGGCATTTTCCACTCCCACAAAGGCTTCAGGAGTAGAAGAGGGGGCTTTGGAATCTTAAGGCTTAAACTTAATGGATTTGAGGATGACTTCTATTGTACCATTCCAGAGGCATCCAGATATTTAACCAGTGAAGTAGTTTGTGTCTTTTCATCTTAAAGTGAAAGTGAAAGTCACTCAGTCATGTTCAACTCTTTGCAACCCCATGGACTGTATAGTCCTAAATTCTTCAGGCCATAATACTGGAGTGGGTAGCCTTTCCCATCTCCAGGGGATCTTCTCAACCCAGGGATTGAACCCAGGTCTCCTACCTTACAGGTGGATTCTTTACCAGCTGATCCACAAGGGAAGCCCAAGAATGCTGGAGTGGGTAGCCTATCCCTGAGGTAGGTTATAAACAAATAGAGTTACAGGAGAAAGGAATGGCAATCTACTCCAGCATTCTTGCCTGGAGAATTCCATGGACAGAAAAGCCTGGTGGGCTATAGTTCGTGGGGTTACAAAGAGTCGGACACAGCTGAGCAACTAATACACACACACAGGGTCCCAAATTAGTGTAAGATGCCACCAAGTAAATTACCACAAACTTAGCAGCTTAAAACCATACACATTTATTATCTCTCTCTACTTCTGCAGGGCAGGAGTCTGGGCTGCCTTAAGAGGGTCCTCTGCAAAGATGCTACCAAAGTGTCACCCACGGCTCAGCCTTCTGGAGCCATGAACGGTGACAAATCTGTCTCCCTTTACATTGTTACCAGAATTTCTTTCTCTGTGGCAGTAACACCTAGGTTCCTGACTTCTCACTGGCTGTTGGCTGGAGGTCACTCTCAGCTCCTTTAGGCTGCCTGCAGTTCTCTGCCACCTGGCTCTCTCCATGGCTTCCTGACAACATGGCAGATGGCTTCTTCAAGCTGCAAAGGGGAAAAGAACCTAAGACGATCAATAATCACTGAGTGACAGCCCATCACCTTTGCTGTGCTCCGTGGGTTAGAAACAAGCCACAGGCCCTGACCACACTCAAGAAGAGGGGCTTTACAAGGACTTGATCTCTAGAAGCTGGGATTATTTGGTTGGATACCTTAGAATCTTGGCGTGCTGCAGTCCCTGGGGTCACGAAGAGTCAGATACAACTGTGCAACTGAACAACAATGACCTTAGAGTCCATCCACCACAACCCCAAGACTGGGTTTTTTAAAGCACCTCAGTGATATTGATGTTTACTCAAGTTTGAGAACTATTGTTTTAAGATAAAGAAAGCAACACAAAGGAGACTTATTTATTGTTATGGTTTTCAACCTTGGCTGCCCCTTAGAATCACTAGGAGAGTATTTTAAAATCCCCTTGCAGACTGCACCCAGACCCATTCAGTCAGAATATCTGGAAGTGCATTAGTTTTTTGAAACACGGCAGGTGATTCCAAAGTGTGGCCAGAGATAAGAACGACTGTTTTACTGGAACAGTCAGGTGTCGGAATCAATCTTAAGGCAAAAAAAAAAAAAAAGGCAATCCTTGGGGCAAGTTTTGAAAAACAAGTCTCCTAGGTGAGACAGAGAAGTGGCAAGAGATAAGGCAGGAACATTTCTGGTAATTTAATGAAGCTAGTGAATTCCAAGAAAGGGAATGAATTTAGGAGGTAACATTGATAAGACCGTGCCACTCATAAAGTTAACAAAGAAGGAGGAAGCTCAGATGACTTCCAGATGCCAAGGTGAAACACCGAGGAGGGCATAAAAACCACCAACTGAGACAGAAATCAAGAGGAGAAGCTGGCTGAGGAATGAAAGAAGATGAAGAGGATACTAAGCTCAGTTCTACTTATGTCGAGTTGCACACATTTTAAAGATGGTTTAATTTAATTTGTACTAATGTTCTCTTGCTTGCTGAATCCATTTAATACACATTGAGCATTGCCAACACTTTCCCAATGAATTTATTCTCTTGCTGTCTTTTATTTTCCATTGGACTCAGCTGCCCAACACAGGGCCAAGTAAATTTACCTCTAAATTCCTCCTTTGAAAGGTTATTTATTATTTTACTATTGATAACACTGTTTGGATGACTGTTCCCATCATTAAATGTCAAGTTATTACTGTGAAATGCTAAGCACTGAAATTTTAATGTGCTGATTTTGCAATTATTAAGGATTTTTTAGATCCTGAAAAATAGAATCATTTAAAAAAATCTTTTTACTGTGCTGATAAATGGAATTTTGCCTGTCATACCAGTAAACGAGGGATGTTACAGTCATGATCGACTGCAGCCACAGCCTATGGTGAACTGGTAAGGGAACCCAGGAAGGAAAGAATACCTGCCATCTAGCAGCCAACAGACTGCAGCCACTCCCTACAGTGAGCCCTGAGGAAATTAGAATACATAAGATATGCCCCAGGTAGCTGATATGCCTATCAAAGGAATGATTTCAGTGAGCCAAGACTCCTGAAACTTCCTATACTTAGAAAAGCACTACATACCTTAAGATCTCTAGTTTTCTTTAATTCCTTAATTAACAATAATCTTTTGACAATTCAGACTATATGCTCTTTGTTGCAAAACTTCTATTAATATATAAATTGGCTCCTCTCACCCCCTCCACCCCTGCCTCCTCAAAGTAGCTCTCTCAGAGTTACTTGAGATACTGCCTCCTGGGCTTGATATTGTAAAAATTCCCAGCAAATAAAACATAACTCTCAACTTTTAGGATATGAATATTTTTTAATATGACAGGTTTTGTCAATTGCTGTCCTTCAATGATTCAATGAAATAATATAATCACTGCATCTTCACAGAAACATTAGCCATATGTGCTTGCTCAGTTGCTTAGTCATGTCTGACTCTTTGAAACCTTATGAACTGCAGCTCACCAGGCTCCTCAGCCCCTGGGATTCTCCAGGCAAGAATACTGGAGTTGGTTGCCATGCCCTCCTCCAGGGGATCTTCCAGACCCAGGGATCAAACCCACATTTCCTGAACTGCAGGTGGATTCTTTATTGACTGAGTCACCAGGGAAGCCCAAATATCAGCTATAATAAATGCTTATTTAAAAAAAAAAAAGATACTACTCATCATGCTGTTTTCTACTTACTTCTTAAGGCATTTTATTTTAAAATATTATTCAGACCTACTCCAACAAAATTAGAAAGAAGAAATCTTTCTAAAAGAAAAAAAATATGTAGACAACAAAAGATATTTAAGATAGCATTTGAAGGCTTTTGAATGTAATAAGAAAATTGCTATTGTTATTGTTTCATTCTACTTATAAAGATAGAAACACATCAAAACCCCAACATCAAGTTTTAGAGATGAATATTAAGGAAGATATTTAATGTGAGAGGAAATTCTAAAAAAAAGAGAGATTACTAACTGAAAACTCTTGGAATGTATAACATAATATATGGTGATTAAATGATACTTTTAATTCTTTATTATTAAAAATGTTATTGAGTAGCCACAAGGTATTTTACTACCAAAAAAAAAAAGTGGTGAGGAGTTCATTGGCAAGATTAGTTTAGGAAGCAAAATGAATCTTGCATTAAACTTAGATGAATATTGTACCTTAAAAGTCCCATAATTGAGGTGAATGTGAATAAATGAGAGGCAAAATGGAAAATCAATCCTGTACAATATTCCTTTGTAGAACATGTTATGTTTTAAAACAACTTCACACCATTATCATATTTTATCTTAATAACATCCTTATGATGGGTAGATGTTCATTTTTCCCAGGAAAAAAAAGTGGAAGTGAATTTTGCTAATAATTAGGTTAATATACTTTGCAAACTCTTTCTTGTAGAGTTGGTCAAAGTAAGAGTATGCAGCAGCAATTCCTATACAAGGAGCATGACTACATTTAGTCCCTTACTTATGAATGAGTTCTGTTCCAAGAGTGTGTCTGTAAGTCTGATTTTTTTGTAAGTCCAACAAAGTGGGCCTAGGTACCCAGTTAACACGGTCAGCTATGTGGTACTGTACTGTAATAGGTTTATAATACTTTTCACACAAATTAATACATTAAAGAAACACAAAAAAATAAGGAAAACATTTTTAACCTTACAGTACAGTACCTTGAAAAGTACAATAGTACAGTACAACAGTTGGCACAGGGGGCACATTTGCATCTTTGAAAGTTTGAAACTTGAAGGTTTGTGTGAAGGGAACTTAGTGTAATCCACTCCAAAATGAGCCTTCCTAGAGCCTGAGGTCATAGGTGATCTACTACACATAAAATTCTATTTTACAGTTTTTCTCCTGTTCACCAAACAGCCTAGCAGTAGACATTTAGGAAACTCTGATTCACCCTTCACTTTGTAAAAAAAAGGTGAAGTAAATAGAAAAGTAAATAGGAAACTTCACTTTGTAAAAGGAAATAATATAATCTGTCATTTAATATTTCATTTTTAGGAGTATTCTGCTTTTAACGTCACTCTCTTTCACATGGGCTTCCCTGGTGATTCAGATGGCAAAGAATCTGCCTGCAATGCAGGAGACCCGGGTTTGACCCCTGGATTGGGAAGATCCCCTGGAGAAGGGAATGGCAACCCACTCCAATTTTCTTGCCTAGAGAATTGCATGGACAGAGGAGCCTGGTGGGCTATAGTCCCTGGAGTCACAAAGAGTCGGACACAACTGAGCAATTTTAACACCACCATCATCTTTCACACCTGACAATTTATTTCTTCACAACCATCCCTCACTTCTCTGTCCCTAACCTTTCTTTCCTTCTTTCTTCAACTTAAGGCAGAGTCTCTCAGAACTCAAGAGAGTTCTGGCAATTTCTTTTTTTTTTTTTATAACTAAAAAATATTAAACTATAAAGAAAATCCAAAATAGGGTAATAAATTTATTATTTTAAATTAATTATTTTAAAGAATACATGAAAAATTCTCAACATCATATGTCATTAAGAAATTATATATTAAAACAGCAATGAGATACCACTACACACCTATTAAAAATGACCAAAATTCAAACACAGGCAGAACCAAATGCTGACAAGAACAAGAACTCTCATTCATTGCTGATAGGAATGTAAAATGGTACAACCACCTTGGAAGTTTGGCAATTTCTTGCAAAACTAAAGCTAATCTTAATCATATGAACCAACAACCATGCTCCTTGATTTTACCCAAATTAGTTCAAACTTATGTTTATACAAAGACCTGCACACAGAAGATAATAACAGATTTATTCATAACTGCCAAAATTTGGAAGCAACCAAGATGTCCTTCATTAGGCGAATGGATAAACTTTGTTACATTCAGGCAATGGATAATTATTCAGGGCTTAAAAGAACTGACCTATCAAACCATGAAAAGACATGGAGGAAAATTATATGCATGTTACCAAGTGAAAGAAGCCAATCTGAAAAGGCTATCTACTGTATGACTCCAATCATATGACATTCTGGAAAAGGCAAAATTATGAACACAGCAAGATCAGTGGTTCCCAAGAGTTAGTGTGGTGGGAGAGATGAGTTGGTGGGGCAAGGAGGATTTTTAGAGCAGTGAAACTATTCAATATGACACTATAATACTGGATATATTTCAATATACATCATGAAATCCCACAGAATGTACTACACCAACAGTGAACCTTAACATAAACTATGGACTTGGGGTGATAATGACATGCCAATGTAGATTCATCACTTGTAACAAATGGCACCCTCTGAAGCAGGATGTTGATAACTGGGGAGGCTGTACATGTGTGGTAGGAACGGGTATATGAGAAATCTCTTTAGGCTCAATATTTCTCTGAATCTAAATCTACTCTTGAAAATAAAGTCTATTTTTTTTTTAAATTAATGCTTGTAACACACAGATGCAAATGTGTGTACAACTTCATTGAAAGATAACATCAGAACTCTTAACCTGAGGTCCATACCAGTCAGTATTGGCAGTTACCAGCAACACTTTAGCTGTCTTAAATAGAAAATAATTTATTAAGAGATAGCTTGCAGAATTTATAGAGAATCAGAGAACTCGGAATGAATGATACACATCTTGAGATGACTCAGGAGCATTGCTCAATCATGGGAGAGAAATCACCCCTTCCACCAACCACTTGGCCCAGAGCACACAGGCACTGAATGCCAGAAATTCTCTCTCTAGAGCCCCAGAAGAACCGGATGCCCCCATTACCACACCCCAGAAGATCAGTCTTCCTACAGCTGCCTTCTTATGCTGTTTCTTTCCCTGAGTCCTGAGCAGGTGTATCTGACTGGCAGTACCTAAGTCACATTTTGCATTGTAACTGCGAAAGGTCTGAAAAAAATTTTAATTCCACCACAAGATGGAATACAAGAAACTACCAAAACACCTAAAAATACAAACAGTAACTCAGGTGTCAACATATAGCAATTGACTCAGTATGGGACAGGTTGAGACTGATAAAGAACAAAAAAGGAAAAAGAAAGAATAGTTAAAAGTGGGAGTTTGCAGGTCACTGGAGAGGTCAACCATGGAGATATATGGAATAGCATTCCTATAAGAATTTTTAAATCTCCATTGGCTTTGAAGATCTAGGGACTGTTGGTGACCACCATGAATATCCCTCCATTCTAACCCTACCACAATATATCAAATAGTCTGCTTATGTTGGTTTCTCCATAAGCCTGTAGCTTCTAACAGGTAGGAATGAGGTCTCATTCATCTCAGAACCCCGGCCCCTAATACAGCACTTGGAATAAGCATTTCAGTAAAGGTTTATTGACCCTAACTGAACTGAGACCTGAAGATTCCCTTTAAAAACTTATGCAATGTGTAAAATAGATAGCTAGTGAGACGTTGCTATATAGCACAGGGAACTCAGCTCTGTACTCTGTGATGACCTAGAGGGGTGGGATGGGGATGAGGGAAGGCTTCAAGAGGCAAAGGATATGTGGCTGATTCACACTGTTGTATGGCAGAAACCAACACAGCATTGTGAAACGATTATCCTCCAAATAAAAATAAATTTTTTTTAAACTCATGCAAGATGTCAAGAGTGAAATTTCCATATTTCTGGTCTTTAGGTTTCTTGATACCTGTCTCTCCAAGCTCCTCTAATCTAGAGTCACTCATTTTTTAGCACCTTGGAATCATAAGGTTCAATAAGAGTTCCCTCCTCACTTTTTGGAACTATCAGCTTTCCAATAAATTAGTTCTCATTAACAACAACAATAATAACAATAACACAAACAATAAGTATCTGCAGAGAGGTTTACATTTTACAAAGTGTTTTAATACTCATAATTCCCATTCAGTACTCACTTCCTCGTAAAATGAGTATTTTGTTATCATTTCTTCTTATAGAGGGACTACATAACTTGTCTGAAAACCACTCACACTTAAAGAGTTTCTCCCTGAATTGCCAAAGTCTTCTGGTTTCAAACTCCAAGCTCCTTTCTGCCACACTAGCTGGGGTGGCCCCCAAAGACTTTGGTTCTATCATTTTATACCTTCAGGCTTACAAGTGATTAGCATTTTCTTGGTTCTCATTCATCAATTTGGCATCTGTTGTTGGAACTGCTGAAGGTACTCATTAGTCATTTCAAGGAGTTCAGTTTGAATCCAGTGAGTGAGATAATTTCTTAAGCTTTGGGGGACATTTTCAAAAGCTCACACCTTGATACATTAAGGAGAGAGGAGACATGTTTAGATATTCAGGGATCAGGATTCCAACCTGGCCAGTTGACCTCTGATTCCCCTCTTACATTTGGAGAATGCAAATGTGAGTGGGAGGCAGAGGAAATTGTTAGGGCTTTGGGGGCTGATGGCAGGTTCTGCCTCACTGAATTCTGATAACACTGCAACTGACCAAGGAAACTAAAATTCTAAAACTGCAGCAAAGGGGATAGCATAGCAAAAGTAACAGCTTGCTGCCCCTATTTTTGGCAATTTTTACAAACTCTCTCTCTCAATCTTGAGCAGAGGATTCCATTTCCAGGCTTTGTGGGTCAATTCAAGATGGCCCTAGACAGAACTCTGCTCAATGTTATATGGCAGTCCGGATGTGAGAGGAGTTTGGGGAAAAATTAAATGTGTTGCTATTTTGATGATTTCAACAAGCAAAAATGAATAGCTAAAAACCTGGGGAAATGTAAGATCCTTTCCTTAATGTGTATGGAATTTATTTAGTTGTAACTTGTAAGCAAACATATTAGAATACAAGTAAAAGAAAAGAAAAAAAAAAATGGCCCTAGACAAAAAGCAGAAGCAACTGAGCAATTTCACTCAGAGCAACTCAAGCAAAGCTGTGATCTGAGCTCTTTTTTAAAAAGGGTTTAAAAATCCTTCAGTAACTCAAGTGTACAGGAAGTTGTTCATAAACACCTCATGTAATACCTCAACAAAACAGGCACGAAATGAATGCAAGCAATTGTAATTATCTTTATGATCATTTTTCCCCCATAGAACCACTAACAATAGCTGGAAACATGAACAGCACAGAAAGAGATTGCCCAAAACTAGCAAGAATGGTATCAGAATTGGGATTTGAGAACTTTAAAGGGCATTCATTCCATAAGTACACCAGGCTCTGCATATCACCCCAAGAGTTAAAGATATTTTTCATAAACACAAAATAGAAAGTATTAATAATAAACAAGAGCAGTTATTATCACTATTGATAATAGTAGAGTCTTTTGAAGATAAATTCTAGTTCAGATTCAAATCCTTGAAGATAAATTCTCATTTCTAATTCTAAGGAAAGAGGAGATATAGGTATAAGTGTAAGATGCATCTAACTTTTATAAATCATGTCTGACAAAAAACAATGTCTAAAGTGAAATCAACCACTACATTCACAAACTCCCTCCAAAAACACATGAAATCATTAGAAATGAAGACAAGAAAGACTGCCTGTGGAAATGAGTGTAGGTTCTGAGTTGCTTCTTTTAAAGGTTTTGTTAGGGATTTTTCTGAACTGGTTTCCATTCTGCACAGTAAACCTTCAATACAAGCCCATATTACTGACTGCAAACATCTGTATTCATCACTGCAACATGTTTCTTCAGCAAAGACAGGCTGGAAAGTCAAGGAAAATAAAATTCAAATACATTTATTTTGCAATGCTGCTCAAAGAAGCTGAAATAAATATAAAAAAAAAGAAAGTTTAAGGACAGTGAATTTCATTTTTCCATGCAAAACTCTTAGCTTCAACCAAGGATAATCAAACAATATATTGACAAGATCTGTAAAAATGGCAAAGGCAGTCAACAAATAAGTAAGCCCAAAGGCACAGTAGGAAAGAAGATCTGAATCCAAGAGATAAGAGGAAATTTGTTTTTTGAATGTTTTTTGTTCTCTTTGCTAAAATTAATATTTAAAATGCACTTATGTCCCAGAACTGTAGTTCTCATCTGCAGAAACACAAACTATATTTACTGATACACTTTTCCCATTTTACTTCCTATATTTACTCTCAAATGTGGGAGGTGGACAGCTGGGAGAACAGAGACTGCTCCATGCCAAGAAAGTGGCTTTAGAATGAAGCTGATAGACAGTTATTCTTTCAGTAATAGCTCAGAAAACAATTCCTCACAATGATAGCTTTCATCACTCTCCAGGATAAAGAGGTGAACATTTTTAGGTGCCCCAAAGAAAATCCAAGAAATAGAGAAAAGTTCTTTCTTTGGGGAAAAATAGGCAGAAAAACTCGATTGCTGCCAAACTGAGGACAAAATAGACTTGCTTCATGAAGATGCTGGGCTTCTTTGGTGGCTCAGTAGGAAAGAATCTGCCTGCAATGCAGGAGACATGGGCTCAATCCCTGGGTCAGGAACATCCCCTGGAGAAGGAAATGGCAACCATTTCCAGTATTCTTGCCTGGAGAATCCCATGGATGGAGGAGCCTGGTGAGCTACAGTCATGGGGTCGCAAAAGAGCTGGGCACAACTGAACGACTCAGTAGCAACAACAATGGAGATGCTAATGTTGTATGATGTGAACATTTGAGGTAAATCTCGTCTGTGTTCACTGTAAAATCTACAATGAATCTTGATCTACCAGGTTTCTGGGTAAGTAGATTCTTCAAGTAATGACAAAGTGGTTCTGGGTCTGCATCCAGTCATGGGCTGAACACAGAAAGAGTGGTTGTGGCTTCTGGAGTTAGAGGCTGAGAGCAGAGCTGACAGGATGGTGGGAAACCCAAGAGTCAACCCTCAGGCCTCCACCCAACACCTGCTCTGTTCAGGGACACTGACAACCAATGTGGGGAAACAAAGGAAAGATAAGATATGAAAGGATAATAAAGAAAATCTTGCACAAAGAAGAAACCCACTCACCAAGTACTATATTTCAGGGATAGCAAAACCACAGAATGAAACCTGATGTTTCCAAACACCCTGTTTACCTTCTTGAGAAGTGAAGTGCTAGTCACTCAGTTGTGTCCAATTCTTTGCAACCCCATGGCCTATAGTCTGCCAGACTCCTCTGCCCATGGGATTCTCCAAGCAAGAAGACTGGAGTGGGTAGACATTCCCTTCTCCAGGGGATCTTCCTGACCCAGGGGTCAAACCTGAGTCTCCTGCATTGCAGGCAGATTCTTTACCATCTGAGCCACCTATGTGATGTCTCCTTTTGTCTCCTTGTTTATCTGTCTCCCCTGATTGGAATGCAAGGTTCTCTAGAATAAATATGCTGTCTCCCTTTGTTTACTGTCAAAGCCCCAGCACATAGAACAATGCCCAGAAGTCAATTCCATATATATATATATAGGAATTGTATATATATATACACAAACATATATATATCTTTGTTGAATGAATAAATGAATGATGATTTTCCTGAAAACTTTGCTAGGATCCTATTCAACTCCTCACAGGAGATGGAAGCAGTATTCATTTTAATCATTGGAATATGTCTTCAGAATACTCTAAAAGTTGAGAAAGAAAAATGAGCAGCTTCCAACATTCAAGAACTGGACTGGAACTCACAGCTGAACTATGTGACTCTCCCAGTAGACACAGTCTCCAGAACTCAGTGGCAGGAAGGGGTTCTCTACCCCTCCTGAATTCCTGAGGCCAGACTAATAATAAAATTGACCCAAGACAGATTAACAGAAAAAAAAAGAGATGAACTTCAATTCATGTGCATGGAGGTCTCCTAGAAATGGGAGCTAAGAAGTGGTGAAGCAGGCGCAGGACTGTGTTCTACCTCCTCCAAGTAACAGATGTGCTTATTCAACTGCAGGTGTGTTCCTGGTGGCCCTGGGCTAAAGTGTATTAGTGTATCACACAAAAAAAGCATAAGACAAGAGTCAGAAGTTAGGACTTAAGAGTAGGTATAAAGTATTAGCTACTGTCAGATACCTGGGTCTCTAGCATTGCAGGTAGACTCTTCACCATCTGAGCACCAGGGGAGCTCATTTTATTTATAATAGAATAAAACTAGCTAGCACTGTTTGGGCCACTGCACCATGCAAGGCACTATGCTATACCTCATTTAATGGTAGATTATGTTGTCTGCTCTACTTTACCGATGGGGAAACTGAGGCTTAATGAAGTAACTTGCTCAAGTACACACACCTAATAAATGATTGAATAGCATTTAAACCCAGAGTCAGAAATATACTGACTTCTCTCCTGGTGGCTTATTTTTCAGAGAGGGTTAAATGTGAAAGGACTGTACATCAAAACTGTCCTGACAGAGATGCTGTTCAGTGTAAGAAAGGTAACCTTCAAATCTGAGTAAGTTTCAGCCTCTTTTCAGAATATTCTGGAGGCTCCAGGCCTCAGCTCAGCCTCTCAGCAGCTTCCACACTTCACAGTAGCTGAGTCACTGGCGGTAAATTTGCATCACAAAACCGGTTTTCAATTGGTAGATTTTTTTTAAGCTAAAAATGACTGTCTTTCTGACAACATAAGTGTTTCTCTGCTAGACAGAATACCGGTTTTGTTCCTACCGAAGGAAAGATTATTCCTTCAATAAAAGCAAGAATGTTTTCCCAACTGTGCCATGAATGTCCTCTGCTGTCACTGAATGGAGTGAACTAACGGGAGACCTCTCTTTTCTGAGCTAGTAATAACTGGGAGCAGTTACAACCCCAGGAAAACCAGGGCAGGGAGCTGCAGGATTTGTACCCCCAAAGAAATCAGAAGTGTCAATAAGACAATAACTACTCAAAATAATCTTCTGTTTCTTCTCGCAGCTTTGTAAGGGAATCTGCAGGATCCATTGAAGCTGAATAACTGCTCTCAAATGCCATCTGGGATGAGGCACTACCTAGACATGAAGACATGTCTCAAGTACTGGGCCCACAGGTAACAACAAAAACAGAATCAACAGATAGACAGCCAAGGGGCTCCTTTCCATATCACTCATTTGGCTTCATTCTACTGGGACAAAATTTGTTACTATAAAGAAAAGGAAGGAGTCACTGAGCCATACAACCGGGGTATGATTTTTCTGCTCAGGCCTGACGTGGATGACCAAAGTAAGATAAACTGTCAAAATAAGAAGGACGGGGACTTCCCTGATGGTTCAGTGGCTATGCCTCCATACTTCCAATGCAGGGGACTTGGGTTCAACCCCCGGTCAAGGAACTAGATCCCATATGTCACAATTAAGAGTCCACATGCCACAACTAAGACCCAGTGCAGCCAAAAAAAAAAAAAAAGAAAACCAAGAAGGCTGGAAACATTCCTGAAATAGCCACCCCAGAAGAAGTTTCTAGGTGTAAGAAGACTCCTAAGCAGGAGAACCCCTGGATACATTTCCATTTTCCACACTAAGCGCCATTCTTTGCAAGTGGCTTCCCCTTCTCTAATAATTAAGAGGCAGAAACCCAGCCTATGGCTTGGGGTCAAGTAATTATTCCAGAGAATACACTAACTCATATGTGTATTTACTAAAGACTAGGGAAACGGGCACATTATTAGATGAAGAATCTGTCACATGATTTTACATCATAAAGAGGCCATTTCCTTGGAAAAGGTTAGGAACCACTGGTCTCCACCAAGTTTCTGTATTCAGTTATTAACAATTTCATGCAAAATGAAACTCAAAACCTTACTAAAGTCAATGCTTGTTATGCAGCAATTTAATTTCTCCAAACCTGCAACTCTCTAAGGAATGTCCAGGTCACTGAAACATGGAAAAATGTAATGAGACTGTTAACAATCGAATTTGTTTCAGACAAGGACCATTAGACACCTTAAGTAAAAAGTATTGAGTGTTCCCTTAGTACAGTTCATACTACGGTCATGTCCCAAAGGTGTTCATGTGGTTACAGTCATGTTTACTTGTCCCTAGCTCTGATGCATTCGTTCTCATTCACTGATTCTCTGTACAGTGAGTCAATTCTCATAGCAGTCAAAGCAGTAGGAGTGAGCTGAAGAACAAGTGTTTCATGCTGAATTGGGATTTGAAAATATGTGGTTAAACCAAATTTAACAGGATTCTTTCTGCATAGCAGGCAATGTCCATGCTCTGTATTCCTCCTATATTCCTCCAACTGACTTCAAATGGCCATTGCATCTATTTTGCCTAAGGGATTTTTCCAAAACCCAGAAGACTGCTTTGCCAGCAACAGACTGGAAGTACAAGAATCGGGAGCAGCCATCAGTGATGATGGACAGATGGGACAACTCTGAGGCATGAAGAGTCTCCCAGAATTTCACTAAAGTATAATGCACGCTTTATTGGCTTCCTTCCCATTCCTATATCATTTCCCCACTTCTGTGTTTCCCAGACTTGCAAATAAATTACTTGCCCTTGAATCCTTACTGCAAGATCTGCTTCTAGGAAAACTTTACCCGCGACATCTTTTGTGACTTTTTAGCTTTTCTTATGTACTGTCAGTCCTAGAAAGAGAAAGAGCACACACAGCAGTTTCCACACTTGTGGTCACTGAGTTTACCCTCTTAATGGCATTTCAGTCACATCTCCTGAACAGTGTTCCATAAAACCCAGCTAGGGAAATGCTGTTTTGAATCATGAAGTATAGGCTCCAAACCCATAACTTTCAAAAGGAATCTAAGAGTCACTATAAACTGAGCTTAAAGACATCAGTCCAGTAAACTGCTGAGGCCTTTGGCCTAACCTTTGTAATAGAAGTTCTCTGAACATAATGGAAACAAAATAGAACTTCTAGCCTTATTCAAAGCCATAATGCATTCACAATAGGAACTCTGTGCAAAATCCTGCTTAAGAATGACATCACGGTGCTAAGGGGAGTCCAGAGAAGGTTAAACGGTTGGGGCGGGGGGGGCGGGCAGGTGGGGGAGAGGGAGCAGCAGACCTGCCACGTAACAAGAGAGGGTTTAAAGATATCACTCTGTAGTGAGGAGTGGAAAAGATGGAGAAGCAGAGACCTCCCTGGTGGTTCAGTGTTAAGAATCTGCTTTGCAACGCAGGGGAGTGGGTTCGATCCCTGGTCGGGGGACTGAGATCCCACATGCCACAGAGCAACTAAGCCTGCACATTGCAACTAGAGAGTCCGTGCACTGCAACAAAAAATCCTGTATGACACAACTAAGACCCCGACACAGCCACATAAATAAATAAACACATACTTCCCATTGACTTATAAAACAGAAAGATGGAGAAGTAACAAGATAGAAATACACAAATGATAACATAAATGGAATAAATGTCTGCTCTTCACATTTCAGAATATCAGGTTATCGGGTAGCTCTTAATGTCTGAGAGAAATAAATTGAAGACTAAACAGATCAATTTGCTATTACATGTGGTTGGCAGTTTATACAACAATCATGGAATCTTCCTCCACTTCCTACTTCAAGAGCTAAAAGCTGAATATAAAAATAGAATCTTAAAAAGGTTGAGCAAACTCCTGGTCACCAGAATCAATAGCAAAGCAGTGTCACACAGTGTAAACCTTGGAGTCAAACAGAATGGGTTTGAGCAGCAGCCCTGCCTGCCGAGTGATGCGGACGTCACATTGATTTCATTTTAGGTTCTTCGTCTATAAGATGAGTATCAGGGGCTTCCCTGGTGGTCCGGTGGTTAGGATACCACGCTTCCATGGCAGGAGGCATGGGTTGGACCCTTCATCAGGAAACTAGGCAGTACGGCCAAAAAATAGAAGGAAAAAAAAAGATGAAGATCAAAGTACCTGCCTTATAGGACTGCTTTAAACCCACTACAATATTGTAAAGTAATTAGCCTCCAACTAATAAAAATAAATGGGAAAAAAAAAATTAGATGACAGCACACCTAAAGTTTTAGTGGAAAATAATATTAAATAAGGATCAAATAACTAAACAAATTCTGTATAGTATCAAGAGTTATTATACAAACAAAAATAAGAGGAAAGAAGCAAAATAGAAAAATTAAAAATTTGCATGAAACAGAAAGCAATAAAAGTATATCTTCAATAATATTGGAGTATACTGGAAGTAAGCTCTCAGTTTTATTTGAAGTATTAAAGTCAGAGATTTGAGCCTCCTTTTCTCTTTTTTTTTCAGGAATATATTGAAGCATTCAGAAGAAAGATTTTTTTTACTGATCTGTGTGAGAGAACAATGAAGGAAGTACAGGATAGTGAATTAATACATGACATAATAAACTGGAAAACTTAAAAAAAAAAGAAATAAAACAAATGTATACTAAATACCTAGCATAATACCTCACTAAGTAGAAACCATTATTATACTACCCGGGATCAATCCCTGGGTCAGGAAGATCCCCTAGAGGATGGAACGGCTACCCACTCCAGTATCCTTGCCTGGAGAATTCCATAGACAGAAGAGCCCAGTGAGTTACAGTCAATGGGGTTACAAAGAGTTGGACACCACTGAGCAACTAACCTTTCACTTCACTTTGGATTATTACATTCCGTAATAATTTACTAAAGCAGTCAGTGTGTCTTGTTATTTTGTTCCCATAATCTGTTGTGGCCAATTTCAGGAAAAACTGGTAAACCCCCTACCAATCAATCCTTGGTATGATTGTTTAAGGACAGAACCCAAGGGTGGGTGGATCACGGTGGAGCAGGGTCTGCTAGAACAAATAAAGTCCACCCTGCCCTCAGCAGCTCCCCACACAGCAAGCTCGCAGAGGCCTGGCTCACTGCTCCCCCGAGAAGACCAGAGTAGCTGCTGCTTTCTTTCCATTGAAGGCAGTTTAAATCTTCCATGTCTTAGAAATGTCTCAAGGCTTCAAATCTTCTGACAGTCGCTCAAAATCAAACAAGAGCCTTGATGCTGAATGCATTATCCCCAGTCTAGAGGACACTTCCAAGCATTCCAATCATTCCTCCTCTCTCCCCAAAGAAAATTCCCCAGACTTCTACCTACTTCTCAATTTTAAGCAAAATTTCTTGCAAGAGTCATTCAGATCACTGTCTCTAACCCTCTTCTCCCATCCTCTCTAGAACCTACTGCGATCATGGGAGCCCACAACAACCCTGCCTTTTATGTTCCTCCATCCACACAGGGTCCTACAGCCCTTGAAAATGAATGGATGGATCAGCAGGTTCTTCTTCTGGGGAGGTGAGCACTTCCTGTCCCCTAGACTTCACAGTTTCTCATCCTCCAAGGTACTGAGTTGGTCCCTGACACCTCCCTGCTGAAGAAGCCCAAGGACTTGTTTTAATCTCTGATGAAACAGTATGCTGCATGTATATCTAACCATGTGTTAGCAGGGTGTGCACTCAAATACTTTATTTATGAAGAGCCAAGTTACAGAACCAGTTTAGGAACAGATAAACCTAGACTTTCTGGATTGGAGAGTCTCTCATGAAAAGTTCAGTCCCAGTTTTGTTTCCAGAGCAGACATCAGACACACAGCCCATGTACTGAACATGGCCTGACCTGGACTGACTTCTGCTTGATGTACCATAACCATCCTAATTAATCCAAACATGGAAAAGGCTAGAAAAAATGAAGATGGACCTATGTCGAAATGAAATGTGGATGAACCACATGATTCTTCTAGAGGCAGAGCTGGGTACTGATTCTAGATATCACCATGGCCTCTATGTGTGTGTGGATGTGGCTAGTCCTCTAGCAAGAACCATCCAACCCCTCACCTCACCCCTCCCTCCCAGGACTCATACCCTGAAATCTTAAAGGCACACAGCTGATTGGAATTTGTAGTATGGATGATGCTCTAATAGCCAATAAGTCATCTTTGAGATTTATTCCTTAGGATTCGTTTGTTGAACTGTCACCTCCCAGGGGTCACAGTTTATAATCTACTTTTACTTTGCCCAGGATGCAAAACCTCTCCCACACGAACATTTACTCAAGTACTGAGTAATGTACTTAAGTACTCAAGTACTGCGAAATGTACTGACTGGCCCTGAAACAGTTCACAGTTCTCTCAGTTTTCTGCAGATTTGGTTTCATACAAGCTGAGCAACATCTCAGGACCCCTTCAAGCCACTGTGCCATCAGTCACAACTGTGCCAATGAATATGCCATCCTATAACTTAAGTCTTACACTATTGATTTTTAAAACCACATGAGTCAAAAATTTCAAGTATATAGGCTCTATAATATGCCTTATTTTGATCTCAGAAATGTATCTTCTCCCTGAATCTCCCTGACATCGTCAGCTGCACCAACAAAAATCTGTCCAGGGTGCCTGGGAACCTTTTCAGGCTGATCAAGAGACTGGATCTGAGTTACAACAGAATTGGGCTTCTGGATTCTGAGTGGATTCCAGTATCGTTGGTAAAGCTGAACACCCTCATTATTCGGCACAACAACATCACGAGCATTTCCACGGACAGTTTTTCCACCACTCCAAATCTGAAGTGTCTTGACTTGTCATCCAACAAGCTGAAGACCGTGAAAAGTGCAGTGTTCCAAGAGCTGAAGGTTCTGGAAGTGCTCCTGCTTTACAACAATCACATTTCCTATCTGGATCCTTCAGCGTTTGGAGGGCTCTCCCAACTGCAAAAACTGTACTTGAGTGGAAACTTTCTCACACAGTTTCCCATGGATTTGTATGTTGGAAGGTTCAAGCTGGCAGAACTGATGTTTCTAGATGTTTCTTATAACCGGATCTCCTCTCTGCCAATGCATCATATAAATTTAGTGCCAGGAAAGCAACTGAGAGGTATCTTCCTTCATGGAAACCCCTTTGTCTGTGACTGTTCCCTCTACTCCTTGCTGATCTTTTGGTACCATAGGCACTTCAGCTCAGTGATGGATTTTAAGAATGATTATACCTGTCGCCTGTGGTCTGACACTAGGCACTTCCATCAGGTGCTTCTGCTCCAGGATAGCTTCCTGAACTGCTCTGACAGTATCATCAATGGTTCCTTCCGTGCCCTGGGCTTTATTCACGAGGCTCAGGTCAGGGAAAGGCTGATGGTCCACTGTGATGGCAAGACTGGTAGGGCAAATACCGATTTCATGTGGGTCGGTCCAGATAACAGAGTGCTGGGGCCTGACAAAGAGATGGAAAACTTCCATGTGTTTCCCAATGGAAGCCTGGTTATAGAAAGTCCTCGTTTTGAGGATGCTGGAGTATATTCCTGTGTTGCAATGAATCGACAACGTCTGTTAAATGAAACTGTGGATGTCACAATAAACGTGAGCAATTTCACCATAAACAAATCCCATGCACACGAGGCATTTAACACAGCTTTTACCACTCTTGCAGCCTGCGTAGCCAGCATTGTTTTGGTACTTCTGTACCTCTATCTGACACCATGTCCCTGCAAGTGTAAACCCAAGAGACGAAAAAATATGCTAAACCAAAGCAATGTCCACGCATCCATTCTCACTCCCTGCCCTGATAGCGAGGCCCCCACTGATGAACGGAAGGCAGGGGCCGGGAAAAGAGTAGTGTTTTTGGAACCCCTGAAGGATACTGCAACAGGGCAGAATGGGAAGGTCAGGCTCTTTCCCAGTGAAACTGTCATAGCTGAGGGCATCTTAAAGTCCACGAGGGTGAAATCCAACTCAGATTCGGTCAATTCAGTGTTTTCAGACACACCCTTTGTGGCGTCCACTTAATTTTGTGCCTGCGTTTGTACTATGTAGTGATTGAATCTCTTTATACTCAACTTTGTGTGTGGTCTGCAAGAATAAACAGCAGGGCAGAAATGGGGTTGTTCTGTGTTTCAGAAATAAAACCAAAGGGTCTCTTTCACTGGTTCATAAGAAATGTGGTAAAGCACTTAGGTTCATGCCAGAGAAAGATGGAGTTGTATTTCAGAGCTTAAGTTCTAGATAATACCTTCATCTTTAGCACCACTGATAATTTCAAAGCTGGCCTGGAGGCGACCTGACTGACATTGTCCTTTCACTCAGGATTCTTGAAAGAAAAGCTAAATTTTAGGTATTAGAGATTTTACTAACTTATTGGGACCAAAGTTGAGTTATGTTAAAGAAAAGTGTTCATTTTTAAAAGATGCAGAAGGAAGAACCAAGCAGCAGTTGTTTATAAAGCACAAAGTAAAGTTAGATTTGGGGATACTTCAGTTCATGTTATCATTGCAGACCAGAGTAAATAGACAGTCCTGATCAAATTTGCTGAGCAGTGCCACATCCCATATGGTGTTAGAGAAATAGTACAGTAAAGGTGCATTTGTTTGACTGTCTTCTTTCCATTCTGTACATCTCCTATCCTTGTACAAAAGATCTTATTGAAAGTTTAAAGCCATCATTATTTGTTGCCATAAATATGTAGGTGTCAATGCCAAAATGTCTGAGTAACTTCTTCAGCCTTTGTTCTAGGAGACTAGTTATTTGTCTATATGCTTGTGTGTGTATAAGTCTCAAATTATATGAACTGTTAAAGAGATGCCACTATATTGTACTTTGGACATTTGAATTAATGTAAATACATGGGTTCTGCGACTTGATGTTCTGTTTTATTTGGCTATTTAAAAATATAAATCTAAGATGTTTTATGTGAAAAAAAAAAAAACCACGAGTCAAAAATTTCAAGTATATAGGCTCTATAATATGCCTTATTTTGATCTCAGAAATGTATCTTCTCCCTGAAATTATATTTAAGTAGCTATTTCTCTTTAAATTTTGGAAAGAATACAGTGTCTTCTCTAGAAAAAAGAAATTGAATTCTGAGACAAGGCAGGTCTCATTGGGAAATGCGTTTGAGAAAGTATATTACAGTATATTTATCTCCTGTGAACAGATGCCCCTGAAAGGACAAAGAGCATATCCTGGAAGGAAGGGCTCTTCCTTCCATGAAGAAAGGGTTCTTCATGGAGCCAGAAGATGACAACTATTAACAAACTAGAAGACTCTCAAAATCACACATAAAGTTGAAAGACATATAATGACATACAAAAGTAGAAGTAAGACACTCAGTCTTACAAGGTTTCCACATTTTCCTCTGTGAATCCTCTTGCTCTGGATATTTTTTAAGGACCCCTGTACATACACATATCATAACACCATCAAAGGAAAAGCACTTGCCTCTCACTTTTTAATCGAGATCCCCTCTCTTCACGCCTGGCTGCCATGGCAGTGGGGAGACAGATCACACAGTTACTCGGAGCACCTTTGAGCTTCCTGTCCACAGGACCCATCGAGGGTCTGTGATGACGGCAGGGAACAGAGTGAATAAAACATATCTGAAGTGCACCCGTGCCCAGACCTGCAAAAACCACCGCTCAACTGCAGAAAGTGAGCAGTACAGACTCCAGTCTGTCCACGGGGCCTTCCCAGGACAGACCCCTCCCCGATAGCCTCTGCTGCAGCTCCTCTCTGAAGTACCCCGACACGCATATTTCCCAAGTTGTTCAGATGCTAAAAACCACCACCAGATGAAATTAACTACTTGATCATGAGCATATAACCCCCCACCCCGGACCTTCTGGCACCTGAAGATTGATGAGGTTAACGCCCCTGTTATCTCACCGTTAACCAATTAGAGAATTATGCGTGAGCTGATCATAGACCCTGGAATGCCCCTCCGTCATGCTTTGCTGAAAGAAACCCTTTGGAAAGTTTGGGTTTTTTCTTTTAATGTGTATTGGTCCTTTCCCCAATACACTCAGTTAGTAAAATAAATGGAAAAGTCACTTTCAGCATTTCTTGCTAAGAATACTGACAGTCGAAATTGAATGATTAGATGTTTTAACTTAGAATGTAGGAGACACTGTTGTTACTGACCAGGGTTAGAGAAATTCAGGCAAGGCTTCACTGGGACTTGTGCTGCAGCAGAAGGGAGTGAAAACAAGTAACAGCTGGTGTCCTTGCTCACTCCCTGACTGGGGGGGAGGTGGGGGCCGTGAGCTGGTTCTTTTTTTTTTTTTTTTTTTAATTGGAGGATAATTGCTTTACAATATTGTATTGGTTTCTGCCATACATCAACATGAAGCAGCCACAGGTATACACATGTCCCCTCCTCTTGAAGCCCCCTCTCACCTCCCTAGGTTGGCACAGAGCCCTGGGTTGAGCTCCCTGCGTCACACAGCAGATTCCCACCGGCTATTTTACATATTGTAGTGGATATGTTTCCATGTTACGCTCTCCATACGTCCCACCCTCTCCTTCCCCTACTATGGCCATAAGTCTGTTCTCTATGACTGCGCCTCCACTGCTGCCCTGCAAATAGATTCATCAGTACCATCTTTCTAGATTCCATATATATATGTATATGTATATATATATGCATTAATATACAATATCTGTCTTTCTTTCTGACTTACTTCACTCTGCACAATAGGCTCTAGGTTCATCCACTTCATTAGGACAGACTCAAATGCATTCTTTTTTTAGTAGCTGAGTAATATTCCATTGTATACATATTGGATACCAAAACTTCTGTATCCTTTCATCTGTCAGCAGACATCTGGTTGCTTCCATGTCCTAGCTATTGTAAGTAGTGCTGCGGTGAATATTGGGGTACATGTGTCTCTTTCAATGATGGTTTTCTCAGGGTATACACCCAGTAGTGGGATTTTGGTGTCTTATAGTTTTTGTACAGCAAGGAAACAATAGTCATGATTTTAAAACACACTTCCGAATGGGAGAAAATAATTGCAAATGAAACAAATGACAAAGAATTAATCTCCAAAACGTGCAAGCAGCTAAATACCAGAAAAACAAACAACCCAACCAAAATCTGAGTGGAAGACCTAAACAGACATTTCTCCAAAGAAGACACACAGATGGCCAACAAACACATGAAAAGATGCTCAACATGGCTCATTATTAGAGAAACACAAATTAAAATTACGATCAGGTGTCACCTCACCTGGTCAGAACGGCCATCATTAAAAAATCTACAAACAATAAATGCTGAAGAGGATGTGGAGAAAGGGGACCCTCATTCACTGTCGGTGGAAATGTAAGTTGATACAGCCACTATGGAGAACAGTATGGAGATTCTTTAAAAAAAAAAAAAATGGGAGCTGGTTCTTTATGTGGGGTGAGGGTAGGGGTGGTGCAGGGGTCTGTCCAGAGGGGTGGCTTAGGTGGCCTGCCCACCACCTCATGGTGCTGGGTGTAGGGCACATGCACGGTACCCTGCTTTTGCTCCTTGCTCCTCAGAAGTAGCAGTTGGATTTTTCATCTTTTTATATCTTGTTGTTCATAATTTGCCCCAAATACACATGCACACAGTTACTTTTAGTCCCTTATGGTTTCTTTGTATTCTGTTGCTCAAGGAGACGTTTGTCCAGGTGCAAGCTCCGCAGCAGAGTCCCAGGTCCCATGTTTCAGGTCACAGCCTTTCTCCCTGTTATTCCAAAAACTCTAAACCTCTAGTTCATTCTTACATGAAATGAAATACTGATGAATTTCTGTATTTCCAAGAGAACTAGCAGGAATAACTCACTTATTCGACAACACATTTCTGTGATGACCCAGATTTCAACAATCACCAGCGTGTAGGCCTGTATAGCTCACAAAGCCTTTCTCCCCAAACACCAGGCTTCAGTGGGTAATGCAAAACATCTACTATGGCCACTTTAAATGCCTAATATGCCTCCTATAATGCCTCTTCTAATCCTTTGGAATAGATGCTATTGGCCCATTTTACAGATAGGGAAACTGAGGCTTAGTAAAGAAGTTTACCCAAAATCACATGGCAAGTAGGGTCGTGTTGGGCTTAGGACCATCTACCCTCCAGGATGACAGAGCCACCTCCCTCCTAGGGCAGGCTCAGGAGAAAAGAGCAGCTCTGAGTGGGTGAAGGGGGTTGGCAGAAAGTAGGAAGAACAATGAGTATTGAACACTCCCTGTCCAATTTCTAGCTCACCTCATAGTCAGGCCAGGTACCAGCCCCAGGAGGACAGAATGAAGCTCACACACACTGATGAAGATTATCTCTGCCCAGATCCATCCTGCTCATCACCCTTAGAGTGTGGGCTCTGATCCACCCTCACTACCCACCTGGAATCTGTGATCGTAGCTACAGCACAGAAGACTTTTCATAAATTCAATAAACTCCAAGGGTCAGGATTTAAGATGACGTGACAGGAGCAGCAGCTGTTCTTAGTAACGTGAAAGTTTCTTGGTGTGCGACCCCGAGCAAAGAGAACCGGATCCAGTTTCTTCAGAGCTCCTTTGTTTCTTTATCATTTTGGAAGTGCCTCAATAGCTCTTACATCCCCCAAACGCCCTTTGGATCATGTCTTACAAATATGTCAATGTGAGTTATTGTATGACTCTCATTCTGACAAATCTCAGCGTGTGGTATTTGTCATTGACTGAGTTGTCACAAGAATGATGTAGAATGTAAACTCAAAATCGAAGTCACGAACATGTAAATGGTTGATATAGCTATGGCCTGAATTTTACCTCTCTTTTTTCTTAAAAATAATATATATTTTCTTCTGAGTTGCTGCCCAAAGTGTCCTTCTGGTGGCACATTCAAACCACCTGGAGGTCTTTTTACACAACTAACTCAGACCAAGTGACTCAGTCTGGTGGAGGGAAGGGCCTGGGCATTGCTCAAAAAATTCCTAGATGATTCAAAATGGCCTGTAAGGTTGAGAAGCTTTGGGGCAGTGATGGGGGTTGGCCTCACTTGGGCCGATTTACAAATTATGGGTGCCTAGGTCCCACCCCCAGAGATTTCCACATAATTGGTCTAAGCCTGGGAGTCAGGATTTGAAAGGTTCCTTAGTGATTGTAATATACAGCCAAGCTTGAGGACCACAGCAGAGCACAGATGGGAAATGATTGTTTGCTAGAAAAGGTTGACAAAGTAATGAGCCAAAAAAGTAGGGAACAAAACTATTCATACTCCTCCAAGTAGCTGGAACCCAACACATCTGCCTGGTCCCCTTCCAAATGCAATATTAGTGAAGATAAAGGTCACTCCTCATAACATCCAATGCCTGCCTTCTTTATGTTCCCTCCAAGACTTCCTGCTTAGCTCTTAATAGCAGCAACTTGGCTCTGGACCTTGCAAGCTGTGTGTTCCTCAGGCAATGTGCTTACTCCTCCAATCTCATCCTCCTCTGAAAAATGGGTGTGCTGATCACAACTAGTGAAGACGTGAAAGGTGACCAGGCAGGTGAAGTGATTAGTAAAAGGCTCAAGACACAATAAGTGTTCATTACTAAAAATCAGTGGACTTTTTAGTTTCTTTTTGGTAATAATCACTAATGACACACATAGATTTTTTTATGTTCCAGGCACTGTTCAAGTGCTTAACATATATTAGTTCATTTCATTCTCGCAGAGACCTTATAAAGGAATTCACTTTTGAGTCCCGTTTTACAGATGAGCAAGTTCAGACGCAGAGGTTAAGTAACTTGTCCTAGATCCCACAGTGGGTGAATGGGGCCACATGGGACTCCAGATCTCATGTTCAGCCACTTGCATGACTGACTCTCAAGCCATACAGCGAGCTTACCTCTCACGTTCCCTCTACCTGCTCACGCTGTTCTACTCTGTCCTACAAGCCTGGACTCTGAGGCAGCTTCTGAGGTTTGACAGAGGCTAACGGGGTCATCAAACATCCCAAGGTCAATCCACCAGATCCCTCTCCCAGTGGTCGGGGAGTTCAGGGCTTCCTTCTCTTTGGCCACCGGACTCACAACCTCTCAGTAGGTTTTACAAGCGATTTTACCTCTGTCTCTTGATAGTTGACAGGGCGTGAGACACAGCACTTTGAGCTAATGCTGTCATGCTCCCTTCAGTCTGACTTCCCATGTTTCTTGGGCATGACGTCCCCCTAGCCGCAGGCCTGTGAGGCCGTCAGCCCAGTGGAGAGCTGTGCATTCTTTCTGGCCCCACAGAGAGGGGCAGACCCAGTGCTGGGGAGAGGCGGCAGGAGCCAGAGAGTGCACACGGGAGGGACCATCTCCCCCCAGAGAGTCACTGCCTCTACCGGCTGGCGTCTGAGCATCACTCCTGACATCCCCTCAGTCCACTGGCCCCACGTGCAGCCTCATTTCCTTCCTCCCTTTTCCCAGCTATCAGTCTGCAGACAGCTCTACCTCCCATGAGTTTCCCCAACAAGCCTTACATTTCAGACCCTTCTTCCCCAACTCTCTGACCTGCCACTTAGAACTGTTCCTTTAAGTATTTTTCCCAAGCTGCCCTGGCTTTGATGTTCATCAATGCCAAGGACTACCAGTCATGTTCATGTTTTATTACTTCCTGATTCCCCAAACCTTTTATTTAGCTTCCTAGATACCAACTTTTAAGGCACTGGTAACAAATCTGAACTTCTGAACTTCTCTTACTAACAGCTCTGTTTTTGTCCGATACTTCTTTCTGCCTCAGCACTATTTTGGAAGTTTTCCTGGCCCGTTTTTTTTCCTTAACTAATTTTGTTTACTTATGGCTGTGCTGGGTCTTCCTTGCTGTGAGCAGCTTTCACTAATTGCAGTGAGCAGGAGCTGTTCTTCGTTGAGGAGCATGGGATTCTCATTGCAGTGGCTTCTCTTGCTGCGAAGCAAGGACTCTAGGGCACGTGGGCCCAATAGTTGCAATTCCTGGGATCTAGAGCACAGGCTCAATAGTTGTGGCACATGGGCTTAGCTGCTCCGAGGCACGCAGGATCTTTCTGGACCACGGATCAAACCCAGGTCTCCTGCACTGGCAGGTGGATCCTTTACCACTGAGCCACCAGGGAAACCCCTGGTCCATTCTTTTTAAGCAACAGAGTCTACAAAGCTGATCAGTCTAGCTACGGGTTAGAACCCTTCTAGTCTTCTAGAAATTACCCATTGGGAGAAAAATACACATAGGAAACCTTCCTGACTTAGCCTGGTGGGTCTCTAAAGATGTGGAATGCAGTTTTCCCCAAGGATAACTTCAGGAAATTCTTTTCCACAGAAGAATCAAATGTAACATGACTGTGTCTGCAGGGCTTCTTCACAGCAGGAGGAATGTGTGCTGTGGAGTCCAACTGTGTGAACTGGAATTCTGAACTCTTTTTGTTAGCTGTATAACTTTTCCTGACCTCAGTTTCCTCATCTATGAAATGGAAATAACAATAGGATTCAATGTGAAATAGAAATTAAAGGGAGTGATGCATTTTAAATACTTGGCATAGAATAAATGCTCAAGAACTCATTGCTATAGTTAATTTTATCATCTTCATTATCTTATTAGTGACAGAATCCTGTTCTCCAGGATTCATCAAGAGTGAAGGGCTGAAAAGCACCTCTGTAAACAGAGAGATGGGCTTCCCTGGTAGCTCAGTGATAAAGAATTCACCTGCCAATGCAGGAGACATGGGTTTGATCCCTGGGTAAGAAAGGTCCCCTGGAGAAGGAAACGGCAACCTACTCCAATATTCTTACCTGGGAAATCCCATGAACAGATGAGACTGGCAGGCTACAGTTCAGGGGGTCGAAAGAGTTGGACAGGACTTCACGACTAAACAAAAACAACAGACAGCAGTAGGGGAGCCAGGGCAGCCCCAGACATTTCTGGCCCTCTCCTACAGCCTCCCACTCCCCTCTCCCTTCCTCCTCCTCTCTCCTTTGTCTCCTGCAGGTGCTAGAACATTCTATGAGTTTTCAGCTGCTCAGTGGGGAAGATCAGAGCTGACATTTTTCTCTCTTTAATATGGACTACTGAAAAGATTAAAAATTCCAAGATGCACCTGACCTGAAACTATTAATAGCAGTTGGAGTGGGAGAGAGAAAAAGGTGATCTGAGTGAGTTTTCACTTTTAATTATATATAATGTATAAGTTTAGCGGTTATGTTAATATTTGCCTTCTTTCTTATATTTTTTCAGCATTCTATATTTTAAGCCTACTTTATGCCTTTTAGAGATTAAATGAATGAGTAGTAATGATTTATTGTTCCAATTAAATGAATTTTTCCCTGACTCAGAAATTGCACAGCAGTGAAGTTTGTATCATTTGGGTTCTATATAATGAATATCCCAAGCTTTGTCTTTAAGCTATACAAGATAGTATAGCACATTGACTGGCATCCTGAGGAAAGCACAGAGGAAGTCTGAAAGGAGAGGAAGATGTGACCTTTAGACAAAAAGGAGTGTCCAGCCAGGGCCAGAGGTCAGAAGTCAGTCAGTTCCTTGACCTGTAGGCCTCCTGCCTTTCTTCTCCAACACGCTGTATTCTAGATCACTTCCTGCATTCATTCGTTCTCAGCATACTTTACGGTCTTCTTTTGTAGTTGCAGAGTATAGTTAGAAAGAGATTTATTCTCTCCATATTTGATACATGGGCTTATCTATGATGGGTGCTGCAGCCATAAATCAAAAGATGCTTCCTACTTGGAAGGAAAGATATGACAAACCTAGACAGCATATTCAAAAGCAGAGACATCACTTTTCCAGCAAAGGTCTGTATAGTCAAAGCTATGGTTTTACAAGTAGTCATGTATAAATGTGAGAGTTGGTCTATAAAGAAGGCTGAGCACCAAAGAATTAATGCTTTCAAACTGTAGTGCTGAAGAAGACTCTTGAGAGCCCCTTGGACAGCAAGGAGATCAAACCAGTCAATCCTAAAGGAAATCAGTCCTGAATATTCATTGGAAGGACTGATGCTGAAACTGAGGCTCCAATACTTTGGCCACCTGATATGAAGAGTCCACTCATTAGAACTCTAATGCTGGGAAAGATTGAGGGCAAGAGGAGAAGGGGGTGACAGAGGACGAGATGGTTGGATGTCATCACCGACTCAGTGGACATGAGTTTGAGCAAACTCCGGGAAATAGTGAAGGACAGGGAGGCCTGGTATGCTGCAGTCCATAGGGTCTCAAAGAGTTGGACATGACTTAGCAAATGAACAACAACAAAAACACAAAAGCAGACCAAAGCAGTTTTTTCCAAGCCCATCACTATGAGCACACTGATGAACTGGAGGAGATTTCCTGAGCCAAGGGGCAGTGGCCGTGGATGCTAGCAGTATTCTGTACATTCTCAAAACTGGGCTCAGACCTAAGGAAAGCTCCTATTCAGAAAAGTTATGACCTAAATTTATTTCAATTCATGTATTGCCATATATTCTGTCCAGTAATGCCACAGACACATTTCTCTGCATTTCAAATTTATTCCCATCCACCAAGAATCAGTGCTTAGTCATCATATTTCAATCAGGAAGGGTCCATACCAAGTATAAATTGGTAAACTTTTCTGGGAGAGAAGTTGGCAATACATATCTAGTAAAATAAAAGTAAATAATTTTATTTTGTTTCTATGAATTCACTTCTGTGGTGTTTGGAAATACAGGCCCACACCTCTGTGTTATAGCAGTATTGGTAACAGAAACATTAGAACAACATAAATCCATTCAGAGGACCGTTAAGCCATTGTACAGTTGCAGAGTGGAATATATACAATCATCAAAAAGAACGACATCTGTATCTCTAAATATTGACAATGAAGATGGCCAAGACTCATTGTCAAGGGGGAAAAAACAGGGCCATTATATATATATCAGAACACCCACTTATATAAACAGAAAAATAATTTGTTGATACTGATACGCTCATATAGACATAGAAAATGAAGAATGTATTTGAAAACATTTATTTCATACAGTAAGTTTTTATTGACATGAACAGCTGACTGATACAAGCAGCTGACTTGAACTCATTGGAAAAGACCCTGATGCTGGGAAAGATTGAAGTAAGAAGGAGAAGATGGCAACAAAGGAGGAGACGGTTGGAAGGCATCACCAATTCAGTGGAAATGAACTTGGGTAAACTCCGGGAGAAGTTGAGGGACAGGGAAGTCTGGTGTGCTGCGGCCCATGGGGTCTCGAAGAGTTGGACATAACTTGGTGACTGAACAAGAACAAAAGTTTTTCTATGAGGCTTACTGTGTTACTGGGAAACAGACTCTTGGAGGGCACAAACAGAACCTTGTGTGTACCAGAAACCAAGAGAAAGGAGCAGTCACCCCACAAGAGACTGACCCTTACTTGCCCATGAGTGTTCAGGAGTCTCTGGTGGAGGCGTGGGTCGGCAGTGGCCTGCTGCAGGGTGGGGGCACTGAGTGTAGCAGTTCCTGAAGGAGGTTACCATTATCTTCATTACCTCCACTATAGTTTGGCCACAGGTAAACAGCAGAAGCACACCGGCTGCACCGGACCACGCAGAAGCATGACCGTGAGGACCTACGCCTCGCCCAAGGTCAGGGATGGCGACTGAGAGGAGCTACTCCACGTTGAAGGTCAGGAGGGGCGGCGGTGAGGAGATACCCCTCGTCCGAGGTAAGGAGCAGCAGCTGTGCTTTGCTGGAGCAGCCGTGAAGAGACACCCCACGTCCAAGGTAAGAGAAACCCAAGTAAGAAGGTAGGTGTTGCGAGAGGGCATCAGAGGGCAAACACACTAAAACCATAATCACAGAAAACTAGCCAATCTGATCACAGGACCGACCACAGTCTTGTCTAACTCAGTGAAACTAAGCCATGCTGTGTGGGGCCACCCAAGATGGCCAGGTCATGGTGGAGAGGTCTGACAGAACGTGGTCCACTGGAGAAGGGAATGGCAAACCACTTCAGTATTCTTGCCTTGAGAACCCCATGAACAGTATGAGAAGGCAAAATGATAGGATACTGAAAGAGGAACTCCCCAGGTCAGTAGGTACCCAATATGCTACTGGAGATCAGTGGAGAAATAACTCCAGAAAGAATGAAGAGACAGAGCCAAAGCAACAACACCCTGTTTTGGATGTGACTGGTGATGGAAGTAAAATCTGATGCTGTAAAGAGCAATATTGCATTGGAACCTGGAATGTTAGGTCTATGAATCAAGGCAAATTGGAAGTGGTCAAACAGGAGATGGCAAGAGTGAATGTCAACATTCTAGGAATCAGCTAACTAAAATGGACTGGAATGAGTGAATTTAACTCAGATGATCATTATATCTACTACTGTGGGAAAGACTCCCTTAGAAGAAACGGAGTAGCCATCATAGTCAACAAAAGAGTACTAAACACAGTACTTGGATGGAATTTCAAAAACAACAGAATGATCTCTGTTCATTTCCAGGGCAAGCCATTCAATATCACAGTAATCCAATTCTATGCCCCAACCAGTAATGCTGAAAAAGCTGAAGTTGAACGGTTCTATGAAGACCTACAAGACCTTTGAGAACTAACACTCAAAAAAGATGTCCTTTTCATTATAGGGGATTGGAATGCAAATCAAGAAATACCTAGAGTAACAGGCAAATTTGGCCTTGGAGTACAGAATGAAGCAGGGAAAAGTCTAATAGAGTTCTGCCAAGAGAATGCACTGGTCGTAGCAAACACCCTCTCCCAACAATACAAGAGAAGACTCTACACATGGACATCACCAGATGGTCAATACCAAAATCAGATTGATTATATTCTTTGCAGCCAAAGATGGAGAAGCTCTATACAGTCAGCAAAACCAAGACTGGGAGCTGACTGTGGCTCAGATCATGAACCCTTATTGCCAAATTCAGATTAAAATTTAAAAAAGTAGGGAAAACCACTAGACCATTCAGGTTTGACCTAAATCAAATCCCTTATGATTATACAGTAAAAGAGAGAAATAGATTCAAGGGATCAGATCTGATAGACAGAGTGCCTGAAGAACTATGGACGGAGGTTTGTGACATTGTACAGGAGGCAGTGATCAAGACCATCCCCAAGAAAAAGAAATGCAAAAAGGCAAAATGATTATCTGAGGAGGCCTTACAAATAGCTGTGAAAAGAAGAGAAGAGAAAGGCAAAGGAGAAAAGGAAAGATATACCCATTTGAATGCAGAGCTCCAAAGAATAGCAAGGAGAGATAAGAAAGTCTTCCTCAAACTATAAGCAAGGAGAAAAGACAGCCCTCAGATTGGGAGAAAATAATAGCAAATGAAACAACAGACAAAGAATTAATCTCAAAAATATACAAGCAACTCCTGCAGCTCAATTCCAGAAAAATAAATGACCCAATCAAAAAATGGGCCAAAGAACTAAACAGACATTTCTCCAAAGAAGACATACAGATGGCTAACAAACACATGAAAAGATGCTCAACATCACTCATTATCAGAGAAATGCAAATCAAAACCACAATGAGGTACCATTACACGCCAGTCAGGATGGCTGCTATCCAAAAGTCTACAAGCAATAAATGCTGGAGAGGGTGTGGAGAAAAGGGAACCCTTCTATACTGTTGGTGGGAATGCAAACTAGTACAGCCACTATGGAGAACAGTGTGGAGATTTCTTAAAAAACTGGACATAGAACTGCCATATGACCCAGCAATACCACTTCTGGGCAAACATACTGAGGAAACCAGATTTGAAAGAGACACATGCACCCCAGTGTTCATCACAGCACTGTTTATAATAGCCAGGACATGGAAGCAACCTAGATGCCCATCAGCAGACGAATGGATAAGGAAGTTGTGGTACATATACACCATGGAATTTTACTCAGCCGTTAAAAAGAATTCATTTGAATCAGTCCTAATGAGATGGATGAAACTGGAGCCCATTATACAGAGTGAAGTAAGCCAGAAAGATAAAGAACATTACAGCATACTAACACATATATATGGAATTTAGAAACATGCTAATGATAACCCTATATGCAAAACATAAAAAGAGACACAGATGTATAGAACACACTTTTGGACTCTGTGGGAGAAGGCGAGGGTGGGATGTTTCGAGAGAACAGCATTGAAACATGTATATTATCTAGGGTGAAACAGATCACCAGCCCAGGTTGGATGCATGAGAGAAGTGCTCGGGCTTGGTGCACTGGGAAGACCCAGAGGAATCGGGTGGAGAGGGAGGTTGGGGGGGTGCTGGGGATCGGGATGGGGAATACATGTAACTCCATGACTGAATCATGTCAATGTATGACAAAACCCACTACAATATTGTAAAGTAATTAGCCTCCAACTAATAAAAATAAATGGGAAAAAAAAAAAAAAGAAAGTCTTCCTCAGTGATCAGTGCAAAGAAATAGAAGAAAACAATAGAATGGGAAAGACTAGAGATCTGTTCGAGAAAATTAGAGATACCAAGCAAGTATTTCATGCAAAGATGGGCACAATAAAGGACAGAAACAGTATGGACCTAACAGAAGCAGAAGATATGAAGAAGAGATGGCAAGAATACACAGAAGAAGTATACAAAAAAGACCTTCATGACCCAGATAATCACGATGGTGGGATCACTCACCTAAAGCCAGACATCCTGGAATGTGAAGTCAAGTGAGCCTTAGGAAGCATCACTACAAACAAAGCTAGTGGAGGTGATGGAATTCCACTTGAGCTATTTCAAATCCTGAAAGTTGATGCTGTGAAAGTGCTGCACTCAATATGACAGCAAATCTGGAAAACTCAGCAGTGGCCACAGGACTGGAAAAGTTCAGTTTTCATTATAATCCCAGAGAAAGGCAATGCTAAAAAATGCTCAAACTACCACACAATTGCACTCATCTCACACGCTAGCAAAGTAATGCTCAAAATTCTCCAAGCCAGGCTTCAACAGTATGTGAACAGTAAACTTCCAAATGTTCAAGCTGGATTTAGAAAAGGCAGAGGAACCAGAGATCAAATTGCCAACATCTGTTGAACAATTGAAAAAGCAAGAGAGTTTCAGAAAAATATCTATTTCTGTTTTATTGATTATGCCAAAACGTTTGACTCTGTGGATCACAACAAAATGTGGAAAATTCTTCAAGAGGTGGGAATACCAGACCACCTGACCTGCCTCCTGAGAAATCTGTATTCAGGTTCAAGAAGCAACAGCTAGAAACAGACATGGAACAACAGACTGGTTCCAAATCAGGAAAGGAGCATGCCAAGGCTGTATATTGTCACCCTGCTTATTTAACTTACATGCAGAATACATCATGAGAAACGCTGGGCTGGATGAAGCACTAGCTAGAATCAAGAATGCTGGGAGAAATATCAATAACCTCAGATAAGCAGATGACACCACCCTTATGGCAGAAAGCGAATAAGAACTAAAGAGCCTCTTTATGAAAGTGAAAGAGGAGAGTGGAAAAGTTGGCTTAAAACTCAACATTCAGAAAACTAAGACCATGGCATCTGGTCCCATCACTTCATGGCAAATAGATGGGGAAAGAATGGAAACAGTGAGAGACTTTATTTTTGGGAGCTCCAAAATCACTGCAGATGGTGACTGCAGCCATAAAATTAAAAGACGATTACTCCTTGGAAGGAAAGTTATGACCAACCTAGACAGCGTATTAAAAAGCAGAGACATTACTTTGCAAAGTAAAGTAGATAGACAAAGGTCTATCTAGTCAAAGCTATGGTTTTTCTAGTGGTCATGTATGGATGTGAGAGTTGGACTATAAAGAAAACTGAGTGCCAAAGAATTGATGCTTTTGAACTGTGGTGTTGGAGAAGACTCTAAGAGTCCGTTGGACTGCAAGGAGATCCAACCAGTCCATCCTAAAGGAGATCAGTCCTGAATATTCATTGGAAGGACTGATGCTGAAGCTGAAACTCCAATACTTTGGCCACCTAATGTGAAGAATTGACTCATTGGAAAAGACCCTGATGCTGGGAAAGATTGAGGGTGGGAGAAGGGGATGACAAAGGATAAGATGGTTGGATGGCACCACTGACTCAAAGGACATGAGTCTGAGTAAACTCCAGGAGTTGGTGATGGATAGGGAGGCCTGGTGTGCTGCAGTCCGTGGGGCTACAAAAAGTCAGACTTGACTGAGCAACTGAACCGAAGTACTGTGTTAGAGGTACTACTCTAAGTTCTTTATAAGTATTAACTGATTTGATCCTCATGAAAAACTCTGAGGTAGGTACTATTACTATTCCCATCTCAGATAAGAGACTCAGACAGCCCAAGGTCACAATCAAGATTGCAACCGAGGTGGTTTGGCTCAGTCACTCCTTAAGCCACCGCAGCATGGCTTCTTTTTTTTTTTTTTAACATATTTTTAAAAGCAGTTTTTGCTTTTAATTTAAAATGTAAGAATTAATAGAAAATAGGTCTGCAGTCCTTGGGGCATATTAGTGGCTGTTTTTAGGCATAAAAACATGTTGCTATCTGAGTGTTTAGGTTTTTAGAACAAAACCCAGAAATATGAGCTGATTATTTGCCTTTTCAGTGATAGGAATAGTAGAATTTGTTTCAAATTTTGATGCTTACTGAAGTCTAGCTCAAAAGAGCAAGTTGACTTGAAAGAATCTGCTTTTAAAGTCACATCCATGAGATCCTCAGAGCAAAGCCAGGAGTAGAATTTCTTAGCAAACAAGCTTTCCTCCAATAAGACCCCCACCCCCACCCACCAGCCAAGAAGCATATGGGGAGGAAAAGTGAGCAGTAACTGTGTTGGCAATGGATACTCAAGAGTCACGCAGACCTCAGGAATCCCACAATAATTCCCCTTCCCTCTAAGATGGACACTGAAATTGGTGGAAGTGACTCACACTTTACTCCTCTTGGTGGTTCTGGCATCAACTGCCCAGGGGATTATCACTTGCCGATGTCATTTACCTGATGACATCACATGTGAAGTTCTGTTAGATGTACTGAGAGGTGGGTAAAGAGGCTGTGGATGAAAAAAAGAAAATAGAATTAGCTGGAAAACGAAAAGGAGAGGGGGCCTTAGTCCAAAGGGTCCCTCAAGATTTGACCAGGGAAGGAAACAATCCCAAGCGAGAGGGCATGGGTGAGACAAGGCTGGTAAGGAGGGCATCTGAAACTGCCTGGAATTTGGCTGCAAATAGTAAGAACCAGCCCACTGTAGCTAATGGAAGAGGGAGTGGGGGTGGAATGATAAGGATGGAGAGAAGCCAATGGCCATTCAGAGTCTAGAAAAAGCCAAACTGGAAACTAGAAATCCAAAATCTGGCAGGTCTCCTGGTTACAGAATTCTTGGACCTGTCAGAGTTTCAGTCGATGGGTAGCCTTCACCCCACATCCATGGCAGACACTGTCTCTATTCAGTCATCTTTCCAGGCTCTTGTCGTGGGCTTTCAAAAACCCCAGAGACAGTTCCAGCATCAACAGCAAGTTGGCAGCATCCTTGGCTCCCTGGCTGATTTTGCAGTCTGCTGCTCACACCTCTCAGCCTCCTTGACAGGAGGAAAGGGAAAGACAGCACTTCTGTTTCTCTGTAAGATGCCAACTTCTTTTCCCTCTCACGTTCATTTTCTTTCTTTCTTTTTCTATGACATTTCTTTGGCTGGCTAGAAAGTCATTTACAGACTTCCTTATGGCATTTGTTGCCCCAGCCATGAGCCTTTCATCTGTACATTTCTGTAATAGTTGAACTGATTGTTTGCAATGGGATTATTTTGCTGTTGGCACACACAGAAGCAGTGCCCAGGAATCGTGGGCAGTCTAACTGTCCTGCAGACAGCAGGGGCCAGAAACTTCAGGGTGCTGAGGATGACCACTTTTCACATCAGGAGCTGTCTTCATTTCCACCAAAAGCAGAGCCTGAGATGAGAGCTTGATATGGATAGTTTATTTGAGAGGTGATTCTAGGAAGCAGGAATGGGGAAGAAGGAATTGGGGTAGGAGGATGAGAGAGAAAGAGAACACTTCAAACTAAGGATATATTCCAGAGATCATCTCGGCAGATACCCTGGGATGTGTTCTGCTGGGGACCTCTGTCAAGTGCGGTAAACGTTCAGATTCCTCCTAGAATTACCAGCTAAAAGAGTAGGAGCTTGAAATGGGGTCCACAGGTTCTCTCCCCTGCCCCTGTTAAGTTTATCCCCAGGAGTCTGTATGCCTCTCCACTTCCTAGTTGCTTCTATTCATTAACCAGGAGGTCTCCCATAATTTTCAAGAAGTCTTTCAAGGCATAAAGAAAAAAAAAAACAAGTAAGAGGGAAAAAAAACACTACAGTTGAGGCTGTATGCTGTGGGTAGAAGAATGAAAAGAACTTGCAGGGAAGTGTCTGTGCACTGCAGCCAAATTCAGGAGTGGGTGGAGAGGGTGTGATATAAAGCCCTGCCTGGGACATGTTTTTAGTTGCTCAAAGTAAGGTGTGCACAAGGTTTTTTAAAAAATCAAGTAGAGAACAGTATATACTAAAAAGCAGCAATTTCATACTCATTCCTTCCCAGAGTCCACTACTTACAACATTACTGGTTTTTCTGATATTAACTTCTAATTATTACCTCTATTTCTTACTCTTCTTCAAAAGAAATACATTTTAAAATCATTCACTCTCTCTATATCAGTGATTTTTCATGAAGCTTTGGGTTTTTCCCTGATCGACTTTTTGCCTGTTGAAAGTATTAGTCGCTCAGTCATGTCAGACTCTGTAACCTGCCAGGCTCCTCTGTCTGTGGAATTCTCCAGGCAAGAATACTAGAGTGGGTGGCCATTCCCTTCTCCAAGAAATCTTCCTGACCCAGGGATCAAACTCAGGTCTCCTGCATTGCAGGCAGATTCTTTACCATCTGAGCCATCAAACTGGTCTCCAAAAAACTGAGCTCTTTTCAATAAGTATATGTCTAAATTTCAACCCCAGATTTATCTCACAAACAATAGCCTTTATTTTGTATCTCAGCTTGTATTTAACTTGTATTTGAACACTTTCATGACCTAGTGGCTCAGACAGTAAAGAATCTGCCTGCAGTACAGGAGATCCAGGTTAGATCCCTGGGTCAGGAAGATCCCTGGAGAAGGGAATGGCTACCCACTCCGGTATTCTTGCCTGGAGAATTCCATGGACAGAGGAGACAGTTGGGCTACAGTTCATGGTGTCCCAAAGAGTCAGACACAACTGAGTGACTAACACACACATACACGAAAAAGAAAATATTTTCATAAAGATAGGTGAAAGCAAATATTACCCAAACTTTAGCCATATAATTTCATAACAGTTCTGGAATTAATTACTGGCTTCTGGCATTACAGAGATTCTATATCACCTTGGAAGCCTTAATTATCCCTCAGTTCAGTTGAATCCCCTTAAAACTAAGCCAAACTAATAGGACATATTCTTGAGAATTCATCATATCCTCTGAGGTTTGCACTTGAAAGACCATTGCAGAAACATAATGTATAATTCATATCCCTCAAATATCTGTGAGTATCTTCTGAAACTGCGCTTCATTTCCATAAAATAGTTCTGGAATTCCACAAAGCATGTGATGCTACTGTGCTCAGACAGTTCAGCAAGAGGAAATGAGCATAATCTCCAATTACCATCTGTTTAAACCACACGTGAGCCAGTTAGGATGTTTTCAGTAGCTAAGAACAGAAAACTCAACTCAGATTGGCTCAGACACTGAATGAGATTTATTGGCTCACATAAACCTAAATACCCGAGCCAGCACAGAGCTTAGGCATAATTTCTTTAGGACTCCAGCTCAATATCTCCACATTTCTCTCAACTTTATCATTATGTCTGGGTGAGCTGCTTCACAAAATGACTTCCCAATATGATAGTCATGGCAGCAAGTTCAATCTTGGTATACATATTCTCCATTATCCAACAGAGAAAAAGAGAGATTTCCTGTCTCCCAGAATTCCCAGTAAATTTTCTAAGTATCACATTGATTATGCGACCTCTAAATCAATTCCTGGAACTAAGGGCATGTCATGCACAGAATGACTTAGAACTGGATTATTTGAAGCAATAATTGTACAGACAGAGGAAGCAGGGCAACACCTGAATCATAGCCAATTCCCATAGTTGTAAATACTTCCACCATAGCCAATAAGGTGAGAGAAAGAGAGAGAATTAAAGAAAAAAAAAAAAAAAAACACTAAGAAGAATGCTAGAGATGTTGTTAAAAGACAAAGAAGGAAGAAATAACTTGAAGGAAATATTTGAAGGTACCAGGGTAGGGCGGGTAGGAGGGGGAATAGTCCCTTCTGTTGATTGTACCCTATGAGGTAAGTTCATTTGATGAAATGGTTACATATAGAGACTGGAATAATAGGCACCACAGATTGTAAAGCAATTATCCTTCAATTAAAAATAAATTAAAAAAATAAACACCAAGAAATTAACAGTTGTGATTTTTTTGGTGGTATAATTATGAATAATCTCCTTCATTTTAAAAAAATATACATATGTATGAATACACAACATATCATTTTTATAATGGGAAAAAGTAATATATACTTAATATTATTTGCCAAAAAAAAGCAAAGCACATCATGGAACAGGTGCCAGCACTGAGCATTCCAAATGCAGCATCTTTTTATAATACATAATTACAACTATGTATAATCAATAATCAAACATTCCTCTCATGAAAAGTAATAGAATATTCCTTTAAGTTTAAAGGAATAAATTCTTTAGTAAAGGAAATGACTGCTTTCTACATTATAAATTTTCTTCTACAATCATCACTCAAATATTTATTGATCATCCTCTGTCTACCATGATAGTTTTCACAAATTGCTCCAAAACAATTTTGTTGATATTCATCTTTTAAATAATATTTCCAAAATTTAATTGGAATAAAAATCATATAAATGAGTGCATGGTTTAAAGATTAATCATCTTATTCAGCTATTACCTCAGTGCTTACTTAGAGCTTCAAGTCACAAAAGAATGGGAAAAAAATGATGAAGTTGATGGACCAGCAAAATATTAATTATGTGAGGCACTTAAATTATCAAAAACTAAGTAGTTCTTCTTGCATAAAAAATTACAATGTCTGAGTGGCAGATGAAATGAAATAAGACAGAAATTCATCTTTCTTCTTCTGCCCCTCATTCACAAACCTTTCTGTTAATTTCAAAATGGAACGTATGAGGAATTAATGAGATTTTTGCTTGAAGCATATCCTTCTAAGCCCATACTATTTAAATTAGAAATTCACCAAAATAGTGTGTGCTTTCTCAGTGATTCTTGAAAAATGTTTCAATAGCTTCCAAATAACAGTCTCAACAGGTAATGATGTTATATAAATGTATTTAAGAAACAAGTATCTGAATCTATATTTTTCCCTCTTGAAACTTTTTTTTTAAGTTGAAGGCTTCAGATGAAATGTTTTATAAGTCTATTCAAGTATATGCACTTCTTTGCATAGCTAGCATAAGATCATATTACTTTGTCATATCAGAAAAGTAGCATTATAGAACCACTACACTGAAATTCATATGCCACAACACATATGTCCAAAGCTTTTATTAATACAATTGTGTGGCCTTGAGATAGAAGATGATTTCTGTCCCAGGTATATATCTTCCATACTAGATTAGCTACTCCCTGAGGCAAGGGAGGGTTCTTGTGCCATATGCACCTTTGCATATTCAATTCAGTTCAGTTCAGTTCAGTCGCTCAGTCGTGTCCAACTCTTTGTGACCCCATGAACCGCAGCACGCCAGGCCTCCCTGTCCATCACCAGCTCCCGGAGTCCACCCAAACCCATGTCCATTGAGCCAGTGATGCCATCCAACCATCTTATCCTCTGTCGTCCCCTTCTCCTACCCTCAATCCCTCCCAGCATCAGGGTCATTTCCAATGAGTCAGCTCTTCACATCAGGTGGCCAAAGTATTGGAGAGTCGGCTTCAACACCAGTCCTTCCAATGAACATCCAGGACTGATCTCCTTTAGGATGGACTAGTTGGATCTCCTTGCAGTCCAAGGGACTCTCAAGAGTCTTCTCCAACACCACAGTTCAAAAGCATCAATTCTTTGGCACCCAGCTTTCTTTATAGCCCAACTCTCACATCCATACATGACCACTGGAAAAAACATAGCCTTGACTAGATGGACCTTTGTTAGCAAAGTAATGTCTCGACATTTTAATATGCTGTCTAGGTTGGTCATAACTTTCCTTTCAAGGAGTAAGCATCTTTCAATTTCATGGCTGCAATCACCATCTGCAGTGATTTTGGAGCCCAGAAAAATAAAGTCAGCCACTGTTTCCACTGTTTCCCCATCTATCTGCCATGAAGTGATGGGACCGGATGCCATGATCTTAACTTTCTGAATGTTGAGCTTCAAGCCAACTTTGTCACTCTCCTCTTTCACTTTCATCAAGAGGCTCTTTAGTTCTTCACTTTCTGCCATAAGGGTGGTGTCATCTACATATCTGAGGTTATTGATATTTCTCCTGGCAATCTTGATTCCAGCTTGTGCTTCCTCCAGCCCAGCGTTTCTCTTGATGTACTCTGCATATAAGTTAAATAAGCAGGGTGACAATATACAGCCTTGACATACTCCTTTTCCTATTTGGAACCAGTCTGTTGTTCCATGTCTGTTTCTAGCTGTTGCTTCCTGACCTGCATACAGGTTTCTCAAGAGGCAGGTCAAGTGGTCTGGTATTTCCATCTCTTGAAGAATTTTCCACAGTTTATAGTGATCCACACAGTCAAAGGCTTTGGCATAGTCAATAAAACAGAAATAGATGTTTTTCTGGAACTCTCTTGCTTTTTTGATGATCCAGTGGATGTTGGCAATTTGATCTCTGGTTTCTCTGACTTTTCTAAAACCAGCTTGAACATCTGGAAGTTCACAGTTCACATATTGCTGAAGCCTGGCATGGAGAATTTTGAGCATCACTTTACTAGCATGTGAAATGAGTGCAATTGTGAGGTAGTTTGAGCATTCTTTGGCATTGCCTTTCTTTGGGATTGGAATGAAAACTGACCTTTTCCAGTCCTTGTGGCCACTGCAGTGTTTTCCAAATTTGTTGGCATATTGAGTGCAGCACTTTCACAGCATCATCTTTCAGGATTTGAAATAGCTCAACTGGAATTCCATCACATCCACTAGTTTTGTTTGTAGTGATGCTTCCTAAGGCCCACTTGACTTTACATTCCAGGATGTCTGGGTGTAGGTGAGTGACACACCATCATGATTATCTGGATCATGAAGATCTTTTTGGTACAGTTCTTCTGTGTATTCTTGCCACCTCTTCTTAATATCTTCTGCTTCTGTTGGGTCCCTACCATTTCTGTCCTTTATTGAGCCCATCTTTCATGAATGTTCCCTTGGTATCTCTAATTTTCTTGAAGAGATCTCCAGTCTTTCCCACTCTGTTGTTTTCCTCTATTTCTTTGCACTGATATCTGAGGAAGACTTTCTTATCTCTCCTTGCTATTCTTTGGAACTCTGCATTCAAATGGGTATATCTTTCCTTTTCTCCTTTGCTCTTTGCTTCTCTTTTTTTCAAAGCTATTTGTAAGGTCTCCTCGGATAGCCATTTTGCTTTTTTGCGTTTCTTTTCCATGGGAATGTTCTTTTTTTTTTTCTCTCTCTCATTTTTTATTTTTTTTTTTATTAGTTGGAGGCTAATTACTTCACAACATTTCAGTGGGTTTTGTCATACATTGATATGAATCAGCCATAGATTTACACGTATTCCCCATCCCGATCCCCCCTCCCACCTCCCTCTCCACCCGATTCCTCTGGGTCTTCCCAGTGCACCAGGCCCGAGCACTTGTCTTATGCATCCCACCTGGGCTGGTGATCTGTTTCACCATAGATAGTATACATGCTGTTCTTTTGAAATATCCCACCCTCACATTCTCCCACAGAGTTCAAAAGTCTGTTCCGTATTTCTGTGTCTCTTTTTCTGTTTTGCATATAGGGTTATTGTTACCATCTTTCTAAATTCCATTGATCCCTATCTCCTGTACAATGTCACGAACCTCCGTCCATAGTTCATCAGGCACTCTATCAGATCTAGTCCCTTAAATCTATTTCTCACTTCCACTGTATAGTCATAAGGGATTTGATTTAGATCTTACCTGAATGGTCTAGTGGTTTTCTCCACTTTCTTCAATTTCAGTCTGAATTTGACAATAAGGAGTTCATGATCTGAGCCACAGTCAGCTCCCAGTCTTGTTTTTGCTGACTGTATAGAGCTTCTCCATCTTTGACTGAAAAAAAAAAAAAAAACCTTGGCATACAAGTTCATCCATTCTCAAAACCTGAGAGAGAACACCCTCTAGGTCAAGAAGTTACGGCATCTCCACATGATTTACTGGAACCCAACGCTTAATTCAGGCCTTGAGCAGCCCTGATTAAGGCCTGGAGCAGCAAGGGATTAAGAAGAGTACCAGGGGTCTGATTGGAACACTGCATCCTGAGTGTGGGTGCCCTTTTGTCAGTGAATTCTCAATCTTATGTTCCTCCCCGCCCCGGACTAACATCCTCAAGATCTGCTATTTACCTGTGTTCTCCCGGTTCCTCCTGGTACTTTCACAACTCCTTTGTGAGGACCATTTCTTCCTGAAGCAGAACTTCCCCATTTGGACCTGAATCTTGTTCTCAACATGATGGCAATGAGGGATAATGAAAGTTGAGCTTAATGAGGACATGCAAGTTATTGACTTCACAGGAGGTTTTGCACAGTATCCAGGCAGTGGAGGGTGAGGAAACAGCCAGGGGAAGGAATGTTTTGCTTCAGAAAGGGTGATGATGCTATGTCATTGGCTTTTGAAGATAAAGAAAGTTGCCACAAGCCACTAGAAGCTTAAAAGGCAAGGAAATGGATTCTCCCCTGGAGCCTCTGGAAGAATCACAGCCCCATTGACACCTTCATTTTAGTCCAGTGAGACTGAAGTCAGACTTCTAACCTACTGAACATGAAGATAATAAATTAATACATTTCTGCTGTTTTAGTCCCTAAGATTATGGTAATTAGTCACAACAGCTATAGAAAGCTAATTAGGGATGCCACTGCATGCCAGAGTTATTAACTGTCCACGTGCTGGCAGCAATGGAGTTCCTGTGGCTTTCAGACAGCAGGCGATACAACCTCAAAATCCAGTCCTGAGGGTCCGCTTTCTAGACCCACTCCTGCACCAGTTTTCTTCCCTTGAGTTTCTTAAGGGGGAAAAAAATGGCTTGTGGTAAGACTTACATGCCAAGGCTTTATGGGAAAATGCAATTCCAGGACAGTAAGAGTAAGGCAGAAAAGAGAAAGCATCTGCAGACATAAGGCAGCATACCTTTCATCGATCCACAAGAAAACACAGCCAGTTGCCTGGGATGGTTTCCAGACAGGCCTTGTGAAACCACTTCACCTCAAAAATTCTGTCAGGGGAAGAAAGGGAGATATATTTCTCCTCTGGGGCCCATTTCCCATCTTCCATAGGTCAGAAAATTTCCTCCACACTTCCCAGGTGTTTACCCACTAGGACAACTACCAGGAAACCCAGGTCCCATGTCCTGTGGTGAGTGCCTCACATGAGGCAAAAGTGGTGGGAGGGCAATGTCAAGGTCACAGAGCCCAGAGACCACAGAGAGTGGGCCCTGTGATATTACCTTGCTGGCTCCAGGAAAGTCCATAAAGTAATGAGTGACAACAAAAGTGTGTTTTTATAGGAGCTATGGAGCTATGTTGTTAAAAGTACTCAAGGACCTAAAGTAGCTTCAGTACTTGACCTTTTAAATAAAATATAGTCAATGGATTTAAATGGATAATAGCCTGTCAAGATTCTTGAAGTAAATGGGGCCTGGTAGATAAATTATTTTATATGGACATTACTTCAAAGTCTACTCTAATGCATAGTGTTTTTAAACAATAGAGCAATATTCAATAAAGTTGATTTTAATTGACTGATATCCCATGTTTTCTTAGTGATTCTTCAGGTTTAGTACACTTCAGGATTGCCTAAGTTACTTGTTCAACATGCCCATTTTAGTTGCCAGCCTCAGAGATTTTGAGTCAGTAGGTCTGAGTGGGACTTAGATATCTATATTTTTAACAGGTGTCCTCTTGTTTTATATGCTTCTTACACAAGTCATTCACAAAGAGCTCTTTTAAAATAACCAAGTCTATGACTTGACCCCTACTCTGAAACCTCACCAGTCCTGATGACCAGGCAAGGAATACAAGGAGGAATTTGGTAGGTTGTAAGCATTGTGTATCAGACACCTCTTCCAATACCTCCTACAGCCCTTCAGATCCTCTCAGGCCTCATCTGTCACCAAGACCCTTGTCCTAGCAATTGGTGACCTGCTCTGCATGGACTCTGGCCAGCTTCATGGGTTTACAGTTCATCAAGACTTCATCTCCGTGCCTGTGTCTCCCATTCTTCCCTCCCCCAGAGCTTCATGGTTGACCCAGAGACATGAGGTATTGTGGGACCCACTGGCACCCACATAAATGTCACCCATAAGTACTTGGGGAATTGAAAAGCAAAACATTGATTCAAAAAAAATGGAAATGACTGACAAATTCTTTATCATCCTCCCCCACCAAGTGGACAATCCCAAGAAGTAATCAATTATATCACCTTCTAAAAGATGGTTCCATGGAGATCAAACGTGTGTTTGAGGTATCACACCTGATACCTCAGACAGCTCTCTCTTGTTCCTGCCTTCTTCCCTGGTCCCTCACCTATACTCCGTGGTATAAAATATACTGCTTAATAACAGAAGAGCACATAAGCCTTTGCTTCTGAACCCACTTTCTAGAGAACCCAGGTTAAGATATATTATAGAATTAAGCTATTTCATTGTAGTTCAGCAAACAATTATGAATCTGTGAGCTCCTCTGACTTGACACAGTCATCCCTCACTGAAGATTGCTGAGGCCTCTGACCTTGGGTAGAACATGTCTATGAGAGACAAAGGAGGTCCTGAGAAGCCACATCCACTTATACCAGCACACATCCCTGGTCTTGTTGTGTATCCTTTGCACTACTTGCTAGCTAAAGAAGCTCAGATAAGCCTCATCTAAATAATCATTCTCACCAATTCCCAAATCTGAACTGACCAGTTTTTATAGTGTAGTATGACTCACCTGGGTCACACAAAATTCAATTAGATTAAAAGATTTACCTGTTCAGTGAGAATAAAATTTGGGTTAGAGATTCAGAACTTTATCCCAACAAAGCTGAGTTCCATTTCTCAGCTGTATCTTTTTTAATGACCTATCCTAGGCCATCACATCCACCACATTCTATTAATGAGAAATAAGTTGCCAAATCAGCTCACATTCACATTCACAGGGTGGGGGGAGATTTGACTTCAGCTTTTGCATGGAATACTATCAAAGAATCTGCAGACACAAAGAAAGCCACCACCCGGTTTTGCCCTGGAAAGGCTTACAGGCAGGCATATTCACATTTCAGAATCCCTAACTGCTCCTTTCTGAGGACACAACTGTGACCACTTCCTAGTGCAAAGCTTGAAGTGGAGTAGACCACAATTGTTGGCTAAGTAAATAAACTCCAAGGAAAAGGATATTACTTTCATGATTTCCTGAACTTTAGTTACTTCAATCATCATTAAAGCCAGGTATTTACTCACATGACAGATCTCAACTGACATACCACATGGAAAGAAGGCAGTTAGCTGAATAACTCAAGCAAAAAGCCTTTTCATTTCAATGACTTCAAAAGGTGATGCAGGAATTTTTGCCTGTGATGATATTTTTTTTCTTTCCCCACTAGAGGCAGCCGATTTTCTCCTAAAGAGTTTTCCTCTCTGTCAATTTTGAATTTCTCCCAGATGGCTCTGGGCAACACACAGCTGCGATGTGTCACACATCCTTCTACTGAAGGTGTGAGGTGCTACTCCAGCCTAAACGAATCCCAGAGGAGCAGTAAGTTAACGAGCACTAACGCCTTCATTAACTTCATACAGACAGTTGTCCCCTGTGACTTCCAAGGGGTGAGAACCACACGGTCTCAACAATAGAATCAGGAACCCACTTAGGACCTACAATAAAACAAGTATCAGGGGACTTCCCTGGCAGTCCAGTGGTTAACATTCCGTGCTCCCAGTGCAGGGCAAACAGGTTTAAACCCTGGTTGGGGAGCTAAGATCCTGCATGCTGCAAGGCACAGCTAGAAAATTTTTTAAAAAGTAAGCATCAAGCCCAAGAAGCCAAAGTGTATATGCTTTAAACCTATAGTATCTGAGATCAAAAACAAAGTTGAAAAAGAATAGAGATTTTCCCCACCCATCCATAGGAAGATATGTATATTCCTAACTACACTTTCTTTAAGAAAGAAACTTCTGCCAAAATGCTTCCATTTACTCCACCTCCCCAAGATCAACCAAAAAAAAAAAAAAAAAGTCTATATGTTCTCCAAAAGAAAAGAATGTAGAGCATAATTTATCCAATTTGCACTATCTAGTTATATCCAACATTCAAACTGACTTTCAAGCAATAGCAAACCTGTTAGTAGTTATGGCAGTGGTCCAAGAATATAAATTCAGGCTTTTTGGAAATACTCTTATTCCCCTTACCATGAACTCATCCCTTACTAACTTAGGAAATAAGCCATTTTAATTACAGAGGCAGTGGCTGTGAAAAGTCAATTTTTGTCTGTTCTTGTAAACTGAAACCTCCTAGGACACAAATTGCCAGTGCAGCCCACAGGCGCTGTGCTAACAATAGACCTGGCCTAGCAGCAAAAGAGAGCATCACTGAGATGCAAATATAGAGCAAAGATGCTAGTGGTTACTGAGAAACAAAGTCAAAGGCATCTGGCCTTTCTTTTTTTTTTTTTAATCTTACAACTCCCACTACTGTGATAAGAGCTACACACTCGTTTCTTTTATTAGCTTTAAAAATGGGTAGGTGATGCATGACCGAACTTACTTGTTAGAATATAGGACGCATCGTTATATAAGATGCCAAGACTTCACTCTAAAGGCAAATGGGTAACCCTGGCTCTTCTGAGCCTTACCTTACATGCTAGGCATTGAGGCACTACTATAGAGGTGCTTGTGCTGGAGGCTGAGGTTAGATACAGATAGAATTCCAAGGCCTAGGAGACAGAGCCGAAGTGGAGCAAGAGGCAATACAGGATGAGCTTTGGCTTAAGAGTAAAAGTTGCTGAGTACAAAAAGGGCCTGGACGAGGCCAGACCCGTTGACTTGATGAGGTGGAAGGAACAGACAGTAGGACCAAGAAGCTTAGATGTGAGACCAGATAAATTTGCACTGTTATCATTCTGGGGCAGATAGACTTCTTTTCAGACTTGAGAAGCTGTGTTCTGCATTGGGGCAGCTGAGAAAACCCATTTTTATAAATTCTAAACTGTCACACATGCTTCAGAGCTCTGCCACTGTGACGTTTTCTATCCAGGGTTATACACAATTGTTGTCCCTAGATGTCTTTGAGAATGATATAAATACCCATCCATCAAAAAGAAGTAGAAGTGATCAGACAAATTCGCAGGCCCCTCCAGGTATCTGCTTTCCAATAGTCTTCAAATGGAATTATCTCCCAAGACATCATATCTGCTCTATAATCTGAAAGCCTTCTCAACTGCAATAAAGCTACAGTATCCACTTCTACCCAAGTGAAAAGTAAACTACAAAGGGTATCAGAGAGATAGGTGGAAAGCACAGAGTATTAGAACTAAAATTAAGTGATGAGTATTCAAGGATTCTTAGGTCAATGTGAGATCATGACAGAAGTTCATTCATGATTTGGGCACCATCCATGTGCCAAAAATCATGTTGAGTATGGAGGAGATGAAGATGGAATTCATCTCCAGGGTGAATTCATTTCCAGAATTCATTATGATTCCCAAGAAGGGAAATAGGGTTTGTAAAACACAGCTCATTACTTTGTATGCTGGATGTTTAGTCACTCAGTCGTGTCCGACTCTTTGCGACCCCTAGGACTGTAGCCCACCAGGTTCCTCTGTCTTGCCTGGGATTCTCCATGCAAGAACACTGGAGTGGATTGCCATTTCCTTCTCCAACACTGAGAAAATGCTGAGATGCATGGAGGAAAGGACAAATAGCAACTGAAGGATCAGTGGACTTCATGGAGGAGGTGGACACAGAATTACATCTTAACTGTGAAGAGAAAAGGGAAAATGGACTACCCAGGAAGGACAGCTGGCGTGTAAAAAATCCATCATGGTGAAAGATCTCCGACAAAGAAGATCTCCACTCTCTTTGCAAAGGGTTGGGAGATGGGGGCCAAGCAAGATGAGTTCCCTTCTTGAACTGCTTTAAAATAAGAAAGAATCTCCAGCCATGAAATGTTAAAAAAAAAAAAAAAAGTTTCAGGAGCACAACAAGGGATAAAAGAGATGGTCTCTCTTCTCCCTCAGCATCTCCAGTCAGTAATGTTAGTGTAATTTGCTTTTCAATTCATTAAAGGCTAAAATTAGTATTTACACATTTGTAAGTGAAAGGCTAATATTTTGTGTTGCTGTAATCATCAGATATGGATAATTGTGTTAATTTATAATCTTAAAATAAATATGATTAATAATTAACACCAGTAATACTGCTTCACAGAACCACTTCTGAGTGAGTGCTCCCTGCTGAGTTGGGTCTCACAGGAGTGCACTTCCTTGCCAATCTCTAGGAAAGAAAAGCAGTTGCAAGCAGACAACCATCACCTCATCTCACAGAAAGTTTTTCTCACCACCACGGTGGGGGTCGGGGAGAACCCTTAGGTCTCAATGCTGGCAGGGCTTCTGATGAGGCCATAAATAAAAAGCAACAGGAAACCCAGAATCTCTGTATAAGGGTTAAGACTCTCTTTTTTGCTATCAGAATTTGCCAGTATGAGAAACAACAGGCATCTGGAATTTGAGTAGAAACTGAACCCCTGCCCCATGCCATTTTTTTCCCTTAAAATCTAATCTGCCATGCAAACCAAATTTAACATATGATCCCAAGTTGGGTCCTAAACCAGAAAAAAAAAATTTTTTTCATATAACAGATTTAGGGACAATTGAAGAAATTTAACAGGTATAGACTAATTCTGAATTGATGACAAATTTCTTAATTTTCATTATTGTACTGTGGTTGGGTGAGAGAACATGCTCTTAGTAAATACCCACTGATATATTAAGGAGAGAGTGATAGGACTTCGCAACTTATTCTCAAATTGTTCAAAAAAGTAACTATACATAGACAGGAAGAATGAGAAAAAAAGTGAATGTGGCAAAATGTTAGCAATCAGTAAATCGGGGTGAAAGGTGTAAAAGAGTTCTTTATACTGTAGTTACATTTCTTTAAGTTTGGAAATTGAAGATAAAATTTAAAAAGAGTTTTATCTGTACTTCTGAGGAAGTAGAATGCAGAGGACAGAGGAATGGATCACCTGCTTCCTACCATCACACAGTATTGCTCCCATCTGCCCTCCTGCCACGTGCTTCTGGTTATCCCTTGGGGTGCATTTGTGTCACAGAGACTGTGCTGAGTACTCTCAGGGAAATAAAGAGCAAGGAGATGCAAACCCAGTCCAGTGGGGGAGGTTCAAGTGTGGGCGAACATAACTATCCTGGAGACAGAAGCTACTATGTGTGAGTTCAGTTCAGTCGCTCAGTTATGTCCGACTCTTTGCCACCCCGTGAACCACAGCACGCCAGGCCTCCCTGTCCATCACCAGCTCCCGGAGTCCACCCAAACCCATGTCCATCGAGTCAATGATGCCATCCAACCATCTCATCCTCTGTTGTCCCCTTCTCCTCCTGTGCTCAATCTTTCCCAGCATCAGGGTCTTTTCCAATGAGTCAGCTCTTCACATCAGGCGGCCAAAGTATTGGAGTTTCAGCTTCAGCATCAGTCCTTCCAATGAACACCCAGGACTGATCTCCTTTAGGATGGACTGGTTGGATCTCCTTGCACTCCAAGGGACTCTCAAGAGTCTTCTCCAACACCACAGTTCAAAAGCATCCGTTCTTCAGCCCTCAGCTTTCTTTATAGTCCAACTCACATCCATACATGACCACTGGAAAAACCATAGCCTTGACTAGACAGAACTTTGTTGGCAAAGTAATATCTCTGCTTTTTAATATGCTTCTAGATTGGTCATAACTTTCCTTCCAAGGAGTAAGTGTCTTTTAATTTCATGGCTGCAATCACCATCTGCAGTGATTTTGGAGCTCAGAAAAATAAAGTCAGCCACTGTTTCCACTGTTTCCCCATCTATCTGCCATGAAATGATGGGACCGGATGCCATGATCTTAGTTTTCTGAATGTTGAGCTTCAAGCCAACTTTCTCACGCTCCTCTTCCACTTTCATCAAGAGGCTCTTTAGTTCTTCACTTTCTGCCATGAGGGTGGTGTCATCTGCATATCTGAGGTTATTGATATTTCTCCCAGCAATCTTGATTCCAGCTTGTGCTTCCTCCAGCCCAGCATTTCTCATGATGTACTCCAAATATAAGTTAAATAAGCAGGGTGACAATATACAGCCTTGACGTACTCCTTTTCCTATTTGGAACCAGTCTGTTGTTCCATGTCCAGTTCTGACTGCTGCTTCCTGACCTGCTATGCAAAGAAGGACAGAAAAAGAGATCAGAAATATCGGGGCCATTTCAGACTACAGAAGGCTTCATGTCAAGGACATTTGAGGTCAGCACAAGGACTGGTAGGAGCCTGACAGCAGAAGGCAGGGGTGCAGGATGAGTGGGTGAAAGCAAGGGGGTGACTGGAACATCTTAATAAGACCCTTGGTGCAGGAAGGGAAATGTGGGTTCAGTCTGAGTGGGTAAATTTGGGAATGTGATGGGCAGGGGGCTGAAATAAGGCTAGGAAGAAAAGACAGGGTGAGATGCTGAGTGGACTTAAATGACAAAAAAGAAAAAAAGTATTTTGAATTTTATCTTGGACAATAGGGAATTAACATTTTTGAGAAAGCGGTTGTTTCCCTCTGAGACTGGGAACCATATCTTGAAGCATCTTTTGTAGAATTTTACTTCACACACAGTTAATGTTCAATAAACAGTGATGTTTATAAAAAATAAACATTTACAACCTAATACAATTTTGTACAAACTCAAATCTCAGAGATATACATTGTTAAAATATTAAATTTTTTTTTTAAATTTTTTTATTAGTTGGAGGCTAATTACTTCACAACATTTCAGTGGGTTTTGTCATACATTGATATGAATCAGCCATAGATTTACACGTATTCCCCATCCCGATCCCCCCTCCCACCTCCCTCTCCACCCGATTCCTCTGGGTCTTCCCAGTGCACCAGGCCCAAAATATTAAATTTTAAAGGGGGAAAAATTGTTGGGTGCCTTACATATAACTTTTCATACTGTTCATACTGTTCATGGGGTTCTCAAGGCAAGAATACTGAAGTGGTTTGCATTCCCTTCTCCAGTGGACCACATTCTGTCAGAGCTCTCCACCATGACCTGTCTGTCTTGGGTGGCCCCACACGGCATGGCTTAGTTTCATTGAGTTAGACAAGGTTGTGGTCCATGTGATCAGATTGGCTAGTTGTCTGTAATTGTGGTTTCAGTCTGTCTGCCCTCTGATACCCTCTCTCAGCGCCTGCCATCTTACTTGGGTTTCTCTTACCTTGGATGTGGGGTAGCTCCTCTAGGCCGCTCCTGCGCCCAACCACTGCTCCCAACCAGTCCATCCTAAAGGAGATCAGTCCTGGGTGTTCATTGGAAGGACTGATGCTGAAGCTGAAACTCCAATACTTTGGCCACCTGATGCGAAGAGCTGACTCATTGGAAAAGACCCTGATGCTGGGAAAGATTGAGGGCAGGAGAAGAAGGGAACAACAGAGGATGAGAGGTTGGATGGCATCATCGACTCAATGGACATGGGTTTGGGTGAACTCCAGGAGTTGGTGATGGACAGGGAGACCTGGCATGCTGTGGTTCATGGAGTTGCAAAGAGTTGGACATAACTGAGCGACTGAACTGAACTTACATGTACCAAATGTTTCAAATATTCTCTTATTTAACTTTTGCAACACCCACATTTAATTAAATAGAGCAAAAAGATTATAAAAACACCCAAAATCAATGTTCATGGGCAAGTTAGTGTTCTTTGGTTTATAAAGCAATAAAAATAACATTTTTAACTCAAACAGAAAAAGGTGAGTAAATTAAGATTCAAAGGGAAAATTTGGGAACCAGATTCAGAAATTTCAGTGAAGACAGGGGGGAAAAAAGTCAGTAGCTGCTGAGATGAATTCACCTCTGTGGTTTTTAATCTCTTGGTCATTTTATCCAAGATAAAAATTCTAGGCAGACCTCATTCACAGTCATCCCTAGGTACGGAAGGTAGTCTGTTTTTCAATGTTTTTCTCATCCTTCTGTACCCATGAGGCAGTAAAATATAACTGCATGAGGCTGGTACTGAACCCAAGTTTGGCTGCTTGACACTCAAAAGGTCGGTCCTGGAGAGATAAGGGTTGCTGGAAAAGGAAGAGTTGCTTTATTTAGGAATACAGCAATCTGGGAAGATGGCAGACTAACTAACATCCTAGGACTATCTCCAGGTTGCCAGTTAGGACACAAAGATTTTAAAGGCAGAGTGAGGACTAGGCTGAAGGATGCATGACCAGTTTGTGTACACCTCTTGGATTGGTTGGCAACAAGGTGAAGTTTTGAGCATCACTAACCTTCTGGTTTCAACTAACCTGGGGTCTATGTGCTTGCAGTCAGCAGTTTTCATCTAATGAGTGTCCATGTTCCATAAAAACAACTTAGGAATGTGTGTCAGACTTTCATCTGTATCTTTCAGGGAACTGAGAGTTTGGTGACTCTGCTGGGTGGCTGGTTTATAGTTTAAATTGTCACCAATTTCCCAGCCCAACAAGTATTCTTTGTTTCCACATCTTTACATTTCCCAAGGCTTAACTCTTGAGTCAGAATTTTGAGACTCGGTGACAGCCTGGGAAATTCAAGCTCTGCTACAAGCAAGAGGCAGGCATAGGACACTGGGGTCTCTCCCAGGAAGGTCCTCTAGGGTCTTACTTGCTTACAGCACTCCCTTTTCTTTGATACTCTTCAATCATTTTTTAAAGTTTGTTTTGATGTGGACCCTTTTAAAAATTATCTATGCATTTATGGCTGCACTGGGTCTTCATTGCTACTCAGGTTTTCTCTGGTTGCAGTGAGCAAGGGTTACTTTTCATTGCAGCCTGTTAGCTTCTCACAGCAGTGGCTTCTCTTGTTGTGGTGCACAGACTCTAGGCTCGCAGGCTTCAGTAGTTTCTGCATGCAAGTTCAGTAGTTGCAGCTCACAGGCGCTAGAGCTCAGGCTCAATATTTGTGGCCCATGGGCTTATTTGCTCCTTGGCATAATGATGTGGGCCATTTTTAAAGTCTTTATTGAATTTGTTACAATATTGTTTCTATTTTATGTTTTGGATTTTTGGCTCTGAGGCATGTAGGATCTTAGTTCCCCAACCAGGGTTTGAACTTGCACCCCCTGCATTGGAAGATGAAGTCTTATCCACTGGACCACCAGGGAAGACCCAATACTCCTCAGTCCTGAGGGAAACAGGTGTTGCACGAGAAAGGGAAGAACATTTTGACAGAGGGAGTTACTCACAAACCCAAGAGAGGAACTCAGCTTCAGGGGGGAACTCAGTTTGAAAACAGAATGTATTCTCAGAGTCTGTGGTTGCCATGGAAATAATGCTCTCAGATGCCCTGCTATAAGGACATCTAGCCACCCAGATGCTGCACTCTGGACCTACCACCATTTTCCCCCAAAGCTGTAACCAAAATCTAAGTCCATGTGCCCGACGAGCAGTAAAGCCAAGGATACCAAAACATTGGAGTTTGGAGCAGACAACGGTTTATTGAGGGCCCTGCAGGGAGATGGCTGGCTCTTGCCTGAAAAACTCTGAACTCCTGGAGAGCTTTCAGCAAAGCCCTTTTCTAGGAAAGGTGAGAGAGGGACGTGGGTAGTTGTTGCAAACTTCTTGGGGTCAGATCCTGTGTTCTTGGGATCAGCTCATGATCAGGTCACAGCATTCCTATATATCTTCACCAAACGTTATTGTCTGTTCTGACAAGAGAGGGCAAGGTCCCAAGGCACAACTGTCACCCTCCAAGGTCCAGGCCTGGTTGAGAAGGGGGAGGGGAGGGGAGGTTCCCTGCAGGGGCGGGTTACCTGACCCCAAAGCTCTCACCCAGCACTCAGTCTGGGTCCTCCCAGCAGTGCCCAGGCCTGGCTGAAGAGGCAGATCTCAGCTGCCAGCTCCCTCAGAGCCAAGGCCCCAGATCCGGTGCAGCTGTCATTGCTGAAAGAGGCAGGCATCCAAGACCCAGATGGCCCTGAGGCTCCTCAGGCCGCGCTACAGCAGGGACCAGCGCAGACCGTGTCCCTGCAGAGGACCGCTATCATTAAGTCACAGAGGTGGGGATGGGGAGAGGGTCACAGCCACCTCAAGGCCCAGGCTCGCCCAGTGGAGGGTCTTGGCGAGGGCTGGAGCCCTGCAGGTCACAGCCTCCAGCCTGTGCCCAAGGTCTCCAGTTCACCTGCCGGCCGGAGGCTGGCTCCAGCGAGAAAGCCAGGATCCGCCTCTTACCTCACTCTCCTCCTGAGGACCACCACTCCGCCGACAGTTCTCTGAAAAGTCCGCTAACCGTCACTCCTTGACAGTTGGTGTCTTGGGGGAGGGGCCCACTGCAGCGCCGACCAATGGCTGAGCAGGACTACTAGCCGCTGCTCTAAACATCGCGCGCTCCTAGTCTCACAAAACCCTTGCCTGCGAGCTAAAGGGTGCAAGCTACCCAATCTATTGAAAGGCAGGCTTTCACCGCTTCTCCCAGCCAACAACTGAGCACAGGGGGGCTACTAGTTGAGGACTAACTCGGGCTCCTTCCTACAAGACATGGCACTCCTCCAACGGACACCTGGGCTTGAGGTTCCCCATAAACCTGACCAGACGTTTATATTGACACTGCAGACTTCCCACACCGCCCTCCTTCCTGTTCTCTGTCTCAGGTGTCCAGCTTGCATGCTGTATGAAGTCTGCTCTACTCCATGGCCCCTGCTCCCTCCCCCGTTAAATCGCTGCACAGCTATCCAGTCCTGGCTTCAGCTTCTCAACAGAGCAGAACTAAAGCAGGGGAAATGCGAAAAGTTGAACTCTAGTCTATGGCCTCAAATCTATGTTTTCCCCACTGTTCTCACAGGAGCTGCTGTACATAGGCAGAAACAAGTGGTTACCCTAAAATAATTACAGATAATGAGACCCCACTCCCTCTGAGGTGTCAAGATAGAGGACAAGCTTATCCATAACAGGAAAAAAAAAAAAAAAGCTAGATATGAAATCCATTTATATTATTTATTTTTGGCTGCACCAGGTCTTAACTGATGTACACAGGCTTTTCTCTAGTTATGGTGAGGAGGGGCTACTCTCTAGTTTCGGTACATGGACTTCTCATTGTGGTGGCATCTCTTGTTGCAGAGCACAGGCTCTAGAGCTTGAGGGCTCAGTAGTTGGGGTGCAAGGGTTTAGTTGCCCTGCAATAAGTGAAATCTTCCTGGACTAAGGATCAAACCAATGTCCCCTGCAATCTTCCCTGCAGGCAAATTCTTAACCACTGGACCACCAGGAATTCCTGCAATTCATTTTTTAGAGGACCAGTTAAGAGATAATTTTTCTATTTCTCAAATTCTTTGACTCTTGGTGATATTGTTTTAAAGGATTACTTTCTGCTGGTGTGTCTGAAATAAACAGTGACTTACTACTACTCTTCTGGCTTCCTGGTCAAAGGAAACTCTGCTCCTGCACTTGGTAATAGCAGGAGGGAAAGGAACATCCTGTGATCTCCTTCCCAAGCTCTCCTCCCAAACTGGAAACTGTTGCAAGAATCAAGTCCCAATGTGGACAAAGGGAAAAAAAAAAAAAAAAACAAAAGCAGATGTTAGGCACCCTCAGCCCCACTGCCACTGCCAAAGTGAAAGTGAAAAAAGTGTTAAGTCGCTGAGTTGTGTCTGACTCTTTGGGACCCCATAGACTGTAGCCGCCAGGCTCCTCCATCCATGGAATTCTCCAGGCAAGAATACTGGAGTGGGTTGCCATCCCCTTCTTCAGGGGATCTTCCCGACCTAGGGATAGAACCTGGGTATCCCGCATTGCAGGCAGATCCTTTACCGTCTGAGCCACCCCAGGAAAGAGGCTCCGCCACTGTCAAGGGGGAGGTTAAAAAGTGTCTTTTAGACAAAGACCATTGGATTGTATCTTCAACAGTTCAATGTAAGCCTGGTGAGAGCTCAGCTCCAAGAGACTTCAGAGACATAAGCCAGAAAAACTCATGACCTTGTCACTTAACTCAGCAGTGTGAAAGACCTTAGGATGGGAAAAGACTCTTTTATTGGACAACTGGCAACTACACTGAAGTGAGACATTTTCATTTGTCAGTCCTTTCCATAACACTCAACCTATAAAAGATATTTCTATATTACTAGGACTGTATTGGAGGAAAACTGGAGTCTTCTAGACTTCTAAACTAGACTTCTAGACTTCTAAACTTCTAGAGTCTTATTTTGTTTTGTTATAAATAACAAAATAAGACTCTAGAAGTCTTAGGAGAAAATCTTGATTGAAATCCATCCATCCATTTTATGTAGCACATATTTATTGAGTATTTCCTAAGTACATAGTTGCATAGATCAAAAACTCTTTTCTTCAAAGAATTTATAACTCAAATAAGAATGTGGGGAATGGTGAACTAACATTTATTAAATAAATAAGATACATGTGTCAGACAAGACTTATACATATGAACATTTCAACAGCAGTACAGCAAGAGAAGTCTCCAATTTTGAGATATTTACAAACAGTGCAAAACACAAGGTACTGAGATTGAAGTTTCTTGAGTTGTGGTACTAGGCACAGTAGCAGTAGCATAGCTTTTGGAATTTAGAATGCAAAATCACCAGCAGCACCCCAGATCTCCTCTGTACTCCGAGGGTTAGGGCTCAAAATTCTGTTTTTGCAAACTTACTGGGTAATTCCTGGGTAATTCCCAGTAAACTTTGAAAAACATTGATATAAATAAAAAGAGCTATGACCCTCCAAGAAGGTGAGGGAAGAAGTGGTCAGAGAATACAACTTAAGATCTAAGTTAGACTTGGGAAATGAATCAGAGAAAAGGGCCCCAAAGCAAGGTAGAGTCAGAAAGTACACATGCTATTGAACCCCCGTCAGTGTTTTCTCCTGAATCTTGGAAAACTTGCTTTATTTTCATAACAAGGCAAATCGCTCATTTTTAGCCGTAAGGGTGGATTTGAGACACTTGAAGTATGGTTTTAAACCTTTTTTTTTTTTTTTTTAAATGCGACAGGTCCTAGTTGCTGCACACAGGATCTTCGCCCGCGTGTAGGATCTTAGTTGCAATACGCAAGTATGGTGGGATCTTTCCTTAGCTGAGGCACATGAGATCTAGTTCCCTGACCAGAGATCAAACCAAGGCCCCCTGCATGGGGAGGGCAGAGCATTAGCCACTGGAACACCAGGGCAGTCTCTAAACTGTGGTTTTATTCAGTGGATAACTCAGTCTAGTAATTGTCCCTGATACCTAACCCAATATAATCTCTCAGTGAAAGTAGTTGGAGCAGTCCTTAGCATCTTAACAAGATGACATTAATTCCTAATGCTGCAGATGAAAGGCTCTCCCAGCCAGCCTCTTTCAGGCTGGGATTATCTTGATTATCTTCCAAACTCTCTTCAGTCTCTTTTACTCTCCCCAATAGTGATTTTTTTTGAAGGAAAATACCCTGAAGTAGAGAAAACAGAGAGCATGAATTTCAATCTACCATCCCAGGGAGAATTACACATTTCAGAGGATTATTTAAAACTTGGATAGCAACTTGTTCTATGGTTGCAGCTGCAACTTAATAACCAATCACAGCAAGACACTGTGTGGAAATTTCCAGCATTTATGCAAACAGTTCTAAGGCTCATCAACCTACTTCCCCAAAATGCCTCTCTTTTCCCAGAAAAATTTGCATTTCATTTACCAATGTCCTACCCTCCTACACACCCATATTTCTTTCTAGCGCTTCTCAAGGTCCCAGGTAGAGTGAGAACAAGCTACAGTTAAAACTGTATAGTTAAACTTATACAGTATGACAGGAACATGTTTTCTATTCCAAGTTACCCAGTGAAATGGGTCAGAGGCCTCCTACATTAAACAGAGCGCATTATAATTCTGCTTGTTTATTCATTCTATGAACACTTATCAATACCTCCTGTTGGGAGAGGCTATCCATCCTTAGTCCCAAGCATCCTGTGTGTTCTTGCTGAGTGTGCCAGACCACAAGTCTCTTCCATCTCCTGACATTGAAGATGATGAAGGGGTAGCCAAGTGTAACTACCATGTAATTACCTGTTTCCCCAGGGAGGGGAAGTAGCTTGTTTCTTGCTGCAATGTTTACTGCTTGCTCAAGAAGATGATGGGTCTTTGGCCCCAGGCGCCTCAGTTGCAGTGTGTAGCACCCTTCCTCCTCATCACATGGCACAAGGAGCCCTGGAGAACTGGTCCCATCCAGGTAATGCCCCTGCTGTTTCCCCACTATGAGTAATAAACCATATTGCACTGATCCCTGAAGTCTTGTCTACTTTTAGCACCCAGAGAGTGGCAGGAGGCTTGTTCCTTGCCATTTGCTATGAGACTGGGGTTCCTCTGTGACATCTGCTCTGTGCCAGGACCTGTGATAGTCACTGTTTCTCCACATCTCAGCACAAAAGAACCATGGACCCTGTACTCTTAGCTGTACAAGGCACCATAAGGGATGTTGGATGGGACTCAGACTGGTGGGCAACATTTTCCAGATCTTCTGGCAAGGCCTTATGACAACATGAGTCCAAAAGAAAGAGAATGAGTAGACGCAGTGGGGTCCATCCTTGCGGTAGACATGGAGATGGGTTACCCAGACTCTCCTTCGAGGAAAGGAGGGAAGTGCTGTCAGCATAGAGACTCCAGCTGTTTGTTCCTCCAGACCTGCTTTAGCTGCAGAGTCGCCACCCACAACCCCACCCCCAGCCCCAAGACCATGCCCTCCCCCAGGCAGATCATATCCAGTAACTGAGCAGGACAGGGGTATAAATGACAAGAAATTGTAACCCGTGTGGGACAATGGTGACAGAGAATTTTTAACATTAGGTTCCTAAAACCTGATGTTATCCACTTGCCACTTAAACCCTTACTTCTTCCTCTTGACATGTCCAGTTATCCAATTGCTGCTCATCCTTCATTCATGCCCTTAATTTCTCTTCACCTTTCACCTCAGTTGACCTTAACAGTTCAGTATCCCCACCAAGAATCTATCAGAAAAGAGCCTTTCCAGCTTGACCCAGCTTCCACAAGTCTCTTCAATATATTCACTCATTCATATATTCATTCAATAGTTAAGTAGTGATGATTAAATGCCAGGCAGTGCAATAGGCATACAGTAGACACAAGAGAAACAGGATTGCTTTCATGCAGTGGGAGGACAGATAATGAATAAATAAAGAAGCAAAATAATTCTGAAGAATAATATGAGATTATGATAGAAAATAAAAATAACTGGGACAAGTGACATTCTATCCTTTCTAATCAAGTGCAGTTCCTGGAAGGTGGAAGCATCCCAGACCTGTTGGGTCAGAATCTACATTTCAACAAAAAGCTATCAGAGAGCTCCCTTGACCAGCACTCAGACTTATACACCATTAACTAATATAGAAACAAAGGAGGGCAAGAGGATTTGCAGGTGAAAGCTAGATCATGATCTTCGTTGTGAACAAATATGGAACCCCACCTCAGGAGGAGGGAGCCCAGAGTTGAAGCTGTAGATCTGGGAGCTAAAGTTTCTAGAAGGAATCAGGGTATGAGTTTCTGATCTGCTTTTCAGTCATCTGCCAGTCAATCTGATGAGCCGGTGGTTCTCAACTTTACCTGTACATTAGAACCATTTGAGAAGCTTTGAAAGATACTGACTCTTGGGTCTTGCCCCAAAAGATTATGATTTAAGCAGTCTGAGGTGGAGCCTAGGGATTTTTTTTAAATATATATAATTTATCTGTTTTATTTATGGCTGCACTGGGTCTTCATGGCTTTGCACAGGCTTTCTCTAGTTGCGGCAAGCAGAGGCTACTCTTCGCTGTGGTGCATGGGCTTCTCATTGTGGTGGCTTCTTCTGTTGGGGAGCACAACTTCTAGAGCAAAGGCTCAGTAGTTGTGGCCCACAGGCTTACTTGCTTCATGGCATGTGGGATTTTCCTGGACCAGGGATGGAACCCATGCCCCCTGCTTTGGCAGGTGAATTCTTTTCCACTGTACCACCAAGTAGGTCCTGAGCCTGTGGATTTTTAAAGGTCCCCAAGTGACTTTGATTTGAAGAGAAGATTGACAGACACTGTAAATCAACAATAATAACAACAAAAATGGGCCCATGCTCAGCATTTGAGACCTGAGGTAAGCCTCTCCTGGTAGGAAATTGCTCTACACGATTTTTACTATCATTTATGGAGCACACTAATCCGACTAATGTTAATTTCAGTTGCCCAGTCCACAAATATCTCTCCTCTGAAGTCACATAAAAAAAGAATGGAGAACTATACCGTGTTCATGGATCAGAAGAATCAATATAGTGAAAATGAATATACTAACCAAAGCAATCTATAGATTCAATGCACTCCCCATCAAGCTACCAATGGTATTTTTCAGAGAACTAGAACAAATAATTTCACAATTTGTATGGAAATACAAAAAAACCTCCAATAGCCAAAGCAATCTTGAGGAAGAAGAATGGAACTGGATGAATCAACCTTCCTGACTTCAGGCTCTACTACAAATCCACAGTCATCAAGACAGTATGGTACTGGCAGAAAAACAGAAATACAGATCAATGGAACAAAATAGAAAGCCCAGAGATAAATCCACACACCTATGGACACCCTATCTTTGACAAAGGAGGCAAGGATATACAATGGAAAAAAGATAATCTCTTTAAACAAGTGGTGCTGGGAAAACTGGTCAACCACTTGGAAAATAATGAAACTAGAACACTTTCTAACACCATACACAAAAATAAACTCAAAATGGATAAAGATCTAAACGTAAGACCAGAAACTATTAAAATCCTAGAGGAAACCATAGGCAAAACACTCTCTGACATAAACCACAGCAGCATCCTCTATGACCCACCTCCCAGAATATTGGAAATAAAAGCAAAAATAAACAAATTGGACCTAATTAAAATTAAAAGCTTCTGCACAACAAAGGAAACTATAAGCAAGGTGAAAAGACAGCCTTCAGAATGGGAGAATATAATAGCAAATGAAGCAACAGACAAAGAATTAATCTCAAAAATATACAAGCAACTCCTGAAGCTCAATTCCAGAAAAATAAATGACCCAATCAAAAAGTGGGCCAAAGATCTAAACAGACATTTCTCCAAAGAAAACATACAGATGGCTAACTAACACATTAAAAGATGCTCAACATCACTCTTTATCAGAGAAATGCAAATCAAAACCACAATGAGGTACCATTTCACACCAGTCAGAATGGCTGCTATCCAAAAGTCTACAAGCAATAAATGCTGGAGAGGGTGTGGAGAAAAGGGAACCCTCTTACACTGTTGGTGGGAGTGCAAACTAGTACAGCCACTATGGAGAACAGTGTGGAGATTCCTTAAAAAACTGGAAATAGGCCCTTGGCTAAGAGGAGACTCTGCCTTGGGCCCGCCGGTGTAATAAACTGCACTCCACTATCTGCATTGTCCTTCTGAGTGAGTTTGTTTCCCGGAAAGCGTGGCTATAACATTTGGTGCATGGGCCGGGAAACTCCTCACTTTGAGGAGACAGGTCTCATTTGAGGCCACCCTGAGGCTTTGTGGCTTGAATCTCCTAGAGGGGGGAAGGCGCCTCGCCCCTCTGGAAGGATTCTGCTTCTCAACACCCGGACCTTTCACGTCAGCAGGTAGTGGACAGCAGCAGGGGAACTGAGCGCTCAGGTGAGGAGGAGCCCACCCGTCAGGGTGGAAGAGGGGGCCTGATCACCCCCCTGGGAGGGACTAGAAGGAGCGGGGACCCACAGGAGCCTGGAATAGGCAGGCAGCGATTGCTTGGTACACAGGTCGGCGAGCATGCTAAGGTTTAGGAAGGAAATTTGTGAAGGTCATTTAGGAGGTGTTTCCACACTATCTCGGGGAAAATTATTACCAAGCGATCGCCAGGGGATTTTTAGGATAGGAAACTGGTCCTTGTATGCTCGTATTCTGCCCTCCCCCAGGAGGTGTCCTGTCTGCTGTGAAATTCTTGACCCCCTTGGAATTGTTAGGCTAGAAGGAGGGGGATACAGAAGTGAGTATGAATTGGCTTTTCTGGAGATGGCCTGGGACATGGGATATTTAACCCATCTGTGTTTCTGATCAAGCCCACCAAGGCAGAATGGACTTTAAGGGAGAAACAGTCTTGGACCATGTGATGTTCTGGTTCAGCTATGCTGACTGGCAGGTGAAGACACGCCGATCCCCCTTCTCCCTCTGGGGTCTGGCAGGTAAGGCTCTTCTCGCCCCAATTAGGAAGGAGGCAGAATGGCAATTTAAGTGTCACTGAGTGGAAATATCAGAAGTACATAGGGTACTGAGAACTTCGTAGACAGAACGAAAAGGAAAAGTAGAAGAAGGTCCGAGAAGGTAAGCAAGATGGGGGAAAGTGAATCTAAGGCAACTGTATTGGAGTGCATGATTAAAAATTTAAAGAAGGGATTAGGAGGAGACTATGGGGTGAAGATGAAGCCTAACTGCCTCCACATACTCTGTGAGGTTGAATGGACCCCTATGGGAGCAGGATGGCCACCAGAGAACACCGTGAACTTAAAGTCACAGGAGAGCCAGGACACCTGGATCAATATCCATCTATTGACTCATGGCTAGGGTTAGCTCGAGACCCTCCTACTTGGACAAGTTTCTGTATCCAGAAGGGAAAGGGAAAAATATTAATGGCACAAAAATTGACTGATGATAAAAAAGGAAATTCTACAGGATTTGGACGGGGATGACCTGACCCCTCCCGCATACTGGATAATGACACGCCTGCCTCCCAGTGCTTCACCAGGACCGGAGGCCGCCTTAATCCAGGGCCAGGTGAAGTTTCTGCAACAGTCAGCTTTCCCGGAGTTCGTAGAGCCGCCGTTTGGGCAGGCTCCGATCCCGGTGACAGAAGCCTCTGGCCAACACTTCCAGAATCCGGCTCCAACCGAACCGCCCAAGCTATACCCGCCTCTCCCGGTGAGTACTGACAAGAGGGGGAGGGAGATGTTGGAATTAAGCAGAAACCGCGCTCTGCCAGAGAGCCGGAGGGAATAAAAGAGAACAGACAAGAGACTTACAGTGCTAGCTGCTGCTCTGGGAAAGTCTATCTCGGGCCCTCCAGAAAACCTCATCTGCCCCAAGGACAGGACAGTCCTTCAGCCGGTCCCAAGGGAGGCCCTGGGCCCGTTACAGCCAAACCAGTGTGCCTGGCGCCGAGCTTTTGGCCACTGGAAGAATGAATGCCCTAAGGCATGGAAGGAAGAGGAAGCTCCTGCAGTTGTGGGGCTTGCTGACCTGGAAATTAACTACAGCTGCCAGGGCTCAGAGATATCAGGTCCCTGAGAGCCCATGGTAACCGTAAAAGTGGGGGACCAAAACATTGACTTCATGGTGGATACAGGAGCAGAACTGTCGGTAGTAACAAAACCTGTGGCACCTCTGTCCACAAAGACTACCGCTGTAACTGGGGTATCGGGAGAAGAGATGACTAAATAGTTTTGCCAGCCCAGAAAATGTCAGATGGGGGGGGGGGGGGGGGCGGGCACCAAGTGATTCATGAATTCCTCTACATCCTGAGTGCCTAGTACCCCAGTTGGGAAGAGACTTGCTCTCCAAACTAGGAGCACAAGTGACTTTCTCCCCTGAGAGAGGCCCACCTTCTGGACGGACTCTATGACTTATTTGCCCTCTCTCTCAATACCAGGTTGCATGAGCCTCTGAAGGCAGAACCGGGTGGGCTAGAAGAGCATGAGGGAGCTAACTCAATTATTCCCTGAGGTCTGGGTGGAAGACAACCCCCCCTCCCCCCAGGCTGGCTAAACATCAATCCCCAGTGATAATGGAACTCAAACCAGGCACCATCCCAGTTAGAGGGCGCCAGTACCCGCTATGGATGGAGGCCTGAGCCGGCATATTGCCCTACATCAATAGATTGAAACAAGCAGGCATTCTAGTAGAGTGCCAGTCGGCTTGGAATACGCCAATCCTGCCAGTCAAAAGGGAAGGAGGACAGGACTATAGGCCTGTACAAGATCTCAGGCTAGTCAACCAGGCTACTGTGACTTTACATGCCACTGTTCCAAACCCCTATACCTTACTTAGCCTCCTCCCACCGAGGACTAAAGTTTACACTTGCCTAGATCTCAAGGATGCCTTCTGCATATGCCTCGCCCCAGCGTCACAGCCCATCTTTGCCTTTGAATGGGAAGATCCAGTGGGGAGCACCAAACAACAGCTCATCTGGACTCCCCTACAAGGGTTTAAAAACTTCCCAGCCATCTTTGGGGAAGCCTTGGCTTCTGATCTGGACTCATTCCATCCGGAAGAGTATGGATGTCAGCTCCTACAATAAGGGGATGACCTGCTGCTGGCTGCCTGAGACCAAGGAAAAATGCTGGAAAGGGACAAATGCATTGCTCCAGCTGTTGATGGAAGCAGGTTACCGGGTGTCGAAGAAGAAGGCACAGATCTACAAAGAGGAGGCCCAGAGTTCTGAGATGGTGGAATGAACCAACCGGACACTTAAAGAGACTCTCCAAGTGGATCAGAGAGACTGACTGCTCCTGAGTGGACTTGCTCCCAATGGCTCTGCTCAGACTCAGGATGACCCCACAGTCCCAAGGCTATTCTCTACACGAAATTGTGTATGGGAGGCCTTCTCCCATAAGAAAACAGGTGTCAACAAATTTGCCTCAGGTAAGGGGGGATAGGATTTCACAGCAGATGGAAATGGGTAAGGTAATAAAATCGGGTAACTAAGTTTGTACAAGAAAGGGTGCCATTCCCCCTTGGGGAACAGATTCATGAGTTTACACTTGGTGAGCAAGTATGGGTCAAAGATTGGAAACATGATTTGCTAGCCCTTTGGTGAAAGGGCCCTTAAGTTATTCTAACTACCCCTACTGCAGTTAAAGTTGCAGGTATTGTCCCTTGATCCATCACACCAGAGCAAAGAAGACATACCACGCTGACCCGGAGGACGCTGAGTGGACCACCCAGAAGGACCCCACCGACCCACGGGAAACCAAGATCATTCTGAGGAGGAAGAAGAAAACTAGGTCCCAGACGAGCCCTCTACAGGATGGAGCTGGGTAAACGACTCCTGCTGCTCGGCCTCACCAATGCAATTTTGAACTTGGGTATGTGGGGCTATGCCCCTGTCAGTAATAGACAGACTCCCCTGGTGGGTATCGTCACTCCATTATGGGGACTTTAACAACAGAAAGGAACTTTCCTCTCTCTCACCAACCATAACCTTTCTTTGCCCTCTGGTGTTAGAAGAAGCCATCAATGGGCCAGGGACATAGGGTTACATTTAACATGAACACCAGCCTTACGGAGATAACAAAGGCTTATACCTCATATATGAGAATTAAAGAGGAAAAGGGCTCCCTTACAAAAGGGGGACAGGACTCCCGGTGCCTTGAGCAATACTACCAGGTCTGGGATGAATATTTCTGGATGACTCCTGAGAAAGGACAGTTGATTGCCCCTGCTACTATTTGCTGGGAACAAAAAGAACAAAGTTGGATTTGGAGACCATCCCCTAGACCCAAAAGAATTGTTATTTGTCCCCTGAACAAAGTAAACAAATCTTGGAAGTTACCTATCACCCCAATCAGTCTGCTCAGTGGCCCGGTTCCGACTGGAAATATAATCCTGGAATCCGCTGGGTAGCCCCCAATGGGACCCAGTGGCTCTGCGGGCTTAACTTATGGCCATGGTTACCAGTTGGCTGGGTGGGGCGTTGCACATTAGGATTTGCTTTCGCCCATGGCAGAATTAAGCCTAGCCTACACCAGCCTCCAGTAAACCTGCCTTATCTGCATGCAAGATGGACACGATCTGTGTTCCAATGGTATGACTATCTTGCTGCCTTGTTTATACCCTCTGTAGAGACAACGGATATCATGGTTAAGGTAGAGGCCTTAACTAATTTCATTAAACAGGCCCTCTTACACAGTACTAAAGCCATTCAAGCTTTGAACGAAGAACAGATTCAGATGAGGAAGGCGGTAATTCAAAATAGGATGGCATTAGACATACTCACAGCAGCCCAAGGAGGGACTTTGGTGAATGGTGTGTACATCCCTGACCTGTCTGAAGATGTATCTGCTGCCTTGGAGGATATGCAAAATCAAGCAAAAGCCATGTCTAATGAACTGTTGTTATAGTAATCTTGATCATACTGCTTTGTGGACCCTGCTTCCTACAATGCCTTGTGAATTTTGTAACCCAGAGGTTGATAGCATTCTCTCATGTGGGTGGCAGGAGGGCTAAGGTACAATATATCTCAATAAATGATGCTCATTATGGAAACTAAGAGCATCAAGAGGGGGGAATGAAGAAGGAATTCATAGGGCCTGGACTCCATCTCAGGCCTGTCTGTGCTGATCGTGCGTGGCCACCTCTCCAGTGGACTCTGAACTCTGTGCTTAGCGCCTTTGGGAATGACAATGGAAGGATAAGACCCCCCTCTGGGCAGGGGAATCTTTTTTTTTTTTTTTTTAATTTTTTTATTAGTTGGAGGCTAATTACTTCACAACATTGCAGTGGGTTTTGTCATCATTGATATGAATCAGCCATAGATTTACACGTATTCCCCATCCCAATCCCCCCTCCCACCTCCCTCTCCACCCGATTCCTCTGGGTCTTCCCAGTGCACCAGGCCCGAGCACTTGTCTCATGCATCCCACCTGGGCTGGCGATCTGTTTCACCATAGATAGTATACATGCTGTTCTTTTGAAACATCCCACCCTCACCTTCTCCCACAGAGTTCAAAAGTCTGTTCTGTATTTCTGTGTCTCTTTTTCTGTTTTGCATATAGGGTTATTGTTACCATCTTTCTAAATTCCATATATATGTGTTAGTATGCTGTAATGTTCTTTATCTTTCTGGCTTACTTCACTCTGTATAATGGGCTCCAGTTTCATCCATCTCATTAGGACTGGTTCAAATGAATTCTTTTTAATGGCTGAGTAATATTCCATGGTGTATATGTACCACAGCTTCCTTATCCATTCATCTGCTGATGGGCATCTAGGTTGTTTCCATGTCCTGGCTATTATAAACAGTGCTGCGATGAACATTGGGGTGCACGTGTCTCTTTCAGATCTGGTTTCCTCAGTGTGTATGCCCAGAAGTGGGATTGCTGGGTCATATGGCAGTTCTATTTCCAGTTTTTTAAGGAATCTCCACACTGTTTTCCATAGTGGCTGTACTAGTTTGCATTCCCACCAACAGTGTAAGAGGGTTCCCTTTTCTCCACACCCTCTCCAGCATTTATTGCTTGTAGACTTTTGGATAGCAGCCATCATGACTGGCGTGTAATGGTACCTCATTGTGGTTTTGATTTGCATTTCTCTGATAATGAGTGATGTTGAGCATCTTTTCATGTGTTTGTTAGCCATCTGTATGTCTTCTTTGGAGAAATGTCTGTTTAGTTCTTTGGCCCATTTTTTTATTGGGTCATTTATTTTTCTGGAATTGAGCTTCAGGAGTTGCTTGTATATTTTTGAGATTAATCCTTTGTCTGTTTCTTCATTTGCTATTATTTTCTCCCATTCTGAAGGCTGTCTTTTCACCTTGCTTATAGTTTCCTTTGTAGTGCAAAAGCTTTTAAGTTTCATTAGGTCCCATTTGTTTAGTTTTGCTTTTATTTCCAATATTCTGGGAGGTGGGTCATAGAGGATCTTGCTGTGATTTATGTCGGAGAGTGTTTTGCCTATGTTCTCCTCTAGGAGTTTTATAGTTTCTGGTCTTACATTTAGATCTTTAATCCATTTTGAGTTTATTTTTGTGTATGGTGTTAGAAAGTGTTCTAGTTTCATTCTTTTACAAGTGGTTGACCTTTAAAGAAACAAAAGACCTATACATAGAAAACTATAAAACACTGATGAAAGAAATCAAAGAGGACACAAACAGATGGTGAAACATACCGTGTTGATGGATTGGAAGAATCAATATTGTCAAAATGGCTATTCTACCCAAAGCAATCTATAGATTCAATGCAATCCCTATCAAGCTACCAACAGTATTTTTCACAGAACTAGACCAAAGAATTTCACACTTTGTATGGAAATACAAAAAACCTCGAATAGCCAAAGTAATCTTGAGAAAGAAGAATGGAACTGGAGGAATCAACCTGCCTGACTTCAGACTCTACTACAAAGCCACAGTCATCAAGACAGTATGGTACTGGCACAAAGACAGAAATATAGATCAGTGGAACAGAATAGAAAGCCCAGAGATAAATCCACGAACCTATGGACACCTTATCTTTGACAAAGGAGGCAAGGATATACAATGGGCAGGGGAATCTTGAAGAACAGACACTAATCACCCCTGCCTCTGGACACTATCTATCAGAATGTAAGCACAGGCTTATCAGTTATTAACTATTTGGAATGTAACTGCGGGCTTATTGATTATTGACTGTTTGAACACATAACACGTGAATGATGGGGTTATTGTAGTTGTATTTACCCTTCCTTTGTTTATGTAAGTCTCAAGGGAATTGGGGTAGTGGGTTTGGACACATGGGGTATAAAAGATTTTCACAAATGCTGGTCGGGACCCTTGGCTAAGAGGAGACTCTGCCTTGGGCCCGCCGGTGTAATAAACTGCACTCCACTATCAAAAAAAAAAAAAAAACAACTGGAAATAGAACTGCCATATGACCCAGCAATCCCACTGCTGGGCATACACATTGAGGAAACCAGAATTGAAAGAGACATGTGTACCCCAATGTTCATCGCAGCACTATTTATAATAGCCAGGACATGGAAGCAACCTAGTGTCCATCAGCAAATGAATGGATAAGAAAGCTGTGGTACATATACACAATGGAATATTACTCAGCCATTAAAAAAATACATTTGAATCAGTTCTAATGAGGTGGATGAAACTGGAGCCTATTATACAGAGTGAAGTAAGCCAGAAAGAAAAATACCAATACAGTATACTAACACATATATATGAAATTTAGAAAGATGGTAATGATAACCCTGTATGCGAGATGGCAAAAGAGACACAGATGTATTGAACAGTCTTTTGGATTCTGTGGGAGAGGGTGAGGGCAGGATGATATGGGAGAATGGCATTGAAACATATAAATTATCATATGTGAAACAAATTGCCAGTCCAGGTTCAATACATGATACAGGGTGCTCGGGGCTGGGGCACTGGGATGACCCAGAGGGATGGAGAGGGAGGTGGGACGGGGGTTCAAGATGGGGAACACATGTACACCCATGGAGGATTCAAGTCAATGTATGGCAAAAACCAATACAATATTGTAAAGTAAAATAAATAAATAAAAAGAAGAATTATTCAGAAGGTTATTGAAAAACCCCTTTCCAGAAAAGTAGCCACAGGTAATCATATTTTAACTAATGTTCTCCACAAATATGGTCATTAAGTAAGCAAGGAAGTAAATTAAGAAGTCCTTGTCATTTGGTGCAAAGTGATGAACCGTGAAGAGATCAAGCGATTTTTACAACTTGAAATTATGTTGCTTTTGGTCAAGAATTCTTGTAATTGGTTCTTTTCACTTCAAAGCAGCGTGTCAAATTTCAGCCTGGCATGAAGAAATAACATCACCCTTTAAGGCCTAATGCAGTGTGGTCCCCCATAGCACTACTTAAGCAACCAAGAAGTCTGAAGCTAGAATTCTAATTAACCTTCAATATTGAAAGTGAAAGTGAAAGTCACTCAGTTGTGTCTGACTCTTTGCGACACCATGGACTATACAATCCATGGAATTCTCCAGGCCAGAATACTGGAGTGGGTAGCCTTTCCCTTCTCTGGGGGATCTCCCCAACCCAGGGATCAAACCCCAGGTCTCCCACATTGCAGGTAGATTCTTTACCAGCTGAGCCACAAGGGAAGCCCAAGAATACTGGAGTGGGTAGCCTATCCCTTCTCCAGCAGGTCTTCCTGACCCAGGAGCTTCTAAATCTTGGTTGAGAATTGCCCTCCAAAATTGAGGTCTATCTTAAGTTACCCATGAGTAACTTTCGTGACTTAAATCCTTCAGTCATTCAAACTCTTCATTATAGTTTTTTTTTTTTTTTTTTAACTCACCAACATAGTATACAAGGGATGATATTTGAAGGAGAAAATCCAAACAATTTATATGGATACTATACTTCTGGGCTTCTCAAGACCCTTTCTAATGTGGGGATGGGGGACAGCATACAAATGGAAGACAGATCTGCATCCTCCTCAAAGATAGAGGGATGTTCACTCTTTCAGAAACCTGGCCCCAATGGCTCAGCCAATCAGATGCTCCCACCTGAGACCACCAATCTTACGGGAATGACTCAAAGGCTCAGGGTTGATCAAATGTGATGAAGCCAAGGGAACCCTGAGATGAAAGTTTTGGCTGATTGAAGCCTGAGAATTGGAGAACCATACTTATCCAATTCTTCATTTTTTTCTTCCCATACATCCCTTAGGCTGGTGGTGCCCCAAGTGTGACAGGGCTACATTTGGTTTTCTGGCTATGATAAAGCTCCAGAAGCAATGTATATATATCATATTGAAAGTCTTCAGTATTTGGACTTCGTAAGTCTAGGTTTTATTGCCATCCAGTTACTCTCTCAGTTAACACGATGTTTTTTCTGTGATCATTAACAGAGCTCTATTGTTTAAAAAAGGAATTAGCAAACAAAAGTACTGACACAGTTAAAGTTTGAACCTGCAAAGTCTTTTTTTAGGGAATCTCTGTGTTACCAAATGAGGCCCGTGATTTTGCAATCATAGGCAAACAGAACTTCCAACACTACCTATGTCTAAAATGGATTCACACAGGAAGGAACAAAGAAAGAAGGAATAATGGAAGGAAGGAAAGGAGAAAAGAGAGGGAGAGAAAGAGGGAGGGAGGAAGAGAGGGACAGTCAAAGTCGAAACAGTCATTTATAATGCATGAATAACAGCAGCCTTTAAAAATATATATATATATATATATATATATATCAGAGTCATAAGGTTCAGCTTCTTTTATTCCTGCCACCACTAAAGCAATCACATCTACTTGCACAAAGAGGTTCTTGAGAGAAATAAAAGCTTCCCTTTAAGCCAGAAAAGCTCTCTCCTGGTTCCTGGTACCCTCTGTCAAAAAGGTAGCATCTTCTGAATCTGAAAGCTATTCAGTTTAAAGATACCATGTGTTATAATTACAGAGTGACCCTCGGGTATCACCTAGGAGTGAGCAGTGGAATAAGGAGAAAGGGCAATGGTGACTTCCAGAACCCAAATACAGTCTAGCCATGGGGGTGTGTGTGTGTGTGCACACGTGTGTGTGTGGTGGGGAGGGGGGAGGTGTCAGTTTAAAAGTCTTGGCTTGTGTCCCATTATAGAACCATACTTCTGGGAATATTTTTAAATTTTAACTTATTTATTAAATTTGTAATCCATGCTCATAATATCAAAATTTAGAAAGCTCTAGTGAAGCTTACTAGAAAGCTCTAGTAAAGGTTCCCCCAGTGGCTAAGCAGTAAAGAATCCACCTGCAATGCAGGAGACTCGCAGGTGACGTGGGTTCAATCCCTGGGTTGGCAAGATCCCCTGGGGAAGGAAATGGCAAAGTATTTCAGTTTCTTGCCTGGAGAACCCCAGGGACAGAGGAGCCTGGCAGGCTACAGTCCATGAGTTCACAAAGAGTTGGACACAACTGAGCAATTAAACAACAACAAAGTGCAGTTGTAAACAACAGGTCTCCTCATTTTTATCTCCTAGTAATCCCATTGCTTTCCCAAGAGAGTTTGTGAACTTCAGGGATATTTTATACATCCACAGACAAACATGTGTGTGTGTTGAGGGTATCATACATGTGGAATATACTCTTAAAGTGGAAATGTACTATACAGATTGTTCTGCACATTGGTATTTTTTATTCCTGTTTTACTGAGATATAACTGACATACAGCACTGTATAAGTTTGAGGTGTGCAGCATAATGACTTGACTTACACACATTGTAGAATGATTTTTATTTTTCCTTAACAAAATATTTTGGAGTTAATTCCATACCAATATATAAAGATATACTTCATTTTTTCTTTTTTTAAACTCTTTATTTGTATTGGAGTATAGCCAATTAACAATGCTGAGATAGTTTCAGGTGGATAGCAAAGGAACTCAGCCATACAAATACATGTACCTATTCTCCCCCAAATTTCTCTCCCATCCAGGCTGCCACATAACATCGCACAGAGTTCCCTGTGCTATACTGTAGGACCTTGTTGGTTATCCATTTTAAATACAGCAGTGTGTACCTGTCCATCCCAAACTCCTTGATTATCACTTCCCCACACCCTTCCCTCTGGAAACCGTAAGTTCATTCTCTGTGAGTCTGTTTCTGTTTTGTAAACAAGTTCATTTGCATAATTTCTTTTTAGATTCTGCATATAAGGATATGCTTCATTTTTAATGACTGCATAATATACCATTGTGCACATTTATTTTAATCCATCCCCTCTTGATAGACATTTAAATGGTTTAAGTATTCTCTGAGGCTTCTCTGGTGGCTCAGAAGGTAAAGAATCTGCCTGCAATGTGGGAGACCTGGGCTCAGTCCCTGGGTTGGGAAGATCTCCTGGAGAAAGGAAAGGCTACCCACTCCAGTATTCTTTCCTGGAGATTACACACTGGTAATATTTGCTTTAATCTATCCCCTCTTGAAAGATATTTAAATGACTTAAATATTCTCTACCATGCTGCAATGAAGGATTGTCTACATCTGTCACTTTATACTTGCATGAGTGTAACTGTAGGATAAAGTTCTAGAAGTGGCATATGCAGGCCGGAAGGCACATGCATTTGTAATGTATATCCATGTTAGCAAATTGGTATCCAAGGAGTTTGTACTCCCACCATCAATCTGTAAGAATGTTTATTTCCCACATCCTCTTTAACAGACACTATCAAAACAGTTTTATATTTCTAATTTAACAGGGGAAAAATGATGTCCTAGAATTCACCTTGCATTTTCTTATTAAGAGTAAAAAGGCACTGGGCATTTGTGTATATGTTTGAACCATTTCCATTGTCTTAAACTGTCAACTTATATCCTTTGACCATTTTACTATGGGCTTGTTGCCCTTTCACTAAATTACAGGGGCTTTGAATATGTTAGGGAAATCAGTGCTCAGTCTATGATATGAGTTATTCTCATTTGTTTGTCTTATGATTTTGATTATACAGGACTTTGCCCTGCAGAAATTTTGTGCTTTCATATATTTATATTTATCAAAAATATCTTTTCTGCTTCTGGTTTTTTTTTTTGTCACATTTTAAAGTCTTTCCCACTAGGAAAATTTTTTAAATTCTGTAGTTTTTCTGAGTACCTTTAATGGTCAAGTTTAAATATTTGCTCCACTGTGAACTGACTTATGGTGTAATGGTGTATCTCAACATACTATTCATTGCATCATCTATCTCCACTGATTAGAACCAAATTATAAAAACTATAATGTTTTATTAATTTTATAATAAGCATTACCTTAGGACTAAAACAACTATACTTACATGTGTTAAAGTATTTTATTATTAAATGTAAATGTGTGAATTCTACCACAACTTTTAAGATCCTATCTTGGCAAGTCTTCACTTTTAAAGATGCTCTAGCAGGACTTCGGGCTTTCCTGGGGGCTCATTGGTAAAGAACCTGCCTGTCAATTCAGGAGATGTGTAAGTTTGATCCCCTGGAGAAGAAAATGGCAACCCACTCCAGTATTCTTGCCTAGGAAATTCCATGGACAGAGGAGCCTGGCAGGCTCCAGTTCATGGGGTCCAAAGAGTCAGACACGACTTAGTGACTAACCAACAACAACAAGCAGGACTTCCCTTGTGGTCCAGTAGTTAAGAATCCACCTTGCAACTTGGAGGACTTGGGTTTGATCCCTGATCGGGGAACTAAGATCCCACACACTGCGGAGAAACTAAACCCAAGAGCCACAGTCCGTGTGCTGCAATGAAAGATCCCATGAGACACAACTAAGACCCAACATAGTCAAGTAAATAAATAAAAATAAATAAAGATGCCCTAGGAACCTCAAACAGGGAGCTGCGCAAGACTTTGCTTCATTGCTGAGGGACCCTGGAAACATAATCAGTTCCCTTGAAGCACCACCTATAGCAATATCCACTTAGTTCGTCTTCTCTCTTCTCCTTCCACCAGCTCAGAAACATAGAGGAAGAGTCCAACTGTCCTAGAGAAGGAAGTGTTACTTCTAGAGACTGTTAAACAAAGATCTAGATATTCATGTCACCAAAGTGACAGCTAGCTGTGGTGACTCAGAGCCCATGATGTCAAGAGATGATGACATGCAGAAGATGGGAGGGGCCAACAAAAGCATCTGAACTGCTAACTGTTACATCCACCACTAGAGAGTCTTCAGAAGTCAGAACAGCAGAACAGCGAGGAGAAGGCTCTGACAATCAGGAGAGAATTTGACATGGGAGGTGTTCCAGTCCCCCCCACCTAGTTCTGGGCTACATCAGTCCCCCAACACAGCACATGCTCCAAATGAGAAAAGTGTGTGTATTTGTGGGTACGTGTGTGTCTGTGTGTGTCTGTGTGTGTGTGTGTTATGTGTGTGTTGGGGTTGGAAAGCACCTGTTTTTGTTTGTTTGGAGGTGGTTTGCAGTCTGGGGCAGATTTGGGGGCTGGGTTTAAGTTTTGCTGTTTGTTCCATGCAGTGAGTTCTGCACCTGAATGTCTTTCTTTTCACCCTGACTTGTTTTGACTGCTTCACAAGATGCTTTCCCTGGAGGAAATTTTGGTAAGGAGCTCAGAATAGTTAAATCGGATCTAGTTCTCCTGATTATTAAATGGCAGAGACAGGATTATATAAACTTGCTTTTTACTTTTTGCTCTCTTGAATCTGAAACAAGTTTACTGCCAGAAATGGCTGCAGATAAAAATACATTCAAGTGACTGGAACTTGGAGTAGGCCACAGAAAAGGTTCTCCTATTTAATGTCAGAATGCAAAACAAGAAAGATGTTGGGGTTTTGGGAATGAATGTTCAGCAATGATGTCCATTCCCCTTGGAGGCAGGTAGGTAAAGGAGACAGGTAAATACTCCAGCCCTCATTCCAGAAGTTAACATATAAAAGACTCTGATGAACAAAAACAGATAGTGCTCTGACCTCCTCTAGCATACAGTCCAGAGATTGTTAGGCCAGCGGCAGAGAGAAGAAAAGGCCTTCATTTCTCATAGTACAATAACTAGAATATCTATTTGGATGCCTCATTGTTACAGACAAGGAAGCTACAACCATCTCCAAATAGTTCATTATTCCTCACCACGACCTCACCACCAAGGAGTAGACTGCAGTTAGGTCCATTTTCAGAAAGGTTCAGTCACTAGGTTATCAATAATAACTAATGAATGAATGGATGAAGAATTCTAATGCATTCACTCTGCTGTTATGTGGCTGTCCTATTCTTCCTCCAGGAGCTCCCTCGACAGGTCGTCATTCCCTCATCGAGCCTGATTCTCTTCCGGGTTCCCTGTCTCTGTGAATAGCCCATCGAGCTTCACTGGCACAAGCCAGAAACCTGGGCATCTCCTTAACTCCTCCCTCTGACACTCACTCTGAGAATCCTTCACCAAGTCCTGGTAGCTTCCTCTCTCAGAATTCTCCTGAATGCATCCACCTCACCCACCACCTCACCCTTGTCCAAGCTTCCACCATCTCTCACCTGAGGACAGCAGCCACCTCCTAACAGGATCCCCCCATGGACTCCGGACTCCATTCAGTCGTCCTTCCACATTATAGCAAGGGTGCCCTTTGCAGAAGACAAGTCTCTTCATTCTTTTCCTTTTTCTTTACCTTTCTCTCCTGCACAGACCAGGAGCAAAGCCACTAGGTAGGACATACCAAGCAGGCATTCCAGCTTGAGATCTAAGAAGCTGCTGAAAATGAGACTCTCAGGAGGCAACCTGTGGTAATACAGGTACATAGGACCCAAACAAGCTCCACTCAGCTCTTTAATCCCTGGGTCTGGGGATTAAAAACCAAGAATTTCCATAGTTATGAAGTCTGCTGACACACTCTAGTGGGACAAGAGACTGAAGAACCCAGCAACTAAGCCAAGTGTTCAACATTGGCTTCTCAGCCTCTAGGTTCTGATGTCACCCATAGCTCCCCATCTTGAGTTCTCCTGTGTACCCCTTCTTGCCCTTCCCACTGAGCCCTTTGCCAACAGCCTTGCCATACATGGGTTTCCCAGGTGGCTCAGTGGTAAAGAATCTGCCTGCCAATGCGGGAGACACAGGGGATGTGGGTTTGATCCCTGGGTTGGGAAGATCCTATGAAGAAGGAAATAGCAACCCACTCTTGTATTCTTGCTTGAAAAATCTGATGGACAGAGGAGCCCGGCAGGCTACAGTCCATGGGGTCGCAAAGAGTCAGACATGATTTAGAATGTAGGCACTTGATTTTAGAGGCTTCCCTGGTGGCTCAGAAGGTAAAGAATCTGCCTACAGTGTGGGAGACTGGGTTCGATCCCTGGGTTGGGAAGATCCCCTGGAGAAGGGAATGGCTATCCATTCCAATATTCTTGCCATGGAGAATCTGAAGGACTGAGGAGCCTGGTGGGCCACAGTCCATGGGATCTCAAAGAGTCAGACATGACTGAGTGGCTAACACTTTGCCATATTCCCTGGTGGCTCAGATGGTAAAGAATCTGCCTATAATGTAGGAGACCTGGGTTGATCGCTGGGTCAGGAAGATCCCCTAAGAAGCAAATGGAAACCCATTCCAGTATTCTTGCTTGGGAAATCCCACAGACAGAGGAGCCTGGCAGGCTATAGTTCATGGGGTTGTAAAGAGTCAGATATGACTGCATGACTAACACTTTCTTTCTCTGCCATACATGTTAATTCATCGGAAGGCTGTCAAAGCTCATAGTACTATCAACACTGGACTGCCCCCAAGCACAGATATTAGAAGATTGCTAAGTTAACACTTAATATGGTCTTCCCTGGTGTTCCAGTGGTTAAGAATCTGCCTTCCAATGCAGGGGACACAGGTTCAGTTCCTGGTCAGGGAACTAAGATCCCACATGACGCAAGGAAACAGCCTGCGTGCCTCAAGTATGAGCTGGCATGATGCAGCCAAATAAATATTTAAAAAACAAACAAAAAACACTTAGCAGTACATAGCTTACATTCTCAAGGCCTTCATGTTAGGTGTGGGCTAGTGAAAAAGGCAATAATATACTTTCTTTTACATTTAAAAATACTAAAGTATTATCTGGAGGGAGGCACAGGAAACTGGTGACAATGGGTGCTTAAAAGAATAGAACTGCTGTGCTGGAAACAGGAACTTGGAAACTATGTCTGTCACTGTTTGCACTTCAAGCAACAAAAACAACTCTGGCTGATTTAAGTCGGAAGGGAGTCTTTCAGAAGGATTTCAGAAGGCTTAGATACTTTCCGGATCAGGCATAGGGGACTTCAAAGTCAGAAACAGTTCCCTAAATCAATTCTACCTTTTGTGTGAGAAGCAGGCTTTGCCTCAAAAAGAAGAATCCTCCAACAGAGCTGAGTGACTAAGAATCTAAGCAAACAAAACAAATCACAACCCAGCAGTTACACTTACAGGTATATAGCTGAAGAATCAAAAGCAGGAGCGCAAACAGATATTTACACCAATGTTCACAGCAGTATTATCACACTAGCCAAAAGGTGGAGACAGTGCAAATGTCCATCAACAGGAGAATGGGTAAACAAAATGTGGTATATACATACCACGGAATGTTATTTAGCCTTAAAAAATAATGAAATTTTGATACATGTTAGAACATGGATGAACCTTTAAGGCATGCACGGTGAAACAAGTCAGTCACAGAAAGACAGATAGTATATGGCTCCACTTCTATGAGGAGTCAAATTCCTGAACACAGAAAGTAGAAGAGTAGTTACTGAGGACTGCAGAGAGAAAGGGGAAATTATTGTTTAATGGGTGCATAGATTTTGTTGGGGATATAATGGAAATGTTGTGGATATTGACTGTGGTGGGGCTTCCCAAGGGACGCTAGTGGTAAAGAACCCACCTGCCAATGCAGGAGACATAAGAGGCATGAGTTTGATCCCTAGGTTGGGAAGATCCTCTGGAGGAGGGTATGGCAACCCACTCCAGTAATTATGCCTGGAGAATCCCCATGGACAGGCTTACAGTCCATGGGGTCAAAAAGAGTTGGACATGACTGAAGCAACTTAGCACGCATCCATGCACACACTGACAGTGGTGATGATTATACAACCTTATGAATGTACTTAATGCCACTGAACTATACACTTACAAATGGTTAAAATGATAAATATGTATTTTTACCAGAATAATAAAAAAGAATTGCAAGTACCCACGACACAATTTTTATTGCATATTCTTCCATACCTTCACATCATAGGCATGCATTACCTATTTAAAGCACATTTTTTAAATCAAGGAATTAACTTTTATACATTTACAGGAGATGCTTTCAACAATGAAAAAGTATAGTTCCACTGTATCTTAGAAATGGCAAATTATTGAGAAAAAAATCCTAAGAACCCAAAGCTACATCTGTGTGTAAATATATTCATCAATGTAAATAAATTCATTCACCGCTACTGTTCTCTGCGGGAGCAAAGTACGAACTCTCCCCTCTTTCCTCTGTTCACAGCCCAACCCCAGCTTCCTGTCACATACCTGAGAATTTCACAACTCTAGCTACCTCTCATCCAAAAAAAGGTCCTTGGCACAAGATTCATCACTCTCCCAAATCACAATGCAAATTACATTTTGGATGCTTAGCATATTAATTTGAGAAGGTGAGCAATAATTGCAAGAGTGTCACAAAAATTAGTCTTTTTTTTCTAAAATAGAGAACAATGGAGGATGTTCAAGCTGTGACTGGCCAGGAGAGTGCAGACAACCAAAATGGGTTTCCAGCAGCTTAAATGAACGATAAAGAAATGGGCCTCTGTTTCTTCCCTGACACTTTGCACCATAATATTACAGCTTTCATCCAAAATATTTGAAATACACACATTGAAATAACTTATCAACACACCTTTAAGAACCTGATAGATACCCAGCAAAGTAACTTCAAGTCTTTATCCTACCACATCTATGGTGTCAAATGAAAAAGGGAAAATTTTCCAGCTGTGCCATGTTCTATGTTGAACTTGACAGGAGAACCTGTTTTGTTCACTGTTCAATCCCCGACAACAGGAGGTGCTTAAAATATGTCTGAAATGTTGAATGACTGAAGAAAGGAAGGTCCGGAGCCCTTGCCTCATAGGTCTGCGAGCCAACCATCAGTGGCCTCGCCTTCAACACTGAGACCACAGCAAGCAGATCATTAGGTCAAGTCGAGCTGTGACCTTGCTGAGTGGTGGGTAGTTAGGGATTTCACTCATCCCAGAAGCACCTACTGAAAGCCTAGTCTGTTCCAGATACTGTACTCAATCCTAAGGGCACAAATGAAATGGAATGCCCCTGAGCTTTGGATGCTGACAATGTCAGAGCAGAGACCTGAGGGGAGCCTACAATTACAGTAAGTCCCCTACACAAGAATGAGTTCTGTTCTGAGGGCTTGTTTGTTAGTCTGACTTGTTCCTAAGTCCAACAAGGTTAGCCTAAGTACCTAACTAAGACAATTAGCTATATAGTACTGTACTATAGTGGGTTTATAATACTTTCACACAATAATATGTACTTAAACACAAAAAATATGGAAAACATTTTTAATCTTTCAGTACAGTACCTTGAAAAGTAGAGTAGTACAGTACAATAGCTGGCATACAGGGGCAGGCACACCTATTCACATCTTTGAAAATTTTTGACTTGAAAGTTCAAATGTAGGGGACTTACTGTATGCTGCAGGATGAGAAATACCACAGAGCAGGGGTGAGCACGGGGCCCTGGGAGCAACGGGTGTGGACACCCCTGAAGAGTCCCATATTTCAAGCAGGTACAGCCCACCTGTGGTGGGGCAGGGACTAGCAGGAGGAAAGACGCTCAGGAAAAAGCCCTCAAGCAGCCTGGAGGGGACGTCACAGGAAAGGGGAGCTGGGCAGGAGGGAGCCAGGATGAAACCTGCATGAGACCTGCAGGTGCTAAAGGAAAAAAATGAATGCCAAGGTTGTGGGTGGGTAGCTAAAGACAAACTTAACTTGCCCTGTGTGTTTCCCCTGGGAGAAGCCTAAAAAGAGGCTGGCAAAGGACATGGAAGCAACCTAGATGCCCATCAGCAGATGAATGGATAAGGAAGCTGTGGTACATATACACCATGGAATATTACTCAGCCATTAAAAAGAATTCATTTGAACCAGTCCTAATGAGATGGATGAAGCTGGAGCCCCTTATACAGAGTGAAGTAAGCCAGAAAGATAAAGAACGTTACAGCATACTAACACATATATATGGAATTTAGAAAGATGGTAACGATAACCCTATATGCAAAACAGAAAAAGAGACACAGAAATACAGAACAGACTTTTGAACTCTGTGGGAGAAGGCGAGGGTGGGATGTTTCGAGAGGAATCGGGTGGAGAGGGAGGTGGGAGCGGGGATTGGGATGGGGAAGATGTGTAAATCCATGGCTGATTCATATCAATGTATGACAAAACCCACTGAAATGTTGTGAAGTAATTAGCCTCCAACTAATAAAAAAATTAAAAAAAAAAAAGAGGCTGGCAAAAGCCTAAGAGGAGGCTGGGAGGAGTGGTTTGGTGTTGAGGGGAGCACCCCAGCAGTGAGCGATGGCTGAGGGTTGGGGAGGCCTCACCTGGAATTGAGAGGAACCCTGTGTTATAAGAAAGGAGCTGGATGTCATTGCCCTCCTGTCTGTGGGACGTGGTGTAACTCCGAGGAGGTTTCTGACTGACCGGCCTCCATCCTCGTGGAGGCAGGTAGGGCCTGTAACTCCAGCCTGGACTGGAGCCAAATGCAGCTGGGGTTGTGGGGAAAAGAAGTTGGGATTCCCTATTTTTTCAATCCAGATTTTTCCAGTTTCCCTTCTTGAATTCAGGCTCCTCATCTGTAAACTGGATGTTTAAACGCCATTCCATACAACATTGTAAAGCAATTTTTCTCCAAGTAAAAATAAATTGAAATACTAAAAATATAAAGTCCATTCCAATCCTAATAGGCTCTGACTCTCAGATTTGGTATCCATCACAGGTATAGAGATATATGGCACTATGGACTGAATTGCATCCTCTCCAAATACATATGTTAAACTTATGACTCCTGGTATCTCAGGTGGAGACTGTATTTGGAGATAGAGCTTTAAAAAGGTAATTAAGGTTAGATGAGCCATGTGGATGGTCCCTGATCCAGTCTGATGGGTGTTCTTAAAAAAGGAAATTTGAACACACAGAGAGACACCAGGATGCACAGAGAAAAGGCCACGCAAGGACACAGGAGGACAGCAGCCACCTGCAAGCCAGGGAGAAGCCTCAGGAGAAACCAAACCCGCCAACCCCTTGATCGTGGACTTCCGGCCTCCAGAACCGTGAGCCAGAAAATCCCTCTTGTGTAAGCCACCAGTCTGTGTATTTCATTCTGGAAGCCCTAGCAAATGAATACAAAACAGAACAGTCGCTGAAAACTTTAAATCGTCCAAGAAGAGAACAGCCTCAAGCCAAACAGCTTCTGGTTCTTCTGACATTCAGCCAGTTCACCGGGGGTTCTGCGCCATGACTAATGAGATGTAGTTCAAGACAACAAGCATGGATTGAACACCAGTCACAGCGAGAGGCACTGCGGTACATCTACTCCTCCAAGGTCATGGGGACTGGGCAGGGAGGGAGGAAGGACAGGTCCATCAGAAATCTAACACCAGGCAGCAACATGGATGGACCTAGAGATCATCATACTAAGTGAAGTGGGCCAAACAAAGACAAATATGATGTCACTTCTACGTGGAATCTAAAATATGACACAGATGAGTTTATTTACAAAACAGGAATAGACTTTCAGACATAGAAAACAGACCTGTTTACTAAAGGGGAAAGGGCGAGGGATTAATTAGGAGATTGGGATCAAAATATACATACTATTGTCTATTTAAATATACACACTACTATATATACATAGATAACCAAAAGGACCTACTGTATAGCACAGGGATGTATACTCAATATCTTGTAATAACCTATAATGGAAAAGGAATCTGAAAAAGAATACATATATAGGGCTTCTCTGGTGGCTCAGCAGTAAAGAATCTGCCTGCAATGCAGGAGATGCAGGAGACAGAGGTTCAATCCCTGGGTCAGGAAGATCCCCTGGAGAAGGAAATGGCAATCCACTCCAGGATTCTTGCCCAGAGAATGCCATGGGCAGAGGAGCCTGGCAGGCTACAGACCAGGGGATTGCAAAGAGTCGGACATGACTGAGCAACTGAACACACAGACGTATAGACATATATACACGTACATAACTGAATCACTTTGCTGTACATCTGAAACTAATACAGCATTGTAGATCAATGATAGTTCAATAAAAATATTTTAAATGATAAATTTTTAGAAATCTAGCACTAGGCAAAATACTCAAATCCCTCCCTCCTTCGTGTGTGACCAGGGTCGCAAACAACTGATGGATTCTCCACGCTCAGGACTAGCCCAGTTTCTCCCAGACGTGCCGATAAGCCACAAGTACGAAAAGGAAGAACATATAGACGTGCATAAACTCAGAATAGCCATCCTGACAAAGGGGAAGCTGGGGCTGCTCCCCATGAAGGAGTCTCCATCTCAGAGTGAGAAGACAATTCAGGAAGGGTAAAGACCTATGACAGCTTCCCAGTGTTTATCATCAGAGCGGCTTACTTCACTAAGGCGGGAATTCACTGACTGGGAAAGAATCATTCAGAAAGCCCTTAGATCATTTTCTCAGATATGCCCAGAATGTGATGAAGAAAGAAATTTCACATCAGACCTCTTCCTTTAGATAAAAATATGATGAAACAGAGACAAAGAGGACTGGAAAATGGCAAAAAGGAAAGAAAGATCTGGGATTTGTTTTATTCTTATAATTAATGTCCTGCCAGAGATGAACATCTTTAGAAGCCATTCTATTATCACAAATTTTTCAGCCATCAACGTTACGATGAAATCACAGAGGCTAAACATTCTATCTCAACATCCAAAACATCAGAGTCCCACACATGCCCCTGAAAGTCACACCCAGTGGGAACCTCGGCTCCACCAAGATCTCAAGAAGGTGACCTCTCAACTCTTTTTTTTTTTCAGTGACAAAGATCTAAGCTCAATTCTAGGAGCCTGATCCTAGCAGAAGCACATAGAATAAATATTTTTTTCTAAACGTTCCTCTTGAAACTCTCTGTCTTCATTTATATCCTTTCCTAGCAGAGAAAAACAGCTGCGGTCCTTCTGGGGACCTCTCTCATTTCTCAAGGGAAACTGGCAGTCACTTCCAGGACCCAGTCTGTACATTCTGAGTGTAACCTCGCCCCACAGTTCAGGCCAGGACCTTCAGCCAAGTCAGCAATCCCAGGCACTCAGCAACCCCAGGCCAAGCCAAGGTAGCCACCCACCCATCACTGGCCTGTAGCCTCAGGCAGGAAGTCTTCATTTGCCTGAACCTGGGTAGTAGCAAGTGGGCATGGGAGACCCTGTGGACAAACCTCTTAGAGAATCAGAAATAGGGTCTGGAATTTGTGTAAGTGCAAAGGTGGTGGTTGGGTCTGAAAGAAATCCAATTGCTAACGAAATATATAGCGGGTAGGAACCCTCTCTTGCAGGATTTACTGCTGAAATCCTGTCTGTTCACCCAGAATCATATCAAGCTCCATCATCCCCTCCCACACTGAGAATGGAATTAAGTCCACTGGAGCTCCTTCCTAGCCTGGCCTGGATGGGGTACATCCCTTCTCTGGACCTTGGTTTTCTCACAGAGTGAGGGGCCCCTGCTTTACCTTGCCTGATGGTTTTTCTTTTTCTTTCTTTCCTTAGGGAAGAGCCTCTGATGCTTTTTAATTTTTTATTTAGCTGTACTGGTCGTAGTTGCAGCAAGTGGAATCTTTGTTGCAGCATTCAAGATCTTTGTTGCAGCATTCAGGATCTGCAGCATGTGGGATCTAGCTCCCCCACGAGGGATCAAATCCAGGCCCCCTGCACTGGAAGCACAGAGCCTTAACTACTGAGCCACCAGGGAAGTCCCCACCCTGCCTGACCTTTGAGGCTGAGTCGCTTCTAACACCCCTGCAAGTTCCCACAGACCTTCCAGTTAAGCCACCATTTAACTCCTAGTTGCTTCCCTTCCTCATCCCTCCCCAAGCTCTGGGCTCGGATGTATCATGAGGAAGTTGAGAGTTGTCAGGCTCAAGGAGGCAAAGACTCAGAGCCCAGGGTTTTAAAGAGCCTCAGAGAAACTGTCTGAATCTACTGAAGCTAATCCCATAACTTAGCGATTCTACTTTCCCACACCTGTTCACTCATCTGCACAGTGTGGATAATAATACCTACCTCATATACTGGGGCTTCCCAGGTGGCACAGTGGTAAAGAATCAGCCTGCCAATGCATGAGACGCAGGAGACCTGGGTTCAATCCCTGGGTCAGGAAGATCCCCTGGAGAAGGAAATGACAATCCATGCGAGTATTCTTGCCTGGGAAATCCCATGGACAGAGGAGCCTGGCAGTTTATAGTCCACGGGGCCACAAAGAGTCGGACATCACTGAGCACTCATGCATGGATTTTTGAGAAGATGAAGCAAGAAGGACTATATAAAGTACTTAGTATACCACCTGACATGCTTAAGAGCAGAATAGGTCTAATCTTATTTTGAAATCAAAGCCATCAAAGAGGACTAAGAGTACCTTGCATACACTGAGTTGTTTTGCTGAAGTGGAGGTTTTCATGTGCTATGCAGCCTGCTAAATTAATGGCATTTCACTGGGGCATCTCATGCTATCAAAAACTTGTTTTGAAAAAAATAACATGTAGGATACTTTAGTGCTTATTGCAAAGAAGTAAGAGGCCGAGAGTGTAACATGCTGCAGGTACCCAAGCTAACCCCGCCTACAAAGCAGATAGCAGCAAACTTCATCCTTAGGCTGTTTGGATTTGTTGAATGATAAGTGCGGACAGTTATCAGTGATAAGCTATAAGTAAGAAAGTTCTGAAGAGACCAAAAAGCTTATCAGACTATGTAGAGACATTCTGGTTGTCAGGAGAGGCAGGTGGGAAATATTCCTTTCTTTTTCTCTTTTCATAGAGCAAAGGGAACCATTTCTTACTTTAGAAATCCTGAACAATTTCTTTCTGGGGCTGATTTAACACCTTGAATGCATTGGCTTCATGTTATCAATATTAAGGTGGTATTTTCAGAAAACAAAGACAGCAGATAATTGACACTGAACACAACATGTCAGGGCTTTGAGAAAGTGTCTTATTAAGAGAAAAGGCCAGTTGCTTAAAGTTTATCAGTTTGACATGTCATGGCTTAGAATTCCCAGCACAGTCAGTAACCAACTTCTTGCTCATATCAGGATCTGCAATAATTCCCATTCTCTAAGAGAGAATAAGAAGGTCAGAGAAATCATTCCATCTACAGTTTTTCAATTGCTGACTCTTTGAGACTCCATGGACAGCAGCATGCCAACTTCCCTGTCCTTCACCATCTCCCAGAGTTTGCTCAAACTCATGTCCATTGAGTGAGTAAAAAGGCAGAGGAACCAGACATCAACTTGCCAACATCCGCTGGATCATCGAAAAAGCAAGAGAGTTCCAGAAAAACATGTATTTCTGCGTTACTGACTATGCCAAAGCCACAACAAACTCTGGAAAGTTCTTAAAGAGATGGGGATACCAGACCACCTGAACTGCCTCCTGAGAAATCTGTATGCAGGTCAGGACAACAGTTAGAATTGGACATGGAACAACAGACTGGTTCCAAATAGGAAAAGGAGTATGTCAAGGCTGTATATTGTCACCCTGCTTATTTAGCTTATATGCAGAGTATATCACGCGAAACGCTGGACAGGATGAAGCACAAGCTGGAGTCAAGATTGCCGGGAGAAATAGCAATAACCTCAGATATGCAGATGACACCACCCTTCTGGCAGAAAGTGAAGAAGAAATAAAGAGCCTCTTGGTGAAAGTGAAAGAGGAGAGGGGAAAAGCTGGCTTAAAACTCAACATTCAGAAAACTAAGATCATGGCATCCAGTCCCATCACTTACTGGCAAGTAAATGGGGAAACAGTGGAAACAGTGGCTGACTTTATTTGGGGGGGCCCCAAAGTCACTGCAGATGGTGACTGCAGCCATGAAATTAAAAGACACTTGCTCCTTGGAAGAAAAGTTATGACCAACCTAGACAGCATACTAAAAAGCAGAGGCATTACTTTGCCAACAAAGGTCCATCTAGTCAAACTTATGGTTTTTCCAGTAGTCATGTATGGATGTGAGAGTTGGACTATAAAGAAAGCTGAGCACCGAAGAATTGATGCTTTTGAACTGTGGTGTTGGAGAAGAGTCTTGAGAGTCCGTTGGACTGCAAGGAGATCCAGCCAGTCCATCCTAAAGTAGATGAGTCCTGAATAGTCATTGGAAGGACTGATGCTGAAGCTGAAACTCCAATAGTGTGGCCACCTGACGTGAAGAGCTGACTCATTGGAAAAGACCCTGATGCTGGGAAAGACTGAAGGCAGGAGGAGAAAGAGACAACAGAGGATGAGATGGTTGGATGGCATCACCGATTCAATGGACATGAGTTTGAGTAAACTCCAGGAGTTGGCAATGGACAGGGAAGCCTGGCATGCTGCAGTCCATGGAAGTCAGAAAGAGTCAGATACAAGTGAGTGACTGAATTGACTGAACTGAATGCCATCTGAGGCCACTCCATCTATAGAGTTTGCTGGAAACTGGTACATGTACATCTGTGATATTTCAATTTAGAGTAGCATTTTCTTTATAAAAGCTTATAAACAACCCACACATATTAACATTTTATATTGAATAGTTTTCCCTTGGGTAAATGAGGGATGTATACAACCTAAAATTCTAGCCCATATTTTATGATGTGAAAGGATTTAAGTCTTCTCTAAGTTAACCATTTTAAACTGAAAAAGCGAGAATTTCCTCTTTTGTTGTTGTTTAGTTGCTTAGTCATGTCCAACTCTTTTGACCCTATGGACTGTAGCTCGCCAAGCTCCTATGTCCACAGGATTTTCCAGGCAAGAATACTAGAGTGGGTTGACATTTTCTTCTCCAGGGTGTCCTCCTGATCCAGGGATCGAACCTGCGTCTCCTGCATGGGCCGCATCTCCTGCATTGGCAGACAGATTCTTTACCGCTGAGCCACAGGGAAGCCCAATATTTCCTCTTTAGCATCATGAAAAACACAGTGTGTTCACATGAGAATCATGGACACCCACCCAGCACAGGAAAACCCTTTACAAAAATCCTGCAAATGGTCACCTAGCTTCTCACTTAATGCTTTGAAATGACAGGGAGCTACTCACTAATTTACAGGTATCCTTACTATTGTTTGCCATATTTATATTTATACCCCTTGACACTTTTTATGCTTCTGAAGCCAAAAGAACCATTTCTGATGCTAACCCTCAGATTCAAAAGAGAAATGTAATTCAGCCACCAGCTTACCCAGAGGATTTGTTTCAAGGAAAGACACAGCTAGGGAGATTCATTTTGTAATCAACTTACAGATAATGTGGCTGACATAATCCTGCAAAAGATTTATAGTGAAAAGCATATTCCTGGGAACTGGTCTTTAATTTTTAAAAAATGACTACCTCTCATAACAAAATACCCTTTCCAAGACATGACAGTGGTCATCAGGTCCACCCTATCTTTTCTATACCCAGCTAAATTTTTGCAGTACTCTCAGAGATTTTTTCCAGCCCCCTGAACATCTGGAACATCTTCTAATTTGTCAGCATCTCTCAATCTCTCTCTCTCTCTCTCTCTCTCTCTCTTTTTTTGACGAGTTGACATGTGGGATCTCAGTTCCCTGGTCAGGGATCAAACCCATGCCCCCTGCATTGGGAGTGTAGAGTCTTAACCACTGGATCACCAGGGAAGTCCTGTGAGCATCTCTCTTGAATCTTCACATTAGGAACTGAACTGAATAACCCAGAACAAGATACAGAAGAACCTTCTGGTCATGGGATGTGGCCAGTGGCTTCCAAGGTGGTGTGATCTTTTTTTGGAGATCATACCACACCATCAGCAACCACTTTAGAAATGTCAGAAAATGAACTGCTTTACTCTGAGATGTGAGATTTCACTTACAATCTCACACATGAGCTCCATTTTCTGTAAAGCTACATTTACTGAAGTAGTGATATTATAGGCTACCACTGACCTTGCTGTTGTTGTCTAGTTGCTAAGTCACGTGCGACTCTTTGCAACCCCATGGACTACAGTACAATAGCTTCCATCCTTCACTGTCTCCCAGAGTTTGCTCAGACTCATGTCCAGTGAGTCAGTGATGCCATCCAACCATCTCATTCACTGCTGCTACCTTCTCTTCCTGCCCTCAATCTTTCTCAGCATCAGGGTCTTTTCAAATGAGTCAGCTCTTCACATCAGGTGGCCACAGTATCGGAATTTCATCTTCAACATCAGTCCTTCCAATTAACACCCAGGACTGATCTCTTTTAGGATGGACTGGTTGGATCTCCTTGCAGTCCAAGGGACTCTCAAGAGTCTTCTCCAACACCACAGTTTAAAGGCATCAATTCTTCGGCACTAAGCTTTCTTTGTAGTCCAACTCTCACATCCATACATGACCACTGGAAAAACCATAGCCTTGACTAGATGGATCTTTGTTGACAAAGTAATGTCTCTGCTTTTTAATATGCTGTCCAGTTTGGTCATAACTTTCCTTCCAAGAAGTAAGTGTCTTTTAATTTCATGGCTGCAGTCACTATCTGCAGTGATTTTGGAGGCCCCCAAAAATAAAGTCAGCCACTGTTTCCCCATCTATTTGCCATGAAGTGATGGGACTGGATGCCATGATCTTAGTTTTCTGAATGTTGAGCTTCAAGCCAACTTTTTCATTCTCATAATGTACATGATGTACAGAATACATCATATATATACATGACCGCTGGAAAAACCATAGCTTGAACTATTCAGACCTTTGTTGGCAAAGTGATGTCTCTGTTTTGACCTTAAACAAAATCAATTATAAGACATTAATTGCTAATGCTGGACAGGAAATTTTTTTTTGTTGGCAAGCAGAAATGTCACTGGATGTCTTGCATGGAAGTAAACTAAAATTGTCTTTCAAATTGGTCATCTTCTATGAGACAGAGAAAGAATGAGAAATGATGTGTACATCAACTTCCTAAACTGGAGGAAAAACAATGAGCCATGAAAAGAGGGAAAGTCATATAAAATTACACTCACTTTAATTAAGTGACACACCGTGGATAAAATAAAAGAGAAGGAAAAGCAACACCATTTTTTATTTAAGAGGGACAGCTCAATCACTGGCTACCCCAGAGGATTTTCTTCAGGGGAAGATATAGTTAGAGAGATGGGTTTTTTAAGTCAACTAGTGGACAATGTGCCTGACAATAATCCTGCAAAAGATTTATAGTGAGAGAAAAAAAAAAAAGATTTATAGTGAGAAGCATGTTCCTGGGACGAGGGCTCCAATTTTTTTTAAAAATTTAAAACATTTTCATTTCTCTTCTCTCTCTCCTTGAAAATATCTCAACTATAGTTGTTAAAACTGTAGGTTGAAGCAGGACAATTACTGTTTAAAGAAGGGTAGTTTATAAAACATGAGCACGTGGCATGAAAATGAGAATGATTATTGTTAAGCAAGGGTCAGAAGCTATGAACTTTCTGACGATGATGTTGACTGGACGTTCTGTGTGTACTCAGTAGTGTCTGACTCTTTAGGACCCTATGGACTATATAGCCCGCCAGGCTCCTCTGTTCATGGAATTTTCCAGGCAAGAATACTGGCGTGGGTTGCCATTTCCTCCTCCAGAGGACCTTCCCATCTCAGGGATAGAACCCGAGTCTTCTGGCTCTCCTGCATTAGCAGGCGGATTCTTTACCCCTGAGTCACCTGTGAAGCCCTGAGTCACCTGTGAAGCCCTGTGAAATCCTAACCCCCAACATGATGGCATTTGGAGGCGGGGGCTTTGGGCGGTGCTTAGGTCATGAGGGTGGAGCCAACATGAATGGGATTGGACACCCTGGAGAGTTTGCTCTGTGTCCTTGGGAAGACACAAAGAACCAAGAACAAGATACCCTTACCAAGGTCCTCACCAGACAATGAATCTGCCAGCATCTTGATCCTGGGCTTCCCAGCCTCCAGAACTGTGAGAAAGAAATGTTTGTTATTTAAGTTGCCAGTCTATGTTATTTTTGTCATAGCAGCCTGAGTTAAGGCATGATAACCAAGTGTGCTATGAAAATGCTCCAGAAGAGAACCATGAGGTAAGTACTCTAACCACAGCCACACCCTTCAGAAATAAAGATAAGTTTCTTACATTAACAGAGGAGCTTCCCTTTAGTATAACTTCATGTGAACTCCCTGTAATTATTATTTGGGTAAATACCTTTGCCCTCTCCCCACAGGTACCCAAAACCACTTTTTTAGCACTCCATGGATTATTTGAAGTTTAAGAAGAACATTTGTACCTGACTGATTTCAATAAGTATAATTGTAAAGCACACTATTTGACGTAGGTATTAAGCATGAAGTTTATGGTCTATACCTACTCTGAGAGTTCTTGGGCCACTCTTCTTTTTCTCATTATTTTCCCTCCCAAATATCACCATTTCTCAAAATCACCTCCTGTCTGCTATAGGACTAATCTTCTGGTTGAATGCCTGTATCACATCTTATTACATACTATTTCTGTTCTCTTGTGTACCTTAAGTGTTAAACAAAGATATTCCTAGTTACATCTCTGAAGTGATGGATTTCAGGCCCACCTGCACATTAGAATCACCTGGGACGCTTTCTTATAATTCAAGTACCAAGGCTTCAACCTCAGAGATTCTAATTTAATGGAAGGTCCTGACACCGTAATTCTTAAAAGCTTTTTGGGTGATTCTAATGTGAGCCAAGGTTAAGAATTATTGTACTAAGGCTTTAACTTACCCACAAGCTGTGATGTAAGCATCAGTAAAAGGTTCTCATGACTGCAGTTACTTTAGGGCAGACGGAGGGATATTCCTAGGATAGACAGTTTCCAACAGAGTCCCAGAACACCTTCAGGAATAAAGAAAATCAAGAATTAAATGTCTCATAAAAGATGATCCTAAAAGGCACATGGGAAAATAAAGGCTAAGAAAACACTGACAAGGAAGAGTTGTGGGTAGGACTAGCCCGATCAGATATTAAAACAAACTACAAAGCCTCTATAGTTCAATCAGTGTAGTATTGGTACATGAGTAGAAAACAAATCCAAGAAATGGAATGAGAAGCTCCCAAACAGATTCAACTACATATAAAAATCAAGTATATGATAAAGACGGGATCTCAAATCACTAAAGCAACGATAGTCACTTTTAATAAATGAGATTGGGACAATTGGATAGACATTTGGAAAAAAATCAGATTCAATGCTTATACTAGAGAAAAGAATAAATTTCAAAAGGATCAGAGACCCAAAAAAGTGAAACTACACAAGTATGAGAAGAAAACATGAGTTAGTCCTCTCTAACTTCGGAGCAGAGAAAGGTTTTCTAATCATGACTCAAAATTCAGAGGCAATAAAAGAAAAGATTGATAAATCTGACTACATAAAGAAAAGAATAAAAACTTTTGCATGGTCAAAAATACTGTAAGCAGTCAAAAGACAAATGACAGATTGGGAATAAATGTCTATAATATATATCAAAGCTAATATCCCCAATTTATCTTTTTAACTTTTTTAATTGAGGGGAAATGTCCAAAAATAAGTAAAATGGGCAAAAGACATGAACAGACAATTCATAAAAGGATTTTAAAATAGACTTTGAATAAATGAAAAAATGTTCCCTTACAATAAGTGAAATGCAAAACTTTAAAACTTTACTGAGGTAGCATTTATCACCTATCAGTTTGAAAAAAATAATAAAATAAAAATGTTGCAGTGCCCTCGCTGGACAAGACTGTGGGGAAAACAGGCACTCCCATGCATTGCTGAAGGAAAAGCAAAGTGAACTAGTCCCCAAGGAGGGAAATTGGGAAATATCTTTAAAAAACTACATCAAACCAGTAATCCCATTTGTGGGAATTTATCCTAAAGATACACCTACAATAATACCAACATATACGTGCAAATGATTATTCATGACAGCATTACTTGTACCTGCAAAATATTGGAAACTTCCTAAATGCCTGAAACAAGGGAATTGGTTGCATACGTTATGGTATGTACACCCAAGGGAGTGCCATGTAAAGAAGAAAGAGGAATCTCCCTATGAACTGAAGCAATTTCCAAGAGATATTAAGTTACAAACATTTTTTTAAGGAACTTCCCCGGTAGTCCAGTGGCTAAGATTCTGCGCTCCTAACGCAGAGGGCCTGAGTTCAATCCCTGGTCAGGGAACTAGATTCTGCATGACACAATGAAAACTCAGAGCAGCCAGATAAATAAATAAAAGGAAGTATTAAAAAAAAGTTTAAATAAGTTAGCCTTCATAGGTGTAAAGTAGAAGGGACTTTTCATCGTGCTGGCATTCAAGAACCATTCATATCCACTAGTTCGCTTTCTATATTTATACTTGTGAGTCCAAGTGGTTACCAGTGGGGAGAGGGAAGGGAAGAGGAGCAGACAGGGGTATGGGATTAAGAGATACAAACTATTAATGTATAAAATAGATAAGCAACAAAGAAATATTGTACAGCAATAGGGAATAAGCCATTATTTTGTAATAACTTAAATGGAGTATAAGAATATTGAATCACTATGCTGTATACTTGAAACTAATATAATATCTTAAACCAACTATACTTCAATTTAAAAAAAGAGAGATATTAATAAACATCCTTTGAACTCTGGACTTTACAGGTTGCCAGGAAGCTCAGAGACCCATCAAGAAACACAGTTACCTTAGTCAAATTTGTATTCCCTGTGCCTGCTGAAGAGTCTAGCATTTGACAAACGTTTGTTCAACTCAACCGAATTGCATGTCTTTTGTTATAAGACACCCAAGTCCTTTTGTGGAATGAAGAGGATAAATAAATTGGAAATATGAAATTTTGTGGGTAGAAAGAAGTAGCTCTCCTTCTCAAGAAAAGGAACAGTCCCTCTTAGAAATTCCCTTTTGTAAATTGTAGGTGTCATAGCAGTGAAAAAAATGCAGGGACTTTATCTGATAATGAACTGGCTGGTTTGACTTGTGGAAAATAAACTTCTAGTGCCATCTCTCAGGGTGACTGGGATTTTCATGTGAGAAAAAGCAGCTAATTATTCACTGCTTAATTACAGCACTGTCTTGCCTAGAAATGGGAAAAGTAATATATTGAGCTGTGTTGACCTAAGGTGACGGCTTATAGAAACATTAAAGTCAATGTAAGAAACAAATCACATTCCCTATAAGTTATATACTGCCCAAACTTGTGTTCTTTGCTTGTGTTCTTTGTTTCATTACTGCAGTAATGAGATACTTGAGTTGTGTTTTGGCTCTTGTTTAGTCACTAAGTCATGTCCAACTCTTTGCAACCCCATGGCCTATAGCCTGCCAGGTTCTCTGACCATGGGATTCTCCAGACAAGAATACTGGAGTGGGTAGCTATTTCCTTCTCCATGGGATCTTCCTGACACAGGGACTGAACCCGCATCTCCTGTGTCTCCTGCATTGGAAGGAGGATTCTCTACCACTGAGCCACCTGGAAAGCCCAAGCTATTTGAGTTGCTTTTAGTCAGACACAGAAAAGATTTCTTATCCTTGCAAATTAAGGAGTGAAATGTTCATTTGATTTTGTCACCTCTAAGGAGTTCATATCTCACTCCTTTTCACGAGGTCTGGTGTTCTTCCTATTCCTACACAGCATTAACAGCTTTTTTGGAATGTGATTATAAAGGTACCACCCCCTTATGTATTTACTATCTGTGTTCTTAACTAAGGCCCACTCTACCTTTGCTATAGTTTACCAAGTAGCCTATTTTCCTTTGGGCAAGTGTTTCTCAGTGTCCTAACTTGGGGCATAAAATCTAGCCCAAATATTGATACATTTCAATTTGGTGACTTACAGAGTATGTTAATCTTTGCACCCCAGAGTGTGCAGTTTCAGGGGTTCTTAGAGTCTGACCCCTCCTCCTGCCAATGATAGAATGCTATTAGCTGTGAGGTCATCGACCTTTCCAGAATTCCCCTGGTGGCTCAGTGGTAAACAATCTGCCCGCCAATACAGGAGACTTGAGTTTGAGCCCTGGGTCAGGAAGATGCCCTAGAGGAGGAAACAGCAACTCACTCCAGTATTCTTGCCTGGGAAATCCCACGAACAGAGGAGCCTAGCCTGGCCAGCTACACTCCATGGGGTCACAAAGAGTTGACTATGACTGAGCGACTCAAGAAGAACAACGACATCAACCATTCCACTCTGAGATGGATGCCTGGGCATCAGCAGAAGGAAAGAGCAAAAAGAAAAGAACAGAAAGTAAAGATGGGCAAGCAGAAGGGAAGAGGGGAAAAGGAAAAGCTGAAACAGCACAAGGCTGGTGAGGCATAGAGTCCCACCAGGAACGGCCCCTGTATGAATTCTCCTATTCAGAAAGGGAATATGAATTGACTTCTTCCCGCAACTACTATCAAATGACAGAATATTCTACAGCCTAACATCACCTTCACTTTAAAACCAGCAACATATAGAGGAAGTGTGTGGAAATATAGTTTGGAAAAACATGGAGTTTGAAGTCAGAAGGCTGGGTTCAGTTCACATTGAACTGACCATGCAAAGATGCAATAGTAATATCAAGGGTTTGTTGGTGGTGTTCAGTCGCTAAGTCGTGTCTGACTCTGTGACCCCATGGACTGCAGCACACCAGGCCTCCCTGTCCCTCATTATCTCCTGGAGTTTGCCCAAGTTCATGTCCATTGAGTCAGTGATGCTATCCAACCATCATATCCTCTGCTGCCCTCTTCTCCTCTTGACCCCATGGACCGTAGCCTGCCAGGCTCTCTGTTCATGAGATTTCCCAGGCAAGAATACTGGAGTGGATTGCCATTTCTTCTCCAGGGGATCTTCCCGAACCAGGGATTGAACCTGCCTCTCCTGCACTGGCAGGTGGATTCTTTACCACTGAGCCACCAGGGAAGAGGGAAAGAACTATAACAGGCATCGAATGCCAGGAATGTTGGGTCAGACGAAGGTGTCAGATATGGCTCCTTATGTCGTCTTCTTGGAAGAAAAGGATCAGATAAAAAAAGATTGAGATCTATGTCTTCCCCCTTCACAAGAGTCTTGGCCACCAGACACGAAGTAACTCATCATTCAAACCAGTATTTCCATTTCTTCTTGTCAGCCCACACAGTCTTATACATTTGGTGTCAAATATTACAGTTTTTTTCCTCTAGTAGAATCTGAATCATCAGAAAGAGGAAAGTCAAAATTTTCACAAATAAACAGTGATGACTTTGACAGTAAATGACTGAAGGGAAACTCCTTTGCCTGTGACACCCTGTGCCATGGTTTCCTACCCCAAATAAAAATTAAATAAAGAGCATGTCTTCAAATGCTAGTTTCATATACACATACATATATGTATGTATATGTATATATACACACATATGCATACATGTATACAATATATACATACATATATACATATATATATATATATGCTGAGGCCATCATAGCTCAGTTGGTAAAGAATCAGCCTGCAACGCAGGAGACCCCGGTTTGATTTCTGGGTTGGGAAGATCCACTGGAGAAGGGATAGGCTACCCACTCCAGTATTCTTGGGCTTCCCCTGTGTGGCTCAGCCAGTAAAGAATCTACCTGCAAAGCAGGAGACCTGGGTTCAATCCCTGGGTTGGGAAGATCTCCTGGAGAAGGGAAAGGCTACCCACTCCAGTGTTCTGGCCTAGAGAATTCCAATGACTATACAGTCCATGGGGTTACAAAGAGTTGGACATGACTGAGCGACTTTCACTTCACATACACACAAGAACACATAGGAAGTTGGTGTGTAATAAAGACAACATTCCAAAATTGGTGGGAAATGGATGAAATAGTAAAGAAATTGTGTTTGCAAAGTTGGCCAACAATTTAGGGGGAATAAATATCTGCATTCATAACTCAAGTTCAGACCTTATACCAAATAAATGAAGTTATATTATAAATTAAGTCTTTCAAAATATGTCATGAAAATCGGAAACCACAAAGACTGTACATTTGAGTATATTCAAAAGTACATATGAGAAAAATACTGTATGATTTCACTTATATGAGGTATCTAAAATAGTTAAACTCACAGGAACAGAGTAGAATGGTGGTTTTCCAGGGGCTGGGAGAGGGGAAATGAGGAGAAATGAGGAGAGGGGAAATGAGGAGTTCAACAGGTGTCAAGCTTCAGTTATACAAGATGAACAAGTTCTAGAGATTTGATGAACAACACGGTACCCACAGTTAAGAATACTGTCTATGTACTAAAAATCTTGTTGAGAGGGTCGATTTCCTATTGTGGTCTCACCACAATTTAAAAAACTACATATGGTGAAACATATGCAATATATAACAAATGGTTAATCTCAAATACATAAAAAGTTTTTAAATATCAGTAAGAATGAACAATCATTGGAAAAATAGTCAAGGAGCATGAAGTGGAAGTCACATACACAAGATTCTCCACAAAGGACTAGTAAACAGATGAAAGTCCAGTCAATATTAAACAGGAAAAATCTCAAACATATGGAGGCTAAATAATACGCTTCTGAATAACCAACAAATCATAGAAGAAATCAAAAAAGAAATCAAAATATGTATAGGAACGAATGAAAATGAAAACACAACAACCCAAAACCTATGGGACACTGTAAAAGCAGTGCTGAGGGGAAGGTTCATAGCATTACAGGCTTACCTCAAGAAACAAGAAAAAAGCCAAATAAATAACCTAACTCTACACCTAAAGCAACTAGAGAAGGAAGAAATGAAGAACCCCAGGGTTAGCAGAAGGAAAGAAATCTTAAAAATTAGGGCAGAAATAAATGCAAAAGAAACTAAAGAGACCATAGCAAAAATCAACAAAGCTAAAAGCTGGTTTTTTGAAAAAATAAACAAAATTGACAAAACATTAGCAAGACTCATTAAGAAACAAAGAGAGAAGAACCAAATTAACAAAATTAGAAATGAAAATGGAGAGATCACAACAGACAACACTGAAATACAAAGGATCATAAGAGACTACTACCAGCAGCTCTATGCCAATAAAATGGACAACTTGGAAGAAATGGACAAATTCTTAGAAAAGTATAACTTTCCAAAACTGAACCAGGAAGAAACAGAAGATCTTAACAGACCCATCACAAGCAAGGAAATCGAAACTGTAATCAGAAATCTTCCAGCAAACAAAAGCCCAGGACCAGATGGCTTCACAGCTGAATTCTACCAAAAATTTAGAGAAGAGCTAACACCTATCTTACTCAAACTCTTCCAGAAAATTGCAGAAGAAGGTAAACTTCCAAACTCATTCTATGAGGCCACCATCACCCTAATTCCAAAACCAGACAAAGATGCCACAAAAAAAGAAAACTACAGGCCAATATCACTGATGAACATAGATGCAAAAATTCTAGCAAACAGAATCCAACAACATATTAAAAAAATCATACACCATGACCAAGTGGGCTTTCCCAGGAATGCAAGGATTCTTTAATATCTGCAAATCAATCAATGTAATACACCACATTAACAAATTGAAAGATAAAAACCATATGAGTATCTCAATAGATGCAGAGAAAGCCTTTGACAAAATTCAACACTCAGTTATTATTAAAACTCTCCAGAAAGCAGGAATAGAAGGAACATACCTCAACATAATAAAAGCTATATATGACAAACCCACAGCAAGCATCACCCTCAATGGTGAAAAATTGAAAGCATTTCCCCTGAAATCAGGAACAAGACAAGGGTGCCCACTCTCACCACTACTATTCAACATAGTGTTGGAAGTTTTGGCCACAGCAATCAGAGCAGAAAAAGAAGTAAAAGGAATCCAGATAGGAAAAGAAGAAGTGAAACTCTCGCTGTTTGCAGATGACATGATCCTCTACATAGAAAACCCTAAAGACTCTTCCAGAAAATTACTAGAGCTAATCAATGAATATAGTAAAGTTGCAGGATATAAAATTAACACACAGAAATCCCTTGCATTCCTATATACTAACAATGAGAAAACAGAAAGAGAAATTAAGGAAACAATACCATTCACCATTGCAACAAAAGGAATAAAATACTTAGGAGTATATCTACCTAAAGAAACAAAAGACCTATACATAGAAAACTATAAAACACTGATGAAAGAAATCAAAGAGGACACAAACAGATGGAGAAACATAACCGTGTCCATGGATTGGAAGAATCAATGTTGTCAAAATGGCTATTCTACCCAAAGCAATCTATAGATTCAATGTAATCCCTATCAAGCTATCAACGGTATTTTTCACAGAACTAGACCAAAGAATTTCACACTTTGTATGGAAATACAAAAAACCTCGAATAGCCAAAGTAATCTTGAGAAAGAAAAATGGAAGTGGAGGAATCAACCTGCCTGACTTCAGATTCTACTACAAAGCCACAGTCATCAAGACAGTATGGTACTGGCACAAAGACAGAAATATAGATCAATGGAACAGAATAGAAAGCCCAGAGATAAATCCACAAACCTATGGACACCTTATCTTTGACAAAGGAGGCAAGGATATACAATGGAAAAAAGACAACCTCTTTAACAAATGGTGCTGGGAAAATGGTCAACCACTTGTAAAAGAAGGAAACTAGAACACTTTCTAACACCATACACAAAAATAAACTCAAAATGGATTAAAGATCTAAATGTAAGACCAGAAACTATAAAACTCCTAGAGGAGAACATAGGCAAAACACTCTCCGACATAAATCACAGCAAGATCCTCTATGACCCACCTCCCAGAATATTGGAAATAAAAGCAAAACTAAACAAATGGGACCTAATGAAACTTAAAAGCTTTTGCACTACAAAGGAAACTATAAGCAAGGTGAAAAGACAGCCTTCAGAATGGGAGAAAATAATAGCAAATGAAGAAACAGACAAAGGATTAATCTCAAAAATATACAAGCAACTCCTGAAGCTCAATTCCAGAAAAATAAATGACCCAATAAAAAAATGGGCCAAAGAACTAAACAGACATTTCTCCAAAGAAGACATACAGATGGCTAACAAACACATGAAAAGATGCTCAACATCACTCATTATCAGAGAAATGCAAATCAAAACCACAATGAGGTACCATTACACGCCAGTCATGATGGCTGCTATCCAAAAGTCTACAGGCAATAAATGCTGGAGAGGGTGTGGAGAAAAGGGAACCCTCTTACACTGTTGGTGGGAATGCAAACTAGTACAGCCACTATGGAAAACAGTGTGGAGATTTTTTAAAAAACTGGAAATAGAACTGCCATATGACCCAGCAATCCCACTTCTGGGCATACACACTGAGGAAACCAGATCTGAAAGAGACACGTGCACCCCAATGTTCATCGCAGCACTGTTTATAATAGCCAGGACATGGAAGCAACCTAGATGCCCATCAGCAGATGAATGGGTAAGGAAACTGTGGTACATATACACCATGGAATATTACTCAGCCATTAAAAAGAATTCATTTGAATCAGTTCTAATGAGATGGATGAAACTGGAGCCCATTATACAGAGTGAAGTAAGCCAGAAAGATAAAGAACATTACAGCATACTAACACATATATATGGAATTTAGAAAGATGGTAACAATAACCCTATATGCAAAACAGAAAAAGAGACACAGAAGTACAGAACAGACTTTTGGACTCTGTGGGAGAAGGTGAGGGTGGGATGTTTCGAAAGAACAGCATGTATATTATCTATGGTGAAACAGGTCACCAGCCCAGGTGGGATGCATGAGACAAGTGCTCGGGCCTGGTGCACTGGGAAGACCCAGAGGAATCGGGTGGAGAGGGAGGTGGGAGGGGGGATCGGGATGGGGAATACGTGTAAATCTACAGCTGATTCATATCAATGTATGACAAAACCCACTGCAATGTTGTGAAGTAATTAGCCTCCAACTAATAAAAAAAAAAAGGAAAAAATAAAAAATTTTAAAAAATAAACAGGAAGAATCTGTTTTTTGCCCATTTGGAATTAGGGATGCACTGTTATCAAAACCTTGGAAAAACCATATGCACTGCAAATGGGAGAGTAACCAGTACAGATTTTCTGCAAAGCAGCTCAGTAACTGCCATGAAAATATTACATATAGTTATGCTTTGGGGCTTCCTTGGTGGCTCAGTCAGTAAAGAATCTGTCTCCAAGGCACCAGATCCGGGCTTGATCCCTGGATGGGAAGATCCCTAGAGAAGGAAATGGCAACCCACTCCAGTATTCTTGCCTGGAGAATCCCATGGACAGAGGAGCCTGGTGGGCTACAGTCCAAAGGGTGGCAAGAGTTGGACATGACTGAGCCACTAAACCACCACCAGTTATGCTTTTACATAGTTATTCTACCTACAGGTTTTTATTGGAATTAACCACGTGATGAACATATGCACCAGAGCATTAGCGTCTGTTATTTAAATGTTAAAAATGCAAAAACTGGATTTCCCTGGTGGCTCAGTGGTAAAGAATCCACCTGCCAATGCAGGAAACACAGGTTCCATTCCTGGTATGGGAAAATCCCATGTGCTGTGGAGCAACTAAGCCCATGTGTCCAACTTCTGAGCCAGAACTCTAGAGCCTGGGAACTACAACTACTGAAAGCCCGAGCACCCTAGGGTCCATGCTCTGAAACAAGAGAAGCTACCGCAAAGAGAAGCCCACACACCACAGCTAGAGAAAAGCTTGTGCAACAATGAAGACCCAGCAGAGTCATAAATAAATAAATAAAATTATTTTTTAAATGTAGAAAGTAAATGTCAATAATACAAGACTAGGTTATGTAAAACGATAGTATGTGCATTTTTTTGTGTGTGTAGCCATTGAAAGTGATGCAGACCTATATCGGGCACCAGGGAAAGTGGCCCAAGTGTTTTACTGAAGAAAAGCAAATTGTAGAACATTATATATAATTTGATCCCATTTATGTAAAAGTGTGTGTGTGTGCACAAATGTTCATATGTAGAGAAGACCAGAGGTGTGTTTGCCAAACTGTTAACAAGTCGTCTCTGGGATCTGGCTTTGTCATTAAGTTTTTGCTTGTCTTGTACTTTCTGTATTGTTGGGGGTTTTTGTTTTTACAATGAGTGTGTATCATTTTCACTAAACCAAAGGTCTCTTTTTGTAAGAAAATGCTACTTTCATCAAGCACATAATATCAAAAACAGAATGAAAGGATGCTTTCTGCTTTTGGAGTTCATCAGAGAAATCATGCAGTATTCAAGGTTTGTCTCCAGGTTCCTTCTTATGAAATGTCTACCCCATCAACCCGGAGCATGTTGCCTGAACATGCACGATCTCAACTGGTGGTCAAGTAACTCCTACCAAAGATGTTGATAATGTCAGGGCTCAGTTAGCATCACGAAACTCAGGATACTCCTGGCCCTTTCATTGCATTCCCCTCTAATGCACTAAACAGATCAATTTCTACATAAAATTCAACTAGATTCTAGGGCATAAAGAAGTCACATGGCTTTTTTGATGAATTGCAATTGCTTCAGAGATTTTCAAAGCTGTGAGTATCATAATGTTCACTAGAAACTATTCAGTGTTAAGCCTCTCAACCCTAGATGTTTGTTAACATCCTACTTTCAGCTCGTGTGTTTACATCCTCACAAACTGGATGTGATGGAGCTTTTCTCGGTCCTACTGAAAATGTGATCTGTGTGAACTAATGCTGATCCATGAACAGTTCACAAACCTCAAAGACAGAAGCAGATATTATAGAGTAAGCATTGAGAAACCCTTACAGCGATTTGAAAGAGCAATTTTATGCTGTTGAATAAAAAATAAGTAAGTAAAAGAATCAGGGCTTATATTTTGTATGCTTTTAAAATTTTATTTCTCCAGTAATAGTTTTTATTATTAATAGTGTGTTATAAAAGAATCAGTCCATGATAGATTTGAAAGTTATAAATTTCTAATTTTTAAAGAAAGCTCCTTCACCTCAGTTTCAGGGGTGAAACTCATTTCCAGCAGTCTGAATATATTAGCATATTAAGTTTCCCATTGCTGCCATAACAAATGACCACCAATTTTAGCAGCTTAAAACAACACAAATTTATTATCTCCCAGTTCTACGGGCTTTTCTGGTTTCTCTGCTCAGCCTCACAAAACCAAAATTAAGGTTCCAGCCAGCTATGTACACTTTCATTAGGAATGCATTCAACTATTAGCAAAATCCAGTTCCTTTCCTCACTGATTGTCAGCCAAGGGCCATCTTCAGTTAAAGGCTCCTCTCTGGTCCTTGTGCCCTGAATTATTCTCATGCCTAGAATCTCTCAGCTTCCCCTTTGAATGCATCTCTCTTGCTTCCAGTTGGAGGCCATTCTCTGCTTTTAAGGGCTTGACTGACTAGGCCTTGCTACAGACTGAGTATCTGTTTCCCCCAAAATTCGCATACTGAAACTTAATGCTCAATGTGATAGTCTTAGGAAGTGGGGTCTTTAGGAAGTGCTCAGGTCATCAGTAGAGAGCCCCCAGGAACTAAGGGATTAGTGCTCTTATAAAAGGAACCCCACGGAGCTCCCTCACCCCTTCCAACATGTGAGGACATGGGGAGAAGGTATCAACTATGAACCAGGAAACAGGCTCTCTCCAGACACTGAATTTACTGGTGCCTTGATCTTAGACTTCCCAGCCTCTAGAGCTGTGAGAAACACTTTTCTGTTGTTTATAAGCCACCTGGCCCATGGCATTTCACTATAGAAGCCTAAATGGACTAAAAGAGGCCCACAGGGATAATCCTGGATAATCTTCCTCTTTTAAAAGCCACAGCCTTAATCTCATCTGCAAAGTCCTTTTGTAATGTAACATAGACACAGGTTAGCGGGATTAGGATGTGGACATCTGCGAGGGGCTATTATTCTGCTGACATAGACAGGGCAAGGTGAAGTCCAAGAGACCTCACAAATTTGTTCTTCAAGCAGAGAACCGAAAGGCTGAAGTGAAAGGAATAAACTCTAATGAAGGAATGACCAACAGTGGAGGTGACTGTGGAGGACACATCAAACTGCTACAGGACGCTGACTGACCGGACCCTGACAAGGTGGACGCTAGCAGTCTTGTGTTTCCAAGATCGCTGCTTACTGAGCAGTTTGCTGCCGCTGCACCAGCAGTGGAACCGTTGAGTGAAGGAAGGCAAATGGGGGTGGCTCCCCTGACTACCGGAAGGGCAGGCAAGACGCAGGAACACAGCAATGTACACACACAACTGAGAGAAGTGGAAAATGGAAAGAAGCTGGTTATGTGTGAGCAAACAGAGTTTTCCATGATCTTACCTCCTTATGAGGCAAAGTTCTGAGTAAGAAAGTCCTCCAAAGACTTCAGAGCAGAAAAAGATGCTGTCAGAGCTGGCTGCTTGAGAAGGAGAACAAAGACCGCCACAACCTTGATTGCGAGAACATTCAGACAGTAGGTCAAATCCTGGTGCCCAAGGACACTCAGCTTTCTCTCGTGTCTCCTACATCACTGCAGAAAAGCCTTCACAGACCAGTTCTCTCCTCTCCAGGCTGTGACTCAGACACCAACTTTTACATCATTATTTTATCCCTTCACGTTCACCACTTCACTTTAAATCAAACGTGAAACAAAAATTGATTTCCCAACCTTTCATCCTTCCTCATTTTATATTGCAAACCTCTAAATCTCATTTCAGGTTATCACCACACGATAAATTACATACACCTGAAAATTGATTTTTCCAAAGGTCTTCTCTCACCCTTTACGTTTCAACATGACCAAAGAGCATGATTCTAATTACAGCCCTGCACACCTGACCCACAGCTTGCTAACATTTACGCCCATCATTTTTAACTTTTCTTTAAATAGAATTCTCTGCCAGGCAAAGGACTCACTAAACAACTCACTAAAGTGTGAATAGCTTCAATGTCCTGCTGGAGTTGTGACTGTCACTTCTTTTTGGGTTTTGCTTGCTTTCTCCATTAACATGTGTGGGTTTTTAAAATCCCATCTGCTACAAAGCACCAGTATCTATCAAGCCTACTGCCCCAGGTTCTGTAGCTGTAAAGTTGATATAATAGTCAAAATTGGCTATATTCTATGTAGAAACTGGAGAAGTTTAAATGGATCTACTCAATTGTAACTTAGAGAATTCAGATATTAAGGTAGGTTTTCTTTCCACATGAAGCAAGTAGGGCTGTAAGGAAGGAAGCCTCAAGACTGAGTAGAGAACATTCATGAGTTTCACAAGCGCACCACACTTAACTATACTTGACTTCATTGTGTTTTGCAGATTCCATGATTTTTACAAGTTTAAGGTTTGTGGCATCCGTGTCTATGGGTGCCATTTTTCCAACAGCATTTGCTACCTTAGAATCTCTGTGTCACATTATGGAATTCTTGCAATACTTTGAACTCTTTCATTTTTATTATATTTGTCTTTGATCTGTGATCAGTGATCTTTGAAGTCACTAATATGACTCATGGAGGGCTCAGATAATGGTATTTTTAGCAATAAAAATTTGTTATTTTCATTAATTTTTTGATGTGGACCCTTTTTAAAGTCCTTATTGAATTTGTTGCAATATTGCTTCTGTTTTATGTTTTGGCTTTTTGGCCACAAGGCATGTGGAATCTTAGCTCCCCAGTTCAGTTCAGTCGCTCAGTCATGTCCGACTCTGCAACCCCATGAACCACAGCACGCCAAGCCTCCCTGTCCATCACCAACTCCCGGAGTCCACCCAAACCCATGTCCATTGAGTTGGTGATGCCATCCAACCACTTCATCCTCTGTCACCCCCTTCTCCTCCTGCCCTCAATCTTTCCCAACATCAGGGTCTTTCCAAATGAGTCAGCTCTTTGCATTAGGTGGCCAAAGTATTGGAGTTTCAGATCAAACCCACACCCCCTGAAATGGAAGGTGAAGTCTTAACTGCTGGACCACCAGGGAAGTCCCTGCAATACAAGTCTTTTAAATGAAGGTATGTACGTTGGTTTTTAGACATAATGTTATTGCACACCTAACAAACCACAGTATAAAGATATCTTGGGAAAACAAAAAATTGGTATGACTCCCTTTATTGGATTTTGGCTTTATTGCAGTATTCTAGAACCAAACCCACATTATCTCCAAGGTGTGCCTGTATGTGTGCTTGGGGGATGAGGAAGGAGGGTGTATAAGTAAGCACCAGTCAGTTATTTCCACTCTCTCTTCTCCACAGAACTGACCTCCTCCCCCACCATTACATTATAATCATTCTTACCAAGATTAGTTATAGCCTGCTGCTTCAATTCCACTAGTTTTTGTCCTGTTACCTGACTTCTCAGCTGTAACTGATACTATCAGGGTCCACCATTCAAGCAGGGTTTGAACATTAGCAGCCAAGACACTCTCCTCTCAGTGCTCCAAGCCTCAGAACTCTTCCAAGATCCTAGATGCTGGCCGCACTCGCCTTCTGTGATGGCCCACACTGTCTGTGGAGTGTTTCTCTCTGAATAAATCCACTTCTTACCTATCAAAAAAAAAAAAAAAAGACCCTAGATGCTCATTACATCTCAGTCTGAGCAGCTACGGATCTCTGAACTCAGCATGCACGGTTTGCTTTCAGTACCCAGCACGTATTGTGATGGTTTTAAAATATGTCAACAAACTCCTTGATACTTCCCTCTTCAAGAATGGAGATGAATTCCCTTCTTGTAGACTGAACTTAGTGATTCTTTTTTTTCTTAAGGGCTTTAAAAAAAAAAAAAATTATTTATTTAGCTGTGCTGGGTGTTAGTTGCAGCACCCAGAATCTTTTAATCTCTGTTGCAACATGCGAGATCTTTAGTTGCGTGCGGCATGAGAACTTAATTGTGCATGGGATCTAGTTCCCTTACCAGGGGTGGAACCTGGGGCCCCTGTGTTGGGAGCTCGGAGTCTTAGCCACTGGACCACGAGGGAAGTCCCTGGACTTACTGATTCGTTTCTAATAGTGTGTCACAGAAGGGACAATGAGATCAGAACACAAATATCTGAGGTGAGGACACAAGAAGCAGTGCGACTTCCTTCTTGTTCCCTTGGATCACATGCTCTGGAGGCGGCCAGCTGCCCTGTCACAAGCACCCTCAAGCAGCCCCGAGGACAGTCCACACGGGGAGAAGTGGAGGCCAGCAGCCATGCATGGAGGCCATTGTGGAAGCAGTCCTCAAACCTGCAAGTGTATCACCAGGACCACCACCCAGATAAACTACTTCCAAATTTCTGACACATACAAACTGTGAGGTCACAATTTTGTTATTTGAAAATCACTAGTTTGGGGATGATCTATTATGCAAGAATAGATAAGGAAAAACAGAGCCTGTTTTACCTCCTCTCTGAAATATGAGCAGTCTTTAATTCCTGACTAGACCTAACCAAAACAGACGCCAGTATTTTCTGAGCTAATCACTGGCTGGCACTCTTTGAAATTTCTTTTTTTTAATTAAAAGCTAAAGGCTTTGGACTCTTAATTATAACTTTATCACAATTCTAAATGGTTTAATGGCTCTGATTTAGTCTTTTTAATGTATAGGCTGGGAAGACAGATCATATGATATAGGCGGTTTGAATGTGTGAATATTGCATGTGTTCTGTCTATATAATTGCCTTTCCTCCCTCTCGCTCTGCCTCTATCTCCCTCTTCCCACTAAGTAATTCTAGCGAGGATGAGAAAGGGGCTAAGGAAACTGAGGTACACTGAAATTTAGAAACTTGATCAGCTTATATAACTAGTAAGGAGTGGAAGCAAGATTCAAACCAGACAGTCTACTTTCAAATTCTGTGCTCATAATCATTCTGCTATGCTGCCCCTCGGAGTCTGTGTGTGTGTGATCACATTTTAAGAAACAGGCAGAAGTTCTCAAATTCACCAGTATGTTTACATACATAGTCTACTCCTTGGCTGATATTTCCTCCCATGGCACTTAACCTGTTAATAGTTAAATTATCAACTGTTCTATGCAATGAAGATGGACATCTACACACACACACATATATGAACTGGGACACAAAGGACAGTGTAGGCTTTTCTGAAGAAGAGTACCAGATGGCACACACATAAACAGTGGAATTCAAGTGAAATATCTTTAGATCGCTTTATTATATGCAAATATCATGCCTAGTACACAATCTACAAATCAGTTCCTCAGAGGTATTTAGCGCAATGATAAACACATCACTTTTTACTGTGTTTACTTAAAAAAGAAAAAAAAAATTAATCCAAATCACATTGGGAGATCTTTATTAATTTAAATTGACATTGTTAATTTTGTCTGCCAAGTCCTTAGTAAACATACCCTTATTTCATACAAACTTACAGGCTCTCAATAACAGGATCATCATGATGACTAGAAGTTATCAAGAGTATTGTAATGATTAAAATAATGTTCAAATAATTCACAAGTTACTTCACCGAAATACTTAAAATATTCTGGGGAGTGCTTGAAAGATCTGCTTATAAATAGTGACTGATATATTTAGTTAAGTATTTGGTGCTGAAGATAAACACTTCTTATATAAAACATTGTTTTAATACATTGCTCTACTGATGAAACTAGTTTATTAGATATAATACATTTCTAACACTAAAGAATAAAGCTTTATCTTCATATTTATTTTATTCATAAGACTCTTATCAATGAAGAATGTTGTACCCAACAATAATAAACTGGCATACTGCAATAATAAACTGGCATATTCTGTAAAAGTGAAAAAGAAAAGCTGCAACAGAACAAACTAGATAACTGCCTTACACATTCTTTATACAAACAGCCCCTTTAGAACAGAAATAAACGCAGACCAAACGCTTTTAGTTTTTATGCCTAGGTGGTAATTACAAAGCTTCACACGCTGAAGAGAAAAGGAACAATAGTAATACAGAACACAGTATTTTTAACAATTATAACACATTTAACATCCTCAGTCAACCACTGGATTCTCAGATCAGATTGGCAACTGAAATTTCACATCCACCTGGGCTTGCTTGGCTAAGGTCACTATCTCAGAGAGCTTCACAACCTGAAAGGAAAAGAAAACAATCTTTGTCTCTATTTTCACAAAAACACAGAATCAGGACAATTGGTCAATGCGAAATTAACTGCATCTTCAATCCTTTTCATTTAAAACATCTGGGCTATTCTGACATTGTTATAAACCATGTCACAGTCTCAGAAGCATTTGCCACGCTGGCATGCATCCATGCTAGGTTGCTTCTGTCATGTCCAACGCTTTGCGACCCTATGGACTGCACCCCGCCAGGCTCCCCCCTCTGTGGGATTCTGCAAGCAAGAATACTGGAGTGGGCTGCTGTGCCCTCTTCCAGGGGATCTTCCCAACCCAGGGATCTCTTACCTCTCCTGTGCTGACAGGCGGGTTCTTTACCACTAGTGCCACATGGGAAGCCCACTCCTAGGAGGATAGTCAAATCTAACACTTCATAACCTGCATATTATAACCCACACTAGATTTTATTCACGTATATAAAATCAGAAGATATTAAATAGATACATATCTGATATATGTATCTACCTCTTTTTCACTGCCCAAATTATATCTATCTTAATTTTTTCCTCTTTTTAAATTGAAGTTTAGTTGTATTAGTTTCAGGTATACAGCAAAGTGATTCAGTTATTCATACATAGATTCTTTCCCAAATTCTTTTCCCTTATAGATATTGAATATAGCTCCCTGTGTGATACAGCAGGTCCTTGCTGATTATCTATTTTATATATAATAGTGGATATATGTTAATCCCAAACTCATAATTTATTCCTCTCCCCCTCGTTTCACCTTCGATAACCCTAAGCTTGTTTTCTATATCTGTGTCTGTTTCTCTTTTGTAAATAAGTTCATTTGTGTCATATTTTAAACTCCACATACAAGTGATATCATATGGTATTTGTCTTTCTCTTTCTGACTTACTTCACTTAGTACGATGATCTCTAGGTCCATCCATGTTGCTGCAAATGGCATTATTTCATTCTTTTTTATAGCTGAGTAGTATTCAATTGAATATATGTATATATATATATACTACATCTTCTTTATCCATTCATGTGTTGATGGACATTTAGGTTGCTTCCATGTCTTGGCTATTGTAAATTTGCTGCTATGAACACAGAGGTGCATTTATCTCTTCCAATTACAGTTTTCTGCAGATATATCCAAGAGTAGGACTGCTGGATCATACGGTAGTTCTATTTTTACTTTTTTGAGGAACCTCCATACTGTTTTCCATAGTGATTTCACCAATTTACATTCCCACCGAAAAAATGTGGGACATTTCCCTTCTCTCCACGCCTTCTTCAGCATTTGTTATTTATAGACTTTTTAGTGATGGCCATTCTGACTGGTGTGAGGTAACACCTCATTGTAGTTTTGCATTTCTCTAATAATTAGCGATGTTGAGCAATTTTTCATGTGCATGTTAGCCATCAATCTGTATATCTTCTTTGGAGAAATGTCTATTTCCATCTGCTGCCCTTAACTATCTTTGACGATAGAAATAGTGACTGTCTTAGCTGGATACTACACAACGCAAAGCACATTTAAATAAAAGTTTGGGGAATTCCCTGGTGGTTCAGTGGTTAGGACTTTCACTGCCAGGGCCCAAGTTCAATCCCTGGTCAGAGAACTAAGATCCTGCAAGCCACATAGCATGGTCATAAATAAATAAATAAAAGCTTATTTTAAAAATATGTATATAATCCTAGAATGGTGGGATAGGAGCTTGAATCTGGAAGTTACTATTTTACTTTCTGTCAGTAAGTTAACAATTATCAACCTGAATTCCAATATTCTCTATATAAATGTATCTGAGAATATTCAGCTGGTACCATACAAAATGTACAAATTAAACATATCTAAAACCAAACAACAAATTTAGCTTCTCTCCTCTCCAGCAGAATAGTTAAGAGAAGGTTTTAAAGTTAAACACCTTGAGTTCAGATCCCACTCTGATGTTTACAACATGTGATCCTAAATAAGATTAATGTATCGAGCTTTTGTTTCTTTATCTATAAAAGTGGATATTGTATCACCAAACTTATATTAAGTCAGGTAATAGGGGAAGGGGAAAAAAAGGCCTAGCATTGCATGCATAATAAATTATAAAAGGTAGCGATTGCTGACATTATCATATTATTAATACTGTCATGACGTCCATAACCTCCTACTCACTAGAAAAACACTACAGACACAACTTAAATCAACTGTTCACTTTGATCTTTCACAGTCTATTTGATCAAGCTCCTACTGATACTTATCCTTCCTCTCCATGTCCAAAAAGCTTTTCCTAATTCAGGCTCTCACTGCAAACAAGCATATTTTCAGAGAAAAGTTCTAACCTATTCATTCCCTTCACCTCACCTCATATCTAATTACTGAACTAGCCAGACTCCTACTATCCCTCACTCTTTCCTTCAGCAATTGATTCCACATCTCAATGTCAAAACAGGCTTTCTGAAACACTTTCTCCCTACCAGACCCTTACTCAAAATCTTAATTTAAACTCAGGATTGTGTATAAGTTCACAATGAACTGTCTGTGAACTTCAGATAAAGAATCAAAAGTTCTCATTTAGAAACATCTCTGTTTCCACCACAGAGTATTCACCAAGAAAGATAGAGTGTTAAATGAAAGAAATTAGGTAAAATACATGTTACCATGATGTAATGTGGGAAAGTGGAGAGATATATGCATACACATACATACATACCGTATTTGTGTTTTTAAAGAAAGTGAAAAGATGAACTAAGAAATTCTAATTAAAAAAAAAAAAAACTGATTACCTATGGGGAAGGAAGAAACAGTAATAGTTATAAAGGCTAGCTTCTCTGAATATATCTTGTTTTATAGTTTGATTTTGGAACCATGCAAGTATTTATAACAAAAAAAATTAAGCAATTACTTTAAAATAAAGAAATGAAACTGCTTCAGAGTGGGATAAAACAAAGAACTATTTCACAGGAATTTTAGAATCCAGCAAATTATGGGAAATACTTCAAAGGACAAAAAGAACTGTAGATACAAATCTACTACTCTACTTTCAGTATTGTTGGTATTGTTATTCTAAAACTGTTTTGTTTGTGTTGAGGGACAAAGCAATAAATATTTGTTAGCATGGAATGGAAAAAAAAAAAAAGAAACATATCAGATAAGAAAAAAAAAAAAAAAACTGTACTCCTGGATTTGGAAATACCAGTATGTACTCATGTATTTCTCTCTTTAAAAAACACATATTTTTCTAGACTTGTAACTTAAAAAAATCTAGAAACCATGAACAACCCAAAAGTTATAAGTACCCTTAAGGTTTAAATTGTGATGTCTAAACACCATTTGGCTGATTTCAGGTCAGCAGGAAGAAATGTAAAGATGAGCCTGAAACATCTCATTACACCAGAAAGCACATCATAGGACACATGAGGACTCAGGAGTCAACGTGAAGAGGTTCTCACTGACCACAGATGGGATAATCTAAGAATCAGTAAAAATAACTAAAATGCACTGAACCACGTCAAATGTATTTAAATCCATGAGTTCAAAACAGGATGTGTATGCATGCATGCCATGTAACACACAACACACACCTAAAAACAAACACTAAGAAACAAAAAAGCCTGGGTCACTTTTATAGGCCATAATGGAAGCACTGATACTATCAGTGCCTTAGCATCATCAACTCATATACCTCAAACGATTTATACAAATTCAAAGATGTTTTAAATATCTACGCAAAATCATTTAAAATTTACTTATCAATAAAAGCAAAGAATCAAGTAAGTATCCAGCTTTTTCTAGGCAAAATGTGCACCATGACAATAAAATAACTGATACAAGAAAGTTTCACTTTTTATATGTATTCTATATAACAAATAATCACAGAATTAGAAAATCACCACTTTTGCACAAAATGCTGCATCTAAGTTATGAGTGTCAAGGACTGCTAGTATTATCTGATAAGTTACTTGACATTTATATACCTCTTTATGGAATTATACAAAATCACCAATAAAATATTCTTGCTCCCCGCTCCTCAAAATCAAATACATATACGATCAAGCCTATAGACTGAACTACCAGTTTACAGGAAGTATAGGAGCAAAGAAACGTGTTAACACATTACTGACCAGGGGATTTTTTGCAGAAACTAATGCCTGTGGCCAGCAATATGTTAGGTATGTTAATACTGAAACATTCCAGCAAATAATGCTCAGGTAACAATGTATTAACACACCTCTGGTCAAAAAACTGTTAAATGACACCCCATAGACACAATCATTAAAATCCAGACTATAGGAAACACGACTAGCCCATCAGCCTGTTTTCCTTCAACAAATAAACTTCAAAAAAGGAGGGGGGGGGGGGGGGCAAGGGAGAATCCATAAGGAGAAATGTAGTGATATATTAACCAATTGCAAGCATAGATTTATTTTGATCCTAAATCTAACAAAGAACGTAGGCAAAATATATTTAAGAAAATCAGAGACGTTTCAACACTGACTTGGTTCTTTTTTATAAAATATAAACATGATACCACTATCCCATCTGAAATAAATAACAATAATTCCTTTGTATCATCAATACTTTTGTCTTTATAGGTACATGATGGTATGTATGAAATGATACAGTGTCTGAGATTTGCTTCAAAAAAATCATGGGCAAGGAAGGAAGTAGGTAAAAATTAGATGAGACAAGGTTGGGCATGAGTTGGTAACTGTTTAGGATGTTGGCATATGGGATATGATAGGTATATGGGATTTAATACTCCCAAAATTTAAGTGAAAAACTAATTATTAGCAGTATTAGCTGTTCACTTTAGAATCTCAATGCTTATAAACCTTTCAGACACTGCAAATTTTTCCTTAGATCAACACAACCCGTTTACCATTTTAGCAGCTTCGTCCAAGTCATCACAAGCAAGAATTTTAAGTCCACTGTCTGCTATCAGTGCCTTAGCATCATCGACTCGTGTACCTGGAAATGATTTACACAAATATAAAGATGCTTTAAAAACATACACAAAATCATTTAAAATGTTTGTCACAATATACTAAAAATATAAAATTTCAACCAACTTCTGTCATTTAATACAAATGCTTCTAAACCAAAGAAAATACTGTAAAAAATCTGGAGCTATCTTGTAAAATACTTTGCCTTATCACATTAATGGCAATTCAGACAAGTCAGAACTCAAGACAATGCATAGCAAATAATGTATCAACTTATACCAAACAAAACTATCAACAATTTTGTCCCAATGTTAGATTTTTTTTAAACTCACATTTAAAAAATTCTCTATTATACACTCTCATTTTAAAAATACAGCTATTTAAAACTAAAATTTAAATGAACTAAACTCCTTGGAATTATGAACTTTTAATAATGAACTTTTAAAAGTTTAAATAAAAGTTTACTTATGAACTTTTAACTTTTAGAGTTAGTGAAACAATTACAAGATACCTTTTACACTCACCTTGTAACCGTACCACAATAGGTATTTTAATTTCCAAATCCTTCACTGCCATGACTATACCCTGTGCAATAACATCACACCGCATGATTCCTCCAAAAATGTTGACCAAAATAGACAGTACCTGTCAATAAAATGTTTGGGGAGGTTAAAATTTTAAAGGAATGACTATTTTTCCTTCCTTCTCAAGAACACACTCATATCTGTGCCTTATGTGTGTGCTCAGTCACTTCAGTCGTGTCTGATTCTTTGAGGCCCTGGGACTACAGCCCACAGGCTTCTCTGTCCATGGGATTCTCCAGACATGAATACTGGACTGGGTTGCCATTTCCTTCTCCAGGGGATCTTCCCGACCCAGAGATCGGACCTGCGTCTCCTATGTCTTCTGCATCGCAGGCAGATCCTTTACCGCTGAGCCACTGGGGAAGCCCTATCTGTGCCTTATAGAAGTTAACTCCACGGAAACATTTTCAGACCAAAGAGCCATACTCTCTGCATGCAGCTCTCATCACTGAAGTCTGGCAGTCCACCACCCACCAAAATTTCCTTCCCCTCCTTGGGTAATTTCAACACCTAGTCCATAGTTTCTTCTCCCCTGCTCCACATTAACAAGACCTCCTGATTCCATTTACTTGTTTCCTATTAAGCATAGCCATTAGCAACATGACTAGCCCAGGCCATGTGGTAAGACAACATTATATGCAAGATCTCCAACTTAGTCCTCATTATCATCTCTTCCTTTTTCCCCATCAACTCTACCAACTTTTCACAAACACCAGGTCCTCCAAAGCAGTCAAAAAGTGTGGCCACTCCTGAATACATGTCACATCCAAACCTCAGGGCTTATTTGGGTCAGCATTCTTTCATTATCACACGGATAGTCAGGCCACTCTGATACTCCCAGTTTATCAGCTCTGTCTTCTGTTCTTTTATAGCACTACATTCAATTCATCAGCCTCATCACACTATAAAAGGCCTTAAAGGAAAAAACCATGTGTTCCTAAATCCAAGCACAGTGTCCAATACAAAGGGACATATGTATACAGCTACTTCAGTGCTGTCCACATTGTCACCCTGAGCTCCTGGCCTGCTTCCAACTCCAATGCCCCAGCACAGGAACTCTTCATATGCTTTTCTCCATTCTTGTACACAGGCCTAAAAAGCCATGCTTAGAAATATAATTAGAATTCTAGTTCACATTACTGGGATTCCCTGGTGGCTCAGAGAAGTAGTCAACAGTTAGGTAATTAGATAATGCTCTGCTTTTAGAGTTTTTGCCAAAGGAAGCTATAGGAATATAGTTCTAATAAAATTTATTTTTTAAAAAATAATTATAAAACTAAAGAAACAAAGCACATTTTGTATCTCGTTTTAGTTTAATGCTCTTTATAAAGTTGAATATGGCAAATAAGTCCATAGACTCAAAGGGAAAGAGCAATTAAAAAAAAAACAATTTTATTAAACAATTCTAGAATCTAACACCAAGAAAAAATACACAGCCCTATCAATAACAAACATTTATTAATGACCTATGTATGCTCAACAAGTAAAACTATGTACTCTACTAATTAATCAAGTTATTTCTTACCATTCAAATCTAAAACATAGGTTCTGCCCTTACCTTTTTATCTGAAGTGATAAGTTTAAACGCTTCTGTTACTTGATGGACTGTGGCACCACCACCAACATCAAGAAAGTTGGCTGGAGTCCCTCCATGAAGTTTTATTATATCCATTGTAGCCATAGCCAAACCAGCACCATTCACTATCAAGAGAGGAAAATGATGTGTATAAGCAACATAAAGAAAATAAGATTAACCAATCCAACTCTAACATAAGAACACATGGTACCTAGACAGCCTATATTTCCATCAAGGCCAATGTAGTTGAGATCTGCCTTAGCTGCATCTTTGTCCCTTTCATCTTCCTGGGTCCAGTCCTGCAGATCAAAGATTTTCTTCTGACGATAAGCTGAATTAGAATCAAAATTGATCTTTGCATCCATACACAGCACTTTAAAGGAAAAAAAGAAAGTGATTTTAATTTCAAGATAGACAAAAAAAAAAAACTATATAATAATCAAATATTTTTTTACTTTAGGGGAAAAACACATTTTGTTACTTACTGAAAGTATTTCAACTCATGTTCACAACTGATTCAAACTATCGCCTGAATAAGAATATGTCAGAATTTAAAACTATCCCATCAAAGTTACTGCTTCTACATCTGTCCTAAGCAACAGATAAAGAAGAAAGAAAAACCTCAAAAGCATTTAATGTTCTTTTTAATTACCAAGAAATAACAGTCCATGCTCTTAGCTAACTCCATTGCTTGGGTTCTGGGTCCCAACTCAAGGGCACTGTCACAGCAATTCTGCTTTTCCAGCACCATAAATTCCACTCTACTTTTCCATGGGCTAAATTAAACTGGCTTGCAAAAAAAGCCATTCTCTTCCCCCACCTAATAGAAAGAAGAAACTCTTTTACCCGCTACCTCCCCACTTACTCTCCTCTTCCTATACAGCATTATTCACAGAAAAAGTTGTCTATTTAAACCTGGGGTCAGCAAACTATGGTCCATGGGCCAGATTCAGCCTCTGCTGGTTTTTTAATGGCCTGTGAGCTAACAAAGGGTTTAACATTTTTATGAATAAAAAGTTAAAAAGAATAAAAAGGAAGGGTAAAGGAAGAAGGAGAAAAACAGCAGCAACTGAGACTATACATGGCCCACAAAGCCTGAAATAGTTATTATCTGCCAATACCTCTGCTTAACTCACTGTACCAAGTTTTCCTGCTGCCATTCTCTCTTAAATTCACTCTAATCAGGCTTTTACCTGCAGCACTCTACCAAAATGGTCCTTATGAAGGCTAATTGTCTGACTTCATCTTTCAGTATTTTATCCCTTCCTTGCTCCAATCTAACTACAACATTCTCCTTACTCCTGAATGGATAGAGGTGAAAAGAACCAAGCAGTTTCAGCTGCTGCCCAAAACAAGAGACAAAGTTCGGAGTCAGCCAAGTTAACTAACAACAAAAGCCAAGCATTCTTTCAGAAGAAGAAGACAGAATTCAGCGTCCCAAAATGTCCAGTATAAAAACTGCTAGATCTCTGAAGAAACAGGAAAATGTAAGCAATGGTAAAAAGGAAAAGCGTCAAAAGAAACAAAACCCAAGATGACCCAAATTTTAAATTATCAGAGAACTGTGAAACAGCATTTTTAAACACATTTAAAATGACCTAAAGGAAAATATGTTCATAATAAAGCACTAGGTAAAAATATCAGCAGAAAATAAAACTATGAAATGAACCATATTGAAAATCTAAACTGAAAAGTACAATATGTGAAATCACTGGTGAATGATAATATGTATGTTTCTTAGACTGTAATGCTTCATTCAGATCCCTTGTATTTTCATAATCACTTACAAATTTACAAATTGTGGCATATCTATATATGCCAGGATTACAAACATCAAAGTAAATGTTTTAGAAGAATATTTCAGTAAACACAAAAAGTGCTCAAGATACGTCAGCAAAAAAATCTGCATATAACTTTATAGTCAGCCCTCCATATCTACAGCTTTGCATCCATAGATTCAACCAACTACAGACTGTGTAGTACTGTTGTATTAGTTACTGGGAAAAAAAAATCTTCATATAAGTGGACCCTCACAGTTCAAACGCATGTTTTTCAATGATCAACTGTGTATCTATTTTTTTTTTTTAATGAGGATGACATGGCCAAGTAACTAATCCTTAGTAGGCCTCCGAGGCATACAGACTCAAGAAGATCAAGACAGGTTCACTCAGCTGAGGGTGATTCTCCAATAAAAACAACCTGAGGTGAAATACCTAGGAAGCACATTTCCTAGGCCTGAGCTCTGTAACAGTCAGTAGAACCAGCCACTGACAACTCTGCTAACTAAGCAAGGGTATGTGTAATACCAGTAAACAGAGCCCACACCCAATTCATAGTGTTCAAAAGAGGAAAAGCTTTTAAGAGATGTACATATTTGGTTTTTCCCCCTAGAAATCACAAATGCCAAATTAATTGCCAAAATCACTAGGCCAAAATTAATTTTCTGCTCAGAGATTTCTTTCAACTGATTTAAAGTGCACAGGTAAAATAATCACCCGGCATCCTGGTGAGACTAAAATCAATCCACTCTCCTTTATTCAGGTTTCACTGAGTTTCTGCCATGTGCTGTGCTGTGCTTAGTCACTTAGTCGTGTCCACTCTCTGCAACCCCATGGACTGTAGCCAACCAGGTTCCTTTGTCCATGTGGATTTTCCAGGCATGAATACCAGAGTAGGTTGCCATGCCCTCCTTCAGGGAATCTTCCCAACCCAGGGATTGAACCCAGGTCTCTCTGCATTACAGGCAGATTCTTTACTGTCTGAGCCACAGGGAAGCCTGAGTTTCTGCCATGACCCTTCATAAAATGACGTACATGGTTCTGAGAAATAATTGTGCCTGAGATCACTGTTCCTGGCAGTGGGAATGGCCTGGGTTTGGGTCTCCCCCCGCCCCCCACCGCCAAATTTGGTAATAGAGGGTCAAAGCTGTGATAAACTTACATGTATTATTAACCTTTTGTACACCATTAGAATTGAGGCTCATAAGAGATCTGAAATTCAAATAATGCAACTTCTGAGACTACAGAGAAACTCTACCTGTTCCTATGAAAAAAAAATCCAAACTGCCCTGGCTGAAAGAATTTAAACTGTATCTAGAATTCACAACCTCTTGTTCAATGAAAATAGTCAAGAAATTAGCAAGAACATTAATTTCTTTGAATTTCTAACTCAGATAAAAGAATCTGACTTGGGACTTCAGTTCTCTACGTCCTTTGGACTTTATCACATTTGTGTCTTATGTCTCAGGTGTGTCTTTATGCAGTTTACTATTAAAGTATTTCAGAGAATTTTAATGCTATATAATCTAATCTCTGCAATCAAAATCACTGCAGATGGTGACTGCAGCCATGAAATTAAAAGACGCTTACTCCTTGGAAGGAAAGTTATGACCAACCTAGACAGCATATTAAAAAGCAGAGACATTACTTTGTCAATAAAGGTCTGTCTAGTCAAGGCTATGGTTCTCCAGTGGTCAGGTATGGATGTGAGAGTTGGACTACAAAGAAAGCTGAGTGCCAAAGAATTGATGCTTTTGAACTGTGGTGTTGGAGAAGACTCTTGAGAGTCCCTAGGACTGCAAGGAGATCCAACCAGTCCATCCTAAAGGAAATCAATCCTGAATATTCACTGGAAGGACTAATGTTGAAGCTGAAACTCCAATACTTTGGCCACCTGATGCGAAGTGCTGACTCATTTGAAAAGACCCTGATGCTAGGAAGGGTTGAGGGCAGGAGGAGAAGGGGACGACAGAGGATGAGATGGTTGGATGGCATCACTGACTCAACGGACATGGGTTTGGGTAAACTCCGGGAGTTGGTGATGGACAGGGATAGGTGATGGCGTGCTGAGGTTCATGGGGTTGCAAAGAGTTGGACACAACTGAGTGACTGAACTGAACTGAACTGAATCTAATCTTACCCATGAACTTCTGATACTCCAATAGACAACTGGACATAATCTGGAGTCAGAAACAGAAAAGAGTAAATTTTCAGAATTAAGCCTAACACTTTCTTAAACGGCTGATACTGGTATACTGTTTTGACCCATTTTGGAAATTTCTGGGGGTAAAAATTCAAACTACCTATAGGTGCTCCCATAACATCCAAAGGAACATGGCTGGGACTGGAATGACAGCCTCAAAATCAGAACAAGACTATGCAAACAGACAGCTAATCGCTGTCCCTCAAAACTTCCACATCCATCCTGATAGATCACAGGTTTAATGGCTGAGTTCAGTGGGTAAAGAAAATACGTGGAATGTTTGCGAGCAGGTGAGCAAATCCCCCACTCTGGATGTTTCCTTTCACATTCAAAGGGCTCACTTAGTGTAACATCTGTCCCGTCACTGTCTCTTTACTTACTTCTTCCCAGAGGAAAGGAAGTAAATTAACTGTCTACTTAATCTAGATATTATAAAACCAGACATGCATAATTTAGCTCAATCTTTCTTCATTTTGGGAGTAAGCTTCCCACAGGGAACAAGGATTTCCAACTGCTATTCCCAAGGCATAGCCTATCCCTGAAAGTACTGCCCTGTTAAAGCCTCATATGTGAATAGTTATTAAGTCTGTCTAATTGTAATTTAGCTGTCAGATCCATTTTAATTAGAACTCAGGCAGGGAAGACGGGCAGTCACTGGAAGATCTCTCAGAAACCCCAATGATAGCAATGGTATGACAAGCTATTTAAGCAATTCTATTCAAATAAATATGTATATTTTTATATTACCCTAAGTTTTCAGAGCATTACTAGGAAAGCAAGTCTACAGTCTACAAGCTTGCCTCTTAAAATTATTCAAACAATTAAACCTGTAGAAATTAACAGGTATACTTCAATTCTATGCAGCAGATATGTTCCAAAAGAACTGTGCACAAAGGAAATAATTCGAAATTTAGTCTTATTCAAAATGTCCTTAAACTACTATTTTAAGGACTACTATAATAATTTCCCCAAATGTACATACTATCTTGTCATATGGTAACTTAGTACAAAAGCAGACAAATATCTGCATTTCCTATTTTTTAAAATATTACTTTCAAAACTCAATATGTACCTCATAAATAAAACATATCAATCTGTAGATGTTAAGAACTACCCAGAATACACTGATCCAAAGCTTCCATTCAGAATACATAAAAGAAGGTACTGTGAGAAATGTAGATGTGTTACCAGAGCCTGAGCGTGAACTCGTCCGTAAAATAAACCCTTCTCCTCTCCACTCCCACTGCCTCTGTTACCTTCTGTTTGGACTACTACTAAGCTTCTTAGCCTAAAAGACTGCTGCTGTTTAGTCGATAGGTCATGCAACCCCAGGGATTGCAGCCTGTCAGGCTCCTCTGTCCATGTAATTTCCCAGGCAAGAATACTGGAGTGTATTGCCATTTCCTTCTCCAGGGGATCTTTCTGACCCAGGAATTGAACCTGGCCTCCCAGGTGGCTCAGTGGTAAAAAATCTGCCTGCCAATGCAGGAGACTCAGGAGATGCAGGTTCAATCCCTTGGTCAAGAAGATCCCCTGGAGAAGGAAATGGCAACCCACTCCAGTATTCTTGCCTGGGAAATCCCATGGATAGGAAAGCCTGGTGGGCTACAGTCCATGGGTTCACAAAGAATTGGACTGAGCACACAGCACACATATCTCCTGCATTGGTAGGCAGATTCTTTACAACTGAGGCACCAGAAAGTCCCAGCCTAAAAGATTACCCTAACAGCTAATCCCTCACTACTCCAATGCTGATATACTACTCTCTACCCAAAATATCCCTGTCATACAACTATGTCATATGTAAGAGTAAAAATTCTGCAGTCCAGCTCTATCATTAGCCATGTGTCCCTGGGTAAGTCACGTAAACCTTTTGATAACTCAGTCTCCTACCCTATAAAGTTAGGATAGTAATAGTACCTACCCTCACAGAACTGTTATAAACATCTAATGAACTACAGGGTCTATATTTGAAAAGCTCTTACAACAGTGCCTGGCACAAAGTATTTGCTATGTTTTTGTTAAATAGAGGGAAAATATTTTTTAAAAAAGAAAAAACTTTACTGTAGGAAACCAAAGTATACTTAAAATGTCTCTTTTGTATGGTCAAAATTCAAAACTAAGTAGAAAGAAGAAACTGAAAACAAACCAAAACATGAGAGACAAGCTGAAACACAGTAGAGATATTTTTCACAGACTAAGGAAAACAAATATGACAGAATTAAAATCAACAAATGAAGAACAAAATCAAAAGTCTCTGCAGAGCAGCAACAAACAGTAAGAAAATACAATGGCAGAAAAAATCCTATTCAAAATAGCAACAAAAAATATATTTCTACAAATAAGTCCAAAAACAAATACCTTCCAAAAGATGCCTTATTTAAAAAAAAATAAAAATGGAAAAAAACTGTATTTCTAGTTGGAAAAACTGACTTCTAGGAAGATGTCAATTTTCCTCAACAATTTATAGGGATGATACAATTCCAATAAAATTCCAGCATGACTGGTTTTGAAACATGAAAAAAAGATTCTAAAGGTTGCCTAGCAATAAGAATTAGTAATTTGACATCCAAGTACCAAATGCAGGACTAAAGGCTTTAAGGATCTGAGAATTTCTAAACCGCATGAAAGTTTAGACTTCTACAGTGCATATGCACACACACCCATGGGAACACTGGTTCAGATTCCTTGGTGACTGTTACTTGCTTTCATACAATTTTCACTGCATTTCTTAAAATTTGTCCTTGACCCACAACAGGTTAAGTAATGCCAATCTAAAAGAATAAATAGGTTAAGAACTGCCTCCCTAAAAAAAAAAAGGAAAAAAAAAGTTTTATACAGATTAATTCTCCTACAAAAATTATTAAAATTTCATTTTTAAAATGTGTATCTGCCCTCACTCTTTAAAAAATTTAAGTAATTTTAGTTTTATAAACTAGCTCTATAATCACAAGAGAATTTACTCCTTTGTCTTTATACAACCATATAAATGATCACCTAAAAATTGATTTCTACAATAATAAACAGAACTCATTAGAAGTACAAAAGTGAAAGAGTTCTACAAATGCTTAAGGAGATTAGAAATGTCCAAAGAAATGTGAAACAAAATCTAACAAATCACAGCAAGAGAAGCAATTAACGTGAAATATCAAGAAAAACAGGCTACAATAAAGCAGCTTATATTTTTGGAATATCTATACAGGGAAGGGATGATAATTCAAAATCTGACTTACCTTTTTAAACACATATAAAAGGAAAGCTGTCAAAGTAATAAGCCAACCTTTTTTCCTTAATATTAAAAGGACTCCAGTATCAAAATATACTTTTTGTATAAAAACAATCATGTCTCTGAAGTCTGAAACCTGGGAAGATTAAAATGGCTAATTCCCCCAAACTACAACTATTTATCCACTACCACGCTAAATACTCTGATCCAACACTGCCCAACAGAACTTTTTGCAAGAATGAAATTGTTCTGTATGTGTGCTAATGCACTAACCACATGGAGCTAAAGAGCACCTGAAATGTAACCAGTGCAATTGAGAAATATTTTCATCTTATACCACTTCAATTCATTTTAACTGCCACATGTGACTATTAGCTGCCACACAGCTCAGCTTTAATCCCTCTGTGTGTAAATATATAAAGTGTTTGTTTAATGTGTCTCTTTGTTCACATTCATTCTTTTCAAATGTTCACATTCACTGTTTTCATTATAAAACAAGCTTCTACATAGGAATGAGTTCAATTCCTCAGTGAAGCATATGATAGGGGCTAAATATATAATCAATGTTTGATGAAAGAAGATACTTTACCAGCTCCATCTGAATCCTCTACCATTGGATTTATTTCTACCATGGTTGCATCATATTTCAGAAAAAGGTCATAAAGTTTGATCATGTTTTCTGCTGCAGAATCCACAATACTGGCTGGAAATCCCATCTTCTGTGCAAGCTGAAAGCAATATGTCTCTTTATTATAGGAATGCTGCATAACATCCAATGAACATTAAATTGTTGCAAATAAATTACCTTGTAGTTTATCATTTAAATAATAAGCACAAATCATTTATGGTCAAATATTAATCACTACTATCTATAAATAGTTAAACAAAACTATGCAAAATCCTCACAAAGCAGGCAGTATGCCCATTTTAAAAAGAAAGAGATTCTGAGAGGTCAAATGACTTGCCATTCACCTCAATTCCTGTTCTCGTATTTATCTCATGGCCTCCATACTGCCACTGAGCCTTACAGCCAACCTAAACTGAAAAAAGAGGCTTATATTTTATTAAAACTACATATAAAAGGTAGACTACTAATCCCACTGGTCTCAAAACAATGGCCAAAATACTAACCCTATTTTACCTTTTAGGTAATTTATGAAGAGTGTCTACCAACCAATGAAGACACATTCAGTAAAATGACTAGTAAAATGAGTATTATCCTATTCATTAAAAAATCTACTGAGCACCTAATAAATGCTAGATTCAAAAGTACTTAAACTTCCCTGGTGGCTCAGCTAATAAAGAATCTGTCTGCAATGTGGGAGACCTGGGTTTGGGAAGATCCCCTGGAGAAGGGAAATATTACCCACGCCAGTATTCTGGCCTGGAGAATTCCATGGACTATATAGTCCATGGGGTCACAAAGAGTCAGACATGACTGAGTGACGTTTACTTTCAAGCTTCTAATCTAGGAGAAGAGTTCCCAGTCTTGAGCAAAGATTTCTTGCTAAATATACCTGAAGAGCTTTTTAAAAAATACATACACCAAGATCTCAACCCAGAGGCTGTGGTTCACAAGTTCTATAGGCTATCAAAGATCTATAATTTTTTAAAGTTTTATAAGCAATTTTGAACCTACAGAAGAAGCTACATGTATGGAAGTTACATGTCTCTTTTTTTTTCATCCTAACTGCCACAGCTGCTCAGGAACCCTCTGGAGGAGTTTTCTCCTATTTTCCAATTGTTATCTAAAGCTACATTTAACTTTTAATAGAAAATATTAAATTCTTTGAAAGTGAATATGATTCTTCCAAGAAGACAAATGCAAACAATTAAATACAAATAAAATAAAGTGGATGATCTAATTGAGAACTGCCATTTGGGGTTAAGACATTTCAAAAAAATAAAAGAATAAGAAAATTAAAAGTACCATTTCATTTAGAAAAGTTTCAGAGGTCACAATCTACTGTTTTAAATTTAAACATCTGAGAATTGCAAAAAAATTCTGATCAGAACAGTATGACATCAGTTTGTCTCACATTATACTGAATAGTACTTCCATTCATCCATCACTCAGAAAGCTACAAACTTAGATTATTCCTTCAAATATTGTTGTAAACCAAGTGTTTTCCCTCTCATCTCAATTCAAGACTCCAGTTACCACTCTCATATAACTATCTAATGAGTCAAATCTCTGTCCCCTTTAAACATTTACACCACTCACTTGCCTAAAGGACTTGCTTCACGCTTTATCAGGGAGTTCTCTGTATCAGTCACAATTCCTGCTCTACTGTACTTCAATACCATTAGCTTCATCTGACAGTTTCCTGATAAGAGATGTTAATTTCATTCAAACTTTAATACTCAAATTTCTTTTTAAGATGGGTCACTTATTTTTTATATATAAAGTAAACAATTTAATAGCAATATTACAAACATTACCAAGCCACTCTCACACACCATAATTAACTTCATACTTAAGTTTTTGTCTTGGAGAGCTCTTTTTTGAGGGGGAATGTAATGAGAGGAAGAGGCACACAAGAAGGATGGTATAGAAAACTAGTGAAATTGCAAGCAAAATTTATTGTGCATGTGAATACACTGAGAGAAAGCCCACAGCTTTAATCGCATTCTTAAAAGCACCCATAAAATCCCCAAGATATATGAGACAGTGTCCCTACCATTCCATTCAGTGTATAGGATATAAAGGGGGGGGACAGGAACATATTAAATGCCACCATGCAGATGAAAATCCAAAGTATGAAAAACAAAGCATTATCACTCCAGGTTCTCCAACAAATGAAAGAAAATGGATGAAGAAAATGAAAAAAAGGAAATCTATAAGCTATTAACAGAAGACCTATGAGACCTATTAACCAACTGCAATGAAGGAACTTACATGGATCCCAACTCAAACAGATTCTAAGGGGAAAAAAAACATGAGACAACTAGGGAACTGGAATGACTGGGTAAGTGAAGATACTGATTTTACTAGGTATGGCTATGGTACATATAGTGACTCTTTTAAAAGAATCCTTATCTTTTAAAAATACATATTAAAATACTTATGGAGGACATGAAGTAAAATGCTGTAGATACTTCTAAAAAGTTTCCATTTCAAATAAGATTTAACATACTCTGACACTCAAAAAAAAAAGTTTTCAGAAGTTTTATCAAGCACTTCACTTACATAAAGTTAATTCTCTTTAAGTGTTCCAATTATCCAAATAAAACCTAGAAATATTTCAAAACACAACATACCCGGACAGCTTGTTCCTTTTTGATGCCTTCTACAATATCAATAGGCTCTTTAACTATGGCCTCGGGAGTCTCAGCAGCAACGTCTTCAATATTGACACCACCGTGAGAACTTCCTATTAATACAGGACCCTAGCAGGAAGGGAAACAGAAAAAACAGTTAGATTTTATTTTGGACCCATCAATAAAATCTTAAAATCTATTTATGCATACTATCGAACTTATACATCTGTCACTCCCCACTATATTTAAACCCCCTTGAGAATTTATCCTTGCATCTCCTATAGTGCTCTTTTAAACGTTCAATTGAAATAATGGACAAGAAATGAAAAGGAGGAGGAAGACACTATCTTACCTGTGAGGGGAAAAGGATTAAAAATATACACAAAATGTATACCAAACAATATAAACATACACATATATGCAAAATATAACCTCTACATTTCTCACAAGAACTGAAGGAACATTAAAGTATTGTTTAAACAACATTTAAAAAAATAATAGAAACAGTTTACTGATATTTAAAAGGGAAAGTCTAATGAACAAACCTTCCGATTTATAATCTCTAGGCTACAGGAGGTCAGTGAAAAAGAAAGCTATCTACCTTCAAAGAAGAGCTCTGGCTATTATCATGAAGAATATAATAAGGTAAGACATAAATACTAGCCAATTAAGTTAACTTTTGAGTCTCCTAAGATCAGTTAAGGAAAAAACCTGAAGCAAAATTATCTAATAGATTTGCCAAACTATGCACAAAACTGGAAATAATCTTAACATGCAAAAATAGGAAATGGTAAAAACATTCTACTGAAGATTATTTAATGCTTCTGGAAAGGAAAATGATTCAGTAGTATTATCTGGGGGGAAAAAAGGTACAAAACCCTAGATTCTATACTCAATTTTTTTTAACATAGAGTGTGCTTAAATGTGCACCCTCCCACTATTCACAGACAAACAGAAAGATAAGAAATAAAACATTAAATAAGGCTTCTGTTATTTTATTTTGTTATTTGTGTCACTATTTGGCGACTGAACAACAACATTTTCTAAAAAAAGAAAATTTCTACAGTGAATATACAATTCTTAATTCAGGAAAGAAAAACAAACCTAAAGACTAATTTCACTTTTCTACCCCAGCATTTAAATGTTTCAGTAACAAATTCATTTCAAGATATAAGGTAAAGAAATAATATTATTGGGTTGGCCAAAATCTTCGTCCGGTTTTTAAGTAAAAATAAAAGGCACATTTGATCTCTATCAACTTCAACTGGTCTACTCGACCAAGCAGCATTGTCCAGTGAAAAATATCCAGCACAAAACTTCACAAACCAATTCTTACAAAGTCACTCAGTCACAGCACCTTATGCATACACTGCACAAATCTTTTTTGTGTATTTCAGTTGCATTTTTACTTTCTTGACACAATAAAGCATAATATGCCAAAAACATTGCTTTTTTCTTCCATCTTCAATATAAAAATGGCTATACAAAAACTCACCAATTGTGATGTTTTTTTTTTAAAGCTCACTGATCTGACAGCAGTTAGACTGTGACAACACAATCTAACAAAAGTGTTTCAAATGAAGTTAAAAACAACTAAGCACTACTACAGCGGTCTTAATGGAAAAAACTGAACCTCTTGGCCAAACCAAAATATTCATTACTGTTTGGAAAACAATACAGTGTTTCAAATCCTCAAAATACAGCAATAGCCAAAGAGATGCGGCTGGGAGTATTTATTATTTTTTTAAAAGAGAGTTATTATACCTAGGCAAAAAAAGATTTTTAAAAAGTATCAGTCTTCAAGGAAAAAAAACTGTGTGGGTGGAAGATCTATACTTCTCTGTACATCTTTGTACCTTTTAAATGTAATATTACATGACTAGATTTCAATATTGTTGTTACTGTTGAGTGGCTAAGTTGTCTCCAACTCTTTGTGACCCCATGGACTGCAGCATGCCAGGCTTCCCTGTTTTCACTATCTCCAGGAGGTTGCTCAAGTTCATGTCTACTGAGTTGATGATGCCATCCAACCATCTCATTGCTTGTCGTCCCCTCCTCCTCATGCCCTCAATCTTTTCCAGCATCAAGGTCTTTTCCAATAAGTCGGTTCTCTGCATCAGGTGTCCAAAGTACTGGAGCTTCAGCTTCAGCATCAGTCCTTCCAATGAATATCCAGGGTTGATTCCCTTCATGATTGACTGGTTTGATCTCCTTTCTGTGCAAGGGACTCACAAGAGTCTTCTCCAACACCACAATTCAAAAGCACCAATTCTTCTGTGCTCAGCCTTCTTTATAGTCCAACTCTCACATCCATATATGAATACTGGAAAAACCATAGCTTTGACAATATGGACCTTTGTCGGAAAAAAAAGTGATGTCTCTGCTTTTTAATACACTGTCTAGGTTTGTCATTGCTTTTCTTCCAAAGAGCATGAGTCTTCATTTCAAGGCTGCAGCCACCATCCATAGCGTTTTGCAGCCCAAGAAAATAAAGTCTGTCATTGTTTCCATTTTTCCCCTATTTATTTGCCATGAAGTCATAGGACCAGATGCCATGATCTTAGTTATGATACACATAAAAGCAGCTGAAGACAGTAAATTTCATATTCTATGTTTCTGACCACAACTTAAAAAAATGACAGCTCTAGACCACAAGCTCAGTGAGCTTCTGAGGTTGCACAATACTCTGTGTGTTGTCACATTTCAACAAGTGACGTATCAACATATCACATATCAAGTATGTGAGGAAGGTGACAGAACCCTGAAGCAAACAGAAACTTTATGTGTGGGACTCTCCCAGACTGTGCCCTGTGCATCTCCATTTGGCTGGTTCTGGCTTTTATCCTTTGGCTATAATAAAACTGTAATCACAAATCCAGTATTTTCCTAAGGTCTGTGAGTCATTCTAGCAAATTATGAACCTGAGGGATACTTCAGTCCAGTTCAGTCGCTCAGTCGTGTCTGACTCTTTGAGACCCCATGAATCGCAGCACGCCAGGCCTCCCTGTCCATCACAAACTCCCGGAGTTTACTCAAACTCATGTCCATCGAGTCGGTGATGCCATGCAACCATCTCATCCTCTGTCGTCCCCTTCTCCTCCTGTCCCCAATCCCTCCCAGCATCAGGGTCTTTTCCAATGAGTCAACTCTTCACATCAGGTGGCCAAAGTATTGGAGTTTCAGCTTCAACATCAGTCCTTCCAATGAACACCCAGGACTGATCTCCTTTAGGATGGACTGGTTGGATCTCCTTGCAGTCCAAAGGACTTTCGAGTCTTCTCCAACCCCACAGTTCAAAAGCATCAATTTTTTGGTGCTCAGCTTTTTTCACAGTCCAACTCTCACATCCATACATGACCACTGGAAAAACCATAGCCTTGACTAGACGGACCATTGTTGGCAAAGTAATATCTCTGCTTTTTAATATGCTATCTAGGTTTGTCAAAACTTTCCTTCCAAGGAGTAAGTGTCTTTTAATTTCATGGCTGCAATCACCATCTGCAGTGATTTTGGAGTCCAAGAAAATAAAGTCTGACACGACTTCCACTGTTTCCCCATCTATTTCCCATGAGGTGATGGGACCAGATGCCATGATCTTAGTTTTCTGAATGCTGAGCTTTAAGCCAACTTTTTCACTCTCCTCCTTCACTTTCATCAAGAGGCTTTCTGCCAGAAGGGTGGTGTCATCTGCATATCTGAGGTTATTGATATTTCTCCCGGCAATCTTGATTCCAGCTTGTGCTTCTTCCAGCCCAGCGTTTCTCATGATGTACTCTGCATATAAGTTAAATAAGCAGGGTGACAATATACGGCCTTGACGTACTCCTTTTCCTATTTGGAACCAGTCTGTTGGTCATGAACAGTATGAAAAGGCAAAATGATAGGATACTGAAAGAGGAACTCCCTAAGTCAGTAGGTGCCCAATATGCTACTGGAGATCAGTGGAGAAATAACTCCAGAAAGAATGAAGGGATGGAGCCAAAGCAAAAACAATACCCAGTTGTGGTGTGACTGGTGATAGAAGCAAGGTCCGATGCTGTAAAGAGCAATACTGCATAGGAACCTGGAGTGTTAGGTCCATGAATCAAGGTAAATTGGAAGTGGTCAAAAGGGAGGTGGTAAGAGTGAATGTCAACATTCTAGAAATCATCGAACTAAAATGGACTGGAATGGGTGAATTTAATTCAGATGACCATTATATCTACTACTGTGGGCAGGAATCCCTTAGAAGAAATGGAGTAGCCATCATGGTCAACAAAAGAGTCCGAAATGCAGTACTTGGATGCAATCTCAAAAATGACAGAATGAGGGATACTAGGAATCCCTAAATTTGTTGCCAGTTAGTCAGAAGTGAGGGTGACCTGGGAAAGCTAAATTTGCAACTGATGTCTGAAGTGAGGTCAGTCATGCAGAGGAATGAGCCCTTAACCTGTGAAGTCTGGCTCAACTCTGGGTACCCTGGTGTCAGAACTCACTGCAACACACACACACACACACACACACACACACACACACACACAGTTTAACAAAAAAATTCACTGCGCCTTTCTGAAACTAAAGAAGAAAACAGAAGCAAGCTCAAGTAAAGGGAAATGTTTGAAATTAAAAGGATAATTTTTACTTTCTCTACAAACTTCAAATGAAAAGGCATTCTTCATTTCCTCCCTAGAAAGGCAATTCATAATTATAAGCTTTTAAAAGATCTAAAGCAAGAGGGAAAAGTTCAGATTTAAGAGTCTATCTATTACTGTCATGCTACTGAAGTATAATATAGATGAATTAATCTACAGATAACTCCCAAATATGATTTTATTCAAAAGAAGAGGTAGAATGAATAAACTTTTTAGAGTTTATTTGAACATTTTATTTTAGTTTTACTGTCCTTTTCTTCTCATATCTACTAATAAGAGAAGTGAAGAGCCACATAAAAGGCAGCACTACTGGGGGAAAATAGTTACTATTAAATTCTCATTAAAGTAATGATTAGATCTCTAAGAGTTGGCTGTAAGTTAGAGAAAAATCTAAAAAAATACATATGAAATTAAATATATAACAGAAAGTTAACTGCTCTTTGTACTAATTCCCTGACTAATTAATTAGACAGAAACCCTCAAATCTGTAGCCAACTATTCAGAAGAAAGCTTACATAGGAAAATAAGAAAGAGATCTGTTAAAACAATGGCTGTAGTTTTGCATGTGGTCATGCCTGTTGAATGAACTGGTAACTCAAATAATCTGCTTTTTAACTCTGAAATTTCAGTGATATATTTTCAGAACAGTAAGTTCTGGCAAAGAATTGTAATTTCAAATAAATTAATAATGCTATTTTCACATTCTTAGCCTAAATTTCTCTTTTCTTGTTGGTCTTATGAAAGGTTTTGCCTTAAAATGGGACTGAATTTAAAATTATATGACAAAGAAGCCACTTTATATATCTCTTTTTAAAGAAATAAAAGTATGGAAAATTAACATTTGGAATTCTTGCAGCACATTTTAAATCTAATCCAAGAAAGTAAAAAAAAAAACAAAAACTGACAGAGTTAAATGTACCATTCATTTACAGCAGCCTGCAGTGTTTTACTAGAAAAATTAAGTAGCAAATATGATTTGTTGAATTAGATTTGTCTCAGCCCAAAAGTACCCAACAGGCACTAGGCAAATGTTAAAAAAGCTGATTTTTTTAAAGTGCCAAAATATTGAAGAGGAACTTAAAATCAATTTTTGGGGGCACATCAACCCTACGGTACATATCTGCTCAGGCTTCCTTATGTGATACACACTAAAGACCAGTAGAGCTTATGGTTCATCTCCTGAAAACAGATAAGCAACCAAATCAACTTTTAAAGACCTACTGACTCAGAAGCAGATGACTTTAATTCAATCAAAATGTGCTTTTCTTTTTAATTTAAATGGCTGACTTATTTTTTGTTGTTTAATAGGGATTCCCAAAATAGTTCATCTTACCCCCAAAAGTAACACCAACCAACTCCACAATGGTCTAACATGATAGTATCAAAGTACATTATAATGTCTTTAGCTGAATGGTTCAACTAGTACTACTGAATTTTTAGCATGAATTACTACAACTATATATTACTTGTACAAATGAAATAAAAACAGTTTTCCTTAATAAGACTCTAAATTCTCTGAAAATTCAAGTTCTTAAAATGAATTCAAATTTGATCATTTTCTCTATTGCTTTAACATATCTTTAATAAAACACATTCACAGTGTTATAGCTGTATCTTTAAAACATATTCAGTTTGCTACATTTATTCCCATCAAAATGAGCTACTCTGAATGTGCAATATAACAGGACTCATTACCTCAAACTGTTTAGGCACATGTATCCTGTTTCTGGCTATAACAAAAAGTAAAAACATAATAACTAACAGAATGATAGATGTTTATATATAACATCACTGAAAAGGAAAAGAAAATGTAGAAAAACATAAATGAATTTGTAAAAACATAGTTTTTATAAATGTTTGTAATATACAAGATTACTGTCATGGCATTTCTAAAGCAACTTACAAAAGTAAATTGTGTCACATGAAGAAACCTAGAGGTAAAGACATCACTTCCAAACAAAACAATGCTTTTTATCTTATATCCTGGGTAGGTTTTTACTACCATCTAGTGTTATACCTTAAGAAATACTTTCTGATAAAAATTAAAAGTTACAAAAGACATTTTATAATATCACTCAAAAATTATTAGAAGACTTAATTAAATGTTAAAAAAAAAACACAGTATGGAAAACAGCTATTTTTTTAAAAGATGTTTTATATAAGAAAAGAGTTTCATGACTCTTAAAATTTCTGTCATATTACCAATTATATAATTTAGTGATGCTTTACATCAAATCTTGACCAGGGCTACCAAATATGAACCCAGTCTGCTTCAAAAGACAAGCTAGTTAGCATACAGATTCAGCTCATAAAACTTAACCAATGCACTCAAAAAGCCACATAATTATACTATAAAATGACTGTCAACACCCTCTCCAAGCACAAGGTCTACGAAAGAAATTTCTCTTCCTGTGATGTCTTAAATTCATTGCTAGCATATTAAGTTCCATAAAGAAAGCAAGGCAGAATAAGGTTATGTTTCATAGAAGCATATTGTTTGCTACTGAATGTCTTCCTTGAACTTACCCAGTAGCAGGTCATTATGAAACAAACATCAAAGTATAAAAATTCCAAGAAGTTGAAAAAGACAAAGATGAAGCCAGGGGTACACATTCTCTTAGTGGTTCCAGAAACTTTCTCTTTGGTTAGACTATTTTACTGTGCTAGAAGTTGTTTTCTCAGTTTATGGAATCTAAAGGTGAATCAAAGATGAATTAAGCTGCTCTTAGCAAATTAACAATTTAGAAATTCTGTGGGTTTTATTTCAGCATGGTTTTACCTATAGTTTTTATTACACAGGATTCTATTAAGTTTTACGGCACTAATCATGTTGTTTTCTTTAAACAAAAACATTGTTCTCCTGACATATACAAATAGATTATGGACTATACCTTTTTAATCTTTCCCATACAAATAGAAATAATAATCAACTTATGAAACTGAGTGTAATAAGATCATCCTAAATGCATCATGTCTACAATTACTCACTTGAAATGACCTTTCCATTGTAATTGCAAAGTAGTATTCTCTCCTGGGATATCTTCGTTCACAAACCAATACTTGATTGCATATCCTGCCCTTTTCTCCTGTTTGCTTGGTAAACAACTTTTTCCCAATCATTTGTGAGGAAACAGCTTTTGCTTCTTCTGGACTAAAATAAGAAAAAGAACTCAAACTCTTTTCTCCTCCAAGTGAGATAAATATAAGCATATGACAGCCAAAACCTTATCTCACCTACTACTTAAATCTCAGTATTTTTATCAATAAGGGCATCTTTTATAATATTCATTATTTCTTTAATAGTGATGATTTAAAAAAAAAACTTACGAGAAAACTATCTTCACTCCTCCTTTGAGGCCACTTTCAAATGTTCCTTTTCCTCTGCCACCAGCCAAAACTTGCGCCTTTATCACAACATCTTTTGAACCTAGAAGAAAAGCACTCCTATGGGAGCAGCACACAACACACAATACTTTGCTATTAAACATACATATTTAGCAATCTTACTAAATGTAGTAAATTAAAGATCCATTTACCCACAATGTTGAAAAATGAGGCACTCCATGTACACAGATTTTCTAGATTAGGACACTAAAATATTCACCACCTACAGATTCACAAACTTAAAAAAATCAGCCACTCATATTAAACCATTTCTTAAGCATACTGAAAATAAGTTTACCTTTATTTGGTACTTTAAACATTAATTACTCTGCAAGGTACGAAATTTACAAAATTGAGAGTCAAATACCTTCCTAACAGTTTCCTCCCTCCCTATTGATATGTAAACTTGCTATCCTATGAAAATCTGAGGTATAAATGCTGCTTTGAGTAGAAATGTACCGTGACTTTCAGGGGAAGTTCCACTCCTGATACCAGTTCACGCTGTCCCACGTACACTCTCCAGCTGTACTGCTGTGAGAGGGATGACAGGAATTAAGGTATGTTTATTCAAAGATTCCGGAATGTTATGCTTCCAAGTCTTTAAGACATTTTTTCAGAAAATAATCTGAATTTTTCTTCTTTAACAGGTAAACTGATCTCTTTTCCTTCCTTTTCTAACATGATGAAGAAAATTATCAAACTAGTTGTTTAGCTTAGGTACTACTCTTCACAATCCTGAGCAACACTTTTTAAAGGAACATTCTGTCTCCCGAGACAGGCAGAATTTCAGAGCCTCCTCATTTTGCTTCTCATAGTATTTTGCCCATACTCAGGTGGTGCAGTGTTACCGCCTGAATCTACAGAATCCACCTGCCACTGCAGAAGACAAGGGTTTGATCCCTGGGTGGGGAAGAGCCCCTGGAGGAGGAGATGGCAACCACTCCAGTATTCTTGCCAGGAAAAATCCATGGACAGAGGAACCCGGTGGGCTACAGTCCACAGGGTCTCAAAGTCAGTCATGCCTGAGCACAGATGTGTGCTCAGTCACAGTTACAGCAGCGCAACACCACTATTACATTATGAAAAACAATTAACCTTTGAGGTCAGGATTAAGGACACTGTCATCTTATTTGCTGTATCCCCAGCACAAAGAGGTCCCTGGGAGGTAACGACCACTCCATAAATGTGTATCTGAATAGGCTAAAGGTGGGAATTCTACCGCCAGGAAAGGCCAGTCTCTAACATGCATATACCAAGCCAGATGAGAGGGCACCCTCACCTAATCAAGGAGGTAACAAATACAGATTATGATCAAATAAGAAATGATCAAAAGTTTACACTGGAACAATTACTACAAAATGTTTAGACTTCCCTGTTAGCTCAGCTGGTAAAGAATCCGCCTGCAATGCAGGAGACCTCAGTTCAATTCCTGGGTCAGGAAGTCCCCTGGAGAAGGGAACAGCTACCCACGCCAGTATTCCAGCCTGAAGAATTCCATGGTCCGTATAGTCCATGGGATTGCAAAGAGTCAGACACGACTGAGCAACTTTCACTAATGATATGAATGTGTTCACACTGGAAATGTACACAAGTCAGAAGACAACCCTGTGAGTCAGTTCAGGCAGTGTTTTTTAAAAAAGTCCTTTCTCACACTCCATCAAACATTCAGTCAGGAAATCATACTGGTTCCACCTTCAAAATATATCCAGTCTCTGGACAACTTGTCATCACCTCGAGTTTCGGCCCTGATCCCAGCCACCAGGACCTCTCACCTAGATTACTCTCATCCCCAAGAGGATATTCTTGGCAGCAGCCAAAGTGAGCATGAAACTCCTCTACCTAAAACCTTGCACTGAATGCCCACTTGCCCGGGAGTTACAGGCAGAGTCCCTACAATGGCCTCAAGGCTCCGTGTAATCCCCCAGAATCCTTGCCCTTGTATCACGTCCTCCTCACTGTTCACACACCAGCTACTCTGGTCTCTCTGGTCCTGGGCATGTCCTGTCTTCCTTCAGGATCTGGCTCCCAGCAACCTCTCTCCCTGGAATACTCTGCATACAGGTATCCATTTAGGAAAGGTACCCATTCCTTTTCAGTTTTTCTTTAAGTCTAAATTGTCCATGAGGTTTACCCTGATCACTCTACTTAACACTGCGACTGCCCACCTGTGACCAATCCACCTTACCCTGTTCTTTTTTTAATAGAAGTCATCACCTTCAAACATAATTTTCTCATGTTTATCATTTTTGTTTTGCTCCCCCACTAAATATAGACTCCAGAAGGGCAGAATCTTGCTCAGTGATATTTACAAGGTCCTGGGAGAGTTCCTAGTACACAATATATTCTGAATGATGAATAAAAGAACATTTACAAGCCAAGAGAATTCTTACGAATCCAGATTTTCCACTGCTCTTGAAAAATCTGAATTGGAAATCTTGGGCCCTACAACCAGAAATGACTAAAAAGTGTTTTGTTTACACAAGACATTATTTCAATTTGCCACAGTCCCCACCATTCTCAAATGTAACAACTAATTTTAGATAAAGATTAGAGAAAGTTTAGAAATTTCCTTAAAACTGACAATAATTTCCTTATTGAGAAGACACCAGGCAGCCTCAGGGACTACGGCAAATTAGAGTTCATGCCCAAATTATTGACAAAAGCAGCAGCCACTAGTCATTTTACCTGTTTCTGGTTACCTGTCGCGTCAGTTTTCCAGTACTTAAATATTCATTTAAATCCAAAGAGGATATCTGTAATCCAAACAGTATAAATGTAATATAAAAATGGACAACAGTTAAACTGGTGCTTTGCTGGGCTAAATTCAAACATTCCTATTCATCAAGCTGGGAACTTAACATACTGATCTATTAAGTAAGAGTAATGAAGTTCTATTTCTTCAAAAACATTTTACAAAACAGAAAGCTCTTCCCCCAGTGTCAATTTTCTTTTTCTTAGGAAAATAAACTCCTTAAGGGCACAAAAGATTCTTCAAAAGTTCCTTCTAAAAAAGTCTTTCACAACAAAAGAAGAGCAAAAAAAGAAACACAAGTAATGACATACAATCTCATCAGCTAGCAAAACAGGGAGTATTAGAAGATAAATCTGAGGACAAATGATTGAAAGAAAGATTTTATTCAATTCCATTAATTCAATCAACAGTTACATCTACATAGGAGATACTATGCTAGAGTTCTTGATACAACAATGAGCAGAGAGCTCAGTCTTACTGGATTTGGCCCTTTCTCTAGTCAGACAAGAGCAAAATTTGTGGGTACCAAGATTATTTTTAAAGTATATTCACCATCCCTCCTAGCTTTAGTCATTCACAAATGTAGTTAAGCACTCCTCATACACAGTCATCTAATAAGACATCAGAAAAAGGAAAAGGAGGCAAAGTCCTGTTGTATGCCAATAGAAATCTGCCTCCAGGCTAACATTCACTAATCTGCACCCTCTGCATGTTTATTTAACCAGAGAGAAATTCTATCTCAACTATACTAGAATCCAAACTGTATTTCTAAAATCAACAGGGAAATCATAAGAATTCTACCAAATGCCTTAGTGAAACCATGTTTTCTTAAAGCAGTAACTGCTCTTAGAACTGACCCCAAATTATAACTATTTCATTTCTCTGTGCTTAACAACCCTTTGATAATCCATTCCATTCCATTTTCTTCCGTCACCCTTCATTGTGTGACTCCTATGAGTCTTAAAATACCGGAATTAGATTTCTTTCCAACCATTCTCCTATCCCTAACTTCAATTATTCACAATAGGTAAAACTTGCCCCTAGGGCAGTGTTTTCAAACTTTTATCACATCAGGACAGATGTCATGATGATGATAATGCCAGAAAATAATAGAATTTGTAGGGAATACTGGGGAAAGAGGTCAGAGCTCTTTTGGAAGGAGTTACCAGCTACAGGGCTCAGTGGCCCCAGGCCTCATGCTAACTAAACTTCTCTTGCCACCCACAGGACTGAAGGGAAGCAATACTTTGTCACATCTGTAACACATTTTTGCCCTAGTTTATCAGTTGGTGAGGTAAGACTTTTTTTTTTTAAATGGGAATTAACATTCTATGAATTTTGGAGTAACTGAGAAGCAAAAATTAGCCAAAATCAGCACTGAAAATTGCTAGCTAAATGGAAAGAATCAGGTGTATTTCTAGGGCACCTCATAACACAACTTGTACAGTTACATCCCATAATCGGTATCTTCTGATATTAATGACTCACCACAAAAAACAAAATTGTTTCAACATTCTTAAAGTAGTTATGAAATGCATCTTTTAAAATGTAGTGTTTCTGATCCTTTAGATTTAAAGGTCCTATCTGTCACTAATCCCACTCCCTATGACAATCATCATTTTGCAGCCTTCTTTGACAAAAGCACACTTTCTAGATAAACATGATGCCTTCAGTTCCAAGGGCCTCAAAATCAGAGCTGCTTATCTGCTCCTTACTACTTCCAAGTCCTGGATCCAGAGAACTTGTCAGAAATTTCACAGCTACAATATATCCTATAACATTAACTATTCTTTCTTTCACAGCTAGAAATCATTAAAGATTTTTACAGTGAGTAAATAAATCAAGAGACTTGCATCTGAATAAATCCTGCCTGTTTTATGAAAAAGTTTGTACACAAATTATTTTTTTTTTTGACAACATAGTGAAATTTGACTAAATGAGAAAATATACGGAAAACTAAGAAAACCAATTATAATAATTTGGAAGCGTAAAAAGAAACACTAGCTTTAACTGACTTCATTAAATCTGACCCTTTTATCACATAAAGTGTATGGAAAACACTTTATGCCTTCAGCTTTATGAAGAAGGAAAGAACTAGTAAACGAAAAAATTAATCACTCAAAAGATTAAACTAACAAAATTAAAAGAAGAAAGTCAAATGTCTGAAATTCATCCTTAAGTACAGAAGGGTAGAATAAGAAAGCCTTTTGCTTCCTAGTTATCTGGGTCTTTAGAAATTAACATCTAGGTCATATATCTAAGACTGAATCTCAAGAAGGTAGTTATTAAAAAGTGCCTTTGCAAGAAATACTACAGAAATATAATCATGAGTTTTCTTTAAGGCATGACCCTTAAAAGCCCCTAATATACATGATGTTTTAAAGGTTAAAATGAGGTACATCTTTTACCATGGACAAGTTCAAACTGCAGGTTACCATTAATTAACAAAAATTTCACCAAAATTAGTATGAATTTGCATCAGATTTTTACTGAATAAAAAGAAGTTTGCTTGTAATCTGAATAAAAAGAACTGTTTTTCTGATTAAGAAAACAAAACTGTAAATTAAAAATCATACTTCCAAGACAAGGAAATCAAGAGTGCCCGCCATTCAAAAACATATCATATGATATATGACAACCTTCTGATCTTCTACATGCTTTCACTTTTGAAACAAAAACCCACCCTAGAAACAAGTAAGTACAGATAGAGACGAAAACTTTTACAATTTTCAACAGTTTAAAATGTTCCACATCTTTCCTAAAAAAATAATAAAAGCAAAATTTTCACCAAAGCACGTTTAAAGGCATATTAGTCAAATGTACATACAAGAGAGATTATGATAATTATTAATACATAAAATTGGTGTGATTTTAAATACTGCTAAAAAGAAAATGCAGTGTATAGCTAGTACATTACTCATTAACATGCTCTCCTATTAGATCCTTAAAAATATAAAGTGAAGCATACTTTCCAAACTCCAAATTTATTTTTTAATTGAGATTAACATAAATTCAAATTAATCAAAGCTATTAAGGTTTCTATTATCAGTAAAAGAATCTAATAAACATGGGCAACTATTTAATTCATTTAAAAAGATTAACATTTATATTAATATTGATTACCTAAGTGTCAAGCCCTCTTCTAAGAAGTCGGGGTCTATCAGTGAATAAAAGACAAAGAAGCCCTGCTCTCATAGAGCTTACATTCTAATGCTGAACTTCTTTTTTTCTCCTTCTGATTCTCTATTTTTCATGTCCAAAAAACAGACGGGGAAACACTGTACCTCTCCTTGTGCTCTCAGTCACTCAGTCATATCTGACTCTCTGTGACCACACGGACTGCAGCCCGCCAGGCTCCTCTGTCTGGGGAATTTTCCAAGCAAGAATATTGGAGCCGGTTGCCATTTCCTACTCCAGGGGATCTTCTCAACCCAGAGTCTCTTGGGTCTCCTGCACTGGCAGGCAGATTCTTTACCACTATGCCACCTGGGAAGCCCCAGACTTCTCTTTACAAATACATAAACAGCTAACATCTTTCACCATTCCCTGAAGAATCAACAGAGCCAGATTTCCTTCCCTAAAGGACTTCAGCTCAAAAGACTAAACACAGGACTTCAGCTTCTTGAAACTTTGATTCTTAAGTTACGGGCACTATGGGAGCTCAGAAAATCTCAATAATTTTAGCATGTCAACAATCCTAAGTTTTACCTTCTCTTTTACATGAATAAAACTTATTTTAAAAAATATAAAAGAAAAGTCAAAAGTTGTTATTAAGCCAGAAGTAAAGTTCATATCTTATCTGAGAACCTATTTCTTAATTTAGTACCTAATTTTTTGGCGATTGCATAAGCTTCATCTGGTGACTTAGCCACGTGTCCTTTGGGAATGGAGACGCCAGCTTCCTGCAACAATTCCATACTCAGGTATTCATGCAGAGAGAGATTCCTTTGCTGTTGATGCTGTATTTGGACTCCATGGTTGTTAAATAATCCGGAGCTTCCCAGGACCTAGAGAAATTGGGGACATATTTATATAAAGAGTGATTTAGCAGAAATTCTTGTTAAAAACACTTCAAAATACTTTGGAGTACTTGATTCTTCAAAACTATAACAAAATTGTCATAGTAAAACATCAAAATATCATATTCAGAGTAAATTACAGCACAAAACTAACAGCTAATCTACTAGCTAAACGTCAAAAGTGAACCTTATAGTTTTAACTTTTTACTCATTATCGCTAGTCTTTAACTTTCATTTGAGCTATACCTCCATATCCCTAATGATCTACAGAGCATTTCTACCTCAAAGCCAAATTCTGCAGATCTAAAACCAATCCCCTATTTCCACCAAATCAAAAATCCTTCCCATCTTTCTTCTCTCCATCATTTCTCCAGCACCTAACAAATTGCCTGACACGAGACATGAGGTACCTGTATGATGTGGTACCATCAATCTTTCATACATTCAAAATTCAAACCCCGACTTCATCAGCACTGCACATCGTGGTGTGCCGCCCAGATCCCCCCTCAGGACCAAGGCATTCATAGCCCCAGCTGCTGGGAGGGCTGGCAGCTGACAGGCCTCAGCTGAGTGCCCTCACTGGAGCCTTTCTGTAGCCAATGCCTGACCAATGAGAGTCAGGGTAGGGACGTAAAAACCTGGTGTGCGTGTGCATGCTCAGTCGCTCAGTCAGTCGTGTCCAGCTCTTTGTGACCCTATGAACTGAGGCCGCCAGGCTCCTCTGTCCGTGGGATTCTACAGGCAAGAATACTGGAAAAACTGGGTTGCCATGCCCTCTCCAGGGGATCTTCCCGACCTAGGGATCGAATCCACGTCTCCTTCATTAGCAGGTGGGTTCTTTATTGCTAAGGCACTGGGAAAGTCCAAATACCTGGCACCTCACCCCAATTTGGGACAATTCAGGATCATCCTAGATGCAGACCTCCCATAGAAGAGCAGAGGTCCCACTGCACTACACTAGAGCTGCAGTCAATCCTCCTTCCTTCACTCTCCCACAGGTACTGATCCTGAGATCACTTTTCAATAAACTTCCTTCCTGAAACTCTCCATCGAATACTTGGCAAATTACAATCTGCAATATCATCTTTATTGCATTCCTTCTAAACTATTTCTTTTATAAATCCCTTTAGGTGTACGTGCTTCACAAACAAACTGTGAAAGCTTCTAAGAAACGCCCACCAACTTCCCTTTTTCAATCTATGCAAAACATCCAATCACTCAAAAACTCACTGAGCACCTAGACACTGGAAATAGACAGGTCAACCCAACAAAATCCTTGCACCTAAAGCTTACAATTTAGTATGTATTTGTATGTCGGGGGTTGGGGGAGGCACAAACAATAAAGAAAGAAAATATGCCAAACAGCAATAAGAGTAAAAAGATAGAAAATTAAAAAATAAGAAGTGCTATTTTATACAGTTACAGAAGTTTTCTCCACTAAAACATCCGTCCGGGGCGGGGGCGGGGCGGGGGGGGGGCGGGCTGAGTTAAGAATTATTTTTTCAAAAAGAAATAAGTAGGAAACAGAAACAAGATATCCCTCTACAAACTAAATAAGTCATTGATGAAAGACAAAGGAGTATGAGAGTTGTCAGCGTCTGGTTGCAGGGCCACAACAATGAGAAGTACTGAAAGAAGGATGCAATCAGAAAGATCTCGAGCATCTATGGGTCCCAAAACTACCCCCTAAGTTAGAGCCTAGTCTTAAACCATCATTAACACCACACAGAAACACTTCTCAACCTTTTTCCAGACTCCTCAGTTCTATCAACTTTATATGGCAATATGCAGAACAAATTAAGTGCTGTTGGAATCACACATTTAAATGTTATCCATCCATACATTCCTATTATCTCCACAAAGAATGCTGAAACATTGTTCACATGAAACACAGAGTATCATAAAAAATGAATTTAAAACAATCTCATAGAAAATAGTCTGCTTCTTAGAGAGGGTTCATGAACCACCTGCATCAAGATTCCCTAGGAATACCTCCAAAATGCAGGTTCCAAGGCCCTACTCTCATCTATAAAAGCAGAATCTCTGAATTGTGCCACAAAAAAATCTGCATTTGTAAAGTTATTCAGTTGATTCTTAAGCACTCTACAGTTTGAGAACGAATAGTCTAACAAATCAATCACATAGAATAGCAAGCTATTTCTGATTCATTTGGTAAGCTAAAATGCTGGATAAAATTTCTCTTGTTAGCTCAATTCCCTGATTTAGTTTCACTTCAGTATTAAAAACTAACAACCTCCTAAACTTCAGTGTACATCTACCTTGTGAAATCCCACCCTTGGGTAAAGCCTCAAGAGAAATGAGTGTTTAGTCTATCACAAGGCATATATAGCAGGCTTATTCATAATAGACAAAAAAATGGAAACGACCCAGCTGCTCATCAACAGAAGAAGGGGTAGGAACTTCCTTGGTGTTCAGTGGTTAAGAATCCACCCTTCAATGCAAGGAACATGGTTTTAATCTCTGGTAGGAGAAATAAGATCCTACATGCCTTGGGGCAACTAAGCACCACAATGAAGACCCAGCACAGCCAAAATAGAAAAACAAATAATTTAAATCATTTTAAAAATAGAAGAATGGGTAAAATGTACTATATCAATAGAAGGGTACAGAGCAAAAAAGGAAAAACGTATTGCTCACACAACAATGGATTCATCTCACAAGTACAATTTTAAGGGAAAGAAGCCAGACACAAAAATACATACTTATACAATTTTTTTAATGTAGTTCAAACTCAGAATTAACATACAGTGATGGAAGTCAGAATAAGTGGAGGGTTACCTGTTGGTGAGTACTGATAAAGAGTGCCTTCTGAAGGCTAAAAACACACATATATATACCACGATTTGAACAGCAGCTACAAAGATCGATCCATACATACAAATTAATCTAGCTACCCATATGGGATCACAGAGTCGGATACAACTTAGCAAATCAACAGCAAAAACTGAAGTTGTACATAAATTATGTACTTTGCTGTACAGAAATTATACCTCAAAATAATAAAAAATAAGGGGGCCAAGGCGGAGTACCTAGCATAAGCTTGGTAAAAATAGTCACGCACTGAAACATTTTTTTGGATGCCTATATACCAGACACTGTACTAGGAACAGTAAAAGAATGAGATCAACTTGGTCCCAACCACAGAGTTCACAGATGTGTAAATAAACAGCTGCAACACGTGTAAGAGTGGGCATAATCACCAGGTGGAATGTAATTATCCAGACAGACCAGAAAAAATACTACAGAGGCTTGATCCCAGTTTTAAAAAAAAAAAAATCTAACAGCTAAAAAGGACATTTCAGGGACAACTGGGGAAATACGAATCTGCCCTATACATTAGATATTAGTATTATGACAATTTTATATTTCTAAAGTATGATAACTATATTGTGGTTATTTGTGTCTCTCATTCTTAAGAGACATATGTTGCAATATCTAAGGATGGAGTGCCATGATAGCTGAAACTTATTCTCAAATACTTCAACAAAAATACATGAATGTAATTTATACATACATGCATATGTACATAAATTATATATTATACATAATATTTTAATTTATATAATATTTCAAATGATATAAATTATAAATTATATAAACTGAATAACATGTAAATTTTTAAAGATAAAGAAAATGTGGCAAAATGTTAAATGAAGGTGAGGATGATATGGGTGTTCACTGTATAGTTGAAACATACCTATCAGTTTGAAATTTTTCCCAAAAAGCATGATGATAAATTCATGACACAAAATTTTATGGTTTCTTTCAAATGTCTAAAAGAATTAGTAGTACTCATAAGGTGTTGCTGATAGCTTTTCAGACCACATTAAGGTTTTTTTAAAATATTAGAAATATTTTGATAATCCTTTCCTTGTGCCACTAGAAGCTGTAACTTGAAATATCATCAGCTAGGAATCATGATGGTAATACAAATCCCTGCATAATCACAAAGATTCCCCACACTGATGCATTTTTCTTTCCTGATGTATCACTTAGAAGATTCCTACTGCCAAAAAGCCACCAACTCCTGGCCAAACTCCTACACCACCACCTCTCCAATCCATACTGAGTTTAAGTAATACTTATTCAAAAGTGGGGAAGTGTAGTTACTAGGGAGTATGATTCACAACAAATAAGAATATATCTAAAATTGTTTAATATGCTCATAACTTGAACTATTTTTATCAAATATACACTGGACAAAAGATACAGAGAAACAAGAAGAGACTCAAAGCACTAAACAAAATGTTTAAGAGAATCTGCTAAACTCAATGGGTGACCCTGAACAAGACTGCTTAAGCTCTGCACCTCTATGTCCCCATCTACTAAAGCAAGGGGTTAGACCCAACATTCTTCATAGTATTATTGACAATAGTCGAGATAATGGAAGCAACCTAAATGTCCACTGTCAGAGGACTGGATAAAGAAGATGTGGGACATCTAAACAACAGAATACTACTCAGTCATAAAAAGAATGAGATAATGCCATTTGCATGAACATGGATGGATCTAAAGATCATCATACTAAGTCAGAGAAAGATAAATATATGATATCACTTACATGTGGAATAAAAAAAAAAGATACAAACGAACTTATTTACAAAACAGAAACAGACTCACAGACTTCAAAAACAGTGTTATCAAACGGGAACCTTGGGGAGGAAGGATAAATTAGGACAAGGGTCTCCAACCTCCGGTATCTAACGCCTGATGATCTGAGGTGGAGCTGATGTAATAATAATAGAAATAAAGTATACAATAAATATAATACACTTGAATAATCCCAAAACCATCCCCGCCCCCCCAGCCCGTGGAAAAACTGTCTTCCACAAAACTGGTCCTTGGTGCCAGAAAGGGTGGGGAACACTTAATTAGGAGTTGGGATTAACACATACACACTGCTGCTGCTGCTGCTGCTAAGTCATTGCAGTCGTGTCCGACTCTGTGTGACCCCATAGACGGCAGCCCACCAGGCTCCCGTCTCTGGGATTCTCCAGGCAAGAACACTGGAGTGGGTTGCCATTTCCTCCTCCAATGAGTGAAAGTGAAAAGTGAAAGGGAAGTCGCTCTGTGTGTCCAACTCTTAGCAATCCCATGGACTGCAGCCCACCAGGCTCCTCCATCCACGGGATTTTCCAGGCAAGAGTACTGGAGTGGGGTGCCACTGCCTTCTCTGACACACTACTATATATAAAACAGATAATCAATAAGGACCTACTCTATAGCACAAGAAACTCTACTCAATATTCTGTAATAATCTAGATGGGAAAAAGAGTCTGAAAAAGAATGAATATATATATATATGTATACCACACACACATATATATTTCTGTATATAATTGATAGATATAAATATAATTGAGTATAATATATATATAATTGAATCACTAAACTGTACCTGAAACACAACATTATTGATTAACTGTACTCCAATACAAATTAAAGATTAAATTAAAAATAAAAGCAAGGGGTTAGACTAAGGTGATTTCAAACTCCAAAGCTGTATTTCTTAAAGTGAGGGTGGAAGAGATGTTTAAGACAATATATTAGGCATCTCTATAAGGAGAAATAAAGACTTTTAAAGGAATTTCCAAAAGTATAAAGATGATGATTAGAAGGGAAACAGATTTGTTCACCAAAGTCTCATTTTCTAAAAACCCTTTAAGACCCAAAAGAAGGAAGTTCAAGGCTAAAAAAAAAAATCACTTCTCCTGTTAGGAAGCAAACTCAAAGAATTCACTAGATTGAAAGGATGAATAGCTTTAAAAAGAAAAAAAAAAGTCTAAATTCATTTACAGCATGTCTGAAGTTACTTCCAAAACACAACCAAAAGCTCTAGAAATGACTTATGAAGCTAATCATACCCTTCCACAAGTTTGTTCATGTCAACATATATTGGGAAGAATTGTCTAATTCTCATGCTCTAGAAAAAACCGTACAGCAGATTCAAACACACAGACTTTGGAGCTACACACTTCCGGAAAGAAGGCCCAGTTCTGATCTCATCAGCTTGGTGATCTAGACCAAATGACTCCTTCTCTTAGCCAGAGTTTCTCCATCAGTGATATGGAGATTAATGACTTCCTTACAGTGTTGCCCAAAAGCCTAATGAAAGACTACATGTAAAATCCTTGGCACAGTTCCTGGCAGACAGCAAATGCTTCAACACACACGAAACCAATGCCTCCTACCACCAAATTCCCTTACTGAATTTATGATTAATCTCTTTACCCAAAACTTTATTCCCTTTCTTGTCCCCTCCTACCTCAATCCTGTGCTATCTCAACACTAATCAACCAGAGTCTGATGACTAAAACTGCTGTGTTGATAACATCCTTCATGTCCTAAAACTGCTAATGCAGATACCATCATTAAAGAACAAACCCAGGTTGCTTCTCCATGACAAGATGAGCTAATAGGCCCCAAGCCTTAGACCATTTATCACAGAATCATAAATAATAGACAACTCAACTCCCTGACACTAGAATCAGAAATGTCACACAAATTACACAAGCCAATGATTAATCCCAGCTTCTTTGTTCTCCCCCTTTAATACAACTCCTTTAAAAAAAAAAAAAAAGAACTCCTAACTGAAAGATCAAGTTGCAGTGGATCTATGACTTGTCTCCCACTCTCTTGCCTGGCGCCCTGCAAATAAACCCTTATTTTGCTGCAAACAACCCCTGTCAGAATTTGGCTTTCTATGCCATGGACACACAAGCCCTTGGCTCCGTTACTTTTACTTACACACACACACACACTCTGAGGCTATGATGCTATTGTGTATGCAGAAAAAAAAAAAAGTAATCCAAAAGATTATTTTATTTCCCCAATTGATAAGTTGGTGAACATCATCTCATTCTCACTATTAAACAACTACCTGGGGGAAACGGGAAGCTTCCCGGCCTCGTCTCAGGAAAGGCCAGTCAGCAAGCAGTGCTGGTTCTGCGAAGCATCCAAGAGACACAAAAGTGTATCTGAAGGGCATGCCCTCCTCCTCAAAGAGCCGCGGAAGCCTCGGCCCACCGCGCCGAAGCCAGGAGCAAGCAGGAAAAGGTGTCCTGCCCCCCGCCTCTCCTTTCGGAGCCTTCCCCGCCGCCGCCCTCTCAGTAACAAGGTGAGCAGCCCTGGCCAGATGGCTGGAGCTCCTCGCAGATTTTAGGCTGCAGTAAAAAGGCGCAAACATGAGCCCGTTCGCAGGCCCGGCGGGCAGCACTCCCGGGCAAGCCGCCCGCCACTCCGGCGGGGCACCCCCCCTGTCACCCAATGTCACCGACTGCGGAGTGACCGGAGCCGGGCCCCGGGCCCCCTCGCACCTCGCCCACAGGAGCCAGCCCTCCACCTCGCCCTTTCTCCTGCCAACCCTCAAGGCGGGATCGGGCAGGGCCTCAATACCTGGGCGGCCGGCAGAGCCGTCCGGGGTCGGTGGCTCCTCAGCGTGGCAGCAGCCAAGAGCCGGCTGTAGAACACGGAGGCCGCCATTTCTCGGCCCGACCAAGTACCCCTGGGCGCCGCGCGCAGGCGCAGAACCTCGAGACGGCCGGAGACGCGGCGGCTCCCTACGCGCGCACCGCCCCTAGCCCCGCCCATGGGGCGGAGCTTCGGATTAACTCTGCGGTGGTGGCCCCGGGCTAGGGCAGCAGGCGTTACTGCTGACAGGCTCGCGTAGGCGGACAGAGAGCGGACTTTAACCTTTGTAACTGGACACCGCAGCCTGAACACCAGACCTGCGGTCGGCGCTCAGAAACCCGAAGCTTTCCTAGCGAAATGTAATGGAGAGATGACCAACGCCACCACCTGTGTGATCTTAACATCTCCGAGTCTCAGGTGCCTCATCTGTAAAACGGGGTTCGTTCAGAAAACAAGAACTTGCATCCCTGTTTTTGTGCCAACTACTGCCTTTGGGATACAGCAGTATCCCAAATACAATACGTTGTCCCAAAATATCCCACACTTTGTCCAGTATCCCAAAGTATCCAATACTTTGGCCACCTGATGCAGAGAACTGACTCTGGAAAAGACCCCGATGCTGGGAAAGATCGAAGGCGGGAGAAGGGGATAACAGAGGATGAGATGGTTGGATGGCATCACCGACTGGCTGAACATGAGTTTGAGTAAACTTCCGGAGCTGGTGATGGACCTGGAAGCCTGGCCGTGCTGCAGTTCACGGGGTCGCAAAGGGTAGAACAGGGCTGAGCGACTAAACTGACCGAATACCTACAACAGAATGATTCTGTCCTCAAAGGGAAGATGATCAAACACTAGTTACTGAGGACCCTAGCCAGGAGATAACTTCTCAGATAGCTCTGAGGAACTGCTCCCAAAAGGTAAAGAGGAGCCAGGAAGTACAAGACTTTCTTGCTGGGGGAAAAGAATAGTTAAACATAAAACAGTTCAGTCCAGTTCAGTTCAGTTCAGTCGCTCAGTCGTGTCTGACTCTTTGAGACCCCATGAATCGCAGCACGCCAGGCCTCCCTGTCCATCACAAACTCCCGGAGTTTACTCAAACCCATGCCCATCGAGTCGGTGATGCCATCCAGCCATCTCATCCTCTGTCGTCCCCTTCTCCTCCTGCCCCCAATCCCTCCCAGCATCAGGGTCTTTTCCAATGAGTCAACTCTTCACATGAGGTGGCCAAAGTCTTGTAGTTTCAGCTTCAGCATTAGTCCTTCCAATGAACACCCAGGACTGATCTCCTTTAGGATGGACTGGTTGGATCTCCTTGCAGTCCAAGGGACTCTCAAGAGTCTTCTCCAACACCACAGTTCAAAAGCATCAATTTTTCAGCACTCAGCTTTCTTCACAGTCCAACTCTCACATCCATACATGACCACTAGAAAAACCATAGCCTTGACCAGACAGACCTTTGTTGGCAAAGTAACGTCTCTGCTTTTTAATATGCTGTCTAGGTTGGTCATAACTTTCCTTCCAAGGAGTAAGTGTCTTTTAATTTCATGGCTGCAGTCACCATCTACAGTGATTTTGGAGCCCAAAAAAATAAAGTCTGACACTGTTTCCACTGTCTCCCCATCTATTTCCCATGAGGTGATGGGACCAGATGCCTTGATCTTAGTTTCCTGAATGTTAAGCTTTAAACCAACTTTTTCACTCTCCTCTTTCACTTTCATCAAGAGGCTTTTTAGTTCCTCTTCACTTTCTGCCAGAAGGGTGGTGTCATCTGCATATCTGAGGTTATTGATATTTCTCCCAGCAATCTTGATTCCAGCTTGTGCTTCTTCCAGCCCAGCATTTCTCATGATGTACTCTGCATATAAGCTAAATAAGCAGGGTGACAATATACAGCCTTGACGTACTTTTCCTATTTGGAATCAGTCTGTTGTTCCTTGTCCAGTTCTAACTGTTGCTTCTTGACCTGCATACAGGTTTCTCAAGAGGCAGGTCAGGTGGTCTGGTATTCCCATCTCCTTCAGAATTTTCCACAGTTTATTGTGATCCACACAGTTCAAGGCTTTGGCGTAGTCAATAAAGCAGAAATAGATGTTTTTCTGGAACTCTCTGGCTTTTTCGATGATCCAGAGGATATTGGCAATTTGATCTCTGGTTCCTCTGCCTTTTCTAAAACCAGCTTGAACATCTGGAAGTTCTCAGTTCACATATTGCTGAAGCCTGGTTTGGAGAATTTTGAGCATTACCTTACTAGCGTGTGAGATGAGTGCAATTGTGCGGTAGTTTGAGCATTCTTTGGGATTGCCTTTCTTTGGGATTGGAATGAAAAGTGACCCTTTCTAGTCCTGTGACCACTGCTGAGTTTTTCAAATTTGCTAGCATATTGAGTGTAGCACTTTCACAGCATCATCTTTCAGGATTTGAAATAGCTCAACTGGAATTCCATCACATCCACTAGCTTTGTTCTTAGTGATGTTTTCTAAGGCCCACTTAACTTCACATTCCAAGATGTCTGGCTCTAGGTGAGTGATAACATCATTGTAATTATCTGGGTCATGAAGATCTTTTTTGTATAGTTCTTCTGTGTATTCTTGACACCTCTTCTTAATATCTTCTGCTTCTGTTAGGTCCATACCATTTCTGTCCTTTATTGAGCCCATTTTTGCATGAAATATTCCCTTGGTATCTCTAATTTTCTTGACAAGATCTCTAGTCTTTCCCATTCTGTTGTTTTCCTCTATTTCTTTGCATTGATTGCTGAGGAAGGCTTTCTTATCTCTCCTGGCTATTCTTGGGAAGTCTGCATTCAAATGGGAATATCTTTCCTTTTCTCCTTTGCTTTTTGCTTCTCTTCGTTTCACAGCTATTTGTAAGGCCTTCTCAGACAGCCATTTTGCCTTTTTGCATTTCTTTTCCATGGGGATGGTCTTGATCCCTGTCTCCTGTACAATGTCATGAACCTCCGTCCATAGTTCATCAGGCCGTCTATCAGATCTAGTCCCTTAAATCTATTGGTCACTTCCACTGTGTAGTCATAAGGGATTTGATTTAGGTCATACCTGAATGGTCTAGTGGTTATCCCTGCTTTCTTCAGTTTAAGTCTGAATTTGGCAATAAGGAGTTCATGATCTGAGCCACAGTCAGCTCCCGGTCTTGTTTCTGCTGACTGTATAGAGTTTCTCCATCTTTGGCTGCAAAGAATATAATCAATCTGATTTCGGTGTTGACCATCTTGTGATGTCCATGTGTAGAGTCTTCTCTTGTGTTGTTGGAAGAGGGTGTTTGCTATGACCACTGCGTTCTCTTGGCAAAACTCTATTAGCCTTTGCCCTGCTTCATTCCATACTCCAAGGTCAAATTTAAAACAGTCACTGCTAATTAAAGAGCAGACATCTCAAGTTAATGATTTTAGAGCTTTTCTAGGTATAGGAAGATGTAAGGATTTCAGTTTATTGAAATTATGCCTCAGAAATGCATATTAACTATCTGTACATTCAGTCCATGGAATTTTCCAGGCCAGAATACTGGAGTGGGTAGCCTTTCCCTTCTCCAGGGGAATCTTCCAGACCCAGGGATCGAATCCAGGTCTCCCACATTGCAGGCAGATTCTTTACTAGCTAAGTCACAAGGAAAGCCCAAGAATACTGGAGTGGGTAGCCTATCCCTTCTCCAGGGGATCTTCCCAACCCAGGAACTGAAAGGGGTGGGGGCGGAGGTGGGAGGGATTCCCCTGCATTGCAGGTGGATTCTTCACCAACTGAGCTATCAGGGAAGCCCCTTAACTATCTAGAGCCAGTATCCAGAGCACGGAATGCTTTGTTTTTTGCCATCCTGATTTCCCCTCAGCGCACACCAAGGAGAGGAGGTGTGTGTGCTTGTGCGAGGCTGCAGTGGTTTAGGATAGCTTGATCCCTTAGAAGTGGAATGAGGGGGTGACATTCCACATGATCAACCCAGAGGGCATACCAGAATCACCTGGAAAGCTTTTCTTTTTTTTTTTTTAATGTGGACCATTTTAAAAGTCTTTATTGAATTTGTTACAGTATTGCTTCTGTTCTATGTTTTGGTTGTTTGGCCCCAGGCATGTGAGATCTTAGCTTCTGACCAGGGATTGAATCTGCACCCCATGCATTGGAAGGTGAAGTCCTAACACTGGACCACCAGGGAAGTCCCTGGGGACTTTTGTGACCAACACCTTCACCAGAACCCATCTATGGAGCGGGGTCAGGACAGCTGTATTTCTTAGAAGTCTGTAGGTGAATTGGAGGCACACATGTCCCTGAGAGGACATGTGCCCCACCAGAGTTGACAAATGACTGGGTGTCTGTTCTGCTCTGAGCAGCTAGCTTTGAAATATGTCAAAGCGATTTCTGTGGGCAAGATGTTAACCTAAGAGCAAGTGGGCACTGCTGACAGGCATCTACCAGGCTCTGGCACCTACCTCTGATGCGTAGTGACCCAATCCACTGAATGGCACTATGCAAAGAAAAAGTGAATCTAAAACAAGGAGCCTATTGATTTAGAGAATGGAGAGGAGCTTTCTGCATCCCCCAAAGCTCTTAAGTTCTTAAAGGCAAGGACAGTCTTAAGAACTTTATTCTTTCATTGACACTCATGGGGCACTGACCTCAAGGCTCAGCACTAATTGACATTCTTTGCAATTAGAAACAGGGAAGTGGGAAACAGACATTAGTAGTTCAGATGTCTCTTGCTCCACCTTTCTACTGCCCAATCTAACAAATCAAATGAATCTGGATAATCAGTCCCAAAAATTAGCAATGAGACCTGCCAGTTTCTGTTAGGAACACATATCCCATTAGATATGAATACATACTTATTGGGGCTTCCCCGGTGGCTCAGCAGTAAGAATCCACCTGCAGTGCAGGAGTCACAGGAGACACAGGTTCTATCCCTGGGTCAGAAAGATGCCCTGGAGGAGGGCATGGCAACCCAATCAAGTATTCTTGCCTGGAGAATCCCATGGACAGAGGAGCCTGGAGGGCTTCAGTTCATAGGGTCGCAAAGAGTCGGACATGACCGAAGGGACTTTGCACATTGTCAAACCAGCTCTTTCTAACTATTTGTAGACACAGAAGTTGAGCTACCAAGTACCACCCACCATCTGAGCCCAAGGCCAGTTATTTAAAGGGCACCCGGGGAAAAGCAGAATAAGTCAGCATACTAAAATAAGATCTAATGCTATAACCCTGTTAGGATCCTGACTGGGTTAACTTTGCTTTACAAGCTTCAAGTCGGTCATAGTTGATTCATTAAAGGAAACATCTCCGCTGCCATGCCCTCTGCAATACTGACTCAGAAGCAAGAACAGCAACAGCAAAAGTATCCCAATAGGAGCAGGAGTGAGAAAGAGAACATGCAGGCCCCCTGGGGTCCAGCTCTTTTGGAAGCCTACACAGCACAGGGGGAGAGGGGCAGATTCCTCCCACAGCACTTCCTGGCTCTGCTCAGAGCTCTCTACCTCTGGATACCTCCTTAAAGAACTGAGTAGGTAGCGTGATGGTGGGCCTCCTACCTAAGTGCTTCACCACCACACAGCCAGCCTTAAAAAATGAAATCACTTTATCAAGAAACTACTTTTTGCACAGCAAAAACTTTTGCAGTCCTTATCTGCAAGGATTTTAGAAACTAGTAGACAGGTTTGATCCCTGGGTGGTGAAGATCCCCTAGAAGAAGGCATGGCAATCCAGTATTTTTGCCTGGAGAATCCCATGGACAGAGGAACCTGGTGGGCTACAGTCCATAGCGTCACAAAGAGTTGGACACAACTGAAGCGACTTAGCACGCACGCAGTGGGCAGTAAAGGATAGCAGAATATGATTAAGTAAAATAGACACTAAGGGGTTTTGGTTTGCTTTTTTTTTTAACTTGGGGGAGGTAGGAGGAAGAGTATATGAGGAACGGGGAAAGGAAGAATTGTTCTTCAGGTACAGTGGCATTCCAATCCTCAACGTTTAGTTTCCTAATTTGTCTGTCTCTTTCTTCTACTAGGAAATTAATGGTAGGATGGTATGCAGGGGAAAAAAGGGTAAAGAAATTTCCTGAGAGAGAGAGTGGCTTTAATTTTTTAACAGTTTCTTTAAAAACATTAAAGTTATATACCCTCCACATTTTGATGCCCAGAGCAAAGCTTTGGCTAAACTGTTCTATGTTAACTATAGAAGTAATAGAATTACAAAGTGCCATAGAAACAGCTTGCAATGTATCTGCTTACCTCAACCTAAACTTCTGAGGGCTGAGATGAATAAAAGCCATCTACTGAACACTTGGCTTAGATGTTAAAGTGTCTGCCTGCAATGTGGTAGATCCAAGTTCGATCCCTAAGTCAGGAAGATCCCCTGGAGAAGGAAATGGCAACCCACTCCAGTACTCTTGCCTGGAAAATCCCATGGATGGAGGAGCTACAGTCCATGGGGTCACAAACAGGAGTTGGACACGACTGAGCGACTTCACTTTCACTGAACACTTAGTTTTAAAGCCAGATCTTTTGTTGTTGTTCCCTGACCAGAGATGGAACCCATGGCCCCTACAGTGTTAGCATGGAATCTTAACCATGGGATCACCAGGTAAGTCCCTAATGCCAGATTCTTTTATATATTTTCTCTTTTCTTTTTTCTCCTATCCTTCATTTTGCCATGAGACATTTCCAGAATTCTCTGGTTTTCATCTTACTCCAATTTACCCATCCAGCCTCTGCAAGAGAAAGAAACTAACCAGATACATACAGTCTCTTGAACCAAAGTCTGGGGATGAAGGAAGATCAGTAACACAACATGAGACAGTTGGATGTTTACACAAGGTTTCTCTTAGTTCTCTTGAAGTCTCAGAAATGTTAGAAGGAGGAACACTCATCTAGACCACCCTTGAATGGCAATGCCAACAGAGCATTTGCACATTAATCCTTACAACAAATCCTGCATTTTACAGAAGGGAAAATTGAGGCTCAGAAACAATAAGTAACTTGCCCAGTGTCTCAGCTTTTACTCAGCTGTTCCAGCACAATATTCAAACCCAATTCTCAGTGGCAGGATGAGTAAGTATTTGAGAGAACAACTGGGATTTATACCCTCCTATTTTCTTTAATCCTTTACTACTTACACCATTTAGCTAAAAGTATTCATCATCTAAAGAAAAGCATGATAGTGCAGACCAGCAGAGGATAGGTTTTGAACTGCAAGTTCAAGAGCTTTGAACTGCAAAATACTGAACTTTACCTCAAAGTCCAGTAGGACTCAGGGAAAGTTTATGCCTCAGAAATGGAATTGGAAGGCTCCTGCCCCCCAAGAAAATGGAGACGAGCATAGAAGGAAAGAAAGACACTCTCTGGTGGTTCCTTAAGAAAGGTCCCCTTGCTGTGTACTTGCCAAGGCCATCATCTCCAGGCCAAAATTTAATTCTACCCCCATAGAGATTCAGGAATCTGAAACAAGGAGCACTAGAGGGAGACTGAGAATCCTTGACTCCGGGGATAACACAAGGGTGAGAACCTCTGGCAGGCTGGTGCCTCCCTGCAGATGGAGCTGAATCATATTCTCAGTATTTGGGAGAGTCTGCCAGGGCTTTCTGAACCCTTTTCCAGCTTCCCGTGGATGCTAGCTCTCCTTAGCCTGTAGCCACTTGACTTCAACCTCTGCCTCCCTCTCTTCAATCCGTGTCAAATCTCCTTCCGCTCTTTTCTTACAAGGACACAGGTACATTGAAAATCAACCACAGTCCAGGATGATCTCATCTCAAAACCCTAGTTTAATCATATTGGCCAAGTACTTTTTGCCATGTAAGGTAAAAAAAAATATGTAAGGTAAAGGCAGTTAGGAGCAAACTAAAAATAAATATGTGAAATTTCCTTTAAAATGTTACACAAATATTGTACAACCTGTAATCATTATTGCCAGTTTCCATGACTTGGCTTTTAAAACCCCCAGGGACGTGTGCTGTGCCCCTGGCAATCTCCCAGCCCCTCTCCTGGGACATCTTCCCTGGAGGTCCAACCAGCATCACCCCATGTCTATAGTCTCCTGCAGAATTAGAAAGCAAAGTGACCCCATCCTCAGGACACTTCGCTTCTGCCTGTTGGAAAATTAACAAAATACATACCGCCATCTCTCAAAGACTTGTAAGAGGAATTAAGCAAATAAGTGGATATATTAAAAATAGCAGGATCCAGGTTTTTCTCTATCCCGCCATCTCTCAAAGACTTGTAAGAGGAATTAAGCAAATAAGTGGATATATTAAAAATAGCAGGATCCAGGTTTTTCTCTATCAAAGAAGAAAGTTAAAATATAGAAGGAAAGAGTTTTCTCTCAATTGGAATTAACTGTTAGCATAAACTCATGATTTTCAATATATAGATACATAAATAAGTATAAATATTGTGTTAGGAGTATATAGTGTTAGGAGTCGCCAAAGATATAGTGTTAGGAGTCTCCAGAGAAACAGAACCAATAGGATATGAATATAGAACAAGAGATTCATTTTGGTAAATTGAAAGTGTTAGTCACTCAGTCGTGTCTGACTCTCTGCAGCCCCATGGACTGCAGCCCACCAGTCTCCTCTGTCCACGGTATTCTCTAGGCAAGAATACTGAAGTGGGTAGCCTTTCCCTTCTCCAGGGGATCTTCCCAACACAGGAATAGAACCCAGGTCTCCCGCACTGAAGGCAGGTTCTTTACCATTTGAGCTAGCTCATTCAATAATGGAGCTGGCTCATTCAATAATGGAGCTAGATTCTGGATTTGACCAGAATCTACTGAGTGAGTCATGAGGCAGGAAACCCTAGGAAGAGCTGATGTGGTGGTTCAAGTTCAAAGGCCATCAGACAGCAGACACATGAAAGAGATAATGTTTCATTCAAGTCCAAAGTCCATTAAGTTGGAGAATTCCCTTTTTCTTGTAAGTGTTGAGTCTTTTGTTCTAGTCACGCCTTTAGATGATGGGGTAAGGCCCACCCACACTATGGAGGACAGTCTGCTTTTCTCAAAGTCCACTGAGTTAAATGTAAATCTCATACAAAAACACCCTCATAGACACATCTAGAATAGTGGTTGACCAAGTATCTGGGGACCATTGCCCAGCCAAATTGACACATAAGACTGACCATCACAGATATAAATACGTATGTGTGCTGTGTCCACCGAGAAGGCCTGGGAGCAGCAACCACCAGTAACAGCAAGCCCATCTAGTGCCCATGTATAACTGCCCTTCTCCACTGGAAGGAACTCGAATTTCTTAGAGAAATGGCTGCTTAAGGATTGAGCAGTGAAAGTATATGATGAGCCTGGAATATTCTGTTAGCCCAGAAAGTTAGGGTGTATTCAAAGAATGATGGAAATGCATTAGAAATATACAGAAGCCAGTTTGAAGAGTCTCCCAGTAGCCAGTTATGAGACAATTTGAACAACAAAATAAATAACAGTGGGGAATATGGAGGGCGAGTACTTTTCCTATTCTTCCCAATTAGTTCGACTAAAAACTGTAGGCATTATATATAAAACAATCAAAACAAGACTCTGATAGCAGGAGAGAAGAAGACAAACCAACCAGGGATCTCCAGAACCAAGGAACAACATGACTGTGAGTTCCCTGGATTTTCTTCTCTGTCCTGTATATCCCAAATTGGTGCTAAAGAAGCTAGCAAGCCAGAAATGCCATTGGGTACAGACCAAAAATAAAAAAGCACCCCCATCAAATCTGTTCCCTGTAACTAAAAGGCAATGTACAGCCTAACAAGATAGAAAATTTTCAGACAACATTCTGCTCTGGCCAAACACCACAAGAAAAACTGTGGCCCCACGTCCACCAATGCCAACAAAGTCTGAGTGGAGCTTCAACGATTCCATCCTTGGGACTTTCCTGGCCATCCAGTGGCTAAGACCCCACCATGCTCCCAATGCAGGGGGACTGGGTTTGATCCCACCTGGCGCAGCCAACTAAATAAATAAATATGGGGGGGGGGGGGCGGGGGGAGGATTCCATCCTTGCAACCTATAGCTGGGTGCCCCAGCACCCCACTAAGGGTGGTGTCAGAAAAGAACACAGAACCTTATTCTCACTGACTGACAGTGAGACCCCTCAGCCCTCAATTTTAGTGGAGATCATCTGGGGAACCTGGTCTTCTGCCCCAACCCAGAAGTAACGAGCTTCTTCCCTCCTTCCCCACTGGGGTGGCGTCAGAAGAGACCCGATAGACAGCCAGTACTTTGACCCTTGTAGAGTGCTAACAAAACCACCTCCTCTCTGGTGCTGGTGGGTGCTCAGTACTCCCATTCCCACCCAGCAATAATAAGGAGCTCCCCCACCTTGGGGGTCAGTGAGGGCCTAGAGGAGAACCTCGGCTTCTCCCTTTATCTGGCTGTATCTAGGCAGCACCCCCCTTTCCTTGACAGAGCAGTGTCAAAAAAACAGCTGAACAGAAGGTTTTAATAAAATCCAGAATCTCATAACATCATACAAAATGTCCAGATTCCCATATGAAGGCATCCATTCTATGAAGAACCACACAGTCTCAAACTGAATGAATAAAAGACAATTAATACATGCCAACACAGAGATGATACCGACATCAGATTACCTGACAAAGATTTTAAAGTGGCCATGATAAAAAAATGCTTCAGTGAGCAACTATAGACATGCTTGAAACAGATGAAAAAATCAAAACCCTCAGCAAACCATTGGAGATATAAGGAGGAACCAAATGGAAATTTTAGGAATGAAAAATACAGTAACTGAAATAAGGAAGTTCGGCAGTAGGCTCAACAGCAGAATGGGAACAGAACAAAGACTTTGTGAACTGGAAGAACTGGCCTCCCCACTCCATTTTTGTCTGCCTACTCTGTGATTACTCCATGATAACTTCAGTTTGTCTTCTGAACATGCACCTTTTGTCAGTGCATTAATTACACGTGTGAAAAGAACACAATTATACAGTGCATCTATCAGGTGGGTAAAAGGATGGGATGTAGAGCTAGACTGCCTGGACCCAAATCCTGGCTGTACGATTTGCGTGCTCTGTAACTCTGAGAAATTTCTTCAACTGTTCATGCCTCAGTTTCTCTACTGTTTATTCATTTATTCTGCCCATGTGGCATGTGGAATCCTAGTTTCCTGACCAGGAATTAAACCTGTGAGTCCTGCATGGGCGCATGAAGTCTTAACCACTGGACTGCCAGGGAAGTCCAATCTCTCTGCCTTTGAAATAGATGTACATCAAAACCAACCCTAAAGTCATCATGCGTAGAAAATGAGTTGAAACTGTATAAAAGTTCTTGAAACAGTGCCTGGAATAAGTGCTCAACAAATGTTAGCCCAAATTGTGAAGGAACATAAAGAAAATATAAAGTTAATAGTTCTGGAATCCAGATTTATTTCATTTAGGATGGTTTTCACTGAAAAATTGATTATATTTTAGTTCCTACCCCAAAACAGAAGACTGGTATGGTACCAGGATACTACAAGATTGAACAATGCTGTTGTTTCTCTGTGTTTGGTTATTAAGTGGAGCTGCCTGTTACAAACAACTGTACTCCCATTGTCTTGAGAGCTCTTTGCCCTTCCCCTAGGCAGTGTTAAGAGCAATTTAATTTGGGGTTTCCTGTAATAGAGAAGCCCAAGGAACCAGGTGACTAGTAAAACCAGAAATGTAAGTTCGTGGTGAAAAACATACAATACCAAAAATTACCAAGAAGAAAGTCTAGTCTCCCTCCTCTCCAACCCCTGCCCAACACACACACACACACACACACACACACACACACACAACAAGGTAAATGGTAGGGTCAGACTCAGATACAGCTTAGCAACTGAACAAGAGCAGCAAGAAGTCACTGTCTTTCCTCCATTCCTCACCCTAACTTAATGAGGGTGTTACTCTAGAAAGAGGCTGAAACTAGGAGAGAGCAGTGATGTGTTAGAAGAATTTCCTTGTCAGAAATACATAGCATTTAGAACAGTGCCTGGTACATGGCTCTCAAAATATATTACTTATTGCTGTTGTCATTATTCTCATTTATAGTTCTTCAGTTTCCAAATAAATACCCCACTTAGGAATTACATGATTATACTTAGAATATAGAATATAAGCATAAGAATTTTGTCTTTTTCATTACGCTTTTTCATTTCAGACCTTTAACAGGGCTTCTCAAGTTGTGCAGTGGTAAAGAAACTGCCTGCCAAGCAGGAGACACAGGTTCGATCCTTGGGTTGGGAAGATCCCCTGGAGAAGGAAATGGCTACCCACTCCAGTATTCTTGTTTGGGAAACCCCATGGACAGAGGAACTTGGCAGGCTACAGTCCATGGGGTAGTGAAGAGTCAGACACAACTGAGCAACTGAGCACATCTGCCCGCACAAAGGACCTTTAACTGTCAATTACATATTTTAGACACTCAATAAATGCTCACTGAATAAGTCAGTGACTTAATTAATGAAATTAATCTAAATAGCAGGTTAGCCAGGTTGCATGTAATTTTCAGATTGTTGATTTGAACATAAATATCAATTTTGAGTTTAAGAATTTTATCATGAAACTGGTAACAGAAATTTGTCATTTTAATTTCTTGTCCTTTTATTATCTGAGCAAGAAGTTTATAAAGCTTATTCTAGTAAGTAGCAGGACATTTCGGCATGGGGATGTTGACCTGATAGCTCAGCTGGTGAAAAATCTGCCTGCAATGCAGGAGATGCCGGTTCAATTCCTGGGTTGGGAAGATTCACTGGAGAAGGGATAGGCTACCCACTCCAGTATTCTTAGGCTTCCCTTGTGGCTCAGCTGGTAAAGAATCTGCCTGCAATGTGGGAGACCTGGGTTCAATCCCTGGATTGGGAAGGTCCCCTGGAGAAGGGAACGGCTACCCACTCCAGCATTCTGGCCTGGAGAATTCCATGGACTGTATAGTCCATGGGATCAAAGAGTCAGACATGACTGAGCAACTTTCACTTTTAGCATGGAATTACAAAATCTTGGGCAGGTGCATTATAACCAAAGTATTTCAGAGTGTGATCCAAGCATTGTGAAAACTGATAAGAAATGGTTTGCAGCCATCCTATATATTGCTCAAGAACTGATCATAGAATTTATGCATCAAATGAAACAGAAGTCTCATTTCTATGACAAATCTACACAAGATAGTATATGCCTGCATTAATTGTTGCATCTCCTGTGTTACTTTTCTGAGGTTGTATCTAACTTGATAAATGAATTGTCTCCTGTACAGTTGATATCAGCCAGCATTTGAAAATAAACCCATTCAGACCTTAAATTTAACTTTAATTATGTAGATTGACCTGTAGAAACATAACACATTTATATTACAAACTATAAAGGTACTTACGTGACAGTTACAAATATTATAGGTAATTAATGCACTAAAAGAAAAAGACAGCTCAGTTGAAAAGTGGACAAAAGAGGTTTACTTAACTCTCAGTGGAGTATAGGATATTAAAATTGTACCTATATCCTATTCTAAATGAGCCTTTAAATTAATTCTGTTTAGGAAACTTTATCTAAAATTGCTTCATAAGACAATTCCAAATAGTTTGAATATTTGAAATCCATCTCATAAACATGAAGAACGGCTTCCCTTTGGCTCTTGGACATGATCAAGTGCTGTTGTATTCTTTGCTCCATTGCACCCTAAGTGAAGGATACCAAAGTGAAGGAAAAGTCTCTGGCGTCCACTCTGTCACCTATGAATAGTAACAGAGCCAGCTGGTGTGAACCCTAACTCTTTGGCTCTGGTCCTGATGAGAACTAAGAATTCCAAAGGAGGTAAGTTTACAATCATTGTAAGAATCTAGGCTAGCTATGCAAAGCAGACAAAACCAGCAGTTCTCAAACTGTCTGGTCTCAAAATGCTTTTATACCCTGAGACTTGTTGAGGATTCCAAAGAATTTTTGTTTGTGTGGTTTTATCTCTCAATGTTCTGTGCCATCTTAATTTGGATTGAGAAAATTTAGATTTATTTACTTTAAAAATAACTAAAATAACCTATCACATATTAACATAAATAGTATACTTTTATGAAAAATAATTATTTCCAAAACAAAAAGCATTAATGAGAAGAGTGGCAATGTTTTACATTTTTGCAAATCTCTTTAATGTCTGGCTTAACAGTAGATGTTAAACAGTAAGATTCTCGTATGTATTTCTGGATTCAATCTACTGCAATATGTGTTTTGGTTCAAGTGTATGAAGAAAATATGTACAGATATGTAATTGGGGAAGGAGGGGAATATTTTGTTATTTTTATTATTTTCAAATAATTATGGATATTTGTCTTTAAAACTACCCTGAAACTCAAAGGATGATAGTTCCTTAATGATGTGCTGTAATGTAGAATCTGAAACTGTATCAGTAAATTTCTCAGCCTGTTATTTTGAAATCCACTGATCTATTGTGAATGTTGAATGAATCTTTACCTATGCATGATTTTGTATCAGCATGTATTGACCATTTGAAAAAAAGTACTGGTTCACCAAGTTATGTAGCATTTGCCACATTCAAAACTTAACTCCTGGGTTTCTTTCCCAAGCCTGCTCCTCCTGAAAGTTAATGTCAAGTATACTCTTCTAGTTGCTCACATCCCACATTTTCTTGCATATCCAATCCATCAGCAAATTCTGTTGACTCCCCGCTTTGAAATACATCTAGAATCCCACCACTTCTCAATCCTTCCATTAATACCACTGTTGGGCTTCTCTGGGGTCAAGTGATAAAGAATCTACCTGCCAATGCAGGAGACACAGGTTCAACCCTCAGCCCAGAAAGATTCCACATGCCATGGGGCAACTAAGCCCGTGAACCACAACGACTGAGCCTACACTTTAGAGCCCAGGGGGCCGCAACTACTGAGTCCATAGTGCCACAGCTACTGAAGCCCAACTCCTTGAGAGCCTGTGCTTGGCCACAAAGCACCACCACAATGAGGAGTCTGCACACCGCAACTAGAGAGTATACCCCACTTGCTGCAACTAGAGAAAAGTCAATGCAGCCACAAAGACCCAGCACAGACAAATAGCTAAAATTAAAAAAAGAACTACCACTGTTGTCTAAGTCACCATCATCTCTTACCTGCATTATTGCAACAGCCTCTTAACTAATAACCCAGCTCCACCCTTGTTCTCAGCAGCCAAAGTGGTCCTATTAAAATACAAGTTAGATCATGCCACTTTGCGCATCTTAGAATAAAAGCCAGAGTTCTTCGAAATGGCCTGCAAAGCCATGGTCCAGACCTACTAACCACTAAGACTGAATCTCCTGTTCCTCTCCCTTGTTTTTTCCACTCCAAGCATGCCAGCCTCCACATCAGGCTTGTTTCCGCCTGGAGCTTTAGACACCTGTCATTCCTTCCGCTGAGAGTGCTCTCCACCCATAAGCTGCCGGACTCACTCTCTCACCTTAAAGTGAAATGTAAGAAGAGGAGTGGAGAGGTCAACATTTGGGTCAGGAACAGCACTGAAAGTATGTTGGCAATAATAATACCTATTAAGAATGGACCCAAACCAGATCCATAAGCCTTTCTGTAGGCAACTAGTGAGTTATGTAATTTGATTGCAGATACATAAATAGGCCATTGCTCAGGGCCTTTATATCTGATATTAAGATCAGGCAAGAGTTTCTTACAGGGATCACTGTAAGGTCACATGGGACATACTGGAAAACATATTTTTTCAGTTCTACTGAGAAATAGATATACATCACTGTATAAGTTTAAGTGTAGAGCATGATGGTTTGATTTACATATATTGTGAAATGATATCACAAAAGGTCTAGCTAACATCCATCATCTCATATAGATACCATAAAAAGAAAAAACACTCCCTGTAATGAGAACCCTTAAGATCTACCCTCTTAATGACTTTCCGATATACCATATAGTAGGGTTAACTATAGTCATCATATTGTGTATTACAGCCCTAGTACTTATTTAACATTAACTGGAAGTTTGTAGCTTTCAACCACCTTCCTCCAATCCCCCCTACCCCGGCCCTATCCCACTGCTCACCTCTGAAAATCACAAAACTGATCTCTTTTTCTATGAGTTTGGTGTGTATGTGTGTGTGAAGTGGGGGTTGGTTGTTGCTTGTTTCTGAAAATCATTTTTTACAATATCCTTAGAGTAAGTAAAAAAAAAGCAAAATGGCTGTCTGAGGAGGCCTTACAAATAGCTGTGAAAAGCAGAGAAGCAAAAGGCAAAGGAGAAAAGGAAAGATATTCACATTTGAATGCAGAGTTCCAAAGAATAGTAAGGAGAGATAAGAAAGCCTTCCTCAGCGATCAGTGCAAAGAAATAAGAGGAAAACCACAGAATGGGAAAGACTAGAGATCTCCTCAAGAAAATTAGAGATACCAAGGGAACATTTCATGCAAAGATGGGCTCAGTAAAGGACAGAAATGGTATGGACCTAACAGAAGCAAAAGATATTAAGAAGAGGTGGCAAGAATACACAGAAGAACTATACAAAACAGATTTTCACAACCCAGATAATCATGATGGTGTGATCACTCACCTAGAGGCAGACATCCTGGAATGCGAAATCAAGTGGGCCTTAGGAAGCATCACTACAAAGCCAGTGGAGGTGATGGAATTCCAGTTGAGCTATTTCAAATCCTGAAAGATGATGCTGTGAAAGTGCTGCACTCAATATACCAGCAAATTTGGAAAAACTCAGCAGTGGCCACAGGACTGGAAAAGGTCAGTTTTCATTCTAATCCCAAAGAAAGACAATGCCAAAGAATGCTCAAACTACCACACAGTTGCACTCATCTCACACGCTAGTAAAGTAATGCTCAAAATTCTTCAAGCTAGGCTTCAACAGTACATGAACCATGAACTTCCAGATATTCAAGCTGGATTTAGAAAAGGCAGAGGAACCAGAGATCAAATTGCCAACATCTGTTGCATCATTGAAAAAGCAAGAGAGTTTCAGAAAAACATCTATTTCTGCTTTATTGATTATGCCAAAGCCTTTGACTGTGTGGACCACCACAAACTGTGGGAAGTTCTTCAAGAGATGGGAATACCAGACCACCTGACCTGCCTCCTGAGAAATCTGTATGCAGGTCAAGAAGCAACAGTTAGAACTAGACATGGAACAACAGACTGGTTTGAAATAGGGAAAGGAGTATATAGGTGAATAGGAGTATATAGTATGAGCGAAATAGGGAAAGGCTGTATATTGTCACCCTGCTTATTTAACTTCTATGCAGAGTACATCATGAGAAATGCTGGGCTGGATGAAGCACAAGGTGGAATCAAGATTTCTGGGAGAAATATCAATAACCTCGGATGTGCAGATGAAACCACCCTTATGGCAGAAAGTGAAGAAGAACTAAAAAGCCTCTTGATGAAAGTGAAAGAGCAGAGTGAAAAAGTTGGCTTAAAGCTCAACATTCAGGAAACTAAGATCAAGGCATCTGGTCCCATCACTTCATGGCAAATAGATGGGGAATCTATGCAAATAGTGACAGACTTTATTTTGGGGGGCTCCAAAATCACTGCAGATGGTGACTGCAGCCATGAAATTAAAAGACGCTTACAAAATAGAAAAAGAGACACAGAAGTACAGAACAGACTTTTGAATTCTGTGGGAGTAGGTGAGGGTGGGATGTTTCGAAAGAACAGCATGTATATTATCTATGGTGAAACAGATCACCAGCCCACGTGGGATGCATGAGACAAGTGCTCAGGCCTGGTGCACTGGGAAGACCCAGAGGAATCGGGTGGAGAGGGAGGTGGGAGGGGGGATCGGGATGGGGAATATGGCTGATTCATATCAATGTATGACAAAACCCACTGAAATGTTGTGAAGTAATTAGCTTCCAACTAATAAAAAAAATAAAAAATAAATAAAAATAAAAGATGCTTACTCCTTGGAAGGAAAGTTATGACCAACCTAGACAGCATATTAAAAAGCAGAGACATTACTTTGCCAACAGAGGTCCGTCTGGTCAAGGCTAGTTTTTCCAGGAGTCATGTATGGATGTGAGAGTTGGACTATAAAGAAAGCTGAGTGCCAAAGAATTGATGCTTTTGAGCTGTGGAGTTGGAGAAGGCTCTTGAGAGTCCCTTGGACTGCAAGGAGATCCAACCACTCCATCCAAACAGAAACCAGTCCTGAGTATTCACTGGAAGGACTGATGCTGAAGCTGAAACTCCAATACTTTGGCCACCTGATGCAAAGAACTGACTCATTTGAAAAGATCCTGATGTTGGGAAAGATTGAAGGCAGGAGGACAAGGGGACAACAGAGGATGAGATGGTTGGATGGCATCACCAACTCAACGGACATGAGTCTGAGTAAACTCTGGGAGTTGATGATGGACAGGGAGGCTTGGCATACTGCAGTCCATTCGGTTGCAAAAAGTGGGACACAAGTGAGTGACTGAACTGAACTGAACTGAACTAAAGTAAGTATAGTGTTAATACTCCCATAGAGCTGTTTCATGTAGCCCTCAATTCAAAGGTCAATTTAGCTTAAGAAATAAAAACAAAATAGAACAAAAAATAAGTAGACATTGGAGAGGTGGGGAGAATAATACATTGATAATGTAAATACCCAGACTAGTACAGAGATATACTTTGGAGCCTGGATTAGGAGGTGAACTGAATATAGGTCTTTTTATCTCTTGACCTGGAACATCATTTATCTCTCATTTAAGGTTTTAATAAATTTTAAAAGACGGCAAGCTGAAGATTTAACTGTGACCCTGAAAGAAGCTAGTCTGATGTTGCCAGTTAAAGATCAATTTAGGGCTTCCCTGGTGGTCCAGTGGCTAAGACTCCATGCTCCCAAAGCAGGGGACCCGCGTTCCATCTCTGGTCAAGGAATGATTAAGAGATTGAACAGGCCACAACTGAGTTCTCATGTCACAACCAGCTAAGACCCAGCACAGTCACATACATAAATAAATTTAAAAGGAAGAGGAACCCGAGAGGTGTCTCTAGATTCTCCCAGTCACTCTTCAGTCCATCCTGACTCTTTTTTGATGCCATGGACTGTAGCCCAACAAGCTCCTCTGTCCATGGGATTTCCCAGGCAAGAATACTGAAGCGGGTTGCCATTTCACTCTCCAGGGGATCTTCCCAACCCAGGGATCGAATCTGCTTGGTAGGCAGATTCCTTACCACTGAGCCACCTGGGAAGCCCAAATACAGCAAATACAGCATCACAAAAGCTTTATGGGTGTGGTTGTGTTTCCAAGTATAAAGACCACCAGTGGTTCCTTGGCATTCCAAACCTTTTCATCTCCCAGCTCCTTCCACATTCTTACACACTCTGGAGACTCACTGAACTACTTACAGTTAGAGGTATTTTGCAATTAAAGGTCATGGCACCAGGGCCAGTGTACATGCTGTTCCCTGTCTTACTCATCACTCACTGGGCAACTGCCTGCTCATTGGCCCTTAGAACTCAGTAGAGTGGGTACCTCTTCTTGGAGCCCTTTCTCAACTGCCTTTACCTGCCTTTTCTCCCTCTCCACTCCCACCCAGGCTGAAGCTGCAGCTGCTGCGCTGTGTATGACTCTTCATGGTACATATCACATTATACTGAAATCACTCAAGGGTTTGATCTTTTTTCCTCACTGCACTTGAATTCTTTGAGGCAAGGCAAATTTTTATCTTTGGTGCTTCATTCAGTGCCTGGCAGCTAGTCAAAAATTAAGTGTTGAATGGATGAAGGAATTCAACACAAAATAACTATTGATTGAATGTCAACTCTGTTCAAGCAGCTGTGGATCTGGGCACCTGGGAAGACAATGGAGAGCAAAAAATTAACATGGCATCACCTCTCATATGGCTTATACTCTGTTGGAGGAGCAGGCATGAGCTAAATACCCACAGTAATGAATAAATAACTGAAACTAAAATGTGTGCTTTGAAGATGAGGAGCACAGCTTAATGAGAGCAGTTAAAAAGGACCATGATCTAGACTATTTGTCTTTTATGTTCTGTTCATATTTGTGTGTGTGGTTTTAGATGGAAAAGATGTGAATATATTTAGATTGGATGGGAACAATTCAGCTGAGTGAAAGAGGTTAAATAATATACAGGAGAGAAGACAATTCAATAACATCACACTTCTGGAGAGGGTATCTTACAACCCTCGTGGAGGGACTGGCCTCTTCTGAAGCCACAAGAGAGAACATTGAGAGTGGATACGGAAGTAGCAGGGTGGCAGGTTTTGTACCAGAAAATTGAATGAGGTTTGATCCAAAAGCTTGGATTTTCTGAGGGAGAGGAGTCACAGTTGTCTACTGGAAACAAAAAAAAAAGGCAGAAGGTGAGAAAGTCGGAGATCTGAAGAGACTGGAGAGGGTCTGAAGCTTTCATCATGGACTGTAGGAAAGCAAGTCAAGTGAGAAGCCTCAGGATGGCTGGGCTGTGTTAAGAAGAACCCATCTGAAGGAGGCGATGGTGACTAGACACTGACAACAGGCTGCCTATTGTGGCATTTTCTCCAGCAGACATGGAGGCTCAGGGGCAACCACAGAGACAGCATACAGTTGGTTTCACTCCAGGTTGGGTTTTTGCCACGTGGAGATGAGAAAGTGCGAGTGGGTGAAGGGAGTTTAGTATAATGTTAAGAATGTTATGGAACTAAGGAACCATGGAATCCAAGAAGAGAAGCCTGGTGGATTAGAAAGGGGGAGGGGTGTCAGTGGACCAGAGGTCCCAAGGAGGAAGAAGAACAACTACAGTGAGAGTGGTTGAACAGAAGGCTGGAAGGAAGGATGGGGCAGACCTGGAAGACGGTGGGATGGGGGAGCTACCCTTGATCACATCCTCCAAACATAGAACCTCTTCCACAAAACATAGTCACTAAGAGATAATAAAACAATACTAGAGGAAACAGCATGAAAACAAGGCAGAGAGCCAAGATATCAATAAAGTGGTTAAGAGTTGTACTTATTTAGCTTCGATTTTGCTTCTCTGTCAACCATGAGCATAAGCCCCAGACCTCAGCTCACACACTACCCACTCCCAGGTTTCTTCTCCCCAGTGTTGAGCCTGACTAGGCTGTTGAAGAGGGAAGGACACAATTACAGGTCCTTACACATTTATCAGGGGGCTTCCCTGGTGGCTCAGTGGTAAAGAATCTGCCTGCAAGGCAGGATTCGCAGGAAACCCAAGTTCAATCCCTGGGTCAGGAAGATCCCCTGGAGGAGGGCATGGCAACCCACTCCAGTATTCTTGCCTGGAGAATCCCATGGACAGAGGAGCCTGGTGTCAGACACAACTGAAGTGACTGAGCATACACACATTTATCAGTGCTTAAATTTGTTACTTTCGAAATAGTTTCAAATGATGGTAAGATTTGGGGTGTGGCTATAGGAGCTTGTGACATAAATGGAGAAAAGGCCACTGAAAATGAGGAAGCCAGAGTCTTGGAGGGTCATCCATGGAGGGTGATGGCACATGTGGTAGAGAAGGCTGTGAGTTGAGCATCAAAGTCTTCAGTGAATGACAGAGTACAACTACAAGGTGGGCATATGACAGGGACTTGAAGACAGACGGGAGAGCAGATCAAAAGGCATGAACCTTAGTAAAGGAGAAATTTTTTTTGCAGGAGAGTGAAGGAGTAATGGTCTGGAAGAGGCAGTGAACAGAAGACAGACAGAAACTTAGTCACTCAGTGGGTCCAACTTTGCAACCCCATGAACTGTAGCCCGCCAGGCTCCTCTGCCCATGGGATTCTCCAGGCAAGAGTCCTGGAGTGGGGTGCCATTTCGTTCTCCAGGGATCGAACCAGGGATTGAGCTGGTGTCTCCTGCATTGGCAGGTGGATTCTTTAGCACTGGGAATGCTGGTTCCTGAGGCCAGTGGAGTATAAGGCATAAACAGCCAACATTTAATCTAGGCAAAGGGACACATGAGAAGAATCATTCCCTAAACTGTGACCCAGTGGACTGTATCAGCCCAAAAGGCATGCCTTTCAGGTCTGCCAAACGCACCCTCCAGGTTCACTGTGACCTTGGCTGGGAAAGTGCTGACCTAAGGAAGAGTCAGATTTCAGTTAAGACAAGGAGATGGAAGGGATGGCAGAGAAACGCTGATTAGGGTTTAGCCCAGGGTACAGTCTAATAAATAGTCACTCACTCACTTAAGAGAAAACTTAAGACTAGCTCTCTCTAAGGTTTTATCTCTCGATTGAAACCTGGATGGACAGGCTGCATCCTGTTAACCCCAGGGCCCAGCACTATCTCGAGCAGATAGCAAGTTCCTGAAATATGTTTGTTAAAAGTAGGAATGAATTTCCTGTTACTACAGTTGTAGTATGGAAGGAAATGGGGCACTCGCCTGGTGGTCCAGTGGCCAAGACTCCAAGCTCCTGGTGCAGGAGGCCTGGGGTTTGATCCCTGGTCAGGAAACTAGCTCCCACCTGCCACAACTAAGAGTTCACGAGCCACAGCTCAAGATCCCTTGTGCCACAAAGAAGACCCCACACAGCCAAATAAACAGATAAAAATTTTAAAAAGGAAGGGAAATGGGTGAGCAAAAATAGTGGTACACACGTTACACCTCCATCAGTAGAAATAAGGTGTGGACATAGAGTGCAAAGGAAATGGAAAGTCTCTGCCCTCAAGAGAAGCTCTGGCAAGTGCCCTTGTTCCAGGCCAAAGTCATTGTTCCTGAAATAGGCTGTACCCCGGATACCTCCACCCAAGATGAGTTTTCAAGTACTACAGTAGAGGTGAGCGGTAGCTAAAGTGGGGGAGAGAGAGGGAGGGTGGAGAGAAAAGGAGAGTTGTCTCTATTAGAAGAGGGTGTAAATTCAAAAGTGGAGATTCAAGCCCCAATTGATCTTACCCTGTTTTCTATGAAGAAAGAAGGAGAATAGATAGATAAGATGCTTATTAATTTTGCAGCAGTGTCCTAGGAGAGGAACTGGAGATACACGACATAAACGCTCACTCCAGTCATCTCTGGCCAGTAGGCTTGGTTTTCCTCTTTGTACATTTCTTCATGGCTACATCTTCTATATTGAATATACCTGACTGATTTTTTTTTTTTAGAAAAACTGTAGAAAAATATTATGTCTTTTCTAAATTTCTCACAGGCTCAGACTATCTACTCTTAGGGCAAAATTGGCTGCAAGCTAAAGGGATTATAAGACTTCAAATGAAACAATCTCTAGTCATTTCAGCAGTGGTGCAAATGTGAAGAATCAATAGATACCAATTTAATAAAATGAAATGTGTTAGAAAAGTAAACAACTTGCAAAACACCAGCTGTGTGGCTTACTATTGATATTGATCTACAGTACAGAAGAAGGAAAAGTCAAGGCTACAAGAAAGTTTGCTACTTATAATGGGAGAAAGACACATTTTAGTTAATCTCAGGTAATGACAAGTTACCCAAGGGAAAATAGCTAAATTAATTATTATTATAAATAGTCTGAGTGATACAAGTTTGAAACTAGATAAGAAATTCTGAAATTAAATCAAATTTTTCCTTACTTGAAGTAGCTACAAGGCTACATCCTTTATTCCAACTAAGAACAAGAAATATGTACTTGATTTCACTAGATCATGCTGCAGTAACAAACAGCCCCGCAAGTCTCAATGGCTTACAACAAGTGTATTTCTCATTCATATTACATGCGAAGGGCTGCAGGTCGGCTATGGCTCTCATCCATTTTGCCTCTCACTCTAGGACTTGCGCTGAAGGAATAGTCTTTATCCGGACCTGACATTCTCATGGCAGAGGAAAATATTAAGTGAGTTAGCAGAAAACAGCAATGGTTCTTAAAGTTTCTGCTAAGAACTGGCACATTGTAATCTCCTTTTGGTTTGGTTGTGGTTTTTGTGGAGTTTTGTTGTTATGTTGTTGTTGTTAATGAAAGTGACATGGCTAAGTCTAGTGACAGGGCAGACTTATACTCCTTCCAGGGGTATGCAGTAGACAGGAGTGTACAATCATTTTACACGGAAGGGATCTGTGGATATTTGGGAGCAACAATACAACCTCTCACAAAACCTATTCACTTACACATGCCATGAAGATGCAAACATTCCTGTATCCTTAGGGGCACAATGTGTAGCTACATAGAGTGCCTACCGTGGGGCATTTGTTGTTGATGTTTGGTTGCTAAGTCATGTCTGATTCTTTCCAACCCCAAGAGCTGCAGCCCGCCAAGTTCTTCTGTCCATGGGATTTCCCAGGCAAGAATACTGGAGTGGGTTGCCATTTCCTTCTCCAGGGGATCTCTCTGACCCAGGGATTGAACCCGCGTCTCCTGCACTGGCAGGGGGGTAATTCTTTACCGCTGAGCTACCAGGGAAGCCCACAGTAAGGCATATACCACACAGCAGGCCCTGTACCCACCATGTCCTCTGTAAGGCTTCAATAATCCTTTCAGGGGTCAGAGGTACTCATTATTCTCATTTTATTTAAGAGAAAACTGGAGTTGGCTAACTCTACCAAGGTCTCTCTGGTAGCTTATGAAAATGGCCACAGTCTTCTCTTGGCATGCACACCTCGCAGTGTCGGTTGGCAGACGTTCCCATTGAGGAACAGAGGCTATTTTCTCCATTCTTAAATCAGGTTGGCCAGCCACGTGGCTGGCTTTGGCACATGAAACATTAATAAATGTAACAAGCTTGAAAAGCACTTGTGCACTGGGACTTGCCTTTTTGCTGCTCTTGAATCACTCGCCATGAGAATAAGTCCAGGCTACCCTTCTGAATGATGAGCAACATGTGGCTCACAGCTCCTCTTGTCCCAACCACAGCCTGCTAATCACAAGTAAGTGAGGCCATCCTACATCATCTGGTCACCAGACAAACCACCGCCTGACAACAGATACACGAAGTGGATACAGACATTGAGTTGAGAGTGCTGAAGCTTTATTGATGCTTCTTAAGAAACAGTGATGCAGAAGGCAATGGCACCCCACTCCAGTTCTCTTGCCTGGAAAATCCCATGGGCAGAGGAGCCTGGTGGGCTGCAGTCCATGGGGTCTCGAAGAGTTGGACACGACTGAGCAACTTCACTTTTACTTTTCACTTTCATGCATTGGAGAAGGAAATGGCAACCCACTCCAGTGTTCTTGCCTGGAGAATCACAGGGATGGCAAAGCCTGGTGGGCTGCCGTCTATGGGATCGCACAGAGTCAGATACAACTGAAGCAACTTAGCAGCAGCAGCAGCAAGAAATAGTGAGGGAAAAATATTGAACAGGGGAGCCATCAAACAATAACCTGACCACAAGACTGCTAACCCAGTAGGGAGCAAAAATGGCCTGTTAGATAAATTCTGTGTGGGATAAAAGTGCCTTGTACTTCTGCCTCTAACTGTGATCTCAGTCACTGGCTGAGGAACACCACGAGAAGGTGACCTCAGTCAAAACACTGAGGGTGGGAGGATCTGAAGAGCTAATAGCTGGACAATGCTGGTTAACCACACAAGGGTTTATATCTTGGTTCTCTGTTCTATTCCTTTGGTCTATGCATGTGTGCTGAGTCGCTTCAGTAGCGTTCAACTCTTTGCAACCCTATGGACCATAGCCCGCCAAGCTCCTCTGTCCATGGAATTCTCCAGGCAAGCATACTGGAGTGGGTTGCCATGCCCTTTTAAGGGGATCTTCCCGACCCATGGATTGAACCTGGGTCTCCTGCATTGCAGGCAGATTCTTTACCATCTGAGCCACTGGGGAAGATCAGATAACCTTCTGGTAAAAAGCTGACTCAATTATAATAAATAAATTAAAAATGTAAGGAAAATAAACAGGCTTTCATTAAAACAACGATGTATTAAAGTTGGACAAAATAATCAGTCTGGGGGATTTCCAGCACCCTCCATGGTGGGCATTCAATATTTTTGCCTGGACGGGTGGGAGGAGATGTGTGCCCTCCCAGGAAAGTCTTGGGACTGGGCATGGGAGTCCTCTGTGCCTGAGAGCCTCACCCTTCAGCTGAGAAGCTAGGTAAGCTAAGAAGAGATGCAGTGATAAGATCTGTCAAGTTCTAATGCTGCAGTAACTATTGGTATGCCCTGTTCAATGGGTTGGCGGTCCTGCAGAAAGGAACTGTGGGATGTGGATTGCTAATTAGCATAAGTAACATCCATGTGGGCTGATTTACGCTTCTCTTGCAGGATCCCTAAACATCAGGTCGGTGCCTTTTTCCTTTCATAACCATTGGTATTTCATGTCAGTCAGCATAAAGATTTTGAGAAAATTTTTTTTCTAGTTTGCTTAAATAATAATGTGGACAGTAGCTTTTGTTCAAGTATTCAAGTATAGGGCACTTATGTGTTAATTACAGCTCTGAGTACATAAGAAGGGAGATCAAAGACTTTGATCAAATGGCTTTGACACTTGATGCTCTCTCCAAGCTCTCTGGCCTGATGCCCTTCTTTTTTCTTTATTCCTTCATAGAGGGTAAACTCAGGCCCATCCTAACTCTTCAAGGCAAGTTAAGACCAGGCTGTAACGTATAACCAGACTTTATTGAAGGCTTCAGGATAGTAAAACAAAATTACAGCGTAGTAAGGGAAAACTTCGGGCTTCCCAGGTACACAGTGGTAAAGAATCCACCTGCCAATGCAGGAAACAAAAGAGCCGTTCCATCCCTGGGTCGGGAAGATCCCCTGGAGGAGGAAATGACAACCCACTCCAGTATTCTTGCCTGGCCAGTTCCATGGACAGAGAAGCCAGGCAGGCTGTAGTCTATGGGGTTGCAAAGAGCTGGACAAAACCAGGCACAGAACAAAGGTAAACCCCAATCCGGCTACTAACTGTGACTTCTTCTGAATCTTCTCACCTACCCACTCCTATTAGCCCAGACTTCCTACTGTGTTTCAGGAGTAGGCTACCCTCCTTACCAAGAATGCCTGTGACCGTGAACATCACCCACCAGAGCTCAGGCTCCCTGAATCTTCTAAGGCCCAGTGAGCAGAGGAAACTGCCTCCCCTTATCTCCAGTGTAACGCTAGCTTTCCAGGAGATGTCATCACTTCCACAACACCACCCACAAGCATGACAACTTCAGGTATTGTTAATAGAGCAGTTTAGCTCTGAAATGTCTTTTTTTTTGCTAAGCCACCAGCATCTGGGATCTTAGGTCCCCGACCAGGGATCAAACACTGCCCCTTGCATTGAAAGTGCAGAGTTAACCACCAGGGAAGTCCCAAGCTCTGTAAGATCTTGAATCTTACGATTGGTGAATTGCATCTTGACTTTTCCTTTCTTCAAGTCCAAAGCGCACTATGCTTTTTTAAGTCAGATTTACTGAGATTTAGTATACATAAAACAAAATTCACCTATTTTAGTGTATAGTTCTGAGCTTTGACGAACACATAGCCCTGTTACCACCACCACAATCAGGACACAGGACAGTTGCTTCACCCCCCAAAATTCCTCAGGTCCCTTTGTGCTCAACCTCTTTACACCCTCAGCCCCAGGCCAAAAGTGACCTGTTTTATGTGTCTATAGCTTTGCCTCTTCCAGAGTGTCATACAAATGGATCCAAACAGCAGGTAGCTTTTTATATCCGATTTTTTTCACCTGAGATCCATCCATGTTGTTTGTTCCTTGTACTGCTGAGTCATTTTCCATTGTATGAACATACTGTAGTAGATTTATCTAATCACAGTTAAAGAACATTTGAGTTATTTTCAGTTTTTGATGATTATGAATAAGGCTTCTGTAATATTTGCATACAAGTCTTTGAATAAACATAAGTTTTCATTTCTCTCGGGTATACATCTAAGAATGGAACTTCTGGGTTGTGTGATAAGCATATGTGAAATATTATATGAACATTATATGTTATATATATATCAAATATATATATGAACATCAACATTATATGAAATAATAAGTTGTCTGCCAAACTTTTCGTACCATTTTGCAATCCTACCAACAATGTATGAGAGGTCTAATTAGTCTGTATGCTTACCAGTACTTGGTAATACCAATGGTTGGTTTTTTTTTTAATCTTATTCATTTTAATAGATGTGTACAGGCACTTCATTTTAATAGATGTGTACAGGCACTTCAGTGTAGTTCAGTTTTTTAATGACTTGAGCATCTTTTCATGTGCTTATGTGCTACTCATATTTCTTTTTGGTGAAATATTTTCAATTCTTTTCAAATATTTCAAATATTTTCAATTCTTTTGACTATTTACTTATTAACTTGTTTGCTTTTTGTTGGGTTTTGAGGATTCCTTACATATTCTTGTTCCAGTCCTTTAGCAGAAATATGCTTTGCAAATATTTTCTCCAAGGCCTATATTTTGTCTTTTCGTTTTCTTAAACAATTTGTATTAGCAGATCAGCTGCTATAATCAAATATCATAGACTGGGTGGTTTAAACGGCAGACAGTTATTTCTCACAATTCTGGAGCCTGAGAAGTCCAAGATCAGTACGCCAGCAGAGTCAGTATCTGGTGAGAGCTCTTTCTGGCTTGCAGACTGCCACCTTCTGGCTGTCTGCACATGGTGTGGAGAGTGGGCTCAAGCTCTCTTTATACCCCACATAAAGGTATTAATCCCATCATGAGGATCCCACCTTTATGACCTCATCTAAGCCTCCTAAGTGAGTGAATGACAGTCACTCAGTCATGTACAGACTTTTTTCAACCCCATGGACTGCAGCCTGCCAGACTCCTCTGTCCATGGAATTCTCCAGGCAAGAATACTGGAATGGGTTGCCATTTCCTTCTCCGGGGGATCTTCCTAACCCTGGGGTTGAACCTAGATCTCCAGCATTGCAGGTGGATTCTTTACCATCTGAGTTACCAGGGAATCCAAGCCTCCGAAAGCCTCCACAATCAGATAATTGAGGGGGCTAGCCTCCAATATATGTCTGTGGGAAAATAACAATTCAGTCCATAGCAATGTCTCGCAGAGTAAATTTTAAAGTTTGATGAAGTCCAAATTAACAATTTTTCTTTTATGGATCATGTCTTTGGTGTCACATCTAGTAAGTTTATGCCTAGCTCAAAATCACAAAGATTTTCTCTTATATTTTCTTCTAGAAAGTTTATACCTTCAGCTGTTTTTATGTAGGTCTAATCCATTTTGTTATGTGTGCTTAGTCGCCCAGTCGTGTCCAACTCTTTACGACCCCACGAACTGCAGCACGCCAGGCTCCTCTGTTGATGGGATTCTCCAGGCAAGAATACTGGAGTGGGTTGCCATTTCCTTCTCCGGGGGATCTTCCCGACCCAGGGATTGAACCCGGGTCTCCCGCATTGCAGCGGATTCTTTACAGACTGAGCTGCCAGGGAAGCCCAAGTATACAGGAGTGGGTAGCCTTTCCCTTCTCCGGGGGGAACTTCCTGACCCAGGAATCCAACCAGGGTCTCCTGCATTGCAGGGGGATTCTTTACCAGTGGAACTATCAGGGAAGCCCTGGTAGCCTAAGAAGTATGACTTCTTAGATATGGTGCCAGATACAGATCAAGGCTCTTTCTTTTCACATTTGTATGTCACATTGTTCTGCTGGCATTTATTATTATTATTACTACTTAATATCATGTCTGGGACTTCCCTAGTAGTCCAATGGTTAAGGCTCCAGATCCCAACGCAGGGGACCCAGGCTTAATCCCTGGTCAAGGAACTAGATCCCACTTGCCACACCTAAAAGATCCTGCATGCTGCCACAACCAAATAAATAAATATTTTTTTTAAAAAACTCGTATAACATAAAATTTATCACCTCAACCATTTTTAAACATATAGTTCAGTAAGTGATACCCTTTTAATGGTTCCCATTTGCTTGAATGAGTACTGAATTTTATCAGATTTTTTCCTGCATCTATTAAGATGATCATATTTGTTTCCTTTTTCCTTTTTTTAGTGTGGTGAATTACATTGAGTTTTCAAATATTAAGCCAGACTTGTATTTCTGGAAATAACCCCATTTAGTCATGATATATCAATAGTCTCCTTTTCATATGTTGCCAATTTTTATTTGGGAAAATATCATGGAGTATGTTTCTTGCGCACAATACACTGAAGGCTGCTGAGTTTCTGGGTGGAAGGAGAGATGCTTTAAAAATGTTTAATCAGTTCATTTACCATAACATGTAGTGTAAGCATATTACTTAAAAATATGTAAGCAAGTGTCAGAAATAACAGCTCAGAATTAAAAGTGAATGGAAGCAGAAGTAGAAAATAAGGTTATTCTTCCACTTTTTGTACCACCTGTTAAAATTATGTGCACATTATTTTAGAATTAAAACAATTTAAATTTTAAAAAGATCCTCCTCAACCAGAAACCATATAAATCTGATTCAGCTGGGATATTTTTGTTGGTGCATGCCATGCAAACAGGAAAGGTAAATAGGTAACTAATTCGTCCCAGCATAACTGATTAATTAGTCCTTAATTTTCTTCCCATGATTTGTTAATACTCTTGTATCACGGTGTTTCTGTACTATTTGTCCTTGCTCGGATATTGCACTGATTAGAGATACATACAGTAGCATGAGTTTGGGCTTCCGTGGTGGCTCAGACGGTAAAAAGAATCCGTCTGCAGTGTGGGAGACTGGGTTCGACCCCTGGCTTGGGAAGATCCCCTGGAGGAGGGCATGGCAACCCACTCCAGTATTCTTCCCTGGAGAATCCCATGGACAGGGCTACAGGCCAGGGGTCGCAAAGAGTCGGACACGACTGAGCGACTAAGCACAGCATGAGTTAACTGTAGTGAAGCTCATTAAAAAAAAAAAGATCTGCAAAGGCACAGAGATTTATAAAAAAAAAAAAAAAAGTAGGAGGCTGGTAAGCGCGTGGCGGAATCTGAGTAGATAAATAATGAACGTTGAAACATCCACAGTAAACGGCACTCTTTAAAACGAAAAACTCCGGCCGCGCAGTCCCCTGGGAAGAAACAAACATCAGAATTTGAAACCCGTAAGTGCAGCAGAGACGTAGAGACGCAAACCGCCGAGGTCAGGTTTGCAGGCCCTCACCTGCTCAGGCTGATTGACAGCAGCGGCGGGGGCGGGGCGAACCGAACGTCACTTCCCGTCGCGGCCGTCCTGGTCCTCTCGCGCGATGACGGCCAACGTGGAGTCCCGTGGGCGGCGCCCGGGGGTCGGAGTGGGTGTCGTGGTGACCAGCGGCAGGCATCCTCGCTGCGTCCTTCTGGGGAGGAGGAAAGGGTCGTTCGGAGCCGGCAGTTTCCAACTTCCCGGGGGCCACTTGGAGTTCGGGTAAGCAGTTGCCTGGCTGACTGGGAAAACGAAACGGGCGCGCAGAGGACGACATCCCCTCCTGCGTGCTTCCGTACGTGCGTGCACGCTGACGCTGCGTCCTTTCTCGCGCGTTTGTCTTTCTCGCCCGAGGCCGGCAGGGGGCGCTGCTCTGGGCGAGGCGGGCGCAGAAGTCGCCACGTCCGCCTGCGAGCTTTCCTCGAGGGGTCAGCTGCTCTCGCCCTGACGTGGCTGGGCGTTGTGACTTGTCTTTTCCTGCTGCTTGCGCTTGAAAGGCCGGAAGTGCGTATTTACAGGCCTCGAGTAGTGTGTAGTTGTCCCTTCAGATGTTTGCACGGTTTGCTGGCTATTTAAACGCAGGCGGTATGTTATTTTCCTGCTCCCGTTAAGTCTCGTAACGCTCCAACCAAGGGAATGGTTGACGGAAACCCTTGGCCTCTGTGCCTCCCTCGTTAAAACGGGGAAATCGCCGAAGCACTCCCTAAGGTCTCCCTCTCTGCTTTGACTTTCTGTGAACTGAGGTGTCAGACCGAAAGACAAAGTTTAGTTCTGAGGTGTCAGACCGACAGAGAAAGTTTAGTTCTACACAAGGGTGAAGAGAGGCTGAGATTGACCTAGAAGGTGGGTTCACCCGGGCTCTTGGACTCTTTAATCGATAGAAATTGGTAAGATGCCAGAGGAGGAATTTAGGCAGAGCTTTGTCGGGGCTCCTGCTGTAGCCGGAGGGAGGGAGCGAGAACGAGAAACAGGTGCCCTTGCTCGCTCTCCTGGAGCGAGAGGTGGTGGTGAGCTGGTTCCTAAATGGCGTGGGGCGTAGGCATGATCTGCGGGTTGGGCAGGAGGTGCATCTTAGGTGGTCTGCCTGCTCCTTTGGTGGTTCTGTGTGTGGAAATCATGCCTGGTAACCCTGCTTCGCTCTCAGCAACTCACAAATGGCTGTAGGTTTGTAGCCTTTTTTGTAGTTAGTCTTTAATTGCCCCCGGAGAAGGCAATGGCACCCCACTCCAGTACTCTTGCCTGGAAAATCCCATGGACGGAGGAGCCTGGTAGGCTGCAGTCCATGGGGTCGCTAAGAGTCGGACACGACTGAGCGACTTCACTTTCACTTTAATTGCCCCAACTGTGCATGCATTATTTTTAGTCTCTACCTTTGTCCAGGTGCAAGCACCCGGGGAAAGGGTTCCATCCTATCTCAAAGTGAGAATAGGGATGACGTCTGTAGCAGATAAACAGCATCAGAAACAGAAACGTTCAAGGAGCTTCCCAGGTGGCGCAGGGGTAAAGAATCTGTCTGTGATACCCAGCCCAGCTTTTTTTGCAACTGGCTTGAAAGTGTGTTTTTACTGTTTTGTACCAATTTAGATAAAAGAGAGGGCATATATTGCATGTGATTAGGACTTCCCGGGTGCCACTAGTGGTGAAGAACCCGCCTGCCTATGCAGGAGCTATAACAGAAGCAGGTCGGGAAGATCCCATGAAGGAGGAAATGGCAACCCACTCCAGTATTCTTGCCTGGAGAATCCCATGGACAAGGGGAGCCTGGCGGGCTACAGTCCATAGGGTCGCACAGAGTCAGACACAACTGAAGCGAGTTAGCAGCTGCAGCAAGCTATCACTTAATAAAATTACTAGATTAAATATCAAATTGCCCGGACAAGCACACCCCTTGATGGTGCTGGGTGCAGAGCTCATGTGAGGTACCCTGCTTTTGCTCCTGGCAGCTCACAAGTGGCAGTTGGGTTTTTGAATCTTGTTCATAGTTTGTGCCAGCTGTGCATGGGTCTAGTTATTTCTGGTCCCTCGTTTCTTTGTGTTCTGCCGGGTACAGAGGAGAGGAGACATAAGGGTCTCAGCCTGTCCCACCATCAACTGGATGGAGGGAGGGGGATGTACAATTATGGCTGATTGCTTTGTTGTGTGGCAGAAACCAACACAACATCGTAAAAATTAAAAAAGAAAAATAAAAGTAGTATTTTGGTGTTCTGGTTCTCTTCCAGGCGTTTGTATTTCCTTTGTGGTGGGGAGAGGAGGTGCGGGCCCATGTTTTGCACACTCTCTGCCTCCTCCTCTTCTCCCTGTTTCTGATTTCTTTCTCTGCGTTCCATGTGCCCTCTGGGTGCAGTATTCACGTGTGCGCTCTTTCTGAGGGTGTGTTGGTGGCTGGTTGGAAGTCCTCCAGTCCTACAAGGATTTCTGCTCTGCACAGTTCCCCGACACAGGTGACTAAAAATTTCTTGTGATGCTGGCCACCAGCTCCTGGTGTTAGCACACCACGCTACATTTTCTTTCTGCTGGGTCCCCAGTAGTCTCACAGCATCTGCTTGGCCCGGAGAAAACAAGTTGCTTTCACTGCCACTCATTTTCTCTGCTCAGCCATCGTGGGCTGTTCTCGCCAATCTCCTACCTTCCAAATGCTTTAAGTGGGGGTGAGCGTTGTGTTCACGTGCATCCCTGACACCACGGGGTGCACTTCAGACTCTCCCAGAGCTCGTTCCCTGCTGTTGCTCTGCTCCGAGGCATGGGGCAGCCCTGTGTGCCCCCACAGCTGAGCCTTTGACTGGGGTGACACAGCGGTGCCTCCTTGAGAGTCACACCCAGTCTCCGTGGCCGTTTATTTCTCTTGGAGCACCTCTCAGTTGGTTTGGGGGCAGAGCTGCCCCCCCATCAGGAAGAAAGGGAACATTCCTACAGCCTGAAAACTCACAACTTTCCTCCCTTCCCAAAGATCTGTCTGTCTTATGGGTAGAGTGAGGGTAGATTAGATAATTAGAGAACTAGTCAAGGTAGAAAAGATAGAGAAACAGTATTCTTTTTTGCTGAATATCTCACATACTAAAGTGCTTCATAAATACAAGGAAATTTAATCTAGAAGGCATATGAAATTACTTTTAGAAAAACTGTATCACACAGATTTCTTTTCATACTTGTTTTCATTTGATACATATTTTATCTGACTATAAAATTCCATTTGGAACCATTTCTAAAGGGAGATACTGTATATTTTTAATCTTGTTTCATATATGAAAACTGTACAGTGAAATGTTTTAATTTATATGCAGGTTTTTGTAACTTTTTTAGAGTATCAGTTCCTGTCAATATCTAGTTATTATCAATCATATGTTGAAGGTGAACTAATCAGTGTATTTTAATTTTTGTGAGTGCCTTTTGTTCTCAAGTTTGAGGCACAAACTGAAATTCTGAACCACCTGGAAAAGACTTTACTCACTTCTTGATACACTTACAAGCCTGTGAGAAAGTAGCATTATCTTTTTACTTATCTAAGGTGGAAAGTAATGAACTTTGAACTCAAAACCTAGGTCTAGTTAACTACGAAGCCTGTGCTCTTAACTGATATATCAGACCACCTCCTGGTTGCATGCTGCTTCCAGGTAAGTGAACTAGTGCTGAACTGGCTAAATGTTCATTTTTTGTTGTTCAATATGAAGTCCTTTTGGTCTTCAGAGAACTAGATACAGGATAAACAGTATCCAAGGAGGTTTGTTGATTTATTGTTTTAAAGCATGAATCAATTACAGCTCTTTTGGGGTTACACTGGAAATTTCTAGCCAGGAATTTCATGGCTTTAAAAAAAAAAATGAATAAATAGAATTGAATATGGTGGTGTGTTTCTGTTTTCCAGGGAAAGCTGGGAAGAATGTGCTCAAAGGGAAACCTGGGAAGAAGCAGCTCTTCACCTGAAAAATGTTCGCTTTGCCTCGGTTGTGAATTCTTTCATTGAGAAAGAGAATTACCATTATGTCACTATTTTAATGAAAGGAGAGGTAGACCTGACTCATGATTCAGAACCAAAGAATGTAGAGCCTGAAAAGAATGAAAGTAAGAGAATTATATACAATAATGCATTTTCTACAAGAGCATGTGTCTGAAGGAAGATTACTTTATGTCACCATATAAAGAGAGTTAGAATGTAATTATACTTTCATTAGAATTTAAATCTACTTAAGTTCTGAAGATATAAGGATAGAACAGGAAAGAGAATGGGTCTAGAGCCAGACTGCTTGGCTTGCATCCTGGTTCTTCCACTAAGAGGTTTGTGACCTCGAGCCAAGTTACTTAGGTCTCTGGGCCTCTTTTCTCATTTGTTATAATAGTAGCTACTTCAGATGGATTGTTGTAAGTTTGAAATGAGTTATTACCTACAGTGGGCCCGTCCTGATGAACACAGTAAGTACTCAGTGTTAGTTTTATTTCTAGTGTTTAATTTTGTTTCAAACTGTGATTTTTAAAGCAAAACATTTAATGTGCCTAACTCAGTTTTCTCACCTGTGCAAGAGAGAGAACTTTCTTTTATAAAAAATGATTAACTTGCAAAACACCTAATCTGTTACCTTCTGTGTTGAATTGAGTGCTCTGACAGCTTTAATGACAGTAATTGATTTCCTTTTATTTACAGTGTTCTACACCTTGTTCCTGGGGCTACCCCGCTGGCTCAGAGGTAAAGAATCCACCTGCCAGTGCAGGAGATGGGGTGCGATCTGTGGGTCGGGAAGATCCCCTGGAGGAGGAAATGGCAGCCCACTCCAGTATTCTTGCCTGGAGAATCCCATGGACAGAGGAGCCTGATGGGCTACAGCCCATGGGGTCGCAGAAGAGTCAGACAGGGTTTAAACAACTCGGCAAGGTATGGGGGAGGGGGCATGGATGCGCCACCCTCCCAGCAGCTTGACGTGTTCAACTCTGAAGCTTTCTGAACCCAGTTGTTTGGAGTTTTTATGAAAGATCATTATGTGATGGGATTATTATCATTGTGATTGAGTAAACCATTGCCCATTGATTAACTCAAACCTCCAGCCCCGCTCCGCCACTAAGGTGGAGCAGGGGTAAGCGGTGGGCTGAAAGTCCAACCTGTCGTCATTCCTCTGTCTTTCTGGTCTGCACCCACCTCCTGAAACAGGGATGAAGACCAAATACATATTTCTTCTTTCATGATATCACATGAAGAAAAACACAAGAAGGATCCAAAGGCCTTCAGCTGGCCTAGGGTACAAGAAAACTTATTCCTGCCTTAAGAATGGGAAGGCAGGATTGTACCAAATTCACTAGGGGAGCTGATACCTGGCCACGGTACAAGAGGCTCGGGGGTCTTTGTTTTATTTATAACACAGGCATGCAGACTCTGCCCCACCTTCAGCAGGCCCTGGATCTGAACAGCCTGCTTCAGGCTTCCAGTCACCGCATCTTTCCTCCAGCCATCAGATTATAATTAGAGGGATTGTCCAGATGCTTCCTTCTCTAGGAGGCAGGGTAGACGCTACTTCAGGTCTCTGGAGACTCAGTTAATTGAGCATCTTGCAACACGTGGTTAGTGTGTACCTCCCCTCTTCCTCCACCACGTCTCCTCCCCACTACCCCCCATACTGTGTGGTCACAGGTACTGATCAGCCCTTCCAGAACATGTTCCAAGTTCATGGATTCTTTGTCCCCTGCCTTCCCAGACTGAAACTACATATCTGTATTTTATAGGCAGAGAAATGCTTAATGGAAGAAACAGTAATTACACATAGATATATACATGTAATCATAAACTAATTTAGAACATAGTGTTCTTAATAATCATTGTATTTTTGTTGTTAGTATCATAATATTTAAACATTTACCTGTGCATCTGTGCATGCTCAGTCATGTCTCTCTGCGACCCCACGGACTGTAGCCCGCCAGGCTCCTGTGTCCATGAGATTATCCAGGCAAGAATACTGGAGTGGGTTGCCGTGCCCTCCTCCAGGGAATCTGCCTGACCCACGGCTCCTGCCACATACCCTGCATCACAGGCAGATTCTTTACTGCTGAGCCACTGAAAATTATGTTTGTATAGCCAAGCTAATGTGTAGCATCACTCTTGGACTTTGTTTTATTAGTAGTAAATCACTTTTAAAATTAATTTTTCTTAGTACAGGTTAACTAGCCAAAATGAATGTGCTTTGTTTCCTTTCAACTGAAGAAATTGCTTTAATATCTTTCTTTTCTAGGTTGGGAGTGGGTTCCTTGGGAAGAATTTCCTCCCCTGGACCAGCTTTTCTGGGCACTACGTTGTTTAAAGGAACAAGGCTATGATCCTTTTAAAGAAGATTTGGATCATCTGGTAGGATATAAAGGAAGTCACCTAGAGGTGAACAAGGAGATTCACTGAGTTGTTTTTTTTTTTAATGGATTGGCCAAAAAGTTCACTTAGGTTTTTGTAGGCTGACTACAGTCATGCTGAGTTGTCTCTAACTTCATTTGAAACCATTTTGTAAGATTGTACTGTGACACCTGTCACAGCAATGTGCATTTTTTAAAAGAAACTTATCAAAATTGGTGAATTTGGGGGTAGCCATTTTAATATTGAAAATGGAAGAAAAAAAGCAACAATTTCGGCATATTATGCTTGATTATTTCAAGAAAGGTAAAAATGCAACAGATACAAAAAAAAAGATTTGTGCAGAGTATGGAGAAGGTGCTGTGACTGAACGGACATGTCAAAAATGGTTTGCAAAGTTTCGTGCTGGAGATTTCTCTCTGTATGATGCTCCACGGTCAGGTAGACCAGTTGAAGTGGATAGCAATCAAATTGAGACATTAATTGAGAGCAATCAACATTATACCACACGAGAGATAGCCGACATACTCAAAATATCCAAATCGAGTGTTGAAAACCATTTGCACCAGCTTGGTTATGTTAATCGCTTTGATGTTTGGGTTCCACTTAAGTTAAGCCAGAAAAACCTTCTTGATCGTATTTCCACATGTGATTCTCTACTGAAACGTAACAAAAGTGTTCCATTTTTAAAGCAAATTGTGACAGGCAATGAGAAATGGATACTGTTCAATAATGTGGAACGGAAGAGATCATGGGACAAGCGAAATGAACCACCGCCAGCCACGCCAAAGGACGGTCTTCATCCAAAGAGGGTGATGTTGTGTATATGGTGGGATTGGATGGGAGTCCTCTATTACGAGCTCCTTCCAGAAAACCAGTCAATCAATTCCAAGAAGTACTGCTCCCAGTTAGACCAGCTGAAAGCAGCCCTCAGTGAGAAGCGTCCAGAGTCAGTCGACAGAAAATGCATAATCTTCCATCAGGATAACGCAAGGCCACACGTTTCTGTGATGACCAGACAAAAATTGTTACAGCTTGGCTGGGAAGTTCTGATTCCTCCACCATATTCCCCAGACATTGCACCTTCAGATTTTCATTTATTTCGGTCTTTACAAAATTCTCTCAATGGAAAAAATTTCAGTTCCCTGGAAGACTGCAAAAGGCACCTGGAACAGTTCTTTGCTCAAAAAGATAAAAAGTTTTGGGAAGATGGAATTATGAAGTTGCCTGAAAAATGGCAGAAGGTTGTGGAACAAAATGGTGAATACGTTGTTCAGTTCAGTTCTTGGTAAAAGTGAAAAATGTGTTTTTTATTTTTGCTTAAAAACCAAGAGAACTTTTAGGTCAACCCAATACATAAAAGGCAAAATAAGGTCCTGTTAAAGAGTGAAAAATATCTAATTTCAAAACAACTCCATTTTACCCGAGAAGTCCCACATGATGGCCAGTTTATTTGTAGTCTCTTAATATACCCAATACCTTCTCATTCAGTACTTGTGAAAAATTTTCAGATTGTGTCATGAATTGTGTTTCAGACATGTGATCAAAATGTGATAATTACTGATGTTATAAATGGTAATTCCGCTTTCTGTATCTCTCTGGTATTGATGTGTCATTACCAGTGTGTGTGGAGGAGAGTGCAGTAGAACTTGTCTTAGTGCTTCACTTCTAGTAGAGATCCTAATTCAAGTGCTAACAGAGAATTTATCACATTTGTTGCTCTTCCTCTCCTCGTTTTTTGTTGTTGTTGTTAATATATTTTGACAGTTCCTACAACTAGAGCAGGCAGGACAGGTCATTAGGGTGTATTTCTCATTGGGAATGTAAACCTAGGGAAGTGAGTTAAACCATCCAGGATCTGCATCCCATTGTTAACAGGCCTTACCATTTTGGATCTCAGTTGATCTCTCTTCTTGAGATTCAACTTCCTTGTATGTGAAATGTGACTAGACTAGAGCAGCGGTTCTCAGTATGGCCTGGAGACGTCCTCAAGGCCCTTTCACGTGTCCTCAGGGTCAGTCTGTTTTGTCACATCCTCATTCTTTGCTGAGTGTACAGAGTTTTCCAGAGACTGCATGTTATAGGTTACTCTAGTAGAGTGACTGCAAAGCAGATACGAAAATCTAGCTCTCTCCTAGTAAGCTAGATGTGGAAGAAATTGTCAAAAATGTAACAGTGCCATGCTTCTCACTTTTTTTTTTTTTTAAAGAAAAACATCTATATTTTTTATAAAAATTATGTTAACATGTAACAGTTTTGTGTTATGGGTTTTTGTTATTTGTAAATAAATCTTAAAATTTATCAGTTTTAATTCCTAGTATGATATTATTACTAGATAACATCCTATAAAAACTCTTTAGGGCCTCAGTATTTTTTTTTTTTTAGGAACTATAGTTGTTTACAGTGTTGTGTTAGTTTCAGGTATATACCAAAGTGATTTAGATATGTATTAATGCACACACATTTTCAGATTCTTTTCCATTACAGATTGTTGTAAGATACTGAATATAGTTCCATGTATTATACAGTATGTCCTTATTTTTTATCTTTTATACACATATGGTGTGTATTTGTTAATCCCAAACTCCTGATTTGTCCCTCCCTGTCTTCTTTCCCTTTTGGTAATCATGCCTTTTTCCTGCATCTGTGAGTCTGTTTGTTTTGCAAATAAGTTCCTTTGTATCATTTTTTTAGAGTCCACATATTAGTGATATCTTGATATTTGTCTTTCTCTGACTGACTTAGTGTGTCTAGGTCCATCCATGTTGCTGCAGATAGCATTTCATTCTTTTTGTGGCTGAGTAATACTCCACTGTATATATGTACCACATCTTTATCCATTCATCTGTTGATGGATGCTTAGGTTGTTTTCACATCTCAGCTATTGTAAATAGTGCTGCTGTGAACATTGGGATGTGTGAATCTTTTCAAATTTGTTTTCATCTTTTCCAAATATCTGCCCAGAAGGGGGATTTTTAGATCGTATGGTATCGTTTTTTAGTTTTTTAAGGAACCTCCTTACTGGCCTCCTCAGTGGTTGCACAGTGTACATTCTCACCAACAGCATAGAACGGTTCCCTTGTCTTCCCCACCCTCCTCAGCATTTATTATTTGTAGACTTTTCGATGATGACCATTCTGACTGGTATGGAGTAGTACCTCATCGTAGTTTTGATTTCTGACATTGAGCATCTTTTCTTATGGCTCTTGACCACCTACCTGTATGTCTTTGGGGAAATGATATTTAGGTCTTCTGCCCACTTTTATGATTTTGGTTTGTTGTGTTTTTTTTTTTTATGTTGAGCTGTATGAGCTGTTTGGATATTTTGGAAATTAAGTCCTTGTCAGGTGCATAATTTGCAGATACTCTCTGCCATTCTGTAGGTTGTCATTTTTGTTTTGCTTGTGGTTTCCCTTGCTTTGCAAAAGCTTACAAGTTTGACTAAGTCCCATTTGGGGTTTTTTTGCTTTTATTTCTTTGGCCTTGGGAAACTGACCTAAGAAAACATTGGTACAATTTTGTCAGTTTTGCCTATGTTCTTTTCTAGAAGTTTTATAATGTCATGTCTTACTGAAGTCTTTAAGCCATTTTGAGTTTGTTTTTGTGTATAGTAAAAGGGCGTGTTCTAACTTCATTGATTTACATGCAGCTTTCAAACTTTTCCAACACCACTTGGTGAACAGACAGTGTTCTCTCTGTTTTTTGTCTCCTTTGTCAAAGATTAACTGGTGTGGGTTTATTTCTAGGCTGTCTATTCTGTTCCATTGATCCAGATGTCTGTTTTCGTTACTAGTATCACACTGTTGTCAGAAGTCTGGGAGGGTTATACCTCCATATTTGCTTTTTCCTGGGTTTTCTGTGGCTCCATATACATTGTAGGATCCTTTTTTTCTGGTTCTGTGAAAAATGCTTGGGTAATTTGATAGAGATTGCATTAAATCTGTAGCTCTGCTTTGGGTAATATGGCCACATTAATAATATTCTTCCAGTCTGGGAGCGTGGGATATCTTTACATTTTTTTAAATCATCAGTTTCCTTTATCAGTGTTATATAGCTTTCAGCATATAAGTCTTTCTCCTCCTTGCTCAGGTTTATTCTTAAGTGTTTTTTTTTTTTTTAATGTGATTTTAAAAGGGATTAGTTTTCACTTTCTCTTTCTGATACTCCACTTTTAGTGTAAAGAAATACAACAGATTTATGTAATCTTGTATCCTGCTACCTTGCTAAATTCATTTATCAGTTCTAATATTTTTTGTTTAATGACAACCCACTGCAGTACTCTTGCCTGGGAAACCCCATGGACAGAGCGTGGCAGGCTGCAGTCCATGGGGTTGCAGAGTTGGACATGCCTGAGCACACACATATGCACCTTACTAAGTTTATCAGTTTGAGTAGTTTTTTTTTTTAATCTTAAGGTCCCTAGTAATTTTTAAGAGTGTAATAGGATTCAAAACCAAAGTTTGAGAACTGCTGAATTAGACCATAAACTCTTTTTTCTTCATGAACCCATTTCTTTAAAATCCCGTGCTTCTCCTAGAACTGGTTATATTTTAATTTTGCCCTTTCAGAAGACTCAAGTACTGTTGTAATACATGCTACAAAAGAATCTTCTCCAATCAATGAAGATCATTTTTAAAGTTGTTTTAATTGCTTGCTTTTTCTAAATTATATGTGCACATTGTAGAGTTCACCCTTTACAAATCTCATTTTCTGTTTTGACAAAACTTTTTTTTATAGTGAGCTCAAGTAAAATTAGTCTATGTTCCTTGAACTAATGAATTTCAGTTTTTCCTACTCCTGTTTGATTATTCACATCCTTCTTTTGCCTGCTTATTAGTTTTACTCCCTTCAACTGACTTAACCCTTTCTGTCCCTGAAAGTGAAGTGAAAGTGTTAGTTGCTCAGTTGTGTCTTGACTGTTTGCCACTCCATGGACTGCAGCCCACCAGGCTCTTCTGTCCATAAATTCTCCAGGCAGGAATACTGGAGTGGGTTGCCATGCCCTTCAGGGGATCTTCCCAACCCAGGGATCAAACCTGGGTCTCCCACATTGCAGGCATATTTAAACTGTCTGAGCCCCCAGGGAAGGCTCCTCCTTGAATGGTAGATATGGGAGGCTTGATAAGAACCCAGGCTAGCCTTGTGGATGAAGCTCCTCAATAATTTAATCCCAAGTATAGTTGATTGGGAATTCATTGAGATATGTCTTTATTATATAAACAGGTGTTTTATAGTTTCAGAAACTTAACGTAAATGAAAAGTTTCTTCCATTATCTCCTACTTTTAAAAATTTTTAGTAGACAAATTCATTACGAGCTTGTGAGCTTTTGCATTTGTTTTAAATTCACCAAACTAGACATGAGGGTTTATTTCAATGGAAAGAGAAAAACCAACCTGGGCTCCTTATTTATAGCAAAAAGTAAAAAAGTTAAGTTTTGTATTTAGTGGGGGATTGCACTTTCTCAGCATCTGACATGTGCAGTGGCATCCAGTAATCACTCTAAATATTTCTCACAAGGAGCGAATGGCCAGAATAGGAGTTAGACCTCTTGAGTAAACAGTTAATTCTTAAGTGATTGAGAATTGCCTTTAATAGAAAAAACTAATACACTCACTACTAGCAATATTCTCCTAAAATGAAATGTCTATACCTCACTCTGCCAGGAAGCTGGCAAGTCTGAAATAGCTCTTCATGTGTTTGTTAAATCAAGCCCCGAGTTGTCCTCTATCCCAGGCAAGTCCTCCTACACTGACCCTGGAAACATCTGAGGAACGTAAAGGAGAGCTGTTTCTATAGGTGTAGGGAGAGGAGCTAAAGTCTGAAATAGAGATGCCCTGAAGGTTAAAGAGCTGTACAAAGTCCAAAACCAGGCAGGAGAGCGGAAATCCAATCATCAGTTTAACAGGAATAATGAGGACAGGTTCCTTTGTTGGGGAAATTGGGGAAATAATTTCCCAATTTTCTGTGTGTGTGTGTGTGTGTGTGTGTGTGTGAAATAATTTCCCAATTGTGTGTGTGTGTGTGTGTGTGAAATGTGCCTAAAATGAAGGTTTAATATGTGTAATTTATAAGATGCCTCTTCAGTTCTTGCTGGGGGTTTATTCTATAATATTCAATATTTAAGTCCTACTAACTTTCTAGAATATTTTTAAAAATCCAAGTTCTGAGATAATCTTAGACCTAAGGGTTTTGGGTGAGAGGTTGTAGAGCTGTACAGATAAACACCAAATGAGCATGTACACAGCAGTTTGATTTGAGATAAACGTGGAACTCCCTTTTATTTTCCAATCCACTGGTCCACCAACATTCAAAGAATCTGTGTATTCCTTGAGTCCTATTTTTCCATTTTGGTTTATTTTTTTGTTGTGTTGTTTGTGTTGGTTTATAAATGAAAACCCCTCAAGGGAAGAGGTGCTAAGATTCTTGGATTGTGAATGGCAATGACTGGCAGGGACCTTAAGGGCTTTAGGGCCCCAGTACATAGAATTTGGATGTGAAGGCTTCAAACAGATGCCACTTCAGCAGGTTAAGAAGCAGATCCCTCAATCTGCCTTCTAACAGCACCCAAGTGATTTTCATACACTTGGCTTGTGGCCACAGTTTGAGAAATACTACTTTCGAGATAAAGTGTAACTAGTTATTGTCCTCTGCACAAATGTAACATCCTTAATATGGGCTGTTTTTTTTAAACAATGTTATATAGTGTGCCTTTTTTTTTTTAAAGATAAGATTCTACACCAGGAAAAAGAGTAAAGGATGCAGTACTGTCTAAAACTGATAAATCAAAATGTATCTGTATAAGAGTATTATTTAAACAAGGATGTTAACCACCAGAAAAAAATTAAAAGTGATTCTAGGAGCTGCAGTAAGAGAGAAGGTGAAGCCTGGGAGTGTTTTCCATTCTAAAACCCTTCCTACAATTTATGTTTGTTATGCCATTTCTATGGTAAGTTGTCAGTTATTAAAAAAAAAAAAAAAAAAACCTACTTCATTTTGTTTCTTCTAAGAATGGCAGTCTATGCCTTTGAGAAACCTACCAAAGTTGGGATTACTAGTTCAGATGTATGTACTGCATCAGGTTTGTTCATCCTCCAGATTCTAAAGTATGTACAAAAGGCAACTGGATTTACAGAAATATCTTACCTACACTGAAAGTACATTTAAAAATTTTTAAAAACATACAAGAATACAAACAAAAATTAGTTTATTTACAAAAAATACAATAATTACAAAGAGTATAAATTGAGATGATGTCTCCTCTTCCTGTGACAAAAAGTAATAGCCTTTACTTTCAGATGAGGGTTTCTGTTATATAATGCACACTGAGTGATCAGCTGCTTTTGTTTATGCTTTTATAAATAACAGCAGGAGGCCTATTAATGATAGGTACATGGGTCATTTCCCTCAAATCTTATTTCCAGTACTATGCACAAGTCCAACACAATTGGAACAGAACAAGGTAAGACAGCATTGAACTGAAAAAGCTTTACCCCAACAGTAAAGTGTGATTTTTCTTTAAGTATTAACCTAGTGGTTTAGAACTGAAACCTAATTTTTGGCTTTAAAAAAAAAGTCCACTATGATTTTTAATGGGCAGAACAATTCTACAGCCAACATCACCTGGCTAGCTTTCCACATTGCCATTTAAGAAACAGATTTCTATAGTATTCAATTCTGTGTGCTTTTCGTCTTACGGTTTCTAATCAGAGTCACTGCTGCTGCTTGAGGAGTCCGTTGACATAACCTCTACATCGTCCTCGTTTTCTTTGTTGTGCCCTGGAGGTTCCAACAGAAAGTCATGACTGTGGTTTGGTGGCAACATGTTCATCGCCATGTCATTTGACTGCCAGGGGTACTGCGGAGCAAGGACATCTGGAGAGAGGCACACGTGAGAACATTTCTGCCAGTAATTCATTTACTTCTTCCCTTCATGCAAATACTTGGAAAAATATTTTTTAAAGGTTAGAAATCAAAATATACATTTGTTCAAATTAATGATCAAACTTATCAAGGAAAAATGGGATGTTTTAGTAACTAGAATCTATGATTTATTTTTTTAAATCATACTTTCCTACAGTCACTACTCAAGACGGTCACGATTTAAAATCAAATGTCTCATCTATATATATTATGCACATATACTAATATGTGTATAGTATATGTATACCTGTATAGTACTTTCTATAGATTCTCTCTATACACATTATAAATAGCTAATGTGTACTGTACTAAGTATTCCAGGTTAAGCTGCCTCTAAGCCTCCACTCCTCCCTGGACCCTGAACACCGTCCTCTGCCAGCAGCTGCAGTGTTCAGCTCTGCCCACAGAGGGCGCTGCAGGGACTCCACAGGAGGCGGCGGTGTAGTCACCAAGTGCGGTGTCCAACTCTTGTGACCCCATGGACTGCAGGCCACCAGGCTCCTCTGTCCATGGAATTCTCCAGGCAAGAGTACTGGAGTGGGTTGCCATTTCCTTCTCCAGGGGATCTTCCCAACCCAGGGATGGAACCCAGGGCTCCTGCATTGCAGGTAGACTCTACTGACTAAGCTACGAGGGAAGCCCGTAGGAGGAACAGGCTCCTTCCCTTGCTGGGGCCTGCATTCCCTCCTGTGGTGCCTGGCTGGTGGGCAGGACGTCAGTGGCATCCCAGTTGGATGGGATGGTGTAGTTTCAGCCTTCTGCCGGGACTGTCTGACATATGATATGGTACAATCACAATGAGGAAAATGAGGTGATAGTAAGGGAAACTAATGCACAGTGAACTCCCAGTTTGTCTTAGTCAGTTTGTCTTAGTTAACAATGTTCACAAAAGCATTTTTAGTAACACAGGGACAGCCTGACAATGAAATGTTAAATGTTAAAAAAGCATTATCTAGAGTACATTTTTAGCACTGTAAAAAATAGAGGGTGAAGCGTCCCAGTGGCTAGGACTCTGCCTGCCAATGCCAATAAGGAGGGTTCAACCCCCGGTCCAGGAACTGGGATTCCACATGCTTCGGGGCAGCTGGGCCTGTGCGGCGTAAGTGCTGAGGCTGCTCTGTGCTCCATAAGGAGACAAGCCTGGGGGTGGGGGGGGGGGGCTGAAGTTCAGAATGAGCTCTCATAAAAAAGATACTCTAGTTAGTAAAAAGTCCATTAGAAGCTTTGTTATTCACTTAGTTAATTTGGGGTTTTTTAACAAGTATGTTCACGTGGTATCCTTTAAACTGAATACATCTTACTCTGTTTATAAAGTATGGTTCATTTTAAAAAAACTAAACTATGTCTGGAGCTTAAGTTAATGAGAGGCCTAATGCCTGAGGAAAATGGCACAGTATCACTTTATTCTAATTTCATGGGGCTTCCCTTAAGGCTCAGCTGGTAAAGAATCAGCCTGCAATGCAGGAGACCTGGGTTCCATCCCTGGGTTGGGAAGATCCCCTGGAGAAGGGAAAGGCTACCCACTCTAGTACTCTGGCCTGGAGAATTCCATGGACTCTCTAGTCCGTGGGGTCACAAAGAGTCGGACACGACTGAGGGACTTTCACATCACATATATTCTAATTTCATAGCCTCCATCTAGAACAGTCTTAAACGAGAGGAAGCAGACAGCAGGATAAACTGGTAGAGTTAACTAACTCTAGCAACTAAAAACAAGATGGGTCCAGACCCTCAAACTTGTTCAACAGCCAGATCTTTGTCTTCATCATCATCTCTGAAAAAAAGCCTTTATCTGGAAGTACTATTCTGATTAACACATACCTGGCAGTCTGCCCGCTGCAAGTGCGTCCCCTGGGAGATGACCATTTACTCCATTAGTGGAAGGATTGTTCATCTGACCCAGTAATCCACTTCTCATCTCCAAATCAGTTGGGTATGGTCTCCGTGGGTCCCCTAAAAAATAGAGCCTGCTTTTAATTCAATCACATATGGAAATATGCTTAAATACCTTCTTTGAAATATTGATTTTCTTTGGTTCACTTTGAAAAACTCAATCCACATTTTAAATTTTGGAATATTAACGTCATCAATTGCTATTAAGACCATGTTAAAATTTTAATTACATGTATTTTTATATCTTCTTTAGATCTTCACAATAACACTATATGAAAATTATTATTTCAGCAACCATTCCAAATGACAAAATTATAATCCTGATTCCTCTAAATTAAAACCTTTTCCTAATCAACCTCTTTAATCATGTCATTTAAAGACTAATTCCTGGGGAATTCCCTGGCAGTGCACTGATTAAGACTCTGAGCTTTCACTGCAGGTGCCTCAGGTTCGATCCCTGGTCAGGGAAGTAAGATCCCACATGCCACACGGCACGGCAAAAAAGACTAATTCCTACAACTTTCAGGTGGGGCATCAGAAGCCAGTGATGTTCATTTCCAAACATGAAAGCACACTCTTTAGTTTTGGGTTGATGAAAAGTTGGCCAGATTTGGACAAATACTGGGGTATTTTCTCACCAACTCTACATTACTTACCCTCCAAAACTGCAGCTACCCTTAATGTTTCAAGGTATGGCAAAATACCACTGCCAGGAGTGACTAAAAATAACTACTTCCCATCCTCCCAAAAGGCTGAAGCTCTACCTGAGGTCTCTGGCTTGTAAGTGTTTTATCTGCTGTCAACACATGCTGCAGCTTCTCTCTCTGCTGTTTCTTAATTACTCCAGCTTTCTGCAGTCCCATGCACCTGCTGCCTGGTGCCCAGTACTTCATCTTTATACCCTGAGAGTTGGGACTGTCTGCTTCTCAGGCTGCAGCCCTTGTGGAAATCCCTCGACAAAGTTGGCTTCTGGCCAGCCAGGGTTTTCCAGGTATATAAATAATACAGCTTTAGAATCATCACATATTACCTTGTACTTTAAAATACATACATTCTACATTTAAATCTTTTTTCCTCTTTTTATGTATAGTTACCTACAAATTGTGAAAACCACATATACCTAGTAGAAAGAGAATTATTTTTACCTGGGACCCAGGTCAGTGGGGCACACACAGCATTACTTGCACTAATCCTATGTGCATACTTAATTATTTCTTCAGAGGAAATAGCACCTAAGAGAGTCAAGAGGAGAGTTTTAACATTTCAGTCTACTAACCTACAAGTTTGTAAGTGCGTATGTCACAGTTACACTTCATACTTATATTCATTAGGTAAAAAAAGTGCACGTAAGTAGTAATACGTGTAGCATGACCTGGTTTTATGTATTATTATTGTCACATATGTAATACACATCTAAGAAAAATCTGGAAGAACACACACCAAACATTAACAGCAGTTAATCTAAAATAGGAAAAGAGGGAATTTAGATGTAAATCATACCTACAAATCATGAAAAGCAAGTAACCACGTTTTCATTACAATTTTGACTTTTAGTATCCAAACTAAAAGATCCAAAATGGAAGCCGTTTAACGAGAGAAGCAGGACAGGACGAGAAGGCAGACTGAGCATCGGCCAGCACCACTGAACGTGCACACATCTCAGAGCCTTCCTGCGTCTGACCTCACGGTGCTCTGGTCCTACTCGAGTTGTCCACTGCATGCTCTTTCATCCTCCAACCCATCTTTCAAGGTCCACCTCAAATCACATTGCTTCCAGCCCATATTCTCTCCCAACAATGTAAAAACGCCATTGTCTTTATTACACATTTAAGTAACAGCCACAACTTCTTTATCTCATTTTGTAACCTGAAAAAGGATGTGACACCTCCCTAACACCCAGCACAGGGCTGTAACATGGCAGACACTTCACAATGAAAATTCATTGGAAACTTTTTAACAGCATGACAGATTACCAATACTCTCATCAGTTTCTTGAAACAAAAACTTGAATCTTTCAGAAAGTCATTTTATGTTCCCACATTACTAACCTTTTCTTGCTTTTTCTATTGACTTGAGTTTTTCTTTTGCTTGGTAAACAGCTGTTGCCTAATTTAAACAACATTTTAAAAAGAAATACAGATTATTCAGAACTATACCAAGTCCAGTTTTTGGCCTAATTCACAAAATCATTTATCCCATAGAAACAATATATAAAACTTGGAAACCCCCACAATTTACTTGTAATATTCTGAAATGCCACTTGGGCATCAATGACATCAGCTATAATCAATGAGAAAAAACCACATTTATGTATTTATGAGTTAACCTCCGTTCACAAATTAGTTGTTGGAAACAAAACAAAAATTGGATTGTTTGCTACCATTTTTGCTTCATGTTTTCTATCAAAAGAATGTAGAAAACCGACCAGGTACTACTCCCAAAACAATCCTTACATCTGGTTCAAGGATAAAATACCAAAACTATTTTTTTCTAGTTTACAACATAAGTTTGTGGATTGATGGTGTCATTCATTTATACATTATCAATGCGTAATGACTATATTACAATGAACTCCTCCACGTACCCACCCTGGGCAAAGACAAACTCAGGGTAAAATGAAGCTGACCCTAGCATATGCAAACTCGGCCATAACACAGTGGGTGAAAGTAGGCAGTCAGAGAGATCTAGGTTTAAATTCCGTCTCTCTACTTTTAACCCTCTTGGGCAAAACAGGTATTCATTTAAAGTCATGGTTTCATCTGTAAAAATAGAAAAATGGTACTGACCTCATAAAACTGTTAAGATTAAGCTAATACACTAGTGCACCAGGGTCTGGCACACTAGTAAAACTGTCAGTTGCCATTACCTAACTCATAAGATTTATTCTTTTTATAGCCCTCATATTCACTGTCTTTAGAGAAGAGCCTGCAAAGTCTGGTCCAGATGAGAATCAAACTCAGCTCCTCCTGCAATACCACCACGTAACAATTACGTTGCTCAGCACTGAGAGAAATAACTGAATAAATTCTCTCTTTGAAATAATAGCCAAGAACAAGAAAGGAAAAACTAAGAGTCCTTAACATATATCCAAATCCCACCTCATTTAAGATGGAAGATGACATAAATTAATGTAATTTTAATCAATTTATAAAATTGGTATATAATTTTTTTACTGACTGCAAAAAATATTTCTAAAACTGAAGATTTAGACTATTAATAAATGAAACATATCAGGACAGGATAAAAGTAAAATGTCACATTTCTGTGAATTCAATCTTGTGAAATCTTTAAATAATGAAAATATGGTTCTAAAGAAATGCAGAGTATCTGAAAACAATAATTAAAAAGTGGTCTTTCATCTAATGAAAGTGACAAGTTTGGTTAGATTTTAGACCTGGAAATTCAAGTTTTCTGTCACTTCAAAATTCTGAAAATAGGTTTATTTTTTGTTAATAGAGTAAATAATATCCCCTTTTACATTAAGAACCAGCCTCTATCAGCTTACCAGTATCTGTTCTGCTTCCTTTAGCTGTTTTTGTAGTTGCTGAATATCACTGTCTCTCTTTTCTACTTCTTTTTCTAAAACTTGCATTTCATGATGGATTTTTCCCTGATTAAGTGCCAATTTCATTAGTTCCTGAAATTCTCCATCTCTGTGAATTAACAACTCCAGGACCTGTGAGATAATAGTTGGTTAAAACAGACAACACAACACTGAAGAACTACATTTCCAATGAAACAAAGAAACCTCAGGTGAACAGGCTAGTCCTCAAAATTTTAACACCTTCAAAGTATTATTTTCTAATCATTATTAGAAATAAAAATAGCCTATCTATGATTATTTTAGAAAAGAGATTAATCAAAATTTTCTACTTTTTCTAAGTATATACTATTCTTTCATACAAAATAAATCTTTCAAAACTAGCAATATGCCAAAATGAGCAGACTTATTCATTTCTCAGGAAAGGCAAAATTTATTTGAGATGATTTTAGTTGACAGCCCTGGCAACCCACTCCAGTATTCTTACCTGGAAAATCCCATGGACAGAGGAACCTGGCAGGTTGTCCATGGGGTTGCAAGAGTCAGACACAACTGAGCAACTAAGCATGTATGTATGTCAGTTGACACCGGGAACTGAATGGACATATCTCCAAAGGTACACAAATGAACAAAACCAGAGTAAAAGGCACCCAGCATCACTAATCATCAGGGAAATGCCAATCAAAACCACAACTGGATATTACCTTGCACCAGCTAGGTGCTATCATCAGAAAGACAAAAGATAACAAGTGTTGGCAAGAATGTGGAGAAAGAGGAACCCTTAGTACACGGCTGGCAGGAACCTAAATTAGTATTTCTGGGTATTTATCCAAAAGAAATGAAATCACTACTTGCAAAAAGATATCTGCACTCAAATGTTCACTGCAGCATTATTCACAATAGCCAATACATGGAAGTAATCTAAGTGTCCATGAATGGATGAATGGAAAAAGAAACTATGATGTAGATCCATACACATGCACATCCACACAAAATATCATTCATCCACAAAAAGGAAATCTTGGCATTTGGGATAACAACATCACATTAAAGGAAGTAAAGTCAGACAGAGAGACATGGTATGATCTCAGTTATCCGAGGAATGTTAAAAAAGCCAAACACACAGGAGAAGAGCTCAGGTTGGTGGCTGACAGAGGCCAGAGGGAAGGGAGTAAAATGGGTGAAGGTGGCCAAAAGGTACAAACTTCCAGCTATCAGACAAGTAAATTCTGGAAATGTAACATACAGCATGGTGACTATAATAAAGAATACAGTACTATAAATCTGAAAGTTGCAAAGAGTACATCTCAGCAACATAAAAGTTCTTTAAAAAAATGTGCAGAATGCAACAGACATTTTTCCAAACACATACAAACTGCCAACAGGTACATGAAAAGGTGCCACCTCCACCTTCTTTGCAATTTTCTTAAAAGTTCTTCTCATAAAAAAGACTTCCCTGGCAATCCAGTGGTTAAGACTCTGTACTTCCACTGCAGAAGGTGCAGGCTGGATCCCTAGTCAGGGAACTAAGATCTCGCATGTTAACTAAACTTATAATGGTAATCATTTTGCAATTTGCACATATATCACATCATCATGATACACATATTAAACTAATCCAGTTTAACGTATCAAATATATGTATTATATTTTGTATCAAATATATTATTTATTAACATTATAATTAAATATAAATATTATATTAAATAATGTATTAAATATAACAATTATATGTCAACTATATCTCAATTATATCTCACCTAAATGATGCAAAAAATATCAATTTAAAAACTGCAATTAATAACTTAATAGTCTGATCTTCCTGTTCTCACACAAAGTAAACATAAACAGGAAAGTGAAGAAATGATGGAGGTCTTTTGTTTTTAATCCAAAAAGAAACCACTTACCTGGTTCTCCTCTCCAGACTGTAGCAACTTTTGGTTTCTCGAAATTGCCAGCATTTCTATAAGTTCTCTATAAGACAAAAAACAAAGTCTGCAAAGTCAACACAACAGAGGCGCTCTTACCTGACCTCCACCTGACTGGTCTGCGGGACTGACGGTGCTCACAGCAAGCTGCCTCAGCGCTCCTGCCCCGCCGGCGCTCTGACTGGACTGCGGCTCTCGGCAGCACAGTGCACCCTCAGCAAGACAGCTGTGTTCGTTACCAGCCCCACTTATTCAAGTTTTACTACTACTATAAGTATATAAATCAATATGGAGTATATAAACACAAATGAAGTATGACTGTGAATGGGAAGAACTATTTCTATAAAAACCTAAGCTCGGAAATACTCAACAGAGGTGTTACAGAGGAAAACTGTATCGAACCAAGAGAAGTCAGATCATATAAACTCAGCAGGAGCCTGCCCTAAGCCTGCCTGATGAGTGGCCAAGGGCTCATTTCACTTTAAAGACACTGAAGGAGAAAACGCAGATGATGAATTACCGGTGGTTTATGCAAGAAAAACTCCCACTCCATCAGGGGTCTACAAATCCAGCCCATCTGTGGTTTAGGTAAGTAACTATTTTAGAAAGAGAGCCGCCTCTTCATTTATATATTGCCAAAAGCTGCTTTCCCCTGACAAAGGCAGAACACAGTACTTGTGACGGAGAACTGGCCTGCACATTTTTTAATTAACCAAAGAGGTATCAACTAAGAGGGATTCTTACACACAATAAATCACACATTCTAGAATGCTTCTCTGTTAGATATGTTAACTTTCCTATATGAAAAATAGTAGAATGACTGGGAGGAAAGGTGCAGCAGACATTTTCTATACATTAATTTCAAACTGGACTCAGCATTCCCCACTACTACCTCCCTCCCATACACCATTACATATGAATTAATTAAAGCTAATTAATGAAAAAAGTGGATAAGGGGGTGAAAAGTCTTCATACATTCAAGTATTTCTTGAGTGCCTGTTATGGGTCAGGCACTTTCTAGATGACTGAGTTATAAAAGTGAATTAAATTCTAATACAGAAGAAAATATATAAATAAAACCAGAGTTGACTAGGATTAGGAAGAAAATTAAGTGAGTGTTATACCAGAAAGTGTCAGTGAGGTAGTCTGGCTACTTACACTGTGTGGTCAGGAGAGGTTTCTCTACAGGGTTATCTTTGGAGTAAAGCAGGAACTAAACAAGAGAAGCCAACCAGCAGGTGTGGGAGGAAAGAATGCTTGGTCAAACACAGCTAGTTCATCAGCCCACAGATGGGCTGGAGGACAGGCACAGCAGGTACCAGCGAGGAGGACCCAGAGCAAAGACGCGAGGGAGGGAGGGTTGGGGGGGGGCTGCACTGTGTGGGGCAGGGGTGCCCAAGCCCGTGAGGAATTTCCTGAGACACCACCAAATGGAAAATAAAATGCACATTACATGTAACGCACTCGAGTTATCCCAAAACCATACCCCTCTCCTTCCCCACCCTGTCCCTGGTGCCCAAAAGTTTGGGGCCTGCTTGTGCAGGGCCTTGTAGGTCAGGTTAAAGGATTAGTATTTCACTCTAAGCGCAAAGAGAAGTTACTAAATCATTTTAAACAGGAAAAGGACAGGACCTGACTTATGTTTTTAAACAATTACTGAGCTATCTGGAGACAAGACTGTAAGAGAGCTAGAGTGACAATCAGGTTAGGTGATCTTTGTAGGATCTCAGGCAAAAGAATGACACTGGCTTTGACTAGGTCCTAGGCACAAGGATTCAGTGACAGAAATGGGAAAACGTGGCCAGACTTAGGGTATACTTTGGAGGCAGAGCTGACAGGACTTGCTAATACAACCAACTATGTTAGCTCATTTCTGTATCCCATTAATGAGATGAAGAGAGTTGAGAACTCCTGGCCTAAATACAAGCTGGTCTCTGGGGGCGGGGGTGGGGGTGCGTGGGGAGTCTGGTGGGAGATGTAGAGAAAGGAAGTACAGCTGGCTGACCAAGAACTCAGGCACGGACATCAGGCCATGGATTCAAGTCCTGTACTAGATGTTGTGATTTTCTGTACTGTGGATCCCTCATCAGCCAAATGTAAGTAATCACAGTGCTACCAGACAGAGCGATTTTAAGGAGGTGATGTCTGTATATATCTGGAGGACTTAAAACAGCACCCTGGCACCCTTCTACACTGTTGGCTGGAATGTAACTTGATATAACCGCTATGGAGAACAGTAGCGAAGCTCCTTAAAAACTAAAAAGGGATTTCCCTGGTGGTCTAGTCTGCCTGCCAACGCAGAGGACACGGATCTGATCCCTGGTCAGGGAACTAGGATCCTACATGTGTGTTATGTTAGTAGCTCAGTCGAGTCCGACTCTTTGCGAACCTAGAGACTGTAGCCCACCAGGCTCCTCCGTCCATGGGATTCTCCAGGCAAGAATACTGGAGTGGGTTGCCACTCCCTTCTCCAGGGGATCTTCCCAACCCAGGGAGCAAACCCAGATTTCCCACGCTGCAGGCAGCATAGTGCCAATATAAATTTTCATCAGGAGTCAAAGTAACCGGAGAGAATGTAGGGTGGGAAAGTGTAGCCAGTGGTGTTGGGCTGGAATTGTTATAATAAATCATAGATAGCCATTTCAAGACCTTGGAGCCATACATAACTCCCTAGAGCTAAAAACAGGCCCTTGAAGGAAGGAAACATGACTAAAAATTAGAACTATGCATCAATACACACCTGAAATATGTAAAAGTATGCCAGTTCTATTGATACTACAAATTATCTGGATTTCCCTGGTGGCTCAGATAATAAAGAATCTGCCTGCATTGCAGGAGACCAGGTTTCGATCCCTGGGTCAGAAAGATCCAAATTAACAGGAATCAGAATTTGGAGGCAAATTATTATAGCCCTTAGTTGAAACACTGACACATTCCTGATGCTACATCTTAACCAAATTCCAGTTTAATAATCCATGACAAGTAGTCTACTGCAAATAACAGTGAACTGAAAGTATAGGACATCTCAGTTCTCATCTCAATTCAGCCACTAACTAGTCACACATCCTGAGCCAGGATCCCATCAAATGGGATGTTAAATCCATAAACCTAACTTCTTTGAATCTCTAATTCATTTGTAACAGAGATCACTGGATTAAAAGATCCTACATGTCACAGGGCAACTAAACCCGTGTACAACTCCTGAGCCCGTAAGCATAGAACTCACCATGCTCTGCAACAAGAAACCACAGCAATCTGAAGCCTGTGAACCACAACTAGAGAGTGATCCCTGCTCATCGTAACTATTAATACAAATAAGTAAGTTAATTTTTTAATAAAACTAAAAATAAAACTACCATGCGATGCAGCAATCCCACTCCTGGGCATATATGCAGAGAAAACCAAAAAGATACATGCACCCCAGTGTTCACTGCAGCACTGTTTACACTTGCCAAGGAAATGGAAGCAACCTAAATGTCAATGACAAAGGACTGGATAAAGATGTGATACACATATCAACTGAATATTACTCAGCCATAAAACAGAATGAAATAATGCCATTTATAGTAACAAGGATGGAACAAGACATTATCATACTAAGTTGGACAGAAAAAGACAAGTATCATATGATATCGCTTATATGTGGAATCTTAAAAAAATGAAACAAATGAACTCATTTACAAAACAGAAACAGACTCAAGACTTAGAAAACAAATTTAGGGTTACCAAACGGGAAAAGTGGGAAGTAGGAGGGGTAAATCAGGAGGTTGGGATTGGCATACACACACTACTCCATACAAAACAAGTCACCAACAAGGATCTACTGTATAGAACAGAGAACTCTACTCAATACTCTGTAATAACCTATATGGGAAAAGAATCTGAAAAAAATAGATATGTAATAGGTAAAAAAAAAACCTTGGTATTCTTAGTTAAATTACTAAAGACATGTTGCCTCTAAGCTTCAATTATACAAAATGTCCCATCTCTGGGAACCCTGCCTCCCAGGTAATAAAAGCATTAAGCTAAAATACTTTGCTTAGCTCACAGGAAACATCCTGACCAGGCCCACCCCTGAAGGACTGCAGGGAGGAAGAAATTAATAATTCCCCTCCGGAAGCTGAGGGAAACATTTGATTTGCCTCCCCTTCTAGTATAAAAGAAGCCTGAATTCTAACTCAGACAAGTGGCTCTTTAGGGCACAACTCTACCATCTTCTCAGTTTGCTGGCTTTCTGAATTAAGTCGCTATTCCCCTACCCCAACAATTCATCTGTTGGCCTGTCATGAGGCAAACAGTAGGCGCTAGAACTGGATAACTGATATATATATATACATACACACACATAACTGAATCACTCTGCTGTACACGTGTGTGTGCTGCTTAGTCGTGTCCGACTCTTTGCAACCCCATAGACTGTAGCCCACCAGGCCCCTCGGTCCATGGGATTCTCCAGGCAAGAACTCTGGAGTGGGTTGCCATTTCCTTCTCCAAAAGGAACTACAGAAAGAAAGTGAAGTCGCTCAGTTGCGTCCTTTTGCGACCCCAGGGACTGTAGCCCATCAGGCAAGAGTACTGGAGCGCGTTGCCAGTGCCTTCTCCACTGTACACCTCAAACTAACACAGTGTCACTACACCGGGAACAGGCCTTGGGTAGGCTCCGCGCCACAGTCACTGTTGACACAGACGTTCCTCTGGGTCAGTGGGCTCTCCCCACTGACACCTGGCTCCTCGTCGCCGTCGGCATCTGGTCTCACCCCTGGGGACCGTCTCCCAGAGCGCAGCACCCACGGGAGTTCCTTATACGTCTGTCGAGTATCGGTGGACGAAGGGACCCACACCCGGCGACCTCTAACGTCCGCTAAGATTCCCATATTCTGGGGATCCAGGGTCAGGGTCAGTATTCAGATGGACGTGAGTCTGAGCAAGCTCCGGGGAATGGTGAAGGACGGGGCAGCCCGGCCTGCAGCAGTCCACGGGGTCGCAGAGTCGGACACGACTGAGCGACTGAACACAACAAAGAGGGCTGTTGACCCCGAATCACTGAGGGTTGCAGACCCACTTCCACGGCGCTCGGGCACTGTCCCCCGGGGCGCGGCCCTCCCCTTCGAGCCCCGGGGAACCAGCCCAAGGCAGGCCGGTGGTCCCGACTCACGCCTCCCGGCCCAGCCCTAGCAAGAGCCTCGGGCCGACGGCCCCACCTTGACAAGACCTCCAGATCTTCCAGCGCTGACAGCAGCCGCTCTCGCGTGCTATTACCGCCGGCAGCTCCTAAGCCGCCGCCCGGCCGCTCCTTCTCCTTCTCGCCGCTCGATGCCGCCGCCATACTGCCCACAGACCGGCGTGCACGCAGCTGCGCACTGGCGACGAGAGGCGGGCTCCAACGGCGGAAGAAAGGATCGTCGAGGCGGGGAGGAGCGGCGGGCCAGAGCGCCCCCTGCGCGCCTGGCGGTACGCTGAGGACGCCAGCGCCCCCTGCTGGTCAGTGAGGGCTTCTCCTTCCACCACCCCACCACTCCCCACACTGGTTCAGTTCAGTTCAGTTCAATTCAGCGGCTCAGTCGTGTCCTACGCTTTGCGACCTCATGGACTGCAGCACGCCAGGCCTTCCTGTCCATCACCAACGCTCGGACTTTACTCAAACTCATATCCATTGAGTCAGTGATGCCATCCAACCTGATGGCATTGCCAACATTGCCATGCGATCTCAGCCTCTGTCGTCCCCTTCTCCGCCTGCCTTCAGTCTTTCCCAGCATCAGGGTCTTTTCCAAAGAGTCAGTTCTTCACATCAGGTGGCCAAAGTATTGGGGTTTCAGCTTCAGTTCCATCGCCTGGAGGCAGAGCCAAACGAGAACGGCGGGCCAACGCGGTCAGAGTGGGCTAGCCTATGCTTAGTCGCTCTGTCCTGCCCGACTCCAAGTCTCCTAAGCCTTTAGGTTATTCAAGCAGGAATGGGAAGCTTCTGCTCAACGGATTTTCAACATTCGAAGGAGTTCCTTAATGGCCTGCCTCTGTGTCAGTTTCTTCGTGAAATGGGCGGGACGGGGGGTGGCGGGGGGGGGGGGGGGGGGGGGGGCTCCTCTTATTATCCTCTCTCTAGTCTGCATTCCCATAATGCTATTCCCACTTTCCTGTTTGGGCTCTCAGGAATGCTGTAAGCAGCTTAGGGCAGGAACCGAAATCTATCATATTTTCTCCCCCCACCCCCCTTTTTTTATTTTGGTGGTAAAATGCACTTAGCATAAAATGTACCATTTAACCACGTTTAAGCGTACAGTTCAGTGACATTAAGTACCTTCATGTTGTGCTACCACCACCACCGTCCTTCTCTCAGTTCAGTTCAGTTCTGTCCCTCAGTCCTGTCCAACTCCTTGCAACCCCATGGACCTTTGTTGGCAAAGTAATGTCTCTGCTTTTTAATATGCTGTCTAGGATGGTCATAGCTTTCCTTTCAAGGAGCAAGCGTCTTTTAATTTCATGGCTGCAGTCACCATCTGCAGTGATTTTGGAACCCAAAAAATAAAGTCTGTCACTGTTTCCATTTTTTCCCTATCTATTTGCCATGAAGTGATGGGACCCGATGCCATGATCTTAGTTTTCTGAATGTTGAGTTTTAAGTCAGCTTTTTCACTCTCTTCTTTCACTTTCATCAAGAGGCTCTTTAGTGCCTCTTCACTTTCTGCCATAAGGGTGGTGTTATCTGCACATCTGAGGTTATTGATATTTTTCCCAGCAATCTTGATTCCAGCTTGCGCTTCATCCAGCCCGGCATTTCACATGATGTACTCTGCATATAAGTTAAATAAGTAGGGTGACGATATATAGCCTTGGCATACTCCTTTCCCCATTTGGAACCACTCTGTTGTTCCATGCCCAGTTCTAACTGTTACTTCTTGACCTGCATACAGATTTCTCAAGAGGCAGGTCAGGTGGTCTGGTATTCCCATCTCTTTCAGAATTTTCCACAGTTTGTTGTGATTCACACAGTCAAAGGCTTTGGCATAGTCAATAAAGCAGAAGTAGATGGTTTTCTGGAACTCTCTTGCTTTTTCAATGATCCAGCAGATGTTGGCAATTTGATCTCTGGTTCCTCTGCCTTTTCTAAATCCAGCTTGAACATCTGGAAGTCCACAGTTCACATACTGTTGAAGCCTGGCTTGGAGAATTGAGCATTACTTTACTAGCATGTGAGATGAGTGCAATTGTGCAGTAGTTTGAACATTTTGGGGCATTGCCTTTCTTTGGGATAGGAATGTCAGCTGACCTTTTCCAGTCCTGTGGCCACTGCTGAGTTTTCCAGATTTGCTGTCATATTGAGTGCAGCACTTTCACAGCATCATCTTTTAGGATTTGAAATAGCTCAACTAGAATTCCATCACCTCCACTAACTTTGTTCGTAGTGATGCTTCCTAAGGCCCACTTGACTTCACATTCCAAGATGTGGCTCTAGGTGAGTGATCACACCACCATGCTTATCTGGTGATTAAGATCTTTTTTGTACAGTTCTTCTGTGTATTCTTGCCACCTCTTCTTAATATCTTCTGCTTCTGTTAGGTCCATACCATTTCTGTCCTTTATTGTGCCCATCTTTGCATGAAATGTTCCACTGGTATCTCTAATTTTCTTGAAGAGATCTCTATAGTCTTTCCCATTCTATTGTTTTCCTCTATTTCTTTGCATTGATCACTGAGGAAGGCTTTCTTATCTCTCCTTGCTATTCTTTGAAACTCTACTTTCAAATGGATATATCTTTCCTTTTCTCCTTTGCCTTTAGCATCTCTTCTTTTTTCAACTATTTGTAAGCTATTTGTAATCCTATTTGTAAGCTATTTGTAATCCTATTTGTAAGCTATTTGTAATCCTTCCCTAGAGTTCTTTTTATCTTGCAAAACTGAAGCTCCATATCTATTAAATAATAGTTTCCCTTTCCTCCCTCCCTTGTTGTTTATCCATTCATCTGTCAGAGACACTTGGGTTGCGTCCACAATTTTACGGTCTATCTTTATAATCATATATCTCCCACCAAAATGTTTTGTTCATTGTTCAAGATGACCAGTGAACTGAATCAACGAATGTGGTATGTAAGTGGTGTCTGTGTTGTTAGTCAGTCAGTCGTGTTGGACTCTTTGCAACCCCACGGTTTGTAGACTACCAGGCTCCTCTGTCGTGGGATTCTTCAGGCAATAACACTGGAGTGGGTAGCTATTCCCTTTTCCAGAGGAGCTTCGTGACCCAGGGATCAAACCTGCATCTCGTGTATTGCAGGCAGATTCTTTACCGACTGAGCAACCTTGTAAGCGGTAGTTATTGAAAATAGTTCATTTGGGCTTTTTTTTTTTTTTTTTTTTTTGGTCTGCTCTGCGAGGCATATGCAATCTTAATTCCCTGAACAGGGATTGAACACACACCCTCTGTGCTGAAAGTGTGAAGTCTTAACCACTGGACCAGGAGGGACGCCCCTGAAAGTAGTTTAAACAATTGATGTAGTTTAAGTAATTTTAAAGTTCAATAATTTAAACAACTTAATTCCAAATCAACCAAAAATGTGATTTAACCCACTTTTCAGCAGGGAGAACAATGTAGTAGAAGACCTTCCTTACCAGGAAAACCCAAGGTTAAACAGCCCTGAGTGTGGGAGCTCTACATCTGACCCAAGCTGCTGTCACAGAGAGTGAGCTGCAAAGTTGTCACTTACAGACAACAGCTGGAAGTGAGCCAGGAGCACCTGTGGTCCTGTCCTCTGGACTGTCCTTTTTGGAGGTGCCAAACCTGATTCCTGCTGGAGGATTTCCTCAGGACTCATGCTAAATAAATTCATTCATTGCAACTGCTGAATAATAATATTAATAATCCAGAATGCCATTTTATTATCTTAAGATGAGCACAATTATATGCATAGACAAACCCACACCGAAAGCCACAAATTATCACCAGAATGTTGACTGGTGACAATGTTGACAAATGAAGATAAATGCAGATGTAATTGATGCAATCATCAGGATTTACACCACCATGGTGTAGGGATATCTGTGTTAAAGAGATTGGCGTGTTTGTGTTCATAGGTCAGAGTTGCCTTCTTCCCTACACAGGACAAGAGACTCATGGACACCTTTTATTTTCTTACCATGCCCCACTTCTGCTGTGGGCTCACCTCTTCATTTAATACGGTCAATTCTCAGGCAATAGACTTAATTAGATCTAGGCTTTCTTAATTATAATTGCATTCTAAGCATGCCTCCCAGTAGCTCTAGTCAATAATTTTCTTATATTAAGTTTCCAAGGAGCTAAACTCCTTCAATTTATGTGGCTTTTGTTTGTCTTGAGCCAAGATCTGGTGAGGGGATGAGGTAGATCATATTAGTGTAACTTCCACATAAAAATCCTGGGAGGATTCTAATTAGTTAAAAATGTCCAGTTATAAATCCTCCTTTATAGATAACCAGGGTCAACATGTGGACTGTCTGTGTGACGTGAGGGCGTCTCTGGTGGCTCAGTGGTAAAGAATCCGCCTGCAGTGTAGTAACTGCAGGAGACATGGGTTCGATCCCTGAGTTGGGAAGATTTGCTGGAGAAGGGCATGGCAACCCAATCCAGTATTCTTGTCCGGAGAATCCCATGGAGCTGGTGGGCTACAGCCCATAGTGTCGTACAGAGTCAGACACGACTAAAGTGACTTAGCATGCACTCATGCCCTTGTGCATTATAAACTCCATACCTCTTCAGATTTGTGCAAATTCACATGTATACTGAATGTTGTCTATAGACTAATAAGCAATGGCACTTCCTACTGATATACTCTTTTGCAAACTGTAAATATCTAAGTATGATAAACAAAATATGAGCTATTTTATACTATATTATACAATTGGCCATTGAGCAACATGATGGGTAGGGGTGCCAACTGGAGTACTGCTACTGTTGCCTTGAAAACAAAGAAGCTGATAAGTGATTCACCCACGGCAGAATTGAACAGACTCAGGACTCAAATCCTAGGTTTTTTTTATTGCATATGTTGTGACCTATGATCAAGCACAAGCTTTTCCCCACACTTATTTAACTTAAAGATCTGTAAAAGGAAAATGCAGTTTCTATATTTATTGAAAAAATTCCACATGTAAAGATGCTTACTCCTTGGAAGGAAAGTTATGACCAACCTAGATAGCATATTAAAAAGCAGAGACATTACTTTGCCAACAAAGGTCTGTCTGGTCAAGGCTATGGTTTTTCCAGTAGTCATGTATGGATGTGAGAGTTGGACTATAAAGAAAGCTGAGCACCGAAGAATTGATGCTTTTGAACTATGGTGTTGGAGAAGACTCTTGAGAGTCCCTTGGACTGCAGGGAGATCCAACCAGTCCATCCTAAAGGAGATCAGTCCTGGGTGTTCATTGGAAGGACTGATGCTGAAGCTGAAACTCCAATACTTTGGCCACCTCGTGCGAAGAGTTGACTCATTGGAGAAGACCCTGATGCTGGGAGGGATTGGGGGCAGGAGGAGAAGGGGACAACAGAGGATGAGATGGCTGGATGGCATCACCAACTCTATGGACATGAGTTTGAGTAAACTCTGGGAGTTGGTGATGGACAGGGAGGCCTGGCGTGCTGCGATTCATGGGGTCACAAAGAGTCGGACACAACTGAGCGACTGAACTGAACTGAACTGAAGGGGGACCCCAGCAGTTCAACTCTGTGTTGTTTAAGGGTCAACTGTAACTAAATATAAATACTTTATATATTTAGATTATTCTTATGGTAACTGAATTCATGGTAACTTTGAGTGTAAATTATTTTCTCAATCTATTGATTCCAAAAGGATAAATACTACAGTGTTGTATTTAAAATGGATAACCAACAAAGTCCTACTCTATAGCACAGGGAACTCTCCTCAATATTATGTGGCAGCCTGGATGGGAGCGGAGTTCGGGGGAGAATGGATACATGTATTTGTATGACTGAGTCCCTTTGCCTTTAAAGGTAGGGCCTTTAAAGAGGTAGTTAAGTTAAAACGAAACTATTAGGGTGAGCTCTAATCCCATCTGATTCGTGTTCTTTTAAGGAGAGGACGTGAGGATACATTGAGAGACCAGGGATGTGCCAGCGCAGAGCAGCGATGGTGCGGATGCTGCCGTCTCCCACCAGGAAGGCAGCTACAGAGGAAGGTAGCTGTCTGCAAGCCAAGAAGAGGCTGCAGAAAAACCAAGCCTGCCGCCACCTTGGGCTTGGACTTCCAGTGTGTGTGTGTGTGTGTGTGTGTGTGTGTGTGTGTGCGCGCGCACACACACTTGCACTCAGTCGTGTCCGATTCTTTGTGACCCCATGGACTATAGCCCTCCAGGCTCCTCTGTCCATGGGGGTTCTCCAGGCAAGAATACTGGAGTGGGTTGCCATGCCCTCCTCCAGGGGCTCTTCCCAACCAGGGATCAAACCTGGGTCTCTTGCATTGCAGGCAGGTTCTTTACCATCTGTGTCACTAGGGAAGCCCAACTGGCCTCTGAACAGAAGAGCATTTTAGGGCTACTTCTAGGTTCTCATCTCCATCTGGCTCACTTGAGATTACGTCATTCAGTCCAGTGGCTTTAAATGCTACCTGTAAACTGACTCCCAAATTTTTGTTTCCTGCCCAGATCTGTCCTCTGAACTCAGACTTGTAAATGCAGCTCCTCCCAGATACTTGACAGTCCTCCACTTAGGTGTCTAAAAAGACATTAGCAAGCTGGGATTCCTCATCTCCACCCCACCCAGCCAGCCACACTGCCTGCAGCCTCCCTCATCTCAGTTCAGTTCAGTTCAATTACTCTCGTGTCTGACTCTTTGCGACCCCATGAATCGCAGCATGCCAGGCCTCCCTGTCCATCACCAACTCCCAGAGTCTACTGAAACTCATGCCCATTGAGTCGGTGATGCCATCCAGCCATCTCATCTTCTGTTGTCCCCTTCTCCTCCCACCTTCAATCTTTACCAGCATCAGGGTCTTTTCAAAAGAGTCAGTTCTTCACATCAGGTGGCCAAAGTATTGGAGTTTCAGCTTCAGCATCAGTCCTTCCAATGAACACCCAGGACTGATCTCCTTTAGGATGGACTGGTTGGACCTCCTTGCAGTCCAAGGGACTCTCAAGAGTCTTCTCCAACACCATAGTTCAAAAGCATCAATTCTTCGGTGCTCAGCTTTCTTTATAGTCCAACTCTCACATCCATACATGACTACTGAAAAAACCATAGCCTTGATTAGACGGACCTTTGTTGGCAAAGTAATGTCTCTGTTTTTTAATATGCTATCTAGGTTGGTCATAACTTTCCTTCCAAGGAGTAAGTGTCTTTTAATTTCATGGCTGCAGTCACCATTTGCAGTGATTTTGGAGCCCCCAAAAATAATGTCTGCCACTGTTTCCACTGTTTCCCTATCTATTTGCCATGAAGTGATGATCCCGATGCTATGATCTTAGATTTCTGAATGCTGAGCTTTAAGCCAACTTTTCACGCTCCTCTTTCACTTTCATCAAGAGGCTCTTTGGTTCTTCTTCACTTTCTGCCCTAAGGGCGGTTTCATCTGCTTATTTGAGGTTATTGATATTTCTCCCAGCAATCTTGATTCCAACTTGCAAGTCATACAGCCCAGCATTTCTCATGATGTACTCTGCATATAAGTTAAATAAGCAGGGTGACAATATATAGCCTTGACATACTCCTTTCCCCGTTTGGAACCAGTCCGGTTCCATGTCCGGTTCTAACTGTTGCTTCCTGACCTGCATACAGATTTCTCAAAAGGCAGGCCAGGTATTCTGGTATTCCCCTCTCTTGAAGAATTTTCCACAGTTTATTGTGATCCACACAGTCGAAGTCCTTGGCATAGTCAATAAAGCAGTTTGTTGTGATTCACACAGTCAAATTCTTTGGTGTAGTCAATAAAGCAGAAATAGATGTTTTTCTGGAACTCTCTTGCTTTTTTGATGATCCAGTGGATGTTGACAATTTGATCTCTGGTTCCTCTGCCTTTTCTAAATCCAGCTTGAAAACCTGGAAGTTCACAGTTCACATATTGCTGAAGCCTGGCTTGGAGAATTTTGAGCATTACTTTGCTAGCATGTGTGGAGGTAATGAAGATAATGGCAACCTCCTTCAAAAGGTCCCAAGCACGCGCTGCCGCACTCAGTGCCCCCAACCCTGCATCAGTCTGCCATCAACCCACACCTCCACTGGAGACGCCTGGACACTCACAGGCAAGTCTGGCATTGCGGGGCAATGCCAAAGAATCACAAAGAAAGGCAATGCCAAAGAATGTTCAAACTACTGCACAACTGCACTCATTTCACACGCTAGCAAAGTAATGCTCAAAATTCTTCAAGCCAGGCTTCAACAGTACGTGAACTGGGAACTTCCAGATGTTCAAGCTGGATTTAGAAAAGGCAGAGGAACCAGAGATCAAATTGCCAACATCCACTGGATCATCAAAAAAGCAAGAGAGTTCCAGAAAAACATCTATTTCTGCTTTATTGACTACACCAAAGAATTTGACTGTGTGAATCACAACAAACTGTGGAAAATTCTTCAAGTGATGGGAATAGCAGACCACCTGACCTGCCTCTTGAGAAATCTGTAAGTAGGTCAGGAAGCAACAGTTAGAACTGGACATGGAACAACAGACTGGTTCCAAATTGGGAATGGAGTACCTCAAGGCTGTATATTTTGACCCTGCTTATTTAACTTATATGCAGAGTACATCAAGAGAAACGCTGGACTGGATGAAGCACAAGCTGGAATCAAGATTGACAGAAGAAATATCAATAACCTCAGATATGCAGATGGCACCAACCTTACGGCAGAAAGCAAAGACAAACTGAAGAACCTTTTGATGAAAGTCAAAGAGGAGAGTGAAAAAGCTGGCTTAAAACTCAACATTCAGAAAACTAAGATTATGGCATCCGGTCCCATCACTTAATGTCAAATAGATAAGGAAACAATGGAAACAGTGACTTTTTTTTCTTGGGCTCCAAAATCACTGCAGATGGTGACTGCAGCTATGAAATTAAAAGACTCCTTGCTCCTTGGAAGAAAATCTATGACCAACCTAGACAGCATATTAAAAAGCAGAGACATCACTTTGTCGATCAAGTTCCTTCTAGTCAAAGCTGTGGTTTTTCCAGTGGTCACGTGTGGATGTGAGAGTTGGACTATAACCAAAGCTGAACACCAAAGAATTGATGCTTTTGAGCTGTGGTGTTGGAGAAGACTCTTGACAGTCCCTTGGACTGCAAGGAGATCCAACCAGTCAATCCTAAAGGAAATCATCCCTGAATATTCATTGGAAGGACTGATGCTGAAGCTGAAACTCCAATACTTTGGCCACCTGATGCAAAGAACTGACTCATTGGAAAAGACCCTGGGAGAGATGCTGGTAAAGATGAAAGGTGGGAGGAGAAGGGGAAGACAGAGGATGAGATGGTTGGATGGTATCACCACCTGGATGGACATGAGTTTGACTAAGCTCCGGGAGTTGGGGATGGACAGGGAAGCCTGGTGTGCTGCAGTCCTGGGGGTCGCAAAGAGTCGGACATGACTGAGTGACTGAACTGAACTGATAGTTGAGTTACAATGTTGCGTTAGCAACTTCAATTTTATTTATTTAAAAACAATGCTGTGCGTTTATTTGTTTATTTTTGGCTGTGCTGGGTCTTCCTTGCCGCCCGGCTTTTCTCCAGCTCTGGCAGGCAGGCGCTGCTCTCTAGATGTGATGCAGCCTTCGTATTGCAGTGGCTTCTCTTTTTGCAAAGCATGGGCTCTGGGGTGCGGGTGGACTCGAGAGTGCAGGCTTAGTACTTGTGGCGCACGGACTTTAGTTACTCCACACAGGTGGGATCTTCCGGAACCAGGGATCGAACCCATGTTTTCTGCATTGGCAGGAGGATTCTTTACCACTAAGCCACCAGGGAAGCCCCTGGCAGGCGGATCCTTATCCACTGTGCCACCAGGAAAGTCCAGCAACTTCAATTTTTAAATCAATTACAAAGCCTCAGAATGTGTCATTTTAACTGCTTTTAGTAAGCCGAGTTCTCTCTGCTCAATCCAACTGGTGTTGCTCTACATCAAGAGAAGTTTTACAGGCTGAACAAGGCCCCTTATCTTCCTCGTCCTCCTGTCCTGGTTCCAATGGGAAGCTTTCATCAGAAGAATCTTATCCTCCTCTTTCCACAACACAACACGGCAAAAAACTCCCACTGTCCAAAATTGCTCAGTGTTAATTAAAGTCATTAGTCCTGCGGAAAGTTCAACAATTTGTCTTTTAACTCCCTACATCCTTGGGCCTTGAGAATAAAAAGGAGTTTAGGTTAAACATCTGATTCTCTTTAAATATTCATGGTGTGGTTTCAATGGAAAGGTTTTCTAGAATTAACAAACCTTCTAATAATAGTCTTATCTCCTGCCAGAAATTCTCCAGGCATCACTGAAAACTTACCTCTTCTCAGTAACTCCAGAGAAGGTGGGCATCATCCTTGGCCTGCTTTGATAGGTTCATTTATTTTCTCAGCAGATATTTATTGAGCTCTTTATGTGCTAGCAGGCTCCTCTGTCCATGGGATTCTCCTGGCAACAATACTGGAGTGGGTTGCCATTTCCTTCTCCAGGGGATCTTCCCAACCCAGGGATCAAACCCAGGTCTCCCGCATTGCAGGCAGACGCTTTAACCTCTGAGCCACCAGGGAATGGCAACCCACTCCAGTATTCTAGCCTGGAAAATCCCATGAAGGGAAGAGCCTGGTAGGCTACCGTCTGTGGGGTTGCAAAGAGTTGGACATGACTGAGTGACTTCACTTCATTTATGTGCCAGGGATCACATTGAATGTTGGGCCTGCAGTGGTCAGGGAAGGCTTCCTAGAAGAGATGCACTCAGAAACTCCTAAGAAGGTAGAAATTGGCTGGGCTAAGTGTTGGACATGGGGTGGGAAGGTAGGCAGGGATAGAAGGAAGAAGAACTAGAGTAAGGAATCAATGTCAGAAAGAGAATGGTTCAGATATCTCACCATTCTTGATTCAAACGTGTAGTGAATTAAATGGAGAATTCACTCCATGTATATGGAGAATTAAATAGTGAATTCACTACACATTTGAGTCTCTTTGAACCTCCAAAGAGATATGACCATGTCCCAGAATCTGTGAAAGTGACCTTATTTGGAGATGTGTGATGTTCCAGTTAGCCCAATAGCCTTGATGTCTTCAAGAATTTTCTGGGACACAGCAGCCATCAATTAATAAATCAGTGCTATTGGGGTGTGAACTATGAAGCACACAAATCCACCTACTCTACCTTCACCCTGTCCATATTTCTTTGTTTGGTGCTCACGGAATTCATGATAGACTCTGCCAAATTCAAGAACTTCACTTAGGATAATTTTTATTTTTTCTCCATTTAACATTCCTAAACAACAATAACAGCGATGAAATGAGGTTTGAGGAAAAGGAACATACTTTTGTATAATACCCATTTTTGACAGAATACGTTTAAATTTGTCCTTGTGAATGCCAGCCACGGATTTTTAATTTCATAAAACCAGTACCTACCACAGAGCAATGTTCAGTATTTTTACCGAAGCTTTTTGACTTATCTAGCATCTGAATGTGAAGGTCAGTATTACATTCATTTTAACTTTTGTTTTCTCCCAGATCAAAATATTTGTTTTGGCTATATTGAGGGAGCTTTCCCAGAAAAAGTCTCCTTTTTGGCTGTTAGTGAGTTAGTTCACTTCCTGTCTCTAACTGTGGAGACAATTCAGAGAAGATTAACTATAATCTCCAGGCTGCCGGTTTGTTTTTCATTTCCTCGCGTTTCAAATCCTGTTCATTTTTGTGTATCAGCTTTTCACATGATAGGCAGATTCCCAATCAATGTTTACTAATTTAATTGAGGAAAACACTTCGTGAGCTAAACACATAGTTCAATTGGCAAAATTGGCTTCAGATTGCTTTCATCGCCTCTGAATGTTTCACAATCCGGAATGTACCACGGGACCATGTACGCAAATGAGTCTGTGTAAGGCCTCCCCGCAAAAGCAAAGAGATAAACACTCAAGTGTGAGGAGATGAAGCATTGATGAAGAATGGAAGCCCCCTCGAAACCACCAAATTTCCAGGCCATTTAGCCGTCTCGATACAACAACATCATCATCGTTTCCCATTGTTCTGGGAACTTTCAAATACATCTGCATTCGGGTCATCTGCTTCTGGTACTGGCCAGATTTTTACCCTTAAAGCAATACAGAGGAGTTTGCTTATTGTTTGAGTAAAAAGCATGAGGTCGAAGGCGGTTTCTTGGCCCTGGTCAGGGAGAACAGTGGCCCCTTTGTGTTTCCAGACTCTCTGGGGCTTGGCCCTTGCCTCCTCTTGGATAACTCGTTGGACATGCTGGGCTTCGGCCAGCGCTGGTCCGCACCCCTCCCCGCGAGCCGTTCCCCTGGGGCCACCCGGCCAGCAATGAACACGCTGACTTGCTGTCCTGCAGGTCCGTGCTTCCAGAAGGTGGCCTGCCCATTTTGTGAACCTAACACCTGATGTAAAACTTCTAATTACAGACCCCAAATTCTCTCTCCTAGGAGAGAGAAGCCGCTCTTCGTTAAGAACTTGTATTTTCCCTGGAAAGCCCGTTCCAAACGTTGGCCACAATTCCCTCCGTCTGATCCACGCTTTTTATCTCTTCTCAACCAGACAAATGCATAATAAAGCTTCATTTGCTGCATGATCAGGCAATCCATTTTCAAGACTGGATGTACACAAGGCCCCTGCCGGGCCAGTGGGCTGTACAAAGTGCCCCAAAGGTATTTCTTGGGTTCTGCCTCGGGTTCTGGCAGAACAGCCATGACGTTCCTCAGCAAAGGCTTTACAGTTTCAAAGGGAGCTTAGATCCCTTGATTTTAGTAGTGTCAGTGGTTCTTTTCTGAGTCTTCAGACATCCAGCCTGCTGTGTGTTTAGCGCTGGATTTTGATGTGAAGTGGTGGAATTATGGAACACAAATATCACTTGGCAAGGGACCATTCTAACAGATTTTTGCATATTTCAATCTCTTCGCAACCTATGCCTTTTGGATTACTTGCAGCCTAGTGTGTTGGTCAGTAAACTTTACATCCCTAGCATGAGTGAAGGGCCCATCCCCAGTCTTGCACCAAGGACAGTGAAGTGGGGAGAAGTCCAGGGATATAAAGCTCCAATCAGTCCTCTTTCTTATTCCAAGTCACACTTGATGTACATGCATTTTCTATTCGGCACACACCCCTGGGGCCCAGGCAGGCTCAGGGTGGCCCCAAATATTAAGGGAAAGAGAGACTGCTGAGGTCTGGCACTGCCCTGAATTGCCAGGAGAAAAGGTCAAGTCAGAAATGGGGTTGGGGGCAGGATGAGGGAGCCTGGGGGAGCCCCCAGGGGACAGCAGATGACACAGGGGCCTCAGTAGGGATAGTCGGCATATATTTGGTTAGACTGTCCCCTTTTTGCATTTCTCTCAGGAAACTGTATTGCAGTAAAAAAAATCTGAAGAGGGTTCAAATAGAAGAAATCTTGTGCCAACTGTGGGCGCAAGTCTTCCTGTTCATTCATTCATTCATTCCTTCAGCAACTTATTGAGCAACTATGATCCTAAATACTGTTCTAGATTCTGATGACGCTGTAGAGGATGAGCCAGATGAATTCTCTGCCCTCCTAGAGCTTGCCTTCTAGTGGGGGAGGCAGAGAATTAATAAGCAAATAGATCTAATAATTTTGTTGTTGTTTCTGTTTAGTCACTAAGTCGTGTCCGACTCTTTGCGACCCCATGGACTATAGCCCGCCATGCTCCTCTGTCCATGAGATTTCCCAGGCAAGAATACAGAAATAGACTGCCATTTCCTCCTGCAGGGGTCTTCCCGACCCAGGTATTGAACCACCCGAATCTCCTGCATCTCCTGCATTAGCAGGCAGATTCTTTACCACTCAGATTTTAATTTTAGTTTATGATAAATGTTATGAAGGGGTGGGTGACATGTTATACCGCGTGACCAAGGAGGGCATCAATGAGGAGGGCGATATTTTAGCTAAGAACCAAAAGATGAAAAGGAAGTTCTCACTATGTGATGATCTAGGGATCATTCTGTTCATTCCAAGCAGAATGAAGAGCAAATGCAAAGGCCCTGAGACAGGGAACACCTGGGAGTGTTTGAGGAAGCCTGCAGGCTGATCACAGTGAGTGAGGCAGAGTACGTGGGATGAGGTAAGTGTCAGACAGAGGCCCCATCCTGTGAGACCTTGTAGGTCACAGCGAGGAGCTGGCATTCTAATTCTGTTACAGTGGGAGTGGAGAGGGTGATCAGCAGGTGGCTTTGGGTTGAACTTCATGGGATCCCTACAACCTGGTAAAGTCATGTAATACTCAGGGTCATAAAAAGAGATCAGATTTTGGGTGTTTGCTATTGTTGTTTAGCCACTAAGTCATGTCCAACTTTTTGGGGGACCCCATGGACTGTAGCCCGCCTGGCTCCTCTGTCCATGGTATTTTCCAGGCAAGAATACTGGAGTGAGTTGCCATTCCCTTCTCCAGGGGATCTTCTCAACCCAGGGATTGAACCTGGGTCTCCTGCATTGCAGGCAGATTCTTTACTGCTGAGCCATCAGAGTGCTGAACATTTCAACCATGTTGCCTATCAGGACTACAGTCCCTACCAAAGGCAGCTTTTCTTCCCACCAACCTACTTAAGATCTGTCAATTGGAATTAAGGTGCACCCACTTGTCATGAACTATTCCCATCCCGCAGTGCCTAATAGCACCAGTGACCTATGGTGGGGCCCTCACTCATTTATCAAATATTTATTAAGTGCCTGTTATGTCCTAGGGATACAGTGGTGAGCAAAATACACGTGTTCCTTGCTTACTATGGAACTTAAGGATAGGGAAAGTGCAGTGCTGGGGAGCATATAGCAGCGTAGTCAAGTAACCTGGTCAAGGAAGGCTTCCTGGAGGAAGCGATGTTTAAGCTGAGAGCTGAAGATTAAGTAGGAGAAGACCAGTTGTAGAAGAGTTTTCCAGTTGGAAGGAATGGCATATAGCCAGAGGTAAGAGAGAATGTGGTGCATTTTAAGAAATATTTTCAAAAAGATGGGAGGCAGAGTACAACATTGAGAAGTGAGAAGAACTGAGGCTGAAATGTACTTAAGGATCCAGGTCATGAGGCTAAATCATGAAGAGTCACGTAAGGGTGTTAAAGCGTCTGTACTTTATCATGAAGGTGATGGGAATTCTCTGACGGGTATGGAAGATGGATTGGGAATGAGGGAAGACGGTGGTAGAAAAAATCATTGTACTAATTTGGGGGGATATTTGTGATTTGATCAAAATAGTAGCCATGGAAATGGAGCAAAGCTGACTGATTACAGATACATTCATCACAGCTTAAAAAGATAACTTGGAGCCAACTCTCTCTAAGGAAATGAAGCCAAAAAAAATATGGGGAGAATGAAATTGATGCAGAGAAAGAATGAAGAGAACATGATGGATTATGTGAGCCAAATTTATAAAGGAGCAAAACCCAAGCATATGTAGATGCTATGAAGAAGATGAAGGATATGCAGAGAATAGGGAGAGAAAAGGGTAGTGGGAAGAAAGAGAGGATATGGCCCCTGAGAGAGGGATGGGGCAAGTGGTAGTCCCCGGGGCCAGCCCACTTCCTGGCAACTTTCTAGGTTCAGTTCCCATAAGCTTCAGCCTTATCATGTGTTCTAGTCATGAATTCTCATGACCCCTGTCTCTCCTATTGCTCCATATGAAGGCGCTTCTCCCCCTCCACATGCAGGCTAGCTTGACTGAGTTTTGCTCTTTGAAACTTAAAAGAATCTGAATCAACCATTAAGTTATACAAACTAATTCTTCAAGAAAGTCATTAATTAAAGCAAGGCAAACTGATGCAGTTACAATGAGAACTATAACTTCTGAGTGTTCGTAGATGTCCCTGTCCACGGATCAACTGTTTTTCAATTCGATGAGTCCAACTATGATCAAAAGGTGCTTTGGAGAACAAAAAGCATTTAATGGTCGTGATGTCTGATCTCTCTCCAACTCCTTCTCCAGGGGTTGAATCACAAGAAACCACTTCTGAGGCCAGAGACCACAAACCCGGAGGAAGTGACCCAAGGAAGGATGAGGAAAAAGAACAGGGGAGAGAAGCTGACTCTTGCCAAGAAGCACTCACGAATATTCTGGAGAAGTCAGAACAGCAAAAGGGAGTGAAGGGTTGATGGAAACCCAAGATGATAATCATATTGGGCATGATGAGGATGGGATAGGATGAGATAAGGCCCAGATTGAGCTGGTGGATGGAAATTGTTTGGTGAGGCACAGCGTGAGAAAACTGAGCAACCTACCAAGTTTCAGACCTTGTGTGGGGACAAAAAGAGAGGGTGGTCTGCTCCATATTCTTAAGGACTTACAGTCTGGTGAGAAACCCAGATGTATTCACAGATTATATAATGTGATGAGAAGCAGGTTAGCATGGTGCTATGAGTTTACAAAGTGCATTTAGATTAAGCTAGGGGTTCAAGGTATCACAACTGGACACAGTTATGTTCGGTTATAACAGTTATATCATATATAAACCTGAAACATAGTTATGCAGGGAATTTCAGGACCAGCAAAATTTTAGGTGTATCTGAAAGACTCTGAAGCACTCGTACCAGGTCGTACAATTAATATCAGAATATAAAGTGGTAACAGCAGAAGAGAAGGCTGGGAATTTAAAGAGAAGCCATTCCATGAAGGGCATTTTTATTTCCAAGATAAAAATCTTAGACTTATTCTTTTTTATAGATAAATATTGGTAAAAGTTTCAGTCACAAGAAGATGCAAAAATTATGCAACAGTGTATCTTCCCACTTTAAAAAACTAGAAATGGAAATTTTTACAAAACACTGTTAAATTGTAGCTGTAAATACTTAGCTTTTAAAATTCCAAATATCAAACAAAAAATGACAAACCAGATATTGAAGAATATAATCATGAAATCAATGTAGCAGAAACAGGGTGAGGCTATGGACACTGTAAATAGTGAATATATACCTTTCTTTCTATAAATCAGAAACAGAAAATACACATCCTTTCCTATGTTGTTGGAGTATCTTCTAATATTGATCATGCATTTAGGTACAAAGAGACTCTTAACAGACTATCCTAAAAGAGATTTTATAGATCATTATTTTCTGATTAGATTCTAAGCTAGAAATCAGCAATAAAATTGGACATGGTTTTCCAAGTCACTGAACGGTGTTTAGCAAGAGGGTAATACAACCATGTGAGGAATGGGTTTGGAACAAGAGTTGGGAGACACCGGAGGAGGAAACCAGTTAGAGAGATATTGCAACAGTCTAAGAAAGCAAGACAGTAAGTCCCCTACCTATGAACCTTCAAGTTGCCAGCTTTCAAAAAAGCAAACGTGTGTTCACATGTCCAACCAGGCAAGTCAGTTCACATTGTCTCACGCGCATGCACCCTCTGCAAGCGGCTGTGCTTCTGCGTACCCTACTCTGCAGTGCTGCATAGAGCACAGATGTGCGGGAGCTTTATTTCAAGCCCAGGATGTCCAGAAGCAAGTGTAGAGGCAGCGGTGATGTGGTTGGTACTGCTGAGAAGTTCTTTTACAGTTGTACTGGACTACTGTACTTTTCCAGGTTCTATACTGTCAGATTCAGAATATTTTCTTTATTGTTTTTGTGCTTGTTTTTTATTTGCATGAAAAGTATTATAAACCTATTACATTACAGTAGTATACAGCCAATTGTGTTAGCTGGGTTCCTAGACTAATTTTGTTGGACCTAACGAAAAAAAATTAGACTTATGGAACATGCTCTTGCAACAAAACTCATACGTATGTAGGGGACTTAGTGTAATGTGAGTCTGAACCAAGACAGGAGATGTAGGGAATAAAAAGGAATGGACAATTCAAGAAGTATTTAGTAAATAAAATAAAAAAGGACTGGCTGACTGAATTTAGGGGAGAGAGACAGACAGAGAGGGGAAGGGAGAGGAGGAGGAGGGAACAAGAGAGAAAAGAGAAAGGTGAGGGGATGGAGAAAAGGTAAATGATGAGGTTGGGTGGTGATCCAATGGAGGCAGTGCCATTAACTCAGGCGAGCAACACAGGAGAAGGACGAGGTCCTGGGGAAACAGGCAGTGCTCATCTTGGGGCTGGTTCGGTTTGCGAAACACAGACTGTAGTGCAGTTTGTGGAAAGAAAGCTGTATTGCCATTGGCAGCAAGATTCTTCCTTTGTGCAGATGAAATTCACAACTCAGGCCATGAAAAGGGAGAGCGTGTCAGGGTTCCTCTTTTATTTGGTGCTTGGTTGGGGACGGGTGTGCTTATCAGCAGTACTTAATAGGACTTTACACCACCTGCCTCTTAGGCCCACCGCTTACCTGACTTGTTTAGGAGGATGAGGGGGTGATACTTGCCCAAGCCAGCTGGAAAACAAGACGAAGGACTCTACAAGTGCCACAAGGGCCGACTAATGCTACAGTGAATCCAGAAAAGGAGACAGGACTGTGGGTGAAATCAAGAGAGTGGCCTTGCTCTTTTTCATAAGTCCGGAGGAGGCACACAAGTCTTTTCGGTGCTGGGATGGATCACAAGCAGTGGCCCACAGACAGGAATAAGCTTTGGGTGGAAGGATCGGGACCTGGAGAGTACACTGGGAGGGAGGGGGAAGGGAGACGGGTCCTGAAGCCCGGGCAGGGGTTAGGACTCAGCAGGGCAGACCAACGGCGATGTGGCAGAGATTTGGGGTCCGTAGACTACAGTTATTTCATGGGCTTTTATGTAAATTGAAGTCATTAAAATTAATTTTGCACTGTGAATTTTCTGAAGAGTTTCTCTACATTTCTTTGGATAGTTGATATCCTGAGACCAACGAGATTCAGCAGAGACCTTTATCTAACAAAGCCTTGCTTTCTGTGTTCACAGTTGAGGATTAAAGGACTTTCTATTACTTGAGGGGGCTTAGTAAGTGTTGATTACAATGACTTGGAAAATCCTTAGGGCATCAGATGGTGATGCAGCCTAAGTCTTCCAGAACACATTCCACTTTGAAGCACGCGGTCCAGAGGGCCTGGAGAACAAGGAGGCAAGCCAGCTCTGGCCACTGAGTGATCTCAAGCAAAGGGCATGACCTTTTTTTATCTGCAGTTTTCTAGTCTGTAAAATGGGAATTGTAATTTCTTCCTTCACTCAATGAATGCTTTATGAGCATCTTCTGTGTACCAAGCAAGATTCTACCCATGTTACAGAGTTATTTTGAGAATTAAATGAAGCAACATAAGTGAAAGTGCTTAGTATAGGGTCTAGAATCTACCATGTGTGAGTTGTATTCACTTTTTTATCCAAAAGAATTTTTTTTTTTTTTTTGCTACAACATGAATGGGCATTTGAGCCAGTATTGGGTCAGGCCAACAATGGGCCAAGCGTATTCAGAGTGCTTGTTATAAATATCAGGATGTCTTGCAGGGGGAAAGGATTGACTGCGTTGGGGATCCAAGAAGGAGATGACTTTTAATTTAAAGGTACATTTTAGAAGCAGTAGGATGAAGGGCAAAATGTTGCTCTCGGGAAAGCGAACCCTATGTCAAGGTCATTCTGGGAAGTCTGCATAGGGTGTAATGAAGCAGCACAGATGTTCCGAGTTATGACCTGTTGGGTCTAGAACATTGAGAAAGAACTATCAGGTAGCTTGCTTCATCAGCATGTTTAGAGTTAAGGTGCATGACAAAATAACTGTTCTCCTGAGACATCTTAACTGTAAACACTGCAATGCACTCACTGAAGCCTGGGAAGTGAATCTGCAATTCAGAATACATATTTGGAATTAACTGGTAAGGACCCTGATAATTCATATATTAGCATTTCCCAGTGCCCTGGGTAATTCATTTTTTCAAAGAGTAAAGGAAGAAAGCCTGACTCAAGCTGGAAAACATGTTTTCTCTCAGTATTACTTTTGCTTCCAAAATGAGTTGATTCATTATCAAGGGGTGTGGGGTTTTCCATTTTCCTTTTATAAACTGGACTTTAGCCCAGACTGTGAAGAGCCTAATGAGGTTGGTCCGAAGTCACAATGAGATGGAATATACCTGATACTCAAAGAGAGAAGGGGAAGATCCAGGCTGCTTGCATGTGTCCCCCTGGTACTCTGAAAGACAGTAACATCACTTGTTACATTATGATAACTGTCACTGCCAGATTATTTTTCAATCTTCCCAATAAACTTTTAGCTCCTCAAGAACAAGGACTGTGTATTATTTTTAAATTTTTTTTAAAATTTATTTATTTTTGGCTGTGCTGGGTCTTCTTTGCTGCAAGCAGGCTTTCTCTAGCTGTGGGGAGTGGGGGCTACTCTCTAGTGCCATGCACCGGCTTCTCATTGTGGTGACTTCTCTTATTGTGGAGCACAGGCTCTAGCCACATGGGCTTCAGTAGTTGTGGTGCATGGGCTTAGTGGCATGTGGGATCCTCCTGGACCAGGGATCAAACCCACGTTCCCTGCATTGGCAGGTGGATTCTTAACCACTGGACCACCAGGGAAGTCCAAGGACTGTGTATTATTAATCACTGTAACTCCCGTTGCTTAAATACCCCTCATAGGAGAGGCTCAGTAAACGCTTTATACTGAGCAAGGGGTTCTGCGAATTAGAGGGGTGGATGGACCAAGAGAAGGGTAGACAGATAAATCTTGGGTTCCTGACATTAAAGAGATAAATGCCATAACAATACAGAAATGGTGCTCGGGTTAAAGGGGAAAAGAGACTGATTGATTGGGGCCCAAAAGAGTCGCTGAGGAGGGATCCGATTTTAGAGTCTTTTAAGAAAAAGCAAACATGGATCTGTTTCAGCTCAGTTTCTCCTAATCCATCCTGCTGGGACTCTAGAAAGAAAGCTGGTATGGGGTAAATGAGGCTGCCTTGTGGTGATCAAGAACTAGGAAGAACTCCAGGGCTTTCCCGAGGGACAGAAGGCCCTTCTCCTCCTTGACTATGGATCTGTAATCCTGAGAGGCAAATCTCCATCAGCCTGAGGTGGGAGGGTTACAGGGTTCTAGTGCCCACTGAACAGCCTCCAAATGGTCACTTCTCATAATGGATGGACAATGGTGGAGTAAGGGGTGGAGGAGCTTCTGGGAGTGGAGGCCGTGGGGGTCAGCTTGAAGACTTCAGGGTGGCAGTGTGAGTGCCAGGGGCCATATTTCATACCAAGGGATTTGGTCAGGTCAGCAGCTGCAGGGCACCGGAAGCATAAACCTTTTACTTCCAGGGCATCTCAGACTGAGCCTATCCACAGAGTAATAAAAAAAAACTGCAACCGGCCAGAACTGGAAACAGCCAGAAGAGGGCGCCTCCAGGGACAACTCTCTGGTCTGCAGAGGAGCGAAAGGTGAAAATGTTAATCGGGACCCCAAGGACTGTAGCCTGCCAGGCTCCTCTGTCCATGGAATTCTCCAGGCAAGAATACTGAAGTGGGTTGCCATTCACTTCTCCAGAGGATCTTCCCAACCCAGGGATCGAACAGAGGTCTCCTGCATTGCAGGCAGATGCTTTTCCATCTGATCTGCCAGGAGCTAAAAAGCTGTGGGGAGGAAGGGACTGCAGGGTCCCCTTCCTGGGCAACACTGACCCAAGGCCCTTTGAGAGAAGGTTGTGCCACAAGAATGGTCACTAGAGAACGTAGTCTCTGCCTTTCTTCTGGCCAGTGGAACTTGAAAAAATAGATCGACTCTCAACTAACTGCATGGAAAGCAGCAGATACAAATACATCTGTCCAAGGGAAACCTCTCCACTCCCCAACGCTTTACATGATTCACATGAAGATCTGAAATTTCTTTTTTTTTTCCTGATCTGAAATTTCAAATTTATAATCTACACATTCAACAGGGTGGGGGATATTGGAGGGGCGGGATCAAACGTACTGTGAAAGAGAAAGCTTGAATTTATAGATTATTCTATTGCTGTCATCTCTAACCATTAAGGATGTAGCAGATCACCATTTTTAAGAGCATGTGAGCCAAATGCTAGGGTTTCAATCCAGGCTTAGATGCCTTTTACTCTGAGACTGTGAGCACGTCTCTTCACCTCCTAAGTCTCTGCTTCTTCTGTAGAAGGGGATAATAAGAACACCAATCATAGAATTGTTAAGATTAATGAAAGTAATCCAAGTAAATGCTGGCACATAATAAGAACTCAGGCTTCCCTGGTGGCTCAGCTGGTAAAGAATCCCCCTGCGATGAGGGAGACCTGAGTTCCATCCCTGGGTCAAGAAGATCCCCTGGAGAAGGGAATGGCTACCCACTCTAGTATTCTGGCCTGGAGAATTCCATGGACTGTATAGTCCATGGGGTCACAAAGAGTTGGACACAACTGAGTGATTTTCACTTTCACAATAAGAACTCAGGAAATCAGCATTCATATAAAATATGACTTGAATAATAAAATTTGAATTGCATCACATTTGGCCAAACATTCCCAAGTTTCCTGGGCTTCCCTGGTGACTCAGTGGTAAAGAATCCACCTGCCAATGCAGGAAACCACCTGCAATGCAGGAGACCAAGGTTTGATCCCTGGGTCAGGAAGATCCCCTGAAGAAGGGCATGGAAATCCACTCCAATATTCTTGCCTGGAGAATCCCTATGGACAGAGGAGCCTGACAGGCTACAGTCCATGGGGTCAGAAAGAGTCACACACAAGTTAGTGACTAAACCACCACCACCACCATCACCACTAGCTTTTTTCCTACATAATTACTGGTAGAGTGAACTCATGAGACAAATCAAAAACATATATTCGGATACAGTCTTTTCCTTCTAAGATACTTAAGGATCTCTTGTTGAGCCTCCGAAGTTTTTACAGAATGTAGTTTGGAAACAATTGCTTTATTCGGCCAAAAATAAAAGCCATACATCCTAACCTGATTATAGTGAGTTCAATACTTTACATCCGGCCCACTCATGCTGTAATAACCATAGACAACGTCTGAAGTTGGCTCCATTGAAGCTCCTTCTAATATTTGGTGTCTGTCTGAGCTGGTATGATCCTGAACCTATGTGAAGGGTACATAATTGACACTGCCAAGGAAAACAGTTTAGAAGACCTTAGGTTAGAGGAAATGAAAATCTGTTATTTGGAGTCACTGTGAATAGACACAGAAGCTTTTAAAACATATATAATAGGATGAGAGAGTTGGACCATGGAAGAAGGCTGAGTGCCAAAGAATTGGTGCTTCTGAATTGTGGTGCTGGAGAAGACTCTTGAGACTCCATTGGACAGCACAGAGATCAAACCAGTCCATCCTAAAGGAAATCAACCCTGAATATTCATTGGAAGGACTGATGCTGAAGCTGAAGCTCCAATCCTTTGGCCACCTGATGTGAAGAGCTGGCTCTTTGAAAAAGACCCTGATGCTGGGAAAGATTTAAGGCAAAAGAAGAAGGTGGCAGAGGATGAGATGGTTAGGTAGCATTACCGACTCAATGGACGTGAATTTGAGCAAACTGTAGGAGACAGTGAAAGACAGGGAAGCCTGTTGTGCTGCAGTCCATGTGGTCACAAAGAGTCAGACACAATTTGGCGACTGAACAACAACAATGGAATGGTGGTAAGATGCTCAGTAAAAAATTTGGGTGCCTGTGAACTTCACGTAAAAAATACACTGGCACAACATGGTAAAGCAATTATACTCCAATAAAATTAAAAAAAAATACAAATAATGGGGCTTTAACAAAGGACGTAGAAAGATAGAGTGATGAGCAGATATGAAAACAGACTAAGAGATTAACAACCACATCAAATTTGCTCAGAGGTCTAAGAAAAATTGGCCACTGTTTCTGTTAAGTTATTTATGTCATTTAAAACTGTGATATGAGGTGTAATCTCTATTTCTGTTAAAGAAGAAAAAGGCTTTGGAATTTGATTGTCACTTAAAGATGACTGGAACTTAAGTCTGTGAATCACTGACTTCTTTTAAACCTGTGTTTTAAAAATATTAACTGTGGGTGGTGAAGTTAAGGGGAAGGCCTGGGGAAAACTTTGTTTCATGTCTACCCTCCCCTCTGTTCTCTTCTCCTTTCCATTCCTTACCCTATGTCTCTTTCATGTAGCAAATAGCTGGGAGTTGAATTTCATGTGCTTAATTACATGAAATAATTACCTAAATTTTCTGTTTTGCCTGGAAGCAAAACCACAATGGACAAGGCTATAACCAAATGATAAGGTTATGACAGCAACTAATTAGGAAAGCCCAATATACATGAACAGAGTTTTGCCATTTCCAAATAAAGACTAATGAAGTTAATATTATTAGGACCTAATAATACAGAGCTATATTATGCTGGTAGACAATTAGGCATAATTGGTAAGTAATCATATGTGTAGCCTGTGTTACTTTTATGTATGCAAATTATACTTCTACAGGTTAAGTCTTCTCATTTTAGGTCCACACAACAGTATTATCTCAGCAAAGCAGGGTTGGGGTGAGAGAACTAGACCAGAAGTAACTGACAAAGCAGAGGACCCATGAAAGCAGACCCTGCATTCCTGGCAATTGGAGGTCTTGGATAAAATACTAGGGTGAGTGAAGGGAAAGCGATTCATGATAAGGCAGGAAGGAACACAGTAGGGATGGAGAAGGGATTTAGGGATTTTTTTTTTTTTTAAGGAGGGGGTTTTGGTCAAGGGTAATTGAGATTTTTCCTGTTCTCATTACCCACCTTTCACCACTCCCTCAAAACATTTATGGTATCCAGAACGCCATAAGCAGTAATTATCTCCACAATTAGAGACAAACTTTGATAAGCAAGCCAGCTGGCAGAGGTAACATGAAACTCTTTCTCACTAAAATGTTAATGGCTAATACTGGATCCTCTGCTATTTCCATAGGAAGAAAAAGTAAGAGTATGGCAGGGCTGTGGCACCAGAGGTCTTCCCAAGGAAGGAAAGCATATTAAATGGCAACAGGAGAGATAACTAACACTTACTGAGTACTGTGGCCAGGTTCTGTTCTAAATGCGCTCATGGGTTAACTCATTCCCTCCCAAAGCACTTTGTCTGAGGAAGGTACTCTTACTAATCCCTATTTTTCAGATGAGAAAGCTGAGTCACAGAGAAATTAGGTGACTTGCTCAGGGTCATGGGGGTGAGACCAAGATTTGAATTTTGGCATTTCTAGTCCTAGAGCCCATACTCTTGGCCATTGTTGTTGTTCAGTCACTAAGTCAGGTCCAACTCTCTGTGACCAAATGGACTGCAGCATGCCGGGCTTTCCCTGTCCTTCACCATCTCCCAGGGCTTGCTCAGACTCTTGGCCATAGTTAAAAGGAAATTGATTTGGAGAGAAGATGGCCCAGGAGACAAAACTCCCCTATGATGTTGCCCAAAGTCAGCCTGTTTACTTCTGAGTGTTGGAATGAGAAGGAGTCCATGCAGAGGTGTTTTATCTTGTCATAGAGTTATGTATTTGCTACTTAGAACACCAGTGCTGGGGAGGATATTACATTGGGTCCTATGGAACATTTTGATACCGCCTTGGTTCCCATGTGTGTATGGCTCTGCTGCCTGAATTAGTGATCCTGTTGCAGTTATTTAAGCTTTCTATGCCTCTGAGTGCACATTTGGAAACTGGGTTATTTCCACTTGTCAGCTTCCTGACTCAGAGGAATGCCAAGGGTAATGGACTGATCCATGCAAAGTGCTTTGAGCCATCTCAAAGCTAACTGAACTTTGAGAGAACAGTGTAACTTGGCAGCTATATTTGGATTAAAAGAAGTGGTAGCATAGTCTCATAGTAGCCTCTTTAGATGTTCTTGGTTCAGCCGCCTGGTCTGCTATGGCCTCCTGGATTCTCCTCTAGACTTTCAAATGGCACGCTATAATGAAGGACAACTGTCTAGTAGACTTGGGCCATGTCCATATAGTCTGGGATTGTTCAAATTATGTAGAGATAAGAATTCCTAATTCAAAACAAGAATCTTCAAGCCAGGACTTTGAAAGCCATTACTTATCAAAAAAAGGTTAAAAAGAACTGGATCTACTCCAAGGAAACTTTTAACCTAATAGCAAACACCATACCTTACTATTCAATTCAAATGATAGTGATCTAATTGACATCACAAGGGCAGAACCATTGCAAAGTTGTTTAAAATCATCATCATAATAATAATGATTTATAAAGAGGCATGGGTAAGAAGATGCCCAAGACAAAGAGGATGGGGAGAGAAGATGTCTCAGTTGTAGCTACAATTAAGAAACTGCAAACCCAAAAGAAGTATAAAGCTACTTTTTTTAAAAAAAAAAAAAAGAAAAATGTGTCTGATTAATCCACACTATCTGGTGGAATTTCTCTTCCATTTTTTAAAGCATACAAATATTAATTACCAACCTATGTCTTCAAATAAAACAGATGAAAGCAGGAGGGTGATCACAATATTTTTAATAGATGCAGTTATTAACTCAGCGATTTAACCTTGGGTTCTTGTCGTCTTAGGACAGAGTTATATCTTGGGGCAGTCAGGTCTCTCTCGACCCAAGAAAGGATCATGTGAGCTAAAGAATAAACACAACCAGTGGGAACCAAGGTGGGAATTCAGGATCAGAAATAGGACAGATTAAAATAGTTTACGGAAGGAGCTTGAGAGCAAGGGAATGAAATCGAGTGACAGAAGGGAAGACCATATAGTATTAAGGAGCAACAAACCCAAAACAAGAAAAATAAGAGAGAGTTTTTCTGAGTGCTGCTCTAATTCAAACCATTTCAAATAAACACTATGACTGATTTCAGAAACCTTGAGATACAGATTTGGTTTCAAGAGGCTGAGACTTCCTTGTGGGAGCTGCCTAGGCTCATCAGTGTTTTGTTGGTGTTATTGGCAGCTTGTTAGTCTTAAACTTGGCAGTGTGTTTTCATATCTATGGATTCTTCTCTTTAAACACTAAGGCCCTGTCTACTCCTCACAAAAGGAAAATGGTGATACAGGCTTTTTAGTGTGAAAGTAAGGCACGGTATAATCTTCCCAGGAGAATTTGGAGACTAAAGCATCATGAGAAGGAATTTTTCAGGTCAAAAGCTGGTGGACGAGGTACAAGAACCTTCTTGGTGTCCCTTCTCCCAAATCTCATGGAAGGCGGTTTCTGCATTTGCCTCTGTCTCCCACTACCCCATTTATGATGGCGGTTACCTGGTTTACAGACACATCTTCACGGGGTCTTTGCTGGATTGAAAGAGGTTCCTTTCACTAAAGAACAGTGGGATTTGTGGGGGAAAAAGGTCATTTAGGTAAACTCACACCATGGAGACCGGAGGTAAGGGGGCAGGCCACAACCTTAAAAGAATGGCATAGCCATTGAGGATACAACAAAAACTGCTTAGCCAACTACTAGGCCCCAAATCGTGGGTGATTCTACTTCTAGTACACCCTGAGCCTCATTATACACTCACTGTAATGTATTAACATCTAAATGACAAACCCACAGGCACTATGATAGTAGTGAGGACAACCACACAAGGCCAAATCGTGGGCTGTGGACCAGTTCCTGATAATCCCCTCCCCTTCCCCAAAATAGTTGGAATAAGCCTCCCACTCGTTAGCCTATGAAATCACCCAGCCCATAAAAACTAACCACCCCTTCCTCCGGGCCCCTTCACCTTCTGAGGCGGCCCACACTCCGCGAATGGAGTGTAAGTCTCCCTGAATAAATCTGCTTTCGCTCTGCCTGCTCTTGGATTCTTTCCCGCAGGAAGCCAAGGAGCCTCCCTTGGCGGCCGTCCAGCGGACTCACCCGAGACCGGGGATGTGACCATCCTCTCTTGTCCCCGTATTCCTGCAACACTATGATTCTTCGTTATGTTCAATCTGTGATAAGGTCTTTGAAGGTCCACTCCCGAGCAGTTCCTGTTTTATATGTCAGAGAGACAGATAGTCACTAACCAGCCCATTTCACATAGAAAAAAAAAGTTCCTTGCGTTTGCTGGGGATGGGGTTGCCAGGGCTGGTGCTCTGCGTCTCCGTGTCTAAGCCTGTTTACAGGAGGTGAAGGATGGCTTCCTTGCCCACACTCTGCGGGCCTGCCACACCCTGCGCTGGCCTCAATGGAAGGAAGGGTGGAGCAGTCACACAGAGTTCTGACAATGCTCCAGGACTTTGCACACCAAGTATTTACTGAGACAGTCAGGTAATTCTTTAGAGAGGCTGGGCCTAACCTATAAAAGCTGGCAGAGGGACAGGAGAAGAAAGAAGTGCTCCCTCTATCTGGAAAAGGCGTGCTCCGTGCACCTGTAATAATTGCAAAAGCTGTGATACAGAAACACAGGGATGGTCCTCCACACCCTCTTGCAACTGGTCAGCCATCTGACAGATCAGCTTCAGGGCAAGGAGCCTAGGCAGCTCCCACACACCACTCTCCTGGGTCTACAGGCAGCTGTTTCCTCTGCCTGGAAGAGGCTCTTCTCACTTAAAGCTACCTTTTCTTCACAGAGTCCTCTCCAGCCCTCTCCATATCCCACTTCCTGTATTAAGCTTCTCCCAGCTGTCTCAGCCCACAGTCATCACTTTGTTCTTTGGCCTCCCACACCACTCACCCAGCACTTGGTAATTTCTGTGGTTTATCTGTTTATCCCTTCAACTCCCCCCGCCCCACAGCCGGACTTTGTCCGAAACAGTCAGCCTTGACGACGTGCTTATAAATGATGATAAATCATTGCAGTAGAGTGGTTTAGGCATGCCTGACACAAGTTCATGTTTATGTAATTTTTAAACTCAAACGAAAAGTTTCTCATGGCTAGAACTTTTGAAATGCAGTAAATCCTTAGCGTGTGACTGTTTTCAAACATCGTGGATTTGTTAAGGAGGCATAAGGAACAGGCCTCATCAGATCTGGGGAAAGAGAGGAACAAACAGCAGGTTCAGAGTCCTAAACGTACACTGGTGTGACCCACTCGCCCTGTTCACCCGGAACTTTGCTGGTTTCAACACCGAAAGTCCTGTGTTCTGGGCAAGCTCTCAGTCCCAGGCGGACCTGGACAGTTGGTCACTTACCAGGTGGCCAATGCACGTTTTGACAAGAAGCAAATGGAAGTCTTAAATAATGGACTGCACCTATTTTGTCTTCTCTCACCTCAAATCCTGGTGCCGCAGCCTCTCCAAGGACACTCCACTCTCGGTGACAAGTGGAGAGGCAGGCAATGATGCCCAGTTCTCGAGAAGGAACCTTGAGTTTATTCAGCCCTGCTCACTACAGAAGCCTTCTCAGGCCTGGGAGGACAAATGGTCGAGGGAAAAAGCTTTGTACAGAGTTCTCACAAAACAGAAACTAAAAGGAATATTTGGAACAGGAAACAGTGACCTTTATGGCACGATTCCCAAAGGGAAAGGCAATGGCAGAGATTCAGCAAGGCAGAAGTCCAGGGTCCACAGGAACTCCGTCTTACACCGAACACTCCACACCCGGCCTGCCTGCTCAGTGCCTCTCCAGAGCATCTGTTTTGATAACGCTCCTGGGTAATCAGGTCAACTGTGACAATTCAAGTGGCTTGGCGCTAGCGGTAAAGAATCTGCCTGCCAATGCAGGAGACGCAAGAGACATGGGTTCAATCCCTGGGTTGGGAAGATCCCCTGGATAAAGGCATGGCAACCCATTCCAGTATTCTTGCCTGGAGAATCCCATGGACAGAGGAGCCTGGCGGGCTACAGTCCATCGGGTTGCAAAGAGTCGGACACGACTGAAGTGACTTAGCACACACAGAACAGATAAACAAGAAGACTGGGATCTATGACCACAAATACCTCTGAATGTCACAGCAATCAGCAGGACTAGTAATACTTTCTGAGCACCCAAAATCTCTTATAAGAATGGATACATTTGGAAAACCCAGATGGTCCTGAAATGAGCCTAACAATAGATACATCATTAATAATGGTACACACAAAAATCCAGTCCAGGTTGATAGTTTGTATAATGATCAGAAATTTTTCCATAATAAAATAACAAAATGAAGCATTTTAATCTGCACAGCATATAACTCAGTAACTCACAACAACAAAAAGCTTAATTGGGAAATGGAAATGTTACTGCCTGTATCTCTTTATATCACTGAAGATTAAGGTGGAGCTGATTTCTCTAAGTGTGGTTTCCTTTGACTGACAATGCTCATGTGTCCCAGAACCAGGGGGTGGGGGGGCTGAAATTTAGGGTGTCCAGGGTGTACAGTGCAGGAATGTGCTCTAACCACCAGAGGGTATTCTTTCCTCCTCCGGATTGTAGGCAAGTTTATGGAACCACAGACTAACCCTAAACCAGCCCCCTACTAAAAATGGGCCAGGCCAGATCACAGGGAAGTGCATTGATTTGTAATATTCACACAAATTCCCCCTTGCCCTCCCATTTGAGAGAGCATTCAGTTTTCTTCAGAGAGGGTTCAAAAAGAATCATGCTGGCAGCAGGCCAACCTACACACACACACACACACACACACACACACACACACACACACACACACACGGCAGAAAACAAATCACATCTCTCCTGCTGGTCAAAACAAGAGAGGAGTCACTTCAGAAATAAGCCCACGTGGTTATTTCAGATTATCCACCCCACACGCACCTCCCCTCCAACAACTCCCCACCCCAGCCCCAACTCCCCATGGGTAGAGCAGGATTTTCAAGAAAGTGAGGATGCACTGGTCAGAAAGAAAGAGCTGAGGGATTTCAGGGGCTGTGGGGCCTCCTGCCTGAATTTTGATCTAGGCTAATTTACAACTGAAAAAGGCCGAGGTCTCATTGGAGACCAGAAAGCCTAGGAAAGTTACCAGAGAGCTTTGACAACGTCCAGAGTCAGCCTGGGAGTCTGTCCCAGCGCATTAATATACCAAGTTTAGAAAGCAAGGTCCTGGAAAGATGCCCTAGGGAGATGCCCAAGGGAGTCAGTTTGAATCCAGCCAAATGCTTACTCTGGAAAAAGAAAGACTTTGTCCCTTCCAGCTTGTCCAGTGCCAGAAGCTCTGTCAGGGAGAAAGGCCGTGAAATTGAGAAATATGGGATATTGGGTCATCTGCCCAAGTTGAAGGCAGCTTCAGCAAACCCAGACTTCAAGTTGATAGTTTCCTCTTGTTTTTCAAATGACTTCAAATAATACTTATTCGCTGCTAAAAATGCAAACAGTACAGAAATAAAAGTAAGAAGTGAAGCACTTTTATCTAAGAGCCAGCCTACTCCCTACAGCCCCACTCACCAGAAATACTGTGGATAATTGGCTCATGCTTTTCAAGGCTTTCGATTTCTATAAATTACAAAAAACTGATCTCTCTACTCATCTAGTTCTCCATCTCTTCATCTCACATATCTCTCAGTCATCCACTCGGGGGCTTTTTGTTGTCGTTTTGTTTTGTAAAAACTGGAGATCCTGAAACGGGTAGATATGATTTGACTTGAGATGTTCATTGCACAAATCATTGCATTTTTCCAGGTCCTCATTCCATTTAGTGGTGACACTGGGTTGTTCCATTGCTCAGATATGCCAAAAGCTTGTACCCTATGGATGGACATTTATGTTGTTTCCAATTTCTCTTCCTATTACAAAAATGCTATAATGCAATTCTTAATTAAAAGAAATAACTATTAATGGGTATTAATGGGTATTGATTAATTAACCCATTAATAACTATTAATAGGTTGTATTATGGCTCAGCCCCTGCCTATGCTAAGCCCTCTAGAGGATGTTAAGGTGAATAAAATAGATTTTTTTTTTTTTTTGCCTTCTTGGAGCTTGCTCTCTAGTGGGAAAGATCTATAAGCATCTTACTGATGCAAGAAAAAATGACTTAAATACTAAGAACTTGGACAAGTAAGATATTCAAACATACAACATATTCCCTGCCTAGGGAGCATACCGAAAGAAGTTATCCAATACTGACAGCAGGAGTGAGAGAAGGTTTCATAAGCAGGCTTCATCTATGGAGAGATTTGCTTTAGTGTGTTTGATGTAGGGAAACTGATATGGGAGCTTGTAAAACTCCTTTAAAAAAAAATTTTTTTTTTTAAATTTATTTGGCTGCACTGGGTCTTAGTTGTGTCTTATGGGATCTAATTCCCTGAGCAGAGTTTGAATCTGGGTGCTCTGCACTGGAAGTGTGGAGTCTTAGCCACTGGGCCACCAGGCAAATCCCCCTAAAAGCCTTAAAATCATCCTGTTGACCGGGACAAAGGACTCTAGGAGTTTTGCTTTTGAATTTCCTTTAACGAATACAATCTCAAATAGGACTAGGAATGCTCTGTCCCTCTTGTAAGCATGCTTGACTGAGTTTAGTTTACAACTTTGTCTGGCAACCTGAAAAATCCATTTACAAACACCCAACATGCTTATTGCTTTTGCTCTATCTCCAGATTTTCTAGGCAAGAGTGTGATCTCCACATAAGCGCATCACAGTTGAATTACCTGTTACATCTGGTGTGACTGTCCAGAGAAAGAGGTTTTACTGGTACTCCAAATCCAACGGTATCTTATGAAAAGAAAACATGAAATGACTTGCCTGTGATAACAAATCTCTGTAAGTCAGAATCTTCCCAGCCATCACCTACATATGCTGAAAGGAGAAGTTTTCTTTTCAAGCAACCTTAATGAGTAGGTCTTTTTCTTATTAACATCTTCAAAGTGCTTTGAGCTCCTCCCCAGACGAAAGGTCCTGTGTGAGTACAAATTATTATTATGCTCACAAAATGCGTATTCACTAAATGCAGGAAAAGTGCGAACGATTTACCTCCATGGCCTGCAATGCCCTTGAGACCCTTTGATCTGCCAATATAACCACCAATTATTCTATATCCTTTTCTCTCTAAATGCATGCATCAAAGCATTCTCATGCACACCCTTGTAAATCCAGCTGTTTATTCCACAGTAGCTCCTCTTAATTAACCCCGTTTCCTTTCTCTTTAGTTGGCAGCTGCTGATTCAGCCTTTCTTCGGCTAAAGAGAAGGTATATGCAACCCTGGGTATGGAATGGAAAATAACTCCATTTTTTTTTTTTTTCTCTACAAAGAGGGCCATGACATAGAAGATGTGTATTAGTAAAGATTCTTTGATGATCCTAGAAAAATGCATATGATACAGTAAAGTGAAAAAAACATGATACAAAAATGTAGAGATTGAATGACATGTACACACTGCTATTTTTTCTATGCATCTTGAGATTTATTGTTAACACACTGCTACATTTAAAACAGACCTACTGTAAAAATAAAAAATAAGTTAAAAAACAAAGTAGAGAGTTATCTCAACTGTAATATGAGTAATTTGTCACATGAAGTGAATCAAACCATGCCAATCACTGAACTGAATGCTTTGCCTAGTGATAGACTTTCATTTTCAGTATGAGGTAAGTACTGTCACCCCTCTTTTAAAGATAAACACGCTGAGACTTAGATAGGTTAAGTGATGGGATCCTCTCTGGCATTGTCTGGCTCCAAAATTTGTCCCTTTAATGAAAGTCATGCTGCCTTTTAACAATGATTGTCCTTAGATAGAGAAACATGGGTTTTTTCCCCCAACATTTTATACTTACACAGTTTCAAAAGGAAACAAAACTAACATATTAATGACATGAGTTGATCAAACAAAAATGAAGAGGACTAAGCCACTCTTTTATTGATGGGTGTGATGACAGGATAAATACAGGCAATGTGTCTTTAAGCTCAGAGTTCTCTAGATCTCTGCTTTCTTATCTTTAAAATAATGGGTTGAACCAAGGTACCTTAAAGCACTTTTCAGTTCTAATATTGCTTTAGTCCCTTCATTTCTGTTTATGCTTCAGAGATGGCACTTTTCTTGAACAATAAGTAGATTCCAGTTCCTTAAGTCTGCTCAAAGAGCTCTGCTAAGCACCAAAGAAAGAACCATGGAGCTGAGTGTTCAGTGAATTCAGTTTGTGAGTCATCTTTGAACACCAGGAAAGAATAAAGACTATTTGTGTTAATGATAAATGTTGAAAAGTACTAATTAATGTAAATTATTGCACAATTATAAAATTATCATTGTGAATCAAGAATAACATACTTTTCTGATCTAATTCTAGAGTAAAAGACAAGTTAGCCTGGAAATCAGAGCCAGGTCTCTTTCTGACGGGGGTTTAGTTTGGACATGTCTAGCATGCAGGAGTAAGAAACCGTTGGAAAGAACATGAAGAGTGGGTGTCTCCAGCTGAGAGGAGCATTTGATCTTTTCTTGGAAAATAACTACCTGCAACACAAAGGAGAGTTGCTTGTCCCCACGGAAGGATGAGTTCCTCAGACAGGAAGCATGTGGCACCATCCATGAAGAGCCATCTGTGATGCTATAAATATTAAGATGTCTGGGAAGTATGAAGAATTTTTATTTCTGCCCACTGAGCATTACATTTATTTATTTATTTTCTATTTCTGAGAGTAGTCTTTATTTGTAACTCTTTCATGCCCAGTATTGTATTTTTCAACACAGAGAAATGCAACGATTCAGCACACAATATCAGCTCAATGAAGGAAGCATATTAATATTTAAGCTTCAGTTAGTACAGTGTTTTTAAGGTAAGCCTTAGGAACAGTACCCTCTCCATAATTAATACTTAGAATTCAATCTTCTACAGAACCTAGAATCTTTCTTTAAATCATCAATTTAAAAAATCCTTCCAGGGATCAAAGATTCAGGAATGAAAAATAAAATCATTTTTATACTTGAAGAAAACATGGAAGAATTTCTTTATAAAGTTAAGGTGGGGAAGATCTTTCTATTACAACTAAAATCCAGAAATCATCAAGGAGAAATAATAATGTTAGATAAGGTTAGCAATATAACAATTAAAAACAACAAAAACACACACACATTTTTTTTAAAAAATGAAAGATTAACTACAAACAGATAAAAAAGTTTGAAATTCATATCAAGATAAAAAGTGAATGTACCAGTGTATGAGTTCTCAGAACAATAAGAAATGGATCAACAAGCCAGTAGGAAAACAGGCAAAGAAAATGAACTGAGAGTTCACAGATAAAGAAACACATATGGGAGATACTCACTTTTACTCAAGCATCTTCAAGAAATGCAAGATATAACTATTCTAAGTTGTTTTGCCCTACCCATCAGATGGGCAAAAATCTACACATTTGATAACATGTTCCATAGCTAAGACCTTGCGAAGGAAAGCATTGTGGGTAGAAGAATAAATTGAACAGCAATACAGAAATATCTATCAAAATTACAAAGGCACACAACCCAAGGCAAGTTTTAGGACCACTTGCTTGCACAGATCCCTTTCCAGGCCCTGGAAAGAGTCTCAATAATTCTTCAACATATTATGTTGTTTTTGAAAACTTTGCAAAAATTAGATATTTTCATCACGATTGTTTAAGACCACTGTTCCCTTTCCACTGAGACTCCCTCTCTATTCCACTTTCCCTTGTGAAGTGTGGCACCGAAATGGCATCAGGAGCTGTTGGGGTCAGGCTAAAGGAAAGTTGATGTGTAGATACATTTAGTCTGGATTTAGTAGCATACCTTTCTGTGGTATGCAGTCACTTCCATTATAGCCAAGTTATCGCCTGATGTCCCGCTGCAAGAACGGTTTCCAGAAATATTCCTATCACCCACTTTGCCAACTACCTGCTATCCTGACTAGAAGTTACAGGGCCAAAAGTTCTACGGAAATACAAACATGTCTTACGGTGCCTGATACCAGAATTATGTAGGGAGTGGAAAAGAAACAAGGTTTAAAATATATGAAGCCTGAAGCCAATCTATGGAAAATTATTTTAATTGTTAGATATGTAAAATTATAAGGGGACTCCTTAGCTTTTAACCAGTATCTGGTCAAAATGGATGTACTTCACAAAGTAGCAATTATAAATGGACCATGTATTTATAATCATTTTTGAAATGAGAATCATGTGAAACAGACTTTATCAGAATGTCTGGACTGTAGGGCACAAATCTATAGCAGCGCTACAAATGGCAAATGTTTGCAAGATTTGAATGCTTCATGCATGCCAACTGTCAAAAAATAATTTTTAAAATGTAAATTAACCACACTAAAGCAGAGCCTAAATTATCTTTCTGCTTTCTCTCGTTAAAATATCACAACATTGTAGCTACATGAAGAGGTAATCAAAGTGTATGCAGCCAATTAAAAAAAAGAAAGAAAAAGAAAGCAAAATGGAGATGTCTCAGGTAGTTAATCAGTAAAACTATCATGTTACTTTTCAGAATATTCATGGTATTTTTTTAGCTTTTCAAAGTTAGTAGTCTATTGTGATTTTCTTTCTATATAAATATTCATTTTCATGCCAATTTTGAATTGGATAATTTTGTATTCTTTTTCCTAACTAAGATGCACAGAATTATAATCCTCAGGGTACATACAACATGAAGCATTCTTTGTAATCATCCAATGCACTAGAAAACCTCAAGCATGGAAATTTATCTTACAGTTGTTCTTGTACAGGTCTGTGCAAGTTTATTCAGTCCCAAATTGTTTTGAAAAAAGATTGAACTCAGTAGGCTGAACAGATTATGGGCATATCCCTATAATGGACTATTATACAGCTCTAAAACTGGGGGCACACTTAATATTCTGGTATGGAAATGGCCACAAGATATATTTTTCAGTGAATATATCTTGGTGTAGATCAATGTGTACAGTATACTTTTTATTTTAAAAATAAGCAGAAAGAAAAGTAACATACATTACCATTTGTTTTGTTTATTTTTGCATAAATAGATTCTGAAAATGAATACAAGTGATTGTAGGGAGGGGGCACTGAGTGGACACAGAGGTGGGAATGAGATTGTTTGTTTTTGGCTGCACCATGCAGTTTGTAGGATCTTAATTCCCTGATGGGGAATTGAACCCAGGCCCTCTGAAGTGAAAGGGTTGAGTCCTAACCACTGGACTGTCAGGAAATTCCCTGACACCTTTTTAAAATGCCAGTGTAGTTGCTTGTTAGCTCTGAGTCTTAAATTCATATGTATTCATTTCAGCACCATTTATAATAGTCAGACTTCAATCAAAAGAATTTTGAAAACCTGAGTGAATTTTAAATAAGGATTCAAGAAAACATAACACCATTGAAAATATTAAATTATATGAAAAATCTTAAATTTCTGCACTTGGAAAGAAATAAAGGCAAACAAATAGGATTTATTGTCTTTAATATCCAATTCATACAAAAGGAAACTCTCAAAATTACTCAATAAATAGTGAGCAATGGATATGAATAGTCTAGCCAAAAATTTAAAAAACAGATAAAAATATTAAACTTAGAAAGCATTGTTAGCTTCTCCTCTGCTATACCCCCAAGTCCAATATGCTGCAAAGCAGTGTCATTTTATCTCCATTGTCAACATAATCACCATTATCACTGTCACGATTCTAGCCCAAGCCACCCCTTTCTCTCATTAGGATCAGTGCAGGATTTTCCAGGTGATCTAGTAGCTAAGACTCCATGCTCACCCCCAACGTAGAGGCCTGGGTTCCATCCCGGGCTGGGAAACTAGATTCCACATGGCACAACTCAGAGTTTTCATGCCGCAACTAAAGATCCTGAATGCTGCGACTAAGACTCAGCGCATTGGATATAGTCCCAGAAGTAGCATTGCTGAGTACTTTTTATAAATGAAATTCACATACCATCAAACTGAACCATTTCCTTTAACCATTTCAGAGCAAGCAAGTCAGTGGCATTTAGTATGTTCACAACACTATGCCACCACCTCCATCTAGTTCCAAAACATTCTCATCACTTCAAAAAGAAAGGCCATACTCATTAAGCAATTGCTCCCCATTCTCTTCCCCACTCAGCCCCTCACAGCTAACAATCTGCTTTCTGTCTCTATGGATTTACCTATTCTAGGTATTTCATGTAAATGGAATTGCACAATATGTAGTTGGTGTCTGACTTCTTTCACTTTAGCATGATGTTTTCAAGGCCAATCTACAATGTAGCTTGTATCAATACATCATTTGTTTTTTCTGTTTTTTTGGTTTTTTTTTACATCATTTGTTTTAATGAATAAATACTGTTTGACTACCTGTGTATGCCACACCTTGACTAAACCGGTCATCTGTTGATGGACACTTGGGTTGTTTTCCTCTTTGGGCTATTGTGAATAGTGCTGCTATGATCAGCCACCTTTTTGATGGGCATATAAATTAGTACTGAGCAGACTGACCAACGAGCCTGCTGGATTCCTATCCAGAGAAGGAATCTGGCAGGGACCCTCCACCACGGCACACCAGCTAGTGCCTCTGCCATTAGTGGTTAAATATGTTGAATAGTTATGAGCAGATTACCATAACTTGAACATATTAACAACTCATCTATTTCATCATCTGTTCACATTACCAATTTATCTACTTCCTTTCATATTTTCTTGCTTCTTTTTTTTTTTTTCTTGCTTCTCTTAAGCCCACAAAAGATTGAGACAGAGATGGGCATTTAATCCAGAGCAGCCAAGGATAATCTGTTCGAGTGACCAAGGATGTAGCCTGAAGTAAAAATTCAACCTAATAGGCATGATGACTGTCAGTTGGGTCAGTCATGGGGAAAATGAAAATATGAAAAGAAGTAGATAAATCGGTAATGTGAGCAGATGATGAAATAGATGAGTTGTTAATGGCATCTTGAAGGTAGAGCTTCCTGGGCGACAACTGCTGACCGGTGACAAGGGGACAGGCTGGTCCCCAGAGCTCTCCTACATCCTGAATGACCTTCACCTGCAGCCTATGTAGTTCTGCTAGTTCTTGTTCACTCTGTGATGTTACAGGAGCTCTGGCTTTATGGCTTGGATTCCTGCCCTCAATGTTTCTACAGCTTTCATTCCTACAAGCTTCCTAGTGACTGAGGGAACTTGAGTAATTCCTTGCATCCAGGAATGTGCTTCAGGAAAACACCTCTGAAAAGAAGTTAGGTTGCAGATACCTAGAGCTTTACAATCATTTCCACTCTCTGATTCCACAACTTCTCTCTGGAACTGCAATCTAAGGCAATAATCCCTATGTCAGGAAAATTCACATGCACAAAGAAGTTAATCTCAATTTTAGTTTAATGCAAGAAATTGGAAATCTGTGTCAAATTTAGGAGAATTTGAAAAAGAAAAAAAAGAAGTGTCCTAATTTTATTTAATAACTTATTTATTTTAAATTAGATGAAGTACTTTAATCTAATACCCGATACAGAATTATATAGCTATATTAACATTGATATATTGTTATATTAGAACCTTAACTGAAAAAAAGAAATATATATTCATGTGAAAAATATTCATAGAAAGAAATGACAAAATAGGAACAGTGTTTATCTTTGGGTGATATTTTTCCCCTACATTAAAAAATTTCTAATGATGGTGTATGGCAGAAATCAACACAATATTGTAAAGTAATTATCCTTCAATTAAAAATAAGTAAATTTAAAAAAATTATAGTGAAATGTGCATGTGTTGTTCTTATAATGGAAAAATGCTTTAAAAAAATAAAAGCAGAGGGGTTTCCCTGATGGTCCAGTGGTAAAGACTCCATGCTTCCACTGCAGAGGGCATGAGTTTGACCCATTTAGGGACCTAAGATCCCACATCATGCATGACATGCAGCATGGCACACAGCCCTACTCCCCACCAAAAAAAGGGGAATACAACATGGTTTTAAACAAAGCTTAATCATCCTAAAGTGATATTTATTTATTAGGAAAGAGGCAGTGACAAAAACTAAGTGAGTAGTAGAGTAGTGAGTGAGTAGAAACTAAGAGGAAAAGATGATGGAGATTTAAAGGATTTCATCTCTACTGTACTCCTCAAAGGAACCTGATAGGATCTGGCTTTTCCAGAAGAGACAGGATACTGCCTTTTGTGGCAAGGACAAAGAAAGGTTGGGGTAGCTAAGACACTACAAGACTTTCTGACAAGTTTAAGCCCTCCATGGCCGAGCAGGGCCAAGACCCAGAGCTTATTAGAGAAAACTTGTGCCAGAGAGGCAGTTCCAAATGGCCAGACTTGTGACTTTTCCGTGTGGGTCAGAAACATATGCCCATGATACAGCAGGGTAGTGAGACTACCAGAATGGCAGGCTATGGAAACTATTTGAACATTTGTTTCATGTGTATTTTTTATTGACTCTTCAGACTTGCTAGTAAAGAGTGCCTTTCAGTAGCTGAATAAGCTTTTGTAGCTTGTGCAACAGCAGAAAGGGCCAAAAGTTGGGGGCTGTGATCTGTTTTCAAATAACATGGCTTGAAATAATTTTTTAAAAATGATGTCAGGGAGAGATCTGGTAGTAAATTAATTCATTAAGCACATATTCATTGAGTGTTTACTATGGGCCAGGCACGACTGTGAGCCTTAGGGAGAGAATTTCTTGTCGCCATGGTACACACATTCTCTGGTGGGGGACTGCAAGGTGCAGAGAGGGGGATACAATAAATAAAAAGAATAGGTAAATAATACAGTATGTTGGACAGCTATGGAGAAAATAAAACAACGGAAGGCGTTAAGGAGAGTCAGTTGTCAGGTTTTAGCATTTAAATAAGGTGAATCAGGGAAGATAGCACAGGAATGTCCCTGGTGGTCCAGTGGCTAAGACTTTGTGCTGCCAAGGCAGGGGCCCTGGGTTGGATCCCTGGTCAGGGAACTAGATCCCTCATGCCGAAACCTCAACGAAGATGGAAGATCCAGCATGCCCACAACTAAGACCCAACACAGCCAAATAAATAATTGAAAATAAATATTATTTTAAAAGGAAAGGTAGCGCAGGGACATTGAAGCAAAGATGTGAATAAGATGGGAAATACACCTCAAGAAAAGCATTCTGGGCAAAACCCTGGGCAGGGCTGTATCTGGCCTGGTCAAGGAATAGCAAGCAAGGAGGTCAGGGAAGCTAGGAGCAGAGTGATTGAAGGGAGAGTAGTGCGAAAGGAGAGGTGATGAGGGAGGGTCAGGTCACATAAAGTCTTGAAGGCTGTTGTCAGGAGAATAAAGGGGACAGACTCACCAGCAGAGGCCAACAAGCTGTGGAAGCTGATAAAGGGAGACATGGCAAAGGTCACTTTTAAGAGTGATTAGGGCTCAATGGTGTCATTAGTGAGATAGGAAACACCAGTTCAGTTCAGTTCAGTTCAGTCACTCAGTTGTGTCCAACTCTTTGCAACCCCATGAATCACAGCACGCCAGGCCTCCCTGTCCATCACAAACTCCCGGAGTTTACTCAAACTCATGTCCATAGAGTTGGTGATGCCATCCAGCCATCTCATCATCTGTTGTCCCCTTCTCCTCCTGCCCCCAATCCCTCCCAGCATCAGGGTCTTCTCCAACGAGTCAACTCTTCACATGACGTGGCCAAAGTACTGGAGTTTCAGCTTCAGCATCAGCCCTTCCAATGAACACCAGGACTGATCTCCTTTAGGATGGACTGGTTGGATCTCCTTGCAGTCCAAGGGACTCTAAAGAGTCTTCTCCAACACCACAGTTCAAAAGCATTAATTCTTCGGCACTCAGCTTTCTTCACAGTCCAACTATCACATCCATACATGACTACTGGAAAAACCATAGCCTTGACCAGACGGACCTTTGTTGGCAAAGCAATGTCTCTGCCTTTTAACATGCTATCTAGGTTGGTCATAACTTTCCTTCCAAGGAGTAAGCATCTTTTAATTTCATGGCTGCAGTCACCATCCGCAGTGATTTTGGAGCCCAAAAAAATAAAGTCTGACACTGTTTACACTGTCTCCCCATCTATTTCCCATGAGGAGATGGGATCAGATGCCATGATCTTAGTTTTCTGAATGTTAAGCTTTAAGCCAACTTTTTCACTCTCCTCTTTCACTTTCATCAAGAGGCTTTTTAGTTCCTCTTCACTCTCTGCCATAAGGGTGGTGTCATCTGCATATCTGAGGTTATTGATATTTCTCCCAGCAATCTTGATTCCAGCTGTGTTTCTTCCAGCCCAGCGTTTCTCATGATGTATTCTGCATAGAAGTTAAATAAGCAGGGTGACAATATACAGCCTTGACGTACTCCTTTTCCTATTTGGAACCAGTCTGTTGTTCCATGTCCAGTTCGAACTGTTGCTTCCTGACCTGCATACAGGTTTCTCAAGAGGCAGGAAACACAAGACGAGGAATATATTTGTGCCAGGGAGGAAAGAGGAGAAGTCATTTGTTTGGAAGGTGGTTCTTTTGAGGTGCAAAGAGGGCCCCAGAAGTTAGAGCTGGTACATCAGGAAACAGGTCGGGATGGAGATGCAAGTGGTGAATTATCAGGAAAGACTGCATTCCCCAGCCTTTCTTGCAGTTAAGTTTGGCCATATGACTAATTTCTGGACAATGGGATATAAGTAGAAGTTTTCTGAAGAAACTGGAAAAGTTCCTTCAAGGAAATGGACTCAGCTGGGTCAATTTGTCATCTCTCTTTTCTCTTTTCTGCAGTCTGGAATGTGGATGATTTAGCTGGAGCTCCAGCAGCCATTCTGAAATAAAGAGGTGCCTTTGAGGATGGAGGCCAAGGGTTAGGATAATAAAACAAATAAAGAGAAGTTCCCTGGGTTTCTGATGACTATTAAGCCACTGTATCCCATACAAGTCTAGTTTGCTCTCCTTGAAAATTTTCATATATTGAATAAAACCAAATATATTTTAAGCCACTATTATTTGGGTTTTTTTCCTGATACATTCAAACTAAATTAACCTTAAGGGTTATAACTGGAAATACAGATTTGAGAGTCAATATCATATAGATAAGGGCTTCCCAGGTGACTCAGTGGTAAAGATTTCACCTGCCAATACAGGAGATGCAAGTGATGCAGGTTTGATCCCTGGGTCAGGAAGATCCCCTGGAGTAGGAAATGGAAACCCCACTCCAGTATTCTTGCCTGGACAATTCCATGGGCAGAGAAGGCTGTTGGGCTACAGTCCACAGGATAACAGAGAGTTGAACACAACTGTGTGACTGAGCATGCACGCATGCTATCATATAGATGGTATTTAAAACAATGGGACTGGTGAAATTACCAAATAAAGACTGTAGAGATGATCAGGATTGAGATCAAACCCTGGAATTAGGCTCAGAAATTACACATGGAAGGTGGGACCAGCAAAGAAGACTGAAAAGGGAAAATGAAGTAAGTGGAAAACCAGGAGAGTGTGTTGCCAACAGAGTTTAAGAGTAGAAATTATTTCTGGAAGGATGGCGGAATGAACTATGTCAAATACTGCTGGGAAGTGAAAATGAGGACAGAGAACTGACTATCAGATTTAGCAAAATTGGACTTCCCTGGTGGTCCAGTGGTTAAGACTCTGTGCTTCCAATGCAGAAGGTGTGGGTTCAATCAGTCTCTGGTTGGCAAACTAAGATCCCACACGCAATGTGGCACAACCAAAAAAAGAGGAAAAAAGGATTTAGCAAAACAGAAGTCATTAATGAGCCTGATAAGAGTCATTTCAGTAGAGTGATGAAGACATGAAGCCCTACTGGAGCAAATTGAAAAGAACAGGAGCTGACAATGTGGAGAAGGCAGATGCAGACAACTCTTTAGAGATGTTTTACTATAAAGGGGAACAAAGAAGAGGTAATGGGGTTAAGAAAGAGATTAAGATGAGCAATATTCAGTCAACTTAACAGATTGATGGGGGTGATTCAATAAAAGGGAGAAACTGATAATGCAGAAAAAAGTAAAGAAATGCAGAGGCAGAGTCTTTGAGATGAAGACGAGATAGAACCCAGAGCACGCGGGGAAGGTTGCCTCTGATAGACACCGACCTTTGGGAGAAGAGTTCTACGAAAATGGAGGAGGCAAAATCCAACTGTGCATGGTCCAGGAGTGAACACAGAGTGAGCTAAAAATGACACAAGTAAAATGATATTAATGGATGCCTCTGGGTAATACAGGACTTGGATTATTTTTTTCCTGTGCTTCTTTTTGCATTTCTGTGACTTGCAAATTTTCTAGGGGAGTACCTACTACTATCATAATAAGAAAAGACTTGAAAAAAGTGGAAGGAAAGGAAAGTCAGCCAGTGTGCTCATTTCTGTCTATCTTGGAACTGGGAATAGAGGAAGTACAAGCTAGACATAGATGTGACTCTGCAGGAAGGCCTTATTTATGATGAAACCATTTCTTTTTTCTTATTCCCTCATCCCCTCTCTGTTGGGAGCTACTAACCCAAAGTGCTCCAATAAAGGAGGAAGCCCGGTGTAGCAGACAAAACACAGTGGCTAGAGCCATGGTGGGCTTCCCTGGTGGCTCAGTGGTGAAAAATCTGCCTGCAATGCAGGAGCCCCGGGTTCGATCCCTGAGTCAGGAAGATCCCCTGGAGGTGGGCATGGCAATCCACTCCGGTACTCTTGTCTAGAGAATCCCATGGACAGAGGAGCCTGGCGGGCTATAGTCTATAGGGTCGCACAGAGCCGGACACGACTGAAGTGACTAAGCAGGAGCAGAATCATGGTTATTGATATGAATTGAGGGCCCAGGCCGATTCCTGGGGGTTCGACAGGTGGATAGGAATAAGGCATCACAAGCAGGCGAGGCTTGGAAGTCTAGGTAGATAGGCAGTAGCACTAGAAATGTCTACCTGCAGGCAGCCCCTCAACTCAGGCTGAAGAGCAGACTTGGTAGAGTCAGAGCTGGGCTTGGAAGAACAAAGCTAAGGTCAAACAGGGCCCACCACGGTGCTCCACTTAACAAGCCGCACGTGTATGAAGGGCTCCGAGCTAGCTGTTGGTGAGTCTCACACACATTACCGAGACTGAGCGGACTGACGTTTGAAACACGCCTCACACAGTTTGGAACATGCCTCTTATTACCAGATCATTCGTCAGTCATGAATTAAGATATTTACAATCCCACAATTGCCTTATGAGCAGCACAATTTTTTATTTTCAAAATCCTTGTGTTTTTAAATGGAGATATTTAAAATAAACTACATTTTTGTAGTATGAACCCTATTTTAGAATTTATTTTTATCTAATTAATAGCCTTTATTTTTTAGAACAGTGTCAGATTTACAGAAAAGTTGAGCAGATGGTTCAGAGTTCCCATATCCTCCCCCCACCCCCTACTTTCACACACAGTTCCTTCTTTTATTAACATTTTGTGTTAGTGTGGTATATTTGTTACAGTTGGTGAACCAGTTTTGATACATAATTAACTAAAGTCCATAGGCCTAGTGGTAAAGAACCCATCTACCAGTGCAGGAGATGTAGGAAACTCGGATTTGATCCCTGGGTGGGAATATCCCCTGGAGGAGGGCATGGCAACCTGCTACAGTATTCTTGCCTGGAGAATCCCATGGACAGAGGAGCCTGGCAGGCCACAGTCCATGAGGTCACAAAGATTGGACACTACTGAAGTGACTTAGCTATCAGCTATAGTTTACATTAAGGTTCATGTTGTACAAATCTAAACGTTTACAAATGCACAAAGTCATATATCCACAATGACAGTATCACACAGACTAGTTTTGCTGCACTAAAAATCCCCTGTGTTTTACCTATTCATCCCTCACCTTTGGACTCACCCATCCCCCTGGACTCACCCTCCCTCTGGACTCTTGGAAACTATTGATTTTTTACTGTCTCCACAGTTCTGCCTTTTCCAGAATGTCATAGGGTTGGAATCTTACAGTGTATAACCTTTTCATATTGGATTCTTTCACTTACCAATATGCATCTAAAGTTCCTTCATGTCTTTTCATGACTTGATGGCTCATTTCTTTTTTTTTTTTAATCACTGGATAATATGCCATTGTTCAATATACCACAGTTTATTTATCCATCCAATTTTTTATTTGGATACCTTGGTTGCTTCTAAGTTTGGGCAATTATGAACAAAGATGCTACACATGCAGGTTTATATATGAACATAAGTTCCCATTTATTTGGTTAAAATTTTTTAGTTTTCATACTGCCGCTAAAGATCCTGTGTGCCACAACTCAGACACAGTGCAGTCAAATAAATTAATAAATGTTAAAAAAAAAAAAAAAAGAGTCTATAGTGAGGAGTGAGGGCACTATAATGGCCAGGCCTTCACAGCCTCCAGTCATACGCCCCTGGTGGGTGAGTCTGGGTCTGTCCTGTCAGGGAAAAGCTCTGCGTCTGCACACGGTTAAGGTTTCAAGTTAAATATCCTCAGAGTCTGCCACTGAGAGGAGCAGTAAGAAGGCTCCAAGGAAGGCAGAAAACCCAAGCTAAACTCAAACTGTAGACCTGGGGAAGAAGACGGAGAGCCCAGTCATCAGAAGGGAGGGCCACAGAGCAATTGGGTGCTTGTTTTCAGAGCTGAGCTGCGCATCCTGAGATCCCTGTGACCTCAGGATCATCCCAGGGCTGAGTCTTGACGTAGGGTCAGGGGAGCTTGACTATAGAAACAAGCCAACAGAGCACATCTGTGTGAGACCAGCAGCTGGATCACGATGGGGAGAAGACTTGGGCAGCAGACCCTATGGAGCAATTGCATCCTACACCCTGCAAGAGCCACTCCTTCAGGACTCAGCTCCTGAAAAGCCATAAGCAGTTTGTAAGCTGACTGACACTTAAAGAGACCTAGAGAGATTTGTTGTTTAAAGGAAATAACACAGTGAATGCTTTTTGTAATGTGAATTATTCCCTAATTGTTACTACTCGTTGTTGGAAGGACGGATGCTGAAGCTGAAGCTCCAGTATTATGGTCATCTGATTCAAAGAGCTGACTCATTGGAAACGTCCCTGCTGCTGGGAAAGGTTGAGGGCAGGAGGAGAAGAGGGTATCAGAGAATGAGATGGCTGGATGGCATCACCAATGCAATGGACACGAACTTGGGCGATCATCGGGAGATGGTGAGGAACAGGGAGGCCTCGTGTGCTGCAGTCCATGTGGTCACACAACCAAGCAACTGAACAACTATTGCTATTGTCGCTATTTTTGAAAATTTGATTTTAATCCATTGATGTTCTTAAATAGAGCATCTTTTTAATCTGGTTTCCTTATATCCTAGGAAAGGATATATCTATAGATATATAGATCTGACATTTCCAAAAACAGAGACAGGTGCTACTAACACATCCTAGTTAGTAAGGTTTAAATTTGAATCTTTGCAATGTATTCATGAAGCTAAAAAAATTTAGTCTAAACCAGAATTTCCCAAAACTGACTATCAGTCAGTTCAGTTGCTCAGTCGTGTCTGACTCTTTGTGACCCCATGAATCGCAGCACGCCAGGTCTCCCTGTCCATCACCAACTCCGGGAGATTACTCAAACTCATGCCCATCAAGTCGGTGATGCCATCCAGCCATCTCATCCTCTGTCATCCCCTTCTCCTCCTGCCCCCAATCCCATAGAATTAAACTGGGAGTGTTAAAAACAGATTCCTGGGTCCCACCTCTTGAGCTTCTGAGTCAAAAGGAAACATGGGAAGGCTTGGGGGCTCCTGATGACGGCTTGTGGCTTAGAAACTTTTGTGCAGCCGTGGAAATTGAGCACATGGACATTAACACAGAAACGATCCTATTGTTCCTGTCCCTGGCTGCCCCTCACCGAGTGCAGGAGGGAAGTATTTCTAGCTTATGCTGAACACAGTGATCCTGTGGGTGGCCGGGGGCGGGGAGGGATGGGGTGGGCTACTGGCCTAATAAGGAGGTCTCAGAACCAAGGGAGGGGCCCCTGCTGTGCAGTCCAGGGTACAGGCAGACCTTGGTGGCTACAGGTTCCTCAGCTCCTGGAGAAGACCTCTAAATACAAGGCCAGGGGTGTGACTGTGCTCAAGAGGCTGTGAACTTTATCTGGAATTCAAAGAAATGGGTTTTGTATTCGCTCCTATGCTCCCTAAAAATCATTAGGGGAAAACTGACTTTGCTCCTGTGGCAAGCAGAACAATGACTCCACCCCCAGTGATGTCCACGTCCTACTCCCTGAAACTGGCTGTGTCAGATCACAAGGCAGAAGTAGATGGTTGTTAATCAGCTGACCTTGAGATGGGGAGATTATCCTGATTATCTGGGTGGGCCCAATGTCCTCACAAGGGCTCTTAAAAAATGAAAGACAGAGGCAGAAGGGAGCCAGAGAGATAACTGTGTGAGGAGGACTCCATGTTGCTGGAGAAATGGGGCCACAAGCTGTGAAATGTGGGTAACCTCTGGAAGCCTAAAGAATCTGCTTATAATACAGGACACCTGGGTTTGATCCCTGGGTCAGGAAGTTCCTTTGGAGAAGGAAATGGCTATCCACTCCAGTATTCTTGCCTGGAGAATTCCATGGACAGAGAAGCCTGGCGGGCTACAGCCCATGGGGTCACAAAGAGTCAGACACGACTGAGCAAGTAACACCTTCACACTTTTCGGGAAGCCAGAGGAGGTAAGAAAGTGAACCAAAAAGGACCACAGCTGACCGGTTGATGTCAGCTGAGAACCTATGTCACACTCTGACCTCCAGAACACTAAGTTTCTAGCCCCTAAATCTAGACTTAAAACAACACAGATTTTATTTTCACAGCAAGAATAGGAAACTAATACAACACTTATGACCAAGTTCTTAATGTTTTTTCTTTAGAATTCAAGAAAAGAAAAACTAGAACTTAACATCTGACAGTCTGTCACGTCTTGTCACAAGGCCCTGCAAGCCATCTTGAACATTTAACTTTTCTTCTGTTTGAAGAGACAGAGAAGATTCTATATCTAAGATAAGCAGGCTCATTTATTGGGCCAAGTTTTTAACACAGTATGATAAAATTGTTGGAAGATCCAGGATCCATATTTAAAAAATCTCCCTTGGTGTCTCTAAATTGACAGCCAGGTTTGCAAACCACCGGGCTAAAATTTTAAATTCTAAACCACATAATTACGAGTTCCTGCATGCCTGGAGAATGAGCACACTGGATTATTATTAACTGAGAAGGCATAGCAATGTGGTGTCCACAGAGACTAGGCCTGGTGATGTAACATTTCATCAATGACCTGAATAATGAAATGGTGAGCATGCTCATTAAATGTGAATGTGGTACCAAAATGGAAAGCAGGCGGACGGAGGAAGGCATTTTAATTAATTAATGAGGGTTGTTTGGATGGAGAGCATATTGATTCAAAGGACAGGTGAGGAAGTGCAGGAGGAGTCGCTAGGAACAGAATGACGGTCAGGGAAGGCCAGCACAGAAGGATACACGTGCTGTAGACGGGAAGGAGATGGCCCAGTAACGGGCAGGGTGGGGGCAGACTGGAACAGGAGAGAAGGATCCCGTGGCAAGGCTGATCACAGAGTTGGCGGTGCTGGGGGCGGGGGTGGGGTTGGTGGAAGGCCACTTGGCTTGGGCCTCGCATTCACATAGTCTCTGAAATTTAGAATTCTGACATCATGCTGGTATCTGATAAAGGCGTTCATTTGTTAATGTAAAGCCCAGTTTTATAATCCCAATATTTTGCAACTTTTCCTTTCTTAATGTATTGGGAGCCTCAGAAAACGAAAGTAGCCTAGACATCTCAGCTTCAAGAGTCCTGCCTGGAGATCACAGAGGATCACAAGACGCACTACTGCAAGCACAGGTGTGCAGCCAGGGAGTATTTTGAGGATTCACAAGGAGCAGTGAGGGGTCTCTAGCCAGCAAGGCTGGGGGGATTTGAATCCCAAGAGGATGGGAGATTTGGTTTTTCCTGAAGAAATTATCAATAGGTCCTGTTTTGATTTTTCTGTTCCCGCCCACTCCAAGAGTTATATATTTGTATAATCTATTATTTATTTGCTTGTTTATTTTTTTGGATGCACCAAGTGGCATTTGAGATCTTAATTCTCCAACCAGGAACTGAACCTGTGCCCCTGCAGTGGAAGCATGGAGACTTAACCACTGGACCACCAGGGAAGTCCCCATGTGTATAATCTAAAAATTACACACATGTAGAATACAGTTCTACAAGGTGTGTTGTGAAAAACACAAATCCTCTAGAAATCCCTCCTCACCATTTCCCACACTCTCACCTCTTCTAGATGATTCTTTAGGTCTTCAGGTCTCTAACTGAACATGCTTGAAATACTTTTCCTTGCTCTTTCAACGGTGGCTATTGTCTGAGTTGTCCCCCCCATAGAAATAAGGATTTGGTGTCTTTCCTCTTGTGCCCCACCACGTATGTGCATGCTTCCCCATCACTCACTCTTCCAACATAGCAACCCTGTAATCTCTGTTAGGTAAATATTCAGTGTGTTACTATTAACAGACGAACTATAGTAAATTATGATACATCCTCCCTTCTCCTATGTTTTTTTTTTTTTTTTTTTGGTCCCTGGAACTAGTAACTATCTTGTTTCTTCTTTTTTTATTTTCTGCACTTTTATTTATTTTAAATTTTTGAATTTTTTTGGTGGGGTGTGTGGGGGGGCCACCGAACTATGTGGCTTACAAGATCTTAGTTCCCTGAGCAGCGATTGAACCCAGGAGCTCGGCAGAGAAAGCACTGGCTCCTAACCACAGGAGTGCCAGGGAATTCCCTTTCTACATATTTATATTTGCTGTTTGTTTTTATCTGCTCTCAAGGTCATTGAGAATATTCAGATATTCTAATAATTTCAGCAGTGTCTCCCAAAGCCTCTGAAAATGCTGCCGCCTGGACCTGAGACAGGGTTCTCATCTTTAGCCCTCTTTTTCCCCTCATCTCAGGGACGCCTCCCTCCTGGGTAAACTTTGGGTCCTCTTTCTTTATTTGTTTCATCTTCTGACTTGTGTTCTGGACACTTCCTGAGGCAGGTGCACAAGATATGAATTTTCGAGAACTTGTATGTCTGAAACGTGTTTAATCTGTCTTGACACGTTGGGGTTGGGTACATATAGAATTCTAAATTGGAAATCATTTTCTTTGAGGACTTGGAAGGCTGTGGCCATCTGTCCTTCAGGGTTGCTGCTGAGGAGTCTGAATCTGTTCTGATTCACCATCCTTTATTTCCTCTTCCTTGAAAGCTTGTAGCATCTTTCCTTTGTCTTATTGTTTCCAGATCTCACCTTGGTGTGCTTTGGCATGAGCCTGTTTTCAATTCTATGTGGGCATTTGGTGGCCCTTTCATTCTAGAAACGAGCTCCTCTGTTCCAGGAAATGGTTTTGAATCACATTTTTAATGACTTCCTCTATGCTGGTTTCTCTGTTCTCACTTTTTGGAAGTCTATTTTCATGTATTAGATCTCCTGTTCTAGAGACTCATTTTTCTTTTCTTTCATTGGTCCATTTCTTTTTCTTTTGCTCTAACTTCAGGAAAATTTACTCTCCTTTATTTTCTAACTCCTTTATTGAATTGTTATGCATATGTGTTCACTCATGTCTCATTCTTTGCAACACTATAGACTGTAGCCCACCAGGCTCTACTGTCCATGGGATTCCCAGACAAGAATACTGGAGTGGATTGCCATTCATCCTCCAGGGCATCTTTCCGACCCTGGGATCAAGCCCAGGTCTCCTGTGTCTCCTGCATTGCAGGGGGATTCTTTACTGTTCGAGCTATTAGGGAAGCCCCCGATTTTTATTTATATTATCCTATTTCTAGTTTCCAAGAGGTCTTATCTGCTCCCTGAATGCTCCTTTTTCTGACGTCATATTCTTATTTGATGGTTACACATCTTAGTTCTGAGGTTATTAATCAGAGGATATTTGATGATTTCTTCAACCTGCACTGTCTCTCTTTTCTCCAGGTTGCCTTTTTCTATTCATTTTGGTCTTTGTAACTCATGTGAGAGGCATCCACAGTGTCTGGGAAATGTGGATTATCTGTTCTTATATAAAATGGGGGGTGGCGAGGGTGGGGCTGGGGGTAGTGGCTGAAGAGCTGAGTGGAAAGTCTGAACCTGTAAGGGCTTTGTGAACAGAAGCTCCACTGTGCGTTCCAGCAGGGCTGTTTGGTTGGAAGATGCCCACATCAGTTCAGTTCAGTCGCTCAGTCGTGTCCAACTTTGTGACTCCGTGGACTGTAGCACGCCAGGCTTCCCTGTCCTTCACCATCTCCCAGAGCTTGCCTAAACTCATGTTCATTGAATCGGTGATGTCATCCAACCATCTCATCCTCTGTCATCCCCTTCTCCTCCTGCCCTTAATCTTTCCCAGCATCAGGGTCTTTTCAAATGAATCAGTTCTTCGCATCATGTGGACAAAGTATTGGAGCTTCAGGTTCAGCATCAGTACTTCCAGTGAGTATTCAGGGTTGATCTCTTTTAGGATTGCCTGGTTTGATCTCCTTGCTGTCTAAGGGGCACTCAAGAGTCTTCTCCAGCATCACAGTTTGAAAGCATCAGTTCTTTGGTGCTCAGTCTTCTTTATGGTTCAACTGTCACATCCATGCATGAAAGAGGTGAAAGTGAAAGTGTTAGTCACTCAGTCCTCTAACAACTGACTCTTTGTGACCCGATGGACTGTAGCCTGCCAGGCTACTCAGTCCATGGAGTTCTCCAGGCAAGAATACTGGAGTGGGTTGCCATTCCCTTCTCCAGGGGATTGTCCCAACATAAGGATCAAACCCAGGTCTCCTGCATTGCAGGCAGATTCTTTACCATCTGAGTCACCAGGGAAGCCCAAATCCATACATGACTACTTGAAAAACCATAGCTTTGACTATATGGACCTTTGTCGGCAAAATAACTCTCTGCTTTTTAATGTGCTGTCTAATTTCTTCCTAAATGAACTTTGAACTGGTGCTCTGGTTTTATCATGCCGCCACTTCTTCTCCAAAGGTGCCTGGTGCAGCCTGTTCATGAGCCTTTGGGGGATTCTGGATGGCTTCTTGATTTGTTCCACTGCTGGCTTAGGATTCTATTTTCCCTTCTGCTCTGTCATTAGCCATGTTTCTTACTTTCGAGCTTTTGAAATTTTGTTGCTATGGGAAGTTAAACATTTTTTTGTTGCTATTATTTCTTCCCTTACAAAATTCATTTGCATCATTGCATGAGATTTCTAAAAAGAGAAAATGAAGATGTGTGCTTGTTCCATTTTCCATCTTCACCAGGAAGATTTACTTCTTACTTTTTCCATTTTCCGATAGTTTTATTTTTTAACCAATATTTGTTTACAAATTATCATTCATTGTTTTGCTTTTCAAGTTAAGACAATCTAGTGGCTTTTTTCAAAGAGTATAGCACAGGACTTCCCTGGTGGTCCACTGGTTAAGAATCTGCCTGCTGGGGACTTCCCTGGTGGTTCAGTGGCTAAGACTCTCTGCTTCCAATGCAGGGGGCCCGGGTTCATACCCTGGTCAGGGAACAAGATCCCATGTGCTGTAACTAAGTCTCTGTAACTAAGACCTCATGCAGTCAAATAAATAAATATATATATAAAAAAAAAAAAAAAAAAAGAATCTGCCTGCTAAGGCAGGGGACACAGGTTTGATCCCTGGTCCAGGAAGATTTCATGTGCCATGGAGCAACTTAACCCGTGTGCCACAACTACTAAGCCTGCACTCTAGAGCCCGAGAGCTCCAATTACTGAGCCCACGTGCCCTAGAGCCTATGCTCCCCAACAAAAGAAGCCACCACAATGAGAAGCCTGCGCTCCTGCCACTGAAGAATCACTGGCTTACCACAATTAGAGAAAGCCCATGCCCAGCAATGAAGACTCAGGGCAGCCATAAATAAATAAATAAACATGTCAAAAAATTAATAAACATTAAAAAAGAAAGAGTATAGTTCATAGCAACTATGAAATAATGATTGGCTTTTTTAGGGCTTTGAGAGCTTCGCAAATGCTGACCTGTGTAGTAGGGGCTTGTATGTGCATGTATACCTACCATCGTCGAGACAGCTGCAGCCTCCCTGGGGAAGATCATATACCCACAGCTGATGATACAAGACCAGTAAATAGCAATACACTTCTAAGAAGGAAACTAAATGGGTCAAAATGACTCATCAGCAGTCATGTGAGAGACATTTCCTTGTCTCAGCCTGGAGTTGTTAGATATTTAAGTTATTCCACACATAATGAATTCTCTGAAGCAGTTGTCTCCAAGTTTTTTCATTGACACTCTTATAAGAAACACATTTTTAACATGCCTTCGAATATGCAAATTGATTTATTTACAAATTATACATGTCTTCCTATAGCATTATCATATGCAATATTAATATATATAAGTAGAATCTTTTTCAAGGAGGTGATAGAAAATAAAATTAGAAGTTCTAGTATTTTTCTTCAGTATCTCAGTGAATCATCTTGCACACCATGGAATTTTCAACCAGGATGAGTTGAGGATCAGAACACCTGGGAAGGTTTTTCAAAAGCCTCCTTTCCAGGGCCTACCTGGGCACTCTGAATCAGGACTTCTGAGGATGGGACCCTGGCAAGGATATTTTGAAAAAGTTTCCCTGATGATTCCCATGCACACTTTTGGTTAAGAAATACAACTCTACAGACTTAAAAATCAGCGGCCTTAAGAAACTGTGACTAGTGGTCAAACATCTACACTGAGTTGCAAATTAGGAAATGTACAGCTTGATTAAATATCTGAATTATCACAGACCTCAAAAAACTTTGTCTCCTTCCCGCAGCTCTGTCTTTTTCTTCCTCTGTATCTGTCCTCTTCCTTCACTTTTTAGTATAATCTTGATATTTCTATTATAGACAACAGACATTCATTTTGAAAACATAGACAAGAGAAGAAAACTAAAACTCATCTAGAATCCTTCCATTCCAAGCTAACCCTTAAATTTTTCATTTATAGCCTTATAGATATTTATGCCAACATATATTTAAAAGTATATTTAAAACATATGCTATACATGCTATTTTTAACCTATTTTCTCACTTGGTAATTCTATTTTTTTCTGACAAATTTGCAAGTGATGGGATAGCTGGTGCACGTGCTCAGAGCAGGTAGTGACACTGAAGCCCCCTAGATCGGGCTGAACTGAAAGTTCCTCAGACTAATATTCTCTCCCCTCCCCCTTCAGATCCTCCCTTACTTGGTTTCTCTTGCTTTCTGCACGCTCTTTCTCTTTTCTTTTACCTTCTACCCTCCTCTCTGTTCATTAAGCCAACCGAAGCCTTCAGGACAGGGTTAATATTCATATTTGACGATATGAAACTTCCTGATAACTTGACCAGAGATGTATAACCAGGGAACTGAAGAGACAGCTGTGCCTTCCTCTGCAAAGAGCTTTTCTGAGCAAGCCCAGGCAAGAGCCTGCTGTTCTTGATGATTATCTGTTATTTCCACTTGGGAGCCCAAATTAAAGCTGCTTATTTGCCTTCTAAGCAAGGTGTGGCCAGAGGCAGCCGGAGGCGCCCAGGTTGTCAGAGAAGGGCCGTTTCAGGGAAATTGCAGTTTCTGGAATTGTAACCGAGAGACGGGACTGCAGCTGACACAAGGCAAGGTCTGAGAAGCAGCAGGCTCCACAGTCCAGAACCAACCAGCTGCAGTGCTTCCACTAGGAAGGCAATCAGTTTTCCCACTGCTGCTACTCATAAAAAAGCGGTTACAGAAAACCAGTTCCTCCTGTTTGAACCGGGCTGGTTACCCTCGCCCGGTTCCTCAACCCACTGCCTTAGACATTTCCATGTGTAGTTACCAGGGCATGGAGCGTGAGGGAAGCTTCTGAAATTTGAAAACTTCATTGGTATGATCTGAAAGCAAGTAAGCCCCTTCCACTGCAGTAGAGCCAAATTGTGTTTTCCAGAGGCTGTGGAAAAGGATCGTTTTCATTAAATGCAAATCATTGCCCCCAAATCGACAATGAAGTTGGCAGTGGCTTCCTTTACTGTAAGAGCCTACATTAGCCAGCTCTCTAAGGACATTCTGCTGTGGAAGGTCCCAGGAAATGAGTAGAAAGGAACTTGATCTCCAACTTCACCCTCAATACCACCCCCTCCCAAGCTTCATTAGTTATCAGTTGGAATGGGAGGAAGAGGGGAGTGTATCACACTTGTCCCTATGCTAGGAGATGCTTCAGGAGGACAGCAATTAAGTGCTTTAATAGAGTGTTGGTCACAGTGGGTGGGACTCCTCATTCTACAGAGGCAGAGCCAGAGAAGCTGATGATAGCTGAAGGCCCCCGTTCCCACCCCCACCACACATAGAACCTCTTCCTTTCCCAGCAAGAGCTACTTAATAAGCACCACTAAGCTTGTGTATAAGCTTATGTGAAATAAGGGGGAAGCATTTTTACATAAATATGTCCAGAAAAGAATTCTTACAGAAAGAATAACCTCTCACTTATGGTAAATTTGAAAATTTAAAAAAAAAAAATTTTTTTTTTTCCTTTAAGAAAGACTGGAAAATTTTTTCTTCTCCCCAGGGAAACAAATCTTTACTTGTAGTGGCACCTGAAATTCCACCATTGGTGACTAATTTCAATGTGTACTATAGGCAACCTGGAATTTAAGGGGCCTGTATCAAAATGCGTATTCTTTATATGAGGGCAGCCAGTAATTCTTGCTGAAATCGGAATCTTTGAGATGCCTTTTTAATGCAGACAGCTGGCGCCATCGCGCCAGCCCCGACTATGACCATGACCTTTAGCCAATAGGTGGGTCTCCAGTTTTCTGGTGTCTTAGTCATCTCAGGCTAAAACAAAATACCAGAGGCTGGGTGACTTAAACAACAGGCATTTAGTTCTCATAGTTCTGGAGGGTGGAAGCCCAGGATCCAAGTGCCAACAGTTTACGGTGAGAATGCTTCTTGGTTTGTAGATGACCACCTTCTGCCTATTCCTTGTACAGCTCTGTTCGTTTGCTTGTGCATGTGGAGAGAGCAAGAACTCTCTATCTTCCTCTTCTTATAAAGACACTTATCCCATCATGACCTCCTATGAACCTAATGATAACCCAAAAGCCGCGCCTCCAGATAACATCACATTGGGAATTTGATCTACAGTATATGAATTTGCAGGGGCAGGAGAGAACATACAAACATTTAGCTCATAATAGCTGGCTTCTGATAGGACCTTGGGGTAATTAACTTTAGTTCAGAATAGGTAGTTGACCTGCTTTTGCAGGTTAGAAAATGCTTTCCACCGTAGATGATGATTGGGTTGCTTCAATCAGAACTGACCCTCTATAATTAAGGAAGAAGGCAATGAAAACTGGAAATGGTTGTTTGTAAGATGTTGACACTTCAAAGGGAAGTACAGACAATAATCAACACTGTCACTCTTCCTGCACTGAGTCCATGGTCCCTCTCGTCTCTTTCTTTTCTCCCTACTTTCTCTACCAGCACATTTCTTGTCTTCTCCTCCTGAAAGGGCAAACATATTAGGAATGCAATGTGTGTTTGTTACACATACACTCGTCTTGTACTTTCTTTATGTCACATGGGTTTAATATTTCACTTGGAGATGTAGTTATTTCACTGTGTTGGCCTCTCTTAACTTGATGGGGCCGTGGCTGCAACAACAACAAAAAAGGTCCTTACCTTTGTCTCATGACCTTCAGAGTAAAGGAATCATGTATCAGGTGGTGACGTTGCAGGAGCCCCTAAAGAGTGTGAGAGGGCAGTAAGGAGTAAGTTGAGGCTGAAAGAAGTAAGACAAGGTGCCCCTACCTGCCAGTTTTGCAAAGAACAAGCTTCATTATGTTAAAGTCAGTTCTGGTCAGCAGTCTACAAGGAGGAAGCAGACAGTCCAAGGTCCCTCAGGTTGCTCACTACTTATACCCTACCTCAGATTTCCCTCGGGTGGAGATGTACTTGGAGCCCAGAGTCACTGCACAGGGGTGGGAGAACACAACTGTGCCTCTCCTGCCTGTTGGCCTCCTTTTCCCCACCTCCATGCAGGGAGGGTGAAATTAAATTGAAATTAACACCAAGGACCCTACAAAGGGTAAAGAAACTAGGACAGGGCCATGCAGGCAGAGCCCGTGGCTAGAAGAAGCAGAAGGTCATTTCAGGTTCTTTAGGCATTTAGGAGAACTTTCGAGGATTAAGTTACTTTTATTTTCCTGGTCCTCTTCTCCCCTGTGCGCTGTGTAGGCTGCCTGTCGCACCTCCTAGCTCCAGGCAGCAGCTCTGCACTGCATCCTGAGCGCGCGATGTGCACGGAAGAGTGCAATGAAGAAAGAGCAAGCTGCTGGGCCCCTCGGCTTCCCAGACCGACCACTGGTCTCTTTGCTGGTTCTCTCGCCTGGGCCCCTCGCCTTCCCAGACCGACCAGGAGGCTCTTTGCTGGTTCCGCTGGTTTTACACCGCTCCCAGGCAGCGGCATGTGACAGAGCCACAGCCTCCGGTCACTCTGTCAGCTATCTGCAGTTCCTCCTTTCTTTTCCTTTTCCTGACCTGATAAACAATGACCGTTAAAGCATCCCACTATCTACAGATCTTGAGCCACAGTTAGTTTTGGTTAAGAGAAAAATTCTACATTCACCAAAACAGCGGTCAGAATGCCTTACTGAATGAGCAGGAACTTTACTTTCTCTGATACAGATTACCAAATCTATTAGTCACCATTCCTGTTTTCTGCATGTTTATAGTTGATAGCAAAGTCGATGCTACCCAAGAAATCGACAAGGGACTTCTTGGTAATGGGAGGAAGTAACCCAGCAGTTGCAAGCAGAGAGTCAGGAACTAGCTTTGTTCTGTGTTCAATTCCTCCTCTCATTTCTAAGACTTCCCTCCTCTCTGAAAAAAGAACAACAGGAAGAGCAAAATCAACAAATTGTGAACTCGGTTTCCCACCTGTCCTAAGAATGCTGGTGTCCCCTGTCCCACCCTTGCCTCAGTCAGAATTCTGAATAGTAAATTAGAGCAAACACAGAAATCTACTATTACAAGCAGGTGAATGTATGCCTCTACCATCACTTCCCAAAGACAGGAAGGGTTCTCGTTCGTCTAAATGGCAGTTGCCAATCCTTCCAGCTTTCTCTTCTATAAGCTAATGTCTAAAGACGGCATTTCAAAACAGTGGAGGGAAAGACGGATTATCCAGTACATATTATTGAGGCAACCATATAGCCCATGGGGAAAAAATAGAATAAAATCCATGTGAAGCAAAGATTTAAATATAAATATGAAAACATAAAAGTACTAGGGAAAATGGTTTAAATTTTTTAATGGTTTTTTAAATAGTTTTGGGAGTGAGGCAGTATTACATAAAACCAAGAAGCCATAAAACGTTCAACTATATAAAACTGGTAGATGGAAGTATAAAAAATAAAATTTTAAAAATTCATGAGAAAAATGACCAGAGATGAAGACAAAGGACAAATGACAAACTGGGGGAAAGTGTCTGCAATTCTGGTCACAAGAGGATAATTTCCCCCAGGTAAAAAGAACTCAACTTTTTTTTTAAATTGAGGTAGTGTTGATTTACAATATTATATAAGTTTCAGGTGTCCAACATAGTGATTCACAACTTTTAAAAGTAATACTCCATTTATAGTTTTATAAAATATTGGCTATATTCCCTGCACTGTGCAATATATCCTTGTAACATTGATTTTACACATAGTAATTTGTACCTCTTAACCTACACACTATCTTGCCTCTTCCCCTTCCCTCATTCCACTGGTAACACTTGTTTGTTCTCTTTATCTGTGCATGCGTGTGTGCTAAGTCTCTTCAGTCGTGTCCAACTCTTTGCAGCCCTATGGACTGCAGCCCGCCAAGCTCCTCTGTCCATGGGAGTCTTCAGGCAAGAATACTGGAGTGGGTTGCCATGCCCTCCTCCAAGGGAACTTCCCCACCCAGGGATCAAACCTGCATCTCCCATGTCTCCTGCATTGGCAGGCAAGTTCTTTACCACTAGCGCCACCTGGGAAGCCCCTTTATCTGTAAGTCCGTTTCAAAAAGAACACCTAAAATTAATAAGCAGGCTAACAAAACCCAATAGAAAAAAACAGAAAAAGGATACAAGCAGAGAGCTCACAAAAAAGGATACAGAAATAACTCACAAATACATAAAAAGATGCTCAACCTCAATCATAATAAAAAGAAAGGAAATTTAAACCACCCTGATAGATTCCGCCCCCCACCATCAGATTGACAAAAACAAAAGTTTGGCGACATATTTTGAAGGCTGAGCTGTGAGGACACAAGCATCTTACCCCTTGCTAGTGAGTGTAAATTAGTACTGTCTCAACAGGTCTTCCCTGGCAGCTCAGATGGTGAAGAATCTGCCTGTAATGCAGGAGACTGGGGTTCAGTCCCTGGGTTGGGAAGATCCCCTGAAGGAGGAAATGGAAACCCAGTCCAGTATTCTCACCTGGGGAATTCTAGTGACAGTGAAGCCTGGCGGGCTACAGTCCTTGGGGTCACAAAGAGTTGTACTTGACGGAGCAACTAACACTTTCTTTCAGTTTCAACAGAAGTCAATTTAACAATGGCTTCCAGCTTCCAAATAGGCATAACCTTTGACCAACAATTCCACTTGTAGGAATTGGTCCTACAGATATATACACAAAGGGAAGTATATTCAAAGTAATTCACAACAATGTTTTATGTGTATATAGATTACATGGAACTGTAAAAGAGAATAAGGAAGTTCTGTATGCACTGGGATGGAACCATCTTCAACATATTTTGTTACATGAAGGAAAACAAAGAGTGTATGCGTGTGTTTAAATAGTCTAAGAACTTTTTATTTATTTAAGAATTTTCAGAAAGTGAAAACCAAAAAACTCATAACATTGGTGTCCTCTAGGGAAGGAAATTGGATGGCTGGGGGACAGAAGGGGAAGGGAGACTATTTACTGGATATATTTTTAAACCTTGTGAATTTTAAACCATGTAAATATATCACTGTCCTCAAAATAAAATATTATAATAAAGAATTAGTATAGGAATTCCCTGGCAGTCCAGTGGTTAGGACTCTGTGCTACCACTGTAGGGGGCTCAGGTTCGATCCCTGGTGGGGGAACTAGGATCCCACAAGCTGCATGGGACAGCTAAAAGAATAATTTTAAAAAAAGAAACGACAACTACCAGCTTGAGTGAACTTCAAAAATGATAAGGAGGATGGTGAACTTTATGCTTTGAGAATTTCATCTTAATTGAAAAAAAAAAAAAAAAATTGAGCAGGATCCCGACAAAGAAATAGAGACCAAGCCTGGTCTTCTTCTGGCAGGCCTCTGTCTTGGGGCATGGTACTATCCCATGTGCTGTAAATGTTTAACAAATGCCTCCCTAGGAGGAAAAAAAAAACCAAAACACTGATTTGTAGCCTTTGTCGATTTCTGGGTTATAAATATTCCCAGCACTGAATAAAGAATTGGGACAAGGCACACACAGTGTGCTCTAGTGAGCCAGCACAATCCAGCTTCATTAGACAACCAGCATCTCTCCAGTTATTGAAACCAGCACCTCGAGAAACATCTTTGATTCCCAAATGCTTTCTGTGCCCACTCCTTACTGCCCACTCTGCCCTCAATAGCCACTCCACTCCTCCCCAGTTGAGTAGAACGCTCATGGTTTGGGAATGGATCCGATCCCCAGCAGGTGTGTCCTCATTGTTTAACCCAACACACCGTGGTTCCCCATTGCTGTGCAGAAAAAGATTTATCCCTTGGGATGGCCAGATGGGCCCTGAGCATTCTGGAGCTCCAGCTGAGGCCAATGAGATGTAAAGGAGATTCGCTGGAAGCATCTCTAGTTTCCTACTTTTCAAAGACAATGGCAGGAAGAGACTGTTTCTCTCTTCCTCATACAGATGAGGCTAGAGCAGCTGTGTCATCTGGTCAAGCAGCCTGTTTGCAGGGGAGGGCCGAAGCCAGAGCCTAAGCATCCCACCCTACTTCTGATGTTCCTGGGCCGAAAACCAGTATACTCACTATTTATGCCCTTCTCAGCTTCTTCCGTTGAATGAATCTTAAGCAACACGTTTTTAACCCTCTTGTGCTGGTTTATTTTCTGTCTCAATGTGACTAGGCTACAGCACCCAGTTATTCAATCAAATACCAATTAGGGTGTTGCTTTGATGGTATTCTGTAGATATGATTAACATCTACTTCACTTGGCTGTAAATGAAGATTATCTTCACAATCTGCTGCATGGGCTTTGTCCAGTCAGCTGAACGGTCTTAAGAGCAAAACTGAAGTTTCCCTGAGGAAGAAAAAAATTTCCTGTAAAGAGCAGCATCGGCTCTTGCCCAAGATTTTCCATCCAGCCCTTCCTGATGGCCTGAATTATCAATCTCAGACCTGCTGAGCCAGCCCCACAATCGCATAAGCCAACTCCTTGTGATAAATACCTCCCTCTCCCATATATATGTGTGTGTGTTCCTGTTTCTTTTCTCCTACAGAACTTTGAACGACACACCTGTTTTTCCTTTACAGGACTTATCTCAATTCAGGGTTATGTACTTTGCATTTATTTGTCTGTTTGTTGCTTTTCCTAGTTAAGACTACAGCCTTTATGCATACATGTGACTAATTGGTAGAATAGCTAGTCAAAAGTTATGTACGTTTGGAAGATGAAAAATATTGTTAAACTAGCTTCCCTGGAAGGATTTATACTCGATTGTAGGCTTTATGTTTTTGTATTCCTATGTGTTCTTAGCATATAGTACCTGTTCAATAAATATGGACAGATGGAATTCTTGGAGGAGAAACATGGATTAAGGCAGAAAGTCCTGAAGGTATGCTAGGCTGTGGAGTTCCAATCATAACATATCCATTTGGCTGTCCAAATTTAATGCCATTCATTAATGATTTTTTTGTTGTTATTCAGATTACACACCAAACAAAATTTCTCTAATAGTTTGAGCTCCTCTGTGGCCTGTCTATAAGGAATCGTCTCTGGTCAGGCTCACCTGGCCAGTCAGCTCTCCCCAAGCTAACTTTCCACTCAAACATCTGTATTCTTAATCATTCTGGGGGTCAGTCTGATCAGAACAGTCTGATCCAGATGAACGAGGAAAGAGAAATCAGATCTTTGACTAACCTACAACTCCAATTAAGGGGAGAAAAGAAAAATAGAGCATGAGAAGAAATTGTCCAAGAGCTGGGAAATCGCTAAAGCACCCACATCTGTAGGGGGATGGCACCTTTGTGAACCTCGCCTTCTCTGCTACGCTGATCTCATATCAGCCTCTGTTTAGGAAGCCAGGGCAAGCACTTGTCCCGCTTGTTCCTGAAAAGACTTAAGGCAGGTGGACCTTGATGGTGATCCTCCTTGATTAACGACAAACCTAAAGTGGTAAAACGAGGAGGTATGTCCAGAATCACATAATTTTTGCAGAAACATTCAGAGAACAAGCGTTAGCTTCCTCGGAGTACAAAGCTTTTGCCAAAGAACCAAATTGAAGATGCAACAGGAAGAGTATCTGATCTGGACAGAATGTTGAGTCCAGAAGACGTGAGGACGGTGTTAGATTAGGACTAGAGTTCTATGATCTATAATTCAAATTTTATGCTTTTGTAATTGCCTTATTTCAGTCTCTTGAGTTCTTTTAGATTTTTTATTTATAATATACAGTATGCAAAATGTAAAAAAGAAAAAAATTAGATGTTATCTTTCATTTATTTTTAATTGATATATAATTGACATATATTGTTATGTTAGTTTCAGGTATACAACATTATAATTCAATATTTGTATCTAAAAAAGGAAAACTTTGAGGACTTTCCTAGCAGTTCAGTGGTTAAGACAATGTGCTTCCACTGCAGGGGGCATGGGTTCCACCCCTGGTCAGAGAACTAAGATTCTGCGAGCCTCATGCCATGGCCAAAAAACACTGGGGGGGATCTTTTCGAATCTAGCCATAACATGGTAGTTTTCATTAAACCAAGTGAAAGTTGTTAAAAGCTGGACAAAATATTTAGCACACCATTTGAAGGAATTTGGGGAGTGACCAACACAGATGATCCCTAAGAGAAGGTGGGCACATCAACGTGACCTCCATATTCACCCTGGCTCAATTCACAGGGCAAGGAACAGAGTACAAGGCAGCTACTTTATTAGTCTGTTGCACAAAGAAGCCAGATTGGAGTATGAAGTTGCCAAAGTGGCTGGGATTTAGGTGGTAAAATCCCAGAGAGAAGGAAATTTCAGAGAAGTGAACCCAAAGACTAGATGCAATCTCTCCTTGAGCTGTCTGACAGCTCCTATGCTGAGCAAACGCAGCAGAGACTGCAAGAAACCTAATAGAAAGCAGCTGCTGGGAGGCTGATGCACTGTGTGAAGTTTTTGCTGCAGTGTGGTGTTAATGAGGTGGGAGTGCAAGGTGCACCAGGGTGAAATAGCAACACTCAAACTTCTGGTTGAGACCTCAGAAAGACCTCATCCTGGTACAGAATCCAAAACCAAAAGAGACCAAAGCTAATAAATTAACCCTTGACATAATAAGGTGATTTATCTGTACTAACTGTCTCCCTTTTAGAAGGAACATAAAATAATACAGAGCCTCTAAAAGTGAATAACCAGTATTCTAAAATAAGAGGAAAAATGAAATAATAAAAAGTATTTGATTCCTCCCCTCAAAAAAAGAGAAGAAAGGAGAAGTAAAGTAATAAAAAACAGAAATAGAAACAAGAAAGTACATATAGGCATTTCAATGATTACATTAAATGTTAATAGATTATTACTCCAATTAAAAGAAAAAATTGCTTTTGGATAAAAAATCAAAATCTCTATGCTATTAATGAGACAATTGTAAAGACAGAACATTAAAAAAAAAGAAAAAAAAATGTCATGTAAACACTAACCAAAAGAAAATTAGTGTAGCTATATTAATATCAGACAATACAGGTTTTAGGGGAAGAAATATTTCTAGATATTAAAAGAGACATTTCATAATGATAAAAGTGTCAATTAATGATCAAATAAAATAATCCCAAGTTTGTAATGTACTAAAGAATATATAAGTAATTTATAAAAAAATACCAAAATTTTATTATATATTAAGCAAAGTTGATAGAACTAAAAGAAGAAATGGATAAATCCACAATCATTATTGGAGATTTTACCACTTCTTTCATTAGCCAATAGAACAAGTAATCAAAAAAGATGTAAAAAAAGGGAAAAGACTTGAATAACACAAGTAATCAAATTAACCCAATTAACATACATAGAATATTACAATGAAAAATGACCTTATACCGTTGTTTTCAAAAGTATATGAACATTTATCAAAATGGGCCATATGTTAGGCCATAAAGTGAAAGTGAAAATCGCTCATTTGTGTCTGACTCTTTGTGACCCCATGGACCATACAGTCCCTGGAATTCTCCAGGCCATAATACTGGAGTGGGTAGCCTTTCCCTTCTCCAGGGGAATCTTCCCCACCCAGGGATCAAACCCAGGTCTCCTGCATTGCGGGCAGATTCTTTACCAGCTGAGCCACTAGAGAAGCCCAAGAGTACTGGAGTGGGCAGCCTATCCCTTCTCCAGAGGATCTTCCTGACCCAGGAATAGAACCGGGGTCTCCTGCATTGCAGGCAGACTCTTTACCAACTGAGCTATGAGGGAAGCCCGAGCCATAAAGCAAGTCTCAAAAATTTTCAAAGGACTGAAATCATACAAACTATGTTCTCCAACTACAAAGGAATCAAACTAGAAACCAATAACAGGAAGAAAACTAGAAAATCTCCAAATGTTTGGAAAGTAAGCGACATATTTTTAAATAGATTGTAAGTCTAAGAAAAAATTGCAATGAAATTAGAAAATATTTTAAGGCAAATGATAATGAAAATATGACATATTAAAACATTTGTGATGCAAGGCTTACAGGGAAATGTATAGCTTTAAATGTATATATTTGAGAAGAAAGACTGAAAATCCACATGATCTAAGCTTCCATCTTAAGGAGCTAGAAAAAGAACAGCAAATTAAACCCAAAGGAAATGGGAGGCTACAATAAAGATAAGTGTAGAAATCTTTGAAATAGAAAATACGCACGCAATAAAGAAAGTCTACCAATTCTAAAATGGACTCGAGGTGCCGATCTTTGTTTCTCAGTTGAGGTTTGTTTTAGTTCTTTTTCAATGTTTACCTTTTATTTCCTTTTCCTATCTGATTGCACTAGCTAGGCCTTTCAGTATGTTACTGAATAGCAGTGATGACAGAGGACTTCTTGCCCTTTTCTAACCTTAAAGGTAAGAATATAGTTTCTCACAATTAAGTGGAATGTTATTTATTTATTTATTTATCCATGCAGCCAGCAGGATCTTAGTTCCCTGACCAGGGATTGAATTCAGGTCCCAGCAAAAAAAGGGCTGAATCCTAACCACTGGACCACCAGGGGATTCCCAAGTGGATGTTATTTGTAGGTTTTTGTAGATTTTTTTTTTTTAAATCAAGTTGAGGAAGTTCCTCTCTATTCTTAATTTGCTAAGAATTTTCATCTTGAATGAGTGTTGGATTTTGTTAAATGCTTTTTTCTGCATCGATTGATATGATCATCTGATTTTTCTTCTTTAGCCTGTTGATGTGGTGGATTACATTGACTGATTCTTTAAACATTGAATCAGCCTTGCATATCTGAAATAAATACAATTTAGTTGTGGTACATAATTCTTTTTATACATTGTTAGATTTGATTTGCTAATGTTTTGTTGAGGATTTCTACATCTGTATCCAGGAAAGATACTGGTCTGTAGTTTTCTTTTTTGTTTTTTTTTTTTGTCTTTTTTCAGTTTTTTGTTATTTTTTTCTTTCTTTTTTTTTCTGTAGTTTTCTTTTTTGAAATGTCTTTATCTGGTTTGGGTATTAGGGTAATGCTCGCCTCATAGAGCAAGTTAGAAAGCAAAGATTACTTTCTAAAAGTTTCCTTGCGATGTGGATGGTGGTGATGACTGTGTGACATTATAAATGTATTTAACATCACTGAACTTTATACTCAAGAATAGTTAAGATAGCAAGTTTTATGTTATATATGTTTCACCACAATAAAAAGAAAAATATTTTTTGAGTCTTTTTGAGCGTCGATTGTACTAAGTGCTCTATGTGAGATCTGGAGAGCCTTAGTTGAAGGATCCAGAAAACTCTAGTAGAAAAGGAGCAGGAAGCCAGGAAAGACGCTGGAACCAAGGATTATAGGAAGTAACTCTGGTAGCTGAAGGTTAAATACACAGTTCAGTTCAGTTCAGTTGCTCAGTCATGTCTGACTCTTTGTAACCCCATGGACCACAGCACACCAGGCCTCCCTGTCTATCACCAACTCCTGGAGTTTACTCAAACTCATCTCCATTGAGTCAGTGATGCCATCCAACCGTCTCATCCTCTGTCATCCCCTTCTCCTCCTGACCTCAATCTTTCCCAGCATCAGGGTCTTTTCAAATGAGTCGGCTCTTGGCATCAGGTGCCAAAGTATTGGAGTTTCAGCTTCAACATCAGTCATTCCAATGAACACTCAGGACTGATCTCCTTTAGGATGGACTGGTTGGATCTCCTTGCAGTAATGAATATTAAATTCACAATGGAAGATAATATATTGGCCAAAAAAAAACCACCTCCTGGATGGTAAATGATGTAGAATTTGAGAAAGGGATATCCATGAGTCCTTTTCTTCTTCTAAACTAAGTGTAGTCTTCTTTTAACTCATCTACCACCCAGAGGGCCAAGGATTGGGGTGATGGGTATGTGAGACCTTGCCACAACTATATGAAAAGACAGCATTTTACATTCAGGGGGTAGGAAATACACCACATTAAAATCCTATTAAGTTCCTATAATTTAAAGACACATTATTCTATCCAAGGTTGACAAAGCATACTTTTGTAATGTGGAGACAGAGATTGCTAATCAAGTTAATGGTGTAGGAAAAATTGTGTTGGAGGTAGAAATGGAGGAAGGAATGATTTGGACTTACTTAAAAAGAACAAACGCTTCAAGCCTGTTAACAGTTAGGGTAAAGCCTCATTAAGTTGAACTTCACCAGTTTGGCATTTGTGCCAAATTTCAGTGCTAGTGCTGAATTTTACTTTCACTAAATACAATATTCCTTGTAAAAAGAGTGTGTTAAAGGCTTTCCTTCCCTGATTCCTCAAAACACCATGAAATACAAAGTAGTTATGGTTTACAGATTATTCTTATTTTACAAAACATCCTCTGCTTTTGACACCATCAGTTATAGTTCACCATGAAAACACTATTTTTAATATACAAACTTTTAAAGACCCATTCTAGTTTTTGAAATGGTAAATGTGGGAAATGTCCATCTTAGAATTAAATTCTAAGCCCATTACTTCTTTCTCATCTTTAGACTCCTCAGTCCAACTGCCTGCTGGGCACCACTGCCTCTGAGCACCCCTGAAATTTCATCCTTTATGCCATCAGTCCCCTTATCCAAATCTGTCTTGTCCCTATTATCCATTTCTATTTCCATTGTCAAAATCTTGCTCAAGTCAGAAACCTTGAGCCAGACTGCTCCTTCTCTCTCATCCTCCACATCCATCCAGTCACCGAGATCTCTGTTCATTGCACCTCCTGGACACATTTTGACCCCATCCACTTCCTAATATCCCTGTCACCTATCCCATTCAGCCTCTCTCTCCTGGAAGACTACAACATCTCCCATTGATTTCCTCTTCTCCTCACTGCAGCTGAAACAGTCTTAAAAACCCTGCATTTCAAATCTTTTCAACAGTTGCCCAAGGCCCTTAAAACAAAATATCAAGTCCTTATTTTAGCACCCAAGGCCCTCTCTCACAGAAACTGGTTTGTTCTCCATCATCACCTCAGTTCATTTGCCTCTCTGCTCTCAAAACTCCAGCTGTACTGACTTCCTTCAGTTCCTCAAGCATTCGGGGAAGGGTGTGCCCGGCTGTTGACTGCCCTCACTTCCCCTTTGTTTAGCCTCTGTGCATGTATCCTTTAGGCCTCAGCTAAACTGTCCCTTTCTCAAGGAGGCTTTCCCTGACCCCAGTTAGACCAGGTCCTCTGTCCTGTTCTCCCATAGCACAATGTTCCTTCACTTTCACAGCACATATCATGCTCATAATCAGTTATTCAAGTCCATCTTCCCTACTAGAAAGCAAGCTACATCCCTGCACTAAGCATAATGCCTGGCACACAGTAATGCTAAAATTTTAGCTGCTCAGTCATGTCTGACTCTTTGCAACCCCATAGACGGTAGCCCACCCCCCAGGGTCTCTGTCCATGAAATTCTCCAGGAAAGAATACTCGAGTGGGATGTCATTCCCTTCTCCAGGGAATCATGACCCAGGGATGAAACCTGGATCTCCTGCATTATAAGCAGATTCTTTACCATCTAAGCCAGTAGGGAAGCAGTAAGCTCTCCTTAAAGTTTTGACAAATATATTAAATTCCATTCAATTATATCAAGTATTATATTTTATATGTTATATTTTATTAATATTAATATTTTAAGTAAATTAAATATATTAGAGAATAATGTCATTAAAGAAGAAATGTCTTAAAGAATAAATATTCACATATATGCTGCTTAACAATATGGACTCTGGGATCTGTCTGCTGGGTTCATACCTCAACTTCCCCACTTACTAGCACGGAGACAAATTACATAACCTTTTCGCATCTTTCTAAGTGGATATAGCAACACTATCTGCTTCTCATAACTTGGGTCAGTTATGGGGACTAAATAAATTAGTATGTGTAAATCACTTAGGATATCGTCTGGCACATAGCAAGCACTCAACAAATATTAGTTATTATTATCTCTTTTGTCTGTCCCAGCAAATCCTAGGAAAAATTATAGTCAGTAAATTAAGGTATATACACAGTGAGAGTCTCCAGAGTTTGAGGATGTGCTGAGGAAAACATCATTGTCTTGAAGTGGAACTATCAAAAGTCAACATAAAAAAACATAAATTCAGCCCTCATCTTGAGTAGTCCTTCCTTCAGCTGCTACAGATAAAGCTTCGGGAACCATCCAAATGAATCAAGAGAGCATCTTCAGGTCCAGATTAAATGAGATAATGCACATCAGGAGCACGTAGAAAATTGTAAAGTATGATATAAATGTTTGTGGCTGTAATGACTGCTATTAGTAGTAGAATAATTCTATTACCCAATCAATAGTGCATATTGTAATCTGACTGTCTGAAGCAACACAATTGCTTGTAATCACAAGGACCTATTAGTCGAGCAGAGGAATTGACGTGGGAAGGAAGAAATAGGTGATATATATCCAGCACAATCCAATTAAGAGTGATGCTTGTGTGAGGCAAGAGAGGTAAAACTCATGGAACAAGTTTCTCCGTATCCTTTGCAGATATTTTGGTTCTAATTGTCCATGCTCATCAAGCAAGTATTTTGCCTTTGATCAGTTCTGCAGGAACCAGGAAAAAGAATAAACTGGATATTAATCACTCTAAGGAATAAACGTATTCATTGTTTCTCAGCCATTGCATACTTACTGAGCTGCTAGTGTAGGGCAGGCACCTACAGGTGTTAGTGGTAGGTGGTTCCTGCCTTCTTGTTACAGTCCAGAGAGGAGACAGGAAGGAGATCACATAAACAAAAACGTAACTGCATCTTGTGATAAGTGCTATCTCAGACTAGATAATTAAGGCTTAATTCCGACACTTTAAGTGGACCTAGGGATTAACCAGACAATGGAATGAGTGTAAGCTGTCAGGTCGAAGGTAGTAAAGAGCTTGGTGTGTTGAGACTTGAAAGGCCAATGCAGATTGGAAATATCAAGGAAGAGAAGGGCCATGAGTCTGGAGAGGTAGGCAGGAGCCAGATCACAAGGGCCTCAGAGGCCACTCAGGGGCAGCTTGGATTTGAGTACAAAATACGAAGATAATGTTAGACATGATGACATCTGTTCTTTCAAATGAACCTTTTGGTTGCTATGTAAAGAATGGATTGGAGTGGGCATGAAAGTGGAAAGGGAGAGACCAGGTAGGAGAAATCTGCAATCACTCCCTCCAGGGACAATACTCACATGGATAAGAGTATTGGCAGCAGACAGAAAGGGACAGATGTATGATATATTTAGGAGATAGGGTTACAAGGGCTTGGAGAGAGAGTGGATGTAGGGGAGGAACCTGAAGTATCCTGGCTTGAGTAATCAGGTTGAAGAGTTATAGTGTGTTAGTCACTCAGTCACATCCAACTCTTTGTGACCCCGTGGACTGTATGTAGGCTGCCAGGCTTCCCTGTCCATGGAATTCTCCAGGCAAGAATACTGGAGCGGGTTGCCATTCCCTTCTCCAGGGATCTTCCCGACCCAGGGATCGAACACAGGTCTCCTGCATTGCAGGCAGATTCTTTACCATTTGAGCCACAAGGGAAGCTTGAAGAGTTGCCATCCATTCACTAAAATGAGCAAAGATTAAATGTGACTCTAGGTCAGAACATAGATGTTTCAGAGTGAAGAAGAGTTTCGTTTGAGTATGTTAAGTTTGAAAAGGATGTGAAATTTCCCAGGGGAAGTAAGTGTCGAGTGACCATTTTGATATATGGTAAGGCGGCTTAGTAGAGGGACCCAGTTTTCTGAACATTTGAGGGTCACTGGTGTATAAAAAGCATCTGAAGCCTTGGGATTAGAGAGGTCGCCTAGGGAAAAAGCATAGACAAGATAAGCCACGGGAATCTCTAGAGTCATATTCTTACAACCTGTTAACTCTGGGTAGGTTAGTAAGATCAGGTTTCTGAACACAAAGGACTTGATAATCATCTCTATATCTATGGTGACCCCAGTAAGGTAGTTAGCCAAAACAAGCAGCAGACCATTCCATCCTCTTCTAAAACACAACAGATATTACTATCCCCGTTTTACAAACGGGGCACAGTGAGGCTATGTGAATTTAAGTGATCTGGTTAAAACTAAAGAATCAGTAAGTTACAGATAGGATTAAGGCTGAATTCAGGTCATTATCATTGCAGTTCAGAACTCTTTCCATCCTTCAAAAAGCTTTGCCTGCAATTAATTATCCAAAGCTTGTGAAGAAACACAAAAGTTTATTATGCTAGTGGGAAGATCATAGAACAAAGAAGGCAGTTAGGCAAAGTTAAATTCTAAACCTGTGGAAAGAAGTGATCACCATGAACTCGGGGAGTTAATGAAGAGTCTAGTGTGGACTGTGAAGGTTAAGAAGGAATTAGGATGAAGGGAAGTGAAAGTTGCTCAGTCGTGTCCGACTGTGACCCCATAGACTATACAGTTCATAGACTTCTCCAGGCCAGAATACTAGAGTGGGTAGCCTTTCCTTTCTCTAGGGGAATCTTCCCAACCCAGGGATCGAACCCAGGTCTCCTGCATTACAGGCGGATTCTTTACCAGCTGAGCCAGAAGGGAAGCCCAGGATGAAGGAAAGAGAGGGGGTAAACTCTCAGACTTAAGGACGTGATGAACCAAGATACGGAGCACACCAGGGTATAGAAAAGAACTGATGGCAAATGGGCTTCCGTTTCACATGTCAACTCTAATAGACTGGTGTGGCTCAGTGCAGGGGGATTACCAGGATCTGTCAAGGGCAGGAGGTGAGGAAGTGGGGGCAGGGCTCCCCTGTTACCTCTCTCAGACTCAGGGATCTGTGTGTGACTGAAAAAAAACATACTTGGATAACAAGTAAGGTTAGATTATTTCTACCTGGAAAACCAGGCTGAAAATGTTGAGCATTTAGTAGTTCAAATAGGAACCTTTATAAATTTTTGAAGAGGCAAAAAAATACCAGGAAATCTTCAGGAAATGCATGCGCTGTTGCTGGTGGTGTGTTACACAAGCCTGAAAGGACTGAACTCCCAGAGGAAAACTAGGAAGCTGTTAGCCTAAGGTAAACCAGGGACTTCTCAAAGTTTCCTTAGCAGGGAATCCCTTCTAAATATGAAATCTTATGCGAAATTCCAACATATAAACAAAAAATAAAAATAAATAAAACAAAAATTAAAAAGTGATTCTTTTATTAGGAGAATATTTTATGGCTTTGAACATATGTTTGTAATAATGTCAAAGCAAAGATAAAAGAAGTTGATTAAATAAATGCGAAAATTTTAACTCTGGGATCATTGAAGAGAGTTACATCTTGTATTAGGTTTAGCACTTAACTGTCCAATTCATTTCTGAATTTTATTTTAGTTTTATATAGCAAGAAAATCCTCATACAATGATTCACAGAGATAAATACTTACATATGGTAATTTTTGTTTGTTTTATTTATTTTACAGTTGATCTACAATCACAAGTGTTAGTCACTCAGTCATGTCCAACTCTTTGTCACCCCACCGACTGTAGCCCACCAGGCTTCTCTATCCATGAAATTCTCCAGGCAAGAATACTGGAGTGGGTTGCCATCTCCTTCTCCAGGGGATCTTCCCGACCCAGGGATCGAACCCGGGCCTCCTGCATCGCAGGCAGATTCTTTACCTTCTGAGCTATCAGGGAAGCCCATCACAAACAGTCACAAGGCACTCTTCAATTAAATGAATCCAGGAAGGAGTGGCAGAAATTTTTTTTTTTTCCTTAACGAAAATATGAATAGCCAGAAGCCTCCAGGGAATATAAGTGCGCAGACACCTGTAGTGTGAGATTTTCATGCTGGGCCATGGTGTAGGTCGTCTGATAAAGTGCAGTCACTACTGTGTGTGAAGAGCAAGCCTAGGAAAGATGCTTTGGAGTCCAGCCGTTTAGTCTAGCGCAGTGCGCCCGCGCGGGGCCCTGGGTTGCAATTTTACGCGAGCGGATGTGCCCACTCCCGAGTGCAAAAAGAGCAGTGTACGGTTTCAGCTTTCCCAACATCAAAAACGTTAGGTTTTGCGTCTGTGTTCGGATCTGCGGGCATCACAATTCTTTATTTTACTTGAATTGCCCCCAAGAAGAGAAACTAAGCAGGCAAGGGGAGAAGAGGAGAAGGTTCCAGGTCTGAGATTTCTTTCCAGCTGTAGAAGAGCTTTTGTAATTTATTTAGTAATAGGCTTGGATCAAGCCCCAAGGATTAACATAGATCATTTACAAACCAAGTGAGCAATTTTCATTTTGTAACACATTTGCATATTACATGCCTAATGGTTGAAGTAATGTTGTATTTAACAGAAATGTTTTAAAGTGCTAATAATTCCCTTCCTTAAAGAAGGCTGGTGTGGATCATTTATATTCCAGAAATTTCAGGACCCTAATGAGCAAAGAGACTGTGAGGAATAAGGTTTCATTTACTTTAAACATATCTAGGGTCTGTCTTTTAATATTGTCAGATGTTTATTTGGTGGTTTTTTTGTTTTTTTTTTTAATGTCTTGGACAGGAAAGAAACCTTAGGCGTAGAGAAAACTATTTACACTGACGAGGATATCAAATTGATACTCCATTTTTTAGTTATAAAATTAAAAATTTAGTTTTCCTTGAGTTTAAATTAGTGATCTTGTTATGCAAATTAAAATTATTCTCTCACTTTTCCTTGATTAATATTTGGTTTGCTCATGCTAAGAAACTAAATTAGGTTAAATAATCAGTACAAGCTTGGATAATTAAATCCCCTTAAACATTTTAAACTGCATTTATAAATTTAATAGAGCCAATTTTTATTATAAACATTTCAAAAAGCCTGCAGAGCAAATTTATAACCTTATGAGTGCTTCCCCAAATACTTAAATAACCCTTATTAATTGAATGCATTAAATGCATAACTATGGCAAATTAAATTCTCTTAGGCATTTTACTTACTTGGAAAAAAGAGTGTTAATACTGAAAGGAATGAGGAACTTGGAAAGAGAAGGTGGTGTGATAAAGACATGCTGATGCAAGGCCTTAAAAGATGTGCCATAAGAAATTGTTACTAACTGGGAATTCCTTGGTAGTCCAGTGGTTCAGAGTCTGCACTTTCACTGACTAGGTCTCAGGTTTAATCTCTGGTCGGGGAACTAAGATCTCGCGATCTGTGTGGCATGGCCAGAAAAAAAGAAAATGAAATTGATACTAAGAGGTTTGGGAATGAGGTTCCCTGAAATTAGAATCACAGGAGTCCTTCAACATACACATGCCCAAGCTCCAGCACAGACCTACTCAATCTCAAATACTGCAAATATTTTGAAAAGGCTCCCTGATTCCTGAGGCTGCCCAAGTCTCCCCAAATTTCCCTCTCCCTCACTCCAGTCCTATAATCTCACATCTTGCACCCTCAACCTGCTTGTGAATCACAGGTTGGAGCCCAGGGAAAAGTTCCTTCAAGAAATGTTGATTTGATATTAATATTATCACCTTGATAGTGTCTACCTTGTAAGCAGCTCCCATGGAGCAAATGCTTAGAAAGTAGAGCACCAAGGCTTGGGAGGACACCAGATCAAAGGGACAGAAGGAATAGAAGCCTAACGAGGTCATGGAATTTATCGTTTGCACTCTGCACAGCAGATCTGGGTTTCTATACCCCTCCTCCTCTACATATGTGTGTATATATTTGTTATCAATGCCTTGGAATAGAAATCAGATGCTAAAAATCTATATTTGAATTCTGACAAGGATATAGACCAATGGCCTGATGTATGTATGGCTTCATGACAGGGTTCAGGTAAAGATTTTTTCAAAAAAGTGCTCAAATTTTTTGCCTTGAATGACAAAAAAATTCAACAAATCCTTTCTTTCCCTCCCTTCTTCCTTCCCTTCCTTTTTTCCTTCCTTCCTCCTTCTTTCTTCCGGTAATTCCTTCCTCCATTCCCCCCACCCCTTTCTTTCTTTCACAGGAGCTACTGCATGCCCAGCATGGAATGAGGCACTGGGAGATTGTGCAAGAAATTCATGTGCCTTGGTCCTTTCTTCTAGACTCTACAATTTAGCTGAAGAGATGAACCTAACCCAAGTAAAACAATGAGAAAAACAGAAGACCACGTGCAATCGGATGTTAGGTGGAATCTAACAATAAGTAACAGTAAATAAGAGATGGGAGGTCTCTCCTCATGGTTGGAAAAGGCAGTTTGGGCTCTTCCAAGATGCAAAGACATCAGCTGACTCTCACAGACTGAGTGAGATGGATGTACAGCCCATATCAGGTGCAGAGGCCTCCGGACACCAGGCAAGCAAAGGCCCATTAGAGAAAGACTGAAAATTCTGAGGAAGCTGACCACATTTTCCATAAAAATATCAGGACACATGGTTCGACACATGGTCTGACAACAGGAAAGAATATTTCTAATTGGGGCCGTACCAGAAAATCTAGAACATATGGTTACTCTATTTATGGGCCAAGAAAAATCTAATACAAGAGAGGGCTGAACTCGCCAACCCTAGGTAGACGACACACAGCCACACCATCTGAGAGGCTGCTAGACTGTTTCCCGTCATTGGAGTTTGTTTTGTTGTTAAGATTTCTGTTAATCTTTTCAAAGAAAAGGTCAACGCTTGAACAAGAAAAGACAAGAACCAGAAGAGAGAATTTATATTCAGATTTCTTAAATCACATCCTTTAATACCTTCTCAATTGCCTCAAGTAATTTTTGTAGTAGACAGGGTATAAATAATGAATGCAAAAATGTTTCTTTCTCCTGGGGTAATAAAATAAAATGCAATGTAAGAAATTCTTCCTTTCTTGTAAGAAAAAGAGAACATCCATATCTGGTGTAGTTCCAGGCTTGTGATCAGAGCCTTCATTCATATTTTTAAAATATATTTTAAATTACCAGGATTGTTATATGTAATTTTGCCTTTTAAGTCCCTGATGTCTCTCTGTTTTTCTTGCTGTTTTAGTTCCTTGCTGTCTGAAATAAAGCATAGGCCAGAAGCTTCCTTACCCAGTTCTGCAATTTAATAATCTTAGCAATTATTGGAAAAGAAACAGTTTTAAAGGCTTTAACTCAAGTCTTGGCAGGTTAAAACATCTTCCCTTTCACCTTTCAACCCATCCCAGAGCTCAGAAATCACTTGCCAACTCATTCTCAATATTATCAAGGAATTGCACATTTCTTTCCTTCTATGGTCAGTAAATACATTGACCAAGATGATGTGGTAATCCCTGCTGAAGCACAACAACAAAGCCACACATTTGAACAACTGGCTTCCTCTACTTCTAAAAAAAATTCTTAAATGCATCTTAAAATATATGTATTTCCGCTGAAAGCATGAGGGTATGTTTTTAATGAGATTTCTTGGATACTAGACTTGTCAATAGTTTTCTTCAACTTCCCAGTTTTTTCAGGCCTCAAAAAACATAGGTACATTTAAAGGCAGAGCTTGATTTTCATTAACTAGAGTTGCTAAGAAAGAGGAAATACCTAAAGGCACACAACAGAAAGGGAATGTTTTGCAACCATTAAAATAAAAAAACTGTGTTCCTCCTTAAGAAGGAATGAACTTCTGGCATAGGCTACGGACTTCGCCGATGGCTCAGATGGTAAAGCGTCTGCCTACAATGTGGGAGACCCGGGTTTGATCCCTGGATCAGGAAGATCCCCTGGAGAAGGAAATGGCACCCCACTCCAGTACTCTTGCCTGGAAAATCCCAGGCTATAGTCCACGGGGTCGCAAAGAGTCGGACACAACTGAGCAACTTCACTTCACTTTCACAGCATGGATGAACCATGAAGAGATTATGCTAAGTGAAATAACTTAGGCACAAAAAGACAAATACCGCATGAATCTTTGTAATACAACGGGCGACCTCAAACTCACAGAGATTGAAAGTAGGATGGTGGTTGCCAGGTGCTGGGGTGAGAAGAAAATGAGGTGTTATTGTTTAATAGGTGCAGAGTTTCAGTTCTGGAAGATGAGCAGAATTCTGGAAATGAATATTGCTAATGGTTGCACAACAATGTGGATGTATTTAATGCCACTGATCTACACACTTTAAAATGGCTAAAATGGTAAACTGTATGTTATGTACATTTTCCCAAGTTTTTTTAAAAATTAAAAAATGTAATTAAGGATAAATCAAATCTACCTGAATTAAACCTCTCTGTCCCAGTTCCCAAACCTAGGTCCAAAGCTAACAGGTGAATTACCTATGGCTTTTGGAGAATTTAGTCGAATCCTAAATAGTCAATAAATGATAAAGAGAGATGGAAAAGATAAAAATTGTTTGTTACACAAAAAAGTGTGATAAAGAATACTGTCGGGACCACAAAGAAGGGCTCACTTCTACCCAGAACGGGACATTTTGCTTATTTTTCCCTTCAACTCTAATTTCACTGGTATAACGTGTACATAAATTGGGCAACAGAGAAAGATAAAACAAGTTCTCAGGGTCTTTCTCGGTGGCTCAGTGGTGAAGAATCGGCCTGCCAATGCAGGAGATACGGGTTCAATCCCTGATCTGGGAGGATCCCACATGCCACAAGGAGACTAAGCCCAGGTACCACAACTACTGAGCCTGTGCTCTAGACCCGAGGAGCCACAACTACTGAAGCCTGCCCGCCCTGAGCCCCTGCTCAAGAAGAGATGCCACTGCAATGAGAAGCTGGAACTACAGAGTAGCCCCCACTTGCCACGACCAGAGAAAGCCTGCAGGCAGCAACAAAGGCCCAGCACAGCGAAAAATAAATAAGTAAATAAAATGATTAAAAAAAAAAAAAAAGTTCTCCGAAGATACTTGAGGACTTCCCTGGTGGTCCAGTGGTTAAGAATCTGCCTGCCAATGCAGGAGACATGGGTTCAATCCCTGGTCGGGGAAGATCCCACATGCCACTGGGCAACTAAGCCTGTGCCCCACAGCTACTAAGCTCAAGCTCTAGAGCCTGAGTGCCCCAACTACTGAAGCCCATGCTCTGCACAAGTGAAGACATCTCAATGAGAAGCCCGCACACCAAAATGAACAGTAGCCCCTGCTCGCCGCGACTAAAGAAAACCCACGTGCAGCAAAGACTCAGGACAGCCAAAAATAAGTAAATAAACGTTTTTAGAAAAGAAAATACTTGACAATATAAAAATACAAGAGGATAGAAAACCCTTTAGACATGTCTGACTTTTTGCTACCCCATGGACTGTACCAAGCTCCTCTGTCTGTGAGATTTCCCAGGCAAGAATACTGGAGTGGGTTGCCATCTCCTCCTCCAGGGATCTTTCCAGCCCAGGGACCAAACCCATGGCTCCTACCATATTTCCTGCATTGCAGGCAGATTCTTCACTGCCGAGCCACCAGGAAGGGCCATTTAAATGCTATACGTTAACTATAAGAAGGCTATAAAGGCTAGGTTACAAAGAAGAGAAGAGGAACTGTGATTAGGAGGAAAAAGTGATAAAATGACCACAGTAAGCAGTAAGTGTTACTTAGTATGTTTGATAGGATAAACTACAAAAGAATAGAAGGACGTGCACTTTATTGTTAAGGATTCTGCCATCTGACCGACAAACAAAAGGCACAAATAAGAAAGAAACACATGTTTAAGCAATGATTCATAAGAGCAACATAGGGATCAGGCAGGGGAATAAAAACAATAAGATCCCAGACATTTGGGGTCCAATTTGGAAATAAAGGAAGGATGATGTAGGTGAAGAGGAAAAGGGGCATTGCAAACTGGAAAGAGCAGCAACAGAGCCCCAGTGATTGGAGCCAACTAAGCCCCCTAAACCGGCACAAGAATTTCCAGAGGAAGCAAGCATCGTCCTACACGGTGACTGTCCACAGATGACTTGGAGGAATTCAGGGCACTAAGAAATACTTGCAAGTTCCTTGAAAGGCATCTAAAAGTATGCTTCCAAAGTTGTTCTAATTTTAATGTTGTAGTCCTAGAAAGGGGAATCACTGCAATTGTGTGGATTCAGCTAGCCAAAGGCTGACCTGGAAATAGGTCAAGTATTTACCTTATTAAAATGGAACCATCAGCAGGACTCAAAGTTGTCACAGACCACTTACTCTTGAGTCCATGTCAGATCTTGAGTAACAGACTTGGGCTAAGTCTGGATTCAGTATAGGAAAGAGATCCCATCAAATGGAAAGTCTGCTCTGCAAAGTCTAATAATAGCAGCTGTTACAGATTGCATGTGTCACTGGGCACGGGACATTACTCCCAGGGCTCTCCAAGGGCTCACTCATTTCATCTTCATGATCCTCCTGGGGGTAGGAAGTGGTGCCGCTGCCCCTAGAGCCCAGGCCCTTAAGCCCTTGGCTACACCAATCTTCTCCTGCTTTTCAAACGATTACGTGAACTTGTGTCTGTTCTTGGACTGGAAGGGCCATGAGGTGTATACATGAATGCAACCTAAAACAAAACATTGCAGCTGTGAGCTACACAACCTCAAGAACCTGTTCTATCTTTGGGACTTCCCTGGTGGTCCAGTGGCTAAGACTCCAAGCTCCCAACGCATGGGGCCTGGGTTCCATCGCTGGTCAGGGATCCAGATCCCACATGCCACAAAAAAGAATTCGCATGCCAGAACCTAAAGATCCCAGGCTGAAGATCCCTTGTGCTACAACTAAGACCTGGCACAGCCAAATAAATATTAAAAGAAGAAGAATTTGCTCTGTTTTTAATGAACTAAAAATGAATGTAATAAATTTACTTTTAGCCTGGCCACATGCCATGAAAGCTTTGAGACCAAAAGAAATATAGGTTTATGGGAAGTAGATTGTGAATTAGGCAGACTCTATATATGATACCATAAAAAATGTTCTTCTGAATTTTGAAAATGAGTCACAGAGAAGTTATTAGACTGGAAAGAGTTTATTCCCCAGACCTCTGTTTGCTTACAGCTTTAGAGACTTAGAACTAGTCAAGCCCTTCTTGGGAGTTATGACATATGCTCATCTGGGAACTCAGCAGGTATCAATTCACAACCCAATCTGGTCCCTGAAAGATAATGAATGACTTTGTAATATCAGGCATTAAAGAATAAATATTCATTTTCTGATACTCTGAAGAGAAGATAAATTTAAAATGTCAGTTGCATTTCATCCTAACTAGATGAAAATTTGTTTCATTCCTATCAATCTGTTAAATAAAGAAGCTCCAAAACATACAAACACACTGAAAAAGAAGACTGGAAGCTGCAAGTGTTGTAATAGAGTAAACATCACACTTTCCCTAGAAATGACCAGTGCTTGGAGTGCAATGATAGTGTCTGGTCTATGGTCTCAACTTTTCCAGTTCTTCCTGATGCAATTGCTTGTTTTATTGTCATTTGTTATGGACTGATTTCTGTCTCCCCTAAATTCATACTCCAATGTCCTAAACCCAGTACAGGTGACCCCTCAGAGGGTGATGATATTTTGAAGATAGGATCTTTTTTTTTTTCTTAGTCAAAAGGCCGAGAAGCAATGGAGACAGCATCTTGAAAGAGGTAATTAAATTGAAATGAGGTCATAAGGGTGGACCTTAATCCAGTATGACTTGTAAGGAGAGGAATTTTGGACACAGTCACACTCAGTTTGAAAATATAAACATAGAGGGAGAAGGTGATTATCAGCTAAGGAGGGAGACCTTGGAAGAAACCAACACTCCAACATCTCGATCTTGGCCTCCAGAATTGTATAATAAAAATTTGTGTTCTTTTAAGCCACCCAGTCTGTGGTCTTTTGTTCTGGCAACCCTGGCAAACTACTGCACTATGCCTTCTACCAGATTGTAAGCTTCTCGTGGGCCAGCCTGTGTCCAGATATCTTCTCTACCCTTGTATCCCCGGCACATATCATGAGCCTGGTGAAGAGTAGGTGCTTAATAAATATTATTGAATCAACAGCTGACTGCCACTGGATGTCTTGGTCCATTTTATTGGAGTACAGGTATGTAACTATTACCAAAAATGATCAAGGGTAACTTTCTCTCTTTATTAAAAAAATAACTTTGGGACTTCCCTCCCTGGTGGTCCAGCGGTGAAGAATCTGCCTTCCAGTGTGGGGGACAGGGGTTTAATCCATGGAGGGGGAGGTAAGATCACACATGCTGCGGGGCAACTAAGCCCATTTGGTGCAAGGAATAGCCCACGCACCACATGGATGACCCAGCACAGCGCCCCCACCCCCACAAAAACTATATGGCTTGCAAAATGAGTTCATTAATTAAAATAAGTTTAAAAATAACTTCATGTTCTGATTGAAAATGCTGATCATTGTGAAAAACAGAGAGCAGTATAAAAAAAGTAGAAAATCATTTAAAACCCTGCCACGTAGAGATAACCACTTTAAGTTTTGACACTTTCCAGTCCTTTTATTATTATATATGTATACATATTTCAATACAATAAAATAATACTGTATCACTTACCACATGTTACATTTTCCCTACAGAGTTAACAATTCTTCATAAACATGCTAAATGACTATAAAATGTGTAATATCAGGTAAATTTTTTATAATTGAAATCCTCATTGTTAGACATTCAGGTGTTTCTAATTTCTTCTATCATAATTAGCACTGCAATGAATTTCTTTGTGTGAAAATGCTTTTATCCACTTTTCTGAAGTTTTTAAAGGATAATATCCTAACACTGCAATTATTGATTCAAACGATGTGGCTGTTTGAATCACTTGTTAAGGCTTTTGATCCATAATCTTCTGGTTTTTTTTTTTTTTAAAGATAAACCAATTTATACTCTCACAAGCAGTCCATGAGATTTCCCATCACTTTACCCTTAAGTATGATTTTACAAATCTTATTAATGTGATAAGATAAAATGGCATCTGGGTGGCATTTAAATTTTCATCCTTTGAATATTAAGGGAGCTTTCCGTTTTCCTCTGTCATTTATAATTTTACCTTTAGAATTGTCTGCATGTCTTTTCAAAGGGATTTTTCTGAGTGATTTTTAGGAAGTAGTCTTCTAGCCAGACTCCTACTGCAATATTGCCTGCCCTTCATCAGAGGCCTCTATTCTGAATTAATTAGACCACACATTTTAGAGTGGTCCCAGAATCTTATCACTGGCTGCTACACTGTAATGAAGTCTTTACAGTTCTGAATAGACAGACAAGCTTGGCCAGTTATTCATCTTCTACTAACAAATTTTGATACAGCAAGTACAAGTGGATATATTTAATTTAGTTATCTAAGTCTAAAATCAATTTTCATTGTAGAATGAAAAGACAGTTCTCGCTTTAAAATAATAATAATAATACAACCAAACTTTTGTAAGGAAGGGAGATAGCAGTTTACCTCTAATACAATTTTAGCATAAATGTGCCTATTTCTTGGGCTTCCCTGGTGGCTCAGATGGTAAAAGCATCTGCCTACAATGAGGAAGACCCGGGTTTGATCCCTGGGTCGGGAAGATTCCCTGAAGAAGGAAATGGCAACCCACTCCAGTACTCTTGCCTATTTCTTAGCTGCATTTATTAAATTGGGGACACAGAGGAAATTAAAAATACATACATTCTTCAACTGCTTCATTCTAAAATTCACATCCATGGTAAAACATAATCTTGCGCCATGAAGAAATCTTGGAGGTCTTCTCATCAAATACCTTTCATCAAGGAAAACTCCAAAAGAGAAGGTTTTAAGGTGGTGGTTAGTGACAGAGTTTGGCTTTAGAGAGAGTAATAGACTAGAACAGTTGGAATTTGGAGGGATATTAGTAATACCAAACAGACTAGGGGAAGCCCCACATTGAGCAGAGTGAAATAAATACCATGCAGGGACTTTCCGGTGGTCCAGCGGCTAAGACGCCATGCTCCCAATGCAGGGGGCCTGGGTTCGATCCCTGGTCCGGGAACTAGATCCTGCATGATGCAACTAAAGAGCTCGAATGCTGCAATGAAGATAGAAGACCCCAGGTGCTGCAACTCAAGACCTGGTGCAGCCAAAAAAATAGATCAATATTTTTAAAAACTGGATTATTTAAAAAACACAACCAAGACCGTACAACTTGGAATCCTTCACTCTGCTTCTCTTCCAAGTCCTCACTTGCTAATCCTCGCCCATCCTTGCCCCCCGTCCCACAGTCACAGCGGGAGAAGTGTCCTATGCTTTTCCCCTGCTGTTCCCCTCCTCATCCTCTCCCTTCACACCTCCGGGTGTCACCTGTCCCTTCCCCTCTGTGTTGTCATCCTTCCCTGTCCATCTGTTCCTTAAACTAAAAATACATTCGACTTTCTTTTTAGTAAAAAAAAAAAAAAAAAAAAAAGATAGCTAACATTGCCTGGTGTGTCCCCTGTTCAAAGCCCCTGGAAATGTACCCTGTGTTTCTCTTTTCTTTCAGCTCTCTTCCCACACACACATATATTAAGGTAGCTGCTGCTCAGACACCACCCCCACTTCCTATTAGGTTTGCGTGTTCTTAAACTTCATATAAATGGATTCCTGCAGCTGTACTCTTTTGTGTCTGGCTTCTTTTATGCCTTTATTCTTTTTTGTGTGTAAAATATACATAACATTAAATGTACTATTCTGTTTCGAGCATACAGTTCAGTGGCACTAAATACATTCACATTGTCATGCAGTCATCACTACCATCCATCCACAGATCTTTTTCATCTTTCCCAACTGAAACTGTATACCCATTAAACAATAACTCCTCGGTCTCCCCTCCCCTCTAGCCCCAGGTAACCTCTATTCTACTTTCTGTCTCTATGAATTTGCCAATTGTAAGTACTTTATATAAGTGGAATTGAGCACTATTTACCCTTTTGTGTCTGCTTTATTTCACTTAGTGTAATGTATGAAAGGCTTTCCTCAGTCGGTAAAGGGTTTGCCCACAATTCAGAGACCTGGGTTCGATCCCTGGGTCGGGAAGAGCTCCTGCAGAAGGAAATAGCAACCCACTCCATTATTCTTGCTGGAGAATTCCATGGACAGAGGAGCATGGTGTCACAGTCCATGGGGTCACAAAGAGTCGGACACGACTGAGTTACTAAGTTTCATTTTCACTTTCAACGTATTCAAGATTCAGTCACACTATAACAGAACTTCATTCCCTTTTATAATGATAATATTCCATTGTATGCATATACCAAATTTTGATTACTGACTTTGTTTATCCAAAGGTGGACATTTAGCTTGTTTCCATTTTTTGGCTATTGTGAACAGTGCTGTGTGAACACTGGTGTACAAATAGCCATTTGAGTCCCTGCTTTCAATCCTTTTGAGTAGTGGCATCCACGGGTCATGTTGCTAAGGAGTATAAGCTCATACTGCTTGCCCCACAACAGGCCAATACATTGAGAGATGAGTTGTTGGGGCAAGGAATAACGATATTATTTGGAAAGCTGCTAGGCCAAGAAGATGGTAGACTTGTGTCCCAAAGAACCATCTTCCCTGAATTAGGATTCAGGTTTCTTTTACACCAAAAGAGAACAGAAAAAAGCCCTGGTTCCAGCCAGACTCTGGAGGAGATGTGGTAATTTCTTCCTCCCTGCAGTCATTCATATGTGGGCCTGGTCAGAGTGTTTGCTGGGAGCTAAACAAAGTATTTTAGCTTAATGCTTATTACCTGGGATACAGGGTTCCCAGAGATGGGCCATTATGTATAATTTAACTTACAGGGCATCATCCCTTTAGTGATCAACTTGTAATAGAATGCAAAAGGTCTTTGCTTTTACAATATGATAATTCTATATTTAACTTCCTGAAGAATTTCCAAACTGTTTTCCACACAGCTGCAACATTTTGCATCCCCACCAGCAGTGAATTTTCTCCACATCCTCACCAAGACTTATTTTTCTTTCTGTTTTTTAAAAAATAATAGCCATCCTATTGAGTGTGAAGTGGTATCTCACTGTGGTTTTAATGTATGCATTTGTTCTTAAAATGCTCTCTGTCTTTGATTCCTGCTTTCATATTGGTTCTTTGTTTACTTTTCATGCATCTTGGGTGACTTCTCCATCTCTCTCTGCCTCTTTAATTTGGTTTCCTGGGTTCCTCCTCAGCCTCTCCTACCTGCTTTGCACACAGTCCCTGGAGATTTCCTTCAGTCCATGATAGAAGTATCACACCGATGCTGCTAACTAACAAATCTGTACTTCTGTAGTCAGGGCTTCTCTCTGAACATAAGATTGCTTTTAAATCATTATCTTAGAAAATAAAAGAGTGGAAATTTAAAACTTGATTAAAAATATGGACACTTTGATGGTCTTTGTTGCTGCTGAGAGGAGGGAGAGAGGAGGAAAAGACTCTTGCTTTTGTGAAAAAGTGTGATTAAAAAACACAGAACATAAATGTACTATTATAACCAATTTTTAAAAATAAACTTTATTGGACTTCTCTGATAGACCAGCAGTTAAGAATCGCCTGCCAATGCAGGGGACACAGATTCGATCCCCGGGCCAGGATGTTTCCACATGCTGCGGAGCAACTAAGCCCGTGTGCCACAACTACTGAGCCTGCGCTCCAGAGCCCGCGAGCCACAAGTACTGAAGCACACGTGCCTAGAGCCCATGGTCCACAACAAGAGAAGCCACCGCAATGAGAAGCCCTCACACCACCGCGAAGAGTAGCCCCTGCTCACTGCAGCTAGAGAAACCCCGCAGGCATCAGTGAAGATCCATGGCAGCCAAATAAATAAATAAACAAAAATATTAAAAACAGACTTTATTTTTTAGAGTAGTACTAGGTTCACAGCAAAACTGAGGTGAAGGTATAGAGATTTCCCAAATACCTCTTTCCCCCATGTACACATAGCCTCTCCCATATCAAAATCGCCCACCAGACTGCTGCATTTGTTACCACTGATGGATCTACACTAACGCAACATCATCACCCAGAATCCATAGTTTACATTAGGAATCACTCTTGGTGTTGCTCATCCCGTGAGTTTGGACAAATGTATAAGGACCTGGTCACTATAATATCATGTTAAGTAGTTTTACTGCACTAAAAATCCTCTGTGTTCCACCTATTCATCCCCCTCTTCCCCCTAACCTTTGACAACCACTGATCTTTTGACTGTCTTCATTGTTTTGCTTTTTCAGAATATCATATAGCTGGAATCATATAGTAGGTAGTCTTTTCAGGGTGGTTTCTTTCACTTAGTAACATGCATTTAAGTTCCTCCATGTCTTTTCATAGCTTGATAGCTCATTTCTTTTTAGCACTAATATTATGAATACATTGTCTGGATATACCACAGTTTATTTATCCATTCATCTGCTGAAGAACATCTTGGTTGCTTCCAAGTTTTGGCAATTATGAATAAAGCTGCTATAATCATCTGTGTGCAGATTTTTGTGTGAATGTGAGTCTTCAACTCATTTGGGTAAAATGAAGGCTCATGATTGCTAAATCACATGGTAAGAGAATGTTTCATTTTGCAAGAAACTGTCATACTGTCTTCTGAAGTGGCTATGTCATTTTGTATCCAACTAGCAATGAATAAGAATTGCTGTTGCTCTACATCTTCACTACTATTTGGTATTGTTAGTGAAAGACGAATGGATATGCTGGACATTATTAAAATTTAAAACTTCTGCTCCGCAAAAGACACTTGCAAGAGAATGAGAAGACAAGCCACAGACTGAGAACATGTTCGTGAAAGATATAGCTGATAAGACTGTTATCCAAAGTATACAAACAACCCTTAAAACTCAGCAATAACAAAACAAACAATCCAGCTAAAAAATAGGCAAGGAACTTGAACAGACACTTTACTAAAGAAGATGTAAAGATGGCGGATGTGCACATGAAAAAATGTCCAGCTTCATGTTATGGAGTTGAAAATTAAAATGATGAGATACCCTACACACTTATTAAAATGGCCATCATCCATCATACCCATTTTAAGTGTGCACCTTCTGCAGTATTTATTCACTGTGGTGCAACCAATCTGCAGAAGTCTTTTGATCTTGCAGAACTGAAACTGTATACCCACTGGGCTGCATTTCCCCCTCCCCCAGCCTCCGGCAAGCACTATTCTACTTTCTGTTTCTGTGTATTTGACTACTTTAGTTAACTCACAGAGGAGAATCAGAATCAGGTGTGTCCTTTGGGGACTAATCTATTTCACTAAGCATAATGTCCTCAAGGGTCATCCACACTGTAGGGTCATCCATGCACATCCTTGCACAGGCAGGATTTCCCATGGTTTTTTTAATCACAAAAAATTACTGATGCTTTCAATTAGGTAATATATGTTGTGCTAGCTGTTTGTTCCACCTGCCCCCATCAGACATTCTCTATCCTCCTCTCCCTGCTGAGTCCCAGGAGGCTGACTTCTACAGATTGCATTCCCCCCTGCCCTCTGGTTTCTGGTTGCAGTTGGATTGGCACATGGGAAGCACCGTCAGGAGACTGAAGGACCTGAGGGCGTTCGGTTATCCCCCACACAAACACTCCCTTCCTGCCCAGCACGGTTCAGGGAGTGGCTGCTCTTCACCCCACTTCCTCAGCACCAGCTCACTCTAGGCTCCATTAACACCATTCCCCACTCTGACTGCCCCCTGCCCCGTAGGCCTGGAGCTAGGAGCAACTTCCTGCTGTTGCTAGTCCCTGCACGCTTTCCCATCCCTTTTATTCTTCCTTTAGCCTCACCCATACATGTGTAAATCATCTCTTTATTAAAGTCTCTTCATCAAACCCTTTTGAATACGTCATCTGTTCATAAGGAATCCTGCTCTGATCCTGAGTCAGACACATGCAGCTATGTTTAAAGAAAAAAAAATTAATGGTGTAGAAGGCTAAGAAGTGAAAAAAGAAATCTGTTTCTACCCCATAGCCTTTAATTCCATTCCATTCTATGCCCAGTTGCCATTTATTTGCTTGAGGATTTGGGGCGGGGTGGGTGGGGTGGGTGGGGTGGGAGATGGAGGTAGGATGACCTTGACCTCACCTCTTGGGTGAACTCTAATGTCTCGGATAACATGTTAAACCCTCCCTGTGTGCTGTGTTTGCTTAGTCGCTCAGTCGTGTCTGAGTCTTTGCGACCCCATGGACTACAGCCTGCCAGCCACCTCTGTCCATAGGGATTCTCCAGGCAAGAATAGTGAAGTGGGTTGCCAATCCTTCCTCCAGGGGATCTTCTAAACCCAGAGATCAGACCTAGGTCTCCCACATTGCAGGCAGTTTCTTTACCGTCTGAGCTACCAAGGAAGTCCAAGAATTCTGGAGTGGGTAGCCTATCCCTTCTCCAGGGGATCTTCCTGACTCAGGAATTGAACCGGGGTCTCCTGCATTGCAGGTGGATTCTTTACCAGCTGAGCTGTGAGGGAAGCCCAAATCACCCCTTACTGGTACCTGGTTCAGATTGCTAGGCCTAAGCTATCCTTGTAGGGTATTTTCCTGTCCTAGAGATTCAGCTGAGAATGGGCTCTTGAGTCACTGCTATGATTCAGTTCAGGCCAATGAGATGCAAGGACAAATTTGCTGGGGTGGTTCCTCTCATGAGAACCATAACTGGAGAAGTCCCAGAACTGCTAGAACTAGTCTGAGAAGTCAACAGAGGAGGTTGGGCCAGGAGAATCAGAGCAACAGTCAGGCCAGCAGGTCAAGCCATTGAAGCTAAACCCTATATCCAGAAAGCCTCTACACTGCAAACCATGGGATCTGATCAGTTTCATGATTATCTGTTTACTTACAACAAAAGCATCCTAACCAATACATTCTTATACTGTAAAACACACATACGCAAATGGGATCATATCAGATTTTGTATGGCAAATTGCTTTTTTCACTAAGTCATACATTCTAAACATCTTTCCATGTGAAAATATTGAGCCCTGCTTCTCTATTTTAAATGTTGGATGGTGTTTTCTCAAAGGGAAACGTCAGAGTTTTTCCTTTCTTCTGCGGAATAACATTTAGGTTGTTTGCAGATTTTCCTTATTACAGATGGTGGCATAATGACACATATTTTGGAGTGTCTATATTAATACATACATAAGATAAATTCCTCATAGTATTGCTTGGTCAATAAGTCTGAGAATTTTAAATGTTCATAAATACTGCTAAGTTGTCTTCATTAGTTTACTTCATTAATAAAAAGGTTTCATTAGTTTACACTCTTACTATGAATATGTGAGTATACTTATTTCTTCACACCCCTGCCGCTACTGGGTATTATAAAAAGTTTAAACCTTTAGTAATCAGATGAAAATTACATCTCATTAGTGAGTTAATATTTTATTCATGGGTTAGGTCAAAGGAGAAAAGAAAAGAGATACCCATCTGAATGCAGAGTTCCAAAGAATAGCAAGGAGAGATAAGAAAGCCTTCCTCAGTGCAAAGAAATAGAGGAAAACAACAGAATGGGAAAGACTAGAGATCTCTTCAAGAAAATTAGAGATACCAAGGGAATATTTCATGCAAAGATAGGCACAATAAAGGACAGAAATGATATGTACCTAACAGAAGCAGAATATATTAAGAAGAGATAATGACTCAGATAACCATGATGGTGTGATCACTCAACTAGAGCCAGACATCCTGGAGTCTGAAGTCAAGTGGGTCTTAGGAAGCATCACTGTGAACAAAGCTAGTGGAGGTGATGGAATCGCAGTTGAGCTATTTCAAATCCTCAAAGATGATGCTGTTAAAGTGCTGCACTCAATATGCCAGCAAATTTGGAAAACTCAGCAGTGGCCACAAAACTGGAAAAGGTCAGTTTTCATTCCAATCCCAAAGAAAGGCAATGCCAAACTACCGCACAATTGCACGTATCTCACATGCTAGCAAAGTAATGCTCAAAATTCTCCAAGCCAGGCTTCAATAGTACGTGAACCAAGAACTTCCAGATGTTTAAGCTGGATTTAGAAAAGGCAGAGGAACCAGGGACCAAACTGCCAACATCCGCTGGATCATCAAAAAAGCAAGAGAGTTCCAGAAAAACATCTACTTCTGCTTTATTGACTATGCCAAAGCCTTTGACTGTGTGGATCACGACCAGCTGTGGGAAATTCTTCAAGAGATAGGAATACCAGACCACCTTACCTGTCTCCAGAGAAATCTGTATGCAGGTCTGGAAGCAACAGTTAGAACTGGGCATGGAACAACAGAGTGGTTCCAAATCAGGAAAGGAGTATGTCAAGGCTGTATATTGTCACCCTGCTTATTTAACTTATATGCAGAGTACATCATGAAAACTGCCGGGCTGGATGAAGCATAAGTTGGAATCAAGATTGCTGGAAGAAATATCAATAACCTCAGATATGCAGATAACACCGCTGATGGCAGAAAGCAAAGAGGAACTGAAGATCCTCTTGATGAAAGTGAAAGAGGGGAGTTTAAAAGCTGGTTTAAAACTCAACATTCAGAAAACTAGATCATGGCATCTTGTCCCATCACTTCATGGCAAATAGATGGGGAAACAGTGGCTGACTTTATTTTTGGGGCTCCAAAATCACTGCAAGTGGTGACTGCAGCCATGAAGTTAAAAGATGCTTGCTCCTTGGAAGAAAAGCTATGACCAACCTAGACAGCATATTAAAAAGCAGGGACATTACTTTGCCAACAAAGGTCCATCTTGTCAAAGCTATGGTTTTTCCAGTAGTCACATATGAATGTGAGAGTTGGACTACAAAGAAAGCTGAGCGCTGAATTGATGCTTTTAAACTGTGGTGTTGGAGTAGACTCTTGAGAGTTTCTTGGACAGCAAGGAGATCCAACCTGTCCATTCTAAAGGAAATCAGTCCTGAATATTCACTGGAAGAACTGATGCTGAAGCTGAAACTACAATACTTTGGCCACCTGATGCGAAGAGCTGACTTATTTGAAAAGACCCTGATGCTGGAAAAGATTGAAGGTAGGAGGAGAACAGGACGACAGAGGATGAGACGGTTGGGTGGCATCACCATCTCAATGAACATGAGTCTGAGCAAGTTCTGGGAGTTGGTGGTGGACAGGGAAGCCTGGTGTGCTGCAGTCCATGGGGTCACAAAGAGTTAGACAAGACTGAGTGACTGAACTGAACTAGGTCAAAACATTTTTATGGTTGTTGTGTTTTGTAAACTGTTTATATGTTTTGCCTACTCTTCTATGTAATTTTATTTTTCTTATTGATTTGAGATAGCTCTTTGTATATATTTTTCAAATAGCTATTTTTGATAGGTGTTAAATTTTGTCCTGCTTTTGTTAATCATTTTTATTTGTTTGTGATAAATTTTTTTCATGAGAAAGTTTCATTCAACCTAATGTGTTGATGTTTTCCTTCATCATTTCAGGGTATTGTTTACACTTAGAGTTCTTCCTTCACTCCAATATCATTATTTAAATTCACCAATGTTTTTCTCCACTTATTTTACGGGCTCATTTTTACATTTGAGTCTCTGATCCAAGTTAAAAATTTTTGTTCTACACAAATCTGAACTCTTTGATTTTTTTTTTTTTTACAATGAGTATACATAAGTATCACAATTTTTAAAAATATAGTCACCAGTTAGTATAGTACAGATATATCTTTCTATGAAAATCTTGACAAAAACAAAACCAATAACAGATGTAATTTTAAAAACAATATGGCAAACGAATGAAACCAGGCTTCCCATATTTTGCTTTGAAATTTGAAAGATCACCATATGTGAACCTCCCTCTCCCTTCCCGTGTGTACACACTGTTCTGCACATGAGGACAGCTGGCTTCATGTTGGTGGCCACCCCTCCTGAAGCTTGATATGAATCCACAGGAGGAAAGGAAGAAAAGACGTCAAGGGAAAGAGTAATCGAGTAAGATAAAAGCCTGTTGGAAGAAGAATCAGCATTTACTGCCAGGCAGCAATAGCTCTGCTCAATAGTACGATTCATCTCTCAACTCCCACCCCATTAAAACTCTTCAAAGCTCTCTACCCTTTCGATCCACAGCCCCAGAGCATCTCCCCAAAGCATAAAGTCAAGAGCATGGGCTCTAGAGCCAAACTGCCCGATTCACATGGACTCTGCTACCTAACTAGCTGTGAGTCCTTAGCAAGTTGCTCAAACATCTTTGGATCTCAGTTTTCTCTCTTAAAAAATGGGAGTAATTACAGTATTACTTAACTCGTATAGGTGTCCCGTGGATGGATTTGGTGAGGTAATACACATCAAGCACTTAGCATAGTATCTGGGATATAATAGTTCTCAGTATTAGCTCTTTTCATTATCTAAGTCTAATTAAGTCTATCTGAGCCTCAAGTCCCTTGTAGAAGTCTAAGGGAATATCAGAAAGTTAGGAATTATGAGATATTCCAATTGTATTGTTGTTTCACATGTTTTGGAAAGTCATGCCTTTCTACTTTGCTAAACTGTAATATGTGGACAATTAGTTTCTTATTACAATTAACTGCTCATTGTAAAGTACTGTAAATATGCAGTTTGAGGGCTACTATTATTAAAGTGGTTCTTATTCACCTGACTTAAAATATGCTGTTTTTTTCCAACTGACTCAGGGCTCTACTCACTACCATTGTGCAATAAAATTAGAGAAAGTTGTTGAATCATTTCAAACCTGCTTATTGATGCTAAGATCCCATTGTGAAATGGGGGGAAAAAATCTTAGTCATGGTTAGGCAATAGCACCATAACAGAAAGGAAAGGAAAGGAAACGTGTGGTAATTGATAAACTATGCAACTGAGGTCTATTTTGTAATAATTCTCCCACCAATCTTATGAAGTTAGCACTTCATAATGTTGGCCTATCAAGTTCCCTTCTTATAGAAAAGTAGATTAAAACTTTACAAGATCACATTACTAGCAGGGATTATTAAGATTCGTTTTAGAAAACTGCTTACCACATTTACATGTAAATACAAGTTGCTTTATTTTTTTTCCCCCAAAAATACAGTAACGAGATTAAAATGCACTAATTTATTTTCTTTAAATTCCTTTTTATATGTATTACACTTCATCTTTGGTACACTCTATTGTGGCTGAATTTTTTGGTTCATTTCTTAAAATTCACTAGTTAATATACTTTGATGTGTTTATGTTGCTATTTGGTTTATCTGTTGTTGTTTAGTCGCTGAGTTGTGTCTGACTCTTTTAGGACCCCGTGGACTGTAGCCCACCAGGCTCCTCTGTCCATGGGATTCTCCAGGCAAGAATCCTGGAGCAGGTTGCCATTTCCTTCTCCAGGGCATCTTCCGACCCAGGGATCAAACCTGCATTGACAGGTGGATTCTTTCCCACTGATCTACCTGGGAAGCCCTTATTTGGTTTACTTACTAGGACTTTTATTTCAATGATCATATCAGAACATCCTAACATTGCCCGAGTCCTTCCTACCTCTAGAGTCTCTGATGCACTAGGATGTCTAGTTGCTGTTGTTCTTTTAATAAACTTTATTCTTTAGAGCAGTTTTAGGTTCACAGCAAAATTGAGCAGGAAGTACAGGCCGTTCTCATATACTCCCTCCCCACACCACACAGCCTCCCCCACCATCAACATCCGCCTCAGTGTGTGGTGCATTGGTTACAGTTGGCATTTGGTTTTCAGCTGATGTTTGCTCTGTTAATCCAATGATACAAGCTTTCAATATTTCTGGAATTCTTCAAACACTTGGACCTACTGGTAGTATATTTTGTTATTTTCAAGCAATAGTATGAATTCTGCTTTGTCTTTATAATTTTTGTAATTTTGAGGGACTGGAACAGGTGGGTAGGGAGACCTTTCCTTATAGTCCTCCATCTTAAATCAATCTTCTAGAGAGACAGTGCTACCATAATTTCAAAAAAAGGAGGCTGAGGTAGTAATTAACTTCCACAGGCTGTTATTTTAACTTGTATCAGCAATCCTCCAATTTACCGAGAATCTTCTAAATTCTAAAAGATGAGTAAGTTATTCTTCACTAAATATTCTACATTCATAACAAATCATGTGTATTAGCCTATGTATGATGAAGCAGCAGGGCTCTGTTTTCATGGGTTCTTTCTTTAATGTGCTATACTTATGATTGTTGGAGCTTATGATATATTTAACTTATATCATATATTAAAATGATACATCAATACTGTATGTTTAAGTAAATTTACAGAAGACCACAAAAGCCATTAAATTCTATTTCTATTGTTCCATGTTCACTTTTAATCTATCAGTATATATGTACACATATTGCATAGTCCTAATACTTTATGCTTACTACTTTTGTGCTGTTATGTTAGCATACGTGTTTACTTATACTTACAGTTCTACAAAGTTGCCATTTTTACTACCCACATAATTACTTTTAAGATAATTTTATCTGTTTATGGCTGTGCTGGATCTTCACTGAGGCGCTCAGGCTTTCTCTAGTTGCAGGGAGCAGGGGCCATTCTCTAGTTGCAGTGCGTGGGCCTCTCATTGCAGCGGCTTCTCTTTTTGTGGAGCACAGGCTCCAGGGTGCGTGGCCTTCAGTAGTTGCGGCACGTGGGCTCAGTAGTTGCAGCTCGTGGGCTCCAGAGCACGGGCTCAGGGGTTGTGGCGCATGGGCTTAGCTGTCTCTCGGCATATAGGATCGTCCCCTGCATTGCAAAGTAAATTCTTAACCTCTGCACCACTAGAGAAGCCTTACTTATATAATTGTCATACAGAATGGAAATCATCCATCTTTACAGATATCTTCTCAGTATTAAGAGTTAAGAATATTTTTATATTGTGTCAAAGAGTATGAATACTGTCAAGAGGCTTTCTAAAAAAAGTCCCCATTTACAGTTCACCTTCAGCCTTGCCAAACACAAAATTTTTTATTCTTTTGGAAGTTTTTAAATTGGCATTTTTTTCCCCCACCTTTGTGACTGTGTTTTCCCACTCACTGACTTCCTATCTGTATTGTCCCAGGCATAAAAGTGTTTGTGGCAGATTATGTTTTCCTAATCTGTCTATAACAACCTAATCATCCAATACATTTTTCTTTGACACTCTTCCCACTGAGCGATAAGCTCTATGCTCTTCCCCTTGATTTTGGGTGGGCTTGTGACTCTGGCAGAAGTGACACTATGTGACCTCCAAGGCTAAGTTAAAAAAAAAAAAGCAATATAGTGTCTGCTTCAGTTCAAAATAAGTGCATCGAATTATACACTTGCTCTTAGGACTTAGCCACTTTGCTGTGAGAAAGCCCAAGTCACTGTGAGGGGGTCCAGGTGGAGCACTACAGAGGCCTACAACACATGGTCCTGGCTGAGCTCAGAACAAGCCAGCACCCACTTGCTAACCACATGCATGAGTCATCTTGACTCACTAGTGCTCAAACTAGTCACCCCTGCTGATGCTGTGGGGTGAGGGGCAGAAGTAAGGTAATCCTGCTGAGTGCTGCCCGATTTAAACATTTATGAGCAAAATAAATAATTGTTTTTGTTTTAAAGCACAGAATTTGGGGCTGGTTTGTGACCCAACAGTTGATAACTGATACAGTGTGCATATCTCCTTTAACCACTTATCAAGGGCAGTTAGGAATGTTGACATGGAGTTGTTTAACTCTTTATTTGGAAGAGCCTCTTAAAAAAAAAAAGAGAGAGAGAAATATAGAGACATGAGAGGTAATACAGCATAACATATGAGTATTCTAGAAGTTGACTGCCTGGGGTCAAATTCTGGCTCTGCCAAGCACTGACTAATTGTCAACAGGTAGCTTGTTATCTGTTAAGTGGGATGATAATGGTAATCACCTCATTAGAAGTATTATGAGGATAAAATGAGTTAACGTATATAAAATACTTAGCCCAGTGCCCAGCCAACAGCAAATCTTGTTTAAATGCTAGCCATTCCCAGCAGTTACATATTTTCACATATTCTCTACTGTGTTTTCCATGTTTTTCAAAAAAGTTGCACTGATACACATTTACTTTATTTTTATACTTGGTATCAGTCAGGGTTCTTTCTAGTACAGCTACAGAAAACAGAGTAAAAACAAACCACAATAAAAACTGACTTAAGAAGGAAATAGCTTAACTAACTTAAGCAGAGGTAAGGGGCGATCTGCAGTGGGTCAGTGTATTATCTCAGTCTTGACATCAGAGGACTTCCCTAGCGGTCCAGTGGTTGAGAATCAGCCTTCCATTGCAGGGAACATGGGTTCGATCCCTGGTTGGGGAGCTAAGATCTCACATGCCTCCAGGCAACTAAACCTGAGCATAGCAACTAGAGAAAACCCAAATTCTGCAATAAAGACCCACCGCAGCCAACCTAAAAAAAAATAAGAATAAATTAGTTCACTACCATATTTTTTTGTAATGCCATCAAAGACCCAGGTTCTATTTAGCTCTTAGATTTTCTATTAGTAACACAGTGGGGGGAATTCTGTGGTGTTTCGGTGGCTAGGACTCTGTGCTTTTACTGCCTAGGGTCTGGCTTCAGTCCCTGGTCAGGAAATGAAGATCCCACAAGCCATGGACCAAGGCCAAAAAGGAAAAAAAAGTAACATAGTGTGAAAATAATTCTGTCATACCCAGATATGACAAAATATAAAGGAAGAAGAAAAGTCATCTCTCTTTTGGTTCTCTCATAAAAGGAAAAAAGCTTTTCTTTGAAGACTTACATCCACTGGGTATGTCCTCAATCTATAACCAAATCTCTTAAATGTGATTAGAATGGAATAGGTGTTGGACTGTCAACTACAATGTTCACTGAACACTTTGAAGAGTATACAACTTGATTCTGATAATATATGCTGTTTCAAATGTCAACCCACTCCAGTATTCTTGCCTGGAGAATCCCAGGGAGAGAGGAGCCTGGTGGGCTATCGCCTGCGGGGCCGCACAGAGTCGGACACGACTGACGAGACTTAGCAGCAGCAGCATCAATGTGTGCGTGCCAAGTTGCTTTAGTCACGGCCACCCTGTGCAACCCATGGACTGTAGCCCGCCAGGCTCCTCTGTCCATGGGATTCTCCAGGCAAGAATATTGGGTTGCTTGCCATGCCCTCCTCCAGGGGATCTTTCTGACCCAGGGATGGAATCCACATCTCTTACATCTGCCTTGGCAAGTGGGTTCTTTAACACTAGCACCCCCTGGAAAGCCCCTGTTTAATCAATCAGTTCAGCTCAGTTCATTCACTCAGTCGTGTCTGACTCTTTGCGACCCCATGGACTGCAGCACGCCAGGCCTCTCTCTCCATCACCCACTTCTGGTGTTAACTCAAACTCATGTCCATTGAGTCAGTGATGCCATCGAACCATCTCATCCTCTGTCATCCCCTTCTCCTCCCACCTTCAATCTTTCCCAGCATCAGGGTCTTTTCAGATGAGTCAACTCTTCGCATCGGGGCCAAAGTGTTGGAGTTTCAGCTTCAGCATCAGTCCTTCCAATGAACACTCAGGACTGATTTCCTTTAGGATGGATTAGTTGGATCTCCTTGTAGTCCAAGGGACTCTCAAGAGTCTTCTCCAACAGCACAGTTAAAAAGCATCAATTCTTCAGCGCTCAGCTTTCTTTATGGCCCAACTCTCACATCCATAGATTTGACAAGACGGACCTTTGTTGGCAAAGTAATGTGTCTGCTTTTTAATATGCTGTCTAGGTTGGTCATAACTTTCCTTCCGAGGAGCAAGAGTCTTTTAATTTCATGGCTGCTATCACCATCTGCAGTGATTTTGGAGCCCAAGAAAATAAAATCTATCACTGTTTCCATTGTTTCCCCATCTATTTGCCATAAAGTGATGGGACCAGATGCCATGATCTTAGTTTTCTGAATGTTGAGTTCCAAGCCAACTTTTTCGCTTGTCTCTTTCACTTTCATCAAGAGGCTCTTTGGTTCCTCTTTGCTTTCTGCCATAAGGGTGGTGTCATCTGCATATCTGAGGTGGCTGATATTTCTCCTGGAAATCTTGATTCCTGGTTGTGCTTCATCCAGCCTAGCGTTTCTCATGATGTACTCTGCATAGAAGTTAAATAAGCAGGTGACAATATACAGCCTTGATGTATCCTTTCCTGATTTGGAACCAGTTTGTTGTTCCATGTCCAGTTCTAACTGTTGCTTCCTGACCTGCATACAGATTTCTCTAGAGGCAGGTCAGGTGGTCTGGTATTCCCACCTCTTGAAAAATTTTCCACAGTTTGTTGTGATCCACATAGTCAAAGGCTTTGGCATAGTCAGTAAAGCAGAAGTAGATGTTTTTCTGGAACTCTCTTGCTATTTTGATGATCCAACAGATGTTGGCAATTTGATCTCTGGTTCCTCTGCCTTTTCTAAAACCAGCTTCAACATCTGAAAGTTTACGGTTCACGTACTGTTGAAGCCTGGCTTGGAGAATTTTGAGCATTACCTTACTAGCGTGTGAGATGAGTGCAATTGTCCAGGTGGTTCATTACTTTTAAATTCTAGCTTTGTAGAGGATGGGCTTCCCAGGATGACACAGTGGTTAAGAATCTGACTGCCAATGTAGGAGATGCAGGAGTCCCGGGTTCAATCCTTGGGTTGGGAAGTTCCCTTGGAGGAGGAAATGGTTACCCCCTCCAGTATTCTTGCCTGGGAAATTCTGGAGGTGCTGGAGCCTAGTGGACTGTAGTCCATGGGGTCACAAAAGAGCCCAGACACAACTTAGTGACTAAACAAAGAGGACAAAGCAGAGACAGACTTAAAGATGCTGTGCTTGAAGATTTGACTGATGAAGCCACAGGCCAAGGAATGTCAAGAACCAGCAAAAGCAAGAAGAATCAATGGATGGATTCTCCCTTTGGAGGACGTGTGGCTCCATCAACACCTTGATTTCAGTCTGGTGATATGAGTTCAGGACTTCTGACTTACAGATCTGTGAGGGAATACATCTCTATTGCTTGAAGCCATCACTTCTGAGATAATTTGTTAGAGCCGCCATAAGAAGTGAATATGATTCCCATCCAATAATACTTTTTCAGTTATAGGGAGATTTAAGAATCATACATTCGTGGGCTCCCGAAACCTTTTTTTATCTTCCAGTTCTGACCTAATGGCACCACACAAGTCAATCACACTGTAAACTGAGTGAAAGAAGCCTCTTTACAGCACCCTTCCACACATACATTATCAGCCAGCTTGAGTTATTTTTCAAGGCAGCTCAATAGCATGCAGATCAGCACTGCCCACCCACTGCCCCCACCAGTTCTGTGCAGGTTGATCTCCAAGGATCTGTCACCTTTCAAATTCTCCCATCTCTCAGGAGACTCTAGCCTTTAGGACAGTGTTTGTAATGACAGCAAGATTCCTGGATTTAGAAATAAGAACTACCTTTGGTATCTAATATGAAAACAAATAATTGTATGGAACTGACACGCTGGTAAAGTAGGTGCCTTCAAATCTTGAAAAAAAATTCTGCCAGTTTCCTAAATACGGTTGGCTATAATTATCTGGCTGAGAAGAACATGGAAACATTCTAGCTTCCATAAGACCAGAGTTGAGCAAGATGTCCTGCCTTACAAAAAGCCAGTTGAATGAAACCTAAAAATGGAATGCAGCCATACAGGTACAGCATGTCTTTTCTCTGCTCACAGAAATTCCCACTTGACAGAGTGTCTTTGTGTTTGGGTTCCTTCAGAAGCAGCCTGGGGCCCCCTGGCCACTGGAGATAGATACAAGGTCTTCACTCTTTTTCAGCCACTTTATGTTTGGGTTTTGTTTTTTTAAAAAGGTTTCTTTGTTTTATTTTGTTTTTTTTTTAAAAACCAGGAAAGCAGCTTGCATTTCCAAGATCAGCAGCTCCCTCTCAAATCTCTTCTTTTCACGACCATATTATTTTGTTTTTCTTGACCCTAGGGAAAAATTCAACCACAAATGTAATGTTTATCCTTCAAAATAGCAGCTGAAAAAAGCACAGGATGTGTGAGACTAAAAACACTCTTTTCGCTTCCTTTTCTGTGTGTGTGTGTGTGTGTGTGTGTGTGTGTGTGTGTGTGTGTTATATCTTCCTCAGGTTTCTTCCAAAGGGAGCCTACTCTAAGTAAGAGTTTTCAGTTTGGATGGGAGGGCGAAGTTCCCCAAATGAGAGCAGCATCACCTTGGGAATAGAAGCTTGCATGCTCTGTGCCTTTGGGTTCGGGGTTAACTTCAGTTTAGCAATAATTCTTCTCCTACCTTCTCTTCTTCATTAAGTCATGACTTCAAGCATGTTAGTCCTGCCTCCCTCCTCAGTTGTTTGAAAATACCGTTTAGATCATGGGTACTAGAGATCCCAAAAGACTGGCTTTTCTTGGGAACTCAGTAAGAAAGTCTTCTTGGAAACCTGACAGAAGCATCAACTCAGCCATTTACTTTCCTTTTGGATGCATTCCATTTGACAATAAGATATTTTAGTTTAAATTCTTGCCTCACAAAACTGCTTGTTCTTAATGATATGTGTCCTTTCTTCCACGTCTCATAGGCGTCACCCTCTTTGCTCAAGTCTTCCTTTATCTTTGAGTCTTGGCACACTGTTCTGCAGCCAACTTGCTATTAACAAGGAATCTACTTGTTTTTTTTAACAAGGGACCTTTCTCACCCTCCTTATTTCAGTTATGCCTTTTTATAAAGTGTCTATAGGTACTGTGGCAAATGGTTTCTTAAAAAATTGAATTGAATTGCTTCGGTTAAATGCCATTAAGATTCCTCATCTGCAGCATACACACGTTTGGGTCTGTTATAAGCACTCTCGTTTTCATTCAATTAACCCTGGTGTCTTAGAATGATGGCCATGCTATTTCTTGGGATTGTCTATAATGCAATAAACTTTATTATGCCTCCAAAGTATCATCTTTCTTTTTGCAAAAATGTAACTAGTTCATTTTAGAAAGAAATGAATTTTTTGAAAACTGAATAACCCAAAGGAAAGAAAAACTCGGTGTGGTATATCTAGAGCAGCAGGCTCCATAGGTGGTGGTTTGACCCACAGCGCTGAGAGGCATTGAAAGAGTTAAGAACAAAAGATCCTCAGACCTCCCTGGAGATCCAGTGGTTAAGACTTTGCCTTCCAGTGCAGAGGGTGCAGGTTCAGGGAGCCAAGATCCCAAATGCCTCATGGCCAGAAAAAACAAAACATAAAACAGAATCAATACTGTAACAAATTCAACAAAGACTTTAAAAATGGTCCACATCAAAAAAAAAAAAAAAAAAATCTTAACAAAAAGAACAAATGGTCCTCTTCTGAATAGTGCAAGTCGCAGTGAAGTATTGCCCCCACATCTCCCTTTTCCTTTTAGTAACTTAAAGGATGATCATTGAGATTAGGCTACTTTAAATACGTGCCTAAGTGTATGGACATTTCTGAAACTACAAGGAATTTTTTTTTTCTATGACTGGAAGTTTATTTGCAGTTCTGCACGATTTTGTTCTTTCAGGGAATGTCTTACTGTGTTTGTTCCTTCAATTCTTATACATCTAAAAAAAATCGTCCAGACTGAGCACTTTGAAAGAGGAAGAAGATACTATTCTTTATTCCTTTGCTGTTATCTCTGATGAAACCAAAGGTGGGCCACTTCCTCGGTCTATCTTTTAGCATCTTATCTGATTTTCTTTTATAATATTATTTTTTCCCTTCCATGTGGTCTCTTAAAGCAAATGGCAGCTAAATGAGCAGTTTCTGGATTAGGTCAGGTAATTTCTCAAGATGGATTTTATAAGCCTATTACGTCGTGTAATCAACCAGCTCCAAGAACATCCTAAGGAGAAACGTGTGTGTTTAGTATACTTAGCATGCCTGAATTTCCCTTGGCCTTCAAAATGTATATTCCAGCTCTGCTCCTATTTTATCTGCCTGAAACATCTTTTAAAGGAAATTATAAACATAAAAAAGAAGTTTCTAAATAAATACTTGGGTCTTGATTCTCTAGAGTTTTCATAAATCAAACTCCGCCCCGCCCCCCTCCCCCCCCCCACTTTTCTTAAATTTAGCCAGAGGAAAACTAAACGAAAGATTATACAGAAATGATCTCTTTAGATGCTTTCTGACTCAAGGTACAGTTTTTCTCTTGGGTATATGCCTTCCCTCTTATGCTACGATTCAAAGCAGAAGGAAGTTGATGATACCACATTCAAAGTAAAAATCCAAGTAGATTTCTCCTGCTCTGGTGGACTTATTTGCATTTCTCATGTTCTTTTGCAGTTGGTTAAAGTGATTTGGCACCCACATTCCCTAAGTGGGGAATAAAATAATTCCTTTTGTATCCAAGTGTTTTTTAAGGTACAATCTGATGGGGAGGCTCTTAAACATACTTCCCAAGACCTTCTTTTGTCCCTGGTATGGGTCGCACAGCACAGTTCATTGTTATACATCTTATCTTGAGCTCCTTTAGTTGTAGTCTGCTAATTTGTTTTACAGATATCATCCCCTAAAGATATATATTTTTAATAGTCTCCTCTTGGGCATGGAAAAAACTTAAAGTATTTTTAGAGATTACTGGGGCAGAACTGAAGAGAAGAAAGCAACTCATTCACCATCCCAAAGATCTTGCAATTATTACCAAGTTTAAGAAACACAGCTCTGAATATATGCCCCACCTCTGTTTGCCCTAGGAGTGTAGTAGCAAGGAGTCAGAATCGGGCAACACAGATTAACTGCGCAAGTAGGGGCTAAGGGTTTGTCAGTAACTCATTGTAAGGTCTTTCCCAGGTCTTTGGGTCTACTAAGGGCTAGAAATACAGGGAAAGTTTTAGTTAGGCATAGACTGTCATGGTGATCTAAGAAATGATCTCTGAGTAAATAGGAAATAGCCTCTTCATTGGGCTCCCGAGGTGGCTCAGCGGTAGTGGATTCTTTTACTGCTGGAAAAAGGAGATGCAGGAAATGTGGGTTCAATCCTTGGGTCGGGAAGATCCCTTGGAGAATGGCATGGGAACCCACTCCAGGATTCTTGCCTGGAGAATCCCATGGACAGAAGGGCCCGGCGGGCTACAGCCCATAGTGTTGCACAGGGTCGGACACAACTGAAGCGACTTAGCAGGAACACACACATAGCCTCCTAATCAGTATCTATGGCTGGGTTTGGGTTGTACTACCACCTAGAAGCCACAAAGATTCAATGTGCAATAAAGCCCTTACTGTTACTAGCCCATTAGTTATGCTGCTTTATGAATGTTTTCCTTGCTTAATAACCATAGCTGGATGCAATGGATCTTGAGGTCCCAAGTTGGAAATGTCATTTTAGTGATCATAGCTCAGTTGACCACAGTTGTGCAGGAGACCAAATGAATTCAAGTTTTTTTTTTTATTTTTTGAATTTTGTTTTTAGCGATTGGAAGGAAAGTTATTTTGCGTTATGTCTGAGGAAGCATGGCCTTCCCATTAGATTGTATTGCAGTCTGTTCTTGGACAAGGCAGTAAAACAACTATCAGAAGACTTCTTGAAGTCTTTTCCAGGACATTGATTGTATTAGGTAGAACAGTGAACACAAGGCAAAATCCTCTGGCTGTTTAGTTTGAGAACATGAGATTTCACATTTATGGTTTTCAGAAATTTGACTATTCCCAAACAGCCAAGTTAACTCTTAAATTCCCTGCCCAACCTTTATTTTTCTATTTTGACCTAGATTTAAAATTGCATATATAACTTAGATGTAATTAATGAGTATACATTAAATACAAGATATAATATACAAAAATATTTAGAGATGTGGTATCTCAAACCATGACTAGACTATCTTAGCCATTCTCATAAAGCTTCTAGGCAAATTAATTTTACAAGTTATTTGGCAATTAAATTTATGAAAATATTTCCAGGAGAGAACATATGTTGCCATACGTTCCAATAATAAATGCACCTACACTTCAAATAATACTTTTGGAGTTAGGGTTAAGTGATATTCTTTCCTTTATGTCACTAAAGTGTCGGAATGGTAAATAACTCAGCAGAATTCATGTAGTGAGCACTGTTTCTGTTTCAGCTGTAAAGAAAAAGTCAAAAAGTAAGGAAGAAAAAAATATTTAGGAATCACATGGGGCCTGTTAATCCTAGGGTAATGAATACATCAAAAAAAAAATCAGTGTTAGATGAAGTCTGCCTTCAGGTGTTCATATGTGTCCTACTGTCATTGACCAAGCCTGTTAATAATTCCTGGGAAACCAAAATAGAAAATAAAATCCAAGCATTTTTTTCTTCTGTGCTTAATCTAGTTTCACATGCTCATAGAGGGCCACGTGCAGAGGACTTGAACTTGGCACTTCAGACCAGAGTTCCTGGTTCAGAATGGCTCCTTCCACACCTCAGCTGGGAGGGCCGTTTGCAGATCTCACACACACACACACACACACACACACACACACGATACCTCAGTCCACAATGGCAGTGGCGGGCTGTGTGCAGACAGGCTGTGTTGCTCAGATGCACCTTCCTGGGAGAACCCTGCCCCCTCCCTGCTGAACAGGCCCCTATAAAGCAGCTTGCCCACAGCCTGTGGAGTTAAGTGCTCTGGAGCCCAAGCTCACACTTGGCTCTCCATTCTTTGATAAAAGAAATGTTTCCAGGACTTCCCTGGTGGTCCAGTGGCTAAGACTCCACCCTCCAATGCAGGAGGCCTAGTTTCAATCCCTGGTTAGGGAACTAGATCCCACATGCTGTAACTAGAGATCCTGCATGCTGCAACTAAAACCTGGTGAAGCCAAATAATACTATAAATAAAAAAAATTTTTTTTAATTTCTGTTGCTTCTGAGCTGAACTTGGTCTTGTTCTATTGGCTCAAGCAACATCGGGCATGAGAACCTTTGTTGGGACTCAAAAGTGTCAGTAACAGTGTCTAATTTTTTAAAAAGTGAACAAAAAAAAAGAAACTATCTGGAAATTTCATCAAACATCTAAGAAACTCATGAAAATAAATTTCTTAATACTGATTTCATATTCTTTCCTCTTTTGTTGTAACAAAACGGCAAACTATCTGCTTTCTCTGTATTAATGAGAAAAAAAGATTCTGAAAAAGATACAAGTTGGACAAGACTGCCCAGAATAGACTGAAGAGAGTTCACTGGGAACATAAGATTGATTCGATGATAGAGGACCTTAAAAAGTTTAGGCTACACACATGCACATACACTCACACACACACACACACACTGCCTGTGTGTGTGGACTATGTACATATGCACTCACAATAGAGAAATATTAGCGCCTTCCCCCACAATCTGTGTTGCCAAAATAATAGTTATGACAACAGCAGCACCTCTGCACCATTTGCCTGAAAGTTCTTAGGCTTCCTGGATGAAGGAAGGCCTTTGACGCTTGGTGAAAGTTAACTAGAGCAGGGCAGACTTTCTATCGTCTTCGGCCAGTCTTTGCGTGCCTGACTTTTATAAAAACTTATTTGACCTAGAAACACACATACTCTCTCTCTATCATATGTTATTATTAGCTATGCTGGTTTATATGGTATCCTTTATTCTAACATAAATAAAAGCATTAAGGAACATCTTTATCCTCATTTTTTTTTTTTTTTTTAAGAGGGAAGTTGATTCAATGGTCTGGAAAGCTGTTTTAACGGTTTTTGGTGTTTGCTTCTTTTTCATTTCCTCAGAATGCCAGATTAATCTTTATAGAGAAAACTTTTTTTTTCCAAATAGGTTTTTTGCAGAAATGTTCAGCAATCCCCTCAGGAAAAATTCCACACTAGTCATTCTAACAGGACATGCAGATTTATAGCTCCATCCACCCTCTGCAGCTGTTGATCCCCACATTGCTTAGCATACACCCTCTCCCAGAGGCCGCTCTTTGCCTGGTTCAGTCCTTTCTAGTGGTCTTGGAGTTTTTCGCGCTGTCTGCATCCAAATCCTTCCCATTCCTCCAACTAAAATCTTGTCTCTGTGAAAACTTACCAGGCCCCTCCAGGTCATTCCAGCCTCCAACCTCTTACTCTGAACAGATGGTTTATTTGTTGAGCACTGCTGATAAAATCTGAGGCAAGATGAGGTTTAAGCCAGAGAAGGGTTCAGGTCTGAGCGGATCCTGTCCGTTGGACTATCTTTGTGCCTTCTTGCCATATCTCTCGTTTCATATCTCTGTCATTTATTTTTTCAACTTGCTTTTCTTATGGTTTCTTCCCACCACCTCCCCCCCACCGCCCCGCCCTCTGTTTTAAATGTGAAGACTCATATCCTTAGCATGAATGGACTTGATAGCCAGGCTTTGGAGGAGGGCAACAGACAGATGGCAACTAGAAAACTAAAGCACTGGGAGTGGAACATACCTACTCTTCTCACACTCAAACTGAAATACTGTAAAAATGTCAATGCCACAGTCAATCGAATCAAAAGAGAACTACATTTATAAACAAGACAATTCCCAAAGGGTTGGTGTATTACAGGTTGACTTCCCTAGTGGCTCAGAAGGTAAAGAATCCGCCTGCAATGCAGGAGACCAAGGTTCGATCCCTGGGTTGGGAAGATCCCCTGGAGAAAGAAATGGCAACCCACTCCAGTATTCTTTCCTGGAGAATTCCTTGGGCAGAGGAGCCTGCCAGGCTACAGTTCATGAGGTTGCAGAGTCAGATATGACTGAGCGACTAACACTGGCCTATTACAACACCCCTAAGAACTAATTTAGTTCATCCGGGAAAACAGTGACATGGTATAAAATAAAATAATTGGAAAACATATATAGGATTGAGGACAGGAGGAGAAGGAGGCAACAGAGAATGAGATGGTTGGATGGCATTGGACATGAGTTTGAGTCAACTCAGGGAGACAGCGAAAGACAGGGAAGCCTGACATGCTGCAGTCCATGGGGTCACCGAGTCAGACACAACTTGGTGTGTCTGAACAAAAACAACAATTGAGGTGGGGAGGCAATAAAATATATAAACTTGGGAGGTAAGAAATTTAGAAACAATAAAGGCTATCTGAAGTACTGCTGGGGGAAATAGCAACAACCTCAGATATGCAGATGACACCACCCTTCTGGCAGAAAGCAAAGAGGAACTAAAGAGCCTCTTGATGAAGGTTAAAGAGGAGAGTGAAAAAGCTGGCTTGAAACTCAACATTCAAAAAAACTAAGATCATGACATCAGGTTCCATCACTTCATGGCACATAGATGGGGAAACAATGGAAAGAGTGACAGACTTTATTTTTGGGGGCTCCAAAATCACTGCAGATGGTGACTGCAGCCATGAAATTAAAAGACGACTGCTCCTTGGAAGAAAAGCTATGACCAACCTAGACAGCAGAGACATTACTTCACCGACAAAGGTCTGTTTAGTCAAAGCTATGGTTTTTCCAGTAGCTGTACAGATGTGAGAGTTGGACCATAAAGATAGCTGAGCACCAAAGAACTGATGCTTTTGAACTGTGGTGTTGGAAAAGACTCTTGAGAATCCCTTGGACTGCAAGGAGATCAAACCAGTTAATCCTAAAGGAAATCAACCCTGAATATTCATTGGAAGGACTGGTGCTGAAGCTGAAACCCCAATACCTTGGCCACCTGATGCAAAGAACCAACTCATTAGAAAAGACCCTGATGCTGGGACAGATTGAAGGCAGGAGGAGAAGGGGGCCACAGAGAATGAGATGTTTGGATGGCATCACTGACTCAATGGACATGAGTTTGAGCAAGCTCCGGGAGATGGTAGAGGACAAGAAAGCCTGGTGTGCTGCAGTCCATGGGGTCACAAAGAGTCGGACATGACTGAGCAACTGAACAACAACAATTTTGAAATTAGGAAGGAGTGAGGAAAACAGTGCTTGCTTAAGTCTAGAGAGAAGCAAGTAGATGCCTTCACCTTTTTGCCTAGAAGAAACACCATTAAAAAAATAAATAGATAAAAGCTAAGACAAAGCCACAAGGTGTTCAGCTATAGTCACACACTGGGTTAAGAGGGATGTTGTCAAGAACACATTTTAAAGGGCATATTCAGGGATGTTGTTTCACTAAGGGTCCTATATTTGCAAAAATGTTTTCCTGATCAACCTGCTAAATCTGAAGGAGAATGCACAGAAAGTATGAAGATGTAAAAGAACCCTGGGGCAGGCAGGGGCAGGGGGTGGGGCGGGGAGGGATTTGGCCACTGAATCCCTTTCCAGCACATCACACAAATCTAAATGATCTAAGATCCTTGAGTTTATTTTGCTGACTCTAGTTTGTCCTCCCATCACTCTCTCAAAATCAACATGGAAAGGGAAGACAGAGGTCTTCCAAGACTCTCTTTACATTCAGTAGTTAGTGGTAACTTATGACTATGTTTTCAACTTTCTTCTGTTAAGTCATTGACTCCTCCTCCCCGACTTGGTATCCAGGGCCATTGGGCAACCCTTTATAAATCACAGGACTGGATTTGCTTTGTTTGGTCTTGTTCCAGCTTCTTCATTATCTCTTCTGTTGTGTACTACACAGTTTTGTAGACACACCGGATAAAGTGGAGAAACAAAGCCAGATTAGTCCCAGACTGCTTGCCAGCTGATTTTAAACTATTGCTTGCTGCTGGTACACAAAACAAGGAATAGTGTTTTATTCCTGAATTTTTAGACTAGAAATGGGAGGGGGTAGTTAATTTTTGGTTCTGTCAAACATCTTTGTTCTTTCTTTGCCTCAGTTTCTTAATTTGTTTAATAGTGCTGTTCATAATTTTGTTTTCTTCCCTAATTCTCTATAGTGCAAAATGCCTTGGGTATTTTTCCACCATTCTAGTATCATTAAAAGAGGAGCAGGAAGGATATATGTATAACCATTTACAATCATCTAGATCTTGCTCCCAGAATTTCTTGGTCTTCAATTGTAGAGTTTCAAGAAATCTCTGAAACTATGTCAGTTCACAGAGTCAGCCCCACAGAGTTGATCCCCGGACTAGGGAAACCCAGGGAGTTTAAATAAATCACTGCAAGTCATATGGCTAGCTAGGGTCAGGACGTGGCAGGACTTGAACCTAACTCTTAGTATTTTCAACTGAACACATAACTCATTTGTACTCGAATTTCAGGATGCTTAAGCAGACTCAAGGTTTGGGCTGGATTTCTACCTCAGTCCAGGATGACTCTTGTAAATATATGATCTGGAAGATTCTGAGATCTTGGTATGATTGCAGGGAATTATGGTCTGATTATGGGCTTCCCAGGTGGCCCTAGTGGTAAAGAACTCACCTGCCAACGCAGGAAACAACAGACCACATCTTCCATCCCTGGATTGGGAAGATCCCCTGGAGGAGAACATGACAACCCATTCCAGTATTCTTGCCTGCAGAATCTCAGAGGAGACTGGGGGACTACAGTCCATAGCGTTGCAAAGAGATACGTCTGAAGGGACTTAGCACTCACACATGGTCTGATTCTGTGGAGAGTCTAAGAGACCTAACCCCCTCCTTGAACAGAACCAAATCCCCAGAACCTCACACTCAACCCACTTTCTTCACGGTTGACTCAGAGCAGAGCTGACACAGCTGAAACATTGGAGAGTACGCCCACATCTCTGGTTTACTGTGGACAGAGTGGAGTGAAACAAAGATTCAAGATCAACCATTCGTCCAAAGGGTCATCTGTTGACTGTCATTAACAGTATCACTGCAGGCCCGTATCCTCTCTCGAATTAGTTGTAAGTGAAATCGCTTCAAAACAAAATTTTGCTTTATCCATATTTTTTTTCTAATTTTGCAGAAAGCAGCTAAAGACTCATCAGCGAATATGAATCACAAATCAGCCCCGTGTGCATGTGGGTTTTGTCCAAGTCTACACAAGAGGGGAACATTTTGTTTTAGAAATGTGAGATGTATGAAATACAAATCTGCCAAGAACCTTCCTCCGAATTGCTCTGGGACTAGGCAGGGCAGCCTGGGACCTTGCGAGGGCGGCGAGGGGGGGCAGAAAACAAGGCAAGTGTGAGTCAGGTAACGCCCTTGGGTGGGGTCCGGGGAAGATAAAGAAGTGAGATCATAAGGACAGAGAGCACTGAACATTTGTGTTCCACTGAGTCGGATCCATAATAAAGTTAGACAGTGGAGGTATGGAGGCCCCCAGAGTCCACAGCCTTTAGGTTCACGGTGGGGGCAACAGGCAGGGAAGCGTCGACCTGGCTATGCCAGAGGTCAACGCACGGTTAGGGCGGACCCAGGAAAGTTCACCTGATTTTGCTAAAAAGCTACAATCCTGTGCACGGAGGTAAACAGGGTTGGAAGCGAAATCGGAACTGCAAAATCCAGGCCCTCGCCCCAAAGCACCCCCCGCTCCCCCACGCCTTTCCTTCCCTGCCCGATCCCCTCCTCAGACTCGGATGAGGGCAGGGGTCGCCGACCCCCGGGAATCGGTTGGTCACTTGTGGGGGTCAGACTGCGGGACCCCGCCCATATGGCCTCCGGCCCCGCCCCGCCCCCGCCCACCTTGATCGGCCCGCCCCCGTCGGGGAGAGCGCCGTCTCCGCCCTCGCCCCCGAGCTGCGAGGCTGCGGGACGGGTGCCGCAGTCGCCGCCTCGGCCACTGCGCAGCTGCCGGTCCGCCTCCGCCACCGCTTAGCTGTGCTCGGAGCCCGGCCGAGGAGGCTGCCGCCGCCGCCAGGAGCCCGCAGCCCGCGCCCCGAGCCCGCCGCCGCCGCCGCCCTCCGAGGGCGCCCCAGGCCGCGCCATGGTGAAGGTGACGTTCAATTCGGCTCTGGCCCAGAAGGAGGCCAAGAAGGACGAGGCAAAGAGCGGCGAGGAGGCGCTCATCATCCCTCCGGACGCCGTTGCCGTGGACTGCAAGGTCCGAGGGCCGGGGCTCGGGGAAGTGGGCCGGCTGGGGCCCCGGGAGAGCTGCGCCAGGCCAGGGCGGCTGTGCGCCCGGGGCTGCGCGGGGCGCGCGCGGGACGGGGGTCCCCGAGAGGGCCGAGCGCTCCCTTCTCTCTGGCTGCTCCCCGTTCCTGTCCGGCGCAGCTTCTTTGTAAGAGAGTGCGTGTGCAGAAAGCGGTGCCCGGCGCGGGACCGGGGGCTTGGGGGGCTCCGGGGGAGGAGGATTGGAGAAAGGGGCCGAGTGCACGGTGCTGGGTGCAGTCGAGGAATGTGTGTGGGGCCGGGCCGGGGTTCGTTCCGCCTGGAGACCGGCAGCGACATGCAAAACGACAAAACAACAACAAGAGTTTGGCACGTCCTCCCAGTATAAATAATGTCCCTAAGATGGCTGACATCATCACAAGCCTAAACCGCAGTTGCTTCCTTACTTTCGTTTCCAGGCTGAACTGCACTAGGACTAAGTCCGGCTCCTGTAAGCCTCTTAATTTTAAAAGCGTTTTTTTCCCTTTAACCTTCTCTTTCTTCGCGGCCCTTTGGTAGCGGTAGGTGAACTTCGCCGTGGGGTCTGGAGAGGGAGGGAGCGGGCGAGGGGAGAAGGCAAGGTGATGGTCTGCTCAGAGTAGGTTCTGGCTGTTCACTTTATAACTGAAATATTCCTGGTAAAGGTTACTAATTACTATCTGGATGTTAGTGTAAAACCGACAATTGACTTTTAAATTATATCAGCAACTTTACGAGAACCCCTTAAGCTAAGTGAAACTAAACAAACTTGTCCCGCGTCTCTTTCAAAATTGTCCTTCATCCCTTTTAAAATTGTCCACCGTCCCTTCAAAAACTCTTCTTTATTTTACAAAATCCCCCTTTTAGCCCTAAGCAAAAATCCGGAGAAGAACTATTATCGTGCTACAGTAATACTCATTTAGGATGTGATTGTAATTGTCTCAGAAGTTGAATAAACAGGAAAGGTTCACAACCTTTCTACCAGATCTTCAGGCTGCAAATATTTAATCCTGTAGAAATTAGTTGTAGAATTATTTATGTTCTGTAACTTTTAATTTTTTTGTTAGCATTTTTGAAGACCTGCTATAAGTAGGATAAACTTAGTTTTAACTCTAAAAAACCCAGTAACTTGTGCAGGTATAAACACTGTTTTTTAATATATTACTACTACTGGGAAACGCAGTGTGAAAAATGTGTGAAAATACAGTGTTAATCTGCACGTGCCTATACTGGGTTTTTGGAAATGTTCTAGTTAAAAACACAAATGTCAGGAGTTGATTTTTCAATGACTGTCTTGCCTTGAAATAGGAAGTGGACAGATTCCCTAAAAGGATTAAGCGTTTTGGTATTGGTATTTGTTTGCCTGAACCCATTGCAAAGTCTAGGTTTTAGAGAAAATGTTTGGAATCCACAGAGGATAATTCCAGCCGTAAATTATTATCTGAGTTCTGTATTTGTCTAACATTCATTGTACCTAAATTAGATTGATAGTCAAGTACCCTGTCATAACAGACTGAAATACATATATAGAGATTAGGTAGATTTTAATCCTATTACATATCTTTTTAAAAATCCTATGAACAAATACAATTCCTCTCATTAAAAAAGAGAGGAAGAAAGAATCCGATGATGTCACTTCAGATAGCTTTTCCCAGTTCCTGTTGTGAAGGAGATTTGAAACGCTGGACAAAAATCAGAAATAATTTGCTGGGCAGCTGTAAATCTGATTTTGGACATTTATTATCAGTTCTGAAATGATGACTGTGTTTTCAGATTCTCAGAATTTCTCACAATTTCACCATATTCAAATATTGTGGTCATAGCAGCAGTAAAAGAAAAAAAAAAAAAAGTAACCATTCCTAGCTGTTTTCTCAGATCCCCATATCCAAAGAAAAATGCTAGAACTAAGCTGTGAGGGCCTGTCTTCCTTTATAACCACACAGCAGTCATGGATGAACTGGCAGATACAAAATGACTAATTCTTTTTCGAGCTGTGAACTCAAAGACCTCTTAAGTGAGTGACAGAATATTGCTGTACGTTAGGAGAATCATTATAACCCGTCAGTCACTTAACAGTAAATGCAAAGCTTGCTTAGTAACAGGCATTTGCGGACGGTCTCTTAGAGCTCGGACGGTGGTTACATAATGTTCTTTGACTCCTCTGGTGACTGTACCGTGACCGCTGAGTCTGACTCTGAATTCTGCACAGAATCTGTCTTCCTGTGTTTGCCTCGGGCATTTCCTTGCCCGGTTGGTCAAGAGGATCCGGTTTAGCTAGTTAGCAAAAACTCCTGAATAAGAATTTTGAGGATCTTTAACCCTCCCAGACCACGGTGTCCTGAAGGCCATTGTTTCTCCAGTTGTACCCTTAAGGATCACCTGGTATCACCTGGGATTCTGGTTTAAAAATGCAGATTCTTCAGACCTTCTGCAGTAAAGAATTCTGATCCCTCCAATCGGCTGGCTTATGTAACTCACATTCCAGTACTTTTACACTGCTCCTGTCTTTTGTTATTTCTTTAACTCTTTTCTCTGGAAGCTGTTGCATTGTCCCATCTTTCAGATTTGTCTTTTCAGTAGCTATTAATCCCAGCAGCCACGTCTGTGGATTATATTGTCTCAACTAGCTTGCTGTTTATTATTCTTTCTCTACATTTCCCCCTAGGTTTTATGTAATAGAGGTGAATTTGAAATTACGAATGTTTTATGTGAGAGGCAGCAATTCATTCATGAACTTCTGTGTTTTTACTTTGAACTTTGAAACATTGTTTGTTATATATGTGTAAATATCAAAGAAAATACTTAATGTCCTGAGTCAGAAGTCCCAGTTTTGTCAGTACACAACTGCTTGATCTTGGGTTTAAGTTTGTTTTTTTTTTTTTAAGAGTTCTTTATGTGTAAGATGACAGGGTAGGACCAGATGGTCTGTAGAGGACTCTTTCAGTTTTAAAATTCTATGAAAATGGCAAGAATTACATAATTATATTTGGCAGGAGTCAGATAGTTTTAGCTGTGAAAAATAATAGTTCCCCTCTCACCCTAACTAGACTGTTCCTTTTTTTCCTCCCCTTGTTCAGCTTGTTACATGCCTTCCTCTTATTAAGTAGCTGTGGGTCACGGAGAAAGGAGATGGCTAGAGGTATTATGTAATAAGCTAAATTTTCATTTTGGGTTACCTCATTGTAGAACAGTAGCTGTCAATAACTCCTGTTGTCATGCCTGATTATGAAATGCCTTTCCCAGTATCAGGCCTCGAAGAAGCTCAAGTTTTCTTCATAGATAACCCTGTAAATTGTTTTGCTGATAAATAATGTTGCCTCTTCTCTGCAGTGCATTGTAGTTGTAGACATCCTTAAAAGGAAAAGTGAAATGCTTGTGGAGGGGAAAGAAAGGGCAGGATGGAAGCCTAAGTGAAGGACTACTAACCCAGTAAGTTCTGAGTCCACCCATCACAAAACGGCTATCTCCCTCCTAATTCTTTTCACTTTCTGGCATTTCTCTCTGCATAAAACAGGACTGGTCATTTAGCTTTTTGGTGGTGTTGGTGTTCATTTTATTTTTTGTTTGGGGAGAAGTAGAGGGGAGGAGGAACATAAAATCTGATGCCATATACTAAAATGTTTTGGTCTTTAGAGAAGGGATGGGGAGCTTGGTTCCCTTTAACAAAAGTGCGTATCATTACCCCGTTGTATAATTTAGTGTCAGTAAAACATTGGCCAGCAAAACCTTTACAGTCACTGCATTTTAGTTCTTCGTGAGGGTATTGATATCTGAAGTGAGGATTTACTGCTGGGAGATAAATTAATTGCCCCTATGCATACCAAGTGACCTTGGCAGGATCTCGTGTGTACACAGGCCTCATTGGGCGGCTGCTGCTCCAGAGGGTGGAAAAAGTGTACGTTGTGCAGCTGGAAACTGCCCCAAGACCCTTTTTGGGGTCTTCCCAGTGTCACCTTAAACATAATCATCTTCGGACTAGATAGAACCGAGTATATTATACTTGGCAAAATCATAAACCTGTAAGACATTTTGGAATTCAGCTCAGCCATATTAGAGATTTAGGTGAATAGAAGTATTACTTTAACCAGAAACATCTCTCGGAACACATGGTAAGGCCTATTTAAATTGACTTAGAATTTAACTTTAAAAGTTTTCAATATGTATTGCTAGAGCTTGATGTAAGGTGGGACATTTTATTTCTTATTTGTTCTTTCATACTCTAACTTAAATACCTGGGATGTCTATTTAAAAGGCATTTTTTTTTTTTTCCACCAAAAGGAAAATGCTTTCTGAATTCATGGCATAACTAAAACTTCTTGAACTCTTTTGTTTATCACAGTGTCAGCAGAGGAAGAGCCAGAAAAAAATTTGTGTCTTTTCAAAATGACATCAGTGAATCCATCCTCTTAAACTTTTTGGTAAACTTGTCACTTTTTATTAGAGCTTCGACTGAAGGAGTTAAGGACTCTGCCATCAAAGGACTTTTTCAGGTCATAGCTGCTGCCTGTTAAAAATAAAGGATTTGACAGTGCTGAATTTCTGAATGTGGTGGTTTTTGTCAAAATGCTATAGAAAGCAGTAACACTGGAGTTATGTTTTCAAGAAGCTTATGTGTAAAGAGTTATTTCCTGTCTTTCCTATTTACTTTGCACGGCTTAACAATGAAAATTTTACAGGGTAGACAACTGAAAGTTGAAAATTAGAAATTTTGTTATAGATATGACCCTAAGAATATCATTAAAAATAATTCAATTGTGATTTTCTCTTTTAATCAGTGTTTATGATACATATACGTAGTAGCTTTAAATAATCCTATTTTATGTTACCAACAGTTGAGCAAAATTGTTTGTAAACAACTGAAGTTTTTTTGAACTCTTGAATTGATCAACGGGGAAAAAAGAACTTAATAACTTAATGAAGTATTTCTATAATTCATCTCGGGGAAAATCAAGTAAAACGAACATAGACTTATGCAGAAGAATTTCCAAAAAATGAAAAAATTACTCTTGTTTTTATGATAGAGGGATATTCTAATTTTTCATTTAATATTTATCAATATTTATCATTGATAAATGATAATATTAACATTGATAAATTTCTAGCAGTAATTATATAAGCTCAAGCTAAGATATATTTGTCAGAAGATAAATTAATGTTGAAATTAAATTTGCACAGTTTATAAATCCTAAACATTTTCAAATTAAATATATAGGGAGTTTATTTGGGAAATTGGTACTAAGTGGGTGTGAGGTATTTAGTACTTTTAAGATTCTGAAATACTTGCATAAACCTTTTTTGGCATAGTTGAATTTCATATTTTAAAAAAGAAGGTTTAACGAAGTTTTGTATGTTTGAATGTTTTTAACTTTTAATGCCAAAGTTAATCTTGGATTGTTTTCTCTGCTTTAATTATGATTATGATGTTTAAAATTTTGTAATATAAAAATCTAAAAGGTAAGTTGCATTATTAAGTCACTTACTGCAACATCCAGAAGAGGAATCATCTTTATGCTGGGAAAAATGACTTTAAAGGGTCAGTCCATCTAGGTCTGCAGTTTTTTGGGGGGTGGGGGTGGGAGGACTCTGTGTGGCTTTTGTGGGATCTCACTTTCCTGACCAGGATTTGAGCACCGGCCATGAGAGAAAGCCTGGAATCCTCACCACTAGGCCACTAGGGAACCTAGTCTTCATGTCTTAAAATTCATTTTTTTTTCAGCCAGCCTCTCTAGTATTTCATTTTTGCTGTATATACTCTGGCAGTTTTTTCATTTTTCATCTTCTAGCTTTCTCTTTAGTTTATTTTACCTTGTTTTCATGCTAGGAAGAGTTTCCTAATCCCATCAGTTTTAGCTCGAGCAGAAATTAGGAATGTTAAGCAGAGATGGCAAACTTAATGCTCTTGGGCCCGAGTAGATATTTTAGTGAAGCTAAGCTTTTTTCTTTTTTCATTTTTTTTGCATATTAAGCAACTTAGAATGTTCTTCATTTTCATTTAAAAAGTGAAGGATCCAATGTTGCTTGATCCTCCAGGTTTTAAAGGCAAGCTGGAAGCGGTTTCATTTAAAACTTGATTTTTAAATATTAACAACTAATTCATACAAAAATTTCATGCAGAAACACGGGTGACTGACACAAGCCACCGTTTTACAGTCTCCTTTACAGTGGAGAGCAGAACTGGCAGATTATGGCCTACTACCTGTTTTTGTATAACCCGTGAGCCAAGAATGATTTTTTAAAAATACATATTTTTAGATGTTTGGGGAGAAATAATCAATTTCTCCCATTTGCTCCAGTTCCCTCACAGTCGAAAAAAGGGTATCGTTTGGGGAGCCACACTACTTATTGAGAACTCAGACTATGCAGTTTATACTTTAAGGGTTTAGATTCTGTCTCTACCATCTACTGCGATACTTCGGGTAAGTTACTACAACTCTCTGTGTCTTTCTGCATCAGCTAACTGGGGAATGAGATAATTTGTAAAAAGTGTATCACAATACCTGGAACAGCGTATGACTCAGTAGATGCTATTATTGCTACTACAGATTTTTTTTTAATGATTCAAACTTTTATTTGGCACTGCTGCTGCTGCTAAGTCGCTTCAGTCGTGTCCGACTCTGTGCGACCCCATAGACGGCAGCCCACCAGGCTCCGCCGTCCCTGGGATTCTCCAGGCAAGAACACTGGAGTGGGTTGCCATTTCCTTCTCCATTTATTTGGCACTGCTGCATCTTAGAGATTTCTGGAAGTAGACTTCAGGGTGGATGTGGCTGTGTGCTCAGTCATGCCCAGCTCTTTGCGACCCCATGGACTGTAGCCCGCCAGGCTCCTCTGTCTATGGGGTTTTCCAGGCAAGAGTACTGGAGTGGGTTGCCCTTTCCTCCTTCCTCTAGGGGATCGAACCTGAGGCTCCTGTGTCTCCTGCATTGCAGGCAGACTCTATACTCTCTCAGCCATAGCGGAAGCCAGGTAGAAGTAGAAAATTAATGAAGCAGGGCAGTTACTCATTTTGTACTGTTTTTTATAGGTTAATACTTCAAACTCAACACTGTTTTCAGATAGTGTCAGAGCCTACTGGCAAAGATTAATATTATTACCTGGATCTGGTAACTTGGGCAAGTCCCGCAACCTCCCAAGCCCCAGTTCCCTCACTTGTAAAATAGAATAATGGCACTGACCTTAAATAGTGTTCTTGTGGTAGAATTAACAGTCCCTGGTACATAGAAACTCATTAAATGTTAGCACTTTTCCCCAGTCCCCATCTGTTAAAAGTCCCATTTTTACCCCCTCATCATTCTTTTGTTGGAATGTTACTTCTTGTGTTACTATTATTGCTTATCCCTACCTCACATGTCAGTTAAATTACAGTATTGTTGATAAGTAACACCCTGCTCCCCCTAGATATTCTGCCAAAGAGTCATTCCTGCAACATAAAAATCCTTAGCATTCAGTAGCTGTGTCCATTTCTGTATAGAAGTATTTCTTATTACAGAATAGAATGTTGATAAAATTTTATAAATTTAATTGGGGGTTTAACCAAAGTAATACTTAGTTTTAAAATGCAAATAACTGTCCTGCCCTATCTCTGAAGAACGCACCTTTTTTGGGAACCCACTTTGTACACTAATGATTCTCAAACTTTTTGGTCTCAGGACCCCTTTGTACTCTTAAAAATTGTTGAGGGTCCCAAAGAGCTTTTGATTTATATTGGTTATACTTATTGATATTTACTGTATTCAAAATTAAAACTATTTATTGATTTAAAATAATACAAAACCTATGTTAGCAAAAATAACATTTATAAATAAAAATTTCCATATAACCAACAGATTTTAAGAACAGTAACAGCAACGTCATTTTAAATTTTTACCCTTTACCGATGGCTTCATAGGAGACAGCTGAATTCTCCAGTTAGCTTCTGTGTGTGTCACACATTCAGCTTCTGGGAAACTCCACTGTACACTGTCCAGAGAGTGAGAATGGGGGGGAAGTCTTATTTTTATTACGAAATTAGTTTTGACATTGTGGACCCCCCTGACATTGTGGTGTCTGTCCTTAGAGCACATTTGGAGAACTTCTAAATACTTGCTATTTCATGGTTTTTGTTTTCATTTGTGTTTTTTGCAATTTTAGATATTACCTCCTGGCTTCCTAAAATGGGAAGTGACTATTTAGCCTTTTCTATCTGTTTATGTAGTATATACATAGTCTCTTGTCCTGGTATAGTTATAGTAATGTCTGATTAAATTTCTGGCCCATGCTTTTATTGTAATTGACATGAAATTTATATCAGAGTAATGTAGTATAACTTTTTCTACTTCCTTTCTTGTACAAAGCCATTTTTATTTTCCCTGAATTTGATAATTGGCTTCTTGAGTCAAGAGAGGGTTACTTAATTTTCTGTGTATTGCTAGTTCATCCTCAATGTCTCTGACAAACTTTCAGATAACAAACTTTCATATCTACAGACTTATCAGATAATTTACCGAGTTTTCAGTTTTTCGTGGTGATATTTCACTTGTCATTCTTCAGCCTTTCCACCCAGATGGTTGTACTCTAGGTATGTGGCTGCACAGATGTCCTGAGAGTAATTATTATCCTCAAGTTTTTCTGCCTTTGCCTCCATCTTCCATTGGCTCTTCAGTTCTATAAATCCAAGAAACAGCATTTGAGATGAATTTTTTTTTTTAAACCTGTCTGAGAATCTTTACTCTGTTTTCACATGTAATTGATCATTTATCTGGGCATAAAATTCTAGGTTAGCTGTAATTTTCTTTCAGCATTTTAATGGCATTGCTCCATCTTCTAGTCTGATGCCATTCTGATTCCTGGTTCTTTGAATATGACCACTTTTGTTTTACTTTCCCTCAAGAAGCTTGAGATTTTTTTTCCTTATGCTTTCAGCTTCTAAAATTTCTATTGACATACTTTACCTTCTGTCGTTTCCATTTTCTGGCTTACGGTTTATTTGTTGATCCCTTTACAATCACTCTGTCGAGCTTTCAGGAGGAAGTAAAGATGACTGTTTAACTGGAAATCAATAACAGGACTTTTTCAGCTGTCTTCATAGCTTTAAGACTTATTAGATCGTTTTATTTAACATTGAAAATGGACTTTTAATGATAATAATAGATAACAATAGGAATAGTAGATAATAATAGGAAACCATGTTCATTTTTATTAGCATCAGTTTAAGGTCTGACAGGATAACCTATAGAGAGGCATCGACTTGTCTCCTTTTTTAATATTCCAAAATTGTCTTTTCATGAGTAATTTTAGACACAGCTCCCTCACTGCCAACTTCATGATTTTTGCTTTGTGACTTTATTTCTCTGACTTTACTAGCTTCATTTTTGTAATAACATCTTGCCTTTTTCATCTTTGAAATGTTTATATCCTAGTGAGCCTGACTTATTTTCCTTCATTGTTCTTCCTTCATGTGCATATGATTTAAGTACTTTTTGTTACTATCCTTTGTGTTAATTTGATGAATAATAGAGAAAAATTCTATTAACTTTGTCAACACATTAATAACAACAACACTACTGTTGTAACAGTTAACACATTGTGCTTCCTATGAGTGTGACTCAATTTGAGTAAACCTATTATGATAGGGAAAAGCTGTAGAAACTCAGATCATTTCTGGTTGGATATTTATCTGTAAAATGACGTATTGGACTAAATGACTTCTCACGGCTCTTGCATAGAGGATCATTTCTTTCTAAGAGCTGTCTGTATCTGTTTTCACCAAAGAACAACCCTCCTGGATCCAACCAAGAGTGAGGTGAGTAGTCGGATAAGGGAGTGAAATCAAATGACTGCTGAATGTTTATACTGGACATGTATTTGGTGCTAGGCATAGGTTCAAAACATGTTTTACATGTTCACTATACAGATACAAATATCTGTGATCTCAGGAACTGGAATTATTTTTTCTAATAGTCATTTTGTATAACTTCCAAATTTCTGAACTTGGATGGAAGATATAGCTTTCCACCTTCGAATTATTTTATACTTTTAAAAGACTATACTTGGAATTTTCTTGTCAAAAATTCTGCATTTTAAATAGAATGACTCATAGTTGAATACAAATGTATAATTATCTTGTTGAATGACATTGAAGTCGAAGATTTATACAAAAATGGGTCCAGAACAGGTTTGCTTTCCCCCCTCTAATCTTGACACATAATTCTATGATGAATTATAGAGCAGAGCATTCCTATCATACTTGAAAATTTTTGGAAGATGGTTGATACTCTCATTAAGAACAGTATGAACTCATGACTCAGTCAGTAGCAGAAGAAATCTGTTGTGACCAGTCTGTCTATCCCTTGTAAAGACTGTTACTCACAGTAAATGTCATGTGTATATTATAGTGTTGTTTACAAACATCTGTTAGTGTTCTAGGTTTTTCTTTTGACTACCCACTACCTTTATATCTTACTCATATGAATTTGAAAACCTGATGAAATATTACACTTCTCTTCAGTGTAAATGCAATAAACACTACATAGAAATGGTCATCTTTTAAAATAAGTAGATAAAAGAATAGAAGATTTTAAGGTATTCCTATATGAATATTCTGCTATGTACCAGATACTCTGCTTGCTCCTGATGTAAAAAGTGATTAAGTGACAATCCAGCACTAAAAGCATTTACAGCCTGATCTTTTTCTTTTTTATAGCTCTGGCCTATTTTTTTGTTTAACCTCAGCCTGTGCTAAGTTTACATAATGCCAATAATTTGGTTCAGATTTTTAATTTCTCACAGTAGTTAAATTGTTATGCAGTGGATTTAAATTGTTAATTTTTTAATTCCTGTTTTGCTGTTTGTGTCATAGGATTTGTTAACAAATAAAGGATGATAAAGAGAAATTGGTTTTGTAGACATTATACTTTTAGATTAGTTTCTATTGTGAAAAATCTCTCCCTACTCAAGTGTAAGATAATGCAATAACCATATTATCCATATAATGCCAATCACTTGGAAAACTGCTCCCTTTTTGCATCTAATACACAAGATATCTCATGTGGACTTTCTCACATGGTTGAGATAGTAGCAGTCTTACTTACTTGAAAAGTCAAATAAGAAGATAAAGTTCAGTGTTACTTATTTAAATGAGCAAGAGAAACTGCAAACAGATGTTTGGTGACTTTATAGATTTTTTAGCTTCTTAGCCATAGATTTTTGTGTTTTACATATAGCAGAATATATTTGGTAACCAGTTAATGCTGTTAATGGTGAACATCTCGCTGGATCGTGTCTTTTTGATGCTTCCATGATGGGAAAGAAAGCTAATGTAGAAGCCAGGTGACTAGAACAAGTACCAGTGGTAAATGAGTGACATTGCTATTCTACATGATAGTAATCAGATGGAGCAATTGCCTGTATTACTTCAGTGGTTTGAAGAGTCTAGTTAGGAAATTATTTTGGAAATACTTTAAAATAGATCTTAAGTGATGACCAAGGTTTTTATTTTTATTTCTTATTGGAGTAGGAAGTCATTTTCTTTTCCTCTAGTAATGTCTTTTTTAATTGGCTTTTTCAGTACTTTGTGTTCAGTTGCTCAGTTGTGTCTGACTCTTTGTGACCCCGTGGACTGCAGCACGTCAGGCTTCCCTGTCCATCACCAACTCCTGGAGTTTGCTCAAACTCATGTCCATCCAGTCAGTGATGCCATCCAATCATCTCATCCTCTGCCATCCCCTTCTCCTCCTGCCTTCAATCTTTCATTTAATGGGGTCTTAGGAAAAAATCCTCTCCTTGCTCCTCATAAGCTGGGAAAGGAGAGGAATTCAGATTTATTGGAGTATTATATACTGAAAGTTTCAGCCCCTCGAACTTTATACAGTTAATTTTGACCAATATATGCAGTTGTGTGATCATATCACTTTGTAGTTTGTTCCAGTTTTCTGTTTCTATAATTTACCCTTTCCAGAACCTCATTCCGACGGTATTATACCGGGAGTGGCTGTCCGTCATTCTCATTGTTCCTGTCCTGAGAACTGGGCGTCATCTCAAACATCTTTGATGCCCACAGTTCTTGGACCATAGCTTTCTCCGAGCTTATCTGATACCTGGCTCATCTCTGTCACCATTTTTGCTTGTGCCATTCATGCTTGGATTTATTCTTTGCAAAAGAATACCTGTTCTGTCATTTAAAGGATTAAGATGCTTTATTCACCATATTAATGTAGTCTCTAAAACCCAGAACTCTAAATCCTTTTATGTGGAGAAGTGGTTTAAAATTAGATACTCAGAAGGAATCATACATACCTAATCATAGGTATGGAAGTGAAGATTGAAGTTCAAAATTAAGTGACTTTGTAGAAAAGAACTTAGTATATTTGGTCTTCACTAGGAAGAAAAACACGACTGAGCGACTTCACTCTCACTTTTCACTTTCATGCATTGGAGAAGGAAACCAGCCCACTCCAGTGTTCTTGCCTGGAGAATCCCAGGGACGGGGGAGCCTGGTGGGCTGCCATCTATGGGGTCGCACAGAGTTGGACACGACTGAAGCGACTTAGCAGCAGGAAGAAAAATGATGAGGGAGAAGTTGAGAAAATGAGAACATAGATGAGAAGTTTATTTATGAAAATTTGAATTATTAGATTTTTTTAAATGTTGGCAGCTAATTTTGTAAAACAGTATACAGGCTAAACAGCACACCCATGGGCAGCCAGCCTGTGCATCCCCATATTTATCCATATTACTGAATGTGTTTTAAAAAGTACATATTTTGAAATAAACTAAATCTACTTCTGACGCTGCTCTGAGGTGAATAAATTGTATTTTTTCCCCTGTATTTCAGTATTTATATTAAAGTGTTTTTACACCATCACGTTCTTTTTCTTTTTTGTAATACGATTTTTAACTCTGAGAGATATTTTCCTCTTTGGTAATTTTGGTTCTTACAGCCCTGTTGCATTTGCTCTAATAATGCAAAGTAATATTTCTGGGAGCTTTGAAAAAATGTCTCCTCATATCATTCTGCAAAGGCTCGTGAAGTGAGCTGTTAGTGTGGAACAGAATAAAAATTATATGAAAACCCTTGCATCTTGTCTGAGTTCAGTTTATAACTGAAGCACATTTAGTAAAGCCTCTTAGGGAATTCATTGAGGTGACCTAATTCTTAACTAATTGAAGTATCAGAACTGAATTTATCCTTCATTTTGCTTAAGATATAACTGGTTAAATAATTTTACTTTATAATACGGTGATAAGATTCATTTGAACCAGAGATTAGTAGTGTCGGAGTGATAATGCGTTTGAAGCAGTTTCTTTCTGTTCCTACTGTGAAGGGTGACAAGGGTGATTATGGGCCACTGTGTGCTTCAGCATCTTCATTTATAAACTGGGATAAAAAACTTGAGGTTTTAGGAAGATTAATGAGATGATAATTGTATAGCACCTGTGGGAGTTCTCTTACCTTATCAGCATAATTTAAGGTGCACCAGTTTTATTGCAGTACCAGGGGAGGAAATGTCTGTTACTTGTTTAAATTAGGCCAAGTGAAGTTATAGATCTCAGTGAAGATGTTCTTGTTCGTGAGTGGTTTTCCTTTTTCTTACTGTGATGGTTAATTATGAAATAATCCAAACATACCAAAAAGAAAAAAAGAGTTTAGAGTACCATTTATGTTTTTTAAATGTTAAATATGTGGTGTCATTTTTTAATCCAACTTGACTTTTTTTGGTTCAGAATTCTGTTTCTAAGATTAATCTCAAAGTCAGCAGTGCTAGTTGGTTTCATTTAGGCTTTAATTGTATGAACCTGTAATACTTTATTCTTTACTTGATGGACATTTAAGTTATCCAATTTTCTTCTTAATGACCATTCTGCAGTTACCGTTATTGAGCCTCTTTTCTTTGTACAAAAGTGTTTATCTAGGGTTATAGTGCCAGGAATGGAATTACTGGCTTGTAAGATACATACATACCTTTATTTGTATTAGATCCTGCCAGATTGTCATTCTGAACATTTGTACCAGCTCCTGTCTTTAGCTGTGCGAAAGTTCTCAATTCGCATTGTTCCACACTTTATCCAGCACTGGTATTGTTAGACTTTCTTTTATTGCCGAGTGTATAGGAACTCAGTTGATGTTTTTTTCTCTCACTCCCCATATTGAAATAAGCTTTACAGGCAGTAGGACTTGCTTGGTGATCTAGTGGCTGGGAGTCTGCCGGCCAGTGTGGTGGACACGGATTCAGTCCCTGGTCTGGGAAGATTCCTCACGCCAAGGGGTAACTAAGCCCGTGCACCACGACTGCTAAGCCTGCAGCAGGAGGAACCACCGCAGTGAGACGCCCCTGCCCCAATACTAGAGAAAGCCCACGCACAGCAACGAACACCCAGAGCAGCCAAAAAAAAAAAAAAAACAAGAACAAACAACTTTACAGACAGTAAAATACACTTGTTTTATGTATATAATTTGATTGAAATTATGGTCATTGTATAAAGTCATATCCACCACCACTCATGATATGAAACATTTCCATCACCCTAAAAAATTTCCCTGTGGCTCTTCTATCTTCCTTTCACCCTGATAGCCACTAAGCTGCTTTCTGTCATTGTAGTTTTTCCTTTTCATAGCTAGTCTTTTGATTTGGAATTTTTTTCACTCCAATGTTTTTGAGATTCAGTGTGATTAAACCACACTTTATTTATCCGTGCATCAGTTAGTGGATAGTTATGTTGTTTCTGGTTTGGGGCTATTATGAATAATGATGCTATGACTATTTATGTATAAATCTTTGACCTGTTGATTTTTCATTACTGATCTTCAGCAATTTTGCTGAACTCTAATTAGTTTGAATAATGTGGCTTTCTCAGATTTTCTGCATAGACAGTTATATCACTTAACATAATGACAGCTTTGTATTCTTTTTTCTAATCTTCTTTTCTGTTCATGTTCTGTCATTTTTGAACTATGTAGGATCTCTAGTACAGTGTTCAAACAGAAACAAAGAATCAGTTCTAGTTAGCGTCCTCATATTCCTGACTTGAAAGGTTATGGTTTAACTCTGAAGCTTAACCGTTACATGTGAGGCTTGGGACAGATTTTTGATTATTAACCTTTTTCATGTTAATGAATTTCAACTATTCTAGTTTGAAAAGAGATTTTATTATGAATGGGAGTGAGAGTTTATCAAATGCATTTTCTACATATTTTGAGATGGTCATGGGTCTTTTCTTTAATCTTATATGTGGCTTTTTTTTCCTCTGAGCTTTTTCAAGTTTTAAAATTTAGTTACTAAAAATACATTTTTTAATCACTTAGGTTAAAAAGTTTTCTATCTTGGATATACTTTCATCCCTTCTCCATGACTAACTTAAGACTGTAATAAAGGAACATCATTTAACTGTCATGCATACTGTTAATTTTGACTGTAAATTGCTTAAGACCTCAGCCATATCTTAATCACATTTGAATTTCCCACAGGATGTAGCACAGTACGTTGCAAATAACAGGCCCTTAATGTTGAACTGGGCTAAGTACTTAGGGCTACTATTCTTTGCTAAAGAGCCACAGTCTCTTGTGGGTTAATAAATTCTTACGTTGCCCCCACCTTTCATTACCATGCTGGCTGTTGATGTAACTTTGGGGGTCATTAAAAAATAACCAAGTTTTAAAGCTTTTAAATTTTATCCACTCATCAGTTATTTATTGAGTGCCATTGCCAAGGTTGGCTTGGAGCTACCATACTAACCTTGTAGGAATTTAGAGAAAACAAGAGATTAGTTAGACTTTGAAGACCTGAAGATTCTTTTATGCAATAAATGATTGTATAAGTTAGATTCTTATGAGAAGTTTAAATTTTTATTGCCGTAGCCCTGAAATGTGGTTTTTGAATGAACAAGAGATAGCATGTTACATAAAGTACCTTTGCGACCCGCCCCAGTAACTCCTCCATTCTCCTCTCTGCACCAGTTGCCACCATACTGGGCACTCTAGCCATACCCCAGGTGACTGGAGAAGTAACGCGCTCTGGTTATTCATTCTTTGCCCTACATATGACGCCCTTTAACTCCACTTTCTGCACAGTTAATGAGTATTTGTCCTTCATTCCACTCCAGTATTTTCTCCCCTGGGAAGTCTTTCCCAAATCAGTCCTCCTGTGTTCTCTACCTTCTCCTGTTAGAGCTTGTATCATATTTATGTTCTTTTTTGTAGATTGATTTTCCAGGCTGACCTGAATGCCCTCTTTCTTGGCTGTGGCTATATACCCATAGCACTTGGCCCATAGTAGGCATTTATAATTTAGTCTTGAAAATATTGCTTGTTGACCCATTAAAAATGGTAGAGCAAAAGGCCTGGAAACTTGTCATCCAATTACCAGTTGGGACTGCATATTCCTTTCCAAGGGTCTCCCCATGTTCTCTGGCTCCTGCTTGAAGTGCTGCTGCTGAAGAGGGCCTGCTGAAACGGGGGTGTTATACACACATCTGACGGTCTCAGCAGCTGATACCAAATGTTTAGAAGTTACTGTTTCCATCTGTCATTTTCATCTCCCCACCCTGCCTCCACCCTAAAATTAACTATCCTTGGAACTGTTTCCTGTCTTCTTAGATATTTGTGTCAGACAAGGGCTCAAGCAAAACACTGTATGTTCTTTGGTATTCAGGATTCATAATACCTGATGACTCCATGGAATTCTGGTAACTTTCTGTTCACAGATGGGATGTCTTACCTGACCTGATAAATTCCTTAGGTTTATTCTCTGGTACATTCTAATTCCTTGCAATGCACTTGTCGTCCTCTAAGTATACATACAGTCTGTTGACAGGTACACCTACCCCAGCAAAGTGTGATGATCTCACAGCATCTGAGTTAATCCCTAGATTGAGAGACATTTTTTCTACAGTGTTTAAACTTCAACCAACCCAGGTTGCCTTAAATTGTTCTTGGTTGGCTGGGACATCTGGGCTTGGGCTTTTCCTAAGTGACATCAAGTTAAGATTCCTCATCTTAAGAGTTGAAAACGTAAGTTTAGCTTTCATTCTTTCCTATCTGAACTCTTGCTTCAGTTATATCCAGTGTTTGTTTTGCTGTGTTGTTTTGTTTTGGTTTGGTTGTGCCACATGACTTGCAGGATCCCTTTTCTCCAACCAGGGATCGATCCCGGGCCGAGGCATTGAAAGTTCGGAGTCCCAATCACTGGACCACCAGAGAATTCCCTCCAGTATGGTTCATACAGTTTTCATTCCTAACTCTTAAGTTATATCCTATTTATCTATGTAATTGTGGGGTCAAGTCTACTTTGTCCTTTAACCCATCCCATAATGAGTTTTCCAAGTAAAGGTCAGAGTTACATACAGTACTTGAGAGGTGCACACACATACTACTTACTAGATCATCTTTTATTATGTTGGTTTCAAGTCCATTGGAGCCTCTCTTTTGCTGTCTGTACTGTTTTTTGAGTCACTGGTTATATAACACCAGCAGCTAATCTCATTTATTTGTTAGCTCTTTGCACATAAACCTGAGTACAGATAAGAAATTAGCTGTAACTTTGAAATGGCAGGGTGGAAGGACAGAGTTAGAAGGGCAAGTGTATCTAAGGGCTGTGCATATCCTGATCCTTGGTGATGTTTCAGGGCTAAATTACTTCCTTGAATGGGTCGGAATCAGAATTCTAACAATTGCATACTAGTTGTATGTCTCTTAATCATTAAGTTTTTCTTACTGAGTCTTTCCTCAATTTTCTACTCCTTCTATCTTTAAAGTGAAAAACTTTGTTACAAACTGGGATTCTTTAGGGTAGAGCAGTGCATTAATAGGATTATTTCTGAATATGTTTGTCCTACTTCTTTTGAGATTCTGATTACTTAAAGAATCTGTTTAATATTATTTGGTCTGTCCCAATTTTCCTGTTAATTTTTCTTGTGTTTGGTTAGGAATGGCTTTGTACCTAGTGTGAAATATTAACTACCTGCAGCAGGCTGACATATAATTTTGTGAATAACCTCACATACCCTGAAGTTGTAATACATAAGATGTGTGTGTGTGCTCAGTCATGTATGACTCTTTGTGACCCCATGGACTATAGCCCGCCAGGCTCCTCTGACCATGAAATTTTCCAGGCAAGAATACTGGAGTGGGTTGCCATTTCCTTTTCCAGGGGATCTTCTCGACCCAAGGATTAACCTGAATCTCCTGCATTGGCAGGCAGATTCTTTACCACTGAGCCGTAGGGGAAGCCCAATACACAAGATTCAGCACCATAATTTTGCATGACAAGGTTGTAGCCTTTTCTGAATTTTTAAATATTAGAAGATATTTTAACCACAAAAATTAATGCACAGAAAGTAGAAATTGTTGAGTGTGTTATTGATTGCTCTAGAGGTATGGGTGGCAGGTGGGAAGTGATAATTCTTAAGGTTTCTTTCAGGCTTGACATTTCTGTGGTTCTGACTGGAGATAAGATACTGACCATCAGTCTTTCACATTTCAGGACCCAGATGAAGTGGTTCCAGTTGGCCAAAGAAGAGCTTGGTGTTGGTGCATGTGCTTTGGACTGGCGTTTATGCTCGCGGGTGTCATTCTAGGGGGAGCGTACCTGTACAAATACTTTGCACTTCAAGTAAGTGGGAAAATGCTAAGGACACTTCTGCCTTTCCTTCACCTGTACTAGAAAATTGGCCCAAACTTATTCTAAGTCTGCGCTTTTTGTCCGTGGCCTTTTAGCCAGAGTGGTGGTTCTGTTTTCTGGTTATGTTCAAAAATTCCCTGAGCATAAGTTCACTGAGCCTATTAGACAGTCGCTAAAAGCAGAATAACATTGTTTTGAAATGTTCCTGACTGAAGGATATAGATTGCTGGATGATTTTTCAAAACTGACTAACCCTCAATTTTCCTACCATAATTAATAGCTAAGTTACAGGATTTTTCAGTTGCCAATTGAATAAATATACCAGCCTCAGATGTCATGTTGATGAACTGTAATTTATTGGATCGACATTTTGGGCTTCCCCACAGTAGCTTTTTGCTTCTGGGCCCAGGGTACACTTGTTGCATTTCTCTCTGCCTCTTTCTCAGCCACTGGTTTATCTTAAGAATTGGGACTTTGGCAATAATGCTGATGTAATTTAGGATGAAAGTTGTTTGTAATTTGTTATAGAATAGGAATTCCAGTGGATTGAGGCAGTTTTTTTCTTCTGATTACAATTATTAAGATTTATGATCTCTCTTTTGTGACTTATTTCTCTGGCAATAATCTAATAGGTTTATTTCTTTTAATATACCAGAATTTGGAGAAACTGTTGACAGATAGATTTTATTAAAATAATGAAACATTCTATAGAGGATGTATAAGTTTTGTTCTCATTTTCTGTATGTTTGAGATAATAGCACGGTGATAGACTTTAGTGAAATACAAGTCATCTTAATGCAGTTTTTTATAAGAAATGTATTTTTGATATAAAAAGTCATTGCAGTTCCACTGTCTACAGATATTTGTTGATCTATCTTTTTGTTATATGCTCATAATCTTTATTATATATGCCTACTTTAAAAAAAAATCTTTATGATTGGCTGTAATCTGATATTTTCCACTTAACTGTGATATATTTTAAGGAAAAATGAGAGCTACCTGTATGCCTGCAGAAATGACAGAAAAACCATCCCTTTTTTAGCTAATAAGAGAAAAATCATCTAATCAGTGAATCACAGCAAAATTAAAAGTATATTCTTGAAGAAAAATATTCCTGGTTTCTGAGTATATTCCTTTTATAAAATTAAGGTCTACAGGTAGGAAGAGGTGTATGTTTCTTCAGATTTACTTGTCACCAGATGGATAATTGCTTTTATAGTCTATTTTTAATCAAATACAAAAAGTAAAGGAGAAATCAACTGCTTTTTTCCTTCTGAACCGGTTTTTTTAACAATGCTTCAAAACCTGATCTTAAAGAATGTGTTAACTCTGTAATTAAACTGTCTGACTTGTCATCTAAAAGTAGGAGTTTGCAAGCAAAATGCTGTTTAGATAAAGGTGGCAGCTTAAGTAATACTTACATTTAAAAACCTGTCTCCCACTGCATTGCTGAAATAGTGTTTAAACTCTCTATAGCCAGATGATGTCTACTACTGTGGAATAAAGTACATCAAAGATGATGTCATCTTAAATGAGCCTTCTGCAGACGCCCCAGCCGCTCGCTACCAGACCATTGAGGAAAATATCAAGATCTTTGAGGAAGACGAGGTTGAATTCATCAGCGTGCCTGTCCCAGAGTTTGCAGATAGTGACCCTGCCAATATTGTTCATGACTTTAACAAGGTGAGCCAGGTGCCCTGAAGTGTAAAAAGAATGCAGGCCCCTTGATGGATGCTTTTGTAGTTTTAATATTGGCTAACTTATTCTATTTATGGTTTACTGTTTGAAAAGAAAATTTTAAAAAAGGCCTTCTGCCCTACAAGAAAAACTCCAACATTTGATGGGCTCTTTGTCTGAAGCTAACCCTCAGGAAACCTACTTTTTCTCCCTCTTTCCTTGTCTATCTTAATGCACACCAGATGCTATTCCTTCTCTGCTGTTAAATTGCTTTTAGAAATCTAAATATTTATATGTTTTGGTTTAACTCATTTTAATCCTAAGAACCATCCTGTTGACTTAGTCTTTCTCAATCACGCTTTCTCATCTGAACCATAAGAACAGAGTCATTTAATTGACTTATTTCAGTCAATTTCATCCAGTTCTCTGGTGGATGGTAGTAACTAGCCAATACTTTCTAGATGCATCAGTGAGAAGTTAATTTTTATATACAATAGATGGATGCCTTGGAGGGCATGATGGTTTATAAGTGCAGGGACTAAGTCTCTTAATCAGATGATAGGTCATTGGAGTTAGTTTTAATAGTTTGTTGTTATCTGATCACTATGTAAATACTAACTAGTAGCAGAATTTCCTCTCCCCTTATTACTTCCATTCCTATCCTACCAAATTCTTGATTTGTTGAAATGCAAGTGACTGACACATTCTAAAGCCAACCCATTTTAATGGTACAAATTGTTCTTAAAAATCTAGTTGCTGCCTGTTTACAAATATTATTACAAATATATTTGTAATATTTATACATGAATCTAACAAAAATATTATCTTTTTCTTCCCAGAAACTCACCGCCTATTTGGATCTTAACCTGGATAAGTGCTATGTGATTCCTCTGAACACTTCCATTGTCATGCCACCCAAAAACCTATTGGAGTTACTTATTAACATAAAGGTATAAAACTTTCAGATACTTCTTCTTATTGATGCTATTATAGGATCTTGGAATTCCTTATTGAGAAATTAGCCCTATAGGAGCCCATCTTACTGACGGTGGAGAAGGAAATGGCAACCCACTCCAGTATTCTTGCCTGGAAAATCCCATGGACGGAGGAGCCTGTAGGCTACAGTCCATGGGGTCGCAAAGAGTCAGACACGACTGAGTGACTTCACTTCACTTCACTTACTGACGGTATAGCTAATAAGCATCTTATGACAAGTAACTGAAACTAGTGGTTTGGGTTTTTTTCCTTGTCTCTTGTAATATTTTATTTATTGAAATTAAAATGTGATTTCTTAAATTATATCATATTTAACTTTTCCTAAAGGGTCAGAGGATAAATAGTAGGCTTTTAAGAAATAAGGTCTGTGTTGCAGCTATTCGATTTTGATGCCATAGACAACATGTAAACAAATGGGCACAACTACACTCCAATAAAACTTCTTAAAAATTATTTATTTATTTTTGGCTGTGCTTGGGTCTTTGTTGCCGTGTGCGGGCTTTCTCTAGTTGCGGTGCGTGGGCTTCTCGTGGTGGTGGTTTCTCTTGTTGCGGAGCATGGACTCTAGGGTGCTTGGGCTTCAGTACTTATGGCTCTTGGGCCTCGTTTTCCTGTGGCATATGGAATCTTCCCAGAGCAGGGATCGCACTGTGTCCCCTGCATTGGCAGGCAGATTCTTAACCACTGGCCCATCAGAGAAGTCCTCAGTTAAACTTTATAGAAACAGATGGTGGGTGATAGTTTGCCAATCTCTGTTTTGTATATAATCTCTAAAAATTTTGTTTGTTTTCTTTGTCTGTTCAATGTATGTTTTGAGATATCCATGTAATATAATTCTTTTCCAAATGTAGGCTGGGACCTACTTGCCTCAGTCATATCTGATTCATGAACACATGGTCATCACTGATCGCATTGAAAACATTGACCACCTGGGTTTCTATATTTATCGACTGTGCCATGACAAGGAAACGTACAAACTGCAACGCAGAGAAACCATTAAAGGTAATACTTTTGAATGTTAGAGTGTTGGCAGAAAAGTTTGTTTCACTTCATTGTGTTAAATTAGATTTAGTTGTAAGCTTGTCATTGTTACCATTACATTGGCCATGAGTAAGAAATAAAACTGTATTGTACACTGTATAATATTTCTAGATTACTGAAGAATCACCTTAATTCTAAATCTACTCCTTTTCAGATGTAGAGAATAGGTGAATGTGAAATTCATTTCCTAGATGTGCTGTTAGCTCACTTTCCGTATGGTCACCCTATCTACATTTCCATCCTCCCACTTGGGTTCAGCCATACTATGCAAGGGTTCTGCTTACCCAGAGAGTCTCTAAGGTAGCTCTCAGGCATGTACTCAGGTTCTAAGCAGAGTGTGCCTTTTGGATCGCATTGAAGATAACCACAGTCAGGTTAGTTAGAAAGGAACTGGACTGAAGAATTAGAAGCATTGACATAACTAAGGTTTGTTATAACAGCGATTTGCCGAATCGCTTAACCTTTGTTTTCTCACGTGCTGACATTATCTCATTTCTTTTCAAGATCATTGAAAAAATAAAATGAAAGTACAGGTGACAGAACTTTAGAAAGTAAGACATGCCATGCAGATACACTATGATGTGATTTCTTTGAAATTGTGGCACCTGGTTAAATGCATTTCTGGCTTTTTGTTAGCACTTTTGATGATTCTGATCTACTGTTTGATGATACTTTGATGATGAGTTAGCTGAAACCTGAGGCTTGATGTCTTACATTGTGAAATGAACTTCATGGTTCATAATTTTTTTAAAGCCATAATTTTATGTATAATAAAATTATACATAATTTTTTTAGTGTGTAGTTCTGAATTTCAACAGATCACCACCATATCAAGATATAGAATGTCTCTGTTACCTTCAGGGTCATAAATTTATATGTATGGCATTGTTATTGTTACCAACCTCTGTAAAGATACTTAGTGTAGAAAAGATCGGAAATTATCTTCTGCCATGTTAAAACAAATCAAACTACAGAAGTTAATGGACTATAGATAGAGTAAAATATTTGTATATGTCTGAATAATAGTTGTGAAGATTAATATGAATATTTATTACTGAAGAACCAGAAATTTAAACAACTTTTCCTTTTAAACAGGTATTCAGAAACGTGAAGCCAGCGTCTGTGCTACGATTCGGCATTTTGAGAACAGATTTGCCGTGGAAACTTTAATTTGCTCTTGAACAGTCAAGAAAAACATAATGGAGAGAATTTAACACCACAGCATAACCCCGCCCTTTGTATTTTGTGCAGTGATTATTTTTTAAAAAATCTTCTTTCATGTAAGTAGCACATAGGGCTTCACGATTTTTTCATCTCATTAACTCAATTAAAACCATTATCTTTAAAAATCTTTTTTTCTTTCCAAGTGTGGTGTCTTTTATCTTGAATTAGTTATATGAAGTCATAGGTAATAGTACATTTCATCATAGAGCTTAGGTATTAGGAAGTGTTTAAATTTCATTAATCCATGTACCCAGATTTTTGTGTTTTAATTATGCATTTTCAAGAAGAGAGGTTCTCTATTAATCACATATATGCATACTTAAAATGGACCACAGGGACTTACTTGTAGCTGTTGCCCTGCTACTTAGTTTGTTAGAGCATTTTAGCACACATTTTAATTTTCTCCTCTAATTAAAATGTGTAGTATTTTCAGTGTCATATTTAACTATTTAGAGTATGATTTCCACCTCGATGTTTTAATATTCTAGGCATCTGGTGTAATGATATTTTAGAAACTGTTTGGAATTTAAGGAATAACTTGTATTACTAATTTGTATAATCTCTACTTGTGCAATGGAATATAAATATCACAAAGCTGTTTGACTAAAGGACTGTGTGTTGTTTTTCCCATATAATAAAACCAAAGAGTAATTTGGTCCTTCATATCTTGAGGTAATAATCCATATTAAAGAAGAAACTATTTCTTAAAAATCCAGTTCTCTATATACAGTGGGTAAAGTCATAGGTTTCATAACTATGTTCTTCATGGATACTGTTCAAGTAACATCTAAGACTCAAGATGCTGTTTAAACATTTTGAAGGAATGTTTTTGTATTTAATGGAAGGGCTATCATTAAACCTAAACTTTCCAAGGAGCATAAACTAAAGTGCTTTCCTGGGAATATCTCTTCACAAATGGAGCATTTTGAGTTATCGTGGTGATTCTTATATTTCTAAGTTTGTTTCCTATATGAAATAATTTAGAATCCACCTCTATTTAAAATATCTAAGAGTAATTTCACTGTAAATTCTTGAGACAAATTCCAATTCTGAATTTAAGAAGTCAGATTTTTTAAAGCTTTACAAACCCATAAAAGATTTAGTCTAGGAACCAGTACTAGGCTAACAAGGATATTGTTATTATTATTTTACAAGGATATTATTTTGAGTCCTGGCTTTTGGTTTCCTTTCAGTAATACTGCAAAAGCTTTAGGCTGGCTAGACAGATACCTGGGGATTGAAATTTGTTTTAGAAGAGAATATATTCTGATGAAATGAGAATTGCTTTTCCTGTCTCCAAGGCACTAAAATTTCATGGTTTTTAGGGGCTATGAACACTTAGGAGCACATTATTAATTCATTCAGCAGATACTTGGCATCCTTTATATGCCGTGCACATGGCATTAAGTGTTGAAGTTACACCTGTGAAAAAGAAAGACAACTGTGCCTTAGCAGAGACGGTCAGTCTGATGAGAGGAACCGATTAATAACCAACTAATTGTAACACAGTTGTGATTGGTGCCGGAATATGGGAAGATTGGGTCCAGAGGTTTTAGGAGCCTTTAGGAGTGTGAGATTTTTGGGGATGTGAAGTGCATGGGACCAGGTCATGGTGGACCTTTTCTGCCATCCTGAGGACTTCTTTCTAATAGATCATGGACTGATATTGAAGGTTTGTGTTCTGGAAGGAGCATCTTAATTTGTCTTTTCCTACTGATAATAGTAATAGGATAGATGAACTGCTGTAACAATTCCAACATCTCAGTGGTTTCGGACAGCAGGACTTTTGTCATTTTCATCATTACTTCAATGTGGCAGGAAGGTTCCCAGGGACCCAGACTTGCCCATCTTGTGACAGTGCCAGCTTTGAATCCTCAGACTTGCCCTGGAAGAAGAGGAGCTGGAGGGGTTTATGGGCAGGCCTGCTAGGGTATGCATCACTTCTCCCCATTTCCATTGGCCAGAACCCAGCCCTATGACCTCAGGCCAGTGGTAAGGGAGGTGGGGAATGTAGTCATCAGGTGTGTCCAGGAAGAGGACCAAAATGATGTGCTGAACACAAAGCATTGTCTTTTTTTTTTTTACCACGAGTGGACAGTTCGCATGGATGAAGGAAAAAAAAAACTCACAAGAAAATAAAGATCCTCCCTCTATAATTCCATTACCCAGCAATAATCATAATAAGGAATTGAGTGTATATTTAAAACTGTATCATCTTAGCTGTAATTGCAGCATGCTCTTTGTAGATTTGGAAAATACATAGAAACACAAGGAAAAGGGGAAATTATTCCCTACCAAGAACTCACTGTGATTTTTGTTGTTATTTTGATGTATGCACTTCTGTGTCTTTACTGTTGTATGGTCTTTTCCTCCACTTAACATAAGCACTTTCCCAGGTCATTGAACATTCTGCATTATATTTATTGTGGGTGTGGTGTAACTGTCTAGTAAGTTCTCTCTTGTTGGACATTTTGGTAATGGATGACATTTTTGCCATTAAAAATGCTGAGGTGTGTATCCCTTATTTAGAGTCAGTTGAACAGAGGTGTCCCTCTCACCCAAACTTGGTCAGTCAGATGTGGCCCAGGAATTTTGGAGCTCCAGCTGAGATTCAGGATTGTACCCTTTGAACTCACGCCCTGCCTGAGACTACAGTCTTGGTACGGTCATGAGCTTGGGGAAAGCAGAAGGCAAAGGAAGTGAGTGAGAAGATGACCGAATCAGGCAGGCAGAGAGGACTGCCTGGTTTCCTGGGGTGTGGGAGGAGACTCATACATGCTTCCCTACCCTTGAGTTCTCCGAGGCTCTCGGTCTTGTGTATGTGCATGTTTATCTACGATTGCTCTAATCCAGCTCCCTTCCAGAAACATCCTACTGCATGGCTGAATAAAGAGCATACATGTCAGAAGATTAAAATCTTTGCACGTCATTAGGACTCTGGTCTGATCACTGTGGCAGAAGATGGAACAAAATAATAAATGTGAAAGAGCTTTGTACAGTGCCGTCTAGTTGTTGGTAACCCTTATCTAGTTTTTTGGGAACCCCCATCACTGGTATGTGTTAGCAAGTAAACACTGATCCTATTTTTCAGTGCATGTTTTTAAATTTTTGGCTTTTGCTGTGTCTGTTTTAGATTCTCCACATCCATGTTAAAATAAGTAGGATGCAAAAACAAAGCAAAACAAAACAGTGTTCTCAAGGGTATTTATCTCAAACAGCAGAAGTGAGGTGTAGACTATAAAGAAACTCAAAGGCAGTTTAATAATAAAACAAGAAGCAAGTGGATTATTGGAAGGAAAAAGTCCAGATGCCACATTTGAATGCAGTTATGAGTTAATGCTGGCTGAATGGCTAACATCCTGCTAAGTGCACATTTAATGGTTTATTGGACACCTCCTTTCCACCTAGAGAGGAGTTTGTTGGCTGGAATTATGAGTCCTGCTCTGAATGATGGGCACCAATCCTTGCATGTTTAACTCTGAGATTCAGTTTCCCAGGTGAGGACGTCATGTGTATGTGTTTATAAAAAGGACATCGTTTCAGCTCCACAAAACTGCAGAGCTGTCAGATTGTTAAATGTCTTGTCCAAAGTCAGGGTTAGCTCTCTTCTCTCTCGGTCTTTCTCATTCAAGTATTACATGAGGGAAAAGTGTAGTCTAGTCCGCTGTCTCACTGTTGATCATTGTTAGGCTTTTATCTTACTGACAAAATATTAATCACAATTTAAGATTAAAAAAATACGCATGTGTACTCAGTCGTGTCTGACTCTGCAACCCCATGGACTATAGCCCACCAGGCTCCTCTGTCCAGGCATGAATACTTGAGTGGGTTGCCATTTCCTTCTTCAGAGGATGTTCCTGACCCAGGGATTGAACTTGCATCTCCTGCATATACTGTAGCCTTTATTTGGTGTGGACTCTTAATCCCTCCAGTCTTCTATTGCAGATGACTCCCAAGAAGCAGGATGGGTGGGAGTGGGCTCTTCAGAGCTCAAAATCCATTTCTAAGTGCCATAAAACAAGGTAATCCTAGCTTTCTTGCTTGTATTTGTAAATAATTTGATGGGGTTTCTATATTCAATTTTCAACTTACATTTGTATTCACATTTTTATTGTAAAAGTCATGTAATATAGAAATGTTGATGGTAAAAGGCGAATGCCCCCCTCTTTCTACCATCCTCTTTCATCCCATTCCCACCATTGTTGACAGTTGAACGTATAATGTAGCACGTAATTTTTATTTTTTTATTTTTATTTTTTTTTCATTTATTTTTATTAGTTGGAGGCTAATTACTTGACAATATTGTAGTGGTTTTTGCCATACATTGACATGAATCAGCCATGGATTTACATGTGTTCCCCATCCCGATCTCCCCTCCCGCCTCCCTCCCCATCCCATCCCTCTGGGTGTTCCCAATGCACCAGCCCTGAGTACTTGTCTCATGCATCCAACCTGGGCTGGTGATCTGTTTCACCCTTGATAGTATACTTGTTTCAATGCTATTCTCTCAGATCATCCCACCCTCGCCTTCTCCCACAGAGTCCCAAAGTCTGTTTTGTACATCTGTGTCTCTTTTTCTGTTTTGCATATAGGGTTAGCGTTACCATCTTTTTAAATTCCATATATATAGCATGTAATTTTTAGATGACCAGGGCAAGATGTAATTCTTGCCCTAGTGAGTAAGAAGGTGAGAACAGGGACTTCGCCGGTGGTCCAGTGGCTGAGACTCCACGCTCCCAGTGCAGGGGGCCCGAGTTCCATCCCTGGTCAGGGAACTAGATCCCACATGCCGCCACTTAAGAGTTTGCATGCTGCGACTAATGATTCCACAAAGACTTAGATCCTGCATGCCACAGCTAAGACATAGCCAGCCAAATAAATATTAAAAAAAAAAAAAAAAAAGATGAAAAACTTCTAGTCAGGTGATGTGCTTTTACCTGTCATGAACTGGGAGCCTGTTTAAGAAGCCCAACCCAGAAACCCCATCCTCTCCCCAGTCACCAAGTCCTTCACCTCCCAGCATCTTTATGGTTTTTGCAGAGATGGCTTAATATCCACTTCACCCCTGCAATCTATTCTTACTGCAGCCACAACAATCTCTTCAAGACACAAATTTGATGTGTTTTTTTTTAAAATAATACACACAGCTTTAAAACATGTTCAGGGCTTTCCCTAGCTCTTAGAATAAAGGACAGATTCCTTACTGCTGCATAATACAGTGCTATCCCACCTCTGCAACCTCGTCTTCATCAAGCTCCCCTTTGCTCTTTGGAGTCTCTCACACTGGCTTCCTTACAGTATAAACGCTGTTTTTCCTCCCTTGAAAATTATTCCCGTTCATTTTTCGCCATGCCCTGTAGTTGACTTCTAGTCAATCTGCAGAATCTAGTTCCCTTTCTCAAAGGAGACCTTTTCTGAAGCATTAGGAGTTGTTTCACGACTTCATGGTATCACATATTTCTCCTTTAGGGTACTATGACTGAAAGTTTGTTTTGTTATTCCTGCTTATTTCCCCCACTTGACTCATCAGTATCTTAATAGGGCACTGGCATATAGTTGGAGCTCATAATTATTTACTCAGTGAATCAATCATTCCTCCCTGTTCCACCTTCATTCCCTTGTCTTGCCCACCATCACCTTTACTACGTAATATAACGTTGCCCACCCAGTTGTCTAGATGTCTCTTCCAAAATCTAAGTTGGCTTTCTCCAGTCTGTCCATTTTGGACCTGAATGAGTTGGGTTAAATGTAAGTCTGATCATGTCTTTTTTTTTTGGTAAATTTTATGATGGTGTTTTGCTACACTTAGGAGAAAGGTCGAAATATTACCAAGCCCTAAAATTCTGCCCTCACTAGATTTGTCTTCACCAGTTTTCTGTTTTCATGCTAACCTGTTCTGGCTTTTGTATAATCTGGTGCCCCTGCCTAAAACAATTTTCTCTCTCCCTAAACCCCTCCCTCCCCACAAACAAAACATTTAATTTCTATTCATCCTTTATATCTCAATTTAAACATTTCCTCAGAAAAAGCCATGATAACTCTTTAATTCTAATATTAATAACTTCCATATTTGTTATCTATTTCCCTGAAACCTTCCAGTAGACTATCAGCAAAGCTTACCACTGTGTCCTCTTTACTTGGAATGTAATAAGTCTTAACACTGAATGAAGGAATAAACTAACTTCTTGACCATTGTATCTAGAGAACAAAAAGTTTAACATCAACTTTATTATAACCAAAGTATTTGGGGCAGATAATCTTCATCATTCGAATGGACAATTCAATCAATATTTGTTGAATGAATGAGCAACATTTTGTGGGTTCAACTAATTCAGCTGGTGAAGATTTTACTTGGAGGCTGTTTTATCCTGGCAGGCTCATTGTGCAAAGACATAGCCTTGTTCTAAGTAAAATGTTCTGTGAGAGCCATATTAAGTTTTTGTATGACACAAGTGGATAACTGATATTATATGTCCCCCAAATGTTTCAAACCAAGCTTATATCTATTTCTGTGTCATGTGATTCCACTGAATTTGGGATCAGATCCTCTTCCACATTCAAAAGGATACCAACTTTCTTTTAAGCCCCAGTGTTTCCCGAAAGGGGTGATGCTAAGTTTAAAAACAGAGCAGGACTATTTGGTTGTCATAAGGCTAAGGATGCTACTTGTACTTCCTGAGTGGAGCCAAGGATGCAAAATGTGTTAAAAGGTGGGAGTCCTGAACAACAAAGTACTGTGTGTGTGTGTATATGTGTGTGCACATGCTCAGTCATGTCCAACTCTTTGTGACCCCATGAACTGTAGTCCGCCAGACTCCTCTGTCCGTGGGGTTTTCCAGGCAAGAACACTAGAGTGGGTTGCCATTTCCTCCTCCAGTGGGTCTTCCCAAGCCAGGGACTGAACCTGGATCTCTTAATGTCTCCTGCATTGGCAGGCAGATTCTTTACCAGCTGAGCCACCAAGAAAGCCCTAACAAAGTACTTCCCTGCTTAATTTTGTCAATTACAGCACTGCTGGGAAGCACAGGAAGGGGTTGTGGCAGAGATACCTAAATGCCAGAGAGGAAGTTATCCATCAAGTCCCAACTAAGCAGACCCAGGCATGGTTTTCTATTTGGGTGTGAATATGGCAGCTTCTTAGAACTTTTTTTTCTTTTAAGGGTTTTTTTTTTTTTGTTTTTGTTTTTTTTAATGGACCATTTTTAAAGCCTTTATTGTATTTGTTACAATATTGTTTCCATGTTTTGGTTCTTTGACTGAGAGGCATATGGGATCTAAGCTCCCCCAACCAGGGATCCAAGCTGTACCCCTGCATTGAAAGTCTTAACCACTGGACCATGAGGGAAGTCCCAGAAAGGTTCTTAAACATATAATTAACCAAATACAAGTTCAGTAGCTGAACTCCATATATATAGTTTTAACCAACTCCAGAGAACATTCCACTTTCGTTAACCCCTAATTATCTGATATCCAACTCCTGTCACAAACCCAGCTGAGGCATGCAGAAAAGTGAGCTTCTGAAATCTGAGAATCCTTTATTTCTCAAGAATGAGTCCCTAGATTCTATCCTTGCAGCTAGGTGGCACTCTAGAAAGCTACCTTGAATGCCTCCTTCAGGTTCCCCATAGAAATCCCTTCATAGTGAAAGTGGCTCAGTGTCTGACTCTGCAACCCCATGCACTATAGTCTGCCAGGCTCTCTTTGTCCATGGAATTCTTCAGGGAAGAATGCTGGAGTGGGTAGCCGTTCCCTTCTCCGGGGGCTCTTCCTGACCCAAAAATCGAACCTGTATCACCCGCGTTGCAGGCAGGTTCTTTACCACTGAGCCGCCAGGGAGGCCCTACTTCATGGAGCCATAACTTAATATTCTCTTACTTCTGTTGAGGACTGACAGAAATAAAAACGAGCCCAAAATGTTTCTTCAACTTTTAGGAAGGTTTTATTGAAAAAATTTGTAAGATATTTTTATCGAAATAGTCTTTTTTGTTTTTTGACTGCATTGTGGCATGCTGTATCTTAGTTCCTTGAGCAGGAATGGAGCTCACACCCCCTGCACTGAAAGTGCTGAGTCTTAACCACTGGACTGCCAGGGAATTCCCCTGGATATTCTTTAAAATGTAGTGATAGCAAAATTTTTTTCTTTTAAACATGCTGATATTAGATAATAGAGCTAAATAATGTTTCCCTTTTGCTTTGATTGCTGGAAAACTCAGAACTCCCAGTTTGTGCTCAATTAGACTAATTGCTTTTTGCCTAGGTTTTTCAGTAGTATATAATCCTTTCAGCAGTTGGCTCATGTCCTGTTGTGTATTTTAGATAGAATTTACATTTAATAAAGTGTACATGTGTTCAATACAGTGAATTATGATGATTTTCTATGTCTGGGCTAACAATCACCAGAACAACTTCATTACCCCAGAGAGTTTCCTTGTACTCCTTTCCGATCAATTTTTCCTCCATCTGATGCAACTACTTGCTGAATTCTGTGACCATAGATTAGTTTTTCGTTGTTCTTGAAATTTACTTGAATCATAGAACTTGTAATCTTTTAGTCTGGCTTTTTTCACTTAATATTTTTGACATCCATGTTGTTGCATGAATCAGTATTTGTTTTTAATTGCTGAGGAGTATTTTACCTAGGGGCTTCCCAGGTTGTGAAGTGGTAAAGAATTCACCTGGCAAGGCAGGAGACGTGTTCTATCTCTGGGTTGGGAAGATCCCCTGGAGGAGGAAGTGGCACCCCACTTCAGTATTATTGCCTGGAGAATTCTATGGACAGAGGAGCCTGGCAGTCTACAGTCCATGAGGTTCCCAAAGGGTTGGACATGACTTAGCAACTAAACAATTTTACTTTTTAATAGATACTATAATTTGTTTATCATTTCTCCTGCATATGGAGTTATTTCCAATGCTTGACTATTATGGATAAAGTTGGTATGAGCATTCATGCACAATTCTTTGTGGTTAGCTCATGTTTTAAAATGTTTGTTTAATGTTTTCATTGTGAAAGTATCTTTATTGTAAACCCCACATCTGGATGGGGAGGGGGAGTGAAAATACAGCAGTCCCAGTATTAGATTTACATCATAACTTAAACACTAAAAACAACTTACAAATTTTAGTTTCCCATTGTTTTGAAACTGAAGGCCAAGGCAAGTACATAACTTATCCCTTCAAATAAACATCCGTCATTTGGAAAACTTCTCACTTAAATTTCCCCTAAGCTAAAGGTTGGATGCCATCATCGATTCAATGGACATGAACTTGGGCGATGGTAAGGGACGGGGAGGCCAGGTGTGCTGCAGTCCATGGGCTTACAGAGTCAGACATGACTTAGCAACTAAACAACAACAACAAAGCTATAGTCGCTGTCTTTTCACATCCTCATTTTACTTGTCCAGTAGGCATACCAGATTCAACATATTCAAAGGAAAATTTTATCCATCCCACCCATCCCCGCAAAAAGAAATAAAATAAACTAGCCTTTCCATATTCTCATCTCAACTCTCAGTTGCTCAAGCTAAAAATGTGTCTTCATCCTTGATACCTCTTTTTTTCAGAAACCTCGCACCTAATCAAGTAGTAAATCTGGTGTGTTCCACCTTCAAAACACAGACTATCGGGAAGCCAGCCCCTTATCGCTGTCCCTACTGCTAACATGCTCGTCAAAGCCACTGTCAGCTCTTGATGGGATCAGTGAAATAGCCTCCGTTAAGAACCAGTCTTGCTGCTTCTATCTTTGTTCCCTAGAGCCGAGTCCAAACAGAGCAGCTAGAGTCTCAGGTACATCAGTCACTCCAATCCATTTTCATTCAGAATAAAAGTCAGAGTTCTCACATGTTCTGCAAGGCCATAAGTGATCCCCCGACCTCCCCTTCATTGGCTCTCTCTCCCCTTTCTCCTTCCTCTCCAGTCATGTGGCTGCCTCACCTTTCTTTAAACTACCTAGAGCAATCCTGCCTCAGAACTTTAACACTTGCTATTTCTGGGCCAGGAATTCCACCCTTCTACCTCCAGTTCCTACATATAGCCCAAGGCTCACTGCCTTACTTTATCCATGTCTCTACTTAGCGTCACTTCATTGGGTAGGTCTGGTCTGAGCACCTTTTCTAAAGTGGATCCCACCTCCACCCTCAACACCAGCAATGTCAATTTGTACTGTGTTCTTAGCCCAACCCAGACCAGACCACAAAGACTGCTTCAAGTTGAAGGAAGGGCAAAAATGATGACAAGAACTTGACTCAATGCTCTTAAAACAGTTAATAAGTAATGCAAAGAAGAAAGAAGTAAGAAAGTGATTGGGGGGACTTCCCTGGTGGTCCAGTGACTAAGACTCCAAGCTCCCAGTGCAGGGGACTGGGTTTGGTCCCGGGTCAGGGAACTAAATCCCACATGCCACAGCTAAGACCTGGAGCAGCCAAATAAGAATAAATATTAAAAAGGAAAATTTATTTTTTTTTAGGTGGTTGGGAACACTCTCTACAGCCTCCCCTGTTTTCTCATGGAAGCTCCTCTGGGATTCTGTGGTCCCCTTAGTCTGTCTGGAGTGAAACGTCCACTAGGGTCGAGGAGCACAGAACTGTGGGCTTGCCTTAGCCGCCTCCCCTCACCCCTCGGCATCCAGCAGCTGGAAACCACCTGTCTTATCATTCTGCTGCACAGTGAGACCAATCATCAGGGCCTGTGCGTGGGTGACTTTGTGGCTTTGATAATCTCCTTTCATCTCTGCCTGCACGCCACAGGGTCTAAGAGTTTTCTGGTCTGTCCTCTTAGAAGCCATGAATTACCATAATGCCTTACCTTCTCCATGATTCTTATTATCGCCCGACCTATTATATCTTTGCTTTTGTGCCTATTTGTTGCTTGTTTCCCCAAGTAAAATGTTAAGTTCCCTGACAACAGAGACTCGACTCTTCTCATTCATGCTATATCCCTTCCCCAGTACCTAGAATGGCAGCTGGCACATAGTAAATAATAAAGATTTACTGAATTAATTTTGTTCAATGCATTTAACATCGTTCTATGTAGTCTCCCCCCAAAATTGGTATCATTGTAAGGACTTTAGCGGCTGTTAATGTCAAACCAAACCAAACCTCTCTTTTGGCTTTTTTCTTTCCTTTGAGTTTCAGAATGTTATTTAGGGGTTGAAATGGGCTACCTTGGTGATTCAGACAGTAAAGAATCTGCCTGCAATGCAGGATACCCAGGTTTGATTCCTGGGTCCTGGAGAAGGGCATGGCAACCCACTCTAGTATTCGTGCCTGGGGAGTCCCATGGACAGAGGAGCCTGGTGGGCTACAGTCCATGGGGTCGAAAAGAGTCGGACATGACTGAGTGACTGACACTTTCTTTTCATGACCTTGGGAGTGCAAGCCACATATACCTCAGACTTGGCACTGGTTTTGTTGCCATGTTAGGACAGTGAACTGGATACTGTGTCTTCAGTAGCCAGAGTATAAGAAAATTTATTTTCTTATTTAATGTTTAAAGTTCAAATTGCCTGTAATCTAGGGATCCCTTGAATGTGATAAGCCTGAATTACTTTGGAGAATAAAAGGCTGAAGTCCAGTCCAGTTGACAAGTAAAAGGCCTCTTGGAAGCAGCATTCTGAGAAAGATCCTGCTTATTCAACACTGAATATTCTGGGGTCTGAATGAGTGTGAATGTTATGGAGACTCAAAACAGAAACCGTTAACTGCTCATTGATTCAGTTCGAGAGATAATTTTATCAAGGGTCTAGTATAACAGAGACTTCCTTCAAATATGTAATCCTACTTGTGATCTATTTTTTTAAGTTAACATTGCCTCTATAGTAAACTATTTTCTGCTAGATGACCCAGAAAATCCAAATCCCTGGTGGAAAATTAGTACATTTGTGAGCACTCTTGTGTACAGATTACAGCACTAAGCTCTGAACTAAAGGAGTCTGCAATTTCTGTCTGCCTGGAGGTACTGGTTGAAAGGAGCATGATAAGCTTCCCTCTCTTTCCCTATAAGTCTTATTGTTTCCAGCAGAAGAAAAGATGCTGACTGATAAAACTGTTTTATAGATCACCTCTTTCTGTATTTCGGAAACAGCTAAAATTTGTTTTGCAGATTTTGACAGGATCTATGAGCGTGATATAATATCACTTCAATAGTGTATCAGCTCAGTTTGGAGCCAAGGGTGGATCTCGTGGCTGGGAGGGTAGTGAACCTTGCATACTTGACTCATCTTCCCCAGATACTCAGAGACCATGGTCAGGAAGATGGTTACTATGGCTTTTGTAAGAAAAGGGCATTCCACACCAAATTCTGGTCAGAAATAATAAGTATGGAAAACAGAGTAATCGGTTTTTTAAGAAGCCATGTACATATAAAAACTGAAAGTGCAAAGTCAAATATTTATGTGGCTTCTGTGAAGGACTTTGCTAAATTAAACAAGTCTGGATAGATTAACTCTAGGCAGAGGGATCTGGCCAAGGATTAGGAGTGCTGGCTCTGTTTAATCACAGAGCCACACAAACAAGGCATTGCAGGTAGGGAGAACTTAAACCAGAGCAGAAAAATCACAGCGTGAAAGAGTTCAGACCAGAAAAACCCTAAACAACAAAACATACAATTAAACAAACAAAAACCCATGAGGAAAACACAAGCTAATTGGTAGAAACTTCCTTGTTTCAAAGTTGATGACTGTCAATTGCAATTCACTTAGAAAGATGAGCTTGAGACTAGGTATGACTTGTTGACCAGTTATTTCACAAAGAATCAATCTTTAGAAAACGGAAGGTCCTTTTCTCTGTAAGTCATACCTTTACCCAGAAGTCACAGGCTTCCTGGAATGACTATTAAAAATCTAAGATCTCTTGGAAATGACTTTGAAACTCAGTTTTCAATATTATTGACCCAGCCAGCCCTTCTTAGACATACAGATTATACGGTCACATGCTATGTGACTGGAACAGAAGACCAAGCCAAGAAAACAGCAAGGAAAGAGGAGGAAGAGAAGAGACATTTTGCTGTTGAACACTGCTTTTTTGTCTTTTAAATATCACAGACATCTTTTTTTTGTGTGTGTGGCTGTGCTGGGTCTTAGTTGCAGCATGCTGGATCTTTAATTTTCATTGAGGCATGTGGGATCTTCAGTTGTAGCATGTAGGATCTAGTGCCCTGACCAGGGATTGAACCCGGACCCCCTACATTGGGAATTTGGAGTCTTAGCCACTGGACCACCAGGGAAGTCTTCATCTTTGACTTTTAATTATGGAAAATTTCCAATACAGGTACAAAGATAGAAACACAAGTATGATAAATTCTCATGAGCTCATCATTGAGCTTTACCTGTTAGCAATATTTTCTTTATCATCTCATCTATCCCTCCCTTGTTTTACTTTTATTTCTTTTGGAGTATTTTAGTAACTCTCAAACAAGTATCATTTCACCCATCAATACTATCTTTTTTCTTTTCTTAGCAAAAATCACAGGACTGTTATCCCCATCCTCAACAAAATTAACATTATTTTTTAATCAACTAATATATATCTAAATCTATGTTCAGATTTCTTCAACTGGCTTTTGATAGTTGGTTTGTTTGAACTGGGATTTAAGCAAGGTCCATACTTTGCATTTAATTGGTATATCCTTTCTAACAATTTTTAATTGGAGGATAATTGCTTTACAATATTGTGCTGGTTTCTGCTGTACAATAACTGTTATATCCTTTACACCTCTTTTAATATATGATTTCATCTTCCCTTCTCCACCCTCCTAACATTCATTGACTGAAACATTGGGTCAAGTGTCCTGTAGTATTTCTTAAATTTTGGATTTTTCTGATTGCATTTCCATGAAATCATTTAAAATTCTCCTGTATCTCTTGTATTTTTTGTAAACTGAGTTAGATTTGGATGAGGAATTAAATTCAGGTTATTTATTTTGGCAAGAGCATTTCATTGGCTGTGCTGTAATCTTCCTATAACATCATGTCAATAGGAAGTGATGATCAGCTTGACTGATGGGTTCAGGTAGATTTTTAATTAAAATCTTGTTTTATTTAAAAATTTTTTAAATTTATTTAAATAAATATAAAATTTTTTAAAAATAAAATTCTTTATTTTAAATAAAATTCTATTTTAAAATTCTTAATTATGATATAATACATTCCCTGTGGAAAAATTAGAAAATACAGATGGCAATAAATACGAAAATAAAAAAGTAAGTGCGTTCCCACAATCTAAAGAAGACTACCATTTACATTTGGCACATGTCTTTCTAGGTTTATTCTGTTTTGACTGATCAATCTTGAAAGTTTTTCCCTTCTTTCCCTATTAGTCTTATGCTGCCTTTTAAAATATCATCCAATAAATTCTTCAGTTAACAAATATTTTGGGGTACCTATTATTATTATTGTGAATGATATTAGAAAGAAGAAAGGAAGGCAGGAAGAGTGTAGTCTGAGCACCTGCTATGTAGCAGTGCTTTTACATTATTTTCTTATTGAAGGATAATTGCTTTACAGAATTTTGTTGTTTTCTGTCAAACCTAAACAACAATCAGCCACAGGTATACATATATTCCCTCCTTTTTGAACCCCCCTCCCATCTCCCTCCCCATCCCACCCCTCCAGGTTGATCCAGAGCCCCTGTTTGAGTTTCCTGAGCCAGACAGCAGATTCCCATTGGCTCTCTATTTTACACATGGTGATGTAAGTTTCCATGTTACTCTCTCCACACATCTCACCCTCTCCTCCCCTCTCCCTGGGTCCGTAAGTCTATTCTCTGTGTCTGTTTCTCCACTGCTGCCCTGTAAATACCATTTTTCTAGATTCCATATATATGCGTTAGAATATGGTATTTCTCCTTCTCTTTCTGATTCACTTCACTCTGTATAATAGGTTCTAGGTTCATCCACCTCATCAGAACTGACTCAAATGTGTTCCTTTTTATGGCTGAGTAATATTCCATTGTGTATATGTACCACAGCTTCTTTCAGAGAAGGAAATGGCAACCCACTCCAGTACTCTTGCCTGGAAAATCCCATGGATGGAGGAGCCTGGTGGTCTACAGTCCATGGGGTTGCAAAGAGTCAGACACGACTGGAGTGACTAAGCAAGCACCACAGCTTCTTTATCCATTCATCTGTTGATGAGCATATAAGTTGCTTTCATGTTCTAGCTATTGTAAATAGTGCTGCAATGAACAATGGGATACATGTGTCTTTTTCAATTTTGGTTTCCTCAGGGTATATGCCTAGGGGTAGGATTGCTGGGTCATATGGTGGTTTTATTCCTAGTTTTTTAAGGAATCTCCATACCATCTTCCATAGTGGCTGGATCAATTTACATTCCCACCAACAGTGCAAGAGTGTTCCCTTTTCTCCACACCCTCTCCAGTATTTATTGTTTGTAGACTTTTTGATGACGGCCATTCTGACTGGTATGAGGTGATATCTCATTGTGGTTTTGATGTGCATTTCTCTAATAATAAGCGATGTTGAACATCTTTTCATGTGTTTGTTAGCCATCTGTATGTCTTCTTTGGAGAAATATCTGTTTAGGTCTTTTCCCCACTTTTTGATTGGGTTGTTTTTCTGGCATTGAGTTGTATGAGCTGCTTGTCTATTTTGGAAATTAATCCTTTGTCAGTTGTTTCATTGGCTATTTTTTCTCCCATTCTGAGGGCTGTCTTTTCACCTTGCTTATTGTTTCCTTTGCTGTGCAAAAGCTTGCATGTTTAATCAGGTCCCACTTGTTTATTTTTGTTTTCATTTCCATTATGCTAGGAGGTGGGTCATAGAGGATCTTGCTTTGATTTATGTCATCGAGTGTTCTGCCTATGTTTTCCTCAAAGAGTTTTATAGTTTCTGGTCTTACATTTAGGTCTTTAATCCACTTTATCTTTGTGTATGGTGTTAGGAAGTGTTCTAATTTCATTCTTTTACATATAGCTGTCCAGTTTTCCCAGCACCTTTTATTGAAGAGACTGTCTTTGCCCCATTGTGTATTCTTGCCTCCTTTGTCAAATATAAGGTACCCATAGGTGCATGGGTTTATTTTTGGGCTTTCTGTCTTGTTCCATTGGTCTATATTTCTGTTTTTGGGCCAGTACCATACTGTTCTGATGACTGTAGCTTTGTAGTATAATCTGAAGTCAGGAAGGTTGATTCCTCCAGCTCCATTCTTCTTTCTCAAGACTGCTTTGGCTATTTGGGGTCTTTTGTGTTTCCATATGAATTGTGAAATTTTTTGTTTTAGTTCTGTGAAAAATGCCATTGGTAATTTGATAGGGATCACATTGAATCTGTAGATTACATTTGGTAGTATAGTCATTTTCACAATATCGATTCTTCCTACATAGGAACATGGAATATCCCTCCATCTGTTTATATCATCTTTGATTTCTTTCATTAGTGTCTTATAATTTTCTGTGTAAGGTTCTTTTGTCTCCTTAGGTAAGTTTATTCCTAGATATTTGATTCTTTTTGTTGCAATGTGAATAGGATTGATTCCTTAATTTTTCTGATTTTTTATTGTTAGTATATATAAATGCAAGTGATTTCTGTGTATTGATTTTGTATCCTGCAACTTCACTGAATTCACTGATTAGCTCTAGTAGTTTTCTGATACTATCTTTAGGGTTTTCTATGTATGGTATCATGTCATCTGCAAACAGTGAGAGCTTTAATTCTTCTTTTCCCATCTGGATTCCTTTTATTTCCTTTTCTTTTCTGATTGTTGTAGCTAGGACTCCCAGAACTATGTTGAATAATAGTGGTTAAGGTGGGCACCCTTGTCTTGTTCCTGATATTAGGGGGAATACTTTCAGTTTTACACTATTGAGAATAATGTTTGCTGTAGGCTTATTATATGTGGTCTTTACTATGTTCAGGTAGGTTCCTTCTATGCCCATTTTTTGAAGAGTTTTAATCATAAATGGGTGCTGAATTTTGTCAAAGGCTCTTTCTGCATCTATTGAGATGATCATATGGTTTTTATCTTTCAATTTGTTAATATGGTGCATTGCATTGATTTATTTGCATATACTGAACAATCCTTGCATTCCTGGAATAAACCCAACTTGATCATGGTGTATGAGTTTTTTGATGTGTTGCTGAATTCTGTTCACAAAAATTTTGTTGAGGAATTTTGCATCTATGTTCATCAGTGATACTGGTCTGTAGTTTTCCTTTTTAGTATTGTCTTTGTTGGTTTTGGTATCAGGGTGATGATGGCCTCGCAGAATGAGATTGGAAGTGTTCCTTCCTCTGCAATTTTTTGAAAGAGTTTTAGAAGGATAGGCATTAGCTCTTTTCTAAATGTTTGATAGAATTCTCCTGTGAAGTCATCTGGTTCTGGGCTTTTGTTTTTGGGAGATTTTTGATCATAGCTTCAATTTCAGTGCTTGTAATTGGGTTGTTCATAATTTCTATTTCTTCCTGGTTCAGTCTTGGAAGATTGAACTTTTCTAAGAATTTGTCCAATTTTTCCATTTTATTGCCATATGTTGTTCATAATAGTCTCTAATAATCCTTTATATTTCTGCATTGTCTGTTGTAACCTCTCCTTTTTCATTTCTAATTTTGTTGATTTCATTCTTCTCTCTTTCTTTCCTGATGAGTCTGGCCAAAGGTTTGTCAATTTTGGTTATCTTCTCAAACAACCAACTTTTAGTCTTATTAATCTTTACTATTGTTTCTTTCATTTCTTTTTCATTTAATTCTGCTCAGATCTTTATGATTTCTTTCCTTCTATTAATTTTGGGTTTTTTGTTTTTCCTTTTCTAGTTGTTTTAGGTGTAAAGTTGGGTTGTCTATTTGATGTTTTTCTTGTTTCTTGAGGTAGGATTGTATTGCTATAAACTTCCCTCTTGGAACTGCTTTGGCTGCATCCCATAGGTTTTGAGTTGTTGTGTTCTCATTGTCATTTGTTTCTAGAAATTTTTTTATTTCCTTTTTTATTTTTTCAGTAACCTGTTGGTTATTTAGAAACATGTTGTTCAATCGCCATGTATTTGTGATTCTTACAGCTTTTTTCTTGTAATTGACATCTAGTCTCATAGTGTTGTGGTTGGAGAAGATGCTTGATATGATTTCAATTTTCTTAAATTTACTGAGGTTTGATCTGTGACCCAAGATATAGTCTATCCTGGAGAATGTTTCATGTGCACTTGAGAAGATGTATTCTTCTGCATTTAGATGGAATGCCCTGAAGATATCAATGAGCTCCATCTCATCTAATGTATCATTTAAGACTTGTGTTTTCTTACTAATTTTCTGTTTTGATGATCTGTCCATTGGTATGAGTGGGGTGTTAAAGTCTCCTACTAGTGTTGTGTTACTCTCAATTTCTCCTCTTACGTGTTAGTGTTTGTCTTAGGCATTGAGGTGCTCCTGTGTTGGGTGCATAGATATTCACAATTGTTATGTCTTTCTCTTGAATTGATCCCTTGATCATTATGTAGTGTCCTTCCTTATCTCTTGTAATCTTTAAGGTCTATTTTGTCTGATCTGAGGGTTGCTACTCCAGCTTATTTTTGCTTCCCATTTGCATGGAAAATATTTTTCCATCCTCTCACTTTCAGTCTATATGTGTTTTGAGGTCTGAAGTGGGTTTCTTGTAGACAGCATATATATAGGTCTTGTTTTTGTACCCATTCAGCCAGTCTGTGTCTTTTGATTTGCACATTTAATCCACTTACATTTAAAGTAATTATCAATATATCTGTTCCTATTGCCATTTTCTTAATTGTTTGGGGTTGATTTTGTAGATCTTTTTTCTTCTGTTGTATTTCTTGACTGTATAAGTCCTTTAACATTTGTTGTAAAGCTGGTTTGTGGTACTGAATTCTCTTAACTTTTCCTTATCTTAAAAGCTTTTTATTTCTCCGTCAATTTTGAATGAGATCCTTGCTGGGTACTGTAACCTTGGTTGTAGATTTTTCCTGTGCAGTACTTTAAATATATCCTGCCATTCTCTTCTGACCTGCAGAGTTCTTGCTGAAAGATCAACTGTTAAGCATATGGGGTTTCCCTCGTATGATACTTGTTGCTTCTCCCTTGCTGCTTTTACTTTTCTTTCTTTGTGTTTAGTCTTTGTTAGTTTGATTAGTATGTGCCTTGGCATGTTTCTCCTTGGGTTTATCCTGTATGGGACTCTTTGCACCTCTTGGACTTGATTGACTATTTCCTTTTTCATTTTGGGGAAATTTTCAACTATAATCTCTTCAAAAATTTTCTCATATGCTTTCTTTCTCTCTTCTTCTTCTGGGAACCCAATAATTCAATTGTTGGTACATCTGATTTTGTCCCAGTGGTCTCTGAGACTATCTTCACTTCTTTTCATTTTTTTTACTTTATTCTGCTCTTCGGAAGTCATTTCCACCATTTTATCTTCCACTCACTGATTCACTCTTCTGCTTTAGATATTCTGCTACTGATTCTTTCTAGAATATTTTTAATTTCAGTAATTGTGTTGTCTCTGTATGTTTATTCTTCAAATCTTATAGGTCTTTGTTAATTGATTTTTCATTTTCTCCATTTTGTTTTCAAGGTTTTTGATCATCTTTAGTATCATTATTCTGAATTCTTTTTCAGGTAGTTTCCCTATTTCCTCTTCATTTATTTGGACTTCTCTGTTTCTAGTTTGTTCCTTCACTTATGTAGTATTTCTCTACCTTTATTTATTTATTTTTTTAACTTAGTTTGAGGTCTCCTTTTCCCAGTCTTCAAGGTTGAATTCTTTCTTCCTTTTGGCTTCTGCCCTCCTAAGGTTGGTCCAGTGGTTTGTGTAAGCTTCATATAGGGTGAGATTTGTGCTGAGTTTTTGTTTGTTTTTCATCTGATGGACAAGATTGAGTGAGGTAGTAATCCTGCCTGCTGGTGATTTGGTTTGTATTTTTGTTTTGTTTGTTGTTTAGATGAGGAGTCCTTTATGGGGTGCTACTGGTGGTTGGATGATGCCAGGTCTTGTACTATAGTGGTTTCCTTTGTGTGAGTTCTCACTATTTGATACTCCCTAGGGTTAGTTCTCTGGTAGTCTAGGGTCTTGGAATCCGTGCTCCCACTCCAAAGGCTCAGGGCTTGATCTCCAGTCAGGAACAAGGATTCCACAAGTGGTTTATTATGGCATTCAGTTCAGTTCAGTTCAGTCACTCAGTCGTGTCTGACTCTTTGCAACCCCATGAACCGCAGCACGCCAAGCCTTCCAAGTCCTCACCAACTCCTGGAGTCCACCCAAACCCATGTCCATTGAGTCGATGATGCCATCCAACCATCTCACCCTCTATCGTCCCCTTCTCCTCCTGCCCTCAATCTTTCCCAGCATCAGGGTCTTTTCAAATGAGTCAGCTCTCTGCATCAGGTGGCCAAAGTATTGGAGTTTCAGCTTCAACATCAGACCTTCCAATGAACACCCAGGACTGCTCTCCTTTAGGATGGACTGGTTGGATCTCCTTGCAGTCCAAGGGACTCTCAAGAGTCTTCTCCAACACCACAGTTCAAAAGCATCAATTCTTCAGTGCTCAACTTTCTTTTTAGTCCAGCTCTCACATCTATACATGGCCACTGGAAAAACCATAGCCTTGACTAGACGGACCTTTGTTGGCAAAGTAATGTCCATGCTGTTTAATATGCTGTCTAGGTTGGTCATAACTTTCCTTCCAAGGAGTAAGTGTCTTTTAATTTCATGGCTGCAATCACCATCTGCGGTGATTTTGGAGCCCCCCAAAATAAAGTCTGACACTGTTTACACTGTCTCCCCCTCTCTTTCCCATGAGGTGATGGGACCAGATACCATGATCTTAGTTTTCTGAATGTTAAGCTTTAAGCCAACTTCTTCACTCTGCTCTTTCACTTTGATCAAGAGGCTCTTTATTTCTTCTTCACTTTCTGCCTTATGGGTTGTGTCATCTGCATATCTGAGGTTATTGATATTTCTCCCGGCAATCTTAATTCCAGCTTGTGCTTCTTCCAGCCCAGCATTTCTCATGATGTACTCTGCATATAAGTTAAATAAGCAGGGTGACAATATACAGCCTTGACATACTCCTTTTCCTATTTGGAACCAGTCTGTTGTTCCATGTCCAGTTCTAACTGTTGCTTCCTGACCTGCATACAAGTTTCTCAAGAGGTAGGTCAGGTGGTCTGGTATTCCCATCTCTTTCAGGATTTTCCAGTTTATTGTGATCCACACAGTCAAACGCTTTGGCATAGTCAATAAAGCAGAAATAGATGTTTTTTCTGGAACTCCCTTGCTTTTTTGATGATCCAGCAGATGTTGACAATTTGATCTCTGGTTCCTCTGCCTTTTCTAAAACCAGCTTGAACATCTGGAAGTTCAGGTTTCACGTATTGCTGAAGCCTGGCTTGGCATTAAGTGAAATTAAAACAAATATCCAAAACCGAGAAGCCAAAGATGAACCCCAGACAAATGGCAGTTATAAAATCATGCAAATAATAATTAAAATAATGGAACATACATTACATATACATATGTAATGTATATACATATACACCCATGAGCAAAGTAAAAACAGTCCAACAAAAATAAAGTACAGTAGTTTGACTTGGCCAACAAAGTAAATAAAAAATTATATTTACCAGTTAAGAACAAAACTAAGTAAAGCACAAAGTGGAAAACAAAACTAAAACAAGGTGCTAAGTGGGGAATAAAGCAATGAAAACCAACTAACAAATATGTTGAGAAGAAAGGAAAGAAAGAAAAGAAAGAAAGAATAGATATGCAAAGTTAAACAGTGGTAGATGAAGAAGATTTACATACATTAAAGATTAACTGCAAGGGGAAAAATAACAATAGGAAAGGCAAACAAAGGAATAAATGTAGAAAAAATATAATAGGTTTAAAAAAATTTTAAATTAAAATTATCAAAAAGGGAAAAGGAAAAAAAAGATGGAAGAAGAAAGAAAAAAGGGGGGAAAAAAAAGGAAAACTCCACAGAACTGCAAAAGCCCAACGTAGAGGCAGAGATTTATAGCAACAATAAAAATGTGACTGAATATACACATATACACCCATAAGCAAAATCAAAACAGTCCAACAAAAATAAAGTACTATAGATTGACCCAGCGAGCAAAGGAAACCAAAAATTATATCTACCAGAACAAGACTAACTAAGCACAAACTGGATAACAAAATTAAAGCAAGGTGCCAAGTGGGGAATAAAACAATGAAAATAAAACTGACAAATATGTTGAGAGGAAAGGAAAGAAAGAAAAGGAAGAAAGAATAGATATGCAAACTTAAATAGAGGTAGATAAAGATAGATAAAGGTAGATTAACAGCAAGGGGCAAAGAACAATAGGAAAAGCAAACAAAGGGATAAATGTAGAAACAATAATAATAGGTTTAAAAATTAAAACTAAAAAAACAGAAAAAAAAAAAAACCCACCTCCACAGAACTGCAAAAGCTCAACATAGAGGCAGAGGTTTATAACAATAAAAAATGTGACTGAAATAAAAAAGCTCAAAAGCTTAATTAGATTTCATAGTGCCAATAAAATCAACAACTACAACAGAGGGGGTAAAAAAGGAAAAAGAAGAGAAAAAATCCAAAAGAATCTACGGAACAAGTCAAAACATAAGAACAATAAATGCTTTTCTTGAGTCACTGCTGTCAGAGTCCTTTCCCTCGCCGGGAGTCACAGTCCGCCTCCCCTCCCTAGGACGCCCTCTCACACCGCGCTGACCTCTGGACCTGCTCTGGGGGCAGCTCAGATTCTGATCTGCTCCTACTCCTCTGTGTTCTTGCCTCCAATGCTCACAGCTAGCAGAACTAGTGCGTTTTCTTTTGTGGGAACCCCCAACATCCTTTTATATATTCCACAGACACAGAGTCTGCCTCGTTGATCGTGTGGATTTAATCTGCAGCTTGTACAGCTGGTGGGAAGGTTTTGGGCCTTCTTCCTTAGCCACACTGCCCCTGGGTTTCAATTGTGGTTTTATCTCCACCTCTGCATGTGGGTCATCCACTGGGGTTTGCTCCTGAGGCTGCCCTGGAGGGCTTGGGTTTGCCCCTTTGAGGGCCAGGTGTGGAGGTGGGGCTCCTGCTTGGGTCGCAGGGGTTCTGGCAACACCAGGTACTCAGGGGAGTTGGCGGCCAGGGCAGCAGGAAATATCGTGGTCTAGAAGGGTATGGCCACTCATGTTGGCCAATACGCTTCAGTGTTCTTGCCTGGAGAAATACTCCCTGACAGAGAAGCCTGGCAGGCCACAGTCTACAGGGTTGCAAAGAGTCAGACGCTACCGAAGCGACCCTGCGCACATAGGTCCAAGACTGTTTTTGCCTGTGGCAGCTCTGCCCCAGTGAGAATTGAGCATTAAGGTGGTGCAGCTGCTTGGCTTGCGGGGACCCTGGTGGCGCCAAGTGTGCAGGGACACGGGCTGCCTCCGCCGCAGGAGTTATGGCCCTATCAGAGTCTTTTCAAGCCTCTTGTAGCTGGTGATCAGGCTTCTTTCCTCAGTCTTTTTCTGTAGCTCCACCTGTTCAGGCACTTAGCGGGCTCCCTTGCCTGGGGTCCTTCTCTGTTGTTCAGCGAGTCAGGCACACAGAGGGCCCCCCTGGCTGGGGTCCTATGCTGTAGTTCAGTGCATCAGGCGTTTGATGGGCCAGCCTCTTGTTCAGCTGCTGATGGTGGCGTGTGGTGATGGCTCCACCCCCTTCGCGTGACTCAGCGGTATCGCCTTGCTTCCATGGCTGCACAGCATTCCTCCACAGGCATTTCCCACCGCAGGCTCCTCCCTCACCTCCTCTTGACCCGCCTCTCCACAGTCAACAGCAGCCCTCACCCTGGGATGGCCCCACAATCCCCAAACTCTGCGTCCCTGTCCGGGGTAGGTATGGCTGCAGCAAGGACTGTCTGATTCTCATTCCATTCAGGCTGCAACAGATCAGCTGTTTCACTCAGCCTTAAATGTTTCTCTTCTGACTCAAGTGATTGCCCCGATGTGGGAATCAGACCCCTGCTTCAGTTCCCTGACCCACTGAGAGCAGGTCCAGTCCTATTAACACTCCTATTTTTCCCCCTAGTTCCTTCGTCCTACCGAGTTTTGCGTGGTTCGATATATTCTTTTCCTCTGGTCAGGTACTCCTGTCCACTCTCAGATGGTGTTCTCTACATTATTTCTTACTTTTTGTCACAATGACCTTGTGAAGAGAGGTATTAACGTTATACTCCCATTTAACAAAAGAGGAGATTGACACTCAGGCTTCCTGGAGTCTTTAACTCTTGAGTCCAGACTCTTAAAGTCTTCTGATTCAAATCCAAAGTCCAAACATTCATTTCCTTCCTGAATTTTGTGATCCTGATATAAAACAGGGCTATTCTATCTAGTCAGTTAAATATGTACTTGATGGGCACAATAAAATGTAATCATTGCTTAACATGTTTGAGAGATTTTATCTGATCTTTAGCAAGGCAAACCCATTTAGGCATAGAGAAACAAAGTACAGAAACTTTTCCATTTCTCAGAGATTAAGACAAAGTTTTACATGTTTTCTGTGTTCTTCATCTTTATTATTTCTCTCTTTTCTTGAGCTTCCCTGAAGTGTCCTGTGGCTCAGATGGTAAAGAGTCTGCCTGCAATGCTGGAGATCTGGGTTTGATCCCTGGGTTGGGAAGATCTTTTGGAGAAGGAAATGGCAACCCACTCCAGTATTCTTGCCTGAAGAAGCCCATGGACAGAAGAGCCTGGCGAGCCCCAGTCCATGGGGTCGCAAAGAGCTGGACACGACTGAGTGACTAACACTCATCTTTTCTCGTGGTAGTGATAGTTAAGAGTCTGAAAGTAGGTGTAAAGAATGGAAAAGTGGATAAAAATCTGTGATGGGGGAGACTGGGTTTTCAGTCATCTATAAATTTTGTCATATATATATATATATATATATATATATATATACACACATAACCTGTTGCATGGGTTAATTCAAAGAAGCACAGAATTTTAGAACTGGATGGTATTTTAAAGCTCATCTCTGGAACATTCTTAATATATAACAAAGAGATTAAAGCCCCAATGGGTTCAGTGACTTTCCTCAGGTCACTCTGTTACAGGGAAGAACTGACCTCAAGTTGAATCTGTTTCTTTTACTTTAACCTTTGCTTCTCCTTGCTTTTGTTTACTAAAAGCATACTGTCCATACATAAAGGCTTGCCTCAGGGAACCCTGCTTCTCTACCTGAATGTTAAACCAAAATGCCTTTGTTCAGGACCCTGTCCACTTGGCTACAGGAAGGACAAAATGAACACATCCCCTCCCCATGACTAGCCATTTCAGGAGATATTTGTAAGATTAATGCCCCTTCCTACTTCACCTCCTCACCTCTCCCCAGTCTCTGTTCTCAGAAGGATCCTGGCATTCAGACCCTGATAAGATGATTATTTTGAGACCATTAGTCTATCATCTTCTCAGTCAGCTAGCTTTCTGAATAAATTCATATTCCGTGCCTCCGCACCTTGTCTCTTGGATGTTATTGACCTGTGTGGGGCAAGTAGAGCAAGCTTGGACTTGGGAAACAATCTCAACTGCTTTGATATCAAGACATGATTTGAACTCAGATCTTTGGCAGTGATCAAGACCACACCCAAGAAAAAGAAATGCAAAAAGGCAAAATGGTTGATCACCATTATGTGAGTTTAACCCATTTTGAAAATTTTTCCCTCTATGAACTGAAGGAAATGCTTGAACAATCTTTTCATTACACTTGCGGTGGGCGCTGGTTTTACCGGATTCTGAAGTGTCCTACAGTTGCAAAAACATGTGCCAAGAATGGCTTCCTGCTATTGTGTAAGCTGAGGGCCAGGATACAAAGAAGGACTTCAGACAGGGAGAGAAAACATTTAAATTAGGCTATGATTATATTTTTTTCTAGTTTCTTTAATCCTTTGCAGGAAAAGTTTAAATAAGTGTGCCTTTTACAGCCATTTTAATTCCCAAATATAAGTAGAAGAATGTAAGTTTGTAATATTATTTATCATATTATAGAAATACTGAAATATAGAAAAATATAAAAATGTAAAACATTAGGGAAAATTGAAGCAAAAATATTTTATTATGCTATACTTTTAAATGCAAACATGAAAGTTAAAAATAAATGGCAGGAAATAAGTAATTGTTCACTCAATAACAAGCTCTTGGGACAATGGTTTGAAGCAGCTAGATGGTGTGTTTCATATCCAGTTTCCTACCATTTTGTATAAACATTGCCTCTCTGCTTCCTTCATGGATAAATTTAACCTAAAAATCCATTTCGGTGTCTCCAGGGCTGTCCTGTTTGTAGGGCAATAATCAGTCCGCAGGTTTTGACACGCTGTGGCTCACATGATACCGTCAGCCGACAGACGTGCATTACTTACCTATTTTCTAATGATATTTCTGGACTGTGAACAGGGACTGATGGTGCCATGTGGTATATCGCTATTTATTCTGGCTTCTAAGCAATTGGAATGTGGGGAACTATTTAGTTCCACAGCATTTGACAGAAGGGAACAGATTTGCTAGACAAGGTTGAAAACAAGCCTGTCATTGTAGGCTGAAAATAAATTGGCAAAAATTAGTATCCTTCCTATATGTATATCCAGTACGACTACCACCAACATTCAACTCAAAGAAGTATTTTAAAAAATACATAATGGGGGAGAAGGAACACTGATGTACCTATCAACTTACTTCAACAATTATCAACTCTTAGCTGATCTATTTTGTCAAGCTATTCCCTTGCCTTCACTGTATTAAAGCATATTCCAGACATCAAATTATTTTATCCATAAATATGTTAGCACTTATCTCTACAAGACAGGAATTCTTTTTTTAAAAAGCAACCATAATACTATATCTCATCTAAAACTTGGATAATAAAAATTCATTAAATATACAGTTACTATTGAATTTTTTTTTCTTTTTTGGCTGCACAGCTTATGAGATCTTTTTCATTATTATTATTTTTTTTCATTATGCTTGTGAGATCTTAGTTCCCCAACCAGGGATGGAACCTGGGACCCCAGCAGTGAAAGAGCCAAGTGCTAACCACTGGACCACTAGGGAATCCCTCCTCCTCTGTTTTAAGTTCATGTGTATGGGACAGAATCCAAGTAAGATCCATACATTGCAGTTGGGTCTTTCTTAAATATTTTTTAAATTAAAATGAAAAAAATTTTAATTGGGGTAAAATACCCAAAACATAAAGTTTACCATCTTAACCATTTTTAAGTGTGCAGTTCTGTAGTATTAGGTGTATTCACCTTGTTATACAACCATCATCACCATCCATCTCCAGAACCCTTTTCATCTTGCATAACTGAAACTCTATGTTCATTACACCAGCGCTCCCCACTCCCCTATTCCCTCGGTTGGCAACCACCATTCTACTTTCTGTCTCTATGAATTTGACTACTCTAGGTATCTCAAATAAGTGCAGTCATACAACATTTGTCTTTTTGTGACTGGCTTATTGCATTTAGCATAATGGTCTCAAGGTTCATCCATGTTGTGGTATGTATCAGAATTTCATTCCTTTCCAAGGCCCAATACCATTCTATTGTACGTATATACCACATTTCATCTATCTATTCATCTGTTGATGAACACTAGGGTTGCTTCCACCTCTTGGCTATTGTGAATAATGCTTCCATGAACACAGGTGTGCAAATATCTTCCAGACCTTGCTTTAAATTCTTTTGGATATATACTCAGAAGAGGAATTAGTGGATCTTATGGTAATTCTACTTTTTTTCTTTTCAGGGACCACCAGACCATTTTCCTTAGGGGCCACACCATTTTACATTCCAGCAATAATGCACAAGGGTTCCAAGTTATCTATATCTTTGCCAACTCTTGTTATTTTCTGATTTTCATTTTTTTAAAAAACTACAGCCATCCTAATGGGCATGAAGTGGTAACCCATTGTGGTTTTGATCGGTACTTCCATAATGACTAATGGTAAGCATCCTTTCATTTGCTTGTTGACCTTTTGTACATCTTCTTTGAAGAAATATCTATTCAAATCCTTTGCCCATTTTTAAAATAGTTTATTTTTTGTGGTTAAGTTGTACAAGTTCTTTATATATTCTGAATATTAATCCCTTGTCAGATATATGATTTGTAAATATTTTCCTCCATTGCATAGGTTAAATTTTCAATTGATTGTGTCTTTTGATGGCTTCCCTGATGGCCCAGCTGGTAAAGAATCCACCTGCAATGCAGGAGACCTGAGTTCAATCCCTGGGTTGGGAAGATCCCCTGGAGAAGGGAAAGGCTATCAATTACAGTATTATGGCCTGAAGAATTCCATGGACTGTATAGGCCATGGGTTTGCAGAGTCGGACACGACTGAGTGACTTTCACTTTTCACTTTGATGTTGTAGAAGGTTAAAATGTTGATGTATTCCAATTTACTTTCACTTTTGTTGCCTGTGCTTTTGGCGTCACATCCAACAAACCACTGCCAAATTCAAGGTCATGAAGCTTTCCCCCTATGTTTTCCTTTAAGAGTTTTTATAGTTTTAGTGCTTACATTTAAGTCTTTGACCCATTTTTAGTTAATTTTTGTATTTGGTGTAAAGTTAGAGTCTTAAAACTCTTTTAATCCATAGATCCTTCACTTTCTTCTTTTTCTATCTTCTGCCTATTGCTTTCATTTCCCCTCCTGCAATTTATTTGTTTAAGAAACTGAGTTATTTATCCCTCAGGCTGGGTTTTGTTGCTAGCACCCTTGTAGTTTCATTTAACAAGTTTCCCTGTTTCTCTTCACTGAATTTCCCTTAAGCTGGTAGCTGACTCTAAAAATGTGATTTGATTCTGGTTTCTTTTTTCTTTTTTTTTTTAGCAAGAAATACTTCACAGATGATATAAACACATCAGGAGACACATATTATCTGGTGTCTTTTCTGATGTGATGGTAGTCACCACTGAACAATAATTACCAGGATCTATTCATTCATAAAGGGTTTCCCTGATAGCTCAGTTGGTAAAGAATCCTCCTGAGTCTGGAAGATTCCCTGGAGAAGGAAAAGGCTAACCACTCCAGTATTCTGGCCTGGAGAACCCCATGGACTGTATAGTGCAAAGAGTCAGACATGACAGAGTGACTTTCACTTTCACTCATTCATAAAGGTTACCAACAAAGTGATATTTTAATTCTCTCACTCCCTTTTCTTATTTATTGAAAAATTCTGTTTAGAGAAACTTATCATCATCAACTAATTAACTACCTTAGAGTTCATATAAGAAATAGGATAAATATTTGATTCTTTCCCTTAATTTAACAATTTTCAAAATGACTTACTTCCTTAGTAACCTCTAATAGTGAAAAATGTGTTTTCTTTTTTGTTTTACTATAAGCACATCATGAAAATGAAAGTGAAAATGTTAGTTGCTCAGTTATGTCCAGCTCTTTGCGATCCCATGGACTGTAGCCTGCCAGGCTCTTCTGTTAATGGAATTCTCCAGGCAAGAATACTAGAGTGGGTTGCCATTTCCTCCTCCAGGGAATCTTCCCAACCCAGGGACTGAACCCGGGTCTCCTGCATTGCAGATGGATTCTTTACCTTCTGAGCCACCAGGGAAGTCCAAGGACATCATGAATTCAATGGGGGAAAAATGGTTGATGTATCTCAATTAACTTCAGTTATTAATTTTATTTGTGCTCAAGTTGTCAGATATTTTCAGTGGGAGATTTCTCAGTTTGACTCTTGATTCCTTTTGAAATAGTCATATTAATCTTTGATAGCTTTCTTGCTTTCTGGAATGATAAGCTATTCCAGGCTTCTTTTATTAATATTTTCTTCTCCAGATCAAGAATTGGTCAGTTTCTAAGCATCTCTAATTCCTTTTACTGAGAAATTTGGAGATGACAATTTAGGGTACAAAACATGCTCATTGCTACTGAACTGGGCATTATTTCTAGCTTGTGGGGTCTTAGTCCCTCAAACAGAGATCAAAGCCATGCCCCCTGCAATAGAAGCACAGAGTCTTAAACACTGGACCCCCAGGGAGATCCCTCAAAGTATTTTTTAGTTTTTCTTGTGATTTCCTCTTTTATTGGTGATATAGGAGTACACTGTTAATTTTCACATAATTTTTAGTATCCCAAATTTCTTTCTATATTGATTTCTATTTTCATTCCACTGTGGTTGGAAAACATACTTTCTGTGATTTCAATCATTTTAAATTTATTGAGTTTGTATTATGGCCTAGCAGATGTCTGTTCTGGAGAATGTTCCATGTGTATGTAGGAAGAATGTGTTTTCTGTTTTTGTTGGGTAGAGTTGATCTATAGATGTGTTAGGACTAGTTGGTTTACAAAGTCCGTCAAGTCTTCTATTTTCATGCTGACCTTCAATCTAGTTGTTTTATACATATTGAAAGGGGAGTATTGAATTCTCCAACTATTATTTTTGAATTGACTATTTCTCCCTTCAATTCTGTCGGGTTTTGCATCATGCATTTTGGGGCTCTGTTGTTAGAAGCATACATGTTTAAATTATATCTTCCTAATATATTAACACTTTAATCATCACAAAACTCTTTATCAATAGCAAATAATTTTAAAGTTTCTTTTGCCTGATATTAATATAGCTGCTCCAGCTTTCTATGCTTATTTACATGATATATCTTTTTCCATACTTTTACTTTCAATGTCTTTGTATCTTGAATCAGAAGTGCCTTGTAAACAGTATATAGTTGAATCTTGATTCATGGCCACACCTGCTCAGAGTGAAGTTCTTTATACTGAACTGGAGAGGGGTGAAGAAGGGAGTGGGTTGTGACTCAAGTACCATAGCCTCTGACTGTTCTTACTGAGGTTTAGTAGATTTTCTTGAGTAAACATTTCATCTGCTGTATGACTTTAAGACAATTTACAGAGATTAAAAAATTTTTTTTAATATATATATAATTTTTTACCATTTAGGGTTGCTTTACTAGAGAGCAGGTCTGTATAACTCCTCACCCTGACATTCAGATCATCTCCTTATTTAAGTTCTCATTGTAAAAGATTTCAAACATATCAAAAGGAAAGAAAAACAATATAATAAAACTTCATAAATTAAATATTCATTTTAAACAATTATGAAACATGTGATCATGTCTTATCTTTTTTTCCTCTTCCTGTAGATTATTTTGATGCAAATCTTTAGTATCATATAATTTCTTCTATAAACACTGCTTTTTGAAGTCAGTTAGTCTCTTCCCCTCACTCTCTCCCTCTCTTCTCTCTCTCACACACATACCCTTCCCTCCCTCCCTGCTCTGCAGTCCCGCCTCTGTCACATATCAAATATCCATACATGTTTGGATTATTTCTGGGCTCTCTATTCTGTTTCATTTGTCCTTTTATTCATTCCTGTGCCAATAACATGCTGTTATAGTTATTTTAACTTTGTAATCTTTAACACCTAGTAAATCAAGTATTTCCATCATTGCCTTCTTCAAAAGTATCTGAACGAGTCTTGGCCCTTTTCATTTCCATATAAATTTTATAAACAGCTTGTCATATAGCTTTGAAGATTTAGAAAAATTTAGCTTTTATCAAATTCAAAAACAATAGCATGTATGCTATTATTTTAATACTACTAAGATTATTTTAAATGACAGATGTGTAATCTAAAAATTAAACACATAAATATAGACTTAATAAATGTCCACTACTATATATAGTACCTATATATGCTATTTGTTAGACAGTCATTGAAATCAGAATGCACATAGCTGCAAGTTAATCTGTGGTCTCTGTGGAAGGGAAAATTGTAAAAGGTGCTTTATCTCCCTCTAGCCTCTAATTAAAAATCTGCAGGCTAGACATTTGACAAAAAAGGCAATTAGAATCTTAAAATTTAGCACTGACTTATGGGATAGCTGAGGGCTTCCCAAGTGGCGCTAGTGGTAAAGAACCTGAGTGCCAATGCAGAAGACGTAAGATCCACGGGTTTGATCCCTGGGAAGAACACCTGGAGGAGGGCATGGCAACCCACTCCAGTATCCTTGCCTGGAGAATCCCATGGACAGAGGAGCCTAGTGGCTATAGAGTGGCAAAGTCAGACATGACTGAAACAGGTTAGCATGTATGCATGCATGGGATAGCTGAATTAAGGGCCACATAAATACAAAAATATAGAAGCTGATTCAAATGTGGTATGCATGAAGGGGTACTAAAGAACCTTGAAGGAGCCCAGAGAAGGATATTGGAAATAAGAGTTCATTGCCTTATCTATTCCATCCCCTTTTCTTAGTTTTAAATCTGATTGAGTCCCCAATAACAAGTGGGATGTTCAGTTCAGTTCAGTGGCTCAGTTGTGTCCGACTCTTGGCAACCCAATGGACTACACCACGCCAGGCCTCCCTGTCCATCACCAACTCTTGGAGTTTACCCAAACTTATGTCCATTGAGTTGGTGATGCCATCCAACCATCTCATCCTCTGTCGTTCCCTTCTCCTCCCGCCTTCAATCTTTCGCAGCATCAGGGTCTTTTCAAACGAGTCAGTTCTTTGAATCAGGTGGCCAAAGTATTGGAGTTTCAGCTTCAACATCAGTCCTTCCAATGAATATTCAGGACTGATTTCCTTAAGGATGGACTGGTTGGATCTCCTTGCAGTCCAAGGGACTCTCAAGAGTCTTCTCCAGCACCACAGTTCAAAAGCAATTCCTCAGCACTCAGCTTTCTTTATAGTCCAGCTCTCACATCCATACATGATTACTGGAAAAACCACAGCTTTGACTAGACAGACCTTTATTGGCAAAGAAATGTCTCTGCTTTTTAATATGTGGCCTAGGTTGGTCATAGCTTTTCTTCCAAGGAGCAAGCATCTTTTAATTTCATGGCTGCAGTCACCATCTGCAGTGATTTTGGAGCCCAAGAAAATAGCCTCTCACTGTTTCCACTGTTTCCCCATCTATTGGCCATAAAGTGATGGGTCTAGAAGCCATGATCTTAGTTTTCTGAATGTTGAGTTTTAATACAACTTTTAAACTCTTCTCTTTGACTTTCATCAAGAGGCTCTTTAGTTCTTCACTTTCTGCCATAAGGGTAGTGTCATCTCATATCTGAGGTTATTGATATTTCTCCTGGCAATCTTGATTCCAGCTTGTGCTTCTTCCAGCCCAGCATTTCGCATGATGTACTCTGCATGTAAGTTAAATAAGCAGGGTGACAACATACAGCCTTGATGTACTCCTTTCCCAATTTTGGAACCAGTCTGTTGTTCTGTGTCCAGTTATAACTGTTGCTTCTTGATCTGCATACAGATTTCTCTGGAGGCAGGTCAGGTAGTCTGGTGTTCCCATTTCTTTCAGAATTTTCCACTTTGTTGTGATCCACACAGTCAAAGGCTTTGGCGTAGTCAATAAAGCAGAAGTAGATATTTTTCTGGAACTCTCTTGCTTTTTCGATGATCCAGCGGATGTTGGCAATTTGATCTCTGGTTCCTCTGCCTTTTCTAAAACCAGTTTGAAGATCTGAAAGTTCTCGGTTCACGTATTGCTGAAGCCTGGCTTGGAGAATTTTGAGCATTACTTTACTAGCATGTGAGATGCGTGCAATTGTGCAGTAGTTTGAGCATTCTTTGGAATTGCCTTTCTTAGGGATTGGAATGAAAACTGACCTTTTCCAGTCCTGTGGCCACTGCTGAGGTTTTCCAAATTTGCTGGCATATTGAGTGAGGCACATATTTTAGGATTTGAAATAGCTCAACTGGAATTCCATCACCTCCACTAACTTTGTTCCTAGTGATGCTTCCTAAGGCCCACTTGACTTTGCATTCCAGCTTTCATTCCAATCCCAAAGAAAGGCAATGCCAAAAAATGTTCCAACTACTGCACAGTTGCACTCATCTCACATGCTAGCAAAGTAATGCTAGTGTGTGGGATATTAGAAAGGTTTTGATCTCTTGTCTAGATTTTGAGTTTTGTCTAAATACCCACTACATGGATCTGTTCTATTTTTTAAATTTTTACTTAATTATTATTTATTTGGCTGGTCAGGTCTTAGTTGCATCATGTGGGATTTTTTGCTGCAGGATCTTCTGGACTCTAGGTGTGGAGTGCAGGCTCCAGAGCTCAGGTTCAACAGTTGGGCTTAGTTGCTCCACGGCATATAGGATCTTATTGCTCCAAGCAGGGATCAAACTGTGTCCTCTACATTGCAAGGGGGAGTCTTAACCACTGAACTACCAGGGAAGCCCTGATGTGCTTTATTTTTCAAAATGCCTACTGTTAAAGTGCTTAATTTGGTTGAACTTGGAATGACTATGGAAAATTGGAATAGCTCTGTGTTGATTATTGACCTTTGCCCAGAGCATTCTGCAGTACTTATCTCCTCTGCTTCTTGGACGATAGACTGAACTTGCTGCTTGCCTCTGTCTGTGATACCTGCCTCCCATGCTGCCAGCTCCTGCTTCTTCCTAGGACTTATGCTGTCTGTCAACTCCTAGGTTGGAGAAGCTAATCACTTACCTAGCCACTGTACAGGCTGGAAAAATTCCATGTTGACACAAAGAAAAGACTTGTCCGCAGGCCCCACAGTTCTGATGCAAGACTTCTTGGCTGGTCTGCTAACAGCCAAACCTTATGTAGAGTCTTGAGCAGTTTGCCACTCCCAGATTCCTTCATTTAGCTGACAGGTGGCCCTGCCTCCTACAGCTGTGGCCAAAGTCTCACAATCAGCCTTTTGTTGGAGTGAAATGAAGACTGTTGGTTGCCTATGAAATAACTAGTGTTCCCGATAGAGCCCTTTACATAGGGTTTTCAGGAGTTTAGTGATCCACCAGAGCTGGTAAATATTCCATGGTTCCATTCACCACAATTCTATAACTTTCATCTCCCGGACACAAAAAGAGATTGCCACAAACTTTACTGTGTGCCTAGTTTCAAGATTAATTTACGATAGCTGATCCACAATGTTGTACAGCAGAAGCTAACACAAAACTGTAAAACAATTCTTCTCCAATTAAAATAATAATAAAGAAGAAAGGCAAAGGAATAATTCATGGATCCCACCCACATCAGTGGCAGCAACTTCCCTAATTGAACCAGGCAATAAAACCAGCTGCAGTGAAAGCCTGACATCAGTTCAAGTTTCCTTTATCCAGATCTCAAGTACTCAAGCCTGACATCCCTACCCCTCCATCTCTGAGGAGTCTTTTCCCTAAATCAGACACCCAGGAGTGAGTGAATGCAGCCATTCATCCCCAGGAGGCTCAGTCTGTCTCTATCAAATGGTCTTAGCTCCAAAGGCAGAGGTCCCTGTCTCTCTTGCCTCTAACCATTCTCTTTGGCACTGTGTTTCCTGCAATCCGTTTGCAGAATTCTTGCCTCACACAGATCATCAGTGGTTTGGGTGCACTAGGGGACTTCACTGTCTTGAAAGACTTGTGGACAAGGACTAACCTGGTGATGGAAGGATTTTCTGAAAGGCTTCTCTTTCATTCAGACCTTGAGATTGGAGGCCCAGACAAAAGAACAGTAGGATGCTCTTATCACATCAGGCACTAATGCAATGACTTCCTAAATGACCTCCTCCTGTCCATTATTTTCCCCTTTTCAAGTCTCCACCCTGCAGTCAGGAAATTTGACTGTGTCCTTCCTTTATTTAAAACCCCTTCCTGTCTCCTGCACTGTGGCCTGCAAAGGCCCTGTGCACCCATGCCATCCTCTCCAATTCTACCCCGCGCCACCTTCCTCCTGTGCTGTGCTCCAGTTTTCTTTTAGTTCTTCACACGCCACGCTCCCTCCTGCCTCGAGGGCTTTCCACATGCCATTCTCTTTGATTCTTTAATTTACTGATTCCCACTCATCTTTCAGAGCTCAGTTCAAATGTGACTTTCTCAGGGAAGCTGCCCTTGAGTTCCCCCATGAATTCCCTCATTTTACCTTTTACCCTACACCCCATTCCTTCCTAGTCTGTAATTATAAATCTGAGTAATTTTTAATGTCTTCCTCTCAATCAGCTTGTAAGATTCATGAAGGCAGAATCTCAGCCTAGAAAGGCTCCCCCCTGAGTATCCACATAGTTGGGGCTTGGTAAATATTTACTGGATGAATAAATTAACAAAAAAATATGAGAAAGTTACTGTTGAAGGCCTCACCAGCTGAGCAGTACAGATGTAGTGCTGTAACTTCATGCACTTTCAACAGTTCTATCACATTTGTGATGGATTTTTTTCTTCCATATGACATGCAGATACTAGACAGCTGCAGGAGTGGGTGGCTGGCTTCTCCTCCAGTTCTTTCTCCTGAGTCTCTCTCTTTTCCCCTCTGGCCCACTCAAAATACCAAGGCAAGCGTGGACACACACACACACACACACACACACGCATTCATACACACAGCATACAGATGGCAAAGGTAGGTTTAGAACTTTGGCTTCTTGAAATCTACAAAAATACTTATTTCTTTATTTAGTGAGATCTGTTAACTAGCCCCCTTCTGTTAAAAAATAATGTCAATCAAAAAACAACATAGCCCTTCTTTAACAGTTGTAAATTTCTCAAAAGTCTAAATCCTAGAGATTCGAATAGAAACTCGGACAGCTTGGAACAACCTTCTAAAAGTACGTTTTCCACTGCCACCCTTCTCTTGCTATTTAACTTTCACTTGTGTCTGGATTTTGTTTTATTAAAAGATCATAAGCTGCTTGAGGAGAGAGTTTATAGGTTTTCTGCTTTATATTCTTCCCATACCTGTGCATAAAGAGAGACTTAACAAATTTTTTCTCAATTGCTTTCAGAAAGAGACGTTACATTGAAAAGGGAAAGAAAATGAACTAACCCTTAGGAGAAGTTATTATAAAACTGTACATTCTAAAATTATATTTCTTGACATGACAAAGGAAAATGAAGGCTGTAACAAGAAGGTAAACCTGTACTCTAGCTAGTAGAAATAAAAGCCATGTTAACTGTGACTAAATAGAGTAATAAAGTAAATAAAAGTTACTATTCATAATGGAAAGATGACAGTTTGAAAGCACCTTTTTAATGGAAAATTATTTTCAAAAGCTTCTCTGGATTAAAAAGTCCGTGAGGGAGTACTTCCCAGTAGTTAGGACTCTGTGCATCCACCGCAAGGAGCACAAGTTCAACCCCTGGGCAGTGAAGTAAGATCCCAGGTGCTGCTCAGGGCAGCTAAAGTAAAATAATACAAATTTTAAAAAACTAAGTCCCTGTGACTTGGCCAATTTTAACTCATTAAAAAAAAAAAAAAAACAAAACTTGTTTGGCTGCACTGGGTCTTAGTTGTGGCACATGGGCTCTGCTCTGCCACACGTGGGACCTTCCCTGTGGCACATGGAATCTTTCAGGGGTGAATGTGGGATCTAGTTGCCTGCCCAGGTTTTGAACCCAGGCCTCCTACACTGGGAGTGCGGCATCTTAGCTGCTGAACCACCACGGAAGTCCCAACTCATTTTCCCAATTAACACTTTTTTACTTATCTCATGGAATCTTCATAAACCCTGAGAGGAGGACTCAGGGCATAAGCAATTAAGTAGAAGAAGATAATGAATCAGAGAAAAGCTTCAGACAATGAATCAGAGAAAATTAAAGACTGTTTGGGTTGAGAGGAAAGGGAAAGTCTGGATGGCAAATAGAACAAGAGAAGAACCTGCTCTATGGGTTACTGAAGACAGACTGATCCTGCTCCCAGTGGGGAGGACCAAAGTGACAGAAACATCAGGTAAGTTTGTGGGATCCAAGAGAAGAGGCAATCTATATGTGTTCTTAGAAAGAGGCCCAAGGAGACCCAAGATTTCAGAGGCTGAAGGGCTGTGTGACAAGTCTAAAGTGTGGGACAGCTTACAGAGTCCCATGTGTTGCAGTGTGGTAGATGGATGGTTCCATGGCCTGACAGTACCATATAAGTGGATGGGGTTTCAGGGAGCACCCCACTGTTTCCATGACTCAGCCTGGCAGTGGAATGAGTTTTTTTGTACCCCAGAGTCTGTATAGAAGTTGAAAGAATAATTGTCAAACCTGCAGGGGCCTTTTTAATGGGCTCAAGGAGATGATGCAGTGATTGCCTTGTATGTCCAGTAAACAAAGATGAAACCAGATGATGGATGGCTAAATGGAAGCCAAGCCAAAGATGTCACAACACCCAATGCTTTGACACTCCACGTGCACCCCAGAAATTAGATATATGTCTTGGATGAGTGTTGACTAAATATAAATTTTTGCTGCTTAGAGGGTGGGAACTCTAAGTGGAAAATAGTTCAGAGGAAAATAAAGTTACCATTTCTAACACAGCTGGGTTTGGGAGCTAAAAGTGAAACCATTACTTTTATTAATAGTATCCCCTAACCTAGTTTTGTGGTTGAGAAGCAGTTCTGAGTGAGATGTGAGTCTCTACTGAAGTAGCAGGAGAATAAAAGGTGTTTGAGGGAAGAAAAAAAGGAAATAGGAAAGAAGGGTTGAGAAATCCTCTTTCTAACTGTAAGAGAGAGTCAAGAGGAAAAAGAAAGAAAACAGATGAATATACAACATCACTTTTGTTTTCATTATGATATTCATACTGACTCCCTGGAATTTCCTGTTTTTCTAGCATATTCAGGAAGGACACTTTAACCTAGACCACAGAAACTGGAATTTTATCTGAGGTGAGAAAACAAGAATGTTAGACATGAAATCACAATCCAGGTTGAATTTCTGGCTTGGCCATAAATAGACGTGTGACCCTGGACAATCTCTTAGCCTCTTCAAATTCAGTTTCAAATCAACTGTAAGTGTTAGTCACTCAGTTGTGTCCAACTCTTTGCAACCCCATGGATTGTAGCCCACCAGGCTCCTCTGTCCATGGCATTCTCCAGGCAAGCATACTATAGTGGGTTGCCATTTCCTTCCGCAGAGGATCTTCCCAACCCAGGGATCGAAACCGAGTCACCTGTATTGCAGGCAGTTTTTTGAGCCACCAGGGAAGCCCTCAAATCAACTGTAAAAAGGGTTTAATAAAACACATAGCATTGAATTATTGAGAGATGTGAGTCACTATACATGAAGGAGCTTTGTGGGGCTTCCTAGTGGTCCAGTGGCTAGGACTCTGCATTGCCAATGCAGGGGGCCCAGGTTCAGTCCCTCCAAGGGGAACTAGATCTCACATGCTGCAATGAAGAGTTCAGATGATGCAGCTGAAGATCCTGTGTGCCGCAGCTAAGACCTGGGCAAGCAAATAAACAAATAAAAATTAAAATATTTTAAAAGATTGTAAGTGTAATCATACCCCATGGGGTATGATTTTGCGGGAGAGGTGACAACAGGGAAAGAAGTATACAGGTGTAGATGGCACATGGGGGTGAACAGTGCTATTTTGCAGTCTCTGAACAGATAGTTCAACACGAAGAAATCAAGTTCACTGGAAAAACATGGTCCAGAAGAGAAGAAAAGAGGAGAGGAGTTATATGGGCATCAGAGGCAAACTCAGGTATCCTGACTTGAACTTCAGTAATAACATCAAACTCTTAGCAGTGTGAGGCTGCGCCATGACAGGCAGCCTAGATTAGGAGTAGGCCTGGTTTTCCAGGGTAACATGATTATCAGGCTACCTGGAGCCAGCCAATCAATATGCGCCCAGTAAGGAAAAGGGAACCTATCAGGGGAAAGCCGAAAAGCCCGCGAACAAGCAAGTTTGAAAAAAAGCCCGCGAAGGTTTGAGCCAATAAGATTACTTTGCAAACATGTAACCAATCCACTTAAGCCAGCTACCAACTGCTTATGCACACCTTATAAACTGGGTAATAGCTCGGGCTCAGCGCTTTCTGACCCTGCACCACTGCGTTGGTTGCGGCAGTAAGCCCTGACTCGAGTCAGCAATAAACTTCCCTTTTTTTGCGAGTTGCATTGTCTTGGAAGCCCTCTCTCTTCCCGCTCGGGGATTCGGACATCGGGCATGACATTTGAGGGCTCGTCCGGGATCCCTTGACCAGGGAAGGAGAACACTTTCAGGACAGAGGGGAAGGATAAATAATAGCACCGGTGCTCAGGCAGTTCAGGAAAGTCCAGTGTAAAATCCGAGGCCCTGCTGAGAAGCAGGAAGGTATCTGGCGCAGGAGAAAGCTTTCTTTAAAGGGGGAATGGATTGGACGTTCCAGCCGGCGCAAGACTGAGGCCAGCGAGCACACTGGAAGGCAGCCAGCTCTGCGGGAAGGAGAGTTCCTCTCCTGATCCCGAGTCTGGTGAGCAGTGGATGCCATTCGGTAAGGTAAACCTTGTACCGGGGGGCAAGAAAATTCAGGGGGCCCAAAAACCCAGCGCTGCGTCGTCGGCCGACGTTTATCTGTCCGTGTGTTTGTCTTCGGCTCTCCGTGTTTGTGTGTGTGCCGGCATTGTCTCTGGTCTCCCTTTTCTGGAAGCCCAGGGAAAAGTCCTGTAACGCCTGGGTGTCTGTAGGTGGCAGGAGACGTCTGTAAGCCCACCCCTTTTGCCCCCCTTTCCCACCTCCTCCTCCTTCTTTCAACCTGGCTTCCTTTCCTCCTTTTGAAATCTTTGAAGACATCTGAAGCTTTGTGTCTCTATAGAAGGTTTTCTGAGAGACTGTATTCTTGTATTTAAGGGAGTGTCTGATGAGGACTGCCAGGTTTATATGTGTGTGTTTTAACTCTGTTCTGTGTTGTGATTTGTGACGGCCATTTTGCTTTGTCTGGCCACCATTTAGACCTGCCGCCATTTTGTTAGAACTTGATTTTCTTTTCCTGTGCTGTGAGACCACAGCTCTCAGGAACACTTATCTAGACCATCTCTAACTCCTGAGACTGAGAGAAAAAGGAAAAAAGCCTTTAAAAATGTTATTTATTTCAACTTTTTTTATAAACTAGTAAATTTTATATTGTAATATCTAATTCATGACCAAACTTAGAAAATGAAGCTAGATCTTGCACTGTGTCTGTCTAAATATGTTTTGGTATGTCTTTGTCTCTGGAAAATATTTTTTAGGTTAATTTGTAAATGAGCTCTATTTAATTGGCTTAAAAAAAGGGGTAAGCACTTACAAATCAAATAATTCTAAATTAAACAATAAATTCCAGGTTTAGGTGAACTGGGAAAATTCAGTACTAAATCCCTGATATTAATGTTTGTTTGTTGACCTATCTAATATAGACATGTCTTAGAGTAATTAATATCAAGTAGAATATTTTCGTTGTACCTAGGTTTAATATAAGTTAAATATTATACCTATTACAAGTTTGTCAACAAGGAAATTACCTCGAGTGAAAAAAAGTTCTAAAAAATGTAAATGAGGTATGAGTTTGTATATAAACTCTATTAAGAATAATTATTCTTTAAGAATATCTGTCTACAATGGTCTCCCCAGATTGGCGTAACTTGAATTTCTAAGGGTTGTGTTAAACTAAGAATTGGAAGTCTATTAAATAATTAGGTCATTTCCAAATGAAATAAGATTTTGAAACATTTGCTACTAAACACTGATTTCCTTTTACAGAAAAACTAAAGAGATTTGGGACTATAAATGAATAATGCTCCATGCCATCCTAAAATGTTTTAAGAAAGCAAGAGTTTTAGAAATTATCACTGGTATTTATGCTCACCAATCTATAAAATGCTAATATAAAAGTTAGCTCTTGATTGATAAAGGAAAGCAGGAAGTGTGCTTTCAGTAAAGTATGAAAAAATAGTAAAAAGAGTTATGCATGATCAGGATTTTCTAAAATTGGATTATAATTAGTTAGATAAGTGGATTTTGTTAGGAATGACATGGTTGTAAGAGAACTGCTTAAGAGCCAATTAGGTCCAAGATAGCTGAGCTGACGTTCACTAGACCTTGAGCCTTGGTATTTATGCCCATTGTGACATATCAACAAGCAAAATGATACACCCATCAACATTGACTAAATCTGACCAAATGTTCTAAAGCTTTTAATTGATCTTTTTGATAAAACTTCCTAAATCGAATTCTTTTGAAGTTCCTTTGACATCTAGCTAACTTTGGGGTGTTTCAGAGGGCCCCTGAGGGCCCAAAGAGGGATATTAAACTGTTTATTTGGTTGGTTAAATTACATGAAAAAGATTATCAAATGAGTAATAAATCCGCTCATGTTATAATGTATGAAAAATTACTAATACAGATATCCTAGAAAGTATATGGAGTTCTTAACATTTTGATACGTCTTGGTATTCTAATGAAAAACCTGATGACTTCACAAAAGTTAACAAAGGACTGAATGAACCAACGAATATGCTTATAATTTTTATGGTTTCTATCTGAGACATTACAGGTTTAAATCATGTGTTTTCCAGGAATAGGAAAAACCTTCCTCTCAAACTAGTTATAAAAATAATTTGGTAAAATTACATGTTATAAACAAAACAATTATATTTTCTCTCTATCTGACTCCTCCAGAAATTTGAAACTCTTAGGTTTCCAGTAAGTTTATCAAATGAGCTAAGAAGGTTATCTCACTAACAGGTACAAAAATCTCAAGGAATTTTTGAGACCTTAAAAAGAAAAGAGTTCACCTAGATTTGTTAGGCAAAATCTGTGATAAGCTTTTGGTGTGAGTTTCCCAGCCCTGTTTTATATTAAAAGTTCAGTCTGAGATCCAATAAGTGTTTCAGCAAAATAAAAAGTCTATGATCAATTATGGTTATATAAATCATCAGACCAAAACTAGTGAAAACAGACCTATTTTGCAAGCAAACTAGCCTTAATTTGGTGGTACTTGATAAAAATGAGGGTAACTTTAGGGAGAAAAAGATATTTCAAAAAAATGTTAAATCCCAGTTTGTTAATGGAGGTCTGCATGTAGTAAGACTCATTTCTCAGATAGTTCTTTGCTGTTATGTGATATTAATGTGAAAGTTTGTTTCTGAAGCTTATCTTAGTAATCTATCTTTGGATGAAGATCAGATGCCTCATGACCTGCAACCAGGACTGGAAAAAGACATAATTTAAGAGACTGTCTCCAACCTGGATGGAAGGACTTTTTATCAGGTACTCTTAACTAGCTCATGCACAATGAAACTGAAGAGAAATTAACTCTTAGATTAATTCCCACTTCCAAAGGCCCCTACACTGGATTGGTCTATAGAGAAGACAGCTGACCTGATCTCACCTTAAAATGATGCTCAAACAAGAGAAACTACACTACACCAGGATGAGAAGACAGCAACATCAGAGGTAGACAGCTTGCCCAAGATGCTGGATCTGCTTCGTATGATCATTTATAATGTTTTCTTGACTTCTTAGACCTTTGCATATAAATCAAATGCTTTTCTATCATAGGCCTGATTCTATGCCAGTTTTAGAAATCAATCCAATTGTTGGGTTTATGGCCAATTACCTGTTTCTAGTTCTGGGTTACTTTGGTAAATTTCTCCACTACAAGACTCTAACTGGTTGGCCCTGAGGAAATTTACTTAAAAAAAATTATAGTCATATTCAGGTCACTGTGATACTACCAGACGAGATCCCCTCACTGGGCCAATTAATAATGCATACTCTGACTCTGGCCATAAATTTGAGCCTTTTTCTATTCCTCAAGCTCAATCAGAGCAACAAAAAAGTTTCAACAAAGGAAAAAGAAATCTCCCACAATTATAAGATGGATTTATATAGATAACACCAGGCTATGGTAATTTAGGTTTAAAGTCTCCTCTGTGTTGAAAACAATTACATCATGCTAAGGATAATCAGTCTGTAACACTAGAAAACTGGGCTATGTGCCTTATAGATGGTGGTGCCAATGTATAATTTCCCTGAAAGATAAAGATTCGTACAGAGTAGACTAAGTCAGACGACCTGGGATATACTGGGCTACATCTAATGGAAGCTGTTAAGTCTTACTTGTGACTTTACTAGTACTGCTGGCTATGTTCTTTGTCTTTCACCTGTTTTACAAAATTGCTATTTCTTACAGTGCCAAATGTGTGACTGAGGCCTCTGATAAAATAATATATAGTTCCCTATGAGATTGATGATGGCAGTGTAACTCTAGATATGAGAAAAAGCAACAAGAGGGAATGTTTTCCTGGACCAAGAGGCTAGTAAGACAGGTGGTCCAGAGAATTTTGGATACTGTTTTATGGCCTAGTCCAGTAACAGCACATTGAGTGGCCTGTCAACAAAATCTTTGCCAAACCTGAGAATGGACATTCTCAGCACCGTGGGATAAAATGGTCGGTCATGAAATGCCCCCCTCAAAATCATGGTCAAGTTTATGAGCAAAAAGGGGCTCTGCCAACTGAAGATTGACACCTACCATCTACATCTACAGAGATTATATCATGGCCACTGCAACTGCTGACTTTCAACGGCCCTGAAAGGAGTTCAGGGTGAAGATCAGGAATGAGGCGCTCCGTGCTCTGGGAAAAACTGGCAGAACAGGCCTTCAGATAGTTAGATCTTTTCAGGAGATTTTATGAGTCCCAATTCTTGCATCTTCTCATACCTAGAGAAACACTGACATCATTAATGGTGCCATCTGCTTTGGCTATTAAGGAAAAATTTTACAATTAAAAGTCAAAATAGAGTACTCAGCTATGGTTCAGACATCCTGAGAAATAACCAGGTGTTACTATGGGTGTAATTTCAGATTAGACATTGTATTGCTAAACACTTGAGTTTTCTGAGTCATGTCAGGATTAGATGCCACCATTCTCAAAACAATGTCTGCTGGAAGCTAGTAACTTCTACCTTACTTTTTATAAAACTAGGCAACTGGCCACCTGGCTACAAGTCTCCCTGAAGTGCCAGGTCCAGACTGGGTTTCAGGCCTATTCTTCTAAAAGAAAGAGATTTATTTTGTCTATTAAAACTCCAGTTATCCCTCCTCTAGCTACTACTAACTGGGTATGTTACAACAAAATGGCAGACCAAGGGATTGAGATTTTAATCATACAAGGCTCAAATCTAGGACTTGGAACTCAGGAATACTTCCAATTCAGTGTCTCTTCTCCAGGCTGAGGCAGTCCTATGCCCCATTTTGACAAGAGATTATCACAGTCATAGTTGTCCTGTTCCCTGAATTAAAGCTGAGCAGGACTCTGTAGGGTGGCGACTCTGGAGTACAGACCTGCTGTACTGTAAAATATAGGCTTTATTCAGCCTCCCTGACCTTCCCTGAGTTCCAAAGGGTAGATTCAAACAATTGCTAATCAGGGAAGAGAAAAATACAGAAACAGAGGGGAAACAATCAAATGGTGGTACAGCCTTGAGACGGTCCTGGTTCTCACTCAAAGAAATATGCATAACAATGTCTTTTGAGTTCTTCTACAGAACTGGAGCCCCCACCCAGGTGAAAGATGGTAACTTCAGACTAAACACAAGATTCCTAGAACACAGCTCTGTTGCTTGACCACCAGCCAATCACCCCAAATGTTGCCTCCTGTTTCTGGGGACCAGTGATGACCATCCTGTTAGGTCTCCTGTTTGGCCCCTGTCTATTTTATCTCTGAGAGGCGCCAACAGTTTCAAACTAAGTTGCTGTTATTACAAGAGTAAAAGCTGGTTTCAGATATAAGACACCACAACTTAGGTCAGGTATAGAGAGACTTCTGCTCTGCTAGGCAGGCCTACGCCCAGGCACAGCAGGAAGAAGTTACAGAAGAAACAGACCTCTGCCCCAATTCCCAAAAAGCATCTTGAGTATGAAGTCTCTCAAGGGAGAGTTGTTAGGGAAAACACACTGCCTGTCCGTCCACCTAATGTTACTCAGATCTCAATATTTGACTGCCCCCACAGATGATACAGAAGACCCATGATTGGGCCTTCCACAGAAACAAGACAGGGGGGAATGTGAGGCTGCGCCATGACAGGCAGCCTAGATTAGGAGTAGGCCTGGTTTTCCAGGGTAACATGATTATCAGGCTACCTGGAGCCAGCCAATCAATATGCGCCCAGTAAGGAAAAGGGAACCTATCAGGGGAAAGCCGAAAAGCCCGCGAACAAGCAAGTTTGAAAAAAAGCCCGCGAAGGTTTGAGCCAATAAGATTACTTTGCAAACATGTAACCAATCCACTTAAGCCAGCTACCAACTGCTTATGCACACCTTATAAATTGGGTAACAGCTCGGGTTCAGCGCTTTCTGACCCTGCACCACTGCGTTGGTTGCGGCAGTAAGCCCTGACTCGAGTCAGCAATAAACTTCCCTTTTTTTGCGAGTTGCATTGTCTTGGAAGCCTTCCCTCTTTCCGCTCGGGGATTCGGACATCGGGCATAACAGGAGTACCTGTCAGAGTCTCCTGCCCATTCATTTTATAGATCTACTTACAGTTAATATATGGTACATTGCCCTATCTTATAGTTTTGGAATAGGACAATCACTTCTCAAGCTTTCAGTGTAAGAAATTTAACAGGAATTGGGGCTTTAGAAACCAAGAGTTAACCTTTTCAATCACCGGAAATCCTTCTTAGTTACAGTCTTTAGCATGAAAGCCCCTGCTATTAGCTCAACTAGTTGTTCTTCCTTTGAGACATCTCTGGAAGCTCAGCACTTATATGTGAAAACTTTTGTTCTTACTCTGAAAGCTGAGCATGAGGTTGGATGACATGCCGTAAGTGTAGAAACAGAAGCAGTCTTCCTAATTTGGTGCAGTGTTGGAGTCCTCTAGTTGTGACATGAGATGAAAATTCCATTCCCCAGAATTCTTTCAAAGTAGCACTTGGTGGGACTATTTCATTATGCTACCTGGGGTAGGGAAGACAGCTCAAAAACACATGCTCAGTTGCACATGATGGTTGCTAGACTGTCTTTTTGGGAGGGTAGGCCTATCAACTAGAGCCCCCTAGGTTTCACTGGAAATGGTGATGGGTTTAGGATTGTGAATTTGAGGATGGAAACCAAGCAGAGGTAAGTAAGAGGAGACGTATTTGAAGTGGGAGGGAGAAAGAAACCTTGGATAAAACACTAGAGCCATCAAAGACAGGGCAGGACTGGGGAAAGAGTATGCAAGAGAGATCCATTGTAGTGGGGAGCCAAGTGTGGATTTTGGAGAACAGATATATTGAGACTTCCACCAATGTTTTATTTTGAAAAAGACCAAACTTTTAGAAAAGTTGCAAAAATAGTACAATGTAGTATATCCACTGCATCTACATGTATAGAGACAAAGAGTACATTTTATAAAAGTGTGTATTCACAAATTTTGTATATAGTTAGATTAAAAAGTAGATACAGAGAGAAATATATATATATATATATATATACTTTTCTGAAACATTTGAAAATTGTAGGTAGACATCATGAAACTTCACCACAAAATACTTCTGTATGTGTCTCCTAAGAATGAAACCATTTTCCTATGTGACCACAATATAATTATTCCACTCAGGAATTTAAACTTGATACAATAAAATATCTAATATTCAGTACACACAAACACTTCCCCCATTATCCCAAAAACATCCTTCTAAATCTCCAATTTAAAGGGGATTTTAAAATTGTTTGCTGTGTTCAACATAAATGCCTTCTCCATGTTCCCTATGAAATCACCAAAAACAACCACATTTCTTGTTAATATTTTTATGCCAGTAATTTATTTGGGGGAACTTGCAGATGTTGCATATCCAGATTGGCAGGGGATAAAAACAGAAACCACAGCAGGTGCCAGAGAAGAGGCTGGTGTACGCTGACTACAACTGAGACAAGAATTTGGAGGAAAGGAAATATAACAAACTTAAAACCACTGTTCTGTTCCTGGGGTGCTACCCTATTCCTCTGACCCCATGTCTTCTAATCTGTATGTGATCAGTCTCTTACAGTGCTTGCTTCCCAGATCCTATCATGACACAAAACTTCATTTTTTTCTTTTTAATAGATTTTATTTTTTAGTGCAGTTTTATATTTACAGAAAAATTGAGAAACTAGGACAGAGAGATCCCATATAGCCTTTCACCCCTATACACAGTTTCTCTAATTATTAACATCTTACACTAGTACATTTTTTACAACCAACAAACCAATATTGACGGATTACTATTAATGAAGTCCGTACTTTATTTAGACTTCTTTGTTTTTTAACCTAACGTCCTTTTTCTGTTGTAAGATCCCATCTGGGATATGAAACTGCATTTAGTTGTTATTTCTCCTTAGGCTCCTTAGATGATGCCAGATTCTCAGACTTCTCTTGTTTTTGATATCCTTGACAGGTTTTTACTCACAGGTCTTGTGATAACTTAATCTTTGTATATAGCTTGGCAGAGCACCACAATAAATATTATTTTGAATTAATTATTACCTTTGATACTGGGTGAAAGTCAGATCCTGTCTGAAGTGACCACATGATAAGGATGATAAAGTTATTTCAGGAGACTTCTTTGTGTATAGGTCATATAATGAGTACTCATTGATTATATATGGGCTGTAGAGTTCATGGCATTCATTGGGATGGTATTCTTTGGGTGGTTTGAGTCAATGAAGCTCCAGACACAAATATCAACTGAGAAGACAAAACCAATCCACAGGTGCCTTTTCCTCTGAAAACCTATGTTCTTACAGACTACACAGAGCAGATGGTCTATGTTTTTCTCTTTATCTTTGCAAGCATCTCGGGGTAATTTGTTGCCATGCGCACTATCTTTACTAAACAAGTATTTCCGTTTTCCTTTGTTTTTTTACTTTTTACAAATTAAAGTATAATTTACATATAGTGATAAGCACAGATCTTATGTATACAGTTCAAAATGTTTTGACAAATGCATGCTGTTTTATGTTTAGTTGCTCAGTCATGTCCGACTCTTTGTGACCCCATGGACTGTAGCCTGCCAGGCTCCTCTGTCCGTGGGGATTCTCCAGGCAAGAATACTGGAGTGGGTTGCCGTGCCCTCCTCCAGGGGATCTTCCCAACCCAGGGATTGAACCCAGGTCCCCTGCATTGCAGACAGATTCTTTACCATCTGAGCCATCAGGGGTGCCCATGAGTTCTGGAGTGGGTAGTCTATCTCTTCTCCAGGGGATCTTCCCAACCCAGGAATCGAACCAGGGTTGCCTGCATTGCAGGCGGATTCTTCATCAGCTAAGCTACCACGAAAGCCTAATCTATCAAGACAGCCAGTATGTCCATCAGGGCAGAAGATGATCTCGTGCCCTTTTCAAGTCAATGACTGCCCTTGAACCCCCAGAGGCAATCACTGGTTCAGTTGCTTTCACCATGATTAGATTTGCCTGTCTAGCACTTCACATAAATGGAATCTTAAAGTTTGTACTCTTTTGTGTCTTGTTTCTTTAGCTTAGCACAATATTTTTGAGATTCATTCATGTTTTGTGTCCATCAAAAGTTTATTTCATTTTATTGCTGAGTAGTATTCATTGTATTGTATCAATACACACAATTTCTTTATCTACTTTTGTATGGATGGAAATTTGTTTCTCCTGAATTTTGGCTATTATGAATGAAGTTATGAATATTTGTTTATGGGTCTTTTTTGAGGACTTATGATGTTTCTCTTGATTGTAGAATATGTGCATTTTATGGTTTGTTTCTGTTTAATGTTATAAGAAAATATCAATCCATCTCCCAAAGTGGTTGTGCCATTTTATAATCTGTATTAGTTATCGATTGTTGCTTAATAATATTACCATGAACCTAACAGCTTAAAGCAAAAACACATTTATTATCTCCCAGTTTCTGTGGGTCAGGAATTACAGCTTAGCTGATCATTTGCAAGGAAGGTTGCAATCAAGGTGCTGAATAAGACTAGTTTCTCATAGGGCGGCTCAGCTGGAAAAGGACCTGCTTCCAGACTCATATGGTTGTCAGTAGAATTCATGTCCTTTTGGTTGTAGGATCGAGGGCTTCATTTTCTTGCTGACTTTTAGCTGCATGTTGCCCTCAGCTTCTAGAGACTGCTTGCAGTTCCTTATATGGGGTTCCTTAAATGGTCAGCTGCTTTCTCAAGGCCAACTACGGAGCAAGAGACCTCAGCAAGATGAGTGCTACAATCTTATACTATGTAATCAAGTAATCAAATACATTTAACCACGTCTATCCCATCTCCTTTGCCACATTCTATTGCCATATTCCATTACAAGTTCCACTCACCCTCAAGAGGATTGGGGCACACGGGGCAGGGATACTAAGGGGTAGGGATCACAGAGGGCCACCTTCAGAGTGTGTGGACTGCATTCTCCCACCATAAATGAATGAGAGTTTCAGTTGCTTCCTATCTTTGCCAGCATTTGTGTTGCCTTCTTTTAAATTCGAGGCATTTTAGTTGTTGGAGAGTATGATTTTGAGTTTCCCTAATGTCTAATATACTAAACATTTCTCCATGTGCTTATTGGCCACTCGTATATCTTCCTTTGGCAAATGTCTTTTCAAGTATTTTGCCCATTTTAAAAAGTTGGTTGTTTGTCTTTTTATTATTGAGTTGGAAGAGTTCTTTATACATTCTGTTCACAAAGATTCTCACAAATAGTACTGAAATTACTGAGCCTTTATTTGAAAAAAATGAGCCATTACTCCTATATCACACTACATAAAAATTAACCTAATTGATATTTAGACTATTATACCCATGAACTACAGAATACACATCTTTTAAAAGACACATAGATTTTCCAAGACAGACCACAGGTTGGGCCATAATACAAGTCTGAATAAATCTCAAATGACTGAAATCAAACAGTATGTTTTTTGAGCTTGGCAGATTCAAATTAGAGGTCAATACAAAAATATCTAGAAAATGCTCAATTATTTTTGTGTACTTGTTTTTATCAATTCCTGTGAAGTAAGTGCTATGATCACTAACTACAATTAAGGATTTGTCTATTTCTCCCTTAAGTTCTGTCAATTCTTATATCATGAATTTGAAGTTATATTTGACATGTGCATATTTAAAATTATGATATCTTCTTGAGTGATTCTTTTATCAATATGAAATATCCTTTTCATCTCCAGTAAAACTCCTTGTTCCTTTTTTTTTTGTTTTTTTTGTTTTATGTTCCTACGTCCTTTTTTTTTCAATATTTGTTTTTTATTTGGCTACATCAAGTCTTAGTTGTGGCACGCAGGATCTCTACTTGCAGCGTGCAAACTCTTAGTTGCAGCATGTGGGATCTAGTTCCCTGACCAGGGATTGAACCCAGGCCCCCTGCATTACTAGTACAGAGTCATAGCCCGTGGACCATCAGGAAGTCCCAGTCTACTTTCTTTTATATTAAAATAGAAGCTCTAACTTATGATTAATATTTTCATGGCATATTTATGTTCATCACTTTAACCTAGTTGTGTCTTTGTATGTAAAGTAAATCTCTTATATTACTTCCTTTGTGGCTCAGCTGGTAAAGAATCCACCTGCAATGTGGGACACCTGAGTTCAATCCCTGGGTTGGGAAGATCCCCTGGAGAAGGGGAAGGCTATCCACTCCAGTATTTTGGCCTGGAGAATTCCATGGACTGTATAGTCCATGGGATTGCAAAGAGTCAGACACGACTGAGCAACTTTCACTTTCACATATTAATAAAAAGCATATTGTCATGTCTTGCTTTTGTATCCTGCCTTTTAATTGGAGTGTATTTCTTTTTCAGTTATGTCTTTTTTTCATTTTTTGGAGATTGATTGCTCTGTGATTATAATATGTGCTCTGATGAACTAATATTATACAACTTTACATATAACGCAAGAATCTCACAATGATTGTATAGATTTGTAAATTAAAACTATAGTTTTTTCTTATCATAGAACACCATATATAGAATTCCACAAGTCTAAACTTATTGTATAAAAATAAAGTGAATGAAGAGAGATAACCTCTGTCTACACCTTATTGTTTATCCTACATGTATTAATATATGCACTTTATCGCTTCTTCTACGAACTGGACATTGTGTGAGTGTTGTGCTCAGTTGCTAAGTCATGTCTGACTCTCTGTGATCCCATGGACTGTAGTCTGCCAGGCTCCTCTGTCCATGGGATTTCCCAGGCAAGAATACTGGAGTGGGTTGCCATTTCCTTTTTCAGGGATCAAACCTGTGTTTCCTGCACTGGCAGATGGATTCTTCATCACTGAGCCACCAGGGAAGCCTGAACTTGACATCACTGAGCATCAAGCACAACTGTTAATAACTGCTCAGTCTTATGAAAGCATCTTTCAAAAGACAATATAAATGACCCTAATCTCAGAACAAACTTCTGGGAAAAAGAAGACAAAGAATTTATGTTAAGGATAACTGGCAATCCAGTGGTTAACACTCCATACTTCCAAGGCAGGGTGCACAGTTTCGATCACTGGTCAGGGAACTAAGAACCCACAAGCCTCTTGGTGTGGTCAAAAGATAAAAAAGAAAAAGTAAAATCTGTTAAATCCCCTTGTTTTTTCCCTTGTTTGATACATAAAATAGGTAAACAAGAGATAAAATTTTTCTCCTCAGACATTAAATCTCCCACATTTCTGGGTTATGCATGTATAGGTGTTGTCTGGTCCCTCAACAGCTTAGTCCTCATTGCCAACTGAAAAACCCTGGGACCAGGACTTGCTGGGCAGTCCAAAGGTTAAGACCCTGCTCTTCCAATGCAGGGGGCATGGGTTCCATCCCTGCTCGGGGAACTATGATCAGGGAGTACAGATGTCATAGATGAGGGGTCAGGGACTATAGATGTCATAGACGAGGCAACTCCCATTTGGCTGAGGACAATCCCCAGTCAACACTCACATTAGCTGGGGGATGAGTGCCAGTAGAGAAAGGAGATTTAAGCAAAGCACCAACAGCACCCATCCATCTGACCCCATGGACTGTAGCCCACCAGGCTCCTCTGTCCTTGGAATTCTCTAGGCAAGGATACTGGAGTGGGTAGTCATTCCCTTCTCCAGGGGATCATCCCAACCCAGGGATCAAACCCCGGTCTCTTGCATTGCAGGCAGATTCTTTACCGTCTGAGCCACCAGGGAAGCCCCATTCATCTACCACAAGGGGCTAATTCTATCTCTATTCTTTATTTTTTGCACCCTTATATTTTAGTTGTTGGGGGCCACATATGAGCAGTTGGTTTGGTGCTTATACTGTATTTTGCTGGGAGGTTCCTGCAGTCTAGAATGTGCTAAGTCTGGAGTGTTCTGTTAATGCAATAAGATCTAATACAGATGTGTCCCACAGTAAAACCAGAGGGGCCCCAGGTCAGGAGTTCATTGTTTCTCCTCTTTTGCCATAAAATGGATTCTTTGATCTGAGCCATTATTATGAGAGAAATCATGTCAATATATTGTTGTTGCTCAGTTGCTAAGTTGTGTCTGACTCTGTGACCCCATGAAGTGCAGCATGCCAGGCTCCTCTGTCCTCCAGTGTTCCCTGGACTTTGCTTAAATTCTTGTCCACTGGGTCAGTGATACCCAACCATCTCATCCTCTGCCTTCCCCTTCTCATCATGCCTTCAATCTTTCCCAGCATCAGGATCTTTTCCCATGAGTCAGTTCTTCACATCAGGTGGCCAAATAACTGGAATTCAGCTTCACCATCAGTCCTTCCAATGAACATTCAGGGTTGATTTCCTTTAGGATGGACTGGTCAGTATATTAGGCTTCCATAAATTGAGTTGTGGTGCTGGCAGAGGCACCGAGGGCCAGGAAGGCAAGCTCGTAACCAGATTAGTCACCAGTTCTGATAAAGATGAATCACTGCCTCCTTTAAGGATGAATCACTATCTCCTCCTTCTCAATGTAATCAATCTGCCATCAAGTGGCAGACGGTCTTCTCAAAGAGTAATGCCTCATCAAAGGCTCAGTTTTGGTCTCTACAAATAGCAAGTTGGGAGTTCAGCAATGGCACCAACTAGTAATCTAGCTAGATCAGAACTGGTGAGGAGTCCATATTTTTGGACCCATGCAAGACTTTCATCCCTGCCACCATGACCTTTCTATCACAGGATCTTTGTGCTAGCTGATACCACAAATTATCTTGTTTACCTGGTGCCTGAGGACCTCTGCTGTGGTAGATGCTCTTTGGTGAAAATGAACATGAGACACAAAAATAGAAGTGCTTTATTCTCATTCCCTTAGATCTATCCACATTCTGTTTTCCAGTGACTTAACCACAGAATGTGGTGTTGAATCAAAATCCCATTGGTCCCCATTCTAACTGGAGTTTAGCCTAGTGCCAAGACTTTTAGCTTGGATTCTCTAGAAAATAGAGCCTGAGGGCTATTTGAGAGAAAAAGGAGTTAAGACAAGGGAGTGGGCAGGGGAGGAGGGGAAACTAATACTGGGTTGCCAAAAAGTTTGTTTGGAAGATCTTATGGAAAAACCCGAACAAACGTTTTGGTCAACCCAGTATAATAGTGTGGTACTAAACTGGCTACTTATCACCCTACCTGTCACCCCACTTATTTAACTTATATGCAGAGTACATCATGAGAAACGCTGGGCTGGAGGAAGCACAAGCTGGAATCAAGATTGCTGGGAGAAATATCAATAACCTCAGATATGCAGATGACACCACCCTTACGGCAGAAAGTGAAGAAGAACTAAAGTGCCTCTTGATGAAAGTGAAAGAGCAGAGTGAAAAAGTTGGCTTAAAGCTCAACATTCAGAAAACTAAGATCATGGCATCTAGTCCCATCACTTCATGGCAAATACATGGGGAAACAGTGGAAACAGTGGCTGACTTTGACTTTATTTTTTGGGGTTCCACAATCACTGCAGATGGTGATTGCAGCCATGAAATTAAAAGATGCTTACTCCTTGGAAGGAAAGTTATGACCAACCTAGACAGCATATTAAAAAGTAGAGACATTACTTTGCCAACAAAGGTCCATCTAGTCAAGGCTAGTGGTCATGTATGGATGTGAGAGTTGGACTATAAAGGAAGCTAAGCACTGAACAATTGATGCTTTTGAACTGTGATGTTGGAGAAGACTCTTGAGAGTCTCTTGGACTGCAAGGAGATCCAACCAGTCCATCCTAAAGGAGATCAGTCCTGGGTGTTCATTGGAAGGTCTGATGTTGAAGCAGAAACTCCAATACTTTGGCCACCTGATGTGGAGAGCTGACTCATTTGAAAAGACCCTGATTCTGGGAAAGACTGAAGGTAGGAGGAGAAGGGAAAGACAGAGGATGAGATGGCTGGATGGCATCTCTGACTCAATGGACGTGAGTTTGTTTGGGTAGGCTCCGGGAATTGGTGATAGACAGGGAGGCCTGGCGTGCTGTGGTTCATGGGGTCGCAAAGAGTCGGACACGACTGAGTAACTGAACTGAACTGAAACTGGCTACCCAGCTGACTGCTCATTGTTGTGGGCACATGCTAGGCATGGGGATACGCTAGAACAGACATAGATCTACCCTCATGGTCAGAGCTGGCTTTTTGGGCATGTAGACTACGTAGTTCTGTAACACTGCACGTTAGAAGGGCCTTGAGCTTGATTTAAAGCTCTGCTGTCACCATCTCGGAAGTCTCAATAATTTTCGAACAACAGGCTCTACATTTTCATTTGGCACTGAGCTCCATGAATTATGTTATCTGATCTTCTTAATATAAATTACAGTTTAGTACGGGAATTGATGATGTTTTCTCTCCTGAAGAGTGTGAACTGGTGGCATGGAGAGAAGGTTCTTATGGCAGGAGAACAGAACAAAGAGATGAAGAATAGCAGCATTCACTCACAGTGCCTGCTGCTGGATGGATGACAAGATACATGGGTGCAGCAGCAGAGAATCTTTTTTTGGTCTTCTGCACTTTTTCCCCCTAATCATAAACCCTGAATAATTCAGGTAAACTGAGTAGGTTTCTATTTCCTGAAACCAAAAAGAATCTAAGAACATACATGTGGGAGGTGACTTAAATCATGGGAATGAAATAGAGCAAGAATAGAAGAGAGATGAAGATCTTCTAGGCCAGTGCTATCTTACACTACCCAGAAAGGAATGAACTTTCAAATTTTAATTTTTTGTGAAAAATAAATTTTTGGAAAGTAAAATATGGAAAAGCACTAGAAAAATGAAATGAAAACAAAAATGACACACCAAACACAAGGTCACACTTTTAAGTATTTCAAACAGACATAAAACTACATTTCGAAAAACAGAATTAAAACTAAAAATAACATAAAAGGAAAAAACTATAACAACTGCACTTCGTTCACTGAAAGTGTACAGATAGGTGATTAATATAGAGAATAGCTGCTGCTGCTGCTGCTAAGTCGCTTCAGTCGTGTCCGACTCTGTGCGACCCCACAGACGGCAACCCACCAGGCTCCTCCGTCCCTGGGATTCTCCCGGCAAGAACACTGGAGTGGGTTGCCATTTCCTTCTCCAGTGCATGAAAGTGAAAAGTTAAAGGGAAGTAGCTGTCATCTCAGACTCTTAGTGACCCCATGGACTGCAGCCTACCAGGCTCTTCCATCCATGGGATTTTCCAGGCAAGAGTACTGGAGTGGGTTGCCATTGCCTTCTCCAAGAGAACAGCTAATACACCCTTAATTTTCCATCATTCCACGGTCTAAACAAAAGGTTGGCAGTGAAGTGAGAATTTCTCATATTAAATACTATAACAATATTTAATATTTTAAGTCTGTTAATACTTAAAGTTTTTAACATGATAAATGAATGTGCTTCTTGCTCGTTAAGTCCTCTAATGTAGCTTGGTTGCTCACAAGGCCACTAGCATAATGTATATTTAAATTGTTTCTATTTCGTTGTTGTTGTTGCTATTTTCCGTGTTTTTATTTTTATTTTTTGGCCATACTGTGGGGCAGGCAGGATCTTAGTTCCGTGATCAGGGATCGAACTCACACCCACTGCAGTGGAAGCGAGGAGTCTTAACTGCTGGACCACCACAGAAGTCCCTAAACTGTTTCTGTGTTGTATTTAAGAACACTAATAGCAGAGCAATCAGTCTCTTAAATGTATGTTTAAGGAAATGGAAGAAAAGACTTTTTTTTTTTTTGCCACAAGGCTTGTGGGATATTAGTTCTCCAAGGAGGGATAGAAACTGGGCCCTGGAAGCAAAAGTGCTGGGTCCTAACCACTGAGATTTTAAAGCAAATTCAGCAAGTTCAGACATTCATTCTTAACTTTTATTCCAAATGAAACAAATGATGCTTTATTTTAAAAATTCATTTTCAATTCTTCATCAGTAGACTGTTCCAAAGATTTATCCTATTACTTTAATAGTTACATTTAAATTATCTTTCAATGAAAGAAATAGATTCTGGATTCAAGAATTCCCTATGTGTATTTATTTTCATAGAAAATAAAAATTCAAAATCTTTTCACAAATTCATAGTTTTTTTTTATATTTTATGTATAAGTGCCACTGAAATTTGATGGCCTTCTTGCTTCATCAGTCAGTTCATAGTTTTAGCACTTTGCTATGAAATATGGCTGTGAACTCAGTAGATGGGGAATTACACTTCTGAGCAAAGTTAATATAAGCACTCAGATCTTTAATTCTTTGGAATTACTTCTCTGGTTATTATTCAGTTTACTACTGTCACTGCTAACCCACTACTGATGTGTCTTTTCTTGACAAGACAGAAAAGGCTTATTTCACCATCTGTAATTTAGGGTTAAAAATAAATGACACAAATTTTGCTTCCCAACTTTAGCTCTGAATTTCAAAAACAGGCTTGATTAAAAACGAAAATGGCTGCAAAAATAAAATGACTATAAAAATAACTAGTTATATAAAAGGAAAAATTTACATTTCCACATATTTTTATTCACTTTTGGCTTACAGTTGACAAACTAACCTTAAAAATTTCACTCTTTCACTAATGTGGTCCTATAGCACATGACAAGGAACAGACCTACAATTCATGCCACTGACCTCCAACTTGCCATGTAAGTTGGAGAAATCTGAACCACTCTATACTCTGTTTAGCCAGAGTATAATGATCACGTGCTTGGATACAGTTGAAATGTTAAATTTCCATAAATGCTGTGAAGCATTTACTCTTTTTTTTTCATGTTTATAGAATGCTAATTATATTTTTGTGACCCTCATGGACTGTAGTCCACCAGGCTCCTCTGTCCATGGAATATTGGAGTGGGTAGCCTTTCCCTTCTCCAGGGGATCATCCCAACTCAGGGATCGAACCCAGGTCTCCTGCATTGCAGGCAGATTCTTTACCGTCTTAGACAGCAGGGAAGCCTGAAACGTTTACTCTTAACTTCCGTCCTTATCTCCTTGTGTACTAAACACAAGTAGTTTGCAGATTGGCACTGGTCCAAGAACGACACTTTAAGCAGCACTGCTAGGAGAAAACTAGTAGAGGAGTTTATGAAGTAACAGAAGAGAGGAGGGGAACAAGGAGACTATGAATTTGTGGAAGACTAGGGAAGCTTTAAGAGGAAGTAGTTCACTGTGTTAACTGCAATAAAGGTCAAGTAGGTTGAGACCAAAAGGAAGCCATGAGTTGACAATTAGGACACTGGTGACCTTTGAAAGAGTGGTTTCAGTGGAGTGCTGGAGGCACCACTAGAAGGCTGAGGAGTTGCGAGAGAAGCACAAATGGGGACTACCCTTTCAAGAAGCTAGGTGGGAAAGTAATGGAAACAGTGTGGTAGTTTACAAAGAGGTTGAGGGACTTCCCTGATGGGCCAAAGTGGTTAAGAATCTGCCTTCCAATGCAGGGAACATGAGTTTGATCCCTGGTCCTGTAACTAAGATCCCACATGCCACGGGGCAGCTGGCCTGTATGCTGCAATTACTAAGCCCTCCAACTCTAGAGCTGGTGCTCCGCGACCAGAGAAGGCTCACACACCACAGTGAAGAGGCTGTGCACCAGGACAAAGACCCAGCACAGACAAAAAAAAAAAAAAAACGAATCAAAGAAAAAAGTCGAAGGCAGACTTCTTAGACTACGGAAGACTTTAAAAATAAAAAGTCTCATATCACTGAAGGGGCCTCAAACTGAAGTGAGTTGTGAGTTCTGTCTCTAGGTAGAAAATCTAAGAAAGAATTTTTTGTTTGTTTTACAGTAATCTTAAAACTACTATGAAGGTGCAGAAAGATCAGGGGAAACTTTCTTGGAGAATCTGTAGACTTTCTAACACTTCTTTGGCAATGCAACAGAAAGCTGTGGGAGGAATGTAAGGATTTTAATTGACTCAATTTCTCCTGAGTTTTGTATAAAGAGTTTATTTTGGCTGCACCAAACAGTGTGTACGACCTTAGTTCCCCAACCAAGGCTTGAACCTGTGCCCCCTGCTTTGGAAGTGGAGAGTCTTATCCACTGGATTTCCACGCTCAGAGACTTAACCACTGGGAAATTCCAGGACTTTAAATGTATCCATGGTAAGATACACATCCTTTTGTAAACTGAGAAATCTGTGAGCTATCATAATTACGGTAAACTCAGGTATTGACAAAATGGGTTTAATAAAGCAAGTCATATCTACATGTGAAGAGAGTTTACTTCAGTTCCCAGACTTTCCTCTGCTTTCCCTCCCTCCCGAGTTTTAGCAAAGAAGCATTTACTGTGTGCCCAACACCATGCTAGGTACTAAGGTTACATTAATGACTGGTCTCTATATGGAAGTAGTTCACTAGAGCAAAATTATTGGTTTTGATGTTTTTTGGTGGAAACAAGTGAAAACCCCAGCTCCATCAAGGTCAGCTCCAGGGCCAGTCAAATCAGAGGCTGTCATGTCACCAAGGACCCAGATTTTCTGATATTACTACTGAGCCATCTTTAGTGTTTCTGCCTCATCCTCAGGTCAGCTTAAGTCACTATGGCTGCAGCAATTGCAAGTGACACATTCTCAAAATAGTTAAGGGGTAGAACTATGTCATCTGTATCTCATTTTAGAGGCTCCCAGCAGACTAACTTTGATCTTGCAAAAACCAAAACTGCATCTTACAAAAACCAAATTGTATCCTGTGCTCCTGACTACCGTACTCGAATCCTGGGAAAGAAGAGTGGAATTACCGCTGTGATGGTATTTGCCCTCTGAAGTTGGGTCTGGGCATGGACCCTAACACCTGATAAACTTTGAGTCCCCAAGAAAGAGTTTCTGAACTTAAGGCAGAACTTGTTGTTGAGTAGGCCAATAACTGTTAGCCCTTTTTCACATTCTGGCATAAACCATACTATACACAGAAAATGATAATCCATTGTATGGCCCACAGGGATAAACCCAAAAGCTACCACTTGCCTGAAGGCGTCGGCTGCCTCAGCCCTGCTCAGCTGTTCCAAGGATGAGGGAATTCACATCAGAGCACAGCTGTATTTTATTCACAGCACCTCAGTTGGGAAGCTCCGAGCGGGCAACCCACAGCATCTGCCAGTGAGACAAAAGCAAGTACTCAAACTAGGCAATCTATTAGCATAAGTAAATACCAAGAGACAGGAGACACAGTTTCTAAGTCAATGTTTGACCATGGTAATTCCTGCAAACTCTTTTCTGCTGTCTTTGTGCCTTGCATATGCTATTTCTCTCTTCTCGTTGTTTTCTTTAACACAGTGTAATGGATAAGTAGAGTCAAATATATCTGGGTTCAAAACCTCTACCACCCATCGGCTGTGTGTTTAAGTCACTCAGTCGTATCTGATTCTTCGCGACCCCATGGATTGTAGCCTGTCAGCTCCTCGGTCCAGGGAATTCTCCAGGCCAGAATACTGGAATACTGGGCAAATGAATTAACTCCTCTGAGCCTGTTTTCCCTATCCAAAGTGTAATACAACTACAACTCATTTTAAAGGGCTTTTTCTGAGGATTCGGTAAGATAATGAGGTAAAATGGCCAGAACAATCCCCTGTGCACATAGTAAGTCCTCCTTATATGTGAGGTCCTGGCAAACTTCTATTCAAATGCCCCTGCTCCTCTGAACATGTCCTTTAGACGTTTCGATGGTGCTTCCTGGTTTTAACGCTATTAAAACCGCGCAGCACCTTGTCATCCGTTCTTTGCCCGCAGCGCCCACCCCTCTTCCCTCAAAGAACTCTCAAGAGGCCAGTTTCGTCGTCCCATACTTGGTCTCCGCTAGCAGTGGGCAAAATCCAGCTCCTCATAGGTGTTCCAGAGGGTGTTTGTTTTTGTTTTTGCCGACTTCGCTTAACGGATTGGGCGGGAGGAGCGCGGGCGAGCGGGAGGGCGCCGCCCAGGAGGAGAGGGGCGTGCCCGCCCCGGGTGCGCTCGCCCGATACTCCCCGGAGGGGGCCTCGGCCGCAGCCCCGGACCCACCCGGCTATAGCGAGGGGGCCCGCGCACCCACCGGGCCGGGTAGCTCCCTTACCCGGCCACCCACGGCCGCAGGGGCGAGTTTCGAGGAGAGACAGGCTGAGGCGGCAGCGGCTGCCTCCGGGCGGGCGCCTGGGTTGCAGGCCCGGGGCTCCCCGCCCGCCCGCCCGGCCCACGCCTCGCCTCGCCTCGCCTCGCCTCGCCCAGCACCCCGGTGCCCTCCCGACGCCGGCGGGCCCGGGAACCTCGCGGACGTGACGCTGCGGGCGGAAGTGACGTTTTCCCGCGGTTGGACGCGGCGCTCGGTTGCCGGGCGGGGGAGGGCCGGCCCGGTTTTTTTTTCTCAAGGGAACGTTCAAATTATTTTTGTAACGGGAGTCGGCCGAGGACGGGGCGTGCCCGAGGTGCGCGCGTCCTCTCCCTTCCCAGGCCCTCCTCCAGCGCCCGCCGGTGCCTGCCCTGCGAGCGCGTCATGCCGCCCAAAACCCCCCGGAGAGCGGCCGCCGCCGCCGCCGCCGCCGCCGCGGAGCCCCCGCCGCCGCCCCCTGAGGAGGACCCCGAGCAGGACAGCGGCTCTGAGGACCTGCCTCTGGCCAGGTGAGCGGGCCGAGCCACCGGCGGCGGGCGGCGAGCTGGGAGGGCGCCCCGAGGCTGCGTCGGCGGGCGCCGCGGCGTCTAGGCGGGGGCGCGTCCCCGCGGGGCGTCGGCCCCTGCGGGAGGACGGTCCCCCCTCCGCCACCTTTCGCGGCGGAGCGCCCGGAGGGAGCTGACGGAGGTCTGGGTGCGGGCGCCGCCAGGGGAGGGCGGCCGGGAGGGGGTCTCGGCCCCAGCTTGACAGGTGTCGAGCGGGTGGGGCTCGGGTCGCTGAGCGAAGTGACAGGTGCCGCCTTTGCTCCGCAAGACGGCCCTGCGCATCCGGCGGGTGATTTCGAGACCCCATCACACGCAAAAGAGAAAAAAAGAAAAGAACTAACTGGTGTCTGCTGGACAGGTTTTTCTTCCCGTTGAGATTAGTAGTCCTCCAGTGGTCTTTTGACTTTCTCTTTTGGTCTCCTGCGATGCAACAGTTGGAAGTGGTTGTTTTTTTTTGTTTTTTGTTTTTTTTTTTTTTTTTCTCTGGGCGCGCAGCTGTATCTGAAGCCCAGTCCTGGGACAGACAGCCAGAAAAGCCTTGGATGCGGCGGCAGAGATGCCCGCGGACGTGACGGGCAGGGTCCTGGGTGTCAGTTACCCCCCCCCCCCCCGCCCAGGAAGCTCGACTGAGGCGCCTTGTGGCGTTCTCTTCTTAGAAGGGGATTTTCGGTTCTTGGGGATTCACGGCCATCGGTAGTGACTGGTGGAACGTAACTCTTTAGAAAGAACTCGTGCCTGGGTAAAAATTTTGTGAGACGTTTAGCCCAAGAGCTTAAAAGTTCCTAAACTTTTCTCTTGTTTTCCAAAACGTCTTGCGTATTTTCGTTGGCCACAGCGTGCCTCGTTATTTCTTCCATTTTGCCTTTCGGCTTTGAGCCAGCAAGGATCCTGGTGTCCTTGGGGTTTTTTTTGTTTGTTTCGTTTGTTGGAGTAGAAAACGAGTGTTTTTGTGCTCACGTGGAGTTGTTTTTCTTCTCCTAAGTAGATTCTAAATAATCACGATAATGCAGTGGAACTTGACAGGGAGATAATGTATTGCAACATCTTATTTTTCTTGATTGTGATGCTTTATGGTTAGAACCAAAAATTGAACGAGTATAATTATCCATTATTATTGTCAGCAGTGGCCCTGCTTTGAAACTGCACATCTTTTACAGGGGAATGGGACTCCTTTCTGTCTCCCTTCCACAGTTTTAGTCCATTAGCAGGTCCTGTTTCTCTCACCTCCCCCTGCACTAACAGAATTTGGGACAAATTGTTAAAGATTGGGAAAGGCTTTTGGAAATGGCTTGTGAAAGGCTATTAGAAATTCATATATGACTATCTTATGAATTAAAAATCATTCTCACTAGTGGGAAAAAAAAAAAAAAAAAGCCCAGGGATGTTCTAGGAGAAGACGTTAGTTTCTGATTAAACTCTGATATGTTCAGTATTTTACAGTTTCCCTTTGGTAAGAACAGTGAAGTTTACTGCAAAGAACTCTTATGTTAACCGCAGAGCTTGGAAGCATTCTTGAATAATGTAGAGTAACCGGAAATATTGAAGTTCTGGCCATCACCAGGGAAAAGAAAGTCTTTGTTTTTATTTTCCAACACTTCATTTTATATACTTTTAAATGATGAAACTATCACAAATTCTTTAAGTCAGAACCATGCAAGATAAAGTCTATTCTTGATTATCCTTACCCATAAAATGTGTCCTTATTAAAAAAAAAAAAAAAAATGTGTCCTTATGGGCTATCAAAAACTACAGGTTAACTATTTAACAAGGATAGAACCACTGCCTGGCAGTCTGAAGTTGAGAAATTTACCTGGGGTGGGTTCAGGGCCCAGTCCAACTGCATTTCCAGTGATGGAGCCCATGTCTACTTTGAGAATTGGGAGTTTACTTAAGGGAAACAGCACACCATTTTCATTCTTGAGATAACCAAAAGTTAATTATGTTTCAGAGGAGGTTGGCAGTCTGGAATAGTGCTCAAGGGCATGGATTATAGAGTTAGATTATTGGGTTTCTATCAGGGTTTCTGACATACTGCCTGATTTCAAGTGAGTGCTTTAACTTCTCTGATTTGGTATTTGTAAAACAGGGATAATAAGAGGATTTACCTAATAGGGCTGATGTGGGGATTGAATCTACCTTCATCTAAGGTACTTTGTGTGGGATCATAATAAATACTAAAAAATTATTAGCTATTCCTTGTACTACTACTATTATTATTAGAGGTCAAGTAGACATTAAGTGATTGAAAAAGAATTAGCCAAGAAGAGTTTTTTGACTGCCTGTCTTGGTTAAGGAAAATCAGGAAGAAAAGGCTGAATTTAATCATCGTGTAAGAACTACTAGTAAGTAGGTTAAATAAAACACTGTGAAGGGTATACTGCATTTTAGCAAAAGTTAATGATATTGAATTGGTTTTGTAATATTATCTATTGCTTTCCTCTTGCTGTTAACCAACCCAACTTTCCCAGTTTTAGCTCTTGTACTTATTTTAAGCTATTTTGCTGCTCTGAAGTAGCAAACATTTTTCACTGTGTGGTATTACCATTCTGGAAAGACTGAAAAAGATAAATATATGTTTAAATTCTAAGTGTAATTTTTTCAAAGATAAATAAGATTCTAAAGTATTTAGTGATGCTGTCTTTCAGGATAGTGCTATTCTATGCAAACTATTGAAATGTTTATCTAATTAATTTGATTGTAAATATGTGCCTATTAATATTTTTTCATTTGGTAGGCTTGAGTTTGAAGAAACTGAAGAACCTGATTTTACTGCATTATGTCAGAAATTAAAGATACCAGATCATGTCAGAGAAAGAGCTTGGTTAACTTGGGAAAAAGTTTCATCTGTGGATGGAGTATTGGTAAGGAATGTCAAAGTTTTTTGAAAACATTTTTTTAATTTCAGAAATAATTTTTAATCACTATAAAAAATTTTGAAAGTGGAAAATTATAAAGCAGAGTTACTAATAATCCTATTACCCAGAGGTAATTTATTTCTGATAACATGAAAAATTAAAAAAACCCAACTCTCCATGTAAGCCCCCCACAAAAGTATTTTAAAGCAAATCTTAGGTTTCACATTTTATTCATAAATAGTTCACTATGCTATAAAGACTTTTTAAAAAACAAAATGACTCATAAAATAATTTTAATATCATAATATATAATCAGTATTGCAATTTCCTGATTGCCTTATAATTATTTATTTAGAATTCAGAATCTTTGATAATATTTTGATATTCCTTTTTTTTCTTGAATACATATGCATATATATTCAACATCTATGTATATAATAATATCACTAGCAAATAATTATTGACACTTTATATGTACTGGGGAATATTGTAAGCACTTTGTAAGTAACTCATCTGACAAGCCTTTAAGTTGTGAAGTATAAAATCCTTATTTTACATGTAAAATGTAAAATCTTCATTTTATAAATGAAGATACTGAAGCTGAGTGAGATTGAGTAACTTAACTAAGGAATCCTGACTAATAAGATCTAAAACACATATTTGGGATCATACATATAGTTATATATGTAATTGCATGTAGTTTTGTATCTTAAAAAAATATTTTTTCTTAACATGAGCATTTTATGTTGTTAAATATTTTTTGATATATTTGATAATGTCATTTCCAGTGGTGTTATGATATTTTATCCATTAGATGTATTCTGATTTGTTAGCTTACTGTTATTTGACATTTTCCCCCCAACTTTTTGGAGCTGTAAAATAATGTGATAAACATCCTTATTTGTAAGAGTGATACCTGGCACAAATTAAGTCTTCAATTACTTGTTAAATGGATTAATGAATGAATCTCTGATTATTAGGATAAATTCTTACAATTTGAATTACTGAGTCAAAAGCTACGAGCATTTATAAAACTATTGGTAATTATTGCTAAATTGCACTCTAATCACTTTTAGTGAGTTTACGTTTTCATTCAGCATTGTATTAGAGTACACTGCTGTCTTGTTTTTTACTGATTCGGTCAATGCAGCAAAATATGTTTATATACATCCTATAAAAATAGCTATTTATAACTGTTAAAAAAAAATCTCTAGTGTTTTAATCTGTTTGGACTGTTACAACAAATACCTTAGTCTGGATAGCTTATAAACAATAGAAACTTATTTCTCACTGTTCTGGAGCTGGAAAGTCCAAGATCATGGTGCAGGCAGATTCTGGGCCTAGTAAAGGCACACTTCTTTATTCACAAGGAATTCACAGATAGTGCCTTGTCACTGGCCTCTGTTGGCAGAGCTGGTGGGAGCTTTTGCTGGCCTCTTTTAGAAGGGTACTGATTTCATTCATGAGGGCCCTTCCCTCCTGACCTAATCACTCCTGAAGGCTCTACCTCCTGATACCATCTTGTTGGGCATCATGTTTGCAGCATCTGAATTTGAGGGGGACACCAGTATTCAGTCTATAGCATCTGGTAATAAAAAAAAAGGAGAAAACAAACCTCCAAAGACTTTCCAAAGATCTGAACATATTCTAGAACTACATACTAAAAAGGCATTCTTGAAGTATCTTGGATGAATGACTTTGGGATTATCATCCCAAAGCACCTAATATATATTTCCACTGATTTGGGTATATCATGTACAAAGCCATTTCTTTGAGTGTGCTGTTAAAGAGAGTCATCACTCCTTCACTTCTCTCTCTTCCATAAATACTAGGCTTTTAGTTTTCAGAAAGTTGAGAAGGGGTAGTTGATTATAGACATTATTGGTAAGTGCAGATAGTTGCCAACTTTTAAGTGAGTTGTGTTCCAGATCTCTTGAAAGTGAAAGTGAAAGTCACTCTGATCCATGGAATTCTCTAGGCCAGAATACTGGAGTGGGTAGCCTTTCCCTTCTCCAGGGGATCTTCCAAATGCAGGTCTCCCAGATTACAGGTGGATTCTTAACCAGCTGAACCACAAGGGAAGCCCAAGAATACTGGAGTGGGTAGCCTATCCCTTCCTCCAGCAGATCTTCTGACCCAGGAATCCAGATCTCTTAGTAAGTACAATAAGGTAGTTAGATTTGCAGGCTAATTCACAGGAAACTTTTTAAAAAAAAAAACTGAATTCTAGCAGTAATAGTTTTGGGCTTCAGACTTTCATACATACATATATAAATAAATAAATGTTACTGCTTTTGTATCCTACCCTTTTGTTTCTCCTGGCTTTGTCCCTATCTTCCATGGGAACTGGCATAGTTTAAAACTCATCTCCTGATGATGCTCTTGATGGGGACTAGGAGATGAGAAGTCATTCCTGGTTGTGTGCTGAGGAAAATAAAGGAATTTCATGTTACATTTGGGATTTGGGGCATCTTTTCGTTGGGTACGACAGGATGATGTTGTATTTTTCTGTTACAGTTCACCAAACTCTTCCACAGAAATGTTATTTTCAGTGATAGTTAAGTTTTTGAAAGTTGGCCTGATAATTTAATCTTCATTGATACAGTAATTTCTAAGGGAGAATGTGACACAGTGAGTGCTGAGAAGCCAGAGAGTGACACAATGAACCTGTTTCTGATGCAGCCATTCTAGTTGCACTTGGCTATCTTCTTTGAAACAAGAAGAATGTGGTAACTCAGGGTAATTTTTGTCACCTGAAAATAGATAATGTTTATTGAAACAAAGGATGGGTTAAGAGCAAGAATTTGTCATGAGACTGGACTGACTCAAGTTTCAAATCTACCCTTTACTGTCTCTCTGATCATGAAAAGGTACCTAAAATCTCCAAGTCTCAATTTGCAAATGGAACTAACAATAATTTCTGTGTCTTGGAGTTATTTGGTAGATTAAATAAATTCATGCATATAAAGCATTTATTAGTGTAAATGAGTGCTTATATTTGGTCATGCAAGCAGAATATTTTGACTAATGAGCTACTGCAGAAAATCTTATATTAATGTTTTTTAAAAGAACTTAAGGATCAATTAAAATGGTTGAAGTTTTAAATGGATGTATAGTGATTTTGATGTGGCACTTTCATTAAAATTCACATTTTTGGGTTCTTGAGAGTTAAAAAAAAGTTGTTTATACATGCAGGAAAGCATATATTAATCCTTTTAAAGGAAAGGTTTGTGGTATTTTGTCTAGAAATTTCTTCTTGTATAAATGTTTAGTAAGTGTGTAATATGTGATTGCTGTCATATGATTAAATTGTGTTCATGCTGCTTACAGCATATGAATAAAATAAGAAATTGGTCAGGTATACCTCTCATACTGTGACTTATGGTGAATCAGTTGTTGGAATATTGGTTTTCTTTCTGCATCTTGAATGACAGCGTGGCAGAGAAGAAAAAAGCCTTGGACCTCAGGGCAAAAAACTCTTATTGTAGTTGTAATGTAGCTATATGATTTTAGGCAAATTGGTTAATCCCAGTCTCAGTTTGCCCATCTGAAAAGCAGAAATGATGTCTGAATGTCAGCCTTTTAGGCTTTTGCATGGGGGTGTGTGTGTGTGTATTTGTATGTTTATTTGTGTGTGTATATATTCAAGGGCTTTGAAATATATTACCCTTGATAGAAGCATTTTAGAGGTAATTACATTTAGAAAGATAATTGAGAATAGTTTGGAATTAGAGTAAAACTAGGCATTCTATTTAAGCTGTGCTGCAAAAATATGAAGTTTCTTAATAACCTTAGCAGAATATATATTTTAAAATTATGTGTAATGAAAAATTTCTTTGCCTGTAATTTTTTAGTCCTTAGTTATATATATACCCTTTCTGTTTGAAGATGGTGCTTATATTCTGATTGCTTGTGGTTTTTGCTGAGCAAAATACATTTAAGAACATGTTTGTGTGCATGTCCTCAGTCGTGTCTGACTCTTTGGGACCCCATGGACTGTAAACTGCTAAAGGACATACACGTGAATGTTACATTTGTATTACAGATGGAGGATATATGCAGGTTCTTTTATTTCTGATTTAACTTCTAAGATTAATTTTTAAAGACATTTTATTTTGGAGAGTTTCAGAGATTTATATAAGTAGGTTAGAGAAAATAGTATGAACTCTCACATACCTGTTAACCAGCTTCAGTAGTTATCAGTCATGGCCAAACTCTATTTCTCCCTGACTCCAGATTATTTTAAAGTAAATCCAAGATATGATGTTTCATCTATACATATTTCAGTATGTATGGGGGGAAAAAAAGAGCTCTTTAAAAAAATGACCACAAGAAATTTCCTGGCGGTCCTCTGATCAGGATTCCACACTTCCACTGTAGGGGTCATGGACTGAATCCCTGATTTGGAAACTAAGATCCTACAAGCTGCACCAGAAGACAGTCCCCTCCAAACAACAGAAGCATCACAGTTCATCACACCTGATAAAATTAATGAAAATTCCTTAATATCAAATATCCGTTATTTGAATTATGTAGATTGTTTCATAAATTCTTTTTTTCAGTATGTTCAGGATTTAAATAAGGTCTACCCAGTGTGATTGGTTGATTTATGTCTTAAATCTCTTTCAGTCTATAGACTTTACCTTTTCCTTCCCTCCCCCTTTTCCTTCCTTTTCTTATTTTTTTTCCAATGTATTTGTTGAAGAAACTGGAGTTTTTATCCTGTGAGATTTTTTTACTGTGTGTATTTTACAGATTGTACCTCCTTCATTGTTTAACATATTTCCTAATTCTCTGTGTTTTCTAGAAATGATTGTAGAGGCCTGATCAGATCCTGATTTGATATTTTTCAGAAGAAATGCTTCAGAGATGTTGTTGTGTATGCCTGTTGGTAGACAAATAATGTCTTGTTCTCTGTCTTTTAAATGTAAGCTTTTTTTGATGACCATTGACTGGAGCCATTAGAGGTTGCTAAATGCTGAACTAATCTTTCCCTTTGCAATTATTAGTTGTAATTCTTCTGTAAATAGAAACTTTGCTCCATCAACTATGTTTATTCTGAAGTATAGGTCATTCAGGAAAGGTTGGATAAGTGCTTTATTCTTTGCGTTTATTGACTAGTTTTCTTTCTTTTTTTGTGTGTGTGTGTTTATTGACTAGTTTTCAAGCTGAGTTTGTCTTTTAACATTCCCCAAAAGTGACCAATGGTTATAATAATCTTTTCAAGTATTAATATTATCTTATAATACCAATAGACCAGTTTGACTATACAAAGATAATATAACATTCAGTTGATCCTTGAATAGTGTTGGAGTTAGGGCCAGCAAACCTCCACACAGTTGACAATCTGTATTACTTATGGTTGACCCTCTGTATACACAGTTTCTTCATATACATGGTTCCTCCATTTCTGTAGTTTCACATCTGAGAGTTTAGCCAATCTCAGCTCATGTAATACTATAATATTTACTATTGGAAAAAAAATTGCCTATAGTGTAGTACTATAGTCTTGCAAAGAGTTGACTCACTGGAAAAGACCTTGATGCTGAAAAAGATCGAAGGCAAGGCGGGGCGGGCCGCAGCAGAGGATGAAATGGTTAGATAGCATCACCAACTCAATGGACATGAATTTGAGCAAATTATAGGAGATAGTGAAGGACAGGGAAGCCTGGTGTGCTGCAGTCCATGGAGTCACAATGAGTCAGACACAACTTAGCGACTGAAAAACAACAGTAGCCTTTACTATTGAAAAAAAATATATAACACACAGTTTGCAGCCATGTTCTTCAAGAGTCAGCTGTATTTTGTAATTTCAAGAGTAAAATGGAAATAAGATCACATAGTATTTAACCTTAGGGATTGTCTTTTTTTTCATTAAGCATAATTCCCTGGAGACACATTGCTGTTAAATGTCATTATATTTGTTTGCTAAGGGTGCCATAAAAAAATACCACAGACTGAGTGGCTTAGACAACAGAAATGTGTTTTCTCACAGTTCTGGAGGCTGGAAGTCCAAGATAAACTATGGGCAGGTTTGGTTTCTTCTGCAGCCTCCCTCCTTGGTTTGCAGATGGCTGCCTTCTCCTTGTCTTCTGGAATGGTTTTCCTGTGCACAAATCCCTGGTGCCCTTTTGGGTGTCCAGACTTCCTGTTCATGTAAGGACACTAGTCAGATTCAATTAGGTTTACACTTCTGTCCTCATTTTAACTTACGTACCACTTGAGACCCTATCTCCAAACACAGTTATGTTCTCAGATACTTAGGGCTCGGGCTTCAACATAGGAATTTTGTGGAGGGAACACAGTCCAGCTCATTGAAAATGGTTTGTTTCTTTGTTATTTTTGGTAGTATTCCATGGGATGGCTGCACCACAGTTTGTTTAACCATTCACTTACTGAAAGGTGGCTGTGTTGTTTGTAGGCTTTAGCTACTATGAATGAAGCTGCTATATCTATATCATGTTGTAGATTTTTATTGTGGACATCAGTTTTCCACTCTTTAAACACCAAGGAGTGTTGTTGTTGGATCCTATTGCAGAGATCCTATGGTAAGAGTATGTTCATTTTTGTAGGAAACCTCCGAATTGTGTCCAGAGTGGTGGTACCATTCAAGAAAGCGCTGCTTCTTTCATAATTTTGTGAGCATTTGGTGTTCTCACTGTCTTGCATTTTGGCCATTCTAATAGGTGTGATATCTCACTTTTAATTTGTAATTCTCTTAACGGCGTACGATGCTGAACATCTTTTCATATGCTTATTTGCCATCTGTACATCTTCGGAGAGGTGCTGACACCTTGTGCCAATTTTTTAGTCTGTTGTTTATTTACTCATTGGTGAGTTTTAGGAGGAGTTTGTGTATTTTGGAAAACAGTCCTCTTTAGATATTCCTTTTGCCAGTATTTTCTCCCATTCTGTGGCTTAACTTCTCATCCTCTTGACAGTGTCTTTCATCAAGCAGAAATAATTTTAATAAAGTCCAGGTTATAAATTCTTCCTTTTATGAATCATGCCTTTGATATTGTATCCTTATCATTGCCATCACACTTCCTGATTTCAAACTATTACACAGCTGTAGTCATAAGAATAGAATGGGATTTAGCATTCAGACAGACACATGGATCAAGAGAAAAGAAAAGAGATCCCAGAAATAAACCCCCACACATATATGGTCAGTTAATTTATGACAGAAGAAGCCAAGAATATTCAGCAGTGATAAAACCATCTCTTCAGTAAAGGGTTCTGGGAAAACTGGACCACTGCCTCACACTATTGATAAAAATTAACTCATACTGGATTAAGAGACTTGAACATAAGAAACCATAAACTCCTAGAAGAAAACATAGGTGCAAGCTCCTTGACCACCGTCTTGGGGATAATTTTTTGAATTTGACACCAAAAGCAGAGTGAACAAAAGCAGAAATAAACAAGTAGAACTAACTACATCAAAATAAAAAGCTTCTGATAGGAAAGGAAACCACTGACAAAATGAAAAGGCCAATTGGGAGAAAATATTTGCAAATCTTGTATCTAATAAGGAGTTAAAATCCAAAATACTTAAAGAACAAACAATCCAGTTTAAAAAAAAAATGGGCTGAGGGACTGAATAGGTATTTTTCCATGGAAGACATACAGATGGCTAACAAGTACATGATGCTTAACCTCTCTTAATCATCAGGGAAATGCACATCAAAACCACAGTAAAATACCACTCCCATCTGTTAGAATGGTTATTATCAAAAAGACAAGACATAACAAGCGTTGGTGACAATATAGAGAAAAGGGAACCGTACATTGTTGGTAAGAATGTATATTGGTGCGTCCACTGTGAAAAACCGTACCTGGAGAGGAGAGATCAAGATGGAGTAGAAGGATGCGGGCTCACCTTCACGCACCAACACATCAAAACCACAACTACATATAGAGCGGTGCTTGGTCAAATTGATTTGGGAAGTAGCCAGATGGCTCTTTTTCAACCGAGGCTGTGAAGGAAGAACTGCACAAAGGCTGGCAGGAAGGGAGGAGAAGCAGTCTGGTCTGGTCAGGACCTGCCCCCGCCAGTGGAGGGTACAGAAGGGGAGGGACATGGCACAGATTTGGGGATTTTCCCTGGGGGGAGTGAGGGGTTTGCGTCACGTATTAGGCAACCTAGCCCACAGGTCCAACCCTGGGAAGACCCCCTTGGCTGGTTTGGAAACCACTGGGGCTTACCGGAGGTCTCTAAGAAACCAGGACTCGGCCCTTGAAGGACATGCACAGACTTACCTCCTCCCAAGTCACAGCAGATGGGAAACTTTCTTGGGCTCTGGCCAGCTTACCAGGACCACCCCAGTGTATCCCGCAGCCTGCTGAGGGCTCCTGCTCCAGCGCCTCTTGCCCGGGCGCTGCACCCACTGCGGCGCGGGCAGCTCCTGAGAGCGCGCACACTTGGAGGGCTGCGAGCCTGCTTGCATCCTGCCCCCGACTCTGACCAGTGTGGAGGCGGACACTGCCAGCCTGGGTGTCCGTGTGTACACCCTGGAGGGAGCAAAGCCGCATCCCAGGCGGAGAATGTAGGCACTTGGTAGGCCGACATTGCACACACTTGAGGGGGAGTAAAACTAGGTGGGGCCTGCCATCGCAGGCTCATGTGTCCATGCGCGCATCTGGAAGGAAGTGAAACCGGGTCAGTGAGGCAGGGTCATGTGTCCATGCGCGCATCTGGAAGGAAGTGAAACCGGGTCAGTGAGGCAGGGTCATGTGTCCATGCGCGCATCTGGGAGTGAAACCGGGTCAGTGAGCCCGGATGTCCGCTGAAGTCCTGACGCGGCCTCTAACTAAGGCATGGACGCCGCGGCTGCGGAGGGAGAGAAACCAGCGCCGGGGTTCAGCCCCGTGTCCTCAGCCGTGGACGCGCCCCATACCTGGACAGGGACTCTGTCAGAAACCCACTTTCCTCCTAGCAGAAACCCACTTGCCTCGGTACTCCGGTTCCAGCCCCTGGAGCCCCGCCCCCACCCCTTATATGGTGGAGACCGCGTTTGAGCGGAGAGGCCCCAGTTCCGACCCGTAGTTGCTCCAACGTCAACCCATCACAATGATGGCTGCCCGCACAGCCCAGGGGAAGACAGCCTGTGCCCGTTCACTTCAGATCCAGCAGCTCGCAGACCAGAGCCTCTGGGCACATGCGGACTGCATTGGGACACCCCCACATGAGGACATGCCTCCAAGACTGGGATAGGTAACTGTTTCACCTAATCATGGTGACAGAGAAGGCTGAACACAATGAGAAGACTGAGGACTATATTTCAAATGAAAGGGCAAGAAGAAACCCCTGAAAAAACTCTCTGATGAAACGGAGGTAAATACCTTATAAAGAGTCCAGTAGTAATAGGAATGCTAACTGAACTGGGGAAAAGAATAGATGAACACAGAATTTTAACGAGGGATTAGAAAAAACATACAAAAAGAACCAGTCAGAGCTAAAAAACAGGATAACTGAAATGAAAAACACTAGAGAGAATTAACAGCAGGTTAGGTGATACAGAAGAATGCATAAGGTATAGAATAATGGAAATCACTGGGTCACAACAGCAAAAAGAAAAAAAAAATTTAAATGAGAATTGTTTAAGGGACTTTGGGGACAACATTAGGTGTACTAAAAATCACATTCATAGGGGTCCCAGAAGGAGAAGAGAGGGAGAAAGAGGTAGAAAATTTATTTCATGAAATTATGGCTGAAAACTTCCCAAACGTAGACAGGAAACAGACATCCACGTGCAGGAAACACACAGTCACAGACAGTATGAACCCAAGGCATATCATAATTAAAATGGCAAAAGTTAAAGAGAGAATTCAAAAGGCAGCAAGAAATAAAGAGTCACATACATTTCTATTATTATAATGTGTTTTCTCTTTCACTCTCTTTTTTTAAAGTTAATCTGACTGTAAGCTTTCTTATTTTATTGATCTTTTTAAAGTATCAGCTTTTGGTTTCCTTGGTTTTTCTGTTGGTTTTCTATTTGCAGTGATTCTTTTGTATTTAGCTGACTTTTTGTATTGAAATGTTTAAATTCCTTTCTTATTTCCTTTTGTGTATATTCTTTGTTTTCTTTGTCATTACCATGGGGATTCCATTTAGCATCTTAAAGTTTTATACCCTAATTTGAATTTTTTCAAGCTTAACTTCAATAATATAGAAAAGTATACTTCATTAGCCCTGTCCACACTCCTTTCAGTTATTGATGTCACAAAACTATGCCTTTTTATATCGAGTCCAAAAACATAAGCTAATGATTTTTAATGCATCAGTGTCTTAAATTATATAGAAACAACATGTGGAGTTATACACTATTATTGTAATAGTAATATCTTTCATAATTGCCTGTGTATTTACTTTTACTGAGATGTTTATTTCTTCAAATGACTTTGAGTTACTAACTTTAATCCTTTATTTTCAACCTGCAGGACTCCTTTTAGCATTTCTCATAGGACATGTCTAGTGGTAATGAACTTCCTCAACTTTTGTTTATCTAGGAATGTCTTGATTTCTCCCTTACTTTTGAAGGACAGTTTTACTGGCTATAGCAATCTTGGTAACAGTTTTTTTTTTTTCTTTTAGCACTTTGAATGTATCAGTCCTCTGCCTTCTTCAGCATTTCTGATGAGAAATCTGCAGATAATCTAATTTAAGGTTCTTTATACTTAATGACTTGCTTTTTTCTTGCTGCTTTAAAAATTCTCCCTTTGTCTTTGGGTACATGAATGCATGCTAAGTTGCTTTAGTCATGTCCAACTCTTTGCTCCCCTATGGACTGTAGCCTGCCAGGCTCCTCTGTCCATGGGATTCTCCAGGCAAGAACACCAGAGTGGGTTGCCAGGTCATCCTCCACAGGATCTTCCTGACCTAGGGATTGAACTCAGGTCTCTTACATCTCCTGCATTGGCAGGAAGGCTCTTTACCATTAGTGCCCCCTGGGAAGCCCTGTCTTTGGATTTGACAGCTTAATTATGTCTTGGAATGGGTCTTTTAAAAATGTTATTTATTTATTTATATTTTTTTGGCTCTGCTGTGTCTTCATTGTCATGCGCAAACTTTCTCTAGTTGGAGAGCTAGGGTCACTCTTTGTTATGGTACCCGGGCTTCTCATTATGATGGCTTCTTTTATTGTGGAGTTCCGGCTCTAGAGCATGGGCTTAGTAGTCGTGGTGCATGGGCTTAGTTGCTCTGCAGCATGTGGAATCTTCCTGCACCAGGTATCTAACCCATGCCCCCTGCATAGACAGGTGGATGCTTTACCACTGGACCACCAGGGAAGTCTCTGTCTTAGAATGGGTCTTAGTCATCAATATCTGGCTCCCCAAAGGGGAAATAGAGAAAATAAAGAGTAGGGGGAAGGTGCCAACCTTTTAAATCTTCTGAAAGTCACTTCAGCTAGCAGGAGAGGTGCAACAACAGACCCCGCCCTCCCTTGCTACATTCCTGCAATGCACAGTGATCAGGGCACAGATCTATGAAATTTGGAGGACTGGATCCGTTTTCGCTCTCCCTGGCTCCTGCAGGTTGCATGCAGGCTGTTCCAGGAACATGTGCACAGTTGTCTGCCATGTGGGTGACAGTTGGCCATGAGTAGTTGCTACTGTGCTAAGAGCTAAAACTGGTAGAAATTAACTATAATTTACCTTCTGTCCCTTCCTCTAGAAGTTGGAAGCCTTCAATAGACTCCAGAGTTCCAGAATAGTTAACATCGGACAGATTCTGTCAGTGCAGTTGTTGTCTAGGTAGGGACACAGATTTCTCGTCCTTCCTACTCTGCCATCTTCCCAGCTTTCTCTCTTAATATGAAGGTTGGGGTCAATTTGTCAATTTCTTTTAGAAAGACAGTTGAGACCTCAGTAGGGATTATGCTAAATCTGTAGGTTAATTTGGGGAGTATTGCCATTTTAATGATATTATCTTCAGGTGCATGAACGTGAAATGTCTTTACATTTATTGAGATAGTCTTTAAGTTTTTCAACAGTATTTTTAGTTTTTAGAGTACAAGTCTTGCAATTAAAATATTATTGCTAAGTATTTTACTCATTGATGCTATTATAAATGGGATTTATTTTCAATATTTGGTTTATTCATTGCTGGTAGATAGAAATACAATTGACTTTTGCATGTTGATTTTGTATGCTGCAAACTTTCTGAATTCATACTTTAGTTCAAATAGTTTTTTAGTGTATTCTGTAGGATTTTCTGTAAACAGGATCGTGTTATCTGCAAATAGAGATAGTTTTACTTCTTTCTTTACAATATGGATGCCCTTTATACAATATCAGTTCAGTTCAGTTCAGTCACTCAGTCATGTCTGACTCTTTGAGACCCCATGGACTGCAGCATGCCAGGCCTCCCTGTCCATCACCAACTCCCGGAGTTTACCCAAACCCATGTCCATTGAGTCAGTGATGCTATCCAGCCATCTCATCCTCTTGTCCCCTTCTCCTCCCACCCTCAATCTTTCCCAGCATCAAGGTCTTTCCAAATGAGTCAGCTCATCGCATCAGGTGGCCAAAGTATTGGAGTTTCAGCTTCAACATCAGTCCTTCCAATGAACACCCAGGACTGATCTCCTTTAGGATGGACAGGTTGGATCTCCTTGCAGTCCAAGGGACTCTCAAGAGTCTTCTCCAACACCACAGTTCAAAAGCATCAATTCTTCAGTGCTCAACTTTCTTTTTAGTCCAACTCTCACATCCATACATGACCACTGGAAAAACCATAGCCTTGACTAGACGGACCTTTGTTGGCGAAGTAATGTCTCTGCTTTTTAATATGCTGTCTAGGTTGGTCATAACTTTCCTTCCAAGGAGTAAGTGTCTTTTAATTTCATGGCTTCGGTCACCATCTGCAGTGATTTTGGAGCCCCCCAAAATAAAGTCAGCCACTGTTTCCCCTGTTTCCCCATCTATTTGCCATGAAGTGATGGGACCAGATGCCATGATCTTAGTTTTCTGAATGTTGAGCTTTAAGCCAACTTTTTCACTCTCCTCTTTCACTTTCATCAAGAGGCTCTTTAGTTCTTCACTTTCTGCCATAAGGGTGGTGTCATCTGCATATCTGAGGTTACCTTGATATTTCTCCCAGCAATCTTGATTCCAGCTTGTGCTTCCTCCAGCCCAGCGTTTCTCATGATGTACTCTGCATATAAGTTAAATAAGTAGGGTGACAATATACAGCCTTGACGTACTCCTTTCCCAATTTGCAACCAGTCTGTTGTTCCATGTCCAGTTCTAACTGTTGCTTCCTGACCTGCATACAGGTTTCTCAAGAGGCAGGTCAGGTGGTCTGGTATTCTCATCTCTTGAAGAATTTTCCACGGTTTGTTGTGATCCACACAGTCAAAGGCTTTGGCATAGTCAATAAAGCAGAAATAGATGTTTTTCTGGCACTCTTTTGCTTTTTCGATGATCCAGTGGATGTTGGCAATTTGACCTCTGGTTCCTCTGCCTTTTCTAAAACCAGCTTGAATATCTGGAAGTTCACGGTTCACATGTTGCTGAAGCCTGGCTTGAAGAATTTTGAGCATTACTTTACTAGCGTGTGAGATGAGTGCAATTGTGCGGTAGTTTGAACATTCTTTGGCATTGCCCTTCTTTGGGATTGATGTGGATGCCCTTTATTTCTTTTTCTTAGTGGACTGCCCTGGCTAGAACCTCCAATACATTGTTACCTCTTCCCTGATCTTAGTGGGAAAACATTCAGTCTTACTGTTACCTGTGATGTGGGCTTTCTGGAGATGCCTTTTGTCAGGTTGATGAAGTTCCCTTTTATTCCAGTTGTGTTGAGTATTTTGTCAAATGGTTTGGGATTTTGTCAAATGATTTTTTTCTGCATCTATTGAGACAACTATGTTTTTTCTCCTTATTGATATAATGTATTATATTCTTCTAAGATTTTAAACCAACATTGTGTTTCTAGGATAAGTTTCAGTTGTTTATGGTGTGTAATTATTCTTATATATATATATTTTTAATTTGGTTTTCTTGTATTTTGTTCAGAATTTTTATGCATTTGTTCATAAGAGATTTTGGTCTCTATTTTCTTGCAGTGTCTTTGTCTGATTTTAATGTCAGGGTAGTATTGACTGCCGAAGGAGATGGGAAATGTTTCCTTTTCTTCAGCTTTTATGGAGCATTTTGGTTAATTGATAGGTTTCCCTGGTGACTCAGACAGTAAAGCATCTGTCTGCAGTGCAGGAGACCAGGGTTTGATCCCTGGGTTGGGAAGATCCCCTGGAGAAGGAAATGGCAACCCACTCCAGTACTCTTGCCTGAAAAATCCCATGGATGGAGGAGCCTGGTAGACTACAGTCCATGGGGTCACACAGAGTCAGACACGACTGAGTGACCTCACTTTCTCTTGGTGAATTGATACTAATTCTGCTTTAAATGTTTGGTAGAATTCATCAATGAAACCATCTGAGCTTCAACTTTTCTCTGTGTAGAAATTTTAAAATTATTAGTCTAGTCTCTTACCTTGTTACAGGTCTTTTCAAATTGTCAGTTTCTGTGTTGGTTTGGTCATCTCTGTCTCTTTAGAAGTTTGTCCATTTAATTTAAATTATCTGATTTGTCAGCAGGCAGTGGCTCATAGCATTCCTGTTATAATTCTTTTTGAAATTTCTATAAGGTAGGTCTTAATATCCTTTTGTCATTTCTATTTTTAACTAATTTGAATCTTTTTTCTTGATCAGTTTAACTAAAAGTTTCTCTTATCTTTTTTCAAAAAAACAATTTTTGGTTTTATTGATTTTTCTCTACTTTTATACTCTCTAAATTTAATCAAACCATTTCTTCCCTCTTCACCATTTAATGTCTTAAGCTTAATATATATGTCGGATAGCATTATTAAAGTTCATCATGAGCTTTCATCATGAACTACTCAGATATATCTAACATGTGATTATAGATAATTGTTATAATAGTATATAATTTGATTGCTATTTTTACTGCAGCATATTTTCTTTTTTTCTGAGGACCCATGGAAGGAATTTTACTCTCATCTCTGAATGAAGACTAGCTAGGCTTCTTCTGAGAAGCAATTTTATTTTATTTTGTGGTCATTATGACTCTTGTAACTCTTTACGGATTTGAATGCCAACTTTCAAGGCATAGCATGTAGTTTTTCTCACTAACATCTTTCTTGTTATTTTTTCCACTGTTTCTGTATTTCCCTTTTAGTATTTCAAAGAAATATATATTTACATATGAACATGCATATATAAATGTATATCTATATATAAACACACGTATATATTCAAAACTCAAATATACTTGTTTTTAAAATTTTTTGTAGTATTAAAGTGAGAAGTGAATATCCATTGCTCTCTTTGTATTCCCACCTCTATAGAAATAACCACTGATAAATTTTTGTTCATTCTGTCCCTGCAACCCTTCCTCATTTCCCCCTTCACACACACACACACACACACACACACACACACACACACACACACACACACACACACACACAGGATTTTTATTTTTTTCACTGAGGTTTTATTATTTATTTACACTTTTTAACCAATTTAAGTAATTATTGATGCTTTTGGAATAGGCAATAGATTCAGATGGTTTAAGATTCAAAAGAAATAAAAATGTAAGCAATGAAAACCTCTCTCATTCTTTCCCCTAAATTACCCACTTCTCCTCCATAGGCAGCTAATAAAAGTTTCTAGTTTTTGTGTTTTTCTGTACCTTGCTTTTTTCATGTAGTGTTATATGTTGAAGAGTACCTCTCCTTCTGTGTTCAGCTTAATCTTTTTAGTGGATGTATTTTTCCATTGTATGGACATGTGATTTGTTTATATATTCCCCTATTAACAAACATTTAGTTTATTTTTGACCATTTGATACTACAAACTGCTGCAGTGAATAGCTTTATATATACATTTAGTGCACAAATAAGAGTACTTTTGTAATGTTGGTTCCTAGAAGTGAAACCACTGGGTCAGAAGACATTCACATTTACAAAATTTAATAGATATGTCTTTGCTCACAGATAGATAAATAGATAAAATCTTTGCTGATGTCTCACTTTTCCAATAAGGCCTAATCTGTTTAATACTGTGCTCTGCCCTACTTCTCCCTCAGATTTCTCTTCACTTTGCCCTGCTTTTTTAAAGTTGAAGTTTGCAGTGTTGGGTTGGTTTCTGGCGTACAGCAAAGTACATCACACTCAGTGACGTGTGTGTGTGTTCTTTATCAAATTCTTTTCCATCATGGGTTATAACAAGATATTGAATATCTTGTTTCTCCCAAGCTATTTCCCTTTTGGTAACCATAAATTTGTTTTCTATGTCTGTGAGTCTTTTTCTCTTCTGTCTGTGAGTTCATTTGTATTGTTTTTTAGATTCCACACATAAGTGATATTATATGATGTTTGTCTGACTTAACTTTGTATGATTCGGTCCATCCACGTCGCTGCAAATGGCATTAATGATTTCCTTCTTTTATATGGTTGAGTGACATTTAGTTGGTTATATATACCACATTGTCTTTATTCATTCACCTATCTTTATTCTTCATGTTAGAAGTAGGTACCAGAAGAATATATCATACTGTATAACACCTTTTTCCCATAGGATTGAAATGACTGTGGAGGGTTATAGGCTTCCAGGTTTGCTAGGGTATCTTCAACCTCAATTTGATAGGACCGTTTGTTTTTCTGTACTTTAAACATCTTTATGCTCTATATAGTTTAGATACAACAGGTTTTGTTTTGAAAGAAGTGATTATAAATACTCTCTCAGTGAATCAATTTTTTTGCTTATATGCATTATAATTTTAGAGGCCTGATATTCATAATTATTGATGTTCAGATTGGTAGTTATTTCTATTACATATTCAGCTATAAACAGTAGTCAAGTTTATATGAGACCTAGATATTTAGGAGAGTTTTGAAGTGAGTTATTTTGTCAAAAATGCCTGTTCCTTTTCTGCTTTACCTCTTTTCAGTATGTGCCTTGATTTTTCTCATTCTGCAAACCATTTTTAAGATAAGTTGAATCAGATTTATATTGCAGTCAGAAACCACCAAACTTCCCCCCACCTTTAATCTCTTTTTAGAAAGTGTACCAAACTTTGTTTATTAAATAATAATTTTTCCTAATTTTATTCTAGCCTGACAGCCAGTGCTTTTTATCAGTATAAAGATAAATTGTGTTACCTTGTTGCATTGAATTCTAGCAAAAGTGAAACACTAGCTACTTTAGCTACTGAGGCATTATTGAAAGTAAACATATGGGTTAACTTAAGTTTTTAAAAATTTAAGCAAATTAGCCAAAGATTATCATTTTATGATTTGAACCCTAGAGACTCCCAGACCACAGGACTTCAGTGATCAATGGTCCCTTTCATTTTCCCTTCCAACTGAGATTCTTTTATTCTAATGCCAACTCATTTATTCAGTAGTTATGTTTTCATTTTTTCAAATGATATTGGTTGAATGAATGGACATGCAAACTTTGAAAAATATCTTTTATACGAATAATTAAATCTGAATTGTAGTAGTTGATTTCCTTGCTGTTTTTCATCTTTGTTTCTAAGAGGGTAGACATCAGTTAATTAGTAGTTGTTTTAATATGGTGGCTGTTTTCACTACTTTATGGCTCTGTCTTCTTGGGTGGATCATTTTTTGGGCCTTGGACTCAGTAAAGCAGAGAGCTTGACTAGAAACTAAATTCCAGGTCAGTTATGTATTACAAGTTTAGGAAGTGAAGATGGTAATTCATTTCTTTGTGTGAATTAATCCTGCTGATCCTCAGTAGCTTATCAGTGTGTGATCAGGAGATAAAGATATTGAGCTAGGACCAATATTCTCACCTTAAAACTTTTTACTCATGATTCAGTTGCTGCTTAGTTCTCTGAGCCTACTAGGAGGAAAAACGAGAAAGTCAAAAAAGTCATTCTATCCTATACTGGGGTATGACTACTGATGCTGCTTTTAAAATATATATCCATTTAATGTCAAGTTAATGCTGACCATTGTACTAGGTTCTTGGGCATTCAGCAGTGTACTTAGTGTGATTATTCTTTCAAAATGCTTACAAACTAGTTGAGATAGGGACAGGTGAACAATCTAGTAAACTGAACTTGAGTTTAGTTAGGTGCTTAAATAGTCCTAACCACTTAATTCTGTAGAAGTTCTTAGCTCCAAGTACTCATCTCTTGGGCAGAAGACTAGATGAATCTGAACTTGCCAAGAACATATTTTTCTGGGAGCAGAGTCAACTCTTTCTCCACAAAGGCATTGTGTAACTGGATGGCTAATTCAGTTGGTGTTGACCCCTGCATCTTAAATCAAAAATATGATCGAGCACAAGTAAAGTAAGCTTTTGTATTCTTCTTGGCTGTGCTGCTCTTGCCTTTTGGTTCTTGTGAGCACATCAAGAATTTCGTTAGCACTCACTGCTGTCAGCTAATATTATGCAAGTGAGAGGGAGAATTTTCTGGCATATTAGCATGTTATTTCTTTTGTTCTTACATATAACTTTGGTAAGGAAATCCCGGAGGGGAAGATATAAAGGCAGCTCTTAGCCCCTGTACATCTGTAATACATTTAACGTGTAACTTTATTGCTAATCACTCTTTACAGTCTCATGAATCTGGTGTAAGGATATATCCTTTTGACCCTGAGATAAAGAGCGTGTTTCCTATGGCTTATTTCCATCATTTTCATAGTTGATATCTTAAAAAGTAAAGATAAGAGAGAGTAGTGTTCTTAGCTTTTAAAATTTCAGGTTAAATTCATGCTAGTTATGTTAACCTACTTTTCAGTTAAGATAACCTACTTTTCAGATGTTTCTAAGATGATTTATGTTACCACTTGGGGGAGCTCTTTTATAAGTTAGTGCATTGTAAAAGAGCAAATGTTGGGTTGGCCAAAAAGTTTGTTCAGTATTTCCATAAAATATCATGGGGAAAAAACTCAACAAACTTTTTGGTTAACCCAGTAGAATTCATATCACTAACTCAGGGTTACCAATTGGGTGGTTTAAGTAAACTAAACTAAATGATAGCTTAAATGAATAGCATCTTAAGTGTTGATTATAGATTTTGATTTAAACTGTAGTATATGTAATTAAAGTTTTACTATTTAAAAAAATTTTTTCTCAAGAATATTCCTAATTTTTCCTCTCACCTGTTTCATATAAATTTAGTACTCTTCAATTGACTTACTTTCCCCTCTATTTTATAATTGTAGGTAATTTAGAAAATATATCTAGGGTTAATGAAAACCATTTGTAATCCTACCACCTAGAGATAACAGTTAACATTTTGATATATTTTTGCCTATCCTTTCTTTTAAAATTTTTCACAAAATTGGAGTCAAAATATACACAGAATTTTGTATTCTGATGTTTTTTTCTCTTAACGTGTCTTTGGTTTTTTTTCCCATGTCCTTATAATCTTTGAAATGTTTTCTAAGAGTTTTATATAGCTCTTGATACAGCTCTATCATAATTTATTTAACTATTCTATTTAAAGATATTTAAATGTTTCCCACTATTTTTGCTGTTATAATTCTTTGAACATTTATTATACTAAATCTTACTTAGTAATTATTTTCATTGGGTAAATTCATAGAGATAAAACTGAACTCTTAAGGCTCTTGGTGCAAATTAGCAAAATGTCCTTCAATTAACACTCTTCTGAGGTTCTTATTTTCAAAATATGTTTATTGAAAATTACTTTTTCTTTTGCAAAATGCTTTTTCTTATCCTTTCCTCGTTTTTTTCTTCTTTCATTTATTTTTTATTTTTTTTGTGATTCTTTTGGCTGAGTAAAAATTGCTTTTCCTCTGTTTTAACAGTTTCAAAGGTCCTATTCTGAGCCCATTACATAATTCTCAGCTAAAGTTTTGAGGAAACAAATCAGTTACAAATTTGGGTTGTAATTTCCATTGGAAAATAGGGCATAGATCTTGAGACAGCAGTGAGGGCTGGAAAGCAGGATGAGTCATGTGAAACATCTGTATCGAGGAGTTGGGGATGCTATAGAAGTGGATGAAACTGCAGACGGCAGAGGAAAAAAGAAAGTGGTGGGGAAAAGTCTTTGGAATTAGGAAACTCTGAAAAAGTTGATAGAGATAAAAAAGAGAATGAGAATGTTAACTGTGTTTGAAAAGCTAAGGAGAAAAGTTTCATTACAGTGGTGTCAGATGTTGTATAGAGGTCTTTGTAGATGAACCCAAAGAAAAGTCTATTAAGTTTAGAAAGAGATCTTTTGAGACTTAGACAATAGCCTCAGTAGAATAGCGCTTATATAGTAGATGTGTTCAGTGAATGCAGTAGATGTGTACTGGGAGAGTGTATCTGGTAAGTGTGTGTGTGAATAGTGAGAGGTTTGTATGTGTGGTTCAAACAGTAGCTTGATAAAGTCCAGGGATAGAAGGATAACTTTTTTTTTTTTTTAAGTGATGTAAGTTTGTCTGTGGGGCTTCCCTGGTAGCTCGGCTGGTAAAGAATCTGACTGCAACGCAGGAGACCTCGGTTCAATTCCTGGGTCAGAAAGATCCCCTGGGGAAGGGATAGGCTACCCACTCCAGTATTTTTGGGTTTCCCTGGTGGCTCAGATGGTAAAGAATCTGCCTCTAATGCAGGAGCGACCTGGGTTGGGAAGATCCCCTGGAGGAGGGCGTGGCAACCCACTCTAGTATCTTGCCTGGAGAATCCCATGGACAGAGGAGCCTGGCGGGCTACAGTCCATGGGATCCCAAAGAGTCGGACACGACTGAGTGACCTAGCACAGCACAGCACAAGCTTTTTTGTAGCTAAACAGAAGCACGTGTTTAGAAAGAACTGTAAGATAAATTATGTAAGACAGAGGGAGGAATTAATAAACTAGGTCTTGAAGGAGGTGATCCAAAGTGGGAAGAAGTGAGGGAATAGATTTACTGAAATAAAGAGTTGGAGGAGGATGTTCATTTGTCCAAGTCAGAAGAGAAGAGGGACCTGAAGCTAGATGCAGGGATGTTGGGAGTCAGACCGGAATATATGGTAATTAGAAATTATTTGATATGGAGAAACATGTTGAGGCCTTTGGAATTGTGGTTCTTTAACCTTCTCAACAAAATAGAAATAAAAAGTACGGAAGAGTAAAATAGTTAAGAGTACAGGACTTTTAGTGGGGTGATGAGATTAAGGATTTCAATAGTGGAAATGTTAGGAAATCAATGTAGAAATGTAGTAAGGAAATATTCTTAAATAAAGGGAAGAAGACTAATTTGAGTGTTAGGAAACTTAGGTTTTATAGGCCTGTGGCATTGATAGGCTGTGTTGGGCAAGTCTCCACACTCTAATCTTCAATTTCTTAATCTGCACAATGAGAACTGAATCAAATGTCATTTACGGATTTAAAAGTCTTGAATCAAACTGAACTAAAAAAAGAACAAAACATAGCTGTAGTAATCAAGTCATTGTAGTATTGGTGGAAAGAAAGACAAATAGGTCAGTGGAACAAAACAGAGAATCAGAAAATAGAATTCACACATATGTGTCAGTGTTTGCACACAGAGGTGCTAAGGTAGTTCAATAGAGAAAGGAGTTCCCTCTCAACAAACGATACTTGGAGCAGTTCGACATCCATAAGCAAAAAATGAACTTTCGTCCCTATGTTGCACCAGTCATAAAAATTAATTCAGATGAAGCATAGATATAAACTCCAGAAGATGACCAAGGAGAAAATCTTTGTGACCTTGGTTTAAACAAAGATTTCATGGATAGTACCAGCAAGAGCATGATCTATAAAGTGAAGTAATAAATTGAGATCCATCAAAATTAAAAACTTATGCCCTTTGAAATATGCTGTTTAAGAAAATGAAAAGCTACAGATCAGTTGAAGATTTTTGCAAAACACATATCTGTTAAGGAATTTGAATCCAAAATGTTTAAGTAACTCTTAACAACTTTTTAAGACAAACAACTGAATAGAAAATTGGCAAAAGAAGAGATCCAGGTGCTAAGTGAGATTTGAAAAAGTACTCAATGTTATTAGTCCTTGGGAAAATGTACCACTACACACCTACTAGGATGACTGGAAAACAGACAAACAGAAACTAAGTGCTGGTGAGGATGTGAAGAAACTGGAACTCTCATTTGTAGCTGGTGGGGGTGCAAAGTATTACAGCCACATTGGAAAACAGTTTACCAGTTTCTTACAAACTTATACTTACATTTAATACAGAATTTAGCATTCCCCAATGAGGTATTCACCCAAGAGAAATGAAACTATGAATCCACTTAAAGATCTGTAGTTGAATATTTAAGGCTAGGGTTAGTAGTCTTATTCATAGCAGTGTGTTCAGCTTTTGGAATAGATAAACAAAGTGTGGTGTATTCATACAATGGAGTGCTACTCAACAAATAAAAGGGATAAATACTAATAGGTGCAACAATATGGATGAGTTCTCAGAAGCATTATGCTAAGTGAAAGAAGCCAGACAAAAAAGGTTACAGCCTATATAAGTCCATTTGTATGACATTCTAGAGAAGGAATTGACATCAGATCAGTGATTGCCAGGGACTAGAAGTCAATAAAAATGATTTCTTACACACAGAACTCCAGTATTCCTCAGCATTCCCAAGGATGAATATCTTTGGTGTGGAGAAGGTTGGGTTGTGGACAGTTTTTGAGACAGATATGATGTAGAGGAATGAGTGCTAGATTCTCTGATAACAGTGCTGCTGCTGTTTATTATTGAATGAGTGTAAGGCCTGGCACTGTGCTGATTGCTTAAGAGCATCCTCACTGTTAAATTTCATAGTGACCCGGATAGGATACTATTATCATTTCTATTTTAGTAAAAACTAGGTTTAATTAGATTTAATCAGTTGTTCACAGTTACACAACTAGAGAATGTGTTCAAAGTCTTGATTGTTTGACACAAAAATTCATGTTTTTAACTTAAATAGAAGTGCACTCCCAGGGAGACAAGGAATTTTTTTTGTTTCTGTTTTCATCACTGTATCCCCAAAGTGACAAAACTGTGTTAGTTGCATAATGATTATTTCTTTAAAAATTGTTCAGTTCAGTTCAGTCACTCAGTCATGTCCGACTCTTTGCAACCCCATGAACCACAGCACGCCAGGCCTCCTGTCCATCACTAACTCCCGGAGTTTACCCAAACTCATGTCCATTGAGTTGGTGATCTAAATTATTAGATATGTCAAATTTTAGAAGATACTAAAAAAACAAATTGGCCTGGAGAAGGAAATGGCAACCCACTCCAGTATTCTTGCCTGGAAAATCCCATGGACAGAGGAGCCTGGTGGGCTACAGTCCATGGGGCTGCAAGAATCAGACACAGCTTAGCGACTAAACCACCACCATATATATATAAACTCAACAGTAGGACCAAGAGATGTGTTTCTGAAGAGGTGTGCTTTTATCATTGATATTGTTTAAAATTTCCAGATCATGGTGATAATTAAAGCTGATCAGCTTTTGTTGGTTTATTACCATTTTTAAATTTTCTACAGATAATGTCGCTTTTTTTTTTTTTTTGCACCAGTGTAGATGATTCTCACTACTCCACATTTGTACTCCACAGTTGCTTTTATATGTTGTTTTCTTTCAGATAAATGGTTAATATCTTAACTGGTAATTCAGAATTAAGGCCTGTATGTATGGCATGTTAATGGTCATTTTTCTATGCCTACGTTCTACCTGTAGAACGGCAGAAGCGTATGAACGTCAGCACGTTGTTGGTCTCCTGAACTGCACAGCTGTCACATGATGACCATATGTATGACTGGCTAGCTTTTCCCTGCTCTACTTAGGGTTTCTCTGAATTCCTCAATATAAATTTTAACAGAAAAAAAAAAAAACAAATTGGAAGAGATAAAACTGTATGAAGATAAAGATATGATTTTTAAAATTAAGGAAAAGTTTAGAGTTGGATAGTGATAAGCTTTGTATTATCCCTAAAATTTGATAATCTAGAATAATTCTTTTTCCTAAAACTTTTGTATAATTGAGATTTCAAAACAATGTAAAATTGCATCACGTACTTTTCAGCTCCATTGTACTCTACAATTAAGAGTAAGCAAGTAGTTCCAACTGTTTGATAGAACATTAGATAATTTGTTATTTCTTTTGTTTTAAATTTAATATAATCCAATTCTACCTATAAAACACACATTTAAATAAAGATATATTTTTAGGGGAAAAAGTATTCTAATGATAGTGAAAAAATATTCTAATGATAATGACAGCTGTCATTCGTTGAGTACTAATTAAATGCTAGGCATTGTGGTAAGGGCTTTATATAAAAGTCTCATTTAATTCTTACAAAGTGAGGTAAGTATTATTTCCATTTTATAAGGAAGGCAGTTAGAGCACTGAGAGATATAAATTTCATAAGGTTAGAAAATACTTGAATCAATAGTTTGGTAAAAGAACAAGTGAATTAGAGTAAAAGGAGGATAATCAAGTGAGAAAATGGGCTTGTTTTTTAAAAAAAATTTGTGTTATGAAGTAAAATCTTTCACCTTGGCTTGGATGATGTTGTATTATTGAGAACTGAAAATGTTTACCTCAGAGAACTGACTGGCTTCTAGATTTCTTGTAGAAAGTTGTAATTTAACTTTTTGACCTTTCTGGTCATTTTTTTTGCTTTACAATATAAAATTTAGTTACTAATTTTGTAACTAGTTTTTACTAGCTAAAATTAAATACTCTCATAAAGACTTAGGAACAGATTTATTTTATTATGCTTAATAAGAAAAAAGTTGCATAGAATAATTTTAACACAGATTTTGTGTGTAAATGATTTAATGAATTACTTGAACCTTTTTGTTTTGTTTTGTTTGCAGGAAGGTTATGTTCAAAAGAAAAAGGAACTGTGGGGAGTCTGTATCTTTATTGCAGCAGTTGACTTGGATGAGATGCCGTTCACTTTCACTGAGCTACAGAAAACCATTGAAACCAGGTAGAATTTCTTACATTAATATAGGCCTCTGCCATTAAAAAAAAAAAAAAAAAAAACTATTCCTGAACTACCATTTTAATAGACTTCAGGGAATTGGTGGGAAGTGCCAAAATTAACTAAAACATGGAGAATTTGGGTCAGCTAGTGAACTCTCCTACTCTATTGGGGCCCTTAATGTCTTTATGCTGCACTTTCTTTAAAACGTGTCAGTCTGTGTCCTGGGAAAATCTTCATTGTATCTCTCACTATGTTAACTTTCTTAATTGTAGCTGCTGATAAAACGGACAAAAAAGGCAGAATTATTAAATAGGCTTATTATATATTAAAACCTTTGTAAAAGTAGTGTGAGCCCATCTTCAAGGAATTTAGTTAATTTATTAAAGTTTAACACTTTTAATATAATAGATATTGTAATTATATATGTTTTGAGACTGTGTATTCAATTAAGTATCTATTCTGATACTTGCCCCTGTAATTGCTTAATGTCTGTATTGAGTTTATAAGCCTAATGAGAGTTTACTAATTGTTTCCAACAACTCAAGAAAAGCCTTCTGGTCATTTCTTCTAGTCATTTCTTTTACAGTATATTTACAATATCTAACAGTAAATAATTTACCAAAAAGATAGTAGTATGTTTCTTCTTGGATAAAGCCATCTAGAGTTAAACATAACTGGTGTTTTGTGTAAATGAGATAAAATTGTTTCACGTTTTAGTAACTCTTTCTTACTACCTCTAAATAAAATGTGGAAGCAAAGACCTTCTATGTTCATATTTAACTGATTAAATTAGAAGTTGTTTACCTCTCAGAGATTTCAAAGTTTAACTTTATTAAATAAAATCACTAAACCAAAATAGGTTTTATATAGCTGAAAACAGTCTGAATATAGAGGTAAATTTTTACATCAGCAAATGTTTTAGTGACCTCAGAGGATTGGAAAGAGAATATCAATGTTTGGGTTAAGATAGACTGGGTATATTTTACAAGGTATGTGACTTGACATAGATTGCTTATCCTTATTAAGTCTCAGGTCCCGTTCCTTTCCTGTGATATAAAAATTATTAGTGTTAGTCGTCAGTCATGTTCTACTCTTTGCGACTCCATGGACTGTAGCCTGCCAAGCTCTTCTGTCCATGGGATTTCCCAGGCAAGAACACTGGAGTGGATTGCCATTCCCTTCTCCAGGGAATCTTCCTGATCCAGGAATCAAACCTAGGTCTCCTGCATTGTAGGCAAATTCTTTACCATCTGAGCTCTCAGCTATTTGCTTTTCCTTTCCCCTAAAACCATTGGTGGGGTAAAGAGAGAAGGTGTGTGCATCTGTGGTGAGGGAGAGCCATAGGTCCCTGAGAAGGGTGTTAGAGCCAAAGTGGGATGAGGAGGTCATCCCTCAAGGGAGGGTGTGGGGGGCTTCTTGACATGGGCTGCTTGGTGTGTGGACAGCTGGTGTAGGGAGTCACAGCACATGTGAGGTAAGAGCTGTCTGGGATGAGCAGTCAGATCCCTACGTGGAGGGGTGAGGGCAGATCACCGTGGAGGGAGTCAGTCCAAGCAGGAGAGGAGTGTGCCAACATGGAGGAGTGGGTAGCTTGGTAGTTACAGGGGGATTGATTAAATGAGTAAGTCAGAGATAAGTGGATCCCAGGTTTCTCACTGTCAAAGAAGAGTTGTAAATATGTAAAGGAAAACATTAGAATGAAACAGGTAGTTTTTGTGTTGGATAAATGGATGTAAACTTAGGATTTTTAAAACATATAGCTAGATATAGAACTAAATATTTGTATGTCTGTAAAAACCCTTATTTTTTCTGTGTTCTTGTTGATAAATGGATGTAGGCTTAGGTGTATAGATACAGGGGTATAGGTTGAAGACTAGTTGATTTTTTTTCCCCTTTAAATTCTAGTAAAATGCAAAAACTAATTCCTTCCAAAGGATATAATAGTGATTTGGTACGGAGCTAACAGGCCTTTTGAATTGAAATGTCTATGCTTTGAAAATGAAAAAATGAATTTCTAAAATTGTGGATTTCACTTTTTTCTATTCTTTCCTTTGTAGTGTCTATAAATTCTTTGATTTACTAAAAGACATCGATACTAGTACCAAAGTTGATAATGCTATGTCAAGACTGTTGAAGAAGTATAATGTGTTGTCTGCACTCTACAGCAAATTAGAAAGGTAAAATAAAAGTTTTATTAGGATTGCACCCTGTATTTTCATGTCATTGTTCATGATTAGATTACGTCTGGGAACTGTTACATACTTAGTAAAGTTGTTAAGTATTGCACCTTAGATTTGTCCCCTTAATAGTCTTGATTTTCTTATTTGTCCAGTCATACACATTCTGAATGTTTCTTCCAAAATTATTTGTTTTATTCATGTTTCACGTGTTTTAATGAACTTCGTTTCCACTTTAGCCTTCTCTGCCAGAAGACTTGTAGTTCTGAATGGAAGAGTCATCTAAATTTAAGATTCTTCCTAGTGGTGACCTTACTCCAGAAAGAATGAACAGGTGGAGCCAAAGCAAAAACAACACCCAGTTGTGGATTTGACTGGTGATGGAAGCAAGGTCCTATGCTATAAAGAGCAATATTCTATAGGAACCTGGAATGCTAGGTTCATGAATCAGTGAAGATTGGAAGTGATGAAACAGGAGATGGCAAGAGTGAACGTTTTAGGAATTTAGGACATTTTAGGAATCAGCGTACTAAAATGGACTGGAATGGGTGAATTTTACTCAGATGACCATTATATCTACTACTGTGGGCAAGAATCCCTTAGAAGAAATGGAATAGTCATCATAGTCAACACATGAGTCTGAAATGCAGTACATGGATGCAATCTCAAAAATGACAGAATGATCTCTGTTCGTTTCCAAGGCAAACCATTCGATATTACAGTAATCCAAGTCTCTGCCCCGACCAGTAATGCTGAAGAAGCTGAAGTGGAATGGTTCTATGAAGACCTACAAGACCTTTTAGAATTAACACCCAAAATAGATGTCCTTTTCATTATAGGGGACTGGAATGCAAAAGTAGGAAGTCAAGAAATACCTGGAGTAACAGGCAAATTTGGCCTTGGAGTACAGAATGAAGCAGGGCAAAGGCTACTAGAGTTCTGCCAAGAAAGTGCACTGGTCATAGCAAACACCCTCTTCCAGCAGCACAAGAGAAGACTCTACACATGGACATCACCAGATGGTTAACACTGAAATCACATTGATTATACTTTTTGCAGCCAAAGATGGAGAAACTCTATACAGTCAGCAAAAACAAGACTGGGAGCTGACTGTGGCTCAGATCATGAATTCCTTATGGCGAAATTCAGACTTAAATGGAAGGAAGTAGGGAAAATCACTAGACCATTCAGGTATGACCTAAATCAAATCCCTTACAATTATACAGTGGAAGTGAGAAATAGATTTAAGAGACTAGATCTTATAGACAGAGTGCCTGATGAACTATGGACGGAGGTTCGTGACATTGTACAGGAGACAGGGATCAAGACCATCCCCCAGAAAAAGAAATGCAAAAAAGCAAAATGGCTGTCTGAGGAGGCCTTACAAATAGCTGTGAAAAGAAGAGAAGTGAAAAGCAAAGGAGAGAAGGAAAGATATTCCCATTTGAATACAGAGTCCCAAAGAATAGCAAGGAGAGATAAGAAAGCCTTCCTCAGTGATCAATGCAAAGAAATAGAGGAAAACATAGAATGGGAAAGACTAGAGATCTCTTCAAGAAAATTAAAGATACCAAGGGAACATTTCATGCAAAGATGGGCTCAATAAAGGATAGAAATTGTATGGACCTAACAGAAGCAGAAGATATTAAGAAGAGGTGGCAAGAATACACAGAAGAACTGTACAAAAAAGATCTTCATGACCCAGATAATCATGATGGTGTGATCACTCACCTAGAGCCAGACATCCTGGAATGTGAAGTCAAGTGGGCCTTAGGAAGCATCACTACAAACAAAGCTAGTGGAGGTAATGGAATTCTAGTTGAGCTATTTCAAATCCTAAAAGATGATGCTGTGAAAGTGCTTCACTCAATATGCCAGCAAATTTGGAAAACCCGGCAGTGGCCACAGGACAGGAAAAGGTTAGTTTTCATTCCAATCCCTAAGAAAGGCAATCCCAAAGAATGCTCAAACTACTGGACAATTGCACTCATCTCACATGCTAGCAAAGTAATGCTCAAAATTCTCCAAGCCAGGCTTCAACAGCATGTGTACAAAGCCAAAGCAGTACCAGAAAGTACTTTGGATATTGCTAATGGCTAAAAGGTAGGAGGGGATGAGATTGATAGTGAGCTTGAACTTTGCCCAGCAGGCGATGGAGTCATTGTTTTTAAGCTATCAAGTGACAGAGTCTGATTTGTCCTGTAAAAGATCACTCAGGCCTTTGTTAAAGGGATTTGGAATTTTTATTGACTAGTTTATGAGATAATTTAATGTTTATTGATCTTGAAGTGAATCAGGATTTTTTTTTCTATCTTATGTGTACCTTCTTCTTAAGAACTGTTGAGAAAATTAGCTGTGATACCAAAAGTGAAAGTCACTCAGTTGTGTCTGACTCATGGACACATGGACAAATAAACAGGCCTGCCAAAGCCTGTTTATTTCTGGGTTCACTTATATGTGTGTATATGGCAGTGTGCTGTAGTGATTAGGATAACTTTTAAAAAGTTAAACAGATCTAGATAGGAATATTAATTTTTTCATTTACCGACTTTGTAAGCTAGAGAAAGATACTTAACATCTTTAAACCTCAATTTCAATTTGTAAGATGTAGCTAATCTTAATGCTCTCCTTGCAGAGTAATTGTAAGAATGAAGTCAGACAATATTACTGGTTAGCTCACCTCCTAGCACATACTAAATGCTTAATAAACAGTAGCTTTTAAAGCTGTTACTAACTACATTAGTGCTGTCACATAGAAATATAAAAATGCAAGCCATATATTTTAAATAGTTAGCTGCATGACAAGTATAAACAAGTGAAATTAATTTTAGTGTTTTATTTAACTCATATATCCAAAAACATCAAATTTTGACATGTATCATTCATCCATAAACTGTTCATGGCTGTGTTGTTTGTATTAGCCAAAAAGTGGAAACACCCCAAATATCCATCAGCTGATGAAAGTATAAACAAAATGTGAACTATCCATATAGTTAGGGGGCTTCCCTGGCGACTCAGATGGTAAAGAATCTGCCTGTAATGCAGGAGACCTGGGTTCAGTCCTTAGGCCGGGAAGATCTCCTGGAGAAGGAAACAGCAATCCACTCCAGTACTCTTGCCTGGAGGAGCCTGGCAGGCTACAGTCCTTGGTGTTGCAAAGAGCCAGACACGACTGAGCAACTGACACACATATCCATATGGTAGAATACTATTCAGCCATAAAGGGAATAAAGTACTGATATATGCTACAGTGTGGATGAACCTTGAAAACATTAAGCTAAGTGCAAGATACCAGATACAAAGGCCACATACTTTTATTAGATGCTATGTCCAGAACAGGCATATCCATGACATGGAAGGTACTATTTCAGTGAAGTCTTTTCTCACAGTGTGTTACCTCTGATTTGCTCCTCAGTGTAGCCTTGGCCAGGTGCAGTCACTGAGTGGTTTTTTGCTTTAACCATCTTTCCCCCTGTTGTTAAGCTAACTGCCTCTGTTAATATCACACTTAATTGTTACCTCTCATTTATTGCTGATTACTTTTTTGTTTTTGACAATGCTCTGAGTCGCAAATTGCTTCACAGTTTAATCCAATTAAATTTGGCTCCCTTTGCAGGAGTAGTCTTTGATGTCAGGAGAGTTATTCTTAGCTGTTTCTTTCCCTGGTTCTCCTCTCAGTGATCTAGGATTTAGCTTTTTGCTTTCATAAGATCTGTCGGTTTTCTCTTTTATCTGCTTCTACCAAAATCTGCATTGCCTTCAACAGTGCTGTTATTCTTGAACACCCCCACATCATTCTGCGTGAAGTTAATTCCCCTCGGGAGAGCTCAAGGCTCTATGTTCCTAAGACCTGCTTCTCTCCTACTGCCACTTGTGCCACTGGTTGGGAGAGCCAGATGACAGTGTCGTCTTCTCTTGCAGTGATACCTCTGCTTTAAGAGTAGGGCAGTGAGAGGAGACAGTAGCCGTAGTCTTCCCAGATTGCCTTTCTTGGCTGGAACCTCTGTCCTGTGAGCCAGCTGAGACAAGACAAATCAGTATTTTGATGTGCTGTGTGCCTGGAATAGAACTTTACCCCGTGAGTGGGTGCGAAGTGGAGGACAGGGGCCCCAGACCGCTCAGCTCCTCTTGCCTGGGCTGGGTCTTCTGCAACATAGACCTGTGGGAGGTGAGAAACATTGATAACCTGCTCTCCCCAGAGAGAGTTCCAGGCTGAGAGCTGGAGAGAGAGGAGCCCTGTGTCTTGGCTACACCTGTCAGGCATAGAGCTTCCTTATGCTGAACTGGAGAGGAGTAAGAAATGAGTTTCGCATTGAATTCCTCAGACTCATTGTTCTCATCAAGATTTGTTAGATTTTCTTGAAGATATGTTCCCTTTTTTGTTGTATGCTCTTAGAAAAATTTCCAGAGACTTTTAAATGGTTTTTCAGAAATAGTTTTTACCAATTATAGTTATTATTTTAGGGAACAGGTCTGTAAAGATCCTTACTCTATCTACCATTCCAGACGTCGCTGCCCTAAATAAGTAGGTTTCAGTTAAGTAGTACTTTTCAGTTGTGTTATTTCAGCAAGACTTTATTAAATAAGCTTTTATGACCTGGTGTGAGATTGTAACCAGATCAAGATTCAATTACAGAATGTATTCCAAGTTACATATGCACACATGGAGTCCAGTCGCTTTGTAACTAGATATTACAGGGATGTATGAAATGTCATAAATTGGAAACATCCACTTTAACTTTGTTTTTATAATTCTGCACTTAAGAAAAAGTATCCTTAAAATAGGATGAATAAAGCATTATAAAATTGACATCTAAATTATGAAAAAACTTTAAAAGTAACTTTTTAAAATGTCATGATGTTAACATAATTATTTCTTCCTTTCAGGACGTGTGAGCTTATATATTTGACACAACCCAGCAGTTCGTAAGTACTTCAGAGCATGTTATTTTTCACTTTTTGGGTTTTTTAATTATGAAATAATCGCAAACACATTGATAATTTCAGGGTTGGTTTGATTGCTTATTTCACACTACTTCATAAATTAAGGTCATAGATTTAAGTCCTGTGCGGATTATTTATCTTTTCACAAAGAAAGTGGTATGAAATACTTGCCTTTTACTATAATTGGGAACTAAAGGGAGAAGTTGATTCAGAGCAATTTTTTTTACCAACTCTGAGAAAAATGCTAATCTTTATTGAGAGTGTATTACAGACATTTTATTAACTAAGACTTAAAGCATAATTTTTGTGTAAGGATAAACATGAATGTCTATGTTAAAATTTCCAAATAGTCTTTTTAAATGTATGATACATGTTCCAGCAGTATACCATTGTAAGAGTTTTTTTTCAGAAACATAATGAGTAATATATGAGATTTTCTGCCCCACTGAAATAATGATACTGAAGACAATTGATACAGAGAAATTGTATATTTATTAATTAACTCTATTAATCTAATTCCACTTGTTAATTCCAACAAGTGAATGATTTAAAGTTTATGAGGGCATAGTGTTAAATTGGTAAACTAGAGTCACCCAAACCTCTATATTTTCTGTTTACATAAAATTGGTTTTAATTAGAAAACAGAAAAGAATTAATTGGAAACCAAGTATGTCATATTATACTACTTCCTGTGCATATTTTTAGATTACAGTAGAAGGTATTCAGTGTTTTCTTTAGAAAAGGTATACTACTCTGTGGGAAAATATAAATAACTTGGTGAAAAACACAAACTAAATTGAGACAAAATTGAATTCATGTGTAAATTGTGCATTTAAAATGGACTGTATTCTATTATGCAATCAACTCTAGTCTGTAATTGTAAAAAATGGGGGGGAAAAGATATATTTAGAAAACTAATTTTTTTCTGTTTACTAGGATATCTACTGAAATAAATTATATGTTGGTGCTAAAAGTTTCTTGGATCACATTTTTATTAGCTAAAGGTAAAGTCATTGTTAAATGTTGATGTTTCAAATGTAATAATTGATCCTTCTTTTGAGTAAGCTCAAAATTTTAATTCAGTTCAATGTTGCTCCTCCTTACCTCCAATTCTTGTGATTTTTTAACTGTTAGCAAATTCATAGTTCTGGTACTGGAGGCAACCTTGAAAATGTCTCATTTCACTTCTTTTTCTAATATTTTTTCATTCTTTCCTACTTTCCTATTTTTAAGAATAATGTTACTGTTTTTATAAAAATGATGTATACTCATGATAAAGAATTCAATAAATACAGTGAAATGCAAAGAAAAATAGAAAAATTACTCAGAACCCACCTAAAATAATCATCAAAATTATGTATATGCACAAAATACATCTGAAATGACATTCTGATAAAATAGATGGGTGAGTGAGTGCATTCACAAAGAGATATAATATTCTAAAAATAAGATCATATTATTGTGCTATTTAAAATGCAAAAATTAATTTTACTCAAATTTTATAGAAGAAAATAAACAGAAATAGTAGGAATTGCTTAAATTTATCTGAATGTTTTAACTTAAGCAATATTATTTCCTAAAATATTTCTCTAACATTATGAAAAAGCATTATGAAAACATTTAAGAGGTTAGAATATTTTATATAACTTTGTGTTTTAAGTTAAAGCGATATGTATTAATCTGCTCTGAAGAAAAAAAATCCTCTCTCTTCATGTCACCTTCCTGTTTCCTACTTTCAGCTTTGCTTATTTTTTTTTTATCATCATTACATTATCCAAGATTATATTTATATTCTGTTCTGTAATTATAGTTATCACACTGTTTTATCTCATTTATGTATTTAAATGAATTCTAAGCTTTTTGTCACTCCTATATCATAGCTTCTCCATTTCTGAGTTCTTTATTTTGATCTATCCTTAGCTGTCTAGATTTTACCATGGAGTTTTTCAAAAAAGCTTTTTGGTGCTGTGTTTTCTATGTTTGGCCTGTTTTATGAGTCATGTCCTGAAGATTCTGCTCTTCATTTCAGAGAAATCTTAGCATGCTACATTTTAAGATTTTATTCTGTTACGTTTTGAGAACACCCACTATCTTACCTTAGATTGATTTTGTCCTCCCTATTTATTGTCTTCTCTAATGTTATTTTAACCTTTGGTCTTTTTCTTATGTATTAACTACTTTTATTTCAAACTTTCCTTCTGTTTTGAGCTAAACTATGTTTGTAATTGTTACTTGGTCTTGAATTTTTCCTTACCTTGTCTAGCTCTTTGTTTTTATGTAATTCGTGTTCTTTTGAGTTCTCAGTGCAAGGACTCAGGACATTTTCTTCTGATAGATTATCTTCAACATGGGGTTGTCTACCCAGTTTTCCCCCTCCTTATATTGTGATTCTATTTTTTTATTTTATCTAATATGTTTGCATAACCACTGTGCTTCCCATCCTCTTTCCATCCACCTTGTTGCTAGGACTTTGTTTGGGCCTCTCTGACCTGCTGTTCTGTTTTCTTTGATGTAGTGTGAATGCATTTCCCTTCACTCACTTTGCACTTTATCTGTGACTTGTTGTGTTACCCAAAGAGCTATTGTATGAAAGCAGCCTTTTAAAAAAAAATTATACCTACTTTTAGTCAGAGGATGAGGGAGAAAGTCGGGACCTCATCTGGAATGATATGAGTCATTGTTCTGAGATTTTTGTTAGAATGACCTGTAAAACAGGCACTTGTCCTGTTTCCATAAAAGGAGTGTGTTAAGATTCAGGTTGTCCCCTAATTCAGTATATTATACTGGAGTCTTTATGTTTGTTAGAGTTGCTGTAGCTGTTTACTTCCTCCATTTTCCCCTCTCTTGTCAGTGATACCTATTCCCTCTAAGTAAAAAGAGGGGAAAAGATAAGGATGCTCTGAGTCATTCTCTCTCAAATTTGGTATTGTTATTAGCACTTAACCAGTACATATTTTTCTTTTCATTTTGTTAGGAATTGGAAGAGAGATTCTTTGATCTGACCTCACTCCACTATTTTTAACTAGAGGTCCTTGATATTCTTTACCTCTGTGGCATTTCTTAACAACTTCTAAGTGTATTATAAACAAATTTTTGCACCATACCTAGGGATATAGAAAATGATTTTTAACATGCTCCTAGTGATTGTTGAATCATGAGTATGTGGACACACTCATGTCCACAATTTTTCCTGACTTAATATCTCAATCTCTACCTTAAAATGTGGACCATTTTTGTTTTCAGGACAAGTATTACAAATGGAAGATGATCTGGTGATCTCATTTCAATTAATGCTGTGTGTCCTTGACTATTTTATCAAACTCTCACCTGCTGCATTGCTCAAAGAACCATATAGTGAGTATTTTCATTTATACCCCTCCTGCCTCATCATTCAGAGTTGTTTATTGACTTCTCCTAGATCCAAAACACAGTTCTAGAGCCAAAGGAATAATAAAAAAGAAATCAGACATAGCCTCTGCTCTTAAGTAGCATAAGATATGGAAGAAGAGATTAGAAAAGTAAGCAAGTTTTTAGACTATATGGTTGAAAGTGGTCTGGGCCAAAATACAGCAAATACTATGGGAGTTTAGGAGATGAGAAAGTTTTCCCAGCTGAGGAAGACCATTTCGAAGTGGTGGCATTTGAGTTGAGTGTTGAAGTGGTAGTTAGGGTTTGAGGGTTGTGGTTAAGTTTAGGGAGGGCATGCTCAGTAAAGAGAAAATCAATAGGCAAGGAACAGATAAGAATTAAACTGTATGGGAAAGGGTGGCCCAGCCTACAGGAACAGGTTAACTACATTTTTTTATTGATGCTATAATGATTATGTGACTGATTTTTGTTTTTTGGCATGTGAGCTGTAATTGATCCACTTCAGAGGGTAATGAGATGGAAACTGTAGTTAAATAATAACTATTACTGAAATAATTAGATAGCATTAAGCAAAGATAAGTATACTCCTCTTAGAATGAAATTGCTTCTTTTGGTGGCATATAGAGTAGGATTTAAAAAAACACTTGTTATACTACAGAAAAATGTGAACTTAACTTAGGCTTAACTGATTCCTTGCTCCTAAAATGATAAAAGTATTAATAATACTAAAAATAATAGAGGACAGATCAAAACATGTAAGTCTCAAAGTATTGTCAAAGTTATTGAAAAACTGAAGCCTAATTAATCTTCATGAGCAATAGCTTCATGGTAAAATGAAGTCTGGAGCAGAATTTTGAAAATGTGTTGAACGTGATTTTACAGAAAAGGCTGGTCATTTAGCAGAAACCACATGCAAAACGAAAAAAATACAAAATAATATATTAAAAAACTTCCCGAATCTTTAAAAATTTTCTTTATATGCCTTTTCCTCACTTTTAAAATATGTTATAACTGTAATAAGTTGATGAAGAGTATAACTTTAGGTTGATAGCTTTTGTGCTTTTGGATAATTCAGATATTCATTTAATTCTCCAAGTGCCATGTTAAAGGAGAAACCAGGGTAAGGTATTGAATTGACATCTATGGTAAATTTTTAATTAGCTTTTTATTAGGAATTTCCAAAAAAAAAAGAATTTCTATGAACATAATTAAATCATATAATAAGCCCCCATGTATTTATCACCTGCCCTCAGAGTATAACTTTTGATCAACTCACAGTCCTATCTACTGCCCAGTTCTACCAGCAATATTATTTTGAAGCACATTTTTGCATACCATTTCATCCTTATAAATTTCAAAATATATCTCTGAAAGATAAAGTCTTTTTAAAAAGCATAATGACAATACCATTCTCACACCTAAAAACCAGTTAGTATAGTGATTCCTTAATCCCACCAAATATCTAGTAGGTGCCCCTGTTTTCAGTTGTTTTATAAAAGTAATTAAAAATGTTTATAGGTTGACTAAATCAGAATCTAAATAGCATCTATACTTTGTGATTGATTAATATGACTTTACGACTTAAAATATTCCTCCTCCATCTATCTTTCTCTTTTTTTTCTTGTAATTTATTTATTAAATAATCAGGTGGTCTTTTCTATTGACTTTTTCATGGTTTAATTTTTACTGATTGCATCCTATGGTATAGTCTAACGTGTTCCTCTATCCTCTTCAGTTTCTTGTTGGGCCTAGAGGCAATTAATATTTTTTATACTTAGTCATCTATAATCTCTTTAATAGCTCAATCCACATTCAGTTTGAGTTGAAAATGCTCAAAATAATCCAGGGGATTTTTTTTTTCTAAAATCACAATTTAGTGTCACATTATTATTTTTATTTATTATTATTATGCTTATTTTTTAAAAATCATCATAATTTGTATGGTATTTGTTAAAATTTTAAAAACTTATTTTTATACTTTACCTCGAAAGTGAATCCATAAATAATGCTTAACATTCTTAAGACTCTTTTAAGATAGCAAACATTTTTCCCCCTTACCGACTGAGTAGAATACACTTAAAATTAGTTTATAAGTTGGCTATTTCCCTTGCCTTTTTCATATTTGTCTATAGAGTTTTAGGTTTCTTTTTGGACCAGCTGGGGGCAGAAGAGAATAGGGATGGCAAAAACTATTACCAGTATATAATTTACAGTAGATAGTAAGTAAATAGATGAAGCTGTTAGCTTTTTTGTGAAGCCTAATAAGTAAAAGTAGCAGAATGTTACCAAGATTATTTCCAACCTTCCAAGTTATAATTAGAATACTTCATTATTTTATACAGTGGAATGTGCAATTGTTCTTATCTGATTTACCATTTTTACAGAAACAGCTGTAATACCTATTAATGGCTCACCTCGAACACCAAGGCGAGGTCAGAACAGGAGTGCACGGATAGCAAAACAACTAGAAAATGATACAAGAATTATTGAAGTTCTCTGTAAAGAACATGAATGTAATATAGATGAGGTAATTTAACTTCATGATTTCTTTAAAATAGTTACAGTAGATTTAGATGTAAGTTCTTCCTAACAATATATAATTCTTTCATGATGAGCTTGCTTTTTTGTAATTAGCGCCAACTCTTTTGCAGTAGCAAAATATTTAGAAAAAGTTTAATTTTCATATTCAGTTACTTTGATTTTAAAGAGAATAGCTCCCTCATTCTGGAATCACTGAAACGTACATGATTAAGGCAGTAGTTTTCAAATATATTTGTTCTTTGATTCTTCTGTGGTTATTGATACTCCTAATGTTTTAAAGTAAGCTACTAAGAAAACCCTATTGTTTTGATTTTAGTGATAAGTGATACCAAGATTAAATTTCTGTTTGTTGTTTAGTCGCTAAGTTGTATCCAACTCTTTGCAACCCCATGGACTATAGCCCACTAGGCTCCTCTATCCATGGGATTCTCCAGGCAAGAATACTGGAGTGGGTTGCCATTCCCTTCTCCAGGGGATCTTCCCAACTTATGGATCGAACCTGCATCTCCTGCACTGGCAGGCAGATTCTTTATTGCTAGCCGCCAGGGAAGCCCAAATTTCTGTTCAGTCAACAGTATAATTACTCTGTTTCTAAGTATCACACCAGATGTTAATGACTGGTAGAGGATACACTGAACACCCAGGAATTGCTTATCTTGTTAATAAGATCTGAAATGTTAGAACTGGGAGGAATCTTACAATTAATGTACTCAGCCTCCTTTTATTAATGAGTAGACAAGCTTCTAGAGACTGATAGCTGATTACTAACAAAGTTTGTGCTTTGGAACATCTGCTACCAGTGCTTCTTTCACTGTGCCATGCTCTTTCTCTCATAGATTGTTATATTATCCACAATTCACTGTATGAAATGTTGCATCTTTGAAATTTCTCTGTTAACTCTGGGGAGGAATGGGGGTATGATATCAAAATCTCATTTAATAAGTATTGGAGTGATTTATCAAGTCTGAATTTTGGCACTATGAGTTAATTTCATCAAGTATATAGATATAGACATGTAGATGTATCAACTTTACACATACAATATACTCTTTTACTTTTCTAGAATAACATATTGTCTTCACTAATAAGGTGACAAATGTAGTTAAAACTTTTTCTTTTTAACTCCAGCCTGCTGCTTAGTCCTTAAAGATAAAGAATATAAATAAAGGCAGCTTTCTAATTCCTGGTGGTTAAATCTCTGGATTTCAGAACTACTTATATAATTGTCTTCCAAAAATCAGGAATTAATCATGTTTTTCCTTTTTATTTTAAATAATTCTTTCATAATTTATGATGTAACAGTGACTTATAAAGTGTAGGTGATCAATAGCTTTGGTAATTTATATTAAAAATTTGATACTTTCTATATTAAAATATGTAATATTACTTACATATAGCATTTATGATTATATAACTGTTGGTTATATTTATGGTCATATCATTATTGGTTAGTCATACTAATTAGTTAAATAGAACTACCCATCTTATAATTATTCCAGTTAAATGGGAATTAATTGGAAAACAATACTATTAATAAGTATTTTAGAAGCTTAATTCTTACAGCTTATTTGTGAAGTAGAAGATAGGAACTTATTAATAGGCATATGTTAAATTATTTCTACCTTAACAAGTGTAGACTCCAAAGTTGGAAAAGAAAGTTATATGAAGAAAAGTAAGTTGCTTGCAATTCTGTGACAGTTTGTCAGTATAGAATAGTCAGAGATACAATTCCAGGTTTTCCAAATATGGTCTGTGTTATTCATGTTAAACGTAGGGAGTTTTTTGTATGAAACTGCGTAAGTCCCAAAGCATTTTCATTCAGTTTTGAAGAAAATTGCTAGGTATATGTATGTGAAATTATTTTCTTATAAAAGCAGGTCCTTTTCCTAAATTTGTGCTAAAATATTTAACTCAATATACATTAAGCTTGATATGTATATGAAATGGCCCAAAAATACTCTTTGGGGAGAAATTAGAGGCAGTGTAGAGAAGTTAAAGAGCCTTGGCTTTGATGCTAGGTAGATTGGGTTTCAATTCCAGCTCTGTCACTTCCTAGCTATGTAACTTTGGTCAAGTTGCTTAATTTTTTTGAGCCTCCGATCTTTTCACCACTTGTTAAATATGGGATTTTGAAGTTGGTTTCGATGGATTTTCTTCTTGTAAATCCCATTTCATTAACAACTACCCCCTGTACCTCCATTTTAGGACCTGAAAGCTGCCTCATAAATTAAAATAAATAATTGTATTAATTATAAATAAAGATCACACTGAGTTGAATGTAACTTATTGATCCAAATGTCAGTTCACTCATTCTAGTAGTAATAGTGACAGTCAAAAAACCAGTCAAAAATAGTCAAAAAGTTAAAAAACCAGTTTTTAAAAATTTTAATGGTCATGTTGTAACTTTATCTTTTTCAGGTGAAAAATGTTTATTTCAAAAATTTTATACCTTTTATGAATTCTCTTGGAATTGTAGCTTCTAATGGACTTCCAGAGGTAATCTGAAAGAAAATGTAATAAAAAGTTAACATGTTTCAGGACTTTGGGGAGGGAAGAAGAGTTGTCTAAATTTCATAGGGTTACTTTACTATATATTAAATATTTTTCACTCAAGGAAAGAATCTAAGTAGAAATGTGGTGAATCAGTTTTATATAGTAACAGAAAAACCCTTTTTAATATATGCTCAAATGTATATATAAACAGCATTTTAACATTTGCACTAGACATTGATTTGTACTGAAAATTTTCAAAAATCAAAATATAGGCTTTTGAACTTCTAAATGCCTTAAATATTTAAACTAAATTTCTGTGATCTAATTTGATTCTGATTTGCTTTATTATGCTTCTTTAAGCATAGAAGCCTTGATTAATGCCATCAGCATTATTGGCATCACTGAATTTTGGAACATCCTTTTGAGTATTTTTTTTCTTGGGTGTACCATGCTGCTTGCAGGATCTTAGTTCCCCAACCAGGGATCAGATCTGGGCCCCAGTGGTGAAAGCACCCAGACTTAACCACTGGACTGTCAGGGAATTTCCTCTTTTGGCTACTTAATTGGAAATAGCTTTGGTTGAAATGACTGTGATTATATTGTAGACATGTTTTAACTTAGTGGTATGCCATCCATCTATTTCTTTTCACATTTTGCCTCAAATGTCTTGCTCTTCAGTGAGAACAGAGAGCTGAGAACTTTATGTGGTAACTTGTGGAGAAAAGGATGCTTAAATGATGGAGAGCAAGTTCTCAATGGTGAAGCAGTGTTTTAGGCACACCTAGCATCAGTCACCAAGACCTGAAGACATGAAATCAGAGAGCTAGATTGCTGATTCTGTGACCTGAGTTGGTAGCTAGTCCTTGAATTAACTAACTTATTTATTCAGCAGTTACTTAGTGAGTGCTTAACATGTGCCAGGCATCGTGCTGCATGTCATCCGTGTAGAGATTTAACTCAGTCATTGTCCTTGTGGTGCTAGTGGAAGAGACACACATAGGACATTACTAATAGGGGTCTACAGGAGTTTAACAGGTGTGTACACAGGGCGTGGTGACATCTCAGAGAAGGGCTGCCTAATTCAAATCGGGCCGGGTAGATTTTGCACAGAATCCTTTGGAGATCATGTGATTTCTGAGCAGAGTAAGATTTATGAGAAGTGGCATTTCCAGGAGCTGGAAATTATAGATTCAAGGGCACAATGATATGTGATAGTATCGTCTGTTCAGTGAACTCCAACTAACTCCTTAAAGTTGGGATACAGAGCAAGGACTGGTAAGACATGGTACTGAAAGAAGCAAGAAGGGGCCGGATGGTGTATTACTGAGTCCTGTTACTAACTTACATATCACAAAATACGGTATTTACAACTCTAAAGAATCTTAGGCATTGTAATTTTTTTCCCTTTGAAAGGATTACAGGGTTAGAAAATTCAAGATAAACTTTACATTATGTAGCACTAACAGCTACTAGTCAATAACCTGTTGATATTTAGTGCTTCACTGAGACAGGGCAGGAACAATGATTAAATAAATAGAAATGTCTGCTTTGCCTAAAAAACTTATGCAGGCAAGCACAAAGTTTACATTTAGATGAATTTCTTCCTACTATTCCTTTCAGAATGCAATTTTAGGGCTCTCAGGTTAGAAAGTCACAGGAGAAGGCATGTTAAATAATTATCAGGCATTGGTTTTTATATTATGATTGGAAAATTATGAACCCAGAACTGATAAAAGATTTATTGATTCTAGCATTTGGAAAAGTGTCTGAGATTGGAAATAAATTGTGCAAGTATGTTAATTAGGCTAATTAATTGAGATTATATGCCCAAGATACGTTACTAAAGAAAGCGTGAGTAAACCGAAGGATTTAGAAAGATACAGAAGATTTGTTAGTGTTTGAAAAATTATATTATATTGAAAAGTGGGGTAGAAGATTAAAAGTGAAAGATGTATAAAATGGAGGATCTTGACAATTAAGTGGTCATGTATCTATTTTTATCTACATTTCCATCTCAGTATTGTTTTGTAGCATTGGTGATTCTTGTCTAGATAAAGTGTGGGATATATCCATAAAAAAAGATTTAAAATTAGAGTTGAAAAAAGTGTGCAATTTTTGTACTAAAATACTTCACTTTTAGATATATGCCTTTATTTATATTGCATGTGAAGTCTTTGTAATGTAGAATTAGGTGATGTACAAAAATTGTTTAAATCTGGGATATATATACTGAGATATAATGGCGTGAAAAGGATAATCATCAGTATTTTTTGGTTTTTGAGGTGGAAAATCTCTCTAAACAATATGAAGAAATTTACCTTAAAAACAAAGATCTAGATGCAAGATTATTTCTGGATCATGATAAAACTCTTCAGGCTGATCCTACAGACAGGTATTACACATGATATATATTATTATTTGTTGATATGCTGGTTCATTTTTTAAAAACTTAATAATACCAAAGTATATTCTCTTGAATTGTTGTATAGAATCCTAAAATAGGAATGGTTAAGATAACTATAGACAAACCTATGAGATATTATGGGTTCCATTCCACATCATTGCAATAAAGCAATACCATAATAAAGCAAGTCACACAAATATTTTTAGTTTCTCAGTGCATGTAAAAGTTAAACTTATATTGTACTATAGTCTGTTAAATGTGCAAGAGCATTATATAAAAAATAATGATGTACATACCTTAATATAAGAACACCTTATTGCTAAAAATAGTAACTATCCTCTGACAATGCAGGATTATAAGCCTTCAACGTTTTAAAAAACAAATTCTGCAAATCACAGTAAAGAAAAGTGCAGTAAAATGGGATATGCTTGTACAAAAATTTTGAATGATTGTATGATTAATTTTATGTCGTTAAGCATGAAATCATTTAATCTTAGCTAAGATATATATATGTGTATATAATTTGGAAATTAAACACAAGTAAAATGTTTCTAGTTTTATTTAAGCCAAAGTAAAGTTTTTGGAAGGCATAATGATTGAAAAACTTGAGCTTTGATGTTTTTTAATACTGAACAACTTGGCTAGTAATATCATCAACATCTAACATTCTAGAGAAAACAAGCATCTAACTTTCACTTTCAGAAAAATTCTTAATGATTGCACACCTGTTTGTCTGTAAACCTAGTGGAAAGAAACCTAATTTAAAAATGATGATGAAAAAATGAAATTTCATTTATGTTAGCAGCTTTTGAATCATCTATTTCCTTTACCTTCTATTATTTACTTAACCACTTTGTATGATGTCATGAGGCAACAGAAGATATTATACTGCTTTTTTGACTCATAAAGTCCAAGTTGTAAATTTTCAGTCTGAATTACTCTGCTTATCACTATTTAGTTTTGAAATGCAAAGAACACCACGAAAAAGTAACCCCGATGAAGAGGTGAATATGATTCTTCCACAGACTCCAGTTAGGTATGATTTTTCTTACTTTTGATTTTCATTATAATTATTTAATCAGTGCTTTATAGTGCTTCAGGTTTAATCATTTGTGAGGAAAAGACATTGAAAATGGTTTTAGTCCTTCTGGGATATATACAGAGCAAATGATAACACTTTTCTCTTTTTTATTTACTAAAATGGAACACATTCTCATTCTAGGTTATACTCCTTAAGGGCAGACAGACCTATGTCTAATAATCATATTGTTGGCAATTAGGGGCACATCTGGCACACAAAGAGCACTCGATATATACCTGTTACATGTATATACAAATATATAATGAAGATGTCTTTCTCTATGAAATTATTGTTTTTCACAGCATCCCATTCATCCCTTCATAGTGTGTATCACAATTTATAATTATGAATTCATCTGTGTATTTACTTGTTTCTGTCAATACCCATAATAGCCTTTAAGTTTATACTGCAATGGACCATGACTTTTTTGTTCACCATTAAATTAAATAATTAGGACCTAAGATAATACTTGATACATAGTTACTAATCATTAATTTTTTCAAATGACTATATACACGTATAAAAATGCATTCTTGTTTGAATACAGTAATAGCCTTAGACTTGGTACAGAAGGGACTTTATGAAGTGATGTTTGAACTGAATTTTGAAACATGTAAGTTTGTGTCACAGAAGACCAATAGCATGTGCAGAGGAATGGACATATGAAACAGCCCAATGTGTCAGGGGAACTGTAAGCAACTTTGTACTGATGGAAGAAATGGGAAGGTGAAATGGCAGAAGAGGAGGGTGGGTACTAGGTCATGAAGGGTCTTATTATTATTCCACACTCAGAAGTTTGGACTTCAGCTTGTGCAGGATATAGTCTGTTGCTATACATGGTTTAAGCAGGGGTAGGATAAAATCAGACTTGGTTTTTGAAAATTTACATGATAGTCACTTGTGAAGAGAGGGACTGAGGAGGGTGTAGTGAGAAATAGAGAGACCTGCCAATCTGTCACAGTGGTTGTTAACCATGGATGCAAATTAGATAACCTGAGGAGCTTTTTTTCCCCCAAAGTACGTATGCCTTGATCCTGCTGCCATAGACATAGTGAGTCAAAATCCCTGTTAAAATCCCACATTGCAGTAATTCACTTGAGAGATGCTGAAGATCTAAACCAAAAGATAGGTAATGGGAATGAAAGAGCAAGAACAGATTTGATAAATAGTTGATGAATTCAAATTTAGGATATTATTCTTAAGGAATTTATGGGATATGAAGAAGATAATGTAATAAGTAGTAGGATATAAGGATCTTACATAATAGATTTGGGAATCATCAGGGAGAGTTAAAACCAGAAAAAGAGATGAGGTTTTCTGAAGTGAGGGTTATAATAGCAAGGATGGTGACTAAAGACTGAACCCTAAGAGTGCTGGGACTTAAGGACTGGATAGAACTTAGATTAAAAAGAATGAGAGGTGTGATCGGGGAGGCCAGAGAGTGGAGCCAAAGAAGCCAAAGGAGGGAGGGAGTTTCAGAAAAGAGCAAGTGTTTGAGTGTGAGATGTCTCAAGAAAATCAAGTATCAGACCGAATAAGAAAGATCTTTTGGTTTTAGCAGTTGGTCATTTATGACTTTAGTCATTGTGGCTTAAGCAATTAGTACATGTATATGTCATAGAAGCGTTATATTTAAAAGTCGAGGAATTGTAGCTATCAGTTTCGAGAGGCTTGACTGAGAACCAAACATGGATTATTAAATAATATTTAAGGAACCTTTCGGCCATAAACATTCTACAGCTTTTTGCATCTTTAAACAGTGCATACAGAGTAGCAATGTACTTCTACTCCAAAATTGGGTTATTAATATTTACCGTGTACCCCCAAATACACACAAAATTATAAGAGATTGACCTACATTTATGTTTTAGTAATGATGACTTCTAAAATCATGTATGCCAAAAAAATAAAAAATAAAATCATGTATGCCTTCTTCTTGAAGATCTCTGTAAAAGAGAGTCACTTGCTTCTTTACTTGAGTTATTAAATATCTTAGTCTTTATTTGACCAGTTTTAATATTTAATTGTAATAATGTTTGCTTAAAATATTGCCATTTTGATGCCCTTTTGTCCTTAAAGTAATGTCATTACTTTTATCAATTGTTTTATTGATATATGGTTTTATTAGTAAATAAGCATATCTGTTTTTTAATGATAAACTTACTGATTATGATCATATAAATTCTTAGAGATCTAACTAAAATGTTAATTCCTTATAAACAACAGTACACTAAGGGATTTGTAAAGTCTTATTTCAGAGAACTTAAAGATTAACAAGAGACAATGAGATTGAAGATAAGTGTAACTTATGACATAGATACATGTCACTTGTTCTTTTTGTTACTTCATTTCTTAACATTTCTTCATATTTTTTCTAGGACTGTTATGAATACTATCCAACAATTAATGATGATCTTAAATTCAGCAAGTGATCAACCATCGGAAAATCTGATTTCCTATTTTAATGTAAGCCATATGTGAAATACTTTATTACGAGATTTTGGCAAACAAATTTGAAATTAGAAGTTAAAATACTGTTTTTTAAACACCCATTTCTCAATAAGTTGTCTGTTATCTTATTTCTTGCTTTTCTTTTTAACTCTCCAAAGTAGATATTAGTAGTGTTGTTTTATTTGGACAGTGTTATTTTCAGATTTTCTCATGTGTACTCTTTGTCTTGCTCACCATTCTTTCTTTCAGCCTAGACCTCCCTTCCATTTTTATTTCCTTCTTTCTTCAGATACATCTTTTTTTTTTAATTGGAGCATAATTGCTTTACAAGGTTGTGTTGATTTCTGCTGAACAATGTGAGTCAGTCATAACGATATGTATATCGCCTCCCTCTTGAGTCTCCATGCCCCCATACATCTTTTTATAATTCCTTTAGTGAGAGTTAGTGTGATATGAGTTTACAAGCTTTTTGTTTTATTTCTTGCCTTAAAATATCTTTATTCTTATTTTTTGTGAGGCAGTTTACCTTGATCTTCTATTTTAGGTTGACCTTTACTTTCCCTTAGTAGTTTGAAGGTATTACTGTACTACTTCCTGACTCTCATTGTTGCTAGCAAGAAATTTTCTGTCAATTCAAATGTTGTTTCTTTATAGTTAATCTGTCTTTTCTCTCTGGCTGCTGTTAAGATGCTTTCTTTGAATGTGACATTAGATAGGATTTAATATTTGTCATATCTCTGCAGTCTTGTTTATTTAGCCCATTTTAATTTATTTTTATTGTATGGCCCTGTGTGCATTACAGTATATATTCCTGATAGACCCTGAGTTTGATATCTGAAAGGCACCTGCTACCCTCCCTCCCCTTAAAAAAAGGGAGTGAGAAAGAAAGAGAATGAAAACTAGTGTCTGTACTCCATGCTGTTCCTTTTCTCCTTTAAAATTAGATGAGGCTTGGGACTGACTGAAATGCTCATCTGTGGAAGCTGGTTGAGGCTCGAAGACTTTTTTAAAGTTTGGCTTATCCAGTAACTGTGCTCTGGTTAGCATTCTATTTAATATCATAAGCTGCCTGTGGTTTTGTCCTTGTCTTTGTTGTCTTCTTGCTTATGTCCCGCCCCCCCCAGGTATTAACAAAGTATTTTTCTGTCATCATATTCATAACTGTGTTGGCTCAGAACTGATTTTCTTTGTCCAGTTTGCATAAAATTGTTTTTATTTCTGGGTAATTGGTAGCACAAGAATAGTTCCCAGACATAGGTACTCAGTTACTTAGAACTTTTATAAGTAAAAAGAATGATAATCTGTTTCCTTAAATTTGTTTTTGGTATTTCCTCCAACATTTGAAGTATGTAGGACCTCTTTTTTATTTTAAACTATTTCTGTTGCGCAGAAAATTCTGCGTCAGAGATATTTTCCAGAACTCAGTTTAAAGTTTAACATTAAATGGAGTGCAACAGTTTGACTGCAAAGTTTTGCGTACACTACGAATTGCCTGTCTCAGAGGGGCATATCTTGAAAATCATTAAGTTTTTCTCTCAATTTGTTTCTTGGTTTCTTCATTTTAAAAATCAATGCCATCTTTCCTTCCTTGTGTAAGTAAAATATTAGAAGCTGTAGACATTTTTTTCTTCCAGTTTTATTAAGATATGATTGACATGCTGCTAAATTTACGCATACAGCGTAGTGATCTGACTTTCATACATCATAAAATGATGACCTCAATAAGTTTAATTAACAACCATCATCTCATTTGGATACCAAATAAAAGAAACAGGAGAAAATTCTTTTCCTTGTACCGAGAACTCTTTGGATTTACTCTCTTAACAACTTTCATGTATAGCAAACAGCAGTATTAATTATATTTATCATATTGTGTGTTACATCCCTAGTGCTTATTTATCTAATAACTGAAAGTTTGTACCTTTTGACTGCCTTCATCCAGTTCCCCCTCAACCACCCCCTGCCTCTAGTAACTACAAATTTGATCTTTTTTCTGTGAGTTTGTTTGTCTTTGAAATATAATTGACCTACTAGACCTGGTTAGTTTCTGGTATGCAGTGAGTGATTCAGTATTTCTGTACATCTCAAAATGATCACCACAGTAAATCTAGTTACCTTTTGTCTCCATACAAAGATATTACATAATTATTGACTGTATACCACACACTGTACATTTCATACCCATAACTCATGTATTTTGTAACTAGAAGTTTGTACCCCTTAATCTTCCTCACCTGTTTCTCTCTTTACCCACCCCGTCCCTTCTGTTTGTTCTCTGTATCTATGATTGTTTCTGTTTTGTTACGTTTGTTCATTTGTTTTTTAGATTTCATATATAAGTGAAATCATATCATATGATTTACTTTCTTTGTCTGATCTACTTCATTTAGCATAATACTCTCTAGATCCATACTTCTTGTCACAAATGGCAAGATTTCTTTTTTCTTTATGGCCAAATAATATCCCCTTATAGGGAATGCGTCTTCCCTCATAGATCAGTTGGTAAAGAATCTGCCTGCAATATAGGAGATCCGGGATTGATTCCTGGGTTGGGAAGATCCCCTGGAGAAGGAAATGGCAACCCACTCCAGTATTCTTGCCTGGAGAATCCCATGGAGAGAAGAACCTGGCAGGCTCAGTCCATGGGGCTGCAAGAGTTGGACGTGACTCAGTGACTCCGCCGCCACCAAATAGCATTTCATTGTATGAGTGTGTCCACTTACATGTGCTGTGTTGTGCTCAGGGTTCAGGCATGGCTGACTCTCTGTGACCCCATGGACTGTGGCCCGCCAGACTCCTCTCTCCAGGGGATTCTCTAGCAAGTGGATTCTTTACCATCTGAGCCACCAGGGAAGTCCAAGAATACTGAAGTGGGTAGCCTGTCCCTTCTCCAGGGGATCTTCCCCATCCAGGAATCGAACTGGGGTCTCCTGTATTACAGGTGGACTCTTTTACCAGCTGAGCTACCAGGGAAGCCCATATACCTGTATCAGTTCAGTTCAGTTCAGTTGCTCAGTTGTGTCTGACACTTTGCAACCCCATGTACTACAGCATGCCCGGCTTCACTGTCCATCACCAACTCCCAGAGTTTACTCAAACTCACGTCCATCAGGTCAGTGATGCCATCCAGCCATCTCCTCTGTCTCCCCCTTCTCCTGCCTTCAATCTTTCCCAGCATCAGGATATTTTCCAATGAGCCAGCTCTTCACATCAGGTGGCCAAAGTATTGGAGTTCAGCTTTAGCATCAGTCCTTCCAATGAATATTCAGGATTGATTTCCTTTAGGATGGACTGGTTGGATCTCCTTGCAGTCAAAGGGACTCTCAAGAGTCTTCTCCAGTGACCCAAACTGACAAAATGAACTAAGTAGGTGGTGGGGAGGGAAGCATTCCAGACTCTTATCATGTCATGAAACCACCTTCTTTGTTTGCTGTATATGAAATTCTACTTGATGGCTAGAGCTCTCTTTCCAAAACTGACTTGGAAGGGGAGGCATTAGAATTGACATATGTACACTGCTGATCCTTGGAAGGAAAGTTATGACCAACCTAGATAGCATATTAAAAAGCAGAGACATTACTTTGTCAACAAAGGTCCATCTAGTCAAGGCTATGGTTTTTCCAGTAGTCATGTATGGATGTGAGAATTGGACTATAAAGAAAGCTGAGTGCCAAAGAATTGATGCTTTCTAACTGTGGTGTTGGAGAAGACTCTTGAGAGTCCCTCAGACTGCAAGGAGTTCCAACCAGTCCATCCTAAAGAACAGTCCTGGGTGTTCATTGGAAGGACTGAGGCTGAAGCTGAAAGTTCAATACTTTGGCCACCTGATGCAAAGAGCTGACTCATTTGAAAAGACCCTGATGCTGGGAAAGATTGAGGGCAGGAGAAGAAGGGGATGACAGAGAATGAGATGGTTGGATGGCATCACCGACTCAGTGGACATGAGTTTGGGTAGACTCCGGGAGTTGGTGCTGGACAGGGAGGCCTGGCGTGTTACGATTCATGGGGTCCAAAGAGTCGGACACAACTGAGCAACTGAACTGAACACTACTGATGGTGGTGGTTTAGTTGTCAAGTTGTGTCCGACTACTGCGATCTTGTGGACTGTCTTCTGTCCATGGGGTTTCTCCAGGCAAGAATACTGGAATGGGTTGCCATTTCCTTCTCCAGGGATTCTTCCCGACCCAGGGACCAAACCCAGGTCTCCAGCGTTGGAGGTGGATTTTTTACTGACTGAGTCACCAGGGAATTCTCCATACACTACTGATACTATGTATAAAATAGATAACTAATGAGAATCTACTCATTATAGCTCAGAAAGTCTATTCAGTGCTATGAGGTGACCTGAAAGGGAAGGAAATCCAAAAATGGGGGGATATATGTATACATATGGCTGATTCACTTTGCCATACAGTAGAAATTAATACAACACTGTAGGTTTGGAGCCTAGGAATTCCTATTTTTAACAATGTGATTCTTCTTTGTGATTCTTCTCCAAGTGATTCTTCTGTTTCTTTTATTGCAGTATAGTTTATTTACAATGTTGTGTTCATTTCAAGTGTATAGCATAGTGATTCAGTTATACATATGTTACGCATGTGTATCTTTTCCAGATTCTTTTCCTTTATAGATTATTACAAGATGTTCCCTGTGCTATACAGTAGGTCCATGCTTTTAATTTTATATATAATAATATGTATCTGCTAATCCCAATGTCCTTATTTATCCCTCCTCCTCCTTTCCCCTTTGGTAATCATAAATTTGTGTTCCGTGTCTGTGAGTGTATTTCTGTTTTGTAAATAAGTTCACTTACATCATTTTTTAGGCTTCACAAATAAATGATACCATATAAAAAAAAAAGAGTCTTCTCCAAATCCACAGTTCAAAAGTGTCAATTCTTCGGTGCTCAGCTTTCTTTGTAGTCCACCTCTCACATCCATCCATCACTACTGGAAAAACCATCTTTTTGACTAGACCTACCTTTGTTGGCAAAGTCGTGTCTCTGCTTTTTAATATGCTGTCTAGTTTGGTCATAACTTTTCTTCCAAGGGACAAGTGTCTTTTAATTTCATGGCTGCAGTCACCATCTGCAGTGATTTTCGAGCCCCCCAAAATAAAGTCTGTCACAGTTTCTCCTGTTTCCCCATCTGTTTGCCATAAAGTGATGGGACCAGATGCCATGATCTTAGTTTTCTGAATGTTGAGTTTTAAGCCAGCTTTTTCACTCTCCTCTATCACTTTCATCAAGAGGTTCTTTCTTTGCTTTCTGTCATAAGGGTGGTGTCATCTGCATATCTGAGGTTATTGATATTTCTCCCAGCAATGTTGATTCCAGCTTGTGCTTCATCCAGCCCAGTATTTCTCATGATGTACTCTGCATATACGTTAAATAAGCAGGGTGACAATGTACAGCCTTGACATACTCCTTTCCCTATTTGGAATACCTATATACCACATCTTTATCTATTCATCTATTGATGGGCACCTAGGTTGCTTTCATTCTTGGCTATTGTAAGTAATGCTACAGTGAACATAAGGGTGCATAATATTTTTTCAAATTAGTGTTTTCATTTTATTCATATAAATACACAGAAGTGAAGCTGCTGGATTTTATGGTATTTCTGTTTTTAATTTTTTGATGAGTCTCCAAGTTGTTTTCTATAGTGGTTGTACCAATTTAGATTCCCACCAGTAGTGTACAAGAGTTACCTTTTCTCTACATCCTCACCAATGCTTATTATTTGTTCTCTTTTTGATAATAGCCATTAGACAGTGTGTGAGGCGATATCTCATTATGGTTTTGATTTGCATTTCTCTGATCATTAGCCATTTCTCTTTGAGACCCCATGGACTGTAGCCCTCCAGGCTCCTCTGTCCATGATATTCTCCAGGCACAAATACTGGAGTGGGTTACCATGCCCTCCTCCAGGGAATGATTAGCATTGTTAAGCATCTTCTCTTGTGATTGTTGGCCATTTGTATGTCTTCTTTGGAAAGATGTCTATTCAATTCTCTGCCTCTTTTTTAATCAGCTAGTTTTTTGTTTTGTTTTGTTTGTTTGATATTGAGTTGTATGAGTTCTTTGTATGTTTGGCTATTAACCCTTTATCAGATATATCATTTGCAAATATCTTATCTTATCCTGTAGGTGGCCTTTTCTTTTTGTTGATTGTTTTGTTTACTTTGCAGAAGCTTTTTGGTTTGAAATAGTTCCACTTGTTTATTTTGCTTTTGTTACCTTTTGGGAGTCAATTCCAAAATATCATCTCCAAGACTAATGACAGGGAATTTACCATCCATGTTTTCTTCCAAGAGTTTCATGGTTTCAGGTCTTATGTTCAAGTCTTTAATCCATTTTGTGTTAATTTTTGTGTGTGGAGTAAGATAGTGGTATAATTTCAGTTTTTTGAAACTGGTTTTCCAGTTTTAGCAGCACAGTTATTAAAGAGATTGTCCCATTCCTTACTTTATATTTTGTATTATTGACTCTCTTGTGGCAATTAATTGATCACATGCATGGGTTTATTTTGGAGCTCTCTATTCTGTTCCATTGATTATGTTTTTATACCAAAGCAAACTGTTTTGATTACTGTAGCTTTGCAGTATAGTTTGATGCCTCCAGCTTTGTTGTTCTTTCACAAGATTGCTTTGGCTGTTTGGGGTCTTTTGTGGTTCTACATACAGTTGCTCTACTCTGTGTAAATACTTTGAAATTTTGACAGGAATTTTTTTAATCTGTAGATTGCTTTGAGTAGTATGAATATTTTTAACAATATTAATTTCCTTGAGCATGCAATACTTTTGTTTGTGTTTTTTATGATTAGCTGTTTTTCTTTGGTATCAGTTGTAAAATCTGTGAGGCTGTTTTTTTGATGGCTAAGGGAAGGGCTAACAAATCTTTCCTAACTTGCCAGGAGAAAATTTAGATAATAGGGGTTTTTTAGTTGTAGTCTAGTAGTTTCTGGTCCCTGTTTCCAGAATGGAATGCTTTATGTTTCTCATATTTTCAGTAGTTGAATTTACTTATTTATTGTGAAGTGTTTTCACAGTATAAACAATTGAAAGTAACAAGTCATGCTATTGTAGAACAGAAAGTGTTAATTCTCTGATTAGACAGTATCCTCTATGTTAATTTCTATTTTTCCTTGTTAAAGAATTGCACAGTGAATCCAAAGGAAAGTATCCTGAAAAGAGTGAAGGATATTGGGGACGTCTTTAAAGAGAAATTTGCTAAAGCTGTGGGACAAGGATGTATGGAAATTGGATCACAGGTAACTTGAACTCATTTTGATGAGTACCACTGCATAGTAAATAATTTCAAATGCAGCATCTGTCCAAGTTGTGTAAATACTGTATAATAGTATAAAATTTTGGCAGCTACCATATCCTAGTCACCTGTGTATGATGCTATCTGGAAAAACTTTATGCGCTAGCTCTCCTTACTCTATTACAGAAACCAAAAGGAAACATGCAGAAAATTTTAGAAAACTTATATAAATTTTAGAAAGTACAAGTGAAAAAAAAAAAAATCTTGTTGATACTAAGTTTTTGGTGTATATTCTTTAACTTTTATATATATGAATATTCATGTATGCATATACTTATGTGAATGGAATATTATACATGCCATTTATTAGTGGTATTATTGAATGATGTTACTTTTACTGTTGCTGTTATTATTTCCGAAAATTTGAAACTAGCATTTGGCAAGAGAATGGGCTCTGGCTCCGAGCCCTGGTTTTGCATCTGGCTCTTTCATGTACGAGCTGCCAGGTTTCTGTGTTTGTGTTACTTTATGGCATTAACGAGGTGACACATAAAATACGTTTGAAAACTGTAGTCTGCTACACACGTTTATTAGAGTAGTGAGGTTATGTTTTGATACCATCTGTATTTTAAAATTTAAAAGTTCTTTTGGTCATAATTTGGGATGAAGGATTATGGTGTATATTTGTGTTTATTTAAAATTTGACTATTTTTTAAACTAATGGAAACTAGTTATTTGATTAAAACTTTTTCCTGATAAGATCCTTTAGATCTGATTTTTGCCTTTGCCAACTTTATGGAAAGGTACTATTCTCTTAATCCTGGAGAGCTATCTTAAATACATGTACTAGGTCACAGAAGTGTTACATTCATGTGTAAAATGGTTAGAACAGTACCAGGTTCCCCATTGGCTCAGATGGTAAAGAATCAGTGTGCAATACAGTGGACCCAGGTTCAGTCCCTGGGTTGGGACGATCCCCTGGAGAAGGAAACGGCTACCCACTCCAGTATTCTTTCCTGGAGAATCCCATGGACAGAGGAGCCTGGTGGGCTACAGTCCATGGGGTCACAGAGAGTTGGACAGTACTGAGCAACTAACACTAACATATAATATATTCTTAGTACATGTATATCTGTTATGATGTAGACTGAAGTAGGAATGTAGGAAAACCATATACTGGACCCCTCCTCTTGAAAATTTATCAGGAATGTGAAAACCATCATTTTATACGGAGTCGCAGAGAATTGGATTCAACTGAGTGACCAACACTTTCACTTTCCTCGGTTTTAGACAAGCTAGCTTTTGTGCTCTCTTGGCAGCCATATTTCTAAGACCGGTCAGAGATGTGTCTCAGGGCAAAACTTTTTAAAAATTAGTAATTGTTATATTTTCTAAAATAGTGGGATCTGATTTTTTTTATTTGTTTTTTGTAGCGATACAAACTTGGAGTCCGATTGTATTACCGAGTAATGGAATCCATGCTTAAATCAGTAAGTTCAAAAGAACATAATAGAAAAAAAAATTCATTGCTAACGCAAAGACGGTGTCAATTAATTTTTTAAATCTGTTTTAGGAAGAAGAACGATTATCCATTCAAAATTTTAGGTAAATTTTTGTTTTAGTAAAACAATTTCTTTTTTTATTTTTTTATAAAAGTAAATGTTACAAAAATCATTCTTTTTTTCCTTTAGCAAACTCCTGAATGACAACATCTTTCATATGTCTTTGCTGGCATGCGCTCTTGAGGTTGTAATGGCTACCTATAGCAGTAAGTTAAATTTTAGTAAATAAACATTCTAGTTCAATTTAAAGTTTAAAAAAACTTATCTGAGGTATTGTGGGGGTTTTTTTACAGGGGTGGGAGATGGAGAAGAAATGGATATTTTAGATCATTATATACGAAAGAATGTAATTGGTCACCTTAGAATGGCTTGTGAACTTGGATTATTTCTAATCATCTTGGGAACACTTTCACAAGGCCTCTATTTTGGTCTATACTGAATCCAGGAAATGTACCTATTTAACCCCCTTTAAAGACTTAGGAGATTGTAAAATCCTTGAGAAGTACTATTGAGCAGCTTCCACTGATAAGGAAGCACTGCCACATATATATATTCAGTGATTACGAGACCAAAGGTTGGAACTGAAATCTACCGGATAAATGGAACAGAGGCCACCAATAGTGGTTTTTTAAAACACAGTTTTCAATATGTATTATTACTTTGCAAATAATGTTGCGACTGTCAAAAAAGTTTTGTTTGTAAAAACCAAAAGAAAAAATTTGTCTAAGGATACAAATATATTACATAACTAATATAACCAAGAAATACACAGTTGAAACAGATTTTTCTAACCAAATTATCAAAATCTAAACAATCACTTCCCCTCTTAATCAACGATTAATGAGACACTTAAATTGGATATGCCAGTGCATTACTGGTTGGATGTTAAGCCTGTCCCTGATACGAGTTTAGAATATTTAAACCTTTGAAAATTTGATATAAGCTATGAGCAGCAGCAGCAGCATGAGCCTTCTATCTAAAAGAAACATACATGCATATGCACTCAGACTTGGGAAGCCTATTTCCTAGGAGTCTGTGGACCCCAGAATAAAAAATTCTGTTTTAAATAAATTTTTTTTGTTTAGGCTTTCTACTGTGTTTTAATTTTTTGTTTGATAAAACCTTTGAACTGAAAAATAATGTAATTCAAGACTTTCTGTTTCATTCCTAAGTTATGTTTTTCTTTCATTTTTAGGAAGTATGTCTCAGAGCCTGGATACTGGAACTGATCTATCCTTCCCATGGATTCTGAATGTATTTAACTTAAAAGCTTTTGACTTTTACAAAGTGATTGAAAGTTTCATCAAAGCAGAAGCCAACCTGACCAGAGAAATGATTAAACATTTAGAACGATGTGAACATCGAATCATGGAGTCCCTTGCATGGCTTTCAGTAAGTAACTAGCCAAAATAGTTAAAGATATTCATATGCATATGGATAACAGTTATCTGTTAGTGAGATATATTTGTTAAAATTTACCTTGAGCAAATATGCAATTTAATGAATAATGTGATTTCCAAGTAGAGCCCAGGAATCAATTGGAATATTATCAGTAGAATGGTGTCCTTGAGCTCTCCAGACTATCTCATATAGGAGTTTATTATGAATTGCTTTTTTTAAAGCTTGGTACTTCAAAACAAAGTAGAATTCTTTAAGGTATTTGGGAACTTTATTTAAAGCAGGAGTGTCATGTTTGAAAATTTAAATGTCTGGTCTTAAATTTCAACAGAATAATTAAAAAAAAAATTGACAGGCTATTGAGACAATTTAAAAGTACAGATTTTTAGTTCAATTTAATTTGATTTTTTTTGTTCCATCGTTCAAAATCTAAAATCTACACAGGTGTATTTATTGCTTATAGCATTGTATGGGCAAAAGGAATATTCTAGGTAGTCTATTTATAGCATATAAGCTATTGATAAAGCTTTTTTTAAACAAAGGTTATATTTCCTATGTAGTAATAGTAAAACATTTATATGAAGTTCTTCTGTTATGCTCTTTAAATCTTCATAGTTGGGCAATACTTTGTTAATCATCAGGTTTGTAGATTGATATACAGTTGGTTTCTTTTGAAACTGTTGCATGCTAAGCTTACATCTTTTCATTTATATCAGCATATAGAAATGACAATGAAAAAATTAAGGCTTTAGTTATATTATAATCTTAATCTTCATGCAAATGTAGTTTTAAATTTTTTTATATTTTAAAAACGTAATGGCTAAGAGATAACTTGTTTCTTCATGCTTTTCTTGTATTGTCTTATAGACAGAGTGGGTAGGAAAGGACAGAAGTAGGGGGAGTTGATGGACATTGTATTGCTATGATTGAATTGTGTAACTCTTTTATACAAAAACTTCTGCTTTGTAAAAAAAGGAGTAGTTAGGAGAAAACTCTCAATCTGGGGGTTCAATGAAAGTAGCAAAAATAAATACATAGATCAGTAAATGAAATAAATAGATAGAGTACTTTTTAGAGGGTGCCATGCCCCCTTTTCCTAGAAATTGAAATCAAGACATTACTGTATCATCTGAAAGTGACTATTCTCATTTCTTTTGGAGAACTTTTATTTCTATCGATACACATCTGCTATATGCCTTGCATTGAGGTAGATATTGTGAGGATATAGAAAAGACACGAGCTCTGAAAATTATGGAGGAAGTAGTAGAAATTTATTGTTGAAAATTGCTTGTGTTCAAGTCTGTTTAGTTCAGTTACTGGTATTCTAGGATTCTAAAAAATATTCCTTTATTTTTGAGAATTTTTGGAGGGAAAGTAACATGCACAAAGTCTGGTTAAGGGTACAGTTTTTTAATAATAGTGTGGACTTCATAAGCCTCTGAATTTAAATTCTAAGTTTGGTATTTCTGGGGGATAAGATTATAGACTACTTTTAGTGTTTGAATTTTCAAAAAATAAATACATACTGCTGTTTTAATCATAAACAGAACAGAGTGGTGGTGGGTAACTATGAAAATAAGTCATGCCATACAACATAATATGTGAGTCTTTCCTGTGAGAATAATTAACATTTTAGAGAGTAGGCATACCATAGATAAATTTGAGCTTTCACAGACTGTAGGATTTTTTTCTTTCTTGAAGTATAACATATATACAGAAAAGCATGTATCAAAAGTTGTAGTTCAAAGGATTTTTTACAAATAGAATGTACCCACATTACTAACATATAGATCAAGAATCAGAGCAATTGAGCACACCTATGATACCAAAATCCAGATCAAGAATCAGAGCAAACCTGCTTGGTTTTTTGTTTCTGTAGTACAGTCAGAATCTCTCATTGAACTGAAGATATTTATGAGAACATACTCATAGGGAAACATCAAGTGAGATACTACTTACTTTACTCATTGGTAATTTAATGAAAGAAAGAACATCACTGTATTTTTAATGGTTGCATGGGGAAAGGGTTGAGTACCTTTACTGCACAGTCTTGAGAAATACTAAATCAAGAACAGAATAACTTTAAGAAGGCATAAGCACACTTCTGTTTTTTTTGATCCCAGAGAGATTAACAGGCAATATATGAGTATAAGATGCTAAACAATCTATTGAAAAACCTGGTGAAATGTTGTCCTCTAGAAATCTGGAGGATTAGGGGTGGTTTAAAATGAATCATGCCTAAGCATTGGACCAAATGACTTACAGATGTTTAGGCCTCTTAAATCTGTTAAGCAGTTTATCATGCCAGTAGATGATGAGGTGAGATTTGGATATTTTACTTTCCGTGTATTCAGACTGTGTTGGATTTTTTCAGTAAAATCTTTGTAAACCAAGATAGACCAGGTAGCTTACTTTCTAAATGGTCTTTTCTGTGGGCGTCTGTGAGTTTATCCTCATGACCTTCCCACATCTTGGCTACCTTAACACTGTTTCTCTCATAGCCACCAGAGAAGTTTTTTTATAAATGCAGAACTACTTTCATGATGCTAATTCCTCAGATGAAAAATCTTTTCTAGGGGACCTGTGCCTCTGGTAATATGGAGGGAGACCATACCATATGACTCCTCACAAAAAAATACAACTATAAAACCTGTGCACACTCAGTTGTGCCTGACTCTTTGAGACCCCATGGACCGTAGCCCACCAGTCTCCTCTGTCCATTGGACTTTCCAGACAAAAATACTGGAGTGCGTTGCCATTTCCTTCTCCAAGGAATCTTCAGGGCTCGAAGACCCAGGGCTCGAACCCACAGCTCCTGTGTCTCCTAATTGGCAGGCAGATTCTCTTCCACTGAGCTACCACAGGAATCACCTAAAGTCACTGACCTTTTAGAACAGACAGCCTAGTTAAGAAATGGAGTAGGGGTGCTGTGAGCCTAGGTAGAAAGCTTTTAGCCTGGGGCTGGGAGGTATAGGGGGAGATGAGTGCCTGTGGGAAAATCTCAGGCTTTCTGACTAGGGAAACTGGAAAATTGAAACAACCATGGACTGTTGCCTGCCAGGCTACTCTGTCCATGGAATTCTCCAGGCAAAGTTACTGGTGTTGGTTGCCATTCCTTTCTCCAGGGGATCTTCCTGACCCAGAGATTGAACCCGGCTCTCCTGAATTGCAGGCAGATTCTTTACTGACTGAGCCACCAGGGAAGCCTGTCTCAAAGTGGCTTTAGTAGAAAGGCAGAAGATCTGACTTGAAGCAGAAGCTGCTGGTGAATAAACAATTTGCAGCTCAAGTTCAGTAAAAATAACTGCCTCCTTTAAGACAAATAAATAAACAATATTCATTTGAGAAAAATAGAATCCAGAATCTTTACAACTTAAACATTTATGGTGTTCAGGATACAGTTCTCTAATTACCCAGCATACAGAGAGGGTCGAAGGAATCAAATGTATGTTTTTAGTGGGAATTTTAAGTAATTGTTTGATGCCTGCAAGGCTCTCTTTTAGAAGTTTTGTCTCTTCCTTTGTTCTTATCAGCAGTTTAAAGTGTGGTCTGTGATCCCGGAAAACATTTTAGGGGATCTGCAATGTGAAAGCTATTTTCATATTACTGTTAAGATGTTATATTTATTTTTTTTACTCTATTGACATTTATGCCAATGACATTTATTCCAAAACTTTTGGAACCTCTGCACCGTATTAGAGCAGTAGCATCAAAGTGTTTGTGGGGTTTTTTTTTTTTTTTTAGTTCTACCACTTTATTGCTACCAACCCATCTCCACCCTCGTGCACACATGCTCAGTCATGTAACCCCATGGACTGCAGCCCGCCAGGTTCCTCTGTCCATGGACTTCTCCAGGCAAGAATACTGGAGTGGATTGTCATTTCCTTCTCCATGTGGGTTTTGTTTTGTTTTGTTTTGTTTTTTCTGTTTTTTATTTTGTGTTGAGTATAGTTGATTAACAATGTTGTGGTAGTTTCTGGTGAACAGCGAAGGGGTTCTGGTGATCAACCACATATATACTTGTATCCATCAAGTCCCTTCCCCACCAGGCTTGTGGTCACTGTATTCTTCACCACCACAAACTCTGTTAAAAAAAAAAAAAGCAAAACATGCCTGTTGTCATTTAAAAACATCATTGATGAGCCAGTTAAAAGTATTTATTTTGTATAATCTCTATTCTCAAGTACAGTGTGGTTGAAAGCAATTAACAATAAATGTTGCCAATGATGTTTTGAGTTCTCAAGGGAAAGTTAGAATTTTGATAATCTTGTATTCACTGTAAGCAGAATAGCTTCCCAATACATCAAAGACTTTTCTGATGAATTCAGGGGTAGTATTAGTAAATGCAATTGTTTAACATTACATAAAGAGATTCATCAGCATTGTAAGATCTATGTAATTCAGTGAACTGTTATTTCCAAATGACCAATGCATCATGCTATAAAATCATACATGAGTAAGAAGTTTATTCAGAGTTTAAGGTCTTTAATAGATAGATCAATGGTTTTTAAGGTCTCAGAATGTGAAGTTTAATTCATGAATTAAAATTCATGAAAAAAATTAAAAATTCAGTGAAAATAAAAATTCATGAAAATTGTTTCCAATTTCACATTGCAATTAACCTTTAAGAAACTACTGTTTGTTGAGTTTTAGGGTAGTGTCAAAAAAGAATATCTCTTATTATCTGAAAAGTCTATTAAAATACTCCTTCTTTTTTCAACTACATATTGTGTGAGGCCAGATATTCTTATACTTCAACCAGACAACACATTTCAGTGAAGCAAATACAGAAGCAGATATGAGAATTCACGTCTCTTCTATAGGCTAGATATGAAAGGGCTTTGCAGGATTATAAAACTCTGCCAGTGTTCTAATTTTTTTGTTTATTTAGGAAAATAGACTTAGGTTTCATAAAAATGTTAGTTTTGTTAACATATAGCAAGCTTCAGTTCACTTCAGTTCAGTCACTCAGTCATGTCTGACTCTTTGCAGCACTGGACTGCAATATGCCAGGCCTCCTTGTCTGTCACCAATTCCTAGAGCTTACTCAAACTCATGTCCATAGCAAGCTTATTTTGGTTATTTCAGATAAATTGCATTCTTAAATTTTTTTCAGCTTTAATTACACTTAATTAACTTTAAGATTTAATTATTAACACAGTAATATTGCATGTGTACTAAGTCATTTCAGTCGAGTCCAACACTTTGTGACTCTATGGACTGTAACCCGCCAGGCCCTTCTGTCCAAGGGGTTCTCAAATATTGATAGACACACTTACATGAACAAAAACTTTTGGGTCCTCAATAATTGAAGAATGTTAAAGGATGCTGAGTCCAAAATGTTTTGAGAATACTTTCCTTATATTCTCTTCTCGATTCAGACTTCTCTGTTTACTATTACTCATACATCCATGTTTGTCTCTGCCTCTCTCTGAGTCTTTGTTCACTTCATAGGCTCCACCTGAAATGCTTTCCCCTTTTTATTTACCAGATTTTCAGGTCTACTTCCACTTTGCCTTTTGCGACCATCCTAAGTCTATAGTCATTCTTTCCTCCTTTGCAGTCTTATAGTGTTGATCAATACTACTTCCTGGTCATTTATAAACTTTGTATCTTATTACATGTGTATGTTTCATTTTAAGTGCGTTAATGTATGGGAAAAGCACTTGGAACAGCATCTCTGGCTTTGTATTATAAGATATGGCAGTTAATTACACAAATGAGAATGAAAGACAGAGAAAGGATCAACTTATGACATTAAGGTAGTGTCATTCATTAAAGATAGCTGGGATTGAATGAGATTTCCTTGGGAGGTGAAATTTGGTTATGTTGAGTTTGAATTGCCTGTAGATCATCAAGTAAAGGTGTCAAGAGGCAGTTGGATATGTGTGTCTGGAGTTTAGGAAAGAAATTCTAGGCCAGGAATAGAAACCTGAGAGCTGCTGGCACATATATAATAATAGAAATTACCACCCTTTATTGACAATTTATCTGTGTCACCCACACTATGGTGAGTACTTCTTATCATCTCATTTGACTTTTATAATAATTCATGAAGTATTATTATTCTAAATGAGGGAAATAATGCTTAGAGAAGTTTAATAACTTGCCCTAAACCATATAAGCTAAACAGTTATGAGCTTATGGCTCAAACACAGGTCTCTCTGGCTCCAAAACTATAAATCCCTGCATTTTTCCAAATGGCTAAAGTTTAGGAAATAGAATAAGGTCATTTAACAGGAGAGTGTAGTACAAAAAGAGAATGTAATTTAGGATAGAATCCTAAGGAGCACCAACAGTTAAGGGATAGACAGAAAACAGAAGCCTACAAAATAGATCAAATTAAGGAATCCTCCTGTCGCTAAGGAGAAATATCAGAAGTGGTGTCATAAAGAGAGAATGAAAAGGTCTGAGTACTTGCTGTTTCAGATGCTGTAGGAGAAGTCAGTAACAACGAAGGAGTGTTTATTAGTTTCAGCAACAAGGAAGCCACTGGTGAAGGTAGCAAGAACTGTTGGAAGAAGTGGTGTGGGAGCAGGAGTAGATTGCAGTGGAATTTGGCTCAGGTATGAGTGAGAGATATAGTGGAGACAGTGCTTATAAATAGTTTCTACCAGTTTTATCTGTATAGGGAAGTAAAGGTATAGCTGGAGGTATGTGAGGCAACGGGATAATTATTTTTCAAGATGGGAAAGGAAGGATTAAATGTTGATAGAAATGAGTTATCTATTGCTGAATGGCATATTAGTGGCTTAAAACAATCATTTTATTTTGCTTATGATTCTGCGGGTCAGAAATCTGGGAAAAGCTAGACTGGACAGTTCCTCCCGGACCATGTGGTGCCAGCTGGTGTCTGGAGCAAGATTCACGTCTAAAATGTTTCTTAGAAGTCTGATACCTTGCTCCTGCCTCGTATGTGCTGACCTCTCCCTCCCTTTCTTTTTTTTTTTCCCTCCTCATCTTATCCTCCTGAGCTTCTCATGTGAGAAACTGCATCTCATAGCATTTTGGTTTTAGAGTAGTTGCCCTTCTTACAGAGCAGCTCTTTATCACTAATTTTAAGCAATTTGATTAAGATGTGCCTTAGTTCAGTTTTCTTCATGTTTCTCTTTTTGGAGTTCTACTTCGAAATGTGGGCTTATAGGTTTCATCAAATCTGGGACCATTATTTTCTCAAAATGTTTTTGCTGACTCCTCTTACCCCTTCCTGCAGGGATTCTGGTCACACATGCATTAGGTCACTTAAAATTGTCCCACTGCTCACTGATGCTCGGGTTGTTGTTGTTGGCCCAGATGTTTTGTTTCTGTTTCACTTGAAATTGTTTCTGTTACACCTGTGTCTTCAAGTTCATTAAGTTTTTTCTTCTGAAATGTCTTATTTGTTATTAATTTCATCTACTGTGCTTTTAATCTTAGGTATTAGATTTTTCATCTCTAGAATCTGATTTGAATCCTTTTCTAAATCTTTCATATCTCTCTTCAGCATGTCTGTGCTTTCCTTTACGTTCAACTAACTGGAATATAGTTGTAATAATTATTTTAAAAGTCCTGGTCCACTAATTCTAACATCTATGTCTTTTTAGGACTGTCTGTTGACTGATACTTCTCTTTTGAAGGGTCTTTATATTTTTGGCTGCTTGGTAACTATTTACTGGATGCCAGACATTGTGAATTTTACCTTAGTGGTCCTGGATATTTTCATATTCCTTTCACTATTCTTGTGTCTTGGGACACAGTTTAGTTACTTGGAAGCGTTTGATCCTCTGAAGGCTTTTGTTGTTTCTAAAGCCAGTCTTTAAACTTATGACTAATTTTTCCCCACTCTTGAGGCAGTCCCCTCTAGGTGCTCTACCTTATGTCTCATACATTACAAGGTTTTTCCAGACTGGCTGGTGGAAATAAGAACTCTTCTTGGCCCTATGTCAGCTCCTAGAATGGCTCTGCTTCTTCCCGTGCTTCTTTTCCTGGCCTCGGGTAGTTTGCACACGCTGATCGGGGCTGGGGTAAAGACCGAGAGTAACTCTTTGCAGACTCCTGGAGCGCTGTCTTTGCAACTCTCTTTTCTGTGTAAGTCTCTCCTCTGCTACTCTGTCCTGCTAATTTTCCTGATTTCTCTGTCTTGAATTCTCAATTCTGTTTCTTCAACCAGGGAGACCACTGAAGTCTATTTCACTTTCTCCTCCCTGACTTGTGACCTGGGAACACTCTCCAAGCAAAGGTGGAGCTTAAGCATTTGCTTTTTTCCCCCCAGGAATTACTGTCTTATACTGCTTGTCCTATTACTGGCCTGTACTCAGTGTCTGGAAACTATTATTTATGTTGTTTGATTTTGTAGTTAAGACAAATCTGGTCTCTGTTCCTTTATCACAGCCAAAAGAGTTATGTATAGTATTTAGTGATTGATAACGATTTTTGAATATGTATACTTAAAGAATATTTAGGGTTTCATTTCTATTTTCCTGTATTAAATGCATCATATCTTCTGAATAATAGTATTTTGGAGGATACTTATTAGGAGAATGTAGAAGTATTAGTAATTAATTGTTGTATTAAATTTTAGTAAGTCATAAGAAAGCTGAGCCTCCTCTGAATGTTGTCAAATATAGCTGACTCATTAAATTGGATTCTGTTGTGTTTTGTGTTTTTTTTTTTATTTTGTAGTCACTACACATCAGCAAGTTTCTTCATTCAGTTGCAAAAATATTGGACCAGAGCACTTTTATATAAGAAAAGATTTTAAATGTTTCCTCTTTTATTATTTTTCCAAAATTTAAATGAAGGCCTCTTTTATACATCAGTACAGTTGCAATGAATAGCTTTTATTTTTAGAGTCCTGATTTAATGACACACTTGTAAACAAATTTTTAAGCTTCTTTGGTATTCTTTTGAAATGTCAAACTTGACAGGAAATGAACACAAAAGGGAGAAAAGCCTGTGGCTCTGAAAAAGCCAAAAAGGATATCTGTTGTGTATTTGGATGGTAGATCATTAACCTCTGGTGCACTTTGCACAATGGTTTTAGTATTTACCATTAGACGTTAGTTTTTTTCAAAAGTTATATTTTACGAAGAGCAGTGTCTCAGGAAGGCAAATGAATTGTAAGATAATGATTAAGCTGTGTTTAACACTTAAAACAATAAGGATGGTGAAGTAATATGATGTCATATACTATATTTATGTAGCAACCATGCTACTATAATGAAAAATGCTTTATGTTGGGTTTTTTAAAAGCTCGTCATGAGTTTTTTTTTTTTTTTTTAAGTAAGCATATATTTATCGTTTTTCCAGCAAACCATTTTAGTTTTTAAAAATCTGATTCTTTCTGAAAACATCACTGTGGTTTTATAATGTTTCTCATTCTGACCCAGCATACTCCTAATTTTTTGCCCTTAATTCCCACGGTTAAGTAGGCTTTTTCAAGTGATATAGAAAATTAGACTTTACCTTTCAAAGCTAAAATTATTTTATTTTGTTCTAAATACACTTTTGCTTCCCAGTATTTGTATTTTTACATTTTACTTTTCAAGTCATCAAGGCTTGAATACTGAACATTTTTTTCTTCTTTTTCTCTATAGTTTTATAGAGTCTTGTAATATAAAATGTTGTTGTTCAGTCTCAAAGTCGTGTGCAAACTCTTTGCGACCCCATGGACTGCAGCACGTCAGGCTTTCCTGTCCCTCACCATCTCTTGGAGTTTGCCCAAGTTCATGTCTATTGAATCAGTGATAATCCAACCATCTCATTCTCTGTTGCCCTCTTCTCCTTCTGCCTTCAGTTTTTCCAAGCATCCCAGGGTCTTTTCCAGTGAGTCAGCTGTTTACATCAGGTGGCCAAAGTATTGGAGCTTTGACTTCAGCATCTGTCCTTCCACAAGATTATTCACGGCTGATTTACTTTAGGATTGACTGGTTTGATCTTGCTTTCCAAGGGACTCTTTAAAGTCTTCTCTAAGAAGTTCTCTAACCACAGTTTGAAAGCATCAGTTAAAGTTGATCAGTAATTATAAGTACAAAAACCAGAAAAAATTACCACGTGTCGTATTTATTTAGTATGTTAAATATCTATTTTCATTTACATTTTCCTAGGTCATATCATTACCTTCTTACCTTGAACATACTATTATAGACTCCTGCTTGGTCTCCCAGCTTTGACACTACCCTGCATTCTATAGTTTGGTGCTGAGTGAATATTCTTAAATGCTTTTTCATGCAATATTCCTGTTCAGAAACCCACAGTATCTCCCATTGCCATTAGATAAATGCAGCCTCTTTACTCTGGTTGTGATAATTGGACCCTGCCTTACCCTACAATGCAGGAGACCCGGGCTCGATCCCTGGGTCAGGAAGATCCCCTGGAGAAGGAAATGGCAACCCACTCCAGTACTCTTGCCTGGAAAATCCCATGGACGGAGGCGTGTGGTAGGCTATAGTCCATGGGGTCGCAAAGAGTCGAACATGACTGAGCGACTTCACTTTCTTTCACTTTCTTTACCTTTTAGCCTTCTGCTATTCTTCAAGCACTCCCTATGTTTATTGTTTTGGTTTGTTTTTCTTAACTTTTTTTTGGAGTATCCTTCCTTTGCAACATGGTGAAACACTGTGTTCAGAGAGTTGTATATCTCTGGAGCAAACCACATTGACATAGTGAGAGTGAGTATGGCCTAATGTGGGAATCAGAAGACCTGACATTTAGAGCCTACCTCTTCCACGTACAAGTTAATGTCTTTGTCTTAGTTTCTTGCTTTGTAAATTGAGACAGACCAAAAAGATTTTAGTATTTCTAGCTCAAATATTTTATGATTCTACAAAACTGTTTAAATGTTGAGAATTATTTGCCACTGCTGAAGGTGTACCACTACTTTAGATTGCTTCACAGTGTATAAAATGTTGAAGAAACATTTTTCAAAAAAGGATAACAGACAGGGCTCATTTCCCTACTCTCCTTTACCTCAGTTTTTCCCAATTCTCTTTGGATCGTATCTGATATTTGTATATCAGTTATTTGAAAGGAATTGTACTTGCCCCAGCAAGGTATCGAATGACATGCGAAACAGCCCCTACCCTTAAAGAGGCTTGGAACCTATAGGAAAGTAAATCATTGCGATATACTGTGAAATAAGATAAGCCATGAGGGTCAAAGGAAGGAATGATCAATTGTAAGTGGACGGGAAAAAAACAAACTGGGCATGAAAATGTGGAAAGATATTTGGGGGAAAATTATGGACCACATTGGCCATGGTATATGAGTCCTGATTTAAGACTAGTTAATTAGTCTCAAAAGTCTGTTTTTAATCTCTTTAAAAGCGAAGAGCTAGCTCTCTTGGTAAATGAGATATTGTACAAAAGTGAATGTACAAGATAATTTTGTTGTTGTTGTTGTTCAGTCGCTAAGTTGTGTCTGACTCTTTGCAACCCCATGGATTGCAGCACACCGGGCTTCCCTGTCCTTCACCATCTCCTGGAGTTTGCACAGATTCATGTCCATTGAGTCAGTGATGCCATCCAACCATCTCATCCTCTGTTGCTCGATTCTCCTTGTGCTGTCGATCTTTCCCAGCATCAGAGTCTTTTCCAGATTGGCAGAGTCAGTTCTGCCAATCAGGTGGCCGAAGTAGAGTTCAACTTTAGTATTAGTCCTTCCAATGAATATTCACGGTTGAGTTTTTTTTATGCACTCTTTAGAGTGGCCAAATTCTAGATGACTTTACATGATTTTGACTTTAAAGTGAAATACTCTGTTGGTTCTTCACATTGACTCCACAAAGTCGGTATAGGCATGAATCTAATTTCCCATATGAGGAGGAACCTAGGAATCTGTGTCCCAGCTAGCAGCTAATTAGCCATAGATGGAAGGCAGCTAATACTCCTTGACTAGTTGCAGTGTGCTGTGCACCAAAAGTGTTTGTCTAATTTAATTTTCATAATAATCCTGTGATGTTGTTAATACTGTTTTCGTTTTTCAAAAGTGGAAGTAGGCTCAGCAAGGTTAAGCAATTTGTCTAGAGTCACCCACTTGGCATATGAACCCAGATTGGTTTGATTCCAAATTCCACTAGTAAAGTTCCCCTTTCCTTGTACTACATTATTTCTGTTTATTCATTCACACTGTTTTTATTACCACTGTAGCATGTAGTCCAGCATAAGAGACAATATAAAATTTTATTCTAAATGAAAAAATAGCATGTATGTTTTTTATCTTGAGTAACAAGGTGAGTGTTGTGCCCTGGAGCTAGTCAGTACTGGAAACGGGAGAAAGTGCAGCCCTTTGTGAAGCACTCCTTTGTATGGTGTCCTGTTACTGTTGATCTACTAGATTCCTCAGGAAGAAAAGATTAGAAGATTTTACAAAAGGAGCAAACTAGATTTTAAAAGAAGTTACTAGTGCATCTGTATGTTTCATTTTTGTCACTCTCTGAATGATATTTTAATATAGTAATATAAGTATTTTTTAAATCTATAATTATATATATAGTTTAGGGTTGAGAAAATTAAATATTTGAATCAACTCTCAGGGAGATTGAAGGGACGGGTGAGAGTGAGGTGAAATGGAAAACTAGCTCTCTTTTTATAGATTGAAATGTTAAAACTGAGTTCTTTCTGAGTTTTAAAGGAAAAATTTCAGATATGCCTAACGTCTTCTGTAAGAATGAAAAATTGTAAAGTCCAAGAATGAAAAATAAAGGAAGGCAATATCTTAGAAATAAAATTTTTGATAGGGACCTTGTGTTCTACTAGTGAAGTAGTCTAGAAAGAAGTTTAAAAAAAAAAATACAGATATACAGAAAAAGCACAAAAATAAGGATAGTGACTTAGTTCATATGAACAGTTATTCACTGAAATGCAAATAAGTGATTGCTTTATAAAGCTCTAAGACTATAAGTAAGCTCAATTTAATAAAATAACTCTTCTTCATAATTGAACCATTGAAGAAGCAGTGAGGTATTAAATGGTTTTTTATGTGGTTCTTCATATGTTAAAAAACAACAAGCAGAAAACCCAAAGAAACTGAGATAGATAACTGTTAGAAATTGTTCCACATCTTCGCCTGTATTGAATGTTCACGTGAACCTGAGTTCTTGACCCAGATCTGTGTATGGTTTTAAACATAAAATTGTTTCCATATCTAGACCTTAGTTCACGTGCCATCTTGTCTTGAGCCCGGGCTTGACTCCTCAGTGTCTTCTTTTCTCTATGCACTTGTCTCTTTTTTTTAATCTTTGGAACGCCCTGACACGTGAGAATTTTGCTCGAGTTCGCTGTGGAGGAAAAGTATTCATGACTTGTCCATTCATGTCTCCCTTCCCCTCCCCCATCATCCATACGGCACATTCTCCTTGTTCATGAACTGGCACAAAGGACTAAAGAAATTCAGGAACATTAAAAAAAAAATCTCAAACTCAGAAATGTCCCTTGGGTAGCTCATAGAAACTTGCTTTAGGAAGCAGTGCTTATAAGAAGCTCATCACTAGCTTCTTTGAAATCTGATCATCATGTAGACTTACATCAAAATGACCCTCACTTACGTATATTACAGTCCAGTGTAGAAGTGACAATAGGTAACAGCACTGTTAAAAGTGCTGAAATGTGTTCACTCATTTACTTCGCACAAATGTGTGAGGTAGATACTCTCATTATCACCACTTCACAGATGAAAAATTGGAGGCACAGAGAAATTAAGAACGTTTCCCCTGTCCACAAAACTAAGTTGATAGCAGAGCTGTAATTTTGACTCAAACTGTCTTGGTCCCAGAGACGGTACTTTTAACCTTTGTGCTGCCTCGTGGTGTATATTAATCTACCACTAGGTATATGCACTATTGTGACTAGTTTCTTTATTCATGTTTTATCTGTGTTTGTGTCACTGTGCTATAGCAGATCCTTCTGTCTGGATTTTGGCGTCACCATCTCCCATTTAATCTTCCCCGAAAATAAACATTGCTCTTCCTGTTTTACAGACAAGAAAAACCTGAGGTTCATTCAGAGATGCCATGTAACTTGCTTGGTGTGATTCTCAGCAAGTTGTGTGTCTGTAGCTCAGACTGTATTTTCCTCATCTGTAAAATGGGTATGATAATACTTATCAGGGTTGCCATGAGGAATAAATGTACATTTATGAGAATGGTACCTTTTAAAAACATCGCAATTAATCGTTAGTTTCCTTTAGTTCATTTTCTCTACTATACAGTGATTTCCTAAGAACAGAGGACTGAGCACACAGTTAAACAGTATTGGATCTGTTTGTTCCGGCTTACAAGTATGTAGAAATGTTCTCTTCTGACGTACCTCTGTCTCTCTCACTGCCTTCTCAGAATGGAGTAAGTTCAAGGAAAAAGAGGTGTAACTGAACTCCAGCATTGTTAAATGTGGGCAGTGTTCTCTGTTATACTGCCGTTGGAATTTGTTGTGGTGCTTTAGTTGTGAATCATGTCACTAATTACCCTGAGGTCGGTGTTCATTAGTCAAGTACAAACAAGAGAAATGGCAATTGTAAAAAAAATAGTTTGGAAATATCCTCTGTACTTAACCTGTTGAAATGGAAGCACTTGGACTCTTGTTCAGAGAGTATCTTCTATAAGGTCATGATGTTAGAAAATTACCTGAATATAGTCCAAGAATTTTCAGTCTCTAAACTAGTGTCATGTCATATCCTAACTGTAATGGTGTGGAAGGACTCTGGAATCTGGATGTGCAAGGAACAAAAAAATAGAGATATCTTATGAGATCTCAATTCTATTTAATGTAGTTTCTGAATTCCTCCAGCAAAATCAAAAGCTGTTATTAATAGTGAGTTTAATAAAATTTTAGAATCACTCTAGGGCAATTGTTCTTAGACCATGTAAGTTCAGTTACTTTTAATTATAAAATAGAACCAACTTTTTGACATATGTCTTTTTCAGATTTTTATGTCATGTTTTAAAAACTAAACTGCCACAACCTAGTCTGTTTTAAAATGCATTCAAGTGGCCTTTGCATATGTGGCTTTATTAATTTGCATATTGGTTCTTAGTATTTTCTGCTACTGAAATAGACAAATATCAAAGGTATTTTTGGTGTCTTCCTGTACATGCTAGATTTAGAACATGATAAGAAAACTTAGAATAGGAAACAGCTGTATTTTGTGTCTCACTCGTTCCAAAAAAAAATTTTTTTATTCTTGCTGAGTTTCAGCCTCCATTTAAGTTACAACAGATACTTTCTCTTCACGATTTTTATTATATTCTTTAAAAATTCTCAAAGACTGACACCCTGCATTGTGTATATGTGTTGTAATTTATTCAACCAATTTTCTGCGCTTGGACATCTAGGGAGTTCTCAGTGTTTTCCAATTTCAAACAATACTGCATCCTGTACATATATGTATTTTTATATTATTGAAAGTGTGTCTTCAAGGTGAATGCCTAGAATCAGAATGCTGGGTTAAAGGATAAGAGTGCGTATGTGTGTGTGTGCGTGTGTGCATGCACACAGGCGCATGTGCCAAATTCCCACCCATTAGCGTTACACCATTTTGTTTCCCACCAGCAGTATATGAATGTTATCAATTTCTCCACAGGGCTGCTAACTTAAATTTTCCAAGTAACACATTAAAATATTCTTCCTACTCATCATCACCATCATTTCAAAAAGAAAGCATTTTAATAAGGGGGAAAGGACATAGTCAAAATAAAGGATAAGAGAATCTCTTTAAATTTAAATGAAATAAATACAGCTCCTATTGTGATTGTTTTTTTCTTTTTCCTGAAGTTAAATGCATCTCTTCACTATAATCAGAGGGATGGGAGTTTTTCGAAATACGTAATCGTGTCTTTCCTTCTGCTTGAAATCCTTCAGCGCATTCCCCATCTCCTCAGATCTTACCATGGCTATATCATGGCTTATGAGGGATCTCAGTCCTCCATCTGCAGACACTGTGGATTTGGGTTAATCCTTTCAACATACCAGGTTCTTTCCAAGGAGGCCTTTGCATCTGCTACTCTCTCAATTACCATTAAAGGAGTAGACAAGCTAAAAAAAAAACAAAACTCTTACCTGACTCTACTTTAATTGTTATGTGACCTTATGAAGTTACTTGGCCTTTTACTTCTTCCGTTTCTTTTACCTAAGATAAAAGAAGTTGTATAAATGACCCCCAGATTCTTCCAGTTTTAAATTATGAATTTCCCACCAGTCATTTTGATAGGAAGATAATGAAACTCAACACATTCACCCTATGACTAATAACTGTAACGTGGCCATAAAAGCACATATTTGTTTCTCTATTTTATTTCCATAGGTTATTCCTATTTTTATTTAGGTAAAATTGGTATATAACATTATATAAATTTCATGTGTGCAACAGTATGACAGCTGTATACACTACAAAGAGATCATCACCAAAAACCATTGATCACCATACAATAGATGCCCTTCACCAATTCACCTACCCCTCAGCCCTTATGTTCTAGTAATCACTATCTGTTCTCAGTATCTAGGAGTTTTTGGTTTTTTTAATTCATTTGTTTTGTTTTTTTAGATTCTACACAAGTGAAATCATTTGGTATTTATCTTTTTTCATCTGACTTATTTCATTTAGCATAATGCCTCCTGGATCTATGTTATTGAAAACGGCAAGGTTTTGTTTTTTTTTATGACTGAGTACCGTTTACCCAGACAGATACGTAACAGACACTCTATTCATCCGATGATGGGCTCTCAGGTGCTTTCCACATCTTGGCTATTAAAGATAATGGTGCAATGACCATAGGAATGTGTGTATCTTTTCCAGTTAATGTTTTCATATTCTTCAGCTCAATACTCAGAAGCAGAACAGCTAGATCACATGGTAGTTCTAGTCATAATTTTTTGAGGCATCTCATGCTGTTTTCCATAGTTGTACCAATTTACATTCCCACCAGCACTGTGGGAGGGTTCTCTTTTCTTCTCATACTCACCAACACTGTTAGTCCTTCTCGAGAATAGTCCTTCTAACAGGTATGAAGTAATATCTCATTGTTGTTTTAGTTAGTGATGTTGAATATATTTTCACATTCCTGCTGGCCATAAATATTTCAATTATTTTCAAAAAGTATTGGTTGAATCTATATAAGTAAAGCAAATTTTGAGTTTGAAAACCGTTCATTAAATTTGTGAATTATCTATACTTCTAGGGTCCTGTAGCTTGAATTCTGTTTTGGCCACTGCTTTTAGCACTGGTAATTTTGTTCCCCTTTAAGGAGTTACTGAAATAAATCTTTTTAAGAGATGGAAGAAGGAGAGAGACTTGTTAGAAAAGTTTGCCTGGAGTTAATTTCATATTCTTTTATTATCCTGGTCTTGCCCTGTTTAAGTGATATTCTTTGTACTATTATAAAATTGACTGTCAGAAAAATTGGTAGCAAAGTCATGAAAAAAATGAAGAGATAAAAGAAATTTAAGAACTAGTGATTTTAGGATAGATTTCCTAGAACATTTAGGAAAATGTTGCTATTTAAGAAATATTGTTGATCATTAAATACTCTGGTTGATTTAATATGTTCTGTGTCTTTACATTTATCCATTCGTTCTTTTAAACTTGGAGTTTATTTTTTAGAAGTCATAAGTGGATTATTTGGTTTTCAGGACAGCTCAAAAGAACTTTTTAAAAATAATTTCCCTTAGGATTTCCTTAAGATTCATCTACTAGTAGGCACTATTTATAAAATGTTATATATAAAAGGGTCGTTATCTTCCCTCATTTGTGATATCTGGGGTTGGATGTGGCATGCAGGTATTAAAAAGTTTTTGAGTGTTGGGAGATAGTAAAGATCAGTCCACAGGATAGGAGTAACTTAATACAGTGACAAAAGACTGGGTACCTTGTTCATCAGAGGTCTAAAATTGCAGTTGCCTCAGATTCTTGCTAGCTGCATACTAGTTATAAGTTAAATGTTTCTCAGTTGGGTATATGAAATTTGCTGATGTTCCATTTTCTGTTCCTCAAATGAGTCGCTAATTCTTTAAATACCAATCCCATAATTAAGGTTTATACGTCAGATTGACTCTCAGTATTTTGAATGTAGGATATGAAGATAAAACTCCTTGATAAAGTAGTGCCTTTCCTTTTAATTTTCTATGGATATAATACATATATTTTCATACCTTCTTTTGGTAAACTAGCTACTTGGTTGATTTTCTTAGAAAAGATCACTTCTAAGTTTGAAATCAATCCTTAGGATGCTGGAAAGTGGTTTTACACACTTCAAAACTTTTCATCTTACTTCTTTTACTTTAATATGGGAAGGAAGATTAGATAAATCATCTACTCTTTTATAAAGATGTAAAAAACAGTGGGCAGTTTGGGGGGACAGAGGGGCTAGTATTGTCATTCTAAGGAAACAAAAAGTAAATTCTGAGTTTTCTTAATACAGATTTTCTGGGTAAAGGGGAAAGAGATAACCCTTTGAATGTATAATTTACTTAAAAATGCAAAGCCAACAGAGAAAATAACTTTTGTACCCTATTTGTCCCTGTAGTTACGATTTACCTAGGATTTGAAGTTGTAGTTGAGGAAAACTAATATTTGTCTGTTATGTATTCAAGAAGAATCTTATAATTTTTTTAATTCATCTTCCTGTTGACAAGCAGGCAACAAAATTTTCTCCAGTAATAACAACTATCTGATGACTATTTTTGCTTATATTTTAAAATAATATCCATGCTTTTGAGGTCTTGCTCACAGATACTTAATCCAAGAAAACTTCTGAGAAATCTCGGTTATAAACTCAGCACCTTTCTTCTGTATTATTAAATTGTTAGTTGCTTTCCAACTCAAAAATATATGTTTAGAGTGCTAAATATATTTGTTTTTTTCTGAAGAATGGTATCAAATAAAGGCACTTCAGGGTCAATTGAAGAAAACATCTTTACAACATATATACTTCTCTTGAGATATAAAGAACTATTTTTAATTTCTTCACTAGTTTTCTTTTTTAAGGATTTATTTTGTTTTAAGTTTATTGAAAGGAGACTATCACTCACTAACAAGAAAATCCTCCACTGTTATTTTTATGGAAATAGGTTTGCTTATTTAGCTTACTTCTATGATTTGAAACCGCTGCAGCTCAAACCCAGAGAACAGCAAAAAGAAAACTTAAACCTTAAAACAAAGAGTGTTTTGTTTATCCAAATTTGTTTTCAGGACTTGGAAGATTGAAAATCAGATAGATTGAATGCTAATTTAATTATATATCTTTTTTCTCAAGTGAAAATAATTTTTTTAGTTAACTTTGAAAAGCTCCTTGAATTTGGGGAAGAAAAGATATATTGGAAAATGAAAGCGTTTCAGTGTAGATAGTGCTTCATATCTAAATTTTAGCTCAACGCGATACCTTATTTATGTTTGGTAAAATGAAAATGTAATTGTACTTAGTTATTTGACCCTCTAGTTTTGCTGCTTTTTATGGAAGGACCTATGTCCTTACTTTACAAGTTATTTTGACATACAATAACATCTTGTCTACTTGAAATAATATTCTTCAGCTATTCAATATTTGACTTAACAACCTTGCAATTTAAAGAAAGATGGATCAAGACCTCCAAAGTTCAGAAAGATAATGATTGTAAACCTAGAATTCTATATGGAGAAAAGTTCTAATCGACTGTAAAGGGAAAATACAAATTTCTAGACATTTAAAAATTTGTTTGGCTTAAATGGTCAAAACATATGTACTGTTCACTAAGTGTCAAGTATTATATGTTATTTCTCTGATCTAAAATACTTAAAAAACAAGTTACTTGTTGTGACATAAATATGCCTTTAAAATATACCTGTAGTAGTATTTTTTAAAATTTACTTAGCAAAATGACATTTTGTTAGTTTCCACATTACTTTTTGTGGCATATATAATTTTTAAACTGAGTGCTGTTAGATGCAGAAAATGAACCAAAAGAGTAATTTTAAAGTATATTATTCTATATATACAGTATCTGCTTTTTACAAGTTGCATAGCAAGACAAAATCCTAAATATTATCTGTAAGTGTAACTGCTCGACATCCTCAAATAGTGTCAGCATGTCATTTCTACAGAAGACATTTTTACTGTTTTTTTGAAAAATACTCTAAAGACACTTATGGATTCTTTAAATGACTCTTTCTCATTTATATTATTATAGTTTAAGAAAACATGATTAGTAGTTTCAATTAAGACTGAAATCAAAATTAGATGTATACTGAATAAAGGTGTTAAACACTTAAATGAAAATTTTAATATTAATTATTTAGTATAAAATCACTGTGATATTCAAAGACCACACAGATGGTTATCACATGACTTAAATCATGATTACTTTTATATTTTGAACAACTTTTCTAGAGACTTTTTTTCATAATGAAAAGAAAGGTACAAATCAAAGTGGCTCAGAAGAATAAAACTGAGTGTATGCAAGAACAGAATACATTTTAATGCTTAACACATCAAATACTTTTTTAATACTAAAAACTTTCAAATGTCCACATGTTTATTTTCTTTCTGAGGTGGAGAAATTGTTGTCCAGGAAAACACTTTTCACAGTTGAAGGACCTTGGAGGTTCTGTCCCAGTAAAGTCCTGGTGTTGTTATTTCAGACAGCTTATATTGTAGATTCATTGTCAGGTATCTTATTTTTCAATGTCTGTAGGTTATGTTGAATAAAGTTCTCTGTGCCTTGAACTTCAGAGAATCTGGAGTCACTTCTCCTGGTAGACCAGTTTTTCAATTTTATTGAATTCTGAATCGTGTCCGACGTGAAGTAGTAAATGATAGGGTCAAAGCAACAGTTTAAAACAGCAATGCAGAGAGTGATTGGGTACATGGTCCTTACTGCTATTGCTGCTGAGCAATTGACAAATGCCTGTGTTCTCATAAGAGAATATAAAATAAGGTTGATATTGTAAGGCACGAAACAGAAACAGAATATGACCAAATGTACAAATATCATTCTTAAAACCTTAGTTTTATTTATTTTACTTCTACTTAATGTTACAGGTTTATTTAAAGTTCTCAGCACCATACTAGAACAAGTTACGTTTAAAATGAGAGGAATAAAAAACCCCACTATTTCTATGAAAATTACAATCCTTGAGAGAAAGGTTTTCCATGTAGCTGCTGGAAAATTTTCAAAGCAGGTTGCTGAAGTGTTACCCGGAGAAGGAACAAAAACTGCTGGTGCACTTCCTCCCATCACAGTTAACCATACAGCAATGCAAACAATTTTTGCATTTCGTTTGGTTCTCAGCGTCTTCGACTTAAAGGGGTAGACGATGGCCAGAAACCGATCAGCACTAATACAGGTTAAGAACAGAATGCTTCCATACATATTGGTATAAAAGAACATCACTGAAATCTTACAAAGTAAATCCCCAAAGGGCCAGTTCCTTGTTGCAAAGTAAAAGATCCTGAAGGGTAAAGTAAAAACGAAAAGCAAGTCTGACATCGCCAAGTTAATCATGTATGTTGTTGTTTCATTCCGCACTTTGAGAGTACAGATGAAAATATATATGGCGACACAGTTGGATATTAACCCAAGCACAAACACCATGCTGAACATGCACCCATACAAGGTGTACTTAAAGGAGTCATTGTATATGCAGTCGGAGCTGTTGTTGCTTACCATCATAAAGGCACGTCCAGCTTACAGTGTTGAAGCAACTCCTTTGGTCAGCAACAGTCTCCTTTGATATTCAGATCGTGGCCACTTTGTAACCTCCAGTGTATTTGCAAACCCTTTAGATCTTTGCAAGGATTTACAAATATTTCTTTTTCTTCTGAAAGAAACATGAAGTTTGTTGCTATAAAGTTTCCAGTTGATTCTTCAACAAGAAAAAATTTTCATTTTCAAGTCTCCAGAAGATCTGTGATCCCAGGGCTTCGTATTAAAAACACAATGAAGCCAATCCATTGGATTATAAAGTTTAAATAAAAACTGTGTTCTGACACGGAGTAAAACTCCTCATCCTGTAAACTTCTGTTTCCGTGGTCAAGATGAATATTCCAAAATGAAAGTTTCTTTATGCTGCAGAATGTTTAAGCTGAAGTTAGCAATCACATTTTGCTTTTCAGTGCAAAGTTTCTGAGACTGAAACATTCCCAGTTCAACCTCACTTATTTCTTACACCTTTTAAACGAAGTTTTCCTTTTCGATATTCCTGCAGTGGATCCCAGATAGGGGTAAGCAGAGGAGTCTTTCAGAGGTTCCGAAATAAATTGCTAAGCGTGTTCACTCCGGCCGACTCGGAGGCCTTTTCTTCCGCTGCCAGCTGTGTTGTGAGCGGGCTTTCTCTGAAGAGAAGAGAGGCTTGCTGGGTTTGTACTATGACGTCACAGGAAGAAGGGGCTGGACTTGAACAAAGAAGGTTTCAGCCCGGTTTGTTTGCAGTGCCTTTAATCTGATACCGTATCTGCTGGGGATGTACCTAGGAGGCTTGCAAAGGGCCTCTGACTGTTTAACTGAGCAGTCTGCCCTTTAACTCCTTTTATGCGGAAATGCCTTCTGGAATGTTGGCTACCTCTTAAGGAGGTTTTTTTTTTTTTTTATTCTTTCTTTCTTTTTGGTAGTAATCAAGAGAGAGGGAAAAAATCTGTATGTGATTGCTTCTGTGTTTGGGGTTAGACTTTTTGGGGTCTGGGGGAACTAAAATGTGTAGGTATATTTATAAATTGAAATTGTTGGTGGTAACTTAATATAACGTTAAAAAAAATTATTGGCTGTAAAAGAGAAATTTAATCTTTAGTTGTAAAAAGGATTTGAGTTGAGAGACCCAAATTTTGCCACCCTTGGCTTCTGTTTTCTATAATTGCTCCTCAAGATTTAATTTAATTGCCATGGTTGTGAATGGCTCCAATCCTTAGTCTCTTTACTTTTTCATAAACAATTTTCTCACATTCTTTCCTCTTTTCTATAAAATTAAATTAATATTTTATTGCACTTCCAATTTTTTTAATAATCACTTTTACCCAAGAATAAATTTAAAAATGTTTCTGTTTGGTGTAGTAGTATTAGTCTTACAGAACAAAATTGCATCTTTGTAAACAAAGATATTTTTTCCCTATATTGCTTGAAATAAATTTTGGAAAATAAAAGTTACACTATTTTGCTAAATTTTAGGTTCAGAATTTTATTTTAATCACCTCGCCCCCCCTCCCCCCCACCACCAGCCCTCCCTTTACCCCGTTTATTATGACATTAACTATATATTGGACTATGGGTCAGATTTTTTTTTCGTTTAAAAGCTCTTGTGAGTGTTTTCTCGCTATATATTTAAAGTGTACTCATTTTTAAAGCCCAAAGAAATCAGAAGAAAGTATGTGTGGGAAAGGGATAGTTGAATATAGATGTTACTTCCTCAAGGAGTGATGATATCACAATCTATAGACACATTTTCTTATTTTTTCTTATTTTATATTACCATTTTTCAGAAAAGGCAACATCTAGTTGTATTATATTGTTACTATTTTCTAGTTTGGTTCCATTTGGGCTGAAATTCTTCCTTTAGGTTATCAGTGAAGGAAATTTAAGAGCAATTTATTTTTCTTTCATGAATTACATAGCTAATTTAAAACTGATGTTTTGTAGTCTGTTTTATGCTGATTTTTAACCTTTTTAATTTGGACTGCATTCTCACCAAGATGAGCAACTTTTGTTGTTTGTTGATGAATATCCCCTGAATTATAGTCTGTTTTTGTTGTTTTGACAAGGAAATACATAATCAAGTGACACACAGAAAAATAGGAATATTACTTGCACTCAATAAACTTAAAACTTTAGAAGGCTGAATTTCTTTGTATCACACTGGTTTGGAAGAGAGGCAGTATGTGTTCATAAGACAGGTGGAAACTTAAGAGTGAACAGTAATAAGGAGAGTAGTTAATAAGTTTGTATTCTCATTGGGGAAAAATTTCTGTTATAGTTTCTCAGTAATCTGCTTTCAAATTGACAATCTCTTTAGGTATATCATTAAATAATGAAATATAATCAGTTATATGCCCTGATCTTGTTTACTTTTACTTTCATTTTGAATATGGCATTGTCCCATAAAATGAACTAATGAGACATTGGAATATTCTTCCACATATTGATGTTATTCTCTTAATATTCAGTTAACTGTTCAATTGTAGTTTTTTCATGTTTCATTTGCTTAAAATTGGATAGATCACTATTCATTGAATTAAACTTTGTTATTATCAGTATATTAGTATACGTTTGTATTTCCAATTTTTACACAGTACTTGACCCTTAGCAAATACTCACATGTTTACTGAGGCATGAAGTATACTGATAAACTGGAATTTATTGAGAATTGTTTCTACTGAGGAAGAACAACAGCAGAATGACTGAATGGGCAGATCATTGAATGCTAGATGTTTCAAAATATTTAATTTGACTTCTAATTAAGGAACCAGAGTGAAATTAGATAACTTTAAAATTCCTTAGATTAAGATATGAAAATTGTGAAATAACTACTTACAAAAGCAGTTAAATAAGTCTAAGTACTCCAGTATATTTAATAGGTGCTTTTGTATTTGATAGACTTAAGAGACCAAACATTTTATTATGAGATCTGTATACTTCTGAAGGGAGGCCTGGTGTGCTGCAGTCCGTGGGGTAGCAAAGAGTTGGACTCAACTGAGCAACTGAGCAGCAACATACTTCTCAGAGTTAAATCTGGGAATCTGTTGGTTTCTTATACGGGTTTTTTAAGAGCTGATTTGAAATTTTATGAATCTCATTACTTTTCACTTTTCTCATCACTTTTCAAACTTCTTAAAAAATTTTTTTTTCAAACTTTTATTTTATGAAGAAGCCAGGTCAGTAACTAGCTAGCCTTCAAAGTATATATTTTATTTATCACTCTAGTAATGGTATAGTTGTGTTTTAGTTGTTATTTTTTGTTGTTGTTATCAGTTTGAGAGAGAATTCTGTTAACTTATAAGTGTAAGGATTTGAGTAACTTTTGAGTTCTTGACTAAATTTCTGCTATAACTGTGGCTGTGCTTGTAGTTGTGTTTTGGTTATAGTTGTGGCAGTGGTATAGTTGTGTTTTAGTTGTTATTTTTAGTTGTTATTTATCACTCTAGTAACGGTATAGTTGTGTTTTAGTTTTTTTTGTTGTTGTTATCAGTTTGAGAGAGAATTCTGTTAGCTTATAAGTGTAAGGATTTGAGTAACATTTGGGTTCTTGACTAAATTTCTGCTATAACTGTAGCTGTGAGAAGGCAAGAAATTTGACTTTTTCATGTTGTTGTTTAGTTGCTAAGTCATATCCGACTCTTTTGTAACCCCGTGGACTGTAGCCCACCAGGCTCCTCTGTCTATGGGATTTCCCAGGCTAGAATTCTGGAGTGGGTTGCCCTTTCCTTCTCCAGGGGGTCTTCGACTTTTTCATGCCTGATTGAAAATAGGCTTTCTTGAACACCGCTATAAACAAATAATGTGTAAAGTGGGCTCCTCAGCTATTCTTCCTTTCTGTTTTTTCATATTGGTTATTTCTAGCATTGACAGTAATATCAGTTTTATCTTGTACCTTCTTTATTCTCACTTCTTAAACTGACCCTGCTGCTCTAATCTATATGGTTGTTGTACTGTCTTACTTATTTCCAGTCCTACCAGTTTACCCTGCCAGATAGTCATAGATCAAGTCATGAATGAGTCCACTAATTATTTATTCATTTATACCTTTCATTTCATCCAAAAAGGACTTAAAGCAGATTATAATTTTAAAACTGTCAAAACTGATGGAACTAAATATTTAAGATTTTTATTTTATGTAAATTATGCCTACATTTTAAAAGTTTAAAAAGGGAGTTGGTGTGGCACAGTTAAAAGTTTTTAAATGTGAGAAATGTGAGAGAAATTATTCTGAATATTAGTCATATCCATTATTCTAAAAATTATTCCTTTTGAATGCAATAAATGTTTGCAAAAAGCAAAAAAAAAATCTTAAAACATAAATTCTTGAACACATTAGTAAAAGAATAAAAAATAATACAACATGGGAAAGAGAAGAATGGGAAGGGCAGAAAAATCTAGGCAAGGGGAAGCTGCTGCATTTGGCACAAGGGAGAAAAGGAAAATAAAGTAGATTTCATAGTTTTCATTTAGTGAAAGAAAACATTCCAGGGTGTCAAAGAAAAAAATTTGCTTTATTTCAGAAATACATTGTGAATCTTTACACATGAACCACTTCAAATCATGATCTGGTGGTAGAAGGTATGCCATTTCTTGTTGGCTCTCAATTTAGGAAAACCACCCAATGTCCAATTTTGGTTCTGGGAAAATGTATTATTTGTTGGAAGATTAAGATAGTCCAAATATATGCAAAAAATTGAATGAGAAAGTATGTGAAATAAATATATTCAAGTTTAAAAGAGAGTGTGGGACAGTGAAATTTTTAAATGTAAGAAAAACATTGTAAATTTATTTTATTCATTTTGAATACAAGAAATGTTTGCCTTGATGAGAAGTGATTCTTCAGGGTCCTTTTCCATCTCAAATTTACACCTATGAAAAAAGCCAAAGTTTTCTCATTTTAGATATTTCCATGATAAAGTTTCTATTTAGATTTAGAAGCAAAACTTCCTCACTTTGAAAAAAGAACATTTATAACTTACGTTGATAGAATATATTTGTTTTATATAAAAAATATTTTAGCCTAACAGGAACATTTATTAAATTTGTGATAATTTATATCATTTGAAAATGACTTACCTTTCTGTTATTACTGCAGACACATAACACTTTATGTTACTCTTTCCTGGAGCATGAGTCATCTAAGCAAGTTCAAACGGTGGAACCAGATTGTGGGGATGGGTGGGATTAGAAGAAAGATTTAAAAGCTAATGGATGGTGATTTGTAACAAAAGTGTACAAGAATGATGGTTGTAGCAGGTTCAAGCAAAGAGATGAAGTAAAGAGAAGCAAGAATGTGGTGTAAGACTTTACTTGAGTGAGCATGTTTATCACTGTTAACACTTGAGTTGTTCCCTTCCTCCTTTTTTCCTATCTCTTCCTGCTCCTTCATCTGCCGCTCTTAAAACTTTATCCCATTTTTCTGTGGAGACCTTTCGATCTCATCAATTCCTCTTCTGTACTTCCACGATACTTAAAGTGTCTCACTTTTAAAATATATTCATACAATTGAATTCGGTTTAAAAAAACAAGGAAATACTTGTAATATAGAGTATAACAGTAGCTTTTGTACAATATGGAGATGAGAGTCAATCAAGTCAGTTAAAGGGCCTCCAGAGCAGATGATGTCTAGAGAACGCTAGCCTTTAAAGTTGAATAAGTTTCAAATTTCAAGACTTGATGACTAGAGCCTGGTAATAATGTCTTAGTGTAGTCCATGGGGTTGCAAGAGAGTTGGATGTGACTTAGTGACTAAAACAACAAAAACAGCATCTCATTAGTATAGTCATGTCTTTCTCAACCAAAAACACAGAAGATAATTTGAGTGATTGTCTCAGTTCTCTGAAGGATGCCTCATAACTAGTTTAATTCTAAATTCCTAGAAGGGCAATGAGTATATACATTTCATTTCTTTCTTTCCTTTTTTTAACGAATGACATATTCTTAAGATCTAACACAATGAACACGATTGCAAGTACATTTAAAAGCAGAAATACATTTGACTTTAAGCATTTATGTAGATGTTTTGCTTTTAACCTAGTCTAACCAAGCCGAAATTCAAAGGAAAAGATTGGCTCTTTAACATATATTAAATGCAAAGGCATATGGAAGAATTAATCACTAAGATTCTAAGCCACTAGTAATCCATTCCCAGAACAAAATTTTCATGGTCACTTCTTTTTATTGGTTTGCCAGCATGTTCATTTTGATCAACTGATTTCACATTCTTGGGAATTTTGAGGACTTCCTGTCAATACCAGCTGTTACCAGTGCTGCCTCAGAAAGGATACAAACAAAAGACCGGAAGGACTGACTACAAAAGGGCCCCCTTTAAAGCCAAACCTTTTGTTTTTGTTGTTGTTTTCAGTTAAACAAAAACGAACCCTTTCAGGCTGATGAAAACAAGAGAAAGATTGCTGGATTGTTGTCCTGGTTATATGGATAGGGAAATAGGATAAGCACATTTAAATTATTTTTCCTGGTTATGCTATCTTTCTCTCTGGTGTGCTGTATTTATTTGTTTATTCAGGAACAGATATTTACTGAATGCAAACTGTGTGCCAAGAGCTCTTCTAGGTGTTGGGAGTATAGCAGCAAATGAAAAAGAATTTCTGGGCTTATATTTTACTGTGGGAATACAGGCAATCAATAAGCAAACAGTTGTATGGTTGGACATATGGTAATAAGTTCTCTGAAAAAAAACTACATTTATTAGGAAAAAGGAGGTTCTAGTAGAGAGTTATCGGAGAAGGCAATGGCACCCCACTCCAGTACTTTTGCGTGGAAAATCCCTTGGACAGAGGAGCCCGGTAGGCTGCAGTCCATGGGGTTGCTAAGAGTCGGACATGACTGAGCGACTTCACTTTCATTTTTCATTTTCATGCACTGGAGAAGGAAATGGCAACCCACTCCAGTGTTCTTGCCTGGAGAATCCCAGGGATGGGGGAGCCTGGTGGGCTGCCGTCTATGGGGTCGCACAGAGTCGGACACGACTGAAGCAGCAGTAGAGAGTTATAGGAAGGGTAGGACATATGGTGATAAGTTCTATGAAAAAAAAAACAAACTACATTTATTAGGAAAAAGGAGGATCTATGTAGAGAGTTCTAGGAAGGGCTTGTTGATGAGGGGGCATTTGAAGGAAAACTTGAAAGAAGTGAAGAATAAATCACATAGCTGTCTTAGAGAATTAGCCTTTAACTATTAAACAATGTCTTTTTCAAATTTATTTTTAATTGAAAGATAACTGCTTTACAATGTTGTGTTGGAGGGAGAATTAAGAGAAACAATCTTATAAAAAGCTATCCTCAGTCTCTATTTCCCAGCTTTAACTTCCATAACTTGACTTACCAGGTTCCTGTCCCCAAGATTTTCATGGCAATTGGAAATCTCTAGATAGTGTTTCAATTTGATGAAATTCTGTGTGTCTGCTTCTGATTTTTGTTTGGCATGGCACATTGTAAACCAGGAGCTTTGTATTGTTTTGGTTTTGGCTACTTGAAAGTGTTCTTCAAGCTAAATACTTCTAGGAGATGTACGCTCAAAAGACCCCCAGGTCAGTTGTTCAGTTTCAAGTCAGATGGACACTGACTTCTGTGTCCCTGTGCAGTTGTTATTTTATCTTTTTGTCTTGGTGCTTTGGCTGTTACCCTATTAGCTCAAGGGACTGAATTTTCTTCTGCTGAGTTCAGTTTTCTAATAAAGCAGTGACATTTGACAACCTGTGTTAACTTGTTGATACAAATGCCAACTAAAAAATGTCTCTTGCCAGCAGTTTCTGCAAGAATTAAGTCCTTGGTCAGTGCAGTCACTGAACTTTAGCACCCCCTGAAAGGAGTTCAGGGCAGAATGTACTCTGGGAAAACTGGCAGCAGAGACCTTCTGATAGGTATTTTCAGGAGAAATTTTTTGTGAACCTGGATTCTTTCTTCTTTCCATGCTTAGAAAAGCACTGAAACATTAACCTTCTACCAGATGTGTGCGTGATTGCAGGATTCACCTTCACCGCATGCACATGTATACCGACCTCCCCTGTTACCTCTTCCAGGCTATAGTCCTCAGTCAGATGTAAGATACTAAATAAACTTGACTCAACTTTAATGTTGTGCTCTTATTTGTATGTTTTTAAGTAGGCACAGCTAGGTCAGCTTTCTTGACTTAATGTTAACTATCCTGCATATGGTTGAATGAGAATCTGGGCTCTTAAAGGTAGTTCTATCCCACTTGTCTTTTTTTCCTTGGTAACATAGTACCCTAAGTTTGAATCTGCCTTCAGATTCTGGTTACCATGTCTGTCCTTCACAGTCAAGTCTTGGCCTTACTTTCATTTTCTGACATATGACCATTATCCAGCCCTACTTGCACCTGGAATCATGACTTCAGTTTTCTCTGACTAAACTCTGCTACTTTCTAAACACATGGGATATCATTCTGTGAGGTTTAAGGTTTTTTTAGGAATACATTTTTTATTTATAATGTAGGAGAGATATTATTAAGGTTCTTAGCAATAATAAGAGAAATAGAAAAAGCTTAAAAGTGAACAGATGATATAACTCTACTATTCTAATCAGCTGTTTATAATTTTCCAGGTTAAAAAATGTTTTTTAATTGAGATACAGTTGACCTATCACAGTATTTTAGTTTCAGGTGTATAATGTAATGATTCAATATTTGTATATATTGTGAAATAGTCACCGCAGTAAGTCACTCATCACCATATGTAGTTAGAATTTTTTTCTTGTGATAAGAACTTTTAAGATTTACTCTTTTAGCAACTTTCAAATATACACTACAGTGTTATTAACTATACTCACCCTGCTGTATCTTCTATCATGACTATTTTATAACTAGAAGTTTTTACTTTTTGCCCTCCTTCCCCCTTTTTGCCCACCCCCTGCCTCTGGCAACCTTCAATCTGTTCTCTGTGTCTGTGAGCTGTTTTTTTTTAGTCCACATATAAGTGAGATTTTACTCAAGAGTCGACCCTTGCTGTCTGCAAGGGATTGGCTCCAGTACTCCTGCAGATACCGAAATCTGTGGATGCTCAAGTCCCTTATATAAAATGGCGTAGCCCAATCAGCCGTCTATATCCACAGATTCCACATCCCCTGATATGGAAGACTGAGTGTATTTGTCTTTGTCTGATTTATTTCACTTACCATAATGCCCTCAACTAAGAGATACCTGGCAGCCTGTCTGGGGACAGTGTGCTGATTCACACAATCACCCTCACAGACAAGAAACTGAACAGTTCCATCACATAAGGAACTATATTCCTATTTCTCCAGCCTGACTATACCTGCCCTAACCCCTGGCCATCATTAATCTGTCCTTTATTTCTAAAATTTTTCTTGTTTCAAAATGTTATATAAATGGAATCAAATAGGATTATCTTTCTTCTCAGCCAGATTCTCTGGAGATTCATTTAAGATATTATCTGTATCAATAGTTCATACTTTTTTATTGCTGACTAATATTTCATAGTATGAATGTACTGCAATTTCTTTAACTGTACACATATTAGAGAATATCTTTGCTGACTCTACTTTTTGACTATTACAAGTAAGGCTGCCATAAACATTTGTGTACAGGTTTTTTATAAACATACGAGTTTTCACTGTTTTAGATAAATACTCAAAGAATGCAATTGCAAAATCATATAATTATTGTGTTGTATGGACTGCCAGATATTTTCCAGAGCAGTTGTACCATTTTGAATTACCATCAACAATATATGGGTGATCCAGTTTCTTTGCATCCTTGCCATTTTTTGGTATTGTCTTAATTTTCTTTTAGCCATTCTGATCATGTAAGGATAGCTCATTGACGTTATAATTTACATTGCCCATCAGGATGATGGCTAATGGTGTTGAATATCTTTTTCTGTTTACTTGTGATTTGTGTTTTCTCTCTGGTGAAGTATCTCTTCACGTCTTTGCCCATTTTCTAATTGAACCGTTTGCGGGGTTTTTTGTTTGTTTGTTTTTTACCATTGAGAGTTCTTTATATATTCTAGATTCCAGTCTTTTGTTGGATGTGTGGCTTATAAATAGTTTCTCAAAGTTTCTGTAGACTCTTCTCTTCACATGGTCTTTCTCAAGGCAAAAATTTTAAATTTTGAGGAAAGTGCTGTTTATCAGTTTTTTATTTTGTGGATCATGCTTTTGTTGTCAAGTCTTAAACGACTCTAGATCTCCAAGGTTTTCCCCTATGCTTTAAAAGTTTTATAGCTTCACACTTAATATTTAGGTCATCCATTTCCAGTTTATTTTTACAAAGTTTGAGATTTAGGTGAAGGTTCATTCCTTTTCCATTGATTTGCTTTTGCACGTTTGTCAAAAGGCAATAAAGAACAGATGGGACAAACAGATGTAGAATTTAAACTAACCATATCAATGACTACATTAAATGTAAATAGTCCAAACTCCAATTAAAAGACAGAGATTCTCAGAATGGATAAAAAACAAGACCCAGTTCTTTGCTATCTACAAGAAACCAGTTTTAAATATGAAGGTGTAAATATGTTAAAATTAAAAGCATGAATCAAAGGATAAGTGCAGGGATGGCACTGAGGGTAATTCTAAGACTTGTTCTGTGGGTAATTAGGTGATTGATAACAGTTAACCAAAGAGGATATTGAAGAAGTCTTAGCTGATTGGTGATGAAGGTAATACATTCATGTTAATATTTGAACATGTTAGCGTTTGAGATACTTGCCACATATATATGTGGAGATCTGAGGTGTCTAGTTGGAAGCACTGGATCTGGAATTTGAAAGTGTAGTTTTAGTCAGAAATGTATTAATAGATTTAGGAGTAAGCAGAGATAGAACTAAAGTCATGATTGTGGCTCAGCCAGCATATATATTAGCAAAAGAATACTGAAAAATATCAGTGTTAAAGAAGTAGTGAAGTTAAATGGGAAAGAACTGTCAGGTCAAGGCCTGCCCACAATTTTGTTTTGTATTCTAATTTCCTTTTGCAAGTTAAAATGATCTTATAATGATTTGGCTTAGGATAGTACAAAAACATTTCCTGTAATGTAGGGCCAATAATATTTCTTAAAATGCCCAGAAAACAATAGCAATTCCTGTCTCCCACTTCCCCTATTGTTAACTTTTCTACTAGCACTGGAGACCTTGTACTTACTTGGATAATCAGAATCTCTTTTAGGAATATCTTGACCTGATAGCCGTGAAATCCTTTACTCTCTGAAGACATTCACTCTTGCTTGAGATGTATGTTAATATGAAAGATCATGTAGAATAGACTTACAACTTCTACTTTTTCTATCCATATTACTTATTAAGTGGGATTTATACTAATCTTGCTGACAGGGAGAATCTGGTTTCCTTCACATGATTAAGTGGCAAAATGGAGTGAAATGTCCAGAGAGTGATTATGCTAAGAGTTAATTTAAGTAGGTTAGCAATGACATAAAACATCTTGCCTGAAACCCACAAGTAAACTTCTGAACCATGAATGCAAGCAGTGCTATAGATACAAATACATACATTTTCAAAAGTTAAATATTCCATTAAATATTTTCTTTAGATTAAAAAAGTCAGATTCTGTATTAGTTATCCATTGCTATGTAAGAAATTATCCCACAGCTTAACAGTTTAATAAAAGAACTAATGATTTACTTCGCACGTAATTTCTGAAAGTCAGGAATCTGGGAATGGTTTAGCTACGTAGTTTTGGCTCCAGTTCTTTCAGGAGAGTTGTTCAAATTATCAACCAAGGCTGCCGTGGGGTTTGGTCTTTCCTGGAGTTGGAGAATCCACCCCAAGTTCACTCACATGGTTGTTAGTAGCCTTCATTCCTTCACTTGTTGTTGGCCAGAGGCTTCATTTGTTTGCCATGTAGACTTCCCTATAGGGTTGCTTGCTCCATGGCAGCTGCTTTCCCCTAGAGCACAAAGAGAGCCGTGAAAGAGAACCTAAGATAGAAACTGCAGGTTTTTTATAAGTTAATCTCAGACCTGGTATGCCATCACTTCTGCTGCATGCCATGGACCACACAGACTAACCCAGGTACAGTGTACAAGGGTGTAAATACCCAGTAGCAGGAATTAATGGGGTTATCTTGGAAACCAACTGCTACAGTTGATATTTAGTTATCAATTAGAAAGCAAATCCTATCATCCACTTTCGTCTTTGTGCTTTGCTGTATTTAATTAAACCCATGATAGGGTTTTGTCATATAACATTCTAGAAGTATATACTGAGTGTGCACTATATGCTTGGCACTGGGATTTTAAGAACTCTCTAAAAGTCCCACCTGGAGAAGAGGTTAGACTTGGGATATATTTTGAAGTTTGAACCAATATAACTTTCGTGGATTGGGTTCCAGTGGAGAGCGAGAGAAAGAATAATGTAGGTGATATCTTTTTGCTTTGGACAACTGTATAAAAGTGATAATGATATGGGGAAAACTGGATAGGAGTGGGAGGATTTTGTGGTAGAAGATGATTAAAGTTTATTTCAGATGAACATGTTGAGTAAGGCGGAAGAGGACACATGCTTCTGAAGTGACCCTATCAGTAGCTAACAACTGGAGGATTGCTTACTGTTATGTTCCTACTTCCTAATATAGCACCTGTTAGAGAATAGACATATGGCAAACAATGGGTGGGTGGATGCATGATAACTAGGCATTATTGTCATTAGTATTTCCACTTTACAGGACAGAAAAGTGAATCATAACAAGGTAAAGCGACTCTCTCCTAGGTTAGGCAGCCAGTATGTGGTCAAGACTTGAACACCTGTGGTGTGACTCCAGAGTCTGTGCTTCTGTGCATTGCGCCGTACTTATTATTATTCTCATGGCATACTTCATTCTCTGTATCTGTACACCTCTGTATCAGTTGGGTTGGAGAGATGGAGTAATAAAAGTGATACTTGGGTGAAACATGAAGACTGTTGGTGAGCAGAATGGCACCAGCATTCTTAGAAGAAGAATTCACTTTGGTATAATCCTATTGTGATCATTCAATCAGGTAAACCATCTTTGGGTTTAAACCATATTTGAAGAGAAAATAAAATGCCCATCAGCCACATACCTATGTCCTATTAAAGGCTCAAGTTTACTTGCATATCTCTGTGAGTCTCAAGGTCTTCTGAAAAGTCTTTGTTTGAGAAAAGAATGGGATAAGGCCACTCCTGCTGAATATATGTGGATTCATCCCATATGAAAAGATATTCAGTTCATCAATGACTAGAAAATGTAAAATACTGACTCTGACATACATGCATTAGCTGGTTTTCATTGTTAGCCTTACTTTACTCAGAGGAAAGCCAATATTGAGATTGCACTTCAGAGTGCCCCTAATGAATATAGGAAAGAATGACTTGACAATGGGAATTAGTACAATACATTATGGTGGTTGTAGAATAAATCAGTATTGTTTACTTTTTAAAGATTTTGTTTACCTTAGTTTATTGCTGTTTTAGTCACGCAGAGGTTTTCAGGCTTTATGTAGTCGGGTTGTTTCATGTTTTTCTTTATGACTTCTGGGTTTTGGTCAAACCTAGAAAGGCCCTTCCTTATCAAGAAGTTAGAAAGAAGGAGAGGAAGGGATGCAAAGAGGATAAAAGGCAACTCTGTGAGGTGATGAATGCTAACTAGCCTGATTGTGGTGAGTATTTCACAGTGTGTGTTTGTATGAAGCCATCACATAGTACACCTTAAATACATATGGTTTTTGTCAATTATATGTCAGTAAAGGTGAAAAAAGATTTTAAAAAAAGAAGTTATAAAGATATTCTTTTGTATTTCTAATACTTCTTCAATTTTGCTTTTTAATGTAAGTAATTGAATTTTTATATATTGAGAAAGTATAATAGCCTTTTTTTTCAAATGGTTAGCTAATTTTTCAAACACATCTTATTGAATAGACATCTTCATATTTTCACAAAATCTACATTCTACCGTGTTCTGTATTTTTATTTACAGATGCACCACTTTTCTTTTTTATATAAACCTAGCATCTTGGCAATTTGTCTGTTTTCCTTTCTTTCTTAGTTCAAGCACTAAGAGTGAAATAAGTATGGCTCCACGTTTTATGGTCTTGCAAGGTGTCACCTCCAGAAAGTTACAATTTTTGAATCAATCATTTTAATGGCTCTTATTGCTGGTCTTACATTTTTATAAATGATTTTTTAATTATGCTTTTTAAACTTCTTGCTTGGTACATAGAAATATATTTTGTATTGGTTTTACAGCAGTACTGAGACCTTGCTAATCTCTCTCATTCTAATAATTTCTCTATAGATCCTTTTGAGTTTTCTTTGTTGTTTTTATTTAGTCGCTGAGTTGTGTCCAACTCTTTCCTGACCCCATGGACTATAACCTGCCAGGTTCCTCTGTCCATGGGATTCTCCAGGCAAGAATACTAGAGTGGGTTGCCATTTCCTCCTCCAGGGGATCTTCCTGGCCCAGGGATTGAACCCGCATCTCCTGCAGTGGCAGGCGGATTCTTTACCACTGAGCCACCTTATTGACATAAATCATTTGTGAATAATGGTATTTTTGTTCTTTTTTCCTTCCTGGTCTTTTGATCTTTAATTTCTTTTCTTTATCTTTTGAACTGACTGGAACCTCAAGTATAATACTGAATAGAAAGCGTGATAATGGGACATCCTTCTCTTATCTCCGATTTTTCAAGGGGAATGCTTTTATCGTTTCACCGTTACACATGATGTTTGCTGTGGGTTTTTTGTGTATTTGTAGATGCCATTTATCAAATTAGGAGTACCCTTCTGTTCCTGATTTCTTAAGAATTTTCTTCTTTTTTAACATTGGGTTTTTAAATGAGAGTTTTTTCTGCATTGATTTTGACAATATTTTTCCCCTTAGATTTATTAGTAAGGGGCATTGCATTATAGATTTTCTGACATTGAACTAATCTTGCAACCTGGATAAACTCATCTTGGTAAATGACATTACTCTCTTTTTAACACTGCTGATTTGGATTGCTAATTTTAGAATTTTTATATCTCCATTTATGAGTGAGAATGGGCTATAATTTTTCTTTTTGTAATGTCCTTGACAGTTTTTATTATCAATGTTGTACTGGCCTCAAAAATCAGAGAGAAAATGTTCTTACTTTTTCCATTCTCAGAAGAGTTGAAATAAAAGTGGGATTATCTATTCCTTGAATGTTTGGTAGAATTTACTGGTAAAACCAGAGGTACTTGAATGTGTTCTTTATGGGGAGACTTTTAATTACCATTTCAAATTCTTTAATACTTTATAGGACTATTGAGGTTTGTTTCTTATTGAGTTTTGTTAATTTTTATTTTTGTGGAACTTTCCCCTTGGTCTACATTTTCCAGTTTATTGACATAAAATTATTTATAACTGTCCCCTATTATCTTTCTGATCTTTGTAACGGTGGCCCCATTTTTGTTCCTAATATTCTTTATCTGTCGCTTCCTTTCTCAGTCTGACTGGAGTTTTTTTTTAATTTTATTAGTTCTTTCAAAGAAGCAGTTATTAGCTTTGTTTATCAGACCATGTATTTTATCTTTGTTTTCAGTTTCATTAAATCCTGCTCATATCTCTATTATTTTCTTCCTTCTACTTTGGGTCTTTTCTGTATCTCTTTCTCTAACTTTTAATTTCTTTTCTAATATAAGCATTTGAAGTTATACATATTCCTAATTCTTTATTTTGTGCATAGTAAAAAATTGGCAGTCATTTTCAAAATGGAAACAAGAACCTTATTCTGACTTCAGAATTGCCATTGTCAATTACGACTATATTAATAATGCTCACCATGTCAAATAATATGATTTTGATACATACATAAGAAGGTCATGCTTACCAGTGTTGTTTTAATGTCATCTTGTTTCATGTAGGATTCACCTTTATTTGATCTTATTAAACAAGCAAAGGACCGAGAAGGACCAGGTGATCACTTTGAACCTGCCTGTACTCTCAACCTTCCTCTCCAGAATAATCACACTGCAGCGGATATGTGAGTGAAATCTGTTGTTGTCCATTCAGCTCACAAAAGGATTCTGAGCATAGTGTGATACATAGTGTGATACAAGCTGTTATGCAAAAGCATAACAAAATAGAATTTTACATAAGACATTGTTCCTGCTTTCAAGAATCAGAAATATACGATACATGACCCAAAGAAAGGCCATATACAGTGGTACAGAGTACTACTGAAACCACTCCAGTTTAGTGTCATGAGGACAGTTTTCATGCAGGGATGATGATTTAGATAGTCCTCAAAGGTAGACTAGGATTTCAACATGGAAACCAGAGAGAAGGGAGAGGACGGAGGAGACAGAAAGAGCATGAACCCCAAAGTACAACAGCCAGGAAAGCAGGAAACATTTTTCCAGAAGTGCAGCTCAGTGCCTTCGTAGTGAAGCATAGGATGGGCATGGGATCCCCTGTAGAAGAAACTGGCAGCCCACTCTAGTATTCTTGCCTGGGAAACCCCATGGACAGAGGAGTCTGGCGGGCTACAGTCCATGGGGTCGCAAAGAGTCGGACACGACTGAGCGACTGAAACCACCCTAGGATGGGCATAGGGAGTACGCGGTGCAAACAGGAGACTAAAGTGGTTGATGAGTGCCTCGTGACGTGCTAGAAGAACAATGCAATTGCTAACCTTTTTTGAAGGCTCACTCAGTGCTTGAGAATTACCAAACAGCCCTGTAAGGAAATAGACACTGTATCAGCCTTCATTATCTATGAAAAAGGAATTAGGGAAATAAGGTAACTTACTTTTAAAGCCAACAGAAATCAGATCCGAGCAGTCTGACCCCAAAGCCCATGCTCTGAAACATTCCAGCTACATTGCCTTTCACAGGAATGTGTGTAATGTCATGTTTCTGTTTAGTTCTGTGCAAGAATTGACATTACATAGCTCTATGACGCGTGCAGGGGCTGTTTTCCAGAGGTGCCATTTCCATGCTAATTTGTATCCAGAGTATTTCTAGTGTGTGAAACCTCTGCCTTCATGTATAACTTAGCTTCCTAGGTAATACATAAATATAAGTATGTCAAGCCTTATCTTTTTCTTTAATTCGATAAGCAGTTGACTGTTGGGTGCCAGGAAGCATTTTAGGCACTGAGAATACAAAGGCATGTAAGATGGATTAGGTCCTTTCCTTCACAGAATTTACATTCTGAAGAAAGGAAATAAACAGTGAACAAGGAAACTAATATTTAAGGTGACCTTAGTGTATAATAAGTTCTATAATGGAAATAAACAGAATGATGTGAAAGTGAGGAGCTGAGAGAGTGATAGAATGTTTAGGGAAGCTTTCTTTATTGAAATGATATTTGACCTGAGAGTTCAAGAACAAATGGATGCTGGCCTGCCAAAATCTGTATGGTGTGCATTCCAGGCAGAGCAGACAGGGAGTGCAGTGTCTCTGGGTGATCAAACTTACCTGGTCTTAGGAACAGAAAGAAACCCCAAAGCAAACAAGAGGAGAGTGGTACAAGATGAGGCTGGAAAGGCAGACTGCGGCTAGACCTTGTAGAGTCTCATCAGCCACAGAGAGGAGTTCAGATTTTAAAAGGCTGTGGGAAAGCATTAAGGTTTTAAGCAGAGGGGCAGCTTGCTGTAATTTGTATTTTTAAAGGGCCAGTTTCTGGCTGCCATTTGAAGTACAGATGGGGTAAGAGGAGAGAAAAGAACAGGGCAAGGAAGAAAGTAGAAAGACCCAGTTTGGAGACATTTCAATAGTCCAAATGAGAGATGTAAATAAATGAATTGGTCTAAGATATGTTAGTCCTAAATGAGATCAGTCCTGGGTATTCATTGCAAGGACTGATGCTGAAGCTGAAACTCCAATACTTTGGCCACCTCATGCGAAGAGTTGACTCATTGGAAAAGACCCTGATGCTGGGAGGGATTGGGGGCAGGAGGAGAAGGGGCGACAGAGGATGGGATGGCTGCATGGCATCACTGACTCGATGGACATGAGTCTGAGTAAACTCCGGGAGTTGGTGATGCACAGGGATGCCTGGCGTGCTGCGATTCATGGGGTTGCAAAGAGTCGGACACGACTGAGCGACTGAACTGAACTGAACTGAAGATATGTCAGTAGAGATACAAAGAAATGGAAAATATCTGGGGTATGTTTCTAGAGGGAGAACTTTCTTTTCCATTGGATTTGAAGATTGGGAAAAGGAAAAAATTTTAAACATCTAAGTTTTTGATTTAAGAAACTGGTTGTAATACAGAGCCATTTCTTGAGATGGGAAAAATGGAGAAATGAAGAGCTCCACTTTGGCCTTCTTAAGTCTGAGATTCAGGAAGCGAAATAAGTATTATCCTGCTTGAAAGTGAAAGTGAAGTCGCTCAGTCATGTCCGACTCTTTGTGACCCCATGGACTGTAGCCTACCAGGCTTCTCTGTCCATGGGATTTTCCAGGCAAGAATACTGGAGTGGGTTGCCATTTCCTTCTCCAGGAGATCTTCCTGGCCCAGGGATTGAACCCAGGTCTCCCGCATTGTAGGCAGACGCTTTACCGTCTGATTATTACCTATTATCCAGCAGGTAATATTTTCACCTGGAATTTGAGGGAGACTAACTTCTACCCAAGTTAAGTCAGTGTACAGTATTGCTAGTGAATTGAAGGTAAATTCGAGGGTGATAGACTAGACTCCTGGTACTTATAAAATCGTGATACTGGTTCCCTTTTTCTAGTGTTCTAGTTAATATATTACATGTAGTAGAAACATCCATAGTAAGGTTCAAATCCTACTTCCTGCTCAGAATTATTTCTCAGCTGTACTGAGTCACTCAGTCATGTCTGACTCTTTGCGACCCCATGGACTCTAGCCTGCCAGACCATAGCTTCTCCATGTCCATGGGCTTCTCCAGGCAAGAATACTGGAGTGGGTTGCCATGCCCTCCTCCAGGGGATCTTCCCAACCCAGGGATCGAACCCAGGTCTCCCACATTGCAGGTGGATTCTTTTACCATCTGATACTAAAACAGAATTATAAGGTAGACCTGGACTATCCTCTGAAATAAAGGGCAACACAGAGCAGTGTTAGGTCAGAAACTGAGAGTTAGTATGTACTCATATCTCTGTCTCGATTTATGCCTCACGTGTTTAGTGTATGGGTGTAGACCTGCCTTGATAATGTTACCTGAAATATTAATTCATATAATTCTGTGCTATATAATTTAGGAAGATGTATGTCTGTGTAACTTAAGTCTTATGTAAATGAACCATAGTTATCAGTGAAACATTTTTAAGAGAAGAATCAGAGAAATTGATATTTTAATATCAATGGCTTGTTCTTTTAAGCTGGAGTGATTTTTATTATCTCAATCCCACTTTAATTATTAAAATTGAACATATAAACATATATAGCTATTTTTTCAATAAGGCAGTAATTTCCAGGAAAGGCCATTAATTAAAATAGGGTTAGAAATGATAACAACAAGCTTAGTTTTCCTCTTAAGCTCTCTTTTCCAACTTGTATTTAAATAGGACTTTGGTGTAAACAGTAGATTAAATAGACAGGATGTGTGTGTACAGCTGTGTGTGTTTGTGTATCTGTGAAAGAGAGAGATTCTGAGAAAACTTCACATGAAGACTTTTCCTTTGAATATATCTAGGTATCTTTCCCCTGTAAGATCCCCAAAGAAAAAAGGGTCAACTCCACGTGTAAATTCTACTCCAAATTCAGAGGCACAAGCAACCCCAGCCTTCCAGACTCAGAAGCCATTGAAATCTACCTCCCTTTCACTGTTTTACAAAAAAGGTTAGTAGATGATTACTTTCAAGAGCATGGACTCTGAAACGAGGCTGACTGAATTCAAATCTTGGCTCTTCGGCTTACTAGGTATGACTTTGGGCAAGTCACTTTAAAAGCTCTATGCCTCAGTTTCCTCATCCGTAAAATGGAAATAATAATAACCTACCTTATTTGAGTTTTGTGATAATTAAATGAATGAATACATAAAATGCTTTCAACAGTGTCTAGCACATAGTAAGCACTCAAAAAGTGTCAGATGTTGTTATTGTTGCTGCTTACTGTTATGCTTTCAAATTTAAGCTTGGAAATATTTGCCCCTACCATTACTTCTTCTGTTGAGGTGTGTAAGTTGAGATTATACAATGGGCTGTGGCCTAAGGCAGATGCATTTCCTGGTGACCAGGTTGTGCAGCATTTTCTGATTGTGTGTGATGGGGTGGGGAGGTCATTTGGGTGTCTGTGCATGTACATGCAGGTGCACACCCACTTGAAACTCTTTGAAGAAAGGTAGAAGGCCAGATTCCTCTGTAATAAATCTTATTTCTGACTTGAATAAAGTGAATATACTGAGCTTTATAGGCATGGTATAAGTCCTTAAATTAGAGCAGTGGTTCCAAAGTGTGGTCCCCAGCCAGCAGAATCCACCTCACTTGATAAGTTGCAGAAAGGAAAATTTTTGTTTGAGTCCCAATGCTAGAACTATTCAATCAGAGACTCTAGTAGGATGAGGAAAAAATCCTTGTTTTATCAAGTCCTCAGTGCAAGTCTGATGTAAGCCAAAGTTGAAGACCAGTGGGATAAATTATTAACTAAAAAATTCTGATTACTTTATGCAAGTCTTTGACAGGTACATTTAAACCAAATGGAGGAAAATTCAATTTTGTGGATTACTTTTCTCCAACCTGTGTTCCAGTAGTATTTTTAAATAAATTTGCTCAATATATTTAATATCACAGTCATATTACCACTTAGATAATCTACAAGTCTAGCATTTTTATAGAGAAATATATAGAGAAATATAAAAAACTATTTGTTTTTTATTTTCAGGATTGAAAAAATTAAGGGAGTTTGGAAATTCTGTTATTTTTAAAAGTAGTTACTCTCTTGAATATTGATAGAATAGTCAACATCTGTGATGAGTGATTACCAATGAAACTGAAACAAACCGTATTTGGGTTGTCTAATTTCACAATATCTTAGGATCTTTCTTCCTCTAATTTTCACCTCTGCCTCAACTTTATGCTATAATAATTCAGCAAAAGAATTATTTTTGCTGAATAGTAGTTTCAGCAAAGTACTGTTTTGCCTTCTATGTATGTAGGACAGTCCTAAGACTAGAAATCATAAGGAAAATAGTGGGAGAAATGAAGTTAATGTTAAATGCTATTTAACAGCATTTTGTTATAACAGTTTAATGTTTTGAAAATATCTACCTGTGATGCAAAATTAAGAGTAAATGTGATTAATTCTCCTTATTTTTCCAGTGTATCGACTAGCATATCTTCGACTGAATACCCTGTGTGCACGCCTTCTGTCTGACCACCCAGAACTAGAGCATATCATCTGGACCCTTTTCCAGCACACACTGCAAAATGAGTATGAACTCATGAGAGACAGGCATTTGGACCAGGTAGGGAAATTACGCACTTGTCTCCTCCTGCTTACTTGTTAGCTATGTACTGATTTCTTAAGAAAAGTTTGGATTCACATGAGAAGCTACATCAATTTAGTTAACATATATTTGCTTACTGGCTACCCTTTATATTTTTGGTGTATTTTTTACAAATGAGAGCTTTAGAGTTTGAGACTATTTCAGTATTTACTTATTTAATGACATGAAAGCTCTCGTTGCAGAAACCACTGAAGAAACTTAATCATAGGCGTTTTCTGTGTTGTTGTAAACTAGAATTCATTTAGTGTGGGAAAATCATGAGACATAAGAATAGTTGATCTAAAACAGTGCCAAATGAGCTCAGGAGAGGAAAAGATAATTCTGTAGGAGGTTAAATTTTTTTATTAACTAAAAGAAAGATAACAGTGCGTTTTAGAGCACAGTTCAGTTCAGTCGCTCAGTTGTATCTGACTCTTTGCAACCCCATGGACTGTAGCACGCCAGGCCTCCCTATCCATCACCAACTCCCAGAGTTTACTCAGACTCATCAAATCCATTGAGTCGGTGATGCCATCCAACCATCTCATCCTCTGAGCACAACCATGTAACGAAACCCTGACTGTTTTTGTATCACATTTATTTACTAGATTATGATGTGTTCCATGTATGGCATATGCAAAGTGAAGAATATAGACCTTAAATTCAAAATCATTGTCACAGCATACAAAGACCTTCCTCATGCTGTTCAGGAGGTAGGTAACTTTCCATGATAAGAGTTTTCAAAATATGTCCATGTCTGTAATACGGGTAACTTTAGTCAGTAATGGTACCATATGTTCTGACTGATTTGTGTAAATTTACATGTCCACTTGTTTTCATATTATTAATTATTTGTAAGTAAAATTAACTGGGAAGCTAATACTTTAATATTCAAATTTGTATTATAAAATAAATAGGAAACACTGTATTTTGCCAATAAGCAGAATATTTGTAATAAACTTTTAACTTTTATATATATATAAAACACATACTGTATATAACTTTTCACTTCCAGTAGAACAGGTATAATCCAAGCCTAAAATGGCTTCTTTAGATTGTTTTTTTCCTATAAAGTAATGCGTCTTTTTACTGTTAAAAAGTATCATGAACTATTAAAATAAAAACTCTAAAGAGATAAATTCCCAAATTCATTTAACAAATATTTTTGCTCTTCTTCCTCAGACATTCAAACGTGTTTTGATCAGAGAAGAGGAGTATGATTCCATTATTGTATTTTATAATTCAGTCTTCATGCAGAGACTGAAAACAAATATTTTGCAGTACGCTTCCACCAGGGTATGTTGAAGGCATCCTTTATTTGGGCAAGTCTACTTGTAAAGCAGTGGATCTCACTCAAATGTTAAGTAATCTCCTGCTTTTGTTTTTGCTCTAGCCCCCTACCTTGTCACCGATTCCTCACATTCCTCGAAGCCCTTACAAGTTTTCTAGTTCACCTTTACGGATTCCTGGGGGGAACATCTATATATCACCCCTAAAGAATCCATATAAAATTTCAGAAGGTCTGCCTACACCAACAAAAATGACTCCAAGATCAAGGTTTGTGTTTTCTTTTTAGGAAAGCGGTAAAGAATGAGAGGGTGTTTTTTTTTTTAATCCAAGCATAAAACCATTAAGCTTTCTTCATTTACTACAAGCTAGTCCCTAATTTCCTAATTTATATTAAGTGATATGATAAAAATAAAAATCGGGGGTGTTGGGGGCGAGATAATCTGTTTACTTAGATGGGTTTGCAAATTTAGTCATCAACTTTTCTGGTGTCTTTTGTAAACAATCGGAGTACTAGTTTGATCCTAAGTTTCAGATCACTCTCAGTTTTTTAAGTAGCCACCCTGCTAAACAAAGTAGATTCCTTTTGTTAAGAATTTTTATTCTAGAGTTTATTGAATGTCCTGTGAAGTCTTTCTGTGGATCTGTTCATCTTGCTTATGAAAATGTAGATGACTGATTAAATGTAGATGATGGTAAATGAAGTCTTTAGAAGTCCATCCCTACTTCTGCCTGCGGCCTCTTTGTATTACCTTGGGCAGGTCTCTGCTTCAGAAGGCTGCTGTGGCTCAGGTAAATGATGAGTGTGAAGCTGTTTTAAATTGTCAGATGAAAGGCTCTGTGCACCTACAAATCATTATGTTATCTTACACATTCAACAGTGGGTGCTCTCTGGCTTTGAAGTACTTCACCTGACTTATTATATGCTATCATGGGCTATTTGAAACTGACTTTATTTGAATAGTGGAGGCAGATTAATTAGTAAAGTTAATATAGTCTCATCTCAGAAATTGTTAGCCCATATAGTTGCACTTAATGGGCAAGAAAAACAAACAGGAAGAAGGGGATTTTCCTATGAAAACATTAGTGTAGTGTGTTTACTTATATAAGCAATGCACACTGATAAAAATTTCAAACTGTACAGTAAAAGAAAAAGTAGAAAATAACTGGCAAATGATATAAATGCTCTCATGTGCCCCTGTGTTATTTTCTGTATATTTGGTGTTTTTATGGTTGAGTATCTATGTACTAATATCTACAACTTACATTCTAAGCTGCTGAGGTGCACACCATGTTTAATTTATACATTGCTACAGGAAAATGTATACTTAAGTAAATTTTTAATTATGATAATTAACCCATATTATGCTGATAATGTTAGCTACTTGCTGATCTTAGTTAATTCACTTCTGGGTTGGAGTCCTTTAGCAAAAAAGTCACATTCTGAAAATCCTGATCAGCTATTAAGAGAGCATCTTAACACTCTCCTTATTCACCATATTTTGATAAATCATATAGAATGATGGCTACTTATCAAAGAATTGGAGAACAATAAAATCCATATATCTATTGATTCCATGTGCATATGGTCAAATCTTTATCATATCAGGCTAATGCTGTTCTTCTGCTTTATTATCAAGTGCATAAATTATATGATTCAAACAGGGACAAGCTAAGAGATTTATGATTCTAGGATATGTGTTAAATGTTGTTTTAGTTGCTAAGTCATTTCCGACTGTTTTGTGACGCTATGGACTGTAGCTCACCAGGCTCCTCTGTCCATGGGATTTCCCAGGCAAGTATACTATAGTGGATTGCTGTTTCCTTCTCCAGAAGATCTTCCCAACCCACGGATCGTTGCATTGGCAGATGGATTCTTTATCACTGAGACACCTGGGAAGCCCACATGTTAAATAACCTTTACCATATGTCAATACAGATCCTAATAGAATTTGGATTATCACTTATACAGTTTTACCAAATATAACTTGAATTTTTAATGAGAAAATGTGAAAAAAATTTGAATTGTTTCTTTACTCATTGATTTATGAAGAATTAAGTATGGGTAAACTTAAAATTTTCTTTTACCCTCTTTCCTTGTGAGCAATGGCAAAATATATTCTTGTAGACGTGCAGTTCTTGCTTTAAAAATCTACGGAACCAGCTCAGTGTGTGACTAGACTAGCACTACCAAAATTAGCCTTTAATGAGTATAATTCGTCCGTGGTTTAGGGGTAGAGGAAAGCTTTGATTTGGTCTTCCTGTGAGTTCAGAATGACATGTGTATGTTCATCTCTGCATAGTTGTGTATGATTTGCATTACTAATTTGTATTTTATATTAACTTGACAGAATTTTAGTATCAATCGGTGAATCATTTGGGGTGAGTATTTTTTCTGTGAATTCCAATAGCATGATACCATAATTATAAAAGAATTTGAAATTTTCTGTAATTGAATTTATAAATGCTGCTATTCAAGTACCTCATTCAAGCATGTTGCATAAAATTTAGAAGATATATATCAGATTTATTTTCAAATCAGGTTTAATTTTAAATCATATTCATAATTGGTGTATTTCGAAACTGCTTTTTAAACACCTTTGAGATTATATGTGTGTATACATTAATGTATATACATACAAATATATATGTGCATTATATAGTCTCAAAGGAATGTTTTAAAAAGTGGCTTTGAATTTCACTCATTCAGAGTATGGTTTAAAATACTCCAAAATGTGGTCACCACGTCCACTTGTCACCAGCCAGCACCTCCTGGTCCCTTCTGTATGTATACACACTTTTGCTTTTCCTTCCTCTCCAACTTCTAGGGTATTCTTCCCTGGTAAATTGATTAGGAATTGGTTACATGCCCCAGGGTAAGTGACAGACTATGTGGTGGTCTTTGTTGCAGAGGAGTCCAGGGGAAAGTTAAGCTTTGAAAGGGTTGTCCTAGTCTGGGAGCCCACTGCTCTAACTGGCCTTTCCTTTCCGTCACTAATTCACAGTCCTGTGTTCAGTGAGCGTTACTGAATGTTTCTTCCCACCACCCCCGCCTATATTTGTTATTTATTGCTGCATAACAAACCACCCCCAGACTTAGGCATTTAAACCTTTTTTAATCTCATTCCTTGTGGGTCATTGAGCAGGCCTGGCTCAGCCGGGTCCAGGGTCTGGCTGTCCGAGGCTGCAGTCAGCATGTGAGCTGGATCTGCAGTTATCTCCAGGCTCACCTGGAGGACCACCTTTCTCACTCAGACTCACTTGTATGGCTGTTGGCTGATCCTCAATGGCTGTTGGCTCAAGCCAACATCAGTTCCTTGACACCTGGGCTTCTCCCTCGGGTGGCGGGCTACTCATGACAGAGAGGAGGGAGGGGAAGAGGGAGATAAGCAAAATTGAAGTCAGTCTTCTTGTCATATTGGAAGTGACTTGCCATCACCTTTGCTGCATTATTTTGTCAGAAGCAGGACAACACTAGGTCCAGCCCCACATTCGAGGAGACAGGCCATTCTAGCGTCTGCCTAAGCCCTGCCCCCAGTGAAATAACTAGAGATACATGTTGTATACTAAAAGACCAAATGTTAACATGTGTGTTACAAATAGTAAATGCGATGACATTTAGCTCAACACAAGCTACAGCTGTCAGGCTTCACAAAGGTGATGTGGACCACATAAATAGGATTGGATCCAGATTAAGTATAGAGTAGTGGTCTTCAAACTGTTTTGCTTGCCATAAATTCTGAAAGAGTTGAAAGAATGTTATACATACTTCCATATTTTAAAGCTGATAACTGGAAATCCATTTAATAGGTGTACAGAATTTCATTTCTATCCTATTGTACATGGGCTCTAAATATATTTTCCATCAAAATCTGGTTTTGCATTTAATTTTTTGGAAACTTAGTTCATTTAATTTTTGGTAAATTAGCTAATGAAAATTAGCTTTGCATAATTAGCAAAGCTAATCCTCAGTGTCAAATCAGATTTAATTTCTATTGGAAAGTCTGATTTCATTCTAGAATCCAAATAAACATGTTAATACACATCACTGAGATAATCACCTCACTCTGGTTCTGAAATAGATAAGACACAGTTTTTCCATGTGTTTGTCCTTTGGATAAAATAAGGTATCGTGCCCTCTTTAGCATTTTTTACCAAAGTTTTCTTTACTGTGAAAGGATTCTTCCTCAGGAGATATGTATATCAAGTTACCTCTAATAGTACTTGGAAGGACTCAAATGCTTTGAGTTTTTCAGATATTTAATATTTTATTTTAAACCTTTTAAGAGTTAGGAATATCAACAAATATTACATCAATGATGATTTCAAATTTATAAGCTGTATGACTTCTCAGCATGATATTCATAAAGTGAGTCCAAAATTCACTAGACACCTCTTATTGAATTCTTGTTACATTTGCTCCAGTTATGCTATGCTTAAAAAAAAAAAAACAAGGTTCCAGAAAGCTCTTCCAGCTTTGCATGCTTCTGAGAAATAGCCCTGGTTTTGTGCATGAGTAAGTTCTGAAAATGAGAAACCAGGACTTCTGGAGTAGTAGTCAGAGTTGTTGGGAAGACACAGGAGGGTGTGAGAAGAGCAGGTATTGATTGGGGCAGAGTTAGGTGCAGTTAGACTGATTTTAACATTTTTCATATCTCCCGTTTGGTCCAAAAAAGTAGGAAGTTAAATGCAGATATTACCTCTGCCTGATTTTTAATCCACCTCAAACCTATAATTTGGGGTTGCTAACTACAAAATGATCTAAAATAAAGAATTCTATAATTTGTAGACTTCAGAGAAGTTCCAGAAAATAAATCAAATGGTGTGTAACAGCGACCGTGTGCTCAAAAGAAGTGCTGAAGGAAGCAACCCTCCTAAACCACTGAAAAAACTGCGCTTTGACATCGAGGGATCCGATGAAGCAGACGGAAGGTAGGGACAGTATTAGCACGTGTGTCAGGAGCTGAGCTGGTCGTCGGGAGAACCCAGAGTGGCTGCTCTGGCCCTGGCTTCTGCCAGTCTCTCTCATGCCAATTTTATCTTGGAAATTATGAGGCTTGCTCAAAATAAAAGATGTGACTGCATCCCAAAGTTAAAAAAGCACCACATAAATCTACTGAAATTCATTGAAAATATCAGATGTTTACAAATCTAATCAGGCTTTACAATGCCATGGATAGAATTTTGTGAGTTTTGATTAACATTAGGTTTTAAAATGCTCACTCTTGAAAAATGCTACCCGATTTTATAAGAACCACTGATAAAATATCTAGGCTCATAAATTTATGACATTTGTATTTCAGATGTTTGATTTATAATCCTTTGACAGTAAAAGCTATTTACTAAAGAAAGAGCATAAATAGTCATTGAAAATGCCATAGTTTTTGGAAATTGGAGTTTTTCATTTATACATATACATTTGAAATATTTTGAATTTTTTAATCTGCAGTAAACATCTCCCAGGGGAATCCAAATTTCAACAGAAACTGGCAGAAATGAGTAAGTACTTATTTGAGTAAGTAAGTAAATGAACAGTTGTTTACATTGCAGAAAGCCTTTTCATTATAAAAGGATAAATTTATAGAATCCCTTTAATTAACAGACTTTTTTATGCTTATTTAAAATATAATTCAGTCAACAATATGTTATTTACAAGTATCTGTGTATTAAATGTATGATGCAAAGTGCAGGTCATCTTCATCCATCCCAGCCAACATCTACTGTGCAGCAGCAGGAAGACCAAGAAGTGAAACCACATCTTCATTATGGATGGCTGTGGCTAGAAAATATTTTAGGATAGCAGAACTGTAATGAGGAACTCTCTGAGTGCTGGATGTATAGGGAGGATATTAGAAACTTAGCACATAAATGTAAATATCATATATATATCATATAAATATCATCACCTTTACTTAAAGAATAATCTTTTATTCTGCTATTATCGAACTTTCCTAATTTGCAAGTTTTAGAACTGGATTTCAAACAAAAGTTTTCCATTACTAGAAATCATAATTTTGATAAAGAATACTAAATCATTTTCCAAATTAGACTGATGTAAGTTTGGAACATTAGTTCAGTTCAGTCCCTCAGTCGTGTCTGACTCTGTGACCCCATGGACTGCAGCACACCAGGCTTTCCTGTCCCATCACCAACTCCCGGAGCTAGCTCAAACTCATGTCCATCAAGTCGGTGATGCCATCCAACCATCTCATCCTCTGTCGTCCTCTTCTCCTTCCACCTTCAATCTTTCCCAGAATCAGGGTCTTTTCCAGTGAATCAGTTCTTCACTTCAGGTGGCCAAAGTATTGGATTTTCAGCTTCAGCATCAGTCCTTCCAATGAACACCCAGGACTGATTTCCTTTAGGATGGACTGGTTGGATCTCCTTGCAGTCCAAGGGACTCTCAAGAGTCTTCTCCAACACCACAGTTCAAAAGCATCAATTCTTCAGCGCTCAGCTTTCTTTATAGTCCAACTCTCACATCCATACATGACTACTGGAAAAACCATAGCTTTGACTAGACGGACCTTTGTTGGCAAAGTAATGTTTCTGCTTTTTAATATGCTGTCTAGGTTGGTCATAACTTTTCTTCCAAGGAGCAAGTGTCTTTTAATTTCATGGCTGCAATCACCATCTGCAGTTATTTTGGAGCCCCCCAAAATAAAGTCTGTTACTGTTTCCATTGGAGTGTTAAGGCAAATGGAATTCTCTCCTAAACTTATCTGAGACTGTGAAAGATTAACCCAAGTAGAGTCAGATGGAAAGCACATTAAGAAACAGATCAGGGGACTCCCCTGGTGGTCCCGGTGATTGAGACGGCACCTTCCAGTGCAGGGGGTGTGGGAGCTAAGATCCCACATGCCTCACAGCCAAAAAACCAAAACATAAAACAGAAACAATAACAAATTAAATAAAGACTTTTAAAACTGGTCCACATTAAAAAAAAAATCTTAAAAAAAAAAAAGGAAAAAGATCAGTGTGCATAAATTGTTTGTTGTTTAGTTGCCAAGTCATGTCTGACTCTTTGAGCCTACCAGGCTCCTCTGTCCATGGAATTCTCCAGGCAGGAATACTGGAGTGGGTTGCCATTTCCTCCTCCAGGGGATCTTGCCAACCAAGGGATCGAACCTGGGTCTCCTGCATTGGCAGGTGGGTTCTTGACCACTGAGCCACCAAGAAACCACAGACTATTATTGGACTGTCTTAGAGAGGTAGACACGAAATGTCACCAGGAAGAGGTGACATTTCCTGATAATCTGGTGCCAGATCCATTAACAGGAAACAGAGCCAGGTCTTGGAAAGAAGACAAATATTTAAGAGATAATAACAATTAAAACTGTCATCCTTAGGTAATAGGACATGTCGATAAGAACAATACCAATTAAAATGTGACTTTTTAAAAAGAAGCTTTCTTTCAGTACATCTCTATATATACTAACTTTGAGATACAAAGTTTTTAAAATTACTTTTGATTTTAAACCATTTTTCTATGTTTATTATTTGAAGATACTATTGAAACTAAATGTAACAAAAGTTTTAAGTTCTTTGCTTATAAATGAATCTCTTTTTGGATTTTACATCAACTAATATACTACTGTTTTAACTTTTTTGTAGCTTTTCCTCCCCAGTGCATGAAAATAGACATGAAGCTTATAACTAAAATCAGGCCTTAAAAACATATGGAAGCCTTTTGGAGCCCACAAGTTTGCATTTTAAAGGGAGTAGAAAGATGTAAAAATATGAGTATTTTCTTACAGAGGAGCTCAGTTGCTGTAGTCAGTCCATTTCACACTGACACAGTTAGCAATGACTGTGAATTCCCTCTGCCAGGCTGAAGTTCAGGGCCTTCGTACAGCTAGAAAATGGAGGGGAAGTGGCAGGCGTTTTAACACATAAGGGTAAGGAATTCTCCAGGTTGCTCCTCAGCTTTCTGGGAAAACAGATCATCACACAGTGCTGGATTGCTGAGTGGAAAGAGCAGAAGAGGAGACTGAGAGTCACTCTTTCTGTTCTTTACCAAGTGTGAATGTTCTTTGTGCTTTATAAAGAACTCTTGCCCACCTCTAAAATCAAGTTAAGAATTTTGAAATAATTTAAAAGAAGCTTTCTGTTTTTGTCTGTGTTGTAATTAATACTGTATTTTAAAATGTCCATGTCCAAATTAAATGAGCTATAAGCTGGACTTCCCTGGTGTTCTGGCTGTTGAGTCTGCCTGCCAATGCAGGGGACATAGGTGTGATCCCTGGTCTGGGAAGATCCCACATGCTGAGGAGCAAGGAAGCCCATGCCCCACAACTGCTGAGCCTGTGCTCTAGAGACCGTGCACCGCGACTAGCAGTCCAGGCACCTAGAGCCTGCGCTCTGCAACACGGGAGGCCACCGCAGTGAGAAGCCTGTGCGCCGCAACTGCAGAAAGCCCTTGCAGCAATAAAGACCCAGTGCAGCCAAATTAATTAATTAAGTTAAAAAAAATTATAAATGAGCTGTGAGCTGATGCGTTTGCAGTACTTGCAGTGCATCTCCAAACACAAGGGGATTCTGAACTTCATGAAGAATAACACTCACTCCAGCAGATTCTGGACCAGCCCAGGATTCTGTTTTGCTCAGATGCTGGACTTAACCACATCACCTCTAGAGCAGTGGTCTACAAAGTTGGGCACGCTTGAGTGTGTGTAAGAACACCTTGTGGGGATACATAAGACAGTATTAGAATGCTTATTTATCTTTATCTCATTGATTTTTAATGTTTGGGGTATATGTGTTTTATAATTTATACACATATACATAAATACATACATACTTTAATGGTACATATTTTGGGAAAAAGCTGGCTGATAGGGGTATGTGACTTAAAAAATTGGAAACCATGGCTTGTGAGGTCCTGGGCTCCATCAGTTTGGTGTGAGCATAACAAATAGGGTAGCTGTTTACCAACTTAACCCCACACCATCAGTACTGTTAACATTTCTTCATCCTTTTTTTAGCATCTACTCGAACACGAATGCAAAAGCAGAAAATGAATGAGAGCATGGATACGTCAAACAGGGAAGAAAAGTGAGGACCCCACGACCTTGGTGGGCACGCCATGCACATCCAGCTTCGTTGTCTTTGTCTCCTACAGATCTGACTGTAGGACTCTCCCAGGTTCTGTTTACAGCCACAGTTAGTGAAGAAGATAACATATCTTTTTGCGGATAGCACAGCTGAGTATTTGTGCAGGGGATTCCTAAGCCACTGGCAGCATTGTAGTCACTAGAACATGCGTTGTTATTGTACAGGATTGAAAATCTTGTGTCTGTTGATTAAATCTTATGTCAATCCTGCCATTGAAAAAGCTGTACCAGATGTTTCTATTTCCAAAGTACAGTAAGGCCCCTACATGCGAACCTTCAAGATGCGAACTTTCAAAGATGTGAACAGTTGAATCCAGTGAGGAACCAGAACCTGTGCCGTCAATATCAGGCATGAAGTTGCAGCTTGCCTTGCGTCTCCTGTTGCTGATGGCCCTTCAGCTCTGCCGTCTCCCTCCTCCTGTCTCTTCTCCACCAGTAACTCTTCTTGCTGTTCACTCAGTGCCAGCCTGTGTGCCAGGTGTACTGTACTACTGTAGTTTTCAAGGTACTGTACTGTAAGACTGAAATGTTTTATTTTTGTGTGTTTTTAATGTATTATTTGTGTGAAAAGTATTATAAGCCTATTATAGTACAGTACTATATAGCCAATGTGTTTGTTGGGTACTTAGGCTAACTTTGTTGGACTTAAGAACAAATCAGACTTAAGAACACACTCTTGGAATGGAACTCGTTGATACGTAGGGGTCTTACTTAATAATTGCTCTGCTTTACAAACGGTGGCAGGATCCCCCAGGAGTGAGTCTCACAACCTGTGCCTATCTGAGTACTTTTGTCTTCTCTTGTGGCATGTATGATGTTTGCTGTTATTTTTATTAATTTATATTTATTTTTTTAATTTAACATGAATACCCTTAGAAAATGCGTCTTGTCTTCCAAATGCAATTTGGCTGACTGCCCCCATTCACCCAAATGACCCTGAACTCTTGTGCTAAGACAGATGCTAGAAATTTAGGAGAAAATGACTGATTTTTTTACACATTAGAGTTTAGTTTACTAATGGAAACTAAATGGGTGTACTGTGTGTTTGTTTTATAAATTTTAGTTTTAAAATGCAAACAGAAAGCAAAAGTATAGACCTATGAGATACTGTCATACTACTGATACAGGTTTCATACCTCAGGACTTGTAAGAGTTTATTGATCCTTTATCCAACTCATGCTTTAAAAAAAAAGAGTTATTATTAATAGTACTCCTGGTTTTTATACCATTCAGATCACTGAATTCATTAAGTACCTGTCTAGTACTTGGAAAATAAAGTGTTCAACTAGAGCTTTGCTGTCGAGGACCTGGATGCAGTACATCCCAAGGACCCTTTCTGACGTTTCTGGGTCCCAAAGAATCAAGATACAAAGTAATTTTACTCCACAAACAGACTGTTAACTATAGGAGCCTTAATTTTTTTTCTTAGAGAGTTTCCTAATTGCATCTCAGCAATGATTCTCCTCTCCTGAATTTGGGAAGAGGTTTTTTTTTTTTTTTCCTCCTGGAAGGGTACATGTTTTCCATGTATCTTTTGAACTAGCAGTTGTCTTTTTTTTTTTTTTTTTTTTAAATTCAGCATGGTCTTACACTGGCACATTCAAAGCCACATTATTTCTAGTCCACAGTGCAGGTGATGGAAGGTCTTTGGGTTAGACATTAATGTTTCTCTCTCTGATTTTGTGCAGAAGCTTCAAATTAAAATAGCTATAGTAGAAAAAGAGGCGCTTTCCCCCTCCCCCTGACACCTAAAGGTGTAATTTAAACTATCTTGTGTGATTAACTTATTTAGAGATGGTATAATTTAAAATAGGTGGTATTTAAGGTAGCATCTACTAGCTTTTAGAAAATTACTTTGTTTAAACTGAGAGTTCTTTTTAAAAAGAAATCTGGTCTTATTTGTTAGAAAGCAAAATTTTATTTTGTGCTCAATTAAGTTGCAAACTTAATTTTTTGACAGTTTTCTTGGTAACACAGGCACTAAAAAGCTTTATCTCACTTCCTCATTCATTTTTGCATGAATATCATACAAATCAGTTAGCTTTTAGGTCAAGGGCTTACCACATTACTGGGTCTTTTGCTAATAAGTTCATGTTAGAATTAGTGTCAGAATTTAAGGAACTTCAGAGATTGTGTATTGAGATTTCTTACATAAGACTTCAGATACTGCTTTATTGCTTTTTGTATTGGTTAAAACTGTACATTTGAAATTGCTACATTACTATTTTCTACAATTAACAATAGTTTGTCTATTTTTCAATAAATTAGTTAAGAGTCTCAGTAGTCCGATGTGGTCTTTGTATTAAGTGCAGTAACAGTCTCTTCTGTATCTGAATTCTCTCCTAGTATCTCGTCCATTGTTAGCCTTTAATGGGCTTTATATGCTGATGAATCCAAAATTTATTTCTCCAGCTCTGAGCTCTTCATAGAAGTCAGCTATCACAGCCAAAAGAACTCAATTCCTACCCCACCCAGCTTCTCAAAAAATATGAACCAAAATCAAACAAACAAAAAAAAACACCACCTTGTTTCTACCCTGGTCTTTCCCCATTTTACTCAACACATACTCGCTCAAGATAAAAAAACTTGTCTTCTGTTAGCTCATGTCTGGACCACTGTTAGAGACTTCTAACTGGTCTCGGCCTCCCTCCTCATCTTTCTACTCCTTGAAGAGTGAAAATGATCCTTTTAAAGTGTAAATGGCTTGGCTGCACTCCTCTCCTAGGGGTACTCACACTGTGGATTACTGCCTCCTTCTCGTGCTCACTCTGCTTTATCCACACTGGCCTTTTTGTCTTGTGATGCCAAGCCCATCCCTGCTGTGGGCTTTTACATTTGCTGTTCCTTCTGTCTGTAAGTGATCTTGCCCCACAATTCTGTTTAGCTTGTTTCTTCTTATCTTTCAGGGCTCTCAGCTCAGAGGTCTTCCCTGACACCCAAGCTAAAAATCCTTCCTCTGTACTGTGCCGCTGTCCTTTGAAAGTGTAACAGCATCATCACCATCAGAAATGACCTTGCCCAGCTTGCCTATTGCCTGTTTACCCATCCTGGGATCAACCTGACTGGTCTCACCCACTACTGTAGTTCTAGCACCCAGAAGTCCATAGGCGGGGGGCGGGGGGGCGCATTGCAGAAGGTGTTTTCCAAGTATATGGAAACAAATCATATTCTCTCCCTCTCTGGAGGATATCTGGCTAGAACTCCATCCACCCCTTCTTACTAACATGTACTCTGGCAGAGTGGTGACCCACTATGGAGTCTCATGAAGGGTAATCCATTTTTCATCCCTAAATAAACTTGCCTGTTTTTCTCTCTGGGTGGTCCCATGTTTCCATGAAATGAGTTCATAAAAGAAAAAGGCACTGAGGAACTTCAGAAGACTGTCAGAAAAGGGCAAGAAAGAGGAAGAGAAGGTTCGGGAAGACACTGTAAAATATAAAGGCTTTTGGTCAGTGACAGCAGGCCTAGCAGGGTGAGGAGAAGCCGGAAGTTAATGAAGCCTGTGGACATCTGACCATGACACTGAAGCTGTGGAACACCTCAATGTTTCTTTGCGGAGAGAGCAATAAACCTACCAGGACATGCACACACATGGTATGAGACTGTTTTAAAATAACCCACACTGTACAGTTCCAGAAATGGGATTCTGACTTAGAGACATTCGGACTCCTTGGCCTCTACCAGACCAAAAACAGATAAACAGAAAGAAACAAGGATTCAAGCGACCTCACCAGTAAAGACCAATCATTCATAGGTAAGTGTATGAATAGTAATTAAACTGTTTAAAAGTCATCCAGGTTTTAGGGTAGGCTTTGTTAGGATGCCTTATCTCAGTGACTGCTTTAAAAAATTAGTTTATATGAAACAATCTGTGTGTATCTAGAGACATAAGGTGGGTAGAATCTTGCTGCTTCTGATGAATTAAAAAACACACACATTTGTTCTGTTACTTACAAATGAGCGCTTTATTATCAAACAGTTCAGCATCAGAACGAGGTTTCTAATTCCAAAAGAGGTTTCTTCACATAGTATCATATTGTGAAATACACGTTAGGATGCTGACGCTGCAGCCTACATCCTGATTCAGTTTCTCATTTGCAGTTGGGTAACTTGATCTAAAAAGTATAAATTTACCTCATTCGTGCTAGTGGTGCCCATGAAATGGAAGTATTAGTTCCTTTTCAGCTGCTACTTTTATAATCACACTGTGCCAAGTTAAAAGACCTGTTTTGTGGTGACATAAAAGTCAACTACAAGAGAAAACCATTTTTACTTACAGAGGCAAATCTCTTAACACAAAAGTAAAAGGCAAATCAGCCCAGGAATAACACTCTCTCAAAGACAGTATTTCATACTCAGTAATTTCATGTGGGAAATTAATGACTCAGAGTAAAACGGAGAATTAAAATTAGCCCTTGGGTCTTCAGTAATTTAATTGCCAAGGCCTTTTGTGAATTCTAATTAACGCTTTAAATTAGCCACTATTCCTCAGAACAATGTACCATAATAGCAACCTCAGCTGTTTTAAATTTGTTTTGCCTAAGTTATTCCTTCATCCAGTGTCCCATAAATAAAGCTGTTCAGGCATGATTAAGATCGGTAATAAGTTGAGTGCCTGCTATAGGCAAGGCACTGTGCTGGATGCTGAAAGTGTGCTAGTGAGAGCACTCCTGGTCAAGCTTCTCTGTGTGGTACCAGCCTGTTGAATATGGAAATTTGGCCAGAATAGCATACACTTAGACCCCTGTACCAAAAGTCTTCAACTTAAGTGACTCGTAAGAGGAAATGGTAAATATAGTAAGACATTTCAATTTTTTCCCCTTGAGCTTAGTCCCATCTGAACAGGGCATTTAATGCCTTCTCTTGTAGACAGTGGATTTCAGAAGCGGGGGAAGACTCGCCACCATCCCCTTGTTTTGACAGAACATGTTCAGCCCAAATGTAGCACATCATCAACACTATTAAGAAGAAGTTATTCTCTGACTGTTGCAGGGATAGTGGAAACACTAAAACTTCTTTCCTGCAGGTGAGGATCAGTTTTTAAAGGCTCCAACTCTGCTTGCTTTGCTGATAAAGTTCTTCAAGAGATCATGGTCCATTTCTGCAAAGCCCGAAGTCTGTGTTACTACAGTCAAATGGTTTATGCAAAACCTGAAGCAGAATTCTTCTAAGTCCTAGGGACGACAACAGAAATATTTTAGCAAATTCACATATCTTGATGCAGTGCAACACAGCACAAAAATTCCTAAAACACAAAGGTGAGGAAAGAGGATTTGATGGCCAACAGAAAGAAATGCTGGGACAGCAGTACCTAAAGAATAGCTGTAAAACTATACAGCTGATGTGAGTCTGTGCTTGTAAAAATGTAAATAACAGAGGAAAGCATTCAAGTTCCTCCACACTAACCAATGCAAAAAATGAGACATTTTCTTCCCAGAGATAGGCACCGATGTGTATTGTTCATTCCTCTTTCACTATTTATTTAGAGTACAACAATCTTTTTTGTTTGTGTAATAAATGTTTCTTTATTGTGTGAATGTATAGAGTAAATTGATTAAAAGATTTTCTTTATGTTGAGCCCAACACTCCTCTTTTAGTCTTCTGGGGCTTAAATAGTTCTACCTGTAAAGGATTTGTGAGGAAAGCTTATGCCATGAAAGAGTCATCTGGGAAACTGCTTCTCTGAAGTCATGAACAGACCACTGCTCTTTCTCCTTCACAAGAAGACAAGGCTGGGATGGTTAGGCTTCATCAGATCACACAGAGCTTCAGTAGTCTGAAGTGGGAAAGTGCTTGGAAGAAATCACAACTTTCTGCTGAGAGAAACTCCACAGATTGGAGATTTCTGGCTTACTGTAATGTACTCTAGGCCAAAAAAAAAAAAAAAAGTCCCATAGTGATTCCCTTGATTAGATCTGCAAACTTGAGAATCAGAAATCAGGTGGCTTGACACACTTGTGGCCCCAGAGAACTGAGAACTAAAGGCAGGCCGGCCTGTGAAGACCCTGATGGCCTCGGGCCCTGGGCTACGTGGCCCGCCATGTCTCCTTCATGTCTGTGCTCAGCTCTCCTTGGTGAGACCTCCCTTCCTTTCTCGACCACGATTTAAACCTTCAAATTTCATCTCAGTCTGGCCTCCTCCCACCGCCCTTCCCTAACTTACTTTTTTATATCACTTATCACCACCTAACAGAACATGTATTAGTTTATCTATTGCCCTCACCAGCAGAAAGTTCCATGAGGGCAGAGATTTTGGTCTATTTTGTTCACTTCTTGTACCCTCAAGTGCCTAGAACAGTGTCAAGCATTTAATGGGCACTCAGTGGGTATCTGCTGAACCAGTGTATAAACCCTGCTGATTTTAAAATATGGAGACAATAGAGAATTGTGGTAGAAGGTGTGCTTTTGAAATTGGTCCAATCTGGGATTGCATGCCAGTTTTAAAATTATTATTAATAGTTTACTAAGAATTTAATCTCTCAGATTCAAGCTTCCTCACTTGTAAATTAGAATAATAATAATACCTATATTCTTATCGGGTTCTTTTGAGAATTAAGCACGATATGAACTGTGCTTCGAATAATCCCTGGCTTGTATTAATTATATATTAAGGAGTTGGTGATGAACAGGGAGGCCTGGTGTGCTGCGATTCACGGGGTCGCAAAGAGTCTGACACGACTGAGCAACTGAACTGAAGTGTAGTCAAGCATGAGGGATAATTTGCTGAAAAGGTCCATTTCTTTTTTTGTCCATTTCTTATTTGAGTCAGCAAGTAAGAATACTAGTCACATCAAATGCACTGTTCTTTATAAAAACTTTTATGTGACGTAAGCACTGAGTCAATTTTATTTGTGGTCTGTCATACTAATTTAGGATATAACAATTAGTTAGTCTACCTCTAAAGGCAAAGTGGGACATTCATTAAACAAACATTTAGTGAGAACCTACTATGTGTCAGGCACTATCCTAGGCACTAGGGATCTGGCAAAACAAAGTCCTTGCCATTCCTCAAGGAGCTTGCTTTCTAGAAAACAGAGGGCTGGATGGTAAGCATTCAAATAATTCACATAAATAGGAAATGTGAAGAAGTCTTGCAAATTAAGCCTAGTTCAGAGGGAAACAGTATGTGCCCGCCATCTCATCATTTGAGGCAGTCCAGAGGAGTCCAGCATTTACCGCCGTGACTGTAACAAACTCTTGAAAAAGCACGTAGCTACTATTTGACCATGAAGCATTCTGCGTGTTGTAAGTGCCCAATGTATTATTACCTTGATGAAAGACAAATATTCACTATGCTTTTAAATGTCCATGCTTCAAGGTAGGGAAGTTTTTTTTTTTTTTTTTTAATGTTAAGTGAAAAAAACCTAGTATTTAGAGATATACACATAACCTAGGGAAAAAATCAGAAGGAGCTGTATAAAACGTTTGTGTCCTCTGGTTGATGAGGCATTTCCTTCCTCATACTTTTTGTATTTTCTGAATTTTCTTTAATAAGCATATCATAAACAGAAAAGAAGCTATAGCCTTTTTTCTGCTCACTGCTAAAATGTCCCTGTTCTTTGACAAAGGAAAGGATATCCTTAAGGAAATCGACTCCAAGGAGTCTGGCCTGTTTCCTTAAGATTTAACTCTAAGACAAGTTTTCTTTATTATCAAAACAATACATGGTCACTATAGAAATTTCAGGAAAAACTAGCAAAGATAACGAAATAAAAATCATCTACAATCCCACCAATTCAAAGGTAACCATTGACTATATTTTTCAGTCTTTTTTTCTATGTAGATAATAAATTTTGGTCTTTTTCAATTTAGCTATTTATACTTAAATTTTTAAAATGTTTTTATTTAACAAATATACTTATTAAAAAATAGAACCACAGTTTTTCAGTCAATGATATATCTTGAATAGTATTAACATCATTGTTCAGTTCAGTTCAGTAGCTCAGTCATGTCCAACTCTGAGACCCCATGGACTGTAGCATGCCAGCCTCCCTGTCCATCACCAACTCCCCGAGTTTATTCAAACTCATGTCCATTGAGTCAGTGATGCCATCCAGCCATCTCATCCTCTGTCGTCCCTTTCTCCTCTCGCCTTCAATCTTTCCCAGCATCAGGGTCTTTTCAAATGAGTCAGCTCTTTGCATCAGGTGGTCAAAGTATTGGAGTTTCAGCTTCTACATCAGCCCTTCCAATGAACACCCAGGACTGATCTCCTTTAGGATGGACTGGTTGGATCTCCTTGGAGTCCAAGGGACTTTCAAGAGTCTTCTCCAACACCACAGTTCAAAAGCATCAATTCTTTGGCACTCAGCTTTCTTTATAGTCCAACTCTCACATCCATACAGGACTACTGGAAAAACCATAGCCTTAACTAGATGGACCTTTGTTGGCAAAGTAATGTCTCTGCTTTTTAATATGCTATCTAGGTTTATCATAACTTTCCTTCCAAGGAGTAAGCATCTTTTTATTTCATGGCTGCAATCACCATCTGCAGTGATTTTGAAGCCCAAAAAAATAGTCTGCCACTATTTCCGCTGTTTCTCCATCTATCTGCCATGAAGTGATGGGACCGGATGCCATGATCTTAGTTTTCTGAATGTTGAGCTTTAAGCCAACTTTTTCACTCTCTCTCCTCTTTCACTTTCATTTATTTCTTCTTCACTTTTTGCCATAAGGGTGGTGTCATCTGCACATCTGAGGTTGTTGTTCAGTTACTAAGTTGTGTCCAACTCTTTGTGACCCCAAAGACTGTACCATTGTTTAAACAATATTCTTCTACCTTTATGCTGTATTTATGGTGTTGGAGAAGACTTTTGGACTGCAAGGAGATCAAACCAGTCAATCCTAAAGGAAATCAGTCCTGAATATTCATTGGAAGGGCTGATGCTAAAGCTGAAGCTCCAACCCTTTGGCCACCTGATGCACAGAACTGACTTATTTGAAAAGACCCTGATGCTGGGAAAGATTGAAGGCAGGAGGAGAAGGGCACGACAGAGGGTGAGATGGTTGGATGGCAACACCCACTCGATGGACATGAGTTAGAGTAAACTCCCGGAACTGGTGATGGACAGGGAGGCCTGGCGTGCTGCAGCCCATGGGGTTGCAGAGAGTCAGAAATGACTGAGCGACTGAACTGAGAACTGAGATATTTATGCTGAATTTTTTTAATTTTTAAAAATTATAAACAATGCTGCAGGAAACGTCTTTGAAGCTAAATCTCTGAATCCATGATTACTTTCTTAAGATAACTTTCTACAAGTGAATTCCTTAAAGAATTAAATTTTTAAAGCTTTTGTTACATATTACACCAAACTGCCCCAACTGATAATACTAATTTGCATTCTCCTCAGCAATTTAGGAGAATACCCATTATCCTGAGCCTGTACTATTTCTAAAAATAGATTTCCCTATTGACAACTGAAAAATTATATCTTATTTTCATTCTTAGTTTACATTTGTTCATAAATCCATTTGGTCCATTTTTTTTCCATCAAACTGCTCATGTTATTTTTTTTTAAAGAATTATACATTAACTATGGTAAACTTGCTTCACTGTGTTAAAGATATTTTTTTCCAGAGTGTCATTTATTTTCTATTTGTGTGTGTGTGTGTGTGTGTGTGTGTGTGTGTGCGTGCGTGTGTAGACATCTTGATTTTTTGAGATCAGATCTATCAATCCTTTCCTTCATGGTTTCTGCCCTTGAGCTCCATCCTAACATTCCCTTATATATTTTTTCTTTTAGTACTTTGTTTAAATTAAATCTTTAAGCAGAGTTTCTTTCAGTGTAAGGTGAGCTCGTTGAGAGGATGTTCTTCTTACCTGAGCTTCATACTTCACGGCGGCCGACAGCAGCGCGATGGCATTCTCCTCGCAGATTCCTTGCTTGATAGTTTGTTGGCAGAGTTTTTTCAAACGATTTTCTCTATAAAATGTAGCCAAATCAAGCAATCCTGGTAGAAAGAGATGTCTATTAGGGGAGTGATCTCAAGTATCCTGATTTAAACTCACTCAATCCGTCAGAGATGATTTTAAATACTGTGTTGGCCAGAACTTTCTGTTCAGATTTGTGTGTAACATCGTATGGAAAACCCCACACGAAGTTTTTGGCCAACCCAATATAATCCTCAGCGAAGGGGTGTGGGAACTGAAGCTTAGGCTGACGCACACACTGTGCGTGTGTGGCTGGATCTAAGGACACGGCTGTGCTGACAGCAAGTGCAGCTCTCAGACACGGGGCTGTGGGGGAAGAAGCGGAGCGAAAATGGCGTTTCCTCCGCTTGCCGCCCCCGCCCCCGCCGAAGCCTCAGCACCTCCCCGGCAGCATTCACACGTGCTGTGAGAGCCGCTTCAAACACTTGCTCAGGTTTGCTTCTCCTTCAGGAGTTACTCTTCAGTCTCGTGGCTGGACCATTTTTCCTGACTGCCGCGTACTCGGATGCCCAAGAGTTCAGTATTCAGACTCTTATTTCACTTATTTCCCTAAATGATCTCCAGCCTCACAGTTTTAATACTGTCTGGTAAAAACCTGATGATTCTTGTTATATTATCTGTCATCTACTTTCAAATAATACAACATAGAGTGATTTAGATGTTTAAGTTGATTTTTAAGCTACTCCAAGGGATACTGTCGGAGAAGGAAATGGCAACCCGCCCCAGTAGTCTCTTGCCATGGACAGAGGAGCCTGGCAGGCTGCAGTCCACAGGGCCGCAGAGTTGCACAGGGCGGAGTGACTGAACACGCACACAGGGACACTGTGGAAAGACTCTAATCAAGGATGGTCAGTCAGAGGGTTTTCCTGGTCATCCAGTGCCCAGGGCGCCAAGCTTCTGCTGCAGGGGGCAAGGGTCCAATTCCAAGTCAGGCAAGATCCCACATCTGCTCAGTGCAGCCAAAAAAAGGGAATGGTCAGTCAGTCAAGTGTTTGAAAGGCTCTTGTCAAATGGCTTCAATTATGGCTATTTAAATCTCCATTTGAGGATTTGTTAATTACCATAAAGAATGTCACTGGTGAAGTGAGTGGCCCTCAAGTTATGTCACTCAGCTAGAGAGACTGTGAGAGTCCCCTCCACCCCTGCATGAATGGGATCCACACCATGGGCTCAGTAGTCCTACACCCTGGGAAGAATAGAACACTTGCTAGGTCCAATTCAGTCCTGGTTGCCACCTGATCAAAAGCTATCTAAATCATGACTCTAGACTGTTGTCATGTTTACTTCAAGATAACCTTTTCATGGAAGGTACTGCATAGAGGGCCCAAAGGACACAGGGCCAGGATTTCTTCAACCTTACAGTAAGTTTTACACAATGTGATAGATTTTAGTTGGAAACTTGCTTTTGTTGTAACATGACAAGTATTATCATAGAAGAAAGGCCTATGGCCTACTGGGGAAACAAACTGAAATCTTTTGAAATCTTGAGAGCTGTGAATGACCTGATTGTTTCTAGTCAGTTCTCAACAACTCTCAGATTCACACTGACAGCTCCCCACACCCCAGGCACCAGACTCACATATGCGTGTGCTCACAGGTACTGCCTGGATCCTCCGCTCAGGAGGGCCCAGCTCTGCACCTGCTCCAGGCAACGCCTTCCCACAGTGGCCAGGGAGCCACGTGCCCGCTCCTAGACCACACTTCGTGCACCTGGGACTCTAGGAAAGTGTGAAAGTGCCAGTCGCTCAGTCATGTCCAACTCTGCGCTCCTGTGGACTATAGCCCGCCAGGCTCCTCTGTCCATGGAATTCTCCAGGCAAGAATACTAGAGTGGGTAGCCATTTCCTGCTCTAGTGGATCTTCCTGGCCCAGGGATCCAACCGAGTCTCCTGCATTGCAAGTGGATTCTTTACTGTCTGAGCCCCCAGGGACCCTGGGACTCCCTGCCTAATCAGCCCTGAGGCCACACACGCAAGTGTTTCCTCCCCTAGACCCTGTCACCAAGGTACAGACCCCCAGTCCCAAGGGGTGGCCAGGGCGGGATGGATGGAGCGTGGAGAGTAGGCTGGGTGCCCGTGCACCTCTTGTGGTGCAGGATGTAGCTGGTGGTGGGTAAACAAAGATGGCAGATACCAAGCTGGAGGCCAGGAGCCTGACCTTCCTGCGCAATGGTGTCCTAGCACGGAACTCCAAGAGACCTACCCTCAATTCCAGATGACATGCCAACCTGGCCTCTCAGTTCTTAATGAAGGTGTATTTTTCAAGGTATGAGAATTTAACACATTTTATTTGAAGCTTTTAGCTTGACACATAACTTTAAATTTTTAGACATGTGGTATGTAGGCCTCCTTTAGACTCTTGGCCAGGGGCCTATAGAAAACCTGCCACACAGATGTCTAAAAGGCAGCTCAGACTCTTTTGATTTTTCAAACTCCAGAGCAAAACCTGGTGCTCTCCATACTCAGGCCAACCCCCCCATCCTTCTCTTTCCCTCACACCCCACAACCAACCACCAACAAATTCCGTCAGCTCGCTTTGTAAGATGTATCCAGACTCTTATCTCTTTCAACACCTCCATGTTAGACCACCTTAACCCAGGGCACCACCACCTTACATCTCAACCATTACAGTTCCTGATCTTTTCACTCCTGGAGTCGAAGCTGCCGGTGCCTCCTCCCTCCGTAAAATACACAAACCCATCCTCCTTTTCTCCCCAAATCCTAGACTATGTGGCTGAGCATGGCCATCTAGAAATGACCACTCCCTGCTACTTCCTATGCAGCTAATTAAGGCCTTGGTCATCTCTGGTCCCTGGTTTAAAAGAAGTGGGACTTCCTTAGCAGACACCAGGGTTTGCCCTTGGCACATCGCCACTGTCCCTTCCTCTGTCCTGCTGTCTGCAGTGCAGATATGGCCGTGGACGTGAATCCAGGGGCCACACGTAAGGATGCCTTGCACTGTGTCCCTGGGTGACAAAGAAACCACCTTGTTTAAGCTACTTCCTTTTTCCATTTTATTAAAGCAAAAACTAAATACGCAACCCTCATTGTCAAAATCTTCCAAGGCTGTCTATCACATCAAGACTAAAACTCAAGCCCTTCACCATGACCTGGTCTTGGCCAGACCCAGCTGCCTGGCCTCAGTTACCTCCACTGCCCACCTCAGTCTCTCTCTCCCTGTCCTCCTCTTCCACGCGCTCCCCGTGCTCCTGTCTCAGACCCTCACACTGTCTCTTGTTTAGCATGCTCTTCGCCTGGGTGTCTGCTTGCTTTCCCCCCGCTCTCTCCTCAGCACACTTCCTCACGGAGGCCTTCCCTGACCTCCTGACTGACCGCTTTGATTTCTCGTTAAGGACTGGCCTCCCTCCCCTGAGCACCAGCTCCACGGGGCAGGGCTCGGTCTGTCTCCCTCACAGGTGCCGAGGGGAGCGTGGCACACCATGGGCCCTGGCCCTCCAGCACTGTGGGAGAAAGGAAGGAAAACTGGAAAACTTCAGAAATCACACTTCTGTTCACCCGAGGAAAATTAAATGCTGATCTGGTAAAAAGTGTTACCAGCTTTACACATGTAAAATGAATACTGAATTTTAAAATGTGAGGCTTAAACTCTTTCTTTGGTTCCTTACAGAAGCAATTCTTTAATTCTTCTGTCCCACTGGCCAACGACACTGACAGCTGTAAGCTGAAACTAAGTATGTTTTTCACCCTGTGCCCAACTGGACACCCTGTGTTACTTTCTTACCGTCAGTAACCCTGAAGTGCTGTGAGGCACTGGACCACGGCAGTCTGTCCCAAAAAGACAGTCACAGTTATGGAGACCAGCAGGGCTTCTTATTACATGCATCTTACCATTTTTATAATGTAAATATCTTGAAGGCAGCAGGTTGTGGAAACTAAAAAGCTATGTACGGTGTATAGCAATTCAGACTGAATGGCACCCACCCCACAGTGTTGATGGGTTGATAATTCACCCACCTCTCATTTTATCCATCAAGTCAACCTTTGTATGAGGCGGGAAGAAGGAAAGAGTTTGGGTTTAGCACACAAAAACAGAACTACTTTTGTGACTTCCCTCACAGAGACTTCCTTTGAGGCTCTACACAAACCACCTTTTTGCCAAACTCTTGGTCAAGTCTGGTGGGAATTACCTACTGCCTCCTCGGGGGACAGGCTGATGCTGTCTGTGTACAGGTACTCCAGGAAGGCTCGGTAAACAGGATATGAAAATTCACTCATTTCTACAATATCATCCTCGTTGTCTTCCAATGAAGAGCGAAAATGCTCACACCTGAAGGAAGAAAGATGTCAGGTCCTGGCTTCTGGGCAAGAGCCGATAACCTTCCTGAGGAGCACGTGCTTGTAGTGGTTAAAGAGGAAGCAACTAACATGCAGAGAGGAAAAACACAGACCACACACCTTCATGTCCTGGCCTGGGTCCCTGGCTTCGTCTGCTGGCCAAAAGTCTGCAAACAGTGGTTTACTGGAGAAGGCTGCAATAGCTAGCCTGCTGTGGGGCGGCCGCCTCTCTGGCCACAGACTCCCACGGATCCCTCCCACACCATGTCCACGGAGCAGCATTTATAGAAATCAGGTGGCTTTATTTTTTTTAATTCTGAGTAATTTTGTTTCTTCTCCTCCTGTTATGGGTTGAATTGAATCCCCAAATTCACAGACTGAAGTCCTAACCTCAGAATATAACCATATTTGGAGAAGGGATCAAATTAAAAGTAGGTCATTAGGGTGGGCCCTAAACTGATACAACTGGTGTCCTTATAAAAAGGGGGTTTGAACACAGGGAGAGCGCCATGTGAAGACTGGAGTTATGCTGCCATAAGCCAAGGAGGGCAAAAAACTGGCAGCAAACCACCAGAAGGTGGGATGGAGGATGGAATAACCCACTTCATTCAACAAGATCTTGAATTTCTAGCCTCCAAAACCATAAGAGAATAAATTTCTGTTATTGAAACCAATCAGCCTACAGAACTTTGTTACAACAGCCCTAACAAACCACAACCTCCTCATTTTTATGAAGGTTTATGGGCAACAGTAGAAGTGAACAAATATTGCACAGCCTGGCCTTACTAAGAAGTGAACTTGAGACTGAAATACTATACTGTGTTTGTGAGTCTCACGCAGGAGGACTTGGATGTCTGTTACACAACAACAAAATGAATTTCAAAGTCATTAGGCTAGAAGCAAGAAGCCAGGCAGAGAAGAATACATACTGTTTCATTACATTTACATCACCTTCTAGAAAATGCTAACTAATCTATACTGACAGAAAGAATATCAGGGCTTGCCCCAGGGCTAGGGCCTGAGGGGTCTTTGAGGGGGGTGATGCCAGTGTTCTGTGTCCTGGTGTGGAATGGTGGTTTCCAGAGAATATACAGATGTCAAAACTCCTCAGGCTGCACATTTTAAATGGATGCTCAAAAATTACCCATATTAATAAAAGTGAATTTTTAAAAGTCTATCTGTTAGTTTTACCCCAAACCTTGCTGCTCTTGTCTTTTTTCAAGGTCTAAACCTACAGTATCCCACAGCTGATTAAGGAGAGTGACTCTCATGGGCTCACTCAGGTCCTGGGCAGGGAGGCTCACTTAGGTCAAGCAGCCCCAACAGGGCTCAGTGGATGCTCACCGCTGGCTGGATGGCTGCTCTCCAGCGCCAAGGTGGACAAGCTGTCTACAGAGTCTCAGAGGAAGCCGAGTGTGTATGCCCTGCACCACGCCCCACCCATTGCATATGACGGCTTCTATGATTTCTTGTTTCACATATAACATATTTTCCCTGCTGTACTGTCTGCTCATAAGGGCGAAAAGATCCTTACAGTTTTTCAGAATCACTGTAGTGCCTGACATAGGTCTTTGCAACTAGAAAATAATAAACATATTTATTTCAATTCTCAAATGATGCCTTACCTGATTTTGAGAAGGACTTTATGCACATAAATGTACTTTCCATCCACCAGAAATTTCAGGTCTGCGGTGTTGGGGTTGTCAAATTCCCTCTTCAGGGACTCGGCCACTGTGAGGTGGTCGTCAGGTTCTAAGGGAATGACACCAGTGTTTTCCAATGAAAATGCAGGCCAAATATAGTATCGCTTTGCTCACACTCATGAAAATACTGACTTCCCAAAATAAGTGACCAACTGAGCAGTGTGCTTTTCCCCCTAAATACAGATTTCCCGCTGCTGCAATCGTTATAAGAACCTCAGACACATCTGCTTGTAAATCTGGCAAAACAACTAAAGCCCCAACCACCTCACTAAATAAACATGTTGAAAGCTTGAGTAAATACGCCCGCTAAAAATAAAAGCCATGGTTTCCCAAGTCACATCAAAAAGCCATCCGAAGTTCTTTGAATTTTAGTATGAGATTTCTAATACTTTTAAGGAAAATGAATTAGTCCGGTGAGTTCTCTTTCACAGGAGCCTGTGAGAGGGAAATGAATTGCCTGATACTGCACTTAACAAAAGTCCTCACTATTGAAAAACAACAGCACCAGAGTTTTCTTCCTAGCTCTCAGGCCATCACCCAACAGACAGCAGTCAGCTCACCCACAGACAGGAGGCGCCACGTGACGGCGGGCGTGGCGAAGCAGGCGAACACGTCGTCGGTGGAGGAGAAGTGTGTGAGGTGCGGCAGGGTCACCGACTGCCCGCGGCACTGGCCCCACATGTACACGTGGCCGCCCTGCGTCTTGGCAGCCGACGTGTGCGCCGAGTGGCAGGCTGCAATCTCTATAATTCTAGGTTCACAAACACACACCAAGTAAACAGTCAACAGGAGAAGAAACAAGTAGATTTTTCCTTCCCTTAGCATTAACTGATTAAAAAAAAAAAAAACTCTTCATTAAGCCTAAGTTTGTAAATTTTCAGGCACCAAACCGTTATTTACATTTAAGCAATGTCTCAATACCACTTATACATCATGAAGGTCTGCTTGTTACCACTTCTAGCCAGTAGGCTGATAAAAATATGCACCTATTTTGAAACTGAAGTACAAGCCAGGAGAACAGAGACTAAAAGACCAAAAAAAAAAGGTGGCTTAATTTTTTCTTAAAACACTGCTTACTTACAGCAAATCAAAAAGATGTGGGGCATCTCCACCCAGGGTCAATAAATATTTTTATCAAAATGTCACCAATTTTAGGGTTCCATGGAGCATGCTATGGGGCACCCCAACTCACACTGCAAGCAGTAAGTGCAGTAGTTGTGACTCGCTGAACGGTATCATCTAGAACCCCAGAGAGCAGTTTTCTGGGATCAACCATTATGTCAGACCCTACTTCAGTGGCTGACAGGCAGATAGTTCTCAGAACACTTCCAGATGGAAACCACTGTTTTGTTGACTTGAAACTTACTGTCTTCTCTAAGACCAAGCCACCACACAGACTTAAAATAATATTTTACCCCAAGTGAGGTGCCATCCTGATTCTGCCTTGGGCAATGGTACCAGCATTCCCAGAACTTTAGGAAGTTTAGGGTCATCTCTGACTTCTCTTCCATCCTCACTTAGCACTTTCTTCAGAATATCCAGTTGGCAAAATAACAACAAATTCTTTTTTGGTAATGTCTCCCACTTGCCAGAGCCTCATCAAGCACACCCCAAATCCAGACTGATGTAACTCTTAGGTCTCCTCTCTCCTGACCTAAATTGCACAATGCTGTCAAGTTAATGATTCTCTTGAAAAACCATTCTCATGACTCCTTTCAAACCTTTCACTGACTTCCCACAAGACAAAAATCCAGACACATGTCCTTAAGGCCTACTATAATTTGCCTACCGTTCATGGCCAGCTTTCTTTCATATCACCTGTGCCCACACACCCTCTATTTGAACAAACAGAAAGTACTCACTGCCTCTCAGTGTCACTATGCACAAAGTCCTTGGTCAGGAATGTTCTTGTGCACTTTGGTGGACCTCTCTTTTCCCTGATAACAAACGTTCCATGAAAAATGTAACTGACTGGAACACAACCGTGAACTTCTGTGCTAAACTACCCAATACCAGAAAACCAAAATAACTTCATCCCTACATTCACTTCAGAAATGTTTACCATGACCCTCCAAGAATGGGAAGCAGTCTCTGCCATTCATGCAAGGAGGCAGGATGCTGCTTCCACAGCCAGGGAGTTAAAGATCCAGAGAAGCTGCGAAGGCTGGCCGTCCCTGGGCATGGCTAGGGCGTTTCCCTGGAACACCCAGTGCCACTAGGGAAGTCAGGGGTGGGGTTTGGGCTTGGCTGACCATAGCAGCTGCTACAGCAACGAGAAGGGAGAAAGTTTAGAGGAACCTTCAGGTCTGGGCTTGGGACTCCAGCATCTGCCAAAGCGCCCTGCCTTTGTCTGAGGTCATCTGTCCTTCGTCTGATTCATACGAAAAAGCAAATATGGAAGTTCAAATTGTCCAGTCATACATGCAGTAGACAATAAACTGAGCTAAGGTTTACTGCCAGGAGGTCTGGCACTGTTGTTGCTTAGTCGCTAAGTCATGTCGGACACTTTTGTGACCCCAAAGACTAGCGTGCCATGCTCCTCTGTCCATGAAATTTTCCAGGCAAGAATACTAGAATAGGTTGCCATTTCCTTCTCCAGGGGAATCTTCGTCATGACCTAGGAATAAAACCCATGTCTCCTGCATTGGCAGGTGAATTCTTTACTGCTGAGCCACGAGGGAAGCCCAGGAGGTCTGGTGTAGAGCATGCTTTATTTTGTAGCCAGCCATTCCTACTGGAAAAAAAGTTACGATACGTTGACAATAAATGGATTTGGCATCACCTAAATAAAACGATCCACCACAATGGCACGGCTTAATGGCTAAGAAGTATGAGAACTAAAATGGCAGAGAATGAGAAAGAATGCAAAACAGAAAACTGAAGAGCGAAAATAAGGTAATTTGTGAAGAAGAAAAACAACAGAAAAGAAATCATGACCATTACAAGATCCAGAGCAGTGTTTCTCAATTCTGCTTCTGTGAAGCCAACACAGTACTAATTATTAACACCTCAAGAAACTACAAAATTCACAAAAATTCAAGGCAAAGTGAGTTTTGAAATCAATTTAACTCAAAATATGTTTTTTTATGGAACTTTAAATGCTGGTAAATCAAAGTATTAAAAATTCAGAAAGACTGGGAATGACTGAGTTAAAGAGAATCATTTTAACTATGAAAATCACTTCTCCGTGAACATAAAACGTTAGCATTCTTCATCATAAATAGGTTTCTGTGAAAAAAATATTTTAAAAATCAGGTTTTTCTTGGGTTGTTATTTGAGCAAATAAACCACGTAGCCAGATTTTCACTTTCCACTTCTGGGAACACGCAACCAAGACCTGATGAGCCATCCCACCCCGAGTTCAATCCTGTTCTTTCTAATTAGCCCAGCCTCCCCACAATGAGCCCCAAGAGTCACGAGTTCCTGAGAGGTAAGTCATAATGTTCCTGCAAAGCTTCAGTCACTGAAAAGGGCGGGGAGGTGCAGAACAAGCCTGTGCAAACCTAGAGGTTCCTCCCTTGCAATATTCGTGCGACAGAGAGCCCACAAGCTCAAAATCACCGCACGAAATTCAAGCACGAGAAACTGAGAAAAGCAGGAACATCTCATTCAAAACACTCATCCTTGATATTCTAGCCAAAATCATGTTTAGGTGGACAACATTAAGTATGCACATGTTTAGCAATTTATACTTTTTTTTACCTATATAATTTAAAAAAACAAATGTTTTTAAGTTGTGAAGATTTTTTAAAAAGACAGAAAAGAACAGGTAACTCTCCAGTGCCAGGTATCTGGACACTCACCTAACTACCATGCCTGCGTCTCTCGCTCTCTGGCTTTCTCCCACCGAGTCGCCCTATATTCTGTCCGTCCCAGCGTGACTACAGTGAGAAGACCCGACACTCGCTCTGAGCCCATCAGGACCAGCAGCACGAGGCGGGGCAAACTGCTGGTGGGCACATGGCAGCTGATTCCATGAGCCCAAGGACAGAGGAGTTCAAGTTTATGTGAAGTGAGGCAATACCAGAAAAATGGTAAAGCGCCATGCAGATATAGCTTGTTTTTATACCCATGCTAACTCTGGTCCTTTCACACTTCTGTGCCGTGTTGTCTAAATACTAAATGTCCTGAGTGACTGGATTTGCTGGCCTGAGACACTTTTGTGATTATTCAAAGCCTCAAGACGGTCTCTTCTCTTTTTATTGAGTGGCTCTGAACTACCTTTAAGAGAAATAAAAATGACATGGCTGCTTGTATCTCCTGTGTGCCTGTCAGCACAGGACCTTCATTATCTTCCCTCCCCCCCAGTTCTTTGTGTGTGTGTTTTTTTTTTCCTGCTTGAATGGCTCACTGCAGCATCTGGAAACCAGCACCTGGTCCTGGGCAGGCATGGGGCAGGGAGAGATCCAGGAGCACCTCCTGTGGACCCCCTCACTGGTGTGATGCTAGGTATACTTCTGAGCTCAGCAGCAGACCCCTGCCAGTGGCCCTCTGAGGCCCCGCAGCCATCAGGCTGCAGGAGGCCAATGCAGACGTAGGACAGGGGTGCCTCCTATGATCCTGGGGTGCCGCATACATGGCCCTTGGCCCCCGTCTGCCGCCAGTCTCTGTCTCTCTGTGTTGTTTAGTTGCTAAGTCTAGTCTGACTCTTTTTGCAAGCCTAACCCACCAGGCTCCTCTGTCCAGGGGATTTCCCAAGCAAGAATACTGGAGTGGCTTGCCATTTCCTTCTCCATCATCCCCAGTTCTTAAGGAGTCTAGGGTCTTACTATAAGATCAGTGGCGGGTGGGGAGGTCAATACTCGAATGAAAATCAAGGGACTGAAAATGACTGGTTCTTCATTTTCACTGTTAAATATTCCGACAGAAATATAGAAAAGAACTACATACAAATGCAAAATAACTTATCCATATATTTAAAAATCAGATATCATAGATATTTATATGTACACTAAAAATGAAAATAGCAATACTGATTTCTATGATGTCAACCCTGGTTTAACAGAAAAGATAATGAAATGTTCGTGTTCCATGCTTCTGTGTCAAGAAATGAAGAGTGAAAAGGGAGTGATAAGGCTATGTTTGAGAAGTTCAAGAGACCTTCAAAAATAGTAGGATAATTTGGGGAAAAAAACTCTGGGGTTATGCTAATCACTTATCACAACCTTGTGGTTCAATTCCTGGGTTGGTAGATCCTCTGTAAAAGGGACAGACCACCCACGCCAGTGTTCTTGGGCTTCCCAGGTGGCTCAGGTGGGAAAGAATCCACCTGCAGTGCAGGAAACCTGGGTTTGATTCCTGGGCTGGGAAGATCCCCTGGAGCAGGGAACAGCTACCCGCACTAGCATTCTGGCCTGGAGAATTCCACGGACAGAGAGGCCTGGCAGGCCACAGTCCCATGGGGCTGCAAAGAGTCAGACACGACTGAGCGACTTTCACTTCAGTACACAACCATGCACACAAGTGCACAAAACTACGTTCTAATTTTATAACCATTTGCTCTTCCTCATAGTGAGAGCCTAGGAGTTGAGGTCATGAAAAACAGCCCTACCCTTTTCATCTGGCAAATCTGATAAGTAGCTGGGTGAATGGCATTATACTCCTATCGGAGGTACTTTCATCTTCCTAAACCACAGAAGACAGACCTCAAATGTTATCAACTCCTTAAGAAATGTGAAATAGAGAACAATGGGAATGGAGGGAAAGGAAATTTCTGAGTGAAAAGAATAATGCCGAAGAGCTGTTGGAGGTTTAGTCATTGTAGTTTGTATAGAGTAACTATTACAAGTATAGATGAAATATGGATAACTAAAATAGAATATTTAACATACACTCAACCTTCCCCCAAATTCTAAAGCTAATTTTAAAAAGGAATGAATGGTCTTGTTCAGGAATATTCTAATACTAGCAATAAATTGCCCATAATTCTGTATCATGCCTCAGTTTTGTTTTATCACTGAAGAACACTGAATTCATTTTGAAAATACACATATTACCTGTCCTTTTCCAGAACGACAGGGGTAGGGTAGGACTGGTTACTTTTATTGCCAGTACCCAACTGGCCGTAAGAATTTGCGCCCCAAGCATACACTTGACCTTCATCTGTTAATACTAAAGTGTGTGCATAGCCACAGGCAACCTGAAAAGAGAAAAACCAAATCCACTCAGGCCTGCAAACAGAGCGAAACATGCTTTCCACAAGATAGGTTAAGAATCAAAAATGAAAAAGGGGCAACGGTAGCCAGAGAGGCAGGCATTAAAGTCAGCCAACACCCCTCCAGATGTAGCTTAGGCCCCATGTGTGGTGAAAACTGCACTGAGATCAACATGAGTCCTGCAGTGACCAGAGTCCAGTTTAGCCACCTTTACTGTGGCATTCATCATGCTCACAGAGATCAAAGTGTGTGAAAGGAATAAGAAATAGACTCTTCTCTTTTTCAAGAACTACTTTCTCTTTTTATTATGAAAGTAAAACATAAATTCAATGTGAAAGAGATATAGAAAAATATAATTATGAAAGTTATCTTAAGGTCAGGATTGTTTATTTATAAAAAATATAGAAATATACATTGAAGGCTTTTTTAAAAATGATCATACTGTATAAGTAATCCTGTATCTTTTTACTTAACAGAGCATATATCTATTAAAATCCTTTGTAAGCATCATTTCTGTTCATATAGATTTAGTATCACTTATTTAACCATTAACTTACTGTCTGATTGGATAAATTATGCTACATCTATTATTTACCATTGTTTTCTTTTTCTTTCATTCTTTTTCTGTTTTGTCTGCTCTAAGAACTAAGGTATAGTCTAAGAACTATACCTTCTATAAGTCACTTTCTCTTTGGTGCCTTAGTATATATGCCCTATGAGCAGAATTACAGATCAAAGCGGGTGAATATTTTTAACGCTCTTGATACAAACTGCCAAAGTTTCCTCGGAAAAGACAATAAAAGTTTACATTCCAAGAGCTACGTGTGAGAGTGCATTGGAGATAAAAAATTTTCTGATAAATATTACAACTAAATTCAGGAAAATAACTTTAACCTCTACTTCAACTTTTTATCCTGCTAAGACGACTGACCTTTTTTTAGTACACTGGTATGTCTGCCACCATAGATTTAAAAACAGGCACACGTAAACCCACAGGGGACATACCCGCTGGACACGAATGCCTTGGAGAGCTGCCACCCTGCAGGGGGTTGGCTGGTTGCCACTGCTGCCGAGTCCCAGCTGCCCGTTTCCATTGTAGCCCCAGACAAAGACCTGAGAGAAAACAAGAGACTTGATGCCCACAAAAGCCGAAAAGCAGTCATGGTCTCTGTCGTGAGGCCAGCAGAACACTGAGAAGGTAGACGGGCTTTTTGAAGCGACCCATGAAATGCCTTTCTTACCTCCCCGGTGTTCACCACTGCCATCGAGCACATCTGCCCACAGGCTATGTTCACAACCACTTTATTCTGTAAGCAGCCGGTGACTCTCCGAGGGATTGGCTGATTGGCTGTGGATCCAGACCCTACCTGCCCAGAGTTATTATAACCCCATGCAAATACCTATTTGAAAGAAGAAATCAGTAAATAAAACACGCTAATATACAGAGTGTCTCAAGTGGCACTTCTGGCCTCATTTTTGCCCTCCAAGTGCTTGATATTCATAAATTCTCACAACATAGGCAGGGAGGTTTTCACAGGATGCATTCTCATAAAATATATTACTTTATAAAATTAGGTTATTGGCATTATCTACCTAAACAGCAATAATTATAATCGAATGTCATATAATCTTTATAAATATCTACTTTGCCTCAGTCATATTTTCTAGCATTTGGGGAATTTTTCTTTTTGTGAAGAGAAGTAACAACACATCCTTCAACATTTTGCAGTTATACAAATCCTTACCACATACAGGTACATGTCATAATATAAACACCATGACTATGAACTGCTAACAAGAGTAAGATGAATGTGAGGTTGGTGGTTATTTTAATTAAACGATCATATTTCCATGTCTGCTATAGGAATCTATATAATCTTATTGAAACCTTATGATCAGTGAGATTTAGGCTGACTATTCTCACCTCTCCATCAGATGTTAGCACCAAAGAATGGTAAGACCCACAGGCCACTTCAATGACTTGCTTGTTCGACAGATTAGTAGAGATATGATAGGGCACTAGACCAGCATTAGTTGTCCCGTTGCCCAGCTGACTGTAAGCATTATGACCCCAGGTAAAGACTTCTCCTTCTGAAAATAAAAAGAAACATAACCTACTTTCAAAACAACTACTCATTATATGAAAGTATATATATTACACACTTCCACAAATGGAAACTAAAAATTCACATGCGAAAGTTAATCAACTTCCCTATTCCACAAAACTCATTTTATAAAAGAAAACACTTGGAAAGTTAAACTACATTCTGCCTCAAAGCAACAAGATGAAATTTAAATGGATGCAATTAAAATAACTGGAAGATAGGTTTTTGATAAATAACAGAAAAAAGGCTACTATGAGGGGAAAAAAAAACCCAGATTGAAATTCAAAAGACTGTAAGGCTATTTAACTTCTCTGAATCTTAATTTCCTTATTTATAAATGGTTATCAAGTTAATTTTTAAAATCTTTATTATATTACTTATTGTGCAGTGTAATACATGTTCAGGGCTTTGGGGGTAATCATAAGATTGTATTTCTTGATCTGGGCAACAGAACATGGACACGTACTTTGTAATTATTTATAAAACTGTGCATATATAGTTTATGAACTTTTTTGAATATGTATTAATACTACACAATAAGGTACGTTTTAATGATAAAGTCTTATCAGTCTGAATGCATGAAAAAGCCAAGAGAATATTTAATTCCTTATACTACTGACACCAATTAGAGCCATCAGTCATTGTTTAATGTCAGAATCACAGAATGTTAAGAGTTAGAGGGGATCTTAGAATCTAGTTTTAATCTCTCTGTTTGTAGATCAAGAATCTCAAGTTCAAAATGTCCAGAGTGAGGTTCAGCATTCTAATGCACAATAATTACACTTCTAAAGTAGGCTTATAGCACTGTCATTCTGACAACCAAAGTGCCAATAACTGCTAGATTCCATCGGCTACCTTTTCTTACTTTGATATCCAGATATGTTCATATTTCATACAGTCCAAAGCATAGACCAGTTCACAGGGCAGAGCCAGAAAGCCTTGCCCAATCAAAGAGTATGTTCTCTGTGAAAGGGGTGGTCCCAGTCTTGCTCCTCAACAAATGAAGCAATGGCTAAAATTCTACCCTGTGTTCCTAGGTTACCTGTTGTTGCAAGGACAATGTGTGGCCCACTCCCGTAGCTGAGGCAGGCGATTTTTTTGCCACTTAAAGAGTCCAGTCTCCGAGGTTCAATGGTGCTCTGGACATCACCTAATCCCAAACAACCACAGCAGTTTGTGCCAAGCACAAAAATCTGTGGGGGAAAACCACTGTTAGCTCAAGCAGTTCTATTTCTGACAAACCTGTAATTACATTCAAAACAGGCATAGTCCCCTTACAGTAAAACTGCTTCATTATTTAATAAATAAGGATTTACTCTGTGCATTTTTTTTAATCTTAATTCCTTAGTTCCCCCAAGATCTTCAATTTAGCAAACATATTACTAAAAATATAAGTGGCTGAAATTTTTTCTTCAACATTACCTCATCATTTACTGTAGTATACAGAAGTTCATTGCTGGCACTGCCAAAGACACAGGCCTGACGAACTAACTGCAGTTCTTCCTCAGAACAAAGGGAGAAAATTGGCCACTTTCCCACATCTAACATCTTCAAAGATGACAGAGTAGCCTGGACTGGCTGAAAAAGAATTTTGTAAAGATTATTTAAAAAATGATTCATAGAAAACACATTTTCTTTGCCCCCTTCATTTCTCTGCCCCCTTCTGCTTAAGAGTGTGCACCGGTGTGCACACTATCTATTTCGGGGAATTGCCTTTACAGGTTCGACCACTTTGGACCGTTCTCACCACAACCAAGAGCCAGAGGCCCAGGATAGAATCAGATATCACCTATTAATTTTCCTCAAAGACACTGGAACCATCCAAGGCTGAACTCTGGGGGGGTGGGGGGGAGGGGCGCTGAATGCCTGGCAAGCACTTTCGGTGGCAGTTATGTCTTAAACGTAGCTTTGGAAAATAGGCTGGGGGTAAAAGCAGGAAAAAAGAGGGAAGACTGCTATTTCATCAGCTGCCTGAGTCTTAGCAAAAGAAGCCCTTGGGAAAGGACAGTGCCAAAGGTGACACCAAGGAATATGTCCAGAAGTTTCAGTTCATGGGTCAGTTCTAACCATTCAGTTGGAGCAGTTGGTGGGTTCCCTCAGGCACCCACTCAGATCAGGGGGCTGGTAGGAAGAAACACCCAGAAAGTATGTACATATGCTTGCTATGACTGCCGTAACAAAGTACCACAAACTGAGGGACTTAAACAACAGGACTTTATTGTCTCTCAGTTCTAGAGGCTAAGTTCAAAGTCAAGGTATCAGCTGGTTTGGTTCCTTCTAAGGGTTGTGAAGGGAAGATCTATCAGCCCTCTCCCTAAGGCCTGCAGAGGGCTGAATTCTCCAATGTCTTTCATATCATCTTCCCCAAGTCTGTCTCTCTCTGTGTCTAAATTTTCCCCCTTTTATAAAGACACCAGTCATACTGGGTTAGGTCACCCTCATGACCTCATCTTAACTAAATGATTTACATGTGCAGTGACCCCATTTCCAAATAAGGTCACCTTCCAGAATAATGATGTGTCTTAGTTCCTTTGGGCTGCTAAACCAAAATATCATAGAATGAGTGGCTTATAAACAACAAAAATTTATATTTTACTGTTCTGGAGACTGGGAAGTCTGAGATCAAGGCACTGACATGATTGTGTTCTGATGAAAGTGCCCTTCCTAGTTCAGAGCCCGTGTCTTCTCACTATGTCCTCATGTGGTGGAAGGGCTGGGGGTATCTCTGGAGCCCCTTTTATAAAGCACTAATTCCATTCATGAAGTTTCTCCCCTCATGACTTAAGCAACTTCTAAAGGCCCCGGGTTCTAATGTTAAAACCATTACCTTTGGGGGTTAGGATTTTAACGTATGAATTTGGAGGGGGATACAATCAAACCCGGCACAACATCCAATAAGGTTACAAGCAGCCACACTCCCTTAAGAGCATTCAAGGTGGACATGATAAAGCTTCTTTAAAGACAGCTTTTACTTATTTGCTGTGTGGAAAGTCACTTCAGTCGTGTCCGACACTGTGTGACCCCATGGACTGTAGTCCTTCAGGCTCCTCTATCCATGGGATTCTCCAGGCAAGAATACTGGAGTGGACTGCCATTCCCTTCTTCACTTATTTGTTATCCTGGAAATATATACACTTACATACTTTTCAACTTCCAAAAATGTTTAAGATTACAGTAAGATTACATAATGGCCAACATGCCTAACAAATGGCATTTCCCGCAATAATCACCATGTCCTGTGCTATGCTTAGCCGCTCAATCGTGTCTGACTCTTTGCGACGCTATGGACTGTAGCCCACCAGGCTTCTCTGTCCATGGGGATTCTCCAGGCAAGAATACCAGAGTGGGTTGCCATGCCCTCCTCGAAGGGATTTTCCCAACCCAGGAATCAAACCCAATCTCCCGCAACGCAGGCGGATTCTTTACTGTCTGAGTCACCTGGGAAGCCCAAGAATACTGGAGTGGGTAGCCTGTCCCTTCCCCCGGGGAACTTCCCAATCTAGGAATCGAATGAGGGTCTCCTGCATTGCAGGCGGATTCTTTACCACCTGAGTCACCCAGGAAGCCCCAATAATCACTATACTCTAGCTTAATGTACCTTTAAAGGAATAAAGAATTTTCTAAGGCCTGTCTTTTCTATCAGATATTAAGTCCATCTTACCAGATATATGTTCTAGTAGAGAGAAGATCAGACTAGCTAAAGGAGTCAGGGGAAATTAATTAATTAATTTATTATAAGGACTTGGCTCACAAGATTATGGAGGTGCAGAAGTCCTATATCTGCATTTGCAAACTGAAGACCCAGGAAAGCTGGTGACATAATTCAACCAGGAGGCTGGAGGACTTCTTCCCTTGAGACTTCATAGAACGTGGCCCTGCCGACACCGTGATTTCAGACTTCAAGCCCCCAGAACCGTCAGAGAATAGATTTCTGCTGTTTTACACCACCTGAATTGTGGTGCTTTGTCAGGGAGGAAACTCATGTGAAGAAACCAATACAGAGGAGAAGCAGTTTGTCAATGCTAGCAGCATCGCTCTCATGAGTGGCAGAGCCTCCCCTAGTGCCAAATCTGGCCACTGCTCCCCACTATGCCACTCAAACTGCAAGATCCTGCCTGGACAGGGATGTCTCCTATCATCTTTGGGACCCCTGTGGCGCTAATGACAGAACCTTGTTATGTCAGCTTTGTGTCTAAGCTTCTACTTTAAATCACCCACCTCCTTATACTAGGAAGGAGTCTTATTTACTATGAGTGGTTCATTTTAATGTTTTTTCCCTTTTAAGTCTTTAATTTTCAGAAGGAACAATGTTTGGGATTTGGCATGAATATTTCACGGAGACATGCTAATGTGCTAGTTAAAGGGGTTCTGACATATTATTTATATTTCTCATCTTCCCAAGTGAAGGACACACACAGTGCTGTCCTCATTTTACCTGGGAGGAGCCTGAGGGTCAGAGGGACTAAGAAATCCTCCAACATCACTAGCTTCTGAGTGGATGGACCAGATTTCTTTCCACACATCATTTGTTGCTGAGTAAAAAGTTCACATAAAAAGTGACACTCCTGGCAGACCCAGTGTTTGCTCACATTTGTAAGGCCTGGGCTGCTGTGCTCATGAAGTTTTTAGTGAACAAGGCAATGCCCACCATGGGTTGTCTTCCCAAGAACAGGACAGATGGTGACATATTACATATTACGTAAGTAATATACAGTGACTGACTGCTACCTTATTTTTTCCTTTCAAGCAGATTTTTGGATTTTGATTGCTACAAAATCAAGTGGTTTCTTAGGTGCCTAGAATCTGGCTGTCAATCCAGCCAGCTCCTTAATCTACAAATCATTAGTTCTGAGCTTTCCTCCTGGCCCACCTCTACAAAACCTATGGTACCCAAGCCATAACTCTACTGACCAATAGGATTCCAGTGTGTGGGTCTGTGACATCACCTGCAGTGGTACATTTGGTAAAGAAGGCTACTGGGTGAGAGAACATTGGGTCTGATGGTATCAATGAACATTTACCAAGTATCAGATACCAAGACAAAAGTAATACCTAGTTATTACCTTCACGGAGCTCACAATTTAATAGAAAACAAGTAACTACAACATAACCTAAACACAACACAAATGTGAATATTGCTTTTTAAATCTCTGCCAGAAGGCTGGCTGCTGGAGATGAGTCATCAAAATTTCATTTTTTTCTAATTCTGTGGGGAAACTTTTTCATAGAGAACTGATGACTTCATTTATAAAATACACTTTTTAAATATACTTTTCTGAAGTAAATGTTTAATATTACTCTCAAGGAATTGAGCATCTTTGTTCTTTGAAGAAAAATACATTCTTTTGTCTGGCATAATCATGAGCATATATAGTGACATACACTGTATATATTGTATACATATACAGCATATATGTATACCCTGTGTGTGTATATATACGCATACACACACATACTTCAGGCTGCAGCCCATAGGGTCGCACAGAGTCAGACACGACTAAAGTGACTTAACACACATGCACACATACACTGTATACAGTAAGAGTGTACATAAGGATCCACACATTTTAGGAGCCTCAATCACACCACGGCCAACCTGCATGACAGCAGGCATCTCTGCAGAAGGCACCCAACCACCTCTGGGCCCAACTGTTAAGTTAGGGACTGGTTGAACTGTTAAGTTAGGGACTGGCTGAATTGCCAAGAGTGGGCAATTAAAAAATCTGTAGGGGAAAAATACACTACAAGGGCATGAAAGTTTGACGTTTACATCATTAAGATCATGTTCCCGGAATCTGCATCCTGGCCTGGACCCTCCTTTTCCCACACAACTCACCAACACAGGTGAGAATTAACCCTAGGCCAGCTCACCTTCACTACTTTGCTTACATCCAGGTCACCTCTTTCATCTTTCACGGGCATCTGTTTGGAAAGGCAAAGTGGTGAAATTTTAACATTAGCTCAAGGAGAACATAATTAAGGAAATACATCTCCATAAAGTTAGATACCAAAATGCATTTTATTATTCCTTTGAGTGTGTGCTCTCCATATTAACTCTGCTCCTGCATGCATATGAAGAACCAAGTGGATTATGATACTTAACTATGGACAAATTATTAAGTTTCCACAATTCAATTTACAATACAGCATATAGAAATAGAATTAAGATTACATAGCAGGCATGCATAGTCAAAAAAAAAAAAATCCTTCAAAAATAACAGCGGATACCTCACCCTTTAAGGATTTCCTGGCAGCATAACACCATGTAATAAAGTAATTTCATTGCTAAGGCTGTGAGCCTGTTATTTCACCAAATCTGTTCCCAGAAAACAACAAAGAAATCTCCTATGAACATTCTGTAAGACTTTCAGGTTCTATAGACTGCTTTTCAAGCTCCTCTCCGACAGGAGCTCACAAACTAGCATGTCAAGTCAGCGCACAGCAATGCTATGGCTCAGGGTGCTGTCTATGGTTCACAGTGCTGTCTTGCACACTATGCCGGCTGTGATACTGATTTACGTCTTTTACGGCATTTTGACTACATTTTATTCTCCAAAGAGTGGAAAACAGAAAAATGAAAGTTAATGGTGGCAGTTAATATTAAGCTGTTAACACTGAAGAGATATTTCATAAATTTAATAAAATTAACACAAGATGGAGATGGATGTGCCTGCTGAAAGATGTGAAACTTCCAACGTCAGTTGGGACACTGACCAGAGTTAAGCTGGTTGACTGTAATGTTTGGATGTGACAGAAATGAAATAAAGAATACTTGCGATGAATTAAGGATGTGTCATCAAAGATTAACTATTTTGAATTTTTTTTTAAATCTCTGGCAGTGGAGCAACGTTGCTCAACCCAGACCCTTCCGTAGGACAGCATTGTCTGTGGACGGCTTCCCTGGGGATTCAGCAGAGAAGAAGCCACCTGCCAATGCAGGAGATACGAGTTCGACCCCTGCATCAGGAAGATCCCCTAGAGAAGGACATGGCAACCCACTCCAGGATTCTTGCCTGGAGAATCCCATGGACAGAGGAGCCTGGCGGGCTACAGTCCACGGGGTTATAAACAGTCGGACTCGACTGAGCGACTAAACAGCGTTATCTGTGGAAGTGGGGGTGGCCTCCTCTTCATCCAGCTCAAACGTCACCACCTCTGGGAACCCCTCCTCTAACCCTCAGACAATCCCACATCCCCTGCTGGCCCCCAGGCATTCTCTACACCCACAACAGTGACCTGCCAGCATCTTAGCCACTACACTGTGAGCCTCGCAAAGAAAAGAGACTATCTCATTGATCTTCCTATTGAATGACCGATAGATGTTTGACAAACTTTCTTTTACATGACAGAAAATACATGCTCCATGGGCATGATTTTTCTAACCTTGCCACTTTTTCCATAGAGAGTATAGAGAAGGAAAGGGTCATCTTCCACATAGTCTTCCATGGTTCTGTGTAGTCCCTGAGGAAAAAGTATGTGGTAAAATCAGGATACCATGTGTCGAGTGAAACTGGGCAGGTTAAAATTACTTTACTTCTAATTAACGGTTCCCTGACACCTCAGTTGGTAAGGAATCCACCTGCAACGTGGGAGACCTGGCTTTGATCCCTGGGTTAGGAAGAACCCCTGGAGAAGAGAAAGGCTACCCACTCCAGTATTCTGGCCTGGAGAATTCCATGGACTGTACAGTCCATGGGGTCGCAAAGAGTCACACATGACTGAGTGACTTTCACTTTTCTAGTTAACAGAGAAAAGAAGCTAAGTTCAAATATAGTGAAGGGAATTAAGTTTGGGGCATGGGTGTTAACAGCTATAAAACATAAAAAATGTTTTAACTGTTGTTCTCTGATGAGACTCCTTCAGCAGAGATGTGAAAAATAATCCCAGGATATTCCCTAGTATATTCCCTAGTAGAAGATAAACATCTACTAGGGAATGAGTAGAAAATTTTCATTTCAGAGTTCACTTCCTAGAGATGAGAAAAAATAAATTTTGGACCTTGGTCAAACTTCCTCTGGGACTGGAAAGTTCCAAATCACTGTGAAGAGCAGACCTATCAATTCTCAGCTTCACTGAAGAGTATATGATTTGCTAAGTAGGGAAAAAAATGAATGAACGAAAAGGACGAAAGGATGAATGAACAAATGTGACTGTGTTACCTTAGACCTTAACAAAAAATCTGAAGAAACAGCCACCAAGCATGTAGCCATTGCACTGAATGTTCTTGCCTTAATTAACTGTCTCCACAATGACTACCTTCTACCACATACAAGTAACAGCAGAAGCAGCCCTGTCACAAAATATGCAGGATGTCTGGACTCTGGTTAAATTGTTACACAATCATCACTGAAAATAAATAGGAATAAATATTCTCTCAAGCGTCTGCCTACAATGTGAGAGACCCAGGTTCGATCCCTGGGTTGGGAAGATCCTCTGGAGAAGGAAATGGCAACCCACTCCAGTACTCTTGCCTGGAAAATCCCATGGACGGAGGAGCCTGGTAGGCTACAGTCTATGGGGTCGCAAAGAGCCGGACACGACTGAGCGACTTCACTTCTTTCACTTTCACTTCTCCCCCCAAAAGCAATTTAATGTAATCATGTCAAACAATGTTAATACTCTGATTTACCACAATGGCTTCTATTTACTCAAATAAAACCCAGAATTCAAGTGCTAACATCAGAACATCTTACTTGATGTTACCTACAAGCAGTTAGAGCCTAGCAATAGATAAAAGCAATCATCAAAATAAGGCTAACTCTTAACAGTGTACTTAATGTTTTATATTCACTTGAGGATACTGGTAAAATTCTGTTTTCTTCAGCTGTAAAAAGGTCTCTTAGCATATAGGGAATAATAAATGATACCTTCAGAATAATAGTTACTCAAACTATGGCAATCAACACAAATCATTACTTCTAATGTTTGGAAAAAATAAACTTGTTGAGAAAAGGATCAATTAGACTTTCCTCACTTATAAATTTCTAAAATTTGATCTGGCTGCCAATATGGGAAAAATCATTTCATGTGGCAGTTACTCCTATATCATCTGTCTTCTCTATTAATCTGCAAGATCTTTAAGAGAGGGGATCCGGAGCCCACACACTGAAACTACAGAGTATCCCCTGCTCTCCGCAACTAGAGAAAAGCCTGTTCAGCAACAAAGATCCAGCAGAGCCAAAAATAAATAGATAAGTTATAAGAAAAAAGGAAAAAGAAGGAGGGGATCATGACCCAGTCACCGCTATTACCACCACAACACACGGCTCAGAGGAAAACATAAGATACTTATTGAAAGCATCTTTTGAATACAGCCTTTTGTTGACTGCAGACCGTCTATACTGGAATTTCTTCTCCTTCTGCTTCATCCTAACTGGAAAGATCTTTTCCATAGCTGTCCCCAGTTTATTGGAATAAAAGATAAAAAGATAGGAGAGGGAAAAGAAAGGAGAGGAGTAGAGGAAGGGAATTCAAAGGCAAAAAAAAGAAACAAGAGAAGGAAATGGAATCTAACTAGAGAAGCGACTGCCTCTTGCTGAACTTCGGGACACCTTTGTTCCTAGTAGAAGGAAATCCTGCTAATATGCTGAGATCACTCCACAGTAATCCTGGGGTTTGTTTTGTTTCCCCACCACATTCCTCCACCACTGTAAATAACTAATTTCACTGGTTTCTGCTTTATTTCTCTGTTTCTTTTTGCAAAATAAGTATATATATTTATGTGTTTTTATTTCCCAATTCCTCCTTATGCAAAAAATAGCATACTTTACATACTCTTTTGCAATCTATTTTTTTTAACCTAACAATGTATCCCAAAAAGTACTCTATATCAGCTAATAGAAAATTTTAAACACCACCATATCCTGGGTGTTCAAGGAAACAAAATAAATAGCTCTTTTCAGTGTCTTTGATTAATTGCAACTATCTTAACTCTTTAAAAATTGGAATGGTGTAAAACAGGTCATTCCATTTATTTGACTAATCAGGTTAAGACATAATCACATGTATGGCAGATGAACATTACCATACTCAAAAAAATAACAGTCAGATTCAATCAACAGTAAATATATTATTAATATCACTTCATTTTTGTCAGAATGCCTTTGAAGATTTAAAAATGGTTCACAATTAATTACTATTATGCAGTACTATGAAAAAAATGTCAAAATCTGTGGCACTGTGGAAAATGGTTTTTGTTTTTCTTTTTTCTGGTCTTGCTGCATATTACAGTATCTTAGGTCCCCAGTCAGGGATTGGACCCACACCCAAGGCAGTGTGTGGAGTCCCAACCACTGGACCACCGGGGAATTCCCTGGTTGGTTTTTTAACATTATTCCGAAGTGACACAGATATAATAGAGAAAACTAGCTTCCCTAGTTTACACTACCTGAGGAATACAGTTTGTGGAATATATGTGAGGATTATAATCATCTCATCTTGTTATCTATATGATTTCACCGGGCTATTATTAATAACAATGTTACAGTAATATACCAACATATACATCTTAAAAATCCACTAATACACATATAGACTACCACATCGATGATGTGATAAACATGAATTCTAAATAACAGGAGCAATAATAATAGTTAAAATAAATAGTTACCCAAATTATTGCCAAACACTAACTGCCTTATCTCATTTAATCTTTATAATAGCCAGAAGAAACAGATATCATCATTACCTCTGTTTAACAGACATATTTCAATACTTTGACCAACAGTCAGCAGCCAGTCAGGGTTGGAGCCAGGATTCATTTCAATGCCCTTGAGCTTGGACTTTCCCCTGTACTGCAGGGATATTTTAAGTTTTCCTGTGTATATTCCAGATGATTTCATTTTGTACTGACTGGTTGGGAATATCCCCTCCAAAAATGTTTGTACCTGATTGTTTTAACTTTCTGGAGCCCAGTATTCAGTCATCTTTAATCCCGTTCCTTCTAGATCGTTGTGAAGTTGTCTTCTAAAGTAAGGTTAATGTGACTGAAAATAGAAATACATAAATAAATTCTATTACAGAAAAATAGAAAAGAAAAAGAACATACCATCTTGCACAGAATATACCACTGGCTTCAAAAAGCCAGTATTTATCTGAGAAAAATATAGTTTTAAAATTGTATCAGCTAAATTTACTATTAGAAAGTCAGCAGCAGAGGTGCTCAATTATAAAAAGAATTAATATTATAAAATATAACTTTCAGATATTATAAGTTTGGGGACAAGGCTGCAACAATATGGACACTGAAACTTAACAAAAGATACTTAAAGTTTAATCTATAGTATTTCAACATAAAAACTGCAAGGGAAATGATCTGGAAAAGGAAAAAAGCAAAATTTTCAAATTTTTGAGTATAGAAAATATCTTTATGACCTCAAGGCAGAGAAAGAGTTCTTAACTGAGACACAAAAGCACAAACCACAAAGAAAAGACTGTTAAATTTTGCCACACTAAAGTTTAAAACTTTGGCATTATAAAAGACAAAATGAACAAAAGGAAAAACATGCCACAGAGTGGGAAAAGATATTTTCAATATACATAACTGATAGCTGGCAAATAATTTGTATCCATAATATATAAAGAATACCTAAAAGCAGAAAAAGAAAGACAAACAATCCAATTTAGAAATGGAAAAAGGATAGAGGCAATTCACAGAAGAAATTAACAAATATATCCACAAAAGGTATCAGGGAAATGTAATCACAATGAGATAGAACTCACCAATCAGATCTGCAAAATTAAAGGGGATAATACACAGTGTTTGTGAGGATGCAGATCAAAAGGAATGTAAACTGTTACAATCACTTTTAGAGCAACTCAACAATATTTAGACCAGAGCAGTATCTTTCAAGCTTCTTTGATACATATATGTACCTGAAAAAAAAGTTTCACAAAATAATTCTTACCCTTGCTACATGAGATACTAAGGGATATCCTCTTTCCTATTTTTTTTTTTTTCCTATTTTACATTATTCTATTCTCCCTGGGAGATAGTGAAGGACTCCAGGAGATAGTGAAGGACAGGGAAGTCTGGCATGCTGCAGTTCTCGGGGTCACAAAGAGTCGGATACAACTTAGCGACTGGACAACAATTCTACTCATACCCTAATTTATCCTTTTCTATTTAATTTTTCAACATTGGTTTCAGCCCACTAAGATAACTTCAAGATCATTAATAAGTCACGTCTTGGAAAACATTAGCCTAGATGGAACTCTAGAGCATATACAAAATTGTTTGCAATAGCAAACCATTAGAAATAGTGGATACAACTGATCAACAGGCTCCATCAACAAAAGTTACAAATCGTGCATACTACACAACAATTAAAATAAATTATCCAGAATCAACACAGATAAGTCTCCAAAACAATTCTGATCAAAAATCACTGTCATAGAATGATGCATATGATACACTATTTGATAAAGTTTTTTTTTTTAAGACAACAATTTTTTAAACTTTATTTTTATATCTTTAAAAATATTCATTCATTTATTTGTTTGGCTGTGTCCAGTCTTAGTTGCAGTACGCGGGGTCTTTGATCTTCCTCAGGGCATGTGGGATCTTCAGTTGCAGTGTGTAAACTCTTAGTTGTGGCATATGGGATCTAGTTCCCTGACCAGGGATTGAACCCAGGCCCCTTGCACTGGAAATGTGGAGTCTTAGCCACTGGACCACCAGGGAAGTACCAGATAACATTTTTTTCTCATGATTGATTATTTGATTAGAAGAGGGGTTGTAAGTTTCAGATTTGGGGATTGTTGACAGATTTTTCTCCAAAAGCAGTGAATTGATTTGTATTCTCACATTTAGTCATTTTAATGGCACAGTTGTATGATTATCTATGTGAGTTTAAAATCCCAGACTCTGAGACTATGTAGTATAATTGTTCAGGACTTGGATTTTGGATCCAAAGTGACCTGACCTAGAAGCCCAGCTCCCTCAAATACTGGTTATGTAATTTTAAAGCAGTGACAACTTCTAGCTACAAAAAAGATAATAATAATTGTACCTGTCTCTGGAGTAGGCCCATTCATTTAATATGTATTTACTGAGCATCTAAATGCCAGACAATATTTTAGGCATGCAAGACAGAGCAGTGAACAAAACAAAGTGCTTGGTCCCAGAGTTCTTACTGTCTAGTGGGGGGAGATAGACATAGACCAAACTATTATATATATATATAATAATTGTAATTATATATAATATTTTGGTCTATGTTTATATATATATATATATATATATATATATATGTTTTAAAACATGCAGAAAACAATACTATTTTATTGTGTAATGGATACTGACATACCCATGGCTGGACTTTGATGGAAATGTTTTCATAAGAAAGTTCACACCAGAGGTAATGCCAAAGGCAAAATTTGCCATGTAATTCTATCAATGAATTAGTGTAATTTGGTTTTTCCAATTGACAAGAGAATTTTCATGATTTTAATCTTAAGTTAAATTAATCATCTGAGTACAAAGGAAGGATAAGGTTACCCAATAGTAAGGAAAACAAAATTGTAGAATCAGAATAACACCATTCTAATCCTGCCTTTACCGTGAACATAAGAATTCAATAAAGGCTTGATACTGACAACTCATAAACCACAATTTCTTTCATCATCAGTAAGATAAAACTCAATAACATAGAAAAAAGAGAGTACCTTAAATGCCAGGGAAGAAGAATCTGAAGTAGAAAAAAAGTGCATTAGAATGTGATTTTACCTCTGGTCTTACTCTGCTTACAAATTTCCCCCTTTTCTGCACAGGAGGGAGACCCAGGGCAGAGGCTGGCATTTGTATTGGGAAGCTCTTCTTCACAGCGACAGTGTTACGGCATAAGATCATCCCACATGATACCCATAATATATGTTGCTTTACTGTTTTTCCTTACGTGTATTTTGGGATACATAACTTGGCTCATGCATTTACTTAATTACTCAACTTAAAAAGTGCCTTGTGCTTTGAAAAATAGTTTCTTATGCATTTCCTCATTTTGTTGAAATGTAATGAAAGAACAATGTTATTATGGAATTTTAATATACTGATATTTTGCTTTGCAATACAAAAAGAAATGGAAGAATAAGTACCTTTTCCAGCCAGAAGCTCCTGCCACTGACATCTGCCTTCAGAGGCTCCAAACAAGATACTCAAGAGCCAATGTTCCAAGTTTTAGTAAGAGCAATTTTCTTTTTTCCCACCATACCACGTGGCACGTGGGATCATAGCTCCCTGACCAGGAATCAAACCTGTGGCCCCTGCAGTAGAAGCACAGAGTCCTAACTACTGGACCACCAGCGAATTCCCACAAGAGTAACTCTCAAAACCAAATATATATCAACTAAGGTAATCTTTTGCATGACATTTCCTACTTTGGCTGTTTCTCTAAACTTGTATATTTCTTTTTTTTTTTTTTTAAACTTGTATATTTCTAAACTATCCCTGTATGGGACAGATAACTCCTCTTTGTACATACTGTATTTTGAGAGTTTTATCTGTACTTTTAATAATAACACGGTTGAAGGTCAGTGGACAAGAGGACAGTCTTTCAGTAACTGAACACAATAAACATACCCATTCCTAATCCTCTTGAAGAACAGATCAAATAATTCATTTCTCTGTACAAAGCATATAATAAGCAATCTCTACATGTTATTACTGGTAATCAGAATTATTCAGTTTGTTAATATGGCAATGTATCATATTACTTGATAATACCTCTGACCTAATGAGTTCAACTAATAAATGGACACTCATTTGCCTAATTCATTCAACAAATATTGATTTAGTGCCTGCAGCAGGCACTAAATTGAAAGCAAATATGTAAAAAAAAAAAAAAACCAAAACATGGAGCAAAAGGATATCCAGCTTATAGCTGCCTGTGTCAATATTACTCCAACCCAGTAGTAAGCATGGACCTTAAGCACTAATAAACTAGACACACTGTCTATGAGAGAATGCACTTTCCATATAAATTGTTATTGTGCAATTAATTAGAAGTTCCTAAATGCTGTATCTGTTCTCTAGAAGTGATCCCAGAGGAAAAATTTTAAAAAAAGAAAATTGTTTTTTTGCAGAGAAAGGCTCAAAGCTCCCTTGGTAAAGAATCCGCCAGCAATGCAGGAGATCCTGGTTCGATCCCTGGGTTGGGAAGATCCCCTGGAGTGGGGAAAGGCTACCCACTCCAATATTCTGGCCTGGAGAATCCCATGGAGAAGTCCATCAGGTCACAAAGGGTCAGACATGACTAAGAGTAAGCCCAGTGTCGTGTATTTTCAAAATTCAACTTCACAGTATGAAATTAACTCTAAAGCTATGCTTGAGAAACTTAATATATAAAAAAGTTTTCTTGCAATACAACGCTTAATGCTTTTTCAGCAAATTTGCCTATCTGGGCAACACAGCTGATGAGGCTTTTATAATCAAAGACACAGGGCATGAAGGAAAACCAATGTTTTTTAGGACACCAGCATACAGCTTACAGTATCAGTGTGTTAATGATCTCCAGACCAAGTAAACGTCAACGGGGTAATGATGGTGCCCACCTTCATGCTCACCTGAGCCCTTAAATGGTATGTCATCTGAAAGTCAGAAATAACATAAATATGCATAAATGTTCTGTTCAGTTAAGTTCAGTCACTCAGTCATGTCCGACTCTTTGCGACCCCATGAACCGCAGCACACCAGAACTCCCTGTCCACCACCAACTCCCGGAGTTTACCCAAACTCGTGGATGCCATCCAACCATCTTCTCCTCTGTCGTTCCCTTCTCCTCCTGACCTCAATCTTTCTCAGCATCAGGGTCTTTTCAAATGAGTCAGCTCTTTGCATCAGGTGGCCAAAGTATTGGAGTTTCAGCTTCAACATTAGTCCTTCCAGTGAACACCCAGGACTGATCTCCTTTAGGATGGACTGGTTGGATCTCCTTGCAGTCCAAGGGACTCTCAAGAGTCCTCTCCAACACCATAGTTCAAAAGCATCAATTCTTCGGCACTCAGCTTTCTTTATAGTCCAACTCTCACATCCATACATGACCACTGGAAAAACTGTAGCCTTGACTAGACGGACCTTTGTTGACAAAGTAATGTCTCTGCTTTTTAATATGCTGTCTAGGTTGGTCATAACTCTCCTTCCAAGGAGTCAGCGTCTTTTAATTTCATGGCTGCAGTCACCATCTGCAGTGATTTTGGAGCCCCAAAAAATAAAGTCTGACACAGTTTCCACTGTCTCCCCATCTATTTCCCTTGAAGTGATGGGACCAGATGCCATGATCTTAGTTTTCTGGATGTTAAGCTTTTTTTTTGGATGTTAAGCTTTAAGCCAACTTTTTCACTCTCCTCTTTCACTTTCATCAAGAGGCTTTTTAGCTCCTCTTCACTTTCTGCCATAAGGGTGGTGTCATTGCATATCTGAGGTTATTGATATTTCTCCCGGCAATCTTGATTCCAGCTTGTGCTTCTTCCAGCCCAGCATTTCTCATGATGTACTCTGCATAGAAGTTAAATAAGCAGGGTGACAATGTACAGCCTTGACATACTCCTTTTCCTATGGGAACCAGTCTGTTGGTCCATGTCCAGTTCTAATTGTTGCTTCCTGACCTGCATATGGGTTTCTCAAGAGGCAGGTCAGGTGGTCTCGTATTCCCATCTCTTTCAGAATTTTCCAGTTTATTGTGATCCACAAAGTCGAAGGCTTTGGCATAGTCAATAAAGCAGAAAAAGATGTTTTTCTGGAACTCTCTTGCTTTTTCGATGATCCAGTGGATGTTGGCAATTTGATCTCTGGTTCCTCTTCCTTTTCTAAAACCAGCTTGAACATCTGGAAGTTCACAGTTCACATATTTCTGAAGCCTGGCTTGGAGAATTTTGAGCATTACTTTATTAGCGTGTGAGATGAGTGCAATTGTGCAGTAGTTTGAGCATTCTTTGGGATTGCCTTTCTTTGGGACTGGAATGAAAACTGACCTTTTCCAGTCCTATGGCCACTGCTGTTTTCCAAACTTGCTGATATATTGAGTGCAGCACTCTCATAACATCATCCTTTAGGATTTGAAATAGCTCAACTGGAATTCCGTCACCTCCACTAGCTTTGTTTGTAGTGATGCTTCCTAAGGCCCACTTGACTTCACATTCCAGGATGTCTGGCTCTAGGTGAGTGATCACACCATCGTGATTATCTGCGTTGTGAAGATCTTTTTTATACAGTTCTTCTGTGTATTCTTGCCACCTCTTCTTAATATCTTTTGCTTCTGTTAGGTCCATACCATTTCTGTCATTTATATTCTATGCATTTATATTACATGCATAAATGTAATATAATTAAACATGATCCCAATTATCCCTTGCCAGCTGTCATAAATCAATGACAAATGACAGTAAGATCCCTCCCTATAAAACTGCCAACTAAAGTGGGTCAATTATAGACAGGATGGACAAGACTGAAAAACTAAAAGCCCAACTAAAACCAAAGCACAACTTCAGAGGGAATGGTATTGCCACATGTTTATGATAAACAGCAAAATGACTTAGGAAACAGAAACATAGTTGCCATTTTAATGATTCCATTGTAAACAGTTTCCAAATTTCACTAAGAGTGATGAAGCAGATCTTCAGTTCAAAGCAAAGTTGCATTTAGTTGGAAGAGATTAGGGAGCTCATCAGCATCGATCTTTTCAGACAAGCACAGCAAAAGTGTCACTTTCAAATATGAAAAATCATCAACATAAACTATACAAATATTTTTAGATTGTGGCTCAAGACAGTAAAGAACCTGCCCCCAATATAAGACACCTGGGTTTGATCTCTGGGTCAGGAAGACCTCCTGGAGAAGGGAATGGCTACCACTCCAGCATTCTTGCTTTGGAGAATTCCATGGAAAGAGGAGCCTGGCAGGCTACAGTCCATGGGGTTGCAGAGTCAGACACAACTGAGCAACTAACACTTTCACACACTAGCTAAAATGAACAGGTACTTGAGACATTTGCAAATACGTTTGAAATTTAGATCTTTATAGATCTAATACAATTTTTTTAAGCCCTTAACATGGCTATTAAATAGCATTCTGTTAAAGATCTCTGCCCCACAATGTAAATTCAACATGGTAGCCCCTTTTGGCCTTGGCTTATTTCCATTTGCAATTCCCATTGTTCAATCAAATACACTCAGCATAATACAGAATATATTATAATGTGGTCACAATTCATGATTTACTCACATACTATCACCCACTGGTACATGTCAGCTCAAAATGTCTTCCTTGGGGACATATACATACTAGATATGAGGTCCGGTTAGATCAGCAAGGCTGAGACATATAAAAGGCACACTCCAAATGTCAGATTAATGCTGAAAAAAACTATTTTTAGTTTTTTTTCTTAAATTCCCTGGAAACTTTCATGTTAAGATGAGCTCGCCATGTGAATCAGATAAATGTTCCTTCTGAATAATGAAGGCAAGGAGGATCCTACCAGTCTTCCATTGAAGGACACTATGAATATCCCTTTCAGAGAGGGAAGTTTATCTGCTCCTTTTAAGTAAATATCCTCATTTAGGGCTTCTCTGGAGGCCCAGTGGTTAAGAATCCACTTGCCAGTGCAGCGGACACAGGTTCGATCCCTGGTCCGGGAAGATCCCACATGCCACAGGGCAACTCAGCCTGTGTGTCACAACTACTGAAGCCTGTGTGCCTAGCAAGAGAAGCCACGGCTTCTGAGAGAAGCCTGAGCACTGTAACAAAGAGTAGTCCCTGTGCAACAGTGAAGATCTGTGCAGCCAAAAACAAACAAGCAAACATACTTAAAAAAAAAAAAAAAAAATCAATCCTCATTCAGCCCTCCATGTTTAGCTTTGAATAGGAGTCCCTGATGTCACACTGCAACCCTGATCATTCCATTCCATTCCATTCCATAATTCCATTCCCCTTCAAAGAGATTCTCAAATCTTTCCTGGTCAATTCTGATTTACAGGAAGTCAATTTCAGAAAACCTCAAAGGTAACAGCATCCTAGGGGCATTTTAATTTCACTTTAGCCATGTGATAAATCCAAAATTAAATATGACAAACTCCTAGAGTCATCAGCAAATCCCTTGGGTACTCTACATTTACAGTTTTAGATTAATAGCTTTTGATGTTTAAACACAGTGTTTGTAATCCACGTAAGTAAAGGACCCAGAGGGAAAAACACTTCACTTTCTAAAACTGTTCCTCTCCATCAGCCTCTTTCTCTAAGCATCCTTTAATTATGGACTGCAATTTGGCCAGGATTGTCTGGTTCATTCAGAAACCTCTAAGAGCAATAATTTAGTACCTTAAAGCATGATGTCATACCAGGTGACTCTTCAACTGTTTCAAATAAAGAAAATCAATGACTACTCATACAAAACAACTTCACCTGGTCATCCATAGTCAGAGGGACATCAAGAAACAACTGCAAAGTGCAGTAAAATGTGAAGAGAATACACATTTTTCCTCTACCCATCTTTAGTATTCGTTTGGCTCATCTTATCCACTCAAGAGCCCAGTCTCTTCATCTGATGTGCTGCATTAAACTGTAAAAGCATGAATATTGTGAACTTTTTGGAAAAGACATTTTTTCACCTATCTACTACAAGGGACAGTTACATTAGCCATAATGGAATGCTGTGGGGGTCCCATGAAACACACAGTAGAGAATGGTGGGGGAAAAAAGTTTTCCCAGAAAGATAATTCAATTCTAAAAACCAGTTTTCCACCATGAATATCACCTTCAGTTTATCCTTCAGACTTACCAAAACCACGCTGTTTAAAATTGCAACCCACATCTAAATCTCACTTCCCTTTCTCTCCTCTCTTTTCATTTTTTTAGAGCACTTACAATTTTCTAGCACAATAAATAATTAAATATGTCTGTTGTTAATCATTCTCTGCTAGAATTTAAGCTCCAGAGGAAAGAGATCTTTGTCTTTTTGTTCACTGACTTACTCTAAACACCTAAGACAATCTTATACAAACTAGTCACTCAGAAAATGTTTTTTGAATGAATGAATGAATCTACCTTGCAACTTCAGTATAAAATATTCTAGAGCTAAATACCAATTTCATGTGCACAGGTAACAAAATCTACTGGGACTTCCCTAGTGGTCCAGTGGCTAAGAGTCCAAGCTCTCAATGAAGGGGGCCCATGTTCCATCCTTGGTCAGGGAACTAGATCTCACACGCCTCCACTAAGAGATCCATTCCACAACTAAAGATCTCACATGCAGCAACAAAGACAGAAGATCCGGAGTGCCACAACCAAGACCCAGGGCAGACAAACCAATAAACAAATGTTAAAAAAAAAAAATCTACTGAGCTGCAATTATGGGGGAGACAGTGCATACACATACAAATCCATAGTATCAGACAGTGGTAAGTGCTACAAAGCCAAATAGAGGATTAAAAAAAAAAAAAAGCCTAAGGGGATGGAGAGTGACAGAAGTGCCTTTTTAGATGAGGTAGTCACCTTTGAAGTAATGGCAATTAATTTGAGATCTTAATGAAGTTGGGTGCCATGCAGATTTGGGTAGAGGGGTTAAGCGAACTTTGAGCATGGAGGAAATGCACACGGCTGAGGGTGGAGGCGGCCTGGTAAGTGCGGAAACAACAGTAAGTCCTGTGGGGAAGGAGTGGAGTGTGCAAGAATGTGGTATTCCATTACTTTTGCGTGCGTGGGTGCTAAGTCCCTTCAGTCCTGTCAGACTCTGCGACCCTATGGACTGTAGCCAACCAGGCTCCTCCTTCCATGGGATTCTCCAGGCAAGAATCCTGGAGTGGACTGTCATTTCCTTTTCCAGGGGATCTTGCCCACCCAGATATGAAACCAGGGTCTCTTAGGTCTCCTGCATGGGCACATGGATTCTTTACCACCAGCGCCACCTGGGAAGCTTTTACTCACACTTAATAACGTGTATATTGCCTAACTCCCTGGAAAAGAGAGATTACATTTCACCTAGAGTACTCAGATTCTCTGATAGTAAATGCTTCTATTCCAGCCTCCAAATAGCTGTATCAGCACATCATATCAGATTACAAGGCACACAGCAATATTGTTAAAAATCATTCCAAGAACTGCCACTGGAGTGGCAGAATCTGACATAAGTACCACTGCCCAGGAATGTGCAAAGCCAAGTAGGAACGTAGTACTAGAAAGGTGCAAAGCTAGGAGGCTCAATAAACATCAAACAGTGACTGTCACTTCCTAGTCTGGGGGAAAGATCTTCGTGGCAAAGCAGTTTGAGAACTCTACTCCCTTTTACTCAGCTCTAACAAAGATTAAGTCGCCAAGCGCAGTACCACCAGTCAGTTCTTCGACATGGGTTTTGTTACAGTCCCGGACTCGAACTGTCCAGACATATTATGTCATTTCCCACAGAACAAAACGCAAAAAGCTCCCTTTGAACTCGCCTTCCAACTCCAGGCAGGAAGTTCTTTCTCCACCTGGGCGGAGCACTTGGAAAGTTTTCAGCATCTCAAAAAAATCTCTGCTTCCAGGGCAAGTATCTTCCAGCTTAAAATAAAGGCTGAAGGCTATTTCTCCCCATCCCCCCACAGCAGTTCCCAAACAGCCTGGCCTAGCTTTTAGTCAGACTTCCTGTGCTATCTCTTGACATCAGGACCGAATGTTGAAGGCAAAGTGAGTTTAGCGCGCCGGTTCGGACCCGGAAGCTGGGGGAAATAGAGACAGGTACAGGACCGCAACCGAGGGTTGAGGTGACGGAAACGAAAACCGCAGCCTCAAAGGGGTGCGGAGAGCGGAAAAGGAAGGCGAAGCCCCGAGGCAGTTGCCTCACCCGCTCTGGCCTAAGGAGGAGAAGTCTCCAGGCAGGTGACTAGCCCTGGCGAGACGCCACACGCGACCCTCGCGGGGCCGCGCCACTTCCGCCAGCGACTCACGCATGCGCACCTCACGCCGCCTCGGTCCGAGACCTGGGTCGGGGTACGATCCCAGGGCTGCGCGCCCTGCCACCGCCCGCGGCTGTGCGCAGGCGCGCCGACACCTGGGCCCTTATACGTTGCAAGAGTGTAGCCCCCGAGCCCCGCGCCCAGGCCTCGCCGGAGGACTTGCGCACGCGCAGAGACGCCTAAGCAAGCGGCCCCGGGCGGGGCTCTCGCCCCAGGGGCTACTCTCACAGCTGCCGCGCCCGGAGGTCGGGCAGCGGGGGCGGGGAGAGGTGGCTTCCCGCTGTGGGGATCTGCGAGGGGCTGGATTCAAGCCCGGCGCCCCCTTCTGACTCCCCGCGCCATCCCCTCTGCCCTTACCTCACCGTAGGCCCGAACCACATCCGCTCGGCCTCTCAGGTCGCCGTTACTGCTCGGTCGGGGGACCGGCGCAACGACCAGCTGGCGCCTCTCCCAGAAGCAGCCGGGCCTCGGCGGGATGCGCCCGGATGCCCGATCGCCGAGGGAAGAGGAGGGGAGCGGGCCCGAGGGGAGGGGAGGGGAGGGGGCCGGGCGATGGCGCCTCGCCCCTCCTCTCCGCTGCCCCCCTGCCGCCCCCGCCCCCTTTCTCACCGTTGAACGGACCCCTAGGACTGGGCACCGGCTACCCCCGCTGTGTGCACCTCTCCCGTTTTCTCAGGGATTCCCCTGTGGACACACCCCACCTCCTCCAGGCTTCTGGTCCCCAAAGTCGGGATTTCGGAGGTGTCTGAGCCGGAAGAGTGAGGCACACAAAAGATGCTGGGGCAACCTCTTGTACAGTCCCTCTGCCCAAGCCAGTGCTGGCTTTTCGACTGGTGGTCCCTCCATCAGGGAGTTCAGATCACTTCTACACACGGTCTCCCTGCTTTCCCTTCACTGCTGTGGGGCTGAAGTCCTGTACCTTTCTAATCCAAAGGCCGAAATAATGAGTGATGGAAGCTGAGGCGGTGACCTAGGTTACAGGTTACGTTGGGACCAAGGTCCTTTGGAACAACCACGCTCTCCGTTTATTGATCTGCAGTCATTTCTTGTATTAGACTACACTTCTCTTGGTCTTCGTAGATTTTCGTAAAATACATCACAGCTTTATGTGTGTGTTAGTCGATCAGTCGTTTCCGACTCTGCAACCCCACAGACTGCAGCCGGCCAGGTTCCTCTGTCCATGGGATTCTCCAGGCAAGAATACTGGGGTGGGTTGCCATTCCCTTCTCCAGGGGATCTTCCCCACCCAGGGATTGAACCCCGGTCTCCTGCACTGCAGGCAGATTCCCAGCTTTGTAATCAGAGCTCTATAGTGTGCAATAATTTCTTCCACCTTGCTACACTGACGTTGGGCCTAAGTGGATTTTGGTATTGACAAAACGTGCTGTAACTGATGTTATTAAGCTGTTCCTATGAAGTAAACTGATTTCTTTTACACTGGCTTTTTAATACAGATTTTGAGGTAGGAGATAGATGGGCTGCAGGTTGGAAATTTACAATCAGTCACCCTTCTGTTTGCAGTTTTTGAGATAAGAGATAGATGGGCTCCAGTTGAGGAATTTACAGCCAACAAAAACAGGATACATAGCCAGTCTTTGTCTGTCACCTCAAGGGAATAATCATGGCAAGGACAAAGAAAGGAAAAAAAAAAATCCCTGTCTGATAAGGGAGCCCTGTCTGATAAGGGAGACACTGCACATTTGCAGAAAAGGCTCCTTGGAGCCAAAAGTCAGAGACTAAGTTCCAGGCCATAATGAGTCTTGCTCCTCCCAGAAGCCTTCACTTCAGAGATCCATCTTGGCTAGGGTGTGCGTGGGCCAAGGGGAGGGTCCTGAGACACATTAACCAGGGGTACAGAGCAAGGTGATTGGCCTGAGGGAAGATGAAGACCCAGAAAACTGACCCTTTATGAAAGATTTAAACTTCCCAAGGCGTGATTCTTTCTCTCAACACCCCATGTGCCTTTCCCCATGTACTTTTCTTTTCAATAAACTTTTTACTTTACCTTCTGCCTCCTCACCTGAATTTGTTCTTGGCTAGGCAGGCAACGTCACTTTCACTTTTCACTTTCATACATTGGAGAAGGAAATGGCAACCCACTCCAGTGTTCTTGCCTGGAGAATCCCAGGGACAGGGGAGCCTGGTGGGCTGATGTTTATGGGATCACAGAGTTGGACACGACTGAAGTGACTTAGCAGCTTAGCAGGCAGGCAAGACTAGGGACTTTCAGCCCTAACTCCTGGCTCCTGTGGTCCAGTGGTTAGGACTCCCAGTCTGGGAAACTAAGACCTTGCTTCCAGCCACCTTCACTGCTGTTTGCTTGCAAGCTGCCACTTACTGCTGCACACATCTGAAATGTTTGACACAGGTTCGAAGTTCAAATGATTTACCAAAAGCAACATAACCACATGGAGTAATTGAGATTTCAACTCAGAATGACCATGTCAGTCTTTTGTGTGGTTTGGCTTTTGTCATGTCATTGAAGAAGCATCATTCTGGAACATCTAACTACTTTTATGGCAGGTGCTATAGTTGGCAGGCACTTATGTCTATCATCAGATCATAGTCCTCTGAACCCCATGGGGCTTGCATTTATTTGATTTTATGGGACATGAGCTGAGCAGAAGCCTTACATGCATGACATTGCATAAGACAAAGTCCCACCACCCCACCCAACCCCACCCCCACCCCACCAAACAACTAGTTATCCTTTGGCTTGCTTTTATTGTCTGCACTGCTCACCTTGTGGTATTTTAGTTCCCTGACCAGAGGTTGAACCCAGGCCCTGGCAGTGAAAGCCCAACATCCTAACCACATTCCATTCCCTGGAAAGACGGGGAAGTCCCCCTTTTGGCCTTTTGATATAAACTAATACGAACAAAGCTAGTGGAGGTGATGGAATTCCAGTTGAGCTATTTCAAACCCAAAAGGATGATGCTGTGAAAGTGCTTCACTCAATATGCCAGCAAATTTGGAAAACTCAGCAGTGGCCACAGGACTGGAAAAGGTCAGTTTTCATTCCAGTACCTAAGAAAGGCAATCCCAAAGAATGTTCAAACTACTGCACCATTGCACTCATCTCACACGCTAGTAAAGTAATGCTCAAAATTCTCCAAGCCAGGCTTCAGAAATACGTGAACCGTGAACTTCCAGATGTTCAAGCTGGTTTTAGAAAAGGAAGAGGAACCAGAGATCAAATTGCCAACATCCACTGGATCATCGAAAAAGCAAGAGAGTTCCAGAAAAACATCTATTTCTGCTTTATTGACTATGCCAAAGCCTTCGACTTTGTGGATCACAATAAACTGGAAAATTCTGAAAGAGATGGGAATACGAGACCACCTGACCTGCCTCTTGAGAAACCTGTATGCAGGTCAGGAAGCAACAATTAGAACTGGACATGGACCAACAGACTGGTTCCCATAGGAAAAGGAGTATGTCAAGGCTGTACATTGTCACCCTGCTTATTTAACTTCTATGCAGAGTACATCATGAGAAATGCTGGGCTGGAAGAAGCACAAGCTGGAATCAAGATTGCCGGGAGAAATATCAATAACCTCAGATATGCAATGACACAACCCTTATGGCAGAAAGTGAAGAGGAGCTAAAAAGCCTCTTGATGAAAGTGAAAGAGGAGAGTGAAAAAGTTGGCTTAAAGCTTAACATTCAGAAAACTAAGATCATGGCATCTGGTCCCATCACTTCAAGGGAAATAGATGGGGAGACAGTGGAAACTGTGTCAGACTTTATTTTTTGGGGCTCCAAAATCACTGCAGATAGTGATTGCAGCCATGAAATTAAAAGACACTTACTCCTTGGAAGGAAAGTTATGACCAACCTAGACATATTTAAAAGCAGAGACATTACTTTGCCAACAAAGGTCCGTCTGGTCAAGGCTATGGTTTTTCCAGTGGTCATGTATGGATGTGAGAGTTGGACTGTGAAGAAAGCTGAGTGCTGAAAAATTGATTCTTTTGAACTATGGTGTTGGAGAAGACTCTTAAGAGTCCCTTGGACTGCAAGGAGATCCAACCTGTCCATCCTAAAGGAGATCAGTCCTGGATGTTCATTGGAAGGACTGATGCTGAAGCTGAAACTCCAGTAATTTGGCCATGTCATGTGAAGAGTTGACTCATTGGAAAAGACCCTGATGCTGAGAGGGATTGGTGGCAGAAGGAGAAGAGGACAACAGAGGATGAGATGGCTGGATGGCATCACCAACTCTATGGACATGGGTTTGAGTAAACTCTGGGAGTTTGTGATGGACAGGGAGGCCTGGCATGCTGCAATTCATGGGGTCACAAATGAGTTGGACACAACTGAGCAACTGAACTGAACTGAATAAAACTAAGTGAAAGTTCAGCTCGGAATTTTGATTTGAAAAGGATAATCAAAAGGAACTCCTTCAAGAGTGTTTATCTAAGGGGAAGGGTGGCCAGATGAGGTGGGGTTATCACTTAAACATACCTTCCTTATACAATTACTTGTGATGTTTCTATCTCACTAGATTGTGAAACTCTTGAGGGCATAAGAAATAAAGAAAGTAAAGTCGCTCAGTCATATCCAACTCTTTGCAGCCCCATGGACTGTAGCCCACCAAACTCCTCCATCCATGGAATTTTCCAGGCAAGAGTACTGGAGTGGATAGCCATTTCCTTCTCCAGGGGAATCTTCCTGACCCAGGGATCGAACCCAGGTCTCCTGCATTGCAGCCAGATGCTTTACCATCTGAGCCACCAGGGAAGCACCCTTGAGGGTATAGATCTTGCCTTGTTATGTATGTATCACAAAATGCTTAAGAATTGTTTGTGGAATCAAATTAACCTTGATTATGTGCCTTTGGTTTCTCAAATATGCTTTGCTACTACATGAAAAGACCTAAACATAAACATGAATCCATAGTCTACTTTCATTTGGGATGGTTTGTGCCAGTTCTCCTGGACCTGATAGCCTGGTTAAACATACCTCTTAAGTGTTCAGTTCAGTTGCTCAGTCATGTCCAACTCTTTGAGACCCCACGGACTGCAGCAAACCAGGCTTCCCTGTCCATCACCTACTCCTGGAACTTACTCAGACTCAGGTCTATCAAGTCGGTGATGCCATCCAACCATCTCATTCTCTGTCATCCCCGTCTTCTTCCTCCTTCAATCTTTCCCAGCATCAGGGACTTTTCAAATGAGTCAGTTCTTCCCATCAGGTGGCCAAAGTATTGGAATTTCAGATTCAGCATCAGTCCTTCCAATGAATATTCAGGACTGATTTCCTTTACTATTGATTGGTTGGATCTCCTTGCAGTCCGAGGGATGCTCAAGAGCCTTCTCCAACACCACAGTTCAAAAGTATCAATTCTTTGGTGCTCAGCTTTCTTTATAGTCCAACTCTCACATCCATATATGACTCCTGGAAAAACCATAGCCTTGGCTAGATGGACCTTTGTTGGCAAAGTAATGTCTTTGCTTTTTAGTATGTTGTCTAGGTTGGTCATAGCTTTTCTTCCAAGGAGCAAGTATCTTTTAATTTCATGGCTTCAGTCACTATCTGCAGTGATTTTGGAGCCCCAAAAAACTAAAGTCTCTCACTGTTTGCATTATTTCCTCATCTATTTGCCATGAAGTGTTGGGACTGGATGCCAAGATCTTAGTTTTCTGAATGTTGGGTTTTAAACCAACTTTTTCACTCTCCTCTTTCACTTTCATCAAGAGGTTATTTAGTTCTTCTTCTCTTTCTGCCATAAAGGTGGTGTCATCTGCATATCTGAGGTTATTGATATTTCTCCCAGCAATCTTGATTCCAACTTGTGCTTCATCCAGCCTGGCATTTCACATGATGTACTCTGCATAGAAGTTAAATAAGCAGAGTTACAGTATACAGCCCTGACGTACTCCTTTCCCAATTTGGAACGAGTCTGTTGTTCCATGTCCAGTTCTAACTGTTGCTTCTTGATCTGCATATAGATTTCTCAGGAGGCAGGTCAGATGGTCTGATATTCCCATCTCTTGAAGAATTTTCCACAGTTTCTTGTGATCCACACAGTCAAAGGCTTTGGCATAGTCTTAAGTGTTATTGATATTAATTCAAAAAGGCTTTAAGTCACGTTTTTTTTTTATACCCTGATCAACCAGTTTTCTCCTTCCTGCTTTCCTTGTCGCATATTAGTATAACACCGAGTCTGCATTAAAAATCACTTATTTTTCTGTTCAGGAAAGGACTTTTTCTTTGATCACCACCAAAGCTAAAATGCATCGTTCAACAAGTTTAGAGTTGATTCATGAAACAGAAATTCTTTCTTACTCAAACACTCGCTGTTTCCTGCCTCTTTTCCCTGTATCCAGACTATATTTAAGGCATTTTAAGAAATTCAGGGACTTCCCAGGTGGCACTAACGGTAAAGAACCCACCTGCTAGTGCAGTAAACTTGATTAGCTGTAGGTTCAATCCCTGGGTGGGAAAGATCCCCTGGAGGAGGGCTCGGCAACCCACTCCAGTATTCTTGCCTGGAGAATCCCCTTGGACAGAGGAGCCTGGCGGGCTACAGTTCATAGCGTTGCAAAGAGTCGGACATGACTGAAGCGACTTAGCACACATGCAAGGGATTTGAGTCACTGTCTAGAAAGCAAAATTATAAAATAAAAAAAAAACTTTCATACAGAATGTCATACAGAATTTACAAATCAACCTATGTAACAATCCTTTCTCTGCAGAAATAATACTTCTGACAAATTAGTAATTAATTTTTAAAAGATAGGGTATTTTTAAAATAAGATACATATATCTTTAAAATACTGAAGATTTTAGTCCTGAGATTATTCCTAAATGATGAAAAAATAAAAGACAGTTTATAGTATAGACCATCTGTGATTTCAGCCACTGAAGTATATTGCTAATAGGGAATTTGATTGAATGAGATTACGAATGAGATTACTGCAAGAATGATTAGAACAGAAGATTCAGTAAGTGTTGATTATAGAATATACTCCTGGAATATAAAGTAGGAAATTTCCTTTGACAAATCTGACCCCTAGAGCAGTTGGATTGTGGAAGAAGATTGTTAGAATACCTCTATCTCTGTCTAAATTAAGAAATCAAACTTTACTAGTATTTAACGTGGAGATTGACAATAGTGCCTATTTTTGGTGGTCATAGTACATGATCAAAAACATGTAGAGGGTTTCCTTGGTGGCTCAGTGGTGAAGAATCTATCTTCCAATGCAGAAGACAGAGCTTCATTCCCTGATCTGGGAAAATCCCACATGCAGCAGAACAACTAAACCCATGTGCCATACTTCTGAGGCCTGTGCACCCTAGACCCCATGTTCCACAACAAGATAAGCCACCGCAAAGAGAAGCCTGCCCTCTGCAACTAGAGAGTGGCTCCTGCTTGCCGCAAGTAGAGAAAAGCCTAAAAGAAGACCCAACACAGCCAAAATTAAATAAATAAAATTATTAAATGTGTAGAGACCAACTTCCTTAGAGTACCGTTAGCTCTGTAGGCAAGCATCTGATTTCACCACATGTTTTGAATCTGTGTAATATTTTAAATGGGCTTTCTAAGTGGCACAATGGTAAAGAATCTGCCTGTCAATGCAGGAGACAAAAGAGATGCACGTTCCATCCCTGGATCAGGAAGATTCCCCTGGAGAAGGGAATGGCAACCCACTCCAGTATTCCTGGCTGGAGAATACCATGGACAGAGGAGCCTGGTGGGCTAGAGTCCATGGAGTCACAAAAAAGAGTTGGACATGACTGAGCAATTAACATTTTCACTTTCTGAGAACTTTAGGTTTTTTCCAACAGTCTGGTTAGAAGAGTTGAACTCAATGTGACGGTGGGGTGGGCTTAAAGAGAGAGGAGATGAATTTGAGAAGATTTTGAGAAAATATTGGTTAACATATTTCTCTATAATAATAGGTCAAAAGACTGCAGTATAGTGTAAACATGGCTTTTTTGTGCACTGGGAAACCAAGGAATGCCTGTGACTCACTTTATTGCAATTTTTGCTTTATTGTGATGATCTGGGACCCAACTTCCAACATATGCCTGGGTGGGTTGCATGTTTTTTGATTTCTCTTTGCATATAAGGGTTGTGTTTGTACCATACTGTTGTCTATTAAGCATGCGATAGTATTATGTCTAAAAATGTACATACGTTAAATAAAAAAGGACAAAAACTCCTAAGTCTCATCTGAGCCTTCAGTGAGTCATAATCTCTTCCTCGTGGAGGGCTTGAAATACTGTGAGAATTACCAAAATGTGACACAGAGGCACAAAATGAGCAAATGCTGCTGGAAAAAAATGGTGCCAAAAGAGTTGCTCAACGCAGAGTTGCCACAAACCTTCAATTCATAAAAAAACAAAAAACAAGATATTTGCAAAGGCACAGTAAAGGTGTAGTGTGATTTTAAAAACAGGCCAAAGGAATAGGGTATGTTTTGATCGATGCTGAGACTCTCATATAATTCAATCATGATATGCATTTTTGATAAAAAGAAATTTTAGTAAAAGGCTACATGCACACACTGAAAACTAGCTTCATGTTTAATGGTGAAATCCTAACAGCATGTCTGTTAAATATAGTAATAAAACAATGGTTACAATTAGATAAGAAAGTAAAGTAAGGAACTGATGACTTAAAAGGACACAGAGGAAAAACAAAATTTTTTTTTTAACTGTGTCTCACAGCTTGCAGGATCATAGTTCCCTGATCAGGGATTCAACCCAGGCCCTGGAAGTGAAATCACCGAGTCTTAACCACTGGATGCCACGGAATTCCCAGGATACAGACAATTTATCATTATTTATTGACGATGCAGTTAGATTTTTTTGGCTGAGGGATGCTCACAGCCTCTTTTCCCTACCCCATTACTCTATTCCAACTTTGACATTGATCAAGTTCAAAGGCACTTTTGGGCTACTGCCCTCTGAGAATGGAGCTGTTATTGTACCATTCTGTCCAGTGGGAGGCACTGGGAGTGACTCTCGTGAGTCCTTTTTTAGAAGGCTTGAGGGGGAAAAAATGTCAGAGCCCCTTCTTGAGAGACAGCCAACAACGTTCTAATTCCATTTGTGGCTTTTCATTCCTTGTGCCTGAAAGGCAGAAGCTCAGTGATAATCCCGTTGCCCCAAGTTAGTTCAGTCGCTCAGTCGTGTTGGACTCTTTGTGACCCCACGGACGGGGGCAGGGCAGGCTTCCCTGTCCATCACTGACTCCCCAAGCATTGGAGGAAATGCTTTTATGCTCTAGTACGTGCTTTTCTTGACCAGGTGCTCTGGTTAGTGCTTATCCTGCATTGCAGGGGCCAAGATCATGGTTCCATGCCTCTTTTGTTTATGTCATGTAGGCATATGTAGTGGGTTGCCATTTCCTTCTCCAGGGGATCTTCCTGACCCAGGGATTGAACCCAGGTCTCCAGCATTGCAGGCAGACTCTTTACCATCTGAGCCACCAGGGAAGCCCCTAGTGTAACAGTGTAGCCTAATCTGCTTGAGTTCAAGGCTCCCAGCGAAAGTCATCAGAGTATAACAGTGCCCTGCTTTCTTTGTGTGTCTGTGTTCAGGTACTCTTCTTGGGGACCTTAAAGAAAACAGGTTCAGAATAGGATTTGAGTTTTTCTGATTCTCCTTGTCAAAAACCACCTTAATCATTCATACTTTTGGCTTAACTGAAATAGATCCTGAACAGCCAAGAATAGAAACTGAAAAACTTTTAGAAATAATAGTTTAGCAACATAGCCAGTTACAAAATCAATATACAAAAATCAATTAGAAAACTATAAAACTACTGAGACAAAGGAAGGCAAAATAGAGAAGAATATTGTATTGTTTTTAGAGAGGAAGATTCAATAATGTAAGGATGTCAATTTTCCTAAAATTAGTTTGTAAGTCTAATGCTATCCTAATAAAAATCTCAATATTTTCATTGAAATAACTTAAAAATCCATTTGAAAGTGTATTTTGGCAGAGCCCTTTTGAAAGCAGTTTGACTTTATGTATTAAATTTATTCTTTGGCTCAATAAACCCACCTTTAGAAATCTGTTAATGTGAAAAGATGTATGCAGATGGCTATAAATCACAGTATTTGGGCAGGGGTAGGGACTGCTCCTAGCGGAATATGAGATCTTAATTCCCCCACCAGGGATCAAACCCCGACCCCCTATAATGGAAGCACAAAGTCTTAACCACTGGACCACCAGGGAAGTCCATCACAGCATCTTTATAATTAGGAGAAAAGGAAAAACAGCCTATATATTTTATGGCAAGTTAATTAGAAAAATTAAAATATGAAGAATACTATTGGTGGCCTACCTAAAAGTCACCCTCCCTTCCTTCTTTCTTTTTTTCCTTTCTTTCCTCAATTCTTTCTTTCACTTTGTACTAGGAAAAATTTCAAACATGTACAAAAATGGAAAAAATGATTAATAAGCCCCTATGCATTCATCATTCAGCTTCATCAATTAGCAATCCACAGCCAAAATGGGTTTTATCAATATTTCTCTCCACCACCATATTATTTTGAAGCATCTTGTCATTTCATCTGTAAATATTTCAATTTGAATATTAAATATTCAATACATAAGTATGTAAAAGTTCTTAAACGATAAGAACTCTTTTGTAAAAAATGTAACTGAAATATTATCATCCTTTCACAGATTTCTTGATGAGAAGACACCCTTTCTGAGTTCAAATTTTTAATTACCTCACAAGTGCCTTATATACTTTTTTAACAGTTTGGGTGACTCAGGACTCAAAGTCTACACATTGCAATTCATTGATACATCTTTTAAGTCTCTTTTAATTCACAGGTTCCCTATTCAGTTCCTTTCGTTTCCTTGAAATTTATTTCTTAAGTTATTTGTCCTCCGTCGTTGCTGTTGTTCAGTTGCTGTTTGTGACCCCATGGACTGCAGCAGGTCAGTCTTCCTTGTCCTTCTTATCTCCCGGAGTTTTCTCAAATTCATGTCCATTGAGTCAGTGAGGCTATCTAACCATCTCATCCTCTACTACCCTCTTTTCCTTTTGCCTTCTCCTTTTATCCTCTAGATTTTCCAAATTCTGAATTTTCCTGAATGCGCTCTTCATACTTCCCATAAATTGGTCATTGATAGTCTGGAGCAGCAATCCTCAAACTTTTTGGCACCAGGGCCCAGTTTTGTGAAAGACAGTTATTTCATGGATGGGTAGAGGGGGTGGTTTCAGGATGATTCAAGCACATTAACATTTATTGTGCACTTAATTTCTTTATTATTACATAAGCTCCATCTCAGATCATCAGGCATTAGATCCGGGAGGCTGGGGACCCCTGATTTAGAGTCTTGGTTAGATTCAGGTTCTTTTTTTCCCAGCAAGATAACTTCTTCTTAGATAATGTTGTGTCCTTCCATCAAGAGGTGTGTGATGTTAGTTACTGTTGGTGCTTAGTGCATATATCCATGCTATACTGAATTCGGTCTACTGATTAGATTAGCATCTAGTATTATAAATAGTGATAATCCTAACTCCATCATTTCTCCTCCATCTATTCGTTGGAACACTTTTATAAAGGGAAACTACTTTCCTCAATGAGTTGGTTTCCGAGTGATATAGGAAGACCAGAAAAGCATTTAATTCTTTTTATTAATTTGCTAGTTTGCAAAATAATGAGCTGTTTCACTCACAGTCTCCAATGGTGATCAAATGAGTTTGTCTGTTGGTATCATTGTGAATTCGTGGATTTAAGCTTGCTTCATGTGTTTCATTGCTCATGTGTTTTCTTGCTCACAGAACCCTGTTTTGTTTAGGTAGTAATGCAATTAGTCACAGAGAAGAAATCTTGGCTTCTGTGAGCACATTTTATCAGTGCCTTCTCATTGGCAGTGTCTGTGGTGGGCAGGTGGCTAATTCTGGATGTAGACACTTATGAGAAAGGTCACATTAGAGAATGACCTCGCCACCCACTCAGCTGCCCCCTCTTCCCTTCAGGCTTTTCTCATATTGTCACATGAGGACTTGATGTTTGAAGAGCTGCTGCTGAAGCTTGGAACATCCCAGTGGACCCATATGATATTCATGCAGACTTATGAATACACACTGTAGTTATAGACTTATTGACAGGGAAAGATATATATGATATGTTGCTGATACACCTATTATTATAATTATTTACATAAAATTGAACATAAATGTGTATATATGCACCAAGACCTATTTGGTCTTGGTGGTGGTTGTTGTTCAGACACTAAGTTGTGTCCAACTCTTTGTGACCCCATGGACTGTAGCATGCCAGGATCCTCTGTCCTCCACTGTCTCCTGGAATTTGCTCAAATTCACATCCGTTGAGTTGGTGATGCTATTTAACCATCTCATCCTTTACTGCCCTTTTTTCCTTTTGCCTTCAATCTTTCCCAGCATCAGGGTCTTTTCCAATGAGTCAGCTCTTCGCATCACGTGGCCAAAGTATTGGAGCTTCAGTTTTAGCATCAGTCCTTCCAATGTACAATGTTTATTTCCTTCAGGACTGACTGGTTTGATCTTGCAATCCAAGAACTTCCCAGATGGCTCAGTGGTAAAGAATCCTTCTGTCAATGCAGGAGACCCAGGAAACATGGGTTCAATTCCTGGGTCAGGAAGATCACCTGGAAGAGGAAATGGCAACCTACTCCAGTTTTCTTGCCTAGAAAATTCCATGGACAGAGGAGCCTGGCGGGCTGCAGTACGTGGGGTCAAATAGAGTTGGACATGACTGAGTGACTAAGCATTCATACACCTGGAATTATGTTCATTTAAATATAAAGGTAAATATTAATAGTAGTTATCTCTGAGTGGTAAGATGGTGAATTTCCAATTTATTCCTTGTATATTTCTGTAAGGTTTAAGGTCTAGATTTTGATGTGAATAATAAACTTTTTTTAAAAGTGTGATTTTGAGCAACTCTCATTTAATTCATGTTATTTGTAATGATTTTGCCTCAAATAAACATCTCATCATAAAAATTATTTTTATAAGACCCCATAACTGGCATCACTTGATTTTTCTCCATGGCATAATCATCGGACAGGAAATGTTTTGATTCTGGAATAACATTTCCTGATAAACATTTGTTGGGGACTTTTAAGCATTTCCTGATCTTTTTTTTTTTCCCTCTGTGTATCTTATCGTTATAATTAACAATACTCTGTAGCCCAGGGGGACATAGTTATCCTGCTGGAGAAAGAAAAAAAAAAAAAAAACTTTGAGAAAAACATGCGCTTTATTAGAGAAACATTTCCCAGTCACCAAGAGAATAAAATTGGCACAATTTTCACTTAGTGGTAAAAATGATAAGTAGTCTCCTGTTAGCCTACATGTAAGAAATTTGTATTTGTTTGGCACCTTTAATTCTCCCAAGAAATTACATATTCTTAAAGCCGAAAAGATGCTAAAATCTTTTCGGCTTTAAGAATATTCTTGGCCTCCAGAGTAAACTTGAAGAAGAGCCTTTTTTCCTTTAGTTAATTACTCTTTGCATGGCTGATTCCACCAGGCCTTCAACACAGGGAGCCAGGGCCATGCTGACCATGACAGTGGACAAAGGAAATAGAATCAACATGCTAGACCCACGTGCTGTGTGCCCTGTGTTACCATAGATGCTGTGGCAAATTCGATGAACGTGATAACCTTGCTCTCACAGACCTCATGAGCTAGTACAGACACATCACGAAGGCATGCAGGGAGACAAGCTGGAGGTGAATCTAGAAAGGCAGTTCCTTGAGGTCACAGGTGAATTCTTAACAGAGATCAGATATGGTGTGGAGGATGGCGTGAAGGGGCAGATAATATAGGGGGACAGATTGAGAAGCACCCCTGGAGTCTAGACAAGACAATGCAAGCATGAATTTGAGAAGTCATTTGGGGATGGAAAGGAGAAAAGAGGGATTAAGCAAACACTTACATTCTAGGGTCTCTGGGGTCATTTCTCCCTTGTTCTCTCTTGACACCATGGAGCCTTTGGCAGAGCTGAATTTATTTCATCTGTGGGAAGGGAAACAGAGAGCAAGCATTTTTCCATCCATCCTCAGGTCGGAGCTCTAAAGGAGGAGCAGCTTGCTCCTGGCAGGCAGCATGGAAGTGGTGAAACTCTGAGCCAGGTTATCTGCAGATTTGTTTTTCCCTGCAATAGATCCACCCCATCACGTGATGAGTGACGGTAGAACTCACCTCCCCACAGACACAGGGATGTGTCCCTGACCCCAGGACAAAGACAGCAGGCCATCCATCCCAGGACCATATTATAGCCTTGGTGTCTTCTCCCTGTCCTGCCCTGAGTCTTCAGTGAGGTGATGTTGCTCACACCCTCCCCTGGGAGCTTTCTTACAGCTTCGTGATGGGCCTGGTTGTCTGGGGTCTTCCTATACCACTGGCTCTTCACTCAAATTGCCTTTTAAGGGACAGGCTGTTCTGAAATCTGGTCAGAGGTTAGACAAGGCCTCCCTAAGGCTTTTCTGATGACTTCTGACCATCTTCCCTGGTGACTCACCGGTAAAAAATCCACCTGCCAATGCAGGAGATGCCGGTTGGATCCCTGTCTCGGGAAGATCCCCTGGAGAAGGAAATGGCAACACACTCCAGTATTCTTACCTGGGAAATCCCACGGACAGAGGAGTCTGGTGGGCTACAGTCCATGGGGTCACAAAAGAGTCAGACATGAATTAGCAACTAAACAACAAACAAGGCTTCAACAGCAGGGACTCAAAACTGACAATACCCTACAGCAGTCAGAGTCAATGTGCCTCCGGAGAAAATATTGCAGCAAATTTGGAGGAAAGGCTGAGACTGTCTTCCCTCCAAGCCATTCAGGACCTCAGGTATACTTTGGGTCAAGAATGCCATCCCCTGTGGTAAAAACACAAGGCATGGGTCAGTGGTGGGAGAGTTTAAGAGTCCCACCTAGAAGTAAAGTTGTGGAGACTGTATTACTTAGTACCAGTGTCTATTTAATCCTCTTCCCTTCTGAGATTTCTATCTAGTGTGCTAGTTCCTAGCTCAGGTTTGGCACCTCAGATCCAAGTCACTAGAGAAAACTTGGAAACCAATTTATGATCTCATTTTGCAGGGCCTGGTGTGATATTTTTCCAAGGCTTGGTAGTATAGTCTGACCTGATAATCTCAAATATATCATAGAGAAATGAAGAACACAATGAAATTTCTAACTCTTTTTTTTTTAGCTTTTTTAAAAATTGAAAATAGGTAATATTCCATTACATAAGTCTCAGGTGTACACCACTGTGATTATATATATATATTCTGTATCCACAACAGAGAGATCGCCACCAAAGGTCTACATTCCATCCATCACCATACAACTGACCCCCTTCACCCATTTTCTGACTTTTTTTGCACTAATTGCACTAATTGAAATAAAATTTCCCATGTAATGGGCTGTGTTAAGGCCACCTTCAGGGTTCCTAAATTAAAATTAGGAGAGAGGTTTGTAGGGAAATTCTGGCCCTGTTTCCTGGATCTACTCAGCCTGGGTTATGGATGAATTTCTGAACCCTTGTCTCAACATCACCAAACCGAATGGATATCCGTCCTTTCCCCAGTGGACTCCTGAAGTGCGGGAGATCCGGGTTCGATCCCTGGGTCGGGAAGATGCCCTGGAGAAGGGAATGGCAACCCACTCCATTATTCTTGCCTGGGAAATCCCATGGACAGAGAAGCCTGGCAGGCTACAGTCCCTGGGGTTGCAAAGAGTCAGACACGGCTGAGTGACTAACACACACAAAAGGAGAAATGAACAGTGAGGCTTTGGGCAAATTAGGAATCGGTTGTTAGTCAGTGGTTAACAATAAGGGTGCAAACGAAGCAGGAGATACATTAAGAAACTAGGAATTTGTGGTGCCATGCTGCCTGCCTCTGGCTGTGCCCCGTGGTCTCGGAAACTCCCTTCTCACCTCAACCCACTTCTAACTCCGATCTCTTCTGCTCTTCTTTCTAATTAGGATTTGACAGTAGCTCTTCTCTGGCTCAGCTCTGGGCTTCAGTGTCCTTTTGGTCTCTCAACACTCATTTCTGACAGCAGTGCTGACTCTTGTGACCTCCGTCTGTGACCAAGCTCTGTCCCCTACTAAATTCATCAGAATGTCAGGCCCTGGTTTAACCAGTCTTCCTGGTTCCCTTGGCCTCAAATCCTCCTTCTCTTTCCTTTCCGCAATGGGGCCACTCAAACTAGCTCACAGCTCAGACAAGCCTCCCACGTCTCCCTAAAAACTCAAGAGAAATTGCTGCCCCAAATAGACAATCCTGAGAAAGCCCACAGCTTCCCTCTTCTGGTTTCAGTACTTGGGACTTGAAGATGATTGTTCTGATGGGCTTCCATGGTGGCGGTAGTGGTAAAGAATCTGCCTGCCAATGCAGGAGACTTAAGAAATATGGATTTGATCCCTGGGTCAACACGGCTGAAGTGACTTAGCAAGCACATGCACATATGATAGGGAACAAATAGTGAATCTTAGATATGAAGAAATAGAATTAATTCACATTTGTGGTATTGTTGCATTTTCTCTTTATATCACTAAGAACTATAGGACATATTTTTAAAATCTCATGTATGGATCACTAACCTCGTGAGCAAAGAAAAGAAGGGAAACAATAAAAGTGAATTTACCAATCTTAATCTTTACTTAAAATAAGTTTAGGATTGATATGATATACCTAGGAATTTCTAGAAACAAGTAGAGAATGTTGTGTTAAAGCTTTTCAGTTAATGGTGGTGGTTGGTGATTTAGTCCCTAAGTTGTGTCCTATTCTTTGCGACCTCATGGACTGTAGCCCGCCAGCCTCCTTGGTCCATGGGATTTCCCAGGCAAGAATACTGGAGTGGGTTGCCATTTCCTTCTCCGTTTCAATTACGATCATTGCTAGTGTCCTGGAATACCATTGACTTTTTAATACTGCTCTTGTAACACACCATCTTATTAGCTTGGACTTTCTTATTAGCTTGAAAAATTTGTAGATTCTCTTGGATGCACTGTTTGAACAATCAGGTTCTTTGGAACTGATTTTTTTCCCATTCCATTTTATTTCTTTTTCTTTCTTTCAACTTTTTTTTTTTTTTGGCTCTGGTTAAGACTTCTAGAACTGAATTGAATGGAAATAGTAATGATGATATCTTTGTCATTTTCCTGACTTTAAATAGAATGCTTCTAATGTTTCACTAAGTATGATAATTGTGGCAGATTTTTTATAATTACCCTTTATCACTTGAAGAAATATTCTTTCTGTTCCTAATTTCTAAAATATTCTTTTTGATTATTTAAACATCCTAGATAAATGTCTAATCTTATTGAATTGGAGGAGAACATATATAGCAATTATCCCTTATTTTAAAATTTATTAAGGTGGAAAATTATCTTAAAAGAGTTTCATGTCTTAAACCATTCTTGTATTCCTGGAACAAACCCTCGTCAGTCATGATAATTTTTGATAAAAGCCATGAAGACACTTTTATTGAAGAGGTCATACAGTTGGCAAATAAATATAAAGGTGTTCATCATCATTTGCCATTCAAGAAATCCACATTAAGACCATGATGGGATATCACTGTATACCCACAAGAATGGCTAAAATTAAAAATACTGACAACACCAGGTACTGGTAAGGATGCAGAGAAACTGGATCAATGATACATTGTTGGTGGGAATTAAAAATGGTACAGCCACTTGGAAAACAATTTGGTGTTTTCTTATAAGTCTAAATACACAGTAACCATCTGATCTAGCAATTGCACTCTCAGACAAACCTAATGAACACCTGTTTGTGAATGTACATAGCAGTGTTCTGTAATAGTTAAAAACTGGAAACAGCCCAAATGCCCTTCAACAGGTGAGTGGTTAAACAAACTATGGTTCATACATACCATGATATACTACTCTGCAATCAAAAGAAATGAACTATTGATACAAGTAGTAACTTGGATATATCTCCAGGGAATTATGCTCAGTGAAAAGTGCCAATCTCAAAAGGTAATTCTGTATGATTCCTTTAGACAGTAATTTTGAAATAACAATATTTTAGAAATAGAACGTGGATTAGTGGTTGCCAGGGGTTATTAACAGGGTGAGAGGAAAGTTGGATGTTGTAATAAAAAGCAACAGGAAAGATCCTTGTGATGATGGAATGTTTTATATGTTGACTGTAATGATAGATACATGAACCTACATGTGACAGAATTGTATAGGATTAAGTACACACCAATGTATACATGTTAAGCTAGGAAAATATGAATAGTGTCAATGGATTGTATCAATGTCAATATCCTGGTTGTGATACTATACTAGAGTTTTGCAAAGTGTTGAGGGAAACTGAGTTGAAGATACTTTCTGTATTATTTATTATAGTTGTATGTGTATCTACAATTATCTCAATAAAAAATTCAATGGAAAATGGTTTAGTAATCTAAATTTCTTTAGGTTTTCTACTAAAGTTCCATTCTTTATTCTTCACCTGACTTATCTTGCACATAGTTGCAAGATAAGCAAATAATTGTGCACAATAACAAGATAAACTTATTTTGTAGATTACTTCTTAAAGATGAAAGAAGACAGGAAGGTGGACACAGATGCTCCCCACTAACGATAACTGAACATTCTTGTATGTAGTGTTTTTTCAAGTGAGTCAGTAACATTAAGGATCATCTTCTTTAATTAAAAGAGTAGAGTTGCAAAGAAGACATGTGTTTGGATGTGGTCAGGCAGCACTTTTCTCTGATAATGAAGTACGTAAGACCGTCTGTTCTTAGAATTCATAAACCACACAGCCTTGTTCAGCTCTATCTGTTCCATCATCCTACCACTGCAGAATTGTTCTGTATGCTGCACTCATAATAAATGATGATTACTATGATTAATATTAATAACCCCAACAACATTATACAGTATAATGTCTCCAGTGATTACACTGAGAAGTTTGATAGGAATTATTCTCCTGAGCTCATCCTAAAATTTCTTCTTGCTCAGTATTATCTTGTTATTTCTATTTATTTCTCCCCTAAAAACCCCCCCCATTACTTCCCTTGTAATTATAAGCTCACTAAAGTGAGGTCCTTTCATTTTGCTTTCCTCTCCACTGCCTGAAGCATTTCAGGCTCTCAGTAAATGTTTCACTTTTGATGTTGACATCCTCAAATGGAGACAGGTGGCTTCACAAGCTAGGACAGTCATTGCATCAACCAAGATTAATTAGATAATTTGCTTCAAGCTCATTATAATTTTGGCTGTCCTTCAAGCACCCTGAGTTTTAAAAAATTACTGCTAATAACCCAGGCTTTTCATTCCTTTCAGATTTGAAAAATCTGACCCAAAATGTTCAGGAAATTTTTATGGTTCCATTGTTTACAGTGATACTTAATTTAAATATATATATATAAGGTTGACTTTAATCAGTTAAACATTGATAAATATTAATATTACTATTTTCAGATTTATTTTTTATTAAATAACACAGATCCATAGCAGATTAGCATATGAATTGATTAGTTTACAAACTCATAAGCAGAAGAATAACGTGCATAAAAAAATTTACTAAGCAGCTATTGCACCACTTATTGCTCTGATGTTTTAGAAAACTGAGAAATGGAAGATAAAATGAGCAAACTACAGGAAATACATCTAAATTACAATAATACGACAGGTTAAATAAATTCTATTGCCTGAAGAGACCATGTTTTCTACAGTGCCTGTCAGAACAGTAAGCTCAGTGAAGGTGTTTAGTGAGTGTTCATTGAAATGGAGTTACCAACCCACTGGATATATGAATCTGCTGTTGAAAACAAACCCGTAATTATCCTGACACTAAAGATGATAAATCAGAAGCCAAATCCAATGCAAGAGGCATTTATATTGACCAGTGTGCCTTGTTTGCTGAATGTGACCTGTAAAGCAAAAAGAATAATATACTCTGACTGGAGATGTTTAGTGCCTTACCTACAGGAAGCACCACTAACCTGAGAGAAAAACAAGGAGAAAACATACATGAGAGAGATTCAATCAGAGGCAGTGAGAACTAGGTGTGAACCACAGAAGTGGTTACTCACAAGGAGTGTGGCTTCACATTTAGACTACCTGCAGAGGTTCCACAGTTTCCATTCTGCAATGTAGTCAACTGGTCTACCTCATGGTTACAAATTAGCGGACCCAAACTTGGTACAATTTCTCCAGATCAGCTAAATAATTGATAACAAAATTAAAACACAAATGAAGAGCTTTCTATATGCCCAAACTTTGACGAAGTATGGGAGAACACCAAAATAATTATTTTTGGCTGCACCATGTGGCTTACCGGATCATAGTTACCCAACCAGGGATGAACTTGGGCCCCTACCAGTGAAAGCACCAAGTCTTAACTATTGAACCACAAAGAGATTCCCCCAAATGATTTTTTAATTGTTCATTTTACTTGGATAACAGGAGAAGCCTGATGATGGTAGTATTAACATAATAATTAATATATTAATATAACATGGTAGAAGATGGGTAAGGTTAATATACAGAGGTTGCAGAATGAGGGCTCCTGACCACAGTCCCTGGCCTTGCCAGTGACTGAGATATTAGGAAATATCATTTTCTATCCTTATCCAGAATGGTTGACCTCTTAACCATAATTATCCCCATGCCTTTAATTCTTCCCATAGATCCCATTTGCAGTGGTATCTCAAGATGGCTGAAACTAAGAGCAACTTAGAAAACATGTAGTTCCCAGCAATACCTGACTGTCTCATCTCTTGGCCAAGGGGCTTCTGAGGTGGCGCTAGTGGTAAAGAAGTGAAGTAATGTGAAAGTATCTCAGTCATGTCAGACTCTTTGCAACCCCATGGACTATACAGTCCATAGAATTCTCCAGGTCAGAATACTGGAGTGGGCAGCCTTTCCCTTCTCCAGTGGATCTTCCGAACCCAGGGATTGAACCCAGGTTCCATGCATTGCAGGCAAATTCTTTACCAGCTGAGCCACAGTGGTAGAGAATCCATCTACAAATGAAGAGAGGCGGTTTCGATCCCTGGGTCAGGAAGTCCCCTTGGAGTAGGAAACAGCAACCCACTCCAGTAAACTTGCCTAGAAAATGCCATGGACAGAGAACCCTGGCAGGCTACAGTCCATGGGGCCACAAAGAGTTGGACGCGACTGAGCACACGCACACATCTGTTGACCAAAACAGTTTCTATTGCTGCCTATTCTTCAAAGAAATTAGAAAACATTGACTATGATTTCTTCTGAATCCCTTACTGAACTTGAAGGCACTTAAATATTCCCAGAAATCAGTGTTTAAGGCCTAGAGCCATATGCCCTTTGGTTACATCTTTCTAGAGACCTTTATGATATTCAGCACTATAAATATAATAAGGATGCAATTTAATTAACAAACATATATCTTTCTTGTCTAAAAGTCCAAAAGTAATACAAATCCATGATTTAATGAAAAAACACTGGGTCAAATTTGTTTTGTCCAGCACCTAATTGCTAGCCTTCAGTGAGGCATCAGAACTCCCTGACCCCCAGCCTCCTCATCTATTAAATTAAATCAAATTAAATTAAAATGGACAACCCCCTCAAACCCTTCCTGCTCTAACACTCCCGGATACTGTAGAGAACTGAGAGAAGAGTAATCTTTTCCCTGATTATTTTGTAAGGTTTCCAATGATCAGTTCCATTCTTCTGGTCCCTTTGTATCCCAACCCAAATTGCTTGAATTGTTTAAGGGTAATTATCTATTAAACATGTGCTTGAACTATCAGGGATAGTGGCCAAAAGAATTTTAATATAAAGACATGTGAGCCTTCACTTAATTAAAAAAAACTTCCTCTGTGTTTCATCAACTATTAAGTCAACTGCACTTACAATGGCCTTGAGATGCTTTTAATAAACTGTGTGACTCACCAGGAAGACAAAAGTAATAGATTCTCTCAGTGTTGCTGGTAAAAGTGTCCAAGCGAGGACATGATACATGGTGCCAATCAGTATCTTGGAAAGAGATTGAAAATGGTTGTGACAAGAAAGGCAGAAAGTACAAAGAGTGATAAATAAGTGCTATCCTTTTTCTGGGCTAATTGGTGATAACTACTCATGAAAAAAATATTCATGCTATTCCAGCAAAGAAAAGTAAGGATAATAAAAGGCCACGACAAATAAATAAGGATGTTTATGCTGGTTTAAGAAGATCATCTTTCTTCCTCTGTGTTTTATTTCCTTTTCGGGCTGCTGACCTAGTCTATTTTGATAGTGATAAGAGTCACTTTGAGAGGTTTTACAAATACTGACTCTGCACAAGTTCACAGTTATCTGTAAGCTTGTCCCCATGCTCCTTACACAGGCAAAAAGAAAGAAAGAAAACAAATGGTGCGATGCAGTTTGCCTTGGAATTGAGTATTCAGGGAAGAAAAGGAGGAAACGTATGTGAGTGTGTGTAAAGTGAGTAAGGGTGTGTGAGTGTGTGCCCTAGATGAGGCACGCTGATGAGGAAGCTTTTCTTTAGAGGACCATGAGATTTAGCCCAGGAGCAGTGTGAGGCTTGTATTTCTCTAGGCTTCAGGTGATATTCCATCTCTACATCTTCTGTAGACACCTTTACAACTAGGACCATGAAAGATGGGCTCATTTGATGGGATGCATTTGACTTTGCACAGTAAATAAAAATATCCCCTTCTCAGAGACATTATAGGTGGGTTCTAGATTTCTGAATAGGTGCAAGCAGAGTGACAGCCTCATCAATGATATTCTGGCCTTTCATGCCCCAGGGTCTGTGACATACAGGTCCCTTAGGTTTTATGAGACTTTAAGTTTTTTGCAGCAGTGGAGTAGGACATGATGGAGAGGGAAACTTGGAGTTTTTAATTCAGTTGCCCTTGTTAGTCCCCTGGAATGCACTTGTTAAACTTCATTCAGTCTATTTACAATGCAGTATGAAACTTTCCCTGGTGACTCAGATGGTAAAGAATCTGCCTGCCATGCGGGAGACCCAGGTTTGACCCCTGGATCGGGAAGATCCCCTGGAAAAGGGCATGGCAACCCACTCCAGCATTCTTGCCTGGAGAATCCCATGGACAGAGGAACCTGGTAGGCTATAGTCCATGGGGTTGCAAAGAGTCAGACACGACTGAGAGAGTAACACTTTCTCTTTTTCAGGGAACCTAAGGTGATGTCTGAATCAAATGAATCAGTCTATTAAGCAAATTGCAATATGTATTGAAACCTTATCATACTCTTTCCCCCAAGATATTGCCTACACGCATTTATAAACCCTACACATCAACACTTGCAGTTTTTAGCTCTTCCTATATAGTCTATAATACATACATATGTAAGTATATTGTGTGTTCTTTCCTTTTAGAAAATTCCATACATTAAAATCTGAAGTTGGAAAACAGATAAGTCTCAAAGTGATTTTTTATGTTGTAAAAAAATTTCTTTACTTTTCAGAATAGTTTCCATGTGTTTCACCTATGCAGTCAATCTTCTTCCCCACCCTAGATTGTTCTGTTTAGCCTCTCTATAGCTTTGCATTTTCCAGAATATTACATAAATGGAATTATACAGTATTTATGCAGTATGTAGCCTTTTCAGACCAACTTCTTTCACTGACCAATATGCATTTAAGACTCATGAATGTCTTTGTATGATCTTGTCTTTTTAAAAAAAATTTCTCCGCCAAGCTGTGTCATATGAGTCATCTTAGTTCCCTGACCAGGGATTGAACCTGTGCCCCATGCAGTGAAAGTGTGGCGTCTTAACCACTGGACTGCCAGGGAAGTCCCTGCATGGTATTTTTTATGAATACCTGCCAGGAGCCGTTGTGGGAAATCCCACCCATGACGAGGTCATGAAGAAAATACCTGACAGGCAAGGCCGTTCAGGATCCCATCCATGACAAGGTCATGAGGAAAAAACCTGACACGCAGGACCATTCAGGATACAAGGGACCCTCCAGGTTGGCCTTGGCCTCTACCCCACCCTATATCCTCCCCACTTTTATGCTGTTGTTCTTGTTTGCCCACTGCAGATTCTTGTGTTGCCTGCCAAGAGCTCTCCTGCTCCTCTTTCACTAAATAAAGACCAACATAGAACCCTAGTTAATAAATCTCCTGGACGCTTGTTCCCTGTGAAGGGGCCAGGAATGAAGGAAATGTTTCAAGTAAAAACCCTTTTGCTGGCACTCTGGCTTGTTTGGCAGATGCGTACTAATGCACACGACTGCTCACAACACCTTAATCATAAACAGCATAAAAAACCTGATCACAAAAGGCCCTGATAGGCAGAGAGCCCTTTGGGGGGTGAAAAAGCCCTATTAGAGAACACAAAAATTATTATTCTAAAAGTGGTTATTGGATCAACGTTTGATTGCTGTTATTGTGCTGAGGTTGTGCAGTAAAAACTATTGTTAATATAGTTAAGGATTTAGAAAAATAAGAGTTTAGCCCTAGTGTGTAAACAATAAGATAATTGTTAATTTTAATCAAGAGTGCTAAAACAGAGGCTGCCTCACCAGAGCCACAGAGTCTGTGTGCTAAATTTTTTAGATTATTTTAGCTGAGAACTTTTGCAAAAAGGCTGACATTTGTGTTAACAGGATTGTATTTCTACTATGTTGCAACCTGCTGCACCATGAAACTGCAACTTTTCTGTTTTCTGCTAAACTCAAGGCAAAATAGAACAATAAAAACAGTTTTGCCTTCACCTAGATCATAAAATGGTAATAGGCCCCAAGGCCAGAAGATAATGTACAAAGATCCACTATGAAAGTGGATGCAGAAGTATGCAGAAAACACTCTGGTTTCATGAAGGACAAGACTGACATAATGTTAAACTAAACTTTGTATGCTTATCTTTCATCTCCCCTTAGAAATGTACTAACTTAGGGTATAAAAGCCACAGTGAAAAATAAAATGCGGCCAGACTCTGCTGCACATCCTGGTCTGGTCTCTCTCTCTCTCTCTCTCTCCCTCTCTCTCTCTCTCCCTCTCTCTCTCTCTCTCTCTCTCTCTCCCTTTCTCTCTCTCTCTCTCTCTCTCACACTTGCTGACGCCGTTCATCCTGAGGGTACGCCTGGATCCTGCTGGGGCAAGGACCCCAACAAATACCTATAAGTCTTTGTTTTTTACTTTCTAGCATATCATAGGCTTATCTTGTATTCCCTTCTCCAGCCCTGAAACTGTTCCTTTTCATGACGAATCCAGGGGAATGGCACTTAGAAACCTATATCTGGGCACATGGTGTGTTTATTGTTACTGAGGTGTCATTGTCTAGGGCCCTTCAGTAGGGAAAATTATAATATATGTTTATTTAAGTCATGACTGCATCACACTGACTCCTCTCTTCCTAATCCAGAACCACCAGGTTCTTCCTTTGATGGAAAAACATTCTACATTCATTCATTCAATTCAGTACCATCTAGTCAGAGGTACTTCTTGTTTTGCATTCAAGTTTGGAACCACTTATTTCTTATTCTGCTCCCAGCCTGACTCAGTAAGAGGAAAGCCGATCTGAAAACTGATTAGCTTTTAGGGTGACCAAGCAGAATACAACAGTTTCCACCTGTCTTGCCTGGCTCTGAAGGTGTAATCTGTCATTTCTTTATCAATTTTAACAAAAAAAAAAAAAAAAAAAAACCAAAAGTTTGAAAATCCTAAGGTTCTGAGAACAACCCAAATTGTACAGCTTTCTCCAAGGAAAGCAGAGGAGAGGGAACAGAAATGACAGAAACTGACTGTCTAATAATCCCTTACAGCCTACATTTGTATTTCTTAATGTTTGGAGTCCTGAGAGTAGGAGGATTTATTTCTGTTACCAAATAATTCAGATACAGTATCTTAACTACCCTTCTATTCTGTGGCAGGTCAAGGGTGTGCTGTGGAGAATATTGCCAAACTATGTATCTTCATTGGCTCCAAAAGGCTCTCCTTTTCCAAAAGAAGAAACTTGCTTTTCATGACAAAGCTGTCTTAATTTTCAAGTGTCATGGTCTAATTAAAGTGACTGTGACTGACAGAAATGCAAGTTTCCAGCTTCTTCCCTTTCTATGAAGTCAAAGGAGGAAACAGTATAAAGTGCAAACAAGCAAACGGAAGATTTCTTTGTTTCAGGTTCCAAATTCAACAGGCAACTAATGTGAGGAGGGCGAGGCAAGTTTTCCAACAGCCAGAGCCAGGATCAAGAGCAACTTGCTCGGTTGCCAATTCCACCTCTGAAACAAACATGAAACAGGCCCTGAACCTTCTTACTCTTTGGATGCGAGGCCGAATACACAGTGCAGAGAGGGTTGTGCTTGGGCAAACCTCAACTTGCAGCTGGTTTTACCGCAGTGGCTTTCAGCAAAGCGCTGTTTCACCCAGAGCCGGTTTCCTTCTCTGCAAAAAAGAGAAGAAAAAGTCACTGCCTTGCTTACCTCATACGAGCGTCTGAGGCTCAAATTAACTGCAATAATGTCAAAGAACTTTGTGAACTCAAAAGAGCTATAAATATAAGGTGTTATTAGAAGTGATTGGAAGGAATGATGAGACAGTTTAATTTTAAGTAATTCCAAATCCCCTGGGGTGGAGAAGAGCTGTGTGAGGGTTGTTTTTGTTTAGTCGCTCAGTCGTGTCTGACTCTTTGCGACTCTGTGGACTGTAGCCCACCAGGCTCCTCTGTCCATGGGATTCTCCAGGCAAGAATACTGGTGTGCATTGCCATGCCTTCCCCCAGGGGATCTGCCTAGATCAAACCCAGAGATCAAACCCGAGTCTCCTGCGTCTCCTGCATTGGCAGGTGGATTCTTTACCACTGAGCCACCTGGGAAGCCCTATGTAAGGGTTGTTGTTGCTCTATGGTAAGGTGGGGGAGGGAGGGTGGGGTATGGATGAGTGGGGGAGAGGGCAGGGCTGGCAAGGGGAGGAGGGTGATTTCTCCTCTGCCCTAGGAAGCAGGGCAGGTTGAATCCCTTTGGGAAGGAGGCAGCAAATATCACTGGGGATTTGAGACAACTACTATGATGATAAACCAGGATTTAGCTAACAGGAGACAGAAAGATGGTAAGAGGGGCTACCTGTGCTCCAGAAATACCAGAAGTGGATCAAAAGATGGCGGAGGGTGGTGCCTAGAAATGGAAAGAAAAGAGAGGAAGTCAAAACTAATGAGGACAAAGGAAGGAGAGCTGCTTACGGCACTCAGGGGAAGCCATGCAACTGAGCTAAGGTGAGAAGGTGTTTCTAGACTCAGGACGAGAGGACCTGAGGCATCAGCGTTAGCAAACCCAGGGGCCAACCAGGGAGAATCAGCTGGAAAAGGGCTCCATACCTAGATTAGTGGTTTACAGACACATAGAGGTTTACTTATTTACAAATGTCCACTCAGTGTCAGAGGATTCCCAAGTGGTGCAGTGGTAAAGAATCTGCCTGCCAATGCAGGAGATGCAAGAGTCGTGGGTTTGATCCCTGGGTCAGGAAGATCCTCTGGAGTAGGAAATGGCAACGCACTCCAGTTTTCTTGCTTGCGAATTTCCATGGACAGAGGAGTCTGGTGGGCTACAGTCCAAGGGGTCGCAAAGAATCGGACACAATGAGCCACTGAGCACGCTGAGTGCCAGGTCCTGGAAAGGGGACACTGCTTTTAAACAAAATACTATACAGAACTCCATTGTGTGAAACAGAAAAAAAATTGAAGCTGCTTTTTAAAAAAAAAACCAATTATGATTTATTCTCCACAATACTTTGTTAAAGAGTTCAATGATTTGCACTCAGATATTATATAGCTGAGAGGTAACCAAGTATAATACAAAGAATTGGTCTGAAGTCTTCGCACTGATGGCCATAGAGTCTCTTGTGAAGGTGTTCTGTTGAAGTGAGGCTCGGAGAAGCCAGGGCCTCCCAGCTTCCCTCTGAATCCTGTTGGCAGCTCCCAAGTCACCTCTGTAGGTACATAGATTTCTATCAAGAAATGGAGATAAGCCCTCTCAACCTTGTTTTATCTTTGGCGCCCAGCACCTGAAAGGTACCGGTGCGTGCGTCCTCAGTCACTAAGTCATGTCCAACTCTGTGAGCTCATGGACTGTAGCCTGCCAGGTTCCTCTGTCCATGGGATTTTCCAAGCAAGAATACTGGAGTGGGTTACCATTTCCTTTTCCAAGGGATCTTCCTGACACTGGGATCGAACCTGTGTCTCTTGTGTCTCCTGAATTGACAGGTGGACTCCTTACCACTGAGTCACCAGGGAAGCCCCTGAGAGGTACTCAGTATTTCTCAAATGAATGAACATGATAGAGGATAGGTGGTCTGCAGGAGAAAACTCAGATAATGGATTCAGGGAACTCTGAAACTGTCATGAAGCTGTAACTTATTATCCACACGTAGACCCGAAAGTTTCTCAAGCTTTAGACTTGGAATGTGGCTGACTCGTCAGGGGGTGTGGGAGCCCCTAGTTAGGGATGTGTGTCTAACCACAGGAGCCAAAGTTGTAGCAGGTAAGACAAGCCAGAACCAGAAGACACATCTATGGAAACAATCTCAGTTGTTTTGTGACAGGAAGTGGGGTCTGGCTGCTCAACACTCAAAAGACTTCCCAGGTTGGTGGGAAGGGAAGTTTGTTTATTTTGGTTGCTGGCAACCAAGGAGATAGGGGAGGGTGAACTTCTGTCCAAAGGCCAATTCTCTACCCTGACAATCAGGGGGCAAAAGCTTTTATAGGCTCAGGGAGGGGGCTACATGCAGAAACAGTACAGTCAGCTCTGACAGTCATCTTCAAATTGGTCATTAGTGTCTGACCAATGTCATCTTGATTGTTTTAAGTACAATTAGTCTTCAGTTCCAGGATTGGTTTGTTCCCATTTCCTTGAGGCCATTTCTCAGAACTGTGGCAATTTATGTCATGGATTATAGTCTGGTCATCGTGTAGTGAACTTCTGTGACCTGGTGGGGGTTTCAGTAATATCTACAAGACAGCTTACAGGACATAGCTCAGAATCTTATCTATAGCTTTTGAGAAGGAACCAAAGATCTTTGACTTTGCTTAATGACTAAACTTTTATTATTTAGTCTTGTTGGACAGTTTTCGTTTGCTTCTGCATTTTCTCCCTTCTCTGATTAAACTTATTCTTTGGCTAGAGTTTTTCCACAGACAAAGGGCAGGCTGAGGACGTGGAGGACAGGGCCCATAGGGTCCTACTCTGTTTCAACTTCATCATGAAAACACAGCCACTCCACTGCTCTGCTCCTATAAAATAGGATAAAAACACGTAACATTTATTGAGTGTTGACTACTTGCCAGGCACAGTGATAACTCCCTAATGCCATGTGGTGGCCAAAAGATTGCCCCCTAAAGATGTCTGTGTCCCAATCCCCGCAGTCTGTGACTATGTTACATTAGACAGCAAAAGAAGAATTAAGGCTGCAGATGGAATTAAGGTTACTAATCAGTTGACTTTGAGATGGGATGATTGTTTTGGATTATCTGGTGGGTAATCACAGGAGTCCTTATAAGTGAAAGCAGGAGGCAAGAGGCAGTGTCAGAGAAGGAGATGTAATGGCAGAAGCAGTGGTTGGAATGATGTGATGTGAGGGCTTGACTGACTATTGCTGAGATTGAAGGTGGAGGGAGCCATGGCTCAAGGAATGTGGGCAACCTCTAGAAGCTGGAAGCACAGGAAAACAGATTCTCCTCTGAGCTTCCTTGCCCTGCTGACACGTTGATTTCGGCCCAATGACACCCATTTCAGGCTTCTGATCTCTTGAACTGTAAGTTAAAAGTGTTTTTTCCTTGAGCCACTAACTTTGGGATAATTTATTACAGCTGTAACTGGAAAAAAATACAGATTGTTTTCATCCATCCCCCTCTCGACAATAGCTCCAGCAGATGGGTACTTAATATTGCTATTTTGCAAGTGAGTAAACTAAGGACTTTCCTGGTGGTTCAGTGTTAAATAATCTGCCTGCCAATGCAGGAGACACAGGAGATGTGGGTTCAATCCCTGGGTTGGGAAGATCCCCTGGGGTAGGAAATGGCAACCCACTCCAGCATTCTTGCCTGAGAAATCCAATGGACAGAGGAGCGTGGAGGGCTACAACCCATGGGGTTGCAAAGAGTCAGACTTGACTTAGCGACTGAGCACAGACTAAGGCTTGGGGCGGGGGGCAGGGTTGACTCATTTGACCCAGAGGTGAGTGGTTGGCCTGACTCTGGAGCCACCTAAGGATAGTTTTACTTCTTCATTCCACAAATGAGAAAACTGAGGCCCGGAGGTATGTCCTGACCTGCCCCAGGTCACATGTGAGTTGGTGCCAAGGCTCAGCTGTACCCTCATGAGAATAGTGCAGACCAGTGCTTCACAAACACATATGCCCACAAGTCACCAAGGGTCCTGTTAGATGCAGGCTCCATTCAGCAGGTCAGGGCTGGGATCCAGGGTGCTGTATTTCTGACCAGCCCCCAGGTGAGGCCAATATTGCTAGCCAGGGAATAGCAAAGCCGTGCCCCACTTTGGGGGTTCTGAGCAACCCAAAGCCGTCAGAGAGTTTTGGGCATCTAGTGGGATGAGGGGGCCCTAGAGAGGGAGACTTAGCAGCAGATGCCTCACTGTTCTGTGGCCAAGGAGATTTAGGGACTCAGAGGGAAAGGTCAGAGTTAAAGACAGGGCTATCATTCATTGAGCTCCCCTTGAGAAAGATGTCTCCAAATGTGACAATTATTTTTTAAAATAGTTTCTGTGTTACTTTAAAATTTTTACTTATTTATTTCTTATTTTTGTCCATGCTGTGCAGCACAAGGGATCTTAGCTCTCCAACCAGGAATGGAACCCACATCCCCTACAGTGGAAGCATAGAGCCTTAATCACTGGACCACTAGGGAAGTCCTTGTGATGATTACTGTTTGATTACTGTTGTCGTTTGGAAAATCCCAGAGCCGGTGCTCTGTGACAACCTGGAGGGACAGAGTAGGGAGGGAGATGAGTGGGGGGCTCAGGAGGGAGGGGACACAAGTATGCCTGTGGCTGATTCATGTTGATATGTGGCAAAAAACCATCACAATATTGTCAAGTAATTATCCTCCAATTAAATTAATTAATTTCTTAAAAAGTCATTTGAAGTTTGCCAGCATGGATCTGGCATCATGATTGCATCTACTCTTTTATGGGACAAGGCATACAGGTCAAGGGCCTCTTCCTGCCATGGAGACTGAAATAGCTGCATGTGACTGTGTGGGAAAAAGCAACAGTCTCCATTGCCTGACATATGTTATATATATATATATAAAGAAGACAATCTGCTTATTCTTCCAGAAATGTCTCTAAAGCTTTGGTGTAATCAAAGGACTCATGGTCCTGGCCCCCTCCTCTCTCAGCCCCCAAACCACTTGTCCAGTGAATCACAAAGTCAGGACAAGAAGGTAGTTCAGTCTGTAACCATAGTCATGCTTCTCTGAGTCTACATTTTGTGCTTCACTAAAAAATATGTATAAACATGCACACACAGCGGATCTGTGTGTAGGGCCTAGTGGGAGCTTCCCCTAGCCTCTTCACTGTGGTTGCAGAATTGCCAGCTGTCTGTGGCTATTAGCACTGCCTGAAGGCTGAGAATGTTCTGGTTTCGTTTTGAAACAACAACCAGGCACGCAAGCAAGAAATGTCAGCTTTTGTTTCAGACACCAGAACTCAGAGAAGGAAGCCAGTGTTTGGTTGACAGTTTCCCAGGGTATAGAGTGAAAACATGTCTCTATAATATTTACAATAGCTTCAAAATGAAAGGATTAAAAAAAAAAAAAACTCATCCAAATCAACATTATTAAACTTCAAAGCTCTCTAATCTCTGACCTGAAAATGAAATTTTTGATTGTTTCTATTAATAAAAGAAGTTTTCTACAACCTTTCTTAGCTCTAGGGCTTGCTTCTGAGGATAGGGGTAATTCTTCAGGGAAAAGAATAAAATCTATCCACTAGTTGTCAGGATCACGCCGCAAGCTCTGAGCAGCCCTGTAAAGGACAAGATAGTTTCTTTGCCTTGGTCAGGGTCTGGATGCTCAGAGTGTGACAGGCCTGGACACCAAACCCTTCAGTGGGGAGGACTCTGACCAGCCCTGGGACTTGACGTATGGGTGGTTTTCAGTGATCAGTGTGAGGTAGTGAGAAAACACAGCCTGGGAGTCAGACAACCTTTGTGTTATCTTGTTTAGACCCTGAACCTTTTAATTTTACTCTGAGCTTGTGTCCTTCTCTGAAAAATACAAATAATAGCACCTCTTCTCAGGATTATTGTGAGATTAAAGGAGATAATACACATGGCACAAAGTAAACCTCTAAAAATGTTTGTTCCTCCAAGTGCATGCTCAGTCATTAATTTGTGCCTGACTTTTTGCAATCCCATGGACTGTAGCCCACCAGGCTCTTTCATCCCTGGGATTTCTGACAAGAATACCAGAGTAGGTTGCCATTTACCTTCTCCAGGGGATCTTCTGACCCAGGGATTGAACCCACATCTCCTGTACTGGCAGGTGGATTCTTTACCACTGAGCCACCAGGGAAGGCCCTTGTTCCTCCAAGAGACAGAAACAAACAGACTTTCAAGAATAATATCTGTTTGACTTGTAGAATGTATTGTTACCTTCTATCTGAAATAATCTTCCTCATTATAGTTTCCTTGGTCTACCAGTAATATCGTTTTATATTTCTTTTGCACGTACAATTGATGACAGGAGAGACAGATCCAAAGTACAATTGATGGCAAGCTGTTGTTGTCACAGTCCACAAAATGAACACATTCAGCCAAATACAGGAGAGATGCACTGCTTGCAGATGATGTGATCCTCTACATAGAAAACCCTAAAGACTCCAGCAGAAAATAACTAAAGCTAATCAATGAATATAGTAAAGTTGTAGGATATAAAATTAACACACAGAAATCTCTTGTATTCCTATACACTAATAATGAGAAAACAGAAAGATTAAGGAAACAATTCCATTCACCATTGCAATGAAAAGAATAAAGTACTTAGGAATAAATCTACTTAAAGAAACAAAAGACCTATATATAGAAAACTATAAAACACTGATGAAAGAAATCAAAGATGACACAAATAGATGGAGAAATATACCATGTTCATGGATTGGAAGAATCAATATAGTGAAAATGAGTATACTACCAAAAGCAATCTATAGATTCAACACAATCCTTATCAAGCTACCAATGGTATTTTTCAGAGAACTAGAACAAATAATTTCACTATTTGTATGGAAATACAAAAAAACCTCGAATAGCCAAAGCAATCTTGAGAAAGAAGAATGGAACTGGAGGAATCAACTTGCCTGACTTCAGGCTATGCTATAAAGCTACAGTCATCAAGACAGTATGATACTGGCACAGAGACGGAAATATAGATCAATGGAACAAAATAGAAATCCCAGAGATAAATCCACACACCTATGGACACCTTATCTTTGACAAAGGAAGCAAGAATATACAATGGAGAAAAGACAAATCTCTTTAACAAGCGGTGCTGGGAAAACTGGTCAGTCACTTGTAAAAGAATGAAACTAGAACACTTTCTAACACCATACACAAAAATAAACTCAAAATGGATTAAAGATCTAAATGTAAGACCAGAAACTATAAAACTTAAAGGAAAACATAGGCAAAACATTCTCTGACATAAATCACAGCAGGATCCTCTATGACCCACCTCCCAGAGTAATGGAAATAAAAGCAAAAATAAACAAATGGGACCTAATTAAACTTAAAAGCTTTTGCACAATGAAGGAAACTATAAGCAAGGTGAAAAGACAGCCTTCAGAATGGGAGAAAATATTAACAAATGAAACAACTGACAAAGAATTAATCTCAAAAATATACAAGTAGCTCCTGCAGCTCAATTCCAGAAAAATAAATGACCCAATCAAAAAAATGGGCCAAAGAACTAATCAGACATTTCTCCAAAGAAGACATACAGATGGCTAACAAACACATGAAAAGATGCTCAATATCACTCATTATTAGAGAAATGCAAATCAAAATCACAATGAGGAATCATCTCATGCCGGTCAGAATGGCTGCTATCAAAAAGTCTACAAACAATAAATGCTGGAGAGGGTGCAGAGAAAAGGGAACCCTTAGACTATTGGTGGGAATGCAAACTAGTACAGCCACTGTGGAGAACAGTGTGGAGATTCCTTAAAAAACTGGAAATAGAGCTGCCATATGACCCAGCAATCCCACTGCTGGGCATACACACTGAAGAAACCAGAATTGAAAGAGACACATGTACCCCAATGTTCACTGAAGCACTGTTTATAATAGCCAGGACATGGAAGCAACCTAGATGTCCATCGGCAGACAAATGGATAAGAAAGGTGTGGTATTACTCAGCTACTAAAAAGAATGCATTCGCATCAGTTCTAAGGAGGTGGATGAAACTGGAGCATATTATACAGAGTGAAGTAAGTCAGAAAGAAAAACACCAATACAGCATATTAACACATATATATAGAATTTAGAAAGATGGCAACGATGACCCCATATGTGAGACAGCAAAGGAGACACAAATGTAAAGAACAGGCTTTTGGACTCTGTGGGAGAAGGTGAGTGTGGGATGATTTGAGAGAATAACATTGAAACATGTATATTATCATATATGAAATAGATGGCCAGTCCAGGTTTGATGCATGAGACAGGGTGCTCAGGGCTGGTGCACTGGGATGACCTTGAGGGATGGGATGGGGAGGGAGGTGGGAGGAGGATTCAGGATGAGGAACACATGTACACCCATGGCTGATTCACGTCAATGTAGGCAAAAACTACTACAATGTTGTAATTAGCCTTCAATTAAAATAAATAAATTAATTAAAAAAATAATAAACATATTATAAAATATTTTTTAAAAAATATGCTCTACCCCTTAAAGAATAATTCAAGGGGCATGAACAATAAATATGGTTAAATATATTGTATATATATATATATATATATATATTTAAAAAAAGCAAATACAGGAGAAATGGCTGTCTTCAGAAAAAATGGTAATAATCAATGAATTGATTATCCTGGTGATGTTAATCAAAGATTCAGTGCCAGAAGAGACTTTCTCTGGTGCCTGCTAGTAATTGTTGGGGACCGGGTTTTCCTTTCTTTCCTGCCTTCCCTCAACACTCCCCACCCTGCCTCCTCCCCTGCCAGCTGGCAGAGAAAGTGCTTCCAGGGTGACCTCCTTTGTCCTCTGCTCACATCCCTTAAGCCACACAGCCAGGGTCAGCTCAGGTGAACCAGACATGAGCCCTACCCCTTCAGCTACCCTAGGCCCAAACCTCCCCCCTGGCCTCAGGACAGAAGCTGTGACATTTCACATCAGGGCAGAAGGACTGGAGTGCTGGCCATTTTCCTGCCTAATTGCCTGTCAGAGGGAGTGAAGCTTAAACTACAGGGCACTTCCTTTGCACTGGGCCTTCTAAGGCTCTAGAAATAGACCCTCATGGTCATATGGTTTTTTAAAAATTAAAATTTGCAAGGCATATTTTAACCACAGTCAGTAAAGACCCTGTTTCTTCTTTCATGTCCTTTCCATCATTCTTTCCCATCTGGTGGGGACATTGTGGCTTTCCTTGGGCTTTGGGGAGGAAGTTGAGCTGGAGATACATGTAGTTTGGGTTTAGTGATATATATTGTTGAATGCTGTGGTCTCTGCCGAGTATGTCTAGGGGCTACTATAGTTCATTGGCTGGGAGTCGTGACAGTAAGATGCAGGGGACAGAGGCCATTTCATGACATGGAAAGTCCTGTGGCGTTTGGCACTGGAAGCATGAGAACAGTGAAGGAGAAACAAGATTTGAAAGGTTGGAACTGAAAAACATCTTTCAGTTGGAAAGATGTGGAATGTGGAACATTCTTCCAATCTTTAGTAAATGTAAGATTCAGCTCTCAAACAAGTTTAGTCAAAATGCATGTTCTTTCTTGTCAGGAATATACTTGAAAATGTAGCATAGACAATTATGATACTGTGTGTGTATGTGTGTGTGTGTGTGTGTGTGTGTGTGTGTGTGCGCGCGCGCGCGCACGTGCTGTGCACACTAAGTCACTCAGTCATGTCTGACTCTTTGCAACCCTATGAACTGTAGCCCATCAGACACCTCTGTCCATGGGGATTCTCCAGGCAGGAATACTGCAGTGGGTTGCCATGCCCTCCTCCATGGGATCTTCCAAACCCAGGTCTCCCGCATTGCAGGCGGATTCTTCACTGAGCCACTAGGGAAGCCCAAGAATACTGGAGTGGGTAGCCTATCCCTTCTCCAGAGGATCTTCACCACCCAGGAATCAAACCAGGGTTCCCTGCATTGCAGGTGGATTCTTTACCAGCTGAGCTACCAGGGAAGCCTATATATATATATATATATATATATATATATATATATATATATATATTTTTTTTTTCCCTTTCCTGTATTGATGGAAATCGCATACAACAACATTTATCAGAATTCCTGTGTTTTCAGGCAACAAGTCTGAAGCAATACCACAAAAGCAAGGTGTCTGAAGTAGTTCATAAATAAAAAGAACAAAAAGATATTTCAAAATTCAAGACAAAAACATTACACATGTACATGGCTTTACCAATAATGATTTAGATACCAGAGAAAGCATTTTCTAAGCAACAAATTACTAAAAAAAAAAAAAAAAAGATTTCAATCAACCTTGCTAGAGAGAAGATGAATTATCTTTCTATTCTCCCTATAAAAATATGATAAAATTTTTTATAGGGATCAAAGATTATGCATCCAAAACAATATAGGAAAAGATTATTTTAAGGGTGTGTCAGGGAGCTAATTAACAAATGTAACATCACTTCTCTGGATTTTTAGCTTTTGGGTATTCAACAGCTTAAAACATTTTGAATTTACTGTGATATATTGTCTCTTTCTAAATAATAATAAGTAAATATTCCTTTGTATTATTTTTCCTAGCGAGGATCCCCAAAGTCATATAAGTTTCAGGTCCCATAAAATGTGGGTCTGCCCCTCGTGCTAAGGTATGATTGCAATATTTTCAAACCTTTCGAAGGATTCAAAGTCAGAGAGGCAGAGAGCACAGAATTGAAGACCAAAAATGACATTGCTGATGTACCAAAATGAGCCTGCTACTTGACCCCGGACACAGTCTGGGCTCTGTATTTGGGATGGAATTTAGGATGGATAGGTCACCTGTACACTGCCTCTCCACCCTCATATAATCAGCAGGCAACCAAAAGGACCCTGCTTGAGTCCTTAAAAAAAAAAGAAACGTTTACTTTATACTAGGTCCATATAGTCAAAGCTATAGTTTTTCCAGTAGTCATGTATGGGTGTGAGAGTTGGATCGTAAAGAAGGCTTGGCACCAAAGAATTGATGCTTTTGAGCTGTGGTGTTGGAGAAGACTCTTGAGAGTCCCTTGAACTGCAAGGAGATCCAACCAGTCAATCCTAAAGGAAATCAGTCCTGAATATTCATTGGAAGGACTGATGCTGAAGCTGAAGCTCCAATACTTTGGCTACTTGATGCAAAGACCTGACTCACTGGAAAAAACCCTGATGTTGGGAAAGATTGAAGGCAGGAGGAGAAGGGGGACAACAGGACGAGATGGTTGGATGGCATCACCGACTCAATGGACATGAGTTTGAGCAAGCTTCGGGAGATGGTAAAGGACAAGGAAGCCTGGTGTGCTAGAGTCCATAGAGTCACAAAGAGTGGCTGAACACAACTGAGTGACTGAACTGAACTCAGTGTATAGTCACTTAGCAATGTTGTCATAGTTTCGGGTAGATAGCAAAGGGACTCAGCCATACATACACATGTATCCATCTCTCCCCCAAACTCCCCTCCCATCCAGGCTGCCACATAATCTTGAGCAGAGTTCCCTGTGCTGTACAGTAGGTCCTGGTTGGTTATCCATTTTAAATATCTGCTTGAATCCTTTTGGAGTTACTACTACAACTTTTCTTCCTCTTCTTTTTTTTAAATTGAATTTGTATTTTGAAGACAACACGTGTCAAACCTTCAAAAGACAAAGAACACTATGATATTTCTTTCTAACGAGAGACAGCTTCCCCATCCAGAGGCCTCCTCTCTACAGGAAACTGATGGTGTTTTCAAAGTAACAACCTCTATACTTTAACCAAATGGGCTGCTTTGCAGTTTATCAAATTTTCAATCATAAGCATTCAGTTCAGTTCAGTTCAGTCACTCAGTCATGTCCGAACTTGTGACCCCATGAACCGCAGCATGCCAGGCCTCCCTGACCATCACCAACTCCCAGAGTCCACCCAAACCCATGTCCATTGAGTCAGTGATGCCATCCAACCATCTCATCCTCTGTCATCCCCTTCTCCTACCACCTTCAGTCTTTCCCAGCATCAGGGTCTTTTCCAGTGAGTCAGTTCTTTGCACCAGGTGGTCAAAGTACTGGAGTTTCAGTTTCAACATCAGTCCTTCCAATGAACACCCAGGACTGATTTCCTTTAGGATGGACAGGTTGGATCTCCTTGCAATCCAAGGGACTCTCAAGAGTCTTCTCCAACATCACAGTTCAAAAGCATCAATTCTTTGGCATTCAGCTTTCTTTGTAGTCCAACTCTCACATCCATACATGACCACTGGAAAAACCATAGCCTTGACTAGATGGACCTTTGTTGACAAACTAATGTCTCTACTTTTTAATATGCTGTCTGGGTTGGTCATAACTTTCTTTCCAAGGAGTAAGAGCCTTTTAATTTCATGGCTGCAATCACCATCTGCAGTGATTTTGGAGCCCCCCCAAAATAAAGTCAGCCACTGTTTCCATTGTTTCCCCATCTATTTGCCATGAAGTAATGGGACCAGATGACATGATATTAGTTTTCTGAATGTTGAGCGTTAAGCCAACTTTTTCACTCTCCTCTTTCACTTTCATCAAGAGGCTCTTTAGTTCTTCACTTTCTGCCATAAGGGTGGTGTCATCTACACATCTGAGGTTATTGATATTTCTCCCGGTAATCTTGATTCCAGCTTGTGCATTACATGTTGATTTTTTACTATAGAATGAGAGACTTTAGTTCATTTCCACCTTCCCACTTGCACTTTCTACCTCCCTATATGGACATTTCTGAAATTGGGGTTAAATCAACATTTGGTATTTATATAACCATGAATATGTACATATATTCACTTAGAAAAAGATAGAGACCCCTCTGTCCTGGCTCCGATTGGGATTGGCTGCTCACTGGGTCTGCTGTCCAGTTGTGACTCGGCTTCTTTTCGTCAGCTCCCGGGGAGTTTCCTTTGTCCACACTCTGTGTTGAAGCCTCTGTTTCCTAGAATCTGTGTCTTCCTCTTTCATGGTTTAATTCCTTCCTTTGGTGGAGTACATCCTTCTGGAACTTTCTGAGAAGAAGTTACTCTTTACCACTGCGTGGACTGTAGGCCGGCAGCCTCCTCTCTCATGGGATTATCCAAGCAAAAATACTGAAGTGAGTTGCCATTTCCTTCTCCAGGGGATCTTCTCCAACAGGGGATCAAACCCGCATCTCCTGCATGCAGGCGGATTCTTTATGCTGAGCCACCAGGAAAGCTCCCGAGAAGGAGTTGGTGGAGGGAAATTTTGAAGCCCTTGCTGGTGTGAAAAAGACTTTATTTTATCTTCATATTCAATTAGTATTTTAACAAGGTGTCGGGAGCCGCTGGGAAGTGCCCAGACCGTGACAAGGTCACAGGATGAGAGAGGAACCTGCAAGGCAGCTCTTCCCCTCAGGGTCACCCCGGGGACCCAGTTTGTCCCCTTTCTCTTTCTGTCTTACTGTTATTGTGCTTTCTACTAAATCTTGGAAATGTAATATGTAGTAATCAGGCCTCCCCAGAATAGCCCAAGCCGAGGGTATGGCTATGGGTAGAAGTAAGGAAAAGGCCACAGGCATAGTTTGGCTGCTTGCTCAGAAGATTATAATGTTCTAGATTAGAAAAGAGTAGAGACATTTAGATTCAGAAGTAGATATACTGCTTCAGTTTACTTGCTGTTTGGTCAAGAGAGTTTTCATTGTCGCTATTTCAGTGCTGCTATTTGTCCACTGTTTCCATTCCCTTAATAAACATAGAATATTATGGGTATTTTTGTAGAATTAGAAAATGTGTAACATAGGATTTCAATAGTATGAAATATTTATATTAACCAGCCTCACTGCCATCACCTCACTATTAATAGAGGTGTTTTGCTGCTTTAGAGGTGTTTTGCTGCTTCTTAGTTAAAGATTGTAGACTGAGGTTGTTTGGTCTTAGACAAAGAAAAATATCGAGGTTTTCTCATGGTACTATTCTCAGAAATGTCAAACATGTTTTTCATAACCCTTCCCATGTATTGTTTTATTGTCCAAAGAATTCATACTATATCTGGAATCTATGGAACATTGTTTTTGTCAGAGTGAAAATGTTAGGCCATTGAGGCAAGAAGACTATGTACAGGACATTCAAGGAAAAAGCCCTGTAATCGAGATTGTTCCAGATGAAGTCATTGGAAAAGATATGAGGGAAAGTGTTGATGGAAGTATGAAACCAACATCTGATGTAACATGGGGTGATGGTAAGGGGGAGGCAAGAAAAACAATCCTATATAATCTGAGCTGTTAAAAAATAAACAGAGAGAGTTCTTGCATTGCAACCAGAGTCCATGCACTTCTTTTCGCTGACGCCACTCATCCCTTGAGTATTCCTGGACTGCCGGGGTTGGACTCTGGCAACAAGGTAGAGAATTCTAGGTTGGAGAAGATTTTCCTCAAAACTTGGAAGACATCGCTTCATTCTCGTCCAGATTTTGGTGTTGCCAAGAAACCCAATGCCAATCGTTCTCAGTCCGTTCTGTAAACTTTCAGGATCTTTTCCTTTTTGTGGATGTTCTGAAGTGGCAGGTAACATGCTTTTTTGGCCCTCTGGTCCCTCATTTTTCTGTTTCAGAGGATACTTCAGTTCTGAGAAATGTATTATTTCCTTAATAAATTTGTCCTCTCCATTTTCTCTGCTTTTTCTTTCTTGAGTACCTAGCATTGTTTACATATTTTAATATATATTGAATATATTTTAATAGCATTGTTTTATACCTAGCTCTGGTATACCAGAATCTGTTCTAGGCCCTTGGGACATAACAATGAACCAAAGAGATAAAATCTCTCCCCATGCTGAACTTGTGTCCTTACAATGGAGGGCCAGATGTTGAATTTTCTGAATTAATGCTTCAATTTTCTCATCATTTTTATTTCCCCTTTTTTATAATTAAGACTCTCCCCACTCCCCCCCTGTTTTTTTGGACCACACAACAAGGCATCCCTCACCAGGGATCAAACCTGTGTCCCCTGCAGTGGAAGCACAGAGCCCTAATCACCAGGGAATTCCCGAGACTTTACTTTTTAAAAAAACTTTCATTATTTTATTTATTTATTTATATTTTTGGCTGTGTTGGGTCTTTGTTGCTGCATGAGCTTTTCTCTAGTTGTGGTGAGTGGGGGCTACTCTCTAGATGTGGTGTACAAGTTTCTCGTTGTGGTCGGTGGATTTTCTCTGTTGTGGAGCACAGGCCCTAGGCACATGGGTTTCAGTAACTGTAGCACATGAGCTTAGTTGCTCAGTGGTGTGTGGATCTTCCTGGACCAGAGATTGAACCAGTGTCCCCTGCATGCCAAGGCTCACTCTTAACTACTGGACCATCAGGGAAGCCTGACTTTACTTTTTAAAGAAACTTTAGTTACCGAAAAATCAAACAGATTGTGTAAAGGGTTCCCATATGCTCCCCCCTTCCCTGTTCCTCTCTGTTTCACTTTCCTCTATAGTTCTCAGTAGTGTGAAACATTTATTATAATTGATGAACCAATATGCTAACTAGAATCCATAGCTTTCATTTGAATTCATTCTTTGTGCAGTACAGGCCCATGAGTTTTGAGAAATACATGTCATATACCCACCATTATCATATCATTCAGAATAGTTTGTCCTAAAAATCACCTGTGCTCCATTTATATCTCCCTCCAACAAGCACTGATTTTTTTTAATTAGATCTTTAGTTTTGCCTTTTTCTACAATGTCTTATAGTTGGAATCATATAGTATGTAGCCTTTTTAGACTGGCTTATTTCATTTAGCATATGCATTTGAAGTTCTGCCTTATAAAGCTGTTTATGGCTTGATAGCTCATTTCTTAACACTGAATAATATTCCATTATCTGGGTATATCATGGTTTGTTCATCTGTTTAAGGACATCTTGGTTGCTTCCAATTTTTGGCAATTATAAATAAACTTGCTATAAATATTCATGTACAGGTCTTTGTGTAGAACACAAGTTTCCGACTCATTTGGGTAAACATGAACGTGATTACTGAATCTTGTGGCAAGACTGTTTTCCCCCTAGCTTTATTGAGAGATAGCTGACGTATGAACTGTGCTTAGCTTTTTAAGATACTGCCCAACTGTCTTCGAAAGTGGCTGTACTACTTTGCCTTCCAACCAGCAACAAAAACAACAAATGAGGGGTGCTCTTGCTCTGCATCCTTTCCAGAATTTGGTGGTGTTGGGTTTTTGTTTTTGGTGGTTTTTTCTTTTTTTTGATGCTAGCCACTCCAAATCAATGTACAGTGGTATCTCATAGTTATTTTAATTTGCAATTCCCCAGTCACATAAGACATTGGGCATCTTTTCATGTGCTTGTCTGCCATCTGTATATCTTCTTTGGTGCGGTGTCTATTCAGACCTTTTGCTTTTTTAAAATTGGGTGGTTTGTTTCCTTATTATATTCTGAATACAAGTCCTTTTATCAGATACACGTTTTGCAAATATTTTCTCCCAATCTGTGACTTGTCTTCTCGTTCCCTTAACGATGTCTTTTGTGTAGTAGATTTTTATTTTAATGAAGTCTGACATCGTTTTGGATTGTGCTTTTGGTGTTCTATTTTTAAAGTTATGCCAAACCCAAGGTCACCTAGATTTTCTCCTATGTTATCTTCTAGAAGTTTTATAGTTCTGAATTTACATTTAGGTCTAGGACTCATTTGGGGTTAATTTTTGCCAAAAGTGTAAAATCTACATTTAGATTAATTTGGGGTTTTTTTGGCCTATGGATCTCCAGTTGTTCCAGCACCGTTTGTTAAAAAGACCTCCTGTCTCTTCTACTTCCTGAGAGATTTTCTCATCAGCAACAGATATCTCCATCTTGGTTTAGAATGCTTTTTTAAAAAAACAAAACAAAACAAACTCTGTCTTGACCATGGAAGGAATGGACCCATGCCCTCAGCACCCTCCTTTCACCTCCAGCAACAGTGCGTGTTTCTCTCTGTACCTTCGGGTCACTAGGTGGCATCCATTCTGCTGAGCTCTGCCTTTTCCCTGCTTTGTGGTTGACCATATTGGGTTGGCCAAAAGAATCAAACATTTTGGCCAACCCAGTATTTGCAGGTCTTCTGTAGGTATGAAAATTCCAACTTGTGGGAAAAAACTGATCATTTAAATTCAGTCCAGAAATAGGGACTGACCTCCTGATGCAGAGAAATGCTACACAACACAGAAAAGAACACTCATAGAGTCACTGTTGGAGAAGGAAATGGCAACCCACTCCAGTGTTCTTACCTAGAGATTCCTGTGGACAGAGGAGCCTGGTGGGCTGCGGTCTATGGGGTTGCCCAGAGTAGGACATGACTGAAGTGACTTAGCAGCAGCAGCAGAGTCACTGTAGTTTAGGGGTTCCAAGTATAGATAGCTTGGGTTCAAAGACTGGCTCTGCCTCTGCCTGGCCATGAAAGCTTGCATAAGACAGTTAAACCCTTTCTGCCTCTGTTTCCTTATCTCTAAAGTAGGAGTAATAGAAATTGCCTCCTAGGGTGGATTAAATGACTTATTTCATGCCAAGGGGGTAGAACAATGCCTAGCACACAGGAAGAGGCATAAACATATTTGCTATGATCATTACTGCCTGACTAAGCATATGAGTCACCAAGAACTCAGAATCAAAGTTTATTCCCCTTGTGCAACTTGTCACTGGAAACAAGGCAAGCTGGGGCTGGAATCACTGGGGTAGCTGACTCATTCCAGCTTTTTCAATCCCGACCAGCTTTCACATTTCAGGGCTCATTTAGAATGAGGAAGTACCAGCATCAATGATAAGTGAAAGGGTTTACACTGCTTTAGCAAACTATTTTATTGGCGTCCCAGGAATATCATGACCCCAATTAATCTAGTCCTGGGAACTGGGACTGTTTATAAGTCCCCATTGGGTTACGCCAACTCAGTACTGGCTCAGGAACACTAAATCTAGGTACCAAGGAGACTTCAGGTTCTTCTCTGATAACCTGACCCTGTTTTCTTGGTGCTACTTCTATCACCTCATCACCCACACTACCTCTGCTCCTAGCTCCCACTTCCAAAAGTAGGATGTTGTCCGAAGCCCTGTCAATCTCCCTGGAAGGACTCCAGTTTTCACATCAGAGTTTGACCTTTTACTGAGTTCAGAGACAGACAAGCTCCCTAGAACTTGGGAACCAGCCCATGGTACTAAGTTCAAAGGAAATAATTGTGCTTCTGCATGCGTGCCCAGTCGTGTCTGGCTCTTTGCAACCCTGTGGATTGTAGCTTATCAGACTTCTCTGTCATGGGTTTATCCAAGCAAAAATACTGGAGAGGGTTGCCATGCCCTCCTCCAGGGGATCTTCCCCACCCAGGGATCAAACCCACCCCTCCTGCATTGGCAGGCAGATTCTTTACTACTGAGCTACCTGGAAGAAATGAAATAATACTCTTCCTTATAATGTAATCAAGTAAATAGAAAAGGTCAATATATATAGTTAGATGTCCTGGGAGGAAAAAAAATGAAATAATTTTTCGAAGAGTTCTGAGATGTTTTAAAGTTTCTTTTAAGTGTTTTCCCTTCCCTTGTCTTCTGATCTATCTCTTACATCTGGATTTGGGGAGTGGTTGAAATGGTATAGTCTCGATTGCTGGGAGAAAGTCATCATCAAGTTGGGGTGTGTGAAACACAGGTCTTTAAGAAATGACGACTAGCTCTCATTTTCTCTGTCCTTGACAGCAAGGTCAGAAAGAGGGGGAAAGTGGGTTAGTTCTTTTTAAAAGTGTAGAGGAGGAGGTTGAAAGGTTAGAAAGCTCAAGTCTCTTGGAAACTTTGTGTGGGAATTCCATCACTTTATCTTCAGGACCCAAGGTAATAATGGTCATGATGATGATGGTAATGATGTTCACATGAAAGCCTTTCATCTATAGACAAAAAGCACAACACAACCACTAATTAATTCTGAGGGCAAGGTAGGCAAACATCATTATCTCCAATTTACAGGTTAGGAATCCAGGCAAGAGGAAATTAAACCCTTTACCAAGGCCAGAAATGAAGAGTACCCACCTCCTTACTTCTCAATGGCTGCCCTAAAGATGGCTTCAGAAGGTCTTTGGTTTATGCCGCAGAACAAGCTAGCTCCTTGTCGTGTCTGACTCTTCTCTTTACAGAGTTTGATGAGGACAGGAAAGATATCTGGTAGAATGATGTCTCTACCAGAGAATGATTTTGAGGGTGGCTACATCTCTACCTAACCATGGAAGTGCAGAAGGTGTACATGAAACACTGTAATCCGCTTGAAGGCGAGAACTGTATAACTCACCTTTTCGTGTCAACTACAATACTCAGCATAGAGTCCAGCCATAGATCTTTACCAATTCTGGTTATTTTTGGAGTGATTGGTTCTTTGGCAAGGAGAAATTTTCTTTTTATCTAGTGTCTATTGATTTACTTTAATTTTCTTATTCCAAGAACAATTTAGGGAGTGTGGCAGAGAAAGGAGAGCTGACCATCAAGGATTCATGTTCCTTCCCATATAGAGTTGCTTGGAGGAAGAGCGTGCCCAATTGGGAAATATATTTCCAAGAAATTTTGCATCTGTGTGACTAGTACTGGCCAATGGAAAGTGCAAAGAAATGGTGTGTGCTTTCCAGGTTGAAGCAGTCAATTTTCTGATATGCTTCCTATCTTTCTACCTCATGGTGAAAAGGACTTGGGCTCCTGAGGAGGGGAATCACCACATAATAGCTGCATTAGACTTAAGTCAAGTGAGAGGCTGAGTGTGTGTGCCCAGTTGCTTGGTCGGGTCTCACTCTGTAACCCCGTGGACTGTAGCCTACCAGGCTCCTCTGTCTATGGGATTTCCAAGGCAAGAATACTGGGGTGTGTTACTATTTCCTTCTCTGGGGGACCTTCCCCACCCAGGGTTTAAACCCATGCCTTCTGCGTCTCCTTGCATTATCAGGTGGATTCTTTACCACTAAGTCACCTGTGAAGCCCAACTCAGAGGTCATCGTCACTTACTGCTTTGAGATTTTGGAGCCATTTGTGATTTTAGTAGGCCTACTCTGACTAATACAGGGAACCCTTAGAATATATCCAATGTGATCAACAACAACTAAGAGATGAAGCAATTAGGGCAAAAAGAAAGCAAGGGTAGGAAAACAGGATGAACACAAGTGCAAAGGGCATACAGACAATACATGCCCTGTAGTACTGTGCAAGTTGTTGGAAGTAGGCAATGTGTTTAGCTTTGAATTTCCCAACATCCAACATAAAGAGAAAAATTCTGTAAGTTACCAGATTCATTATGCCCGGAAAAGAACACAGGCTCACATTCAGGAGAAACACACGTTTTTCTGGTTATTCAAACCTAGAGGCATTTCTCTTAAGAGGCCTGAAAAAGGGGATCAATGCTGTCAGCTGGATTGGGCCACATCCTTAGTAGCACCAGCTTCCCAGCTGGAGTTAGTACTAAAGCGCCTGCCTGCCGTTGTAGGAGACATAAAAGACGCAGGTTTGATCCCTGAGTTGGGAGGATTACCTCAAGGAGGAAATGGCAACCCACTCCAGTACTTGTGTCTGGAGAATCTCATGGACAGAGAAGCCTGGTGGGCTACAGTCCATAAAACTGCAAAGAGTAGGACATGACTAAACTAATTTAGCACTTAGTAATATCACCGAAATGGCCCTACAGCTGGCATAGAGATGCAAAAGAGAGCAGTCTATGAAAGGCCAGTTCAGAAACGGACCTTTTAGGAGAGGCTAAGAAAATACAGTGCACAAAGGCAGCTGTCTGATTGTCTGGCTAAATCCAACGTGGTGGCTTCCTTGCTTTAGCACAGGCTCCAGGAGTATCACTAGAGAATCAAAACCATTTGGGACTTCCCTGGTAGTCCAGTGGTTAAGAATCTGACTTCCAATGCAGGGGACATGCGTTCGATTCCTGGTCCGGAAAGATCCCACATGTCTCAGGGCAACTGAGCCGCAACTAGAGAAGCCCGCAGGCTGAAACAAAGATCTGGAACAGCCTAAATAAATACATAAATACCGTCTGCTTCTAGATGAGCCACAAAATAGAAGCCCAACCACATCATCCTGCAAGAAAACAGCCTGACCCACTGCCTGGATGGTCTTGTCCTTTGATCAGATGTGCCAGAAGGTGGCCCAACACCTGACTTGCTGACCATTAATCGAGGAAGTTCTCCACCCTGACCCATTTGCTTGAGCGGATGGTCCCGGTGAGGATTTTCATTCAGTTTCCACATCTGAAGGGTGGTGGTGGGAAGGAAGTCAAGGCTACACCTACTGAGGTCACCCTAGGTTTCCTAAGGTCCGCAGGTGTGGATGACAAACATCTGGCCAGGAAGCCGGTCCTTGGAGTGAGGTTTCTCGGCCACGCCATCAGGAAAGAGGAAGGCTCCTTGGCGTCATTCTGGCTGGCATTCAAATCCTCGGGGCTTGTGGAGCAAGGAATGGCCTTCTAAAGGCTGCCCTGCCCAGGTCTTTAGGATGAACTGGATTACATCTCCTAATGTCTCATCCTTCCTGAAGCCAGGTGCTTCACCCTGCCAGCAGGAATCACACACCTCCCTCTGAAGGAGGTAACCAGTTGTTCTCGGGGAGTGATGAGCCATGGGGAATGATTTGACTTTTCTCCCAGAAAGTGTGCTCTCCATTTGCCTAGAGGGACAAAGAGTAGACTCGTCAAAGATTTCAAAGCTGCTTTAACTCTTGTCCTCCCCTCTCCATTTTCCTTCTCCCATTCCCTTCCTCCCTTTAAGACACAGCTGGAGGGACTTCCCTAGTGGTCCAGTAGCTAAGACTCTGTGCTCTCAATGCAGGGGGCCTGGGTTTGATACCTGGTCAGGGAACTAGATCCCCACGTGTCCCAATCAACACCCAGTGCAGCCAAATTAATTAATTAAAAAAAATTTTTTTAAGACACAGATGGAAACAATGTTAACCCTAAACCATGGATATTATATTTACCAGTGATAGTAAGTAAGCAAGTGTTAGTCACTCAGTGGTGTCCGACTCTTTGCAACCCCATGAACTGTAGCCCACCAGGCTCCTCTGTCCATGGAATTCTCCAGGCAAGAATATTGAAGTGGATTGCCATTTCCTTCCCCAGGGGATCTCCCCAACCCAGAGATTGAACCTGGGTTGCCTGGATTGCAGGCAGATTCTTTACCGTCTGAGCCACAAGGGAAGCCCTGGTAAGTACCAGTGATACTTACTTACAAAGGCTGATACCAATCAGATGCAATAGCCTTCTCTTCTTTTTGAAGATCTTCATGAAACCTTTCTTTTTCCCACTTTGAGTATGACCAGGAAGTTGGTGGAACAGAGTCAGCTAAGAACACTGGCTTCTGGCTCATCAGATCTAGATTTGATCCCACCTGATTTCCTCAGCTGCCGGATCTTGGCAAACACCTCCCCCCCCCCGCCCCCGCCCCGCCCCGTTTCCTCATGTGATTGTCTAGGAGGTTTAAGGGAGGTGATGCTACAAAATGCCTAGTAGGAATAACTGAGGTCCTGCTCATTAGTATCCTTTCTCTTCAGGCTAGACAATTACAGATACATTTTGTTGCTGTTTAGACACTCAGTCCTAGACTCTTTGCAACCCATGGGTTATAGCCTGCCAGACTTCTCTGTCCATGGGATTTCCCAGGCAAGAATACTGGAGTGAATCGCCATTTCCTTCTCCAGGGGATCATTCCAACACAGGGATCAAACCTGGGTCTCCTGCATTGCAGGTGGACTCTTTAACATCTGAGCCACAAGTGAAGCCCAGATATAGCTATAGCTATACACTATATATAATACACATAAATAACTGGTACATGGTTTTTAATGAATTCAATCATTTTATTATTGTTATTTTGTGTAGGAAGATCCTCCCCTATCTTCTTCTGAAAATGTTGTCAGACATATAGTAATTTTTCTAAGTTAAATTGGATTTATTTTAAGAATTTGGGTGAATTTCAGACTCCCTCTGAGACTGTAAAGGAAGGCATGACTATTTGAAAAATAAGAATCAAACCACTAAGCTAAAGCTCTGTGTCTGGTCATTGTATTCTTTAGAGACCTTTCCAAGACCTTTCATTCTTTGGGGTGGCGTGGGGAGCAGTGGTGTGTGGGGCTGACGTCTTTCCTCTTCAACTAATTTTTCACAAACTTCAAAGCCATTATCACACCCAAGGGTCACCAAACATCCTAGGATCTGAGTCACCGAGGAAGTGCCTGGAAGGGTGGACTTCTGGGTTCCTGGGGCAAGTGATGCTTCTTCCAAAAGTTAAAAAGTGTTAGTTGTTCAGTTGTGTCTCTTTGTGACCCCATTGCCTGTAGCCCTCTAGGTTCCTCTATCCATATAATTCTCCAGGCAAGAATACTGGAGTGGGCTTCCATGCCCTTCTCCAGGGGATCTTCCTGGCCCAGGGATCAAACCCAGGTATCCCTCATTGCAGCAGATTCTTTACCATCTGAGCCACCAGGGAAGCCCCTACTTCTTCCTAGGGGTATGTGTTATCCTGGGCAGAGCCTGGCCTGATGTTGCTGAGGTTTAGAATGTGGTTTTTAACCTTGAAAGTTCCCTCTTAAAAGTCAAAGATGCTGTCTCCCTGGCATCTCTGCAGTTAATCCCCTGGAATAGTCTTATTGAGGGTGAAGAAATGCAAGTAAGACTCTCAGGGAACATGGACTATAATGTCTTCTGTTCCCTCCTTCCCCTTGCCCTATTGACTTAGGGACCACCCTGGCAACAGCTCTATTTAAGGTGGGCTAGGACTGAGTTTTCCAGTTAATGGTAAACTAGAAGAAATTTTCCAGTAGACTTCCAGTTCACCAGTTTCCTGGGTCCCCTTCTTCGGTACCCAGAAGACAATACTAGTTTCTGGGACTCTGAAGCCTATGCATAGTAAACATGGCCTTTACCTTGGGTCTTAGTCTGTTCAAGCTGCTATAACAAATTACCTTAGACTGCATGACTTAAACAACAGAAATGTGTTTTTTACAGTTCTGGAGTCTGGGAAGTCCAAGATCAAAGTCCTGGCAGATTTGATGTCCAACAATGGCTCACTTCCTATTCACAGATGGCAAACTTCTTGCTGTGTCTTCACATGGTAGAAGGAGTGAGGCAGCTCCCAGGGGTCTCTTTCATAAGCCTCCTAATCTCCTTCCCGAGGACTCCACTCTCATAACCTTTCATGAAAAATGCCATCTCTCAAAGGTCCCACTTCCTAATACCAACACCCTGAGGGTTGGATTTCAACACAAAATTTTTGGAGAGTGTAAATATTCATTCCGCTGTATTTGATGTTGTCATCTAGAAATAGGAAGCCAGTGGTTTAGTCTGCAATAAGCCAGAACCTGAATAAGTCAGGTTAACAGTAAACCAAGATCATAAGTAGTATGTATTAAATGAAGAAATAGGGCCCAGCCAAGGCCAGGATGTTATGCAGTCCGGATGCCTGTCTCCACCAACCACAGAGTGTGTTTATATTAATTTGATCAACTCCTGGTCCTTGTTGTTCATTTCTGTCTGCCTCTCCCTCTATGGAAGGGCCCACACTGGTATTTAACAGAAAGGTAAACTCAGGTAGAGCTGCAGGAGGTTTTTTATGCTCAGGAAAATGCCATGTGAACATGGATGTTTAATTAATAACTGTTTGCCTTTGGTGGTGGTGATGACAGGTTCCTTCCTAATAGGATATACAGTTCCTGATATAGCAAGCATTATAGTTTTGCAGTTAATCATGTGCTTAAATTGGAGAAGACAATGGCACCCCACTCCAGTACTCTTGCCTGGAAAGTCCCATGGACGGAGGAGCCTGGTGGGCTGCAGTCCATGTGGTCACTAAGAGTCGGACACAACTGAGCGACTTCACTTTCACTTTTCACTTTCATGCATTAGAGAAGGAAATGGCAACCCACTCCAGTGTTCTTGCCTGGAGAATCCCAGGGATGGGGGAGCGTGGTGGGCTGCCGTCTATAGGGTTACATAGAGTCGGACACGACTGAAGTAACTTAGCAGCAGCAGCATGTGCTTAAATATATGTATACCCAATATATCATATATAGTACTGATATGATATTTATGCGTGTGTGTATATATACACGCAGCAGTTTCTAGGTGGCTCACTGGTAAAGAATCTGCCTGCCAATGTACAAGCCACAGGAACCGCAGGTTCAATCCCTGGTCTGGGAAGATCCCCTGGAGGAGGAAATGGCAACCCACTCCAATATTCTTGCCTGGAGAATTTCATGGACAGAGGAGCCTGGCGGCCTACTGTCCATGGCATTGCAAAACAGATCTGACATGACTTCAGTGGCTGAGCATGCATGCACATACACACACATACATATATATACACACACAGACACAGGCACGCATATCTTGTGCCTTTGGTTTTGTGGTTTGATTGTTGTAGATTATATTTGAAACTTTCAGTGCCTTGAAAGCAGCAGATCCCTTGACCTGACATTCTGAGAGAGTCATTTCCTAGGCAGGTTGATAAGAAGTCTAGGGGTCCCCAATGAGAAAGAGGTCTGGGATATTCAAGGAGGAAGAAAGGACAAACTTTTTTACTTTTTTTCCTCTACATTCCTTAGGATTATATAACAATAATGTATCCTGCCTGAGGACAGTCTTTGGATTAAACCCTCTAGCCAACTCTGTTATCTTAAAATGTAAATTATGGGAGTAGGTCTGGTCTTTACAAGGATGTATCCTGCCTGAGGACAATCTTTGGATTAAACCTTCTAGCCAACTCTGTTATCTTAAAATGTAAATTATGGGAGTGGGTCTGGTGAGGTCTTTGCAACCTCCAGACATTCTTTGGATTCATTGGAGAGTATGTAACTCCATTGCTAACACTAGCAAAGGGGTACTCTTTTGCGCCCTTCTGATGCCTATGTCAGAAGCTTTCTCTATCTCCTTTATACTTTAATAAAACTATTACACATAAGCTCTGAGCGATCCAGCCTCGTCTCTGGCCCCGGATTGAATTCATCTCCTCCGGAGGCCAAGAATCCCACGTCTCGTCTCATCGTTCAGCAACAACCTTTCAATTCTGTTTTGGTGGTGCCAAGGTGCTGATGAGATATCTGAAGGGCTGCGTGGAGTCTGTGGGCTCCTTTCACACCTGCCCAGCCATCTCAGCAACAGAACTCACCCTCTGGAAAAGCCGCCTCCCACAACTGTCTCCAAGGCTGGAATTCCTTCTACTTGGAGCAAAATCTTCTATTTCAGTTCTATTTAAACAAACATTCAAATACCCTAGTGGAGGCAACCAACACTCACAAGTTGAAACTTGCCGGAAGGCAGTTTTTATGTCTAGAACGAGAAGTGTGTAGCCTCTTAGCTGGGAGTGGACACATCACTGGAAAAAGGAATTGAGAAGAAACCAACACAATACTGCAAAGCAATTATCCTCCAATTAAAAAAAAAAAAGAGGAATTGAGAGTCTGAGAGTCAGAACTCATTACTTCACGCTTTTCCTTTCAACTTCATCTTGCTTCCCTGTCTCATCTTTGAAGAAGCTTCCAGTTCCTGGCAGGGTAGTGTTCGATGTGAGCCATGGATTATCTGTCTACATGCTTTATCTGTGCTTTCAATGTAAATTTTTGACCATCATTTATTCAAGACCTGGCAATAATTAACTCCCCATAAGGAAACCACATGATTTTCTTAGTGAAATGACATCATAACATAATTTCCTGGAGTCATCGAGAACTGTAAACAGCTATAGTCACGTTTAGGCCATTGCGTGTCAGACAGTGCCAAAGTCCTCTTTATTTATACAATGTGTCTGACCTCTCTGGGCACTGCTAGGCTCAAGCAATGAGTGAGGTGGGCCTTCAGGGGACGTGGGTGAGCCTTGCCTGGGATTCATGTAGACACAAAATTATCCTGCGTGTTTAACCAAAAACTTCCCTGGAGTTGGAGGTAGCATGACTGTCCAAGTATCAAACACTTTTCTGAGCTGTGCTGTGCTTATTCACTCAGTTGTATCCAACTCTGCAACCCCGTAGACTGTAGCCCGCCAGGCTCCAATGTCCATGGGGATTCTCCAGGCAAGAATACTGGAGTGGGTTGCCATGCCCTCCTCCAGGGGATCTTCCCAACCTAGGAATTGAACTGGGGTCTCTTGCATTGCAGGCAAATTCTTTAGCAGCTGAACTACCAGGGAAGCAATTTTATGAGTACCTATTTGCTATTGGAACTCAAGAAATTGTTTGTTTTTTTTTAAGCAAAAAAATAATAATACTGTTTCAGTCTTGAAAAAATGTGCCTGACACAGATGGCTTTCTGTTCTGAAAAGACAGCTACTCTCTCCTCAAGCCTTCAAATGCTAAAGTTCATTCTTATTTGAAGTAAAATTATCTGAAGGCAAATAAGGAGAGTAAGCTTCAGTTCAGTTCAACTCAGCCACTCAGTCGTGTCCGACTCTTTGTGACCCCATGGACTGCAGAACGCCAGGCTTCCCTGTCCATCACCATCTCCCGGAGTTTACTCAAACTCATGTCCATGGAGTCGGTGATGCCATCCAACCATCTCATCCTCTGTCTTCCCCTTCTCCTCCCACCTTCAATCTTTCCCAACATCAGGGTCTTTCCAAATGAGCTCTTCAACTCAGGTGGCCAAAGTATTTCAGCTTCAACATCAGTCCTTCCAATGAACACTCAGGACTGATCTCCTTTAGGATGAGATAGCTTAGAGAGAACCATTAGGAAAAATATTTTTTCAGCTCTGTAAAGAATCTGACAGGACTGAGACTGAACTGAACTGAACATTTAAGCAATGCTGCCCTCTTCAGGATTAAACTAGAATTTCAGCTCAGCAGTTTATGTTAATATATTCCCCAACATCGGTTAGTTTGAAGAGAACGTGAAGGTTTAGGGATCTTTATCTATAGAAATCCCTAAAACTGGGATTTTTATCCATTTTATTTTACTTTACTATTTTATTTCATTTCATTCATTTTTATTATTTCAATTTTTTTTTTTTTTGCCACACTGCACAGCATGTGGGATTTTAGTTCTTTGACCAGGGTTGGACCCACGCCACCTGCAGTGGAAGTGTAGAGACTAAACAGCTAGACCAACAGGGAAGTCCCTAGATGTCAACTATAAAATGTGCAGGGGGCACATAATAGCTCACAACTATTTTAGGGGACTTAGGAAGGAAGCTTGAGGATCCCTGTGTTAGTCGTTCAGTCGTGTCCAACTCTTTTTGCCCCCACAGAGTGTAGCCCACCAGGTTCCTCTGCCCATGGAATTCTCCAGGCCAGAATACTGGAGTGGGTAGCCATTCCCTTCTCCAGGGGATCTTCCCCACCCAGGGATCGAACCCTGGTCTCCTGCGTTGTATGCAGATTCTTTATCATCCGAGCCACCAGGGAAGATCCTGAAGATCCCTCCGTTCAGCTCAGTCGCTCGGTCATGTCCGACTCTTTGCTACCCCGTGTACTGCATCACTCCAGGCTTCGCTCCATCTTAGAGCAGCTCTAGGAGTTGGCGATGGACGGGGAGGCCTGGCGTACTGCAGTCCACGGGGTCACAAAGAGTCAGAAATGACCAAAGGACTAACACAGAGATCCTCAATCTTCATTTCTATGTCCCCTAAGATAGTGAGCAAGTGTGTGCCCCCTGCACATTTTGAAGTTGACATCTAGGGACTTCCCTGTTGGTCCAGCCGTTTAGCTTCTACGCTTCCACTGCAGGTGGCATGGGTTCCAACCCTGGCCAGGAAACTAAGATCCCACATGCCATGCAGGGTGGCAAAAATTTTTTTTAATATATTTTGAAATAATAAAAATGAATGAAATGAAATAGTAAAGTAAAATAAAATAGATTTTAAAAATGCCCCCTGAATCTCCTTGTGGGCAAAGTCAGCCTCCACTGTCAAGCCAGTGGACAAATTAAAATTGTGTTCTGACGGGAAAAAAAAAACTTTACTCGATCATTTTCCATTCAAGAAACTGTTTTGTGGTGGTGACCATGGCACGCTTGTCTTGAATACCAAGGCAGGTGAGCGGCTGGGGCAGGGCAGGCTGATGGCTGCTCTGCCCTGCTAGGATTTCCTTCCAGAAAGCTCCCTCTGCTTTGCTCTCATGGGACTTTCCTCTCTCGGATCTGAAGTTTCCTTTTGCTGGGTTGTTTGGTGCATGTTTTCACACACTGGGACCGTGTATGTGGTAAGACGTGTGGGACGGCTGGAGGTGTCTGTTTCTCTTTTGTTAAGTGGGAGAAGGGTGATGGGGAGGCGTAAACAAGAGTGAGGGCACAGGCTGAGTTCCCACAGCTACTTCTGGGGCAGTTTTCAGAACACAGAGATGTTGAGGATGTGGGAAGTAAATAGTTGCCGTGGCCTGGCCTAAGGGGTAACGTCCTCCAGTGAGCAGACAGTTGACCTAATTCCCCCGAGGAGCATGGTCACTGGAGAGCCACACTCTCACCACAGCCAGGCTCTAAGAAGTCACTTGAATTCAAGTGGTTCCTCTTCTCCCTCCACTCTTGCTCTGGGCTTTACAGGCAATGGCTTTCCTTCAGGGTCACCTGGAGAGCAGGCTTGTGGTGTGCCTCCGTCACTGCCTGGTGTGCTGCAATCCACAGGGTCACAAAGATTTGGACACGACTGAGTGACTGAACAGCAAGGAGATACTCTGCTCAAAATTCAGACTCATTTATTGATGTAGTTTTTGAAACATGCTAAGTACCCAAAAGTGGATGTTTTCTGGGAATGCTTCTAAATTTTATCAAAGACACAGAAACATAATAAATCAAATCAAATAAATAAGTTAATTAAATGAAATAAATAAAATCAAACTTCAGGGTAATTCCCCAAGCATATTCTAACTCCCAACTAAATGTGTGAATTAGATTTAAATGATGGTCATGTGCCATCACTTAGTGGAGTTTGGATACATGGAAAATAGAAGATGAGATAAAAATTTCTACCTAAATCATATCTAAATTGGCAGGGACCAAGCTCATTTAAATAGTCATAAATCTGCAGATAAAAAGAGTAGCTGCAATGGTTCTACTGTGTGATGGTTTTTCAAAATTAATCAATCCAAACAAACCAAAAATTGAGAAAATGGAGGCTGTGTAAATTGTCTTACACATGATGCGTGAAGAACAATGCCTATGGAAAAGTGTGGTTTTATTTGACCTTGTGAGGATGAAAAATCTTAGTTATCAAGTAAGAAAGCAAACTGTTGAATGGAAACATGTGCCAAGGCATATGGTACAGCACGGTAGTTTCTTCTTCTCGTCCTAGCTCTGCCACTAAGCTGCTGAGTGACCTTGTCTGAAGATCTGCCCGTTTTTATACTTAAAAAACTGAACATGGGCCAATGAGTGCAGATAGAAACATTTTGGATGCTAATTAGTCTTACTAAACAATCACCAAGGAGGAAACGGTGGGCTTCCCAGATGGCGCTAATGGTAGAGAATCCTACTGATGCAGGAGACACAAGAGCCCAGGGGTGGATCCCTGGGTCGGGAAGATCCTCTGGAGGAGGAAATGGTAACCCACTCCAGCATTCTTGCCAGGAAAACTCCAAGGACAGAGGAACCTGGTAGGCTGCATTCCATGGAGCTGCAAAGAATTGGACATGACTGAGCATGCTCACGCAAGGAGGAAAGGGGTGGAGTGGGAGGAACTGGGAGACTGGAACTGGTACATATACACTATCAATACAAAATACACAGCTGTTGGGATTATAGTGTGTAGCACAGAGAATTCTACTTAAGGCACTGTGGCGTCCCTAATGCACTGTTGTTAGTGGCTAAATCATATCTGACTCTATTGAGACCTCATGGACGGTAGCCTGTCAGGCTCCTCTGTCCATGGGATTTCCCAGCGAAAATACTAGAGTGGGTTGCCATTTCCTTTTCCAGAGGATCTTTCTGATTCAGGCAGGAATCAAACCTGCGTCTCCTGCATTGGCAGGCAGATTCTTTACTGCTGAGCCACCTGGGAAGCCCATCCTAAGAAGAAGGGAAATCCAAAATGGAGGGGATATATGTATATGTATGACTGATTCATTTCGCTGTGGAGTAGGTGCTAACACAGCATTGTAAAGCAATTATACTACTAATAAAGCATAATTCCAAAAAAGAGTCAGCCACCTTTTTGATGCTAAAGTTAAGAGAATTCATCTACCAGCTCTCTCACCCAACCTCTCCTTCTTCCTGAGCACCTACTACAAGAAATGCACACCAGGCACTTAAGTATTGGGCAGCCAGGGTGTTCCCATGGAAACCAGTTCTAATCCGAGAGAGTTTTCCAATCAGGCTATAAATTGGGGTTACTGAGGGCAGCCTTCATCCTGCCAAGAAACAGAACCAGCCTTTCATAGGAGCAAGAAGCTCGCGGTCTACCGGGTGTTTATTCAACATCCTGAATAAAAGCCCTTTGTGGTGTTCCCCGGATGACCTCTTGCTGACCTTTCTCTTATATTCTAAACACCATTCTCATGCCAAGCTTATTGAGAGTTTTCATTCTTAATGCAAGACTAAGGTTGTCAGATTTAACAAATGAAAATACAGGCTATCTGGTTACATTTTAATTTCTGATAAACAACAAAATTTTTTAATATACAATGTTTGGGATATATGTACAAAAAAACTATTGCTTATTTTTCTGAAGGTGAATATAATGAGGTATCTTGTTGGCAACCCTTTATGGGGATTCAACCGTCCTAATTTTCATAACCACTGGAATTTTTTTTCTTCTGTTTCTCTCTCCTAGCAGAAAACAAGTCTACACAACCCGCACTACTTTACTTATCTAAAAAGAACATGCACTCTCTCTCCATCAGAAGTTATCAAAAACACATGATAGATACACTTTTCATTAGTGACGATCCTGAAGTGTGTGTATTCTCTTCTCTCATATTTCCTCTAATGATTGCCTTTCTCTCTCTACTCCACTTCCATCTTTGTCAACACTTGTCTCACTTTCTTAAATAAAAAAAATAAAAATCCTTTATTTCAGCCGTGGGATGTGAAGGACACTGGTTCTCAAACCCTTTATCTGTGTGAGCTTTGGAATCCCATGGCGGCTGAATCCAATAATAGAACAGCCCCCTGGTACTGACTCTGTAGCTAAGTAGCACTTGTGTGAAGTAAAGGTGGTCCTCACATTTATTTTCTATGTTTTTTAATATGACACAATAATGCTATCAGTTTGCTTTGTTTTAATATGAGATGTTCATGTAATTTTTTTCTTCCAAACATTTTGTAATTACATATCTGATTTCTCATTGATTCAAGATTTAGAAGAGAGAGTTTCAGTTTCCAAGTGGCTACATTTTTTTTATTGTTTTGTGTTTTTGTATCTTATAATCTGGCTGTTTATTGTTGGTTTTATGTAATATCTGCTCTGGGGTCAGTTGGCATGCAGCATTTGAGGTCCCTCACCAGGGATCGAACCCATACTCCCTGCAGTAGAAGCTCAGAGTCTTAACCACTGAACAACCAGGGAAGTCCTAGCCCTCATCTTTTAAGCATTTGGAGAAGGCGATTTATTTTCCTTTTCTTTACCTAACATAATTATCTGGGGCATGGTTTTGGAATCAGGGATAACCAAAATCTTCACGGCTGGCTTCTGCCCCAACTGTTGTCAAGCATTCCTGTCCACAGGAAGCCTGCATGCAGTCCCTCCTCAAGAGTTTGGCCAATGGCCAGCCCCTGTCTGCAGCAGAGTCTGTGTTGGAACCTGCTGACAGACTCTGGGTTAGTTGGCCTAACACAAGCTGGGCTCACACTCGCTAGGCAACAGGGAGCTAATCACAAAGAAACAGAACCAGCAGAATGGCCACTGTCAAAGGCCACCAATTAGCTGCTTGAGGAGACACAACAGGAAGGTCTAATCACAAGGGAGTGTTTGTACCATCAGAGACAAACCAATGAGGTGGATAAGCCTACTTAGACTTCTTAAATAAAAGAAGTTATTTATAACTTGGCCACGCACGATGTTCAAAAACAACCACGAGAAAACAACAATCAGGAAGTGATTAGGGGTACATACTGGGGCAGAAGACGTGAAGGAAGAAGGAGGCAGAATTACCGCCCTGCCCACCCCCCCAGGGGAGCAAGCTAGGTAGAAAGAACAATTCAGAAACACTTAGGAACAGGATATTGTAAGAACGCCGCAGCAAGACAAAGAGAGCACCGTAGTATTAAGAGGCTTTATTGGGCAATCGCTCCCGGGCAGAGTTCCCAGGCGCGAGCAGGGGGAAAGCGGGAGTCTGCAACCTGCGGGAAAGGGGGCGGGAGGGGGGGGGGGGGCGACACCTATATACCCTGGCTGATGCGGAAGTGGCGGGACATTTCCATATATGGTTAGAATCGGGCTCTAGGGTGCTGATTGGACTTTTCGGTCTCGTGTCAGTTTTTGATTGGCCGGAGTCTTGGCGCCTTCGTGTCCATCAGTCTGCCTGGCAACGGGCTGTTGATTGGTGGATGTCTGTCCTTGGGACTTATCCGGGACTTTCCGCCGGGGGCTTCTCTGTCAGCATTTTCCGGCTGGCGCTTTCCCGCCTGCAGTCAGCGTGACCTTTCAGATATCAGTCACACAGATCTCCCCGGATTGATTTATGACTCCGACACAGAGCGAGGACACCCTCACAGGATCAAGTCTCAATGACCAACTCCAATATTCAAGGTCCACATAGCCCAGCACCAACCTCATGTCCCATCCTGTCCCCCACATTTCTCTTGCTTGCCGAGGAGTAGGGTCAGCCAGGAGGTCACAGGGCATTGACTCTGTCTTTACTGGGGCTTCTGTTAACCCGGATCACTTGTTGGATCCTCCACCCAGCCAGACAGCGTGGTCTTCTTGCGTTCTCGGACCACTCCTGGTGCTTTTTCCTCCCATGCCTCTAGTAGAAAAGCCCTCTCCTTTCCAGCTCTCTCTACCTAGCCCCTCCCTCATCCACCCCATCTTGTCTGCCTCATCCAAGCCTCTGTTCTTATTAGCTTGAATCTAAGTGTGGCAGGTGGGTGAGTATGTGTGGGCCTCCCCAATGAACCTCAGACACCTAAGGGAAGAAGATGCCTCTTAACCTATTTTTCTACCTCCAACTGCTGGAGAATACAGACTCTGGGACAGAATAGGTCCTTAGTAAATGTTTGTTGAACTAGATAAGTGGATGGATGGGTAGATGAATGGGTAGGTGGATGGGATGAATTTGTGGATAGTGGCTGAGTGGCAGCAATCCACACTGACCAGGAAATCACCCCCAAGTTCTCCCTGGGCTAGGGAAGCCACAGAGCAGGGGAAAGGGCACGCACAGAAGGCAGAGGTGAGAGTTTTCACCTTAGCTTCTCCAGCACTGGCCGTGTAACCTTGGTTGAGTCACTGCACTCTCCAACCCCAGGTACCATTCACTTAAAATTGGTGACAAGAACACATGTCTATCTGATGTTAGGGAGTTGTCCCAGATGCTGTCTCTTGAAGTCTTTTTCAGCTGTTTCTCAGCCATTATTCTTTCCACAGCACCTCGTGAGACAAGCCACAATGAGGAGGATTTCTATCACAGAGCTTCTGGCGTGGTATGTGGACCTGAGGAAGCAACCTCAGGATGTTTTACTGAGTGGTGGTCCACAGAGCCTGACATTTTCCAGCACCCTTGATGCTAGAATACTAATAATACCTGTTTGCCCTTTTTAACCTCTATGCCAGCAATACCTCAAAACACAACCTATGAATTTCTGCCCAACTTTTACTATTTCTCCTGGACTGAACATGTTGAGTGGTCTGGCTTGTTCCTGTACATCTTGGAAGGCAGAGCCTTCATTTATGAGAGGTTTCCCCTTTATAAATGAGAAGAATGTGTCCTGACAGCATGAATGTGCTGCTTAGTCTGTTCTTACACAAGGGGGAGGATTAAATAATCAACTTGGTTTAACACCAAGAACCAACACATCAAGGCCTGGTGAACACAGTTTTCCAGAGCAGCAAAGAGTATAATAAAATTCCAGTGATGCCTGCAACACTGGTCGTTGGCATGACGAGGAATGGTGCAAATCATTTCCCCACGGAGCTCTAGGTCTGTGCCTAAAGGGTCCCCACCCCACCCCACTGTAGACTTTCTCCCCACCCCCATCTCTCTTGCCCCAACCTCTCTCTTCTACCTCTCTTCAGGAGGTAGCCTGGTGTGGGGTGGTTCTTAGTCTGTGGGGATGGAGGGCTGGGGATGCGTGCTGTGTGCTCAGCCACTAAGTCACGTCTGACTTTTTGCAACTCTATGGACTGTAGCCGCTCCCATCTCCTCCATTCACAGCACGTTCCCAGCAAGGACACTGGAGAGGGTTGCCATTTCCTCTTCCAGGGTATCTTCCTGACCCAGGGATCGAACCTGGGTCTTCTGCCTTATCCTGCACTGCAGATGGATTCTTTACCCCTGAGCCATCAGGGAAGCTGAGGAGTAAGAAGGGAAGGAAAGGGGCAACCTGGGGCTTAATGGCAACTTTGCTTGGACCCCTGGAATTCAGAGAGAACCCTCTCTCTGCAGGATATTTTGGTGGCTGAATTTTGCTTCTAGGCAACCCCGTTTCCCCCGCCCCAAGCACCATGCCCCCTCCTTGTATATCTTTGACGCTCCCATTTTGACCTTTCAGTCACCTCATTCTGGGCCCTGATGTAAGTGTCAGGAGATGTTTCCACATTCGCCTCTACCAGTGAGAGAGTGTACACACCTGTGTAGGTGACGTGTCCGTGGGTCTGTGAGCTTTGTCCTGGCTACTGGTTGACAGGTTGCCTGGTTCTCATGTCTGCTGGGCAGCTCCTCAAGGCTGAGGACCCTCACATTGCCTGGACATGGCCTGAAGGAAAATCCTTAGCAAACTGTGTTTGGGGATGTAGCATGTTCCATCCTCCAACATAGGAGGGGTTAGTGGTAAGGGGCTACGTGAAAAGACACCCTGTGCTTTCTTCCACTTATCACCTGCTGGAATCCTCTTGTGGTAAACCTGGCCGAGAAGTATCATAACTTCTGCATTTTTCACACGAAGACTCTGAGAAGCAGAGAGAGATGAATTCAAGTCCTTGTCTCTGGCTTCTCTGCTCTTATCTTTTTTTTTTTTTTTGGCCTGGAGGCCTCCCATTTCTTTTATTTTTATTATGCTGAAAGTGAAAGTCACTCAGTCGTGTCTGACTCTTTGCGACCCCATGGACTGTACAGTCTGTGGAATTTTCCAGGCCAGAATACAGGAGTGGGTAGTCCTTACCTTCTCCCAACCCAGGGATCAAATCCAATCCTCCCGATTGCAGATGGATTCTTTACCCCTGAGCCAGGGGTAAAGAATCCAGGCGGATTCTTTACCAGCTGAACTATCAGGGAAGCCATGCTGAAAGTAATCAAACCAATACATGCTCTTTGTTTAACAAATATTTCAAACCTCCAGAAGAATATGAAGTGATTTCTGCAACCCCAACAACCTCCCTCTCTGAACTATTTCTCTAAGGTAACCCCTCAATGAACAGTTTGGGGCTCAACCTCAATATTCATCACAGCAATGCATTTCTTGAAATTTTCTGTCTCTTATCAAGTTTCTACTTCAGGCCTGCCTTTCCTTCACTTCGTCATTTCCTCACAGCTCTCTGCTGTGTGTCATGGCAGCTGGCATCACGCTAGTGTTCTGTGACTCAAACCTACCCTCTTGTGGTTTCTCATTTACTTCAGGAAAAATCTCTTCTTCCTCCTTAAAATATTTTTTAAAATTTATTTATTGGATGTGTTTCATCTCTGTTGCTGTTCAGGCTTTTCTCTAGTTTCAGAGAGCGGAGGTTACTTTCTAGTTATGGTGCGCGGGTTTCTCATCATGATGGCTTCTCTTATTGCTGGACATGGGCTCTAGAGCACAAGCTTAGTAGCTCCATGTTATGTGGGATCCTCTCCAGTTAGGGATCAAATCAGTGTCTCCTACCTTAGCAGGCAGATTCTTTACCACTGAACCACCAGGGAAGCCCCATGAGTCTTTATTGAACCTGTTACAATGTTGCTTTTATTTTATGCTTTGTTTTTTTGTCCATGAGCCGTGTGGGATCTTAGTTCCCTGACCAGGAATTGAACCCTTACCCATTACATTGGAAGGACCACTGAATCACTGGATCACCGGACCACCAGGGAAGTCCTGTTTTTCCCTTTTTAACCATAATGTTTTTGCTTAGGGAGTGGGTATAGAGGTGGGTCAGAGGGTAGCCAGAGTGGAAAGGAACATCACTTTGTGGGAATAAATGGACAGATTTTCCCACAGATAATGATTTCCTCATATTGTGAGGCTCAGGAGTCCTGTGGTGAGATTCTGTGGCAGCACAAATCATTCTTTCAAACAAAGTTTAGCTTTCTGACTTTCAGGGAAGGATTGCCAGGTAGTTAAGTGTTCTGATTAATTAACACTGGGATTCCGTATAAATGCAAATTGTCACATTTCTCACTGAGTCCCTTTCACAGACAGACATGGGTAATGTTATTGTTCAGTCACTCAGCCGTGTCCGACTCTTTGCGACCCCATGGACTGCAGCACACCAGGCTTCCCCGTCCTTCACCATATCCTGGAGCTTGCTCAAACTCATGTCCATCGAATCAGCGATGCCATCCAACTATCTCATCCTCTGTCGCCCCCTTGTCCTCCTGCACTCAATCTTTCCCAGCATCAGGGCCTTTTCTAACCAGACGGCTCTTTGCATCAGGTGGCCAGTGTTGAAGCTTCAGCTTCAACATCAGTCCTCCCAATGAATATTCAGGTTTGATTTCTTTTAGGATTGACTGGTTTCATCCCCTTGCAGCCCAGTAGACTCTCAAGAGTCTTCTCCAACACAATTCGAAAACATCAATTCTTCGGCACTCAGCCTTCTTTATGATCCAACTCTCACATCCATACATGACTACTGGAAGATCCATAGCTTTGACTATATGGACTTTGGTGGCAAAGTGATGTCTCTGCTTTTTAATATGCTCTCTAGGTTTATCATAGCTTCTCTTCCATGGGTAATAGCTGAGGAAAATAAGGTGGAGTTGGAATTACTGGCTGGCTGTGACTTCATCTAAAACTGTCTCTCAGAGTAAGGGGGGATCTCTCCTTGTGCTCAGGCCTTGTCACCCTTCAGGTATCACAAAAGGTGACCAACCATCAAGGCCAGCTGATGACATGGACTGAAATGGGAACACAAGGTGCTGATAAGAAATCTTAGATTGAGAGGGGGAAAAAAATGTCACCAACATTCTGATCACTGTAGATACAAAGGAACATGCACTCATGGAGTTTCCTACTATATCAGATTCTGGCTTCACTCTTACTGCACGCTGATGTTTATTTCTCTTCTCCATGCAAGGTAAAGTGTATGGTGGGGAAAGGAGGACTCAGACAGAGGGTGACAGGAGCAGGTGCATGGCCCCCACCACCCCCATGACACCAGAAATGTTGAGGGCAAGGTGGGAAGAGGCAGACTTGGTGGTCACACACCCCTGGGCTGCCATTGATGGCATGGTTGAACTTAATCTAACAAAATCTAACCTCAGGAGCCACTGGGATGTCAATGGACATGGGACCCACCTCACAGGAAGGCTGAGGGACCTCAAAGAGATGTGAAAATGGTTTTCATTGCTCTTCAAATCAGAAAAAAAAAACCACATCTTAATGAACATGTATAACAATGACTCTAGATTGTTTATGTTAATCTTTACACTAGTGTGATAAATATATGTGTGTGTGTGTATATATACATATATATATATATATATATATATATATATATATATTTGTTGTTTGTTTGTTTGTTTTTAAATGGAGGAAGGGGCCACAAAGGTGAAGTGCCTTGAGCCCATGAAAGTCATAACTCAGTCCTACAGGTTCTAGAACTCACACAGCTTGGTGGTTTGGGATGCTTGACAAAGGCCAGAAGGACTGAGTCAACAAAATATCCCTTAGGGTTATGTAGGAGACATGCTTCATCAGCTATGGAAAAGTACAAATCTCCTGGAGAAAACCCTTATTGTCCAGATATGCAGAGCAAACAGTTTGTTCACTGAATAGGTGGAGTGTGAGGGGAGATTTTGTGCTGAGAGCTGAGGGGTGTGGTAACAGTGCTAGACTCAGTGTTGGGGACAAGGGGCACCATGTGTGGGCATTTTTATTTTTCATATTATCTATTTATTTATTGGCTGGACTTCACGGCATGTGGCATCTTAGTTCCCTGACCAGGGATCTAATCAGCAGCCCCTGAATTGGAAACTTGGAGTCTTTACCACTGGACTTCCAGGGAAGCCCTGAGTGGGCATTTTTCAAACACCTGAAGCTTACATCTTAAATTCATATATGGGTGCTTGCTGACTCCAGCCATTTTTGCAGGAAATTTTTTTTATAATACACCACATTCCCTAGCTATCTCTGTGCATTTTTTCACTGTTATCCGTGGTATATATACACACATATTATGTCCAGTGGTACTAAGAGAGTGAGACAAATAACAGTGGGTCCTTACTTCACATTTCTGTCTTTCTGTCTCTCCATTTCTCCTTGAAAGCCATCACCTTCAACCCTTCCAAGCCCCTTCTATTTTTCTGCTATTGAACTGAATATTTCTTTTTTGTTTGTTTGTTTCAACTACAGAGCTCTTTTATTTATTTATTTTTTCATTTATTTTTATTAGTTGGAGGCTAATTACTTTACAATATTGTAGTGGTTTTTGCCATACATTGACATGAATCAGCCATGGATTTACATGTGTTCCCCATCCTGATCCCCCCTCCCACCTCCCTCTCCATCCCATCCCTCTGGGTCTTCCCAGTGCACCAACCCTGAGCACTTGTCTCATGCATCCAACCTGGGCTGGTGATCTGTTTCACACTTGATAATATACATGTTTCAATGCTATTCTCTCAGATCATCCCACCCTTGCCTTCTCCCACAGAGTCCAAAAGTTTATTCTATACATCTGTGTCTCTTTTTCTGTCTTGCATATAGTGTTATTGTTACCATCTTTTTAAATTCTATATATATGCTTTAGTATACCGTATTGGTGTTTATCTTTCTGGCTTACTTCATTCTGTATAATGGGCTCCAGTTTCATCCATCTCATTAGAACTGATTCAGATGAATTCTTTTTAATGGCTGAGTAATATTCCATAGTGTATAGGTACCACAGCTTTCTTATCCATTCGTCTGCTGATGGGCATCTAGGTTGCTTCCATGTCCTGGCTATTATAAACAGTGCTGCAATGAACATTGGGGTACAAGTGTCTCTTTCAGATCTGGTTTCCTCGGTGTGTATGCCCAGGAGTGGGATTGCTGGGTCATATGGCTGAACTGAACATTTCTAAGGAATAAACACATACAGCTCTTTCCCGACTTGTGAGTTTCTGATGGTAGCTATTGTCCTGTTGCGGGCGATGAGGGTTTAGCTGCCGGGCATCCTTACCTTATTTCTCCTCCTCCCTCCAGCTGCCCATTAGGTTATATCATAAACTTTTTTGTTTTTGTTTTTAACTATGAGGTGGCTCAGTGGATAAAGAATTCAACCTGCACTGCAGGAGACACAGGAGACATGGGTTCGATCCCTGGGTCAGGAAGATCTCCTGGAGAAGGGCATGGCAACCCACTCCAGTATTTTGCCTGGAGAATCCCCTGAACAGAAGAGCCTGGAGGGCTGCAGTCCATGGGGTCACAGAGAGTCAAACACGAATGATGCAACTGAGCACACACATATTTAGAATGTTCATTATTAGTGCTGTGTAAATGTCCCATGCTGAGCCAACCATTACATTTCTTCTTATACATATTTAGATTGTCCAGAGTTAATCTTTGTCTCCCTTTTATTATTTGGTTCTCTTTTTGTGCCACTCTTTAATTCTTCCTGAAGAGGCCAAGTAATCTGTAGAACATGATCAAAGCCACCAGGCAATGTATCTGTTCCTTTCATTCCTCCAGAGCCCTGCTAGGAGTGGGGGTGGTCTCATCCTGTCAGCATCAGGGTCCGCCTCCTGACTGCTCTCCTTTGTGGGATCCTAATGTTCTGTATCCACGGCCTTGCCCTTTCTTCCTGTATTTACGCTTTCCTTTTCTTTTCACATTTACTGTTTAGATTGGTAGCTTCTTGAGAAAGTAAACACAAGACACAAAACTTCTTGAGTCATTGTACATTTGAAAATGCCTCAATCCCACATATCAATTGATAGACTGAGTTCCTAGAATTTTGAAACATCTAGTGTATCCCAGCTTCTCGTGTTGTTGAGAAGTCCAAAGTCATTCTGATTCTTAGAACTTACATTGGGTTGGAGGCTTTTAGGTTGTTCTCTTAATACCAGGGTTCTTGAAATTTCATGGTGCTGTGCTGTGGGGGTCCTTTTTAATTTATCTTGTTGGATATTTAGTGGGCTCCTTTCAGCCCAGAGTCTTATTTCCTTCAGCCTGGTTTAAAGTTCTTATTCCCTTTCCTAAAATTTCCTTGCTCTGTTTTCTCTTTCTCCATGTCCTATTCAATTCAGTTCAGTCGCTCAGTCGTGTCTGACTCTTTGAGACCCCATGGACTATACAGTCCATGAAATTCTCCAGGCCAGAATCCTGGAGTGGGTAGCCTTTCCCTTCTCCAAGGGATCTTCCCAACCCAAGGATCAAACCCAGTTCTCCCACAGTGCAGGCAGATTCTTTACCAGCTGAGCCACAAGGGAAGCCCAAGTTGATCTAAGTTCTACACAAATAAAAGTCTCTGTATCTCCACAATCTTTTAGCATCTTCTAAAACTAGGTGGGCACTTCTTGTCTATCATTGTTTCCTCTTGGGTACTCTTGATCCTTATGGATTTATAATTTTTAAATTCCTTGACGATCACTTTGGGGGGTTCTCAGAAGAAAGATTTGGGGGAGCAGTGCTGATGGGGGTAGGGCCAGAATGGAAGTTTCAGCCCTGTGGCCACCTGGTGGTTTAGTTTCTATCTTGCTGGTCTCTTTATTCCTTAGGAGCTGGACATACCGCTGGGTTCAGTCACTACCTTCCCCTCATGCTAATGACACCCTCAGTTTATAGAGGGAGAGGACATAATGGGAGGTTTTTAGATTGAATTCCTACAAAGTCAAGTCAAACTCCTGTTCTTCATAGCAGTGTCAGCTTAGACCAGGCGATAAGGCTGCTGCCGTGTCTTCCTCTGGGGAATGGCTCTCTCATCCTGAAAGTGTCTATGACAGGCGGTGATATGAGCATCAGATCAAGAGATAACACGTGTATACAGAGAACAAATGAGTGGTTCCCAGAGGAGAGAGTGGTGGGAGGAGGGGCAAAATAAGGGAAGGATATTAAGTGGTACAAACTTCTAAGTATCAAGTAAACAAGTTTCAAAGATATAATATACAGTGTAGGGAACATAGTATTTTATTTTTTACTTTATTTTGGTAAAGTTATTTTATTTATGTATTTATTTTTGGCTGTGCTGGGTCTTGTTTGCTACGTGGGCTTTTCTCTAGTTTCGGTGAGTGTGGGCTACTATCTAGTTATGGTGCATGAGCTTCTCATTGCAGTAGCATCTCTAGGGCACCTGGGGTCTCAGTATTGTGGCGTGTGGGTCTCTAGAGCACAGGCTCAGTAACTGTGACCCACATGCTTAGTTACTTCGCAGCATGTGGATCTTCCCGGATCAGAGATCGAACCCATGTCTCCTACATTGGCAGGTGGGTTCTTTACCCATGAGCCACTGCGGAAGCCCTAGCCAATATTTTATAACTTTGTATGGAGTACACTCTATAAAAATAAAGAATTACTATGTTCTACACATAAAACTAATATCGTAAGTCAACTGTATTTTTTTTTCTTAAAATTAAAAAATTATAGTTGATTTGCAATGTTATGTGAGTTTTAAGTGTACAGCAAAGTGATTCGGTTATCCATATACATTGGGTTGGCCAAAATGTTCATTTGAGTTTTTCCATAACATCTTATATATATGACACATATTGATATTGATGTGTGTGTGTGTGTATATATATATATAGATATATATATCAGTGGTACTTGAATAATAAAAATGAGAGTGATATCATGTATTAGAGTGTTGTTATACTGTAAGATATTATGAGCAGGTTAATTATACTTGACAATGAATGGCAGAGCTGACAGCTAGTTGCTTGGGAGAATCTCTTGTTTGGAGGATTTTTTATTTCCTGGATTGTCCCATGATTCCCTCTGAATACTTGCTACAGACAATGGCTAGATCACTGGGAGCTTTGAACTTGGAAACTCAGTTGCCCTTTGTGGAGGAAACAAGGATGAATCAACGTGTGCTGAAAAGGACTGACTCCCCCGCAAGAGAGACAAATGAGCAGTTGGGGAAATTCTAGCAAGCCTCACCCACTTTCAAGCAAGGTGGCCAGGTGCCAAAATGTAGTCACCAGGTGCTTGGAAGGCGGGTGTAATCAAGAAAGAGAGAACTGGCTTGTACCTTGTCCAAAGAAAGAATCTGACACCCCAAAGGCAGATCATCAGAGTAAAGGGAAGCCAGGGAGCTAGGGCTTATCAGCGTCTTCAACACCCTCATGAAGATGCCCATGGACACACTCCCATTGCGTCTGCTTGGCAGCTGTATTTTCTTAGCAGGCATGGTCCACATAAGTCTGTTGCTGCCACTAGTGCAATTTTCTTTGTCCTAATTTTGTGTTGATTAAAGAGCTCTTCATTGAGTATGTTCTATGTGATGGACATTCTTTTAGATGCTTGTGATACACTGATAAGAAAGAAAGGCAAAGATGTCTGCCCTCTTGGAGCTTACTTAACAAGAAGAATAATTTTAAGTGATTAGTCACCGTGCTAGGGGTTGGACTGGGACACACAGTTAGGGGATATGGTTCCCAATTAGATCTTCCCACAGGGAGAGAATGGTTGATGAACTAATCCAGATACCTAGTCATTCCTGCATACTAAATAGGAATTACCTGCCTTCTGGTCTCTTGTGAGTTTGGTTAGCTTGAGATGATCCCAAAATTGAGCTTCTAGACACAAAGAATGTATGAGGAGAGCCTGGAAAGGCTGACCCTATCCTGTTGATTTTCCATGCCTGGATGTCCTGTAATTTCTCTCCCATGTCCCTTTCTCTCTTTAATCACACCAGACATGTTTCTTATGTCATCCATAATCACACTGCCTCTTGCAGGGCATATGGAGGAAAAGATAGTAAGTTTTCTCCTGTTTATTCCTGGCTACTTCTTGAGATCTATTTTGTACCAGCTATGGTGCCCATCAGATGAACGGGGCAGTTTCTCTCCACAGGCACTCCAAGTCTGCAATGACAGGGTGGGTAGTAGAAAGTTCTCTTGATGGACAGAGTTGAATTCTGGTCCTGGATCTGCGGCTGACTTGGGAGGGTGACCTCTGCTTCCTGGGCCTTTGTGATCGCCTCTGTGTCAGAGAAGGCTGATCCCTGACTTTCTTGTTGAAGTTATGTGTGGGACCCTCTGGAGAGTAACTGCAGGGGAAAACAGGATGTTGTTTTCCTGGGGAAAAGGAGAGAGGAGGACAAGGGGAGAGGAGGAGCAATGCAGAGTACTGCTCTTTTTTGTATTTTTCCACCACCAGATGCTTGGCTGTTTTCTCAGCTGCCCTGAGGAGTCACTGAGCAGACGGTTAGTCTCAGACACCTCCTCTCTTCCCCAACAGATGCTGGACTCAGGGATGGATAAACTGGGTGATGGATGAAGTGAGCAAGGGCATTGGAGCCCCGACTACAGGCCTGGGGAGGAGGAGGAGCACCAGGTGAACCCTGTGAGGGGTTCCTGCCCTTCCCGAGATGGGCTTCACTCTCAGCAAACAGATGGAGAAGGAAACAGCTTCTTCCCCATCCATGGTTTCCCTCCACTCCTTTCCCGCGCTTCTCAAACACCATTTCCTTAAAGGAGGTGCAAAGAGGAGGGTCCTTTTTCCTTGACTTGTAGCCACCCAACAGTTATACCTCTTCCTGGGCCCTGATCCTCTCAAAACATGCAGACACACACGTAGACACACACATTGCACACCGCAAACATATTTTGCACATACTACACACATGCTACATGCTACACATATTACTACTGACACACACACAGCACACACTGTGCACACACATTACACATATTACACACTAACACACCCACACACACTAACACACACTAACGATGCACCACCAACACACACCACGAACATCATACACACACACCCTGCCTTTAGCCAAAACTTTCACAAAACATTATGTTTTCCTCATTCATTTGCTCAGTAAATAACTATTTACTAAGACCCTGCCTCATGGCAGAAAGTGAAGAGGAACTAAAAAGCCTCTTGATGAAGGTGAAAGAGGAGACTGAAAAAGCTGGTTTAAAACTTAACATTCAAAAAACTAAGATCATGGCACCTGGTCCCATCACTTCATGGCAAATAGATGGGGAAAAGGTGGAAACAGTGACAGATTTTATTTTCTTGGGCTCCAAAATCACTGTGGATGGTGAATGCAGCCATGAGATTAAAAGACACTTGCTCCTTGGAAGAAAAGCTATGACAAACCTAGACAGCATATTAAAAAGCAGAGACATCACTTTGCCGACAAAGGTCCATCTAGTCAGTCATGGTTTTTCCAGTAGTCATGTATGGATGTGAGAGTTGGATCATAAAGAAGTCTGAGTGCCAAAGAATTAATGCTTTCAAATTGTGGTGTTGGAGAAGACTCTTGAGAGTTATTTTGTCTGCAAGGAGATCAAACTAGTCAATCCCAAAAGAAATCAAACCTGAATATTCATTGAAAGGACTGATGCTGAAGCTGAAGCTCCAACACTTTGGCCACCTGATGTGAAGAACTGACTAATTGGAAAAGACCCTGATGCTGGGGAAGATTGAGAGCAGGGGGAGAAGGAGGCAACAGAGGATGAGATGGTTGGATGGCATCATCGACTCAATGGACATGAGTTTGAGCAAACTCCGGGAGTTGGTGAAGGACAGGGAAGCCTGGCGTGCTGTGGTTCATGGGGTCACAAAGAGTCAGACAAGACTGAGTGACTGAACAACAAGACCCTTCCAGGTTCCAGGCCTGATCTCGATTCTGGGGACCCTTGATGAACAGAATAAAATGAGACTGGCTTCATGGATCTTCCTTTCTGTGGGAGAAAGACCATGAACATGTAAACAAATAAATGCACAATGAAGCATCCAGTTGTGAGAAATGCTTTGAGATGAAGTAGAGCAAGGTTGGGGAGCAGGGACCAGGGATGGCAGGATGGGGGTGGGGGTGAGGAGAGGATGGCTAAAGGGATGAGGGAAGTCTTTCCCCCTCCTCGGGGATCCATGTGCAGGGCTCCTGAGGAATGAATCTTCCCAGTTTCCAAAACTTACATCTTTAAATGTCCCCAGTTTTAATTCTAACTAGCTTTGACCAAAATTATTTTATAAGCTTTGTGCACCTCTGCTTTATAACACAGACACCTGGCATAGTCACATCTTTCTCTAAAAGATGCAGCTCTTGGGGACACCTGGGAATATCCCGGGCTAGTCTCTAGGTTGTTGCTATTGTTGCAGTCACCAAGTCACTTCTGACTCTTGATAACCCCATGGGCTGCAGCATTCCAGGCTTCCCTGTCCTTCACCATCTCCCAGAGTTTGCTCAAACTCACATCAGTAGTCAATAATACCATCCAACCATCTCATCCTCTGTTACCCCCTTCTCCTCCTGTCCTCAATCTTTCCCAGCATCAGGGTCTTTTCCAATGAGTCAACCCTTCACATCAGGTGGCCAAAGTCCTGGAGCTTCTGCTTCAGCATCAGTCCTTCCAGTGAATACTCAGGTTGGCAGTTCTCAAAGTCTGTCCTGGGACCAGCAGTCTCAGCAACCCCAGAATGTGTTAGGAAGGCCCGTTCTCAGGTCCCTGAGACCCGCTGAATCTGAAATGCTAGGGGTGGGGTCCAGGAAACTTTTTTGACCCTCCCCACCTTTGAACTGTGGTGCTAGAAAAGACTCTTGAGAGTCCCTTGGACTGCAGGGAGATCCAACAATCCAACAATTGCAGGATTCCTGCAATCCTAAAGGAAATCAGTCCTGAGTATTCACTGAAAGGACTGATGCTGAAGCTGAAACTCCAATACTTTGGCCACCTGATGTGAAGAACCAACTCATTGGAAAAGACTCTGATGCTGGGAAAGACTGAAGGCAGGAGGAGAAGGGGACGACAGAGGATGAGATGGTTGGATGGCATCACCGACTCAATGGACATGAATTTGAGCAAACTCTGGGAGATGGTGAAGGACAGGGAAGCCTGGCATGCTGTGGTCCATGGGGTCACAAAGAGTCAGACACAACTGAGCTACTAGACAACAACAACTCCCCTAGGTGATTGTGAAGTTCACTCAAGTTTGAGCAAGGCTGCTATGGGGATGCCCTTGGGGCATGGCTGGGTGGGGAGGGGCAGAGCTGCATTCTGCCCCACACCCAGCGACTGCTTTGCCCTTTGCAAAAGGAGCTCTTCCCACCTTTCTGCAGGTTCTGTCTCCCACCGAGGGCGGTCATCCGTCTCGGCTGTCAGCAGAACATCTCTGTCTAATTTGTGTCCCTTCTAATTTGCCGCTTCAGTCTCCTCTGTGTTGACAAACCAGATCACCGGCCATAACTCCATTATGCAGAAAGTAGGCATAAATTCCAGGGCTGGTGGAGCCTCTTGTTAATAATTTGCTGTCTTGCCTTCCAGACATCTGGCAGAGTGGAGAGAACACAGATTCTGGAGTCAAACAAATCTAGATTTCAGTGTGGGCTCCCACTCACATGGGGATTCTCTCAGCTGCTGTGTATGTCTATTGCAATTATGCTTCCTCAAAATGAGATAACCACAGGATGAGTTCAGAGACCCACTGTGAGACAGACCTGAGCTAAAATATCATTGATCACCTGACCTCCATAAGCCCCCACTCTAACTGGTGAGCCACAGTGAAGTGTTGGGTGTCCTGGAATTAGTGTTAACTGAGAGCTAGTGTCCAGTGATCCCTGAATATCTGGTTATTTCCTTTTCCCCAGTGCACAGTCACTCAGTAAAAGGCCAAAGGTATGTTTGGAGACAGCTGGGATAAAGAGGAACAGTATACATTTTTAGCAGTGTCAGTTCAGTTCAGTTCAGTCGGTCAGTCGTGTGCAACTCTTTGCGACCCCATGAACCGCAGCACGCCGAGCCTCCCTGTCCCTCACCAATAGCAGTGTAGCAAGGTCCAGTGCAGCAGACTTGGGTTTATTCCCTGGGTCAGAAAGATTCCCTGGAGAAGGAAATGGTAACCCACTCCAGTATTTTTGCCAGAGAAATCCCATAAACAGAGGAGCCTGGCGGGCTATAGTTCATGGGGTTGAAAAGAGTCAGACATGACTTAGCAACTAAACCAACCAACAAAAAGGTCCCTCCTCAAGGTGGCCTGGCCTCCCCATTACTGGCTGTGTGATCTTGGCAGACTTACAACAAGAATTGTTTGGCACCAATGATGTGCATAGCAAAGCTGTTTCCTTTCTCCTGGGCTGGGAGATATGGGGGAGGGATTAACCTACGTGATTTATTTTATTTTTTTTTGCATGTCATCAGTTTCTGAAATTTTTCTCAACCTTCATATTTTTTTCTTTCTTTTTTTTTTATTATTATTATTATTATTTTTTTTTTTGGTCATACATTGATATGAATCAGCCATAGATTTACACGTATTCCCCATCCCGATCCCCCCTCCCACCTCCCTCTCCACCCGATTCCTCTGGGTCTTCCCAGTGCACCAGGTCCGAGCACTTGTCTCATGCATCCCACCTGGGCTGGTGATCTGTTTCACCATAGATAGTATACATGCTGTTCTTTTGAAATATCCCACCCTCACATTCTCCCACAGAGTTCAAAAGTCTGTTCTGTATTTCTGTGCCTCTTTTTCTGTTTTGCATATAGGGTTATCGTTACCATCTTTCTAAATTCCATATATATGTGTTAGTATGCTGTAATGTTCTTTATCTTTCTGGCTTACTTCACTCTGTATAAGGGGCTCCAGTTTCATCCATCTCATTAGGACTGGTTCAAATGAATTCTTTTTAACGGCTGAGTAATATTCCATGGTGTATATGTCCCACAGCTTCCTTATCCATTCATCTGCTGATGGGCATCTAGGTTGCTTCCATGTCCTGGCTATTATAAACAGTGCTGCGATGAACATTGGGGTGCACGTGTCTCTTTCAGATCTGGTTTCCTCAGTGTGTATGCCCAGAAGTGGGATTGCTGGGTCATATGGGAGTTCTATTTCCAGTTTTTTAAGAAATCTCCACACTGTTTTCCATAGTGGCTGTACTAGTTTGCATTCCCACCAACAGTGTAAGAGGGTTCCCTTTTCTCCACACCCTCTCCAGCATTTATTGCTTGTAGACTTTTGGATAGCAGCCATCCTGACTGGCGTGTAATGGTATCTCATTGTGGTTTTGATTTGCATTTCTCTAATAATGAGTGACACAACCTTCATATTTTTTTAAAAGGCAACTTAAAAATATTTTTGAGAAATAGTCACATTCTGACCATTCACCCATCTAGAGTGCATGCCTTAATGACTTTTAGTATATTCACAAAATTATGCATCCATCATGATAAAAATCAATTTCAGAATTTTTTCATTACCCAAACAATATACCTCACATCCCCTAGCCATCACTACCCCCAACCCTTGCCCCATTTCCTCCAGCCCTAGGCAATCTCCTCTAGTCTATTTTCTGCTTCTATAGACTTGTCTATTCTGGGCATTTCATGCAAGTGGAATCATACGACATGTGGTCCTCTGTTTTCTTTCACTCAGGATGCTATTGAAGTTCATCCACATTGGATGTGTCAGTGTCAGTACATTCACATGTATTAGTGCGCAGTTTCTCAGTCATGTCTGACTCTTTGTGGCCCATTGGATGGTAGCCTGCCAGGCTCCTCTGTCCATGGGGTTTTTCAGGCAAGAATACTGGAGTGGGTTGTCATTTCCTTCACCAGGGGATCTTCCCTACCCAGGGATTAAACCTGCATCTCCTGTGTCTCCTGCATTGCAGACAGATTCTTTACTGGCTGAGCCATCAACATGTATTAGTACTCCTTTTTATTTCCAAGTAATATTCCATTATATGGACAAATCACATTTTATTTATTGATTCATCAGATGGTAAATTTGGGTTGTTCTTCCTTTGGGGCCTTTAAGAATCATGCTGCTATGAACATTTGCATACAAATTTTTGCATGGATGTGTGTTGCTATGGACTGAATGTTGGTGTACCCCCAGAATTCAGTGGTTGAAGTTCTAACTCCCAATGTGATAGTATTAGAATGTGGGGCCTTTGGGAGGTAATTATGCCATAGGATGGGGCCTCGTTAATGAAATTAGTGCCCTTATGAGAAGAACAGACTGTAGCGCATGCTCTCTCTCTCTCTGCTATGTGAGAACACAGTAAGAAAATACCATCTATAAATCAGGAAAAGAACTTTTGCCAGAACCCAACGGTGCTGGTACCCTGACCTCAGACATCCAGCCTCCAGAACTGTGAGAAATAGACTTGTTTGCTGTTTAGGTCACCCAGGCTATGGCATTTTGTTGTGAAAGCCGAAAAGGACTAAAGTATGTTTTTATTTGCCTTGAGTTTATATATAGAAATGGAGTTGCTATATCACATGGCATAGAACTCTATTTTTAAACATTTTAAGAGTTGTCAGGCTATTTTCCAAAGTAGCTACACCATTTTCTGTTCCCAATAGTGTATGGGATTCTAATTTCTTCGTATACTTGCCAGCACTTGTCATTACATGACTTTTTTATTCTGGTCATCATAGTGTGTGTGAAGTGGTATCTTATTCTGGTTTTAATTTGCAGTTCTCTGATGACCAATGATGTTGAGCGTGTTTGCATGTGTTTGTTGGCTATTTGCATATCTTCTTTGCAGAAATGACTATTCAGGTCCCTTTCCTATTTTAAAATGAGCTTGTCTTCTTATTATTGAGTTGTAAGAGTTCTTTATATAGTATATATTCAAGTCCCTTATCAGATGTATGACTTGCAAATATTTTCTCCCACTCTGTAAGTTGTCTTTTTGCTTCCTTTATGGTGTTCTTTGGTGCACAAAATTTTAATTTTGGTGCTGTTATTTGTCTAAGTCAACTTTTTTTAATGTCACTTGTGCTTTTGGTGTCATATTTAACAAACCGTTGTCCAATCCAGGGTCACAGGGTTCAGTTCAGTTCAGTCGCTCAGTTGTGTCTGACTCTTTGTGACCCCATGAATCGCAGCACGCCAGGCCTCCCTGTCCATCACAAACTCCCAGAGTTTGCTTAAACTCATGCCCATTAAGCCGGTGATACCATCCAGCCATCTCATCCTCTGTCGTCCCCTTCTCCTCCTGTCCCCAATCCCTCCCAACATCAGGGTCTTTTCCAAAGAGTCAACTCTTCGCATGAGGTGGCCAAAGTATTGGAGTTTCAGCTTCAGCATCAGTCCTTCCAATGAACACCCAGGACTGATCTCCTTTAGGATGGACTGGTTGGATCTCCTTGCAGTCCAAGGGACTCTTAAGAGTCTTCTCCAACACCATAGTTCAAAAGAATCAATTTTTCGGCGCTCAGCTTTCTTCACAGTCCAACTCTCACATCCATACATGACCACTGGGAAAACCATAGCCTTGGCCGGATGGACCTTTGTTGGCAAAGTAATGTCTCTGCTTTTTAATATGCTATCTAGGTTGGTCATAACTTTCCTTCCAAGGAGTAAGTGTCTTTTAATTTCATGGCTGCAGTCACCATCTGCAGTGATTTTGGAGCTCCAAAAAAATAAAATCTGACACTGTTTCCACTGTCTCCCCATCTATTTCCCATGAAGTGATGGGACCAGATGCCATGATCTTAGTTTTCTGAATGTTAAGCTTTAAGCCAACTTTTTCACTCTCCTCTTTCACTTTCATCAAGAGGCTTTTTAGTTCCTCTTCACTTTCTGCCATAAGGGTGGTGTCATCTGCATATCTGAGGTTATTGATATTTCTCCCAGCAATCTTGATTCCAGCTTGTGCTTCTTCCAGCCCAGTGTTTCTCATGATGTACTCTGCATAGAAGTTAAATTAGTAGGGTGACAATATACAGCCTTGATGTACTCCTTTTCCTATTTGGAACCAGTCTGTTGTTCCATGTCCAGTTCTAACTGTTGCTTCCTGACCTGCATACAGGTTTCTCAAGAGGCAGGTCGGGTGGCCTGGTATTCCCATCTCTTTCAGAATTTTCCACAGTTTATTGTGATCCACACAGTTGAAGGCTTTAGCAATGTCAATAAAGCATAAATAGATGTTTTTCTGGAATTCTCTTGCTTTTTCGATGATCCAGTGGATGTTGGCAATTTGATCTCTGCTTCCTCTGCCTTTTCCAAAACCAGTTTGAACATCTGGAAGTTCTCAGTTCACGTATTGCTGAAGCACGGCTTGGAGAATTTTGAGCATTACTTTACTAGCCTGTGAGATGAGTGCAATTGTGCGGTAGTTTGAGCATTCTTTGGCATTGCCTTTCTTAGGTATTAGAATGAAAACTGACCTTTTCCAGTCCTGTGGCCACTGCTGAGTTTTCCAAATTTGCTGCCATATTGAGTGCAGCACTTTCACAGCATTATCTTTCAGGATTTGAAATAGCTCAACTGGAATTCCCTCACCTCCACTAGCTTTGTTCATACTGATGCTTTCTAAGGCCCACTTGACTTCACATTCCAGGATGTGTGGCTCTAGGTGAGTGATCACACCATTGTGATTATCTGGGTCATGAAGATCTTTTTTGTACAGTTCTTCTGTGTATTCTTGCCACCTCTTTTTAATATCTTCTGCTTCTGTTAGGTCCATACCACTTCTGTCCTTTATTGAGCCCATCTTTGCATGAAATGTTCCCTTGGTATCTCTAATATTCTTGAAGAGATCTCTAGTCTTTTCCATTCTGTTGTTTTTCTCTATTTCTTTGCATTGATTGCTGAGGAAGGTTTTCTTATCTCTCCTGGCTATTCTTTGGAACTCTGCATTCAAATGGGAGTATCTTTCCTTTTCTCCTTTGCTTTTCGCTTCTCTTCTTTTCACAGCTATTTGTAAGGCCTCCTCAGATAACCATTTTACCTTTTTGCATTTCTTTTCCATGGGGATGATCTTGATTCCTGTCTCCTGTACAATGTCACGAACCTCCGTCCATAGTTCATCAGGCACTCTATCAGATCTAGTCTCTTAAATCTATTTCTCACTTCCACTGTATAGTCATAAGGGATTTGATTTAGGTCATACTTGAATGCTCTAATGGTTATCCCTACTTTCCTCAGTTTAAGTCTGAATTTGGCAATAAGGTGTTCATGATCTGAGCCACAGTCAGCTCCCAGTCTTGTTTTTGCTGACTGTATAGAGCGTCTCCATCTTTGGCCGCAAAGAATATAATCAATGTGATTTCGGTGTTGACCATCTGGTGATGTCCATGTGTAGAGTCTTCTCTTGTGTTGTTGGAAGAGGGTGTTTGCTATGACCAGTGCGCTCTCTTGGCAAAACTCTATTAGCCTTTGCCCTGCTTCATTCTGTACTCCAAGGCCAAATTTGCCTGTTACTCCAGGTGTTTCTTGACTTCCTACTTTTGCATTCCAGTCCCCTATAACGAAAAGGACATCTTTTTTGGGTGTTAGTTCTAAAAGGTCTTGTAGGTCTTCATAGAACCATTCAACTTCAGCTTCTTCAGCATTACTGGTTGGGGCATAGGCTTGGATTACTGTGATATTGAATGGTTTGCCTTGGAAATGAACAGAGATCATTCTGTCGTTTTTGAGATTGCATCCAAGTACTGCATTTCAGACTCTTTTGTTGACTATGATGGCTACTCCATTTCTTCTAAGGGATTCCTGCCCACAGTAGTAGATATAATGGTCATCTGAGTTAAATTCACCCATTCCAGTCCACTTTAGTTCACTGATTCCTAGAATGTTGACATTCACTTTTGCCATCTCCTGTTTGACCACTTCCAATATGCCTTGATTCATGGACCTAACATTCCAGGTTCCTATGCAATATTGCTCTTTACAGCATCGGACCTTGCTTCTATCACCAGTCCCATCCACAACTAGGTATTGTTTTTGCTTTGGCTCCATCCCTTCATTCTTTCTGGAGTTATTTCTCCACTGATCTCCAGTAGCATATTGGGCACCTACCGACTTGGGGAGTTCTTTCAGTATCCTATCATTTTGCCCTCTCATACTGTTCATGGGTTTCTCAAGGCAAGAATACTGAAGTGGTTTGCCATTCCCTTCTCCAGTGGACCACATTCTGTCAGACCTCCCCACCATGACCCAACTGTCTTGGGTGGCCCCACACAGCATGGCTTAGTTTCATTGAGTTAGACAAGACTGTGGTCGGTCCTGTGATCAGACTGGCTAGTTTTCTGTGATTATGGTTTTAGTGTGTCTGCCCTCTGATGCCCTCTCGCAACACCTACCTTCTTACTTGGGTTTCTCTTACCTTGGACCTGGGGTATCTCTTCACCGCTGCTCCAGCAAAGTGCAGCCGCTGCCCCTTACCTTGGACGAGGGGTATCTCCTCACGGCCGCCCCTCCTGACCTTGAACGTGGAGTAGCTCCTCTCGGTCCTCCTGCGCCAGTGCAGCAGCCAATTAACCACTATATTTTCCTCTAAGAGTTTTATACTCTTAAGTCTCGCGTTAGTCTTACATTGATCTTTTGAGTTCGTTTTTGTTAGTGAAGGCGTGAAGGTCCAGCTCCACTCCTTTGCATGTGGTTTTTCCATTTGTCCCCAGCACCATTTGTTGAAAAGACTATTCTTTCCCCTTTTCTGTCTTGGCATCCTTGTCAAAAATCAGTTAATCGACCCCTTTTGTTTTGTTTTAATGTTTCACCCACAACAATTTTGCTAGTGAAGATATTGCTATGAGAAAAAACAAACAGATGAACAAAGAAGCAATTTTGAGTATTTCTGGATGGCAGAGTACAGCTTCCATGCTATGCAAAGTGCTTCTAACCATCTGTTTTAGTGACCACTGCCCTATTTGTTGGGCAGTTTGCCGCTTGGCATTATGTACTAAAAAATTTTTATTCTCTTTCAAAGCAAAGAACAGAGACCCCTGAGAAATACGCTACCTCTGGATGGCTAGAGAGACTTAATATTTGCCTCAGTCAACCAGTTTTATTTATTCTAAGACTAAGACTTTTGACCAACCTCAAAGAGTCCACTAAAATTCTAGTTGTAAAACAAAAATCCATTGAAGACGTTGATGCTTTTCTTGAAGAGTCACGACATCTGTTTCAAGGCTGTGATTTAAGAAGTTGCTTATTCCCAGAACTGCCTTCTCCAAGCAAGAGCACTAAAGCAGGTTGCTTTTCCCTCCTCCAGGGGATCTTTCCTGACCCAAGGATTGAACCCATGTCTCCTGCTTCTCCTTCATTGGTAGGTGTGTTCTTTACCACTGAACCATCTGGGAAGCCCAGTATTGATAACAATGCTCACCTATGGCCTGCAAGTCAGCTCCAGTTATAGGAGAGTTTTCCTCAGTCTGGTCTCAGATTTCATGTCATTTCCATTTGCTCCTCATTGAACAGATAGTACATTCAAAGCTCTGTATGTGTATTGTGGGGACAAGGAAATGTAAAGATTAACAAAAAAAGGAGCAATTTTCACTGTAACGGAGTTTCCGATTTAATTCAGCAGGACTTTGAAAGAACTGAAATGTTAAAGGAAACAATGCACCATTTAAAAAATTATAGACTTTTATGAGACAGTAGTTCCTGTGTTCGGGGGTCCTCTTTAGACTCCCAGGGCCCAGCATCAGGTTCAGTGAGTCACTAGAAGGGCTTACAGAAATCAGCAAAGCTGTTATAATCATGGTTGGGACTTGTTACAGTGAAAGGATCTAGACTAAAACTGACCGCAGAGAAAGGGTGACAGGATGAATTCTTGGAGAGACCAGGCATAAGCTTCCAATTGTCCATTCCCAGTGGGGTCACATGGACATTGAATTCTCTAGGCATCAAAGTGTGGCAGTGCACATGAAGTATTGCCAAAAAGGGAAGCTCAGCTGAGTCTTGGGGTCCAGGGTTGTTATTGGGGTTCTATCACAGAGGCATGGCTGACTGCTTATGTGGTTGACCTAACTGCAGAGACCAAGCTAATGCCATGTGGCCCAAGGGTTCCCTAAGTCAAGTTGTTTGCATAAACTATCTAGCATGGCTGAAGACACGAGGTGTGTGTGTGCAGCATGCGTGCTAAATCTCCTCAGTCATGTCTGACTCTTTGTGACCCTACAGACTGTAGCCCGCCAGGCTCCTCTGTCCATGAGATTCTCCAGGCAAGAACACTGGAGTGGGTTGCCGTGCCCTCCTCCAGAGGACCTTCCCAACACAGGGATCGAGCCTGCCTCTCTTAATTCTCCTGCATTGGCAGTCTGGTTCTTTAGCACCATCTTGGAAGTGAAATGTCTCTGAAATGTGCAGGGTTTGGACAATCTGGAATTGCTGAAATAATCCTTTACTGCATAGACCCAATATTTTTGGCTCCAGGGACAGGTTTCATGGAAAACAATTTTTCCACAGGTGGAGGGGGGGTGGTTTGGGGATGATTCAAATGTGTTACATTTACTGTGCACTCTATTTCTATTATTATTACGTCAGCTCCTCCTCAGGTCATCAGGCATTAGATCCCAGAGGTTGGGGACCCCTGCTTTACTGCAGAGCATCCAAATGAATTTTTGTTGTTAAAGAAATTCAGACACAACAGATAGTTCTAAAGCACTCCTTCCCATGTCAGGAGCATCTTTACAAATTCAGTAAGACCTTATTTGGAAATAAGGTCTTTTCCCTCCTGGTTCAGTGTTTGCCAGGGCCTCTGTTGTCGTGTGAACCCAGATTTTTTCTCAGAACAATTTCAGTACCTCATAGGAAGAGAGATTCTGCCAAACACACTTAACACACTTAGAATAACCCCCACATACTTCCCAAGAAATTCTCAGAAGGACTTGACTCAGATTATATTCCATTTGAATCCAGCTAAGCAATGGGAAAAGCAGAAAGGAAGAATTTTTTTCCTAGGAAAGGAAGACAAGCCACAAGAGGAACTTGTCTTCAAGCATAGCTGTAAGTCTAGCGTGGTTTATGCGAGTTCCTCTTGAATCACTGAAGAAGCCTCTGTGACTCAGAATTGCTAAATTTATATAGAATTGGTTTTGAGTCTTGGCTTTGCCACTTCTTCGTAACTATAATGGGTTGACTTGTGTCAACCTGAAAAGATATGTCCAGGTCCTAACCCCTGATATCTGTGAATGTGAGCTTATTTAAAAATGAGGTTTTCCCCCTGCTTGTTCAGTGGTAAACAATCCACCTGCCAAAGCAGGAGAGACACAGGAGGCGCAGGTCTGATCCCTGGGTTGGGAAGATCCCCTGGAGAAGGAAATGGCAACCCACTCCAGTACTCTTGCCTGGAGAATCCCATGGACAGAGGAGCCTGGAGGGCTACAGTCTATGGGGTCACAAAGAGTCGTACACAACTAAGCAACTGAGCATGAGCACAAACACATGCAGATGTCAGTAAATTAGAGGTGAGATTAGAAATTATATCTAGAGGTGAGATTATCCCGACTCAAAGAGGGATGCAAATCCAATGTCTGGTGTCCTGAGAGAAAGGCTAGGGAGACTTAACAGACACAGAGGCACACAGAGGGGAAGGCCTTGTGAAGAGAGAGGTAGAGACTGGAGTGATGCACCCACAAGTCAAGCAATGCTTAGGATGCTCTTGCCACTGGAAGCTGGGAAGGAGGCAAGGAAGGATTCTTTCCTGGATGCTGCAAGAAAGAACATGCTGATGCCTTGATTTAGGACTTCTGGAAGTCCTAAAAACTGGGTGGGGATACATTTCTTTCTTTCTTTTTTAATTGGAAGATAATTCCTTTACAATATTGTGTTGGTTTCTGCTGTACAACATGAATCAGCCAGTAAGTATACATATGTTCCCTCCCTCTTGAGCCTCCCTCCCATCTCCCGCATCCCATCCCTCTAGGTCATCACAGAGGACTGAGCTGAGCTCCCTGTGCTACTCAGCAGCTTCCCACTAGCTATCTGTTTTATACGTGGTAGTAGACTGATGCTAAAGCTCCAGTACTTTGGCCACCTGATGCAAACAGCCGACTCGATGGAAAAGACCCTGATGCTGGGAAAGATTGAAGGCAGGAGGAGAAGAGGATGGCAGAGGATGAGACGGTTGGATGGTACCACCGACTCAGTGGACATGAACTTGAGCAAACTCCAGGAGATGGTGAGGGACAGGGATGCCTGGCCTGCTGCAGTCTGTGTGGTCCCGAAGAATTAGACACAACCTGGCAACTGAACAACAACAACAGCTGTACATAAGTCAATGTTACTCTCTCAATTCAGAGGATATATGTCTGTTGTCTTCAACCACTAAGTTTGTGGCCATTTTTTATGGAGCACTAAAAAACTAATATAGCAAAATCACACCTTTTTTCTCAGTTTATGCAGTCCATTGTTTTCTCCTATAAAATAGTAATACCCACTGCCTGAGACAATGAAGTGAGATAATGTATACACATAAGAGAGAGATGTCTTACTAATGTGACATTTCTTTTTTCCTGTTCAAAAAGCGTTAGTTGCTCAGTCTTGTCTGACTCTTTGTGACCCCATGGACTGTAGCCCTGCCAGGCTCCTCTGTCCATGGGATTTTTCAGGTAAAAGTACTGGAGTAGGTTGCCATTCCCTTCTCCAAGGGATCTTCCCAACCCAGGGATTGATTGAACCCAGGTCTCCTGCATTGCAGGTAGATTCTTTACCATCTGAGCCACCAGGGAAGCTCTAGAAGAATTTAAATGCTTCATCAAGGTACTGTGCTGCTTTCAGGGGTTCCAGGGTATGGTTTTATATTTTGTCAACATGGTGACCATAAGTGGAGGACAACTTCAGAGAGAGAGTCTATGACATCTTACATGATTTCAGTGCAAAAGGGTAAGAAAAGAGAAGTATGAATTAGAACAAGTGAGCTACCTAAGCTCCCCTATAAGAGACACACATCTCCTTCCACTAAGACAGTTACTGTTGGATGACTTCATTGCCTTCTGGAAAGGTCAGTCCCAGGGCCTGGGGGCCCCACGGTGGGAGCCTGTGTCAAGCAGCACTCATTGTGTCAGTGCCTGGTGGTGAACACAACCACTGTCTCTTTCCTCTGGGGCCTCTGTGTTGATGCCATGCTGACACAACATGCCAGAGGGCACTGAAGGGCAAGGACCAGGTCTTTAAGAGCAACAATTACACCCCCAGTGGAGCAAGAAGGTCTGTTGCAGGGACTTCCCTGGTGGTCCGGTGGCTAAGACTCCGAGTTCCCACTACAGGGGGCCCAGGTTCGATCCCTGGACAGGGAACTAGATCCTACAAGCTACAACTAGAGCTGGAACAGCCAAATAAATAAATAATAAAGCATTTTTTTTTTTTTTTTGAGGAAAAAGAAAAGCTAAGGGGGAGAAGAGGAAGGGAAAAAACTCTTTGCTGCAGGAACCCAGAATTTTTACACATTATGACTATGGTTCTGCCTTTCCATCATGTCACCATGCTAGCATGTCTTCATTCTTGTCATCAGCTTGGCATGCTGGCAAGTCTGGAAGAGCAGTCTCTGGTGTAAGCACCAGGAGCCATCCGATGCCATGGCCCCACATAAATCTGTCCTTGTCACGAGAAGGACTCAAATTAAAGAGGCCTTCCACCCTCCTTCAGGATAATAAAATCCTGTGCTTCTTGGAAAGCGGGGGTTAGAAACTTAATTTATTAGAAATTATTCTGCACCAGGAACAGTGTTAACTGAATGTACATATATTTTCTAATTTAAGGCTCATTTGATTAACTTGCAAAGATCCTGGTTTAAATTGGATCTGGGAGATATAGCTTAAAAATACATTGGCCAAAGAATTTAGTCTTTACAAGCCACTGGGAGGAGGATTATCTGCCCTAAGATACCTTGTTATGGAATCAGTTTTGTCCCAATAGAATCATTCATTCATTTTTACCCACTCATGCAACATGTATTTACTAAGTTCTGTGTGTCAACTTTCATGCACAAAATAGCCAGAAATCCCCATTCTGAGGCATTCACATTCTAGCTTGGGGAGAAGACATAATAGATTGGTAAATTATATGATATGTGAAAGGATGCTGTGCAAGATGAAAAAAATAGAGAAGAACAATGAGTTTGGGGAGTACAGGGGTTGTTGTTGTTTAGTCACTTAAAGTCATGTCCCACTCTTCGTGACCCCATGGACTGTAGCCTGCCAGGCTCCCCTGTCAGTAAGATTTCCCAGGCAAGAATACTGGAGTAGATTGTCGTTTCTTTCTCCAGGGCATCTTTCTGACTCTGGGATCAAACCCTCATCTCCTGCGTTGGTGGACAGATTCGCTACCACTGAACTGCCAGAGAAGCCCACTATTTGACCAGGCAACGACGTATATGTTTCTGGTAGGTCAAAGAGACTGTAGTGAAAATAACCAGATTTGAATCAATTACTGATATCAGATTGAAGCCACTTAACCTGCAGGAAAGAGGAACCCCAGGAGCAAGAGGTAATAGGATGGATCTTTGGTGCAGATGGGGACAACGAGAAGGGAGAAGAGGGAACTACTATAATTTACAGGATCACATGATCGGGAATATTGTGTCATAAATAAAATCTGATCTTGCTGGGAGACTCAAACCTGTCCTCAACCACAGTTGTAAAAATTGCATTTAACTTCACAAACCCCAAGAACCAAGCCAGGTTTACTTGGTACAAGTAGGACGAAGAAAAAAGAATTTTTTTGACTTTTTGGAATGACTTTTGAGACAGAAATTTTGAAATGAACAGAAGTGAGTTTCAAATGCTGAAATGAGACTGTTTCAAAACAAGAATCCCTGAAGAATTATAAAATTTGGCCAAGATATCAATAAAGAATGAACTGAAAGTGAAAGTTGCTCAGTCATGTCCAACTCTTTGAGATCCCATGGACTATGGAATTATCCAGGCCAGAATACTGGAGTGGGTAGCCTTTCCCTTCTCCAGGGTATCTTCCCAACCCAGGGATCGAACCCAGGTCTCCCACATTGCAGGTGGCTTCTTTACCAGCTGAGCCACAAGGGAAGCCCAAAAGAATAAGCTATCCATTGGAAAATTTGACAAGGCCAGCTGGGCAAAATTGTTAGAAAAAATAGGATCATCTTATGTTTTGGACACACAAGTTTAGACTTGTGAGTAAACTGGTTATATATAGAAACTAAAATGGATAAACCACTGGTCTTGAATAGTAATCTATCCAGATGTACCACATATCCATCTCTTTTATCAGCCCTGTCCTTGTAGTTGACCAACCAGTATAGAAATGCCAAGGACCCATCTAGCCATTGGTGAAACAGGAAAGAAGAGTGCAGAAAACAACCTTTAAAAGAATGACATGACCAAAGGACATGAAAAAAATTGGTTAGAATTAACTAGATCCAAGACGGTGGAAGATTCAACTTTTAGTAGACCAATGAGTATACACTCATAGTAATACATTAGCAAATACTAAACAACACACTCATAAACATCATGACAGTTCTGAAATGAAAGCATTAGTCACTCAGTGGTGTCCAACTCTTTGCAACCCCTTGGACGGTAGCCCGCCAGGCTCTTCTGTCCATGGAATTCTCAAGGCAAGAATACTGGAGTGGGTAGCCATTCTTTTCTCCAGGAGATCTTCCCGAGGCCTATCATAAAAGGCCAAAAAGTAGGTGGTGGCCCAATTCTGGGAAATCCCTACCCCTTCCCTGAAATAGTTAGAATAATCCTCCAACTCATTAGCCTATGAAATTACCCACCCCGTAAAAACTAATCATGCCATATTTCAGGGGCTTTTATCTTCTGAGATGGTCCACACTCTGTCTGTGGAGTGTGCTTCTTTCTAAATAAATCCACTTCTTATCTACCACTTTGTCTCTCACTGAATTCTTTCTGTGATGAGACGTGAAGAACCTGAGCTTCATTAAGTCCTAAGACCAGGTGTGTGATCTCAATGAAAAGACCATGGGTTCAGGTCCCAATCTACATTGCATGGTTTTACTGGGATGACAGAAAGAGAACCAACTTTTCCTAGAAATTTCCGAAGAAGTGAAGAAAGATCATCAGTGATCTTCGAGGATGTGTTCACCTGCATCTGCCACTGCTAAATCACCCAGATCTGGACTAGTTGGTCTGTGAGCAGATGCCAAAGCTGACCTTGTGCTCGCTATGTGACACAATCCCCCATGACCCCATGTCTGTGAGGTCGCCATCTTGTTCCAAGTCTATTATTTGGAAGGATAAATGGAAGGAATGAACAAATGAAGGAAGGAGTAGATTATATCCACAAGAGTCAGAATATAGTTTAATTTGCCTTGAGCCTCTTTATCTAAATATGAGTTGGGCAGGAGAAACAAGTAGTGACCTACTTCCTGGTTGTAATTATCAGTTCAGATCAGTTCAGTTGCTCAGTCGTGTCTGACTCTTTGCAACCCCATGGACTGCAGTATGCCAGGCCTCCCTGTCCATCACCAACTCCCTGAGCTTGCTCAAACTTACGTCCATCGAGTCAGTGATGCCATCCATTGGTTGTAGTTATGTTTGCCATTATATCTATTGCCACAAAGAAAACATCGGGGTCGTGGGGGAGTTCGGGGGGGAGATGGAAGGTACATGGTGAAATCCAGTCAGATCGGCAGCCTGAGTCCTTGCCGGAGAATGCCTGGCTTCAAGCTCTGACAATTTCATTCATTAGCTATATGACCTTGACTTTTTGTTATCTCTCTCTGTTTACATTGTCTTATAAAAAGGTGGTGTCTACCTCATTGAGTTTCATGAGGCTTAGAGAAATAATCATGTGTAAAACACATTATTAACACTGAATAAATGTTGGCTGTTGTCATAACAATGCTAATTACTATCATCTTAAAAAACACAGCGGCACAGAGTAGGGGTGAAAGTGAGAGCGGATGGAAAGGGACAGGCTGGCTACTGTCACCAGTAAGTGAAAACCCAACACTGAGAGTCGAGTGAAGATAAACCAGCAGCCAAAGTCAGACTGAGAAATTTAACTGTGTCCCCCATGAGAGGTCCTGGCATTGGCGGAGAGTGAAGGCAGTGTCCATTGCGGCCCGGGACAGGAGTGTCAGGGCTGAGTAGACTGGAGGGTACCTTGTGAGCATGTGCAGCTGCATTGTATTGGCTCCAAAGAACATAGAGCCATAGCCCAGGCCTAGGGGCTGTGGCCTGAACCTCTGACACCTGCTCTGGAGGTGTGGAATCACCTTCGGCACAGCCAGGAAAGAGGCTGTTCTTCTCTGGTTATTTGGGTCCAAGCACTCATAGTCATCTGCTCCAGCTGCCAGCTGATGGGTCCTGATGTCACAGCTTGGTAAGTGTTCCTTTCTGAACAGAAAATGGTTTAAATTCACCTATGGGAAATACATTGGCACCCCACTCCAGTACTCTTGCCTGGAAAATCCCATGGACGGAGGAGCCTGGTGGGCTGCAGTCCGTGGGGTTGCTAAGAAGTCGGACACGACTGAGCGACTTCACTTTCACTTTTCACTTTCATGCATTGGAGAAGGAAATGGTAACCCACTCCAGTGTTCTTGCCTGGAGAATCCCAGGGACAGCGGAGCCTGGTGGGCTGCCGTCTATGGGGTCGCCCAGAGTCGGACACGACTGAAGCGACTTAGCAGCAGCAGCATGGGAAATACAGACGCACTGTCAGAAATGAGGGGTTGAGGGTAATCGTTAGTTAAGAATAACAAGATATTTGGGCTTGACACAAAATTAGAGGACATTGGAAGTATAATAGGTTTTGAGAAACGTACCCCAAATGAAAAGTCCTTTCCTTGGACAGTGCTACAAAATGAATACAGACACTCATGAGCTTAAATAACACAGTGTCCAATTTCTCCAACCCTATCCTCAGACAAACTTGGATTCGAATCTTGCACTCAGCTTGTCTTCCACTGCCTTCACGGACAAGGTACCACTGAGCGGACTTAGCAACAGGAAGTAGCCAGAGCACGCAGTGGAAAGGGTGGGGACAAGCAGGGAATCTGGCTTTTGTGGTTGAGATTGGACACGTGATAAATGTCTCTAGTGCTCCTCCAGGAAGCTGACAAAGTGAGGAGTTTCATTTTATTTTTGCGGGCAGCTGAAAATGTCATTTCCCAAGAGCCACGCTTGGTACTGTTACATTCACTTGTGGGTTTTGACTCATGGTTTTCAAACGGGCTACAGCTACAGTTTCTTAAATAATGGCTAACTGAGGGCTTCCCTGGTGACACAGTGGATAGGAATCTGCCCACCCACGCAGGGGACATGGGTTCAATCCTAGTCTGGGAAGATCCCACATGCCTCAGAGTCACTAAGCCCACACACCACAAGTACTGAGCCTGCACTCTAGAGCGCCTGAGCTTCAGCTACCGAGCCTGTGTACTGCAACTACAGAAGCCCCAGCTCCTAACTCATGCTCTGCAACAAGAAGTCACTCAATGAGAAGCTCTCACACCGCAGCGAAGAGCAGTCCTCGCTCACTAGAGAAAGCCCGCACACAGCAATGAAGACCCATCACAACCAAAAACAAATAAACAGATTTAAAAACTAATGGCTGAGTTTTGAGAATGATAACTCACCTCTAAGCGTATTCATAGGCCAAAAAGAGAAATAGAGAATCGTATCAATGTTACCATCCTTATGCCAGTAAGTGTAACCCTCATTTAGAGATGCCCTTGCTTGCACAGTGGAGGGTCTTTTTGTTTCTGGCTGTGCCCCAAGCTCTCAGGAATATTAGCTCCTTGACCAGGAATGGAACCAAGGCTCCCTGCGGTGGAGGTGCAGAGTCATAACCACTGGGCCAGCAGGGAATCCCCACGATAGATGGGCTGAAGAGAATGGTTGGGATGCTGTACTTTCCACTTAACTTGAGGCTACATTCTGCACATGAAGCCCACAGAGCTCACCTCTTGAGAGGAATTTTTTTTTTGCACTTTATTATTTTAAAAAATTGAGACATTTCACATACCATAAAACTCACCATTTAAAAGTATGCAGTTCAGGGGCATTTAGTAAGTATACATGGCTGTACAACCATCACATATGTATCCAAATATGGATATACCACATTTTGTTTATCCTTTCAGCTCCTGGTGGACATTGAGTCATTTCCAGATTTTAGCCATTATGACTAAGGCTGCTATGAACATTTGTGTAGAAGTTTCATCTCTCTTGGGTATAGTCAAGAAATGGAATTTCTGGTCGAAGGATCACTCTATGTTTAACATTCTAAGGAACTGAAAAATTGTTTTTCAGTAGCTGCACCATCAGCAATGTCTAAGCATTCCAATCTCCTAAACAACACTTGTTATTATTAGCTCTGTGTGTATGTCAGACTACAGTCATCCATCTTTGTGGGTGTGAAATGGCACCTCACTATGGTTGTGATCATTTTTAAAAAAATTTTAAATTTTAAAATATATTTTTGCCATGCTGCATGGCACGTGGGATCACCATTCCCTGACCAGGGATGGACTCTGTGCCCACTGCAGTGGAAGCATGGAGTCTTAACTGCTGGACCACCAGAGAAGTCTTGTATTTTTTTTTTTTCCCTAGGAATGTAGTTTATTGAATATGCACTGTAGTTTTAAAACAATACTCCCACACACGTTAGAGCTTTGATTTGCATATAGGAGTTCCCCTAGCCCATAGTCTATCAGATAAGCTTAACCATCCACTCATTCAACCAAGATCTGCCACATCTGCTGTGTTCCCAGCACTTCTGACAACACAAGGCAGAGAACAGCAGGCAGACCCGTTTAGAAGGCAGGGGGAGCAGGCAGACCTGTCCAGCCCTGCGGGAGCTTCTGTTTGGTAGAGACACTGAATAAACAGATGAAACAATGAACAACACAGCTGCATGTTGGTGTGGGCTTCTGCAGGACGTGAACAAAGACTGAGGAAAAGAACAAGGGTGTGTGTGTGCACAGAGGGTGTATGGGTCAGGGTTCTGCAGAAAACCAGGACCAATAGGATGTGTGCATACAGACAGAAGGGGTTCCCAGGTGGCGCTAGTGGTAAAGAACCCACTTGCCAATGCAAGTTTGATGGGAGAGACACAGGTTCAGTCCCTGTGTTGGGAAGATCCCCTGAAGGTGAGCAAGGCAATCCACTCCAGTATTCTTGCCTGGAGAATCCCATGGACAGAGGAGCCTGGCAGGCTACAGTCCACAGGTTCACAAGAGTCAGACATGACTGAAGTGACTTAGCACACACATAGACAGAAAGAGACTTACTTTAAGGAATTGGCCAACCGAACTGTGAAGGCTTGGGGAGTCCAGAATCTAATGCAGTCAGGGGTCGGGGAGGAGCAGGCTGAAGACTCAGGAAAGACCTGCAATCTGAGTCTGCTCTAGAACTGGGAGGAGCTGATGATGCCAATGAAGTCTGGAGGCCGTCTGCTGGCAGAATTCCCCATTGCTCCTGGGAGGTCAGCCTTTGTCTCTACTCAAGCCTTTGACTGGTTGAGGTCCACCCACATTAGGGAAGCCCATCTGCTTTAGTCATAGTCCACTGATCTAAATGTGCATCTCCTCTGAGAACACCCTTGATGAACACATCCAGAATGGTGCTTGACCATGTCTGGAGACCATGGCCTACCATCACTTGTCACGGGGATGTATCTATGGTAGACAGGCAATTGGGAAGTCCCCTGGGCAGGTGATATTTAAACCAGGCTCTAAAGGATGAGAAGAAATCAGGAAGAGGGACATTCCAGGCAGAGGAAACTGGTTTTAGTGTCACTTTCCCTCAAATTGTATTTTTCTTCTTCCTTCACCTGCCATCGAGGTCAGTATATAACAAAAGGGGAATAACAGCGGGTCCTGAAGTGGAACCAGGACTGTGGCATCGAATGACATGGAGATCATCTCTGTCTCAAAGCTATTCAGCTCGGTTTCAAAGAAGGGAATTTTATCCATTTCCCAAGCTGAACACCAAGGCAGATTACTAAGGAAAACAATGGGGGGGGTGGGGTGGGGAAACACCTCAAAAGTTTCAGAGAAGATGATGATTAGTGCTGAAGATTCAACTTGGTCATTTCTTCGGAAAACATCTAAAATTAGTAATTATATTTGCTGGTCAGAAATCTGACTCATTTCTGAAAAAGCAGTCTATTCTCACAGGGAGGCATCCCCAGATCCAGGCCATCTCTACGAGAGCGGGTGGCTCCCTCCTCCCCCGGCCTTTGGTGCCTCCTCCACGCCTCCCAGAGCCTCTGGTTCTGGACACACCTGACTCTGGATTTGCCTTTTTCCATTCTCTTGAGGTTCCAGAGCTCAAGGAAAACCAAACCAAACCAAACCCTACCAAAAACATTTCCCATCTTCCATGCGGCTCAGATGGGCCCATGCCCAGCCCTTGCTGTGTGCTGGAGAACAGGGTACCTGGACGGGCTGTGTTCTTCTCAGCACAGTTCTTTCTTCTCCAGGAAGGCCAGGCTGGCCTCTCCTTGACCACCCTGGTGGTCTGCACTTTTCAGGTTTCCTTCACCCTTGTAGGAGGCACTGCTGGGCAACGTCCTTGTTAACCAAAGGCAGGTAATTATTTGTATTTCTAGTTTGTCTATATAGCAAAAACATGTGTCTTTTCCCTTTGGCTCCTACTCTAAGAGTCTCTCTCTCTTGATCTCTCTCTCGCTTGCTTTTAAGACTCTGTCCTCTTCATCTCGCAGGCTAGGAGTTGACTGAACCAGTAACTCAACTTTCCCATGTACATGTATTCACCAGCCAGACTATAACACTTTCAAAAATTGGTCCTAAAGCCTAAAGCTTGTTCCGTTTGAAAATACTTGTATGAATACTTTAAATTCTCGCCAAAATTTTAGGTATGTGGATGGGTCCTAGGGAATTAATTCTGTCCTTGAAAGTTAACTCATCTAAGGATAAAAGAAAACCAAGAAGGAGGTCATGGGACCTCTTTTACCTCTCCTGAAATAAAAGTAATAACCGCTAACCTATGTAGCACTTGTGCATGTGTGTGTGTGTGCTAAGTCACTTCAGAGCTAAGTGTGACCCCATGGACTGTAGCCTGCCAGGTTCCTCTGGCCATGGGATTCTCCAGGCAAGAATACTGAAGTGGGTTGCCTTGCCCTCCTCCAGGGCCTCTTCCTGACCCAGGGAATGAATCCATGGCTCCTGCCCCTCCCTCAATGCAGGCAGATTCTTTACCGCTGAGCCACATAGCATTCACTATGTGTCCAGTAGTGTTCTCAGGCTCTGCAAGATTAACCCACCCAGTCCTCACACAGGGACTTCTCTGACCATCCAGGAATTAAACATCCACCTTCCAGCACAGGGGATGCAGGTTCAATGCCTGGTCAGGGAACTAAGGTCCCACATGCCAGAGGGCAACTAAGCCTGCACGCTGCCATGAAGACCCAGCACTGCCAAACTAAATTAGAAGAGGAAAAAAAAAAAAAAAGTCACATGGCCTCAGGAGGCAGGTACTATTATCCCCATTTTCAGATGAGAAAACTGACCCAGGAGGTGCTTAAGAAACTTGGCCAAAGGAAATGGTGAAAACCCAGAGAGTTGTTTAGAGATCATGGCACAAAATTTTAAAGTAAGTACCAAAAATATAAAATTTCCCCTCCTGTGCCAAGAAATAGACTTAAGAGGGTCCCTGCCGCTCTTGTCACTGTGGCCTCGGATGAGAGTTTTCTGAGCCTGCCAGGCCCTAAGGCAGGAGGCCCGTGGTCCCTTTTCTGTGTCTGGATTCAGCAGGAGCTTCTGAGGCACATAGACCTGGCCCCTCTCATCTGCAGCAAATAAGTCTTCTTTCAAAGTGTTGGGCTTCCCATGTGGCACTAGTGGTAAAGAACACGCCTGTTAATGCAGGAGATGTTAGAGACTCATGTTTGATCCCTGGGTGGGGAAGATCCCCTGGAGGAGGGCATGGCAACCCACTCCAGTATTCTTGCCTGAAGAATCCCATAGACAGAGGAGCCTGGCGGGCTACAGTCCATGGGGTTACAAAGTTCTGGACACGACTGAAGTGACTTAGCGTGCACGCAGCACACGGTCCTGCCTTTGAACACATACCAACTTGTGCTTTGCTTAGTTGCTCAATCATGTCCAACTCTGTGGGACCCCATGGACTGTAGCCCACCAGGCTCCTCTGTCCATGGGATTCTCCAGGCAAGAATACTGGGGTAGTGGCCATTCCCTCCTCCAGGGGATCTTCCCAACCCAGGTCTCCTGCATTGCAGCTGGATTATTTATTGTCTGAGCCACTGGGGAAGCCATATCTGACTCACCAGGGAGCCGCCATATCAACCCCATTCCTACTTATTGTCTCTGTTTTCACTCACAAAGGTTAGACATTTTTTAGTTTGGGAGGGTGCTGATTGAATTGTTGTTGCCTAATCACTTAGCCATGTCCAACTCTTTTTATGACAGTATGGACTACAGCCCACCAGAGTCCTCTCTCCACAGGATTTTGCAGTCAAGAACACTGAAGTGGGTTGCCAGTTCCTTCTCCAGCTGGCCGGAATGTGTCCACCCCCAAATTCACGTGTTGAAGCCTAATACCCAGTGCCTCAGAACGTGATTGTGTTTGGAGATGGAGCCATTAACACTGTGATTAAATTAAAATGAGGTCATTAGAAAGGACCCTATCTGACTGAAGTCCTTGTAAGAGTCGAGAACTGGTTTATTTTCTTTAATGTTTTTCTTTTAATTTTTATTTTTAAAAATTTATTCTTTTAATTCTGTTTGGATGTACCAGGTATTAGTTGTGGCATGCGGAATCTTCAATCTTAGTTGAGTCATGTGGGATCTAGTTCCCTAATCAGGGATCGAACCCAGGCCCCTTGCATTGAGAGTGTGGAGTCTTAGCCACTGGACCACCAGAGGAGTCCCAAGAAGAGGAAATGTGAATGCACACAGAGACAGCACAGTGAGTTCACAGAAAGAGAGAGGCCTCAGGAGAAACCAAGCCCATCCACACCTTCATCTTGGGCTTTCAGCCTCCAGAACTTTGAGAAAAAAATTTCTGTTGTTTAAGCCGCCATCTGTGGTATTCTAGTATGGCAGCCCTAAGAGATGAGCATGTGTGTGCATGTTAAGTCACTCAGTTGTGTCTGACTCTTTGCATCCCCATGGACCATAGCCCACCAGGTTCCTCTGCCCATGGGATTCTCCAGGCAAGAATACGGGAGTGGGTTGTCATGCCTTCCTCCAGAGGATCTTCCTGACCCAGGGATTGAACCTGTGTCTCTTATGTCTCCTGTGTTGGTTCTTTACCATGGTGCCACCTGGGAAGCCCTAGACAGGAGTACAGTGGGTACCAATGATCTGAACCCCCTTCCCATGTCAAAGGAACTAGGTGCTGGGTGAATGTTGCTGGGAATCAGGGTTCCACCCACTAGTAGGCGACCTGAAAAGGCAGGTAGGTGCTTTTTCTGCTTCTTCAGCAGCCACCGAAGGGGCACGTGGCCCAAGTCTGGCCCATGGTGGAGTGAGGTATGCGAGCAAGAGCAGCTTGGAATCAGCCCTGGTGGCAGTAGTGGTTCCCTTTGTCCGGGGCCCAGCAGCCCTTGGGCAGTAGGAGAGGCCAGTATCTGGTGGTGGCGGGGCTGGGGGGCAGGCCTGGGGTGCCATAGGGCATTCAGGGGCAGCAGCACCAGCAGCAGCTTCCTCTGGCCCAGGCTGTCCTGAATGACCCAGATGCAGTGAGTGGCTGGGTGCCCTCTGTTCCTCGCCCTTCTTCCAAGCCTGGTTCTCCAGCCATCCTAACAATTCTCTCAGGTCCTCCAGGGGAGCTGGACTTCTGATAGATTCCCCTTCTGCTTAAGCTTCTAAAGTTGGTTTCTCTCTTCTGCAGTCGAGACAGTGGACTGGGACAGTCATAAAGATTTTGAGTAATTGGTCTCACTTTCAAGCTTAAACATTCTTCATCTGGAATTTCTTTTACTTGCCCACCTTTTATTGTCTTCCCCTAAGAAGCAGAGTGATGAGGTTTCCTATTTCCCATCTGTATTACTTCCAAGCAGACTCTGGGACTGTGGATCGCCTTGGTCCTCATAGGCTGCCTGACAGTAACCACTCTCTTCATTCACGCCGGGGTCCAGGGAACCATGGTTGGACGCCAGGCCTGCATCTTAATCTTCAGCCTTAAATCAAATGTCTCACAATGGTTCCTCAGAGCAGTGTGTTTGTACTGAAAATGAAGAGGAAAACAAACCAGGTTTCCTCCATTGGAGTTCATGCAGAGCTTTGGCAGCAGTAGAAGCCTCTGGTGTGATTGTGGAAATACGAAGTCGAGCCAATTGCCCCACTGACATCGGCATCCAGATCTCTAAAGTCCCACCCCCTACTCCAATGGCCCTCAGTCACCAGTTTTAAAATCTTCTACTGCAAAAGCTATATTAATTAACTAGCAGGCTTTTTTTATTCCAATGCCTGAGGTCCAGTCAGACCAATTAATTTGGCCTAGAAGTGTGACCTGGCATTGGCATTTTATTTTATTTATTTATTTAAGTTGCTAAGTTTTTAAAAAATTTATTTATTTGGCTGCATCCAGTCTTAGTTGCAACATGCAGAATTTTCTTTGCATCATATAGGATCTTTTGCTGTGGCATATGGACTCTCTAGTTGTGGCCTGTGGGCTTAGTTGCTCTGGGGTATGTGAAATCCTAGCTCCCCCACCAGGCATTGAACCCTAGTCCGCTGCATGGCAAGGTAGACTCTTAACCTCTGGACCACCAGGGAAGTCCCTTAATTGATTTTTTAAAATTGATCAAGACATGGCTACAGAGCTTTGAATGAATCTCTTAATCTCCCCAAAGCCTGTTCCATTATTTATGAGAACAGAGTCATGGGATCAACTTTACAGGGTGCTTTCAATTTACAGATCCTAAGTTCTATCCACCACTGGGGGTCAGAAAAAGTCCGGCACATTTGGAAACCTGATAGACAGGCCCAGTAAAAATTTAATTTGCCAAGAGGCTTGACGAGCCTCCTCAGCAAGAATTGCCCAGGACCCAGGCAAGGAGAGCCTGCCCCAGTCACATGGACCACATCCATGGAAGGAGGTGTAATTTCCAATACAGTGCATGATGCTGCCTACCATGTCCAGATCTGATGGAATCAGGGATGAAGGCAGGACAGGAGGGGAGGTGGACACTAAGTGCCAACAGAAAGAACCATTTCACTGAAAATGTTACGATATTGGGGGATGAACATCCTTGTTTGGTTTTCCTCTGATGGAGTATGGGCTGCCCCGCTGGCTTAGTGGGTAAAGAATCTGCATGTAATGCAGGAGACACAGGAGTCTCAGGTTCAATCACTGGGTTGGGAAGATACCCTGGAGGAGGAAACGGCAACCCACTCCAATATTCTTGCCTGAAAAATCCCTTGGACCAAGGAGCCTGGCTGACTACAGTCCATGGGGTCTGTAAAGAGTATACAAAGAGTTGGACATGACTGAATGGCTAAGTATGCTAAAGAAGTATCAGTTCAGTTCAGTCGCTCTGTCGTGTCCGACTCTTTGCGACCCCATGAATCGCAGCACGCCAGGCCTCCCTGTCCATCACCAACTCCTGGAGTTTACTCAAACTCATGTCCATTGAGTCAGTGATGCCATCCAGCCATCTCATCCTCTGTCGTCTCCTTCTCCTCCTGCCCCCAATCCCTCCCAGCTTCAGGGTCTTTTCCAATGAGTCGACTCTTCTCATGAGGTGGCCAAAGTATTGGAGTTTCAACTTCAGCATCAGTCCGTATAGAAATAGACATATTCTCCACTTCTTGGCCACAGTCAACCATCCTGCTAAGCCCCTCAAAGTCAGGTGACCACTCCTGAAAGAAAAAGGCAAAGGTGTCCACCCTGGGCAGCTGGCCCCAAGGACGTGGCAATGACCAGCAGAGGGAGCTGAAACAGATGAAGAGACCAGAAGTGCAGAGAGCTGAGGGGACTTGAACCTCTGTGAGACATCCCCAGGGATTTCCTGGAAATACTTAGGTAGAAGGCTTTTCTCAGGATTGTGGTCCAGCGTGAAGAGGTGGGATCATTAGTGAAACTTGGATCATGTAGGAGTTAGGAGCAACAGAAGAAAAACTATGAGTTGGTGATTATTTTATGGAAGTTATTAGCCCATAGAATAGCCACAGAGATGGTGACTAACCATTAACCTTATCTAAGGAGATGACTGATGTTTTAATCTGGAAGGCGCAAGTGAGTGTTATAGCTTATATTAACATTAGCAATTTGGAAATATTGAAAATGGTTCTAGGACTCTTGCTTCTATTAATTTATTTATGTGGCCACGCTGGGTCTTTGTTGCTATGTGGGCTTTTCTCTAGTTGTGGTGTACGGGGGCTACTCTCTAGTTGCAGTACTCCAGTTTCTCACTTCAGTGGCTTCCCCTGTTGCAGAACACAAGTGCATGGGCTCAGTTGCTCCATGGCATGTGGGATCTTCCCAGATCAGGGACTGAACCTGTGTCTCCTGCACTGGCAGGAAGGTTCTTTACTACTGAGCCTACCAGGGAAGCCCAGGACTCTCGTTTCTATCTTAATGGACCCCTAGGGAAGGGGGAGGAGGTCATCAGGTCAGAGATCATGAAGGACGTGAGTGGACTAAGGCACATCCCCCTTCTCCTGTGCTGCAGGCTAACCAGTGACTCCAGGGGAATGCCAAATTCATGTGAGATGGGCAGTCGGCCCAGCCAAGGACCTTGGGAATGATTTATTTATTTACTTGGTGGTGGAGTCAGTGACCCGGTGAAGCCCTAGGAGACCTTGGGCTAAATAAAAAGACCCAAACACTTCAGAGTTAGGAACATAGGGTTGAGAAAAGGAAATAACACTGAATGTTGGGAAAATACTTGTTAAGTGCTATTCTCGGACTCCTGGAAAAGATTAACACGCCACCTGTGAAGTGTTTACCACCAGATTGATCAACAAATGAGGATGAATTAAAAGAAATAGTGTTGCGGAGGAAAGTGAGATACCTGTAATTTTCCTTCCATCTCAGCTTTCTATAATCATGGTAATTTCTGTTGCCTTTGTGTTTAGGTAAACCCCTCTGTATACAGCTACTCAAGGCTTTGGTCCTCAAATTGAGCCAAACCTGTGGTTTAAAATGTTTTTAAGGATCCCAAAGGGGAAACCTATGTGCATTTCCCTCTGTTGATAAAATATCCAGGGGATGTGGCTGCAATATTGCAGTAAGGAGGGTTGGGAAGGAAAGGGGGATTGGAAGGAGCAGGTTCAAGGTCTTTTGACAAGACGTAATTGTCCAGTTAATTTCAGGGCCTGATGGAGGTGGGCAGAGATCAATTCTTTATCCTTTTTATTTTCTGGCTGCGCTGAGTCTTTGATGCTGCCTGAGGGCTTCCTCTAATTGCTGCTAGGGGGGCTGCTCTAGAGTCGCAGCACATGGACTTACAGTGGTGGCTTCTCTTGTTGCCCTGCATGGGCTCTAGGTGTGCGGGCTCAGTAGTTGTGGCACATGGGCTTAATTGCCTTGTGGAATGTGGGACCTTCCCAGGCCAGGGATCAAATCCATGTCCCCTGAATTGGCAGGCAGATTCTTAACCACTGGACCATGAGGAAGGCCCTACTTCTTTATTCTTAACCCCATCCAATACTTTTCTTGTAACAACTTAGAAAAAGTCACAGGGAAGATTTTGCTAATCCATCTTCATCAGCAAACAAGATATCTAACCTCCAACTTTACTGAAAAGTCACAGAAAGTCTTTAAGGGAAATCAAAGACAAACAAGATGGTAATATAAGGAGCTCTGAGCTTCACTCCTCCCATAAATAGTTAATAATTCTTTATATGGCACATTGCCTGTTCAAATTCTGTCTCCAGATTGGACAGTGTATGATACACATACAGCTCACTGTTAGAGCATCGTAGGATGTGACCCTCATCCTTGTGGTCCAAGGCAGCACCACTATTCAAAACATCAACACAGAAGAAATGATAAAGAAGAGATAAAAAGTGGCCCCTTAACACTTTTATTTACATCCAGTCGGCCAGAACTAAGTCACAAGTCCACAGTTAGCTGCAAGAGAAGCTGGGAAATGTAGTCTTCATCCTGGTTGCACAGGTGCCCAGGAAGAATTTCTGTTACTATGGAAGAAGGTGAAATCGAGAAAAATAGGAGTCCTCATCATATGAGATGCTGCTGCTGCTGCTAAGTCGTTTCAGTTGTGTCCGACTCTGTGCGACCCCATAGACAGCAGCCCACCAGGCTCCACCATACCTGGGCTTCTCCAGGCAAGAACACTGGACTGGGTTGCCATTTCCTTCTCCAATGCATGAAAGTGAAAAGTGAAAGTGAAGTCGCTCAGTCATATCCGACTCTTAGCGACCCCATGGACTGCGGCCTACCAGGCTCCTCCATCCATGGGATTTTCCAGGCAAGAGTACTGGAATGGGTTGCCATTGCCTTCTCCGCATGAGATATAAGATATGAGATAGAAGTGAACCAAAAGAATCAAGGCTAATTGCCTGGTTTTTGTCTGAGCAAAAAATGTAGATATCAGTGCCATTTACAAGGATGGATAAGACTGGGAGCTGAGCAGGTATGGGGTAGAGGGTGGGTAGGGACAGAATCAGAGATCCTGTTTTTGCCATATCAAAATTGGTATTCTCTTTAAAAATTTAAGTTAAACCATTGGCCACAGAAACGTGGAACTCAGGGGAGTATAAGCACAGAGATGGCATTTAAAGCTCTATAATTGGATGGGATCATCTAGAGAAAGAGCATAAAAAGAGATGTGAATAAAGTATGCAACTTGAAGTTCCAACATTTAGAGGTTTGGTAGACAAGGGGATACAGCAAAGACAGCCAGTAAGGAGTTGTCATTGATATTTGATGATATGTTGTTCATTCTTTTCTCAAGTGTGAAAACAATGGTTTGGTTATGTTTCTTATCATAGAGTCCTTGTTTAGAGAGACAGACCATCCCCATGGAAAATAAATGCAAAAAGGTAAAATGGTTGTCTGAGGAGGCCTTACAAATAGCTGTGAAAAGAAGAGAAGTGAAAAGCAAAGGAGAAAAGGAAAGATATTCCCGTTTGAATGCAGAGTTCCAAAGAATAGCCAGGAGAGATAAGAAAACCTTCCTCAGCAATCAATGCAAAGAAATAGAGAAGAACAACAGAATGGAAAAGACTAGAGATCTCTTCAAGAAAATTAGAGATACCAAGGGAACATTTCACGCAAAGATGGGTTCGATAAAGAACAGAAATTGTGTGGACCTAACAGAAGCAGAAGATATTAAGAAGAGGTGGCAAGAATACGCAGAAGAACTACACAAAAAAGATCTTCATGACCCAGATAATCACAATGGTGTGATCACTCTCCTAGAGCCAGACATCCTGGAAGGTGAAGTCAAGTGGGCCTTGGAAAGCATCAGTATGAAAAAAGCTAGTGGAGGTGAGGGAATTCCAGTTGAGCTATTTCAAATCCTGAAAGATGATGCTGTGAAAGTGCTGCACTCAATATGGCAGCAAATTTGGAAAACTCAGCAGTGGCCACAGGATTGGAAAAGGTCCGTTTTCATTCCAATACCTAAGAAAGGCAATGCCAAAGAATGCTCAAACTACTGCACAATTGCACTCATCTCACAGGCTAGTAAAGTAATGCTCAAAATTCTCCAAACCAGGCTTCAGCAATACATGAACCATGAACTTCCAGATGTTCAAACTGGTTTTGGAAAAGGCAGAGGAACCAGAGGTCAAATTGCCAACATCCACTGGATCATCGAAAAAGCAAGAGAATTCCAGAAAAACATCTATTTATGCTTTATTGACTACGCCAAAGCCTTCAACTGTGTGGATCACAACAAACTGTGGAAAATTCTGAAAGAGATGGGAATACCAGACCACCCGACCTGCCTCTTGAGAAACCTGTATGCAGGTCAGGAAGCAACAATTAGAACTGGACATGGAACAACAGACTGGTTCCAAATAGGAAAAGGAGTACATCAAGGCTGTATATTGTCACCCTGCTTATTTAACTTCTATGCAGAGTACATCATGAGAAACGCTGGACTGGAAGAAGCACAAGCTGGAATCAAGATTGCCAGGAGAAATATCAATAACCTCAGATATGCAGATGACACCACCCTTATGGCAGAAAGTGAAGAGGAACTAAAAACTCTCTTGATGAAAGTGAAAGAGGAGAGTGAAAAAGTTGGCTTAAAGCTCAACATTCAGAAAACTAAGATCATGGCATCTGGTCCCATCACTTCATGGGAAATAGTTGGGGAAACAGTGGAATAGTGTCAGATTTTATTTTTTTTTTGGGCTCCAAAATCACTGCAGATGGTGATTGCAGCCATAAAATTAAAAGACTCTTACTCCTTGGAAGGAAAGATATGACCAACCTAAATAGCATATTAAAAAGCAGAGACATTACTCTGCCAACAAAGGTCCATCTGGTTAAGGCTATGGTTTTCCCAGTGGTCATGTATGGATGTGAGAGTTGGACTGTGAAGAAAGCTGAGTGCCGAAGAATTGATGCTTTTAAACTGTGGTGTTGGAGAAGAGTTTTGAGAGTCCCTTGGACTGCAAGGAGATCCAACCAGTCCATCCTAAAGGAGATCAGTCCTGGGTATTAGTTGGAAGGACTGATGCTGAAGCTGAAACTCCAGTACTTTGGCCACCTCATGTGAAGAGTTGACTCATTGGGAAAGACCCTGATGTTGGGAGGGATTGGGGACAGGAGGAGAAGGGGACAATGGAGGATGAGATGGTTGGGTAGCATCACCGACTCGATGGACATGAGTTTTAGTAGACTCCGGGAGTCGGTGATGGACAGGGAGGACTGGTGTGCTGTGATTCATGGGGTCGCAAAGAGTTGGACACAACTGAGCGACTGAACTGTACTGAACTGAACTGAAATATTTAAGAATGAAATAATATGTCTGGGACTTGCAAATAATTTAGAAGGAGGAAGTGGGTGGGAGATAGATAAAACAAGACATATCATGCGTGCTACTGACTGATAATACCACGGGAATTCTTTAGACTCTTTTGTGTACTTTTATTTTTATTAACCTTTTTTTGTTTTGTATTGCCATAGAGCCAATTAACACTGTTGTGATAGTTTCAGGTGGACAGCAAAGGGACTCAATCATACATGTATCTCTTCTGTTTACTTTTGTACATATTGAAAATTTTCTATAATAAAAAGTTTTAAAAAGCTGGGAGGGGACTTCCCTGGTGGTTCTGTGGCTAAGACTCCATGGTCCCAATGCAGGGGGCCCAGGTTCGATCCCTAGTCAGGGAACTAGACTCCACGTGCTGCAACTCAGAGTTTGCATGCTCCCCACTGAGACCCAGCACAGCCAGATATATAAGTAAATAATGCAGGTGCGTGGAGAGTGGAAAGTAGCCACACAAGTAGGATGACAACCAGTGTAAGAAAAGACCGTGGTGCCGTGGAGCCTAGAGAGAATATGTCCATGAAGGAAACAATGGTCAATGGCCAGTGCTGCTGAGGGTGAACAAGATACGGACAGAGAACTGACCACTGGATCTGATGAGAGAGCTGTCACTACTGATCTTCTTAAGAGTCATTCAGTGGGTTGATAAGGACAGAAGCCTGGCTGGAAGTGGGGTTGGAGTAAGTAAGTAAGTAAGAGAATGGAGGACGAGAGGGTAGAATGAAAAATATAGACAGAGTCTTTGCTCTAAAGAAGAACAGAGAAATGGGCGAGCAGCCAGAAAGGTGTGGGGTCAAGAAATTCATTGAACCTGCCTGTAATGCGGGAGACCCCGGTTCAATCCCTGGGTTGGAAAGATCCCCTGGAGAAGGGAATGGCAATCCACTCCAGTATTCTTGCCTGGAGAACCCCATGGACGGAGGAGCCTGGAGGGCTACAGTCCATGGGGTTGCAAACATCAGATATGACTGATTAACACCTTCACTTCCACTATTAAAGCCTATCAATATGTTGATTGGAATGATGAAGAACTTGATGCTGTATGAACAGGGGCTTGAGTAGAGAGAGATGGTTGGAGGAGAGCACAGGAGAGAGCTGCTTTTGGACAGGAGTGCTCATCTGCACTCCCCGCTATCAATCAAGAAGGCAAAATGTGTGGTCCCAACACAGGGCCTGGGTTTGGTAGTGGGAAAATGAGGTAGTTCTCATCTGATTTATTTATTTTCTCCATAGAGTTTGAAATGAGGTTACAAGCTGAAAGTGAGGGGGAAAGTTTCTTGGAGGTTTGAAGATGGAGGAGAAGATGCCAAATAATCTGATTCAAGAGAAGGGACTGGATTCACATGGGCAAACAGAATGCCCAGGTAAGTTGCTGTTGTTGTCTAGCCGCTCAGTCATGTTCAATATTTTGGGACCCTATGGGCTATGGCCTGCCAGGTGCCTCTTGTCCATGGGATTTCTGAGGCAAAAATACTGGAGTGGGTTGCCATTTCCTTCTCTAGGAGATCTTCCTGACCCAGGGATCAAACCCACTTCTCCTGTGTTGGCAAGTGGGTTCTTTACCACTGAGCCACCAGGGAAACCCACCCAGTTAAGACTATCATCAATTTAAAGTAGAACAAAAAAAGCAGTAGGATGTTTGCTTTTCTTCATCTGGTTTTGGCAGCTGGAGTGCCTGTATGAGGTAGGCAGACAGTTGAGTTTAATTAGGGCTGGAGTTCTGCCAAGTGACTTCATTGGCATGAGAGAGACAGGAGACCAGGGCTGTTTGTAGGAGAGGGGCTAGAATGCTGAACTCTGAGCTGGGAAAGAAAGAGATGGAGAGAGTGGCTCTTTTGTATGCTGCCTGTGTGTCTGTGTGTGTGCGTGCGTGTGTACTGAGCATCAGGGCACCTCGTGATTTTGAAGGGTAACTGAAATGGGGGAACACGAATGAATGAGTCAGGAGCTGAGGAAGTGGTGGTCACGCATGAATAGGATGTTTGAAGTAAAGGATTTGGAGACCATGTGGTTAATGGTGCAGATGGAGCTGAGGCTGCTCCTGGGGGATGGCTGAGACTGGGTGGAGAAAGGGAACATTGGAGTCAAGAAGCCAAGAGGCTGGAGTTCAGGTCCTTTCCGCTCCCACCAGGCCCTACATTCCATCAGTCCTTGGGAACTGTTGACTAAATGTTGGGCCAGATGCCAGGTACAGAGGGGAAAGAGGGAGCAGGGATGGATTTAGTAATGACTGTGGGGGCGGGGGGGAGGGAGAGGGAATAGCAGTTTCTAAATCATCTCCTGTCCCCTTGGACCTGCTTAGAAAGCTGTCACTTGGGAGACTTTAATAGCCTCTAGCAGAGTAATCGGAGAAGGCAATGGTACCCCACTCCAGTACTCTTGCCTGGAGAATCCCATGGACGAAGGAGCCTGGTGCTGCAGTTCATGGGGTCGCTAAGAGTTGGACACGACTGAGCGACTTCACTTTCACTTTTCACTTTCCGTGCATTGGAGAAGGAAATGGCAACCCACTCCAGTGTTCTTGCCTGGAGAATCCCAGGGATGGGGGAGCCTGGTGGGCTGCCGTCTATGGGGTCGCACAGAGTTGGACACGACTGAAATGACTTGGCAGCAGCAGCAGCAGAGTAATCTGAGGTCCATGGGAAGACATATTTGACTCCATTCAATTCAACCAATTTTACTGAGCATCTGTCGTGTTTCGAATGGCAGGTTCTATGCTGAGAATATCTAAAGAAGTTTATACCATAGTTGGAGAGAGGGCATAAACAAGGCGTTAGAATGTCGGGCAGCTTCAATGAAGTGCCAAACAGTAAATAAAAAGCCTTACACACTGTTGCTGGGCTTCCCAGGTGGCGCTAGAGGCAAAGAATCCACTCACCAACGCAGGAGACAAAAGATGAGGGTTTGATCCCTGGGTGGGGAAGAGCCCCTGGAGAAGGAAGTGGCAACCCACTCCAGTATTCTTGCCTGGAGAATCCCATGGACAGAGGAGCCTGGAGGGCTATGGTCCATAGGATTGCAAAGTGTCAGACACAACCAAAGCAACTTGGCACGCACTGTTGACAGTGAAGTAAATTCCTTGAGAGGTTTGTTTGAAATTTTAGAATCTCTGGAAGGCCTGAGTTTTTTTTTTTGTTTGTTTTGTTTTTTAATTTTATTTATTTGCCTGCACTAGGTCTTAGTTACTGCATGTCGGATCTAGTTCCCTGTCGAGGGATTGAATCCAGGCCCCCTGCATTGCAAATGTGGAGTTTTCGCCACTGGACCACCAAGAAATTCCCCATGGAAGACAAGCTTTAATGCAATGTGGAACTGAGATTGAAGAGGCCCCAGATCAGAAACTTGCAAACAGAAAGTTGGCTTGATTGCTTGTTTATTATACACCCCAATCTCGCTTCAAAAATGCTCTGAATTTGTAATCCCCAGAGAGAGCAGTTTTTAGCCTACTATCTTCCCTTGTATATCAATCTTACTTATTTCTCATACATTTATGTCAGATGTTATACTTATCAAGTTTTTTCCAGAGAAATCAAGCCAATGGGACAAAGGTACTCACAGCACACAGATGTTTATATTAAGGTACTGGTTCACATGAATGTAGGGTCAAGTTCCAAAACCAGAAAACAGACTAGTAGGCTGGGAATTCTAGTAAGATTTGTGTTGTAGTCTTGAGTCCAAATCTCCCAGGGCAGTAGGCTGGAATCTCAGGCAGGGTTTCTGTGTTGCCATCTTGAAACTTCCTCCTACTCTGGGGAATCTTAGTCTTTGCTCTCAAGGCCTTCAACTAATAGGATGAGGCCCACAGACATGATACAGGATAATCAGCATTGCTCAAAGTCTGCTGATTTAATTGTTCATCTCATCTAAAAAAATACCATCACAGCAACATCCAGACTGGTGTTTGACTAAATAACTGAGCACCATAACTTAGCCAAGTTGATACATAAAATTAGCCATAATACCTGCCTAAAAGATAATTCAACATTAAGGAGTCTAAATTTAATCATTTCCTCTGCAGAACTTTCATATTCTACTTGGAGTATAATTTTTGTATAAGTGTCTTATCTGAACTACTAAACTTTGAACTGACTCATTGGAAAAGACCCTGATGCTGGGAAAGTTTGAGGACAGGAGGAGAAGAGAGCAGCAGTGGATGAGATGGTTGGATGGCATCACCGATTCAATGGACTTGAGTTTGAGCAAACTTGGGGATAGTGAAGGATGGGGGAGCCTGGTGTGCTACAGTCTATGGGGTTGCAAAGAATTGGACAGGACTTAGCAACTGAACAAAAACAACCATGCCTTAGGAGACAGTGGGACTAGAGAGACACCTTGGGTGTTCTAATTCTGGCTCATAAGAGGAAACTAATTTTTTTCTTTTCTATCGCTTTACACAGAGAGAAAAACCATCAGCCTTACATCAAGCTGGTTCCTTAACACACCCTGCTAGGTTTCCTGGGGTTTCAGACTTCCAGGCTCCTAATTACAATACATGATCAAAACGGAAGAGTGTTTCTATGTGCACCAGAGGAAGGAATTTATAAACACTGACATCCCTAGAGTGTGAGAAATTCAGAATGCCTTCCCCGGTGAATTCCCTGGTGATCCAGTGGTTAGGACTCCACGCTGTCACTGCTGAGGGCTTGAGTTCAATCCCTGATCATGGAACTAAGATCCCACAAGTCTCATGGCATTGCAAGCAAAAAAAAAAAAAAAGCAACAAGAGGAAAGCCTTCTCCACTGTGCATTTCCCATCTGTTTATCTGCAGCACCCACACCTTTGCCAAAACCACCTCCTTGCACGCCACCAGGATAGAGTCCAGGCTCTTTTCCTTCCACAGCATCAAGCCCCCCTGCTCCCCACCAGCACAGAGAGCAGCCTCTAATTGCACCCTGGTTTGTCGTCAACAGGAGCCTCCTGGCTCGTCTAGGAGAAGCAAAGTGAATTGGCTGGTCTGGGCAGTTCCAAGAGCTTGGTACTTGAACATCCCTAATCACTTGGATGAAATAATACAATTTCCTGGGCTTTGCAGAGTTCTGAAGTCTCCAGCTATTACAGCAACTGCAAAGTACTCTTGAGATACTTTATGAAATATATAATTTTATTTATTTATTTGTTTAGGGCTGTGCTGGATCTTCATTTCTGGGTGGGTTTTTCTGTAGTTTGGGGGCTCTGGTTCTCACTACAGTGGCTTCTCCTGTTGTGCAGCACAGGCCCCAAGGCACAGGGGCTTCAGCTGGAGAACGTGGGCTCAGTAGTTGAGGGTCCCAGACTCTAGAGCATAGGTTCAATAGTTATGGTCCATGAGCTTAGCTGCTGGCAGCACGTGGGATGTTCCCTGATCAGGGATTGAACCCGTCTCCTGCACTGGCAGTTGGATTCTTAACCACTGAGCCACCAGAGAAGGCCTCTTTTAGGTACTTAAATGCATGATACATGTTTTTTGTTTTATTTTGTTTTCTTAGCCCATCTATTCTGTTGCACATGCCCAGTTCCATTTTAGTTCGGCCTGTCTGAGAGGCCCTTGCTGCTCTCATCCTCAAACAGTTAAGATGCACAGAAGCCTGCTTCACTGAGGAAACAATGGTGCCCGATGAATGTGAGTGTCACATAAATGCTCAGCAAGGCTAAGAGAAGCTATTGGTTCTGTTAGTAAGCAGAAATTCTCTAATATGGGCACGATGGGTTTATCACAGCCAAAGGAACTACAGTTGGTATTGTTAGTATTTGCTAATGATAGGAGGATACATGATTACTCAGGCTTCCCAGGCTAGAGGTAATGAACCCGTCTGCCAATGCAGGAGACAAAAGAGACTTGGGTTCAATCCCTGGATAGGGAAGATCCCCTGGAGAAGGGAATGGCAACCCACTCCAGTATTCTTACCTTGGAGAATCCCAGGTACTGAGGAGCCTGGCGGCCTACAGACCACGGGGTTGCAAAGAGCTGGACTGAAGTGACTTGGCATGCAGGCATGATTACTCAACTTTTCTGAAATGCAGGATCTTATCATTTAGATATTATGAGATAGGACTGTATTTCACTGTCACTGCAATCGCTACATGAAATCTGTGTGTGGCAGTGCCTGGCACGGGCCTGGCACGTGAAGGGTGGCCAGCAGCTGACTGCTGGAGAAGTGAGTGTGGCAAACACATCCCTCAAAGACGAGGAGCTCGTTAGGGAAGCCCCTCCCTCAGCTTACCTGGACCTTGGTGACACAGTCACCAAAGACTAACCAGAAACACAGAAGCCATTCTGAATATTAAAACAGGGAAGTTTTGGGGACTTCTCTAGCAGTCCAATGGTTAGGACTCCACACTTTCACTGCTGTGGGCCTGGGGTTCAATCCCTGGTCAGGGAACTAAGATCCCGCATACCACGTGGGGCAACCAAAAAATTTTTTTTAAAAAACAGGGAAGGTTTGCTCAGGTGATGCAAGAGCAGAGAGACCAAAAGAGGAAAAGACAGACTAGGGTAACTGAGACTAACAGTCCATGTGACCATCATGGGCTACGTGGACAGAGGGCACACGTGGCCTTCCCCAAGCTCAGGGGTAACCCAGCAGAAGTTGGACCCATGGCAGGTCGGGCGCGGGGGGGTGGGGGCAGAAGCTGGAGCCACAGTAGAGACACAGCTGCCATCAGAAATGCCACCTGAGGGACTTTCCTGGTGGTCCAGTGGTTAAGACTCTGCACTTCCACTGCAGGGGGGTTGGGTTCAACCCCTGGCATGGCATACAGCACTGCCAAAAAAAGAAAAAGAAAGAATGACGCCTGAGGAGCAGATGAGAGGAAATACCATGGCTTTTTTCCTCCCTTTCTTCCACTAGTTCCAAATCCAGTTGGAAGCTGGGTGGACCTGGGAGTCTGAGCTGTGCTGCTTTTAGGGGGAGAGACTCACCACCACCACCCCCCTCCACCGCCCCACTAAGAGCAAGAACAGGGGAGAGACAGGATCACAGCTGTGAGTCAACCAGCTGAGGCCCTGGGCTAGCCAGCTGGCTCCAGAGCCTGTGTGGCAGAGGAACCAAGTGAAGTGGTCTGGCTCCCAGCTCTTCATCTGGGGTGAGTTTGTTTCCAACCCATCTCCTCCTCTCCTGTCCTTGCCCCCAGTCGGCCCCAAGCCTTTCTTTCCCCGATGTCCCTAAGGTGTTCTGCTCAAGCTGGGTCATTCCTCCATCTACAGATGGGAAAGGAGAACAGACAGCAGGCCCACTTCACCATCAGGGCAGCACCGCTGTCTAAATGTCAGCGCGCGTGCAAGGTCTGAGTGCCAAGCAACACGGAATTCTGGCAACACCATGCCCCTGCGGCACATGCGCTCTGCCCAGAATTGGAAAGAAGTAGGATTTTTCAGATCCCCGGGCGCTTGGACTCGGGGTGTCATATCAGGGCAGACTCTGCTCCCCAAACCACCTATATTAGCAGTTCTTAAAACCCTGGCCTCAGATTCAACTCAGGAAATGTGGAGAGCAGAACATTTTTAGGATTTTCTGGTGGCTCATTTGTCATTTATTTCAAGAGAGTTTCCATTATCTGCTGCGTTGAGCTTAATGTTTACAAACTCCCTCCTTACATTCTGTTATTGAAACTAACCTGGAGCCATCCACAGCTGTCTGTCACCTCAAATCTGGGGAAAGCTTCATGCATCAGGGGAAAATAGATAACAATGAAGACAGTTTATTCTCCCAACTGTACTGTCTTGTTGATGAGTTCAGTCATTAAAATGTGTATACTGACCTGGGAAGATCTGTTAAACTGTATGGTGAGGGAAAAGTGGAATGAAAATTTATGTCAAACACAGGAAGTGACAAATGAGCAAACAACATAGTAAAATGTCCAGAAGGCAGAGCAGGAAAATGCTGTGTTTGGGGGCTTTTTAGAATGATTGATGATGGGGTTCCCTGGTGGCTCACCCAGCAAAGATTCTGCCTACAATGCAGGAGACCTGAGTTTGATCCCTGGGTTGGGAAGATCCCTTGGAGAAGGGAATGCTTACCCGCTCCAGTATCCTTTCCCTGGGAAATCCCATGGACAAAGGACCCTGGCAGGTTCCTATCCTTGGGGTCGCAAAGAGTCAGACACAAATGAGCGACTGACATGACTCCTACTAGTCGTAGGACTGATATTTGTGGAAGGAAACTAAATTCATCCTAGAAATCCTTGTGTTCAGTAGTAACTGGTCATACTTGCCTTTGTATCCTCAGTTTCTTCCCCTTGCCCCATGGAGGAGTTCCAGTGTGTTTCCAAAACCACACGACACAGCCTGAAGACATCGGACCAAACTATCTCTTGACTCTTTTCAGGGTTCTTATCTAGCCACCTATCACCTCAGGAAAAGATGGGAATGAAGAAGGCAGTCAGCTGCTGGGACGGAAGTCACAGAGGGCAGAGAGAGACTTGAGAGCTGGTCGGGCTGGGCTCATGTTGTCATGGTTGGGATTTAGAGGAAACCAGAAGGCAACAATGAGCAATTCCAGATTTGAAATTAAACAAGTGAGTTTAGATTCTCTTCTGTACATGTGTTTTGTTCAGGCTCTAATTCTGTGGGCTTTTTCTAGAAAGCTATTATGTTCTAATACATTCTTAGGCCCTAATTTATCATAAGTGACTTTGTTTCCTCTAAAAGGTCTAGGATGGGCAACAAGAGATTTTCAGGGGCTCAGAGAGGAGAGCCTGAAAAGTAGGGGGGGGGGGGTCTGATAAGGGAATGAAGAGTGGGAGGCCTTCTCCATCTTCGTGTGTTAGTCGCTCAGATGTGTCTGACTCTTTTCGACCCCATGGACTGTATGTAGTCTGTCAGGCTCCTCTGTTTACCCTCTTCACAAAGAAACCTCTGTGTAAACTCGATTGGACACATTATACTGAAGAAAACAAACTTGCTTCTTTGCCAAGACTGTCAGCTGGGCCCCTTAATGTCTAGACCTGGAGTCTCCTGACTCATTATCATGCAATATTCTGCAGGGAAAATTAACCTCCTGTTAGACTTCTCAACTCAGCAACGCATCACCAATTTGCTCAACGTGTTTTTAAATCGTGCTTTACAGGATTTCCCTGGTGGCTCAGTAGTAGAGAATCTGCCTGCCAATGCAGGAGACATGGGTTTGATCCCCACCCTGGGAAGATCCCACATGCCTCGGAGCAGTACCCTGTGCTCCACAACTACTGAGCCTGTGTTCTAGAGCCTGTACTCCTCAATAGGAGAAGCCACGGTGATGAGAAGCCCCGAAGTGGGACTGGGGGGTAACCCCCTGTTCCTGGCAACTAGAGAACAGCCTGTGCAGCAAGGAAGACCCAGTACAGTTAAAGATGAATAAATAAAATTTTTTTTTTAAGTATTTTGCAATGGGATAAATGTGTATGTGTTGGGAGTGGGGGTGGGGGGGCTGTAATGTATCATGTGACTGACCAGCAGCATGGTTCTCCTCCATCTCCTTCTTCCTGCCCTCTGATTGGCTGGACTATAGTGGCTGTTAATGTTCACATTGGGGTTCCGAAGTGGTGCTTATGGTAAAGAACCTTCCTGGAGACACAAGAGACATGCAGTAGACCCAAGAGACTCCGGTTCGATCCCTCGGTGAGGAAGACCCCCTAGAGGACGTTGTGGCAACCCACTCCAGTATTCTTTTTTTTTGTTGTTTTGTTTTCAGTACTTTATTTTTTTCTCCCATTTATTTTTATTAGTTGGAGGCTAATTACTTTACAATATTGTAGTGGTTTTTGTCATACATTGACATGAATCAACCATGGATTTACATGTATTCCCCATCCCGATCCCCCCTCCCACCTTCCTCTCCACCCGATCCCTCTGGGTCTTCCCAGTGCACCAGGTCCGAGCACTTGTCTCATGCATCCAGCCTGGGCTGGTGATCTGTTTCACCATAGATAATATACATGTTTAGATGCTGTTCTCTCAAAACATCCCACCCTCGCCTTCTCCCACAGAGTCCAAAATTCTGTTCTGTACTTCTGTGTCTCTTTTTCTGTTTTGCATATAGGGTTATCGTTACCATCTTTCTAAATTCCATATATATGCGTTAGTATACTGTATTGGTCTTTATTTTTCTGGCTTACTTCACTCTGTATAATGGGCTCCAGTTTCATCCATCTCATTAGAACTGATTCAAATGAATTCTTTTTAATGGCTGAGTAATATTCCACGGTGTATATGTACCACAGCTTCCTTATCCATTCATCTGCTGATGGGCATCTAGGTTGCTTCCATGTCCTGGCTATCATAAACAGTGCTGCGATGAACATTGGGGTGCACGTGTCTCTTTCAGATCTCCCACTCCAGTATTCTTGTCTGGAGAATCCCATGGACAGAGGAGCCTGGAGGGCTACAGTCTATGGGGTCACAAAGAGTCAGACTGGACTAAAGTGACTTAGCACAGCATGCAATGCTCCCTCCAGCCTCAGCGTCTCTCCAGGGAGCCAGCCCTCCTTGGGAAGCTAAGTTGTTCCTCTGAAGGGAGGATTAATCACGAAAGACTGAAAATCAAAATATTAACATAAGAGCATTTTTATCTTAATAAAAACAAAGTAAGTTCTCTATGGATTAAACTTTTGCATGGTTCATGGCAACCGGCCACTTTCTTCCTGAATTTTAGGTCCTTGAGGTTGGAGAAGGTAGGTGTATGAACTCCCTAAGGCTGTCATACAAGTTGCCATTAACTTGGCTTTAAACAACAAAATTTATTCTCTTACAGTTCCAGAACCAGTTTTCTGATATCAAGGTGTTGGGAGAGCACCCTCCGGAGGTTCCAGGGGAATCCTTCCTTGTTTTTTCCAGCTTCTGTGGCTTCCAGTTGGAATCAAGGACAGCGGATCCACTCTGTCCACTTCAGAGGGCCTTTTCCCCTGTGGAGTTCTGTCAGAAGTCCCTCAGCCCCTCTGTTATAACAATCCCTGTGATTGCATTTTGAGCCCACATGATAATCCAGGAGTGATTCCTCTTCTTGGGATCCTTATATCAGACACAACTTTTGCCATATAAGGCAGTATTAGGTGATCTTTCCAAACATCAGAGAAGCCACACTGGAGAGGATGAAGAACTTTTTGGCCATCTCATGTGGCCTATGGGATCTTAATTCCCCGACCAGGGATTCAATCTGCAACCCCTGCATTGGAAGTCTTAACCACCAGACCACCAGGGAAGTCCCAAGGATGAAGTACTTTAACTATCAAGTGTGCTTTCTTTTTGCTGCTTTTGTTTTTTAAATTTTAAGTTACTGGGACAAGCCCAGTCACTGCAATATTAAACTCTGGTAGTAGATTTTGTTCTACTTCAATATCAAGGGATGCCTGAAGAGTGGGCACTCAAGAGATGGCCTGGGAGGAAGGAGGTCCTAAAGAGTTTCTGTGGATTCCTCACTCACCAATTGCTGGGTCACGGTCTCCTCACCACACTTTGCATCACAGTAAACCACACCAGCATTGCCTTTTGTAGAATTAACTGATGTGTATCAGGTATAACTAAGGAATAAACATCAAAACCAGTTAAGTGTTTTAACACTTATCCAAGACTTCTGATATGCAAAGAACTGAGCCATGCTGAACATAATCTAATCTGATTCAGAATAAATTTAGAACATCTCTCCAAAATATGCACAGATTCTGGGGTTAGGATGTAAACATATTTTTGGTGCCACTATTCAGTCCACTAACTGAGTAATTCTTTTCTCTTATCACAGAATGAGTCCAACTGCACATGAAGTTTGTTGTTTTCTAAATTGCATGAGTTTTCAAGTTTTGGTTTCTTTTTTTTTCCCTTTGTTAATTACCTAAGTTGGATTGAGAAAAGGCATAGAAACCAGAGATCAAATTGGCAATATAGAAAAAGCAAGGGAATTCCAGAAAAATATCTACTTCTGCTTCGTTAACTATGCTAAAGCCTTTGACTGTATGGATCACAACAAACTGTGGTAAATTCTTCAAGAGATGGGAATACCAGACCACCTTACCTGTCTCCTGAGTAACCTGCATGCAGGTCAAGAAGTAACAGTTAGAAATGGACATGGAACAGCAGACTGGTTCAAAATTGGGAAAGGAGTACATCAAGGCTGTATATTGTCACCCTGCTTATTGAACTTCTTTGCAGAGTACATCATGAGAAATGGCAGGCTGGATGACTTACAAGCTGAAATCAAGACTGTTGGGAGAAATATGATATGTAGATGATACCACTTTAATGGCAGAAAACAAAGAGGAACTAAAGAGCCTCTTTTTGAGGGTGAAAGAGGAAAGTGAAAAAGCTGGCTTAAAACTCAACATTGAAAAAACAAAGATCACGGCATCTGGTCCCATCACTTCATGGCAAATGGATGGGGAAAAAGTGGAAACAATGATAGATTTTATTTTCTTGGGCTCCAAAATCACTGAGGATGGTGACTGCAGCCATGAAATTAAAAGACGCTTACTCCTTGGGAAAAAGCTATGACAAAACTAGACAGCATATTAAAAAGAGACATCATTTTGCCAACAAAGGTCTGTATTGTCAAAGCTATGTTTTTTCCAGTAGTCATGTATGGATGTGAAAGTGGGACCATAAAGAAGGAGGAGCGCTGAAGAATTGATGCTTTTGAGCTGTGGTATTGGAGAAGACTCTTGAGAGTCCCTTGGACAGCAAGGAGATCAAACAGTCAATCCTAAAGGAGATCAACCCAGAATATTCACAGGAAGCACTGATGCTGAGGCTGAAGCTCCAATACTTGGCCAATACATGGTGCAATACATCGTGCAAAGAGCTGACTCATTGCAAACGACCACCTGGTGGGGGGAAAAGTTGAAGGCGGGAGAAGACAGTGACAGAGGATGAGACGGTTGGCTGGCATCACCGACTCCATGGTCATGAGTTTGAGCAAACTCCAGGAGATAGTGAAGGACAGGGAAGCCTGGGATGCTGCAGTCAATGGGGTCAAAAAGAGTCGGACACAACTTAGTGACTGAACAAAAATAAATGATGTAAAATAGAAACATGATTCCTATTTACTTCTTCCTCATGTTATGAAAATAAGCTACTCTCTCTGGTTCTAATTGTTTAAAATTCCCAGATTTGTGTTTGTGAGAACATACTTGCTAGAGTCAAGCTTGGTGGTGGTGGTGGTTTAGTTGATCACTTGTGTTCGACTCTTTTGTGGCCACCATAGACTGTAGCCTGCTGGGCTCCTCTGTCTATGGGATTCTCCAGGCAAGAATACTGAAGTGGATTGCCATTTCCTTTTCCAGGATATCTTCCACACCCAGGGATCAAACTCATGTCTCGCAGGCAGATTCTTTACCAACTGAGCCAAGCTTACATCTAAAAGTCTGAGTCAACAACCCTGTGACTAGTGCTTTAGTGTAACCAGCAAGAAATTGGCCCCATTTCTCCTTAACTCACTTTGTCATCCAGGAATAAACTTAAAGATCTCCTTCAAAGTTAGAGTTGATTCTCATCTTTGGTGACTTCTTCAGGCCCTTTAGAGTCCCAGAGACGTTCTCTGAGCACTGTGTATATTGAACATGCTGCCATTTTTGTTGTTGCTATTTATTTCTCAAGGTCATCAAGAGTAAGAAGTTGAAAAATGTGTTGATTCATTTCTTTGCTGTCTTAGGATTATCTTCTCTTTAAAGCCATGGACTCTTTCCCTGTCTACTCCAAACAAACAATTTCATTTTTCATCCTGGCAAATCTGATTAAAATGAGATTTTATTTCTATATGTCCTTAGATCAAGTTGTACAAGGAAAGAGTTTATAAAGGGTACCTTTCATCCTGTCTACATAGCTATTTGAAATCCTAGGCTGTTCTAAAAATAAAATCTTGACAAGATTTCTCCTCTCCCTGAGGTTAACATGTTGAGAGGTAGGGAGGGAAAAAAAATGAAGAAGAAACTTTTCTCTCCTTATCATTCTTAAAAAAGAGTCTTGTTCTGCTCCTTGAAAACCTGACATGCAGAGTTAGCTCTGGAAGTAGAGAGTTGAATTTCTTTTTAACTTTATTTTAATGAGATGTACATTAGTCAAGACTCTTGAGAGTCCTTTGGACAGCAAGGAGATCAAATCAGTCAATCCTAAAGGAAATCAATCCTGAATATTCATTGGAAGGATTGCTGCTGAAGCTGAAACTCCAATACTTTGGCCACATAATTCAAAGAACTGACTCATTGGAAAAGACCCCTATACTGGGAAAGATTGAAGGCAGGAGGAGAAAGGGATGACAGAGAAAGAGTTGGTTGGATGACATCACCGACTTGATGGACGTGAGTTTGAGCAAACTCCAGGAGATAGTGAAGGACAGGGAAGCCTGGCGTGCTGCAGTCCATGGGGTTGCAAGAGTCAGACATGACTTAGTGACTGAACAACGAAATTAGTCAATCTATTGGAATTTTGTCCAAGGAATGAAAAGCTATAGTGGTCAAATATGAAATTATTTTTTCAAGCTTTTATTTTCCCCTAAGAGTAAGAACAGTAATGTTGTAATATTTGTACACTGTGAATTTCCACTTGAGTTAATTAAATATTAGAAATAGAGTCCCAGGCTCAGGAAGAATCTTGTTTTCAGAGCAACAGGCTTGGCCTCAGCCCCTTCTCCACAGATCCATGAGAAGCAGCACAGAGAACTGCCTGCCCTCATACTCAGTTCTTCAGTGTGAAGATCAGACCACCATACTGTCCTGGCCACAGTCATGGCTAGAGAGCAATGGGACATTCAGGCAACAGATCCAGGAGCCTCCTCCCTCTCCATCTTTGCAGCAGCAGCCCAGAGCTTTCAAGGAAGACCTATTTTTCATTGCCCCAAGTCGTCCCTGGTGGCTCAGATGGCAGAGTCTGCCTGCAATGTGGGAGACCTGGGTTCGATCCCTGGGTTGGGAAGATCCCCTAGAGAAGGAAATGGCAACCACTCCTGTATTCTTGCCTGGAGAACCCTATGGACAGAGGGTCTAGTGGGCTACAGTCCTTGGGGTCACAAAGAGTCAGTCACGACTGAGCAACTAACACCACGTACCACTATGTACTATATAAGTCTCAAGCTTTTTGTCATTTCTGGAGAGGTACAGATTGGATGAGGAAGGTCAGGACCGGGGCTGGGAAGGACTGGGGCTGGGTGCGGAACTGACTGGTTTCCAGGAACGGAGGAGTCCAAGGATAAGCGTGTGTCCAGAGATAGCTTGTCTTTCCTATGGCCTCTAGGTCAACAGAGGGCAGAAGGGGAAGCAGGCATCATGGACTCTCAGCAGCTTTTCAGACGCCTGCTCTGGGGTCCAGGCCTAGAGGAATATATACTAGCTGTGTGCAGGGACTGGGGAGGGGAGTGAAGGGCTCAGCAGGTCTGAGCCTCTGTTTCTTCATATGGATCATGATTTTTTTTTTTCCCCCCAGATCTTTTATAGTTCCAGCGAATAAACTATAAACAAGCAAAACAACCAAAGCCTTCTTATGGTTCAAGGAAGGATTTGTTATTTATTTTTATCCAGCACAATAAACTCTTTACCATTTTGCACTCAGGCCTGAAAATAGTGCTTTTTATTTTGGGAGATGAACAAATAGTTCCGTTTGACTGAAGTGTGGGTAGGGAGCAAGAGGGCTCCTTAACAGGACACGTGACCAGAAAGAAAGGCTGAGGTGGGACCTTGAGGGTGGAACTTCTGGTAGCCTCGGGCATGGGGAGACACTGCCCTGGGTGTCAGGCTTTGGTCCACCCCGCTCTGGTTCTCTCCCAGCCCTTTCTGTCAGAAGGGGGCTGGGAGTCTGTGGGGCTGAAGGGTGTGCCCACCCCCTCGGCCCCCTTCCTGAGAATTCCCCAGTCAAATATTCCCAGGGGCTGTATGCTCTCTTCCCTGGTTGTGTTGGAGCATACATCTTGTGTACCTCTGTGGCCTAGGGGTGGCCAAGAGTGGCTGTTTGCAGGGGCAGTGAAACAGATGTGAAGGCTGGAGTGTCCACAGGCCTAAGTATGGTCTTGGCAATCTTGTCAAAAGATGATTGTTTTTCAGCTCTCTATGCTACACCAGGAAGCAATATATCTGTCTTTCTGCTAACCCTAAACATTTTTTTATTACTGTAGTTTTGTAGTAAGTTTTGAAATCAGGAAGTGTTTGACCTCCAAATTTGTTCTCCTTTTTAAATATTGTTTTGGCCCTTTGGGGGGGTCCCTTTAAATCTTCCATTTTGAACGTTCAGGAAGAGCTAAAGCAAAGCTAATGAATCCCTGCAGTAGTAATTAGTAAAAGTTTATTGTGCACGTATTGAAAAGATTCTACAGACTGGGAGGATTCAAATCAAAACCTAGAATGAGGCACAAAAGTATATTGTTATAAAGTAGCTTCTATAGGGAGAAAGTAGTAACTGCTCATTCTTCACAGTGATTGGTTCATTTTTCACAGCGATTGGTTATAATATTAGAATTTTCAGTGATTGGCTCATGCCAGTCTTGGGAAACAGTTCAAGTTTTGCTTATGATTTCCAGAGGCATAAACAGGAAATGACCCCAGCAGTGTTAGCCTTGCCAGTAAATGAAATTAAGCTTTATATAACTAAACTGGTTTTGTTTTTCAAGGCAGGTCTCCATTTATTTTTTATTTTAATTGTTGTTTAGTCACTAAGTCATGTCCAACTCTTGCTGACCCCATGGACTGCAGCACATCAGGCTTCCCTGTCCTTCACCATCTCCCAAAGTTTGCTTAAATTCATGTCCACTGAGTTGGTGATGCCATCCAACCATCTCATCCTCTGTCATCCCCTTCTCCTCCTACCCTCAGCCTTTCCCAGCATCAGGGCCTTTTCCAGTGAGTCTGCTCTTCATATCAGGTGGCCAAAGTATTGGAGCTTCAACTTAAGCATCAGTCCTTTCAATTTATATTCAGGGTTGAGTTCCTTTAAGATTGACTGATTTGATTTCCTTGCTGTCCAAAGGACTCTCAAGAGTCTTCTTCTGCACACAGTTCAAAAGCTTCCATTCTTCCATGCTCAGCCTTCTTTATGGTCCTTTTGGTCATTCTTTCAGCAGCCTGAGAGTATCACCAACTGATATAGCTTTACTCTCATTTACCTACGATTGATGGATAGTCAGGCCAAAGAATGGCATATTTGCTGTGTCCATTAGTTGAATCACAAGGCCAGAGGGCCATGTGGTCATCATCTTCATTATTTATCTGGTGATTATTGATTTCACCCGGTTGTCTGATTGTGATGGATACCACGTTGCGTGAGAGTGGCTCTGACAGGCTTTAAAAATCCTCAAGAGAATGCAATGTCCTCAGGAGGTTAATATGATAACTACAAGGAAATTAATAACCAAGAATTGGAAAGTTTCCTGAAGCAGAGATCCCCAGGAGACAAGATTTGAGCAATTAAATAATTCAAATGGGTTATAATCAGATGCAAGTTTTACCTTTAAGTCTATCTACAATTTTTTGGATAACGTGTAACTGGGTTTAAATTTTTAAACTTATTTACATGGCCACAGCATGATGTAATAGCAAACACATATCTTCATATTCTCATGGTTGCAAGATGAACATGAGGATGTTGTAATCCAAGAGATGGTATTGAAGGTGAGTTTCCACTAAGATTAAGCTTCTCTTGGGTGTAAGCTGGGCTTCCCCACTGGCCCAGCAGTAAAGAATCCACCTGCAATGAGGGAGACTTGCAGGAGATGTGGGTTCAATCCCTGGGTCGGGAAAATCCCCTGGAGAAGGAAATGGCAATCTACTCCTACTATTGTCTTGCCTGGAGAATCCCATGGACAGTGGAGCCTGGCAAGTTACAGTCCATGAGGTCACAAAGAGCTGGACACGACTGAAGTGACTGAGCATACAACACAGAGTGTGAGCAACTAGGTAATTTAATGAGAGTTGTTTCCATGGAAACAAAAGAAAAATAAAGGTTAATGTAAAATTATAAATTCCACTTCTGAGCAAATTATAAATTCAGTTTCTGGGTTTGGAGAGCAGCCAGTTGGGAAAATTTCCAGATGTTGAGTTTGCCCTTCTTCAGGTGGAAGGCGGGCAAGCAGCAGCAACCAGATAGATAGGTTTCCCTGGTTTGCAGTGTAAATATCTCAGGTGATTTTTCTAAGTGATCAAATAGCAACAGGAACAAAATGGACCACACGTGAGCTGTTGTGATGGTTCCTCTGAAGTTTATTTTAACTTGTCCAGCTTTGGCTTGCATGACTTTGGGAAATAGGACAGTTTTTGTTTACAAGTCAAAATGGGAAAAAAATCTGTAATGTTTATTTGGGATGTTCTAGCCAAATATTGGAAGAAACTAGAAGAATTCAGTTTTCAGTCCAGTGACTAGGTAGAAAACAAAACCTTAAAGATGACAGCACTAGAATCTGATATCCAAAAAGGTGTATTAATAAAATACAATTTTTTCTCTCTATAATCTTCCCTTCTTTTTTAAATCACAACTGATTACAGTAAGACTAATTTGTTTGCAAATTAAGCTTAGTTTCAATAAACTTGACCTGATTATTTATATAAGTGCAGTATGAATAGTGATTGACTATATTATTTTAAATCGCTGCTAGAACTTCAGTCAGGAATCTCAGCTTGAACTTTCAAAAGACTCTCAAAATAAATAAATAATAAATAAAAGCAAAGAAGGAAAAAAAAAGAAAGCCTCTCAAGGCTATGAAGTCAAAGTAAGAACTTGTCCAATTGTGTCCTGGCTCAGTGGTAAAGAATTTGCTTGCCTATTCAGGAGACTCGGGTTTGATCCTTGATCCACGAAGATCTCCTGGAGAAGGAAATGGCAACCCACTCCAGTGTTCTTGTCTGGGAAGTCCCATGGACAGAAGAGCCTGACAGGCTACAGCCCATGGGGTTGCAAAAGAGTTGGACATGACTTCGCCACTAAACAACAACAACAGATTGGATTCCTTTTGAGCACAGATTAGATTAGCACAGATTCCTATTGAGCACAGACAAATACAAACATTGTCATGAAAAATAAAAATCTTTAATAAGAAATTCAAAATTCTGGAGGGATCAGGTGAGGAGAAAAGTGTAAATATGCTAACTTTTGTTGCAAAGATACCCTTTACCAAATTATCATAAGTTATTGGTAGATTGCTTTAAAGAGAGGAGAAAAGGGAGTCCTTTGAATCCCAGAAGTAAAACATTAAAGAAGCAGCAGTGTTATATGAAGTCATAAAAATTATAGTCATCCTCATCAGTTCATTCAGTAGCCTGTAATTAATTCTTATTTGTCCTGATCTTTTATTAGCAGTTTTATAAATTCATCAGTTTTTCCATCAGAGTTTTAGAAATTCTTACTTTGTTTACTGTTATGATCTTCAAGTTATCAGAAAACCTCATTCTAAAGTACTTGTCAGGGTCTTCTCCATGAATTTCTTCAAAGATATCTTGTAATATCTCTGAAGCAATTTTGCAAGAACACTTTTGCAAAAGCATCAGAGTAATGCAATAACCATTGACAAATAACGAAAGACTAAAAAACAGCCATGGTTAGAGATTGAGTGAAAGGTCACAAACAGACACACACACAAATAATGGCAATTGACAAATAAATTTAGTTATTTCTGTGACATACATTTAAAAATTCTGATTGATAACATTATGTTGACCAAAATAGATGTACAACTTGAGAGTTGTGAGTTAAGTTTTATTTGGGGCAAAATGAGGACTATAGCCCAGGAGGCAGCATCTCAGATAGCTCTGAGAGACCACTCCAAAGCTGCAGTGGGGGAAGGTCAATATATAAGGTTTTGGTGAAGCGAGTTCAATACGATGAAGCACTCATTTTACAAAAGGATTTTTGATAGTCATGAGTATCTGTTGTCACAATGAAGGGATTTAGTGCTTCTCTAGATATGAGGAGATGCAAGGATTGAGACCATAAAATCTGTTCCTAAAAACATCCAACTATCTAAAATTCTGTCCCAACAGATTGCCTGGGGCACAGAGTGCCTCACTCCACCCTGAACTTCCTCAGTGGGTGTTGAAGGTCAACAGCTACAGCAGCATGGGGTTCAATCTCCATGGCAGATGGCAAATGCCTTTGTTGTTCAGTCATTGGCAATGTTCTTGGTAAGTGCCAATTTGTAGTTGACAATTGTATCAGAATTTTAGGAATTTTATATTATTTAATTTCTAGAACATGTTGTTGCTGTTCAGTTGCTCAGTCATGTCCAACTTTTTGTGACCCCACAGACAGCAGCATGCCAGGCTTCCCTCAGTTCAGTTCAGTTTAGTCGCTCAGTCGTGTCTGACTCTTTGCAACCCCATGGACTGCAGCCCACCAGGCCTCCCTGTCCGTCACCAACTCCCAGAGTTTACTCAAACTCATGTCCATTGAGTCAGTGATGCCATCCAACCATCTCATCCTCTGTCTTCCCCTTCTCCTCCAGCCTTCAATCTTTCCCAGCATCAGAGTCTTTTCAAATGAGTCAGTTCTTCGCATCAGGTGGTCAAAGTACTGGAGTTTCAGCTTCAATATCAGTCCTTCCAATGAATATTCAGGACTGAATTCCTTTAGGAAGGACAGATTGAATCTCCTTGCAGAATAAGGGACTCTTAAGAGTCCTCTCCAACATCACAGTTCAAAAGCATCAATTCTTCAGCACTCAGCTTTCTTTATAGTCCAACTCTCACATCCATACATGACTACCGGAAAAACCATAGCCTTGACTAGATGGACCTTTGTTGGCAAAGTAATGTCTCTGCTTTTTATATGCTGTCTAGGTTGGTCATAACTTTCCTCCCAAGGAGTAAGTGTCTTTTTATTTCATGGCTGAAATCACCATCTGCAATGATTTTGGAGCCCCAAAAAATAAAGTCTGACACTGTTTCCACTGTTTCACCATCTATTTGCCATGAAGTGATGGGACCCGATGCCATGATCTTAGTTTTCTGAATGTTGAGCGTTAAGCCAACTTTTTCACTCTCCTCTTTCACTTTTGTCAAGAGGCTCTTTAGTTCCTCACTTTCTGCCATAAGAGTGGTGTCATCTGCATATCTAAGGTTATTGATATTTCTCCCAGAAATCTTGATTCCAGCTTGTGCTTCCTCCAGCCCAACATTTCTCATGATGTACTCTGCATAGAAGTTAAATAAGCAGGGTGACAATATACAGCCTTGATGTACTCCTTTTCCTATTTGGAACCAGTCTGTTGTTCCATGTCCAGTTCTAACTGCTGCTTCCTGACCTGCATACAGATTTCTCAAGAGGCAGGTCAGGTGGTCTGGTATTCCCATTTCTTTCAGAATTTTCCACAGTTTGTTGCAATCCACACAGTCAAAGGCTTTTGCATAGTCAATAAAGCAGAAATAGGTGTTTTTCTGGAATTCTTTTGCTTTTTCGATGATCCAGTGAATGTTGGCAATTTGATCTCTGGTTCCTCTGCCTTTTCTAAAACCAGCTTGAACATCCGGAAGTTCATGGTTCACGTACTGTTGAAGCCTGTCTTGGAGAATTTTGAGCATTACTTTGCTGACGTGTGAGATGAGTGCAATTGTGCAGTAGTTTGAGCATTCTTTGGCATTGCCTTTCTTTGGGTTTGGAATGAAAACGGACCTTTTCGAGTCCCGTGGCCACTGCTGAGTTTTCCAAATTTGCTGGTGTATTGAGTGTAGCATTTTCACAGTATCCTCTTTTAGGCTTTGAAATAGCTCAACTGGAATTCCCTCACCTCCACTAGCTTTGTTCATAGTGATGCTTCCTAAGGCCCACTTGACTTCACATTCCAGGATGTCTGCCTCTAGGTGAGTGATCACACCATCATGATTATCTGGGTCATGAAGATCTTTTTTGTATAGTTCTGTGTATTCTTGCCACCTCTTTTTAATACCTCCTGCTTCTGTTAGGTCCATACTATCTGTCCTTTATTGAGCCCATCTTTGCATGAAATGTTCCCCTGGTATCTCTAATTTTCTTGAAGAGATCTCTAGTCTTTCCCGTTCTGTTGTTTTCCTCTATTTCTTTGCACTGATCACTGAGGAAGGCTTTCTTATCTCTCCTTGCTATTCTTCGGAACTCTGCATCCAAATGGGAATATCTTTCCTCTTCTCCTTTGCTTTTCACTTCTCTTCTTTTCACAGCTATTTGTAAGGCCTCCTCAGATCACCATTTTGCTTTTTTGCATTTCTTTTTCTTGGGGATGTGCCGGGAGTCATTGTGGGAGATCCCACCCATGACGAGGTCATGGAGAAAATACCTGACAGGCAAGGCCGTTCAGGATCCCATCCATGACGAGGTCATGAGGAAAAAACTTGACACGCAAGGCCGTTCAGGATACAAGGGACCCTCCAGGTTGGCCTCGGCCTCTACCCCATCCTGTATCCTCCCCACTTTTCTGCTGTTGTTCTTGTTTGCCCTGCTGCAGATTCTTGTGTTGCCTGCCGAGAGTTCTCCTGCTCCTCTTTCACTGAATAAAGACCAACTTAAAACGCTAATTAATAAATCTCCTGGATGCTGGTACCCTATGAAGGGGCCAGGGATGAAAGAAATGCTTAAATTCAAACCCTTTTGCTGGCATTCTGGCTTGTTTGATAAATGTGTGCTCTCATTGCAAAAAATGCTCAGGATTGTTCTGAACATCCTAAGCATAGTACGCTAACAAAGGAAACTATTAAGCATAGGTCCCTCCGCAGGGTGAGAAAAGCTCCACAAATATAATAGCCACAAATGTGCCTAATAGAAAATGCTTTAGATAGAGATTAGCTGGTGACTTCTTGCAGGTAGTTAACTTTTAGACTAAGAGCTGTTTTGTGCTTTATCTGCTGTTTTTGCAATCCTTTGCATTTCTGTTCTGTAAAAATGTAAGCCTATGTAGTTCCATGGAGATGATGCCTATTAGAAAGAAAATAGATTAATCACAAGAAAAACAGGGTCTGCTACTGAAGTTGCTTAAGTCACACCAGGTGCAAGCCATAAATTGTCAACAGGCCTGAAAGCCAAAAGATGTTATACATAGAGATTAACCATTAAAAAGGCCCTAATAGGCACAGAGCCCTTTGGGGGGTAAGGAACCCCTATTCGAGAACACAAAAAATATTGTTTTAAAAGTGGTTATTGGATCAACGTTTGATTGATGTTAATGTGCTGAGGTTGTGCAGTGGAAACTATTGTTAATATAGTTGGAGATCTAGAAAAATAAGAGTTTAGCCCTAGTGTAAAAACAATAAGATAATTGTTAATTTTAACCAGGAGTGCTAAACAGGGGCAGCCTCACCTGAGCCGCAGAGTCTTTGTTTGCTAAACTTTTTAGATAAATTTAGCTGAGAACTTCTGCAAAAAGACTGACTTTTGTGTTAACAGGATTGTATTTCTACTATGTTACAACCTGCTGTACCATGAGACTGCCACTTTTCTGTTTTCTGCTAAGCTCAAGGCCAAAAGATAATGTACAAAAAATCTGTGGGAAAAGACTCTCATAAACAAAAATATACAGAGCACACCTGGTTTCATGAAGGACAAGCTGATGTTGTTAAACTAAGTCTGTATGCTTATCTGCCCCTTAGAAATGTACCAACTTAGGGTATAAAGGCTACGGTGAAAAATAAAGCAACTGCCAGACTCTGCTGCACATCCCGGTCTGGTCTCTCTCTTTCTTTCTCTCTCTCTCTCATTCGCCGACACCGTTCATCCTGAGGGTTCCCCTGGATCCTGCTGGGGCCGGACCCCAACAAGTGGCGCCATGAACAGGAACCCAAAGGTAAGTCTCTCATTGTCCGGTTTTCGGAGCAGCTGGGACCCCACCAGGGTGCCGCGGGCCCCCCTGCATAAGACAGGTAGGTTAAGGAGGGTGGGTAGGAACCCACTAGGGCACTACAGGCCCTCCCCCCTACATAAGAAAGGTAGGGCAAAAAATGTGGGTAGGTTTGAGGTAGGACCCCACTAGGGTGTTATAGGCCCCCCTACATAAGAAAGGTAGGGTAAAAAGGTGGGTAGGTTTCAGCTTCCTTCTTTTCTAAGTTTAAGACCCTCTCCTTTTTCTTCTTCTAATTAGTAACAAAAATGGGTAACAGTGAGTCAAAAGAAAGGCAGCTTTTTATTGGAGTCATAATGCAACTTCTTAACCGTAGAGGAATTAAAATTAAAAAGACCAGTGTTCAGTCCTTTTTTACGTTTGTCCAAGAGCAATGTCCTTGGTTCCTAGAAGAGAGCACTGTAAACCTGGAAACATGGGGAAAGGTAGGAAAACAACTCAAAGCTTACTATACGCTGCATGGCCCCGAGAAAGTGCCGACTGACACCTTTTCTTTGTGCAATATGATTAGAGATGCTTTAGATCCCCTTCATGAATCTGAAAGAGTGAAATTAAAGAGGAGGAAGAAGATACTGATTCCAAACCTAGTTATCGACAGCTAAGGGAGAAGCTAGCTGCCATGAACACCAATAGTCATTTAGAAAGCGGGGATAAAAAGAAGAACAGCTTTTGCCCCAAGATGAACAAAATTTAGAAGAAGCATCAGCTTGCTATCATTCTAATGAGGATTGGTCCTTTTTTGCCGAAGACGCTCCTAAAAGTCTAAGAGATATATCTCCAATTGGGCCCCTGCCCCCACAAACCTTCGGTCTTTCACTTGGCCAATCTAGTTTGACTTAACAGGCAGGAAGGCCAGGGGTCTCCAAATACAGAAAATAGGCTGCAAGTGTCAGACATCTTTATCTCTCTTAAGCAGTAAGAGGAAACAAACTAGTGATATTTCTTTTTTCTTTTTTTCTTTTTCCTTCTCTATACAAATTTAAAAAGAGGTTTCTCTTAAAATTCCATGTTGCCATAACCACACCTGGTTCCACCTGAACTTAACTTTTCTCAAACCTTGAGCTAACCAATGCGTTTTTCTTATACAAATGTTCTCTTCAGCTATGTCAATGAAACTGTATTTGCTTGGAAACCTGCCTTTCTTCAAGATTCCTGTCAATCATTTTGTGGCCCGGGACAACACACCTGGTGCCAAGGTTATCTCAAAAATGCATGTTGTGGGTGAGGGGCCTAGTGCTATTCTCTGAGTTTTGAGACATTTCCTTCCTCTAATTAGCAGACTGCTGGTAGTTATATGACACCTGGCTAAAGACTAGCAGGGGGGCACCCTTTCTGCCCCCTTCTGATGCCTATGTCAGAAGCTTTCTCTATTTCCCTTATACTTTAATAAAACTTTATTCAATTTGAGAACACATTACAAACTTCTACCAATTTCCAGTTACCTTTTCTAAAATATTTTAGAAAAATTTCATTTCATTATCCTTCTGGTAAGCTGTGAAATTTCTTCAAAAACACTGAATTTATTATTTCTCACATTTCTTTTACATAGATTGGACTAAAAATACCAAAGCTTCATTCTGGTCTCTTAAAAGATATAAAGTCTTTTATACTAAATTCCATTCTGCTCAACAAAATAAATTATATGCTCTTATTCAAGTTATTTGCCTATATCCTTACCCCAGTAATATAGTCTCTGATTCTAAATATTCAATTTTTGTGTAAAAACCTCCACCATAAACTCCTAGTTCTATTAAAACAGACAATGGCCCTGCCTATATTTCTAGACACTTTAAACAATTTTTACCATCTTTTTCTATTAAACATATTACAGGTATTCCTTATAATACACAGGTACACTACTGTCTTCCTTATCTAAAGCTGACTTTGCTAGAGTCCAACATAAGATATTTTCTAAGCCTATAACTAATGTTAATACAGCTTTATTTGTTTTAAATTTTTTAAACCTACCACAGGGAAATATTTTAACAAGAGCAGAAAGACATTTCAAAAAATTGAAAGACACTTCTCTTCCTCTGCCCATTTGGTACCAAGACGGGTTCAATAATCAATAAAAATCTGGGAAATTAATCTTACGGGGAAAGGGGTATGCTTATATTTCCCCAGATGGATCCAACAAACTTTTTCCTCAGAAAATTTGACCCAAGGGGGCCCCCTACATTCAAAATGGAGACAAAACAACAAGAACCCCGGGAGGAAGAAAATTCCAATACAGGCCGTGGCGGCTCTAAAGATCTCCAGAAAGTACCGCACTTGACGGCATCAACCCTATGACCTCCCCTCTTGGGGACAGATGAAAACCCTCACTAATAAAGCTAAAAATGTGGTCTCTCAACAGGAAATGCCTCGGAGTCCTGAATACATTTTCCTGTTAGCCTGTGTCTCCCAAACTTAACTGGGCTTACTTACCCAACTCCCCCCCCCCCCCCCCCCCTTTTATTACAGGTCGTAAAATAGACGGAAAAAAGATGGATCATATCAACCAGTGACTCCACCCATATGCCCTCTCCCTGAAACCCTCACACCCTGTGGAGGAAAAAAAAAAACTAATTAACATTTCTTTAGGCTATGAAGTCCTTCCATTGCCTGAACCCAGAAAAATTACGCATAAACGTCAGTCGACAAACTTGGGCTTTGGTCCTACCTCCAAAAAAAGGCTTTCAGACATTGCAGCCCTTTCTCTGTCTGTGAACCATGTTTATACTACTAAAACTTTAGGGAAAGAGTTAGGGAAAGAACAAAAAACATTATATATTATGCTGCTTAAGTGGCTTAAAAGGTTACTAACACTATGTTGAAACACTACCATGACAAAGGACTTCTTGGCTGGCTTGACAGTGGAATGACACCTTCCTCCTACTCCTGGAATCCTCCTCGATAAACAAATTGGGCCTGAACTATGAGACATATAAAACATAAAAACTTGCTGCCAACACCAGAAAACTTGAGACTCGGACCGGACATTTCACAGGGACCAGTCGTGGTCATAGTAACTATTTCTTTCACTATAATCAGTCATATTTTATACAGGCCTATGTCCCACTTACAATTTAATCTGTAACTTGTATTCATTGCCAATTTTGTATTACTCCTGTTCAATTCAATCATTGTACCTACAACTGGGAACAAATCAAATTTCATTTACATGATAATGCCTCTCTGAATGTACTATTACTGCAAAAGAAAATCCTTGAAACTTTTTCTAAACGTCTGCCCTCTTCCACTAATTTGGAAACTTTAGCTGAACAAATTATCCAGGCTAAACCCTCAAGGATGGTTTTAAAGTATTACCCACAACATCGGGTCTAGAACTGTAACTTTGGTGATTGTCTTGATAATTGTATTTGTTGTTCATTGTCGCCTTTCTATAAGGTTGGTTAATACTAACCAAACTCATTTGGTCAGGACTTTTTTTACAAATATAATAAAATAGAAAAAATTGTCAGGAAGCATTTAACAGGAGGCTTCCTGTGTGCTGTTACAGATCTGTCAGGAAACCTTTGGGCATTATTAATTCCTGAATATTCAAGAATTAAGAGGAGAGGCACGCCTTTCCGGGGGCTGAGAAATCCAGGCATTTCCTTCGTTAGTTTCTCATTATGGTGATAAGTACCCTCTTCTCTCTTTAATAGAGATCGCCTTGTGTTCTTTAAGTCTGGGATTTTAATCTTTATCTTTGCTGAGAATAACTTCAGTATATATGCCCACGCCATGTTGATTAAAACACCTTTGCTCCATCAGAGCTTTGGTCCCCGTAGAATAGCTCCAGCATAAGTTTAAATTTAGACAGACTGCATGGACAGATTAGAACAATCGAGCATTCCCGATTAAATTTTACTGCCGCTGGAGCTGCCAGTGATTTCTTTAAAACCTTCTTCAACTTTATCTCTGCCAAAAGTATTTTGTCTACTGTTCTCAGTTACGTTGCTGTAATAGCACTGATCATTATTATTATTGTCATCCTCCCTTGTATCGTCAGAGCTCTTCGGCAGAGCACTCAGAACCTCGCAACTGAGATCCATCTGGCTGTTTTAAAAAATAAAAAAGGGGGAGATGCCGGGAGCCGTTGTGGGAGATCCCACCCATGACGAGGTCATGAAGAAAATACCTGACAGGCAAGGCCACTCAGGATACAAGGGACCCTCCAGGTTGGCCTCGGCCTCTACCCCACCCTGTATCCTCCCCACTTTTCTGCTGTTGTTCTTGTTTGCCCTGCTGCAGATTCTTGTGTTGCCTGCCGAGAGTTCTCCTGCTCCTCTTTCACTGAATAAAGACCAACTTAAAACGCTAATTAATAAATCTCCTGGATGCTGGTACCCTATGAAGGGGCCAGGGATGAAAGAAATGCTTAAATTCAAACCCTTTTGCTGGCATTCTGGCTTGTTTGATAAATGTGTGCTCTCATTGCAAAAAATGCTCAGGATTGTTCTGAACATCCTAAGCATAGTACGCTAACAAAGGAAACTATTAAGCATAGGTCCCTCCGCAGGGTGAGAAAAGCTCCACAAATATAATAGCCACAAATGTGCCTAATAGAAAATGCTTTAGATAGAGATTAGCTGGTGACTTCTTGCAGGTAGTTAACTTTTAGACTAAGAGCTGTTTTGTGCTTTATCTGCTGTTTTTGCAATCCTTTACATTTCTGTTCTGTAAAAATGTAAGCCTATGTAGTTCCCATAGAGATGATGCCTATTAGAAAGAAAATAGATTAATCACAAGAAAAACAGGGTCTGCTACTGAAGTTGCTTAAGTCACACCAGGTGCAAGCCATAAAATTTTAGAAGGCCTGAAGGCCAAATGATAAGAAAGACTCTTGTGAACGAAAAGTATGTGGGTGACATCCTGTTTCTGTTGAAGGTCAAGTTGCTGTAATGTTTTGAGATGACCTGAGTGTAAGCAATATGCACTTCCCCCAAAAAGATGTTGTTAAGGGTTTGAAGGGGCCGTGCGAAAATAAACTTCAGACTTAGCCCCCGAGCTTTGTCTCACTGTGTGTCTCTCTCGCCGACGCCATTCATCCTGAGGGTACCCTTGGATCCTGCTGGGGCAAGGACCCCGGCAGGGATGATCTTGATCCCTGTCTCCTATACAACGTCATGAACCTCCGTCCATAGTTCATCAGGCTTCCCTGTCCTTCACTATCTCCTGGAGTTTGCTCAAACTCATGTCTATTGTGTCTATGATGCCATCCAGCTGTCTCATCCTCTGGTGCCCCCTTTTCCTAGAACACATAACATGTAACTATACAAATACAACGTAAAGAAAGCTTAGTATCACTTAATTGACAATGATTCTCATAAAATTTGATATTAAATAAACCTAATCAGTTTAACTTATCTCCTTCAAAAGACAAGATGACTCTTTTGCAATGTTGTAGGGGCCTTCTACAAAATCTCAACTTGCTTCCAGGTCCAAAAGACTCCAGTTCACAATATGTTGTTGGGAAGTTTGTCAAAATGATTTTACTGAGGTTAAGTTTGTCTTGGAAAATAAAATAGGCTTAGTTAAAATTATTTTAGGTTAGCTTTAGTTGTGCAATCTGGTTTTGTTTGCTATTGGAATTTTCTAGGAATTTTTTTCACAGCATGAATTTTAGGATGGATTTTTTCTGTTTCTCTAAAAAGCATCATTGATAGGGATTGTGCTGAATCTGTAGGTCAGTTTGGGTAGTATATTAATAATATGAAGCCTTCCAATCCATGAACATGGGATATCTTTCCACTTATTTATGTCTTTCATATTTTTCAGCCATGTTTTATTTTCAGTGTACAAATCTTTAACCTCCTTGGTTAAGTTGATTCCTATGGGAATTTTTTGATGCTATTATAAATGAAATTTCCTTGTTGGATTGATCATTGTTAGTGCATAGGAATGCAATTGATTCTTGTGTATCCTGCCATTTTGCAAAATTTTTGTATTAGTTCTGTCAGGTCTCTGAGTGTGTGTAGTCTTTAGTGTCTTCTACATGTAGGATCATATCATCTATGAACAGACATAATTTTACTTCTTTCTTTCCAATTTGGATGCCTTTTGCTGTGCTTAGTCACTCAGTCATGTCTGATTCTCTGCAACCCCATGGATTTTGTGTCCCGTCAGGATCCTCTGTCCATGGAGATTCTCTGGGCAAGAATACTGGTGTGGGTTTCATTTCTTACCTAATGTTGGCTTAAAGATCAACATTCAGTAAACTAAGATCATGGCATCTGGTCCCATCACTTCATGGGAAATAGATGGGGAGACAGTGGAAACAGTGTCAGACTTTATTTTGGGGGGCTCCAAAATCACTGCAGATGGTGATTTCAGCCATGAAATTAAAAGACACTTACTCCTTGGAAGGAAAGTTATGACCAACCTAGACAGCATGTTAAAAAGCAGAGACATTATTTTGCCAACAAAGGTCCGTCTGGTCAAGGCTGTGGTTTTTCCAGTAGTCATGTATGGATGTGAGAGTTGGACTATAAGGAAAGCTGAGCACCGAAAAATTGATGCTTTTGAACTGTGCTGTTGGAGAACTCTTGAGAGTCCCTTGGACTGCAAGGCGATCCAACCAGTCCATCCTAAAGGAGATCAGTCCTGGGTGTTCATCGGAAGGACTGATGCTGAAGCTGAAACTCCAATACTTTGGCCACCTCATGTGAAGAGTTGACTCGTTGGAAAAGACCCTGATGCTGGGAGGGATTGGAGGCAGGAGGAGAAGGAGACGACAGAGGATGAGATGGCTGGATGGCATCACCGACTCGATGGGCATGAGTTTGAGTAAACTCTGGGAGTTGGTGATGGACAGGGAGGCCTGGTGTGCTGCAATTCATGGGGTCGCAAAGAGTTGGACACGACTGAGCAACTAAACTGAACTAAACTGAATGTTATTGCAGCATTAATGCTGAAGATATTAATGAAATGGGGAAAGTGAAAAATGGTTAGACTTAGAACATATATTGCAGGTAGAACAAATGGAATTGTTGGCTTGCATATTGGCTGTGGGAGAAAGAGAGAAGTTAAGGATTTATGGTGAGAAACTAGGTTTATGGTGAGATTGACTGGCTGAATCACTGTGGTGCCATTTCATTAGATTGGGTAAATGAGAGAGTACGCACTTGGGTGGGGAAGAGAAAAGCTCTGTTTGGCCACATTACGTCCGTGAATGTGGATAATACAGGCTTCCCAAGTGGCTCAGTGGTAAAGAATCTGCCTGCCAATTCAGGAGACACAAGAGATGCAGGTTTGATTCCTGGGTCAAGAAGATCCCCTGGAGGAGGAAATGGGAACCCACTGAAGTGTTCTTGCTGGGATAATCCCATGGACAGAGGACCTGGCAGGCCACAGTTCTTGGGGTTGCAAGTCAAACACAACGGAGTGACTGAGCATGCATCCAGGTGGGTAACATAGATAAAAGCAGAATACGATGAGAAGAGATCAGAAGACAGACTGTTGTGTCTTCTGGTCTTGTAGCCCATTTCTAAAAGCTCACATTTAGAAAAAGGAGAGAAGAAGAATCAGAAAGGAAGCGAAAAAGAAATAATCCAAGGAATAGAATAGGAACCAAGAGAGTCAGAGAAACAAGGAAGAGAAAGTTTCAAGAAACTGACTGTGGTTAACTGTGCAAAACAAATTGAGGAAGGAAGATGAGGGCTAAAAAAGGACCTTTAAGGTGAGCAACGAGGATACCATGGATACCTTTTGACAGCATTTTCACCAGACTTGATAACATCTCTGCCTATGTACAAGTAAGTTGAAAAAGCGAGAGGGCGTTGGAATTGCCCTGAACAGCTTTGAAGTGCTATACTAATAAGGTGGTGTTAATTTGCATGTTGTCATAGAAACAAAAAACATGTAGGAGAACTAAAGCCACTTAAAACTCCTGACTCCAGCCCATCACGTCCTCTTGATTTGTTGTGAAAGATGCCAATAAAAACAATGAGAGGGGCAGAGCTAATACAGATTTCTTCCTTTAGTTGTGGTCCCTAAGTAGAAATCTTACATTCTTTATCTTGAGAAGGAAGCCAGCACCAGCTCTGACACCAAAGTTCCTTACAGCACAAATGGCTATCTGACCAGAGTGCCTTCTTCTCTTGCCATTGGCTGACACTTCATAAAATACAATTTGCTGTTTTGCTTTTTTTTTTAAACAAGCAAACTGAATTACTTGGAGGAGGAAGACAGCAGAGACAGAGACAGAGCCAAGGCAGCTGAAAGAAAGAAAACTGAGGTGAGCATTTTTGTCTTTGCCCTGTTAGTTGTTGTTAAAAATTATGCTTTGCTATGCTTCATAGGAAGAGGAATAATTTTTAAAAGTAAGTTTATTTTGTTCTACTATAAACTTTATTCTACTACATGGTACTTTAAAAAATATTGGGAAAGTACAAAAATAGTAGCAGGAAGCAAAAACCACCACTGAGATAGCTGCTATTGATATTTTGGGGGTTGTTTCTTTCCATTGACTATGTGTGTCTACATATGATTTTAGTTAATTTTCATAGTCATGCTTGTACACAACGGATACGTTTATATTCCTTTTTTCCATTAGAGCATACATTTTCCCACATTGCTGTAAATGCTTTATAATCATAATTTAAAATTGCTGCATGGTATTACACGGAGGAAATTTTCTGTTCTTTGCCCAAGCATTCCCCTATATGGGGTCATATAGCATCTTTCCTTTTTTCATGGAGTGGGTCATTTGATAACATAAGATATATATTTTTTCCTTTCAGAGTCTTGTTTTTTGAGGAGAGGAGGTTAAACTTGAGAATGTAGATTTCAGCTCTCAGCTCTCCTGAGTTTCAGTTTTACTGAGAGGCACAGTGAGAGGGAAGGCGTGTATGAGACCATGTGCTTATGATCTGCTTGTTGCCCTTTGGGGACCTCAGCCAGTGGTTCTCAACTCTGGCTGTACATTCCATCAGAATCATTTGATTCTGGGGAGATTAGAAAATTATCTTTAGAATAATTGAAAATTAACTTTGGTGAGGAGCCACTCATCTGTTGTTGTTGCCGTTGTTTTCACTTTTAAAAATTTCTCAGGTGGCTCTAACGGGTGAAAAGCATAATAACAACCAACCTAGGTTATTTGTAATATTTCTCTCTCTCTGACCCATACCTAAAAGCTATACATTTTAAGGTAAAGGGGATACACTATCAAGCAAGCTAAGTCTCCCTTTCAACACTGCCTTCACTGTTTACGAAATTCCTTCACATACAGTCGTTCATTTGATTCACATGAGTGCTGGAATGTGTAACTCTTACTTTAAAATAAGAAAGTGAGACCAAGAGGACACAGGATCTTTCCTAGGGTCGAACCAGAACTGGCCCAATCTGGTTCAGTTTAGGGCACATACATCTTGAGTAATGGTTATTATAGAAAAAAGTTGTTCAAATTTTGCTATGTCTATATAATTGAATATTCTTTTGGCTCTTTACATGACACTGACATGTAATAGTTATTTACATGACAATGATCATGATTTAGCAAGAAGAAAAAAGCAAGGTTACAAAATATCATTAAAATATGGACTCATTTTTGTTTGAAAATATGTATATTTGAAGAAAAGTGAAAGGAAGTAAAGGCACAAACATTTGTATGTGTCTGGTTGGTAGTAAATCTTATAGTTTAAGTTTATTTCAGCTGGTATTACTTTATTTTTTTTTAACCACATTCATTGCTTGTGTAATAAAGATGTGAAGTAATTGAATGGAATTGTTCTTACCTTTCTGGTTAGCTCTTCTCCAGATGAAATGGTACCACCTCATTTTACTTGGCCATAAAGAAGCCTTTCTTTTAATTCTTGATGAGTTTTGTTCATACTTATCACAAATATTTCTGTTATTGTTAGCTAGCATGTTCTTATTATTGTTAGCTAGCATTGCCTGGAAACTTACCAAGTGTCAGGGATTGAGTTAATTGTATCAGTTTTCCTCATCAAAGCCCAGTATTCCCTCTGTGGATGAAGGTCTTGAAACACAGGAAAAAGAGTGATCAAGAGGCAGAGCTGAGGCTCAAACCTAGGTCCCCTCAACGCAAAACACATGTTTTCATTCGTTATGCCATCTTTCTTCCCTGACCTGAGGTCATCAAGGGTACCCCACATCATGTACACATCACTCATTTGGGAAGAAAGTGATATATTTTTTGTGGTGTACTCATTGCATTGGAAAAGACCCTGATGCTGAGAAAGATTGAAGGCAAAAGGAGAAGAGGGCGACAGAGGATGAGATGATTGGATGGCATCACTGACTCAACGGACATGAGTTTGAGCAAACTCTGGGAGATAGTGAAGGACAGGGAAGCCTGGCGTGTTGCAGTCCATGGGGTTGCAAAGAGTCGGACATGATTAGTGACGGAACAACAACAACATTGCTATATGTCAGGATCACCTTGGGCATTTGAGTATCTCACGTGTGCTCCAGACTCAGGGACTCCTGCTTTCCTAGTTTGTCTTGCTCACCGGACATCTGAGGCATGCTAATTTCCCCAAGGCTAAATCTGGAAGGTAGAAGCCTAACCAGGGATTGTGCAATGACCCAGTGAGCTCCGGTTAATACAGCAGCCAAGCTGGGCAATGTTGAGAAAGTCAAGAATTGGCCTGGGTTTATCAGCTTTTCTGTAGAGCCTTATCAAGTCCACAACAGAACCCACAGCACTGCATCTATGGCATTCTCACGGAACTGCCCACTATTCTTTGCGTTGGAATTACTTACGTGTGAATCTCATTCCTTCTGCTGGATGAAGAACGGCTGAAGATGGAGTCTCTGCAGACAGCCCAGTACACGGGCTCCATTAAGAACAAATGTTGTTTGTCGCTAAGTCGTGTCCGGCTCCTTTGCGTGCCATGGACTGCAACCCACAAGGCTCCTCTGTCCAGTGGATTTCCCAGGGGAGAATACTGGAGTGAGTTGCCATTTCCTGCTCCAGAGGATCTTCCCAACCCAGGGATCGAGCCTATGTCTCCTGCATTGGCAGGCAAATTCTTTATCACTGAGTCACCTGGGAAGCCCTAAGAATAAATGGGCAGGTGTAAATACATTAATTCATCAATGAATATGAACTTTAGTTAACAGCTTCTTTTTATCTCTATTGAACCTATTAACCTCTTTATGTGAACTGACCAATGGAGAAAGTGATATAGTCTTGGACAATCTCTAAAGAAAATCTTCTCCTATGGCTTGGTGGCAATAAGGGCTGACCCCTTGGACAGAGAAAGTAATGGAAGCTGGAAGAGCAGCCTGGAACCAAAGAATCTTAAAGTTGGACCATCCTCAGGAAGAGCCAGGGTTAGTGCAGAAGCTTATTACATCTTTCAAGAAGAGGTTTTAAAGAAGCAAGCAGATCTGAGGAAGAACAAGAAGAAGGGGGGATATGTGGATAAGTCAGGGGAGGAGCAGCGAAAGGAAGAGAGAGGAATATGGGGTAGGATGGGGAGTCTATTTGCTCCGGAAGTTCATCAAACTGGGAGAACTGAAAAGGGTCCAGTCCACAGTTATTATTTCTATTGCATGTTATGAAAACAAGAATATGTTTACCTTGGAAAAAACAAAACACCATTCCCCAAGTAAGTGCCTTCCTGTGGGACTATAGTTTTACCTTGTTTGTCCCTCCAGTACAGGAAACACAGTCATCTGCAAAATGCTTGAGAGCATCACAGATGCTTTGACGTTTGTTTCTTTTTATTTTGAATCTTAGCTCAACTAGAACTTTGTTCTCTTGCAAATTCTGAGAGGTTTGCAAGCAACTCCCCTTGTTAGTTGCAGTGGAAGTTATTGGCCCAGAGCCAGAAAGACAATTTGCAACCCTCAGAGATAAAAAGACAGTCACCGCCTATGATGTCTGGGTGTCTTTTGCTACCTTCCTCTGGCCTCTAGACCATTGACCTGATATATTCCTGTCCCCAATGGCTCAGCAGGTAAAGAATCCACCTGCAGTGCAGGGGACACAGAAGACGTGTGCTTGATCCCTGGATGAGCAAGATCCTCTGGAGGAGGAAATGGCAACCCACTCCAGTATTCTTGCCTAAAAACCCCATGGACAGAGGAGCCTGGCGGGCTACAGTCCAAAGGGTCACAAAGAGTTAGACACACAACTGAGTGGCTAAGCACTCACATGCATTCCTGTCCCCAGATCTTAGATTTGAACTTCAGAGACAAAAAGTTTGTGAGGAAAAATGCCTGGACATCAGTTCAGTTCAGTCGCTCAGTCGGGTCCAACTCTTTGTGACCCCCATGGACTGCAGCACGCCAGGCTTCCCTGTCCATCACCAACTCCCGGAGCTTACAAACCATGTCCATCGAGTTGGTAATGCCATCCAACCATCTCATCCTCTGTTGTCCCCTTCTCCTCCCGCCTTCAATCTTTCCCAGCATCAGGGTCTTTTCCAATGAGTCAGTTCTTCAATTCTGTTGTAAAAGACCATTGAGAATTTTTCTTCCCTGGAAGATATCTATCATGAAGCATAAAATGAGCAGGGAGAGGGTGAATCATAGCGTCATTCGCTCACTCACTGGTTATTTCTTTGTGCACATTTATGGCCACGAGCTATGCCAGGGCCCAGGATACAGCAGTGACAAGTAAGGTGTTCTTGCTTTGGTGAGTGAACATTATGCAGGGTAGGGATAAGCAGGAGCTAGTGGCTGCCCCATGGGTGGTGTGAAGACAGGAAGCACTAGAACAGCCAAGACCGGGAGAGCTCAGAGAATGCTCTTTCTAGAAGTGATTCTGGGCAGAAACTTGAGGCTGGTAAGAAAGAGCCTGGAGCAGGAAATGGCAGCCCACCCCAGTATTCTTGCCTGGAAAATTCCATGGACAGAGGAGCCTGGTAGGCTACATACAGTCCATAGGGTTGCAAAGAGTCAGACATGACTGAACACACACACACACACAAATTAAGGGCCAGGTGAGGAACTGGAGCTCAGATTAAGTAGGTAAGACAGAGTCTGGTATGTTCAGAGCGTTGAGCTAAGTTATGAGGCTGGAGTGGATTTTACTGAGGACAGCAGTGGAGAGATGACAGCTGGGTAGAAAGGGGGGCTGGTGGGAACCTTGGGTAACAAGAGCAGGCCTTCCTTGAAGGAGACTGGGTAGCAGGACGATCTGGGGCTGTGCGCTGAGGGCCGGGGGGAGCCAGCGGTGCGCTTGTCCTTTGACCTCTCCTTTTTGGGTCACCCACGTCCACTGTCCTCCAGGCTCCTGGCAGCTGGTTAGGACACCTTCCTGGACAATTCTCCTGATTTGAAATATTTTTGAGATCTAGGAAAACATTTTCTTCCTATCCTTTACAGGTTTCTTACTTTCCTTTGCAGCAGGGATAACCCTAACCTCCTAACCTCCAATATCTAATGCCTGATGATCTGAGGTGAAGCTGATGTAACAATAATAATAGAAATAAAGTGCACAGTCAATGTGATGTGCTTGAATCAACCTGAAACCATCACCTCCCGCCCTGATCCACAGAAAAATGATCTTCCATGAAACCCATCCCTGGTGCAGAAAAGACTGGGAATCACTGCCTTACAGTTTTCTTAGCATTCTTTACAGGTATCCTGCGCCTGGCGTACTATTTTCCCCTGACAGTAGCCAGGCTTGCACAGACTGCTGGTGCCTTGAAAGTGTGTGATGTGCAGGCTCCATGCAGCTGTGGGGGTCTTTCACCGTTTTGTCTCCCTGGTCCTCTCAATGATGCCGAAAGGCTGAGTACTTGCTGATAATGCTCAGGCCACCGTTAAGGGCTAGAGCCAGGGTTTGGATCCTGTTGGGATTTACTCCCCCAATTTTTCTATGGCTTCATCCCACCACTGTATCCTGCCAGGAATCATATGATGCTTAACTGCCTACCTTAGTCAAAAATTCCTTAGCTCCAAGAAGCAAATTTAATAATGGAAGGTGACATGCTAAGCTGGAAGGGGAAAGACAGAGAGGGAGTTTTCATTTGAATAAGTGGGCTTTAGGGGAGCCCGAACCCCTAACTCATGTCTCGTAGTCACTTGGGTTGTGGACAGTGAGAGTCCTGATGCTGACACGACCCCTGTGAAATTACTAAGGTGAGTAGGGCAATGGCCTCTGAGATCACATTTGCTGGTTTTCTGTTTTTGGAATCAGAAGACTTGGAAATCAGAGGCTCAGCTGCAGAATGAGTCTATTATCTTTCTTGGGTGTTTCTTGATGTTTCTTGGATCAGGAATTGGGTTAATAACAGATACTTCCAATCTTCATAGATTGATGAAGTGCATTAGGAAACAATTTTTTAAATGTTCAGATTCTTTATGAAATTAAATCCATAATCAGCTTTGTTGTTGTTGTCGTTCAGTCACTCAGTCGTATCCAACAGTTTGGAACCCCATGGATTGCAACACACCAGACCTCCCTGTCCCTCACTCTTTCCCAGAGTTTGCCAAAGTTCGTGTCCATTGAGTCGGTCCACTGATGCGAGCCATGCATCTCGCTCTCAGAGGCAGAAATGCCCCTTCACTGGCTTGGGTGTTAACCCTCCCCTAGGGTTCAGTCCCCTGGGATAGGGTGTTCTCTGGGAGCATTTTTCTCCTCCAAATAGCACATCAAATAACAAAATTGTGCAGAGACCCCAGTTCTAAGGTGTAGTTCTCCCCACATATGTCCATAACCCACAGGCACCTTTTGGCACAGGGAAATTCTTGAGAATGGAATTTCAGAAGAGAATGTGCAAACTGACCAATCAAGTGAACAGTGGGGGGACAACTGCTTGGCAAAAGAGAGAAAAAGGGCAGCTATTGCTAAACCATCAGCAAGACGCTGCGACTCAAAGGAGCTGACATTTTGACAACGCCAGTGCTCTCCAAATTGTCACCTTTCATGTATCCGTGCTCATCTTTGCCCTGATGGTGGCCCTGGCAACATGCTTCTTCTCGAGGTTCTTCTTCCTGTGTCTGCCCGCGTGCATTTGCAGTGGTGAATGTCATTGACCGCACACTCTGCATCTGAGTCAAGTTCTCCTTTTGGTGGCAGCAGGCCACAGCTGCTGTGCACTGCATGTGCACCCCACCCCAATGGGGCCTGACAGACAGGATTTCAAGCAGCCTGAGGCTGAGTCCAGGCAAGGAAGGTTCTGGTGGCTCCCAGGGCTTCCATCCCTAGATCAGGAAGATCCCCTGGAGGAGGGCATGGCAACCCACTCCATTATTCTTGCCTGGAGAATTCTACAGACAGAGGAGCCTGGCAGGCTATATAGTCCATAGGGTTGCAAAGAGTCAGAAACACAACTGAGTGACTAACACTTTCCCCCTTCCTGCTTGCCAAATCCTATTGGGTTCCTGAGAAATCTGCAGAGAGATGAAGGCAGGCCAGGCAGCTTCCTTACGAAAGAAGCCAGTGAGAGGAGGCAATTATAAGCAGGGAACTACTCAGGGCATTCGGTCTCCCACAGGGGCCCTCTGCCACAAGGATTCCCACCCTTGCTGCAAAGACTCACTCAATTCTGCCCCTGATGACAAAGAGACTAGGTCCAAAGACTGTTCTTTGGGTCTTCAGGCTCCCCAGGAGCTCCTGGGAATTTCAGGAAGAGCACAGTGATTTTTCTGTCTGCTGAGCCCTGGAGTGAGTCTGCTACAGTTTGGTTGGGATCTGGGAGGAGAGGTTGGGCCTTATGAGCTTTGTAACTTGCACACGTGAACTCCTAGGCAGAGGACAGATAGGAGACAATGAAAGTCTACAGTGAAAGCCATAGGCCCTGGAGGGGAAGCTTCAAGGTCATCCTATCAGGCCCAGGACTCTGGTTGAGGGGTCCCTCTGGGTCCCAGATCTGTTAAAGAGATCTTGGCAGCACAGACTGGAGAATTTGCTCCTGGGGGAACTTCCCAAGCCCTAAATGCTATTTAACACCTACTGGTTTACAGCAGGTCCGCTAGCACCTCTTTCACTGACAGGCTGATGTCATAGCCATGAAGTGTGGGAGGAAAATGGCATTTGGTAGGCAAAGGACCATTAGGCTGGTGGTATGGGAAAGGATGGGAGGCATTGGCACTGTGGGACAGATGGGACGGAGGATCTGAGCGGCAGAACACTCCAAAATGCTGACTCCAGAGAACAGGGCTCTGAGTGGTTCACTTCTCTGCCCCCTGTTTATTTTAGAAGCCCAGAGACCAGCTCAGTTCCTCATTCAAAAGATGGTAATCTCAGATCTGTTCATTTGTATTTCTGTTTTGATCTGTAAGTGTCTAATTCACGTTAGCCCTTGAAAAACTCTAAGAGTATTAATACAAGACTGTTTCAGGGAGGCTAAAGAATTGTCCCAAGCTATACATTTCCACCTGGACATTTGGAGCCTGTTACAACTGGGGGCTGAGCTAGCAGGGCTGGATTTCAAGAACAAGGCACTCATTGATACTTCTTTGTTTTGGAGGGCATATTAGCTACCACTCTGGGGCCTCTGGGATTTTGAAGCTGTAAAACCTTGAATCCAGAGGGTTGAGTCCTCTCTGCACAACTTCAGGGAGCTAAGTCTGTGAACTTTTGCAGTAATAACAGTAATGATACAGAAGGGCTTTGCAGGTAGCTCAGATGGTAAACAATCTACTTGTGAATGCAGGAGACCCATGTTTAATCCCTGAGTCGGGAAGACTCCCTGGAGAAGAAATGGTTACCCACTCCAGTATTCTTGCCTGGAGAATTCCATGGACAGAGGAGCCTGGTGGACTACAGTCCATGGGTTTGCAAAGAGTTGGATATGACCGAGCTACTAACACTTTTAATTCTTTAATTCTTCCCTGGTCACTCAGACAGTAAAGAATCTACCTCAATGCAGGGGCCCTGGTTTAGATTCCTGGGTTGGGAGGCTACCCTGGAGAAGGGAATGGCTACCCACTCCAGTATTCTTGATGGTGAAATGATGCTGAAAGCTCAACATCTGTGCACTGGTGCTGAACTGAATCTTGGAGACAAAGTTTGGGGTGAAGTAGAAAAGAATAGCTTTATTGCTTTGCCAGGCAAAGAGGGGCTAATGGGCTCCTGCCCTCAAAACTATGTTTCCCAACCCAGAAGGATTTGATGAGGAGTTTTATAGCAAATGATTCAAGGGTAGGAGTGCTGATAAGATTAGCGTGTGTTCAGAGGCTACACTCCTCTAACCTGGTCTCAGTTCAGTTCAGTTCAGTCCCTCAGTCATGTCCAACTCTTTGTGAACCTATGGACTGCAGCACATCAGGCCTCCCTGTCCATTGCCAACTCCTGGAGTTTATTCAAACTCATGTCCACTGAGTCAATGATGCCATCCAACCATCTCATCCTCTGTCGTCCCCTTCTCCTACCACTTTCAATCTTTCCCAGCACCAGGGTCTTTTCCAATGAGTCAGTTCTTCTCATCAGGTGGTCAAAGCATTGGAGTCCAATGAACACCCAGGACTGATTTCCTTTAGGATGGACTGGTTGGATCTCCTTGCAGTCCAAGGGACTCTTAAGAGTCTTTCCCAACATCACAGTTCAAAAGCATCAATTCTTTGGCACTCAGCTTTCTTTATAGTCCAACTCTCACATCCATTCATCACTACTGGTAAAACCATAGCCTTGACTGGACGGACCTTTATTGGCAAAGTAATGTCTCTGCTTTTTAATATGCTACCTAGGTTGGTCATAACTTTTCTCCCAAAGAGTAAGTGTCTTTTTATTTCATGGCTGCAATCACCATCTGCAGCGATTTTGGAGCCCAAAAAAATAAAGTCTGCCACTGTTTCCCCATCTATTTGCCATGAAGTGATGGGACCAGATGCCATGATCTTAGTTTTCTGAATGTTGAGCTTTAAGCCAACTTTTTCACTCTCCTCTTTCACTTTCATCAAGAGGCTTTTTAGTTCCTCTTCACTCTCTGCCATAAGGGTGGTGTCATCTGCATATCTGAGGTTATTGATATTTCTCCCAGCAATCTTGATTCCAGCTTGTGCTTCTTCCAGCCCAGCGTTTCTCATGATGTACTCTGCATATAAGTTAAATAAGCAGGGTGACAATATACAGGTGATTTACTCCTTTTCCTATTTGGAACCAGTCTGTTGTTCCATGTCCAGTTCTAACTGTTGCTTCCTGACCTGCATACAGATTTCTCAAGAGGGAGGTCAGGTGGTCTGCTATTCCCATCTCTTTCAGAATTTTCCACAGTTTATTGTGATCCACACAGTGAAAGGCTTTGGCATAGGCAATCAAGCAGAAATAGGTGTTTTTCTGGAACTCTCTTGCCTTTTCAATGATCCAATGGATGTTGGCAATTTGATCTCTGGTTCCTCTGTGTTTTCTAAGACCAGCTTTGGAACTTAGGGAAGGTTATGGGGGCTAGAGTCTGTTTCCTACAAGAAACAGAATGGCAGAAAGGCTTTCATGCCCAGGAGCCCCACTGGGGGCTCGGTTTCACTAACACTTGTTGCTTTCTCCAGGGTTTCCTCTCACCCAGGTTCTAACCTCATGGGTTGTCTTGCTTAATTCTCACAGCAACCCAGACAAGTAAGGACTATTGTTTTCATTATCTCCATTCTATTGGTAAGGAACTCAGGCTCAATGAGATAAGGTCCAATGTCACAGAGCTGGTGAGTGAAAGAACCAGGTTTCAAACCAAAGTTTTAACTCTCACCTGCTCCTCTAGTACTGCTTGCCTGCAGCAGAGGGGAACCTCTATCATCCTTTCACCATCTTTATCATTAAATCACCTCTCAGGCTTTCATATTTTTACTAATGCTCTGAGATCCTTTTCATCTCTTTATCATGGGTCTAAGCCCACACTTTGAGATTTACTCCTGGTAGTCACCTGTAAAGTGTGAAACACTTTAAAGTCATCATGCCATTCATGTCAATGTATGGCAAAAACCACTACAATACTGTAAAGTAATTAGCCTCCAACTAATAAAAATAAATGAAAAAAAATAAAGTCATCATGCCACTTACAGATGAGGAAACTGAGACTCTGAGAAGATAAATAGTGCAAGATTCCCATGCTTGTAAGTGGCAGATTTGGCTCTATGACCTTACACTGACATTTCTGTGAACGTTAACAAGGATGTTACAAGAGCTGCAGGAGTGATGAGAGAGACCTGTGAAAAACGTCAGTTGGGTAAGGTGACGTGCAGAAGGTGATGCAGGTGTTGAAGAAGATTTGGTTTGACTAGAGTTGGGCTTCCCTGTTGGCTCAGTCAGTAAAGAATCTGCCTGCAACGCAGGAGACCTGGGTTTGGTCCCTGAGTTGGGAAGATCCCCTGGAGAAGGGCAAGGAAACCCATTCCAGTATTCTTGCCTGGAGAGTCCCCATGGACAGAGGAGCCTGGTGGGCTACAGTCCACGGCGTCGCAAAGAGTTGGACAGGACTGAGTGACTAAGCACTCACACACACAGAATTGGGTGTCTTGCTTACTGGGGAGGAGGGAGATGGAGAAGAGGGGAAAAGGTGGAGATAAAAGAGAACAGAGTAGACAGTCCAGTGTTCAGGACTCCATGCTTCAAATGCAAGGGCCACAGGTTTGATTCCTGATTGTGAAACTAACATCTCACATGCTGCAGGACATGGCCAGGGGGAAAAAAAAGGAGCAGAGTGAACAGCATGGGTACATACCTGAAGAAGTGCAAATCCAGTCCCCAGCTTCCTGGCATTGAGGAGCAGCAAAATAATAGCAATAATGCCAGCTTCATGGTTTTCAAAGTGCTTTACCAGTTCTTTTCAGTTACAGCATCAGTGGAGAGCATTAGCCTCATTTCATAGATACTCTTCCCCAAATAAGCTAAGTGATGTGTTAACCAAGGCCACATGTATCTAGAAACCGACAGAGCAGGACCCAGACTTCTGTGCTTTTCCCACTGTCTGTGGCCTTGTGGCATGGCTCCATTAGCGGACTCTCATTTATAAAAATACGGGTATAACTGTGACCAGTGGTGCAAGGTCTTAACAGCTAGAAATTGGGAGAGCTGGGAGTCACATTTCAGGTTCAGTGTCCATTCTACTCTAGCTTGGTTCAGGTGTATGAAGTTTGAGGAGATAGGATGAGAAATGAACGGAAGAAGAGATGGAAGCCCATTTGGAGATGGGCTGAGAGATAAGAGGGTGTCTGCAGAGAAAAGAATGCCTCTTTCCTCCCTGACTTCCTCCAGCAACAAACACTTCACAGAAGCTGATTGAGACGTTCTCACCTCTCAGAGTGGTCACTTACTTAACCCCTGCTCCTTTATCAGCTCTCTGGCCTTGGGCTCCCAAGCCACCACACCCGCTCTCCCCCAGGAGCCCTGATAAGCTTACTGTGAAATCTTTCAACGCTTTTTATCCCCCATGGCCACTCCCTCCTCCTTAAACTCCTTAAAGCAGGGTTGGCCTCCCTGAAGTTGCGTTCTCTCTCTGTTTCAAGTTCTCTGTTTTTTTTTTTGGGGGGGGTGGGGGCGGGGGGGGGGGGGGAGGTTTGCTGCACTAGGTCTTAGCTGTGGCATGCGAGATCTAGTTCCCTGACCAAGCACTGAACCCAGGTGCCCTGCATTGGCAGTATGAAATCTTAGCCACTAGACCACCAGGACTGTCCCAGAGTTGCATTTCTGATTCATCTCTTATCATTTAATCCCTTTCTCGGTTGTTCCTCCAGGTTCCCGTTCTCTCTTCCCGTTCCTTAATTGTTGATGTTCCCCGAGGTTCTGTCCCTGATCCTCTTCCATTGCTGCCACACCCCTGCAGGAGCGTGTCCACTCCTCTGGCTTCAGTTACCAAGTGCTGATGGCTCCTAAACCCAACAGGCTTGCCTGTCTCCCCTTCCCCGGCTCTAGACTGCGATTGGACACTTCTTGTGTATGTTTCATAAATGCTTCAAATTCAAAATGCTCAGTTGAACTCATTTTACATGCCCCTTCCCAAATAGCAACTTCCTCTTATTCCCTTCATGCTCTTTTTATTAACATAAGGCACCATTCTCTCACAAAGTAAGAGATTATTGACCATCTCCTACCCCAACTTTTCCTGACTTCCCAACCTCCCATAATTAATCCATCCCCAACTCCAGTCAGCTTTCATTTCTTTATATTCTCAGTCTCATTCTCAGATATGTTTGCACGCTCATGCACACACACACACACACACACACACACACACACCACACCCCAACTTTCCTGGACAATCGCAAGAGCGTCCCCAGGAGTCTCTCGGGACCTAGGCTTGTTCTCCATCACACCTGTAAAATGCAAACCCACTTTCCAGCATTCAAGGGCTCCCATTGCCCTCAAGGTAAAACCCAAACCTCATCCTCTGCCCACCTGGTCCTCCCTTTCATGCCTCACCTGGACTATAATGCTTGCACTTCCTCAGACTAGGTCACTGTGTCCTAGGGCCTCTGTCTTTGGGGTCCGCAGCCAGGTCACAGGCTCGTACCTGAGACACAAAGGTAATCACACCTGTGGGCTGAGAGTGCGGACAGGAGGCGTGACAGGTCTATCAGGCTCCCGGCAAAGCACTGAAAAATTCTGAGATGGGGACCTCCCTGTCGGTCCAGTGGTAAGACTCCACACTTCCACTGCAGATCCCTGGTTGAGGAACTAAGATTCTGCAAGTTGTGAGGTGCAGTTTGGCCAATAATGAAAAAAAGAAATAGAAGATTTTTTTTCTAAGAATAAATAAAAATAAACTTCTGCGAGGTTTTGAAGAGGTGCAGCTTTGCAGTGACCATGAAGACGTTTAATCATCCAGGTAAGCTCTTTGTCCTCAACAGAGGACATGGAGCATGTTTAGTTTAACTGAGCATGGAGCATGCTTAGTTTTCTTCATAACTGCAACACGGAAGCTCCATCTGCTGCTGCTTTGCACTCTTTCTTCTTTGTCGTTTTAGTACCATTAAAGCTACAGGAGACAAAGACTCAACTCTTTCCTTGTTCTGAGGCCCCTTTCAGTCCAGGAAGCTATGCGCATACTCAAGCTCTCCCTTCTCTGCGTGCACGCGTGTTAAGTCACTTCAGTCGTGTCCGACTCTGCGACCTTATGGTTCCTTTGTCCATGGGATTCTCCAGGCAACCTTACTGGAGTGGTAGCCAAGCTCTCCTCCAGGGGGTCTTCCCAACCCAGGAATCAAACCCGCGTCTCTTACATCTCCTGCATTGGCAGGCAGGTTATTTACCACTAGCGCCACCTGGGAAGCCTCTCCTATCTCTCTAAGGCAGTGCAAATTATGCTGTCAATCTATTTCCTAATTTTCCTTGAATTTGCCTCTTCTCAGCTTCCTGTCATATACTTAATTGGTCTGGCTGATTTTTATAGCCACATCTAGTAGGTGACTTTCTTTTCCTTTCCTTTTTTTTTTTTAACAGTCTAGTGAAAGGTTCCAACATAGTATAGTCAAGTGCATTTTTTTACAGGCAGTAAAGAACAAAGTGTTTTAGAGATTTCTCAAAGGAAAGCCATGCGCTGAATGGAATTTTGGATTTGAGCTGGCCCTGCTTTTAACCTGTGGCTGTTAGTTAAGTAAGGCTTCTAGGAAGGGTTGTTGTTTGGTTGCTCAGTTGTGTCTGACTTTTTTGTGACCCCATGGACTGTAGCCCGCCAGACTCCTCTGTCCATGGGATTTCCCAAGCAAAAATACTGGAGTGGGGCTACCGTTTCCTCCTCCAGGGTATCTTCCCAATCCAAGGATTGAACCCACATTTCCTGTTTTCGGGCAGATTCTTTACCGCTAAGCCATCAGAGAAGACCCTCTAGGTTGTGGGGGGGGGGGGGTGTTTTTCTTTCTTTAGATTTCCAAGGATGACGATGCTCTTAGAATCAAAGCCCTGGGTCTGTAGCCTCAGCCCCTTTCCCTTCCACTGGGTCAGTTCGACAGCCTTGGACCACGCCTACTCCCATCTGCCTCCAGAGGGCCCAGAACACATCCCAATCCGAGGCAGAGGACTTGAACTAACTCTGGGCCTCAGTGTTCCTTACCCTTGGGGTTGATCTCATCCTGATCTGGTGCCCTGATTCTAAAACTGAGCATCTCTCTCATTCCTGAGATTTGGTCCTCTTCTCAACAAAGGCAAAGGGCCCCTCTCTTGGCACCCCTGGCCCAAATCTCTGCGCCCAAGGTGTTGTCCAACATTCAGGTTCTCTTGCAGTAACTGGGACCTGCCTGCAATGGCCAGGCCTCCTCTCAGGTTCAGGGTCCTCTCTCCATCGTGGCCTGGCAGTACAAGCGCCTCGCTGCCTGCCGACGGACCTTCCCTCCTGAGTTCTGCCTTCTTCCCCAGTTGCTCAAAAAGTTCCTCTTGCCAGGGGCTCTTGTTGGTTCCCTCACACCCATCAATATCCTGGGGAGCAACTGTTACCATCTTTTTTATGCTCTGCTGTCCACGCTCATACCTGTTGGGTCCCATGCTCTGCCTGGGATAAGCGACTCTCCCAGCATCTGCCGCTCTCCTTGCAGGCTCACCGCCCCCAGTGATGGAGAGGACAGGGTGGAGGGCCAGACTGTCCTCCTTGTTGCAAGTCACAGGGACCCTGTTGGTCTTGAGATGGGAGAAGCAGTTTAAAGGTCTTTATGGTCAAAACGTTTAAGGACTTGATTGCTTTCAAGTCTTTTTTTTACATTTTTAGATCCTTTCCTGATAAAAGCTTTTCCTAAGATTCTATCCAAATCCTGGCTCTGAAGTCAGAGCCACATGGGCAGGACTCTGTCCTTTTCTCAAAAGGCTGTTGATAATAGAACACATGGGCTTCCCAGGTGGCTCAATGGTAAAGAATTCGCCTGCCAATACAGGAGAGGTGGGTTTGATCCCTGGTCAGGAAGATCCCCTGGAGAAGGAAATGGCAGACCACTCCAGTACTCTTGCCTGGAGAATCCCATGGACAGAGGAGCCTGGTGGGCTACAGTCCATGGGGTCTCAGGAGTGTTAGGCAAGACATAGTGACTAAATAACAACAACCCACGTAGGACATCACAGTGCATTAGAGTTCCCTGTGCTACACACTGTGTTCCCAACAGTTGTGTATTTTGTACACTGTATTGATAGTGTGTATGGATCAATTCCAGTCTCCCAATTTCTCCCACTCCACTCCTTTCCTCCTGGTGTGTGCTTGCTCAGCCGTGTTTGATTCTTTTCAGCCTCATGAACTGCAGCCCACCAGTCTCCTCTGTCCATGGAATTTTCCAGGTAAGAATGCTGGAGTGGGTTACCATTTCCTTCTCTAGGGGATCTTCCTAATTCGGTGATAGAACCCATGTCTCCTGCATTGATAGTAGTAGTAGTGGTGTTAGTCGTTCAGTCGTGTCCAACTCTTTGCAACCCCATGGACCGTAGCCCACCAGGCTCCTCTGTCCATGGGATTCTCCAGGCAAGAATTGCCGTTCCCTTCTCCAGAGGATCTTCCCGACCCAGGGATCGAACCCAGGTCTCCTGCATTGCAGGCAGATTCTTTACCGTCTGAGCTACAGGGAAGATCACTGATAGGCACATTCTTTACCACTGAGCCACCAGCAAAGCCCCGTGTGTATGTTTTTTGTTTGTATGTTTGTTTGTTTGTTTTGACTGCACCCCATGGCTTTGGGGGTTGAATCTGCGACACAGCAGTGAAAGCGCTGAATTGTAACCACTAGACCACCAGGGAACGCCCTCTGGTACTTTATTAAAGAGCCCAAGGAAACTAATACAACTCTCATTTCACAAAGTGAGGGATGCTTAGAAATGTTCATTCCCCCAGTAGTAAGTGATTAGAGCCCTTTAATTCCAGATAATTGAATCCTGGCTTGTTGATCTGGCCCATTAAGTAGGGATCCTCTTCATCTATCAAAATCATATTCTAGATAAATTATATAATAACATCAGCATTGCACAGGGAAGATTTTATAGAACATTAGTTCTGTGGAATAGTAGAATGTTTCAATGTGCAAAAACGTTTCCAGAGTTAAAAAATAAATAAATAAAGAGGGACACCCTGTATTAATCAGACTTTTTTTTTTTCTTGTAGGACCTCCTAGAGCTTTGACATGTGTTATGAATCTCCAAGAGAGGGATATTAAAGCTTGCTGTGTCTCTCAGGCTGATTTGAACACAGAAGCCTTTTCTTACACAGAACATCTCATGGAATTCGTAGTTTGTGGAAGATACTTTGGGAAGTGCTGAACTAAAGAAAAGACTTTTTTTTCTTTTACATCATTTACATACCAACCATGTTTTCTGAATTGCATCTTCACATCAGTCTCTGAAGGAGAATTGAAAAACATATTTGTCATATCGGAAATACATTTGCAAAGCATCCATTTGGGTAGGTTAATTTAACTAACATTTTACCATACTTCTTTTAGTCTTTAGATCATTCTGTGAATTCTCAGAGTCAGTGTCTTCTAGTCAAAGGCCTTTGGGAACACCGCTGTAGTCGAACACCATTGTGTTTATTGACTTGTTGTATCAAGGAGAATGCACACCATGGGAAATCAGAATATCTCAGGAAGAGGGTGTTGGAAAGGAATTATTGTAGGAATTGTGCTTGTGTTAGGTAATTTGGGGGTTAGATTAAAAAATGGAGGACTTTGCAGAAACAAAAATGGTTATTCGTTCTTATAAAAAACTCTGTAAAATAGGGACCCAGACTACCATACCCAGACAATGAAAATATGTCCCACCAAGTCACCTGTTTTTTTCCCTAGACATCTAGAAGTCTGCCCCTACCTCTGCAGTTATGGGCTGTCCTGTAGTATTTACATAGGTAAGGCAAGAAGTGTTTAGTATAAATTTCTCTTTGACTAGAAAAGAAGAAATTAAGAACTATGTCATTATCCATGACAACTATGCCTAGTAAATTTACATTTAAACCAATGCTTTGTCAAAGATAAACAAACCTGCACACTTCTAAGAGTGGTAAGACAGATTTTATTCAATAATATACTATTGCAATTTTTTCAATAATATACTAGTCCAACATGAACTGAACTCAGAAGTAACTGGATGTTTTATTTTATTTATTTATTTTTAAAAAAATACTTACTTATTCATTTATTTGGCTATATCGGGTCTCAGTTGCAACACACAGGATCCTTGTTGGATCACATGGGATCTCTCACTGCTGCGCTTGGACTCTCCAGTCATGGCATGTATGCTCAGTAGTTGCAGCGCACAAGCTCAGTTTCTCCATGGCATGCAGGATCTTAGTTCCCTGACCAGGGATCAAACCCACATTCCCTGCACTGCAAGGAATATTCTTGCCCATTGGACCACAATAGAAGTCCCTGGGTGTTTTAAAAAGATAATGAGAGAAAGGAGAGGGGAGGGAGTGAGCAGGAGCTCAGTAGAGTCAGGAAATTTAAAAACTTACAAATAGGAAGGAAGGGTTGGGTCCAAGTGGAAAATATCTGGGTTTTCTAACTGGTGCTTAAGAGATTAGGCTCCTACCCTCCCACAGAGGCTTGAGGCAGAGGCCCTATGTCCAGGTGTTGGCTGGAACAAACACTGAATCCTTTTGGCTGTCTTGGATTGTCTCAGGCTATGCAAGAAGGGGAGGTTATGGTCATCCTAGAGATGCAGCCTTGAGCTGTTCAAAACTATGTTAGTGCTTTTATGTTAGTTGTTATTCAAGTCAGCATAAGCCAAGGTTGACACCTGGTTGACAAGAGGACTCAGAGGAGCCTGGCTAGAGTTTGATCAAGAAGAGAATCTTTGTCAGCTTCCAGAGCAGAAGATGTGTAATTGATGACTTTCTCCAGGGTCAGAGACAAGCTTTAGATGATCTTTATCTGGACACTGAGCAAGAGTTCCCCTAGTTTGAGACTTTAGCTTCACTCAGATAAATGAATGGCTATTCTGTATTCTAGAAGTTTATCATGAAATGAAATGAAACATATAGTAAAGACAGATGGTAAAAGTGTAAGCACATAGTAAGACATAGCCAATATTTTTTTATTCAAGTTTCAAAGAAAAGCTAGTATTTCTCTCTGTTTCATTAAAACCTGGAAAAATGTAAGCAGTGAGCAGGAAGCAACTTTTTGTATTTGTTTCCTTTTGATTCAGCATGGAAAGAGAACTTGTGTCCTTATCTCCATCCATCTCTGCATCAGAAATGGAAACCAACAGCACCTTCAGCGATCTCCATAGCGACAGGAACTGCACAGCTGAATACTTTAAGAGAGAATTTTACCCCATCGTGTACCTGGTAATATTTATCTGGGGAGCCTTGGGAAATGGCTTTTCCATATATGTTTTCCTGCAACCTTATAGGAAGTCCACATCTGTGAACATTTTCATGCTCAATCTGGCTACTTCAGATCTCTTGTTCACAGCCACACTGCCCTTCAGGGTGGACTATTACCTCAGAGGGTCCAATTGGATATTTGGGGACCTGACTTGCAGGATTATGTCTTACTCTATGTATGTCAACATGTACAGCAGCATTTATTTCCTGACTGTATTGAGTGTTGTGCGTTTCCTGGCAACCGTTCACCCCTTCCGGCTCCTTCATACCACCAGCATCAAGAATGCCTGGATTCTTTGTGGGGTCATATGGATCTTTATCATGTCGGCCTCAATAATGCTTCTGAAAAATGGCTCTGAGCTGAAGGGCAATGTCACATTGTGCTTGGAGCTGAATCGTAATAAAGCTAATAAACTGAAGACCATGAACTACATTGCCTTGGTGGTGGGCTTTCTGCTGCCCTTCTGCACGCTCAGCATCTGCTACCTGCTGATCATTCGAGCTCTGTTGAAGGTGGAGGTCCCAGAATCAGGGCTGCGGCTTTCTCACAGGAAGGCACTGATCACCATCATCATTGCCTTGATCATCTTCCTCCTGTGTTTCTTGCCCTATCACATACTGAGAACCCTCCACCTGCTCCAGTGGAAGGCGGATACATGCAGAGACCCGCTGCATAAAGCTGTGGCCGTCACACTGGCTTTGGCGGCAGCCAACAGCTGCTTCAACCCTTTGCTTTATTACTTTGCTGGGGAGAATTTTAAGGACAGACTAAAGTCTGCACTCAGGAAAGATCATCTACAGGAACCAAAGTGCAGCTTTCCTTTCTGTGTGTGGCTGGAAAATGAAACAAGAGTGTAAGGGGTTCGTAGGCTGTTCCTATGTCTTGCGTCCACCTTCATTCACACGTGGTCTCCAAAAGACCGTGCATTTACACGATTCCCAACAAAGGTAGATTCCCAAGATTTAATTGACCATGATTTTATTAGAAGACCTACTTCAAATTTTTCATTAGGTGTATCTTCAGTGTTTGAGCCTGAATAAGCAGAAAAAATCCCCTTTAGAGTCTTGTAACCAGAAATGTCAGACTGGGAGAAAATGCTGGGCACAGTGACTGCTGCTTCTCATCAAATTCTGTTATCAGTCAGCTCTCTGGCCCACTAGGCATTCTAAATGCTTAGTTTTAAGACAACCCCGACGTTTCCAGCTTCTCTTGTTCCTCGTCCTTCTTCAAACTCCTGTTGTTATTGTTCAGTCACTAAGTTGTGTCTGACTCTTTGCGACCCCATGGACTGCAGCATGCCAGGCTTCCCTGTCCTTCACCGTCTCCCAGAGTTTGCTCAAATTCATGTCCGTTGAGTCGGTGATGATAACCATCTCATTCTCCTGAGATACAGCCAATTAACAAAGCTACTGGAGCCCCCAGAACAGATAAGAAAAGCATCCTTAGAAATCAGGAGAAAGACTGTGAAGAGGAAGATTGCCCTCTCACAAAGCAGAGTCAAGGTCCCCAACAAGAACAGGGGGAGAAAAACAGAGAGAAGCCCTGGGACAAGAGAGAAAGGGGAAAAAGAATTTTGTTTTGCACTAAGAGAGGATTTCTAGTGCAAAATGAAAATCCAAAGGCAAAAGCTATGCCTTTCTCTTGTCAGGGGCTTAGGAAAGACAGGAAGATTAGGAGAAGGATGCAAGGCATTTCCCTAGAGGTGGAGGGATTATGTGCAGAATAGGAAAGAAGAGGGTCAATTTTACTCTTGAGATTTGGGTTCGGGCTGTTCACTACAGTTCTCATCCTACAAGTTAATCCATTTGGATGGGGAAAATCTCCAGAATAAAGGAGATGATGCTAAGTGTTTGATTGGGCATCCAGAGAGAGGTGAGCTGGAAGGCAAGTTGCAAAGATCGTGGTACCCCTGAAAATCTATGAAATTTGATGAACATTTTGACAGAACATGAGAAGGGTGGCTTTCTTCTGAGAGAGTGTAGAAAAGCACTGGTTTGAGGGAGGGAGGGTCCTGTCTGCCCACTGAGGCAAAACCAATTAGACTATCTACCGCTACCACCATGCCCACTGTACTGTCAACGATCGCCTACCCTATCTGTGCTGGGCCGACTGTGCAAGGCACTGTGCTGTGCTGTGCTTAGTCACTTAGTCGTGTCTGACTATTTGTGACCCCACAGACTCTAGCTCACCAGGCTCCTCTGTCTTTGGGGATTTTCCAACAAGAATACTGGAGTGGATTGCCATGCCCTCCTCCAGGGGATCTTCCCAACCCAGGGACTGAACCCAGATCTCCCACATTGCAGGTGGATTCTTTACCATCTGAGTGACCAGAGAAGCCTGTGCAAGGCACAACTCATCCATTAATCCCACTTAACCCTCACACCAAAGCCCTGTATTTTCATTTTACAGATAAAGGGACTAAAGCCCAGAGAAATTAAGAATTTTGTTCAAGTTCATACAGCTCCACCAGAATTTTTAAAACATCTGTGCAGAGGGGCTGATTGGGTGCTTCACCCACTGCTCCCCTTGCAAACCTCCAGGGGCATTACTTGAACATCTAAGTGAGAGTTTTCTTCCCTCATCAGGTACCTACCCCTTCTTACTCTCAGGAAAAGACTGAAAGCTGAAGTTTCTCTCTTTGGAATTGTCAGCCCCAAGATAGAGTGGAGGGTGGGAAGGAGGCAGTGTTCTGAAACTAGAAAGAGACTGAGGGAAAGTCCTCATAGTGAACAGGAGCCTCAGATTTGTTCGGTCACTCAGCTGCCAGAATGCTGACAGACTCATACCTTGTCAAGACAGATGCCTGGAGGACCCTCCTATAGGACAGCAGTCAATGACTACTACACATCAGAGAAAAGGGCCAGAACATGAAAAAGCAACAATAAATGAGAGGGGAGATAGAAACATTTTCAGTATGAAAGGTCTCAACATTTTCAACAACTTCGCATTTTTTAACAGAAACCTACAGGAGAATTTGCTTCTCCAAAATAAGAGAGTAAACCAAGATAAAGGAAAACATGACATCTAGAAAGCAGAGACTCCAACAGAGGATAAAGATGAAGGAAATTCCTAGGACATTGGTGTGTAGCAGAAAAACAAGAAACTGATTGATTTACATGTGTTGGAGAGATTTATGTCTTTCTTGGATAGTGTGGAATGAACTGGCAAAAATACACAGGAAAATAAGCAAGTTAAAAGACAAGGCAATTATCAAATACTAGGGGGAAAGAAACTGATGTTCAAGAATGGGAATAAAACCATAGTACACTACATGGTTCAGCCGTGAACAATATTGACATAGAGAATGTAAATAGCAAACTACTGTGATATAATTTTTTTCAGGATATGAGGGAGATAGGTTGTGTATGTGGGGGGAGGGGTATAAGAAATCTATGTCCCTATTTTTTTTATCACAGAAAATGCATAATAACTAAAGCTAAAGAATGATAAATACCTGTATAAAACTATTATTTAACAACAGAAGCTAAAGCCCAAAATAAACAGTAAAAATGATTGATAGGATTGCCTCTGGAGAGAAGTTGGGTGCGGGAAGATCGCGTGAGGATTTCTCTTTTCCTTTTAATAACTATTTAACTGTCTAACTTGTGAATATGTACTGCTTAAATAAAATAAAAATTACATCAAATGAAATTTTTAAATTCAAATTAATTCTGCCTTAAAAAATAAAAAAGACAAGGAAGAAAATAAAGGCCACCAGAAATGGAAATTGAACACTGAGAGAAGAAAAGAAAGCAGAAAAGGAGTACATTTGGATCTGGGCCCCTGAGGGTAGCCCACCCAGCCTTGCCATGGAAAGGAAGGTCCATTTTGAGGAGAGGGGAGTCTAAGGTCAGGGGTGATTTGGCATGATAGAATTTTTTTTTTAGTTGCAAGTAACAGAAACCCAACTACAAGGGGCTTAAACAGTCACTATATCACATAACTGAACCATACAAAGGAAAGCTGGGCTTCAGCTCCTATACAGCCAGGATGTCTATGAGGCTTCCTCTTCAGGTTTGGGCTTGGTCCCAAGGCTTAATCACCTCATGGAAATAAGTTGATTGCAAAATAGCCAGGGGCTGCATGCTTCCTTACGTGTATCCAGGAAAAGAAATAGTATCTCCTGCCTACCTCATCTAACAAAATCACCAGCTTCCTTCTGATAGACCTACTCAGATTACATGGGCTTCTCTGGTGGTTCCATGATAAAGAACACTCCTGCCAATACAGGAGACCCAGGTTTGATCCCTGGGTTGGGAAGATCCCCTGGAGAAGGAAATGGAAACCTACTCTAATATTTTTGCCTGGAAATCCCTTGGACAGAGGAGCCTGGTGGGCTACAGTCCACGGGCTCAAAAACAAGTCAGACATGACTTAGTGACTAAACAACTCAGATTACACACCAGCTCCTTAATAAGCCAAGAAATAAGGGATTGCTCTGACTGAGTGAGGATGAACAGAGTCTACACCTCAGGAGGGAGTTGAGGGGAGGAGATCAAAATGGCGGAGTAGGAGGATGCAGACCTCACTTTCCCCCACAAACACATCCAAAATTCATCCACATGTGGAACAATTCTGACTGAAAACTAACTGGAGACTGGCAGGAACACTCGTCTCCAATCAAAGCTATAAGAAAGATCCACACGGAATCAGGTAGGAAGGGAAGAGAAACTACTGGGACTCAGAAGAGAAGGGAGATTACATGGGTGGAGACCCTCCCTGGGGAGTGAGCGGTTAGAACCACATATTAAGCACCCCTGCCCTGGGGCTGGACACCAGGAAGACGAGGCCCTTTGGCCACTTGGAGGCCTGGTAAGACTAAGAGAAGGGCTGTGGGAAGACAGGACTCCACTCGTGAGAAACATGTACACAATATCTTATTCCTCAAACAGGGCGGAGAGGGTGGAGTGAAACTGCACAGGTGACTGGGTGGTTTTCCACAGTTGCCCCCGCCTGAACCTCAGAACTGCTCCGGCCCCCGCTTGCTTCACAACGCAGCTCCACGCTGGGGCAGGGGCCGCTGCAGGGCGGCTGCAGGGTGGCCAAGGTCAAGGGAGAGCTAGGCTGTGAGGGACAAAGGAGGCTCAGACCCCAGTGGTATCTGAGTGGGGGCGGGGAGGGCAGCCATTCTTTCCCCAGGCAGCTCATCAGAAGCAGAAGCACGTGGATCCCACAGCCCAGGCCGCCAGCCACACTGAGCACCCGCACAAGCCCTTGTTGCTCCAGCACTGCTCCCCTCTGGGGTGGGGTGCTAGTTCTGGGAGCCTGGAGAGCAGCCGCTTACTGGGAATAGAGCCAGCTTAGATGCGACCCTCAGGGCTTTCGCTCGAGCAACTTGGGACCCACCCCCACCCCCAATAGGGAAGTGACAGCCACTGAGCAGAGAAGAACCCCCCCCCCCGCCCCCGCCACACACACACACACACACACACACACACACACACACACACGCACACACCTGGCTCTGACTCTCACCCCTCCACCTCCAGCCCCACCTCCTACCAAGATGACGGCTGCCAGCACATCCCGAGGAAGATGGAACTTGTGTTCAGATCCCCAGGAGGAGGGCACTGGCAGCCCACTCCAGTATTCTTGCCTGGAGAATTCCATGAACAGGGGAGCCTGGTGGGCTGGTCGCACAGAGTAGGACATTACTGAAGCAACTTAGCATGCTCGTGTTCAGATCCAGGTCTCCCACCAAAGCCAGTGGCACATGCAGTGGGTACAGGGGTGACCCAACACTAGGATATCCCTTCAAGACCCCTTCATATAGGTAACAGTTTCTCCTAATTTCACAGAGACAGAGAAAGTTAAGCGAAAGGAAAAGAGAGAAATGTGTTTCAATTGAAAGAGCAAGAGAAAACCCCTGAAAAAAACAACTGATGAAACAAACAAAGAGTAGTAATAAGTATGGTAACTGGATTACGGAACAGAACAGATGAAAACAGTGAGAATGTTAACAAGGAAACAGAAACTATAGGAAAAAGTCAGTCAGAAATGAAGAACGTAATAACTGAAACGAAAAACACACTAGCAGGAATTACGAGTAGACTATGTGATACAGAAGAATGAATGCATAAACCACCCAATCAGAACAGCAAAAAGAAAAATAAATTTAAAAAATGAGGACACTCTGAGACAGCATCAAGTGTACCAATATTCACATTATAATGGTTCCAGAAAGAAATGAGGGAAAGAGTTTGAAAATGTATTTGATGAAATAATGGTTGAAAAATTCCCAAAACTGAAGAAGGAAACAGATACCCAGGAACAGGAAGCATAGAAGGTTCCAAACAAGATGGTCCCAAACAGACCCACACCAAGACATATAATAATTAAAATCGCAAAAGTTAAAAGATAAAGAGAGAATTCCAAAGGCAGCAAGGAAAAAACAGAATCATGTACAAGAGAAACCCTAAAGACTATAAGCTGATTTTTCAGGAGAAACTTCACAGGCCAGAGGGAGTGGAATGATATATTTAAAGTGTTGAAGGGAAAATCCTGCAACCTAGTATAATCTACCCAGCAAGATCATCATTTGGAATAGAAGGAGAGACTTCCCTAGTGGTCCAGTGTTGAGGTCCTTTAATGGACCGGAACCTGGTGGTACGGAGTCGACGATAAGAAAGTAAAAGAGAGAAAGAGAGAGAGATACAAAAAAAGACCCGGAGACCTAAGCTCTGATGGAGCAAAGGTGCTTTAATGATTTTTCTATGAGTATCTATAGGCTGTGGTACAAGAAACTTCTTTTGGGAATGATAGAGATCAGAAAACCAAATGTACAGCAACTGTTACCAAGGGAACAAGGGGTAATGTTAGTCACAAGATCAGGAGACAATCCATATCTCAAGAAAGGGGAACGAGACTAAGCAGTTTTGTCCTAAAGAGAATGTTTACTAAAGGAGACCCAAGCTTGCCTCACACAATGACCTCAGTCCCTGGGAGCAGCATGCTGTTCCGCTTGAAGAAGGACAAAGGACTCATGAGAGACAGCATGTAGGAATCCTCCCGTCAAACATTCCCTGACAATTCCCCCTTATTTATTTATAATATTTGTAAGAAGAGTTTTGACCATCAGAGTTTGTTCAGTTTTGACAATCTTTGCATGAAGGCAATGGTAGACAACAAATATAATTGTTAAGACAATCACTAAAATTATAGTTCTAGACCCAATGCTATGAGTAAGGCTTTGAAACCATCTATGTGGGTCTAGCCCAGATAACTGATCAGCTAATTGTTTAGCTAAAATTCCTATACTAGTGGAAGAGGGCAGATTATTAGAAAAGGTTTCACATATTTCTTTTTTGTAATAACTGTACATTCAGAAAAGCATTATCATATATGTTTTGTAAATGAAACTTGATTTGTTTCCAGTTGTAGCCACTATTATAGAAATGAACAGGAGTAACATGAAATTGAGTAGAATTTCAATCACATTTTAGCATCATCTGTTTTTGTACATCTGTTCATTGATCTCCAACCCATTTGATGGCTGTTCTCAGTTCCTGTATTTCTTTTGAATATCCTCATCTATTTGAGCCTGAGTGGCCCACATAGTATGAGCATCTTTAGCCCAATTTTGGATAAAATTATGTGTTTGAATTGAGGTTTGTAAAGTAATGCTAGTGATGGCAGCAATGGTGCAAATAGTTATTAATCCTATAATGCCAAAAATCAGCCATCCAATGAATCGTTTAGATCACTAGAGCAATTTAGTAAATAACTGGGAAGCAAGTCTAGCCTTGGGACCTTCTTCCCAGGGCCATTAGAGATTTATTGGTAACGATAGATTATGTCGAGATTGAAGAATCAAAAGGGAGTCATTTTTTTAAGGAAATAGAGGAGTTAAGACAAGTATATAATTTACAATTTATGCAAGTTACAGAACGTAAAGTCTCATTGAATTGTAAATTTCCTATAGCTACAACAAAAGGAAGTGGAACATAGGCTTGTATAAAATATGATTGATTATAGTGAAAGGAATAATTGCTATAGCTATGATTGGTCCCTGTGAAATGTCTGTGAAATGTCTGAAAGGCATAATAAAAGTATTATATAATGTTGATGACTTAAGACATGTCTTAATTAGATTAACAGTCCAGTGGCTAAGACTCCACACTCCCAATGCAGGGGGCCCCAGGTTCGATCCCTGGTCAGGGAACTAGATTCTGCATGCCACAGCCAAGACCCAGTGCAGCAAAATAAATAAATAATAAAATAGAATAGAAGGAGAGATACAGATTTCTCAGGTGAGCAAAAGCGAATATCGATCATCAATGCTAAACCTACCCTACAAGAAATTAAGGGGTCTTATCTACGTGGAAACCACAAATCAATCACAAGTATTTAACAAAACAGAAACCAATTCATGGTATAGACAGCAAACTAGTGATTACCAGTGGGGAGAGGGGAGGGTGGAGGGGTGAGATAGAAATAAGGGGATGTTACATATAGAAGCTGGAATCAAGATTGCCGGGAGAAGTATCAATAACCTCAGATATGCAGGTGACACCACCCTTATGGCAGAAAGTGAAGAAGAACTAAAAAGCCTCTTGATGAAAGTGAAAGAGGAGAGTGAAAAAGTTGGCTTAAAGCTCAACATTCAGAAAACTAAGATCATGGCATCCAGTCCCATCACTTCATGGCAAATAGATGGAGAAACAGTGGAAACAGTGGCTGACTTTATTTTTGGGGGCTCCATAATCACTGCAGATGGTGATTGCAGCCATGAAATTAAAAGATGCTTACTCCTTGGAAGGAAAGTTATGACCAACCTAGACAGCATATAAAAAGTAGAGACATTACTTTGCCAACAAAGGTCCATTTGGTCAAGGCTGTGGTTTTTCCAGTGATCATGTATGAATGTGAGAGTTGGACTATAAAGAAAGCTGAGTGCTGAAGAACTGATGCTTTTGAACTGTGGAGTTGGAGAAGACTCTTGAGAGTCCCTTGTTCTGCAAGAAGATCCAACCAGTCCATCCTAAAGGAAATCAGTCCTGAGTGTTCACTGGAAGGACTGATGTTGAAGCTGAAACTCCAATACTTTGGCCACCTGATGAGAAGAACTGACTCATTGGAAAAGACCCTGATGCTGGGAAAGATTGAAGGTGGGAGGAGAAGGGGATGACAGAGAATGAGATGGTTGGATGGCATCACCGACTCAATAGATATGGATTTGGGTGGACTCTGGGAGTTGATGATAGACAGGGAGGCCTGGAGTGCTGCAGTTCATGGGGTCAGAAAGAGTCGGACATGACTGAGCAACTAAACTGCACTGAACGTATAAAATAAATAATCAGCTAGGATGTATTATTCAGCACAGGGAAATATAGCCATTATTTTGTAACAACTTTAAATTGAGTATAATAAATAAAAATAATGAATGACTATGCTGTACATTTGAAACTATACAATACGGTAAATCAACTATACTTCAATAAAAATAAATAAATAGAGAGATGGATGGGGAAAAAAAGAGGGATTAGGGTTGCATGCATGCTAAGTTGCTTCAGTCATGTCCAACTCTTTGTGACCCTAAGGACCGTATTTGCCAGGCTCCTGTGTCCAAGTGATTCTCCAGACAAGAATACTGGAGTGGGTTGTCATGCCCTCCTACAGAGGATATTCCTGACCCGGGGATCAAACCAGAGTTTCCTGCATTGCATGCAGACACTGCTGAGCCATAGCAGAAGGCTATGGTTAAACCCATTGAAATCTCAGCAGGGAACAGGTTGAAATGGTGCTTACAGAGACCACATATTCTGTTTTGTAAGTGAAGTGGAAAGAGAACTCCCAGCCAGTCAGCCATCTATAATGGACATAATCTGTATCCATTCGACAGACCCAGCAACTGAGCAGGGTGGAAGGAATGATGTTCTCAAAGAAGGGTGAAAGCTAAAAGATATGTTTTTATTTTACAGTCTTAGAGATTTTTAAATGGCAATTAGAAATCTCAATGGTGGCTTCCCAGGTGGCTCAGCAGTAAAGAATCCACCTGCAATGCAGGAGTCGCAGGAGACAAGGGTTTGATCCCCTCATTGAGAAGATGCCCTGGAGGAGGGCATGGCAACCCACTCCAGCATTCTTGCCTGGAGAATCCCATGGACAGAGAAGCCTGGTGGGCTACAGTTTATGGGGTCTCAAAGAGTCAGACATGTCTAAAGCAACTGAGCACAACACAGCACAGAAATCTCAATAACTTTCCAAGGGTCAGCCTAAATAAAGCCAGGAATACTGGGAGCAACCAAGGATCCTTGGGATGAGTAGTAACAAAGGAGTTGTGAGTTAGTATCTTTAAGTCTATGGTGTGTGTGTGTTTATAAGGGAGAGGAACTTAATGATTTACTTTTCTTTTTTCCAAAGACTTCCTTTTCCCAGTGGGGTGAAGAACATTGTCCTTGAACAGTAAAACAAAAGGGAGCTCTTCATTTACCAAAGTGAAAGCCAAGAGTGGCTGGGGTTTTAGATACAGTCCTTTTTATTTGAGAGGTTAGGTATTTCCTCAAAAAAGTACATATATTGTTCAACAGAGAGAAAAGATTTTTGTTGTATAAACTTTAGTAGAATTGATACTGGGACTGTGCTTTTACCATGGGACCTAAAAGGCAAATACCATTCTATTTTGTAACTATTTTAAATGACCAATTCTCTGTTTTTTATTTAGTTAAGCTGACCTGTAATTTATTCTGAAGTAGTGATGTGATAGTCTCTCAGTCATGTCCAACTCTTTGAGACCTCATGGACTGTAGTCCGCCAGGATCCTCTGTCCATGGAATTCTCCAGGCAAGAATGCTGGAATGGGTAGCCATTCCCTTCTCCAGGGGATCCTCCCATTCCAGTGATTGAACCTGGGTCTCCCTCAATGCGAGCAGATTCTTTACTATCTGAGCCACCAGGAACTGGAGTAGAGATCATATCAAACTAGTCAAAGATGTGTTAGAAGGGATATCAGTAAGGGAGATGGCTTTCTATAGAGAATTCATTTTTCTTCTTGGAAAAAGATGTTGAAAATAGAGGTCCTATTTGTAGAGAATGGGAGTGGGGAGGGAGTAATCTGGGGGATGTAGTGACCATGGGTTCCTATTCTTTGGACTTTGATCAGTGAAAAAATTTTGAGGCTCATGCTGACTTTCCTCCATAGAGATTTTGCCCTTATTTTCTGCCAGGTTCTTGAATGTATTGCAATCCTATGACCACATTAGATTAAATTCATTACTGGATTTCTTTTTTACACCACACAGATAATGAAAATTCTGGCCATAATTCCCCAAGAACTGGCTTGTGATTCAAATTTTCCACCTGCACCTCAGGGGCCCACACAGACAAAGTCTATTACTTCTGTCTGATGTCTGTTTCTCGTTTGCTCTTACACTGAGAATGGAGTTTATGAAACCAAGTAGGACCCTATGGGGCTCCTGGGCATGAAAGCCTTTCTGTGTCCCCCGTTTCTTGTTTGCAGGGAATAGGCTTCCGTCTCCATGACCTTCCCTGAGTTCCAAAGAGCAGGTTCAAACGGCTGCTAATTAGGGAAGGAAGGCAATGCAGAAACAAGGGAGGAGCAGTCAAAAAACAATACAGTCCTAGGACAGGATCCTGATCCCATCTCAAAGGATAAATATAACAGTATCTTTGAGCTCTTCTGCAAAACTAAAACCCCCAACAAATGGAAGATGTTAACCACTTGATGAAGCACTCTTCATTCCAGAGGGAAGGTCACAGTCTGATAATCCTGAAAACCACAAAAGCTCATCAGAAGACCGTCTAAGCCCAGATTAAAGGAATGTAGGCCCTGCATACACCCTGACCCTTATCAGCAACTCCCCCTTGAACCATTGCTATAAAGCACCTCACCAAATCCCCCATGTTAGGACACACAGTTTTGAGGGCATTAACTATGTTCTCCTTTTCCTGGCAAAACAATAAAGCTACTGTTTTCTACTTCCACCCAAAACTCTGTCTCTGAGATTCAATTTGGCACCCGTACACAGAGTCCAAGTTTTGGCATCACTTACAGCAGTGTTCTAGCTTTATTCCAAAGGTACTGTAGACCTCCAGAAAGGTCACCATTGAGCCCTTCTCGATCTGTAATTTCTTAGTGTTCATCACATCACAAAGTGGAATCTAATTTCCTGTCTCTTGAATCTGGTCTGTGCTAAGTAACTTGCTTGGACAACAGGATACAGCAGAAGTGACATTCTGGGACTTACAAGACTCAGTCATGACAAGCCTTGAGGCTTCTGCCTGAGTCTTTTGGACAATTGCTCTTGAGATGCTCACTCTTAGAATGTGACTGTCATTCTGTGAGAAGACCAAACTACCTGGAGAGATAACATGAAGATGTTTTGGTTAGCAGCCCTGGCCAAGTTCCAACCAACAGCCAATCAACTGCCAGCCACATGAGTGAGCCCTCCCCAGTGGACAGCTAAGCTTTCAGATGACTCCAGCCCCAGCTTCCCTCCAGATGCCACCCCAGGAAACTCCCCAAGTGAGAACTTCCCAGCTGAGTCCAGTCAACCCACAGACAGAAATTAGCAGGCAGACACTGAGGAACAGAAAAGTAAAGGGAATTTTAATTGAGGGACATGGATAAAGACACAAATAAAATCTAGTGCTTTTTGAAAACTGTAAGCACTCTAATGTGGACTGGTGGACTTACAGGTATTTAGGGGGCCATGGCAGACCATGACAAACTCCTGAGAGAAGTAGTATTAATTAATATAATGACTAAGCCATCTGTGTGTGAGAACCATCACTCTAGAAGTAGCTTATATGCTAGATCTTCAGCATAAATATAGAACCATGTTCTAAAGCTAAATAGAACTTATTCTTGATTGTCTTCAATTATAAATGATTCATTCTTCTCTGCTAGAGGAGTTAAAAGCAAATTAATTTTATTAAGTTTTCCTGCAAGGAAGTGGCATAAATCTATGAGCATAGGAGCCACTAATTTTGAAAATCTCAGTCTTTTCAGCTATCCTCAGATTTCCTCACTCTGGCCACATTTGAACTTGTGCTTTTTAGTTGTGGCTGACTTGCCTCTTTAAAGAAAAACAAACAAACCCACATCTGAAAATTCTTATTGAGTATAATTGTAGTCCAGGATGATCAACTTCTTTATTTTTTTGAAGCTTCATCAGGATGAAGTATATTTTTAGATCCTCTTTTCAGAACCACACAAATTTCCAGTTACCTTCTTTGGAAGAAGTCAAATCATTTTTTATAAACAGTTCTCCATTTCAAATGTAAATATACTCCAAAATAGCTCTTAAATATCTGAGTTCTGCTTCAAAAAAAAAAAAAATATATCTGAGTTCTGCTTCAAAGGGGAAAGTAACTCTATAAAAGAAGTGTGCTTATAAAGGAAAAAGTGTTTTAACAAAGAGTCCCATAAGCTGGGGTCTAACCACATCTCAGACATTTTTCAGCTCTGTGACCTCAGGCCAAGGACTTAGCTCTCTTGGCTTGGTTTTCTCATCTGTAACACTGGAATGACAATACTCACCCTGATGACAAAATAAAATATGAAAACCTACACCAAATCCTTTTGAAATCCACCAGACCCCGCAGAAATGTCAGCTATTCTATGCTACAAGACGTTTTGCATAAACAGAGTTCATATTAATCAACTTACATGTTAAATGCCTTTGGGGAGTCTGGCCCTTAAATGAAGTCAGACAGTGAATCTTTCCTTAAAGCAAATAGTTAATTTGTGACGTTAGTCCCTGATTTTTCTGTTCTTTGAATTTTGCTATTTTGAGCGTTCTGAAAATAGGGAGCACTCGTGTTCCTACTTAAAAGATTGTGGTGATTATGCTGAGCCTAATGCAGCGCTGGACAGAGGGAGCTCTGATGTTGGCATCAGCTCACGTGATGAGCGACCAGCAAGCCTCCAGGAACGCCTCAACGTGCCCCACAAGGGCTCCTGGAACATGACTTCGGTCCTCTTTACCTAAGAAGTGATGTCACGGGAGCCTAATTTACTATGACTCAAAGCCACTCTGAGTCTCCTTAACCTCTTCTCAAATGCAGGCATCTATCAACAGCTTATTTCATAAATATAGTTAGCTGTTTCCAGAATTATGGCAATAGAGCCATAATCTCAAACGAGAAAGGTTAGACTCTCAAAGCTGTGTGCTAGAAATCGAGAGTGATCCAAAGCTGGTTGAATTCAGTCCTGACTATTGGTTCTTTAGGGAAGCTTGAAATGCATAACCTTAAACCAGAGGTTATGGGGTTTATTTTGTGTTGCTTTTTTTTTTTTTTCATTTTACCACAAGGCTGCACTCAGAATAGTAAGGACTAGGCTATGGGTCACATGCAAGACTCAAAGCTAAGGTTCTCAAAAACAGTTTAGTGGGGGTGTGGGGAAGTGGGGGGAGGTAGGTGGAGTGGGGGAGTGGTGGGGTGGAGGAGTTGGGAGTGGGGATGGGGAGGGAGGTTGTGGACTCACAGTCTGGGAGACCAGCATTTGAACTGTGGCTCTGGATTCACAGGCAAGGAAAGCAATCTCTAGAACCTTTGATTTTCTAATCTGTAAAACTGAAAATATTGAAATCTCACAGTGTTGTGAAGATGATAACGCAAAGTACTGGGTACAGAGGAGGCATTCAATGAGTCGTGCTTATTTTAGTAGAGTGAACCTATAGGTGAGAAAAGAGAGTTTTTTAATTAAACTGATGAAGATGGATGCAGTAAAATAAGAAATCTATTTGTTCTTTGTCCCCAGGTCCTAGCTTGAAAGAAAAGTGAAAGTAAAAGTCACTCAGTTGCTTTGAGACCCCATGGACTGGATAATCCATGGAATTCTCCAGGCCAGAATACTGGAGTGGGTAGCCATTCCCTTCTCCAGTGGATCTTGCCAACCCAGGAATCGAACTGGGATCTCTTGCCATTTCCTGAGCTATAGGAGTGTGTTTCTCACAAGTACCCTTTTCAAGGATGCAGAGTTTATGCTAATGAGGTGCCTTAGAGTAGGATCCCTAGATAGCCTTGGGGGTGACTGGGAGGGCGGCAGAGAGGAGTCACTAGAAAGACAAAGTCATTAATGGTTGGAACTTTCAGCACCATCCGCTAGACTCGGGGATAGGGTGGGTGGGGCTACAGATGAAACTCTGGAAATGCCCTTGAACAGTGAAAGTTGATGAGCGTCTGTGGTGCTCATGCTGAGCGCGAGCAGACACGTGCTGAGAGGATGCTGAGAGGACCCTGCACACAGCTCCATGGAGACAGAAACTTTGCACCTGGGACCCTTCTGGACCCCTCTGTACCTCTTCATCTGGCCGTTCATCTGTATCCTTTAATATTCTTCTTTTTTTCCCCCCAAATGATCAGAAATCTGTCTTTTTTTTTTTGTTTTTTGGCTGCCCTGTCAGGCTTGTGGGATCATAGTTACCTGACCAGGGATCAAATCTGGGCCCCTGCAGTGAAAGCTCAGAGTCTTAACCACTAGGATGACCCGGGAATTCCCTAATAATCTCTTTGCTATTATTGTTTAGTCTCAAAGCCCTGTCCAACTCTTCTGTGACCCCATGGGCTGTAACCCACCAGGCTCCTCTGCCCATGGCATTTCCCAGGCAAGAATACTGGAGTGGGTTGTTATTTTCTTCTCAAAGAGATCTTCCTGACCTAGGCATCAAACCCAGGTCTCCTGCATTGGCAGGTGGATTCTTTACCACTGAGACACCAGAGAAACTCAATAAACTGGTAAATATAAGTAAATGCTTCTCCTAGTTTTGTGAGCCACTATGGGCTTCCCAGGTGGCACTAGTGCTAAAGAACCCACCTGCCAATGCAGGAGGCATGAGAGACGCAGGTTCCATTCCTGGGTCAAGAAGATCCCCTGGAGAAGGGCATAGCAACCCACTCCAGGCAGTGTTCTTTCCTGGAGTAGCCCATGGACAGAGGAGCCTGGTGAGCTATGGTCCACAAAGTTAAACAGAGTCAGACATGACTGAAGCGACTTACTTTAGCTAAGTCTTTAGTCAGTCTTAGCTAACACTTTAGCAACTTAACCAAACTGAAGGAGGCGATCAGGGGACCCTCCAACGTATAGCCGTTTGGTCAGAAGCACAGGTAACAACTTGGATTTGCAATTGACATCTCACATTGGGTGGAGGAGGGCAGTCTTGAGAGACTGAGCCCTTAATCTGGGAATATGATGCTCTCTCCAGGTAGATAAAGGTCTGTATAGTCAAAGCTATGGTTTTTCCAATCGTCATGTATGGAGGTGAGAGTTGGACCATAAAAAATGCTGATCGCTGAAGAATTGATGCTTTTGGAAATGTGGTGTTGGAGAAGACTCTTGAGAGTCCCTTGGACTGCAAGGAGATCCAACCAGTCCATCCTAAAGAAAATCAGACCTGATATCACTGGAAGGATTGATGCTGAAGCTGAAGCTCCAACACTTTGCCCACCTGATGCGAAGAGCTGACTTATTGGAAAAGACCCTGAAGCTGGGAAAGATAGAAGCCAGGAGGAGAAGGGGATGACAGAGGATGAGATGGTTGGATGGCATCACCAACTTAATGGACATGAATTTGAGCAAACTCCGGGAGATGGTGATGGAAAGGGAAGCCTGGTGTGCTGCAGTCCTTAGGGTCACAAAGAATTAGACCTGACTGAGCAACTGAAGAACAACCAGGTAGATAGGGTTAGAACTGAGTTAACTGCTTTGTGGTATTGGAAAAACACACATTAGAACAGATAAACAAGGAAGAGCATATATATAATTATTTAATATAACTATTACATGTCACAGGAAATGAAGGAAATGAAGACCTGGAAGAAATATTTAGACCTGAGTGTTTTTATGCTAGGTTTGAGAAAGAGCTAGCAGAAATATGACAGGTTAAGGAATATGAGATGAGTGGAGTAAAGTGGGAGAAAGCTGGCAAGTCCTATTCAGATTCTTCTTGGAGTCCCTTTATCTTTGGAGATAAGAATGCCTCTTTCCTCTGGGTATAAGAAGGACACCCCTAACATGAAAGTTTTCTGAGGAGTTTTGAGGAAGAGGGCTCAAGGAAAGCATCGGAGTGAAACTTCTGCTTTTGCTGCTCTTTCAAATTTTCTCAGCCCCAAATATTCAGTATGCCAAGATGCCATATTTTGATATATTGTGTCCTGAATTCCATCAAACCACAGGGTCAGAAAATTTGAACTTTCATAGTATTACAAGATAGTGATGAAAGAGGAAACCCTAAAGAATCCCAGCACTGTGTGTGTGTGTGTGAGGTCATTTTGTAGGTCAAAAGGGAAACATTGCAAGCATTGGATGAAAGTTCCAACCTTTGTGGTTTTTGTGAAATGCTCTGATCTAAATACCATCATCTCCTATCTATAAATCAACTTGGACACAGTCATTTTGCAGGAATTTTAGGTTTAGGCCATTTGTGGTGGTAGTGGTAGCTTAGTTCCTAAGTCATGTCTGACTCTTTTTCAAACCCATGGGCTGTAGCCTCCAGGCTCCTCTGTCCACAGGATTTTCCAGGCAAGAATATTGGAATGAGTTGCCATTTCCTCCTCCAGGGGAACTTCCTGACCCAGGGATCCAATCTGAGTGTCCTGCATCTTCTGCATTGGCAGGTGGATTCTTTACCATACCACTGTGCCACCTGGGAAGCCTGAAATGCTCTTACACATGCAATTTGTTAAATGATTACCATTTATTTGAATGCTAAATAATCAACAACCCTCTAAATATTCTCAGACTAATTACATAACTAATAAATCAAATATATAAATTTAATAAAGTGAGTTATTTCAAATATTTAGACATTGCAAACCTATCTAATCTAATACTTCTAAATGTTAAATTGAAGTCACAAATATATTAGACGTGTAAATGTGTTAACACCTTAAGAGGCAATATTTAAAATATTATAATGATTAAAAATCAGTTAAGTTTACACTAAGCAAGTAATAAGATTGTTAACTGTGAGGCTGTCACAGCTAATGCCATGACAGGCAGCCTAGATTAGGAGTAGGCCTGGTTTCCCGGGGTAACATAATTATCAGGCCACCTGGAGCCAGCCAATCAACATGTGCCTAGCAAGAAAAAGGGAACCTATCAGAGGAAAGCTGAAAGCCCACAGGGATTGGGCCAACAAAAATTGCCTTGCAAATGTGTAACCAATCCGCTTGCGCCAACTACCTACTGTGCAACCAATCCACTTGCGCCAACTATCTGCTGCTTACATTTAAATAATTGTACCCAATAAATACCCGAGAGAACTGGGGCTCGGGGCCTTTTCATCCTCACACCCTTGGTGAGGGCGGGAGGCCCTGGCTCGAGTCAGTAATAAATTCCCCTATTGCAAGTTGCATTGTCTCGAGGAGTCTTCTTTCCCAATCGGGGATCCGGACTATGGGCAGAACATTTGGGGGCTCATCCGGGATCCCTTGACTGGGGAAGAACACTCTTTGGAACAAAGGGGAAAAAGGACAGGTAATAGCAACGATGCTCAGGCAGTTCTGGAAAAGTCCAGTGTAAATCCGAGGCCCTGCTAAAAGGCAGGAAGGTGTCTGGCGTGAGGTAAAGCTTTCCATGAGGGAACAGATTGGCCGTTCCAGCTGGCGTGAGGCCGAGGCCAGCGAGCATGCAGGAAGGCAGCCAGCTCTGCGGGAAGGAGACCTCCTTTCCTAAGCCTGAATCTGGGGAACAGTGGAAGCCATTCGGTAAGGTGACCCTTGTTCCAGAGGATAGGGAGACTCAGGGGGTCCCGCCCCCAGTTCTGTGTTGTCGGCCGATGTGTGTCTGTCTGTGTATTTTTCTACACCCTTTCGTGTCTGTATATCTGCCGGCGTTGTCTCCTGTCTCGTTGTTCTCTGGTGTGTTGTTGTCTACTTCCTCCTATAAAGCCTTGGAGCCTCATTTCTGTTTCTGAGAGTTTCAGTGAACAGGCAGACAGTTGTCAGGGCAACAGATGAGTCCCGGCCAGGGCTACTCTCTGGCGGATTCTGAAGGCCTCCCAACAAGTCAGCCCTAGTAACGGGAGCCTGAGAGGGTGAAACTCTTTTCTTTTTTCTCGTATTCTAAACCAAGAATCTGGCCAAATAAAAACCCGTCTGTGTGGGCACGGGACAGGCACTTAAGAGCCGATAGGGCGCCTGCCACTGGAAGACTCCTGTGAAAGGATAAGGGGGTCATGGAACGGGTTAGAAACCCTTAGGGTGCCCGCCCCCAAAAAGAAAACTTAAGTGCAACGACTAAGGCACTCAAATAGTTCCACGGAGCATACCACAAGCCCAACCTCCTGGCCACCACCACCCCCGATAGGATTTTTTGGTGGTAATTCTCGGTGACCTTCTTCTGACTCTCGCTATGGGGCAAAGAGAATCTACCCCACTCTCTCTCATGACTGATCATTTCTCAGATGTCAGGGCTAGAACGTATGATCTGTCGCTACTGGTTAAAAAGAGTAAATTAATAACCTTTTGCTCTGCAGAGTGGCCCGCCTTCCAAGTTGGATGGCCTCCAGAAGGAACTTTTCAACCTTCTATTATTCGGGTGGTGAAAGAAAAAATTATGGCTCCTGATCCCTGGGGCCACCTGGGCCAAGTCCCATATGTTATGGTCTGGCAAGATCTAGTAGAAGATCTGCCCAATGGTTAAAACCTTTTGTTCACAAACTCCCTAATTCTCCTAATGTACAGGCCCTGGTTATAAAAACCCCTACTCCCCCAGAAGAAGCCGAGAAGAACAAGGGCCCAAAACCGGTCTTGCAGGAATCCTCGTACTGGAACCTGATTGACTTGGAGACAGAAATTAGGCCCCCGCCATATGCCCCTCCTCCGTTGCAGGTTCCCCCGGGGAGAAGAGACCCCTCGATGAATCAGAAGGGATAAGGAAACCCCGACCCCGGAGAAAAAATAGAAAAAATAGGGGTGAGCAGGATCATGGGGACCCAGAGTTACCTTCATCTACTGTACAGGCACTCCCCGTCTGAGTGGGACCAGCTAACCCGGACGGAGAGCGAACCTATCAGTACTGGTCCTTTTCCATGAGTGATCTGTATAATTAGAAAACCCAAAATCCTCCTTTTTCGGAGAAACCCCAAGGCCTCATTGACCTCTTAGATTCCATTTTGTTCACTCATAACCCCACCTGGGATGATTATCAGCAGCTGTTGCAGGTGCTCTTCACCACGGAAAAATGGGAGCGAATCCTGGCAGAGACGCAAAAACGGGTCCCGGGGGTCGACGAGAGACCAACCGCCCAGCCTCATCTCGTGGACGAGGGGTTTCCTCTGTTGCGGCCTAACTGGGATTTTGAGCGAGTAGAAGGTAGGGAGCGTCTCCGAGTGTACCACCAGACTCTAATGGCTGGCCTGCGGGCCGCAGCTAAAAAGCCGACAAATTTGGCGAAGGTAAATTTAGTAAGGCAAGAGCCCACTGAGAGCCCGTCAGCCTTCCTAGAGAGGCTAATAGAAGCCTTTAGGCAATATACACCTATGGACCCCCAGGCTGAAGAATCACGTGCTGCAGTTCTACTAGCGTTTGTGAATCAGGCAGCCCCATCAGGCAGCCCCAGATATTAAGAGAAAACTACAAAAGATAGAGGGGTTAGGAGAACAGACAATACAAGACTTACTAAAAGCAGCTAAAAAGGTATTTAATAATAGGGAGACCCCAAAAGAAAGAGAAAAACGACTTCGTCGAGAAGAAAGGGGACTAGTTGAGAAGATCAAGAAAGAAGATAGGGAACATAGGGCAAAAAAAAAACCCGGAAAAACCAGAGAGAGTTGGCCAAGATTCTTTTTGTGGGGATAAAGGCCGGAACAAACTTGAGGGAGCCTCGAGGCCCCCAGACGGGAGAAAAAGAGAGACCAAAAAGGCAGGCCCTAAAGAAAGATCAGTGCGCTTACTGCAAAGAACGGGGGCACTGAAAAAATGAGTGCCCTAAGAGGGACCTGAAGAGAAAAACAACCCAGAGAGAGAAAATTTCCCCTAGAACTCGAGTTCTATATGCGGGGGAAGACAGTGACTAGGGGAGTCAAGACTCGGCACCCCTCCCCGAGTCCTGGGTAACCATACATGTAAAAGGGAAACCCGTTGGCTTCATGGTAGACACTGGCGCCCAACACTCTGTTTTAAATAAAAAAACTGGGACCAATGTCTAAGAAAACCAGCTTGGTGCAGAGAACCACGGGGACAAAAAGATATTGTTAGACCACGGAACGGAAAGTAAATCTGGGGACCCACCAGGTGTCCCATTCGTTTTTGGTGATACCAGAATGCCCAGTCCCTCTACTTGGACGAGACTTGTTGACTAAAGTTAATGCTCAGATCCATTTTGACCCTGGGGGAATGTCAGTCACAGATGGACTTGGACAGCCGATACATGTCTTGTCTCTAGCTTTAAGAGATGAATACAGACTTTTTGTGCCTAAGCCCTCAGAGGTTATAGCACCAGATATACAACCATGGGTCCACAAATACCCGTTGGCATGGGCAGAAACAGCAGGAATGGGACTGGCTAAACAGAGACATCCGGTCGTCATCGAACTAAAAGCCGAGGCAACTCCTGTGAGGGTGAGACAATACCCTACGAGCCAGGAGGCTAGGCGGGGGATCACTCCCCACATTCGACAGCTCATGGATGCCGGAATTCTCAAGCGGTGCCAATCCCCTTGGAACACCCCCTTACTACCGGTGAAGAAGCCAGGGAGTACGGATTACAGACCTGTCCAGGACCTACAAGAAGTCAACAAGCGGGTGAGTGACATGCACCCTACTGTCCCCAACCCGTATACCCTCCTGAGCAGTCTGCTGCCTGAGTACACTTGGTACACTGTGTTGGACTTGAAAGATGCTTTTTTCAGCCTACCCCTGGCGGCCCAGAGCCAGGAGATATTTGCCTTTGAGTAGACTGAGGGGAAAGGCCAACTGGTAGTACAACTAACTTAGACCCGCCTCCCACAAGGGTTCAAAAACTCCCCTCACTGATGAGAGCAGCTATGTAAAAGATAGACAAAGGAAGGCGGGAGCCGCTATAGTTGATGATTCAGGACAATATGGGCTGAGACACTTCCCCCAAACACGTCTGCGCAAAAAGCAGAATTGATTGCCCTAATACAGGCTCTAGAACAAGCAAAAGAAAAGCAGACGGGCCCTACTAGAAGCCCCAGCCCTTGCCCTGCCTAACCCAAATAAACACCAAAAACGAAAAGACCCTAGGGCACAGGGCAATCGGGCTGCTGATGCGGCCGCTCGAGAAGGGGCCAGCCGGGACTACGCCACCCCCATATTAGCTGTGGGACTTCTACCTCCTGGTATGGGGACTCTGCCGCCAGTCCCCGACTATTCCCTCCCTGACCTCGTTTGGATCAACGAGGATACCACCCTCCAAAAGGATGACAAAGATAGATGGTACCGAGATCAAAACAACAACCTGATATTGCCTGCCATCCTGGGTCGTCACCTATGTAAACACCTACACACAACTACACACTTGGGAGAGAAAAAGACCTTGACACTTATCCAGATGGCCTGCCTGAGGTTCCCTCGACAAAATGCACCTGTACGAGAGATAATCCAGGCTTACAAAGCGTGCCAGCTGATGAGGACAGAAAAAAGGCAGCACACTAGAACGAGGTACCGAGGGGAAGAGCCAGGACAACACTGGGAGATAGATTTCACTGAGGTAAGACCAGGCAAGTACGGGCATTGCTATCTGTTGGTTCTGGTAGATACCTTCTCAGGGTAGGTAGAAGCCTTCCTCACTAAGGGAGAGACAGCAACAGTGGTTGCTAAAAAGATCTTAAAAGAGATAGTGCCTAGGTACGGGCTGCCAGTGACTATGGGCTCTGATAACGGACCTGCCTTTGTGAGCCAGATTGTACAAGGGCTGGCCCAAGCTCTGGGGACAAAATGGAAGTTACATTGTGAATATAATCCCCAGAGTTCAGGAAAGGTTGAGAAAATGAATCGGACCCTAAAAGAAACTCTGACAAAGTTGGCAATAGAGACTGGCGGGGACTGGGTGACCCGCCTTCCCTTCGTGCTCTTTCAAGCGCGTAACACTCCTTCTAAGCTGAATCTTACCCCTTTTGAGATTCTGTATGAAAGACCCCCTCCTGTGTGTCCTATATTCGAGGAAAAATGCCTACCACCCCCTACCTTGGGACAATTTCAGCAAACACTGATGGCATTAAGGAAGGTGCATAGCCATGTTTAGAAATTGATTCGAGAGATACACGAGGGTCCAAGCAAGGGGACCATCCCCTCACATAATATTGGCCCGGGTGATTGGGTTTGGGTAAAATGACACCAATCTAAAACATTAGAACCTAAATGAAAAGGCCCTTATGTTGTTCTCCTTACCACTCCTACTGCTGTTAAAGTCAACGGGATCGGGCCCTGGGTTCACTGCAATCACGTGCGGCAAGCCACCCCGGAAGAACAGGAAAAGGCGCAAGCACAATGAGAGGCAAGACCTCACCCGTCAAATCCTTTAAAACTGAAACTTGTACGACGGGAGCCCTCTTAACTCTCCTGCTGATGACAGTTTTCATCGGCCCAGGAACAACCAGCCACAACCCCCATCAGCCAGCTAACCTGACTTGGGTGATCTACAATCCTGAGACTGGAAAAGTGCTTAATTTGAGCTCCAACGTGGCCCCCAAAGGGACATGGTGGCCAGTACTGACCTTTGATTTGTGCATGCTGGCGGCTGACGGTAATGGGTTTGGTCCCCACCAACTGACCAAGTTCTTTGCCCACGGCTCTTTCGGTCTGTTCACCCGTAACTGTGAGTGAAAAGGCCCACAGTACTCCAAACAGGTGCCTGTCTATGTCTGCCTGGGGGGAAGAAGAGATCATAACCAAATTAAAAAATGTGGGGGAGTTGACTCTTTTTATTGCGCCGCTTGGGGTTGCAAAACCATGGGAACAATCCATTGGTTCACTAACTCCGACAAGGACCTCATTCAGGTAAAATCACCCCCGAATTCCCAGAAATGTCCAACTAAGGGAGTATCATCCAAACCCGGGCAATGTTTCCCATTACAGATCAAATTCACAGACAAAAGAAAGAAATTTACCATGTGAGATGTTGGCCGAGCTTGGGGCCTCCGTCTTTACAAGACTGGCTATGACACAGGATTTCAGTTTGAGCTTAAATTAAAACAGGGACCACTCTATTTGACACCCAAAGTAGCCTTAGGACCAAACCAGGTGATAGCCCAGAAGCCCACCCCCCAGAGAACAACCCCAAAGCCTCCCTCCCAGAACCAAAGTCAGGCTAATAGATCGACTCCATGCACCGTGGGACCCCCCAGGGTTGACATGTCCCCACCAACAGACCCCCTTATGAAAATGATCTCCTCAGCTTATCTCACCCTAAATGCCTCTCGTCCAGACTTAACAAATGGTTGCTGGCTTTGCTATAATATTAGGCCTCCCTATTATGAGGCGGTTGCCTTTTCTTCAAGATTCAACGTGACCTCTGATGTCTCGGCCTGCACATGGCAGCAACAACCTGGGTCAGGCCGGTTGACAGTAGGCTCCATTACAGGCATAGGCACCTGTATAGGAACTATCCCTAAGACTTATCAACACCTATGTGATAATAATTCAGTCCCTAAGACTAGCCTCCCCAATTCTACTCACCAGTGGGTACTTCCACCAGAAAACAGGTGGTGGGCTTGCTCCGCCGGACTAACCCTGTGTGTCCATAAGGCAGCACTTAATGCCTCCCAAGACTTCTGTGTCCTAGTCCACCTGATCCCCCGGCTAAACTATTACTCAAAAAAAGAGCTGCAACCAAGGTTAGACCCACCGAGTCAATATAGGGTAAAATGAGAACCAGTCACTGCCCTGACTTTCGCAGCCCTATTGGGTGCTATAGAAACAAAAAGTGGGATCGCAGCCTTAACGTTACAAAATAAACAGTATAATCAACTAAGGGCTACAATAGATAAAAATATTGAACAACTCAAAAAGTCCATTTCACACCTCCAAGAATCCTTGAGCTCCTTGGCTAAAGTAGTGTTACAAAATAAGAGAGGTTTAAATTTGTTGTTTCTACAACAAAGAAGATTATGTGCAACACTAGAAAAAAAATGCTGTTTCTATATCGACCATTCAGGGGTGGTACAAAAATCTCTCCAGAAAATAAGAGAGAGACTAGCCCAGCGAAAGAGAAAACGAAAAGCCCAACAAGGCTGGTTTAAATCTTGGTTTCAGCGCTCCCCCTGGTTGACCACTTTGATTTCCACCCTCCTGGGTCCACTCATAATATTAATATTGTTACTGACCTTTGGTCCATACATTTTAAACCATGTGGTCTCATTTATTAGAGAGCGCCTAAATACCATCCAAATTATAGTATTGAGACAACAATATCAGCCAATTTCACAGGGTAGAGAAAAAGATTCCTCTACAAAAGTACAAAGACAGGGGGGAAATATGAGGCTGTCACAGCTAATGACATGACAGGCAGCCTAGATTAGGAGTAGGCCTGGTTTCCCGGAGTAACATAATTATCAGGCCACCTGGAGCCAGCCAATCAACATGTGCCTAGCAAGAAAAAGGGAACCTATCAGGGGAAAGCTGAAAACCCACAAGGATTGGGCCAACAAAAATTGCCTTGCAACTGTGTAACCAATCCGCTTGCGCCAACTACCTACTGTGTAACCAATCCGCTTGCGCCAACTACCTGCTGCTTACATTTAAATAATTGTACCCAATAAATACCCGAGAGAACTGGGGCTCGGGGCCTTTTCGTCCTCACACCCTTGGTGAGGGCGGGAGGCCCTGGCTCGAGTCAGTAATAAATTCCCCTATTACAAGTTACATTGTCTTGAAGAGTCTTCTTTCCCGATCAGAGATCCGGACTACGGGCAGAACATTAACATTACGGAAAAAAAATCCTCCTCTTCTAAAAATGTCAAAAAATAATTCTGTTAGTCTCAAAAACATATAAGCAGCTCATGCAACTCAATACCAGAAAAATAAAGGAACCAATCAAAAAACAGGCCAAAGAAGTAAACAGACATTTCTCCAAAGAAGACATACAGGTGGCTAACAAACACATGAAAAGATGTTCAACATCACTCATTGTCAGAGAAACGCAAATCAAAACCTCAGTGAGGAACCATCTCATGCCAGTCAGAAAGGCTGCTATCAAAAAGTCTACAAGCAATAAATGCTGGAGAGGGTGTGGAGAAAAGGAACCCTCTTACACTGTTGGTGGGGACGCAAACTAGTACAGTCACTATGGAGAACAGTGTGGAGATTTCCTTGAAAAACTGGAAATAGAACTGCCATATGACTCAGCAATCCCACCGCTGGGCATACACACCGAGGAAACCAGAATTGAAAGAGACACATGTACCCCAACGTTCACCAAAGCACTGTTTACAATAGGTAGGACATGGAAGCTACCTAGATGTCCATCGGCAGGCAAATAGATAAGAAACTTGTGGTACATATACACAATGGAATATTATTCAGCTATTAAAAAGAATGCATTTGAATCAGTTCTAATGAGGTGGATGAAACTAGAGCCTATTATACAAAGTGAAGGAAGTCAGAAAGAAAAACAGCAATACAGTAAATTAATGCATATATATGGAACTTAGAAAGATGGTAACAATGACCCTATATGTGAGACAGCAAAAGAGACACAGATATAAAGAACAGACTTTTGGACTCTGTGGGAGAAGGCGAGGGTGGGATGATTTGAGAGAATAACATTGAAACATGTATATTACCATATGTTAAATAGATCAACAGTCCAAGTTCGATGCATGAAACAGGGCATTCAAAGATGGTGCACTGGGATGACCCAGAGGGATGGGATGGGGGGGTGGGTGGGAGGGGGGTTCAGGATGAGGGAAACATGTACACCATTGCCTGATTCATGTCAATGTTTGACAAAAAAACCACCACAATATTGTAAAGTAATTAGCCTCCAATTAAAACAAATAAATTAATTTTAAAAAATAATTCTACAGCTATTGAACAATGCACCTTACTATCAAGAAAAATGTCCCACAAGTGAACGTACATATTTACCCTTACATCCTTCCCAGCACAAGACCTTATGCATAAATGATGTCAACAGCTATTTATTCAACTGAATTTTATATTTAGAACTTTCCTCAAAGCACTGGTATTATCTTCTCCAGTTTTACAGATGAAGAAATAGAAGCATAAACAAGTTATAGCATCTTGGATTCCAAACAGCCCCTTGCTCAACCCTCCTGCAAGCAAAGTTGCATTTCCTAGAAGTCAGAGGGTGCCTTCTTCTCTAACCTAATGGACAGGTAAGCCATTGCCAGGCCTGCCAGAGGTCAAATGATGCATAATAAACAGAATACACAAATAAATCACTGGGATGTGTATAAGCTAAAGCAGCCATAACAAAATTCCACAGACTCGGTGGCTTAAACTACATTTTCTTACAGTTTTGGAAGACAGAAGTCCAGGATCAAGGTGCCATCAAGGTCGGTTCCTGGTATCAACTTTAAATTCTCAGGAGGCAATGATCAATCAAACTGTTTATCTGGGATCAAAGAATTGCAATTCAGGGTGCACAGATTTGATTAGCAACCTAAAGAGTATCCCATTAGGGAGTGACAGTCAGGGGATTTTTAAAGACAAAAAGAAATGCTTATATAAGTTGTTTACAAAAAATTTTTATTGGTGTTGGTGCAGAAAGCTTGCCTTGGCTACATAAGATTTGGTTCCTAAGGTGGTCACTACGCAGAAGCCTGTTACTGGAGCAAGTTGCAGGTATTCTTGCAGAGTTGTTGGAATATTTGCAACTTGGCCCGGTTCAAAAGTTCGCAGTCCCACCAAGTGAGGACATGCATTAGGCCCACCTTGATGTCCTCCCAGCTCCACTGAAAGCCCCTTAATATAAGTGATCCCATTTTATTTCACCTTTCACACTGGTGAGGTCTGTCTTCCTGACTTGTAGATGACTGCCTGCTCCCTGTGTCCTCACATGGCCTTTTCTGTTTGCACAGAGCAGGAGGGAGTGGAGGGAATAGGGTGGGAAGGGGGCTCTGCTCTCTTCTTCTTCTTATAAGGACACCAGTCATATCAGATTTGGGCCCACCCTTCAGACCTTAATTACCTCCTTAAGGTCCTATCCAAGTACAGTCATATTGGCATTAGGGCTTGAACATATGAATTTTGGTGTTGACATAGTTCATCCATAGGAGAATGCAACAACTCGCTGGAGACCAAGCTGCTGAAGGTAACAGGACCCTCCTCAGCCCAATGGTTCTGGACACTTCTTGATGGCAGATCCCACTCTCCTCGTGGGCTATATGAACTCAGAGCTTGGGATATGCCTCTATGAAGACTAAGAAAGGTGTTAGGAAGCCTTGTTCTTTGTATTTTTGATCTGTGCATAACTTTCACTCCAATTATTGGTTGGTTTGCAAGTAAACTGAAGGGAAGAAAATATAGAGAGTCCAAAGCATCATTTCTGCTGATCTTCAAAGCCAGACTCTCTCTTATGACAACTTTTTTTTTTTTTTTTGGCCTCACCACAAGACATGTGGGATCTTAGTTCCCTAACTAGGGATCGAACCCATGGCCCCTGCATTGGAAGAGCAGTGTCCCAATCACTAGACTTCCAGGGAAGTCCCATGATAACTTCTTGCAGAGGCAGTGTGGCACAGTGTAAAGAGCCCTCTACCTGGGAACAGAGGTCCTGGGCTCAAATCCTAACAGCCTTCCGTAACTCATAAGCCCCTCCATGGTTGGGGCTCTGGCTCCGTGACCCTCCCTCACCCTCACTCCTGACCCCTCTTCTCTCTAACTCCCTCTAGCAATGCTGGTCTCCTGCTTCCTTCCACAGGCCAACAAGCACACTCCCACCTCAGGGACTTTGCAACAGCTATTTCCTCTGCCTGGAATATTCTCCATCAGGTAGGTATTCATGTGGACCACTCTCTTACTTCATTTGTTGTTGTTGAGTCAATAAATCATGTCTTAACTCTTTGTGACCCCATGGACTACAGCACACCAGGCTTCCCTGCCCTTCACCATCTCCGAGAGTTTGCTCAAACTCATGTCCATTCAGTAGATGATGCCATCAAACCATCTCATCCTCTGTCAGCCCCCATCTCTTCCTGTCCTCAATCCTTCCCAGGATCATGGTCTTTTCCAATGAGTCAGCTCTTTGCATCAGGAGGCCAAAGTATTGGAGTTTCAGGTTCAGCATCAGTCCTTCCAATGAATCTCCTTTGGGATGGACTGGCTTGATCTCCTTGCAGTCCAAGGGACTCTCAAGAGTCTTCTCCAGCACCACAATTCGAATGCATCAATTCTTTGCTGCTCAGCTTTCTTCATGTATTACTTCACTTACATGCCACCCCTCCCCCCGAGAAAGGTTCTTCTCTCACGACACTACCCAAAACAACACCCTCCCCTCATGTCCATCAGCTCTGTCCCCACACACTGCTTCATTTCTCCTTGTATTTATCACACCTGACACTCTTTGTATATATTTATTGGTTTATGGTTTGTCTTGCCCAGTATACTATAAACTTTCCAAAGGCAGATTCGTTGGTTCTCTTCATTGTTGTAGCCCAGGCCTAGAATAGTCACTGAAACAAAGAAGGCATGAATGAATGAATGAGGCACTTAACCTGTTTCCTGTTTCCTGAGCTGGCTCTTCCTCACTTAGGGGCTGCTCTCAGGGGCCTCTGACCTGCCCTTGGCCTCACGGAGCTCTCCCATCTCAGACTGACCTTGACCAGCATCAGCCCACAGCCTCTAGGGCCATGTCAGCTTCCTGCTTTCTGCAAACAATGGATGGCGGGCTGCTGTGAGTTGTGTGAGGAGTTCCAGAAAGTCCAGATTCCCTGAAATGGTGGCTTTCCCCTGAAATGGTAGGGGACAGGGGGATGGATGAGGAAAAGCAGGGGGCTCAGGGCCAGCTGACCTCCTAAAGGCCGGGAACCAAACCGGCAATGGCAGGCGTTGGCTTACGAGGAGTTTGTGAAAGACACAGCACAAAGCAGTCCGTTGTCCTGTCCATGTGTGCCCAGGATAAAAGTGCCTCCAGAATAAAGGCAGAAGACAGCAGATGAAGCAAAAGTACATGAGTTAACCCCAGGATCAGTGCAAAAAGGAAGAGAGTGGAAGCTCTGTGAGAGAAGGCCTGCTCACCACTCTCTCCCAGGTCCTAGGGCAATTCCTGGCCCATCACACGGACTCCACCAACTTGTAGTCTAGTGGAAGATTTATTCAGAGGGCACCTGGTAGGTGTGTGTGAGATGAGACCCATCAAAAGTAGCACATGGCAAAGACACAGAAGGTGGACAGTGCCCAAACGATAGAGCTGTTTAAAAGAGGCATCAGTGATGAAATGGAAAGTCAGGCAGTCACAGGGTCACAGCTTGGTCCCAGCGGTAATGGCCATAGGAACCTGGTTGTTGTTATTCAGTTGCTCAGTTATGTCTGATTCTTTGCAACGCCATGGGCTGCAGCACGCCAGGCTTCCCTATCCTTCACTATCTCCCAGAGTTTGCTCAAACTCCTGTCCATCGAGTTGGTGATGTCATCCAACCATCTCATCCTTTGTCACCTCCTACTCCTCCTGCCCTCAATCCTTCCCGGCATCAGGGTCTTGTCCAATGAGTCAGTTCTTTGCATCAGGTGGCCAAAGAATTGGAGCTTCAGCTTTAGCATCAGTCCTTCCAATGAGTATTCGGTGTAGATTTCCTTTAGGATTAACTGGTTTGATCTCCTTGCTGTCCAAGGGACTCTCGAGAGTCTTCTCCAGCACCACAATTTGAAAGCATCAGTTCTTCAGCACTCAACCTTCTTTATGGGCCAACTCTCACATCCAAACACGACTACTGGAAAAACCATAGCTTTGACGAAGTAACCTGGGCAAGTTACTTAATTCCTTTGTGCCTTATTTTTCTGGTCTGAAAAATGGATACAAATGCTACTCACTTTGCATCTTAATTACTGTATATGCAAGAGCCCAGCATGGCCCTGGCATGAGAAGGGCAGTCTACTGCAAGCAGAAGAGAGAGAAGGGGGTAAGAAGGGCTTAAGTGGAGAGGTGGGGCTGGACAGGGAGAGAGCCAGAAGTTGGTGGAGAGGATTCAGGCTGGGGTCCCCCGCCACACACACACCCACCATACAAACACAGGAAAGGCCATATGAGGACACAGTGAGAAGGTAGTTGTCTACAAGTCAGGAAGGCAGATCTCACCAGTGTGAAAGATGAAATAAAATGAGGTTGCTTAGGTCAAGGGGTTTTTCAACGGAGCTGGGAGGATGTTAAGGAGGTGGGCCTGATACATGTCCTCACTAGGTGAGAAATGAGGGTTATAGAGGGGACTAACAGAGTCCAAAGGATCAAGGAGAGGGAGTTTCATTACAGGATGGCCAGGAGTGAGGAGGAAGGAGTGGGGAGGAGGGGAGGAAGAGGAATCTGGCAGCCGAGGTAAGCGGGACCTTGACAGAGACCCAGGACACTGCCACTCACCGCAGCTGAAGCCCGGCTCCACCGGCTGGTGTGCAAGGCAGCTTTGTGGAAGGCAGCCCAGGGAAACCCTCGAGCCCACCTGGGCAGACCCGCGATTCGGGCCCACATAAGTCACAGAGGTCTCAGCAGGAGTCAGAAGTTCATTAACACGGGACTTATCAGGCTGGGATGCCTGTTGGGGAGGAGACACAGCAAATCGATCTCATCATTCAAAGCAGGAAGGAAATGAAACATTTTGGAAGTCGTTGAAAGGCAGATTTTATGTTAATTGGAATTAAATGTTCAGTTAACCAGTTGCTCTCTGACTTCTTTTTTTAAATTGAAGACGGGTGAAAGAAGCAACACACTGAAGCGACTTAGCATCGCGCACATAGTTGACTTACTGTGCTGTAAACGTACCATTGCTGCTTCTCTATTAATATTTTATACGTAGTAGTTTCGTATCTCTTAATTCCAGGCTTCTAAGTTCTCTCTCCTCACCTTCCTCTTCCCTTTGGTAACCATTAGCTTGCTTTCTGTATCTGTGACTGTTTCTGTTTTGCATGTTTATTCACCTAATATCTTTTAGATTCCACATATAAGTGATAGACAGCAAACACTGTCTGACTTATTTCACTAAACATAATATTCTGTAGATCCATTCATGGTGCTGCAAATGGCAGTATTTCATTCTTTTTATGGCTGAGTAATAGTCCAATACACACACACACTACATCTTTTTAAGCCAATCATCTTTCAGTGGACTCTTGAATTGCTTCCATGTCTTGGCTATTATAAACAGTGTTGCTTTAAACACTGAGATGTTTGTATCTTTTGGAATGACAGTACTGTTCTCATTTTTTTCCCAAATATATACCCAGGAGTAGAATTGCTGAGTCATATGGTAATTTCATTTTTAGCATTTGTCCTTTTCTGTCTGACTTATTTCACTAAACTTAATATTCTCTAGGTCCAAACACATAGGTGCAAATGGCAGAATTTCTTCCTTTTTTTATGACTTTTGGACTTTGTAAGTTCAAGATAGATATCACCTTGGCACTCACTGGGCGCACCGTTGAGCTCAGGCTTATTCCAACTGTGCAGGATCTATCTGAGTCATTTCATCCATGACTTAATTTCTCATCAGGTTCTTTGCATGCTGATTGAAAATTTTCATAACCCTTGTCTCAGACATTTTCTCCAAGGACCAGCTTACCTTCTGTTTACAGAGTTTCCTGTGTTACATGCTGGAGCAGTCACCCCAAATTGGGATGAACTCTTTTGGGGAAGGTCAACTACAAATTGGCACTTGCCAAGAGCATTTGCCAGTGACTGAACAATAGCAACAAGGGCATTTGCCACCTGCCTCTGAGGAGATTGAACCCCATGCTGCTGCTGTTGACCTTTAACACCCCTGAGGGAGTTCAGGGTGGAGTGAGGCACTCTGCGCCAGGGAATCTGGTGGGACAGGTCCTTAGATAGTTAAATATTTTCAGGAACTGATTTCAAGATCCCAATCTTTGCATGTCTTCACATCTAGAAAAACGCTAAATCCCTGCATGATCACATCAGATCCTCGTGACTAACAGAAAAGCTCTTGTAAAGTAAGTGCTTGATTACCCTGAACACTCCTTTCACCAAAATCTTATATATTGACCATTCCCTACTACCTCTTTGGAGCAGGCTCTCAGAACTGAGGTGCTCTCTCCCAGGTTGCAGTCCTCATTTTGCCCCAAACAAGACTTAACTTGAAACTCTCAAGTTATGCATCTTTTTTTAGTTCATAGGAACAATGTGATCACTATCACTCATGAGTACCTGGATCAAAACCATTTCCACAGAAAGTATATGTGCGTACTAAGTCGCTTTGGTTGTTTGTGTCTGACTCTTTGCCACCCTATAAACTGTAGCCCACCAGGCTTCTCTGTCCATGGGATTCTCCAGGCAAGAATACTGGGGTGGGTTGCCATGCCCTTTTCCAGGGGATCTTCCCGATCTAGGGATGGCACTGACATCTCTTCTGTCTCCTGCATTGGCAAGTGGGTTCTTTACCACTAGCACCACCTGGCAAGCCCTCACTAGGATGTTATTTGCATTTTTCACTCCCATCGTTTCACTAGTCTACAGTAAGTTTTTCTAGAGATTATTGACCTGTGCCATCACAACAGTCTGCGTGTACAACATACGTGTGAATGTCAGACATTAAAGACATTTGCAGAAATGGAAAACATCTCTCTTCTATTTTTTATTCTGAAAATATAGTTCTTTTTCATAAAAACATTTTTAAGTCAGCATATGATGGGCTAATTGATATATATTTTTGTTTACTTTAAAAATTGATACATATTTTTTAAATTGATGTATATTGAAACATGTTTTGGGTTCCTCTTTTTAAAATATTTGCTTTACAATTTTTCTTGCTAAATTGATATTTTTTTCCTAAAGAAATAGATATTTTAATGAGAAATTTAATTGAAATGTGAATCTTAGTTTTTAGTGTAGTAAATATGATAGAAGCCTGGCGTGCTGCAGTTCATGGGGTCACAAAGAGTCGGACACAACTTAGCAAATGAACAACAACAACAAAATATGATAGAACCCACATAAACGAAAGGTCTTTGAAGAAATTCCGTGGCAGTCCAGTGGTTAGGTCCCGCGCTTTCACTGCAGTGCACCTGGGTTTGATCCCCGGTTAGGGAACTAAGAGGCCTGCAAGCCTCACAGCCCGGCAAAAGAAAAAGAAGAAAAAAAGAAAAAAGCTCTTTGAGTGTTTGATAACTTTTTAAGACTATAAAGAGGTCATAAGACCAAAATGATTGCAAACTGAGTGAGGCTGAGTACTTCTCTGCCTTCCCTTTAGCCTTCAGAACAGACCTGTAAAACAAAGCCTTTGCTCTCCAGCTTACAGAAGACACAAAAGAGGTTCACAGAAAACCCTGACTTCTAACAAGAGGCAGATCCAGGATAGGACATGCCCGCGGTCTCTGTTCCACCCACTTTTCTGCAGTATCTGCTAACCTCCATTGTGGCAAAAGGAAGTCTTCTCTTACGGAAGAGAAAGAAACCCACAACATTTAGCAATTTTGCAAGAGGCAAACTTCACTCTCAAAAGATTTCTGAAAAATATGCTGTGCGTTATTTTGTCTCAAAAGAAAGAAACAAATTTAGTTCAAAGTGACCTCTCTCCACTGGGCAGGGTCCTGTGGTTCGGACGTGAGCTCACCGTGTCTGCACAGCGCCCTCTGCCGGCCCGTCTCCGCTCCAGCACGGCTTGCTGTCATGCGGCGGCCTTGGACCCAGGTTCCGGCTTCCGGCGATCTTCCAAGGGATGGGAATTCTTCCAGTAGCAACCAGACGAAGGAAGCCTTCAGCATTGAACCCCGCCCTTGGGGCCGCTCCTGCTTTGCAGGTCCATTTTTCTGCCCGTTTTCCACATCCAGAGCTCAGAACACTCACAGAGGACTGCCTTCTCCTCTCTAGTGACTAGAGGGGGAAGCCTGGCATAAGCGTTGGACCCACACAAACCTATGTTTGCATCCAGGCCCTCCGACCCGTAGCTTGGCAAGTTACTTAATCTTTCCAAGCCCTGCTCTTCTCATTTTAAAAATGGAGATGTTGATATTTCCCTTGTAGTGTTTTTCTGAGCCTGAAGGGGGACAGTTCAGATGTGCTTGACAAGGCGCTGAACACTGCTGATCTCTGGTTCCCTGCTTCTGCTCTGGGCTGACAGTGATGGTGACCTGGAGTTGCATGAAACTTCACCACACCCTGGTAGCCCTAAGGTCTCGGTAGTAGATTCAGCTCCCAGCAAGGGCAGGCATTTGTGTAGCTCTCAGGATATAAAGTTGAAATAAGGTAGGTTTAATGCAGTACCTTCTAATCTTTTCACAAACATCACACAGCTCATTCTTCTCTTAAAAGACTTAAAAAAAAAAAAGTTGTTTTTTTTTCCAGCCACATTACTTGCTTGCAAGATCTTAGTTCTGCCACCAGGCATCAAACCTGTGCCCCCTGCAATGGAAGGGTGGAATCCTAAGCACTGCACCACCAGGGAACTCCCAAGATTTTAGTTTATTTTTCAAAGTTTTTTTTTTTTTTTTTTTATGTGAACCATTTTTCAAGTCTTTATCGAATTTGTTGCAATATTCCTTTTGTTTTTTTGGCCAGGAGGCAGATGCGATCTTAGCTCCACCCACCGCTTGCATTGGAAGGTGAAGTCTTAACCTCTGGACTTCCAGGGAAGTCCTGATAGCTTACAGTGAACGATGTTGGATTCGTGATCCCCGAAGATTTAGCTTCGGGACAAGAGACCAGACTTGACCACTCAGGGCTCCTGTGTGGGAAAAGTTTCGTTACAGTGAACAGGGACAGAGAATGCTTCTGATACACACAGGGGGTGGAGAGTGCCCCACTTGCTAATCTCAGCAAGGGAGCTGTATACTTTTTAAATTAGTTATTACAATAAACAACAGACTGGTTCCAAATAGGGAAAGGAGTACGTCAAGGCTGTATATTGTCACCTGCTTATTTAACTTCTATGCAGAGTACATCATGAGAAACACTGGGCTGGAGGAAGCACAAGCTGGAATCAAGATTGCCAGGAGAAATATCAATAACCTCAGATATGCAGATGACACCACCCTTATGGCAGAAAGCAAAGAAGAGCTAAAGAGCCTCTTGATGAAAGTGAAAGGGGAGAGTGAAAAAGTTGGCTTAAAGTTCAACATTCAGAAAATTAAGATCATGGCACCTGGTCCCATCACTTCATGGCAAATAGATGGGAAAACAGTGGAAGCAGTGACAGATTATTTTTGGGGGGCTCCAGAATCACTGCAGATGGTGACTGCAGCCATGAAATTAAAAGACGCTTAGTCCTTGGGAGAAAAGTTATGACCAACCTAGACAGCATGTTAAAAAAGCAGAGACATTACTTTGCCAACAAAGGTCCATCTAGTCAAGGCTGTGGTTTTTCCAGTGATCATGTATGGATGTGAGAGTTGGACTGTAAAGAAAGCTGAGCGCCAAAGAATTGATGCTTTTGAACTGTGGTGTTGGAGAAGACTTGAGAGTCCCTTGGACTGCAAGGAGATCCAACCAGTTCTTCCTAAAGGAGATCAGTCCTGAATATTCACTGCAAGGACTGATGCTGAAGCTGAAACTCCAATACTTTGGTTGCCTGATTCGAAGAACTGACTTGTTGGAAAAGACCCTGATGCTGGAAAAGATTGAAGGCAGGAGGAGAAGGGGACGACAGAGGCTGAGATGGTTGAATGGCATCACCGACTCAGTGGACATGAGTTTGGGTAAACTCCAGGAGTTGGTGATGGACAGGGAAGCCTGGCGTGCTGCAGTCCGTGAGGTCACAAAGAGTCAGACACAGCTGAGCAACTGAATTGAACTGAACTGAACGAAACTCACTCCCATAACATACATTTTTAAGATAACAGGAAGGAAAAACTGTCCTCAAGCAGGATACATTGCTGCTATATAACCCTTATACAGAGTTTAAGCTGAGTTGTGTTGTTGTGTAATCATTAGTTCTGGGTTTAAAGAAAAAACATTTTCTGTGACTAAAACTCAGAAATGTAGAGGGGAAAAAAAAAAAAAGATGTTTGTCCTTTCCTCCTCCTTGAGAATTCCAGACTGCTATCTTCTCTTCGAGAGCCCCAGGCCCCTCTTTCCTCCTCAGGGACCCCAGACTTCTTGTCAATCTACCTAGAAAAGGACTGTCTCAGTCCCAAGATTTAATTTTTAAAGCAGTTTTAGGGTTCATTGCAAATACTGAGCAGAAGGCGCAGGTATACCCTATGTACTTCCTTTCCCCAGACACCCACAGCCGCCTCCGCCATCAACATCTCCCACCAGATGGTACATTCGTTACAACTGAGGAACCTCCATGGACACATCACGGCCATCCCAATTCACAGCTCACCTGAGGGTTCACTCGGTGCTGTACGCCTATAGGTCCGGACAAATGTGTGTGAGCTCAATGCGTGTGTGCTCCACTGAAGGCAGGAGCTGCAGGGAGAGAAATACGAAGCTGCTGGCTTGGAAGATGGTGGAGGGGGCCGTTCGCCAGGAATGTCCATGGCTTTCAGAAACTGGAAAAGGCAAGGAAGCGGATTATCCCCTAGAATCTCCAAAAGAAAGACAACCCTGCCCACACCTTTGATTTTAGCCCAGTGGGACCCATATTGGACTTCTGATCTATGGACCTGAAAGAGAACAAAAGTGAAAACTGTTTGAAGCCACTAGGTTCCTGGTAATTTGTTACAGCAGCAAGGGGACATGAATACTGGAAGGGGGATACACCTCTGGGAGATCAGAACACTTTTAATTGCTGAAAAGTGAGAACCCACCCAGTGGTCAGAAGCAAGAGTCCTGTTGGTTTGACCCTCGGGCCTCACTTCACTATCGTCAATACTCTTCAAAACTTGGATAGTTTTGCATTGCAGCAATCCTCAAAATAATCCCCCAAATTGAAATGTTTGTTTCCCTTATGTGAAGGATTATTTATCAAATTAGCCTGTTGAAGTGATTATTCTCATTCATCAAATTGAATTTAATTAATTTTCGTATTTCAAGGGCTTGATAGCTGCTAACTATATCCGCTTGGCCAATCGCTCCATAAAACAATCTATGTTTTCCCCCTTTGCACTTCTTTGCATCCTAAAAGACTGTGTTCGCTTCTCTAGAGTAAAACTGTGAGGGATGCCAGGCCAGACAAGCAAATTCTCTGGAGGGAAGAGAATCCATTAGTAAAACACAGCCCAAGGATTGGTGGTAAACTGATGAATGCTAAGCGCATTGCTATGGCAGATGGAAGAGGGTAGAAGAGAGAGGTGCTTTTCCTTTAGACTCTGTGAGGATCCTGAAAGAGGGGCTGGGTTGCGGGACACCCCCACCCCCCGAGCCCCAGCCTCTGCCCGCAGTCTGGGAAGGCTTTCGAACGGCTTTTTCAGAGTTGGCTTCTGGTTGCCTCACAGGAGGCCCACATCTGCGAACGTGTTCGTACCCATCCTGGCTTTTCAGATCTGTTCGGGGACAGGCTGCCTTCAGAGCTGGCTGTGTCCTCAGGGCTCCGTCTGAGTGTCTGTCTGGTGGCCCAGCTTTGCAGCGTCAGGCTGTATTTTTGAGTCAACATGTACCGCAGCACTTATTCCCAGACTGGCCCGAGGGCAGTGCTAGAAAGGACTTCAAAAGAAAAGGACAAACAAGACAGAGAAGGAGAAATACGGTATGACATCCCTTATATGCGGAGTCTAAAAAGAAATGATATGAATGAACTTACTTACAAAACAGAAAGAGACTCACAGACTTAGAAAATGAATTCACGGTTGCCAGGGGGAAGGGATAGTTAGGGAGTTTGGGATGGACATGTACACACTGCTATATTTAAAATAGGTAACTAACAAGGACCTACTCATGGAACTCATGGAACTCATGGAACATGGAACTCTGCTCAATGTTATGCAGCAGCCTGGATGGGAGGGGGTTTGGGGGAGAATGGATACATGTATGTGTGTGACTGAGTCCCTTCACTGGTCACCTGAAACTATCACAACATTGTAAATCAGCTATACCCCAATACAAAATAAAAAGTTCAAAAGAAAAGGACAAACTATTGCTGGATTTACGTGATGTATAATCAAACTGATACCATTGCTCAACTTATTATTACATGTCTATGCAATTTATGTGTCTATTTATATATATATACACACTAATAGAGACAAAGCATTAAAGCAAAGTTTCTTTACATCTCAAGCAAGATTCTGCCATCAACATTCTATGACCTGTAATTAGTGCTCTGGTCAATAAGGTTATAACCATAAACTAAGCATAACTGTGCTTACCCTTCACTTTCAAATATCCACCCTCCCTGCATATTGACATAGATGTTCCTGTGTTACAAAGCATGTTATTTCACTCGATCCTCACAATGATCAGGTTTTCTGGTGAGGAATTTAGGGCTTAAAGGGTAAGTGATATGCCCGAGGTTACAGAGCTCCCAAATGGTGGGACTGAAGTCAGCTAATCACCTTTCTCTATCTTCTGTATGATTACACTTTGCGGAACTCAAAAATATTGAGAAGTTGTGATAGTCATAAAAAGAATGCTTATCAAATTCTGCATATATAATGTGCCAGGACCTGTACTGATCACTTCTGTGTACTTCTCATGTAATCTTTCTGCTCACCCTTAGATGTAAGTAGTGTAATTCTTACTTTGTAGATGAGGAATCTGAGGCCCAGAGAGGTGAATCAACAAACCCAAGGCCACACAGCTCACATCTGGTAGAGCCAGATTTGAACTCAGTTCTGACTCCAAAGCCCACGCTCTTCCCGTTTGGCTGTGTTATCTATTTTCCCTTTAGTGCAAATTTAAATCAGTGCTTCCACCTTTTGTGACAATATTTGCATTTTGCAACGTCTCCAGTTAAGGAATGGGAAGATTTGTTTCTTTAGTTTGGGTTTTAATTCCAAGTCTCTGGAAATATGTGGGGGTGGGGAGGGTCTAGGGGGTCAGCATGCAGCCCCCTAGTGTCTCTGAAATTCACACCTCAGAGCCAGCCAGTCCAGGCTGCGGAGGGCACAGCTTCAGTTCTCCAGGAGGTTCAATAGGTTCTTCTGAAAAGTGTTGCATCTGCAACAGAGCAGTCCTGAGCCCTAGAGACAGAACACCTGAGTCCAAGCAGCCCTGAACAGAGGAGCCTGGCGGGCTGTAGTCCACAGGGTCGCACAGAGTCAGACACGACCACAGCAACTTGGCGCAGCATACACGCACATGGCCCTGCTCTTGAGGAGCTCACAGCCTGGACAATTCATTTCCTTACCCTCCTGGAGACTCTGCTTCCTTTTATTGTAACAGAGATTAAATTAGATAATGTGTGTGTGTTTGGGGCAGGGGGGGGCAGGCAAAACAGGGAAGCTCTTCTTTCGTGTTCTCCTCCAGGGAGTCAAGGTTCCCCTGACCCGTCTCTGGGCGAGCGCTCTGCACAAACCCTCAGCGCCTGCCGGCGCAGGCTAACGATCAGAGGCTTTCCCACTCTGCCTTCTGAAGGGTTTGTGCTGTGCTGGTTGGTACACGTGTCATTTCCTTCAGGAGTTTCCAAACCTCATCACCAAGGAGCTGTCTCCCAAGTAAAGGCTGTTGTGCGTGTTAAGAAACGACTTTGCTCATCTGCAGACCCCACTGGTTGGGTGGCATCACCGACTCAGTGAACATGAGTTTGAGCAGCAGTGTTGACTACTTAGTCCTTGTTTTCACAACTGCTGAAAGTGTCTCTCTCTCTCTCTTTTTTTATTAAACTTTTTGTTTTGTATTGGAGTATAGCTGATTAACAATGTTATGGTAGTTTCAGGTGGACAGCAGAGGGACTCAGTCACACATACACAAGTATCCATTCTCCCCTAAACTCACCTCCCATCTAGGCTTCCACATCACATTGAGCAGAGTTCCTGTGAAGTGTCGCTTTTAAGTCCTGCATCTTTATTGAATTAATGTCTGCAAAAGCCAGTCCTGTGCAAATGCTGGATGTCGCGTCTCAGTCTGGACCGATATGGACCCCATCTGGCAGAACCATGACACTTTCTGACAGACAGTGTCAGATAATTCCAGAAAAGCAACAGCTCATTGGCACTAGTGTTAACCACTTCATATCAAATTTTCCATGGTTTCTTCATAGTCTGTAAGACTTTAGACTCTGGTTAAGAAAGAATGAAACACGATAAAGCAACTTAGCTTTTATAAAGTCTTATCATCAAGACACATAAGTTTGCCAAAGCTGTGTCCTGAGCCCTGGCTGTGTGCAGAACTGTGTGAGGTAAGTTGGTGTGTGTGTGTGCAGGTCATGGACCCTGCTCTCAGGGTCCTTATAATAGACAACTGGATGCAGACATAATGTGCTGGATGAAATGGGGAAAGTATACTTGGTCAGTGTTAGCAGTGTGGCCAGTGAGAGAGAAATCAACATTTGTGCAGGTTCAGGGACAGTATCTGGAAACTAAGAATTGTGAGGGATATTCAAGAATCTACAGGAATGAGGAAACAGAAAGGTCAACAGGGGAAGCATTTTAGGCTGAAGAAACAAAGGCACCCACATGAGAATTTGCCCCAGGGTGATTACGGCATTGAGAGTGTTCTAGCCTACTTGGTCCACTTCTTTTAGAACAGTGGGCATCAAGTTTGCAAGGATTAATTGGGCTCAATAAAAAGGAGGTTGAATTCTAAGTTGAGGAGTTTGGCTTATTTCAATTGTGAAGTCTCTGAAAGTTTTTTGAGCAGACAAACGGCATTGTGAGAGTGAATTTTAGGAAAGTTATACTGGTGGTGGTGTTTAGAGGGGGGTGTCATTAAGGAGAAAAGATATAAGGTGGGGGAGTAGTTTGAGGACTATTACAAAGAGCTGGTATGAAACCATAACAACGGAAACTAGGGTGACCACAGAGGGAAAGAAAAATAAGGGACAAATAAATGCAAGTTGGAGAGCAAGCAGATAGTAGGCTCACAGAAAAGGCAAGAGAGACAATGACATCATAGGGTGAAGGTGGAAAATCTAGAACTTGTTGGTATAGTTGGCTTAAACAAGTTAAATTTGAGGTCTGGTGAGACAACCCCAAGTGAAAGGTAAAAATGGCCAGCAAGTTACTGGGGATTCCAGAAAGCAACTGAAAATGAATTCCAAGCTGTAGACATGATTTGTGTGGCATTCGAGTGGAGAGGATGGCTGAAGTTGAGTACTATAGTCTGTAATAAGTTTTAAAATTAGGTAGAGTGACTCCTTTCACTTTGTTCTTTTTCATAATTGCTTTAGCTCTTCGAATTCTTTTGTCCTTCCATATCACTTTTAAAATAAACTTGCCTATATCTACAAAAAAAAAAAAAATCTGCTGGGATTTTGATAGGAATTGCATTAAACCTGCAAATCAGTGTAGGGAGAACTGACATCTTTATTACGTTGAGTCTTCCAAATATGAACATGGTATGTCTCTAACATTTCTTTATATTTTCCATCCTTTCTTTCATCAGTATTTTGTGGTTTTCAGCATACAAGTCCTATACATGTTTAATTTTATTGGAAAAAATCCAATATAATAATTTTAAAATCATTTATACAGATGATAAATACAAAGAGTTTTGAAATGAAACTAGGTGTCAAAAGCAAATGTTATGTATTTATCTTTTCTCTCCAAAGCAGCAAGAAAGAAGGGAAAGAAGTGAGAGTTGACATGGGTTAAGGCCCAACAGCGAAGGGCTCTAGGGAGCCAGAGATTCCACAGGAGAAGCAAGCCCAGGGTGGGGCAAAGGGTTCCCCGAGGGAGATGTGCAGACATACCCCAGATGGCCTCTACCTATTTCATACATAGTACTATCGAGGAGTACCCAGGGCCACCACCAGCTGAGGGTGAGACTTGGAAGCCTGGGATCTCACAAGCAGGATACACATGATCCCTTTTACTGAGGAGGCCCTATATGAGATTCCCAGTTTCCCATCCAACTATGGGAAGGTAGTGTATATGAACTGAAATCACTCAAAGACCAGGGGACTCAGTCCTAGAATACACACTATGGCAACCTGCTCTGATGTCATATCCACTGTATTGATGTCTTTTTCTTAATAGCTCAGTATTTCTTCTTGTTGCCAGTAGTCGTGGCTGTAAACTTACCCTTAACATTTCCCAGCTGCGAAGCCACTAGGGCACAGCTTCCAGGTAAGCCTATGGTGGTCCCTACCGCAGGCAGAGGAGCTAACATCAGGAAGGGTCGTGTTACCCCTTACACTCTTCCAAAGATAAAAGTAAAACTAAGCTCAAGCACTGAGAGTTTTTGCCTTAAAAATCACATCTCTTCCATGATAAAACAGAGAGAACTGGAATATTAGAATTCAGAAAAACAAAGATGAAAATGCAATATCCGTGAAGAAAACAGCAAATCAAATTATATTATCCCCTGAAAGAAATTGAATTTTGTTTTTAAAGGCAAGTATGATCTTTCTACGGCAGGATATAATTTTTGGCTCTTTTGTCACAAACAAATCACTAAAAAGCAATAGCATTTTATTATTGCACAGAGCAGTTCTTGAAGAGAAGGAAGTGACGGGTGTGCCGTGTCATGTCAGGCTTTTGTTCAGGCTTATGGAAGATACTGAAAACACCAAGGCAGACACCTATCCAAACTCTGTGCAGAAATCCACAAATAAATGGAGCAGACTCCAAGACAAAAAGTAAAATAGCACACCATGGGCCACTGGTCTCCAGCATTGTGCAAGTTACAAATTCTAATATAAAACTATCTGGTATAAATTACTTATACCTACTACTCAAGATTACTTGAGTGAGTTCAGAAATAAAAGTGGAAGAGAAAATGTGGGCCATATAAGTAGAGGAGTCCACAGCTGGGCATTTGGAAGGGGGCCCCAGAGAAGGCGAGAGCGTGGTTTTGTGGGGTAGGAGGGATGAGCTGGGAGCCTGTGTGAGCAGGCTCTTTCCTACTGTGACGTGGGCTTTCTCGAATAGGGGCAGTCACAGTGAGGAACGGCACTCCAGAATGAACAGGGCGAACCTCCACATGAGGGAATTTTTTAAAATATTTTATTTATTTATTTCGACTGTGCTGGGTCCTTTTTTTTCTTTTTTTTTAAGGTTTTCCCTAGAATTTCTGGGTTTATTTACATGTTGTCCTAATGCTTTGTTTTTTCCCTCTTTATATTTTTTGTTTGTTTTTTCCCTCTTTATTTAAATCTTTACTTCATCTGGAATTAATTTCATTTTAGATATGGCATACTGTCAATATTTTCTGCAAAATAAGGAACTACAATTGTAATTATCGACTTAACTAAAGTGGTATTTAGAAAATTGGTTTAAGTTCTCAGCTCTTTTCTCTACCTGTAGCATGGTTAATTGCCATGCAGGGTCTTCTCTAGTTGCGGGGAGCAGGGGTTACTCTCTAGTTGAAGCACAGGCGGCTTCTCTTGTTGGGGAGCACAGGCTCGGGGGCACACGGGCTTCAGTAGCTACGGCGCGTGGGCTCAGCAGTGTGGCACACGGGCTTATTTGCTCTGAGGCATGTGGGATCTTCCCGGACCAGGGATAGAACCGCTGTCCCCTAAATTGCAAAGCAGACTCTCAACCACTGGACACCAGGGAAGCCTGACACAAGGGATTTGAGTGATGATTTGGTCAAGGTTAGAGGGACCACGGGAAGGAGTCAGAAAAAGGAACAGTAGCAAAGGTTCAATAGTCTCCATGCTTCCACTGCAGGGGGTGAGGGTTTGATCCCTGGTCGGAGAACTAAGATCTGCATGCCACGCAGTGTGGCCGGCCATCCCCTCCCCCAAAAAGTGCTTACTCTGGGCCAGGCACTGGTCTCAGGACAGTTTACAGATGAAGAAAGTAAGGCATGAAGAGGTTAAGTAAATTGTCTAAGATTACTCAACCAGCAGAACTTAAGTCACTGTTCTTCACCACCACATTATGAAAGTGGTTTTAAAAGTTCTAAATATGAGTCACAAATAGAAAAGTTGGTGCCAAGTCTTCCCTATTTCATAGCCAGTTGCCATAATAAATCCCCCTGTTTGGGACTTAATGACATGGTCCCTTGTCACTGTCATTAAGACTGGAAGATTTCCATTGCTGCTGCAAAGACTTAAAGAAAATGCAATCACTGAGGGAGAAATTCTCCATGAGGAGAGAAAGGGCCTGGGATGGAAGATTTGGTTAAGAGACACAGCAAAATGTGGAAAAAACAAACATGGGGCTGGGATTCAGGTGGTTATGGAACAATCATTCAACCTCAATCAAAGGGTTCAGTCTGGAATGTCCAACATAAAGGTCGGAAGTGTCACCAAAGTGAAATGACCCCACTAGGCAGCTAGTAAACAGAAGAGAGAAACTGACTAAGCTATAGCCCAATCATTGTGTGAAGCAAAATCTGGTTGACTGAACACACTGCATACCTGTAAATGACCTTCTTCATGATTTACTCATAATTTGGCAAAGGGGCTTTGCCCAAGAAGCATCCAAGTAACAGGTAGTCATACTGAAAACCACTAGGGGGCAGTTCAGTTCAGTTCAGTTGCTCAGTTGTGTCCGACTCTTGGCAACTCCATGGGCTGCAGCACGCCAGGCTTCCCTGTCCATCGCCAGCTCCCAGAGCTTGTTCAAATTTATGTCCATCAAGTCAGAGATGCCATCCAACCATCTCATCCTTGGTCGTCCCCTTCTCCTTCTGCCTTCAATCTTTCCCAGCATCAGGGTTTTTCCAGTGAGTCAGTTCTTTGCATAAGGTGGCCAAAGTATTAGAGTTTCAGCTTCAGCGTCAGTCCTCCCAATGAACAGTCAGGGTTGATTTCCTTTAGGATGGACTGGTTGGATCTCCTTGCAGTCCAAAAGACTCTCAAGAGTCTTCTCCAACACCAGAGTTCAAAACCATCAATTCTTCGATGCTCAACTTTCTTTATGGTCCAACCCTCACATCCATACGTGAATACTGGAAAAACTATAGCTTTGACTAGACAGACCTTTGTTGGCGAAGTAATATCTCTACTTTTTAATATGCTGTCTAGGTTGCTCGTATCTTTTCTTCCAAGGAGTAAGTGTCTTTTAAGGGGGCAGTACCATGGAGAAAACAGCAGGAGGGGTGGCCTCCCAAGGTCTCACTCGTTAGAGAAGAGCATGTATTTGATTCTCACCATCCGTGGAAGGTACTAGCAGTGCACAGCAAGGAGCCTTCTCTTCCATCACAGTGGTTTCCTTCTTCTCTGCAACTATGTTTAATAGCAAAACAAGGGACTTCCCTGATGGTCCAGTGTTTAAGACTCTGCCTTCCAATGCTGGAGGCTCAAGTTCAATCCCTGGTTGGGAAATTAAGATCCCACAAGTCCCATGGGTGTGGCCCAAAATTTAAAAAATTAATAATAATAGGGAAAACAAGATTCATCATTTCAAACTTTGGCTTTGAGGTCGATCCAGGGTGTACCATGGGGCGCTGTGCTGTCTTGACCACACGACATGGGGCCCGTCCTCCAGGCCCACCTTGGCCGAACCTAGTGCTTTATCACAGAGCATCTTTATCAGGCCTCTCAGAGCTTCTGGTGAGGCTCAGGACAACAGCCACACATCTGTTTCAGGCCACAAGGGGGAGGAGACGTCTTCTTTCTTACCTCTCTCTCTCTCAGAGCTTTTGCTCTGCAAAGCAGTGTTCCTTTCAGAATGAAGTTGCCAGCATCCTGCCAGACACAGATAACAAAAGTCAGCACCCATGTGAGCCAACTCCTGGGTCTCTTTCTGAAACTCTCCAATTATAAGAGTTCTCCCAGTGCTCAGCTCCCACCCGGGACCTCTGGTCACTAGTGTTGGCTGCTTATTTTGTCTGAAATGTCCTTCTCTAATTCCCTCCTCCCTTGGGTCTGCCTAATTCCCATTCATCCAGTAGGAATTACCTTGGTCACCTCCTCTAGGAAGTCTATCCTGACTGCCCCCAGGTTACACAGTAAACTACTCGTGTATATGGCCCCCAGCATGCTGTGCTAAGCTCATTACAGGATTTATCGAGCTGTAAAACATTTTCTCTTTTCTCCCACTCGACTATAAGCTTCATCAGGGAAGGGTGTGTGTCTGGATCATTGTGAATAACCAGTATTCAAGAGAAGAAACATTTAGGGCCTTGATGAATATTTGTGTGCCTGCATGCTCAGTTGCTAAGTCACGTCCGACTCTTTTGCAGCCCTATGGACTGTAGCCCACCAGGCTCCTCTGTCTGTGGGGTTTCCCAGGCAAGAATACTGGAGTGGGGTGTCATTTGCTTCTCCAGGGGACCTGCCCTACCCAGGGATCAAACTCGGATCAAACTCGTGTTTCCTGCATCTCCTGCTTGACAGGGGGATTCTTTACCACTGAGCCACCTGGGAAGCCCTGACAAATCTTTGCAGGATGAACTGATGTTGGAACCAGGCAGGTGCAGAAAAATAATCATTTAGGAGTGGGATGGTCAAGAACACAGGTGCTGGTGTCAGACAGACCTGGGTTAGAATCCCAGTCTTGTCACTGATTCCAGCTAAGTGATGTTACACCTCCATAAGCCTTAATTCCCTCATTTATAAAACAACAATGACAATAGATAATTATTAGCTTTGTTTTTTATTACAGGACCTACCTCAGGATTGAAATAAGGATCGGATGAGATGTTCTGAGTGCTTACAACAGAACGCAGCCCGTTCTAAAGGCTTGACAATCCTTAGCAATACGCCCACCCCTCCCCCAATGCTGGCCTAGCCCTTCCCCTGCAGGAGTGGATTTGAAGAGGAAAAAAAATCATTAATTTGCTTAGAAAATCCTGACATTCATATTTGAAGAAAACAAAATCGGATTGTTTTTCAAAGACAGCCTCCCATCAGCCAGAAGCCGATTACTCATCTTTTAAGGAGATGAGTAAATATCTTTTGCACTGTCATCCCGGAATGAGTCACAGCAGCGGAGGGTCTCGTTTCCAAGGGCGCATTTGAAGTGTGTCTCAAGAGCCCTTTGTTCCAGAACTCGCCACTAGGTGGCAGCCGAGCCGAGGATCCTCGGAGAGGAGAGGGCCTGACCCTTGAGAGGGCTTGCAGAGGCCTCAGTGCTTGGAAACGAATAACTGACTCACCCAGGGAATGTTAGCCCAGAAAATGACAAGGGCTTATTTCAACAGCGTGTAAGATACACAGTCCCCGGGCCCAGAGTAGTACTATAGACCCGGGAAGCCTGAGGGTCACCTCCTCAGAAATAAAAAATTCAGACCGTTGACCAATGAAGACCCAAGAGCTTATAAACTATTTTGGACACGTTATAAACTTGATCCCAAGATAATTAAGTGATAGTGCAAACAGCCTTATCTAGCTGTGTGTCTTCCCTGTTTAAAAGCCTGCAGTGACCCTGTGGGGGGTTCTTAACCAGAGGTGCGAGGGTGGGAGCTGGAGTCTGATGTCAGGATCTCCAGGGGAGCAACCCTGCTTTGAGAAAGAATATTCAATACGCCTGTTTTTCTCTTTTCTTTCCTTTTTCTTTTTGACCACTTCACAAGGCATGTGGGATCTGTTCCCCAACCAGGGATGGAATCTGGCCCCTCTGCATTGAAGGCAAGGTCTTAACCACTGGACCACCAGGGAAGTCCATGCCTACTTTCTTCATAATACAAACACAGGAAGCAAAGCTTTGAGAGGGGTCTATCTAGTGGCTATATGCAAAAGATAGAGTGAAAAAGCCTTGACAGGGCATGACATTTATTTTAAAAGGTATCAGAAACATGGACACAGTATTAACAACAATAACGATAATGAACACTTATTAAGGATTTAATATGCACAGTTGATTTCCTGTAGCATTGACAGGTTTGCTCTCCTTGCAGTCCAAGGACTCTCAAGAGGCTTCTCCAGCCCCCCAAAGTGAAAGCAATGTATAGTAATATGTTACTATGTGTAAAGTAGCTAGCTAGTGGGAAGCTGCTATATCATACAGGGAGCTCAGCTCAGGGCTCTGTGATGACCTGAAGGGGTGGGATAGGGGGTGGGAGGGAGGCTCCGGGGAGGGGACATATGCATACGTCTCGCTGATTCATGTTGTACAACAGAAACCAACACAATATTGTGAAGCAACGATACTCCAATAAAAAAATAAATTTAAAAAATACAGCATTGCTTGCCTTGAAGGCTTTGGGAAACCCTCCTGTCCATCTTCTTTCAAGGGCAGGGCCCCAGCTCACGTTGCTCTCGCAGACACGCAGGCTTTGCCCACGTCCTCCTGGCCACTTGTCATCAGCTCGGACACTGCTTCCTCTACGGAACCCCGATGGCCACCATCCACGTTCCTGGGGCTCTCTTCTCTGCTGCCGGGGGTCTCCGTCACAGCTAGAACCCTGGAACACTGGCACGTTCCACTTACTGCCTTAGACCCGTTTGTCTGCCTCCCGCACTGGACTTCCTGAGGACCCGACTTGCTCTTGTTCATTCTTGGCTGTGCAGTCTAGCTCAGCGCCTGCCACAAAAGAGATGCTCACCATTCCAAACGTTTACCAAATGATCTTAAGTATCCTGTTTCTTTTCTCAGGATGGAGAGTGCAACACCTTAAACCAGGGGTGTCCTTGCCTGGAGAATTCCATGGTTAGAGGAGCCTGGCGGGCTACAGCCCGTGAGGCCCCAAAGAGTCGGATACAACTGAGCGACTGACACTTTTCACTTTCCCCAACCCCTGGTTAGGAACCAGGCCGCCCAGCAGGAGGTGAGTGGCACCCTCATTGCTTGCATTACCGTCTGAACCACCACCGCCTTCCATGGAAAAATAGTCTTCCACAAACCCCATGCCTGGTGCCAGAAAGGTTGGGGACCAATGCTTTAAACCATACAACTGACCTGTATTTAAGAGCTGGGGGGGGCGGGGGGTGGCATCCATGCAATTCCAGTTGTTAGCTCCTGTTCTCAAGTACGTTCCAAGACAGGACCAAGTCTGGGACACTGGGCATGGCTGAGGCTGTGAAAGCGACATTGGCAACTTGCCCCATGGGGCTTCTTTTGGAGCCCGTGTATGCCTGACTAGAGACCCCGGTTTAGAGCAAGGAGCTGGGGGCCGTCCCTCTGGCCCCTTTCTTGATGCTCTCTCTGGTTCTCAGTGAGGGCTGGGAATTCTTCCAGGGAGGAAACCCACAGTCAGCAAGCTTTTTCACAATTTATTTCAGGCCGTTTGTCTTCCTCTAGGTGTGTGGCACTGTAGGGCTGAAGCTCACAGCCATTGTCCTAAATCCCTTGCAGATACAGATGTGTGCAATTTTTAGATGATATAAATGCAGTGTCAAAGCACTGCTCCCAGGTCAATTTAGTGCTCCCCATGGGCACAGAAGCACTGCAGTGAACTTGCTGCCTTGGCAAGAGATACCTTCTGAAATCAACCTCTCCTGAGAGCTCCATCTCCTGAGTTTATAGCAAGTGTTCAGTATGCCTCCTCTAAGAGCCGAATAAAATGCCTATTTTCTGGTCCTGTCTAGCTAAAGATCTCAAAAACGTATTGTGAATATTTTACGCTCATGGTAAAATTGAGAGACTAATGTAACAAACATCTCTCCTCTCTCACCCACTTTGTCACATGTTCACATTTTACTGTGTTGTTCCCAAATTCTTTTTCTTAAGATGTAAATTACAGATACGGATGAAGATTCCTTGGGGGCAAAAGCTCCAAATCTCATCCCTGTCTCCCTTCACAATCTTGAATTTTAATGTTTATCATCTTCAATAGTGTTAAACATTGACTACATATGTATGAATCCATAAACAAGATGTAGTGCTGTTTTTGAACTGTTTTAGCAGTATAAAAATGACATACTACTGCACTGATCTTTCTGTAAATTGCTTTCTTCACTCAATAATATTATTTTTGAGATTTTAAAATATTGATACACATAGGACTAGCTCATTCACTCTAACTACTGAATTGTAAGAATAGATGGTTGCTTTATTTTTTCTGTGATTTGTGAACATTTTGTTATTCTTCTTTTTTTTTTTCCTGCAAAAACAGTACCAGTGACCTGTCTTATACACATCTACTGTGCAATTTGAGAAAATATGTCCAGAGCAGAATTGGTGGGTTATAGAATTAGATATCTTTGACTTCACTAGATATTGCCAAATTGTTTTCTGAAGTGGTTGTATCAATTTATATGGCCAATAACAATGTCAAGGTTTCCATTTTTTCATGTCCTTGCTTCTTCTATATGGAAAAAATTTCAAACTTACAGAAATGTTTCCAAAATGGTACAATGAACACATGTATCTACTTTCTTTCAACATTTACTAACATTTTGCTACATTTGTTTTTCCTTTCTCTTCAAAATTTCTTTGCCTTTTGTGTTGTTTCCAAATGATACATATGTTGAAACACATGTATACATACATAAATAAAGATATGTAATAAATACAAATGAATTTTTAAATATGTATGTATCTATCCTAGAACAAAGATATTCTCCTACATAACATAATGCAATTACTACACTCAGGAAATTAAACACTGAGATAACTCTATTACCTATTATATAGGCCAGATTCAAAGTTCTCCACTGAGCTAATAGTGCGCTTCATAATTTTTCCTCCAGTCCAGAATCTAATCAGGGATTGAACATTGTATTTAATTGCCATATATCTTTGGTCTTCTTTAATTCCCTTTAATCCGGAAAAATTGCCCAGCTTAAAAAATAAAATTCCATGACATTAATATTTTTTCCCCTTGCCACTTCTTGATAACATCAGACTTTTTCATCTTTGCCGCATTGACAGGGAGTGAAATATCTCATTGTGATTTTAATTTGTTTTCCCTTGATTCCTAGTGCAGTTGGGAAAACTTTCATATGCATATCGGCAATTCAAGCATCAAAAATATTTTCTGTTTAATATCTTTTGCCTGTTTCAGTACTTTGTAGTTTGCATTTGTTTTTACAGATTTAGGAAAGTTCTCTATATATTCTGTAAACCAAACGATTGTCAGTTAAAGGCCATGTTAGCTATGATGCTTGGGTAGATTGTTGAACAGAGGTTTTTAATTTTAATAATCAAATGTATCAATGTTTCCCTTAATGATTTGTGACTTTGCAAAAAGTCCTTTCCCATCTCAAATTCATAGGACATTCTCATAATTTTAGATCTTTTATCCACTTGAAATCTATTTTGTGCATATGATAAGTATCTAACTTCAACTTTTTATATGTAATGCACTAGTGCTACTTATTACTCTAACCCTAACCCTAACCCTAACCCTAATCCAGAGCCCATCCTTTCTCCACTGATTCTTAATGCACCTGTCATAATCAGGTTTCCATATAACTAGCATAATGCTCTTTTCACTCAAGAGTGGAATTGGTGGGTCATAGGTCATAGACACCTATATCCTTACTAGATATTGTATAATTGTCCTATAAACTGATTGTATTGATTTATACTGCCAATAACAATAACAAAGTTTCCATTTCTTCACCAACTCTCTTTTGGGAAATATTCCCTTGCTTTATTTATCTGTCCCTATTGGGTTTCTCTGGCAGCTCAGTAGTAAAGAATCCACCTGAGATATGGGTTCAGTCCCTGGGTCAGGAGGATCCCCTGGAGGAGGGCTTGGCAACCCACTCCAGTATTCTTGCCCGGAGAATTCCATGGACAGAGGAGCCTGGTGGGCTACAGTCCATGGGGTCTCAAAGAGGTGGACATGATTGAGCAGCTAAACAACAACAAGCCAATATTACACTATCTTAGAGTAGGTTCACATTTGCAATAAGTGCTATTATCTGGTAAGAGTGAAGGTCCCAAAAGGAGGATGAGAGACAGGTGAGGCAGAGCCAAACTTCCTCACCTATACCTTAGCTGACCTCTGTCTCTCACTCACAGACACACATTGGCTAACTAATGCTTGTTGATGAGTCTCCCGAGATTTTTCGGTTGTTTATCATTTAGCATTAGAAGAATATTGTGAAGATGAAATGAGCAAGTCCCAGTGAAGTGCTTGGTACAAAGTAAGCCCTCTGTAAATATAAGCTATTATTCAATTTGAGTTAATGGCAGTGAATTAGCTGAGTCACTCAAGTTAGAGACTTGGGGCTCATGAATGATTCCTATTCTGTGCGTCCACACACAATAACCAAGTCCACTGATTCTGTGTGCATGCTAAGTTGTTTCAGTCGTGTCCAGCTCTTTGCAACCCCATGGACTATAGCCCACCAGGCTCCTCTGTCCATGGATTCTCCGGGCAAGAATACTGGGGTGGGTTACCATTCCTTCGTCCAGGGGATCTTCCTGACCCAGGGACCGAACCCAAATTGCTTCTGTCTCCTGCATTGGCAGATGGGTCCGCTACCATAGTGCCACCTGGGAAGCCCCTTCCTTGGTATTTCTCACAGTGGTTCCTTCTCTCCCTCCTTGGTCCTGGCTTCCCTGCTGGCTCAGATGGTAAAGTGTCTGCCTGCAATATGGGAGACCCGGGTTTGATCCCTGGGTTGGGAGGATCCCCTAGAGAAGGGAATGGCAACCCACTCCCATATTCTTGCCTGGAAAATCCCATGGACAGAGGAGACTGGTGGGCTGCAGTCCATGGGGTTGCAAAGAGTCAGACACGACTGAGCGACTTCACTTTCCTTTTCCTTGGTCCCTGTTCTGGTTCAGGTCCTCATGGCTGCTTATCTGAATTACAGGGCTCCCGGCAGCTCTTCTTGTTCTTCCAGTTCTTCCTCCTTGGTACTACCAGAATGATATTTCTAAGATGCATTTGATTGTGACAGTCCTTGGTGCCTTGAGAATAATACACTGACTAGCTGTGTGGCTCTGAGTAAGCTACTTAACACCTCATGTCTTTGTTTCCGAATCTGTAAAGTGGGACCATCGCAATATCTCTTAGAGCTGTTGTAAACATGGGATCTAATTCAGGTGTAGTACACGGTATATGATAAGCACTCTGAAAATATTACTTCCAGTCATTAGTTTCTCATTTTCTTTATGTGATACCTGATGCTGGTTTTGTCTCCAGCATCCTTATTACTTTCCTTCTTTTAAGCAGTCTCTTAAGGAAGTCTTAGCCATGTAGTTCAGGTTGGATTGACCCCATCCCAACTCCAGAGGTGAGTCCCAATTGACATAGGAGTGTTCCATCACCTCAAGCCACATCAGACCAATGAAAGCCAAACAGGTTTGATTTCAGTGATTCAGTTTGCATTACTGAAAAGTAGATTCTCCTTACCCCCACTCCAGTGTTCTTGCCTAGAGAATCCCATGGACAGAGCCTGGTGGGCTACACAGTCCACGGGGTTGCAAAGAGTCGGACCTGACTTCAGCGACTTAGCACAAGCATGCACAAACTCTCCTTTCCTGGAGATCCTGAACAAGAATATTTGCAGCTCCAGGAGTTACAGGCTACTACTGTTGGATCACAAGTGAAAAGATAGCTTTATAAGAAAGTAAGTCTATGGAGAGCAAACTGTAGGCTTGCAATGAGACATGACTGAACTCCTGGTTCCAGCTTCACCTGAAGGTAGCCCTCTATCATGATATTTCATGAGCCCATAAGTTTGCTTTCTTGTTTAGGCTGAATTTTATATGGGTTTCCAGCTACTTGCAACATAGAATCTAACATATGGTGCCTGAAAATGGATTCTTGAGCACTTGTTTGACTTCAGACCGTATTGTTCTAAGTGAAGCTGACTCTGAGGTCCACACCTGCTATGGTAGATTTAGGGATGGCTCCCCAAAAGAAATGTCCACCTAGAGTCTATGAGTGTGACCTAATTTGGAAAAAGGGTCTTTGCCAATGTCATTAAATTAAGAATGTTAAAATGAGATATTACTGAATTAGCAGGGTGGGCCCTAAATCCAATGACAGTTGTCTTTATAAGAGACAGAAGAGGATACAACGTGGATGGAAAAGAAGGGATGGCCATCTGAAGGCAGAAGCAAATGTTGGATTGATGCACCCACAAGCTGATGACTGTCAAGAACCTCCAGAAACTGCAAGGAAGGATTCTCCCCTAGAGTCTTCATCACTAGAGCCTGGGGCATTTGAATTCAGACTTCTAGCCTCCTAGAACTGTGACAAAATTGATTCCTATTTCTTTAAGCCATCAAATTTGTGGTATTTTGTTAATTAGGAAATTAATACACCTTAGGTGGGCAATTTGCATATCTAGAACTACCTTAATGAGGGGACCCTCCTCCCCGGCAATTTCTATCCCTTAGAGGAGAAGTTGCTGTGCAGTGCTAAGCTGCTTTAGTTGTGTCTGACTCTTCGTGACCCCATGGACTGTAGCCCACCAGGCTCTTCTGTCTATGGGATTCTCCTGGCAAGAATACTGGAGTGGGTTGCCATGCCTTTTTCCAGGGGATTTTCCCAACCCAGGGATTGAACCAGAGTCTTTTCTATGTCTCCTGCATTGGCAGACAGGTTCTTTACCACCAGCACCACCTGGGAAACCCTAGGAGAAGTTGCCTGAGTATATTTATTCACATCCTCATAGTCTTCACTATGGTTCTTCCTACCGTAACACAAGACTATTTTCCATATCCGTATCCTGAAATTTTATCTACATCCTTTCCCCTCCTTTTCTATCAAAATGTAAACCAAACTAGGGTGACCATATGTACCACTTTGCCCAGAACTGTTCAGTTTATACCTCCTGCCCTAATGTTATTATTGCTGTTATTTTAATATTATTTATTCAGCTGAGCAGGTCTTGGGGCTTCCAGGTGGTGCCAGTGATAAAGAACCCATCTGCCAATGCAGGAGAGGAAAGAGACACAGATTTGATCCCAAGGTCAGCAAGATCTCCTGGAGGAGGGCATGACAACCCATTCCAGTATTTTTGCCTGGAGAGTCCCATGGACGGAGGAACCTGGTGAGCTACAGTCCACAGGGTTGCAAGGAGTCTGACTTGACTGATGCAGCAGCACCCACGAACACTGCCATATATATCTTAGTTGTGCCCTCAGGATCATTTTAGTCATTGTTGCCGCATGTGGGATCTAGTTCCCAGATCAGGGATCAAACCCAGGCCCCCTGCATTGGGAGCATAAAGTCTTCACCACTGGGCCACCAATATTATTATTAATATTATTATTAATAGCAGACTTTCACTCTCAAAGTGTCTTAATTTGTTTAATTAATTCTACAGTCAGTCTTGTGAATGAAATCAGCCAGCCTCTGCCAAGCTCACTCTGTTAAAGACACCAGTCACCACCTTCCTACCCACACTTCCTGAGGGAAGATTTCGTGCCCAAAGCCCTGGACCCTTAATGACCGGCACGACTTGCCCCACTCTCGACTTAGCAGCAGCAGCAGCATGATGGACTGGGGTGGTCAGAGCAAGTGATTTGTTGTTATCTGTCTTAAAAAGGTGAGCTGGCTATACTAAACTCTTTTCTTAGGGATTTGAAATTGGGAAATGGAGAGACTTACACGATTAGGAACATGGCTATCATAAAGGAGCGTGAGGCAGCGTTCAAGTCTTGAGGAACAATCAGTCCCCTGTCCCCAAGGAATACGATGGAGAATCCATCAATACGACTGTAGGCTTACACATCCAGAGTTTCCCTCCAGGGGGCGCCATCCACACAGAACACCTCGTGACTAATTCTCCTGAAGCCGAGCGATGCGGGTAGCCCTGATTGTTTTGCTTCCTGGAATCTTTCTGTTACAGTTCCGGTTCTTGTATATTTCTATCAGTGATTCTCAGACGCGGCTGTCTGTCAGAATCACCTGAGGAGATTAAAAAAAAAAAACAAAAATCCTGCTCCCCAGGTCGGACCCCACACTGAATGAATGAGAATCTCTTGAGTGAGAACCAGATCTCAGTAGTTTGAAAAACTTCTCTCGGTGAGGTGAATGTGTAATCAAGATTGTGAATCACCTGATCGGGGAGTGATTCCTGGGCCCCTTCTCTGAGGTCGTGTGGGTGGGTCTCAAGTTGCAACCAAAGGATTTGTATGCATGGCTCCTCCCAGGCTTCTGAAGGAGCTTGGGCACTCCTTGGTGTTCTGGATAGTAGGATATGGCCTATGACAGTCTTCTTACCGCCCAGCTGTCATAATCCTTATCTAGAAGAATCTGGTGCACTTTGCCTGACACTCTAAATAATGAGGTAGTTAAATTGCTGGCTAATTTCATGAGCGGTAGGAATAGCTCTTTGCATGAAAATGAGAATTACGTAAAACAGAATCTTGTTTTTGTTCATCCCTCCTGCTTTGCCCCTCTTCATGCTTCTGTGGACAGGGTGAGTCATCTCTCAGCTACAACTGGACTGGAATTTCTTTTAAACTACACAGCAAAAAAGTTGATTGTGCTTTCTCTTTTCCTTTCAGTATTTCTCACTGGCTTCAGGCTGTTCATTTTCAGTCATATTTTTGCCCTTCTGCCTGGATATAAACATTCCTGCCTCAACAGCAGCAGCTGGCAGATGCCAGAGGTTTATAAAAGAGCATAGGGACATAAGAACTATATTTGGGAATGGCCACTTTGAATGACAAACTGATTCATGCTCTAGAATTTTCTTAATTAAATAGACCTGGAGGAACAGACTTTTCTGTCCACTAGATGACTTCCTCCTGTCTTTGCTGGAAGAATCATTGATCATTTGTTATTATTAGCAGCACCCACCCACCCAACACCTGAACACCACTTTTAGAAATGAGATTAAATGATCTGATTCCAGAGAGAAAAATCTCTCATGATCAATAGTGACAGGCAGGACTGCCACGCACCAACCACCATGGTGATTTACTTAGTTTTCCCGTGAAAAGGTAACAGGGAGAAAAGGACAAGCTAAGTCTTTTCCAGGGAGATGGGGAGCCCTGGGCTCATGCATGAAGCTCCAGCCTGCTATGGACTTTAATAATCCCTGGCTTCTCCTTTGAATGCAGTGCCCAGAGATTTGAACAGATGCCAGCCAGAGGAGAGACTGTGAGAATTCTGGACCAGACATTCTCTAGAAGAAAGAAAAATGCTCATCGGTTTTAGAACTCTCCATGTTCTTTCTGTCTTTGCTTTTTCACACCTGTTCTTCTTACCTGCCTGGTGAACTCATTCCCATTCTTCAAGGCCCAGCTCACGAAACCCCTCTGTGAAGGTCCCTCTCATTTTCTGTGCTAGGACATGTGGCTCCTGGCCATAATGTTATTCTCGTACTTATCATTCTCTTAACTTAGCCATAGCCTTTCTCACTTAAAAAACCCTCTGGAAAGTTCCCTGGCAGCCCAGTGGTTAGGGCTCCGTGCTTCCATTGCAGGGGGCATGGGTTTGATCCCTGGTCAGGGAACTCAGATCCCACATGCCACGTGGCAAGGCCAATAAATAAATAAATTAAATAATTAAATTAAAATGCTCCGAAGGTGGGACTGACTCTCTGACGTGTCCCTTTACCCTGAAGCCTATGAAAGTCCTGCTGGCACAGAGCTGGTACTCAAGAAACAGATGATGAATTTAGAATGACACTGGAAGGAAGACAAGAATGAACGGTATGTCTCTGTGTGCAGCACTTCCATACATGATCTTATTAAAGCTTAGCAACCTTATGAGGTAAATATAAATATAAGAAATATTACAGGTCTTTCTCACTGCTAATAATGGGCAGGGGTCAGAGCGGCTCTCTGACTCCCCAGTCATTCTTTCTCCATCCTGTGATAGCCTGAGTTACTCAAAAGGCCTCTTTTAAAATGGGAACATATATTCCTTTTCCTTAAATAGAGCATGCTAACGAGCACAATTCACTTCATTTGAAAATTTTCATTTTGAGGGCATTAGCTTAATTTTCACCTCTTATATACAAAACCTTTGAAAAGTAGAAGTATCTGCAATTACACAGAGAAGTGGTTCTTTCAGGAAAAATTTAGCAGGAAACTCATGCCCATATTCACCATCTTAAATTAAAAGTATCAGATGGTCTAATGAGATAGGAGCACACAGCGCGGTGGGCTTCTTTCAAGAGGCCCGTTTAGAAATACAGCATAGGGGCTTTCCTGGTGGTCCATGGTCCAAACTTCCAATGCAGGGGAAAAGTGAAAAGTGAAAGTGAAGTCACTCAGTCGTGTCTGACTCTTTGCCACCCCGTGGACTGTAGCCCACCAGGCTTCTCCATCCATCGGATTCTCCAGGCAATGCAGGGGACCCAGGTTCAATTCCTGGTTGGGGAACTGAAATCCCACGTGCGGCCAAAAAAATAAAAGACAGAGATTGACTCTACCCAATCAACTGTGTACTTGAAGATCTCAAAATAAAGGTTTTCATTTCCCCAAAAGAATTATTAAAGGAAAAAAGTGCAGCACGGAGTGCATTGGCATCTCTCAAAAATAGAGGCATCCTGTAGTAGTGACAAAATTATCTTAATCCCACAATACTGCAATAGAATAACCCCATCTATAGATGAGCTTAGAGGGTAGAGTAAGAGTAGTAAGGGCCACCGTGTGTCATCACTGACAATGTGCAAGACTGTTTCAGAGACTGTGATAAGCATTACGGGTCTCAGTATCAGTGATACCCTGCAAGCAAGTTCATGAGAGCATTAGTCACAACAGCTAAAACGTGGATACAACCCAAGTGTCCATGGATGGATGAACAGATAAGCAAAATGTGGTGTACAAATATAACGGGATATTGTCATTCAGTTGCTCAGTCGTGTCCGACTCTTTGCAACCCCGTGGACTGTAGTGTGCCAGGCTCCTCTGTCCATGGGATTTTCCAGGCAAGAATACTGGAGTGGGTAGCCATTCCCTTCCAGAGGCTCTTCCCAACCCAGGGATCAAACCCGGGTGTCCTGCATTACAGGCAGATTCTTTACTGTCTGAAGCACCAGGGAAGCCCTACAATGGAATATTATTCATCCTTTAAAAGGAAGGATATTCTGGCACATGCTACAACATGGATGAGCCTTCAGCACTTTATGCTAAGTGACATAGTGAAATAAGTCAGCCACTAAAAGACAAACACAGTGTGCTTCCTCTTATATGAGGTACTTAGAATAGTCCAAATCATAGAGGCGGAAAGCAGCATGGTGGTTGCCAGGGAGTGTGGGGAGTGGGGAGTTAATGTTTAATAGACGAAGACTACTAGTTTGTGAAGAAGGAAAGAGTTCTGGAAATGGATGGTGGTGATGGAGGCACATTATGAAAGTGTTTAATACTGTTGATCAGTACACTTAAAAATGGTGAATTTTATGATACACATATTTTATCACAATAAAAAAATTGGAGAATCCAAGCAAAAATAGAATGTATGTATGTGTGTGCTCAGTCACTCAGTCATGTCTGACTCTTTGTGACCCCATGGACTGTAGCCCCTCAGCCTCCTCTGTCTGTGGCATTCTCCAGGCAAGAATATTGGAGTGGGTGGCCATTTCCTCCTCCAGGGGATCTTCCCCGACCCAGGGGCACAGCAGTCTGATAGCACCGGTTCCCTCTGAGTTGAGTAGGGAGGAAAATAGGATTGTGTGGTGGGGGGAGGAATGGGGAAGGGGAGATGGCCCGTGGTGGGGTGGGGGGCACAGCGGGGCGTGGCGGGGGAGGAGAGGCAGATGGAACTTGAGCCTTATTTGTAACGCAAAATGAATGCCTGCTTCCTCCTTTTTTCCCCCCCTCTGCCTCCTGATTCAATTCCAAACTCTGTTCTACCTGTGATTGGCACCCTCCAAACCACATCCTGGAGCCTAAGTACCAGGAGGTGTGGGAAATGTCAATTTTATCTTCCCACCTCTCCCTTATAGAAAAGGGTTGGGTAGCCTGGGAGCTTATCAATGCACACAATAATACTCCGGACAATGAAGGCTTTGGCCAATTGCCAAATAAAATCAAGCTAAAGTGAAAAGAATATAGTCTGAAACTGCAATAGTATAAGCACATAAGAGACAGAAGTGCACACAAGCTCTTGATCTCTATGAACTCGGACATTTCTGCCCTCTTTGCAGGGGGTCTCCCCCACCATCCAACTTCCTGAAAGACCTACTCTCATTTCCCCTTGGGATGTTTTCATTCTCTGTCATGAGGAAAGGCACCATGATGAAAGAATTTAGAGAAATATTTGGGAACAAAGATGTCCATCACCAAGTTACTTATCATCATAAAGTTGAAAATATTTTGCATATTCAAAAGCAGGAGAGGAATTTTATTTGTGTATTTATGATGAGTTCTTTCTGTTCTTTTTTTTTTTTTTTTTTTTGACCACAGCAATCAGCTTTTGGGATCTTAGTTCCCCAATCACAGATCAAACCTAGGCCCCCAGCAGTGGAAGGGTGGAGTCCTAACCACTGGCCCATCAGGGAAGTCCCTATTTATGTATTTAGGGACTGAGAGAAGTCAAAAGCAAAATTTTAAAACGTTACATACAACTGTGCTAAGTCACTTCAGTCATGTCTGACTCTTCGAGTCAATGGATTGTAACCCACCAGGCTCCTCTGTCCATCAGATTCTCCAGGCACGAATACTGGAGTGGACCGCCCTGCTCCTCTACAGGGAATCTTCCCAACCCAGGGATTGAACCTGCATTTCTTAGGTCTCCTGCATTGGCAGGCAGGTTCTTAACCACTCACACCACCTGGGAAGCCCCATTTTCTTTATGAAAGTAACAAGTGAAAGTGGCTCAGTCGTGTGTGACTCCTCACAACCCCACGGACTGTAGACTGCCAGGCTTCTCTGTCCACAGAACTCTCCAAGCAAGAACACTGGAGTGGGTAGCCGCATTATGAGTACTTTCTTTGTAGTTTTTTTTTTTTTTTTAATTTTCCAAGTTTTCTGCAGTGAGTTTGTAATGATAATGGGAAATCTTGTTATTTTCTTTTTTTTTTTTTTTTAAAGAAACACATACAACCATCCCTCTCTTCCACCACTGTTGCTGAGTTTCACCTCTTGACCATGTTCATTTTCCAGACAAGAAGTTATGTTCTTCTCTGCCTACTTCCATCTCACTTCCCATATCTGAAATCCCTTTATTTCTGTTGAGAGCAGCTCACTTCCCACTCCCCACCCCTGCCCCAGGGGGAAATCATACTTTTAGGATTTAGGGATGGAGAATTTTCAGATGCTCCCGACAGGTTAGCCCCACTGGCAGAGGCCATGCATGGGTGGAGAGAGGGACTCTTTGGTACAGAGCTAGACCGAGGTATGGTCTGAACCCCACGACACCTGTGTCACCTCCCCTATAAGGAACTGTCCAGTGTCAACCAGCTGAATTCTCAGTTCCCAGCTTCCATTGTCACCCGGGTCAGTAAATGGATCAAACAGAAAGTGAGAAAATGTGAGCTGTGATGACTATGAGAACCCCCGATGCAAAGAGGCGACTCACTGGAGAAGACCTTGATGCTAGGAAAGATTGAACGCAAGTGGAGAAGAGGGCAACAAAGGATGAGATGGTTGGATGGCATCAATGGACATGAGTTTGAGCAGACTCTGGGAGATAGTGAAGGGCAGGGAAGCCTGGCGTCCTGCAGTCCATGGGGTCACAGAGGGTCGGATACGACCCTTTGCAACTGAACGACAACAAGGGAGACCATCCACAGATCCCCTGTTAGCCACAGATCCTCTCTGCTATTGTCATTTAAGTTCCCCAGGCCAGACCTATGACAGTATGGCAATTCAGGCCTGGTTGCCATGTTAATTTCACCTTTCAGATCAAAAGTCTAGTCCATGGTTATAAATTCTTTCCCCCCATTTTAGATAGAATCTGCATAGCAGATTACTCTGCATAGCAGAGTAAGCGTCCCGCAGGCTGGAGTCAGAAGGCTTCGCTGTCACCTGTAGACATCTCCAGGGGGGCTGGGGGAATGTCAGTGATAAGGAATTGTTTACTGGGTGCTTCCAGACTGTAGTACCCTCTGGGCAGCCCAGCCCTGGAGGAAGAGCAGCAGAACGGGCACTAAAGAGCAAGAGATGGCAGGGTCAGAAATGGCCGTTAGCTCAAAGAGAACTAGGCTTGCTGACCAGTAAGCTCGGGGAAGAAATTGCAAAATGCTTTCAGGCGGGGCTCCCAGTGCAGAATAATAAGCCTGGTGACGAAGGTGCTTTCAGTGCGAGCTCCACCCCTTGGTGACCGAGCCCCGCCCCTTGATGACCAAGCTCCACCCCTTGATGACAGCTCCGCCCCCTTGATAACGGAGCCCCTCCCCCTTGGGGACCGAGCTCCACCCCATGATGACCAAGCCCCGCCCCTTGGCTGTGCAATAGCCAACCCTGAGAGGCGATCAAGACTCCGGTGCCTCAGGCCACAGGAAGGAAGGTGCGGTGAGGAAAGAAACCAGTAACAGACTTTCTGAGGAGCTTCTGACTGTTAGAACACCTTAGAGTCCGCGGCCAGCGAGAGAGGGCAGAAACAGCAGGATCCAACACGTTTGTGCTTAATCCGGGGGAAACACACCCACTGGCTAAGGAGGGGGCCCCTGCAGAAGTGGGGAAATAGTGACCAGGTGCCGTTTCTGTCCTTGGACCAATTGGGAGAAAGCCCTCCCTCACCACTTTGTCAGGAGTGGCAGTAAAACGGAAAGCTCCCCCCGCTTCCCCATCCCACCCCCACAAAGCCAGACTATAAATGCTGCTAGGTTCCAAGAACGCAGAGACCCCGTGTGTTTTCTTCGACCATTCCCTCTGCAGCCCCAAGGCTGTGTCTGAAACATCATAGATGCTCCGAAAATATTTGTTGTCCTGAGGGAGAAACAAAGTGGGAAACTAGAAGCTAGAAAATCTGCAAGTGGAGTGTGGGTCATTTTTACATCTCTCTGTTCACCTGACCTGGATTTCAGGCCCTTCTGAGTATGTGATTTTGGACGAGTTACCACTTCTCAAAACCTAGTGTTTAGCTTTGGTTTGATTTTTCATTTGTAAGGTGATGATAACAATACTTCATAGGGTTCTTGTCAGGGTTAAATGAGGTAATGTATATCAAAGACATTTGTAAACTGGAAAGTGTTAGATAAATGCTAATTTTCTGAGGTTTTGTGAGGATGATATGATGATGTTGAGGATGGTGATAGCAATGATGAAACGATGATGGTTTCTTTTGGAAGAGAAGGTTGTGAAACTCTGAAGTGAACTTTAGAGAATTTTGTATGTGGAACCAGAGTGGATGTGTTGATGGAAAGAAAGGTTCACAGGAGCCAGAGAACCCAGTGCAGAATTTTGCTCACATGGCTTGTGTAGTCACCCTTTATGTTGCTAGATTTGAACTCTGGATTAGGAAAGCTCATTTAAGAGCAAGGAGCATCTTTTACTCCTGTTTGTTCTTCATGCCCCTTACACAGTACATTGTTCATAAACAAGCAGTAAACATTTGTTGGGGAAAAATAACAAATGAATGATTTGATGAAGGGTGACATAGTTGCAGTGGGCAAAGAGAAATGAGAATATTATCTGGGCAGAGATTGCTCCCTGAAAGTAATTTGTTCAGGCAGAATCAAAACTGATCTTGTCACTTCCTGATTTAAAAACTCCATTGATTCTTCGCTGCTCAAAAAATGAAGTTCAAGTGTATTAGGAGGGCATACAAGGCCCTTCAAAAACTAGAACCAACCTCTCTCTCTCTCTCTTTTTTAAGAGAATATTTATTTACTTATTTAGCTGCATCATGTCTTAGATGTAGCATGCAAGCATTTTGTTGCAGAGCACGGGCTTCTCTCTAGTCGTGGTTCAAGCTCAGTAGTTGCAGCACAGCCTTAGTTGTCCTTCTGCATATGGGATCTTAGTTCCCTCACCAGGGGTCAAACCTACGTCCCCTGCATCGGGAAACGGATTCTGAACTACTGGACCACCAGGAAAGACCCCCAGCCTCTCTCTCTAGTCTCATCTTCCTTCCCTCACTCTGCCTCCCCAAACCCTAACTCCTTCCACAGCTGTCTTTGCTCACCCACATTCTAACAATGCTGAACTCCTTAGGGTTCCATGGACAGGCCACGTCTTTCCCTAGGCTATTTCCTTCTGTTGGCACACTCCTGTGCACCCACGGAGGTGCAGTTTCTATGCTCTCTGTTTGGGAAAGCGGTCCCTGATGTCCCGGGCATCTGTTCATTCACAGAGCTCGTGTTTCCTTAGCACCTGTTTATGAGCCGGCCACCCAACATGGCCGTTCTCTTGCTCTCTGAGCAGCTCCTGCTCACCCAGCTGCTGCCTCACCTCTACCCTACTCACCTGACTGACCTTTCCTCTTCAGCATGAGCCTAACCAGTAAATGCCTGTGCACTTGCCCCCGGCCCCAACTAGTGATGGTTCTCATCTTTACATCAGCACTGTCTACCCTGTGATAGTTTATCAATGGGCCAATAAGGCACACCAGTCTGCTGGTTTCCCTGGCAACCCCCATAACAGGTAATCTCCCTCTTCCCCAGTAGTGAAGACTACTGCTATGTCCTGCCCACCATCTTTCTCAGTGGGGTGTCACTCCAGGTCTTTGCTTCAGTCACGTGAGATTCCCCCATCCATCAAATCACTGCTGTCTCTGTTGCTGACCCTGGGCTCTATCTTTGGTCTTGTGATTGGGCAAGTACAGAGCTTGCAGGCCAGCAGGTGCAGCCTAACCACCTGCTGTGAGCCAGACACTGTTCTAAGTGCTGGAGACAGCAGTGAACACATCAGACTGCATTTCCATCCTCATGGAGCATTCATTCAAATAAAAGGGGGTGGGAATTCAAAGCAAAGGAAAGAAAATCATTATATACCATACTGCTGTTCGTGTCTAATTCGTATCTGACTCTTTGCAACTGCAGCACACCAGGCTTCCCTATCCCCTACTATCTCCCAGAGTTTGTTCAAACTCATGTCTGTTGCATCAGTGATTCTATCTAACCATCTCACCCTCTGCTGCCCCCTTCTCCTTTTGCCTGTGTATACTGTTAGGATGTTGTAAAAGTAAGAGGACTGAGGGACTAAGGAAGGGGTTGAGAGTTCTATTTTATTTAGGGTGATAGTCAGGATACGATGGCTTATGTTGCAATAAAAAAAAATAGCCCCTTAAAATCTTAGTTTTAAAACAAAGATTTGCTTCTAGTCATGCTCCTTGATTACTGAGGGTCATCTAGGACATAGCTCCACGTTCCTCACTCTGAAGATAAGCCCAAGCAAACATCTCTCTTTTTTTTTTAAATTTTTATTTTATATTGCAACATAGTTGATTAACAATGTTGTATTAGTCTCAGGTGTACAGAAAAGTGACTCAGTTACATCTATACATGCATATATTCTTTTTCAAATGCTCTTCCCATTTAAATTATTACAGACTACTGAGCAGAGTTCCCAAGCAAACACTGCTTTGGCAGAGGCTAAAGAAAAGGAGAGGAAGCAGGCACCGGTGCTAAGAATTTCATCTGAAAATGGAGAAATCCAGGTCCTCTCTGCTCACATTTCACTGGCCCAAATGAGTCACGTGATCACACCTGAGTTAAACAGGAAGTGGAAAGAGCAATCCTACCATCTCCCTAAGAAGACAGAACTGAACATGTGTGAGCAGCCTTGATGACTGCTACACACGGTCGAAGAAACCCTCTGATGATAAAGAGACACTTAGGCAGAAAACTCAAGAAAGTAAAGAGTTAACTGGTAGATACTGGGGCTGGGGGACATCATCCTTCTGGGTTCTCAGGCCAACGAGCTTAGAGTCATCCTGACTCTTTCCTCTCTTCCTTTCACTGCCCATATCATATCTATCAGCAAATCCTATTGGCTATACCTTCAAACTGTTTCCAGAGTCGAGTGGTGCTCACTGCCTGCAGCGCTGGTTCAAGCCTCAGCATCCCTTTTCTGTCTTTTTTTTTTTTTTTCTTCTTGATTGTTGGGCTGCACTGCCAAGCATGTGGGATCTTAGTTCCCTGACCAAGGATTGAATCTGTCTTCCCTGCATTGGCAGTGCAGAGGCTTAACCAGTGGACCACCAGGGAAGCCCCTCTCCTCTGGATTATTGCAGGAGCCGCTCACCCGCTCTCACTGCAGTCTGTTCTCCCCACAGCAACCAGAGGGACACTTTCCAAATTGAAGTCAGAGCATGACACTCCTTCGCCCACACTCTTCTATTGTTTCCCATCTTTCTTGGAGTAAAAGCCCTGTATCCCCTAGAGAGCCTCATGCCGTCCACACCTCACCCAGCCAGTTCCATCCTGCCTTCTCTCTGCCCTCACCCACAGCTCTCCCTCTCTCGTTCACTTTGCTCCAATGACGTTGGCCTCTGTAATTTATCACCAGTTTGCTCAATAATGATTTGAGTGCCCGCTCTATTCTAAGCACCAAAATGTAAGACTGAAAATAGAGCTAAAAGCAGAGACCAACACTATACTTTCCGTGCTCATGCTTAGTCATGTCTGACTCTGCGACCCATTGGATTGTAACCCATCAGGCTCCTCTGTCCATGGGATTTTTCAGGCAAGAATACTGGAATGGGTTGCCATTTCCTTCTCCAAGGGATCTCCCCAACCCAGGGATCGAACTCAAGTCTCCTGTGTCTCCTGCGTTGCAGGCAGATTCTTTACCTGCTGAGCCATCAGGGAAGCCCCTACCATAGGCTGTTTTCCTGTCTCTCCCTCCTACACTAGTGTCTCTGTTTTAATATTATTCATCTGTACATCTATAAGCCCAGCACTATGTTTGCCATGGCTTATTAAGTGAACAATACATGTTTGAGCAGAGGATAGAAAGATGGATAGACAGATAAATTAGATAAATAGACAGACTGACTGACTTCCACTTTATTGAAGTTGTGGCATGTGCTATGGGTTCTTTGAGGTGGAATGCACCAGCCTCTAAGAGCTGAGGCCATTTGCAAGGAAAGCCTAACAGCAGAGGGCCCTATCTGAATTTGATTGGTACCTTCAAGGAGACTATAAAAGTAAGCAGACTTTCTTGTATGAAGGGAAAAAAAATAGATTCCAAATCTGAAACAATTTCGCCTTGCTAGATGAGTCAACCATAGGAAAGAAATGCGGGCTCATGTGGTGAACCACAGCCCATTTACATACCCCTTGGTTTGACTTGAACTTTAAGGAGAGGAGAGAGGATGGGTTGATAAGGTCAGAAATAAAAGTAACAGATGACCCACAACATTGGTGGAGAGCATTTGAGAGCCCATCAAAACTCTGTTTAAACTAATAAGTTTTCTGTTTACATCTTGTGGTTAAAATCCTCAAATGTGAACATGTAACCTTTCCACTTCCATTCATGTCAGTTTCAGAGAACTCAAATTATTAATCTGTCCCAGAAGCCAGTTTATCTAAATTGCAGGCTATAACTTCTGCTAAGAGAAATGCTAGTATTTAATGTAAAACTAGAAAAGAAATTCATCCAGAAGGTACCAAAAAAAAAAAAAAAAAAAAAAAGGATTCTTAATAGATCTCCCCACAAAGATGATTCCTTTCCTCTTTAGAAAAATGAAAGTTACTCCCTCTGATTGGAGGTCATACTGCACTTCATAGACGTGAGCTACTGTGGCTGGCTCACGTTCTGCCACGTGATTGGGAAGTTTGCCTTCTTAGCGCCAATTGAAAGGGAAAGAGTTAGAGCACTTAGGGATGTGGAGAGACCGCCAGCTGAGTCAGGACGTTCTGGGCCCCCAGTTGTTGACAGAGAACTCACAGCCCACACAGGGTAACAGGTGTTGTCAATGATTGTGTGCTGCTTCAAAGTCGGATGCGACTCTGCGTGACCCTATGGACTGTAGCCCGCCAGGCTCCTCTGTCCTTGGATTCTCCATCCTCCTCCAGGGGATCTTCCTGACCCAGCGATCGATCCTGTGTCTCTCATGGATCTTGCATTGGCAGGCATGTTCTTTATCATTAGAGCTACTTTGAAAGGGTGTGTCCTACAGATTATGTAACAGCAAACACAGATGATTTTTATTTCTCTGAACGTACAGGGGATGTGTTTATATGATACATTGTATTCTATGTGAGCTCCAGTCGTGGCTCACAACCCAAGAAGGTGGTAAGTCCTGACTAGAACGCATCATTTTGTCTCCTCTTTAAATAGTCATTTTTATTTATTGATTGTTTTGGCTGCACTGGGTCTTAGTCACAGAACGTGGGCTCTTGGACCTTCATTTAGGCACTCGGGATCTTTAATTGCAGCACTTAAACCCTTCAGTTGTGGCATGTGGGATCCAGTTCCCCAACCAGGGATTGAATACAGGCCTCCTGCATTGGGAGTGAGGGATCTTCGCCACTGGGCCACTAGGGAAGTCCCCATCAGGTCTCCTTTTTAAACACAATGCCATTTTATACAGGGATGATCCTTAGCACAAGATTAATATATGCCAATTGAATGAATGAATGAGTGAAAAACATTGCCACTGAGAGGAAGCAGCAAGGGTAAGAGTTGCTAGAATACCTGGACTGATTCTCTTTAGAGGTGAACAGTATACCTCATGTGTCATAGAAACCTGGTAATTTTGGTTTTATAGACAATATTAAAAGTAAATTTTAAAAAAAACCTGGAAATGCTTTGCTATGCAAAGAGCAAACTACAAAATACTGAGGGCTTCTAAGTTTCTGAAAGGGTAATGTAGGTAATGTAGGGTCTGCTGGTAAATTTCAGATGGTGGCAATGTAAATTAAGTGGCAATTTCAAAGACAGGTGGGTCCCAGAATAAAGTCAAAGAGTGGGAGCTAAAAGCAAACTTAAAAGGGATAAAACCATGTATGTGCGCAGCATGCAACTGAACAGCCTGAAAGGTTTAGGCTCCCTTTCTGTAGACTTTCAGAAAAGGAGCCTTTCAATGAGAGGTTTATTTTCATGCGACTTTTGTTCCTGTGGTGATCTGCATAATTTGCTACTGTCTACTTGGCATAAATCATTTGTGAAGAGATGAAAATGTCTCTCACTAGCTGACACAGAACCTCTTTGAACCAGCTTGCCTCTGTGCTTCACCCTCTGGGTTCTGAAAAGAGTGAAATCTTCCACACTACATGTGGGCTCCTCCCAGGGTGCTGATGGACATGGCGTTGATTTTGTATGAATCTGGCTATGGCAAGAGCAACCTAAAAGTTACATGAAGATGAGAATCAAAGGTTACCAGACGCCAGAGCAAAGACAACGTAGGAGCTCAAAACAGCAGAAACAGAAACAAGCAGAGCAGACAAGGTGTAGAAGCCCTCGAGGCACCTAAAAGTAAGTTACACTCACTTAAGTAGCTCTCTCGATCTCCATAGGTGTTTTTTGATGGGTGCGGATGGCACTGGCTCCATACACAGGCATCCCCCCATGACTGTGCCTGCTTTGGATTTGATAAACAAAGCAAAGCACCCTCTGGAGTAGGCTGATCCATGAATCCAAAGATTCTGGGTTCTGATCTTCTTCTTACTAGTTTGTTGATGTATCTTTTCTTTAGTTCTTTTATCTCTAGCTGGTTGAATGATGGTGGTGGTTGTTCAGTTGCTCAATGGTGTCCAACTCTCGTGACCCCATGGCCTGTAACCTGGCAGTCTCCTCTGTCCATGGGACTTCCCAAGCAAGAAAACTGGAGTGGGTTGCCATTTCCTTCTCCAGGGGATCTTCCCAACCCAGGGATTGAACCTAGGTCACCTGCATTGCAGGCAGTCTCCTGCAATGCAGGTGAATTCTTTACCAACTGAGCCACCAGGGAAGCCTCAGCTGGTTGCATGCTTAGCTTTCATTGTTCACCTCTAGGCTGTAGGTAAAAATGCCTGCCTGCCTTGTAGGGGAATGAGTGAGGGAAAGCACGTGAATGTACCCTGGAGATATGAACTCCAGGAGGCAGTCATGGCATGATTTTTGGGCTAAAGATGAAAGAGATAGAGATCTTAGTAGATCAGAGGCAACCACTCAGACAGAACCTCATAGTCAGCTGTCACAAAGTCACTGGGATTTTATTAGTGTACCCAGAGCAGACTAGACTCAGAGGGTTGGACTCATGCAAACCACACTTACGAGAGATCAATATTTGAATTAGAAGGTCAATTTATTTAATATGCAGTGGGAGATAGCCTTATACAGTGACAAGAAGGTTTGTATCTACTACCTAAGGAATCCTCCTCCTAATTTATGATGGTGGCCAGTGGTTGTTTTAATGAGAAGATTGTACAGGATTCTGTTAGATGTAGTAGAAAATAACTGTAAATGGGTGTAAGTACAAAAGCAATTTATTAAAATTATATTGGACATTTGGAATTGTGATCGGTTATAGACTCAAGTTCAGGTACATGGGCAAGAGCAAGGCTCCAGAACATGCCTGAGAACTGGTATAGCAAAGACGTTCTGCTTCAGCCACTGGCCACTAGGTATTACACTTTGCACTTTGCGCTGAGAAGAGTCTGAGGTTTTGTTAGTAGAAATAACAAATGCCCACCGCCGTCCACCCCTTTGGCTATCCAACATTAACAGACACTCTTCTCTTCATCCTAAATGCTTCTACCTGACAAAATGTAACCATCCCTCATACAATTGGACTATCTTTTCACTCCTTCCTCAAAAAGATAGCAACACCAAATCTTATCAGGGACTGCATCCAGCTCATGACCTGGAAGTCTGAGTGGGACTCTTCTGTTTCTAGAAGAGGAATATCTGTGGTGATTTTCTAGAATACCTATAATAGCCTATGGACTAGATATTAAAGGAGTAGAGATTTAGTGGTAGTTAAAGGGGCTTCCCAGGTGGCTCAGTGGTGAAGAATCCGCCTGCCAATGCAGGAGACCCAAGAGATGTGGGTTTGATCCCTGGGTCCAGAAGATCCCCTGGAGTAGGAAATGACAACCCACTCCAGTATTCTTGCCTGGAGAATCCCATGGACAGAGGAGCCTGGCGAGCTAGAGTCCATGGGGTCACAAAGAACTGGGCATGACTGAGCAACTGAGGACACACACAATAGTTAAGGCAACTACTACCAACTCATTCTATACAAAATCATGGAGAAGGGAAGAGAAAAGAGGAGAAATAGTTAAAATATGAACATGACACTATAGTGAAGAAAATACAGAAAAAAATATAACTAAAGGGTCAAGACTATCTGGTTGCCTATTGTCCCATTAACAGTGTTTCTCTTTTTCTAAATTTATTTATTTACTTGTCTTCACTAGGTCTTCATTTCAGCATGTAGCATTTTTAGTTGCAGCCTGGGAACTCTTAGGTGCAGCATGTGGGATCTAGTTCCTAGACCAGGGATCAAACCCGGGTCCTCTGCATTGGGAGCATGTAGTCTTTTAGCCACTGGACCACCAAAGAAATCCCCCACTCTCAGTCTTTAACAGGGCTGACCAGCAAGCAGGAGATATTCTTCACAGGTGAACAGTGCCTTCACTTGCTAGAAAGCCTTAGGGACCGCTTCTGTGGCAATCCCCTTGAGATTCCCTACAGGCTTCATTCTACGTGACAATTCGCAGCAAACCCTTGGAGCCTTGTTGCTCTGCCATCACAATCAGCTGGAGAGAATTCTCTTGCCCCGGGCTCTACTTAAAGCTGCTTGTCTTTCAATGTGTAGTGAGCAGAAACAGAACACCAAAAGGCGGTATACATTTTCTACAAAATCCAAACATTTCCACTAAGCGTTTTCTTTTCCCTTAGTGGTAGGGGTTACAAGATGTAGCAACAAGTTATTGACTTGTAATGGTATCCCATCTTGCCTCAGACTTCTGACCTCTCAAGCCTAGAATTTTCATGAGTGTCTATCTCCCAATCCCCTCATTCATAGCAAAGCATATCGAGCTCCAGAGACTTTCTGCTCCCAGAAATCTATCTCATCAGTGTAGTGAAACGGTCTGATCTTCTGTGAGATGATGACAGGAATAATCAAAGCCCCTGCAGACTGACTTGTGAGGCACAAAGACAGGAAGTCGATGTGTCCCGGGCGATACACTGAAGGTATACTGCCCTCATCCCTGTTGTTCGGTTGCTAAGTCATGTCCAACTCTGTGACCCCATGGACTACAGCACACCAGGCTCCTCTGCCCTCCACTATCTCCCGGAGTCACTAGGTAAAAGCACACTACTCCACATATTTTCTGTTTGGGGGGATAGAGACCAACAGCTGCCTTCTGACGCCATGGGATGTATATATTCGCTTTACTGAAGAGACTACATCCAGAAGAGTAGTTCCAATTTGTCATTATTCCCTGAGTAAGCTTACAGCAAATTGTTGTCGTGATCCAAAAATCTACCACTTGTAATACTACGAAAAGGGCAATCCAATGAGAATGTGAAAATAACCCCACTCCTACATCATTTCAGGTCCATAATAATGTTATTTATATGTTCAGTTTTATCAAGCATGAGGCATTGCATTTGATTTACTGAGTCAGAGGTTTCTCACTGATCTTACCAATGAGAATAGATTTATTCCATGGGTCAAGGACCCAATGAGGGGATTCTGAAGATTGCTAAGTAAATCTATGATATCAATACACTAAAAAGCTAGGGTAATAACTATGGGGTCTACTGTGAGGTGACTTTAGGTTAAATCTCCATCTGTTGCGTGGCCCTGCTAAGCCTCCACTCTGTAAATGAGAGTGGCATTCTGGGTCCCTGAAAATTAATTTTGCTTAGAGATAGTGTCTAATGTCCCAGATAAACTAGGTATGTTTTCTTATTCTAGTAAGCGACCAGAGGATCCTTTGGAGAAGCTGCAGGAAGATGTGCAATAAAGGACATGTCAGACGATTGCATGGTTCCTTCTGTAAGTGGTCACAGCCTTCCTCTACTCAAGGAGCTCTTGTCCATAAATTGTCTCAACCTGGAAATACAGTGAGAGAGAGTGACTCTTTTGTAGTGGCTAATGTAAGACTTTATTTGTATTTCTTGGAGTTTGGTGGGTTTTACAGATTAAGCAGTATCTTTATGGTCACCTTATCTATATTGGTTCTCAGGAGTCAAAAATAATGGTTAGATCAATGGTTCTAAAAGTGTCCCTGGATCTGCAACATCAATATAACCTGGCAAGTTTTTAGTTAGAAATGCAAATTCTTGGATCCTGTCCATACTTTCTGCATCATAAACTCTGTGCCCGTGCCCCCAACCTCTCCTTTCTCCCTTCAGTCAAAAGGAAGTCTTCATCTCCATCACCTACAATTTATTGGGGGTCCAAAAGGAGTCATTCTGTTTCCACAGTCCAACTTCCACATAGGTTTGGTCAAGACCCCTCTGCTACATTTGATTTAGGAAAGTTATAAATAAAAGAACTGGGGAGATTTTAAATTTTGGAAGCATCATAGCCAACAATGACTTTGAATATAGGAGGGTAAGGGTTTCAATATCTCTTGTTACAGTGGTTTGTCATCATGACTCACACTTAACAAGCTTCCATTTAGCAGTGCATCAGCCTCACATTTTAATCCAGCAAGCTAGTGGACTTTAGTTATTGTCCCAGTGCCACATTAATAGATGCATTCTCACTAGCTCAGAGATCAGCTTTTCCTGCCGTCATGAGTCCTTGGGAGCTCAAGGATGACACCCATCCCTGCCCACTCCAACCACCCCGCCCCATACACACACAAACACACACATCCATGTGTGTGCATTCTTCCCTCACCCTCACTCCTCTCCAGAAAGTTCTGTTCAGGCACCTGGCTCACTTCCAGCCAGATGCAAGGACATGTTTCCTAGTTGTCCCTGAGTTCCAGGCCTGTGTCCCCTGAGCAACACCATGACCCATATCTCCAGAGTAAACTTGCACTTCCTTTTGAGAACATGATGATCTTTTGAAGGATACTCAGTGGCACTTCTGGTAATGAAGATCTGTGTTCTGACAACATACTTTGTGACCAGGAACTTCATTACCAGGGTCAAAAATAAAAAAGTTGGACACATAGGTGTGTGTCCCTTAAATTCAGCAAGGGTTCCCAGTTCCTCCTAATAGCCAAATTCAGTGGATGCTTTCTGATCATCCCACTTGATTCCTCTTTTACCTCTGATAGGATGGAATCAGAGAATTGGGAGAGAGTGATGGAAATACACAAACTGGGTTCAAATTCTTATTCCCATCTTCCTAGCCAGGGGACTTTGGACAAGATACATAATTTCTGAGACTGACTTTTCTTTATCTGTACAATAAGTTAAATGATTTGCAAGAAAGATGATAATTCATATGGGGCTTTTGGAATACAGATAGTCTGTTTTTTCAAAAAAAAAAATTATCTATTTAGCTGCATTGAGTCATTTTATTTTTTATTTTTGGGGGTTGAGTCTTAACTGTGACTCAGGACCTTTGCAGCTCATGGGCTTCTCTAGCTGTGGCACATGGGCTTAGTTGCTTGGTGGTATGTGAGGTCTTAGTTCCCCAACCAGGGATCAAACCCACATCCCCTGCATTGGAAGGCAGATTCTTAGCTACTGGACCACTCTAGTCTTTAATAGTGAGTAGTTACTACTACTCTTTTTGATGAGTTTTCATCTGTAAACTCTTCCCCTGGATGTTGTGACACATCCATACATGATTCTCGTTCTATCTCTATTTCCATTTCTCATTCATTCAATCAAGAGTTTGTATTGAATGTCTCCTATGTTCCTGGCATTTTACTGGGCTTCCTTGGTAGCTCAGCTGGTAAAGAATCTGCCTGCAATGAAGGAGACCCAGGTTTGATTCCTAGATTGGGAAGATCCCCTGGAGGAGGGCATGGCAACCCACTCCAGTATTCTTGCCTGGAGAACCCCCATGGACAGAGGAGCCTGGTGGGCTACAGTCCTTGGGGTCACAGAAAGTCAGGCATGACTAAGCGACTAAACACAGCACAGCACGTGGGTACAAAAATTGCTACTACACTGTCCCTATCCTAGAGAAGCTCACAGACCAGCGGAGACAGAGACATACAAACAATCATGACTCAACACTGCTATACTAGAGGTCCACACGTGATGGTCTGAACACAGTGGCCTAAGGTGTCAACAGGATCTGCGAAGCCTTCTGGCCTGAGCTGAATCTTGAAGGCTGGCTTTAAATTTGCCAGGCAAACAAAGAAAGGAAGTGTGTCTGGATCCAAAGCCAACATAGCATCAGTGAAAATCACCTAGCTGGTTCAACATCAATAGCCTCAAACAGAAAAAAAAAAAAAAGTTTAGTCACAGACTAAAAATGATGTCAACATTTTTGTGTACAAACTTTTGGATGTGGTGGCAGTCTCACACATGATCAAAGTGTTTCTTGAACATCACTTAGGAGTACACTGATACAGCAGCTCTCAAAACAGTGGCCAACTGCATTATCTTTGCTCTGGGAGGCACATGGCATGAAAATCGATCTAAAACTGTATAATCATAATCTGCATGAATGAGATGCTCATACTGTAAATGGCATATTTACTTACAAAACAGGAAGAGACTCAGAGAGAACAAACTTACGGTTGCCACGGGGATGGGATAGTTAGGCAGTTTGGATTAGGCATATGTACACACGGCTGTATTTTAAATGGGTAACCAACAAGGACCTACTGCAGGCACAGGGGACCCTGCTCAATGATATGTGGCAGCCTGGATGGGATGGGAGTTTGAGGGAGAAATGGATATTTGTATACGGATGGCTGAGTCCCTTTGCTGTCCACCTAAAACTATTATAACATTGTCAATCATCTATACTTCAATACAGGATTAAAAGTTTAGGGGGGAAAAAAAAAACCTCAGACCAACTGAGGAAAATCGCATTCAACTTTCCATCTCAAACTTACAGATATTCATTGAGTGGAATGGTTATAAAAAATCACTATAGGTTTAAATTTTTTCTCCTTCTCCTGTCCAGCGATATAATTGATTTTGCTCAAGTCAAATCCAAGTATGCTGTTACTTCCCGCATCTGAAGCCCCTGTACCAGAATTTGCATGTAATTTGCTAAGATTTTCCTTTTATAGACTGGAACACTAACAATGAAGCCCTGTAGTCCATTTTTTTAATTACAAAAACTATAGAGGAATTTAAGACAGTTTTGTTTAAGAACCTTTTAAAATAATTACTGAGTTTTGTTGGCAAAGAAGTGTTTACATGGGCACAGTTACACATCGCTGATGGCATTGAAGTTGATCCCCTTTTGAAGAGCAGCTTGGCAATACTTATCAATGTCATGATGGTGATCACAATGATGGTAGTGAGAATATTTATTGACTTAACTTATTTATTGATATTTATTGACTTACCTTAGTAAACATTAATATTGATTAATATTTATTGACTTAACTTGTGCATCAGTCACAGTAGGTTGTGTGTGTTAACCTACCTACTCCTCTCAGTAATACTATTAGTGTTATTACTATGTGACAGATGAGGACACTGGAACACAGAGAATTTAAGAAACTTGCCCAAGGTCACACCGCTAGCAAATGGCAGATCAAGTATCCAAACAAAGGCACTCTGACTTACACGCCAGAGACTATGCTTTGAACTATTCACTATATGGCCTTTTACTGTATCAAATTCTAATATCTCTCTACCCAGTTATTACATTCCGGGAATTGATCCAGAGCAAAAAAAAAAAAAAAAAATCCTAATCATGAACAATGTTATATGCAAGAAGATTTACTGCATAGTATTATGTGTCATTGGAAGAAATCCAAATGTCCAAATTGGCAAACAGTTAAGTAAATGATATATGTCCAGATAGTTGACAACCTCACACCATTGAAAACGGTGGTCACGGCTTCCAGGTGAAGAAGATGGGTTGGATATATGCATCCATTATTACTCCTTCCCTAAGTGACAGTGAAAGGATCTTTTTAAGAGGCTTAAGTCCATAAGGATCAGAGTAAAAGGAGACAATAGCAATTTTATTAGCGAAGTCTGAAAGTAGTAGATCATCAAGAAGCAAATGACATAGCACATCAGAGAAAGCAGATTCCTAAACAGGCAGTGGGGGCAAAGTATGAATCAATCTATTGGAGGCTTCTTTTTTTTAATTATATTTATTTAGTTCATTTTTGGCTGTGCTGGGTCTTCATTGCTGCTCGAGGGCTTTCTCTAGCTGCGGTGCACAGGCTTCTCTTTGTGGTGGCTTCTCTTGCTGCGAAGCAGAGGATCTAGGGGGCATGGGCTTCAGTACTCACAGCACAAAGGCTTAGTTGCCCCCACAGCATGTGGAATCTTCCCAGACCAGGGATAGAACCCATGTTCGCCCCATATTGGCAGGGGGATTCTTAACCACTGGACCACCAGGGAAGTCCCAAGGAGGCTACTTTTTAAGGCTCAGAAATTGGTGGCATTCACTTAAAAGTGAAATGAAGGGGGGGGGGGGCGCTAGAACAAGGGGAAGTGTGGACAATCTAAGAAGCACTTTGATATCCCATTTCCCATTATTTTCTCCTGTTCTGCACAAGCCAGTGACTGTCCCTCCTCCGACCCTGGTAGATGGTTGGAGGTGTGGTCCAGGAGAAGATGCCACACAAGCTCTCTGGACCAAATGGATCACAGTATCTCTGAACTAGAGGACTCTTCCAGCAGCACCCGACACAGTTCATCACTCTTTCCTGAAACTTTCTTTTTTTTCCAGTTGACTTCTAGATAATTATCTCCCTTGATTCTCTACCTTCTTAACTGGTCCCTCCTTCTCGGTTTCCTGGGCTAGTTACTTCTCATCTCCTCATCCTCTGAATGTTGATGTACATTCTATGCTTAGTCCACTGCTCAATCTATATCACTGCCTAGGCAATTTCACCCAGCCTCATGACCCTCAATGCCATCTCTGGAATTTATGTCTCCAGCCTCTTCCTTGAGTACCTACAATATTGTGATTTATAAGAAATTTGCACTTGGTCATTCAGATGACCAAAGTATATTTTTCATATTTATTTGGTCTTTGTCCACAGTTCCTGGCTCACAGCTCCCCAAGCCCTTGGAGCTTCCTGAGCTGGAAGAGCAGTGGGAGCAGCTTTTGTTATATTTGGTCTCTTGTGCTCAGTTCCTGAAAACACTTCAGAGCCGTAAAGGTGACATTCACATAAAAAGGCTTTTCTACCACAACTGGGTTTATGTTAATGAGGCAACTCCTGGAAAGCACCTAAGAATGGATGCTGGTTGCCAGGGTAACCAACCAGAAATAGAGAATTAGGACTGATTTGCAGGGAGTGAAGAGGGGCTGGAGGCTCAATCACTCACCAATGGTCAATGATTTAATTAATCATGCCTAAGTAATGAAGCCTCCATCAAAAAACAAAAAGAATAAGTTTTCTGAGAGTTTTCAAGTTGAGGAAACAGAATGCTTGCATGTGCCACTGTGCTGGGACCCAAATTCCATGAGAACAGAAAGAAGCTCCTTTGTTTGGAAACTTATACTATGTATCTCTCTCTCTCTTTTTTTTTTTTTTTTTTTAAGGTCTTTTTTTTTTTTTTTTAATGGACCATTTTTAAAGTCTTTATTGAATGTGTTACAATGTTGTTTCTGTTTTGTTTTATTTTTTGGCCAGGAACCATGTGGGATCTCAACTCTCCACCAGGGATGGAACCCTCACCCCCTGCATTGGAAGGTGAAGTCTTAACCACTGGACCACCAGGGAAGTTCCCTTTATGTATCTCTTCATCTGGGTATTGATTCATATCCTTTAATATCCTTAATAATAAACAGGTAACCTAGTGAGTAAACAGGATTTCTGAATTCTGTGAGCCTTTCTATCAAATTAATTGAACCCAAGTAAGGTCATGAGGACCTCTCAGTTATGGCCAGTTAGTCAGAAGTGCAGGGACCAAACTGGACTTGTGACTGGTACCTGAAGTGGAAAGTGGTCTTGTGGGATTGAACTCTTTGCCTGTGGAGTCTGATGCTATTTCTCAGTCATGTCCTACTCTTTGCAGCCCCTTGGACTGTAACTCACCAGGCTCCTCTGTCCATGGGATTTCCCAGGCAAGAACCTTGGATTGGGTTGCCATTTCCTGCTCCAGGGGACCTTCCTGAGCCAGGGATCAGACCCTGCATTGCAGGCAGATTCTTTGTGGCCTGAGTCACCTCTGCAAAAACGGGGTCTGAGTTGAGTTGGGTTATAGGACACTCAGCTGATGCCCCCCAGCATTCCTTGACAATGTTGGGGGGGAAGGGGTGGAACGCTGCCCCTCCACATGTTGGAACTGGGTGCAGAACCATGTAACCCCAGACTTATACAGCCACTTATTACTCCACACATACATTCCATAGATGTCTCAAATATGGTGTATAAAATCTAACTCATGATGTCTCTTCCAAACCTGCTTCCCTATAATCTCCCCTGTGTCAGCAAATAGCAATTCCATTCTTCCAGATGCTTAGACTAAGACCCTTGGAGTCAATCCTTGATTCCCTCCTTTCTCTGTCTCCTCAGAACCAATCCATTAGTGAATCCAGAAAACATATCTGGAAACTAGTGATTTCTCAGGAGCAATTTGGTCACAGTTTGGCCCTGGTCCAAGCCACCACCATGATTTGACTGGAGCAATACAATGGCTTCCTAACTGGGTTACTCTTTCTTCTCTCAGCCCATGCAGCCTATTTTACACATAATAATTAAAATGACTAGTTACCTCCTTTCTCACTATGCTATGCTGTGCTGTGCTTAGTCGCTCAGTCATGTCCGACTCTTTGCAACTACTCTGTCCATGGGGATTCTCCAGGAAAAAATACTGGATGGGGTTCCCACCTCCAGGGGATCTTCTCAACCAGGTCTCCTGTATTGCAGGTGGAATCTTTACCCTCTGAGCCACCAAGGGAAGCCCAAGAATACTGGAGTGGGTAGCCTATCCCTTCTCCAGGGGCTCTTCCTGACCCAGGAATCGAACTGGGGTCTCCTGCCTTGCAGGCAGATTCTTTACCAGCTGAGCTACCAGGGAAGCCCACACATTATGCTATAGCCATACCCAAAGACATTAGGCACATTCCTGCCTCAGGGACCTCTTGCTCATTCCCTTTGCTTGGGAGGCTCTTCCTCCAACACCACTTACATCCCTCAGGTCTTTGCTCAATGTCATCCTCTCTGATCTTCTCTGATCACTAGATTTAAAATAGCCTTAAATTCATATGTGTGTGTGCTAAGTCGCTTCGGTCGTGTCCAACTCTTTGTGACTCCCTGGACAGTTGCCCACCAGGCTTCTCTGTCCATGGGATTCTCCAGGCAAGAATACTGGTGTGGGTTGCCATCTCCTACTCCAGGGGATCTTCCCCACCCAGGGATCAAACCTTCATCTCTTATGTCTCCTGCATTTGGCAGACAGGTTCTTTACTCTTAGCATCACCTGGAAGCCCTAAATTCATATGTGTGTGTGAGTATTAGTCACTCAGTTGTGTCCAATATACCCACTACTATATATAAAATAAGGGGTTTCCCAGGTGGTGCTAGTGGTAAAGAACCTGCCTGCCAGTGGACGGGCTACAGTCCATGGGGTTGCAAAGAGTCCAACACGACTGAGCGACTTTCACTTCACTTCACCCTAGCTCTATCTTTCCTTCACTCCTGTTTTTTTCCCCCCCTAATTCAAAGCATTTATCTCTTTTTGACAAATCATAATTTAAAAAAATTAACTGATTGATTGCCTGCTTTCCTACATGTGTCACAGAGGCAGATATTTTTGTGTCTTATCCTCTGCAGCCTCTCCTGTGCTTAAAAACAGTGCCTGCCACATGGCAAGCACTCAGTAAACAGTGAATAGGAAAATCCAGACACAGCTGAAGTGAGATTAAGAGGCTATTTTCATATTGGAAGCTGACAGTCCCTGCTGCACTCCCTCAACTAAAGTCCAAGAATGTTCGAAGGCAGGGCTTTGACCTCCATGCAGGAAATTGGAATAGTATGTTTTGGGGAATCTGCCAGCTCACCGAAAAAGGAACTGAAGACGCTGACATTGGGCTCCCTAGGAACTTTTCCAGACAGTTCACCCTCTAGAAGATCTTACATCTAGAGGGTGACCTTAGCTAGGACTGAGGGGTTCCCTAGTTCATGGAACATTCAGTATTAAAACTTAGGAGTCCCAGGCAAACCACAGTGCTTTGTCAATACCATCCACATTCTCAGAGCTCCCTATCTCTCAGTTGCAAACAAACTTACTGAAACATCTAAGTGAGCACACATCTGGACAGTCATTACCTTGAAAGACTAAGACCAAAATAAATAAATCAGTTAAAAAGTAACTCAGAAAAAACAAAGACTATACTTGGAGAAGGGGAAAAAAAAAAACCATCGATATCCGCAGAGAGATAAGAGAATATCCCAACCATGAAAGGGGACAGGAAATCAGACTTTAAAGGTTAGAAAGCTAGAGAATTAATCCAGGAGATCTGATAGTAGGAGTTCTAAGTAAGAGAGAACAGAGAACATGGAGGCAGAAACCATTAACAAAAAGAACACCTTGGACCCAAAGTCAGTCAACCCACAGTGCTTGGAACACAGAGCATAAGGAAAAAGGAGGTGGGGCCTAGACTGTGCTGAAGGCTCTCAGCAGATCAGGCAAATGCGGACTGAAAGGAAGCCACTGAGGCTATTGGTGACTTGATAAGAGCAATTTTGGTGGTCCGGTGCGAGCCCGGGTGAGTTAGGAATGAGTGGAAGGTAATGACATGAAGAAAAAAATAACTGGAAGGAAAGGCATGAAAATAAAAAAGTGTGTATTAAGTTAGGATGAGATTATATACATCTTCTTTTCTTCAGACTTTCTTTTAGATCTATCATCTATTTATCCTTTTTTTCTAAATTGAAAATTGAACTAACCCGTTCAAATGGAAAGATTTGCATGAAGGTCAAAAGTTACTGTTGTTTTTTGGAGGAGTACACATATCAATTTATTCTTAGTCTTTCTGGATTATATTAATATCCTGCCTTGTGAAAATGAGGTACTTTGAATATATCAGAGATATATTGTTTTCACAGAATTAGGAAAACATTGGTAAATGTAGGAATAACAAAGAATGTGGGGCCTGGGGAGTCCTCATTTTCCTGTGCTAAACACACACACACACACGCGCATACAAATTTTTAATACAAAACACATGGTGTGGTGAGATCAGTCAATCTGATGATTCAATTTTGACCCAGAATCAGGGACAACTTCACAACGTCAAGAGCCTTCACAACACATGATGGAAGCAAAATGGAGCTGACTGTCCCAACGAAGAAACACAGTTGTGTATGAAAACGGCCTCCTTCTTTGGGGAATGCATACCTTTGCCAGAAATACTCTCTACATATTTATTTATTCTAAAGGCTCTAGTGAGAAGACGAAAGGTTTTATTTTATTTGAAAACCAAGGCATAAGTAATCCAAGTAATAAGCAATATTTAGAGTAAGATTATTCTCCTCCTCATGAATTCTCATACCACTGAACACTGTTTCTCCTGTGGCCCTTCATACTTTCTTTGTTATATGTTTATGTCTCATCTCCCTTGACTTAGTAACTCATCTCATTTCCTTCAGCACTAGATCTTGCACAGGAAAGCAACTTAATAAGTCCTCCTAAATTTATTCATACAGACGTACATTCACCCAGCATAGCAATTGACAAGAGATGGAAATCTTTACCTTTCACAACTGTTGGCTCTTCCTCTTCAAATCTGCCTTGGTTTTCAATATCTCCTTGGGCTACTAGGTCGTTGCTGTTACTGAATCTGCAGAAAGCCAACACAGCCTATTTTCTGTCAAACTTTGGTCTGAGGTCCTCTGTGTCATAAACAATAATTTTGTTCACCAGAATATTGGCCCAAAATTTGAACCAACTGCTCATATAACATTTCTTTCCTGGGTTAGTTTCATCAACAGCAGCTATATCTTATAATTAATATTATAATGATAATAACATAAGACTTTATAATTAATTTGTTCATGCACTCTCTATTCCCAAGAAACAGTGACTCATTATCCTTAATTTGCAAAACACACTCTATTTTTAATTTTTATATTTAGTATAATGAGATACAAAATCAATTTATTCATGGTCTTACAAAACAGGATTGCTGAGACAGGATTAGAAAAAAGTTACCAAGTCTCAGGCATTAGTGTTCTAATGTGTCCCAGTCACTCTTCTACTAGTCAAAGTTATCCATCTATCCATCCATTCATGCATCCAAACATCCATCTATTTATTCAGTATAACTTTATTGTGCTAGGCACTGTGCTAACCTCAAAAGAAACAAAAGTTATTGCTACTGCTCTCAAAGAGTTCACAATGGAAAGTACACACAAGAAAACAGGCAAGTTGTTGGGAAGCCTACACCAGAAAACAGGCAAGTTAAAAAAAAAAAAGGAAAAAATGCAATGGTTAGAAACATGCATTTTACAAGCATATCTGTAATCTTCTGATGTTTGAACTGATAATGATTTGTGTACTTTCTAGGAGACCAAACTGTTGCTTCCCAAAGATAAGCAGATGCCACCATCAATTCTCAGGTAAGAAATTTACATGTAGGAATATTATAATTATTTGAGAACAGTGTTAGGTTGTTATCTGACATTGGGTTTTGTTTTTTTTTTTCTTTTAAGTCATTGAGCTTGTTCTTCAAAGGAAATTTTACAGGTATGTAAACAAAATAAATACAGATGAGATGTACTGGCTGAAGGCAGAAGTAACAGGTCAGAGCTCCACCCAACTGGCTTGCTCAAGCTTTCCAAGAAACCCCAAAGACTCTGCGGAACATCATGGAAAACCAATGAAGAAAAGCCTCCATCCTTTCTGGTTTGAATATCAAAACGTCAAATTTGTCCAATCTTGTTGACTATGAAAATTAATTTAAGGTCTAATATCTGAATCAAACTTGTCTAATCTAAAGATGGTCAGGCTGTGGGTAAAAACACTCTACTGTATAAAGAACCATGGTAGGAACTTGCCTGGCAGTCCAGTGGTTAAGACTCCTCATTTCAGAGCATGAGTTCTATCCCAGGTTGGGGAGTTAAGATCCCACATGTCTCACAGTGCAGCCAAAAAATAAATAAATTAACTAAATATATAAAATAAACCTCAGCAGTACTTCTGAGGCTCTTCAGTTTCATCAGGGGCACACTTTGTCGTCGTTGTCGTTCCCTTACTTGCGTAATATGCAGAATGCTTTCAGAGGTTTTTAATAACTTTGCCCTCTTCTTTTCAAAAAAGGAGCAAGTATTTTAAAAAACAAATTTACTGAGGTATAACTGGCATATAACACTATAGTGGTTTCAGGTATACCACGTAAAGCTTTTATATTTGTGGATACTGTGAAATGTTTGCCACAGTAAGTCTAGTTACCACCTGTCACCGCACAAAGTTAACTTTGAGGACTTACTCTCTCGGCAACTTTCAAGTACACTCTCCACTCTCATTGACCCTTGTCGTCATGCCATACTTTATATCCCCATGATTTATTTAGTTTGCAACTGGAAACTTGTACCTCCTGAACCCCTTTTCATGTTTTACTCATCCCCAACCCTCCTCCCCCCGGCAACCACTGGTCTTGAACAAGTATTTTGGAACTTAACCATATATCACGATTGGAGAGGCAGTGGTTGGAAAGATAGACACACCCCTTCCTTAAAAGGAGCCACACACAGAAATACACAGTGCTTAGGAAGATCATGTAAAGTCTAGGCAAGCATAAAAGAACCCAAGTTCATTATAGCCAGCATTCATGCAACTGTTTTATCATTCAACAAATAATTATTGTTACCTACTAAATGCCATGCTCTATTTAGATGGAGGGAGACGAAAAAAAAAAAAAAAATGAATGCTACCCTCACTTTCAGGAAGCTCACAATATAATACATAACAAGGAAAAGACAGGCTGGCAGGACATTAAATGGAGAAGCAGATCACCATCATGGTTCCTACAAAGGGTGAGATTAGAGTGCCATTTACAATCAGGAGTGGAAAAGCCTGCACAACAGGCTTTTTCTGGACCTGTCTTCCTGGTTCATTGAGATAATAATTTTCTTTTGGGGAATCAAAAAAGGACTTTCAGAAATCCTCTTTTCTTTGGGGGAGTGCGGGGTGGGAAGGAAGATACTGGAGAGAGAAACAGAGAGAGGGAGAGAGGAAGGGAGATAGGTATAAGATATCTTCACCCAGAAAAAAATTCAATTTCCCTCGGATTTTTTCTGACTAATCTGTTCCTCCTCCATCTTCCCCCACCATCCATCCAGCTAATCACCCAGTCTCATCCTTGACCCCTCACTTACCCTCCCATATCAAATACCACCCCCACCCATATCAAATGAATTACCAGCCCTGTTGATTCAGCTCACATATCCATTGAATGGACATTGAATGTATCCATTGCTGTCCTCCCTGTTTAAGCACTGTACATTTCTATACAGTACTTACAAACATTATAATTAATTATCTACATAATTCCAATCAACCCATCCACTATACTCTCCCCACCTCAACTTCAAGTTCCATAAAACCAAGGACCACGTCCACCGTATTCACTACTGTATCCCCAATACTTAGAGAAGGGTCTAACACAGAGTGTGTGTTCAGTGGGGGGAAAGAGGGTGGAAGGAGGAAATAAGTCGATCCAAACTCAATAATCACCAACTCTTCCGCTAAATTCCTTCATGATTGCTGCTGCTGCTGCTAAGTCACTTCAGTCGTGTCCGACTCTGTGCGACCCCATAGACGGAAGCCCACCAGGCTCCTCCGTCCCTGGGATTCTCCAGGCAAGGACATGATTAGGTGAAGACAAAATGTATACAGAAATGCATGTATATTCTTATGTACATCCTTATTTCACTGAAGCGGTCAACTTCTGACAATGTCAAATGCCTCAGCTAACTCTATTTTATGATAGATTAAAAATAAAGAAACAATGCAATGTATGAAAAGTGAAAGTGTTAGTCACTCAGTTGTGTCCAACTCTTTTCAACCCTCTGGACTGTAGCCCACCAGGGTCCTTTGTCCATGGAATTCTCCAGGCAAGAATACTGCGGTGGGTAGCCTATCCCTTCTCCAGGGGATCATCCCAACCAAGGGATCAAACCTGGGTCTCCTACACTGCAGGCAGATTCTTTACTATCTGAGCCACCTGGGAAGCCCAAGGCAATGTATATGTATATCAAATCCCCATTCTGTACACTATGCACATCCTACAATTTTACGTCAATTATGCCTCAGTAAATCAGGTATGGATGTGAGAGTTGGACTGTGAAGAAAGCTGAGCACCGAAGAATTGATGCTTTTGAACTGTGGTGTTGGAAAAGACTCTTGAGAGTCCCTTGGACTGCAAGGAGATCCAACCAGTCCATCCTAAAGGAGATAGTCCTGGGTGTTCATTGGAAGGACTGATGCTGAAGCTGAAACTCCAGTAATTTGGCCACCTCATGCAACGAGTTGACTCATTGGAAAAGACCCTGATGCTGGGAGGGATTGGGGGCAGGAGGAGAAGGGGGCGACAGAGGATGATATGGCTGGATGGCATCACTGACTCGATGGGCATGAGTTTGAGTAAACTCCAGGAGTTGGTGATGGACAGGGAGGCCTGGTGTGCTATGATTCATGGGGTCACAAAGAGTCGGACATGACTGAGAGACTGAACTGAACTGAACTGAACACTAAAATTAAAAAAAGGAAAAACAAAATAAACAGAACCACATATCCCTCCAGGAGTTGATAGAGTGCAGCAATATAATCCAGTTGTTCACATTTTGAGTCTTTTAATTAATTGGCTGGTGTAAACACTGGATGGCTTGTGCAATTCGATCTGCTGTGTTCATATGTCAGGCTTCCCTTGTGGCACTGCTGGTAAAGAATCCACCTGAAATGTGGGAGACCTGGGTTTGATTCTGGGTTGGGAAGATCCCCTGGAGAAGGGAAGGGCTATCCACTCCAGTATTCTGGCCTGGAGAATTCCACGGACTGTATAGTCCATGGGGGTCACAAAGAGTTGGACACGACTGAGCGACTTTCACTTCATTATGCTCATATGTCAGCCCAACACTTAACCAAGGGTATGTCCTAGACACATGTATGAGTGAATCTTAACTTAGTATCTCTAATATTCACTGTCTTTAGTTTATCATTATGTTTATTTCATTTCCCAGAAGATACAATAGGCTCTTGTGTCCGTTGTTGCCTCCTCCAGGGGATCTTCCTGACCCAGGGATCGAACCCAAGTCTCCTTTGTCTCCTGCATTGGCAGGTGGGTTCTTTACCAGGCAGAGCCTCCAGGGAAGCCCGTTTGTCAAGCCTGTCGCATAACAGAGTCTCAGGTGTGTGTGTCTGGAGCCTACATTTCCCAGACTGACACATTTTAAAACAGATTTCAGAGGGGAGCGGCCTCCATCTCACCTTTCAAAGAGTGGAACATCTGCTTTGATTTGGTAAACAGTAGTGCTTCATCCCCTGCCTGCCTGCTCAGAAGCCCACATATCACAAAACCTTAAATGCCACTGGAGGATTCAGCCTCCAGGCTGGACGCGTTGTGTCTGGTCCAACCCAGCAATTCCCACGAAGCAAAGTCAGTCTTATTATGGCCTGTCCCATCTGCCTTAAGTATTAGAAAAGGTTAACACTTGGCAGAAGCTTTGATGAACCATGGCCTGCCCTGGAGAAATACAGATTTGTTATTGCTTTGCACAGAAAGGAAACAAGTGGAAGAAAAACAGGAGTGGGTCCTCTGAGTCACAGGATGTGGGTGAAGAGCTCTTACTAAATTGAGAACTTAAATACTAATTCATTAAACGGAGGGCAAGAATATTTGAGGTCAAGTTCCTGATCTGCAGCAATGAGCTGTGTGAACTCAAGTAAATTGAAGTCCTCTGGGCCTCCGCTTCCCCATTTCTAAAATGGGAGTCATATCCGACCCTCACTTCGCTTCAGGACTGATAAAAGGTTGAGATGACAGGTGAGAACACACTTCATAAAGAAAACTATAATGAGGGGATTCCCTGGATATCCAGTGGTTAGGATGTGCTGCTTTCACTGCGAGGGCCCAGGTTCTATCCCTGGTTGGGAAACTAAGATCCCAAAAGCTACACAACATGGCCAAAAAAAAAAAAAGAAAGCTGTAACTAAAAGATATTCCAAAATGGAGGAAAACCCCCCAAAATCAGTCCTACTAGGAACTTGAAACTTACAGGTAGGTTCCTTTGCAACAAACCTGTTTTTCTAGGTGTATATTAAATTTAACATTTTCTGAGTATGAATCTGTGTTTTAGAGAGCAAGATTTTAGAACCGACAGAGGCAGAGGAGAGAAGGAAGTTCATGATTCAAAATTTCTGATAGAAACTCCATAAAGTAGATAGTCGAGTCCACTCATGCCTGTGCTCACGCAATCATTCTTTAAGCAATCGCTCAATGCCACAACAGTTTATTGAGTACCTACTATGCTCAAAGTATGGTGCTGGCCACTATGGACACAATGAGAATAAAGGCAGTCCTGATCCCTGCTCCGATGGACCTGATGTCCAAGCACTTTTTGAAATGCAGAAATGGATCAGATATGATTTCCACCCTGACACAGTTATAAACTAGTAGAAAGGGCAGTGGCCATGAAGTGAAATTGAATCCTTCTCAATGGACTTTGCTTTTTTAAAAGTAAGAAAAAGAGACGACTGGGTCTCATCAGTTCCCTCTTTTTTCCTAGATCAGCAAACAGCATCAACACCAGCAGACAGAGATGCTCTAGTAGCCTCTAAAACCCTCCCTTGACTTCATGCCCTTTGACAGTGAAAAACTCTTGTAAGACTAGCCCATGGTCAGTGTCCCACTTCCTTCCTACGCTTGCCTTCCTCAAACCAACTGAACTGAGATCCTCTCCCCACCACTCCATTGTGACTACTCTAGGCAAGGCCACCCATGGCCTCCATCTTGCCAAATTTAATGGTCCCTGAATTCAATGGTCAATATATTCTATTGACATTTTGTTCCATTTCCCTCAAGAGCTTGAATTCTGTAGCTGTATCTTAATAGACATCTCTCTTCTCATGGAGAGTCAACCTTACTCCATTTATCGAACATCGTCTCAGACACAGTGTAGAGAATGTCAGTAATAAGAGAAGGGCGAAAGCATCATCTGGAAGTGGAGAGGGGGAAGAGGGTAGAGAAGAAGTTAGAGATGAAACAAAACATTGAAATGCTACCCTCCATTTAAGTGATTGATGTATATATGCTGCTCCCAGGCTACAGTGTCTATGAATCACAGATGCAGTGATGGGTAGTAGGTGGTGGTTTTAACTTTCACTTTTTGTTTTCTCAGGAGCCATGGGGAATGGTGAGCCTGAACCCCTCTTCCAAGCTGGAGTCTATGGAAGCAGCTCAGCTTGCTGACCCCCACCATCCCCCTCCTACCAACCCTCCCCCTGACATCAGGGTACCAGTAAAGGTAGACCTCATTTCCCAGGGAGCAAGGGAAAGAGCACTCTGACTGGAGGAAAGATAACAGTGTTGTCTGCCTTCTGTGATGGCCAGAGGATGCTGTGTTGGCAGGAGGGGAGATCTCAGTGTGATAAGGGAAAAAAATCAGCTTGTGTCACTTGTGACAGCCTCAAGGACCCCATCAGTCTGACACAGCTAGGACATAAAAATACATTTGCTCCCCCCCCAGAAGGCCCCCATCTTCTCCATGACTCTCTCTATCTGTAGGAACCCAAGCTATGTCTTATTCACATGCAGCAACATGTGGATAACAGAAAGAGCATATAAGTCGAGATGACAAGAGAGTTTTATTTGCTTTTCCATAAAGCATACCAGGGAAATGAGCTACCAGAAAAACTCTTGCTTGTATGTGATGGATGCAAAAACTCTTGGCGGCTGTGATTGAGAAATGGTGTCCTTCCCCTGGGACGGGAAGCTTGTGAGACTCAACAGATGTTCATGGAAGCTTCTCTGCCTCTATGAAATACTGCTCCTGCTCTTTGTAACAGACTACGTGTAGCCAAGAGTGACTGGATCAAAGAGCAAATTCAGAATCAGAAGCACTGGTTTCATCATATCAACAGCTGGAGAGGCCCATGCGGGTTAGCAGGAATGCCGTAAGACAGGCCCCAGTCCAAAGAGCCAGGCATCCAAAGGAACGTGCTCTGTATTTCTCCTCCAACTTCCTGCAGCTCTGAGCAGGGCAGTCTATCATTTTCCTGAGTGTTACAGCCACCAGCTTGACCTAAGAATGTAAAAATGAAAAACTAAGTGGGAAAGCCCTGTACAGTCATTGATTTTTTTCACCAGGAGCCACGACCCAGGTCTTCAAAACTGTTTTTCAAATCACAGAGCCATAGATCTGGTAGAAACCTGGAGTAAAGGGTTATCCTGCCGAGAAGGCACACCAGCCCTCCAGCCTGATCTGTATGCCCTTCTCTGTAAGAGATTCTATGCCAGCCCACATGGCATATTCTAAGACTTAATGGCTTCTCAATCAAAAGGCACTGTATCTTGTCTAATTTAAGTCTCCCTTACCACACACATTCAGATCATCATGCCCATGCAAAGGGGCTGCTTATTCTCCTTCATAGCAATGTATTTTATGAAATTCCCTTGTGATCCTGTGGTTAGGAATCCATGCTTTCACTGCCAAGAGCGCGGGTTCAATCTCTGATCAGAGGACTAAGATCCCACTAGCCTCAAGGTGCGGCCAAATATGGAAGAAAAGAAAAGCACTTTACCTATTACAAGACTTTTATTTCTCATTTATGATTTGTACCTCCCAGTTATTAAAATGATTAAGGTGCCTGCAAATTATTAACCATGCTTTCTCTCCTCTGGCCAATAAAGATCTTTTCCTTTCCAATAATTCCTCAATGGTTTTATACAGACACATCTGTTCTGAGCTGCCCCTCCAATCCAGAAGCTCCACACCTGCCTTGCTTCACACCACCTGTCCAAACCCATCTCCTTGCTACCTCTGCCCACATGGCTCTGGTGAGCTCATTTCTGTTGGTCCCTGAGCAGGACTCCTTCAGTACTCCATCCACTCATGGTGACCCCCTCATCTGTAAGGTGCTCACTTTCCCATCCAACGCTCCATGAAACCTTCCATCTCAGCCCTTATTAGTCTCTCTCTGCTTTGAATGCCTGCAGATTTCAGTCTGCACTCCACAACTGAACACTTCCTAATACCATCACCATTCACCACTGTTTCACATGTTTTCTGTTCTCCCTCCAATTTCATTTTAAAAATAAACATCATACTTTAGCACAGTTTTAGATTTGCAAGAATCTAAATTTGCAAGAATTGTAAAAATATTACAGAGGTTTCCTATATTCACTCCCCTCACCCAGTTCTCACACCCACTTGCTACCATCCTACACTATGAGACTCCATTAGTTAAAATTAAGAAACCAACACTGGCACATTCTATTAACTGAACTCCAAATCTTATTCTGATTTCACCAGGTTTTCCTTCAAGTTATTTTCCTGTTCCAGGAACCATTCTGGAACAACACTTTGAATTTAGTTGTCATGTTTCCTTCATATGTTCTTGTCTTATACTGAGAATTTCTCAGTTTTCCTTGTTTTCTTTTCCACCCCCTTGACCTTGATAGTTTTTGAGGTATATGAGTTAAGGATTTTGTAGCATGTCCCTTATCTAGGTTGGTCTGTTGCTTTTCTTAAGAGAAAACTGTCATTATAGGATTTTGGAAAGAATAACACAGAGGTGAAGTCCCTTTCTCATCATATCATATTGGGGGTACACATCAGTTATAGGACATCACTGGTAAAGTTAACCTTATTCATCTGGTTAAGGTAGTATTTGCCAGTTTTCACCACTATAAATTTTATATTTTTCTCCTTCTAAATTGGGTAAGGAGTATGTCAAGGCTGTATATTGTCACCCTGCTTATTTAACTTATATGCGGAGTACATCATGAGAATGCTGGGCTGGATGAAGCACAAGCTGGAATCAAGATTGCCGGGGAAAATATCAGTAACCTCAGATATGCAGATGATACCACCCTTATGGCAAAAAGCGAAGATGAACTAAACAGCCTCTTAATGAAAGTGAAAGAGGAGAATGAAAAAACTGGTTTAAAATTCACCATTCAAAAAACTAAGATCATGGCATCTGGTCCCATCACTTCATGGCAAATAGATAGGGAAACAATGAAAACAGTGAGAGACTTTATTTTGGGGGGCTCCAAAGTCACTGCAGATGCTAACTGCAGCCGTGAAATTAAAAGACGCTTGCTCCTTGGAAGAAAAGCTATGACCAACCTAGACAGCATATTAAAAAGCAGAGACATTACTTTGCCAGCAAAGATTCATCTAGGCAAAGCTATGTTTTTTCCAATAGTCATGTATGGATATGAGAGTTAGACCATAAAGAAAGCTGAGCAGTGAAGAATTGATGCTTTTGAACTGTGGTGTTGGAGAAGACTCTTGAGAGTCCCTTGGACTGCAAGAAGATCCAACCAGTCCACCCTAAAGGAAATCAGTCCTGAATATTCATTGGAAGGACTGATAGTGAAGCTGAAACTCCAATACTTTGGCCACCTGATGTGAAGAACTGACTCACTGGAAAAGACCTTGATGCTAGGCAGGAGGAGAAGGGGACAACAGAGGATGAGATGGTTGGATGGTATTACCGACTTGATGGATGTGAGTTTGAGCAAGCTCCAAGTATTGTCAATGGACAGGGAGGCCTGGCGTGCTGCAGTCCATGGGGTTGCAAACAGTTGGCCATAATTGAGCAGCTGAACTGAACTGAAACTTCATTCTTTGGATACATGTCTAGCTCACATTCAAAATACCCTTCACACTCCTATTTAACCACCTAATTATTTTGGCTGCATATTAGGGGAACTTTCTAAATTCTCCATGTCTCTTCCCAAAGTTCATCTCTAAAAGGCAGAGAATCCTTTTATTCAGTCAAGAGGATAAATATCTTTAAAACTTCTGCACATTATCCACTGGTCCATTGTGTTGATTCTTGTCACATTGTCCTACCCCATAACTGTTTGGCAGTAATTAGAAATTTACATAGTAAATAATTTCTAATCTGTCTCTTTCAAAGTGTTTTTAAATATATATAGGAAGGAAACCATCTTAGATAGATCCCTTAAGAAACAATTTCAGGAAAAAAGCAGGAGCGCAAGGCTATGAAATGGAAGGTTTATCAATATTTTCAGCAACCTCAAAGCAGTGGAAAAATAAAAATAGAATTTAGAGTTCAGAGTGAGTGGGTTGAAGCAGAAGCACAGACACACTGCAGCATCAGTGTAGGTGGCAGGATGGCTTCGGGGAAAGAAATGTGTGTGGAGGTGTTTCCAGACGTGTTTCTCCTCTGCAGTTGTGTTTTTATTGATTGGACCCACTTTGGGTAGAAGATTGTGACTGAACGACCAATAAGGTCAGCTAAATCTTTAATAATTCTGTGACTCTACAGTATTCAAATTAATTGGAAAATCACCAGATTTTTTGCTTTTGTTAATATGGTTTTGACCTAGCTGAGGTCAGTGCTTCCTGGTGTTTGTGTGGCAGAAATCAAATGCCATGAGACCACCTTCATCCTAAAGGTTCTAGGATCAATTTCTTTTGAACACCTTTTAGAACTAGTGATGGAAAAACTTTTCCTAGAAAGGGCCAGACGGCAAATATTTTAGGCTTCGTGGACTATATATGATCTCCGTTACATATTCGCCTTCTTCCCCCTCCAGCCTTCCTCTTCCTTCTCTTCTCCCCCTGCCTGGCTGCATCTTCTTCTCAACCTTTTTAAAAATGTGATAAATACTGCTTGCAGGTTGTACAAAAAAAGAGACCACGGGCCAGTTTTGGCCCATGGACTGGTGGGTAGTTTGCCTAACCCTGCTATGGATTATCCCTGAATGTTCAGAATGTATACTAGTGCATTAAAGACTCAAAAAAAAATATGTAGGGTAAAAGTGTGTTTGCCATTGTTTAATCAGACCTATCTCAAATGTATTTACCCATAGAACTCTTTTTTTTTTTTCTGCTGCCCACTTAACATCTCACGTGGTTCATCTTCTATGGGAAATACTATGGGAAATTCTGGCCTTTTTCACATAATGAGAATAATGAAGTTTATGCCTACTTCACTCACTCTATATACAAAGAAACATTCCAGATTGCTTAAAAAAATATAAATGGAAAAGTGTCAGATCCTACCTCTATCACGTTGGAGTACAAATAGTTTCCCAGGAGAGACTTCAAAAGTACTAAACACAAGACCAAAACTATGGATCTGACTACATCAAGGTTAAGGAATTCTTTTCAACAAACAGCACAATAGAAAAACTTAATAATTGAGTGTAAGGTTGGGAGAAAATATTTGCAAGTCAAAAAATCATAAAAGATTAGTATTTTAAGGAACTCTCATAAATTAATAAGAAAAAACTTGGGATCCCAATTTTAAAAATGGGCAAACCATATGAATGAACAATGTATAGAACAGAAAATCAGAATGGTTAACTTGTATATAAATAAGATATTCAACCTCATTAATAATGAGAGGAATGCAAAATCAAAGAATACAATACTCTTTTATATTAAACATAGGTTGGCAAAAAATTTTCAATAGGATAATAGTCAATGTTGGCAAGGACGTGTGTAAGCTTTTTTTTCCCCCACACACTGTCAGAGCCATAAGACCGTTGAAACCATTATGGAGGGGAAAAATGCCAGTTAATCAGCACTCAGAGTCATTTTTCTAAGCAAGCACTAATGCTTATCCAGTATCTTAATCAGGGCAAAATAACTGCAGTAATGACATCAAAATGTTAGTGGCTCAACATAATAGATGTTTTTACTGCTCATGGTGGCTCAGCTGGTAAAGAATCCACCTGCAATGTGGAAGACCTGGATTTGATACCTGGGTTGGGAAGATCCCCTGGAGAAGGGATTTTCCCACTCCAGTATTCTGGCCTAGAGAATTCCATGGACTGTATAGTCCCTAGGGTCGCGAAGAGGCTGAGTGATTTCACTTTCACACTCCAGTGAGTGTCAGCAGGGAGCTTTGCTCCACACAATCACTCAGGGGCCCAGATTCCTTTGAGTCAAAGGTTCTGCCATCTTGAAAGAGCACTGAGGTTCACCACTGGATCTTGAAACTCAACATTCAGAAAACTAATATCATGGCATCTGGTCCCATCACTTCATGGCAAATAGATGGGGAAACAATGGAAATAGTGGTTAACTTATTTTTCTGGGCTCCAAAATCACTGCAGATGGTGATTGTAGCCATGAAATTAAAAGACGTTTACTCCTTGGAAGGAAAGTTATGACCAACCTAGACAGCATATTAAAAAGCGGAGACATTACTTTGTCAACAAAGGTCTGTCTAGTCAAGGCTATGGTTTTTCCAGTAGTCATGTATGGATGTGAGAGTTGGACTATAAAGAAGGCTGAGCACCAAAGATACTTTTTAACTGTGGTGTTGAAGAAGACTCTTTAGAGTCCCTTGGACTGCAGGGAGGTCCAACCAGTCCATCCTAAAGGAGATCAGTCCCGGGTGTTCATTGGAAGGACTGATGCTGAAGCTGAAACTCCAATACTTTGACCACCTGATGCTAAGAGCAGACTCATTGGAAAGGACTCTGATGCTGGGAAAGATTGAGGGTAGGAGAAGGGGACGACAGAGGATGAGATGGTTGGATGGCATTACCAACTTGATAGACATGGATTTGGGTGGACTCTGGGAGCTGGTGATGGACAGGGAGGCCTGACGTGCTGTGGTTCATGAGATCGCAAAGAGTTAGACATGACTGAGCAACTGAACTGAACTGAAAGAAAAGATTGCACAGGAAGAGCACCCCAACTTTTAACTGCCTGGTCTGCGGGTGACACCTCCACTTCAAAAGCCACTAGTCATACTGCCCCACCCAGAGGCAAAAAGTCTAAGAAATGTAGCCAAGGAAGAAGAGAATGAGAATTTTAGTGAAAATTTACCCCGTTTTTGCCACAGCTAACAAGAGGTTAGAGGAAATTTTTAGATTTGATAAGAATTGTTTAAAATACAGATTTTCTTTACCATTTGCAAAGTATTTTTAAGACTGTAAATTAGTTATGGGCTATAATTTTTAAAATTTTAAACCATATTTATGGTTTGCCCAAAGAATACATTCTCCTAAGTACATGAAGTGATAATTTTTGTTTTTTTCTTGAACAAAATTGACTTTTTTGGTGAAAATGACTTTTCATTTATTCTATTTTTAAAATATTTGTTTATTTATTTGACTGTGCTGGATCCCAGTTGTGGCATGTGGGATCTAGTTCCCTGACCAGGGATCAAACCTGGGCCCCCTACATTGGGAGCGTGGAGTCTTAGCCACTGGGCACCAGAGAAGTGCTTGGAGTGATAAATTTGTCAGGGAGTTTAAACTATATTCTGAGCAGTAGGGGAAAAGTAAAGTTTATGTTAATTTGATGTTGTTCTTAAGTTGCTAAGTCATGTCCTAACTCTTTGCGACCCCAGGGACTGTAGCACGCCAGGCCTCCCTATCCATCACCAACTCCCGGAGTTTGCTCAAACTCATGTCCGCTGAGTTGGTGATGCCATCCAGCCATCTCATCCTCTGCCGCTCCCTTGTTCTCCTGCTCTCAGTCTTTCCCAGCATCAGAGTCTTCCAGATATAAACAAAAGTAGACAGTATCATGCACCCTCATGAACCCATCACCCAACCCCAACAGTTACTAACTCATGGCCTATCTTGTTTTCTTGTTTTATCTGCAGTCCCTGCTCTTTCCTGATGGTTCAGTGGTAAAAAAAAATCTGCCTGCCAATGTGGGAGATGCAGATTCGACCCCTGGATTGGGAAGATCCCCTGGAGGAGGAAATGGCAACCCACTCCAATATTCTTACCTGGGAAATTTCCTGGACAGAGGTTCCTGGCTGGCTACAGTCTGCGAGGTCGCAAGAGCCAGACACGACTGAGCGACTAAACAACAATCTCCTGAACTATTTATGTCTCATATGTAAACAGAAGCTCCCTGTGAAAAAGCAGTTCATTTGGGGGTGCCTTATCATAAATGTGAGGGTATCTTGAGTGTGGAAATAATGTGGATCAATTTTCCCAGATGAAGATGAAGCTAATGCCCCTAAGACTTCATCATTCACTTTATATTTATATGCATGTGTGTGTGTGTGTGTGTGTGTGTGTGTGTGTGTGTTCAGTCATGTCTGACTCTTGCGACCCCATGGACTACAGCTCACCAGGTTTCTCTGTCCATGGGATTCTCCAGGCAAGAATACTGGAGTGGGTAGCCATTTCCTCCTCCAGGGGATCTTCCCGACCCAGGGGTTAAAGCTGCATCTCTTGTGTCCCCTGCATTGCAGATGAAGTCTCTACCCTCTGAGCCATAGAGAAAGCCCCTCTATATTTGTATATTTTGTATCAATTTCAAGTGAGATCCCCAACTATTACCCTCCTAAGACAGGATTCTAAAGTCAGAGTAAATTTCCTATTGCAAAATAATCGAGGCCAAAAAAGAAGACAAATGCACACATGAGGAACTCAGCAAAATCAGCTGAATTTGAGCTTTTCAGCACATACTCTGAAAAACATAAACACAAAATGACCATGAGCAGGCTATGAATTGTCCTGAGTTACACAATGGAGTGATAAGACAGATGACCTGGAAAATGTGAGCTGGCGGGGCTGTCTGAGATTGATTAGCTCTCTGCCCTAATGCTCAGGTAATAGGATGCCTTTCAGCTCCATTCTGCCTATTTTAGTCTAAATTTGTTTTCCCTGTTGCCTTAAAAATTAGACAAGATCCTGTCACTTTCACCCCACAATCATACAGAAGCTCACTTTCCTTGCATTAATCCAAAATACACAAATGCAATCCTTTTTCCTTTGCGACACAAAATGCTGTTCACATTCATCTAATGTCATCAACACAAAATCTCACCAAGTACTTCCTGAGAGACTGATTCCAAAGCAAAGCAAAATGTCATGAATCGGATAGGAGGATGAGGAAAAAAGACAACAATCTAATAGCTGCAAAGTAGGAAATCATAAACAAGCTGTAAATTTGGAGAGAGAGATGCAGAACTGAATCAATCTCTGTGCTACAGACTTCATGGCAAAACTGAAAGGCAAACAGTCCCAGACCTACAGAGTAGAAGCATGATGAGAAAGGAGAGAGTTTGAGAACCAAGTTTGTTTTTGGGGGTGGCTGGGAAACCAACCAAACAAATCAATTCAGAAGAGAATGGCAGGTCTTGACACTGAGGTGACAATGGCAAGGATGAACTGAAGGCCACACTTGGAAGTAGATATGTGATTTGCAGCATATCAGAAATCTCCAACATGAAAAGTTATATGTTGGGCAGCCTTCTCGAAATCTCCATCTGTGTAATCCTAGTTAAATTGCTTTCTGCTGGAGAGAACTCCAAGCTAATCCAACCCTGAGCTTTCCCATATAGGTTTGTGAGCTGTCAGTGTGAGTATTCTAATATTGGAATGGTGCACAGAAAATAATATTTACAGTTATCAAGTTTAAAATTAAACTACTGATGTGCATGCATGCTTAGTCATGTCCAACTCTTTGCGACCCCATGGACTGTAGCCCGCCCGTCTCCTTTGTCCATGGGATTCTCCAGGCAAAAATACTGGAGTGGGTTGCCATTTCCTTCTCCAAGGGAGCTTCCCGATCCAGGGATCAAACTCACGTCTCCTACATGTCCTGCATTGGCAGGCAGATTCTTTAATACTGAGCCACCTGGGAAGCCTATAAAATTAAACTAGTTGATTAATAAATTTAAAATGTTGTTTACATTATGGCCTGAGGTTTCACTTAAAAATCTTATTATGCTATTTATAAGTCTGGTAAATTGTGTAAAATAAAAACAAGAAGGCCTTTGATGGGTACTTGATACATTCACACTGAACATTCTAACAATAAATCCCATTTACAAACTTAATCAGATCTCTCTAAACATTTTACTTATTTATTTGGCCATGCCTTGTCACTTATGGGATCTTAGGTCCCAGACAAGGGATCAAACCCATGCCTCCTGAGATGAAAATGCCAAGACCCAACCACTGGACAAACCAGGAAATTCCCCCTTTAAAATTTTTAAACTTCATTAATTATAGAATAAATTAATTAAAGAAATTAATTTAAAAATACTGTATTTGATTGCTTTTTAAGCCCTTCAAATGCCTAAAGGGAAGACTTACAACCAGAAGTATTATTAGAAACTTTTGTCCATCTAGTAAATTAAAATGTAAGTCCTTTTAAACAGTATAATACCACTTACAAGCGAGGTCCATTTTTCTTATGCTTTTTACTTAAAAGGCAAGCCTAAAACCAATTATACATTTTAAATCAAGTGCATAAGACTAAGCTGTCAGTTTCTCTAATATACTAAATTCTCTAAGATACCACATGTACTTTTATTATCAAGCATCAATGAAATACTCCCATACCTAGCACGCATGTGTTCATATATGGGTTTGTCATCTCTGCTTTCAGTTCTTCTCATCTTATAGTTTCCTATAGAGAGTTGAGGTAATTGCCTTGCCAGTGACCACAACAGGATCATCATCTCAGGGAGCCTGAGATTGCTTATTGATCATAGATCTGAAGTCAGTAGGCAGGAATGGGGGATGAATAAATCTAAGGGGATTCTTTCTGAGTCACTGAAAGACATCCTGAGCCTTTTGGGGATAGACTCTATGACAATAAAAGACATCAAATCCTATATCCTGCAGATGAGTTGAGTCGATCCAGGTTTAAAGTTATGCTTTATGCCAGTCCCTTATGTGATGATCTCAAGTTTTCAAACCCTTACCCAGGCTAAGCTATTTTCTTATGTACCTTATTGAATTCTAGATTCTCTTATTATTCGTAGACCATACCACTTCCTGGCAGATCCAGTTAGATTCTGCACTCCTCTCACACCTTCTTCATGCTGTGTGGTTACAACTTTAGAGCTGGTTTGAGACAAGAGGAAATGAAGCAAAAAGGAGGTGGCCTTGCAGGTGGTTTCATTCTGTCCCTGATGTTGAACTGGGTGACTCAGCTGAAAAGGGACCAAAGAGAATGTTTAATCCAAACAACGTCCCCCTGAGAGTCCCACTCAAACTTCCTTCTCCTCTGAGATGTCAATTCTACAGCAGTACAGTACATGTGCAAAGTGCGATGTGTCTTGTTTCACTGTGATGAGCAATGTCTCAGGACTCAAGCTGTAAAACAAATGACTATTCCCAGTCCCAAGGAAGACCCATATTTTGACTCAGCTCCAAGTGTTCACGTGTGGTAGGCTGAGTAATGGCCCCCAGAGATGTTCATATCCTAATCCTGGACACTTTGAATATGTGACCTTATATGGCAACAAGGACTCTGAAGATATGAATATGCTGAGGGTCTTGAAATGGACAGATGATCCTAAATTTTCCAGATAGGCTCAACGGAATCAAAAAGAGTTTTTACTAGAGGCAGGTGGAAGGTGAGTGCCAAAGAAGGAGGTGTGATGATGCAAGGAAGAGGTTGGAGTGATTTGAGGAAGGGACCACAAGCCAAGGAATGCAGGCAGCCTCTAGAAGCTGAAAACGGCAATGAAATAGATCTTCCTCTGAAGCCTCTAGAATAAATCAGCCCTGGTGACACTCTGACTTTAGCCTAGTGAAACTGATTTTAGACTTCTGACTCCCAGAATGTGAAAGGATAAATTTGTAATGTTTTCAGCCAATCTATTTGTGATCATTTGTTAGGAAATTAATAGCAGCAGTCTTTTCCAGACAGCTCTAGTTTCACTCATGTTATATGACTCCTCTCCAGGTCTTCTTTGAATATTATGAGGCCTCTCTGGCTAGACAACCCCATTTCTACTCAATGGGGTCATTGTTTATTGGCTCTCATCTGCCTTTCCCTGCAGGCTGAAATTTCCAGATTCCCATCACCTGGTTACCAGCAGGGTTCAGCCAATGGCAGGCATTAGAAGACCAGAAGGCAGGATGGGAGGAGAAGCCAGAGCATTTTCTACCTTCTCTCTGGACCATGGAAATGGTACCTCTGGGAGTTATTGCATCTCCTGCTACATCTACTGCAAGTCCTGCTCCCACCCGTCAGGATGTCTCTCCAAAGTTCTTGCCTTCACAGTGCAGGAACCTCCCCCACCCATGTCCCACCCATGTCCCACCATAGTTATACCACCTCCTTCTTTTGTCCTTCCAGACAGGGGTGGGAGGTAGTTGCTGCTTCCTGCTTGCTTATCTCTGTGTTGCCTCACCTTCCTCTGTTCACTTTTTTTTTTTTGCCACACCTCGCAGCTCGTGGGCTCTTAGTTCCCCAACAAAGGGTTGAACCCAGGTCTTTGGCAGTGAAAGCATGGAGTCCTAATCACTGGGCTTTGGGGGAAGTCCTTTTTTTTATTTTTAGTTTTTTTTTTTTTTTTTTTTTTGGAAGAGGTTCACTTTTTGAATTATTCTGAACACGATGTATCATTTTCCGTATTGATTCCACTATGAAAAAACTTGTCTTTTCTGTCTTGCTGCCACAGTAGTGCTGTTTTCCTCTATGTCCTTGATGACTCAGTGTGGGAAGGTAACGTAGCTTTATTCTGACTCTGAAGTCTACCTTGAAACCTGAAGAGTTTCCCATCGCTCATTTCTCTCATTTTCATGAAAACCTGACCCAAAAGCGCCCTCTGACTCTGGCCCCAAATTTCCCCAGCCCTGCCGTTTCCTCCTGAGGGTACACTCTTGAGTCGTTTTTTAATGTCTTACCATCTCAACAACCTTCTTACTAATTTACCATTTGCATATTAGTCAGCAACTCATAAAGAAGACTTAGCAGCGAAGAATTCATGCTTTCAAGTTGTGGTGTTGGAGAAGACTCTTGATAGTCCCCTGGACCACAAGGAGATCAAACCAGTCAGTCCTAAAGGAAAGCAACCCTAAATATTCATGGGAAGGATTGATGCTGAAGCTGAAGCTCCAATACTTTGGTCGTCTGATGCAAAGAGCCAACTCATTGGAAAAGACCCTGATGCTGGGAAATATTGAAGGCCGGAGGAGAAGGGGGCAACAGAGGATGAGATGGTTAGATAGCATCACTGATTCAATGGACGTGAGTTTGAGCAAACTCCAGGAGATGGTGAAGGACAGGGAAGCGTCGCATACTGCAGTCTATGGGGGTTACAAAGAGTCAACATGACTCAGCAACTGAACAACAACATCTCTGACAATCTTAAGCCAAAGCCATTTCTTGGAAGGACGTGAGGGCTCAGAGAATCGACAAGGGGCTGTAGGCATTAAACCATTAAAATCGGCAGGAACCGAGGGTTTCCAGAAGACCAGGTAAAAGAAGAACCACGGCCACCCAGGGTGGTGGTTGCTGGGTCACTTCTTTAGGTCCTTCCCTGTGGCCCCTTTCTCATGTCCTCTCAACACTTTGTCAAGATTCCAATTCCTGAGGCAGTGAGTCTGATTGGTTGAGCCCAGATCATGTGCCATCCGACTCCCAGGGAGAGGGAGGGGTTGGTTCCTTTCAGGTTCCTTAGAGCAGTTGTCCCCAACATTTTTGGCACAGAGGACTACTTTTGTGGAAGACAATTTTTCCATGGACTGGGGCGGGGGGTCGGGGGTGGCTTTGGGATGATTCAAGAGCATTATATTTATTGTGCACTTTATGTCTATTATTATTATTACATCAGCTCCACTACAGATCATCAGGCATTAGATGCCAGAGGTTGGGGACCCCTGCAGCTTAGACAAAGAGATGTCTTCTCTATGCCATGAGGACAATATCCATGGGGGAAGGACATTTCTTTCCAGTGAAATCAGGATGCTGTGGAAGGGCATTGATGTTGGACAGCCAATAAAAGGCCATTTCCTACCCATTATCTTATGTTTCAAAGTCCATGACTGATCCAGAAGGACAGAGGCTCTGCATGTTCAAGATATATGGGAAAACTCTGCTCAATTTTGCTGTGAACCTAAAACTACAAAATAGAATCTATTAAAAATATTTTCAAACCCGTGACTGATCCTTTTGATATTAAAATTCTCACAACTCCACATTTCCACTTCCCTTGGTTCACTTCTTCATCCACATCCTTTGAAAGGGTATTAATCTGGGGCTGAATCATGAGTGATTTGGGGTTTTTTAAAACTATTTGAGAGGTTAATTTCATGATCTCCAAAATACTTAATGAAGGTGAAGTGTGAAGAGATAGTCTATTACCATCCCTGGAAATCAAGTCCAAATGAGATTACACTGGGTTTCCAGTAGACGTCTGGAATAAATGTGTGTGTGTGTGTGTGTGTGTGTGTGTTTTCTTAAGCAACTGGTTTAACAACCAGCACAACAGCATGCCGAGCATTTCTCCAGTAAGACACACATGCTGTTCAACAGGCATCAGATATTTACAAAGTGAGTCCTTGCTTCACTATAGTTCCCCTGGCCATCAGGGAGGGCTTCAGGCTCAGCCTTCATTCCAGGCTCTTCTGTACCAGCCAAACCTCCTTCCCAGGAAGGAGGAGGTTTGTCTACACAGTGCCTGCTCTGGCCAACAAAATTGTGTTGTTGCATATGGCACACATCAGTGCCTCGGTACTCGGACCAAAGTTAACATTTGGTAAACAAGCCTTCTGGCTTAAATTCCCCTTGAATCACTTTTGCTGTTGCACAACCACTCAGTAAGGACATGGAGTCCACGCTAATGAGTGGTGAAAACAGGGCATGCCTCTAAACCAGCAGCAGCCTATAGAAGGGGAATGAGACAACTGTTCCCTTTGTTTTGGGTCACAGGCCTGCAGATGGGGACCCTCTCCAGGGCCCTGCTGGAGAATGGCTTCTCTCTCTCTCCTGGTGACTTACAGCAACTTTCACTGGCTGCCTGCGATGCATTATGTAAAACTCACTCCGTACTACTCGCCATGTGTCCCCAGGTCACACTACACTTACCTAGAACAGAGAAACTCTTAACAGAAATGTACAAAGTGGCTGAAGGGAGAGGGAGCAGTTGGTAACTTTCCTTCCATCACTCTGAGCTCCATCACTAACTTGTGTTATTTTTGGAAGCGATTTCATCGCTTGTTTGTTGGTCTCTGGTTACTTCTTTTATGCTAGCATATTGCATAAAGAAGATGAAGAAGATCAGCCTCTTACACCTTATTTGTATACCTTATTTGTCTTCCTTGGAATCACAGCACAGAATTCACATACCATATACCATGGGACTATTAAAAAATACAGCAACAAACAATACTCTCTGCCTCATACAAGCTCAATAAATACTTTCTGATGAACAGCCAAACCCCATCCAAAAAAACCGAAAGAAAATGTCAGTTATGCAATGATTCCTCTTTATAACCAATACAAGGGCATTCACTCATTCACTCATTACATTTGTTGAGTGCCTCCCATGGCTAAGCACCAAGCCAGGCACAGAGGAAATGAAAATAAGCAAAACAAGCCATTGTCTTTGCCTTCATGGAGCAACAGATACTGATCAAATAATTACACAGGTATACAAACTACAGGGCTTTCCAGGTGTTACTAGTGGTAGAAAACCCACCTGCCAATGCAGGAGACATAAGAGACATGGGTTCAATCCCTGGGTCAGAAAAATTCCCTGGAGGAGGACATGGCAACCCACTCCAGTATTCTTGCCTGGAGACTCCCCATGGACAGCGGAGTCTGGGGGCCTACAGTCCATGGGGTCACACAGAGTCAGATACAACTGAAGTGACTTAGCACGCAACACATGCAAACTACAATGGTGACCAATGTTAGGAAAAGATACAAGATGCTATAAAAACCTACCCTGGGATTTGAGTAGTTAGACAGCTCAGGAACATCTTCTCTGAAGAAATGGTCCTTGAGCTAAGATCATAAAGATGCGTGCAAGTGATGTAGCTGAGGAAAGCAGAAAGAAGTATCCCTGACTAAAAGAAGAGCTCGGGTGGGAGAGAGTGGCAGGTACACAGAACCAGGAAGTCACTGGATCTGGAGAGAGGGAGGGAGGGGAAGCAGGGCAGGATAGGAACCTGAAAACCCAGCCAGGGACCACAGCTGAAGAGTCTGCTTTATCCTAAAAGCCATGAGAAATCATTGAAAGGCTTCTTAGGCCATGGAATGAGGGCTGGGCTTGTGAGTAGGAACCATGAAACCTGTGGGCCCCATCCAGTTCCCCTCACAAGCACTTTGAAGCATCATGGGGCATATAAGAACAACATGGACAAAAGACATCTCCTAGGACTTCCCTGGCGATCCAGTGGTTAAGACTTCGCCTCCTGGGGGCTTCCCTGGTGGCTCATTGGTAAAGAATCCACCTACCAATGTAGGAGATGCAGGTTCGATACCTGATCCGGGAAGATACCACATGCCGCAGACCAACTAAGCCTGTGTGCCACAACTGCTGAGCCCATGCGCTGCAATTAGAGAAGCCCCAGCAACAAGAAGCCCGTGAACCACAACTAGAGATTAGCTCCTGCTCTCTGCAACTAGAGAAAAGCCCACGCAGCAACCAAGACCCAGCACAGCCCAAAAATATAATAAATTAATTAATTTAATTATAAAAAAAACCTTCACCTTCCAATGCAGGGGGTATGTGTTCTATCCCTGCTCGGGAGCTAAGATCCAAAACAGAAAACAGAAGTAAAACTGTAACAAATTCAATGAAGACTTAAAAAAAGACACCTCCTGAGTCTCCCTCTCTGCTTCTCAGGGTATCAACTGTGGTCAGCAGCCTGTCAGAGAGACCAGTCCTTTAAGTATGAAAGGCCCTGAACCATGAGCCTTCCAGTGTTTATTTGCCCACCCGGGTAAGGCAACAATTCTGCCCACTCAGAAGTCCACATTACCCAGTCCTGAGTGATGAAATTCCTGCTGGGCTATATTTAAGACTTTTCTGCATCTTTGTTGCAGAATCTAGAAATTCTCTCTGTCCATTTAGGGGCTTTCCATGGGCAAGGCCTCACTATCCTTTGGCCACAAGGGTTTCGAAAGAGGGTTAGTAATACAGAGATTTCTGCTCTGGAAGTATTGCTCTGGCTCCAGTGTGTGGAACTGGAGGTCCACACTGGGGTTGCTGAGAGCAGTGAAGTGAGGTGGCTTTGATCAGTGTGGAGACAATAAAGGAGGGAAGGGGAACAGTCCAAGGGATATTTAGGAGGTAAGTGTCAAAAGGCTCAGGAGGTGATCTGGAGATGAGATTCGTTTATGAATCACACAACTAGATGGATTTCCAAACTCATTAAAAATTCGCAACAGGAGGACTGTCAGTTTCCAGTTCTACATGTAAGGAGCTTGGGGGTTCCCAGTCCATTCTAACAACAAGTAGCAAGCTGAACAGGCTGAAAAATCACCAACTCTTCTTGGATCCATATGAGAGAGGGGGCATATGGAGCAAACTGCTGCACCAAGACAGGGCAGTTCGGCTTATGGGGCCAGAAACTTGCGAGCAGAAACCTGTGCAAAATGGTACTGATGAACCTATTTACAGGGAAGGAATGGAGACACAGACGTAGAGAACAGACGTGTGGACACAGCAGGGGAAGGAGAGGGGGGAACGAATTGAGGAAGGAGCATTGACATATAGACACTGCCATGTGTGAAAGAGATAACCCGTGGGAAGCCGATGCATAACACAGGGCGCCCCGTCTGGCACTCTGTGATGACCGAGAGGAGTGGGATGATGGGTGGGGGGAGAGGCTCAAGAAAGAGGGGGTCTATGTATATATTTATGGCTGATTCGCATTGTTGAATCAACATTGATTCATGTTGTTGTACGGCAGAAACCAGCACAACATTGTAAAGCAATCATCCTCCAATAAAAAATAAAAACAGAAATCCACCATATCAAGCTGAATTTTTAAAAAGAATTCTTTTTTATAATACAGCTTTCAATAAATTATAGGAAGGAAAGAAGAAGAAATAAAGAAACCTATGGAAGCCAGTGGTGGGGTTAGAAAATCTGAACTGTTGTGAGTTGCTGGAGATGTGGAGTGAACAGCTCCAAGAGTTAAAAACTCCAGGGTGAGCCAGTCACACAGGGGCCCCAATTATGGTGAGACTTACCTCCAGGAGCTTGATCAGATTCCCACAATAAACATCAGAGGGAAAAAAAAAAAAAAAAAATCCCCTTGTGCCTCCAGCCAGAGGAGGAAAGAAACCATTGTGAAACAAGTCAGAGCACTGTGTTCTCAACAAAGCCTGCCCGTAAGGGCAACTAGTTAACCAGACCTAACCTGCTGGGATATGATCAGAGCCTAACTGACCTGGGGGAAGGGAAATACCCAACTCCAGACTGCTTTAGCCATTCGGCCACACTAAAGGGGGAAGAAAAAGCAGAAACGCTTGCAAAGTTCACAGTTAACAGACACAGGAGCTAAAAACACGGAGATCTACCTAGTCACAGGACGATAGAACACACCCACCACACACACACACACACACACACACACACACACACACACACACACACGTCACCATCAGATTAGTAAAGGATTATTTACAGCAGTTTCTTTTACCCAGTACATCATGTCCACCCACCAAGGAAAAATTACAAGCAGAACACACACGCATCAGAACCAGACATGGTAGGGATGTTGAAATTATCAGACAGGAAATTTAAAACAACTATGATTAATATACTAAGGACTTTGATGGGTAAAGTAGACAACACGCAAGAACAGATGGGCAATGTAAGCAGAGAGATGGAAATCCTATGAAAGAATCAAAAAAATTGCTAGAGATTTAAAAAACAAAAAAACACTGTAACAGAAATGAAGAATGCCTTTGATGGGCTTATTGGTAGATTGGACATGGCTGAAGAAATAATCTCTGAGCTAAAAACTCATACCAGTGCCATTCACTAAGACAAGCGAACATAGGAGGAGGACCAGATTAGGCTTTGGATATGTACGTCATCCGATGCAAAAACTTTTAAAGATGAAATGTTTTTCTTCTGGCTGAGAAGGAACCATGGTGGTTTTGCCCTGTCTACAGAGAAGCATGTGGGAATTGGATGGGAAAACAAGGTGAAGAAAAGACAGGCTAGTGGAAAAAGGCACAGCTTCAGTGGAAACCACAGGTAGTTACTATTTCCCACACCGTTTTATTCAGATAACAAAATAAGACACTTAAAGAAGCTATGCAGATAGATGTGGAAGAGGCCCTAAAATAGAAAGAACTTCCTAAGTAGTCACCATGGGTCAATTTTTTAAGTGTTTTTCTCTGAGGCTAAGGAAGAGAAATTAGAAGAATCTAACAGATGACAGCTGGAGTTTAGAGGTCATGCTTTATGGAAACTCCATGCTGCTCCAGGCATGGTTGATAAGGTTCTTAGTTTATGGAAACATACCAAATCCCTCCAGGATCTCTGGAGTTCATTCTACTCCTAAAATTTGGTGATGCTGAATTCACTCCAACAGGACTCAAGACACAGGCCATCATGTCTTTGATGGCTCGGTATATTTTTGATCCTCTGGGTATGGATCACATCTACCTGCTGAGGGGCACTAGCTTATGTTGGCCTAGCATTGGAGTCCTGGGCACAACCAGCTGGAAACTTCCTAATAAGCCTGGGGATTCAAGAGGCTACGGTGAGGCCCAAGGGCAAGGGAAGGCAGTGGCTCTACAGAAGCGCAGAGCCCCGCAGGGGTCTCGGAACAGGTCCAAGTCCGAGACTCCGCCTCCCACCCAGGATTCGGCCAGCACTGGCATCATGTTTGGCAACAGAAACACACAGAAATGTAAGGTAACTTATGTGTGAATTCCAGCTACCTCTGGCAAGTTTCATCACCTCCTTCATTTCTACTAAATTAAAGAGAATCAGATGGTTTTTATTCAGTAACTGTACTCTAATCTCAAACAGTCACTAGAAGCTAAAACTTGGCTTTTAGCTTCGGAGTGATGCTGCGTTGTTAATTTTTAATTAGCCTGCTACATTAATGTGTCCATTTACAGATGACAGATAATTAAAATGGTAACGCACTTTTTAATAAGTTTGTGTCTGCAGATGTATGTCTACAAATGAGAAAGGAACAAAAGAAACTCACTTGCCAAGAAGCAGAAGAGTTGGACCGTTTTTCCATTTAGAAATAAGCAGTATACCCCTGTGGGTGGACAAGGTTTTGACATCACCTGCAGGATAGGAAAGAGAGGCTCTGAACTGAGTATGTTCCCAGCATAGTGATGTTCACCGGCGTTTTTGTACTGTCTGGTAAGGCACCATGTCAGGGGCAACCCTATGAGTATTACTTGCATCACAGGGGATCATAATCATATTGTTAAGCTGTAGACTGAGAACTCTAGGTTCATTTTAGCAGGAAAAATATATGTAAGGTATTTTATTCCTTAATCCAAATATCAAAAGAAGAAATGAAGCTAATCAAAGGCTATAGCTGGCATGATGCTCGAAAATATGGATCACTGGAAGTTGAGAGGAGGAACCAAGAGAGTGGCTGACAACCAGAAAACAATAGGATCTTGGCAAACTAGAAGGATGGATTCTGCCAAGTTGAGGTTTAATAAGGATGATAAGTATAAGGGATTTCCTTTGCATCCAAAAACCCATTCCACAAGTACAGGTTGGGGGCTATGTAGTTTAGCAACAACACGGGAAAAAGTGTTTTGAGATATTAGCTTACTGTACAGCCAGGGCTTCCCTGATAGAGCCCTGGTAAAGGGCTGGTAAAGCTGATAGCTGGTAAAGAATCCGCCTGCAATGCAGGAGACCCCAGTTCAATTCCCGAGTCGGGAAGATCCACTGGAGAAGGGATAGGCTACCCCACTCCAGTATTCTTGGGCTTCTCTTGTGGCTCAGCTGGTAAAGAATCTGTCTGCTAATGCAGGAGACCTGGGTTTGATCCCTGGGTTGGGAAGATCCTTTGTAGAAGGGAAAAGCTACCCACTCCAGTATTCTGGCCTGGAGAATTTCATGGACTATATAGTCCATGGGGTCGCAAAGAGTCAGACTTTCACTTTTCACAGCCAATATGATGTGACTACACACGAATAATTAGTCTTAGATTCCTTTCATAAAATGCGATAATATCTGGCAAAAGAAAAATAAGTGTCTTTGCTCTAGTGAAACCATACCACCACCTGATTATTGCACCATTTCTTGGGAACACCTGAAGAGGACCTGTCTTAGTTAGGGTCTACTAGGAGAGCCTGGTGTGCTGCAGTCCAAGGGGTCACAAAGAGTCAGGCACGACTTAGCAACTGAACAGGCTGCTGATACAGTGAGATCTATTGAGTCAGTGGCTTAAGGAACAAAGAAGCTTGCTTCTCTCGCATTAACAGTCCCAGGTGAGTATTCTAAGATGGTAAGTGGCTCTGTTCCATGTGGTCAGTTGGAGAACCAGGTTCCTTCCACAATCATTGCTTCATCATCCACCAGGGCATTATCATCTGCTAGGGCTTCCCTGGTGGCTCAGTGGTAAAGAATCTGTCTGCCAATGCAGGAGATGTGGGTTCAGTCCCTGGGTCAGGAAGATGCCCTGGAGAAGGAAATGGCAACCCACTCTAGTATTCTTGCCTGGGAAATCCAACGGGCAGAGGAACCTGAAAGGCTACAGGCCATGGTGTCACAAACAGTTGGGCATGAATTAACGACCCGACAACAGTGGTGTTGAAACAGGGTTACCACAATGACCAGGTTACAACTGAGGGAGCAGAGGAAGGACATTTCCACCGTCTTGAAGTGCTGACCAAGAATTGGAACTTCTCTGTTCACATTCACTGTGACCTGGTATACCTATACCTCACTGCATGACAGGCTGGGAAAGGGGGCTCAGCTAATTAACTAAAGCTACCTAACTATAATTCTATAGTAACAAAGGGATGGAAGAATGGATTTAGGTAGCTAGATGACAGTTCTCTGCTATAAACTCTCAAAGAAACAGCCATCAGAATGATGGGAGAAAGTTGCATATCATGTTAGGAAGAAAAGTATTGTGCTTCCTGTGGAAGTGATTAGACTAGTTTATTCTCTGTGGATCTAGGGGCTCAAACTGAGACATATAGGTAAAGGACTTTCCAAAATAATTATCAGAAGATTCAAATATTGCTTTCTATGGGACTTCCCTGGAGGTCCAGTGGTTGAGACTCTGTGCTTCCAGTCAGGGGTTGTGGGTTCGATCCCTGGGCGGGGAACTAGGATCCCACATGCCATGTAGCACAGTCAAAATTTTTTTAAAAAGAGGACTTCCTTCTGGAAATGGAAATTCCCTCTTACTAGAGATGCTTGAGCAGAAATTTTGAACTCCTTTTAGGGGGGTTAGAGTTTGTTTAAGCATTCCAAGTGACCAAATGTCCCTTTCTAGAGGTGGATTTATGTGAGTTTTATCTAAACCTGTGTTCATAACTCATAGAAGAAGAGACAGGAATGCCACAATTTTCTAGGAGCATGCTCTGTGTAAGTCCTTACAACAACCTTTGATGCAGGCATTGTTCCCATATTATCCATGCTCAGAAAGGTTAAGGACCCAGAGCCATTACCTGGCATTCTTGGGATGGTAATTATCACTGATCTGATTGCTAAACCCGTGATGTTTCCATCAAGCTGCTGCCTCCCAGGATGAAAGTCAAATCTAAATTGTATTCTCTCTTGTCTCCTACCCCCATCTCATCCGTTCTCAGCTACTCTTTGTGACCCTATGGACTGTAGCCCACCAGACTCCTCTGTTCACGGGATCTTCCAGGCGAGAATACTGGAGTGGGTTGTCATTTCCTTCTCCAGAGGATCTTCCTGACGCAGGGCTCAAACTCTTGGCTCTTGCATCTCCTGCACTAGCAGGTGGATTTTTTACCACTGCGCCACCACGGAAGCCCTGTCTCCCATCCCAAATCCTTTATCTGGCTTATCAAGATTGACTGCCCGAATGGGACTGGCTGTTCTGTAGGATTTAGCGCAGGTTAGGAGCATTTTAACATCCGGTCCTTTCCCCAGCCCTTTCTGCTGAGCCAAATGACTGATTTGTCACCCACGCTTTTCCTCAGCCCAGAGGCAGAGCCATCTAGGCAACCAGCAGCTTCTGCCTCTGTCCCTCCTTCCCCCAGCAGAGCAGAGGGATTCCTGTAACCCCAGACCAGACTGCAGTGAATCATTTTCTACTTTCACCTGCCAGTGTGGTGGGGGAAAAAAAAAAAAAAAAAGTACAGTTTAATTTGAAATTAATTCTTCAGCCCCTGTGCATTGAAATGGATGTCAAAAGTGAATTAATCACCACTGAAGCTTCCACCCTAGAAAATTTACCCAGATTCCTTCCAAAGAGGATGACTCATGCCAAGCACCTGTTTTGTTTCCTTAGTAACTGCTCTTAGATGTCCCTCTTATGTTTGCATCCAGGCGAGCACAGCAAATTGACTGGGGGAAGGGAAGAGGTTCGCCGCATACAGAGTGTGCTCTAGGCAGAATGTCGCCTCTAACACGGTCTGCGGACTGGCTCGTCACTCTGCATCTCTGTTATAACCCCAGCATTGATTCAGCTGCAGACTCAGTGTGGGACCGAAGTCTGGAAAATTACTAATGGCCTCAGGAAAGGTTTGGTGACACACAATAAAATTGGTTCTGGTGTAATCTCTGCATTGGGAAGTTGGATTTATCTCTGTATTAGAAATGGGCTTCTCTCGCCTTTGACCTTTTGCTGCAATTAGAGTTAGACACACAAATCTATCAAGAAGGAGGTGGGTGGAGTGGATGGGAGAGGTTTCAATCAAATGACTTTTCCTGCTCAACCACAGGAAATGATATTCTAAGAATTGGGGGCGGCGGAGGTGGGGGGTGGGCAGTTATGGTTCTCTGATTTTTTTTGGTCTGTCTCTCACTGGCGTCAGGGTAAGATAGAAAGGGTGTTTGGATCAAGAGATGAATATACTCATGTCCCAGTGTGTTCCCAGGCACTCAGGAGCTGCTGCCTATAAAGAAAGAACAGACAAAGCTTCTCTGGATTTCCTGCTTGGAAACTGAGGGATTAAACTCCGTGACATCATTAACCCTTCCAAGTCTAAAATTTGATGTCATTTCCTAGGATGTTAAGCATTTTGAAGTTAGAACTAAGCTTTATTTATAAATTTATTATAAATTTACAATTTATTATAAATTTATAATTTATTATAAATTTATAATTTATTATATATATAATTTATTATAATTTATAAATTTATAAATTATAAATACACATTTATTATAAATGTGTATTTATAATACACAAATTTATTGGGCCAGAGATCATCCAGAATAGAAGATTACATATCCCTTTATTTTACAAATCATGTCCTGAGAAGTTACTTGTCCAAGGTCACAGAAAATTCAAGTCTTTCCATAGTTTTCTTTTTTGTTTGTTTCTATTTTTCTCACAATTTAACATACTTCCAGTTAAATAGCTCTACAAGACTGTTACAAAAAATAGCCATTCTCACCCACCCTCCTTTTCCTAATCCCCCAAAATAGTTACTTTTAAAAATGTTTTTAACTGATTCTATTACTTACTTTAATCTCTCTAAATATTTTATTGTTTCAATTTCAGATATAGCTTGAAACAGAAAACACACATTTTCCAATCCTCTCTTCTCTCTGTGTAGTTATAATTCTGTTTAGATCAGTAATCAATATTTAATTTAATGACATAAATATTATTTACAGTTGAGCTATGAAGTGTATCATAATTGCTTTTCCTTTCTGTTTTCTTTCCCCCCCCCCGAAGTTAATAATTACTATGTTTTTATTTTGCTTATTTTGTGTGTGCATGTGCGCTCAGTTGCTCAGTCGTATCTGACTCTTTGTGACCCTCTGTCCATGGAAATTTCCTGGCAAGAATACTGGAGTGGGTTGACACTTTGTACTTCAGGGGATCTTCCTGACACAGGTATATAACCTGGGTCTCTTGCATCTCCTGCATTGGCAGGCAGATTCTTTATCATTGCGCCACTTGGGAAGCCCAATTTTCTATGCATAATCACAAATCCAACTCAAATTCCCTAAAGTTGAGTCTATCTTATATTTTAAAACTCCTAAAGATATGGAACGAATTTCATCTTCTTGAAGACAGATCTCCCAGAAACTTCTGAGCTGCTTCAGTCTGGACCATTGACCATTCTCTGGGTAATACCCGGCACCCCATCTTGTGTAGGCTCTTCGGTTTTCTGGATTCTACATCATCCTCTTTCTTGGTTTAATCTCTAACTTTAGCAGAACATTTCCTCTAGAATATTCCTAAGAAAAGGTACATGGGGGGTGCTTTCTTACCATGACTTTAATTTGCATTTACCTCATAACTAATGATGTTGAGCACATTTTCATACATCTGTTGACCATTTGGATATCCTCTTTGGTGAAATGCCTGCCGAAAACTTTGGTCCATTTTTGGGGAAAGGAGAGCGAGTAATAATATCCATCTTTCCTTATTGATTTATAGGAGTTATTACATATACACATATCAAGTCTGGATATATCAGATATATGTATTATAAATAGCCATATCTGAGGCTTGCTTTTTCACTTTCATCTATTTTTTAGTAAAGTTCTTAACTTTAATAACTCCAATTTATCCATTTTTTCATTTATGCTTAATACTTTTGGTTGGAGAAGGAAATGACAACCCACTCCAGTACTATTGCTTGGAAAATCCCATGGACGGAGGAGCTTGGTAGACTATAGTCCATGTGGTCGCAAAGAGTTGGACACGACTGAGCAACTTCACTTCACTTTCACTTTTGGTAATCCATGAAAGATATCTTTGCATATTCCAATGTTATATTCCTATGTTATTTTCACATTTAAGTCCACAATCAACTTAGAATTGGTGTAATGAATGGTGCAAAGTAGAAATCAATATTTATTTTTTCCAGTTAGATGTCCAATTGGCTTAGTATTATCTATTGAAAAGACTATATTTTTCCACTGTTTTTCAATAGTTATCTTTGTTTTGAATCAAATGACATAATAGGTGTTCCTCTATTTCTGAACCCTTTTTTTTCCTTTAACCTGTTTGCCTCTCCTTGCATAATATCACACTGTCCTAATTGCTATGTGTGTTAGTCACTCAGTCATGTCCAACAACCCCACGGACTGTAGCCCACCAGGCTCCTCTGTCCACGGGATTCTCCAGGCAAGAATACTGGAGTGGGTTGCCATTTCCTCCCCCAGGGGATCTTCCCAACACAGAGATGGAATTGCGTCTGTTACGTCTGACCTACATTGGCAGGCGGGTTCTTTATCACTAGCGCCACCTGGGAAGCCCCCGTAATTACTGCTGCATTGTATAAATATATTCATCAAGATAAGTTCCCAATTTGATTCTTCAAGATTGTCTTGATTATTCTTGGCCCTAAGTTGTTCCCTGTAAAATTTAGAAGCAATCTGTCAGTCAACACACATACGTGCACACAAACTCTGCAGTGTTTTGATTGAAATTGCATTAAGTTTATAAATCAGTTTGGGGAGAACTGATAGCTTTTCAGTTTTGAGTCTTTCAATCCATGAGTATGGTATATTATTTAAGTCTTCTTTGATTTCTCTTCCTAGTGTTTTGTGGGTTTGGGTATAGAGGTATAACACATATTTGAATAAGTATGTTTTTTGCTAATACAAATGATATCATTAAAAATTTTTATTTCTACTTATTTCTTTCAAGTGTTCAGATATACAGTTGAATTTTGTATATTGACCTTGTATCCAGAGACATTGTTAAATTCACTTTTTAATTTTAAGTTTACTTTTATGAGTTTTCAATGTACTAAATTATATTATCTGCAAATCATGATGGTTTTATATATTCCTTTCAAGTCTTTATGATATTTCTTTATTTTTCAGTCCTTATTTCATTGCCCGGAAACTCTAATAGAATGTTGATTAGAACTGATGCAGTCATCTCTGACTTATTACTGATCTCAAGAGAAAAGCTTTTAATATTTCCCCATTAAGTACAAAGTTTGATGTAGGTTGTTGCAGAAACATTTTTAATTTTAAATTAAAGAACTTCCTTTCTGTTTCTAGGTTTCTGCAAGTCCTTTGGGAAGCTGAAATTTACCAAATAATTACACTGCATCTATTGAGATGATCATATAATTTTCTCCCTTTATTCTGTTAAGACAGAAAATTGCATTGGTTGATTTTTCTAATGTTAAACAATCATGCATTCTTAGAATAAGCTCAACTTGGTCATGATAATGAATTCATTTTATATATAGTATTGAATTCTGTTTGTAAATATTTTGTTTATGATTTCTGCAACTAGGCTCATGAGTGTGAGAAGTCTGTAACATTCTTTTCTTGTTCCATTTTTATCAGATTCTTATGTCAAGGGCTATCTCTGGAATTTTGGCCCTTGAAGTCCTGGCTGCCATGGTTGTTTTCTGGTATCTTCAAATAGCTGAGTTCTTTTAAAAATCGCTCCTCAGCTCTTATAATTGTGCTCAGGGGAGGGTTTGTCGTAAGCTACTCAATGATAGCCACAAACAAAACTTTTGCCTTTTACAAATGTGATGAACCAACAGAACTTCAAACAAATTCCTAACCATTAGTTAACCTTTTGACCTCTTTCAGTTCCTGAAAAATTCTTTGGTTACTCAAAGTGTAGTTTTGACTTTCAGTGGCACTTAGTGCTCACATCTGTTAAAATAGAGTTGTAGGGGAATAAATGAAAATTAATTATAGACACAATATTCTGTCTCCATAAAGAAGAGGAAAAATCCAGTTTAGTTGAAAAATGTTAATGTGTCTGTCTTTGATATTCTTCAAGTGTTAATCAATTATTATAGTAAAAAGGCACCATAGTGCCCTCAATGATAAAACTCAAAAATTTCATTGAATAGAAGAGGGGGGCCTAACTATTCATATCCTATAACAACTATCAGGAAGAGAAAGACTTTATCTGGGCAGCAAGATGAACAAATTATATTTATTAATTTTAAACAGATGTTAAATAAATTTCTTGGATTTGGCTAAGGAATATGGGATGCATCCTATAGTAATGAAATATATGGAAAGGTCAATCTGAAATAGAAATATCTACAAAGAGGAGGGTGAGATGAGAATAGAGAAGTTGAGATAGGTCCTTTTTTTTTTAACTCCTACTATTTGCCAGATGCTTTGTGTGGGGCTCTGCCAGCATTCTCACTTAATCCCTGCAAACATGAGATATTTTTGTTTTAAGATTTTCTTTGATGTGGACCATTTTTAAAGTCTTTATTAAATTTGTTACAATATTTATTCTGTTTTACGTTTTGGTTTTTTGGCCACCAGGCATGTGGGATCCTACAGGGATCAAACCCTCACACCCTGCATTGGAAGACAAAGTCTTAACCACTGGACCACCAGAGAAGTCCTCCATAATGAGGTATTTTTATTCCCACTTTATAAAAAAGGAAATTAAGCCTCAGTTAGAATAAACAACTTTTTCTAAAATCACAAAGACAGTAAGTGGGATTCAAATCAAGCTGTTTGACTCCAGAGTGCATATACTTCCTTCTAAACCAGGCTGAGATTACACAGAAGACAAACCAGGTTTTCTTATCAGTAAAGATTAGATTCTCTATTAGTAAGCCCTGTAAAAGGGAATTATGGGAAGGAAGAGTTTAGTTATGTGTTCATGGTTTGTTGGGTAAGGATTTTATTTGGGGTGTGTATTTCCTTTGTCTCTGGAGTTCTTGCTATATTCTCAAATAAAAACATTTCCTGTTTACTACTGACTGGGCTAACATCCAGTAACCAAGCAATATAAACAAATTCCAACATTTTTCTATCCAGTGTGGCGTTAGATTCTGTGTGTCTGTGACTGACCTGCTCAGTGGTCTAGGAAACAGTGCCAATTAAGGCCAGGTCATGGGTCAGATCTGTGTTTCCTAAATGTGTTTTATAGAACACACTATTACATGATAGGGATGGATATTATTCAGGAAAAATTAATTTTTTTAATTGTTTATGGCCAAATATGTTCAATAAAATCTGGATTAAAGCAAGTTAAACAAATTTATTTCAGACTTTTCTACACCTGAAAACATTAATATATACTCTTTAGAGGTAGGTATAGTGTAAGTATTTTCAAAATTTATTTGGCTCCAAAATGCTGTATCTGAGGAGTACCTTCTAGAATGGTTGCTACAAGACCATAATTAGGGGAGGGAGGGGTTACATGTTTCATAGGCCAGTTAGTTTTGTAGCAACACACTACACCATTGGCCACAGGAGGAAGATATAAAAGTATTGTGTACTGGAAAATCTGCACAATCTAAAAGTTGAGAATTACATTTCATTCAGTGGGTTTACTGAGGACTTAAGCCCAGGAGACAGACTCTCAGATTGCTCTGAGGGACTGTTCGGAAAAGATCAGGGAGGAGGCCAGGATATATAGGAATTTTGCAAAAAACCAAACAAACAAAAAAGCAGGTAGTAGGAACATTAAAAGATTGCTGTCAATTAAAGAAAACCAGACCGCAAGTTAACGGATTTAGTGCTTGTCTGTGTGTGGGAAGATGCCAGAGTCTGGGCTTATTGACCTTGTTCCTTTGATAAGCACTTTAACTATCTAAGGCCAGTACCCTGCTTTTCTCCATCCTGAATCCCCTCAGGGTACATCTTTGGGGTTAGCTGCAGAGGCTGGTGGCTTGATGGCTACAAACATCCTTTGTTTACTGACATGGTAGGCGACATTCTTCATCCACAGTATAGACAAAGCAGCCCCATGGTCTGGGCCACCTGGTGAAGAGGTATAGATCCCATCACAAAAGGGTTAGAGAGCCTGAGTGACCTCCTGAAGGCATAGTGTAGAGGGGACTCCTGCATGGGAGTCTATTCTACATTCTAAGATTCTCTGTTTCTGTGAAAACAATAATTCCTTCTAGAAAAAAAAAAGTGGCAACTTATAACTATGTAATTAATTAGATAATGCTCTGCAGTCATAACAAAGAGATCCACAATACAAGGTTTAAATAAAACAGAAGTCTATTTCTTATGTAAAAGTCCCAAGGGGAGTACTTCCGGTTGCTAGGTTGGCTTGATTCTGAGAGATGCCTCAGGGTCCCAGGTTCCTTCCATCTCATTGCTCTGCTCCCGTGGGGCATTGGCCTCTTCTCCATGACTGCAGCTGACTCTCTGATAGGTGTGCTTTCCATTTAATGAAAGAGAGTCCTAGGCAAGCAATTTTCTTTCAATTAAGTTAAGCGGAAGTCACTAGCATCAAATTGTCCCCAAATTTACTGATTGAGAGACAATAGAATCTCATAGTCATGCTCGCTGCAAAGTTGGCTGGGTAATCCAGTCTCTAACTAGGCAGTTAGGTGACCAGTTAATAAGAAGGGAAGAAGAGATTTTTAGAAGGACAACTAAGACTCTGCCACACTGTAGTTGAGATAAACACTAGCTGGTAATCACTACCTGGGCATGACTCCACTTACTAATTAACAGCCAGTGCAGGCTGACCAAATCCTTCCAAGAAAAATATTGAGTTCCTGTCAGTGTGATACTCAAGTACTCCAATTTATGAAGCAAGGAATTTTTCAGAACAGCTCTGATTATCTGTCCAGGCTGAGGATCAGTGCAGAAAGGCTGAGCTTTAAGGGTCAGTAAACAATTCATAGCCCATTTCCTTGCAGGCTTGTTTCTTTTTGTCCTTTAGTTTCCTTACCCAATTTTTTTTTTTAATGTCTCAAGACGGGAGGAAAATTGGCACATCTTCTAGATTTTCAACAATTTCAGCAGCCTATCACACTGTGGGGACCAGCTCATGGGGTATGGTAAAAAATAAAATAAAGATAATAGTAATAAAGTCCCTTGGATAGGAAACCAATTGTCTTGTAAATATTTTTAATTTTTGGTTTATTATAATGTTTTGACATCTTTAGAAAACCTTTCTGGCTGGGGAGAGACTATGTCTCCCTGGGCTAGCTAATTTGTAGAGACGTGAAAAAGGACCCAGTCAGGAACATGCCCTGGTTATGCAAACTAACCAGTCCAGAGCCTTACTTCCTCTATTGGGCCCACAGGCCCCAGGAGGCAATATTCCTCTGCCTTAGTCATCCTAGAGCCAAGTTCCAGGCTTCTAGGGACCACCCCTAGAGCCCAAAGCCTGCAGAACTTACTCAAAGTAGCCAGTCCTAAACTGTTGACCCCGCTCTGCCTTGCTTTTGCCAAGGAAACGCCAATAAAGTCTCTGGGCTAAAGCTTCCCCTCCCTCTTACCTTCTGCCTCTGGGCCACCCTGATGATTTTCCCATGTAGCCTTGCGTGGCGTGTTGTGCTCTTATGGACGTGTGAGTGTAACAAACTCTATTTTTTCCTGAGCCTTTCCACTGTCACCTTTTCTGACTACACCTAACTGGCCATTTCATAAAAGAATACAAAACAGCAGGTGAGAGGGGTTTACACAACCCATGCAGAGCCCCCAAAACAGTCTGCTGGTCTGCCTGCCTTGCATTTCACTTCATCCCTCCCTAAGGACCGCTGTCACTTGTCCCAGGATTTTCGGTTCTGCTCCTTTCCTTAAAATTATTCCCATGCAAGAGCGACACTCCCCTTTGCAAAGCCAAGGTCACAACCAAGTCTGCAGAGTAGGTGGAGTCCATGTGGAACAATTTAGGGGATGAAATCCCCAAAATCACTTCTCTGAACACCTGCAGCAGGGGTTTCACCATCTTGCAATTACTAGGGATTTGAAACTCTCTGAGGTCTTTAAGAGACCCTTCTTAAAGTGAAAATACCTCAGGAGAGGAAAATATCACAGGTTAATTATCCTCAGATCTGGTCATTGGGACCACCTGGAGAGTTGGTGTTTTTTTTGTTTTTGTTTTCTTCTTTTTTTTCCCACCTACTAAGTAAGAAGCTCTGGAGTAAGACCTAGACTTTTCTATTTTATTTTCAACTTTCTGGACAATTCTATGCCCAGGTTTTGGAGCCAGGGACTTATGCCATCCTCAGTTAGTAATTCAGAGGATTCATCAACACCTGAGAGATGTTTTCAGACATGATAGTCTGGGAAAGGGAAGAGTGAGAATGGAAGGCTTTGGAATTCCGTGGAAAGGCTTGAGAAACTAGCATGGCTCCTTCTCAGTCTCCTGTTTAGCCTTGACTCACAGTGGCTATTTGCAAAACAGGACCCTTCTTTAGCAATTTCAGATCAGACACCTTACGGAAATGTCTGATCCCATTCTATTTATGCAGCTCCAGCTTCCCAGGTGGCTCAGGGGTAAGGAATCTGCCTGTAATGTAGGAGATGCAGAAGACATGGGTTTCTTCCCTGAGTTGGGAAGATCCCCTGGAGAAGGAAATAGCAACCCACTCCAGTATCCTTGCATGGAAAATTCCATGGAGAGAGGAGCCTGGCAGTCTATAGTCCATGGGTTCACAAAAGAGTCAGACACGACTTAGCAATTAAACCAGCACAATTCTGTTTATATTTGCCAGGAAATATTAAGCAGCATTTTATTTTTATCTTTCTGTTTTCCCCTCATTTGTAAGATCAAATAGAGCAAGGGTGTTGGGGTTGGAATAATCTCCCAAAGACTGGGAAGAATCCATAAAAGGTTTAAACGACTCCATCCTCACTTGCAGCCAGGTCTATAGAACTTCTAGGAAAGGCGTTGGTTCCCTTTCCTGAGACTGAAAGAGAAAGACAAGCCGCAGGATCCTGCAGTTTCCTCTGTCTGCGTGTGTCAGACCTTCAGATCAGGGGCCTCTTCCTTACATCTGACTCCATCTTTTCTGCTTGATATTCAAGTCTATTTTCTCTGGTTTTCTACCTTCTGGAGAAATAGAGAACAGCTGTTGGGGGACCTCCTGATCCCTGAAGGCTGAAGAATTCCCCCATTAACATTCTTTTTTTCAGACTAAATAACTCTGATTTCCATAACCTTTCTTAGGGTCTCATTTCTTATTCCTTTATTTTTATAGCTCTCTTTTGGATGTAGTTTCTTATAACAAGAAAGGAATCAATGCCAAATATAACCAGAGAGTTCTTTCCCATATTTTCTGAGACGTTCTCCAATTAATATGGTCATCCCCATTTTTAAAACAACAGCTTTGCTGGCTATTGCTAATTTAGATTCAATTTGTGGTCCACATGTTCTTGGTTTATTGGGGAAAGCTACTTGGTGTAAAGAAAATAGCTCCAGGCTAGAAATGCAGGGGCTTATGTTTTAGACCAATTTTGTCACAATTAAACTGTATATCTCCTTTTTAACTTTTTAAAATGCATTTTTTTTGGCAACTTGGAGAGGGCCCGTTCACAAGCACCAAGGACCTAGCACAGCCAAAAGCAAAAATAAAAACCAAAATAAAATACCTAAGTATTTGAAATCCATTCTTAACATACTTTTCTTTTTTAACTTGGTGCATTTGCTCTGTAATATAATATAATAAATTACTAATAAACTTGGGTTTGTGTCTAGCTTCTTAAAAAAATGCATTTGACACTGTTTGTTACATCTACAAAGTGAATCAGATGAACTACTTGACCTTTAAATTCACTCCCACTATAAATTCTTATTCCTACTTCTTAAAATTTTGATTCACTTCAGATTTTTCAGTGAAGTAATCTAGACACCCACGGCACTTTATTTGTACATTTCTTAGAACTCTATCACTTTCTGCCTATAATATAATCTCTTTCTTAAAGATTTTTTTTAATGTGGATCATGTTTTAAAGTCTTTATTGAATTTGTCACAATATTGTTTTATGTTTTGGCTTTTTGACCATGAGGCATGGGGAATCTTAGCTCTGGGACCAGGAATCAAACCTGCACCCCCTTCATTGGAAGACAATGACTGCTCCTGACTACCACGGAAGTCCCTGTAATATTATCTTTGTCTTGTACAATGCATGCCACAGCTTTCCTGCTAGGCCAAAAACTCCTTAAAGGCAGAGCCCAAGTAACTCCAGGACTGGCTTTAGCACAGTACTTTACAATAAACATTTGTTGAATGAGTCTGTGTGTGAATATTTAATGTTCCTCTGGCAAGTCAAAAATAATAATTTGGGGAGCAGGCAAATTTGTCCTCTGTGCACCTGTAGCTTTATTTCCGGATCCCTGTCCCTCCCCTGTGGTGAGAAGCATCCACCGTTTGTACTGGCCTCTTGTGGATAGTTTACTGCATGTTGCTGCATCAATGACAGAACTGATAACTATGGATAAACAAGATCGTTTTCCCCAGGAGGGACTCTGAGACTTTTAGGACTTTCAGTCAAAGAGAACAAAGACTCCACAGTGCTGGTCAGAAAGAAAGAAAAGCTAGGTTAGGAAATCAGAGAAAAGTTTGAGTTGAAAAAGAAGTATTTGAAGTAGAAGGAGAACAGATCCCCTGAGCAGCCCAAAACAAAGAGATTAAACTCTTCCCAAAGGTTGCAGGCAGAAGCATGATATTAGGGGACTTCCCTGGTGCTCCATTGGGTAAGACTCTGCAAACCCAGTGCAGCAGGCCCAGGTTCAGTCCCTGGTCAGGAAACTAGATCATGCATGCTGCAACTAAGAGTTTACACACCACAACTAAAATCTGGCACAGCCAAATGAAAGAAAAAAGATATTTGGACTCAGGGAAATTAGGAGAATGGTCTCAAAAGCTAGACACTTACCGGCTCTGGGAACCCATGATTTCCTCACTTGTAAATACTTTGAACTTCTATTGACTCACTGGCTGGAGACAGCCTGTATTACAGCAGACCAGAAACCAGAAGGGCAGGGAGTGAATATTGTCATGATGACAACTTACAAATTGGAGTCGGGGGTTGGGGTGAGAGATCGGAGGACTTCCAGACTGAAAGCACAACATCACGGCCTCCAGCACTCTGGGGAACACACTGATAATGAGCTGTCTGCTGCCTCTGCCTCCATCCCAGGATGTCAGCATTCAGTTCAATTCAGTTCAGTCGCTCAGTCGTGTCCGACTCTTTGCGACCCCATGAATCGCAGCACGCCAGGCCTCCCTGTCCATCACCAATTCTTGGAGTTTACTCAAACTCATGTCCATCAAGGCAGTGATGCCATCCAGCCATCTCATCCTCTGTCGACCCCTTCTCCTCCTGCCCCCAATCCCTCCCAGCATCAGGGTCTTTTCCAGTGAGTCAGCTCTTCGCATCAGGTGGCCAAAGTATTGGAGTTTCAGCTTCAACATCAGTCCTTCCAATGAACACCCAGGACTGATCTCCTTTAGGATGGACTGGTTGGATCTCCTTGCAGTCCAAGGGACTCTCAAGAGTCTTCTCCAACACCACAGTTCAAAAGCATCAATTCTTTGGTGCTCAGCTTTCTTTACAGTCCAACTCTCACATCCCTACATGACCACTGGAAAAACCATAGTCTTGATTACATGGACCTTTGTTGGCAAAGTAATGTCTCTGCTTTTTAATATGCTATCTAGGTTGGTCATAACTTTCCTTTCAAGGAGTAAGTGTCTTTTAATTTCATGGCTGCAGTCACCATCTGCAGTGATTTTGGAGCCCAAAAAAACAAAGTCTGACACTGCTTCCACTGTTTACCCATCTATTTCCCATGAAGTGATGGGACCAGATGCCATGATCTTAGTTTTCTGAATGTTAAGCTTTAAGCCAACTTTTTCACTCTCCTCTTTCACTTTCATCAAGAGGCTTTTTAATTCCTCTTCACTCTCTGCCATAAGGGTGGTGTCATCTGCATATCTGAGCTTATTGATATTTTTTTGGGCAATCTTGATTCCAGCTTGTGCTTCTTCCAGCCCAGCGTTTCTCATGATGTACTCTGCATAGAAGTTAAATAAGCAGGGTGACAATATACAGCCTTGATGTACTCCTTTTTCTATTTGGAACCAGTCTGTTGTTCCATGTCCAGTTCTAACTGTTGCTTCCTAACCTGCATACAAGTTTCTCAAGAGGCAGGTCAGGTGGTCTGGTATTCCCATCTCTTGAAGAATTTTCCAGTTTATTGTGATCCACACAGTCAAAGGCTTTGGCATAGTCAATAAGCAGAAATAGATGTTTTTCTGGAACTCTCTTGCTTTTTCAATGATCCAGCAGATGTTGGCAATTTGACCTCTGGTTCCTCTGCCTTTTCTAAAACCAGCTTGAACATCTGGAAATTCACGATTCATGTATTGCTGAAGCCTGGCTTGGAGAATTTTGAGCATTACTTTACTAGCGTGTGAGATGAGTGCAATTGTGCAGTAGTTTGAGCATTCTTTGGGGTTGTCTTCCTTTGGGATTGGAATGAAAACTGACCTTTTCCAGTCCTGTGGACACTGCTGAGTTTTCCAAATTTGTTCGCATATTGCATCTTTCACAGCATCATCTTTCAGGATTTGAAATAGCCCAACTGGAATTCCATCACCTCTACTAGCTTCGTTCATAGTGATGCTTCCTAAGGCCCACTTGCCTTCACATTCCAGGCTGTCTGGCTCTAGGTGAGTGATCAGACCATCGTGATTATCTGGGTCGTAAAGATCTTTTTTGTGCAGTTCTTCTGTGTATTCTTGCCACCTCTTCTTAATATCGTCTGCTTCTGTTAGGTCCATACCATTTCTGTCCTTTATCTGCTACTGACCATTCTTTATGCTCTTTTCTTGGAAGAAATTGGGTAGGCCTAATAAAAGACAGATTGCAATTTATTTTTAATCTTTCTTAGGTCTTTGACTCAGTGGAATAGAATCCAGTGTGGGTGAAGCAAAGTGAAGTCGTTCAGTCATGTCCGACTCTTTGCGACCCCATGGCCTGTAGCCTACCAGGCTTCTCCGTCCATGGGATTTTCCAGGCAAGAATACTGGAGTGGGTTACCATTTCCAGTGTGGGTGACAGTACCAGAATTCAAGAGACACCACAGACATTGACATTCACACAGAGGTTGCCACCCAGTACTTTCTATAAGCCAGAGATTCAGGGGTGACCTAAATCTCTTTGGCCAATTTTATTGGCCAAACCAATAAAATTTTGTGTGTAAACCAGTGCTTTGTGACAACCTAGAGGGGTAGGATCAGGAGGGAGGTTTAAGAGAAAGGAGACAAGTATATACCGATGATGATTTGTGTTGATGTATGGCAGAAACCATCACAATATTGTAAAGTGATTATCCTCCAATTAAAAATAAAATTAAAAAAATTTGTGTGTAGAATGAAGATATGTTCTAAGCACCAGAGTCACTCTCCACTCCCCATCCCCCTTGTTTTCAGCTCATATTGAAATAATTTGATGGTGCTTCTGCTGAGCTTGAGGCCAAGGACTCTAAAGAACAGTACAAGAAGCACCGTCTTATCTGAAGATGATACAATTTTATTAACACAGGCTAGAAATGACCTTCCAAGAAAATTGTCCTTGTCATTTGGTAACTTCCAGAAAGAATGGTCACAAATGAACTGTTCTAAGATCAAGGGCACCATTTCTAGGAATCAATTCCTAGCTTCCTCCAGATGTATTAGCTAGTTCTACAGAGTCAATGAAACATCTTGTTCTAAGTATGGTCTCTGGGGTTACTCTACTGGAGTTTGAAATCTGGTTCTACCTCATAGTCATTGGATGACATTTATTTAATAGCTCTTGGCCTCAGTTTGTTCATTTGTAAATTGAGAATATAATAATACTGATTCATATCTCATAAGGTTGTTGTCAAGATTGAAGGTATTTATACATAAAATGTTTAAAACAGTGCTCAAGAAATATTGCTCAATTGCTTCAGTTGTGTCTGACTCTGAGACCCCCACAGACCATAGCCTGCAGGTTTCTCTGTCCATGGGCTTTTCCTGGCAAGAATACTGAGCGGGTTGCCATTTCCTTCTCCAGGGGATCTACCCAACCCAGAGATCAAACCTGAGTCTCCTGCGTCTCTTGCACTGCAGATGGATTCTTAACTTCTGAGCCACCAGGGAAGCCCCCCAAAATATTAACCATCTACATATGGACCACATCCTGTCTACCAGATGATATCATCTGTTAACACACAGTTGCTCACCTCTCGAGAAACTAAAAAAGCCCAATGACTCAAAGCAAAGGATTCTGTAGGTTTTATTACTGTGTAGCTTTTGTTTGGCAATTTTGGTTGCTGCTATTGTGTGGTTCAGATGTTTAACAGTATATTTGGTTATGTCTACTTTAAAATAATTCTCAAATTAGAGTTATTGCAGCAGTGCTCAATGGTGTAAAACTTGGGAATCTCTCTCACCTATATGTCTGTGAGGTAGTGAACTTTCAAAATAACATCCCGAGGACACTCTTGGCCCAGCCCCCCCTTGGCTCAACTCAAAGTGACAGTGGGGGTGGTTTCTAGTTGGGCATGGCCCTTGTTTGGTTCCTAAATTTTTGTAACAGTATATCAGTGCTAGCTCCAGATTGACTGATTTTTAAAATGTAGGGTTTTGAATTAGACTTGTAATGTTGGAGAGTTGCATTCCAGATAGTCATCATAGGGTTTGATTTCTAGTGTATTACTGCAAGTTATAAAGATATCAAAAGCCTTGCTGAGAAAAATAATATTCATGGAGGATTGTGTGTCTTTCCATTCTCTTAGGTCAGTGGTTTCCCAGATTTTTATATTTTCACGGGCTAGTTAAAAAAAAAATTTTTTTAATGCTGTTTACTGACATAGGTTGCTAACTTATTTTTACCAAGTAAGGATATAACAAAAGGACAGTCTTTTTTTTTTTTTTTTTTTTTCTTTTAAGGACAGTATTTTAAACTGAAGTCTTATGGAAAGTCAGTGTTATGGAAAATTCACTAGTGACTGCACTGTTTTTTTAATTTTCATCATGAACCCATGGAACTTTCATCACTGCCTGCCAGACCGGCACTTGAGAACAGCTAGATAATTTATAACTTATCCCTGGATGAAACCAGATCACTAGTGACTTTACACCTGGGATGTATCATGGCAGGTACCTGAAAAGTATTTCTACTGAATTGCACTTTGATATAATCCTCTTGGCTAAGTGAAGAGTATGATCAAAAGGGGTCCTTTGAAGTCAGTCACTTCATTTAGTCCAAAGATGTTGCAAAGACATAATTGTTTACATTATCCAGAGTTTTCTCTTGGAAGACCTACTGAAGAAATCTTACTCTGGCCTTAACAACCAAAGGACTTGGACTTATCTAAGCAACAGATTAACTCTTTATCTTTTATGTTATATGACTCCCTTTAGCCCCCTTCACACATTCTCCTAGAAGTTTTTAACTCAATTGTATAACACACCTCTGGAAGCACATAGCTTTCAGGAAATTTAATTTGCACATTTGCCTTGCTCCTGGTTCCATCCTCTTCTACCATCATTTTCCCTTTGCTTCACTTTTTTTTTCAATCCCTCTGGCCTTGCTACACTACTTATTTCTTTGAAAGCCATCTTAAATCCTTTCCAGAGCTAGTTGGGAGGTACTTAAGTACATAAATTAGTGAACAGAGGCCCACCTGTGTCTTAGATAGGGCTTCATGAGGACTTCTAGCTGCCAGGGGACCATATTTAGAACCCTGCACAGATTTATCAGGGGTGATTGGACAGAAAATCTGCCCATAAAGCCCATTAAGATGCTGACAGGTGATACTAACCTGATTGCTGTCCTGCTCCATATTTTAACAGGAGCTATCAAGGCCTTAGGGGCTTCCCTGGCGGCACACTGCTAAAGAATCAGCCTGCCAATGCAAGAGACGCGGGCTCAGTCCCTGGGTTAGGAAGATCCCTGGAGGAGGAAATCTCCAAAATCCCCTAGAGAGGAAAGCCACTCCAGTATTCTTGCCTGGGAAATCTCATGGACAGAGGAGTCTGGTGGGCTACAGTCCATGGGGTCACAAAGAGTCAGACACAAATTATCACCTGAGTATGCATGCAAGCATCAAGGCCTCACCTTATGTAAATGAGGTAGGAGTTTCAAGCACTGTAGAAAAGCCAATAGGAAGATGCTTGGGGGAAACAGCCCTTAAATTAGTCTTTGTCCAATCACAGATCTCAGCCTACTAACAGGGTTATAAGGTTAGAGTTATGACTAACTTTTTTATAAGGATGAACTTTTTGGCCAACCCAATATTTTTTTTAAATATTTAATTTCTATGGAAAAGGAGCTTTATGGAACATAAATAGAACCAACCAACAGAGTGTATGTGTATGTATATGCATATGCATTTGGAGAGAGAGAGAAAGCAAGCTGGGGGGCAAGGGAAGAGGAAGTCAGAGAGAGAGAGAGAAGGGGAGAGATTATTTTAAAGAATTGGCTCACAAGATTGTGGAGGCTTGGTAGGTTCAAAAGTTGCAGAACAGGCTAGCAGGCTGGAGACTCAGAGAAGAACTGATGTTGCAGTTTGAGTCCAAAGGCAGAATTTTCTCTTCCTCAGGGAAAGTCATTCTTAATTTAAGACTTTCAACTGATTAAATGAGGCTCACCCACATTGCAGGGAGCAATCTGCTTTACTCCAAGCAGATTTAAATGTTAAATGTCCACTGATTTAAATGTTAATGTCCTTCATAAAAACATCTTCACAAAAATACCAAAAATACTGTTTGACCAAATATCTGGACATGTGGCCCAGCCAAGTTAACAAGTAAAATCAACTATCACATGCACCTTAGTTTAGATTCACACGGATGAAGGAAAATAGTGGTTTTTGCCTAAACTACACAAGTTACTGTGGCTGTAAAGACCAGATTCTAAAAGACTGAGCCAGCGGTGTGATGGAGCCAGCTCCTATTGGCTCTTGATTGCTGACTGTGCCAGCAATCAAGTGATGTCAAGTCAATGACATCACTTTGGTAGCATGAAATCATCCATGGGCAAAACTCTATAAACTGGGAGGAGAGCAGGGAGGTGGGAAGCAGGGAGCCAGACAACTGACCTACCATCATGCCATTGGATGTGTCAGCTTTATAATATGTGTTAATAAGCCTGTTATTTGACATAACAGGAATGCCTACAAGTCCAAAAATGGGGTATTTATCATTCTAACAATAAAAATTAAGCCCAAATAGTTTCAAAACATCCATTGGCTTCTCTTAGTAACACTTTCAAACTGGCAGAACAAACAGTAACTAATACTGTCAGCTGATAGTGGCTCATTATGCTAACTGTGGTGATACCTTATGTGAATTGATCCATATGGAGAGAACACATTTACTATTATTCAGTTTGCTTAAAAAACAATTGTTGCATTACTATAGGAACACAACTGGCAAAATCGAACCTATGGGGAAGTGTATAATGACCATACAATCAGTTTCTTCAACAGATATTCTGAGAGAGAGAGAGAAACCTAAAGATTAGAGCAGCACTTCCAAACTTTGTATCAGAATCACCTAGAAGGCAGCTTTCAGTGTCCCACCTTCAAAGTTTCTGACTCAGATCAGTTCGGTTCAGTTCAGTTGCTCAGTCATGTCCGACTCTCTGCGACCCCATGAACTGCAGCATGCCAGGCCTCCCTGTCCATCACCAACTCCCGGAATCTACCCAAATCCATGTCCATAGAGTCGGTGATGCCATCCAACCATCTCATCCTCTGTCATCCCCTTCTCCTCCTGTCCTCAATCCCTCCCAGCATCAGGGTCTTTTCCAGTGAGTCAGCTTTTCGCATCAGGTGGCCAAAGTATAGGAGTTTCAGCTTCAGCATCAATCCTTCCAATGAAAATCCAGGACTGATCTCCTTTAGGATGGACTGGTTGGATCTCCTGGCAGGCCAAGGGACTCTCAAGAGTCTTCTCCAACACCACAGTTCAAAAGCATCCATTCTTTGGTGCTCAGCTTTCTTCACAGTCCAACTCTCACATCCATACATTACTACTGGAAAAACCATAGCCTTGACTAGACAGACCTTTGTTGGAAAAGCAATGCTTTTTATTTTTATTTATTTATTTTTTAATTTTTTTTATTAGTTGGAGGCTAATTACTTCACAACATTTCAGTGGGTTTTGTCATACATTGATATGAATCAGCCATGGATTTACACATATTCCCCATCCCAATCCCCGCTCCCACCTCCCTCTCCACCCGATTCCTCTGGGTCTTCCCAGTGCACCAGGCCGGAGCACTTGTCTCATGCATCCCACCTGGGCTGGTGATCTGTTTCACCATAGGTAGTATACATGCTGTTCTTTTGAAATATCCCACCCTCACATTCTCCCACAGAGTTCAAAAGTCTGTTCTGTATTTCTGTGTCTCTTTTCCTGTTTTGCATATAGGGTTATCGTTACCATCTTTCTAAATTCCATATATATGTGTTAGTATGCTGTAATGTTCTTTATCTTTCTGGCTTACTTCACTCTGTATAAGGGGCTCCAGCTTCATCCATCTTATTAGGACTGGTTCAAATGAATTCTTTTTAATGGCTGAGTAATATTCCATGGTGTATATGTCCCACAGCTTCCTTATCCATTCATCTGCTGATGGGCATCTAGGTTGCTTCCATGTCCTGGCTATTATAAACAGTGCTGCGATGAACATTGGGGTGCACGTGTCTCTTTCAGATCTGGTTTCCTCAGTGTGTATGCCCAGAAGTGGGACTGCTGGGTCATATGGCAGTCCTATTTCCAGTTTTTTAAGAAATCTCCACACTGTTTTCCATAGCGGCTGTACTAGTTTGCATTCCCACCAACAGTGTAAGAGGGTTCCCTTTTCTCCACACCCTCTCCAGCATTTATTGCTTGTAGACTTTGGATAGCAGCCATCCTGACTGGCGTGTAACGGTACCTCATTGTGGTTTTGATTTGCATTTCTCTAATAATGAGTGATGTTGAGCATCTTTTCATGTGTTTGTTAGCCATCTGTATGTCTTCTTTGGAGAAATGTCTGTTTAGTTCTTTGGCCCATTTTTTGATTGGGTCATTTATTTTTCTGGAATTGAGCTGCAGGAGGTGCTTGTATATTTTTGAGATTAATCCTTTGTCTGTTTCTTCATTTGCTATTATTTTCTCCCAATCTGAGGGCTGTCTTTTCACCTTACTTATAGTTTCCTTTGTAGTGCAAAAGCTTTTAAGTTTCATTAGGTCCCATTTGTTTAGTTTTGCTTTTATTTCCAATATTCTGGGAGGTGGGTCATAGAGGATCTTGCTGTGATGTATGTCGGAGAGTGTTTTGCCTATGTTCTCCTCTAGGAGTTTTATAGTTTCTGGTCTTACATTTAGATCTTTAATCCATTTTGAGTTTATTTTTGTGTATGGTGTTAGAAAGTGTTCTAGTTTTATTCTTTTGCAAGTGGTTGACCAGTTTTCCCAGCACCACTTGTTAAAGAGGTTGTGTTTTTTCCATTGTATATCCTTGCCTCCTTTGTCAAAAATAAGGTGTCCATAGGTTCGTGGATTTATCTCTGGGCTTTCTATTCTGTTCCATTGATCTATATTTCTGTCTTTGTGACAGTACCATACTGTCTTGATGACTGTGGCTTTGTAGTAGAGTCTGAAGTCAGGCAGGTTGATTCCTCCAGTTCCATTCTTCTTTCTCAAGATTACTTTGGCTATTCGAGGTTTTTTGTATTTCCATACAAATTGTGAAATTCTTTGGTCTAGTTCTGCTGTCTAGCTTGGTCATAACTTTCCTTCCAAGGAGTAAGCGTCTTTTAATTTCATGGCAGCAATCACCATCTGCAGTGATTCTGGAGCCCAAAAAACAAAGTCTGACACTGCTTCCACTGTTTACCCATCTATTTCCCATGAAGTGATGGGACCAGATGCCATGATCTTAGTTTTCTGAATGTCGAGCTTTAAGCCAACTTTTTCACTCTCCTCTTTCACTTTCATCAAGAGGCTTTTTAATTCCTCTTCACTCTCTGCCATAAGGGTGGTGTCATCTATGTATCTGAGGTTATTGATATTTCTCCCGGCAATCTTGATTCCAGCTTGTGCTTCCTCCAGCCCAGCGTTTCTCATGATGTACTCTGCATAGAAGTTAAATAAGCAGGGTGACAATATACAGCCTTGATGTACTCCTTTTCCTATTTGGAACCAGTCTGTTGTTCCATGTCCAGTTCTAACTGTTGCTTCCTGACCTGCATACAGGTTTCTCAAGAGGCAGGTCAGGTGGTCTGGTATTCCCATCTCTTGAAGAATTTTCCACAGTTTATTGTGATCCACACAGTCAAAGGCTTTGGCGTAGTCAATAAAGCAGAAATAGATATTTTTCTGGAACTCTCTTGCTTTTTCGATGATCCAGTGGATGTTGGCAATTTGACCTCTGGTTCCTCTGCCTTTTCTAAAACCAGTTTGAACATCTGGAATTTCATGGTTCACATATTGCTGAAGCCTGGCTTGGAGAATTTTGAGCATTACTTTACTAGCGTGTGAGATGAGTGCAATTGTGCAGTAGTTTGAGCATTCTTTGGGATTGCCTTTCTTTGGGATTGGAATGAAAACTGAGCTTTTCCAGTCCTGTGGACACTGCTGAGTTTTCCAAATTTGCTGGCATATTGCGTGCAGCACTTTCACAGCATCATCTTTCAGGATTTGAAATAGCTCAACTGGAATTCCATCACCTCTACTAGCTTCGTTCATAGTGATGCTTCCTAAGGCCCACTTGCTTTCACATTCCAGGATGTCTGGCTCTAGGTGAGTGATCACACCATCGTGATTATCTGAGTCATGAAGATCTTTTTTGTACAGTTCTTCTGTGTATTCTTGCCACCTCTTCTTAATATCTTCTGCTTCTGTTAGATCCATATCATTTCTGTCCTTTATTGTGCCCATCTTTGCATGAAATTTTCCCTTGGTATCTCTAATTTTCTTGAAGAGATCTCTAGTCTTTCCCATTCTGTTGTTTTCCTCTATTTCTTTCCATTGATCACTGAGGAAGACTTTCTTATCTCTCCTTGCTATTCTTTGGAATTCTGCATTCAGATGGGAATACCTTTCCTTTTCTCCTTTGCTTTTCACTTCCCTTCTTTTCTTTTTTTTTTTTTTTTTCCTTTTTTTTTTTTTCATTTATTTTTATTAGTTGGAGGCTAATTACTTTACAACTTCCCTTCTTTTCACAGCTATTTGTAAGGCCTCCTCAGACAGCCATTTTGCTTTTCTCCATTTTTTTCCCTTGGGGATGGTCTTGATCCCTGTCTCCTGTACAATGTCATGAACCTCCATCCATAGTTCATCAGTCCCTCTGTCTATCAGATCTAGCCCCTTAAATCTATTTCTCACTTCCACTGTATAGTCATAAGGGATTTGATTTAGGTCATACCTGAATGGTCTAGTGGTTTTACTACTGACAATTTGCTAACATTAATCAATTGTTCTCTTCTTTAGGCATGATAATTATATTCTGATTGTGCTTTTATTAAAAAGTTCTTACATTTTAGAGATATATACTAAAGCACTTGAGTTGAACTGATATGATGTGTGGGATTTACTGCAGAACAATCTACAGAGTGGTAGTGAGTAGCAGGAACACTGAAGAAAAAAACAAAACTGGCCAGAGTGAATAACTGTTGATTATGGGTGATGGGTAATTGTTATTGCATGTTTTTCTCTCTGCTTTTGTGTATTCCATTGTAAAAAGAAAGAAGTGGACATGAATCCTTTTCAAAGTCGCTTTCACTTCTCCAGACATGTCATCTTTATTTTTTCTTTCTTCTTTTTTTTTTTTTTCATCTTTATTTTTTAATTACTTTTCATCATAAAAAGGGCTTCCCAGGTGGCTCTAGTGGTAAAGATCCCGCTTACCAAAGCAGGAGACATAAGAGGCAAGGGTTTGATCCCTGGGTCGGGAAGATCCCCTGGAGGAGGGCATGGCAACCCACTCCAGTATTCTTGCCTGGAGAATCCCATGGACAGAGCATCCTGGTGGGCTACGGTCCAAAGGGTCGCAAAGAGTCGGACATGACTGAAACAACTGAGCGCACACACATTATAAAAACCAAGGCAGAGATGTCATTCATAAAAAAGGGCAAAACTTAGAGAAGCAAACAACCCAATCAAAAAGTGGGAAAAGGGCCTGAAGAGACATTTCTCCAAAGAAGACATACAGATGGCTAACAAGCACCTGAAAAGATGCTAAACATCATTTGCTAGTAAAGAAAACGCAAATCAAAACTACAATGAGATACCGCCTCACATCAGCCAGAATGGCTGTCATCAAAAAGTCTACAAGCAATAAATGTGGAAGAGGGTGTGGAGAAAAGGGAACACTCTTGCATTGCTGGTGGAAATATAAACTGATACAGCCACTATGGAAGATGTGGCTTCTTTTAAGAAAGAAATTCCTTAAAAAGCTAGGAACAAAACAACCATGTGACCCAGCAATCCCAGTCCTAGGCATATACCCCGAGGAAACCAAAATTGAAAAAGACACGTGTACCCCAGTGTTCACTGCAGCACTATTTACAATAGCTGGAACATGGAAGCAACCTAGATGTCCATCGACAGATGAATGGATAAAGAAACTGCGGTACATATACACAATGGAATATTGCTCCACCATGAAAAGGAACACATTTGAGTCAGCTCTAATGAGGTGGATGAACTATTATACAGAGTGAAGTAAGTCAGAAAGAGAAATATAAATACCATATACTGACACATGTATATAGAATCTAAAAATATGGCACTGATGGATTCATTTTCAAGGCAGCAATGGAGAAACAGACATAGAGAACAGACCTATGGACATGCGGGGAGGAGAGGCAGGAGAAGGGGAGATGTGTGGAGAGAATAACATGGAAATTTACATTACCATATGTAAAGTAGATAGCCCATGAGAATTTTCTGTATGACTCAGGGAATTCAAAGTGGGGCTCTGTGACCGGCTGAGGGTGGGATGCGGAGGGAGGTAGGAGGGAGGTTCCGGAGGGAGGGGACATGGGTGTACCTATGGCTGACATTTGCTGATGTATGACAGAAAACCACAAAACTCTGTAAAGCAATTATCCTTCAATTAAAAAATTAAAAATCAAAAGAGGGCAAAACTTTCCTTTGTTATTTTTTAATCAGAAAAAGCAATAAATGCAATCACCTCCTGTTATAACTCAGAGTCAAGGATGATAAATGATTACAGCACTTCCATCTGTCAGGATGCACATGGGGCATCCTCTGCCCGGTGTAGACTCTGTCCTCTCTACTCCTCACTTCTCCCCTTTTCACAGCAAACCTGCCCTACTTACTCCATGATGACACCCAGGAGCCGCACTGAGCCAGGAGGCTGCTTCCCAACAATTTGCCAAGACTGGGAGTGAGAGGGACCCAAAGACTGATGCTCCTTCCTGCTGTGACATCACAGCTTGGATCTGATTAGGTACAATACCCACAAATTTTATTGCAAATAGAAAAAAAAAAGGAACAGAAAGACATGGTAAGAAGAAATTCAATTTAAATAGACCAGGGTTTTTCTTTGTATGAGTGTGTTTCTTTCTTCCCCAGAGGTAAGCACTGACCACAGCATTTTAGAACTGGAAGAAACTCTTAGAATATCTATAGTCCATACTCTTCATTTCATAAAGGAAGAAATTGATACCCAGAGAAGGCAAATGATTTGGCCAGCATGAAAAAACTAGCTACTGGCAGAACCTTTCCTGCAATTTCAAAGTTTTTTGGTTAAATGAAAGGAAAAATAGGAAGGAGAAAATGAAGGGTAAACTCCTGGAGTACTTGTATTCCAGCACTTGTCCATGAATTGAATTTTTAACATGAAATTCTAGGTACCTGTTAATTTTTTGTTCTATAATTGGAAATAGAGTTGAGAGTATAGTCTATCAATGAACTCAGTTGAAAGCATTTGCAGGACTCCCCTGGGGGTCCAGTGGCTAAGACTCCACACTCCCGATGCAAGGGGAGTTCAATCCCTGGGTTCAATCCCTGGCTGGAGAACTGATCCCAAATGCTATAACTAAAGATCCCCTGTGCTGCAACTAAGACCTGGTGCAGCCAAATAAATAAATAATTTTTTTAAAAAAGAAAGAAAACACTTGGTAATTTAAGAGTTAAAGAGGGAACCAGACACTCCTGGATTGCTGTTGCTCCTGGGATACAGTGCTGAAAATAACAGCACCTGTAATACTTTTCAGCCAGTAAAAACAATTACTAACAGTTTGGAGCACTCTGCACATTTTGGAGCCTCTAAATGTGTATTGCTGCCTGCCACTCTGTTCCCACAACTCAGCAAGGTAAATTCTACTGTCCTCACTGGGTAGATGTGGAAACAGAGGTTCAGAAAAGTTAATATGGTACCCAGGTTTAGTATTGAGAAGGGGTCTAAGCTGTCATTCCCCACTCTTAATAACAGTACTTTTCCTAAGACCACTGGGCTGTACCTACAGGTTGTATCTGACAAAGGAGCCCAAGCTGTGAGTGTAGGTCATGGGGGAATTGGAGATAAAAGTGTAGCCCAAGCTGAGTTTTCCAAACCGTGGAGCTGACTCTGTCTGAAAGAGGCAAACTTAAAAAAAAAAAAAAAATTATTTATTTGGCTGAGCCAGGTCTTAGTTGTGGCATTCAGACGTGGTTTTTAATCCACGGAAAGGCACTTCTTGAGTGGCACAAGAACCTCTCCAATCAATTTCCATGCCTTGGGTATCCTTATGCCTATGTTTCTGTAATTTTGCCCTTGTGTCTGAATCACTAGTTGCCTCATAGACACACAACTGCCACTGCAAATTTGTCCAAAGAGGCTGCTATATAAATATTTCATGATGGGAAGTGATGCCTGGGCTTGGGTGGGCATAGAAATGCACTGCTGTGGGCACAAGTAACTTAAGGGGGTGATGATGGTGTTCTAAAACTGGATTGATGTGATGGGTGCACAGCTGGATACATTTGCTAAAAATGATCAGACTGTTCATTTACGGTGAGTGAATTACACCTATGCAAAGTTATGGAGAAGGAAATGGCTACCCTCTCCAGTATTCTTGGCTGGAGAATCCCATGGACAGAGGAGTCTGGCAGGCTACAGTTCATGAGGTCAAAAAGAGTCAGACAGGACTGAGCAACTAACTCTAAACAACCACTCTGCAAAGATAGAACATGTCCAGGAATGAATAAAGTCATGATGCAATCAGATGATTATATGAGATCTAGAGACTTCCAGATGAGGGCCACCTCCTGGGGCTGGGGAGACCTGTGGAGCCACACAAGGCCCAGCTGCTCAGAAGGGCCCCAGCCTCTGTTTTATGCTATGATTGCCATCCGTCTTGAACTTCTTAATTATTTCACCTTTTAACTTGTGTTCTGTAAGCGAAGGCCACAGGATATTGGAGCAGAGGGGAGGACGTGCAGTATGTGTGCCCAGAGTCCCCTGCCGCCCCCTTCACACACAGCAAAAAGACTCCTGATGTCCCATAAGCAGAGAGTCCTGGTGACCCACAATGCATGGGGTTTCTGCAAGGCTCAGAAGAACCAGGAGGTAAGCGGCTTCCTTCTACAACTAAGCAGGTAGGGGGAGGGGAATGACAGCCCCCGAGATACCACTCTTTTTATTTAAAATGAAACTCGCTTCCAACACAGAAGGATGGCAAAGGAGTTCTAAGAAGTAGGAACAACCAAGAAAACCTATCCCATCCCCTCGGACTTGCGTAACTTCCGTGTATCAGCTAACTACTTCCGCTGAAGATGACGACGTGGAAGAAAGGGAAAGACAGGACTCTCCCTGGGTCCCTTTCCTTTCCATCCTTTCTTACTCATCAGTAAGGTGAAGATGGAGGGTGTTAATCGGAGGTACTCATATCAAGAAGTGAAATGAAAACAGCTGAGTTCGGTTTGTGCACTGTACCCACCATTCTAAGAATGAAAGACATATGCATGTGACCCGTATGTTCTAATTGCATATTGTGATTTCACAGAAGTTAAACGCTCTCACATTTGTATTTAAAAATTGCATAATGTAAAGACAAATGATAAAATACACATTAATAAATTAAAATTCTGATTTCACTTAGAATGATATTAAATAGCAAATTTAAAAGCAAATTTTAAACCTCTGGGACTTCCCTGGTGGTCCAGTGGTTCAGACTCCTCCACCCTTCCTGTACAAGGGGCACAGGTTCAACCTCTAGTCAGAGAACTAAGATCCCATAAGCCTTGTGGTGCAATAACAACAAGCATGATATAACAACAACAACAAAACCCACCAAGACAACTTGAGAACACTTGGAAGAAAGGAAACATGTCATGTTATATACCTTTCATAGCTCCTGCCTTTTGAACAAGGGGTCCCACATTTTCATTTTACACTGGGCCTCACTGTGAACCCAGCCCTGTTAAAGACAATTGCTCAACCTCCCATTTCACGTCTGACAAAACTGAGGCTGGAAGACACTGTGCCCAAGATCAGTTAGAAACAGATCAGGTTCTACAGCTCAGGTCCAACTCTGGGCCAGTGCTCTTCCTGTCATTCTTGTGGCTGGAAAAAAAAAAAAAAAAAATCCCAAAACAACCAAATTAGCTTAAAACAAGGGATTCCTATGTGCTGTACTCAGTCACTTCAGTTGTGTCTGACTCTGTGACCTCTGCGACCCCATGGACTCCTCTGTCCTACCAGGGGCTCCCACCAGGCTCCTCTCTCCATGGGATTCTCCAGGCAAGAATATTGGGGTGGGTTGCCATTTCCTTCTCCAGGGGATCTTCCCGACCCAGGTACTGAACTCGACCCAGTTGGACACATTTGCTTCAGATGGTTCTCAAAGGGTTTGCAGATGGCATCGTGGCATTTTGTTTAGAGCAAGTAAGCATATTTCTGAGCCTCGAATTTCCCCTCACTAGAGAGCTTAAATAGTATATAAATACAGCATTTAGAGTGATCGTGGGAAACCATTAAGGCTAAATATCCAGTTGTAAAGCCAGTTGGTTTCCAGTTAAGTTTGGAAGACAAAAATACGTATGCTGTATTTAAATGTGGACAGGGGAGGGCCTCAGCCCTGTTCCCTTGAGTATTATATGGTCACTGCCCATAGTGGACACCGGGGTCAGATGACCACACTGGACAACAAGGGACAGAAGATTTACTCCTCCTCTGATGTGAGCGATAGTCTTGGTAGTCAGAGACAGAGATGTAAATACAACCCGCCCTCTACTTTTTGAATTCACAAGCAGTAATGATCAGAAGCAAACTCTTTACCACCTTCAGAGAAATGTGCAGATTTCTTGTGTATTTAGGATCATAAGATGTGGTTTACAGAAATAATCAGAACAAAAACCTAGATAAATCTAGTCTGAGTTTTAAAGATTCTTCTTGGTTAAATGTGTTGCTGATTAAATCTCCCTGTAGCCCTACATGCTTCAAGTCCGATCCCGTATGCTGCATTCATTCCCCACACTCCAGTTTCCCTTCCTCTTCGCCCTGTACCCCATGTGGTGTCACAGAATGACTATCAGCTCCTACAAAGTGGCCAGTAAAGACTAAATTCCAGTCAGGGACTGGGAGAGGGGAGTGGCAATCCTGAAAACTTTTATTGAGCACTTACTGTTTGCTGAGCACTGCACCAAGAGCTCTATGTTCATTATCTCAAGGAATCCTCACAACAGTTCTGAAAGGTGTGTGTGGGTTTAGTTGTGTCTGACTCTTTGCAACCCCAGGGACTGTAACCCACCAGGCTCCTCTGTCCATGGGATTTTTCAGACAAGAATACTGGAGTGGGTTGCCATTTCCTACTCCAGGGACTCTTCCTGACCCAGAAATCAAACCTGAGTCTCCTGTGTCTCCTGCATTGGCAGGCAGATTCTTTACCACTGTGCCCCCTGGGAAGCCCCACAGCAGTTCCATAAGGTAGGAAAGATGAGGAATCAAAGTCACAGACATAAGGAACACAAAGAGGCCCCCTAGGTCACACCAAATCTGGAATTCAACCAGATATCGGTTATTTAACAGTCAACAGTTAACACACCATTGACCAGGGGATTTTTGCAGAAACCAATGCCTGTGGCGTTCACTTCTCCAGTCAATAATGTGTTATGATATTCAGATGTCTGTGCATTTATTTTTCCTTTTACCTCCACCTTATATCTTTTTATTCCTTTCCTCTGCTCACCATTATAGCATCCTAACAGTGAGACATTGTTCACCCAGGTGGTTGAATGTGAACAGTGAGGTACCAAAACCACTTCACCCAAAGCCATCATAGGCAGAGTCTTTGGGGGAGTTAGCAAAATGCACCTTCCCCCTGAGCTGACACAGGCTGGATTCACTCTAACTCTCTGCTACCACCCTTAATCAAGGCACAACCTCTGCAGTATACACAGAGACCCTGAACTTAGCCCAGTCATTTTGAATAAAGGTCATTTGAATGTCCAGTCATTTTGAATGACAGTGATATGATTACACTCCATGTAATTACACACAGGGAGAATAAGCCTGAACTTAAAAGCAAATATAAGGTTATTTAACAAATTAGTAGGTTTCTTTCTGCAGTCCTTTCTCTGAGCTCCAACTCCTAGGAGATTGTCTGAATAAAGACTAGAGAGTTGGGTGGTGTTGAATAGACTCATTAAACTCAATAACACTTAATCGGCAGACATGCAGGGGAAAGCTCTATGTGTCTTGTACATTAAAGATCCCGAGAGAGAGCAGAACGCAACCATTAGGGAAATAAACCCAATCAATAACAGTTCGCCTGCACACAATCCAAGTCAGTGGGTAATGGTAAGAACAGGTCTGCTTTCAAAACAATGACCTGCTTCTGACCCTAATGATACTTTCCTCATCCAACCAAGAGCTATACAGCATTCAAATTTCTGAGTCTCCATGAAGCCATTAATGTAGGAAACAAAACCAAAAAAAACTGAGTCATTTCCTTTTATTGTAGGATAAGACTTCGTTATCGTGGAAGTCTGGAAGTCTCCAGGATTTACAGTATGGAATCAAATCTTTCTTCTCACTGATAGCAAAAAGAAAGAGAGAAGGGAGGGAGGGAGAGAGGAAAAAAGAAAGGAAGGAAGGAATCAGTCTTTGGGGATGGCTCAAAATTTTTCTGGTAGTCATGTATGAATGTGAGAGTTGGACCATAAAGAAGGCTGAGCACCAAAGAATTGATGCTTTTGAACTGTGGTGTTGGAGAAGACTCTTGAGAGTCCCTTGGACTGCAGGGAGATCCAACCAGTCCATACTAAAGGAAATCAGTCCTGAATATTCACTGGAAGGACTGATGCTGATGCTGACGTGCCAATACTTTGGCCACCTGATGTGAAGAGTCGACTCACAGGAAAAGACCCTGATGCCGGGAAAGATTGAGGGCTGGAGTAGAAGGGGATGACAGAGGATGAGATGGTTGATGGCATCATCAACTCAATGGACATGAGTTTGAGTGAACTCCAGGAGATAGTGAAGGACAAGGAAGCCTGGCGTGTTGCAGTCCATAGCATTTCGAGGAGTCAGACACAACTGAGCGACTGGAGAACAACAACAACAGCAACGACGAAATTCTAACATTTCCAAAAAAAAATTTCTAACATTTCCAAGTGTGTACAGTACACACTCTCATGGCAAGGGCAAATGGTCAAGACTCATATATTAAATTATATTCCAGTCTTGATTTTTCAAGGAAGATTAGGTTAAACTGTCTTTTCACACTGTCAAAATCTGAGTGTAAAACCAGTGCTTTAAATCCACTGCGGACTTTTGGAAGATTCCTATGAGAATTATCCCTATGAAACCAGCCCTGTGATGCCGAGTTCTAGGGACTGGCCTAATAACAACAGCTGCCATTTTGGATGACATAGACTTGAACTGTGTGAGTCTTAAATCAGAAAAGACCCCCATGAACCATCACAGTCTTGCTACTCTTCAATAACTGGATAATAGAGGTACAATTTAGTTTGAAGTGTGTGTGGGGAGAATTTCCAGTGGGAATCCAAGCCCCAGAGAATGCAAAGTCAACCCTGCTACCCACAGGAAGTACATCGGTGGGAGCAAAGCCTCTGAAGTAGCAAGTTTCTTTCAGGAGATACTGTGCTAAGATTAAAGGGAAAAAAAAAAAGTTTGTAAGAAAAGGAAGCAAATGTCAAACAGGTAGCAGATTTATTTTCAGAATTATGTAAAGCACAAAAATGAAAGGACTTCCACTGTGCAGCGTTGTCATGGTTACCTGATCTCTTATCAAAAAGGAGAATCAGACAGAGAAGGGAAACCTAGAAGTGGCAGTAACCAGAGAGGCCTGCCTCCACCCACCCCCAACAAGCGCTTTTCATCCAATTGAGTTTGTTTATGAGAGTATAAAACAGAGGATGACATTTTGCTGCTCCAGATAATTTTTAAAGGATCTTGCTTTGCAATGCAGAATAAGGACTTCATCCTGCTATGCTTTCTAAAACGTGAAAGCACGATGATTAAAACATCATTGTTTGCAGGGATCTCTAAATGAACAGGGGGGAGAACATCTACTTTAAAATCTCCCCTCTGTTCACTAAACAACAACAAAAATAATCTTTTCCCAAACTGCAAACATAGACTGTAGCCTGAATTGTTTTCTTAAGAGAGCTGCATGTTTCACCTCCAAAATATTTTAGAGGATTTTATTTGGAGGCTACTAGTTTTAAAAAGGAACTGCCACATTGTTTCTAGAGATTAAAAAGAAAGCCTCCTTGGTTTCTGCTTTATAGTTAGCATAGGGTGCTAACAGCATAAATAGCCGAGAATGGAGAAACTATTTACCACCTCTCTTCTTCTCCACCAGCTCTACCTGCCCCTACAAATGGCTCACCCTCATAAACCTTTATCCGAGAGAAGCAGAGACTTCAGATTGCTTTCCAAATCACAATCCAGTCCTCAACCATCTAACAACAGCTTGCAAAGTGCCCTTACCTCCCGTGACAGGTAGTTGGAATCTGCATAAGGTCCCTAGCATGAAAAGACTGGGCTGGGGAGAAGCAAGGGCAATTTGACCCATGTTAATTTCACCTACTTGGAGAAGGGGCGGGAGCAGTGGGGAGCAGTAAAAGTCACTGTTTCTTTAACAGTTTGGTCTTTGAATTATTCCACTTCTCATTTCCCCTAGTAGAAAAGCACTAAGCCCAACCAGGTAAACCTTGCAAAGAGGACTACTAACACTTGGACTCACAGTCACTTTGACTCCTCCAAGAAGGGAATGAGAATCAACATTCACTGAGATCCTACTATGGGCTATGTGTTTCTAAGTGCTTCGAATGTAGTGTTAAGTGATACAGGAAGCATTCCTGTGAAATAAGTAGTGTTCTCATTTCAGTATGAGGACACTCCAGCTCAGAGAAAAAAGTAACCTGCTCTAAGTCACAGAGAACCTACTTGTCAATCACTTCTTGCACCACCCAGCACCAGTGAGAACAGAGCACTAAGTGGTCTCACCCAGCTTAGTTCTCCTCCCAATAAAGTGTTTTGGAAATTTGTAGAATTTATCTTCCAGTTTAGCCATGTACGTGTTGACATACATATCAGGTTATATTCTTTATATTTCTCTTTCATATGACAGTTGGTATTTCACATTTTTTTTTAATCTGTATAGTTAGATTGCCTTACCTGTGAATTTCATTTCAGAATAGGAAAGTGATATCTCAAAATGTGTGGTTCTTTAAAGGAAGGTTCTGAGTCTAAGGAACCCAAGAACCACTGGACTAACTAGTTACTCCCAAGTTCATGGAGAGTTGACTCCAAATTTCCTTTAAAAGTTGGGACATGAAAGCATTTTTCAAGTCTCAACTGAGAGTCTTTGTTACTGACATACAAGTGCAAACTTTCTTAAAATAAACTAAACATTTCTAAACAGTTAGAGACAGGGGAGAGGAAAGTAAAATCTAAATTCATTTGAAAGGATAAGTTTCCTTTTCACTGGAAAGTCCATTTCTGTGATATATTGTCCTTCACATCTCAAATGCTCATTTAGGGTCAGAAATCAAGCCTAAAGCCCTGCCCTGTAGGGGTGAGAGGGTAGACTGCTTAGAGAAGCAATAGCTGCAATGTGGGTGCTATACACGAAGCTGGAAATAGGAGATAATTAAGGCTTCATTTAGCCCTGGGAAAAGGAGACAAGAGGTAGCTTCTCATTTTGTTGTTGTTTCTAAGTCTTATGTGGCCAGAGCCATGAGAAGTGGATTCCCTATTTTACTTGTCTGTAGAATCCTAACATATTCACTGGGGCATTTCTCCAGGGAAACCTGGACTTTGGGCTACTTTAAAGTATTAATAGTAAGCATGTCCAACTAATTTACCTATTTGGTTTTCTGTCTGATGCAGACAGAAACTGCCCTCCTTCCAACTCTTAGAAAGAAGAGTGAAGAGAACACTGGGAATAATAAATTCTCCTCCATTCTTCTTTTGTTATTTTGGGATCAATGCCTTTCAACAAGTCCCTCATTCAACACGTATACAATATAAGAAGAAACCACAGGATTTCTCTAGAACCAAACTGACTTTTCCAAGTTTATTTCTTTTGATAAGAAACCATGTTTTAATGGGGGGAGGGCGCTTAGTGCTAGGAAGCTGAAGTTTCAAATTTTATTCAGGCTGTATTTACACAAGAAACAATATTGTTTTTCCTTTATAGAATACTGAAAGATTAAATTTCACATTTCAAATCCTGCAGAGAACCCAAGGTCCAAATCCAACATTGAATGTGTGTGTTTGACCCCATATCGTCTTGAGATTAATAATATGGCTTACATATGAGTATGAAGTGACCAAAACCAGTAACTCAGAGCCACCCACCGCCAGTGGGAACAACCTGTGGGACTTACAGCTACATGGTATAGAATGAATTCCAGTATCTTGACCACATCTAACTAGGAAAGAATATTAGAAATAAAACATGGGCCACCGTAAGAAAGCAAATGAGGTTAATCTTTAATATGCCTCCATTTTATACAATTAGGGACTTAAGACTATTGTTCTGTGTCCTATTCTTACAGAATAGAATCTCAGTATTTAAAACTGAAATATACAACCTTTATAACCCTTTATATGTAGGAGTTTTAAAAATGAACTTCTCATTTTCCATAAAAGAGGCAGCACAGAGTAATAAATTGTGGGTTATGTGAAAACTCTGATCTGGTATGTTTTTAAGGGACTTGACTATGATGGTCACACTGTACTGTCAATAGAACAATCTTTTTAGGTCTACCATGCAGGCTTTGCATAGCAAGTAGCAACCACAGGGTGTTCCTGTGATATTACCAGAATTCAAAGAAAGGATGTGTAGCCTGAGTTGTCTAATTGATCCTTTTGAAGGTACCTCTTCCAAGAATTTTCTTCTCTGAAACTGAGAGACCTAAAGGTCAAAATCTATTTGGCATCAAAACTACTAGAGTGGACCCCAAACCAAGTTCATTGAAAAGTCCTTTAATATAGGTCTTTATGGTGCATCACCAAAACACACTGAAAATTTTACAACTTTGATATTGCATCATTTCAGTTCTTTCCAACCTCAACTAGGATACCTGCATACCTGTTGCTTTATTTTACCACCATGACGTCTCACATTCATCTCATCCCTATTTGCTACTCCTTTGTTGTTGTTGTTTAGTCGCTAAGTTGTGTCTGACTCCTTTGCAATCTCATGGACTGTACCCACCAGGTTCTTCTGTCCATGGGATTTCCCAGGCAACAATACTGGATTGGATTGCCGTTTCCTTCTCCAGGGGATCTTCCGGACCCAGGAATCGAAGCTGTGTCTCCTGAATTGGCAGGTAGATTCTTTACCACTGAGCCACCAGTGAAGTGAGTGATGCCGCTCAGTCATGTCCAACTCTTTGTGACCCCATGGACTGTAGCCCACCAGGCTCCTCTGTCCATGGAATTTTTCAGGCAAGGATACTGGAGTGGGTTGCCATTTCCTCCTCCAGGGGATCTAACTGAGCCACCAGGGAAGCCCATTTGTTACTATGTTCAAACAAACAGAAGTATGAAAAGGTCAAAATGATCTATCTTCGTAGCAATACAAGTCATTCACAGCAGAAACCTGCTAAGTACGTGGTAATCTACTGATGAAGTAAGGGTTAAAATCCTTTGAACTTTATGAATTCACCTCATCCACGGAAGACCATGCTTGTCATTGGTTTCCTGAAAATACTCCCTCTTTATTTTCCAGTTGCAAAAGCTATGCAGTCTCAAGAATATGAAGGATGAGTGCAAAGTAATGAAACCAATATCGTAAGGGGCTTATACATGTTTAGCTCTTATGGAGGGTTCATGGTTATACTTAGATAAAACTTAGAATAAAATTAATCTGATAAAGAAAATCAAGCACAGACAAGCTTCCTCAGTTTCCTGCTTACTCCTTTAGGCATGCAGTCTTCTTCGTGGTTGTCTCTCCTTCCATCTTTGCTATCCCCTACCCCTACAGTTGTCCTTGAGCAGTTATGTAATTGCTCACTTCCCTTAGGGTTAAGTGTTAAAGACCTGAGGTCAAAGAAAATCTGTGATTTGGGGCTTGTGATTGTTGGTGGGGATTATCAGCAGGACTTTCATGTTGAAGGGGAAGAAAGGGACACTGAGAGAAGAAAAAGAGATTAGCAACATTAGCTCTGATTCCTCAGGATATGATGAGTCTTGGGTCCAAAGCTGGAAAGGATACAATGGGACCAGTGCTTAGAATGTCTAGAGTTCAGCCTCACAACTGGGCAAGCCAACACTACTATTACTAATAATAACGGTAATAAAAAGAAGCCTTGTTTTACGCTTCAGGATGACGGGTCTTCAAGAACAAAGCTGGTTTACCTCAGGTGTAAGACAATGTCAAGGTCAAGAAGGCTTCTGTGCTTTGTGAGGAAATCTCCACCAATCTTCTTAATAGCACGTGCAATTCCCTTAACAGAGGGACAAAGTTTTCGTCCCACCACAATTAGAGATAAAAGCCTGAAAAAATAGAAATGCATAGGAAAGGTGACATACTGGTATTGATCTGCTTCAGTCGACGTGCAAATGATGGTATCAGGAGTTTTCTTGATTCCCTACTCTGCCCTGTCTCTTTAGATAAAAATGTAGTGTTTTTTCTTTTACATCTGTCTTTCCACGTGCTCCCTTCTGAGCCTTCATCTATTAATAATCCCTCTGTCCTCCAGTGGGATTGCTCTCATTCGTTCAATATCTTAAGTGCCAAGCAAGGGCCTAGGTGCTGGATCAATCACAGGGGATACAATAGAAGTCCTTTCCCTGAGGAAAAGACAAAGCAGAGGATAGAAAGTCATGTATCCAGGAAAGAATGCTGCAACTTCGAATAGAGGGGTCGGTGTCACCCTAAGAAGGTGATGCTTAAAACCCTGCAGGAGGCAAGGGAGTGAACATTTCAGGCAGAAGAAGTAGTAAGTACAAAGGCCTTGGAGTAAAACAAATGTGCGCTCAGGGTATGTGAAGGAGCCAATGAAAGGAAATCATGGCAAAACTGGCTTTTCTTTTGAGTGATCTGGGAAGCCACGGGAGGTTTTGGCCAGAGGAGTAATGTGATCTGAATTACACTTTTATTTTTTTAATGTATTTATGTATTTATTGGCTGTCTTGGGTCTTAGTTGCAGCACATGGGCTCTTCATTACAGCGCTCAGGATTCTCTCTAGTTGTGGTTTGGGCTCCCGAACTCAGGCTCAGTGGTTGCAACATGTGGCCTTAATTGCATGTGGGATCTTAGATCCCTGTCCAGGGATTGAACCCATGTCCCCTGCATTGGAAGGTGGATTCTTGACCACTGGACCATGAGGGAAGTCCCTGAATTACACTTTAATAGGAACATCCCGGCTGCTGTGCTGAGACTAGATTGACAAACACAAGGGTAGAGGGAGGGAACCCAGCTAGGAGGCTGAGGCAGCAAATCCAGGTGAAAGATGACGGTGGTCTGGAAAGACCCTAGTCACTAGGGTGTTAGCACTGGAGGTGGTAGGAAGTGATCAGATGCTGGATATATTTTGAATGGACGCCAACAGTACTTACTAATTAATAGACGCAGGGCATGAGAATAAGTCGTGTCCAACTCTGCGACCCCATGGACTGTAGCCTACCAGGATCCTCTGTCCATGGGATTTTCCAGGCAAGAGTACTGGAGTGGGTTGCCATTTCCTTCTCCAATGAGAATAAGAGAAGAGTCAAAGATAACCTTGAAACGTTGGGCTTTGACAGTTTCAAGAATGGAGTTGTTATCTGCTGGGATGAGGAAGATCTTGGAAGGATCAGGTATGGGGTGGACTCTCAGGAGCTCTGTTTTGAATGCTCATTAGACATCCAAGTGGAGAAGTTGAACATGAAGTTGGAGCCCTGGGGAGAAGTCCAGACTAGTATTTAAGTCAGGAGATTAGGGTGAAATCACCGTAGAAGTGGGTATAGACCAAAAAAGACAAGAGGACCAAGGACTGGAGCTCAAGTGAACAGAGTATGTCAGGATAAGGGTGATCACACCTGTCAAATGCTGCAAATACGCCAGCAGGAAATGAGGACTCTTCACTGACTGTTGAATTTAGCCACCTGATGTCTTCAATAACCTTGACGGGGAACTTTTAACAGAAAGGGGCGGGGAGGCACAACCCCTGACCCCACCAGCACTCACTAGAGTTAATGGAGGAAAGAATGGGAGATGAGGAGTTAGAGACAATGAATACAGTAAACCTGTTTCAAGGTGTTGTGTTGAGAAGGAAAAGAGAAACCAGGCAATGGCTTCAAAGGGGAACATGAATTCCAAAGATTTTGTTTTTAAGATGAAAGAAATCTTAGTGGGTTTGTTTGTGGCTGGGAAAGATCCAGGAAAAAGGAAAAAAACTTGTGAAAAAATGAAAAGTGGAAGTGTTCTTCATTCAGTCATGTATGACTCTTTGCAACCCCATGGACTGTAGCCCACAGGGCTTCTCTGTCCATGGGATTCTCCAGGCAAGAATACTGGAGTGGGTTGCCATTCCCTTCTCCAGGAGATCTTCCTGACCCAGGGATCAAGCCCAGGTCCCCTGCATTGCAGGCAGATTCGTTATCGTCTGAGCCGCCAGGGAAGTATCAATCCGTGGGATTGCAGAGTCCGACACAGCTGAGTGACTAACACTTTCACTTTTCTTTTTTTCACAAGTTTTTTCCTTTTCCTGGATCTTTCCCAGCCACATACAAACCCACGGAGATTTCTCTCATCTTAAAAACAAAATCTTTAGAATTCATGTTCCCCTTTCAAGCCATTGCCTAGATTTCTCTTTTCCTTCTCAACACAACACCTCGAAAGAGGTTTACTGTGAGGTAACAGAAAAAGAACATTACTGGAGCAATGTCCTTGAGTACAGGAGCAATGGGACTGAGTAGAAATAAACGGGTTGGCCGGAGCTGAGTCTGGATAACTCATGCTTCCCATGACCCATGCCCATGCTTTCCACTGGCCCCTTCCCCTCAGCCTCCTTGAGCACCTTTTGGCTTCCCCATCGCAAATCAAAGCAAACTGCAATTGCATCTAGTTATGCCCTTTATCTCTCCTTTCTTCCCTTAATAGTCTAGTGTCTTTAAAATATTGTCTACACTTGCTCTGCTCAATTAGCTCCCTCTCCCGTGCCATCTCGAGATGACCTAGCTCTGCCCACCAATGGCTCCTAAATTGCCTATCAATGAACTATTTTCCATTTTTTTCATACCAAATCCCTCTTTCTACTGAGCTTTTCCTTTTTAGAAACCCTCCACTCTTTACTATCTGGTATACCTCTAGCCTCTTGGCCCTCTCCCCAGACCCCTATTCCTCTGCCAGATACTTCAAATGTTAGGGTTCTGTTGGATTTTCTCAGCCATCTTCTCATTTGACAAAGGAACATCACTGATTCAAACCCAGCAGAGACACCAGAATTCCTCTACAGGGAGAAGTAGGAGATTTGCCTTGAAACTGAGTTTACAGAGGAGTCTAAATACCTTTATTGGCATAAATACCTCTCTTTATTTGGGACAGCTTATTGGGTGCTGGTATAAGAAGTACCATCTCTTTTCAAGTGTCAAGGAAATTTTTGAGAGAAAAGGGGAAGGAGGAAGGAAAAGAAAGAGGAAGGGGGGGAAACTGAAAACTGAAATGAATAAATGTTTAATCAGGGACTTCACTGGCAGTCCAGAGGTTAAGACAGCTCTCTTCCACTGCAGGGGGCACAGGTTCAATCCCAGGTGGGAGAACTAAGATCCTGCATGCCCCCACAGTGCAGCCAAACACGAGAAAAAAAAAAAATTTAATGTTTAATCAAGTCTTTAAATCATGTGAGTGGTCTGCAATGTAACTCATATGATTACCTATTTAAAACATTGTACATGAGTTATTTTGATATATTTTATATGATGTGGAAAAGAGCCTCCAAAGCTAAGAGTGCTTCAGGTCTACCAAACAGAGTTATTTACTGAAAACCAACCCCAAACTGCTTTCCAAGTGCACACTCTCCTTTCCAATTGTCTACTGCACACAGTCACCCCAGTGACCCCAGGCATCTCAAATACAACACACCCCCAGTAAAATCATCTTTCTTCCCAAATGTGCTTCTACAGTTTATGCTATAGAAGCAGCATGGGCTTGAGTATCAGCCAGTTTTCTAGGTTCAAGCTTTAACTCTTTGAGATAGTCATGTTGTGGAAAGCAAGAATTTAAGGTCCTTGAGGGACTTCCCTAGTGGTCCAGTGGCTAAGACTCCATGCTCCCAATGCAGGGGACCAGGTTTGACCCTTGGTCAGGGAACTAGATCCCATATGCCACAACTAAGAGTTTGTATGCCGTAACTAAAATTCCTGCATGCCACAACAAAGATCAAAGGTCCTTTGTGCTGCAACTAACACTCAGCAAAGCCAAATAAATATATAAAAATAAGTGGTTTTTTAAAATCCTTTAAAAAAAGTAAAACAAAATGGGATTTTGTCAGTTACTAAGAATTGTATTGCAGAAAGGCAGGGAAAAGAGTGATTTCAAGGCAGAGATGTGAGCACATGAGTGCAATAAACTCTGGTAAGGGCTGTAATGGGGCTTCCCAGGTGGCACTGGTGGTGAAGAACCCACCCGCCAATGCAGGAGACATGAGAGACTCGAGTTCGATCCCTGGGTCGGGAAGATCCCCTGGAGGAGGGCATGGCAACCCACCCAAAGTATTCTTTCGTCAAGAATCGCTATGGACAGAGAAGCCTGGCAGGCTACAGTCCATAGGGTCGCAAAGAGTCGAACATGATGGAAGTGACTGCTCACACACGCACACACAAGGGCTGTTAACAGAACACTGTCAGGATGCCGTGAAGAACAGGGGAAGGAGGGGTCTTTGCAGAGGGAACAGGAGAGGGTAATATTGCATCTAGACAAGAAAGATCCGTGCAGCCCAGGGAACGGCTAGGAAAGGGAGGAGGAGAAGATGAGCATGAACTAGCATGGTCGCCTAGGGCCACCAGCAGATTTCTGGGTGCAATAGAGGAGGTAGGGAAAGGGGCTTGCACTGGATCAGGGGTCCTTGTTTACCAGGAGCCAGAGTTGTCACTTTTCGCTGAGGATAATGGGAAGTCACAGAGGAAATCTAAGCAGGGGACAAATAAGATCCAATTTGCATTTGGGAAAAATAACTTTGGTAGCCACAAAAGGGATAAATGAGGACCAGGTTGGAGTGGAGAGAATCCTAATACATGATTGCAAGCATCCAGACAAGAGATGATGAGACTGAATGAAGACAGAGCAGTGAGGAGGAAAGGAAGGGAGGGTGAGGAAGGAGTTAAGGGGTAAACTGACGGTCACGGTCACGACTGATGCTGCACAACACGGGGTGGGAGAACAGAGCTGGCGTGGACTGGTCTCTGGCTCAGAGGCTCATCTGATGCACGAGAGGACTAAATGAAATCATGTGTGCTTGCGACATGGAAGAAGTGCAAAAAATATTATTTCTCCTCATTTTCCTCCCTTATTCCTGGCACCATCACCTACCCAGTCTCTGCGGCCAGAAATGTGGAAATGATTCTACCCTCCTCTGTCCTTGACCCACCACGAGCAGAGTCACTCGCAGCAGATGCCACCAAATGGGTAAAAGGGATGATAGAGACCAAGAGAGGGGACTCATCCTCATAAAGCTGACAGTCTGCCTCTGACCTGGCTTTATTTTTTTTGGATGAGAGGGCCAACAGGAACCCGGGTGAAGGGCGCTCTGTGACTTGCCCACCTGCAGCGCTGGCGGCCAGATGAGTACAGTAAGTTCCCCACATACGAACAAGTTCCCTTCCCACAGTGCGTTCATAAGTCCAATTTGTTCATTCAGTCCAACAAAGTTAGCCTTGGTACCCAACTAACACAATTGGCTATATACTACTGTAATGTAATGGGTTTATAATACTTTTCACACAAATAATACATTAAAAAACAAACATAAAAAATAAGGAAAACATTTTTAATCTTACAGTCCAGTACCTTGAAAAGTATAGTAGCACAATACAGCAGCTGGCATATAGGGGCTGGCATCAAGTGAACAGGCAAGAAGAGTTACCGACTGGAGGAGAGGAGATGGGAGATGGTAGAGCTGAAGGGTCGTCAGCAATAGGAGGGTAAGCTGGAATTTCACTCATGCCTGACATTGATGGAACGCATGTTTGCATCTTTGAAAGTCTGCAGCTTGAAGGGTAGTGTGTAGTGACTTACTGAGTACTTCCTAAATCAGCGGCCCCACCCCCAACATACCCATCCTCTGCCTGGTTCTCCTCTCTCCTTCCCAGCTCCCATTCACTGGCTCCCCAGTTAACAAGTGCTTGGCTGGCTATAGAGACTGGAAATGAGTCTGAAAGGTTATCCATACTCTCCCCAAGGGAAATGGCTAAGAAGCTAGACTGCAAACAGAGTCAAATACAGTTTGGGGTCATTTTTTAAGGAGAAGGTGTTTTATTTTTATAAATAATAAGGACTGGCACAGATGCATTAACAGAAAACAAACTTATGGTTATCCAGGGGGACAGCAGAGGTGGAGGGCCAAGGGAGGGATAAACTGAGAGTTTGGGATCGACATACGCACAGTACTGTAATATAAAACAGATAACTAACAAGGATCTACTGAATAGCACAGGGAACTGTACTCAGTACTCTGTACTCAGTACCCAGTACTCTGTACTCAGTACCCAGTACTCTGTAATGTCCTGTATGGGAAAGGAATCTAAAAAAGAGTGGATTTGTGTATGTATAACTGATTCACTTTGCTGTACAGCAGAAACTAACAACATTGCAAATCAACTATCCTCCAATAAAACATTTAAAAAATAATAATAAAGACTGGAAAAGGCAAAACTAATGGGGACAGAAAACAGGTGCATTGTTGCCAGGCACTGGGACCATCCCCAAAGTGAAATGTTTAATACCTCGATTGTAGGGTTAGTTACATTACTGCTGTATTTTTCCCAAAAGGCGTGGAACATTAAAAGCATAAACTTGACTGTACGTAAATTATACCTCAATAAACCCGACTTTAAATAAACAGACAAATGAACAAATAAATATATAAATAAGTAGGTAGAAAGGACTCAGTAAATGTTTGCTAAAGTGATTCTGACTGATACTGATAAAGTATTAACTGTCAACACTGCAGACTTGACTCCTTCCTGGAATGCTTGCATTTTAATGTGTGAACATGCTCAGTCATATCCAATTTTGCGACCCCACAGACTATAGCCCGCCAGGCTCCTCTGTCTATGGAATTTTCCAGGCAAGAATACTGGAGTGGGTTGCCATTTCCTCCTCCAGGGGACCTTTCCAACCCAGGGATCGAACCCAAGTCTCCTGCATTGGCAGGCAGATTCTTTATCAATGAGCCACCTGGGAATCCCATGCGTTTTAACAGAGAGTTCTTAAAGAAAAAGTCTTGAAATCCCAAAGAAGTTAGTATTCAGTAGGATGAGCTTTTTCAAATGCAAAGTATTTCATTACAATCTGAAGGGAGAGTTCTAGATGAAAGGAAAGGCCTGGAGGCAGGGAGCAGGTAAGACCTTGCCTGTCTCACAATTTACAAACCACGGAAATAAGATATTTTCCTAAGTCAAGTCACCCTCCTCTACCAATTCTTCACCATTTCCATGAGAGGCCTGAGTTTTCCTGGATTATTATCCTGGCCTTTGATGTCAGATTCTTACTGGAAAAACAATTCTTATTTACCAGAGATAAAAAGATGCAGGAGACATAAGAGTTGCAGGTTTGATCCCTGGGTCAGAATGATCCTCTGGAGAAGGGAATGGCTACCCACTCCAGTATTCTTGCCTGGAGAATCCCATGGACAGAAGTTCTGGGTGGGTTACAGTCCATGGGGTTACAAAGAGTCGGACACAACTGAGCAACTGATCACACAAAAGGATACTACAACTAAATTCAGACTGGAGAATGAGAATGAGTGCCTGGCAGCTGGAACAGGCGCTATTTAAAGTCAGCCAGGAAGCATAAACTGTTAGGTATAAAATAAGCTGCAAGCATATGCTGTACAACACAGGGAATATCACCATTATTTTATAACAACTATAAATGGAGAATATATTATAATATATGCAAATTATATATAAATATATAAATTGTAACTATTGTACACCTGTAGCTTATAATATATACAAATTATATATAAATATATAAACTGTAACCAACTCTATTGTACATCTGTAGCTTATATAATATTGTATAGCTATACTTCAATAAGAAATGTAAAAGCAAAGATTAAAAAGTAATTAAATAAATAAAGTCAACCCAGGCTGAAATTTGTCCCTGACCCATTGCATATGGGCCAAGCCAAATGGTGGCTTTGAGCTGATCACCTTTCTCCCATCCCACTGAGCTGCCAGTGAGGTGGCAAATGATCAGACTGATTTTAGCCTCATTCTGCTGCTTGGGTCTGCCGAGAACCAGCAGAACTCCCCAAACGTCCTAAGAAGGAAATTTGATTTCTCTAAAATTCACTCTCCGATGCTGTATTACCAAAGCGTGTCACTTTTCTTTTTAATTCAAATTTTCTCATCACAGAGAACAAGGATCCTCTTTTACAAACCATTCAGGGAACTAATTTTTTTCTAAGCAATTCAAAAACACAAATGTCAAATTCCTGACTTTTTTGCCACCCTGGATACTTCTCACTGCTTCGTTTCCCCTGAGTGCACGCTAACACACTTTTGAACAAATGAAATAGCATCTATCACCCTTGGCAGCAAAAAGTGAAGGAGTGACGCTTTCCACGGCTTGTCCCTGACACTCCACCCTGGTGAGGGGTGGGAGGAGGGTACTGCCTATTCCCCCTAGGTTAAGTAGTTCATCAGTGTGACCTGAATTATCTATTCCTCTATGGCATCTGGTCCCATCACCTCATGGGAAATAGATTGGGGGACAGTGGAAACAGTGTCAGACTTTATTTTTTTGAGCTCCAAAATCACTGCAGATGGTGACTGCAGCCATGAAATTAAAAGACGCTTGCTCCTTGGAAGGAAAGTTATGACCAACCTAGACAGCATATTAAAAAGCAGAGACATTACTTTGCCTACAAAGTCTGGTCAAGGCTACGGTTTCTCCAGTGGTCATGTATGGATGTGAGAGTTGGACTGTGAAGAAAGCTGAGCGCCAAAAAATTGATGCTTTTGAACTGTGGTGTTGGAGAAGACTCTTGAGAGTCCCTTGGACTGCAAGGAGATCCAACCAGTCCATCCTAAAGGAGATCAGTCCTGGGTGTTCATTGGAAGGACTGATGCTGAGGCTGAAACTCCAATACTTTGGCCACCTCATGCGAAAAGACCCTGATGCTGGGAGGGATTGAGGGCAGGAGGAGAAGGGGATGACAGAGGATGAGGTGGCTGGATGGCATCACCGACCTGATGGGCATGAGTTTGAGCAAACTCCGGGAGTTGGTGATGGACAGGGAGGCCTGGCGTGCTGCGATTCATGGGGTCGAAAACAGTCAGACACGACTGGGCGACTGAACTGAACTGAACACCCTCTCTGAGAGGCAGGTTCAGAAGAAGGAAGCATTGTGCTGGAGAGGGGGCGGACAGTGACCACAGCAGGGGTGGCCTTCTCTCCTTGTGCGTTGGGCCAAGATGTCTGGGAAACTCAGGAACGCGAGCAGCTCTCACACTCCCAGTCGGCTGTCCCTAAAACATTTGTCACCTAGCTCCGCCCAATTCTGTCCCTAAACTGCCCCTCCAAAATTGAATCCTCTTTTACAACACTTGATCTGGCGCCTCCAGCTCTGTGCTTCCCCGGGCACAGCCCTTATGGGGCTTTCTGAGCCCCGCCTCCCTCCTCACCCGCAATAACAAAACACAAAGAGTCAACCGGTTAATTGCTTCCTTCCTACCAAGAGGGCAACTAGTTGGCTACACCTGCTAAGATTGTTCTAACTCTTGCCTGCGGAGTTGATGAAAGGGTTCTACTTCTTTTGAAGTTCAGTAAAAGCTAACTTTTATGGGCTTCCCTGGTGGCTCAGTGGTAAAGAATCTGCCTGCAATGCAGGAGACTAGGGGGACAGGTGGTTCGATCCCTGGGTTGGGAAGATATCCCCTCTAGGAGGGAATGGCTACCCACTCCAATATTCTTGCCTGGGAAATCCCATGGACAGAGGCCCCTGGAGGGCTTTGGTCCATGGGGGTCAGACACGACTAAGCAACCAAGTGATCATGCATGCACAGCACATACACAAAAGCTAACTTTTACTGAGTGCTTACTATAGTGCCAGACATCACGCTAACCTCCATTATGTCAGTTAATCCACGCATGGAAACAGAGCCGCAGAGAGGTGGCGGCTATGACAGACACAGTTGGGATTGAAACCCATGACCTGCCATAACCACAGCTACTAAACTCTCTTCACTGAACTAGGTCACCAGTCCCTCCTGCCCTCCCCACCCACAGCTCCAGTCTGTTCTAACTGGGATTGAGGACCCAACAAAGCGGGACATGGAAAGTGCTTTATTGGTCTGAAGGATTTATGGAACTCTTCCAGAAAATTCTGTGGGCTATCCAGTCAAGTGGACATACAAAATCAGGAAATAAACATGTATAGGAAGCCATCTCAGGAGAAATATAAAGCTTTCAATGTTTTATCATAATGTAAGAATCTGACAGTGTTGAGTTCAGTTCAGTTCAGTCGGTCAGTCGTGTCCGACTCTTTGCAACCCCATGGACTAGAGCATGCCAGGCTTCCCTATCTATCACCAACTCCCGGAGTTTACTCAAACTCATGTCCACTGTGTCAGTGATGCCATCCAACCATCTCATCCTCTCATCCCCTTTTCCTCCCATCTTTAATCTTTACCAGCATCAGGTTCTTTTCAAATGAGTCAGTTCTTCCCATCAGGTGGCCCAAGTATTGGAGTTTTGGCTTCAGCACCTGTCCTTCCAGTGAACATTAGGACTGATTTCCTTTAGGATGGACTGGTTGGATCTCCTTGCAGTCCAAAGGACTCTCAAGAGTCTTCTCCAACACCACAGTTCAAAAGCATTAATTCTTCAGTGCCCAGTTTTCTTTATAGTCCAACTCTCACATCCATACATGACCACTGGAAAAACCATAGCCTTGACTAGACAGACCTTTGCTGGCAAAGTAATGTCTCTGCTTTTTATTATGCTCTCTAGGTTGGTCATAACTTTTCTTCCAAGGAACAAGCGTCTTTTAATTTCATGGCTGCAGTCACCATCTGCTGTGTAATAACTATAAATATTGTGTTAGGCATATTTAAAGTAACTCTTTTTTATGATTGTAAATTTTTTAAATTAACTTATTTATTTTAATTGGAGGCTAATTACTTTACAATGCTGTGGTGGTTTTTGCCATACATTGACATGAATAAGCCATGGGTGTACCTGTGTCCCCCCTGTACATGTGTCTGATTGTAAATTTTAAACATTCTCATTGCAGAAAATCTGGGAAATACAAAAAAATTAAACCAAAAATGAATCTTACATACATATCCATCACCCACAGTTAGCCTCAATATAATGTTATATTATATCACTATATTATATAATAATATAACCTCAATCACTAATGTATTGGTGGGTTTCCTTTCAGTTGAGCTTCCTTGGAGTTTCAACTGGTAAAGAATCCTCCTGCAATGTAGGCGACCAGGTCTGATCCCTGGGTCGGAAATATCCCCTGGGGAAGGGAATAGCTACCCACTCCAATATTCTTGTCTGGGGAAATCCCATGGACAGAGGTCTTTTTTCTACATAAATATATATATATTTTCTAAGTAGAATGCCTATGATATAAAAATACACATACTTGGCTTTTCACTGGATATTATGTTAGCCAGCATTTTTTCCTGTAATTAATTTTTTGGAAAATAGCATTCTAATGGCTGCAGTTTAGTCAATAAACAATAATTTATTTAACCATCTCCCTAAAGTTGGGCCTTTCAGTTTTTCCCAATTATTCACTGTTATGAGAAATGCCATCTCTCCCTTAGTATTTCCTCAAGATTGTTTACTAAAAACAGAATTACTGAGTCAAGAGAACTCTTATAATTTTGTAAACATTTTTTCCTACATACAATTTAATGATTCTAAGTATTCATATTGTTCTTTATATGATTGTCCAAAAGAAAGTGTTGAGCTTATGCTAAATATATCATTGTTAGCTTTGTATAGTTAAAATCCTTTTGGTAAAACCATTATCTTGACTTGAATGAATAAATCTTTAAAAAGAAAAGAAGACAGTTGCAAATCATACCTATCTTTGCAGAGTAGTAGGTGTTTAAAGGCTTCAGAATATCTTGAGAGAATTTGTTATGATTGAAGATATAGTCTACAGGAATTTTTTAAAAAAGAAAAATTTTTCTCCAAAATGAAAAGTTGATTGTAAAAAAAAATTAAAGCACAAGAAGGCTGAATTTGTGGTGAATGTTAAATTTGAAGAAATTCTTGAATCTTTGATTCATTTCTTTCTAAAAGCTTTTTCAGATGTCAGCTTCCTAAGATTTTTATGTTCTCTGCTGCATTTAGCAAACCCGGTTAAATGTCAATGATAAAGACTGTTAGGAAGAACATTGTGCTTTGGTGAGTCACTATACTTAACCTTCAATAGCTAAGAAGCCAATTATCTGCAACCTGAGCTGTGGAGACCCTTACTTTCTTTCCTCTTCCTAATAGTTACCCAGATTTATGCTCATTTAACATCTCCTTAGGACCTAGAGCAAACGTGGGCAGAAGACATGGAAGAATATAAACCTCAAATCCATCAATTTTGTTACAGTCAACTCTAAATGAAGCAGGTTTTCTGTATGACATGGGCAATACTGATTAGTAGCACCTACCACCCTGAAGGAACACTGCTGGGTGCTGGGGAGACAAATGAGCTTAGGAGACTGTCAACCATCCCAGGATGCTGGGCCAGAAAAGGCACCATGTCAGCAGCTGACATTGAAAACAGGAGCAATACTCAGATATACTTCACATTTTGTTGTAATTGTTTACTTGCTCAGTTGTGTTCAACTCTTTGCAACCCCATGGACTATAACCCACCAGGCTGCTCTGTCCGTGGGATTCTCCAGACAAGAATACTGGAGTGGGTTGCCATTTCCTTCTCCAGGGGACCTTCCCAGCCCAGGATGAAACTCTCATCTCTTGCATTGGCAGGCGAATTCTTTACCACTGAGCCAGCTGGGAAGCCCACTTCACATTTAGGTAGAGTTTTTGCAAATTTCAAAAGGTCTTCACATATATGTGGTCATTTAGATCCCCTAATGCTCTAAAGAAATAATCATCCCTATTCCAGAAATGGAGCAGCACAGACCCTCAGAGAGGGTAAATGCCTTGCCCAGTATCACAAAGCCTGTAGGCAGCAGGATTAAATATCAAAACTGATGTTCTGATTGCAACCCTTCTAAACTCCCCAGCTGCCCTCTTACAACAAAATCTTACTGAGTCCTACTGGATGCCAAATCCTCCACTAGATAAAAGAGGATAACTGAGCTCCTTCAAGGAGCTCAAGATTTATCAAAAGGGACAGACAGAAACTGAAGCTGTAATACTAAATGATGGAAGCCATAACTGAGATTCATGGTAGCAAAGTACTTTAGATTTCAAGTGGGGCCAAACTGTCTTATAAGGAAACAGCCACTAATGTAGTGATAAGGAAGGACTTTAGACTTATCACATCTCTTCTCTCTTGCCCTAAATTTCATGGTGGTGGTTTAGGTGCTAAGTTGTGTTCAACTCTTGCAACCCCATGGACGGTAGCCCACTAGGCTCCTCTGTCTACGGGATTCTCCAGATAAGAATACTGGAGTGGGTTGCTATTTCCTTCTCCAGGGGATCTTCCCAACCCAGGAATCTAACCTGGGTCTCCTGCATTGCAGACAGATTCCATAAATCCAAATTAATTCTTTTGGCAGTACTACATGGTAGGTTAAGAACTTAGACTTTGGGTTTAAAACCTGGTTCTGCCTCTTACTGGCTCTTGAGCGAGCTAACCCTGAGCAAGTAGCCAACCATTCTAAGCCTCATTGCCCAACTCAGTCCAGTGGGAATGACTGCAATAGTATCTGCCATCTAAGTGGCTATGAGGGCTAAAAGAGATAACGCAGTAGAAGTTCTTCATACCTTGCCAGGTGTACACCAAGGCTTTAATAAATACTAGGAGGAGGAGGATGACAATGATGACTGGGTACCTTGATTATTAGGGAGGAGCAAAGGAAAATATCATCACGATAGGCAAAGATATCTCAAGGAGGACACAAGGAGCGCTAGTCATAAAGGAAAGATAATTTGGATTAGTTGCAAGAACAATGGGCCACTGAGATCTAGAGTGTTGGATCAGAGTGAGAAATGTTTGTGTCTCAATCAGAGGCAGATCTACCAGGAAGCTAAGCTTTAAGACCCTTCTTTTGCAAAGGCCCCTTCCAAGGCCCTGACAATCTGTTCGTGTGGTCATGTCTTTTTGTAAACTGTAGAAATCTTAAGCTTTATCAATCTTGGTATGTCCCAGGGGGTGCTGGCTGCAGCATCTTTTCCTATCCTATGGCCTGTCTTCATCTGAGCTGGAAGCTACTGCCAATCAAGCAGGGTAAGCATCTCTGAAATCTGTTTGCCATTCTTGTGATTGCTTTTGTCCAGATTTAGGCTTGATGTAGAGACTGGGGACCATCAGCAGAAATGGGTGAGTGGTTTGGAGAAAAGAGAACTGTTGCAGGGGAAAGATGCTGGGATATGAGGCATGACAAAGACTATCTCCTCAGGCTCCCCTGGTGGTCCACTGGTTAAGAATCTGCCTTGCAATGTAGGGAACACGGGTTCAATCCCTGGTCCAGGAAGACCCCACATGCCGTGGAGCAAGTTAGCCCATGCACCACAAACAACTACTGAAGCCCACGTACTCTAGAGCCCGTGCTCCACAACCAGAGAAGCCACTTCAATGAGAAGCCAGTGCTCCACAACTAGAGAGTAGCTTCCACTCGACACAACCAGACAAAGCCCATACAGCCACGAAGACTCAGCACAGCCAAAAATATATATTGATCAATTATTTAATTTTTTTAAAAGGAGGCTATTTCCCTGACCAGACTTTGGTCAGGTTCCTCAGAACTTTCTTCTCAACTAGGAGCCAACCACTAAAATTCTGTGTCCATCTCTTCATCACCCAATTTTAGCAAAAACGCTGCCATGTCAGTTGACCAAGAACCTTACCCTCCGTATCTGAACAAATTCTTCATCCCCAGGGCCCTGCCTTCAGCAAAAATCTTATCAAGTTGGTTTAGCCAGAATGCCTCCATACCCCTGATGTTTCCTCTTGGTAATTTTCCATCTACTGACCGCCCCCCCCACCCGCCCCCGGCCAACTCTGATCCTTGCCTATTGAGCCTCACTTGCCCGTGGTATACTCAGAATTGAGCTCAGTTCTATAGGCTGAGCACCGTTTGTACTTAATTGCCATTCAGCACAATAATTCCATATGTTATTATTAAATGTGTGTCCAATTAACTCTGATGACAACCCTTCTCCTAGCCTCGGTCTCTCTCCGTTTGGTAATTCAATTGTGACGTTAAAAACTCAAGAGGTTGTTGCTCCCAGGCTACAGTAAGGAAGCTGTGCTACTACCGTGTCATAGTTCCCACACAGGGCTGGAAGTGACTCATTTTCTTGTTAACCTGTGCTATATATACTCCAGAAAAATGAGTTGGCATTTCTAAGAATACCTGAGAGAAAAGAACAGACGTTTTTCTTTCTCTTCCTGTCATCTGAAACTCTTAAATCATAAACTGTGTAGTATGGGGGTTGGGGGGAGCTGAAGGAGGGGCCAGAGCAGGCTCCCCACCCCCCACCGCCACCATCGACAACCCAGTATCAAATAGTCTAACTCTGAAGAAATTTTCTTTACAAAAATACTACAGGGGTTGTTGACATCCTTCATTGTGCAAACCAACAAAGAACTGTTAAATACCTGAAACAAACAGAGCTTGTTTCTTCTTTTCCTCAAAGCTTGTTTCTGATCCTTTGATGGAGAACTTGGGCTAGATAAAAAGGAAGCATAGAACGACAAGTCATCATCCCACAAATATTTCATTCTCTCACCTCACTGCTTTAGATACACCTGGGAAAAACAAAGACGAATAGTTGAAAGAATGACTGTGTACTTGAGGTAATTCACATCAGTAATCTAAGATGAATAAAAAGAGTAAAACCATGAATAAAACCCATGTTAAAATGCAATTTTAAGTAGTTTTCCGTGTGGAAACTGGAATTATGGAAGAATTAGTGGTAAGCCCTTTTGGGGGTGAGGTTGGTTGATTTATGTCTCACGTCAACCCACTCCAGTATTCTTGCCTGGACAATTCTGTGGACAGAGGAACCTGGCAGGCTATGGTCCATAGGGTCACAAACAGTTGGACATGACTGAAGAGCCTTAGCACGCACACACAGTTGTGTTACTAGAGTGAAACTGGACTTAATGATATTTGTTTCAACTTCTCAGGACACTTCTTTCTAGAAGAGAGGCAATTAACAGGAAGTAGGAGGAAATGGTGGAACAACAATGGCTAAATTAAAATGAGTTGGCCTTTTAACTGGTAAATTCCAGTTAGAGCCATGCCTTGGGGAGGGCAATGGACCCAGTTTTCCTCAGTCCCATGGTGGTACTATACCACACTCTTCTATTTTGGAACACTTTAAAATTCAATGTAAAATTTTCTGTCTTGAATAAAGATAATCCAAGGGACCACGAAAGATGCTGGCAGAGGGTCTCTTTTCCAGTGTGATTGATTATCTCAGGAACCTACACTGACTGGGTTGCCCAAGGCCCTTTACCTTGGGGAAGGTCCTGACCTTATTTGGAAAACCCATCTCATTCTCTGAAAGTGTCAGGTAAGTGAACTTTTCAGCAGAGATGCCTGTTAATTTTGTATTTGTGCAAATTCCTTAATCTCTGGGAATCCTATTTGAGCAATGCATGATTTACTTACTAGTCACCAACTGCTAACCGGGCTAAAAGAGGTTTTGCTCCAGAGGCGCAATAATTAAATGCTAAATAAAACAAAACAAGAGACTTGAAAGCCATGTTTCCAGGCTAAACTAGGAAACGGGGCACATTCATCATTAGTGCCAGTCCTTATTGGATAGACCTTTATCCTGCCCCACGGCTATCTCTTTAATCACTAAACTGAAGCCTTTCAAAACAGCGCCTAGTGACTTTCTTGGTGGTCCAGTAGTTAAGATTCCACACTTCCAGTGCAGGGGGCACAGGTTCAATCCCTGGTTGGGGAACTAAGAGCCCACATGGTGAGTCAATTATTTGCTCTAAGTCACAAGCACCTTAAATCAGTCACCATCTTTGGCTTTACCCTGTAAGTCTATTTCACCAAGATGGCACCTCACTGCAGTCTATGAACTTATATTTGTATGTGATAAACACCATCAATAAACCCTGTGTCTAGATGTCCTTACCTTTCATTCTCAGATCTGTGCTCCTTTAAGATTTTTTTAAAACAATTTGAACAATTCCTTGAGTACCAGTCGTGTGCGTGCTAAGTTGCTTCAGTCATGTTTGACTTTTTGCCACCCTATGGACTGTAGCCTGCCAGGGTCTTCTGTCCACAGGATTCTCCAGGTAAGGATACTGGGGTGAATTGCCATGGCCCTCCTCCAGGGGATCTTCCCAACCCAGGGGTTGAACCTGCGTTGCAAGCGGATAATTTACCCATTGAGCCACCTGGGAAGCCCAGAGTAGCAGTTAAGCATATCTTATCCACATTCACTACAGTAATACCTGCAATGTCACCACACCTTAACAACCAAACAGGTAATGATATGACTGAATTCTAAATGAAATCAATAAGCAAATGGTTATCACACTGACTTCATTTCTGAGGATCTGATGTACAGCACGGTGACTGTAGTTAATAATACACTATTGCATACTTGAAATTTTCTAAGAGAATAGATCTTAAGTGTTCCCAACACACAAACAAAAAATGGTGACTATATGAAATGATGAATATCTTCATCAACTTGACTATGGTAATCATTTCAAAAGATATACATATATCAAAACATCACATTGCACACTTAAAATATATACAGGTTTTATTTGCCAATTTTACTCAACAAAGCCAGGGGGAAAAACAAAGTTATTTTCTGTTTTCTAGATTCTAATCATAATTATCTTTAGAGCTGCATAAAAAACATAACTTTCCAACATAATATATTTTTCAGTGACAATATACTCCATATGTATTTCCAAACACTAATCTATTGAAAAATGTTGCTTATTATTCTCATATAATTTTGCAGCCACCACTCTCATGACAGATACCTATCTTATTTATCTTTCTTTTTTTCCCCAATAATAAGCCATTAAGAAAAATTTTGAATACATGTCTGAATGTCTGAATTCTGTTATAAAGCTTTCCTGATTTTTTCCCCCAGTCTTTGGTTCTTGATATGAATTTAAGTGTTATCAATTTGATTTTAGCACTGGTATGTCTACAGTGTGAAAAAAACGTAAAAGACTCTGACTTCATAGAATAGATTCTAAACAACTCTTCAGGTTCACTGTTCTACACCTCTTAAAATTTTACTTTGTCTTTCTTTCAATTCGGAGATAAGTGCAGCCCAGTAGGTAGGTAACAAAAGGAAAACTCAGGAATGCAGAGTTGAAAATGAGATAAAACCTATGTTTTTCTATAGCCTAAAACAATGTCTTCACCTTTCTCCCACTCTTTAAATTGGAGCCCCTTATGAAGATTTATTAACATTTATAAAATCTAGAAGAGAAAAAGAGTTGTAGTATCTAATGAAAGTCAAGAGAAGTGTTTCATGTTGAAGAACAATCACAGTGTGTACTTAAGTCTACTAGAAAAAAAGCATAAAGGATTCCCAGGAGGCTAATCCTGTAAGTTAGTCACTGTTAATTCCAGTAGAAGCCATCCTCACAGCTGCCCTTATTCCTCAGCCGAAAAACCCCTAAGGGTTCCAGCCACACCGTTGCTGTGGTGACTGCTGCGACCACGTGCTAGTTTCAGCTGAAAAACACATTCAGGTTGTCAGCCTGTGCCACCAGATGATTTTGGCTCAGAACATTAAGGTTCTGACATTGCCTTCTCAAAACATGTTATCAATCCAACATGTGGCAATAAAGGAAAGCTGAGACAGAGCTCTTGTCTAGGCTGGGAGCCAGTCAGGGTCTCGGGGGATGACGATGTCTTTGGTCATCTCATTTAGAGTCTAGTCCTCAACTTTATGACTGAAAGGTTTGTTCTGTTGGTATGCCTAGAGACTGTTAGGCTTTAGGGTGCCAATTAACATTAATAAAATTCACAAAAGAATAATATATAAACTGGAACATCTATTATTTTTCATTGAGAAATGTAACCATCAAGAACACTGGGATTCCCATTCCCATTGGTCTCTGTGTGGTACCTAGAGAGTCAAATTCAAGTGGGAAGATTACTGTTATCTGGGAACCAAAGACAAAGGAATAAGAGACATGATTTTGGCGGCTGTTATTATCAAACTCAACAACTTCCCTTAAAATATTTTCTGAGTTCTTTGCAATGTATTTCTTCATGTAAACCATCTTCCTTTACACAGTGCAAATACCAACAAACTAGCCTGTATTGTCAAACAGGCTAATATGGGTTTAGAGCTTAAACTAATCTGATGAGTTTATAGTTTGATTGCCTTAATTTAGCATAGTACGTCCCCAAATTTTCAGGTTCACAGTTACAAATCATTACTCAGGATGTGTCAGTTCTACAGATGGCCAATGTGAAGGTGACTTTTCCTAATTCAGTCTTATGTACAGTTTTGGGGACGCTTTCACCAAACACCAGAAACAGGCCAGTGTTTCCAACTGTAGAAGAAGCAGGAAGACAGTAAAGAATAAAGACTTGATAACAGTTTAATATTTGATTTCTGGCAAGAGATTTGATTTTTTTTACATTCCCATATCAGATAGTCACCATTTGTTGCAGTATCTCAGAAATATAAACCCTTAAGAATCATGAGATACAAACGGAATAAAACTCAACCACCACCACAACAAAAACAAATAATCCAGTTGAAAAATGAGCAGAAGCCCTAAATAGACATTTCTCTAAAGAAGACATACAGATGAGCAAAAGCACATGAAAAGATGCTCAACATCATTAATTATGAGAGAAATGCAAATCAAAACCTCCTCACACCAGTCCAAATGGCAATCATTAAGTCTACAAATAAATACTGGAAAGGGTGTGGAGAAAAGGGAACTCTTCTACACCGTTGGCGGGAATGCAAGTTGGTGCAGCTACTATGGAAAACAGAATGGAGGTTCCTCAAAAAACTAAAAACAGAATTATTATATGATCCAGCAATCCCACTTCTGGGCATATATCCAGACAAAACTTTAGTTCAAAATGATGCATGCACCCCTATGTTCATAAGCACTGTGCACTATAGCCAAGACATGGAAACAACATAAATGTTCATCAGCAGATGAGTGAATAAGAAGGACGTGGTACACATACCACAGAATACTTCTCATCCACAAAAAAAGAATGTAATAATGCCATTTGCAGCAACACAGAGAGACTTAGAGATTATCATACTAAATGAAGTAAGCCAAAAAGCAAAAGACAAATGCCATATGATATCACTTATGCATGGAATCTAAAATACGGCACAAACAAACGTATCTGTGAAACAGACTCACATAGAGAACAGCCTTATGGTTGCCAAGGGGGAAGGGGGCTGGGGAAGGATGGACTGGAGTTTGGGATAAGCAGATGCAAACTATTATATATAGAATGGATAAACAACAAGGTCCAACTGTACAGCATAGGAATCTGTATTCAGTGTCCTGAAATAAACCATAATGGAAGAGAGTATAAAAGAGAATGTAATACACATGTATAGCTGAATTATTTTGCTGTACAGCAGAAATTAACACAGTGTAAGTCAACTATACACTTCAGTTAAAAAAAAAAAAAGAATCATGAGTGATATTACATGGCTGCTGGGACATCCCTCAAAGTAGGATAGGCTTTGGATCATTTTCATTTAAAAATTATAATTAAAAATCATTTAATTTATAAATTATAATGGGGCACCAACCACCGTGTCCCTGGCCACGCCAAGAGGCAAACGGGAGGGCGTCATGCAGCAGACCATCCAGAAGGTGCTGGAGAAGAACCACCACCTGGCCCAGCGCACCCTGGACCTCAGCAAGGGCAAGGCCGCCGAGTGCACCCAGCGCCAGGAGATCCTGCAGAGGAGCCCAGCCTACCTGGCCACAATATGGGACTCCAGCCAAAACACGCAGTCCCCACTCCTGCCCAGCCAATCCGGAGCACAATGCTGGGACCCCGAGGTCTGTCCCCGAGTGGCTCTGCCCAGGAGCTGCACTCCCCAGGGCAGCCTCACTGATCCTGTGGGCATGGCCCAGATCCGCAGCCGTCTGAGCCGCGTGTCCATGCAGTAGGCTGAAGAGAGCATGCTGCCCGCCACCTCCCCCGTGAGCTTACCCAGCAGCAGCATGGCTCAGGGCCTGGCCACAGCCTCCTGGGACCGGCTTCACAGAGCGTGTCCTTGCTAAGGGCCAAGGCGCCATCAGCAACTAGGTGTCTCAGGCCAACATCAAGGTGCAGTCAAACCCCAGCAGGCCTCATCCTGCTAGACTAGGCCGGGGAGGGAGCCAGCACCCCCAGGAGCCAGTCCATGGCCTTGGATGGTGGGAGCTAGCAGGGAGCAGTGGTCCGCAGGGCCCCACAGGGCCCCAGCCAGGCTCCTCCCAAGGTACCTGCTCCAGGAGAACTACAGCAGCCTGCAGCTTTCAATTGTAAAAACACGTTTTTTAAAATGTAGCATTTTAACCATTTTTAACACAGCTCAGTAGCATCAAGTACTTTCACATTGCTGCGCAGCCACCACAAACCACCAACAACTCCAGAACCTTCTCATCTTCCTGAACTGAAACTCCGTCCCCAGGAAACACTAACTCCCCATCCCTGACCCCCGGCCACATAGATCCCCTGGAGAAGGAAATGACAACCCAGTCCTGGGTATTCTTGCCTGGAGAATTCCATGAACAGAGGAGGCTGGCAGGCTACAGTCCATTGGTCACAAAGAGTCAGACACGACTGAGGGACCAACACTTCAGGCTGAGTGATATTCCATTGTATGTTTAGGTTACATTTCGCTGGTCCATGTATCTGTCCACCGACACTTGGGCTGCTTCCACTTTGGGGCTATCATAAATAGCGGTCTGTGAATGTGAGTTTACAAGTATCTCTTCAAGACTCTGCTTCCCATTCTTTGGGGTACAGGCAGACCTCTGAGATACTGTGGGTTCGGTTCTGACCACTTCAGTAAAGCAAATATTGCAATTAAAATATTAAAACTATAATGGAACAAATGAGCCAATAACACTGAAAGACTTGGGATACCCCAGCCAGTTGATATCTGTTCAAAGGACCTGCTATGTGATGCTGCGGCTCTCTCTCCACCACCCTAATCTCAGCACCCGTGGCAGCTTTGCCCCTGCATGAGCAACAGGCACAATGGCAAGAGAAGGGGATTTCAAATTTCTTAAGGTAGGAAGAACCACTGCTTTGTAAGATGTGAGCTCTAAACAAAACCTTGGTGCAAGACCAGTGATACCACTACACCGTCTGTACATCTCCACTGGCTATGCTCCTGACCACAGAAAATGAATGACTCGTGTGCTCAGAATCCGTGGTTCAATTACTGCAGCCCCATAATCATCATCTAAGTTGGACATCAGCACATTGGTGAAAAGCCCTTCTGGGGGCAGTGGAGGCCCCATTAACTTTGGCCCAAAAGTCCCTGTGATAGATGTTAAACTCTCCCCACTGCTCATCTCAGGTAATTGGCAATGCCAGTGTGACTCCATTACTGCCATCTGAGTTGGGGCAGTTAAGCCCTGTGTTAACAAGGCCTGTCTTAGCAATACCCCATACAACATCAGACTCCTTTCCTGTAAGACTCCCACAATTGTATTTCTTGAGCAGTGACCCTGCATGATCCCATATTTTAAAAGAAAAAAAAAAAAAAAAGCCTCAAATCCAGAGACTAAAATAATAAAAATAATAGAACCTCTCTCTGAATCATCTCAAACATGCACAAAGCAGCTTTAACAATAAACATCATAAGGGCAGAAACTTTGGGTACATCTGGTTCACCATTATCTCTCAGAATCTAGCTCAGTGGCAGGCAAACCACATGACCTTAATGACTACATTTCTTTACCGTTCCTAAAGGTCAGGCTTCATTTGCGTGTTCTGGCCTCCAGTCTTCAAGCACTAAACTTTAATCCATCCAGGCAGCTGGCTGCCTCCGTCTCCCCAAAGACTTCCAGGACAAGAGGCTACATTCCCTCCTCAGGCTGCTGAGTCATCTTCCTATCAGGAAATTGTTTCTGCCTTGGCTAAATAGGTAAGCAATTTTCTGACTATTTCAGACAGAAAACCTAAGTTTAAAAAAGATTACATGAATAGCTCAAGGTTATACACAGACTCTGACCCAGTTAGGAGTAGAATCCAAGTGGTTCCTAACATTCAATCCTAATAGTTTCCATACTGCTTATTTTGCAGGTGAACCTATCTTTATCATTTATAGATGTTGTTCCCAAATCACTTGCTAGGAAATTCTGCCTAAATATTGAAGGTAAAACAGCTTCACGTATCCAATAGAGAGAATATATATACAAAGAAATGTTTCCCACATGAAGAATGAATCACTGTAAAAAACATTCATTCAGTTGTTTCATTTTAAAACAAGAGCCTTCCTCCCAGCTGCCACAATATCCAAATGCTCCATTTTTGTTACTAAACAATCTTTTTAACACCAAGCCAAAAATAAGTCACAATGTTAATGCAAGCATCTTGCAAGACAAATGAAAGGACCCATGCCAGATTGATCCAAGAGGGAAATTGTGTCACAGATCTCTCTGAGAAACTTCCTATCAGATCACCAGTCAATAGGGTACCAACATCTGCTGATGCTCACTGAAAGACATGAGTCATAACAGACAGCTTTAGAAAATACATTTTTTCTTCCATAGTTAGCAATGCATGACTCACTAGAACTCTCCAGACACTATACTGCATGAATGACTCAAAACTCTACCAAGGACAGAGCACAATCAGTTCTCTTCCTGCACCAGGATTTCTCATTTCAATTATCACTGATCTGTGAGCTTACGTTAAAGGCAGAAAATCTTGGTCCATTCTCCTTCCTCTTTTAAAAACAGTGGAACCACAAAACAGAAAGAGACTTATAGGCTTAGAGAATGAACTTATGGCTGCCGAGGGTGTTGGGGGCAGGATGGGGAGAAGGGATAGTTAGGGAGCTTGGGATGGACATGTACACATTGCTGTTTTTAAAATGGATAACCAACAAGGACCTACTGTACCGCACAGCAGAGAAGGCCATGGCAGCCCACTCCAGTGTTCTTGCCTGGAGAATCCCAGGGACGGGGGAGCCTGGTGGGCTGCCGTCTATGGGGTCGCACAGGGTCAGACACGACTGAAGTGACTTTGCAGCAGCAGCAGTACAGGAAACTCTACTCAATGTTATGTGGCAACCTGGATAGGAGAGGAGTTTGGGGGAGAACGAATACATACAAATGCATGACTAAGTCTTGTCACTGTTCCCCTGAAACTACCACAACATTGTTAACTGGCTATATCCAATACAAAATAAAAACTTAAAAAAAAAATTTTTTTTTAAACAGCAGTACAAATATTTTGACATAAAAATTAATATTGGAGGTGGGTGGGAGGGAGGCTCCAGAAGGAGGGGATATGTGTATACTTATGACTCATTCACACTGCTGTACCACAGAAACCAACACAACTTTGTAAAGCAATTATCCTCCGATTAAAAAAATAAATTAAATATAGCTAATAACAAATAAATATTGAATGCTGCAGGAAGATAGAAATTACACATTATAGAGAATGCTGACAGCAGTCTTCAGCTGGCCCAACTCCCACCATTTGGGAGGTCAGGTTGGACAATGATCATGGTTAATCTCTTTCTAGAATACTGAGTGATGAGTACAGATTATTGCAATTTGAGAAATATTTTATTGTTAAAGATCAATGACCTGCCCATCCAAATCTTCAACAGGCAATAACAGTAATCAAAGAAGACTTCCCTGGAGGTCCAGTGGTTAAGAATCCACCTGCCAATGCAGGGGACACGGTTCTATTGTAGGTCCAGGAAGATCCCGCTTACCACAGGGCAGCTAAGCTGGTGCGCCCCAACTACTGAGCCTGAGCCCATATGCTCTACAACAAGAGAAGCCACTGCAATGAGAAGCCCTCACACCGCAGCAAAGGGTAGCCCTCAATCACCACAACTAGAGAAAGCCCGCACGCAGCAACAAAGAGCCAGCACAGCCAAAAGTATATAAGCAAATAAACAATTCTTTAAGAAACAAAACAAAAATTAAAAATAGTACTCAAAGATACTTTGAGAAATAGTTTCAGAGTTGTTCTCCATGACAGAGGTCTTGATTTCTCTCAAATAATATTTTCTTTGATAATCACAGTAGCCTCCCAGTCAAAGACCACACTTTCATGCTCTTTCCTTTCCATCCCATCTAGCAGTTCAACTCCAGATTAATTTCCTGAAAGATTGTTCTGATTATAATGTTAGCTCAGTATGGTAACAAAGAGCACAGTTCTTAAAATTAGACCCCCTGATGTCAAAACTTGAATTCACCAATTAATTTTTAAATCTCTCTGTGCCTCTGTTTTGTCATCTGTGACAGTTTGTGAGATGCTTGGGCTCCAAAATCACTGCAGATGGTGACTGCAGCCATGAAATTAAAAGACGCTTACTCCTTGGAAGGAAAGTTATGACCAACCTAGACAGCATATTAAAAAGCAGAGACATTACTTTGCCAGCAAAGGTCTGTCTAGTCAAGGCTATGGTTTTTCCAGTGGTCATGTATGGATGTGAGAGTTGGACTATATAGAAAGCTGAGCACAGAAGAATTGGTGCTTTTGAACTATGGTGTTGGAGAAGACACTTGAGAGTCCCTTGGACTGCAAGGAGATCCAACCAGTCCATCCTAAAGGAGATTAGTCCTGGGTGTTCATTGGAGGGACTGATGCTGAAGCTGAAACTCCAATACTTTGGCCACCTGATGCAAAGAGCTGACTCATTGGAAAAGACCCTGATGCTGGGAAAGATTGGGGGCAGGAGGAGAAGGGGACAACAGAGGATGAGATGGTTGGATGGCATCACCAACTCAATGGACATGGGTTTGGGTGGACTCTGGAAGTTGGTGATGGACAGGGAGGCCTGGCGTGCTGTGGTTCATGGGGTCGCAAAGAGTCGGACACGACTAAGCAACTGAACTGAACTGAACTGCATAACTATCATTTTTAACTCTTTGTGTTAAAAATGAGTGTGTAAGAAAATAGAGTGCTCATGGTTAAGAGCATTTTGGAGTCAGATTTAGGAGAAAATCCTGGTTCTGCCATTGAACTGGGCCTTCCCAGGTGGTGCTAGTGGTAAAGAACCCTCCTGCCATCGCAGAAGATATAAGAGATGCAGGTTCGATCCCTGGGTTGGGAAGATCCCCTGGAGGAGAGCGTGGCAACCCACTCCAGTATTCTTTCCTGGAGAATCCCATGGACAGAGGAGCCTGGTGGGCTACAGTCTCTGGGTCACACAGAGTTGGACACAGCTGAAGTGACTTAGCACACATACACGCCACTGAACTGTGTAAGAGTTCTCTACTTCTGTGAAACAAATTACCCCCAAACTGTCAGGCTTATAATAGTAAGCATCGTTTTTCATCTTCCACAGCTTCTGTAGTTCAGAAATTTGGGAGCAGCTTGGCTAAGTGATTCTGGCCAAAAGTCTCTCATGGGGTTGCAATTAGCTGAAGACTAGACTGGGGCTAGGAATTCTGTTTCCCAGGTAGCTCACTCATATGGCAAGGTACTGTAGGCTATTGGCAGGGAGACTGGTTTCCTTCCATATGGGCTCCCCAGGCGGCTTAAGTGATCTGATGACTTGGCAACTGGCTTACCCTGGAGCAAGTGAGCCAAGGGAGCAAGGCAGAGGCCACAATGATCTTGCCTTGGAAGTTACATGGCCATCACCTCTGCCATTTTCTACCGGTCACACTGGTCAGCCCTGATTCAATGTGAGAGGGGACTTCACCATGGTACTATCACTAGAAGGAAGGATCATTGACAGCTGTCTTGGAAAATCACTGCCGGGAAGACCTTGGACAATGTTTTTATTTTTAGTTCTTTGAACCTTGTTCTCCTTATTTGACTAATACAGACAGTAATAATATGTCTGTTCCATAGGATTGTTATGAGAATTAGGCAAGATAATGCATGTAAAGTACTTAGTATGCAGTAAGTACTCAAAAAATACTTAGTGTTATAACAATCCACTGTTGTTGTTCAGACGCTCAGTCATGTCCGACTCTTTGCGACCCTATTAACTGTAGCCTGCCAGGCTCCTCTGTCCGTGGGATTCTCCAGGCAAGAATACTGGAGCAGGTAGCCATTCCCTTCTCCACAAGATCTTCCCAACCCAGGGCTCAAACACGGGTCTCCTGCGTTGCAAGCAGATTCTTTACCATCTGAGCCACCAGGGAAGCCCCATTAGTAAACAAGATGGATACAATTCCTGAACTAAGGGTTTAGGAAGAAAATAAGTAACTAGTCAAGTCTCCAAAATAGACTTTGACAAGTGCTATACTAGGGGCAGTATCACAAGTATTATGGAATTGCTGAGTGGGGTCACCTAACCTAGTCCAAAGGGCGGTGGAGATGAGTGGAGCTTCCCAAAGGAAATAGCATTTAAGCAGAAGATAGAAAAGGATGCAATATGGCCAGAGCATTCCAGGCAAAGAGAACCACTGTTTCAAAGGTCAAGTGGAAAGTAAGCCCATGGTACAGCTCAAGGACTAAAAGCAGCTCAGTGTGGCTGCAGTATAAGATACAAGAGGGCAAGTGGCAGGAGATGAGAGGTCCAGACAGGAAAACATCAGTATTGTAGTGAAAGTCAGGATGGCCAGACAGCTGGAGAATGATGTTGATAAGACATGGTGATGAACTGAAAATGGAGAGGGGCAGAAGATATGCCAAAGATGCCACTCAAGTTTCCAGTTTATGAAATTAGTTAGAAACCTGCAGAAAGAGCAATACTTTGTTTTATCCAGGGTAGGGGTAAAGATGAGTTTGATTTTGGACAAACAAATTTGAGTTGCCCATGAAACACCTACGTAATGTCCAAGAGGCAGTTGAATAACAGGGTAGGGAGCTTGGGAGAAGTGTAGATTTGGGAGTCATCAACATGTTACTTCTTGTTTTTATTTTTAAATTAAATATATATATATATTTTTTGGCCACACCATGCAGCACTGCAGATCGTGTCTGCAGCCATGAAATTAAAAGATGCTTGCTCCTTGGAAGAAAAATTATGACCAACCTAGACAGCATATTAAAAAGCAGAGACATTACTTTGCCAACAAAGGTCCATCTAGTCAAAGCTATGGGTTTTCCAGTGGTCATGTATGGATGTGAGAGTTGGACTATAAAGAAAGCTGAGTGCTGAAGAACTGATACCTTTGAACTGTGGTGTTGGAAAAGACTCTTGAGAATCCCTTGGACTCCAAGGAGATCCAACCAGTCCATCCTAAAGGAAATCAGCCCTGAATATTCATTGGAAGGACAGATGCTGAAGCTGAAGTTCCAATACTCTGGCCACCTGATTCGAAGAATCGACTCATTGGGAAAGACTGATGCTGAGCAAGATTGAAGGCGGGAGGAGAAGGGGACGACAGAGGATGAGATGGTTGGATGGCATCACTGACTCAATGGACATGAGTTTGAGCAAGCTCCCGGAGTTGGTGATGGACAGGGAGGCCTGGCATGCTGCAGTCCATGGGTTACAAAGAGTCAGACACAACTGAACAACTGAACTGACTGAACTGCATGCAGCATTTGGGATCTTAATTCCCTGACCAGATATCGAACCCATTTCCCCTGAAGTGTAAGTGCAGACTCTTAGCTAATAGACCACCAGGGAAGTCCCATACTTCCTGCTTTTAAACGATAAATCTGAAACACAGAATGTGAAGTAACATGCCCAGGGTCATACTAATAGGTGCAGGGCAGAGACTTAAACACTAGTTTTCCCATATCCCCTGTCTTTGCCCTTTCCATGGAGATTTACAGCTGTAATGATGTGCTTTGATTAGGAGTGTCAGGAAGATGTTACAGCAGAACCATGCTCTTTCATTTCCATTGCAGATTTCCATTTCTAGAACATATAGAGAAATGTAAGTATGTCTTATTGTGTAGCTATGCAGATTCTGCAGCTTGTGCAGCCACCAAATCACCTGCTGACAACAGCCAGCTACTCATCCTAGTCCTTTGGATGCATTTCCAACAAGAACTCTCTACTAAACTGAAAGTAATCTAGTAACATCTGAAAGTTCCCTTCCTCGCTTCTGTAATCCACCCCAAAGAGTACAAATGGTCAGAGAATCCCTCCTTTTACAGGTACCTTAGACCCCCTGTCTGTTTCCTGTGCTACCTAAGGAGCCTGTGTGGGAGGAAGCTCCAGGCATCAGTATGTCAACTGCATCAAGACCTGGAGCCCAGTCAGTCATTTGTGCAGCCATTAAATGGAAGCCAAACTTCCCAGGTCACTGAGTAAGTGGATTAAACACAACTTTTACAATAACTTTACATTGAATATCAAACAATGACCAGAAAAGACCTAGGGGTAAGTAATCATTCCGGCTGCATTATTTTATGGTCTTCAGAACACAATTAAAAACAATGGAAGATGCGTAGCTATAAACTAAAACTCTAGGGCTTCTCTGGTGACTCAGTAGTGAAGAGTCCACCTGTCAATGCAGGGGACACAGGTTCAATTCCTGATCTGAAAGATCCCACATGCATGGAGCAACTAAGCCCATGTGCCACAATTATTGAGCCTGTGCTCTAGAGCCTAGGAGCCAAAATTACCAAGACCACCTGCGGCAACTACTGAAGCCCCTGTGCCCTGGAGCCCGTGCTCCGCAACAAGAGAGGCCACCAGCATGAGAAGCCTGTGCACCACAACTAGAGAAAAGCCTGTGCAGCAACTAAGACCCAGGACAGCCAAATATAAAGAAATAAAATTATTAAGAAAAATATTAAAAAATACACTCTAGAGGTACCACTGAGAGCTTTCCCTGGCAGGGAGGCCAGCCCACTTTCCCACCTCCTTTCGTTCAACAAGCATTTCGTGAGCCAGTCCCTATCTCCCTTCAGTTCTGATTGGTCCTGTCTTTTCTGCTTCTCTGCCTCAAGCCTAACGAGCTTTTCCCCAGATTTCTCAATCTTAACTTATGACTTGAAGAGTCATTTAACACTATTAACCCTGTTCCTCCTACAATTCTGATCCCCATCCTACAAAGCTGATCCCCTGCTTTGACTGACGTCACTCCCCTCCCACTCATTTCCTGCCTCTCCGTCAGCTTCATCCGTACTCCTGTTATTGACAACGCTTCTTCTTTATGCCCTTTGAGTGATGCATTTCCTGAGATTCTCATCTGGGTCTGTCTTCTGAAATCCTTACTCTTAATTCCTTAGTGATTTCATCAGCGATCCTCTTTCCCCATCCCAGCTTTAACTATTTGGAGATGACTTCCAAATCCACTTCTCCAACCCTGAGCTTCATGTATTTTCAAATGCCTGGTAAATATTTCTCCTTGGCTGTCCTGACAACCCCTCTAGGGCTCAGATGCTCAGTCATGTCCGACTCTTTGCGACTCCATGGACTGTATCTCACCAGGCTCCTCTGTCCAGGGGACTTTCCCAGCAAGAATACTGGAGTGGGGTGCCATTTCCTCCTCCAGGGCATTTTCCAGACCCAGGGATCAAACCCACTTCTCTTACATCTCCTGAATTGGCAGGCGGATTCTTTAGCACTATCAGCCCCTCTAAATCATGTGTTTTTGCTGTCTTATCCATTCCTGAGGATAGCTCACTAATCTTCCAACCACTCAGGCTTGAAATCTTGGAGCCATGGCTCCATTCATTTTAATCTTCTCAATCTCTGGAGCCCACTGTCTAGAAAATAAAGCCAAGACTCCTTAGATGGCCCTCACAGCTCTAGAGAAATTTAGCTTCAGCCTATCTTTCCAGCCTTTCTAACTTCTTACTCACATTTCTCTTCTCCCGCCTACCCTAATCCTTTCCTCATGCTCTTCCACTTTTGTTGTACCCTGGGTTATATTACCCCTGTATCTTTCATTTCCATCTTTTTCCTTACTTTAAAAGGCCATTTATCATCCCAACACTCATCCTTTAAAAAAAAAAAAAAAAAAAACTTTTAATTTTGTATTGGGGTATAGCCGATAAACAATGATATGATAGGGACTCAGGCATACATATACATGTATCCATTCTCCCCCAAAGTTCCCTCCCATCCAGGCTGCCACATAACATTGAGCAGAGTTCCCTGTGCTTTACAGTAGGTCCTTGTTGGTTACGCATGTTAAATACAGCAGTCCAACCGTCATTCTTAACTGTCAGTACAGAACCCATTCTCAAGCTCATCTTAATCACCATATTCCCAAAGTATGGTGTTTCCTCCACCTGTGAGAAACCAGTCATCCTTGAGGTCCAGATGCATGCTGTCTCTCTATTCAATCTACCAACAGCCCCAGAAATTCTATTTTCTCAATATCGCTTGAATCCACCCATTTTTATCTCCACTACAAGACCTTTCACTTGGATTACTGGTATGATCTTCCAGCTGACCTGCTAGGTCCTCTGTTCCAGCTTGTACCTCATGATACAGAACAGTTTTTCTGGGCACAAATCCAGTCAGACCCCCACACCATCTTCAGTGCCTTCTCCTGCTGCCCAAGCTTGCAGGCCCTTGTGCTGTGGATTCGTCCCCTTTCCACAGCTGCTCTGGCTCTTCTCAGCCTAGAACATGCCCCCTTCTATTGTGGGGCCCTTTCATCTTCTATTCCCTCTGCCTAAATTCTCCTCCCTTTTGACCCTGCTCCCTCACATTTAGAACTCGTTTTAAACGTCCCTCCTTCAGAAAAGCCTTCCCTGACTGCCTTCCCCCAGTTATCCATGGTTCTGTGTGTGGACTTTCCCTTCATGGTATCTTCCCAGTTCATTATTTTACCATGTATTTCTATTATTTGCTTCACACCGGCCTTCTCCACTAGATGCTCACCATTTTATCTGTTTTCATCCCAAATTTCCAACAATGCCTGAATATAGTAGGAGATACACAATAGATACTCATTCATTGAGTGAGTGAATTGTTACTCTCTGCTCTCTGATTCCCTGATGAAAAGGAATCCCTACTTTATCCACTATTTCTTTCATATTAACCATGGTTTTCTCAAAATGAAGGTGAGAAATCCTAATCCACTTTAACAGGCCCTGTGTGTATAATAACAGCCATAACTACATGTTCCAGCTTTCATTTTTAAATAATTAATGGGGACAAAAACTGGTTGCCAGAGGGAAAATATTAGGTGGATCTGAATGAGGTTAAGAGAGTTGTATACTTTGACTAAACAGTGGATAAAAGTAATTTATATATCTTTCCTTCATCCCACACAAAACTAGTTTTCAGAAATTAGAACCAAAGTAGGCCCTCATAAATGTGATGTTCACAGGTCATAATAAAGATTTTTTAAAGAGATTTTTTCCCCCTAGTCAACTAACTGATTTTAAAGCTCTTATTGCAAGTGACTCACACTGATTTTAAAACTAAAAACTTTCCAAATCTCTTTATCTCTGACGTTTGTGCGTAAGCCCAAGAAGAGAGTGAGAGCAACAGTGACTGGGGAAAAACATTCAGAGCAAATACAAATACATTATCTGTTCTCACATCTGGCTCTAATGAGATACATGCACAAAAATCTGCTTGTAAACATTCCTGCTCAGCTGTCTCGAATTCCACTGATAAGGACTGAGAGGACAAGAGGTGGTAAAAAGGTACAGAGAAATGGAAAGAACATTAGGTGACAGAAAACCGGGATTCTAGTTTTCACCTCCACAGCTTACTAGTTATTAGACAAAGCATGCCCGTGTTTTGGGAACTAGAAAATGGCAGTGATCACGCTCTCATTCAGGAGGGTAGATGACACACGTGCGCTGGCCTCACTGTCCTCCCAGATATCCCTTAGATCAATAATAAAGGTGTGTGAGGAGGACACATCCGTAACAGCATCAAGAACTAAAGCCTTGGAAATGACTCATGTTGAGAGAGGAAGTCACAGCCCAGGACCCAAGCAGGAGACTGCAGCAGAGACAGGAGTTGAAAATGTTCCTCCCTGTAAGATCAGAAGAAACTCTAAGCCCAGAGTTAGCAGATATGAGAACAAAAGTGAGCTGCAGATGACAATAAGCATGATTCACCTGGGTGGGGAAGATCCCCTGGAGAAGGAAATGGCAATCCACTCCAGTATTCTTGCCTGGAAAATTCCATGGACAGAAGAGCCTGGCAGGCTTCAGTCCATGGGGTTACAAAGAGTCGGACACGACTGAGTGACTGAACGTGCTCACACTAAACATCCATTATAGAAGCAGACTACTTTTCTCCCTCTCCATGAGCCTCACATACCCCAGGGGCAAGTCACAATAATCATCTAGTACTTTATCCATAAATATAAATGGAAAGCTAAGGAGTCCTCATAATTGAGAAAAAAATCAAAACAGACCCAAAGAAGGACACCAAGATGAAGGTAAAATTGTGAAAACTTCCCAGAGAGTAGAGCATAATTTTAAAATATGAGTGGAGGTGGGGACTAAGAGAAATACAGAAGATAAATCCAGAAGAGTCATTATGCATCTAAGAGGAAATCCAGACAGAGGTAGAAAAAACAAAGGAGCTTTAACAATTAAAAAAATAATTCAAGGAAATTTCCTAGAGCTGAAGAAAGGCTGGAGCTGTCAGAGTGAAAAAGCCCATTGAGTGACCAAATAGATGAAAGTTAGAAAACTGAAAGGGATTAAAAAAAACTTTAGGGACAAATAATAGATTTCCTACCCACCTCCCAGAGAATCAGATTGACATTGGATTTTTCATCAGCAAACTTAGCAACTAAAACACAATACAGAATTTCCTTTTAAAGGGTGAAAGAAAATTATTTTGAAACAAGAATTATATGTTTGGCCAAACTGCCAATCATAAAGTCAGTGAAAACAGATTTTCGTACTTGTTATGACTCACAAAATTAAGCCCCTGTCCAACTTTTGTGACAATTGCTTTAAATTTTATTACATGTTTGTTTGTTTTTTTAACACAAAAGGGAACCCAAGAAATAGAATACTGTACTGTATGATAAAATATTAGGGGATATAACCCAGAAGTGAGGCAATCAAAGAAATTTCATTATTTTAGATGCATAGTATACCTAGAGAGCAGTTGATCCAAACTTAGAAGTCAGAGGATTCTAACAAAAAATGTGTTCAAGAAGAAAGTGGATTCCTTTAAAATACTTAGTAAGGTTTAAAAAAACAACTATGTAATTGTAAGTGATTTGGTGAGGACTTGTGATCTTCTATCAAAACTGTCTTAGACTGGATATCCTAGCTGTCTTCATCAGCTTGGGCTGCTATCACAAAAAATCATAGACCAGGTGAGTTAAACAACAGACATTTATTACTCACAGTTCTGGAGGCTGGGAAGTTAAGATTGAGGTGCTAGCAGATTTGGTGTCTGGTGAGAGTCCTCTTCTTGGCCTGCAGATAAAATTTCTTGCTGTTTGCTCACATGGCTTTTTTGTGGTGTGTTTGGATGGAGAGAGAGGAAGGGCTCTGGTCTCTTTTTCTTTTCTTAAAAGGACACTAATCCCTTCGTGAGGGCTCCAACCTCATGACCTCATCTGAACTTAATTACCTCCCAAAGACCCCACTTCCTAATACCGTCACAGTAGGGATCAGGACTTCAAAAGAAAAATTTTTGAGGAGGAAAAATATTTAGTTGATAATGCCAGCAGAGCTTAAGATGAGGATTCTGTTACAAGTGATTTATTGAGGAAACGCTCTTTGGAGAAGGAGAATGAGGGAAATAATAAAAGATTTAAAAAAAAAAAAAAAAAGCTAAGCAAGAATGTGGCTCTGCTCAATACAAGCTGTATAGTGACTCCACAGGGAAATAGGGATCACAAATTGCAGGAAAGAATGGGCCCCATCTTGCAGCAAACTGGTCTACTGCCCCTGTGTCAGTCATTCAGACTAACCAGCTACAGGCTTGTGTGAGAAGGGGTAACCTCCCTGGAAAGGCTGCTTCCATTAGGCCCAGGACAATTCTCTGGAAAAGCGGCATTTATGAGCTCTTAGAAGGCAATGCTGATTGCAACTGAGACGTGGCTGTAAAGTGAAAGGGCAACATAGGGGAAAAGTTAAGCAATTTAAATTCTAGGAAAAACAAAAAGCTGTAAAAAAACAAAAAACAGTAGATCAAAATGTGACCCAAATTGCAGCATTGTAGCCCAATTTTGGGCAATCAATATCACCTAAGTCTCATTTGACTTTGACACTTGAAACATTCTCCTTTAAATTATATAGGTTTAATTACAAGACTACCTTCACAGCTGTGTAACTAATCACTAATTAGATGTTGTTGTTTTTAAGTCGTGTCCAACTCTTTTTTGACCTCATGGACTATATATAGTGCATGGTATTTTCATAATCATATTAGAATAAGTATCATGTTTTAATTTTTTTAATCAACCCATAAACAAAGCATGTAAGAATTAATTATAGTTACAGGACGCAAGGTAAAAATTTAAAACCTTAACATACAAAAGTAATGATAGGACTGATAGAAGTTTGGAGTAAAAGGGAGAGAGATGAGGTAAAGGATAATATTCTTTGATGAGGTAAACAGTAAAAATTCTTCATATGCTATAAAACGGGTAAATATATTTTTTCTAAAATTGAAATATGAAGCAGTCCAGATTTTAAGCACTATGTTATTTAGTATTATAAAGATATGCAATG